>NC_089491.1:307590011-309990011 GCF_036850765.1 Saccopteryx bilineata
GTCATTGATTGCTCTCTTATATGTGCCTTGATGGGGGAGGGGGGTAAGTACCAGCCAAGCCAGTGACCCCTTGCGCAAGCCAGTGACCATGCATGGGGTCATATTTATAACTCCACACTCAAGCCCTATGAGCCTGCACTCAAGCCAGTGACCTTGGGGTTTCAAACCTGGGTCCTCTGCATCCCAGGCCAATGCTCTGCACCACTGCCTGGTCAGGCTTTAATTGTAGTTTTTAAAATAAAAATTTAAAACTATATTTAATATACTAACCTATAAAACATCAGAGCTTAGTCTAGCCTACCTTAAATATGCTCAGAACATTTAATTGCCTAATTAGTTGGGCAATTATTTTAAGTTTCACTTTAAGATATTTCATCTAAAAAGTAATTGCCTTCCTCTTTTTCTGACCAGAAGGAGACAGAGCTAGGCATTTTGTAAACATCATGGGATGAGGAAACAGAAAACCTAATATCAAAAGATCACTGGCAATAAAATATACTGTAGAGTATGGGTTGTAGACCCTCATAGTCACATGGATGACTGGAAGTGTGGCTGGCTGGCACTGCCTAGCATCATGACAGAGCATTGTATTGCATATTGCTCACTTGGGAAAAGATCAAAATTCAAAATTTGAAGTATGATTTCTACTGATGCACACTACCATAAAGTAAAAAAATAGAAATATGAGCCATTGTAAGTCAGGGATCATCTGTACATACAGCAGAGGCTTGCAAATCTCCCAATTCACCTAGCGGGCTTACCACCCCTCCAACCCTAACTCACAGCATTCATATTCAAGTCCTCTACTGCTGTCGCTTTCACTCATCTCCTGCCTCCTCTGTTTTGTCTTTTCTGATCCTTTCCAACATCTTCCCAATTCACCCTCACCCACTTTTTTTCTGTTTTCCTTTTGTTACTTTTCTCCTCAACACTCCTGTATCATTTATGATCACAAAATCCTTGAGGGGAACATGTTATGTGCCCATTTTTCAGATGAGAATACTGAGGCTGCAGAGCTGCTCTTTGGTCCCTCTTAACTTGGACAGGGTGGGTCCCTATTGGTGCATTCACATACTGGAAACAGTTACTTGTTCTTCTTGGGCATTCCCAGCCCCTGTTTTGGTCTCACATACCTGAAGTGGGAAGGAATCACAACTAACTCTCCTGGAAAAAGTCAGGTTGAATATACATTTATTGAACACTTCTCTGGTGTCAGCTACAGTGTTAGGCAGGTTTGTGTGATGAAAAAGCACCAGCTTTGGGAACTTAATCTCTGCTCTCCTCCTTAGTAGTTGTAGAATTTTATCCAAGAGACCTTGACCTCTCTGAGCCTAAGTTTTTTCATCTGTAAATCATGGATTATAATATCTATCTTATACACTTCTGAGGAGATTGTATAAAAAATGCTGTGGATGTAGGAGGATCTTAATTAATTATTATTATTATCATTGTTTTGCCTTTGATGTCTCATTTAAAACACCACAATACTTCTTCAAGTTTTGTTTCATTTTCATTATCTACTTGTGAAGACCAAGGTTCAGAGACTGAGGAACTTACCCCATACAATATAGCTACTAAGTTAAACCCAGAAGTCCTAATCCAGGACCAGCACTGCTCCCACCTTCCTGTCCACTGGAGGTTCTAGGACTATCCTGGATTCCTTTCGCCCATGGAACATGTCCCACTCAGGCTGCCCATAGGTTCCTGGAGCACAGCACACACTGTGCCCTGCTGCTCACAGTTCAGGTTTTGGGTGAGTACCTGCCAGTCCTCCCCTACTTTACCTTCCCCAAGTTTCACTTTAAGAACCATTTCCGTTCAGGGAAACAGTTTATAAAGTCAGAACCCATTTTAGAACCAACTACTTTGAACCAGGTGCATCCTAAGAATAGAAGTTTCTCAATAAAGTACATAGAAGAAGACATAGGTTCTAAACTCATGGACCTTGGTTTTAAAGAGCATTTTATGAATTAGACTCAAAAGGCAAGAGAAGTGAAGGCAAAAATTAATGAATGGGACTACATCAGACTAAGAAGTTTTTGCTCAGCAAGAGAAACTGACAACAAAATAAACAGACAGCCAACTAAATGGGAAATGATATTTTCAAACAACAGCTCAGATAAGGGCCTAATATTCAAAATATACAAAGAACTCATAAAACTCAACAACAAACAAACAATCCAATAAAAAAAATGGGAAGAGGACATGAACAGACACTTCTCCCAGGAAGAAATACAAATGGCCAACAGATATATGAAAAGATGCTCATTTACATTAGTTATTAGAGAAATGCAAATCAAAACTGCAATGAGATACCACCTCACACCTGTTAGATTAGCTATTATTAACAAGACACGTAATAGCAAATGTTGGAGAGGCTGTGGAGAAAAAGGAACCCTCATTCACTGTTGGTGGAAATGTAAAGTAGTACAATGATTATGGAAGAAAGTATGGTGGTTCCTCAAAAAACTAAAAATAGAACTACCTTATGACCCAGCAATCCCACTACTGGGTATATACCCCCAAAACTCAGAAACATTGATACGTAAAGACACATGCAGCCCCATGTTCATTGCAGCATTGTTCACAGTGGCCAAGACATGAAAACAACCAAAAAGCCCTTCAATAGATGACTGGATAAAGAAGATGTGGCACATATACACTATGGAATACTACTAAGGCTAAGAAATGATGACATCGGATCATTTACAACAAAATGGTAGGATCTTGATGACATTATACGAAGTGAAATAAGTAAATCAGAAAAAACCAAGAACTGCATTATTCCATAAGTAGGTAGGACATAAAAACGAGACTAAGAGACATGGACAAGAGTGTGGTGGTTACGGGGGGGGGGGGGAGGAGAAGGAGGGAGAGGGGAAGGGAGAGGAGGAGGGGCACAAAGAAAACTAGATAGAAGGTGACACAGGACAATCTGACTTTGGGTGATGGGTATGCAACATAACTGAATGACAAGATAACCTGGACATGTTTTTTTGAACATATGTACCCTGATTTATTGATGTCACCCCATTAAAATTAATAAAAATTAAAAAAAAGAATAGAAGTTTCTAATGAATGCAAGCAGGTTGAGCATCTGCTGATGCTGAACAGATAGGGAGGACAGGTGGTAGGGAAGAAAGGACGGGGAGTTCCCACTGACTGTGTGGTCTTGCGCAGATGACTTAAGGAAGACCTGGGGCACACATAAGCAAATTGGCTATACCAAATCCTCAGAGGGAGACCTTATGGAAGTACTCCAGGAGTTGGTGACCACAGGTATATTCCTAATTTATGGAGCTCCTGGTCTGTTCTGAGATCCCTGTGGATAGTAAAATGTTCAAAGACTAGAGTACCTCTGACAAGTGGAAGAAGTTTCATGAAATTAAACATAACTACAATATGAGTTGGTTTTCTGCATAAAGACTGATTACATTGTTTGGGTTAAGAGATAAAATTCAAATACTGTACATATTTCCTTTCACCAATATAATTGTTTTATATAAGCATTTAAAAACATTTCTAAATATAAAATATACAAGTACCTTATAATATATTTAAAGAAATTATTTTTAAAATATTAATAAAAAGTAAACATACACCTGTATGATATAATTTTGTTTTTAAAGTTGTCCTCAAGGGAGAGAAGGCTAAGGTCAAGGGAAAATGACATTCTTCATCTAATTTGTAGCAGAGATTGTGATTAGATCACAGGTCTTCCTGATATCCAACACGGCTTCTTTCAGCCCTTCCTTTCCTAGGACAGTCAGAAGGGGAGCTGCCCCCGGAATCATTCCTTTACCTCTCTCTTTAGTATTTGTCTGCCCTCAGTGATGGAGAGGTCATAGGATGTAAAAAGTAATTAAATAAGGTAGCAGAGCCTCCTGAGTTGATTCAAAGCCCCAGAGTAGACCCAGGACCCATAATGGGGAAGGGAGTCAAAGCAGAAGGATTTGGCTGAACTCACCTGTGAGCTGGCAGAGGAGAAAGATGAGAATGAAGCTAGCTGGGGAACCAAGCATATTGTTCTCTGGAGGTCAGTCTCTAAAATGATTTTACTTCCTCCCACCCGTACCACTGGGGTTTCTTTCTCAACCGAGGTTTTTAGAAGTAGGAGGGGTCATGAGATTAACACATGATAATGAGTCATTCCTTGTCAGTGCCTAGTATGTACTAGTGTTTAACTAGAGAGGGGAAAGTAAACTGAGCCCCAAAGGTGAGGAAAGCCCCATTTTACAGATTAGGAGTCCTCAGAGAGTCTAGGAGTTGATCAAGGACATATGGCCAGCCTTTTCTGCTATACCACATGAACTCTCAGAGATTCAACACAGAGGAGAGGGAAGGAAATAGGTTAGGTGTGTGTGTGGGGGTGCACCAATAATAATAATAATATTTATTGAGTGTCACTGAGTGCCAGCAGTATGTGTATTCTTTTAATTCTCATAACACCTCTGTGAGTGAGATACTACCATAATCTCTATCTTTCATATGAAAAAATTAAGATTTACACTGTAGTACAATAAAATTAAGATATTTTTTAAATCAAAAGAAACCATTATGCAAGTAAAAAAGCAAGCTACAAAGTCTTTGTAATATATTTATTTCACAAGACTCTTATACCCATAATATATAAAGAAGTTGTCTAATAAGAATTAGACAGACCACCCAATGGGCAAGAGACTCAAATAGAAACTTCATAAAAAAGAATACGTATTCAAATAGAATATCAAGAGAAACCACTTAGAAAATAAAGCAAATATGGATAGCGTAAAGGTCAATAGAAACATTAAAGTAAATTTAAAAATTTTTAATAATAATTCTTGGCCCTGGCCAGTTGGCTCAGTGGTAGAGCATCAGCCTGGCATGTGGAAGTCCTAGGTTCAGTTTACAGTCAGGGTACACAGGAGAAGTGACCATCTGCTTCCCCACCCCTCTTCCCTCTATCTTTATCTCTCTCTGCTTCTCCCACAGCCATGGCTCAATTGGTTTGAGCAAGCTGACCCTAAGTGCTGAGGATAGCTCAGTAGACTTGCCTCAGCTACCAAGCAATAAAGCAGCAGCCTCAGATGGGCAGAGTACTGCCTAGTAGGGTACTTGCCAGGTGGATCTTAGTTAGAGTACATGTAGGAGTCTGTCTCTGCCTCCCCACCTCTCACTTAATTTAAAAATAATACTACTAATAATAATTCTTAGAAAAGAAAGGAAAAATGATGAAACCAAAAAGAGAGTGAGCAAGTAGAAAACACGATAAAAATGGTAGACCTAAATCTAACTATAGTCATCTTCTGCATAATAATAAGAATACTTTCTGAAAAATATGTCATTAAACAATTCTGTTATTATTCAAACATCATAGAGCTCACTTACACAAACCTAGATAGTATAGCTTATTATGCACCTAGGGTATACGGTATAGCCCATTGTTTTTAGGCTACAAACCTATACATCATGTTACTGTATTAAATATTATAGGCAACTGTAATACAATGGCAAGTACTTGTATATCTAAGTCTATCTAAAAAGAAAATGTAAAATAAAAATATAACATAAAGATTAAAAGATGAGCCTGACCAGGTAATGGCACAGTGAATAGAGCATCAGAATGGGACATGGAGGATCCAGGTTCAAAAACCTGAGATCACTGGCTTGAGCGCAGGCTCATCTGGTTTGAGCAAGGCTCACCAGCTTGAGCCCAAGGTCACTGGCTTAAGCAAGGGGTCACTCGGTCTGTTGTAGCCCCTCCAGTCAAGGCACATTTGATAAAGCAATCAATGAACAACTAAGGTGCCGCATCGAAGAATTGATGCTTCTCATCTTTCTCCCTTCCAGTCTGCCTATCCCTATCTCTGTCTCTCCCTGTCTCTGTCTCTCTCTCTCTCTCTCTCTCTCTCTCACACACACACACACACACACACACACACACACACACAGATTAAAAAATGGTGCAACTATATAGGTTACTTACCATAAATGGAGCTTGCAGGACTGAAAGTTGTTTTGGGTTAGTGAGTGAGTGGTGAGCAAATGTGAAGGCCTAAAGCATTACTGTACACTACTGTACAGTTTAGAACTTATAAACACATAGTCTACAATAAATTAATAAAACAAACATGAGAGTAAATAAATCACAAGAAAGAAATTTCTATGTAAGACAGTTTTTGTTTTATTTACCAATCTGTGGACTTGTCTGTCAACTTTTTTAATTTAGAAATTAAATTTAATGAAGTGACATTGATCAATAAAAGTACATAGGAGCCCTGGCTGGCTGGCTCAGTGGTAGAGCATCAGCCCAGCATGTGGATGTCCCGGGTTCAATTCCCAGCCAGGGCACACAGGAAAGGCGCCCATCTGTATCTCCACCCTTCTCCCTCTCCTTTCTTTCTGTCTCCCTCTCCCCTTCCCACAGCCAAGGCTCCATTGGAGCAAGGTTGGCCCCAGGCACTGAGTATGGCTCCATGGCCTCTGCCTCAGGCACTAGAATGGCCCTGATTGCAACGTCCCAGATGGGCAGAGCATCACTCCCTAGTGGGCGTGCCAGGTGGATCCTGGTCGGGGGTACGCAGGAGTCTGTCTCTCGGCCTCCCTGCTTTAAAAAAAAATAGCGTATAGGTTTCAAGTGAACATCTGTATAGTATTTGAACTTTGATTGTGTGGTGTGTCCATCACCCAAAGTCAAATCATTTTCTGTCACCATATATTTGTCTCTTTGCTTCCCTATTCCCACCCCCTCCACCTGGTCACCAGTTCACTTTTATCTATATCCATGAGTCTCAGTTTTATACCCCACATATGTGTGAAATCATATAGGTCTTAGCTTTTTCTAATTTACTTATTTCACTTAGTATAATGTTCTCAAAGTTAATCCATGTTTTTGTTAATGGCAATATATCATCATTTCTTATGGCTGAATGGTATTCCATTGTATATATTTATCACATCTTTTTTTTTAATTAAGTGAGAGGTAGGAAGGCAGAGAGACAGATTCCTGCCTGTGCCCCAATTGGGATCCACCTGGTAAGCCCCCTACTAGGTGATGCTCTGCCCATCTGGGGTCGCTGATCCATTGCTCAGCAGCTGAGCTATTTTAGTGCCTAAAGCAAAGCTACCAAGCCATCCTCATGTGCCCAGGGCCAACTTGCTGAAACCATTTGATTCATAGCTATGGGAGGAGAAGAGAGAGAGAGAGAGGAAAGAGAGAGAGAGAGAGAGAGAGAGAAAGACTGAGGCTAGGATGTGTTTCATCTTACACCAATTCAGGTTACCTCACTGTCATAGGTACAGAACTGTGTTGTAACCCGAGGACCCACTGTACTTAGGTCCTTTACATCCTTCGTTAAGTTTATTCCTAGATATTTTTGTTGTTGCTTTTGCAATTGTAAAATTAATTTTTTAAATTTATTTTCTGAAGTTTCATTTTGTATCTTGTGACTTTACTGAATTTGTTTATTATTTCTAATAGTTATTCGGTGGAGTTTGTGGTTTCCTATATACAGATTCCTATTATCTGCAAAAAGTAATACTTTTATTTCTTTTCTCATAAGGATGCCTTTAATTTCTTTCTCTTGCCTAATTGCTGTGGCTAAAACTTCCAGACCTATGATGAATAAGAGTGGAGAGAGTGAGCATCCTTTTCTTGCTCCTGATTTTAGAGGAAAAGGTTTCAGTTTTTCACCATTTGGTATGATATTAGGTGATGGTTTTTCATATATGGCCTTTATTATGTTGAGGTACTTTTATTCTATACCCCTTTTATTGTGTGTTTTAAACATAACTGAATGTTGTATCTTATTAAATGCCTTTTCCACATCTATTGATAGAAGTATATAATTTCTGTCCTCTGTTCTGTTGATGTGCTGTATTACATTGATTGATTTTCAGATGTTGAACCATACTTGTACTTCTGGAATAGATCCCACTTGATTGTGATGTACAGTGTGTCCGTAAAGTCATGGTGCACTTTTGACCAGTCACAGGAAAGCAACAAAAGATGATAGAAATGTGAAATCTGCACCAAATAAAAGGAAAACCCTCCCAGTTTCTGTAGGATGATGTGGCAGCATGTGCACATGCACAGATGATACAGCAGAGCAGCCCACGGCCATGCCAGTCGAGATGTGGACGGTACAGAGGAAAGTTCAGTGTATTCTGTGGCTCACTAAATTTGAACCCGTGACCAAAGTGCAACATGAATATTGGCACGTTTATAATGAAGTTCCACCACATAGGAATAACATTACTCGGTGGGATAAGCAGTTGAAGCCAAACTGGCAGTTTGGTGGAGAAACCCCGTTCTGGTAGGCCATCAGTCAGTGATGAGTCTGTAGAGGCTATACGGGATAGCTACCTGAGGAGCCCTAAAAAATCTGTGTGCGAGCCCACATCGAACTGCATTGAATAGGTATGAAACTAGGAGAGTTTTCCTTTTATTTGGTGCAGATTTCACATTTCTATCTTCTTTTGTTGCTTTCTTGTGACTGGTTAAAAGTGCACCATGATTTTATGGATACACTGTATTACTTTTTTTTTAAATTTTATTTATTTATTTATTCATTTTTTAGAGAGGAGAGAGAGTTAGAGTGAGAGAGAGAGAGAGAGAGAGAAGGGGGGAGGAGCAGGAAGTATCAACTCCCATATATGTCTTGACCAGGCAAGCCCAGGGTTTTGAACCAGTGACCTCACCATTCCAGGTCAACACTTTATCCACTGCGCCACCACAGGTCAGGCTGTATTATTTTTTTAATGTATTGTTGTATTTGATTTGCTAGTATTTTGTTTAGGATTTTTGCATCTATATTCATTAGAGATATTGATCTGTAGTTTTCTTTTTTGTATTGTCCTTGCCTGGTTTTGTTATCAGTGTTATGTTGGTCTCATAAAATGTATTAAGAAGTATTGCTTCTTATTCTATTATTTTTTTAAAAAAGACTTTGAAAAGAATAGGTACCAAATCTTTAAATGTTTGGTAGAATTCAGTAGTGTAGCCATTTGGTCCTGGACTTTTATTTTGGAAGAGGTTTTTAATAGTTACTTCTATTTCCTCTCTACTTATGGGTCTATTTAAGTTTTCCACTTCTTCATGACTCAGTCTAGAAAGATTATGTAGTTTTAGGAACTTATCCATTTTTTCTATATTGTTAAATTTGGTGGCATATATTTCATAATATTCTACTATGATCCTTTGTATACCTGTGATGTCTGTGTTAATTTCTCCTTTTTCATTTCAGATTTTGTTTATATGAATCCTTCTTCTTTTTTCCTCAGTGAGTCTAGCCTGAAGTTTTTCAATTTTATTGATCTTTACAAAGAACCAGCTCTGTTGTGTTAATATTTTCTATAGTTTTTTTGTTCTCCATTTAATTTAGTTCTGCTCTAATTTTTATTATTTCCTTTCTTCTGCTGACACTGAGTTGCCTTTGTTCTGCTTTTCCTAGTTCTTTCAAATATAATATTAGGTTGTTTACTTGGGATCTCTCTTGAATCATGACATAAGCTGGTAATGCTATAAACTTTCCTCTTATTACTGATTTTACTGTATCCCAGAAATTTTGATATGTTGTTTTGTCATTCTCATTTACCTTTGTATAACTTTTTATCTATGCATTATTTCTTGAATTATTAATTTTTAAAAGTATGTAGTTTAATTTCCTCTGTGAGTTTTTTTACTTCCTTTTTGCAGTTGAATTCTTATTTCAGAGCCTATGGTCAGAGAATATGCTTGGTATAATTTCAAACATTTTTAATTTTTTGAAGTTATGTTTTTAGCCCAACATATGGTCTATCTTTGAGAATGTTCCATGTGTACTGGAAAAGAATGAATAATCTGATGTTCTGACACAAAATGTTTTATAAATGTCAATTATGTCCAATTGTTATAGTGTGTCATTTAAGGCTATTTCTTTATAAACTTTTGGTTTGGATGATCTATGTTATGTCAGTGGTTTGCTGAGATCTTCAACTATGACTGTGTTTGTCTGTTTCTCCTATAATTCTGTTAGTAGTTTTCTTATATATTTTGGTGCATATATATTAAGAAATGTTATGTCTTCTTGATAAAATGTCTCCATTATTATAAAATTTCCATCTTTGTTTCCTGTTACCTTTGTTGTCCTGAAATCAGTGTTGTCAGATATAAGTATAGCTATACCTGCTCTTCTTTGGGTATTATTTCCTTGAAGATTCATTTTCCAACCTTTTATTTTGAGTCTATTTTTTGTCCTCGCAGCTTAGATGGATGTCCTGAAGGCAACATTTGTTTCATTTTTTTTTTTTTTGAGCCAATCTTCTACTCTTTTTTTTTTTTCAGAGACAGAGAGAGAGTCAGAGAGAGGGATAGATAGGGACAGACAGACAGGTACAGAGAGAGATGAGAAGCATCAATCATCAGTTTTTTGTGGCAACACCTTAGTTGTTCATTGATTGCTTCTCATATGTGCCTTGACCATGGGGCTACAGCAGACCAAGTAACCCCTTGCTTGAGCCAGCGACCTTGGGTTCAAGCTGGTGAGTTTTGCTCAAACAAGGTGAGCCCGTGCTCAAGCTGGCAATCTTGGGGTCTCGAACCTGGGTCTTCCGCATCCCAGTCCAATGCTCTATCCACTGCGCCACCACCTGGTCAGGCCAATCTTCTACTCTTTATTGGTGAGTTCAGTCTATTTTCATTTAGGGTAATTATTGATGCATGAGGATTTTCTGTAGCCATTTTATGTTTTGTTTTCTGGCAGCTCTGTGTTTCCTTTGGGTTTTTTTTTCCTTTGTGTTTCTGTCACTTGGTTTTGTTTGTTGGTATTCCATACTTCTTTCCTCTGATTCCCCCTTTTTTAAGTTATGTATTTCAGTTTTGATATTTTCATGGGTATTTAGTATTTGGTTATTGAGAAAATAAGTTTCATATATACAAGAGTCCTTTGTCTTATAAGTGATTTTGCCCACCAAACTCTTTTGCCACATTGGACATTTATCATCTCCCCTTTTATATTTTTGTTTATATTGTAACCTTGTGGGGCTTTTACTTGTAGCTTTGTGTTGTTTTATTCTTTATATTAGATAGAATAACTCCCTTGAGTATTTTCTCCAGTGAGTGTTTTCTGGGGATAAATTTCCTTCTGAATATTTGAAGTGTGACTTTGATGAATATGGTATTGTTGGCTGGTAATTCTTCTCTTTCAGCACTTGAATATTTGGATCCACTCTCTTCTTGTTTGTAGAATTTCTGCTGAGAAGTCTGATGATAACCTAATGGGTCTTCCTTTATATGTTATTTTCTTTTCCTTAGCTACCTTGTGGATTCCTTCTTTGTTTTTGATTTTTGACAATTTTATTACAATGTGCCTTGGAGAAAGTCTGTTTGGGTTGAGGTAACTCAGTGTTCTGTTAATTTGGCACTCTCTTTGCTTCTTGAATTTGAGGATCTAACTTTTTCTACAGGTTTGAGAAGTTTTCATCAATTATTTGTTTTAATAGGTTCTCCATTTGCTTCTCCATCTCATTTTCATCTGCAATATCGTTGTTATTATATTGCTCTTTCTGATGGAGTCAGACAATTTTGTACAGCTATCTCATTTATTAAAAATTCTTGATTCACTCTTTTTTTCCTCTGTAGTATCTCTAGTTGCTTGTCTTTAATGTCACTGACTCTCTCCTCTATTTTAGCCTGTTTTATTAGCTAAACTTGCCAACTCATTTTTCAATTCATGTATTGAGTTTTTCATCTCTGTTTTTAAAGTTTCATTCTCCTTGGTGAGGAACTCATTTTATTTTCTGAGCTCATTAAGTTGCCTATCAGTGTTTTCTTGCATCTTGTTGAGTATTTTCAGAACTTCAGTTTTAAAAATTTCTATTATTTAACTCCAAGGTTTCCATGTGATTGAGATTGCTTTCTGGAGATTTTTTATTTTCTTACTGAACTGTGTCTCTTTCTTTGGTAACCATGGTATTCACTTTTTTTCTACCTCAAGGGCATTTGAGGCAGTTGTATTGTTAAGAAATTAGGCACAACACAGCAACAAAGAATAAAAATAAACAACAAATTAAAAATAAAAGATAAAAACCACAAAAAAAACAAAGAACAAAAAATAACAATGAAGTGAAACAAAACAACAACAATAAAAGAAAATATGACAAATCTAAAATTAGAAAAGAAAAATCCCCCCCAAACACCAGAGAGAACAGAAGACTTCTAAGAGTTTATTTTGTTATTGTTGTTTTTTGTTTTGTTTGTTTTTTAGTAGGTGGCACCAGGTTACAAGTTTTAGCTTTGTAACATTCCCAGACTGGCCTCCACTGAGGTATTGCTGTTGCAGTGATGGGTGGAGCATGTTGTAATGTTTATGACTCTGGCAATGGCAAGATCAGTCCTCTGGGTACTCCTATCTGCATTTCATAAGACCAAGGGACCAGACAAAGACCATCTCAGTTCTTCAGAGGAAAGAGTGTCTATGTAGAACTAGATGTAGGGTATGTCTCTGCCACTTTTTACACCTGCAAGGGGAAGTTGGTGGGATCTGGGAAGCTGGGGCCATGTTTTACATTTTTGTGTCTTTATCCAAGTGCAGGCTACTGGCAGATAGTGAGAACACTGGCACTGAACCCACACTCTGCCACCATTCTGGTCCAATAACTCTCCAAATACCCCCTAGTTCTCTGTTTCTCTTGGCAGAAAAGACCAAGTCACTCTCAGTTTTTTCCTCTTTGGAGCCCTAGCAGAAAAACAAAAATCAAAAAAACAACAGGCAATCTAGGTTTCTCTCTTCTCCAGAGCCCAAACACAAGTGCATCTTATTTTCTTGCCCCCCTTTTCAATACTTTTTATCTTTAATCCATTCAGTGCATGGATCTTCCAGGCAAGCCTATGAGCCCAACTGGGGTTTCTTTGCTGAGTTATAGCTGTTCAATTTGTTGAAATTTCAAAGAGAGAGATCAAGGCCATCACTCTCACTGCCATTATTCTGATGTCCTCTGACTGCCAAAAATTTTGTGCCAGTCCATGAAAGAGTTAACTCTCCTGAGATTGTATGAAGATTATGGAACCAATGATCTGAGTCAAATTTGTTTATGCTCAGGGTGATTTCTGCCTTAGCAGTCCCTAAAATAATTCTCCTATCTTCACTGTCCCAAAAGTGTTAAAAGGTTTATAAACCACTAATGTAAGGTTTTTCATGTGTTATTTATAAATGATAACATGTATAAATAAAAATAAGGACCACTGCTATTATGACTACCTAACATGCACCTCTGGATTACCTTCCACTCCCTGCCATGCACTGAACACTCGGGTTTCTTTTCATTCCCTAAGTCCTTATTGGCTTGCCCCTACCTCCACCCTCCAAATTCCTTTCCACTCCTCAGTGAGCTCCCCAAACCCTTCATGGGCCCCACTCACTATCCACTGGCCCCAGTTCACCATCTGGTGAATTCTTTTCTTTCGAGGCTATAAAAGTTGACCCAGGCAGGTGGCTTCAGATTACCTAGTGCTATAGTGAGAAGGACTGATCATGAGCACCACCAGAGGGTGTATACCTGAACCTTACAGACTCTTGAAGATTTTCATAGAATCTCCAGAACATTTACTTTAATAAAATATATATACAAATATAGTTATTATTTATTATTACTGTATTTTTGCAAAGCTTCCCATGTATGTTAAATAGGCCTAGTTAGTCTAAAATTTATCTTTTATTAAGAGAGAGAATAAATTCTTGAGGTATTCCAGGGACCCATTGAAATAATCCAGTCATTTTTGTCTCTCAAAATTTAAACATTGAGATTAGAAAGGCCTTTTGTTGCATCTATTCAATAACTTCTGTTACTAAAATTGTTGTCTAACTCTTTTGACCAATTTTGTATCTAGAACTGAATAAGTGCCTTCAGTATTGACTAAGAAACCAATCAGAAACAAGGAGGCTTCAGGGCAAATGCTCAAGGAAAACTTTGTCTATGGGCAAGCAAGCAGATTTCATTAAAAATTAAGGATATTAAGGGTTAAGAATTCTAATCAAATAAATGATGTCAGGCTAACAGTGGTGTGAAAGATATTCCTGATATTTGCCATTGAAATTTCATCAAATTGATCAACTCTTACTGTAGCAAATAAAGAAAAACAAATCCTAGCTGGGCTCACAGGAGCACCTGAAAAATCCATGCACACAATCAAGTAAAAGGGGAAAGAGTTGGAAGGAGGGGCATTATATAAAATGCACTCATGGTTCACTCTGAAGAGAAGCCCAGAGTGACTGGGTATTTTTTTCTACTGAGACTATGGGGAGGAAGGAAGCTCAGGCTATATGGGTTTTCTCTGCTTGGAATATGGAGAGGGAAACTCAGAGTGACTGGACCTCCTTATTCCAGGGGGAGTGGAGACCTTGAGGAGCAGAAGGGGTGATACTAAACCAAAGCAGCAGCAGACTGCCAGGTCACAGCCAGTGTTCCCGTGGTGGCCCACAGACCACACTCAGTGCAGAGACAGAAAACCAAAGTGCAGCCCCCCACAGCCTCCCAGATCCTGCCTCCCTCACCTCATGGGTACAGAGAGTGGCAGAGACAGACCCCACAGATAATTCTGCAGAGAAACTCTCTCCCTTGAAGAACATAGGTGCCCCATATCTGGATCTTGGTCTGTTGAGCCATAAGTAAGAGTGCCCAGAGGACTGAGATTGCCATTGCTAAAGCCAGAAAGCTGCAAAGCTTTAAAGCCCTCACAACATGCCCCATCCACCAGTGCTACTGCAACCCACCTACATACATCATTGTGACAGCAACATCTCAGCAAAGGTCAGCCCAGAAATTTCACAGAGTTAAACTTGTAATACAGTGACACCTACTGGAAGAAAACAGTAACCTCTCCTTTTTCTTTCTTTTTTTCTCTTTTGAATTTCATTTTATTTAATTTTTATATTTTTATCCTTATTTTTTATGTGTGTTATGTTTGTTTGCTTTGCTCTTACAGGACATTTTATTTGAGAACATCAGATTATAGATTTTTTCCAGTGTGCATGGAACATTCTCAAGGATAAACCATATGTCAGGTCACAAAACTGACATCAACAAATTAAGGAAGATTGAAAGACCAAGCATACTTTCTGACCATTGTCTTTGAAATTAGAATTAAACTGAAAAGAGGTGGTAAAGACACCCACAAAAATGCACTCAAGCACAATTGGCTCATGAACGCAGCCCTGCACATCCCATGCTCTACCCATGGCCCACACTCTCCCTAGTGTCAGAGAAGACCAAAGTATGGCCCCCAGCCTATCAGATCCCACTTTCCTCCCTTTGTGGTAATAAGAGTGGCCATAGTAGATCCCCACAGCTGACTTTCCAGGGCCACTATCTCCCCTGAGAGGTTGTGGTACCATGGGTTTGATCCCCATGGTTGGGACATAGGGAGGAGTGCCCCAAAATCTGAGGCTGCCATTGCTAGAGCCATGAAACTGCAAAGCTGTAAAGCTGAAACTGTAAAACCTTAACAAACACCACCCACCAATGAGACTGCTGCCCTGCCTCCATCTTTATGATAACAACGCCTCAGTGGAACTCTGCCCAAAAATTTCACAGAGTCAAAACTTGCAGTATATCATTACCTACTGAAAAAAGAATAAAGTAACCTCTCAAAACTGAAAAAATATTTTTTCTCATTTTTTCTTTTTCCTTTTTCTTTTTCCCATTTGAATTTCATTGTCCTTAGTTTTTTATATTTTTATACTTTCTGTTTTATTTTTGATACTTTTTTTACTCTTTTTTCTCTTCTCTTTTTTCTTTTTCTCATATGAACTTCATATTTCTTCAAATTATTATATTTTTACTCTTATTTTTTGTGGTGTTTCATTTGTTTTTTATTTAATATTTTTCTTTTTTCTTCTCAGTTCTTGCTCTTTGTTTTCTGTAGTTATTTTATACTTATTATTATTTTTAGAATTTTCAGTTTTTCACTGTAATTTTTCAATTTTCATTTTTTAGTTGTCTCTTGTTAGAGTTCTTAACAATACTCCTCTCAAATGCCATTAAGGAAGAAGAAATCAAATATCATAGATACACAAGACAGATGTAGATCAGATAGATAATAAAAAATCTCCAGAAAGAAATCTCAATTACATAGAAATCTTGAAGTTAAATGACAGAGAATTCAAAACTTAATGAGATACAAAAAAACACTGATAGGAAATTTAATGAGTGCAAAAAAATTTAATGAACTAGAAGAGTACTTCTAAGTAAAAGGTTAGAAATATTTCTCCAAGCACATAATACCCAAAGAAAAGCAAGTATCAGCCATACTCATATCTGACAATGCTGAATTCAAGACAACAAAAGTGCCTGATGAGGTGGTGGTGCAGTGGATAGAGCATCAGACTGAGATGCAGAGGACCCAGGTTCAAAACCCCAAGGTTGTCAGCTTGAGCATGGGCTCATCTGGCCTGAGTGCAAGCTCATGAACTTGAGCACAGGGTCACTGGCTTGAGCGTTGGATCATAAATATGAACCCATGGTCACTGGCTTGAGCCCAAAGGTCACTGGCTTGTAGTCCAAGGTTGCTGGCTAGAGCCCAAGGTTTCTGGTTTGAGAAAAGGATCACTCACTCTGCTGTACCCCCCCCCCAGTCAAGGCACATATGAGAAAGCAATCAATGAACAACTAAGGTGTCGCAACAAAAAATTGATGCTTCTTATTTTTCTCCCTTCTTGCCTGTATGTTTCTGTCTGTCCCTCTCTCTGACTTTCTCACTGTCTCTGTGGGAAAAAAAATACAACAAAGGTAACCAGAGACAAAAATAGTCATTTAATAATAATAAAGGAGACATTGTATCAAGGAGACATAACTCTTCTTAATATATGTGCACCAAAACAGGGAGACCAAAATATATAAGACATCTACTAACTAATCTAAAAATAGAAACAGACAAAAACACAATCATAGTTGGAAATTTCATCACACCACTGCACCTTTAGACAGATCATCCAAACAGAAAATCAATAAAGAAATATTAGCCTTCAATGACATACTAGATGACATGGACATAGTAGACATCAACAGGACACTTTATCCCAGAACTTCAGACTATACATTTTTCTTCAGTGTACATGAAAGGTTCTCAGGAATAGACCATATGCTGGGCCACAACACTAACCTCAACAAATTCAGTAAGATTAAAATTATATCAAGCATATATTCTGACCATAAGGCTTTGAAATTAGAATTCAACTATAAAAAGAAAGTAAATAAACTCACAAAAATGTGGACATTAAACAACATACTTCTAAAAAAATGACTGGGTCAAAAAAATAAATAAAAGCAGAGATCAAAAGATATCTACAGACAAAAGAAATAACAACATGACAGATCAAAATTTCTGGGATGCAGCAAAAGCAGTAATAAGTGAGAATTTTATCTCATTACAGGTTTATATCAAGAAGCAAGATAAAGCCCTGGCTGGTTGGCTCAGTGGTAGAGCATCAGCCCGGTGTGTGGAAGTTCCAGGTTCTATTCCCAGCCAGGGCACACAGGAGAAACATCCATCTGCTTCTCCACCCTTCCCCCTTTCCTTTCTCTCTATCTCTCTCTACCCCTCCCACAGCCAAGGTTCCATTGGAGCAAAGTTAGCCTGAGAATGACTTCATGGCCTCTGCTTCAGGTACTAGAATGGCTCCATCAGCAATAGAGCAATGGCCCAGAAGGGCAGAGTATTGCCCCCTGGTGGACATGTAAGGTGGATCCCTAGTTCAGTGCATGCAGGAGTCTGTTTCTCTGCCTCCCCGTTTCTCACTTCTGAAACACACACACACACACACACACACACACACACGAAACAAGATAGAGCCCAAGTAAACAACTTATCATCACATCTTAGGGAACAAGAAAAAGAACAAAGGCAACCCAACATCAGCAGAAGAAAGGAAACAGTAAAAATTAGAGCAGAAATAAATAAAATAGAGATTATAAAAACTATAGAAAAAATTAATACAACAAAGAGCTGGTTCTTTGAAAAGATTTATAAAATTTATAAACCCCTGGCTAGACTCACTAAGGAAAAAAGAGAAAGTATTTATACAAACAAAATCTGAAATGAAAGAGAAGAAATTACCGCAGACATCATAGATATACAAAACATCATAGAAGAATATTACGAAAGATTATATGCCACAAAATGCAACAACCTGGAGGAAATGAATAAATGATTGGATAAAGGAGATACAATACATACTCTATATACAATGGAATACTACTCAGCCACAAGAAATGATGACATATTACCATTTACAACAACATGGATGGACCTTGAGAACATTGTACTGAGTAAAACAAATAAATCAGAAAAAGCTAAGAACTATATGATTTCACACATAGATGGGATATGAAACAGAAACTAATGGACAGAGATGAAACTGAAGTGGTTACCAAGAGTAGGGGATGTTGGGGAAGGAGTGGGCAGAAGGGGGTAAAGAAGGACAAATATACGGTGGCAGAAATTGATTTGACCTTGAGTGATGGGTACACAACATAACAGTTCAAATGCTATAGAAATGTTTACCTGAAAACTATGTGCTCTTATGGATCAATGTCATCCCATTAAATTTAAAATAAAATTAAAAAAGAAAAGAAACCAATCAATTTGCTCCCCACTGTTAATCATATCTGGGGGGGGGGGAGTTTTGGGGGAAATTAGTAGTTTTAAAAAATAAAGCCTGACCAGGAGGTGGCATAGTGTATAAAGCATCACCCTGGGACACAGAGGACACAAGTTTGAAATCCAGAGGTCGCTGGCTTGAGTGTGGGTTCACCAACTTGAGCATAGGGTCACCAGCTTGAGCATAGGATCATAGACATGACCCCATAGTCACTGGCTGGAGCCCAAAGGTCACTGGCTTGGTTGCAGCCTCGTGGTCAAGGCACATAAGAGAAAGCAATCCAAGGTGCCACAAGAAAGAATTGATGCTTGTCATCTCTATCCATTCCTGTCTGTCTGTCCCAGTCTGTCTCTTTTTTTCTCTCTCTCCTTCTCTCTGTCTTGCAAAAAAAAAAAAAAAAAGTAAAGGGAGATCTTGGGCTCTTCATTTATAATTTAAATCACCATTTAATTTTAATATCTGTGTATGTGCTTTTTCTTTCATTTCTATTTTCCTTTTAGGACAATCCTTTTTTTTAGTATCCTTTCCTGTAATATGTACACCCCTCCCCCAATTTTTATAGCCCTTTCTCACCTTTTTTACTTTCTCAATTCTCTCTTTTGCTTCTCTCTGCAGAAAACTGCAACTTGCACAGATCTTCTGCAACTTATCAAAACTTTCTGCAACTTTTCTAGTTTCTTTTAGTTACCTTTTCAAATTCTTTTAAAATAAATGTACAGTTTCTTTATGACTTAATTAGAAACCTTAATTTTCAGTGACAACCAAAAATGAATAATCAGCATTTTTTTAGATTGATACTTTTATAAACACCTTTTACAATGTTTAGAAACAGGTTCTTTAAACACACTCATATTTTATTTATTTTATTGTTTTGTGTGTGTGTGTGTGTCTATGACAGAGACAGAGAGATGAACAGATAGGGAGAGACAGACAGGAAGGGAGAGAGATGAGAAGCATCAGTTCTTCCTTGCGGCACCTTAGTTGATCATTGATTGCTTTCTCATATGTGCCTTGACCGGGGGCTACAGCAGACGAGTGACCCCTTGCTCAAGCCAGCAACCTTGGGCTCAAGCTGGTGAGCCTTGCTCAAACCAGATGAGCCTGCGCTCAAGCCAGTGACCTTGGGGTTTTGAACCTGGGTCATCCACATCCCAGTCTGACACTGTATCCACTGCACCACCGCCTGGTCAGGCTACACTCATATTTTTAAAAGATATGACAGCAATAACAGGAATCTTTTGCAAACCCAGGCAGACAAACACATATTTTATATTAAGAACTTTAAAAGACATTAATTAAACTTAGACCTGAGCCTGGCCTGTGGTGGCGCAGTGAATAAACCTTCAGCCTGGAGTGCCAAGGTTGCCGGTTTGAAACACTGGGCTGCCCTGGCCAAGGCACATACAACAAGAGAGCAATGAACAACTAACATGAAGCACCTATGAGTTGATACTTCCCAATCCATGCTCCCCTTTCTCTCCTGTCTCTGTAAAATCAATAAATAAAGTATTTAAAAAAAAAACTTAGACCTGAGATAATATCAAATGCTTTCCTAGACCACCTGATTAAAAAAACAATTTGCAATATTTTTATGTTTTACCATATATGTATAAATAGTATTATTAACAGCTGTAGAGAAGGCAAATTTTTCATTTTTCCTTGACAACATTCCAAGGAGCTGGAGAGAAGAGAGAAGAGAAATCAGGTATGGGCTACTCAGAATCACTTGAATTCTTTCTTTCTTTCTTTCTTTTTTTATTCAGTGAGAGGAGAGGAGGAAGAGAGATAGTCCCACATGCACCTGACCAGGACCCACTCAGCAAGCCCACTAAGGGACCATGCTCTGCCTGTCTTGGGCATTGCTCCATTGCACCAAGCTCTTCTTAGCACCTGAAGCCATGGAGCCATCCTCAGCTCCTGGGGCCAACATGCTCCAATAGAGCCATGGCTGTAGGAGAGGAATTGGGGGAGAGGGAGAAAAGCAAGTGAGGGAGGGATGGAGAAGCAGATGGTTGCTTCTCCTGTGTGCCCTAAGAGTCAAACCCAGGACATTCACATGCTGAGCTGACTCTACAACTGAGCCAACTGGCCAGGGCCCACTTGATTTTTTTTTAAGTGCCATTTTTTTCTTTCATATAAAGGTTATGCTATTAACATAAAGTTTGGGATGGTATTGATGTCCCTATTATTCCCAGTACCATAGCAATTTCTCAACCTCTAGGAGAAGGCTCTTAGATGTTTAAAAGACTCTTCTCTTTCCTCTTGAGTTTTACTGTCTGGGAGAGGAGTGCAATCTTTTCCCCTTTCTCCCTGAATTCTGATTATGAAGTGCCATAAAAGCCAGTATATATGGAATCTCATCCCATTTCCCTGGTCTTTGACTAAACAATTCAAGCTGATAAATAGTATAATAATTGAGAGAACAATTGAGTGGCCAGCACTCTTCAGAATCTAAAACATACATAAGCCAAGCTGTATTACAATAGAAAATCATCTTTTTCTTTTATTCCCTCATAAGCATAAGTAGACCAATCAGCCAGAATTCACCCTAATGGGCTATCGCCAGAAATGAAAGCAGTCCATCCACCCTTTCCACCAGACGAGCTCCATAGCCAGAGAGGTATTCTAATTTACTAGAAAACCAAGAACATGGAGCGATAATTTTTAATTTTTAGATGATGCCTCACAACTCAGGAATTAGTGTGCTACCAGACCTGACACTTCTATTTGGTCTAATGCAATGGCAATGAGGTGGAGATGGATAGATTCCCCCAAGTAAATATGTACTCAGCAGCTGCAAGGACATTCCATGCCCTCAATTCCAGGGCCCTTCTGTCCAGGACCACTGCCAAGAAAAACTTAACAGAGATACTGCAGTCATCTGACCAGTCACCAGAAATTGGTACTAGGACAAGCTAGAGCTCATGCTGCCCATTGCTATGAAACCAATACAGAGACCAGGCCTGAAGTGAATATAACCTTCTTAAATCAAATTGTCAGCAAACCCGAGAAGGCGGATAGTTTTAAAATTCTCCAAAGTCAGCCTTAACACTCCATTCTGCTGACCCTTTTCTATGATTCATAGGCTGTTAGTAATGGTGCAAAGGGGAACATCTGTGCAGTTAGTTACATAGGCAAGAGGTGGTGGGGTGGATCTAGGCAGGTCAGTATGCTCTGCTCTTGAGATAGATAACAGACTATCCACTTGCTTCTCGATCTCTGCATTTCTCCTGGAGGCCAAGTAATTCAGACCACCTGTTTCCTCTCTTAATCTCTAGGTTCTTCCTGAATGCCCCCCTGAGGTTGCCTGAAAGGTAAGTTTCTTGCCATATTTCTTAGAAGGGACATGGAGAAATCAAGAGAGAATGTAAAACAAATGTACAAAATAATTATTTTCAAACCCTTATAATCCTATAAGACCACTATAGAATATGCAGTCCATTATTGACTGAAACATTATTAAAAAGTACATGATAGTATATCAATAATTATACTAAGTACAAATAGATTAAACACACTAATTTGAAAGCAGAGATTTAAGTATATTTATAAAAGAAAACTATATACTGTATACAAGAGGTACACTTGAAATAAGATGATATAACTTGGCTGAAAGTAAATGGATGGATCAAGATATATTTTTTAGGTCTGACCTGTGGTGGCACAGCAGATAAAACATTGACCTGGAACACTGAGATTGCCGGTTCAAAACCCTGGGCTTGCCTGTTCAAGGCACATATAGGGGTTGATATAGAGAGAGAGAAGGGGGGAGGAGCTGGAAGCATCAACTCCCATATGTGCCTTGACCAGGCAAGCCCAGGGTTTCGAACTGGCGACCTCAACATTTCCAGGTCGACATTTTACCCACTGCGCCACCACAGGTCAGGCTATTTATTGATTTTTTTAAGAGAGAGGTTAGAGAGAGAGAAAGGGGTGGGGGCAGGAGGAGGAAGCATCAACTCATAATAGTTGCTTCTCCGTATGTGCCTTGACCAGGCAAGCCCCAGGTTATAACTGGTGATCTCAGCATTCCAGGTTGATGCTTTATCCACTGAGCCATTTCTCTCTCACTCTCTCTCTCTCCTTTCTAAAATAAATAAACAAATAAACAAACAAACAAATAAATAAATAAAATCTTTTAAAAATTTAAAAAAGATATATCTTTTAGGTCCTGGCTAGTTGATTCAGTGGATATAGCATCAGCCTGGCATGCAGACGTCCTTGGTTCAATCCCCATAAGGGCACACATGAGAAGTAATCATCTACTTCTCCTCCCCTCCCTCTCTCCCTTCTCTCTCTCTTACCCTTTTGCAGCCAGTGGCTCAATTCGTTCCATCATCGCCCCAGGGTCTGAAGATAGTTCAGTTGATTCAAGCATCAGCTCCAGACAGGGGTGACCAGGTAGATCCTGGTTGGTGTGCACGTGGGAATCTGTCTCACTATCTCCCCTCCTCTCACTTAAAAAAAAAAGATATATCTTTTACCTACTAGGTGTAAGAAGTCTGGATGAGAGCTATTAATATTAGAAAAAGTAGACTTTAAGACAAAGTGATAATGAGGGGCATTTCATAATGCTGAATCAATTTATTAGGAAAGAATAAGAGTCATAAATATATATCACTAGCAATAACAGATCTTAAAAATACAAAAAGTAAAAAATTTCTCTGAGATAAATGCCCAGGAGTGTGATTGCTGGGTCATATGGTAAATAAATGTTTAGTTTTTTAAAGAAACTAATACACTATTTTTCTAGACTGGCTGTAACATCTTACATTTTCATTAGCAATTTTTGAGAGATCCAGTTCATCTGTATGTTTATCAGCATTTTATATTTTCATTTTTTATAAAAAATAAAAAAATATATTGTCATTTTTTAATTTTGGCTATTTTGATAGATGAGTGCTGATACCTTACAGTGATTTGCATTTTCCAAAAAGCTAATGATGAACATCTTTTCATGGACTTATTTGCCATCCATCATCCTCATGAAATTTCTGTCTTTTGTCCATTGTATAATCAGAGTCTTTGTTTTGTTACTGCTGAACTTCAAAAGTTTTTTGTATATTCTGTAGCTCATCTTTTAATCTTATTAATAGAGTATTTTACAGAGAAAATTCTTTTAGTTTTGATGAAGTCCAGCTTATTAATATTTTTCTTCCATGAATCATTGTTTTAGTGTCATGTCTAAAAACTTTTCACCTAATCCTGTGTCCTAAAGTTTTTTTTATAATGTTTTTTTCTAAATGTTTTATGGTTACATTTAAATTACTGACTTATTTTGAGTTAATTTTAATATAAGGTGTAAGGTTGAGGTTTATTTTCTTATTTTTATACTCATTTAATATTAGCATATCTACCAATTTGAAATTGACAGAGAGGAACTTTTTTATCTTTAAAGAATTATTGAAACAACTAGGCACACTATTATAACTTCATAAGTAAAATGAAAATTTAAATGAGCTTGGAAAAATTAGAAAGCAAGATAAAAATGGAAAAATGGTTTAAAATAGAATGCTCTGTAACTTGTTACCATCGAAGACTTAATGACTACATACAGGTAGCACAGAAAGGCATTATATATGAGTTAACAAATGTATTTTTAAGTATCTTTCTAATCCTTAACAGAATTTACATCTTTTTAGGTTGATCTTTTTTTCTCTTTGGAAATGAAACATATTATATTTCCTCAATATACCAATGATTTTTTTAGTGGTCTAAATACTATATAATAGAGAAACAACTTCATTTTGTTTATAAAAGAAATTATTCATTTTAGACACTTAAAACATTTTAAGAAGTATATTATGTCACAAAAGTCATTTTATAAGTGATGTGTATTCAGTATTGACATGTCAGCATATATATACATAACAAGCTTTAGAAGACCTCTTTAGTTGGCTTTTAAATCTTAACTTATCTTCCTCAAATGTACTAAAGTCAGGGCATATGTTGTCTTCTCTTTTCCATCCATTTAACACAAGACAAAGTACAGAACATACTGGTAGATGCTCCAAAAAAAATGACAGAATCATGATTAAATGACTCAAGATCCCTCTATAGGCTTGTTTAGACAATATAGCAGGTACTTTGACCTCCTCTTAGAGGTTTGTAATTCTGAGCAGTCTCCTGGATGAATATAAAAAGGGAAATGCAACAAGCTCACTGCTGTCACCATGCTAATAAGAATTAGATTGCAGGTTTTTATAAAAAGATGTAACTCAGCAACAGCCAGATAAAAGAGATGCAAGGTATGGAGAAAGAGTGCAAAGCTTCTGTGCTATCTAGTCACTCTTTCCCCCTCTCCATCAACACAGAACTCTGAGTTTTATTTTTTTTAACTATGAATGTTCAACTCTTGTCCTTGTCAGGATGGCTGAGTGGTCTAAGGCGCCAGACTCAAGCTCCTGCTTCCCATGAATGTTCAACTCTTCTAGCACCATTTGTTGAAAAAGACTATTCTTATATTGAATTGCTTTTGCACTTTTGTCAAAAATCAGTTGGTCATACTTGTGTGGTTATATCCTTCAAATATCCATTCCATTCCACTTATTTATATAATGGAATTATTGATATATTAAGCCTTAAGTCTGGTTCTGTTTTATTTGTTTGTTTGTTTGTTTGATTGATTTTGTTTCTCTATTTTACTTCCCTGATCACTCTGTAGGTTAGTGGAATACTTTTTAGAATTACATTTTGATTTACTGATGGTGAATTTTGAATGTATCTATTTGAATAGATTTGCTCAAATATAAAATAATTTCTATGAATGAGAAGTGGTGCAGAAACCAACAATACATAAAGAGACTAGAGCGTATATACATCTAAAAGGAAACTTGATACCAAAACCATACAAAAACAAGAAAACTATTGACAAGTATCACTTATGAACCTAGTGGGAAAGGTCCTAAGTGACACATTAACAAGTAAAATCCTTTCATGTATTAAAAACGCATTATGGCCAAATATCAGTTATCTTAGGATTGTGAGAATGTGCCCATATAAAAATTTATCAGTGGAATCTATTACATTGACTAAAGGCAAAATAACATATGATAATATCAGAAGATATAATAAAAACTGAAAAAATTCCATACTAACTCATAATTTAAAAAAATTGTAGGAAGCTATAGCAAATACCATACTTAAATGCTGCATCTTTGAAAGCAATGTTATCAAAGTCAGGAATAAGATAAGAGTTTCTCCAGTCACTACTACTATCCATTAACTAACTGGTGTCTTGGCCAAGGAAATAAGACTAAATAAATAAATAAATAAGATATATGTAGATTAGAAAAGACAAATTATCAATATTGTTAGATCATATGAGTGTTTACATAGAAAATTAAAATAATATGCAGACAAGTTATAAGAACCAATAAAAGAGTAAGCAGGGACTCCAGCAAACAACTGTAATTGTACACAGATATCTTTCTAAATTGGTTCACATGTTGACACTTGTTATTAATCTTGACCTAGTTCAAGTAAGAGCCAGAAAGGTATTTTCCCCAAGGTTACAGAAAATTTTATCAGCAGAGTCAGGATAAGAACCTAAATATTGTGACTTCAAGTGCAGTGATTTTTTCCATTATGAGGTATTGATCATTTGTAAATCATACTAGTACCAATGTGGCAATGGCAGAAATAACACTTTTGAAATGTGATTTTGACTCATGATATTCTTGGAAAACACAAATAAGTTGGAGAGGAGATGATTTGTATAAACTGACCCAGTGGTGGTTTTGGAGTATGTGTTTCATTTTAATTCAAACAATTTCTCTTTTGTGCTTCATGTAATGGCTTCCCTTGTACTAGAAATGATTAATTAAACCAAGGATTCTTGGAAAATATAGAGAGAAGCTCTCTTGTGACAGTAAGAGGCCTGTATGGGTTGGAATGAGATCAGTAAAAAATCCTGAGGGCGTCCCACTAACACATCTGGAGAGAGGAACTGAAAAAAAGAAGCTTATGTTGAAACAGAATTGCCTTTAAAAAATAACTAATTAGCATTTGTTAGTTAATTATTTCTTCTTTCTTAAGATACTTTGGCCCACAAAACTCCATTCTCTCTTGGTTCTCTCCTACTCAAGGCTTCTCATTCTCTTTTGCTTATTGTTGTAAATCTCTCCCATATATAAACACTGAAAAGTCTCTGGATTCAGTCATTAAACATACTCATTTTTTAATCCCTATTTTTTAGTCAATCACATTCATTCTCTTGGTTTGCAGTACCTAATTTTATTTCCCACTCTGATCTCTTTCTTGAATTCCATTCTTAACAATCCAAACACCCATTCAGCATCTCCATTTGAATATTTAACAAGCATCTAAAACTGCACATGCCAAATCAAGCTCTAGTTTCTTCTGTATACTCTATCTTCTCCTCCACATCTCTATTGCAGTAAAATGTAATACTAGTCATTACAATTTTCACACCAGAAAATTATAATTATCTTTGACTCCACATTCTCATATGCCATATCTATTCATCAGCAAACTCTATTGACTCTTCCTTAAAAAATGCACAAAACTCAATCACTTTTTATTACCTTTACAAATCTTTACCACTACCATCATTTGCCTGCACTATTAAAATGGCTACTTTGCTTCCATTTTGGTTTCTTATAATCTGCTCTTCACGGGCCACTGGAGTGATACTTTAATATTTTTATTGATTTTAATTTATTGTGTTTACATAGATTCAAGTGTCCCACCAAATACATCCCCCCTACCCCCATGTTCCCCTCAACATCCCCCTTGACCCCTCCCCCCTAAACCCTCTTCCCTTCCCTCTAGGATTTGCTCTCTATAACACTGTGTTATGTATATATAATTTCACCAATCACTTTCCCTTCTCTGACCCCATCCTCTCATCCCCTTTCCCTCTGACCACTTTCCCTCTGGTCCCTTTGATCCCGCCTCTGCCTCTATTCCATTTCTCAGTTCACATTGTTTATTGGAATCCTCAAATGAGTAAGGTCATATGATATTTTTCTTTCTCTGCCTGGCTTATTTCACTTAGCATAATAGTTTCCAGGTCCATCTATGTTGTCGCAAAAGGTAACATTTTCCTTCTTTTGCACAGCCACGTAGTATTCTATTGTGTATATGTACCACTGCTTTTTTTTTTTTGTATTTTTCTGAAGCTGGAAATGGGGAGGCAGACAGAGACTCCCACATGCGGCCGACGGAGATCCACTTGGCACGCCCACCAGGGGGCGATGCTCTGCCCATCCAGGGTGTCGCTCTGTGGTGACGAGAGCCACTCTAGTGCCTGGGGCAGAGGCCATGGAGCCATCCCCAGCGCCTGGGCCATCTTTTGCTCCAATGGAGCCTTGGCTGCGGGAGGCTAAGAGAGAGGGAGGAAGGAGAGGGGGAAGGGGTGGAGAAGCAGATGAGCGCCTCTCCTGTGTGCCCTGGCCGGGAATCGAACCCGGGACTTCTGCATGCCAGGCTAACGCTCTACCACTGAGCTGTACCACTGCTTTTTAATCCACTTGTCCACTGATGGACACTTGGGCAGTATCCAAGACACTTAGAAGTGTCTATCCAGATCTTGGCTATTGTAAACAATGCTGCCATAAACATGTGAGTGCATTTCTTCTTTTGAATCAGTGATTTGGTACCCAGGATATATTCCTAAAAGTGGAATGGCTTGGTCAAAAGGCAGTTCCATTCTTAATTTTTTGAGGAATCTTCATACTTTTTCCACAGTGGCTGCACCAGTCTGCATTCCCACCAGCAGTACAGGAAAGTTCCTTTTCTCCACATCCTCTCCAGCACATAGTATGTGTTGTTTTGTTAATGAGCACCATTCTGACTGGTGTGAGGTGGTTTTAATTTGCATTTCTCTAATGATTAGTGATATTGAACATTTTTTCATCTGCCTATTGGCCATCTGTATGTCCTCTTTGGAGAAGTGTCTATTCTTTTTTTTTTTGCCCATTTTTTGATTGGATTGTTTATCTTCCTGGTGTTGAGTTTTACAAGTTCTTTATAAATTTTGGTTATTAACCCCTTATCAGACATATTGTCGAATATGTTCTCCCATTGTGTAGTTTGTCTTTTTATTTTGTTCATATTGTCTTTAGCTGTGCAAAAGCTTTTTAGTTTGATATAGTCCCATTTGTTCATCCTGTCCTTTATTTCACTTGCCCATGGAGATAAATCAGCAAATATATTGCTGCAAGAGATGTTGGAGAGTTTACTGCCTATGTTTTCTTCTAAGATGCTTATGGTTTCACATCTTACATTTAAGTCCTTTATCCATTTTCAGTTTATTTTTGTGAATAGTGTAAGTTGGTGGTCTAGTTTCATTTTTTTGCAGATAGCTGTCCAATTTTTCCAACACCATTTGTTAAAGAGACTGTCTTTACTTTATTGTATGCTCTTACCTCCTTTGTCCAATATCAATTGTCTATAAAGGTATGGGTTTATTTCTGGTTCTCTGTTCTGTTCCATTGATCTATAAGTTTGTTTTTATACCAGTACCAAGCTGTTTTGAGTACCATGGCCTTGTAGTATAAAGATATCAAGAAGTGTGATACCTTCCACTTTATTCTTCTTTTTCAAGGTTGCTGAGGCTATTCATGTTCTTTTTTGGTTCCATATAAATTTTTGGAATATGTGTTCTATATCTTTGAAGTATGTCATTGGTATTTTAATAGGAATTGCATTGAATTTATAAATTTGGGCGATATAGACATTTTAATAATGTTTATTCTTCCTAACCATAAACACGGTATATGCTTCCACTTGTTTGTGTCTTTCTTGATTTCTTTAATCAATGTTTTATAATTTTCCCGAGTACAAGTCTTTAACCTCCTTGGTTAAATTTATTCCTAGGTACTTTATTTTTGTTGTTGCAATAGTTAAGGGTATTGTTTTCTTAATTTCTCTTTCAGAGAGTTCATTGTTGGCATATAAAAATGCCTTTGATTTCTGAATGTTAATTTTATATCCTGCCACCTTGCTGAATTCATTTATCAGGTCCAGTAGTTTTTTGACTGAGACTTTAGGGTTTTCTATGTATGGTATCATATCATCAGCAAATAATGATTGTTTTACTTCTTCTTTACCAGTTTGGTTGCCCTTTATTTCTTCTTCTTGTTTGATTGCTGTGGCTAGGACTTCAAGAACTATGTTGAATAAGAGTGGTGAAAGGGAGTACTCCTTCCTTGTTCCTGATCTTAAGGGGATTGCTTTTAATTTTTGCCCATTGAGTATGATGTTGGCAGTGGGTTTGTCATAGATGGCCTTTATCATGTTGAGGTATGTTCCCTGTATTCCCACTATGCTAAGAGTTTTGATCATAAATGGGTGCTGGATTTTATCAAATGCTTTTTCTGCATCTATTGATGTTATCATGTGATTTTTCTCCTTCCTTTTTTTTATATGATGAATCACACTGATTTGCAAATATTGTACCAGCCTTGCCTCACCAGAATAAATCCCAATTGATCATGATGTATGATTTTTTTTATGTATTGCTGGATCCGATTTGCTAATATTTTGTTGAGAATTTTAGCATCTAAATTGATCAGGGATATGAGCCTATAATTTTCTTTCTTTGTGTTGTCTTTGCCTGGTTTTGGAATGAGAATTATGCTCACCTCATAAAAGGAGCTTGGAAGTATTCCCGCCTCTTGAATTTCTGAAATAGTTTGAGAAGGATAAAAGTTAGGTCTCCTTTGAATATTTGGTAGAATTCACCTGTGAAACCATCTGGCCCAGGACTTTTGTTTGTTGGGAGTTTTTTGATAACTGTTTCAATCTCATTTGTTGTAATTGGTCTTTTTAGATTTTCTGATTCTTCCAGATTGATTTTTGAAAGATTATGTGTTTCAAGAAATTTGTTGGCCCTGGCTGGCTGGCTCAGTGGTAGAGTGCCGGCCTGGCGTGTGGGAGTCCCAGGTTCAATTCCCAGTCAGGGCACACAGGAGAAGCACCCATCTGTCTCCACTCCTCCCCCTCTCCTTCCTCTCTGTCTCTCTTTTCCCCTCCCACAGCCAAGGCTCCATTGGAGCAAAGTTTGCCCAGGTGCTGAGGATGGCTCTGTGGCCTCTGCCTCTGCCTCAGGTGCTAGAATGGCTTTGATTGCGGCAGAGTGATGCCCCAAGATGGGCAGAGCATCGCCCCTGGTGGACATGCTGGGTGGATCCCGGTCGGGCGCATGCGGGAGTCTGTCTGACTGCCTCCCTGTTTCCAACTTCAGAAAATTAAAAAAAAAAAAGAAATTTGTTTATTTCATCTAGGTTGTCTAACTTTTGGGCATACTGTTCTTTATAGTATTTTCTTACAATCCTTTGTATTTCTGCTATGTCAGTTGTTACTTCTTCACTCTCATTTCTAATTTTATTTATTTGAGTCCTCTCTCTTCTTTTCTTGGTGAGTCTGGTTAAAGGTTCATCAATCTTGTTTACCTTTTCAAAGAACCAGCTCTTGGTTTCATTGATCCTCTTTATTGTTTTTGTAGCCTCTATGTCATTTATTTCTGCTCTGATCTTTATTATTTTCTTCCTTCTATTTCTTCTGGACTTTACTTGCTGTTCTTTTTCTAGTTCTATAAGATGCAAGGTTAAGTAGTTTTTTTGAGCTTTCTCTTGCTTCTTAAGGTATGCTTGTAATGCTATGAACTTCCCTCTCAGGACTGCTTTGGCTATGTTCCATAAATTTTGAGTTGAATGTTCATTTTCATTTGTTTCACGGTAATTTTTGATTTCTTCCTTGATCTCATTGTTAACCCATTTGTTATTTAATAACATGCTATTTAGTTTCCAAGTGTTTGAATGTTTTTCAGTTTTTCTGTTGTAGTTGATTACTAGTTTCATGCCATTTTGGTCAGAGAAGATGCTTGATATGATTTCAATCTTCTTAAATTTATTAAAACTCATTTTGTGTCCTAACATGTAGCCTATTCTAAAGAATGTACCATGAGCACTTGAAAAGAATGTATATTCTGCTGCTTTAGGGTGAAAGGTTCTGAAAATATCTCAAATCCAGTTGATTTAATGTGTCTTTTAAGGTTGCTATTTCTTTGTTAATTTTCTTTTTTGAGGATCTATTCAGTGATGTTAGTGGGGTATTGAAATCCCCTACTATTATAGTATTGCTGTTGATCTTGCTCTTTATGTCCATCAAAATCTGCTTTACATATATAGGTGCTTTTATATTAGGCACATAGATATTTATAATGGTTATATTTTCCTGTTGGATTGCTCTTTTTATCATTATGTAGTAACTTTCTTTATCTATTACTATAACCTTTGTTTTAAAGTCTATTTTGTCAGATATAAATATTGCTACCCCAGCTTTTTTTTAATTCTCATTTGCATGAAGTATTTTTTCCCATCCCTTTACTTTCAGTCTATGTGTATCTTTAAATATACATTCCTCTTTTACTAAATTTTTTTCCCCTTTGTTCTGTTTACAACAGGTCCCTTGTTTTCCATTACTTTGAATATATTTTGCCATTCCATTCTTGCCTCAAGTGTTTCTGTGGAAAAGTCAAATGTCATCTTTATGGAGGCTCCTTTGTAGGTGATTGACTGCTTTTCTCTTGCAGCTTTTAGTATTCTTTCTTTAGCTCTTAGCTTTGGTATTTTAATTATGATGTGTCTTGGTGTAGGGATTTTCTGTGCTTCTTAAACTTGTGTGACTTTTCTGCATCAATTTAGGGAAGTTTTTAGCTATGATTTCTTCAATCAGGTTCTCTATTCCTTGTTTTTCTCTTCTTTAGGAACCCTTATTATGCAGATGTTGTTTCTCTTCATGTTTTCATAGAGCTCTCTTAGAGTTTCCTCAGACTTTTTGATCCTCTTTTCTTTTTGCTGTTCTGCTTCTGTGCTTTTGCTTATCTTGTCCTTTAAATCGCTGATTCGATCCTCTGCTTCATCCAGCCTGCTTTTAATTTCTCCTAGTGTAGTCTTCATTTCTGATATTGTGTTTGTCATTTCTGTCTGATTGTTTTTTATGATTTCAATGTCCTTTTTGATACTTGTTATCTCTTTGTTTAGGTACTCATTATGTTTATCTATTGTTGCTCTAAGATCCTTGAGCATCTTAGCAATCATTATTCTAAAGTCTGCATTTGGTATCTTGGTTATTTTTTATCTCATTCAGTTTTTTTCTGGGTATTTTTCTTGTTGATTCATTTGAATTGCATTTCTCTGTCTTCCCATTTTGTCTCTCTATAGACTGCTCCTTTGGATATGTTGTTTGTGTAGTTAGCTGAGTATAGGGTTGGTGTGTCTGCCTCCAGTTTTTAGTTGTGTAGTTTCTAGATCTTCTTGGGTTGGCCTCAGCTATTGTTTATAATCTGTGGGCTACTTATCTGCTACTACTGCTCTTTTTGCTATTTGTGTCAGCGTTTTCTATGCCTTAGCTGGGTCACGTGTGAGGAGCCTTTCCTTAAGATACTACTCTAACGAGGGTTGTTAGGTCCAAAGCTGATGCTTTCTGTATCTGGCCGATGGATGTACCAGCCCTGGACCTCCCTGGCTGGAATGTGGTGCAGAACAGTGAGGGTCACTGATTATGACTGGCCCTTAGCAACCTTTCTGTAGTTACAGGTGATTCAGAATTTGTGGCTACCTCTGCTGGGCCCTGATGATGTTGAAATATCAGCTGAACTCCTAGGCTAGTTTCTATCTACTCTTGGCCAGTGTGTGTGGTCTCTCTATTTCCAAGGTGTCATCTATCACTGGTCCCCTGAAGCTGCCTCCTTGGGCACTCAGGCACCAGCACTGCAGGGTGCATGAGCCTGTGGGCTGCTGCTCAAGCTTCCCCATGGTCATGGGGAACTCCTTGCCAGACTCTGCCCCCCATGGTCACACAGGCTGACTCTTCGGGCTCCATCCCCAGCTGCTGCCACACAAACTGCCTTGCTGGACCCTGTCTCCTGCTGCCATGCAAGCCAGGCACCATGGCTACTGCCACAGCCAGGCCCTCCTGCCCTTTAGAGGGTACTCAGCTGTTTGGGGGGTCAGTGTAGTCCAGAACTCAGCACTCAAAACCTGTGACTCTGAGGTGCCCATGCTTCTAAGTGTCTTTGCACTGACTGGAGCAGGAGAGCCTCTGGTTGGCAGAGTAATTTCTTTCCTTTGCTGGCTTGGTTCTCCCAGGAAAAAATGGTCACTTTAGGTTTGGGGAGTGACCCAGTACAGAGGTAAGGGTGGCTATCCCTCACATTTTCTCCCTGTGCCACTGAGACTATACTGTCCTCTCACTACTTTGGTCCTCTTGGTGCTCCCCACTCCCAAAGCCCCTGGTAAGTGCCTGTGAATGAGGCAGAGTCCCTTTAAGATGGAACCTGAACCTGAGAGTTCTGTGTCCCTTTCGCAAACAGTAACCTGGCTGTTTTTTCAGTTAAATAGCGTCTCTGTGGCTCCAGGTTGGGGTTTCAGTCTTGTGCCTGAGGATTCACAACTCACCAGGCAACCTACCTTGCTCTGAGAGACTCTCTAGGCTGCCTCTCAGTCCTGGGAGTGGGGCAAGCCCTTTCTGCATCTCCACCCTTTCTATCAGCTCAGTGTGGTTTCTTTAGTGATGCTTGGTTATACATTCCTCTTAATTTAGTCCAAAGTTGGTTTTTCAAGATAACTGTTCCTAAGTTAACTTGTAATCCACTTTGGTTCTGGGATGGTGGAGTTGTAACATCTACCTACTCCATGACCATTTTCCCTCTTATCAATATATTTTTTTAATTTATAAATTAAAGTTAATGGGGTAACCTTGATAAATAAGAGCATATAGATTTCAGGTGAAACATCTTTATAGTATTTGAATTTTTTATTGTGTTTTGTGCCATCACTCAAAGTCAAATCATTTTCTATCACCATATATTTGTCCCACTTTACTCCCTTCCCCCACTCCTCTTGATAACCACCTCACTTTTATCTGTGTCCATGAGTTAGAGTGATATGTTTAAAATACAAATCAGATCATATAATTTCTTTTCTTACCAGTTGTTATTTATACCACTTAGAATAAAATGCAAGGTCTTTTCCAGGACCTCCAAGACCTTACATGATGGCTATGGGCTACCTTATTGATATCATCTCTTAGTTCTTCCCTTATAGCCTGTTCCACTAAACCATCTCACTGTTCCTGAATATGTCAAACACACTCCCATCTCAAGGCTTGCACTAGAGAAAAGCTCTTCTTCCAGATATCTGCACAGCTATCTCTGCCTTAAGATTTACTTTGTGTTACCCATTAGAGATCGTTTCTTTGATCTCTCAATAAAACATTAATCCTTGAAATTTTACTCTCTACCCCTTACTCTGCTTTATTATTTTTCCCCGTGGGATTTATTACACTAAAATCTAAGGATGATAAAGAGAGGGACTTTGTTTTCTTACTACTCTGCTCTCAGCAACTACATAACAGATCCTCAATACATGTGTTGAATAAACAAATGAATGTCCTGAACAATAGAAGTTCAGTAATTATGAATGATACCCAGCATTTTCTTCTTTCTATTTGGAGAAAAAAATTAGGAGTAGAAAAGGAATAGGATTTCTTAGGATCTCAAGACTCCATCTTCTGTGAGATTGGTACAGTGGCAGAGCAGAATGTGAAGAAAGATGCAACAATTCTATGGGGGTGAGAGAAAATTTATAAAGAATGCTTTTATACTTCCAAGAGAAAATCTGAGTAATCTCAAAGTGATTTCATTATAAAAATAGCTTTTTCAATAGTTACTTTTCAAAACACCTATATTTAAAGTATGTTGTCCAAAAGTGAGTATATAGCAAGCATAGAAGTCACTTTTCTTATGATGTGATTTTTGCTCTCAATCATCATTTTTTTTGTAAAATAACCAAGCATGACATTAAAGTATGAAATAGAAAACTTTAAATTTGAAGCTAAAAAAACAGAAACATTTTGATGCCTTTCTCATTAATATATTTTAATCACAATTTGACCAAATTTTGGGCATCTTCGGTAGAATGCTTCTTTCAACTTACTCTGAAATATTTATATTCATGTATAAATGTCCCTGGGAATGCACAAACTGGTTTCCCCCTTGCCTATTTACAAGGTTGAACTCTGCTGATCATCATTTCCTGTTACATTATTTGACTATGAATCATTGGATGGGCTTTTCTGAAACCAGCCTCATTTTCTACACGTAATTTTTAAGTGGGCATAGTTGAGAGAATCATTATTAGGCCTGTATCTTTATTGTACCTTCCAGTTTCTATGCTCCTTTACTCACATTCTATCTCTGGATTTCACCAATTATACTATATGTCTTTTGGAGGAAGAAAATTCTGGGAAGGAAGGCTACTGTCTTGTGCTCAGAAAAGTGCCTGGTATTACTATACCCCCACACACTGACCCAAACCCCCAAATACCTACCTCAAGAACTATAATGGAGGACCCAAGACCAAAACCCTGGTGCTCCTCATTTTTCATAAACATGACTTGTATCACCCACTGTATTATGTGTTGAAAATACAGTTAAAAAATGTGTTTACCTTCAAAGTAACCAAGTTCTATTAGGGAAAACATAAAGCAACAATTTCAATGCAGAGATCGGAAGTGCAATGAGTAAAGTCTGATAGGCTTTTGGATCACAGAGTAGTTCTAATGTAGGGTCTGCCACTGCAAATCATCTTACTTTTATGATTCATACTTTTTTCACCTGTAAAATTAGAATAAAACTGCCTTCTTCTTCCTATGTCATGGGTTGTTGTGGGGAAAAAACTTCAATTGGTGTGAAAGCAGGTTGTAACTCTACAGTGAAAGCAGGTTGTAACTCTACAAGGTAACCTCTTGCTCAAGCCAGTGACTTTGGGCCCAAACCAACAATCTTGGGCTTTAAGCCAGTGACTTTTCAGCTCAAGCCAGCGATCATGAGATCATGTCAATAATATCATGTTCAAGCTAGTGACCCTTGAGTAGCTGGCAAGCCTGCACTCAATCCAGATGAGCCTGTGATCAAGCTGGTGACCTTGGAGTTTTTAATCTGGGACGTTGATGCTCTATCCACTGAACCACCACTGGTCAGGCTTAACTAATATTTTAATTAATACCTTTTAAGTAGCTATTAATCACTTATAAAGAGCCAAGCATGGGCCTCAGGCATAAATAGATGAAGTCCCAGTTACAGTCTTCACATAAGAAAGTTGGTGAGTGACATGCCTGGACTGTCTCTCCACTTGCCCTCTGCCTTCAATGTTGATGTTTCAGCTTCCTCTCCACTACAGAAAAGGCATGCCCCTTCAGGCAAGGCATAGCACCTTAACTAATAACTTGGCTCTGATTTCCTGACTTTTTTCTGCCCTCTAATGATGCATGCATGTATACCATGTGTCAGGCTTGGGCAAGGAGGGATGGAGAGGTTAATGTAAGGTTGGCTAACTAGTGTGGGGTGACAGACATGGAGATGTCTGCTACTACTATGCTTCGTTTCCTGAGGCTTGTGCAATCAATTGTAAACTCTTACATTATAGTCATATAATTGTCAATATTTTGCAAAAAAGTAGAGGAGAACTTAGTAGAAGCCTAACATTTGTCAGTTGTTAAGCAGTTATGCAAATTAGTATAAGCAGATTTACAGAATGTCAAGAGAAATGGCAGCATGAGAGATACTTCTGATCTCTCCCTTTAAATTTTTAACAAATTGAGCAACCATAACACAGTGAAGAAACCCCAACTGAGCTCGTATCTGGGCCTAAAAGATCCATGCAATGAATGGATTGAAGGTGGGACAGGTTGAAAAGTGGGATGGAAGATAAAATACTTTTGAAGTGGAATCTGGACAGGAGAAAAGGTAGAGAACTGAATTTTCTCCTTACTGGATTCAGAGAGGGAGTTTTATTCTGAGCCAGGAGAGGTGGAGAGACTGAGGGGCAGGGGAAAAGGAGCTGAACTAAGGCAGGCACAACCAGATGCAGTGTTACAGAGGACTTTTTACATTGCTTGGCTTGTGATCAGCTGGCGCAGGGCCCATGCTCAGCCTGCAGCACTTGCTTGGGCAGTGCATGTTCTATCGGTACACACTGGGCCCATGATGTCTAACTCAAGCATTGAGATATGTGCTTTATCCATGGATGCTTAGCCCAAGGAGATCAGCCAAAGTGGCACTGGGCACACTAGACCCACAGTGCTCAAGCGCATTTGTCACAGCCAGCACTCTACCTGCAGCACATGCTCTCTGCAATGTCAGAGGAAACAAAGCGTACTCCCCAGGTTCCCATACCCTACATCTTTCCTCACATGGTAAGGAGAAGGCCAGTGGCAGGCACCCTACAGCTGACTCTCTAAGGCCACTCTCTCCCCTGAGAGGCGAAAGTGCTCTGCATATAATCCCCTGTTCTGCCGAGATGTGGCAAAGAATGACCAGAGACATTAAACCACCACAGCTAAAACTGTAAAGCCAGCCACAAAGCCATGAAGCTAAAACTGAAAAGCCTCCACAACATGCCCTACCCACCAATGCAACTGTAGCCCTGCCTACATCTCTACAACAACAGAGGTCAGCCGGAAAATTTCACAGAGCCAAAATTTATAGTATAGTGATACCTACTGGAAAAAAAATTTTTTGTTAGGTTTTCTAACAATACTACTCTCATATGCCATCAAGGAAGAAGAAATCATACATCATGGATAAACAAGACAAAGACATAGTTCAGACAAATAAAAATCCCCCCCCAAAAAATTCTCAATTTCATGGAAACCTTGGAGTTAAATGACAGATAATTCAAAAATAAAATTCTAAAAACACTCAATGATTGTGAAAAAACACTGATAGGCAATTAAATGAGCTCAAAAATCAAATTAATGAACAAAAAGAATACTTAACAAAAGAGACTGAAACTTTAAAAAAGAACTAAACAGAGATGAGGAACTCAATATATGAACTGAAAAATGAGGTAGCAAGTTTAGCTAATAGAACAAGCTAGATAGATGAGAGAATCAGTGACAATGAAGACAGGCAACGAGAGATACTGTTGAGAGAAGAAGAGAGAGACTCACGAATTTAAAAGAAAATGAGAGAGCTCCTCAAGAACTGTCTGGCTTCATCAGAAAGAGCTGTATATGAATAATGGGCATATAAAAAAAAGAAGAAAAAGAAAAGGGAACAGAAAACCTATTTAAACAAATAATTGTGAGGACCTTCCAAGCCTGTGGAAAGAGTTAGAGCCTCAAATCCAAGAAGCAAACAGAACACTAAGTTACCTCAACCCAAACAGATCTACTCCAAGGCACATCATGATAAATTTGTCACAAAGCAATGACAAAAAATGAATCTTCAAGGCAGCTAGGGAAAAGAAGAATATAACTTATAAGAAAAGGCCCATTAGGTTATCATCATATTTCTCCGAAGAAACCCTACAAGCCAGAAGAGAGTGGACCCAAACTTTTAAAGTATTAAAAGGAGGAATTACAAGCCAAAATACTATACCCATAAAAGCTATCCTTCAAATATGAAGAAGAAATAAAAACATTTCTGGACATGCAGAAGCTGAGGGAATTTATCATCCCAAAACCCTTATTGCAAAAAACTCAAGGGGATTAATCATTTGACTCGATACAAAGAACAAATCAAAACTACAAGTAAATGCTCTAACAAGGTTACAATAAAGACAAGGATAATCTGTGACAACAATAACATAAAAGGGGAGAGGATAAAGATTAGTAGTAGAAAAAGAGAATACAGTACAGAAACACTCATATGATAATGGACTCTTGTAAATATGACAATTTTTCTTTTAATAATCCAAAGGTAACCACCCACAAAAATGCCACTACTAAAACATGTAGCTTAAAAGATGAAGAAACAGGGGGAAAAATATGAAACACCACCAAACAAATATTCCAAGAACACCATATCATTGATTCAAAAGGTGAAATGCACCCCCATGTTTATGGCAGCATTGTTCACAATAGTGAGGATCTGGAAACAACCCGAGTGTCCATCAGTGGACAAGTGGATTCAAAAGCTATGGTACATATATACAACGGAATACTATGCGGCCATGAAAAAGAAGGAAATCTTACCTTTTGCAACAACATGGATGGACCTGGAAACTACTATGTTAAGTGAAATAAGCCAGACAGAGAAAGAAAAATATCATATGACCTCACTCATTTGAGGAATCCAATGAACAAAGTGAACCAAGGAATGGAACTGAGACAGAGAAGGGATCAAAGGGACCAGAGGAAAAGAAGACAGAGGAAAAGGGGATGATAGGAGGGCATAAACTTGAAGGTAAGAGAGGAGGACTCTGTAGGGAGGGGGGCAAAGGGGATGTTGAGGGGAATACAGGGGAGGGGGATGCATTTGGGGTGACACTAGAATCTATGTAAACACAATAAATTAAAATCAGTTTAAAAAACAAAAGAAAAAACAACTGACAAAAAAAAACAGAAGAGAAGAACCAAATGAGACACAGAGCTATCCGAAAATAATACATAAAATGGCTACAAGAAATCCTCAAGTGCCAATAATTACCCTAAATGTAAATGGATTGAACTCACCAGTAAAGAGACATAGAGTAGCAGATTGGCTCAAAAAGTAAAACTTGGCCCTGGCCAGTTGGCTCAGCGGTAGAGCGCCGGCCTGGTGTGCGGGAGTCCCGGGTTCGATTCCCCGCCAGGGCACACAGGAGAAGCGCCCATCTGCTTCTCCACCCCTCCCCCTCTCCTTCCCCTCTGTCTCTCTCTTCCCCTCCCGCAGCCGAGGCTCCATTGGAGCAAAGATGGCCCGGGCGCTGGGGATGGCTCTGTGGCCTCTGCCTCAGGCACTGGAATGGCTCTAGATGCAACAGAGCGATGCCCCAGAGGGGTAGAACATCGCCCCCTGGTGGGCATGCCGGGTGGATCCCGGTCGGGTGCATGTGGGAGTCTGACTGCCTTTCTGTTTCCAGCTTCGGAAAAATAAAAAAATAAAAAAAAGGTAATCAGAGACAAAAGATGGTCATTTCATAATGATGAAGGGGACATTGTATCAAGAATGCATAACATTTTAAAAAATATATACACCAAATCAGGGAGCACCAACATATATAAGACATCTACTACCTGATCTAAAAATAGAAACAGACAAAAACATATTTATATTGGATATCTCAATACACTATTGATAGTTCTGGATCAATCATTCAAACAGAAAATCAATAAAGAAATATCAGCCTTAAATGATACACAAGACCAAATGGACAAAATAGACATTTATAGGGCATTTTACCCCAGAACATCAGAATATAGATCTTTCTCCAGCATACATGGAACATTCTCAAGAATAGATCATATGTTGGGTCACAAAAATAACATCAACAAATTCAGGAAGATTGAGATTATGCCAAGCATATTCTCTAATCATAAGTCTTTAAAATTAGAATTCAAGTGCAAAAAAAAGTAAAGAAACCCACAAAAATGTGAAAATTAAACAACATACTTCTAAACAATGACTGAATCAAAGAAGAAATAAAAGCAGAGATCAAAGATATATAAAGACTAGTGAAAATGATAAGACATATTAATATTTCTGAGATTCAGCAACAGCAGTAATAAGAGGAAAGTTTATATCATTAGGAGCTTATATTAAGAAACAAGAAAGATCCCTAGGAAACAACATCACATCTTAAAGAACTAGAAATAAAAGAAAGAAGGCAACCCAGAATCAGCAAAATAAAGAAAATAGTAAAAATTAGAGAAGAAATATATGAAATAGAGAACAGAAAAATTAGAGAAAAAATTAATACAAAAAATGGCTGGTTCTTTGAAAATACTAATACAGTTAATAAACTCCTGGCTAGACTCACTAAGGAAAAAAGAGAAATGGCTCATATCAACAAAATCTAGCCCTGGCCGGTTGGCTCAGTGGTAGAGCGTCGGCCTGGCGTGCAGAAGTCCCGGGTTCGATTCCTGGCCAGGGCACACAGGAGAAGCACCCATCTGCTTCTCCACCCTTCCCCCTCTCCTTCCTCTCTGTTTCTCTCTTCCCCTCCTGCAGCCAAGGCTCCATTGGAGAAAAGATGGCCTGGGCGCTGGGGATGGCTCTGTGGCCTCTGCCTCAAGCACTAGAGTGGCTCTGGTCGCAACATAGCAACCCCTCCCCCATGGGCAGAGCATCGCCCCCTGGTGGGCATGCCGGGTGGATCCCGGTCGGGCGCATGCGGGAGTCTGTCTGACTGGCTCTCCCCGTTTCCAGCTTCAGAAAAATTAAAAAAAAAACAAAAACAGGAAACAAAATCTAAAGTAAAAGAGGAGAAATTACAACAGATATCATAGATATAAAAAGGATCATTGTAGAATATTATGAAAAATTATATAGCACCAAATTCAACAATCTAGAAAATAATGGATAAATTCCTAGAATTAAACAATCTTCCTAGACTGAGTCACAAAGAATTGAAAAACCTGATACACCCATAAGAAGAGAGAAAATAAAAACAATAAAAAACTTCCCCCAAAATAAAAGTCTGGGGTCCAGATGGCTATACTAGTGAATCCTACCAAACATTCATAAAAAATTTTATTTCTATCCTTCTCAAAGTCTTCCAAAATATAGAAGAAGCCACACTCCCTTACATATTTTTTGAGGTCAACATAACCTTCATACTAAAACATGGCAAGGACATTACAAAAAAGCCACAAAACTACAGACCAATATCTCTAATAAATACAGATGCAAAGATTCCAAACAAAATACTACCAAATGGAATACAACAACACAATAAAAAATTATACATCATAATCAAGTGGGATTCATCCCAGGAGCACAAATATTGTTCAACATATGTAAATAAATTAACATAATACACCATATCAATGAAACAAAGAACAAAAATTATATGATCTTATCCATAGATGCAAAGAAGGCATTCAATAAGATATAACATTCTTTTATGTTTAAAACACTCAATAAAATGGGTATAGAAGGAAAATACCTCAACATAATAAAGGCCATATATGACAAACCATCAGCTAATATTATACTAACTGGTGAAAAACTGAAAGCTTTTTCTCTAAAATCAGGAGCAAGACAAGGCTGCCCACTCTCTCCATTCCTATTCAACATAGTGCTGAAAATTTCAGCCAGAGAAATCAGACAACAGAAGGAAATAAAAGGCATTCAGATGAGGAAAGAAGAAGTAAAGGTTTTACTTTTTGCAGATGACATAATCCTGTATATAGAAAACCCCAAAGCCTCCACAGAAAGATTAATGGAAACAATAAATCAATATAGTAAAGTCATAGGATACAAAATCAATATACAAAAGTCTATTACCTTCACATGTGCCTACAATGAAACATTATAAAATGAATTTAAAAAAATCTCTTTTACAGTTGCAACAAAAGAAATAAAATACCTAAGGATAAACAATGAAGAATGTAAAGGATCTACATACTGAAAACTATAAAGCATTCCTAAAGGAAATCAAAAAAGACAAGATGAAGTAAAAAAAATATCCCATGTTCATGGATGGGAAGAATCAACATAATTAAAATGGCCATATTATCCAAAGCAATATACACAATTAATGCAATTCCCATTAAAATGCCAATGTCATATTTTAAAGAAATGAAACAAAAAATTACCACATTTGAATGGAACCATAAAAAACCCCAAATAGCCAAAGCACTCTTTTGGAAATCACCCATTTAACCTTGAACCCTCTATCCCTTGGATTGGGGAACTTTAGTTAAAAGCCCTGGATGAATGTCTCTTGGATGCAAACACCAAGAAAGTGTGAATGGGTGACCTTTGTGGAGACACAAAGGAACGCATGTGATCAGACTTTAGAAAATTAGCCTAGAGGTTCTGGATTGCCCCCTTTCTCTGTGCTTGTTAATTAGCAAAAGAAAAGAATGTTCTGATCAATTTAGCCCTTTCTCCATGTCAGTAAAATGGTCATTAATCATTCTTCCCCTTGTCACCTGATTTCCCTCCCTTGTAATTCTGTTACCTCTGTTCTGCTTCTGATAATAAAAGCTAAGGGAGAAAGAGATTCAGGAGGTCTCCTATTTGCCTCCCTCAGCAGGCCTCCCTCTCTCTTCTTCTTGACATAAGTTTGTGTCCTGAGTAGGTTTCTTCCACATGACACCAGTAGTTACCAGCAGGCTGGAGTACTACAGCACTCCTAGAAAAAAAAGAACAAAGCTGGAGGTATTACAATACCTGACTTCAAATTATACCTCAGAGCTACGATAATCAAACAGCATGGTATTGGCAAAAAATAGACATACAGACCAATGGAACAGAATTGAGAGCCCAGAAATAAAACCATCTTTGACAAAGCAGCCAAAAACACACAACAGCGAAAAGAAAGCCTCTTCAATAATAGTGCTGGAAAAATGGAAAAGCCATGTGCAAAAGAATGAAACTTGACTATAGTTTGTTCCTCTGCACAAAATCAATGCAAAATGGATCAAAGACCTAAACATAAGATCTGAAACAATAAATCACGTAGAAAAAAACATATGCACTAAACTCATGAAACTTGACTGTAGAGAACAATTTATAAATTTGACCTTAAAGGCAAGGCAAGCAAAGGCAAAAATAAATAAATGGGACTATATCAAACTAAAAAGGTTCTGCAAAACAACAGAAACTGACAATGAAACAAATAGCCAACAAAATGGGGGGGGGTGATATTTAAACAACAGCTCACATAATGAGAAAGAAACACCCCCCCAACCAAAAAGTTTCAAGGACATTTTATGTTTTAGGCCAAGCATTCAGAGAGATTTCGTAAAGGACACCTTTTTAATTGTACAATGTACTTCATTCCCTGCATTGGAATGCCTGTGATGTAGATAGCAAAGCAAGCAAAAGGAGTAAAATGTTGGCCAAATATTTTTGTAAATGTGATTTTTATACTTGTGTGTGATTTACAATAAGGGCTAGGCAACACCAGCTAAAAATGGTCAGTAAAGTTACAGGTTGCCATCCTATTTAGAAAGGGCTATTATTTTGCTAATGGAGAGGTTTCATACTAGAAAATTTGAAAGAAAGAAGGAAGGAGTAATCAGACCCCCCCTTCTTCCATTCACTGAGGAGAAAGAGAAGGAATGAGGAGTGCTGGGGGGGGGAGGAAACTCTGAATAACCCCTTCCTCTCCCTTTTTCTTTCAATTTTTAAGACCTTAATGGGCAATTTCCAACACTTAATCTCTGACATCACTTAAACCTCCTCCCATCCTGAAATCCTGTGATTGACACTTGTACCTCTAGACAAAGGGATAATGAGACCCTTGTATGTAAACTTGTATTCTCTAAAGGGTATATAAGATGTAAGTGTTGGAATCCATGGGAGTCCGAAAAGATCAGAGTAACAGGCTTTATTGAAAGGAACCCTGCCGGGCACTTCTCCGGGGAGGACACCGGTTACAAACTAAAGGGTGAATTTTATAGGGCTTGGGAGAGCCTGAGGGGGTACTGAGTCAAAAGTTCTGGTATGTTCTCTTTTACAATTTTAGGATTTCAGCTTTCTGGAATGCTCCTCCTTGGGCAGTTGATCAGCTTTCTGGAACTTTTCTGCCTCAGAGGTGATTGTCCAGTAAGTAAGGGTGAGGTCAGGCAGCCAGGTGGGACAACAAAAGGGCAGTTGGAATTTCATATACCTATCATTTCTCATCTCTGTGATATGATACAAAAGGAAAAGAGGTGAGGGGAAGAAAAGGGTAAGGGGTTCAAGAAGGAGGTTTGTCTTGGACCAGCCATCTTCTGGAGCTACTTCCTGCTGTTATCCCTATTGGGGGCCTTCTTCTTGAACCCCCCCCATGGGGCAGTTTGAGTAGGGGTTGTTAAAGCATTTGATTGTAGGTAATTCTGGAGATTTCTCTTATTCGGGCCTGTAGAAACTTGATAAAGAAAGGGGCAAGATTAAAATTAGGCACAAAATTAGGATTCATCCTATAATTGGTGCTAGCATCAAGAATAAGGGGTTTTTCCATCATTGTTCAGAGTAGGGGTGTTTTTATAGGGTTCCATATTTTTCTGTTTCACGAGGGCAGGTTTCAGGGTTGGTGTGTAGGGTTAGGTAGATTTTTTCAGTTTTCTGATTGGCGAAGGTCTGTATGTGGTTCTGTAAGAAACCAGTGAACAAATGTCAGAGGCAGGGTCCAAAAGTTAGAAAAATAAATAGGAGAGTGAGTGGACCAATAAAAGGCAATAGTCAAGACACCCAGTTTGTGAGAAACCACTGATTCCATATTTATGAATTTGCTGGGATTCAGAGAGAGAGAGAGAGAGAGAGAGAGAGAGAGAGTAAGAATAAGACAGGAAATTGGCCAATCTCCCTGCCCCTAGACCTATTTTTATAGAAATTCTTAAAGCAACAAGAAGAGGAATTACCTGTATAGCTTGTGTGGTCCTTAGATTGATGGGTAGTGTACTAGGAACTGTTAGAGGTTCATGGGGTGGAATTAGGTTGATATTTGGGGTGAGATAGATTAGGGTACAAGTTTCTGTCTAATTAGTAGGGAGACACATATAGGTGTTATGCTGTTGTTCTACTTTAGCAGCAGTGGGAGATGCCAGGATCACGGTGTGTGGACCTGTCCATGTGAAAGTCAGTCCTTGGGTAATGTACTGCTGGAAGTGCCTCTTGGACAATCTTTGAACAGTTTGCTGAGTAACCTGTAAATCCCACAAGTACTTAGGGAAAGGGTGGTTACATTTCTACACTTTGCAGTTAGAATTTAAGTCCTAATGACCACTGCTTCTAGCTGGAATTAGCAGCAGGTACCAGCCTACAATAGGCATGGGGCATTGAGACAAGAGGAATAAAGTAGATGCTATACATTAAATAAAGTAACAAAATCAGACTGTCAATACCCACAGTAGAGATCTTCGAGGGATAAATAAAACTAAAATATTCAGGCAAGGCATACTAGATAGTCCTTGTGTTTACAAGAAATAAGATCAGTTTATCTGCTACTTGGAAGAAATACCTTAGGCTCATGAATGATGTCCTTGGGCCTTCAGTGGCAATTCCCAGCATGTTGGGCAAGGTCAGGTCACAGGTATATGGAGTAGGGCTAGAAGAGACTGAACCCTTCCTCCATGGAGCAAGGGGGCAGCTTACCTGCTTGTGTAACCTTTTCCACAGTTCAGACATGTCATTCGGTGGGGCCAAGAAGCCTGGCAGGCCTCAGTTCAATGACCTTTCTTTCCGCTCTTGAGCAGGGCCCTGATGGAATCCTATAAAGCCCTTTAGGGTGCTGGAGCCTTTAAGAGCATATGCCAAAAGCTGGTATTTCCTGACTTCTTTTTGGGCCTTATTTGCCTTTTCTGTTACTTTCTTGGCCATTATAGAACTTAAAAGCCATGCTCAGAAGATCTCACTGAAGGGCTTGACTAAGAGAGTAAAATTGGGAATCTAGTGTCAAAAGGAGCCTATTAGACCAAGGAAAGAAAAGATTTGATCTGCGGTGGTAGGTGGTTGGAGACTGTAGAGGGTCTGAGTTTGATCTAGGGTGAGACCTCAGGTGGTGGGGGTTAAGGCGATGCCCAGATAGACTATGGACTAAGAGTGAGGTTGAGCCTTAGCAGAGAAGACACAATATCCCTTCACAGTGAGGAAGTTAAGAAGGGTGGTGGTGTGTCTTATTGAGGCAGGCAGGGAGGGGCTGCAGAGGTGTAGGTGATTTACATATTGTAAGAGAATACTAGTTTTGATATTGCATGCTGCTAAATCCTAAGCTAGTGCCTGCCCAAACAGGTGTAGGCTATTTTTGATCTCCTGGGGTAAGACAGTCCATGTAAATTTCCGGCTGCATTAGTATATGGGTAAAAGCAAACAGAAAGTAAAAGTCAGGGTGTATAGGAATGATAAAGAAGGCATCCTTGAGGTCTAGGACCATGAAGTGAGTGGTATTTGACGGAATGTGTGACAGTAACCTGTAGAGATTGGGGACTACTGGATGGAGGGGAATTATCACCTCAATAATTAGGCATAAGTCTTATATGAGGTGATAAGCCCCTGAACGTTTTCAAACAGGAAGGATGGGGGTATTGCAGAGAGAGTCCTTGGGGATGAGTAAGCCTTGATTTAAGAGGTGGGTAATTATTGGTTTAAGGCCTTAGAAACAGACACAGTTACACAGTAAACAAAGACTTCATGTACAAATTATAAATTAAGAAATTTAAATGAGCATGTTTTACTTGTTTCAATTAAAATTATACTAGAGATATTTTCTGACAAACAAAGAGACAAAACAGATTACTCACTCACACAGCTCAATAGACAATTCTACTTTTTAAGCTTTTCAAGATGGCAGGGAGTTGTCAACATAGAGAGGAGGAAGAGAGGAAGCAGACAGATGGACAGTGTGAGCAGCTGGATGGAAAAGAAGGAGGGTCAGAATCTTCAGAGGAGGGAGAGGAGATTAAATTGCTGGTGGTGTGTCACGTGGTCAGAGAAGTCAAAAAGATTTGGAGCTTTGAAGAGAGAGGAGAGGACGAGGGGGAGAAAGGCATAGCTGTAGCCGAAGCTGGTGGGGTGGGAGAATGGTTAAGATACAGCCGAAGCCGGTGGGCTGGGAGGAATGTGTCAAAGAAGAAAAAGAGACAGAGCCACCCATCTGTAAGGAGGGAGGAGGGGTTTAAGAACACAGTGGAGAAGAGATGGGCCCCTGGCCAGCTGGGGAGGGGAAAGAGAAAATGGTATTTACAGGTGAATGAGAAAGAGGATTTAGCAAAGAGAAGAGAGGGGGCTTTCTGGAGGGAAGAGACTCAAGTGGAAGAGATTTGCAGAGGGACCAGAGAGGGGTCCCAAGAGAGGGGTGCCACTGGGGGTCAGGCAGGAGGGGGAGAGAGTTGAGAGTCCGTGGAGAAGGAAAGATTAGGAGTGGAGGTTTTAGGTGAGGTTTCTTTGGCCAAAAATAGCCTACATGTAGAACAAGCGGCACAGAAATTAAAGACAGGAGCAAAAGTAAAAAGAAGTCTGCACGTAAGGGATTTCAGAAGCCTTTCCCATTTGGTGGCAAAAGTTATCTAGATCTCTCAGTATGTTGAAATCAAAGGTCCCATTTTCAGGCCAGTGGGAGTCATTGTCTAGTTTATATTGTAGCCAGGCAGTATTGCAAAGGAAAATGAGTAGAGGACAGCCCAATGGGGTTTGGTCAGATGGCTTTGACTCCGAAGAGCCCATTATGAGATTAGTGATCTAGAGAGAATGTCTCCGCCTCCAATCACAATATCAAAGGAGAAAGCTCTCCTGGGAATGAGGAGAGATTTGGCTAAGTGCTTAGACTTTTGGAATGTGCTGTCTCCTGAGACAGAAAAATAGCAAACCCCTCAAAATATGAGGCTGACCAGAGAAAGCCATCCAACGATGGATTAGGGCCTTATGGGTCGAATTAAAGCCAACCGGGAGATGGAAGGGAGAAACTCCCTATCTTTCTGGTTCGGCAGGGGTTCAGGACAGGTACAGATCACCGGCCAATCAACCCACAATTACACATCCAAACAGAATCAAGGAGTAAGCCTGTGATGAGCTGCTGCTGCCTATTGCTTCCCTGGTTGTAAGTTTGGATGGCAAAAAGGGATCATCCAGGCAGTTAGTACCCTGTCCTGGGTTTTGGCACCAAATGTTGGAATCCATGGGAGTCCAAAAAGATCAGAGTAACAGGCTTTATTGAAAGGAAGAAAGGAACCCTGCCAGGCACTTCTCCAGGGAGAAGACACTGGTTACAAAATAAAGGGCAAATTTTATAGGGCTTGGGAGCGCTTGAGAGGGTACTGAGTCAAAAGTTCTGGTATGTTCCCTTTTATGGTTTTAGGATTTCAGCTTTCTGGAATGCTCCTCCTTGGGTGGTTGATCAGCTTTCTGGAACTTTTCTGCCTCAGGGGTGATTGTCCAGTAAGTAAGGGTGAGGTCAGGCAGCCAGGTGGGACAACAAGAGGGCAGTTGGAATTTTATATATCTATCAGTAAGAAATCTAATTTTGGGGAGCATGTGTCTTTGGAGCCACAAGCCCCACGTGCTCTGCTGGCTTTTTAATAAATTCTCTTTTTCTCTTATAAAGTTATCTGAATGTCTGTCCTCTCCATTGGGTTGCTTTCCTGCAACAGATTTTGGTGCGTTGGTCAGTAAGGAGGAAAAGACACCCACATTTGGTGGACTTTGGGTACCCCACTGGGGACTTTTGAACCATCCTGTAGATGCACCCACTGAGTACGTGTCGAGGATTTTCTCCATGTGGACACCTCACAGGGAGGAGAAGGGAGTTTCCATCTGCTGATCTCAGCAAGATTCAGATAACAGAGGAACAGGAATGGGGATGCGTCTGATGCACAGTAAGGCATACCAGGCAAAGGAAGCTAGCTGAGGTCCTGCCGTACTAGGGCAGAAGGGAGGCCTGATCACCCTCTGGAGAGTCACTAATTGCTCTCCATAGGATAGGAGTGGCAACTGTGTACTCTCCACAGGTATGGAGAAGGGGCCCCTTGTGTTAAGAACAATGACTTGTTGCCCTTTACTGGTGTGTGGTAGGTTGTGCAGAAGAGTGAGTGCAGAGTGAATGAGATGGACACTGGGAGAGGGTTCCGACTCTCTCCCACAGGGCTGAAGCGAGTGTTGGGTCCTGAACCGTGATTTTGCAGGGTGCCTCATCTGGCCAAGAAGGCAGAATTGTGTGCTGATGATTTGTATCAGCCTGCCATAAGCCAAGAGGACCCATTATTCCCACAAGGGAAGTGGCCGGTGACTGAAGCAAGTGACGTCCCCTCAAAATTTCCCCTACCCTTCTCCACATCCTTCATGTGGCGTGATTATTGTCTGTCGTGGGAGGCATGGGAAGTTCACATAAGAAATTCACTCCTTTAGCCACGATGGTCAAGAATTTTAAGAAAGAGTTCTCAGGGGATTACAGAGTTACTATGTCCCCGTGGAAATTGAGAACCTTGTGTGAAGTAGAATTGCCCACCTTTGGTGTAGGTTGGCCTGCAGAAGGAAGCTGGAATAGGTCTGTTGTACAGAAGGTGTGGCAGGTAGTCACTGGAGATCCAGGCTACCCAGATCAGTTTCCCTAAATAGGCACTTGGCCTACGTTAGTTCTGCATCCACTTACTTGGCTTAGAGGTTAGGCTTCTACAGTATTGGTAGCAAAGGCAAGGAAGCATTCCACCAGACCCAGAGAGCTGCTGCAGCCACTGGTGCCAGAAATTTTAACCTCTAGTGAGCCAGAAGCAGTAGCTCTGGCTCCCCACCTTATGTGCTGGCAAGGCTTTACCTTTCCACACCTGGCTCCTCATCCACTCCAGAGACTGCTACTGACTTAGGCCCATTATCACCAGGTCTATCAAGCCTCAGCATAAGCTCACCTGGGCAGGAGGCACCTCTCACTGCCCTGCATGATCCAGGCCCAGGCTCTCCTCCCTTAGCTGGGAGGCTATGCTCAAAGACAGTACTGGGAATGCAGATGCCTTTGAGAGGAGTGAGAAACACAGTGAAATAGTCAACAAGTTTTATATCAACAAAGTGGCAGAAGGCTTTGCAGAGGAAGGATGAAAGTCCAGGTGACTTTTATGAGAGATTGTGTGAGACTTACAGAATGTATACCCCTTTTGATCCAGAGAGTCCAGAGAACCAAAGAATGGTTATTATGGCCTTTGTCAGCCAGGAGGTATAAAAAAGAAACTCCAGAAATTAGAAGACATTGCAGGAATGAACATAACCCGACTTATGGAAGTAGCCAATAAAGTCTATGTGAACAGGGAGAAGACAAGCAGAAAGGAAGATGAGTGCCAAATGCAGAGAAAGGCAGAATTTATAGCAGCACCCCTCCAACAGAAGGAAAAAGAAAAATCTCCATTTGAAAACGGGAGGAAAACAGTCAAGGGCAAGAAAAGGCAGTCGGGCAGACCTCCCCTGTGTGCCTCCTCAGTGTGCCATCTGCCGGGGAACTGGTCATTGGAAAAATAAATGTCCCAATCGGGGCAAGGGGGAGGCGTGCTTGCCAACCATCTCCCAAGGGGAAGGCACACTGTTCAATATAGTTAGGGAGTCCTTCTTGGACTGAGAGTGACTGGACTCAGGGGTCCCCACTGAGTCTATGGTCCATTTGAAGGTAGGGGGCCAGAAGCTAGACTTACTGATTGATACAGGGGCTGAACACTCGGTGGTGACTTGGACAGTAGTGCCACTCTCTAGGGTGGAGAGTGTAAGAGTCACTGGAAAACAAGCCAAGCAGGTGGTCTGTATGCCCCATAAATGTACAAAATAGGAGGTCATGAAATTATGCATCAGTTTTTACACATGCCTGATTGTTCAGTGTCTTTGTTAGGATGTGATCTGCTGAGCAAATTGAGGGCTACTATATCTTTTGCTTACAATGGCTGGCTAGACTTGCAGGTGCCTAAGCCTAGGCCAGTGGTCGGCAAACTCATTAGTCAACAGAGCCAAATATCAACAGTACGATGATTAAAATTTCTTTTGAGAGCCAATTTTTTAAACTTAAACTATATAGGTAGGTACATTTCTTATCAAGGTAGTGCCTGCACATGGTATTTTGTGGAAGAGCCACACTCAAGGGGCCAACAAGCCACATGTGGCTCACGAGCAGCAGTTTGCTGACCAGGGGCCTAGGCTTGTCTTAACTCTAACTGTTCCTAGAGAGGAGGAATGAAGAATTTTTGCTACCAGGTCTGGGCAACTACTGAGCCAAAAACTAATTCAAAAATACTCCTCCCTGCTCAAGTCTCCTGGTTCACTTGCTTGGAATTAAAAGATGCCTTATTTAGTATAGAACTGGCTCCTGAAAGCCAGGAGCTGTTTGCCTTCCAATGGGGCAAAGGTGCAGTACACTTGGATTAGGCTCACACAAGAGTTCAAGAACTCCCCTACCATCTTTGGGGAGGCCCTCACTCGGGACCTCCAGAGGTTTCCTGCACAGGATATTGGGTATGTTCTTCTTCAGTACATGGATGACCTGTTGCTAGGTCATGAGACTCTCCAAGAATGTGCTCGAGGAACGAATGCACTTCTACATTATCTAGAGAAGAATAGACATAAGGTATTGTCGAAGAAGGCCCAGATCTGCAAAGGGCAAGTAAAATACTTGGGATTCATTCTCCAGCAGGGGGAGAGAGGCTAGGAGTAGAATAGAAACAGGTTATTCAGAACATCCCAGTCTCTACCACTAGGAGACAAGTTGGCCAAACCCCTCTATGAAGTCACAAAGGGGCAAAAAAAAGAGCCCATGGACTGGGGACCAGAACAGGACTGTGCTTTTTGGACTCTAAAAAGGAGTTACAAGTTGCCCCAGCACTAGGTCCTCCTAACCTGGTGAAGCCTTTTGTACTGTATGTCTCAGAAAGAAGCAAGATAGCAGTATTAACCCAGGATTTGGGGTCATGGCCTAGACTGGTGGCTTACCTCTCCAAGCAACTAGATGGAGTTGCAAAAGGCTACCCATCATGCTTGAGAGCCCTAGCAGCCACAGCTATGCTGGTACAAGAGGCAGACAAGTTAACTTTAGGATAAGACCTAAAGGTATGGATGCCACGTGCTGTGGTGACTCTGATGAATGCCAAAGGACATCACTGGCTCACTAATGTCCACCTCACTAAGTACCAGAGCCTATTATGTGAAAACCCAAGACTAGTAATAGAAGCATGCATCACTTTAAATCCAGCAACACTGCTCCTAATGAATGAGGGAAAGCTGCAGCACAGTTGCTTGGAAGTACTTGACTCAGTATAGTCCAGCAGGCCGGATGTACTGGATCAGCCCCTAAGGGAGCCTCACTGAGAGCTCTATGTAGATAGAAGCAGCTCCATCAACTCAAGGGGAAAAGGGCAGGCAGGATATGCTGTAGTGACCCTAACAGAGACTACAGAGGCACAGCCTCTACCCCAAGGCACTTCTGCTCAGCAGGCAGAACCAATTGCCCTGACTCAAGCCTTAGAGCTCAGTGAAAAGAAAAGGGTGAATATCTATACAGATTCCCAGTTTGTCTTTCTTACTCTCCAAGTACATGGGGCAATTTACAAAGAGAGAGGACTCCTAACTGCTGGAGGCAAAGATCTTAAATATCCAGGAAAAATTCTCCAGCTGCTGGAAGCAGTCTAGAAGCCAAAACAAGTAGCAGTGATCCACTGCCAAAGATACCAGAAAGGAGGAACAGTAGAAGCCCAGAGGAATGCCAGAGCAGATGGAAAGGAAAAGAGGGCTTCTACTCTGCCCTACCTCAAGGGCACTATAACCCCTCTCATCCTGTGGGCCCCAGAATTGTACTCAGATATTCTGAGGGGGAGAAAATGTGGACAGAGAAAGAAGGGGCCAAAGAATTAAAAGACAGCTGGATACAATTTCCAAATGGTAGAGTTGTCATTTCTCACCTATTGGCACCAGCAGTAGTCTAGGCTTTGCATGCTGCCACCCATCTGGGACAAGAAAAGACAAAAACTGCTAGGGAGATATTCTATATCCCTCTCTTGGCTTTCATAGCCAAGAAGGTCAGCCTGCATTGTTCAACCTGCTGTCAGAATAATGCAAAACAAGAACCTTCAGTGCCCCCTGGTATCCAGTCCTACATGGAAGCCCCCTTGAGGATATACAGGTGGACTTCACTGAGATGCCCAAAAGCCAAGGTTACCAAAACCTTTTGGTATTAGTATGCACTTACTCAGGATGGGTGGAGGCCTACCCCACCCAGACTGAAAAAGCTAGAGAAGTAACAAGAGTATTGCTCAGAGAAGTTATTCCTAGGTTTGGACTGCCACTCTGAATAGGCTCTGACAATGGCCCAACCTTTGTGGCTAAGATAGTACAAGGAACAGCTCAAACATTGGACATCACTTGTAAGTTTCATACAGCATACAGAGCTCAGAGCTCAGGGAAGGTGGAGCACATGAACAGGACTCTGAAGTTAGGGCTTACCAAATTGTCAGGAAAATGGTTTTAAGTGGGTACAAGCTTTGCCTTTAATATTATTGTTTAAGATTTGGTACAACCCGTCCAAGAACACTGGGTATTCACCTTATGAGGTATTATATAATAGATCTTTTCCAATATTACATAGTTTGCCAGGGACTCCCCGAGAATTAAGAGAAACAGAACTACATAGACAATTAGAACCTTTAGGCCAGGTGGCCAATGCCATATCCAACTGGGTGCTAGATAGGGCTTCGATCAGTTTGCCCCTGTCTATTCTTTTTCTCCAGGAAAACAAGTGTGGGTCAAGGATTGGAATCCAGCTCCCCTACCACCCAGGTGGAAGGGATTCTACACTGTCATCCTGACCACTCCCACTGCTACGAAGGTAGAAGGCATACCTGCCTGGATTTACCACAGCTGGCTGAAGCCTGCAGCCACAGCAGAAATACCTTCGTGGACAGCAGAGACTGACCCTACCAATCCTTGTAAGTTGACCTTGAGAAGAACAACATGCCCTGCTCCAGCCACAAACTGGGAGCTGGCTGGTCCATGTACTACCAAAGCCTGAAGAACCTCATCGTGGGGCTCCTTATAACTGGACTCTGGGGAGGGAGGGAAACTAGGGCAGAGGACTGTGAGATGTGTATCCATATTACCAAGAAAGATCAGAAAGTCTCCACCACCTTGTTTTTCTATAGTTTCTATGAATGCCAGGGAACTCAGAAAGGAACCTGTACCTATATTCAGACTCAATATTCAATATGTGACCCTGGAAATGACCAACCTATATCTGTTATAACCCCACAACCCTCCTACTGAAGTAGTGTTTGAGGTAAAAGTAGCAAAAGGAGGAGGAGTTTGGGGATGGAAGGATGGGCCAGTTATGGCACAAACTAGGGTCAAAGGAAAGCCAGAACAAGTCACCTTAAGTTTTGATGCATGTGCTGCTATAAGTCATACAGAAAGGGGGTGTGGATGTCTCAGCTGGGAGAGAAGCTACAGTGTACTAGAAAAGTATATATGTACTCATAGCTACTCCTATGGAATAAGCTGTTACTATTGATCGTGTGTCTGATGGGGTACTTGGGAAAAGAACACCTCTAAAAGGAAAGTAGTATATTTTAAGAGAGGAGTAGCTCTGTCAAACTGTACTATCCAGGGGTGTAATCCCTTAGAGTTGATCATAACCTATTCCGTAAACCCTCATCAGAAGGCTGGAGAAGTGCTAACATTTGGCATTGACAAGACAGGGCTAGATCCCATTGTTCCAATTATAATTAGAGATAAGGTACTGGACTACCTCACTCAAGCCTTCCAAGTACTGTATATAAGTCCTTTTATAAGGAAGCAACTGAACCCCTACCTCCACCACCACAGTCAACTAAGAACTTACTCCTTAGGATGGCTGAGGAAATAGCCCATTCCCTAAATGTCACCTCTTGCTATGTATGTGGGGGAACTCTAATGGGGCATAAATGGCCATGGGAAGCCAAGAAACTAGTTCCCAGTAGGACTAGGCCAAATGTAACAACACCCTACCCCTCACAATAGCCAATGCATTTTAAAACATGCTATTATAGGGCAATATTGCTTAGCCAGAGGAGGAGGAGATCTAAAACTGAATCAGTTGGAGAACTGACCTGCCTTGGACAGTGGTATTATAATCACCTCCAAGCAAAGTGTATGGTGGGGAAACCAGATGGAGAGAAATCCGTTGGCCAGGTTCCCTGAGCTAACTGGAGCCCGGTAGGACCCAGGCAGGGCCAGAGACTGGATAGCACCATGTGGACTTTACTGGACCTGTGGGAACAGGGCTCATACCCATTTTCCCAAGAATTGGAAAGGAAGCTATATAATTAGTATGATAGAGCCCTCCTTTTTTCTCTTGCCTCTGGAAACAGGGGAACTGCTTGGCTATTCAGCTCCACAGCCCTTACAATGGGTAAAAAGAGAACTCCAGATAGGAGACTGGAAAGATAATGAGTGGCCCCCAGAGCATATAATTCAATACTATGGACCTGCCACCTGGGCAGAGGATGGATCTTGGGGATACCGCACTCCCATTTACATGATAAACCAAATTATCTGATTGCAGGCAGTTTTAGAAATCATTACTAATGAGAGTGGGAGAGCCCTAACCCTCCTTGCACATCAGCAAACTCAGATGAGAAATACCATCTACCAAAACAGGTTGGCACTAGACTATCTGCTAGCAGCAGATGGAGGAGTGTGTGGGAAATTCAATCTCACTAACTGTTGCTTGCAAATAGATGACCAGGGCCAGGCAGTTGAAGACGTAGTCAAAAAGATGACAAGACTGGCTCATGTGCCCATGTAAGTCTGGCACAGATGGAACCCCAATAGCCTTTTTGGGGTATAGTTCTCAACCTTTGATGGGTTTAAAACCCTAATAGGAGCAGTCTTACTGCTCCTAGGAATCTGCCTAATAGGTCCGTGTCTGTTGCCACTGTTAATAAACAGCCTAAAGAGTACGATAAAGACCACCATACAGCAATGATCCGTGGCCTATTTATACTATACACCAGGATTCAGAAACCTTTTTGGCTGAGAGAGCCATAAACACTACATATTTTAAAATGTAATTCTGTGAGAGCCATACAATGACCCGTGTATGTTACGCATTATCCAATAAAAATTTGGTGTTGTCCCGGAGGACAGCTGTGATTGGCTCCAGCCACCCGCAACCATAAACATGAGCAGTAGGAGATGAATGGATTGTAATACATGAGAATGTTTTATATTTTTAACATTATTTTTTTTAATTAAAGATTTGTCTGCGAGCCAGATGCAGCCATCAAAAGAGCCACATCTGGCTCGTGAGCCATAGGCTCCCAACCCCTGCTATACACACCACTATCAGGCCTTACCCCAGGGCCAGATGACAAGGTGAGATTCCAGTATAATAAATGAGGTTCTGGAGATCCCAAAGGGGGGGGGTGAGGAAGGAGGCACCCCCCCTTGAACCAAGAAGTTTCAAGGACATTTTATGTTTAGGTCAAGTGTTCAGAGAGATTTTGAAAAGGACACCTTTTTTTTTTTAATAATTTTATTTTTTAATGGGGTGACATCAATAAATCAGGATACATATATTCAAAGATAACATATCCAGGTTATCTTGTCTTTCAATTATGTTGCATACCCATCACCCAAAGTCAGATTGTCCTCTGTCACCTATCTAGTTTTTTTTGTGCCCCTCCCCCTTTCCCTCTCCCTCTCCCTCTCCCCCCCCATAACCACCACAGTCTTATCAATGTCTCTTAGTCTCACTTTTATGTCCCACCTATGTATGGAATAATGCAGTTCCTGTTTTTTTCTGATTTACTTATTTCACTTCGTATAATGTTATCAAGATCCCACCATTTTGCTGTAAATGATCCGATGTCATCATTTCTTATGGCTGAGTAGTATTCCATAGTGTATATGTGCCACATCTTCTTTATCCAGTCATCTATTGATGGGCTTTTTGGTTGTTTCCATGAAGAACACTTTTTTTAATTGTATTAATATAATGTACTTTATTTTCTGCGTTGGAATGCCTGTGGTGTAGATAGCAAAGCAAGCAAAAGGAGTAAAATGTTAGCCAAATATTTTTGTAAATATGATTTTTATACTTGTGTGTGATTTACAATAAGGGCTAGGCAACACCAGCTAAAAATGGTCAGTAAAGTTACAGATTGCCATTCTGCTTAGAAAGGGCTATTATTTTGCTAACAGAGAGGTTTTCATACTAGAAAATTTGAAAAAAAAAGGAAGGAGAAATCGAATCCTCCTCCTTCTCCCATTCACTGAGGAGAATGAGAAGCAATGTGGAATGCAGGAGGGGAGCGAAATCTGAATAGCCTCTCCCTCTCCCCTTTTCTTTCAGTTTTTAAGAGCTTAATGGGCAATTCCCAATGCTTAATCTCTGACATCACTTAAACCTCTTCCCATCATGAAATCGTGTGATTGACCTGTGTACCTCCAGACCAGGGGTAATCAACCCTTTTATAACTACTGCCCACTTTTTGTATCTCTATTAGTAGTAAAATTTTCTAACTTCCTACTGGTTCCACAGTAATGGTGATTTATAAAGTAGGGAAGTAACTTTACTTTATAAAATTTATAAAGCAGAGTTACACCAAGTTAAAGCATATAATAATAATTACTTACCAAGTATTTTATGTCATATTTCTGCTAAGGTTGGCAGAACAAATCTTTATAAAACAACTTACTATAGTTAAATATATCTTTTTATTTATACTTTGGTTGCTCTGCTACCACCCACCATGAAAGCTGAAACACCCACTAGTGGGCGACAGGGACTAAGTTGACTACCACTTCTCTAGACAAAGGTATCATGAGACCCTTGTATGTGAACTTGTGTTCTGTAAAGGGTATATAAGATGTAAGAAATCTAATTTCTGGGAGCATGTGTCTTTGGAGCCACAAGCCCCTTGTGCTCTGCTGGCTTTTTAATAAATTCTCTTTTCCCCTTATAAAGTTATCTGAGTGTCTATCCTCCATTGGATCACTTTTGTGCAACAATAAAGGGTTAATATCCAAAATATACAAAGAACTCACAAAGCTCATCAAAAACCAAGCAAACATTCCAATTAAAAAATGGGGAGTGGACATGAATAAACACTTCTCCCAAGAAGACTTACAACTGGTCAACAGATATATAAAAAGATGCTCATCTTCACTAGCTATTGGAGAAATGGAAATCAAAACTACAGCACACCTGTTAGATTGATGATTATCAACAAGACAGGTAATAATAAGTGTTGGAGAGGTTGTGGGGGAAAAGGAACCCTCATTCACTACTGATGGGAATGTAAACTGGTTCTGCCATTATAGAAGAAAGTATGGTGGTTCCTCAAAAAGTTAAGAATGGAACTACCTTATGACCCAGCAATCCCACTACTGGTTATCTACCCCCAAAACTTGAAAAACATTGGTACATAAAGATACATGCACCCCCATGTTCATCATAGTATTATTCACAGTGGCCAAGAAATGGAAACAACCAAAGTGTACCTCAATAGAAGATTGGATAAAGAAGATGTGGTACTCATATAAAATAGAATACTACTCAGCCATAAGAAGTGATGACATAGGGTCATTTATGACAACATGGATGGACCTTAAGAATATTATACTGAGTGAAATAAGTAAATCAGAAAAAGCTAAAAAATGTATAATTTCACATAGGGGTGGGATACAAAGCTGAGACTCCTGGACATAGATATAAGAGTGCAGTGGTTACCAGGGGGCAGGAGATGTAAAGTAGGGGTGGCAATTTGGGGATTGGGTGTAGAGAGGGACAAATATTTATATAAGGTGATGAAAATTGATTTGGCTCTGGGTGATAAATATACAACATAATTGACTATTGAAATGATGTAGTGATGTTTGCCTGAAATCTATGTACACTTATTAATCAATGTCATCCTGTTAAGTTTAATTTTATAAGTAAAAAAGATTTACAAAGCTATTTGGGAGCCATTTTGTGAAATTTAAGGGCGACTTTTATAGAAAATACTTTACTTTGATGCAAAGAAGGCTATGTAAGTACATAAAGAAGAAATTCATATCAAGTTGACACTAGGAATGAAAAATATGTTGGAGGAATCTGCCACCATGTGCCCTGACAAAATGTGAGCATCTCTAATTGCATGTATGTGATCATTATTGACTCTGCAGCTAAACTGGGCAAATGAATGTAGAGTTATTGTTAGTGAAAACTCCCCCCCAAAAAAAACACACAGGCACTAAGAATTAGTGAGTATATAAAAACATTTAGTCTTAGTATAACAGCACTAAAACTTTCTTCCTTTAATATAACTTTTTCTCCTTTCCTTTTGATTCAAACTGACCTTGTCCCACCTAAGAGTACTGTGACTCATCTGCCACCCTCTTTCCTTGTATGGCCATTCCTTTAATCATTAAGCCCTAAGTACATCAGGTTTTGGTCAGCATCAAATAATCTTAGAAACAAAGCCTCAGGCATGTTGACCATAGAAACAGAGTTTTGGTCAAACTAAATATAACAGACACAGAAAAGAAAAATGACTTCATCAACCACATCCTTGCAAGACCAAACAGAATAATGCTATGACTGACATCAGGACGGGATGCAATGATCAACTATCTCTTCCCTTGGCTCTCACCAACAAGTAGAACCCATAACTCTAACTCCCTTAGTCACCATGCTTAATGATCCCCCCTCATATAAGCCATGCTATTAAAGCCATTGAGAACTAGTTCTTAAAGTGGTACCTCATCTGTGACTGCGCTTGGCACTGTTTTCTTAAATAAACTTTTACTTCCTTTGCTGCAAACTCCTATTTACCTTTGATTGGGTTTTGAGACACACAGGCCAAACTTCTTTAGTTTGGTAACAATTTTTGGAAACTAATGTGGAGCACTTTTGCTCATGGATTCAGGATCCCCCACTCTGGAGCTTACAACCAGGCCCCACCTAGCAGTTGCCCAAACCTGTTGTCTTGAAGGCAAGAGCTAGACAGTTGTCCATGACTGGGTGCCTTTTGTTTGCTGCATAAACAGATTTTGGAAAAGGTCTGGATTTGAAATCTGTTCTGGTTTTGAAAATCAAAGGTGTTTTCTGGTAAGGTTTCATGGTGATGACCCCAGGGAAATGACCAAACTTGGGGAAATTTGGTGGTAATAGAAAGAGTAACAATTCCTGAGAAATCTTAATAAGTTCAAAGTTTATTTTGGGGGCAAGATGGCAATGGAGTAGGCAGACATACCAACTTCTACCTCCCAGAACCAAAGTGGATTACAACTTAATTTTCAAAATTATCAACTGGAAAATCCAACTTTGGACTAAACTAAGAGGACTATTTAACCAAGGAACACTGAAGAAACCACACTGAGACTGGTAGGAAAAGCGGAAATGTGAAGAAGGCTGCCCAGCTCCCAGGAGCAAACAGCAGCCTGAAGGGACTCACATGGCAGGAAGCGAGTTTAGTGGAGAGGGGAGGGTCCTGGGCCCCAGGAACAAAGCCCTAGCCTGCAGGCCCAGAGCCTAGAAGAAGCATGTGCACAGCATTTAGCTGCAAAACAAGTAGGATACTGTTTGTGAGAAAGAGACAGATTTCTCAGACCCAGGATTCTTCTTAAAGGGACCACACAGATAACCTCTTCACAACCACTAACCCAGGACTCTGGGAGACTGGGAGAGTTGAGAGGACTGGAGTAGCAGAAAGAGAGTGTAATCTAAGAGGCACAGGGAGAAACACTTTGAGGGACAGCCATCCTAACCCCTGGACTGAATCACTCCCCAAATCTAAAGTGAATATTTCCCCTGGAACCAGCAATACCAGCAAAGGGAAGCAGGACACCAGCCAAACAAGCTCTCCTGTGGCACTCAGAGCAGAGTCACTTAGAAGAAGGGAGCCTTCAGGAATACAGTATTGAGTGCTGAGGTCTGAGCAGCAGCGCCCCCACCCACACTGCTGAGGTCTTGCCAGAGGGCCGGCAGCAGCAGGATGAGAAAGTGTGGTCTCATCAGTGAGGGTGGAAGCCAGGCTGGCCAAGACTGAGGCTTGGCATGAGTTCAGTCTCACCTAGAAAGGGCAGAAGGGGTGCCCATAATCAGTCCAACCCAGCTGCGGGTCCAGTGAGCAAGAGCAGTTCTGCCTACAATCCCACCCACAGGGGAAAGGCGAAAGCTGGAGAACTGCAGAGACCCATGGCTGAACGCTGGCACACAGCCCTGCCTGATGCACAGAGCCAGGGCATGCAGCCAGTGTGCAAGCACAGTTCCACCCATGGGGGTGGGGCAAAAGCCAGGGAACAGGAAAAGACCCACAGCTGAGCATAGGTGCGCAGCTCCGCCTGCAGTGCAGAGGCTTGCGGCCCCAGCACGGCACACAGCCCCACCAGTGGGGGTGGAGCGAAGGCTGGTTGAGGCTTGTGGACTGCACTTGAACACAGCCTCTCCCATGGAGGAGAGGTAAAAACCGCAGTGACTGCCTCAGCGAGCAGACACTGGCATTGCCCATACCTGAATGCTCAAGGCAGCAACAGAGGGGGTGGCAAGCCTGCAGACAGACCACACCTAGGGAACATAGAGGCCACAACCATTGGACTCCAGTGGCTATACCCTTCTTATACATAGACAGAATGGGAAGGCAGAGAAATGCAACCCAAATGAATCAAGAGAAATCCCCAGAAAAGGATTTGAATGAGTCAGATATAACCAAATTATCAGATGCAGAGTTTAAAATAATGATTGTTAGGATGCTCAAAGATCTTAGAACAACAATAGATGGACATAATGAACACCTAAATAAAAGAGATAGCAAGTATAAAAAAAGACATTGAAATAATAAAAAAGAATTAGTCAGAAATGACAAATACAATATCAGAAGTGAAGACCACAATGGAAGGAATTAAAAGTAGGATGGATGAAGCTGATGATCAAATCAGTAAGTTAGAGGAGAAGACAAACAAAGACATGAAAGCAGAGCAGTAAAAAGAAAAGAAACTCAAAAAGGCTGAGGAAATTCTAAGAGCTCTATGACAACATAAAGAGAAATAACATCTGCATCATAGGGGTTCCTGAAGAAGAAGAGAAAGAACAAGGGATAGAGACTTTGTTCAATCAAATCATACCTGAAAACTTCCCTAAATTGATGTGGGAGAAAGTCACACAAGTTTAAGAAACACAGAGAATTCCATTAAAGAGGAACCCAAAGAAATCTACACCAAGACACATCATAATTAAAATACTAGAGCTAAAACATAAAGAAAAAATATTAAAAGCTTCTAGAGAAAAAAAAAGGCTATCACCCACAAAGAAGCCCCTCTAAGGATGACATCCAACTTCTCAACAGAAACACTTGAGGCCAGAAGAGAATGGCAAGAAATATTCAAAGTAATGCAGAACAAGAGCCTACAATCAAGGCTACTTTATTCAGCAAGGATATTGTTTAAAATTGAAGGAGAAATAAAAAGATTCCCAGAAAAAAGAACTCAAGAAATTTATTACAACCAAACCAATGCTACAAGAAATTTTAACGGGCCTGTTGTAAACAGATCAAAGGGGGGAAAGTATATATATAGCAAAAGAGGAATACAGCTTTAAAGAATAAAATGTCAAGAAACAATTACATATCAATAATAACCTTAAATGTAAATAGATTAAATGATCCAATCAAAAGACATAGGACAAGAGATAAGGACCTATACATATGCTATCTACAAGAGACACACCTTAAAACAAAAGATGCACATAGACTGAAGGTAAAAGGATGAAAAAACATATTTCATGCAAATGGCAATGAAAAAAAAAGCTGGGGTAGCAATACTTATATCAAACAAATTGGACTTTAAAACAAAGGCTATAGTAAGAATTAAAGAAAGTCACTACATAATAATAAAGGGAGCAATCCATCAGGAAGATATAACCATTATAAATATCTATGCACCTAACATAGGAGCACCTATGGATATAAAGGGCGAGATCAACAGCAATACAATAATATTAAGGGATTTCAATACCCCACTAACATCACTAGATAGATCCTCAAGAAAGTAAATTAACAAAGAAACAGCAGCCTTAAAAGACACACTAGATCAACTGGATTTAATAGATATCTTCAGAACCTTTCACCCCAAAGCATCAGATTATACATTCTTTTCAAGTGCTCATGGTACATTCTCTAGAATAGAACACATGTTAGGGCACAAAAGCAGTCTCAACAAATTTAAGAAGATTGAAATCATATCAAGCATTTTCTCTGATCACAATGGCATAAAACTAGAAATCAACCACAACAGAAAAAATAAAAAATACTCAAACACTTAGAAACTAAATAGCATGTTATTAAATAACAAATGGGTTAACAACGAGATCAAAGAAGAAATAAAATAATTCCTAGAAACGAATGATAATGAGCGTACAATGACTCAAAATTTATGGGTCACAGCAAAAGCAGTACTAAGAGGAAAGTTCATAGCATTACAGGTATACCTTAAAAAGCAAGAAAAAGCTCAAATAAAAGCAAGTAAAGCGCAGAGGTAGTAGAAGAAAGAAAATAATAAAGATCAAAGTAGAAATAAATGACATAGAGGCTAAAGAAACAATACAGAGGATTGATGAAACCAGAAGCTGGTTCTTTGAAAAGGTAAACAAGATCAATGAACCTTTAGCCAGACTCACCAAGAAAAAAAGAGAGAGGACTTAAATAAATAGAAATGAGAGTAAAGAAATAACAACTGACACAACAGAAATACAAAGGATTGTAAGAAAATACTATGCCAAAAAATTAGACAACCTAGATGAAATGGACAAATTTCTTTTTTTATTTTTACAGAGACAGAGAGAGTCAGAAAGAGGGATAGACAGGGACAGACAGACAGGAACAGAGAGATGAGAAGCATCAATCATTAGTTTTTTGTTGCACATTGTGACGCCTAAGTTGTTCATTGATTGCTTTCTCATATGTGTCTTGACTGTGGGCCTTCAGCAGACCAAGTAACCCCTTGCTCAAGCCAGCGACCTTGGGTCCAAGCTGGTGAGATTTGCTCAAACCAGATAAGCCCGCAGTCAAGCTGGCGATCTCGGAGTCTAGAACCTGGGTCCTCGGCATCCCAGTTCGATGCTTTATCCACTGCACCACCACCTGGTCAGGCAGACAAATATCTTGAAACATATAATATTTTTAAAATTAATCTGGAAGAATCAGAAAACCTAAACAGACCGATTACAACAAAGTAGATTGAAACAGTTATCAAAAAGCTCCCAGCAAACAAAAGCCCGGAGCCTGATGGCTTCAAAAGTGAATTCTACCAAATATTCAAAAAAGAACTAACTCCTATTCTTCTCAAGATATTTCAAAAAATTCAAGAGGAAGGAAGACTCCCAAGCTTCTTTGATAAAGTGAGCATTATTCTGATTCCAAAACCAGGAAAAGACAACACAATGAAAGAAAATTATAGGCCAATATACCTGATGAATTTAGATGCTAAAATTCACAACAAAATATTAGCAAACCAAATCTAGCAATATATGAAAAAAGTCATACACCATGATCAAGTAGGATTTATTCTGTGGAGGCAAGGCTAGTACAATATTCACAAACCAATCAGTGTGATTCATGACATAAACAAAAAGAAGGAGAAAAACCACACAATAATTTCAATAAATGCAGAAAAAGCACTTGATAAAAACCAGGACCTATTCATGATCAAAACTCTCAAGAAAGTGGGAATACAGGGAACATACCTCAACATGATAAAGGCCATCTATGACAAACCTACAGCAAACATCATACTGAATGGGAAAAAATTAAAAGCAGTCCCCTTAAGATAAAATACAAGGCAGGGGTGCACCTTTTCACCACTCTCATTCAACATAGTTCTGGAAGTCCTAGCCACAGCAATCAGACAAGAAGAAGAAATAAAAGGCATCCAAATTGGAAAAGAAGAAATAAAACTATCATTATTTGCAGATGATATGATATTGTATATAGAAAACCCTAGAGTCTCAGTCAAAAAACTACTGGACCTGATAAATGAATTCAGCAAAGTGGCAAGATATAAAATTAATACCCAGAAATCAGAGGCATTTTTATACACCAACAATAAACTGTCAGAAAAAAGAAATTAAGGAAACATTCCCCTTCACTATTACAGCCAAAAAAATAAAGTACCTAGGAATAAATTTAACCAAAAAAATTAAAGACTTGTACTTGGAAAATTATAAAACACTGATAAAAGAAATCAAGAAAGATACAAACAAGGGGAAGCATATACCATGTTCATGGTTAGAAAGAATAAACATCATTAAAATGTCTATATTACCAAAAGCAATTTATAAATTTAATGCAATATCAATTAAAATACCAATGACATACTTCAAAGATATAAAACACATATTTCAAAAATTTATATGGAACCAAAAAAGAACACGAATAGCCTCAGCAATCTTGAAAAGGAAGAATAAAGTGGGAGGCATCACACTTCCTGATATCAAGTTATACTACAAGGCCATTGTACTCAAAACAGCCTGATACTGGCATAAGAATAGGCATATAGATCAATGGAACAGAACAGAGAACCCAGAAGTAAACCCACACCTTTATGGACAACTGATATTTGACAAAGAGCATACAATGGAGTAAAGACAGTCTCTTTAACAAATGGTGTTGTGAAAATTGGAAGCTATCTGCAAAAAAATGAAACTAGACCACCAACTTACACCATTCACAAAAATAAACTCAAAATGAATAAAAGACTTAAATGTAAGCCGTGAAACCATAAGCATCTTAGAAGAAAATATAGGCAGTAAGCTTTCCGACTTCTCTTGCAGCAATATATTTGCTGATTTATCTCCATGGGCAAGTAAAATAAAAGACAGGATGAACAAATGCAACTATATCAAACTAAATAGCTTTTGCACAGCTAAAGACAATAAGAACAGAATAAAAATACAAAACACACAAAGGGAGAACATATTTGACAATACATCTGATAAGGGGTTATAACCAAAATTTGTAAAGAACTTGTAAAACTCAACACCAGGAAGACAAACAATCCAATCAAAAAGGGCAAAAGAAATGAATAGATACTTCTCCAAAGAGGACATACAGATGGCCAATAGACAAATGAAAAAATGTTCAACATCACTAATCATTAGAGAAATGCAAATAAAAACCACAATGAGATTACCTCACAGCAGTCAAAATGGTGCTCATCAACAAAACAACACAGAATAAGTGCTGGCGAGGATGTGGAGAAAAGGGAACCCTCCTGCACTGCTGGTGGGAATGCAGACTGGAGCAGCCACTGTGGAAAACAGTATGGAGATTCCTCAAAAAATTAAAAATTGAACTGCCTTTTGACCCAGCTATCTCACATTTAGGAATATACCCCAAGAACACCATAGCACTGTTTCAAAAGGAGAAATGCACGCCCATGTTTATGGCAGCATTGTTCATAATAGCGAGGATCTAGAAACAGCCCAATTATCCGTCAGTGGATGAGTGGATTAAAAAGCAGTGGTACATATATACAATAGAATACTATGGGACCGTGAAAAAGAAGGAAATATTACCTTTTGCAACAACATGGATGGACCTGGAAACTATTATGTTAAGTGAAATAAGGCAAGCAGAAAAAGAAAAATATCATATGACCTCACTCATTTGAGGAATCCAATGAACAATGTGAACTGAGGAATGAAATTGAGACAGAGGAGAGATCAAAGGAACCAGGCAGAGGAAAAGAGGACAGAGGGAAAGGGGATGATAGGATGAAATAAACCTGAAGGAAAGGGGGGAGGGCACTATCAGGAGGCGGCAAGGGAGATGTTGAGGGGAATACGGGGGTGGGGGGAATGTATTTAGGGCAACACTAGAATCTATGTAACACAATAAATTAAAATCAAAAAATAAAATAAGTTTAAAGTTTGTTTTGTTAGTTTTTCTCTCCTGGACTCATGGAAACTCACTAAGAGGGAACCAATTTCTTAATAATCTTGTTAGTTGGTTTGATCTTGTGACTAGGGGAAACAGCAGGAAATCTTGTTTGCTAGTTTGTTTAAAATTATTTGTTTTTTGTTGAGTCTATGTCTCCTTTTGTGGGAAGCAGGCCAATTCTGACTTCATTTAAGCAAATCTTGAAGGAATAGGCAGTGGAAGTTAGACCTGGTCTCACCCAAGCTGTTTACCCAGTCTCAACTGTACTGAGTGGACTTTGCATTTGCTGCCTCTGATAGAGTAAAAACCCAAGGTTTCTGTAGTGGTGCAGTGGATAAATGTCAATCTGGATTGCTGAGGTAGCTGGTTCAAAGCCATAGGCTTGTTTGGTCAAGGTATAAATATACATATGGGACGTAACCATGTCTTGCTCCTCTCCCTGCCCCCCTTTCTCTCTCTCTCTCTCTTTCCCTCTCTCTCTCTCACTCTCTCAAATGAATAAATAAATCTTAAAAGAAAAAAAAAAAAAACACAAGGTCTAAGGTATAGTGGAAAATTTGAGACACCCAACTCCTGTTACTGTCCTTTCTGTTACGTTTGACATTGCTGGCCAACTTTAGAAGGATATATTCTTCTAAAGGATATATAAGGGTTGCTGAATTGTTAGATCTTGTAACTGGTCTGTTTCCTTTATGAAAACTATCTAATCTTAGGATTTATTTAACATTGCTTGGGCTGAAATAAGGATTTACTTTGATAACAAAATTAGTGACATGAGTAATAAAATACCACCTCTATACACCACTGTAGCCTTCTAAGCTGTATTTTATAGAACTGAGGGACACTTAACTATGAAATCATTAAAAAAATAAAAGAATAATTTTGTTTGCAGAGTAGCATGACCACAGTATGCCTTAGATACAGGAAAACACTGACCAGAGGATGGATCTCTAAATTGTACTACTATCTACAACTAGAACTATTTTATAAGAAAGAAGAGAAATAGGACAAGAACCCCTATGTGCAGGTTTTCATGTTACTATATCAGAATTTCTTCCAAGAAAATGTAAAATTTTGATATGAAACACAAGGAAACCAAATAAGCCCATTCGAATAAAAAATACGATGCATAAATAATGCAAGTAAATTCAGCAAGGGCTCCTGCTCCTGTGGTACTTGCAGACCTACTCCATACAGGAATAACAAAGCTGCAGTGCAGGCCTCACTCTTTTAAGGAGGGGTCCCAAAGCTATTGACAAAGAAATAGCTTTCCCTTCTTATACACAAAGGGATATTCAATTTGGTCAGGGTAATGCTCCCATCCAGGCAGGGCAATACCCTTTAAGACAGATGCCAATAGGGGGCAGCAAGTAAATGTTCAGCCAGCAGGAATGGTGGGGAAATATACTCCCTTTACCTCCTCAAACTTTATTAACTGCAGAAGTGCTGTACCAGCATATAGAAAGGACCCTTTAAGGATGGAAAGTCTCTTTGTCTCTATCTTTACCTGCCATAACCTGCTTAGATAGACATTCAGCAAGTGCTGAATACCTTCTGCTAAAATGCAGCAGATGATTTTGAAGAAAATCTAGTGAAGAGGCTGTCTACATAATGAGAATTAGAGTTGAAGCTTCTGTGGCCACCCTACAAACAATCCCCAGTGAAATGATAATGATAGGGATTTACCAAAACATGAACATTATGGAGAATGTATCTTTGCTGGGTTAAGGAAGGGAGTACTTAAACAAAAGAATTCGGAAAGTTCAAATGCTCCAGAAAGCCAAACTGATGGACCTGATCCAAGCCCTATGTCTAGGATATCATAGGGTAAGGGTTAGAATCATACAGGGAGCTTATTGGTTGGAGGTGAGATAAGGTTAATGAATCATTTCTTCAGGTCTTGAGGTCAACTCTGAGGTTTTTTTCTGGAATCTGGACCCTATGATCATTAGGTCTGGGCTATTGTCTTTTGCTGCCTTAGGGGTTGCAATTCTGTGGGGTAAAGGCTCTGAGGAATAGATAGATGATAGATAGATGATGATAGATGATAGCTAGATAGAGAAAGATGCTTTCTAGAGCTAGGATTTAAAACTAAATTTAATCAAAGTCATAAGAACTCTGAGTTTCAAGTGAGCACTCAACTTCACTGAGACTCCAGCACTGGCTTGTCCCAGCACCAGGTTGACTCCCACAGCCCTAGATGCTTTCCTCACACTCAGACCTGTGGCCCACCTTGTTTCCTCCTGCAACCCCACATGGTTCCTGTGATAGCAGCTCCTCTGGTCCCAGGTGCTCCCATGACCTTGAGTTGCTACAGAGGACCCAGGCTCCAAACCAGTTTCTCCATTCTGTTCCTTTGAAGAGAGAGACTACTTCCATCACAGGGGTTATAGATTGTCTAGAACAATGTTTTTATTGGTCACATGCATGTTAAGGATCAAAATGTCTCCAGTTTAGAAACCGTTACTGTCAACATAAGAAACATTCAAGCCTGTAAGAATTTTTATGAGTTTACTTGAGCCAAACTGTTGACACTTGCTGGGAAGCAAAACCTCAATGGATTGAGAAAATGCTCCAGAAAATGGCAGTTTCACCACTTATTTTATACATCAGAAGCAAAGGGGAAGACATAAGAGGGTTACATGAAATCTATTAGTGATAGATTAGGGAGGCAAAAGAAAGCAAAGTTGGGAAATCTTTGGGATAGAATCAAAAGTAAACTGTATAGCCTGACTGGTGGTGGTGCAATGGATAGAGCATTGACCTGGGATGCTGAGCTCTCAGGCTCAAAACCCTGAGGTCACTGGCTTGAGCATGGGCTCATTCAGCTTGAGCGTAGTATCTCCAGATTGAGTGTGGAGTTACCAGCATGAGTATGGTATCATCAATATAATCCCACAATGACTGGCTTGAACCCAAAATCATTTGCAATAGCAAGGGGTCACTGACTTGACTGGTATCACCCCCTTTCAAGACACATATGAGAAGCAGTCAGTGAACAACTCAAGTGATGCAACTACAACTTGGTGCTTCTCATCTCTCTCTCTTTTTCTGTTTCTCTCTCTCTCTCTCTCTAAAATACATACATACATACATACATACATACATACATACATACATACCAGCTTTAAAAGAGTAAACTGTATAGATACATACTCATATACTTCTTTTACATAGGCAGGTATAGGATAGTTAACAGTTAACAATTGACATGATAATAACCCTAAGGGAATTTATGGGCTCTGCTTCGGTGGGTGAGGAGTCTGAAAAAGATTACTTTACATTTCAAAGGCATATTTCTTTTATATTTCAAAGGTATGTTCTCAGGTGTATTATTGTAGATGCAGGAAAAAATAGGGAGAGAGAAAGAGAGACAACAGACAAGCTCAGTTAAGGTAAACATTGATCTTTGTTAGAAAAAAATACTACCCTAGGACATGACTACCTTGCACGAACTACTTTTAATTAGAAAGTTTTAATTTCAGACTACCTGTGTGGCTACTTTAGGTCTCCCAGTCTGCAAGGTCACCATGCAGGCCTTCCTTGAGTTTGTCAGGTTCAAGATGTGGCCCCTTTTTTTACTACACTTTCCTTTTTTATTTTTATTTTTATTATTAATTTTAATGGGGTGACATTGATAAATCAGGGTACATATGTTCAGAGAAAACATTTCCAGGTTATTTTGACATTTGATTATGTTGCATACCCATCACCCAAAGTCAAATTGTCTTCCATCACCTTCTATCTGTTTTCCTTGTGCCCCTCCCCTCCCCCATCCCCTCCCTCTCCTTCCTCTCCCCCCACCCCAGTAACCACCACACTCTTTTCCATGTCTCTGAGTCTCATTTTTATGTCCTATCTATGTATGTCAATCTAAAGAATGTATTGATGACTTTTGGTTGGATAATATGGTCTCACAGTGCTAAGAAGGCTCATTTCTAAGAAGTCAGTGTCAGTGCTGTTTTTTGTTATTGTTGTTTGTCTTTTACTGAATGATAGACTATTAAGAATGGGGCAACCATAAGCTTGGATGGAAGTCAGGCCAAGTTGTTTTCAAAAGTGAAAGGCAAGTAAATGGGAGGCAATCAGGCCCCATGGGGTTTTATTAAAAATAAAAAGACACTTGATAATTTTTAGCCTTTAAGCTACTATGATCCAAGTTTTGCTATCTGTTTTACTTCTTTATATTTTGCATCTAGTATAACATTTACTTATAGTTTAAGGGCACACTATATACCTCTTCAGTTTTTATAATCTAACCATGAGATGAGTTTCCATTTCCTATAGCCTATTTATTTACCATGGGAAGTACTCAAGTGCTATTATTAATATGATTCTTACTTGTTGTGCAATTGGAAGCTGTAACTTGAAGGTTTAATTAGGACCCAGGTTATAAGAACACAATGCTGTAAATTATAATTACCATCTAAAAATTCCAGAGACCAGGAGGACAGTAAGAGTTTCATAAGTAAATTTTCTGTGCCTTAGCAGCAGTTATAGAGGGCCATGTTTTTATAGCCACTTCAGTTTCCATTTGAATTAATATAGTTAGCCCTTGTTGGGTAAACACATTTCCATAATTGGGTTCTAAAGTTTATACATAAAAATTCCCTTCTCAATATTTTTTTCCACTAATCTTAAAACTTGCCTTGTTCTTCTTAATTTGTCTTCTTTTTATTCATTCAGAAAAAAACAACTTAAGGCAAACTACTTCTTTTGGCCTTCTTTTAAAAGCAAATCCCAATAGAGGGCCCCCCAAAACTCAAAAACATTGGCATGTAAAGACACATGAACCCCTATGTTCATTGCAGCATTCTTCACAGTGGCCAAGACATGAAAACAACCAGTGTCCCTTGATAGAGAGTTGGGTAAATAATATGTGGTCAGCCATAAAAAATGATGACATAGTACCATTTACAACAATATGGATGGGGAGATGAGCAAAGTGTTGTTGCAAAGGTTCCGATACAGGGACAAATGGATCTTATAAGTGGAGGTTATGAGGCAAGATCCTTCCCCTTGAATATCCCCTAACGTTAATCAGGGCTGGTTCCAGTTGCAACTATCTGGGGAGCTGTTCTGAGAGATATTTTGGATGATGCCTATTCCTATATAACAGGGAGGCTTGGAGCTGAGACATAGCCAATGGTGAGCCCCTAATTCAGTGTCAGTGATGTTTATAAATTTATGCATAGCAGCTAACATATTTAGTAGAGATGGTTCCAGGGTCTTACTCGGCTCAAGTGGGTGAGTAGGGTTGAGAAAGATAAGAATTGACAGGGAGGGAATGAAGGATGGCCTGGTTGGAATAGGTTTTACTGGAATAGGTAGAGCTAAGTTGGTGAGAGGGCCATTAGGTTTATGGGGAGGGGTGTAAACTTGCTCTTGGGTGGTGAAGAGGGTTCCAGGATCTGCTCCTGTGACGTAAAGCTTAATGCCCCATGTTTTTCTAGTCTGCCATGACCCTTGATTTGTGAACTATCCCCCACTATTTCTAACTTGAATTTTTATTGGGTTGCATTTTCCGGCTACACAGACTGGAGGCCTCTAGAGATTCTCTCCACACTTTAATATTGATATCTCCATCCTTTTTGTAATTATCAATAGTAGAAATAGTTTTGCAACCCCAGTGGGGGCAAAAGAATTCTCCTGCATTTATGCAGTTGCAATTAAGTTTTCCTGAACCTGGGCAGATGTAGAATCCTAATTTCTGTAAGGCTTTTTCTGCTGGTATAGTTCCACAGCCCCAGTTTCTATCTCCTATGTAGTGGCTGCATACGTGTGAGCCTCCACTTGGAATAGTTTCCTTAACAGGCTACAGAGATCAGTATTTATAGTGATATCTCCCCAGCCTGGGTGAGTATAGTTGACCTCCCCCATAATTCCATTCCAGAGTTCATACATGCTTTTTGGAGGGGGTCTACGGGGATTAGACCCCTGGCAAGTTACAAAAATGACTACTAGGAGTGCAAGAAAAGAGAAAGGAGCAAAAGTCTTAGCTTGAGCGGATTTGGTGTTGTTTTGACTTTTCATTCTGGATCAGCTGACTTGAGCTGGGAGTGGTGGATTCATGCAGGCATTCTGTCTATCTTCATGGAGGTTGGAGTGGTCAGGATGATGGCATAGGATCCCTTCCAGGCAGGAGTTACTCCTTCCTGGACAAACTTCTTGACAAACACAATGTCCCCAAGTTGGAAAGAATGAACAGGGTCAGAGCTGTGTAAAGGTAGGGTTTCTCAGACTTGTTTACGAATGAGCACCTGGGTGGATTGTAGAACCTGTAAGGACTTAAGTAGTGAAGTGTCATGGATTTCAGCTAGAAACTCATCATGGAGCTAAAGGAGAAGGGGTACTGCCCTGCCAAATACAATTTTATACAGAGTGGATCCTACTCGATAGGGGGTGCATCTAGCTCTCAGCAGAGCCAGGGGAGTAGGTTGGCCCAGTTTTCACCGGTTTTTAGAATGAATTTAGTTAAAATTTCTTTTAAAGTCTGATTCATTCTTTCTACCTGTCCTGAGCATTGGGGCCTGTATTCACAATGTAATTTCCAGTTGATACTTAAAATTTTTCCTATTAATTGTGAAATCTTAGAAACAAAAGCGAGTCCATTATCAGAACCTAGGGTTAAAGGCAACCTGAACCGGGGTATAATTTCATGTAAGAGCTTCTTAACAACTGTGACAGCAGTCTCTTTTCTAGTAGGAAAGACCTCTACCCAGCCAGATAAGGTGTCTACAAAAACTAAGAGATAATGGTACCCTGCTGCTGGGGGCTTAACCTCAGTGACAGCTACTTCCCAATGCTCTCCTGGTGTTGCTCCTCTAGCCCTTATACCTATAGATCTTTTTCCTTGTCTAGCATTTACCTGAGCACAAGCTAAACATTTAGATACTATACTGTCTACTATAGAGTCTAATTTGGGTAAACAGTAATTTTTTCTCAATAGTTCAGCTAACTTAATGTACCCAAGTGTGTGGCTTGATGGAGTTGATCCCCTATTATTTTTCCAAGGGCCTCAGGTAGGAACGGTCTCCCATCTGGGAGAATTAGACACCCCTTAGAGTTTAAATGTGCTTCCTTTTCTGCTGAAAGGGCTCGGTCCTCCTTGGTGTACTCTGATGTAGTAGGGAGCTGGGGTCTGGAGCAGTCAATAGGATGTTGAGGAGCCCTACTCATTTTAGGGTTACTTCTTTGGCTGCTACATCTGCTGTCCTATTTCCCTCTTGCTTTTGGTGACCAAGACAATGGATTAAGGCAATGGCCATAGACAGCCATATAGCCTCAAGTAGGGCTAAGATTTCTTCTTTATTTCTTATTTCCTTTCCTGCAGAACTTAAGAAACCCCTCTCTCTGTATATGGCTGCATGCACATATGCAGTGGCAATGGCATACCTGCTGTCCATGTCAATGTTCACAGCTTTCCCTTTTGCCCACCTGAAAGCTTGTGTTAAAGCACTTAGCTCGGCTCGCTGAGCTGAAGTCCCATGTGGCAAGGCTTGTGTCTTAGTGGTCCATTCCAGAGTCACAAAGGCTGTTCCTGCATGTCAAACTCCATCTAGTACAAAGCTACTTCCATCTGTAAAATGTTGCTCATCAGGGTTAGTTAGCGGCACATCAGTCAAGACAGGCAGCCTGGGTCAAGTCTAGGACTTCTAAGCAGTCATGGACCACAGTGTTGAGGTCATTATCAGGCATCAGACTGGCAGGGTTGATGGCCTGGGTCTGCATAAACCTGATGCAAGGCTGATCTAGCAATAGAGCCTTATACTGCATAATCCTAGCATTAGACATCATGAAGGAGAGTTTCAACCATGTGTGGCACATTGAGAAACAACTCCTGCCCCAGGGTGAGCTTATCAGCTTCCTGGACTAGCATGCCAGTAGTTGCTATGGCCCTTAGGCAAAAAGGCCAACCCAAAGCTACAGGATCAAGTCTTTTGGAGATGTAGGCCACCGGTCTGCGCCATGGCCCTAGAGTCTGAGTTAAGACTCCTTTTGTGACCCCCTTTGCCCCATGCATAAAAAAATGAAGTGGTTTCATGAGGTCAGGCAATGCTAGAGCTGGGGCAGATACAAGGGCCTGTTTCAATTGTTCAAATGCTTGTTGCTCTGTATCAGTCCAGGTTAAGGCTTCAGAACCTCCAGAAATTGAATACAATAGTTTAGCAATCTCTGCAAACCCCGGGATACACAGTCAACAGTAACCAACCACCCCCAAGAATTCATGCACCTGTTTCTTCGTCGTGGGGGCTGGGATCTTTAGAATAGCTTCAGTTCGGCTGTGGGAGAGTGTCTGCTTACCTTGCTCAATGTGGTATCCCAAGTAAGTGACCTTGGTGGCACATACCTTTACCTTCTTGGCCAAAACCTGATAGCCAAGAGTTTGGAAAGTTCCTAAGAGGCTCTCAGTTGCTGCTCGGCAGCTTGCCTCTGTTTCTGCAGCTAGAAGCAGGTCATCTATATATTGGAACAAGGTACATTTGGGGTGTTCTTACTGGAACCTAAGCAGGCCCTGGTGCAAAGCCTCATCAAACAGAGTGGGAAAGTTCTTAAATCCTTGTGGTAGCCTTGTCCAGGTTAGCTGACCAGAGATACCTGCCTCTGGGTCTGTCCATTTGAAGACAAAAATAGGCTGGCTAATCAGAACCAGTGGGATGCTGAAGAAGGCATCCTTGAGGTCAAGGACAGTATAATACTGGAGATCTGGAGACAAGAGGCTTAGGCACAGTAGGGTGGATGGTCTCAATCCTTTTGTTTACTTCCTTTAGATCTTGGGCTGGGCAAGAGTTCTTCATGCTGGGTTTCTGTACTGGGAGAAAGGGACTATTTCAGGGCGACTGGCAAGGAACTAGAATACCAGAAGTAAGTAACCTGGAATATGCAGGACTATGCCCTTCTTAGCTTCCCTGCCCATAGGGTATTGTCTTACCTGTACTGGGGTGGCACTAGCTGTAAGCTGTACAATAACAGATGCTTGGTGCTTAACCAAACCAGGAGGCTTAGTCTCTGCCCATAAGGTTGAAAACCTTTGTTGTAAATCCTGCAGATACTCAGTAGGCTGATTAGTCAAAGCTGATGTCTCTTCTAGAAGGTATTCCTCTGATAGTAGGCAAATAACCAAAAGTTGAATAGGAGCCAAGCTTCTCATTGTTTCAAACTGAGCAGAATCACCCATAAACAAAATTGTAGCACTTAGTTTCCAGAGAAAGTCACAGCCTAGCAAGGGATATGGGCAGTTGGGGACCACTAGGAAAGAGTGTGTTACCATGTTCTGCCTAGGTCTACAAGTCATTCTGAAGTCCAGGAACACAAAACACAGTCCCCAGTGGCCCTTTGGATGACAGTCTTTTTCTTCATTATTGGTTCTATCAGTGAGGTTAGGACTGAATGGGAAGTTCCACTGTTAATTAAAAAGTCAACTGGGGATCGAAGAAAAAAGATGGCAGCGGAGTAGGCGGATGCACAGACGCCCAGCTCTCACCACCAAACTGGAATACAAATCAATTTAGGAAAAATCAGCATGAAAAACCAACTCTGAACTGCAAGAACAGCTCTCAAAAACCAAGGAGCAAAGAGGAAATCACAGGAGTCCTGGTAGGGAGCCCTTGAACCTCCTCTGCTTGCCGGAAAGGAGGGGTGGGTGGGGCTGAGAGCCCAGAGAGGATCTCGGAGGGAGGGGAGCAGAAACTACTGCTCACAGCCACTTGCCTGGCGACCAGGGAGTGAGGTGCGTTGAAAGGACCAGCTTATCTCCCAGGTGGAGAGGACAGGGAGAGGGACAGACTGTGAGGGGATAAGGAATGCAGGAGGTGAGCTAAAAGGGCTGACTCATCCGTGCTGGAGGTGGCCATAGCTGGGGGAGGGACTGAACCTTTCACAAAACAGAGCTGAAGTGCTTCCAGATCAGAGACCTCTGGACATCTCTCCAGCTCCAATCAGCGCAACAAGACACAGCTGAAAACAAGAAGTGGGGAGGAGGGGCAGTAACTCAGGTCTCCATGGAGATCTGAGATACACCTCCCCCTACTGAAGCTGAGAAAACACCCTGCCCCCAGTGAGTCTAGCTGGCTAAAGAGGCCTTCGGAGTCTCAGGTTACATCCAGCATTCCTGGATACAGTTTCAAGGAAGCCCCCTGCTGAGATCAGTAAACGAGACTATCACCTGTTAAGAAAACAAACAAATCAAGACTTCAAAGCTGCCCAAATCCGAAAGTGGATTACAGATAACAGCTGATACCAACCCAAGAAGACCTAGAAATAACACAACTGAAAACTGGAGGCAGACAACACCAAGCCTAGACTCAACCAACTCTACAAATAAAACAAAAAAAAAGAGGATGAGAAGACAAAAAAGTGGAATCCAAATGAAACCTTCAGGAGATGAACTGAGTGATATGGAAATAATCAAACTTCCAGATGCGGAGTTCAAAATAATGATTGTAAGGATGCTTAGGGATCTTAGAACAACAATGGAGGGGCAGTTTGAAAACCTAAATAAAGAAATAGCAAGTATAAAAAAAAATCAGTTGGAGATGACAAATACAATATCAGAAATAAAGACCACAATGGAAGGAATTAAAAACAGGATAGATAGAGCAGAGGATCGAATCCGCGAGTTAGAGGACAGCTGGAATGAAGGCATGAAAGCAGAAAAGAAAAGAGAAAAAAGACTCAAAAAGTCAGAGGAAACTCTTAGAGAGCTCTGTGACAACATGAAGAGAAATAACATCTGCATCATAGGGGTTCCTGAAGAAGAAGAAAAAGAACAAGGGATAGAGACTTTGTTCAATCATATCATAGCTGAAAACTTCCCTAAATTAATGCAAGAGAAACTCTCACAAATCCAAGAAGCACAGAGGACTCCATTAAAGAGAAACCCAAAGAAACCTACACCAAGACACATCATAATTAAAATACCAAAGCTAAGCGATAAAGAGAAAATATTAAAAGCTGCAAGACAAAAAAAAGTTATCACCTACAAAGGAGCCCCCATCTGACTTCTCAACAGAAACACTTGAGGCCAGAAAGGAATGGCAATAAATATTCAAAGTAATGCAGAACAAGAACCTACAACCAAGACTACTTTATCCAGCAAGGCTATCGTTTAAAATCAAAGGAGAAATAAAAAGCTTCCCCGACAAAAAACAACTCAAGGAATTCATTACAACCAAACCAATGCTGCAGGAAATATTAAGGGGCCTGTTGTAAACAGATCAAAGTGGGAAAAGAATACAGCAAAAAAAAAAAAAAAAGGAATACACCTTTAAAGAAGAAAATGGCAATAAACAACTACATATTAATAATAACCTTAAATGTAAATGGATTAAATGATCCAATCAAAAGACATAGGGTAGCTGCGTAGATAAGAAAACAGGACCCATACATATGTTGTCTACAAGAGACACACCTTAGAACAAAAGACACACATAGATTGAAGGTAAAAGGATGGAAAAAAACGTTTCATGCAAACGGAAATGAAAAAAAAGCTGGGGTAGCAATACTTATATCAGACAAATTGGACTTTAAAACAAAGGATATAGTAAGAGATAAAGAAGGCCACTACATAATGATAAAGGGAGTAATCCAACAGGAAGATATAACTATTATAAATATCTATGCACCTAATATGGAAGCACCTAAATATATAAAGCAGACTTTGATGGATTTAAAGGGTGAGAACAGCAATACTATAATAGTAGGGGATTTCAATACCCCACTAACATCACTAGATAGATCCTCAAGAAAGAAAATTAACAAAGAAACAGCAGACTTATTGGAAACACTAGATCAACTGAATTTAATAGATATCTTCAGAACCTTTCACCCTAAAGCAGCAGAATATACATTCTTTTCAAGTGCTCATGGTACATTCTCTAGGATAGACCACATGTTAGGGCACAAAAGTGCTCTCAACAAATTTAAGAAGACTGAAATTGTATCAAGTACTTTCTCCGATCACAACGGCATGAAACTAGAAATGAATCACAACAGAAAAGCTCAAAAATTCTCAAACACATGGAAACTAAATAGCAGGTTGTTAAATAATGAATGGATTAAGAATGAGATCAAAGAAGAAATAAAAAATTCCTAGAAACGAATGACAATGAGCATACAACAACTCAAAATTTATGGGACACAGCGAAAGCAGTGCTGAGAGGGAAGTTCATAGCACTACAGGCACACTTTCAGAAGCTAGAAAAAGCTCAAATAAACAACTTAACCCTGCACCTAAAAAAATTAGAAAAAGAACAGCAAGTAAAGCCCAAATGTAGTAGAAGGAAGGAAATAATAAATATCAGAGCAGAAATAAATGACATAGAGGCTAAAGAAACAATACAGAAGATCAATGAAACTAGGAGCTGGTTCTTTGAAAAGGTAAACAAGATTGATGAAACTTTAACTAGACTCACCAAGAAAAAGAGAGGACTCAAATAAATAAAATTAGAAATGAGAATGGAGAAATAACAACTGACACAACAGAAATACAAAATATTGTAAGAAAATACTATGAAGAACTGTATGCCAAAAAACTAGACAACCTAGATGAAATGGACAAATTCTTTGAAACATACAATCTTCCAAAAATCAATCTGGAAGAATCAGAAAACCTAAACAGACCGATTACAACAAAGGAGATCGAAACAGTTATCAAAAAACTCCCAACAAAGAAAAGTCCAGGGCCCAATGGCTTCACAACAGAATTCTACCAAATATTCAAAGAAGAACTAACTCCTATCCTTCTCAAACTATTTCAAAAAATTCAAGAGGAAGGAAAACTTCCAAGCTCCTTTTATGAGGTGACCATAATTCTGATTCCAAAATCAGGCAAAGACAACACAAAGAAAGAAAATTTTAGACCAATATCTCTGATGAATATAGATACTAAAATCTTCAACAAAATATTAGCAAACTGGATCCAACAATATATGGAAAAAATCATACACCATGATCAAGTGGGATTTATTCTGGGGAGGCAAGGATGGTACAATATTTGCAAATCAATCAATGTGATTCATCACATAAACAAAAAGAAGGAGAAAAACCATATGATAATTTCAATAGATGCAGAAAAAGCATTTGATAAAATCCAGCACCCATTCATGATCAAAACTCTCAGCAAAGTGGGAATACAGGGAACATACCTCAACATGATAAAAGCCATCTATGAGAAACCCACAGCCAACATCATACTCAATGGGCAAAAATTAAAAGCAATACCCTTAAGATCAGGAACAAGGCAGGGGTGCCCCCTTTCACCACTCTTATTTAACATAGTCCTGGAAGTCCTAGCCACAGCTATCAGACAAGAAGAAGAAATAAAAAGAATTCAAGTTGGAAAAGAAGAAGTAAAACTATCATTATTTGCAGATGATATGATATTGTATATAGAAAACCCTAAAGTCTCAGTCAAAAAGCTACTGGACCTGATAAATGAATTCAGCAAAGTGGCAGGATATAAAATCAATACTCAGAAATCAGAGGCATTTTTATACACCAACAATGAACAGTCAGAAAGAGAAATTAAGGAAACAATCCCCTTCACAATTACAACCAAAAAAATAAAGTACCTAGGAATAAACTTAACCAAGGAGACTAAAGACTTGTACTCGGAAAATTACAAAGCATTGATAAAAGAAATCAAGGAAGATACAAACAAGTGGAAGCATATACCGTGCTCATGGTTAGGAAGAATAAACATCATTAAAATGTCTATATTACCCAAAGCAATCTATAAATTCAATGCAATACCAATTAAAATACCAATGACATACTTCAAAGATATAGAACACATATTCCAAAAATTTATATGGAACCAAAAGAGAACACGAATAGCCTCAGCAATCTTAAAAAAGAAGAATAAAGTGGGAGGTATCACACTTCCTGATATCAAGTTATACTACAAGGCCATTGTACTCAAAACAGCCTGGTACTGGCATAAGAACAGGCATATAGATCAATGGAACAGAACAGAAAACCCAGAAATAAACCCACAGTTCTATGGACAACTGATATTTGACAAAGGAGGCAAGGAAATACAATGGAGTAAAGACAGCCTCTTTAACAAATGGTGTTGGGAAAATTGGACAGCTACCTGCAAAAAAATGAAACTAGATCACCAGCTTACACCACTCACAAAAATAAACTCAAAATAGATAAAAGACTTAAATGTAGGCCATGAAACCATAAACATCTTAGAAGAAAACATAGGCAGTAAGCTCTCCGACATCTCTCGGAGCAATATATTTGATGATTTATCTCCATGGGGAAGTGAAATAAAAGACAGGATAAACAAATGGGACTATATCAAACTAAAAAGCTTTTGCACAGCTAAAGATAACAAGAACAGAATAAAAAGACAAACTACACAATGGGAGAACATATTTGACAATACGTCTGATAAGGGGTTAATAACCAAAATTTATAAAGAACTCGTAAATCTCAACACCAGCAAGACAAACAATCCAATCCAAAAATGGGCAAAAAAAAATGAATAGACATTTCTCCAAAGAGGACATATAGATGGCCAATAGGCATATGAAAAAATGCTCAACATCACTAATCATTAGAGAAATGCAAATTAAAACCACAATGAGATATCACCTCACACCAGTCAGAATGGTGCTCATCAACAAAACAACACAGAATAAGTGCTGGCGAGGATGTGGAGAAAAGGGAACCCTCCTGCACTGCTGGTGGGAGTGCAGACTGGTGCAGCCTCTGTGGAAAACAGTATGGAGATTCCTCAAAAAACTGAAAATCGAACTGCCTTTTGACCCAGCTATCCCACTTTTAGGAATATACCCCAAGGACACCATAGAACAGCTTGAAAAGGAGAAATGCACCCCCATGTTTGTGGCAACATTGTTCACAATAGCGAAGATCTGGAAACAACCCAAGAGTCTGTCAGAGGAGGAGTGGATTAAAAAGCTTTGGTACATATATACTATGGAGTACTACTCAGCCATAAGAAATGATGACATTGGATCCTTTACAATAACATGGATGGACCTTGATAACATTATACGGAGTGAAATAAGTAAATCAGAAAAAAAACTAAGAACTACATGAATCCATACCTAGAAGAGACATAATAATGAGACTCAGAGACATGAACAAGAATGTGATGGCAACATGGGTGGGGGGTGGGGGGAGGGAGTGAAGAAGGAGAGAGGGATTGGAGGAGGGGAGGGGCACAAAGAAAACCAGATAGAAGGTGACAGAAGACAATTTAACTTTGGGGGAGGGGTATACAGCACAATCAAATGTCAAAATAATCTAGAGATGTTTTCTTTCAACATATGTACCCTGATTTATCAATGTCACTGCATTAAATTTAATAAATAAATTAAAAAAAAAAGTCAACTGGGGCCCTGGCCAGTTGGCTCAGTGGTAGAGCATTGGCCTGGCATGCAGGATTCTCAGGTTCGATTCCCAGCCAGGGCACACAGGACAAGCGCCCATCTGCTTCTCCACCCCCCCCCCTCCTTCCTCTCTGTCTCTCTCTTCCCTTCCCGCAGCTGAGGCTCCTTTGGAGCAAAGATGGCCCGGGCGCTGAGGATGGCTCTGTGGCCTCTGCCTCAGGCACTAGGATGGCTCTGGATGCAATAGAGCGACACCCCAGATGGGCAGAGCATCGCCCCCTGGTGGGCATGCCGGGTGGATTCTGGTTGGGTGCATGCAGGAGTCTGTCTGACTGCCTCCCCGTTTCCAGCTTCAGAAAAATGAAAAATAACCCTAAAAAAAAAGATAAAAAGTCAACTGGGTAGCCCCCAACTTTAAGGGTTACCTTGGGCTCTTGGGGGTTTATTAGAATAGAGCCCCAGCCCTGTCAATTTTCTTGTAGGTTCAAATCGTTTGGCCCTGACTTGTCTGTCTGAATATTTTCTTTTATTTTAGGGCAGTCACTTTTCCAGTGCCCTTCCTCCTTACAATAAGCACATTGATTCTTGCTTAACTTTGGCCTTCCTCCTTTCTTGTTCCCTTCTGATTTCTCCCTTTGTTTCCTTCATGGCTGCTACAAAAACTTTAGTTAATCTTTTCTCCTGCTTTTCACTATGGGTGTCCCTATTGTTAAAAACTTTTTGAACCATTATTGTATTTCAACTAACTGCGATAAGTTCATCCCTGGGAAACCTTCTAATTTTTGTAGCTTCTTTCTGATGTCTGAAGCTGATTGTAAAACAAATGCTAAGTTAATCACCTTTGCCTTCCCAGGTGCCTCTGGGGCAATGGGAGTATACACCCGATATGCCTCCTGCAGTCTTTCTAAATTGGCTACCAGAGATTCTTGTGGCCCTTGGATGGTTTCTGATACCTTTAACAAATGTATAGGTTTCCTAGCTTCCCCCCTTATCCCTTGTTAACAGAAAATGGTGAAAAATGTTCAAGAATTCCCTTTCACCAGAAGTATTTGGGCCCCATTGGGGCTTACAGAGGGACACATTTTTTCAACATGATCCTTGTTTTCCTCTAGTGAGCCCCCTCTGGTTCCAAGCACTGCCCTTCTTGCTTCTGCCCTAATCCTTTCTCATTCCTCTGATGTGAGCAAGGTTACAAGGAGTTGTTGGCAATCATCCCATGTAGGGCGATGGGTATGAAAGACAGATTCTAATAACCCAGTTAAGGCCTGTGGTTTTTCAGAAAAAGGAGGATTTTGAGTTTTCTAATTATACAAATCACTTGAAGAAAAAGGGACATAAACTAAGAGTGACTGCTCCCTTTCGTGGCCCTCACCCGGAGGAGCCTCTCTGAGAGGCAGAATGGGGACAGGAGGTGCTGGTGCTACCTCTGAGTCTCCTTTCCAAGTTTGAATACAGATGTGATGAGAGGAAGAAAGGGGCTCAGGAGGTGCCAACAGGGCTGGAGCTGGAGGGGGATACAGGGGTGGCAATTCAGAATCCTCAGAGGTTGCCTGCAACACAGGTGGCTGCTTTGAGATGCCTCTGGCAGCTGGGCTACAAAAACCTTTTGCCCTGAGCATATAGCACAACCTTTCAGCCAAGATGGTGGGTTTTCTAATAAAGCTTTCCAATGGTCAATGTAAATGAATTGGTTGGGGTGACCAGGATCCCAAGTTACAACATTCCAGACTGCTTATATCTTCCCTGGGTCTAGAGATCCCTGACTGGGCCAGTCTACCCTGAATGTTGGCCACTCTAATTCACAGAGAGTTTTCAATGTAACTTTAGACAATTTTACACCATAATCATCAGAAAATCCCAACTCAAAATTCTTACCATGAACTGAAGGGGTGTCTGTGGAGTACTAGAACCTCCACCCATTGTAAAACAGAGGGTCACAATAGCTATGGATAGCAGGAGGAGTCGGATCAAAACCCATGGCAACATACAGTGATCAATGAAGAAGAAGTCCTTCACTGGACTCTGTCTTATAAGGATAACAGAGTAAGAAAAACCAAGGGTTGAGTGCCCCTTAGAAAGGGACCACACAGATGCCTTCCTGGCTGCATCCCTTGCAGGAACTTAGGTGCCTCTTAGCATTGGCAGGTCAGTATAAAACCCCAACTCGGATTAGGCTATGCCTAACACTGCCCTGAGCTGTATGAGGTCATCACAGACCACAGGCTAGGGCCCATGCAGACTCTGTAGCTTATACCATGGAACCACAAACTGGAAACTAGGCATATGCACATGAGATCCTCACCCACGCACTATTCACTCAGGGGTTTTCAGTGTAGAAACAGTATAAGAAAGCAAAAGCAAAGAACAATATCTCAGCAGGAGCAGTTGGAGAGGGATCCTTGAAAATAAAGCCCCTCAATCCAGTGAAGAATGTAGAAGGGAGATCCCAAAGAGGAACCAAACCAGGAGATGCCCTCTGGGATAGTTTGTAAAAATAAACAAAAGTGACAAAACAAGCAGAGGGTAACCATATAAAAGAGTAAAACAAAAAATGTCCCAGGAAGCCCAAGGTGGAACTTAATTCAGTCCCTGAAAATGTCTTTCTGAGAGCACAAAAAACTCCCTGCTAACATCTTAGCCTTAAGAAGCCTATTAGGCAGGTCTGATCACATCTGATTCTCTGTCACAATGGTTTCAAAGTGACTGGTCACAAATAAATTGCTCTACTCATCTCTGGAGGACCTTCCAATAATTCCAAATGGGTGGATAGGCATTCTGGTTGTCCCACGCTGACTGTTGGTCCTGCAGAAACACCAGTGGGGCCCTGGAACATCTCAGGGGAACCTCTCCTACTGGTTTTCTTCTCCCCAGCAGTCTGCCAGGAAGGCCACCTGCTTGTGGCAGAACCAGATGTGTCCAGAGGACACAATCTCGCTGGGGCCTCCAAAAATTATATTGGAACAGCAAAAAATAGATATTTGCCACACAATTAAGTAGACAAATTAAGGAGTTTTTATTACAAAAACCAGGACCAATGAGTGGACTAATGTCCTAAAGCACTCATGGCCCTGAGCACAGTCAGGGGCCAGTTTTAAAGACAAAATTACATCCTGGTTGGGGTATGGGGAAGAGGGGGAGCCTAGTGAAGCATGGCACAAAGGCAGTAAACAAGCTCATTAATCTTTCTAACAAGCTCATTAAATCTTACTAACTTTTTACAATGTTTATCTATAGGAAAAATTTAGGGAGAAACATCCAGGGAGTTTACGACCCTATACACATCAGCAATCTTGCAAACCAAGCTCTGAAGCCCCTTTAGAAAAATCAAGTTCTGGGGTTACTTAGAGTTCAAGATAGTTGTCAAAAGCTAAATAAGATTACTTGTGCTAAGAGTCTCCTTGCTTCACCTCAGTCACTAACTTAGAGGAAATTCCTCAATTGGGATTTTTCCTCCAAATAATTTACCTACCATTATGGCTATAGCTCTCCTGCAAGGGAATGCTTTAATCCAGGGAGAAAAACATCAAATCATACCTAACATATATTTGTATCTCTAAAATGGTGGCATTTGAATAAAATCCAATTGCCATACCTCAAATGAACCTAAAGAAAATGGAAAATGTCCTTGGGACCCATGGAATGACTTTTCAAGGTTATAGTTTGACAGAATATTTGCTATGCATTTTGAGTTACAGTAACAGTAATATTGTTTACTTGATAAAATTATCTTTTTCAGACCCCAAAGTGTTAGCTTATGTACGTGTTAAAGCATAGATAATTAAGCCCCTAAAGGCAAGATTGGTTTCGATTCTCTCCAAACCCTATCAGTTTGCCTTGGGCAAAGTTTTCCCCTCTTTGTTGCTGTATTTTCTTTTCTTCTACACTTGTCTGTTGAAACTCCCACAAGGGAATGCAGGAGAGAAACAGGAACATCAATCTGTTCCTGTATGTGCCCCAATTGGGATCAAATTGGCAAGTTCTGTGCTTCAGAATGATGTTCTAACCAACTGAGCTATTTGTCCAGGGCTATAAATTCCCTTTTAAAGTAATCTTGTAGGCCCTGGCCAGTTGGCTCAGCGGTAGAGCGTCGGCCTGGCGTGTGGGGGACCCGGGTTCGATTCCCGGCCAGGGCACATAGGAGAAGTGCCCATTTGCTTCTCCACCCCCACCCCCTCCTTCCTCTCTGTCTCTCTCTTCCCCTCCCGCAGCCAAGGCTCCATTGGAGCAAAGATGGCCCGGGCGCTGGGGATGGCTCCTTGGCCTCTGCCCCAGGCGCTAGAGTGGCTCTGGTCGCAGCAGAGCGACACCTGGAGGGGCAGAGCATCGCCCCCTGGTGGGCAGAGCGTCGCCCCCTGGTGGGCAGAGCGTCGCCCCTGGTGGGCGTGCCAGGTGGATCCTGGTCGGGCGCATGCGGGAGTCTGTCTGACTGTCTCTCCCCGTTTCCAGCTTCAAAAAAATACAAAAAAAATAAAAAATAAAAAAATAAAGTAATCTTGTATATAGAGCGTAATTCTAACTACTGCATTAGGTCTCAAAGGATATTGGTAAATATTAGGTAGGGTAAAGTTTTTGGGGTTTTTTTTTTCTGAAGTGAGAGGCAGGGGAGAGGCAGGCAGACAGACAGACTCCTGCATGTGCCTGACCGGAATCCACCTGGAATGCCCACCAGGGGGTGATGCTCTACCCATCTGGGGCATTGCTCCATTGCCATCGAAGCCATTCTAGCACCTGAGGCAGAGGCCATGGAGCTATCCTCAGTACCCAGGCCAACTTTGCTCCAATGGATCCTTGGCTGTGGGAGGGGAAGAGAGAGATAGAGAGAAAGGAAAGGAGAAAGGGTGAAGAAGCGGATGGGTGCTTCTCCTGTGTGCCTTGGCTGGGAATCGAACCCAGGACTTCCACACGCCAGGCCAATGCTCTACTGCTGAGCCAACCAACCAAGGCAGGTAGAGGTAAAGTTTTAATAAGAGTGGCTCACTTGGTCTTGCCAATATCTGTACTGAAAAAGGCCCAAAGTTGCATCAGAATTTCCTGCAACAAACTTTTAGTCTCAAGATTGTTTTTCTCTTATGAAAGTTTCTTTAAAATCATTATTTTCTCAATTGGTGCAGTATCTGATTTACTTATTTCTAAGTACATTTTGCCCTTCTGGAAAAAAAAATATGTAGACATCTATAGGGTCAATGCCTAATTGACTTTTTAAATTTTTTATTAACTTTAATTTATTGTGTTAACATGGGTTTAATGACTGGTTTACTTACTTCTAAATACATATTACCCTTCTGGAAAAAGGATATGTGAGCATCTGTAGGGTCAATGCTGGACATGGTCTTTCCCTCTCCCTAGCCACATTGTGCTGTGGTTATGGATCCTGATATTGGGCCATGAGATAAAGAATGGTCAAACTGAAACTAAGGTTTTACTAAGAACAATGGAAATGAGTCACCAGATATGTATCATGGAGGGGCAATATGAAACTGCAGTGCATATCCTTCCCCCTACCCTCTGCTTACCTGCTTGCTTGCACATAGACAAAAAGTTCCACTTGAGCAACTTCCCAGGGCAGACTGCACCCTGCAGGATGTGAAATTTTTACCTACTGGTCACAATTGGTGCTTTTCCTAAATTTAAGAAAGAAAGGCTATGTCTAATTTATAAAGAACTTCTAAAACTCAACACCAGGAAGGTAAACAATCCAATTAAAAATTGGGCAAAAGAACTAAATAGATACTTCTCCAAAGAGAACGTACAGATGAACAATAGACATGAAAAAATGTTCAATGTCACTAATCATCAGAGAAATGCAAATTAAAACCACAATGAGATATTACTTCACACCTGTCAGAATGGTGCTCATTAACAAATCAACACACAATAAGTGCTGGTAAGGATGTGGAGAAATGGGAACCCTCCTGCACTGCTGGTGGGAATTCAGACTTGTGCAGCAGCCACTGTGGAAAACAGTATGGAGTTTCCTCAAAAAATTGAAAATAAAACTGCCTTTTGACCCAGCTATCCCACTTTTAGGAATATATCCTAAGAATAAAAAAACACTGATTTAAAAGAAGATATGTATTCTCATGTTTATTGCAACATTGTTTATAATAGCCAAGACCTGGAAAAAGTCCAAATATCCATCGTGGATGAGTGGATTAAAAATCAGTAGTACAGGCCTGACCTGTGGTGGTGCAGTGGATAAAGCGTCGACCTGGAAATGCTGAGATCGCCGGTTCGAAACCTTGGGCTTGCCTGGTCAAGGCACATATGGGAGTTGATGCTTCCAGCTTCTCCCCACCTTCTCTCTCTGTCTTTCTCTCCTCTCTCTCTCCCTCTCTGTCTCTTTCTCTCCCTTTCTCTCTCCTCTCTAAAATGAATAAATAAAAAAAAGCAGTGGTACATATACACAATGGAATACTATGCGGCTGTGAAAAAGAAGAAAATCTTACCTTTTGTAACGGCATGGATAAACCTAGAGATTATTATACTAAGTGAAATAAGTGAGACAGAGAAAGACAAATATCATATGATCTCACTTACATGTGGAATCTAATGAACAAAGTGAACTGAGGAACAGAATAGAAATAGAGGCAGGGTCACAGGAAGCAGAGGGACAGCTATCAGAGGAAAGGGGGATGAAGGGATGGGATCAGAGAAGATGAAGGGATTAGTGAAATTATATATATATAACACAGAGATACAGATAACAGGACAGCAAGTCCCAGAAGGAAGGGAAGAGGAAGTTAGGGGAAGGAAGGAAAAGAGGGTATAATGGGGGACATCGAAGTGGGGGTGAGGGAGTTATATTGAGTGGTACACTTGAATCTATGTTAACACAATAAATTAAAATTAATAAAAATTTTTTTAAAAAGTTATGTCTGCATCATCTGGTCTTCCTTCTGGATTCTTTGGGATTCCTCAACAACACCAGATCCATTTTCCAGGTCTATACCTCCTATATTACAGAATCATTGGTTTAAAGAAAATTTCACCCTATCAGGTTAACTGGGGCAGATTTGATTAGCAAAATATATATTGCCCCTTAACATTCCCTAGTTGGAAAAGGACAGGTTTTGATTTAAAACCAGTATTGGTTGATTACATATTCCTACTACTTGCACAGAAGTTTTATTCTCAAAGAGAAAGCAACTTAGTTGAATACAGTTAAGAACAGATAAAGTAGCCCAGTATATAAGGGACTTTAGTAATTTCCCTCCTTTTAATGATAATTTTAATTTTTCTTAAACTATTAGTAAGGAGAAGGGGAAATGCCTTCTCATAGTCCTTGAAGCAATCATATCTTTGCTCTGTTTCTTTTTTATTTTTTTCTAAATCCCATTTCAGTTTCCTATATTAATGTTTTTTGTTTGTTTTGTTTTTTTAGAGAGAGAGAGGAGACAGTAAGAGAGAGAAGCGGAGAGACAGATGAGAAGCATCAACTTGTAGTTGGGCCACTTTAAGTGTTCATTGATTGCTTCTTACATGTGCCTTGATGGGGAGGAAGGGGCTCAAGCTGTGCCAGTGATGCCTTGCTCAAGCTAGCAACCTTTGGCTTAAGCCAGCAAACTTGGCTTTCAAGCTAGTGACCTATGGGTTCAAGAAAGCAATCTTGAAATCATGTTGATGATCCTGTGATCAAGCCAGTGACCCCGTACTCACGCTGGTGAGGCTGCACTCAAGCCAGATGCGCCTGCACCCAAAGCCAAACGAGTCTATGCTCAAGCTCAAGGAGCCTATGTTCAAGCCGGCAACCTCAGAAATTTTGAACCTGAATCTTCAGCATCCTAGGTCCACTGTACTACCCCCAGTTAGGCCCCTGTGATAATTCTCAAGGTGACCTGGCTTTCTATAATAAAAAGAGACTTCTCTTCAAGAGTTTCCCAGAAAATCCTATTTAATAATTTTGTTGCTTTTGTTCCTAGAAACTATGAGGGTTAAATTAGCCCCTGTAAAATTCATATTCCCCTCGCCCAAACATTTTGTAAGTATAGAGTTAATTTGTTTGTGCCTGGCCAGCAGTGGCACAGTGGATAAAGCATTGACCTGTAACGATGAGGTCGCCGGTTTAAAACCCTGGGCTTGCCTGGTCAAAGCACATAAAGGAGTTGATGCTTCCTGTTCCTCCCCCCTTCTCTCTCTCTCTCTCCTCTATAAAAAATGAATAAAGACTTAAAAAATACTTTAATTAAAACCTCTTGGCTGTTTTTAGGATTTACCAATAAGGTGACCAACTTTTTTACAATGAAAAGAAGGACAAAAATAAGTTGAAGAAAACAGTATCGTAAATAAATTTTTTTTTAATTTTTTTTTTTTTTTTTACAGAGACAAAGCAAGAGTCAGAGAGAGTGATAGATAGGGACAGACAGACAGGAATGCAGAGAGATGAGAAGCATCAATCATCAGTTTTTTGTTATGGCACGTTAGTTGTTCATTGATTGCTTTCTCATATGTGCCTTGACTGTGGGGCTACAGCAGACTGAGTAACCTCCTTGCACAAGTCAGCAAGCTTGGGTCCAAGCTGGTGAGCTTTGCTCAAACCAGATGAGCCCGCGCTCAAGCTGGTGACTTCGGGGTCTCGAACCTGGGTCCTCCGCATCCCAGTTTGACGCTCTATCCACTGCGCCACCACCTGTTCAGGCAAGAAATATTTTATTCATTGCAACAGTAATACACTATAATATGACAAATGCATAATAAAAAACATTTGTAATATTATATATTGTAATTATGCTTACATGCCTATTAATTTTTTTTCTTTTTTTAAATTTTTTTATTTATTCATTTTTAGAGAGGAGAGAGAGAGAGAGAGAGAAAGAGAAGGGGGGAGGAGCTGGAAGCATCAACTCCCATATGTGCCTTGATCAGGCAAGCCCAGGGTTTCAAACCGGTGACCTCAGCATTTCCAGGTCGACGCTTTATCCACTGCGCCACCACAGGTCAGGCCATGCCTATTAAATTTTTTTATTTTTTTTAATTATTTATTTATTTATTCATTTTTAGAGAGGACAGAGAGAGGGAGAGAGAGAGACAGAGAGAGAGAGAAGGGGGGAGGAGCTGGAAGCATCAACTCCCATATGTGCCTTGACCAGGCAAGCCCAGGGTTTCGAACTGGCGACCTCAGCATTTCCAGGTCGATGTTTTATCCACTGCGCCACCATAGGTCAGGCCTAATTTTTAATAATTGTAAGAAAAAGTACTCATTTAGATACAAATATGACTCATCACACACAATGGATCAACTCTGCATCTATCGAATACGGACATTTACAGATTAGTCTTCCAATATCAAAAAGGAGGACATGTAGGAGGACACTTTTCAAGGGAGGACGCAACTTACAAAAGAAGGACTGTCCTCCCTAAAGGAGAATGATTGGTCACCTTATTTACCAAGGACACCAAGTCTGTGCTACATCAAAGAACATGTGTCTCTGCAGCAGAATTCCCCTCATTACGTCAGTAACCAAGGCCACAAGAAACTCAATATGCTAATCTAAGCTTGCCCAGGTGCACAAATGTTATGCCAGCAAATTCCCTATATCTAATGCTCCCTCCCCCAGCTGGAGGCTGACACTGTCTCCTGGTCTCAGACCATTGTATGCTTGCAACCAGGCATTTGTAAAATAAATTTTCTTTTTGGTAAACACCAGCCTTGTGTTTTTGGTTCAACCCATGGTTTCTGCCTTTCATTCTGGTGCCGAAACCCAGGAGGTGTGTGCTAGAGACAAGTTGAAGGTGTAATCCAGGGGTCCCCAAACTTTTTACACAGAGGGCCAGTTCACTGTCCCTCAGACTGTTGGAGGGCCAGACTATAAAAAAAACTATGAACAAATCCCTATGCACACTGCACATATCTTATTTTAAAGTAAAAAAACAAAATGGGAACAAATACAATATTTAAAATAAAGAACAAGTAAATTTAAATCAACAAACTGACCAGTATTTCAATGGGAACTATGCTCCTCTCACTGATCACCAATGAAAGAAGTGCCCCTTCCAGAAGTGTGGTGGGGGCTGGATAAATGGCCTCAGGGGGCCGCATGTGGCCCGGGTTTGGGGACCCCTGGTCTAAGCCCAACCCCAAGAGAGGTGAGGTTTTGCTACCTGGGAACAGTGAGTGGCAGCATCCCATCTCAGGTTAACCCCAGGAACCTGCCTGCCTTGACCATGGAGTTGAGGGACTAGTTCCTCTGACCCTCAGGCCACATCTCCTGAACACACCAAGAAGGGAAACTCCCTTACCTTGTGTGGAGACAAACTGAAAACCAGGCACCAGGATAAATACTGCCCTTTTATTTCACCTCGCCACATCCACATGGGGCAACAATCACACGGGTGAGTGAACCTAGCTGCTCTATAAGTGGGAGTTTCAATCCCCTCTTGCATCTCTCATTCCACCATCCAGGACAGTTCTGAAAATCCAGCATTGGGAGTTCCAGGCATTTGCTAGGCATTTGCCTCGACTGGACTGCTGTACGAGGATACCTGGAAAGCAGCCAGCCTCCATTTCTGGTGGGTTTAAGAGAGTGGAGACACCTGCCTTGTCCAAATGCTCATTCCACCGCCCAGGATGGTCCATTCCCTCCTTGAAGATTGTTAGATGCTCACCCACCACATCATGGGGAACTCTTAATCCACCATCCTGTAAAGCCAGTATCCACAGCCACTATCACAACAGCCTGCCCATGCAGGTTCACACTGGATTCGGACAGTCGGTAAAGAAACAACGGAGCCAAAAACTGGTGAGCCATCATCTTAATCCTAGCTTGCACCTGGTGGGCAAGTAAAAACACACACTGGGCTCCAAAACTCACTCATTCAGTGCTTACAAAGCTACTGACATCATCCGAGTTTCCTAGAATCAAAGGTTTCTAGCTCACCAGACTTATTAACCTCTGTTCCCCATCTCCTTCCTTCTCCTGCACAAACTCTGCACAAACTGGCTTTTCCTTCAGCACTCTGCCATCTTGGCTGCTTCTCCTGGCCTCTTCCACATAGCCTTTTTCTGCTCTCTCCTCTAATGTGAATCTCAGGAACCAAGAGAGCAAACTCCCGTTCTGCCCCATTTTATAGTGTAGAAACCAAAACCTTTAATCCAATATACAAAATAGAGAAGTCTCTAATTCTCTAATACAAAGTCACTTATCTGGGGCATGATGGGATTGCACCACCCCACATCAAAAAGGGTGGGAAAGGCTTAGTCCTAAAACCAAGCCCCAGGCTACAAGCATCTTGCCTGCCCACAGCCCGCCCCCAACACACATTAATATTACCTGGGTGACAGCTACCATGTGGGCAGTGCCAGCTTTAACAAAGTGTGCATAATATTTTTTATCTGCCCAACACATCCAGGCGTCCCCAAACTACGGCCCTCGGGCCACATGCGGCCCCCTAAGGCCATTTATCCAGCTCCCACCGCACTTCCAGAAGGGGCAACTCTCTCATTGGTGGTCAGTGAGAGGAGAACTGTATGTGGGAGCCCTCCAATGGTCTGAGGGACAGTGAACTGGCCCCCTGTGTAAAAAGTTTGGGGACCCCTGCAAGGCAATCCCTTTCGGTTGCCTCCAAGAAAAAATCTTCCAAATGCTCAGCCTTACACTAGATCTCAGGCTGTCAGTGAAACGAGAGGTGGTCCAAAATCCCTTATGTCCAGGCCTTTTTGCATTCAGATCACAACTCACTCTCTGTAATTCTTGTTCTCCCTCTCAAATATTCCTTCTCCACTTAAACCCAAAGGAGCCCCCCTGCTCTGGTGGACCCTTCTAGTGTTTCCTCCTTTGATCCTGCTGACCACAGACCCCCCCACCCCACCTCCTCCTCCTGCTCCCTCTGCTCCTCAACCTCCTGATTCCCAGAATGCATCCCTGTCACAACCAGAACCCCCTCCATGTTCAGTGCTGCCACTTTCCCGAACCTCCCCTCAGCCGCAGCCACCAACCCTTTCTTCCCCAGTACATACCTGCTCCGGGACGGGACGGCCTTCGGCCCTGCTCCTTCCCTTGCCTTGGCCCCCATCTTGGAGTGCCTTTTACAGGAGGTAGCTGGGGTCAAGGGCATTGTCTGAGTCCATGTCCCTTTTCCTTAACTGACCTATCGCAGAGATATACCACCCTAGACCCCTCTAGCACAGAGGACAACTAGTCTTTTCATATGAATGTCATTTTCCAATCAGTACCCGACATCAGGGACAAGCTGCAAAAGCTAGAAAGCAGCCCTCAAGCTCCTCAATGAGACCTTTTACACTTGACCTTCAACATCTTTAAAGAGAAAAGTCCCAAAACAAAAACTAGCTCACTTAAAAATGTTAGCCTCTGCCATGAAGGGCCCGCAGACCCAATTCCGGGACATTAAGGGCAGTCCAAAGGGCAAAAATCATCACCCTAGCCTCATTCTAGATGAAAAATGGGCACCATTCTTAGTCCATTGTGTCCAGACATAAATGTGGCTACAGTGAGACAGGTTATGCTTCCACCACACACAGTAATGTTATTTCAGTGGTGACAATGAGACCTGTAACATTTTGGGAAAAAAGAAAAAAAATTATCATCCTATTAGTACCCCACCAGGTATTTGCTATCAGTGTGGAATAAAGGTCGCTGAGTGTTGGGCAGATAAAATGTATTATGCTCACTTTGATAAAGAGGCCGTTGCCCAGGTAATATTAATGTGTGTTGAGAATCCTTGTAGCCTGGGCCTTGGTTTTGGGATTAAGCCTTTCCCACCTGTAAAGCCATGAGCCACAGCCAGGGCCACTATCGGAGCAGCCCAGCCCTTGCAGGTTCGCATTGGATTCGGACAGTCGGCAAAGAAACAGCGGAGCCAAAAACTGATGGGCCATAGTCTTTAATTCTAGCTTTGCACCCGGCGGGCAAGTAAAAATACACACTGGGCTCCAAAACCCAGTCACATTCAGTGCTCACAAAGCTACTGACTTATCCGAGTTTCCTAGAATCAAAGGTTTCTAGCTCACCAGACTTATTCACCTCTGTTCCCCATCTCCTTTCCTTACCCCAGATACAAACTCTGCCCAAATTGGCTTCTCACTCAGCATTCCACCATCTTGGCTGCTTCTCCTGGCCTCCTCCACGTGGCCTTTCTCTGCTCTCCTCTGCTCTCTCTTCTAATGATTATCTCAGGAACCAAGAGCCAAACTCCCGCTCCGTCCCCATTTTATAGTGTAGCAATCCAAACTCTTAATCCAATATACAAAACAGGGAAGTCTCTAATACAAAGTCACTTCTCTGAGGCATGATTGGATTGTACCGCCCTACATCAAAAAGGGTAGGAAAGGCTTAATCCCAAAACCAAGCCCCAGGCTACAAGGATTCTCCCTGCCTTTAGCCCACCCCAACACACATTAATATCACCTGGGCAATGGCCTCTTTAACAAAGTGAGCATAATACATTTTATCTGCCCAACACCACCCTTTTTGATGTGGGGTGATACAATCCAATCATGCCTCAGAGAAGTGACTTTGTATTAGAGACTTCCCTATTTTGTATATTGGATTAAAGGTTGTGAAGCTACACTATAAAATGGGGGCAGAACGGGACTTGGCGTTTGGTTCCTGAGACTAGTATTAGAAGAGACAGCAGAGGAGAGCAGAGAAAGGCCACGTGGAGGAGGCCAGGAGAAGCAGCCAAGATGGTGGAGTGCTGAGTGAGATGCCAGTTTGTGTAGAGTTTGTATTTGGGATAAGGAAGGAGATGGGGAACTGAGGAGAATAAGTCTGGTGAGCTAGAAACCTTTGATTCTAGGAAACTCGGATAAGTCAGTGGCTTTGTGAGCACTGAGTGTGACTGGGTTTTGGAGCCCAGTGTGTATTTTTACTTGCCCGCCGGGTGCAAGGTAGGATTAAAGGCTATGGCCCACCAGTTTTTGGCTCCATGGTTTCTTTACCGACTGTCCGAATCCAATGCGAACCTGCAAGGGCTGGGCTGCTCTGATGGTGGCCCTGGCCGTGGCTCCTGGCTTTACACTGAGCAATCCAGGTCAGCCCCTAAAGGCTTGCCCCTTTTGTGGTGGGCCCCATTGGAAGTCAGACTATTATAAAGTACCAAACCTTAATGCATGGGTTACATAGAGACACAAAATCCAAATGAATTTTTGAGGAGATTTATTAATAAGCCAGCTGCATATGATGTACACAGGGTATAGCTGACCCAAATCGTGCAATCCTGAATATAGCTCTGAGGCTGGTTATATACCCTTGACCACATATAGGTTAGGAGGAAAGGAAGGGGGGTAGACACAATCATTAACAAGCTTATAACATTTGTCTAGAGGATCTATAAAAACTTTAAAACTTTCAAGGTAACCCAATAGTGATGTCGTTTTACATATCATAGACATTCACAAATCTTTTAGTGTCTATCTCCCCTCCTTTGCCTAGAGGTATATGTTACTCTCAGGATTCCAGGAAGGGAGGGAGAGTTAAAATCAGGGTAGGGATGCAAACATTGTCTCCTATTGAAAGGGAAAGGAAGTTCTTCAGATAACGTTTATCCTTTCAGAGAATTATAGTTAAACTAAATGACCCAGTTGTCCTTGCAAACCAGAAAGTTTCTGCATCCTTCTCCCTCCATTCTCTAAAGAAAGTATGGGGCAAGAAGCCTGACTTTTTCTCCAAAAATTAATATTAATTTTTGCAATTTTTTGGTACCTTACTACAGGACTGTGATCAAACCTCTTTAGGTAAGACCTCATCCCTTCCCAGGCTGGCTGTAGCTGGCCCCTCCTTTCTGGAGCTGATAGGTCTTGCTGTTGTAAAGTGACCAGTGAGTTCCCAAAGACACCAAGTCCAGATGAATTTTTGAGGAGTTTATTGGCCGGCAAATACAGGAGGGTAAGACAAACCCAAATCCTACAGCATACAACATAGTTCTGAGGCCCCTTTTTATAAACCAAATTCACACTGGCTGGGCTTGAAAGGAGGGGGAGCATGGTACAAAGTCATTAATCTCATTAACAAGCTCAATAAATTTTACTGCCTTGTTACAACATTTATCTATAGAATCTATCAAAAGGAGAACATTGCTACACCCTTGTTGGGCAGATAATATGTATTATGCTCACTTTGTTAAAGATTACGCTGCCCACGAGGAGGCCGTCACCCAGGTGATATTAATGTGTGTTGAGAATCCTTGTAGCCTGGGCCTTGGTTTTGGGATTAAGCCTTTCCCACCCTTTTTGATGTGGGGTGGTACAATCCAATCATGCCTCAGAGAAGTGACTTTGTATTAGGGACTTCCCTACTTTGTATATTGGATTAGAGATTGTGAAGCTACAATATAAAATGGGGGTAGAATGAGAGTTTGGGCTCTTGGTTCCTGAGATTAGCATGAGAGAACAGAGAGAGTAGAGCCAGCAGTGGAAGGAGGCCACGTGGAGGAGGCCAGGAAAAGCAGCCAAGATGGCGGAGTGCTGAGTGAGATGCCAGTTTTTGCAGAGTTTGTATCTGGGATAAGGAAGGAGATGGGGAACTGAGGAGAATAAAGCTGGTGAGCTAGAAACCTTTGATTCTAGGAAACTCGGATAAGTCAGTGGTTTTGTGAGCACTGAATGTGAGTGGGCCTTGGAGCCCAGTGTGTGTTTTTACTTGCCCGCAGGGTGCAAGCTAGGATTAAAGATGACAGCCCATCAGTTTTTGGCTCCGTTGTTTCTTTACCGACTGTCCGAATCCAATGTGAACGTGCATGGGCCGGGCAGCTGTGGTGGTGGCCCTGGCTGTGCCTTCTGGCTTTACAACCCTAAAGGCTTTTAAGAAAAGAGAAGTAGCCTGACCAGAGTATGCTAAGTTTTTATGGGGCAGTGGATAAGGTTGTAGGACACACTGTATTTTGGCATTGAATGTGAAAATTTTCTAAATTACACTATATAATAAATATAAGTGTATGTGAAGTGGGTTCTCACTATGAATCATATGTTTGGAACCCTTGTGGTTCTCAGCATGTGAAGCAGGGAAAGAGATGACAGCAGTTCTTTTGACTCATTACATTAAATATATATATAGCTCCAGGAAACCTTGTAGAAGGAAATGGGTGACTTTCTGTCCCCAAACTTCTTGGTGACTGATGAAATCCCCTTCTGTGTCTTTATATACAAGAAGGGGCTTTGCCTGGGGCAAGCCTGGGAGATGTGAATATTTCAGTGGTGACAATGAGACCTGTAACATTTTGGAAAAAAAAAGAAAGAAAAAAAATTATCATCCTATTAACACCCCACCAGTTGGGCCATTGTTTTCCCATCTATGTAATGTGTTTATTATTGAAAAAAGTACGTATTGATAGGTTCTACTATACTCTATAATGCCTTCTGTGGCATTAAAATTGGAAATAAGTGTATTTATGAAGGACAAATCGGCAATAACTGAACCTAAAACCAAAACAATAGTAAAATAAGGGTAAGATGTTTTCATGAAAAAGTGGAAGATTTTTAGAGTTGAGAACGAAGGGAAACTTGCCAAAAAAAGTTCAGAGCTCAGTGTCCAGGCACATTGTTCAGCTGGGAGGTATCCTAAAGGAGAGGGAATGACAGGACTTATCTGAATAAAACGATGTCTTTGCACTCTCTCACCTGTAGCTTGTTGGGGAAGGGAGCCTATATGGCCAGTGGTCGCTGCCATCTCCATAGCCATTCGCATGCAGGTTCCCATTAGATTCGGGCAGATGGTAAAGAATCAGTGGAGCCAAAATATAGTGGACCATTCCTTTATTCAAGTCTTGCATCGGCCGGCGAGTAAACACACAGGGAAAAAACACTTCCCTTTTTATTCAGAGAGCTCCAAGTTACTGACATATTATCCAGTTCCACAACCAGGAGAACCTTCTCTGGTTCCTCCTAGAATTCAGGAGCCACTGAGCCACTTCACCCACAGGTGTTGTAAAGTACCAAAAGCTACAGAATTAATATTAATATTTTGGGAGGCTTAAGAAACATTTTGTTGATTTGGGTTAAGATGTGCAGAGAAATTGTGAGAATAGTCTCTGTGCTGTGTAATTGGCATAGTCAGGATGGCCCTTGGCATTGTATTGTAAATGTAAAAGGGAGGAAAACATGGATCCCCAGACATTCCACCATGCCTGTGGGGAAAAGGGTGAATGGCTAGCCAGGTACAGGGAGAGAAAAGCCAAAATAAACCTTTACTCATAGCAATGAGCCATTTGCGGCCATTTGACCCCACCGAAACTACCTCTCCTATGTAAATGCGTGTGGTTAACACGTGTGACTCAGGACAGAGAGAGAGCAGATGAACACTAGATAATATAGGGATGCCTTTTAATATGTAAAGAGACATCTTTCTACCATTGTGTTGGCTTGTACACTTTGTTTTCCCCAAAAGGATGTATGGCTTGCAAATTGAACATGGTCCTATCATGTTAAAGGACATATGACTATAACCAATAGTGGTAAATGGCTCCTAATTGCAAGTTTTGCTTCTGTACTTCCCACTTACAAAACTATAAAAACTAAGTAGAACAAAGGGCCAGCACACACTTTCCTTCAGAATTCTGTTGGAGTAGCTGCCACTTGGCCAAGCTAGACAATAAAGCTTTGATGTATAACCGACGGACCTTGTTCCTGTCTTCAATGTTTCGGGTCCCTCCGAATTAGGCTTAACAGAATCAAAGGCCTCACTGAGGAGCCACTTCAGCCACAGGTGTTGTAAAGTACCAAAAGCTGCAGAATTAATATTAATATTTTAAGAGGTTTGAAGAACATTTTATTAATTTGGGTTAAGGTGTGCAGAGAAATTTTGAGAATAATCTCTGTACTGTGTGATTGGCCTAAAACCAGGATGGCCCTTGGCATTGTAAATGCAAAGGGAAGGAAAACATGGATCCCCAGACATTCCACCACACCTGTGGAAAAAGGGGTGAATGGCTAGCCAGATGCAGGAAGAGAAAAGCCAAAATAAACCTTTTCTTATAGCAATGAGCCATTTGCAGGTATTTGTCTCCTATGTGAATGCATGTGGTTAATGTGTGTAACTCTGGACAGAGAGATGGCAGATAAACATTAGAGAATATAGGAATGTCTTTTAATATGTAAAGAGACATCTTTCTACCATTGTGTTGACTTGTAAATTTTGTTTTCTCCAAAATGATGTATGGCTTACAAATTGAACATAGTCTTCTCATGTTAAAGGACATATGACTATAACCAATAGTGGTAAAGGGCACCTAATTGCAATTTTTGCTTCTGTACTTCCCACTTGCAAAACTATAAAAACTAAGTAGAACAAAGGGCCGGCGCACTGCCCCTCAGATTTCTGTCGGAGTTGCCGCCGCTTGGCCAAGCTAGACAATAAAGCTCTGGTGTGGAATCGACAGATTTTGTTTGTGTCTTCAATGTTTCAAGTCCCTCCAGATTAGGCTTAACAGATAGATCGTTGGGCTGGGATGCAGAAGGACCCAGGTTCAAGACCCTGAGGTCGCCAGCTTGAGCGGGCTCATCTGGCTTGAGCAAAAACCTCACCAGCTTGCACCCAATGTTGCTGGCTCAAGCAAGGGGTTACTCGGTCTGCTGAAGGCCCGTGGTCAAGGCACATATGAGAAAGCAGTCAATGAATGACTAAGGTGTCGCAACGCGCAACAAAAAACTAATGATTGATGCTTCTCATCTCTCTGTTTCTGTCTGTCTGTCTTGGTCTATCCCTCTCTCTGACTATCTCTCTGTTAAAAAAAAAAAAAAAAAAAAAAAAAAAAAAAAGGACAGATATGGTCTTACTGAAATTAAAAAAAAAGAAAAGAGAAGTGAAGGGATTCTCAGATAAATTCCATCTTCCTTATTCTGTAGTTAAATTATGACTTAGCTGACCCGGTTGCCCTTGCAAGCTCTTCCTCCTACATTCTTCTCTTTCCTTTCTCCACAGAAAGGAGGGGGTAAGAGGCCTGGCTTTTCCTCTTTAAAATGGCATTGCTAATGCTAAGTTTTATAGTTTCTTGGCACTTTATCACATTGCCACTGAAGACTGATGGTGCCTGGGGACTGATACCCACTTCTTAGGCTTGGGCAAAACTTGGTGGTGGCAGGTGTTGGTCAAATAACTTTGTAAATATGATTTTTGTTTGCTTGCTTATAGTTTGCTTTGGGGGCTGGGCAATGCCAGATATAGTGGTCTGTGAGGTTGCAGGTTGCCTTCCTGATTGGGAGGGGCCATTGTCTCACTAATGTTTACTGGAAGACAGAGTCTGCCCCCCCACTGAGAGGCGCAGGAGGATTTTCTTTCTCCTCTCCCTGATCCCTTGCCCTCTATGGGAAAAGCAGAAAACCTTAGCTTTTCTTGTGGCTTGCCTGTCTTGGTGAGACACCAATAAACAGAATGGCCCACCATCCTTGACTCCACTGTTTCTTTACCATCTGCCTGAATTCAATGAGAACCTACATGTGAATGGCCACGATGGTGGCAGTAGCCCCAGGCCTTACAGCAGGTAAGGCCATTTTTTCCTCATAAATACAGTACTAGGGTAATTTACTCTGACAGTCTATGGTCTCAGTTATGGAGATTGATGGCCAGATTTCCCAACCCATGTCAAAGGCCTCCTTTTCCAGACAGTTAAAACTCAGGGAAAAGGAAAAAGCCAGGTCAGTTAAATATCTTAAAACCTCTTCCAGGAAGTCTAAAAGCAGTAGTTCTAAGAATAGGAATAATTAACATTTCTTCAGACTCCTTGTGAACTATAAAAGTAGGAGGAGTTAAGCCACAACCTCAGTGCAAAGGAAAAAAAGAAAAAAAAGAGAGGCTCTTTTAAAATTCAAACAGCTGCTAAGCCGGCACCCCCCCCCCCCCTTTTTTAGTCATCCTGAGTAAAGTGACCAACTTTTTTACAATGAAAAGAAGGACAAAAATAAATGGAAGAAAACAATATTGTAAATAAAAGAAACATTTTATTCATTGCAACAATACACTATAATATGATAAATGCATAATAAAAACATTTGTAATATTTTATATTGTAATTATGCTTACACACTGATTCATTTTTAACAATAATTGTAAGAAAAAGTACTCATTTAGATCTACTTTTCCATTGAATGAATATTTTTTCAATGTATCATCTTGTAACAATATATTGAAAATATCTAAACAACAAATATCCTTCATACTGAATTTTACATGAATTGTGCTTACCTGTCTATGATTGAATATTCACTGAGAAAGAAATAATTGTGAGTCTACAATGTCGTATGTGCCGTGTTGTGTTTCAGTAAGAAGTACACTGTAAGAATAAGATGGCACTCCATCACCAGATGTGCAGGCTTTATTAGAGGAGAAAGACCTGCCGGGGCACTCCTCCAGGAGAAGTGCACCGGGTTACAGACTAGGAGTGAGTTATATAGAGCCTGAGGGGATACTGAGGCAAAAGTCCTGGTATGTCTGGAATGCTCCTTCTTTTGGGGGGGGTTCGAGAACGTGGGTGTTGAATCAAAAATCCTGGTATGTCCGGAGCCCCTCCTTGGGGCGGCTTGTCAGCTTTTTGGAATTTCTCTGTCTCAGGGGCAATAGTCCAGTAAGTGTGAGGTCTGACAGATAAGAGGAACATCAAGAAGGCACTTTGGAATACACATTATCTATCATACATGTTAATCCAAATTCGGAGGGACCCGAAATATGGAAGACAGGAGCAATGTCCGTCGTTTACACATTAAAGCTTTATTGTCTAGCTTGGCCAAGCGGCGGGAACTCCGACAGAAATCTGAGGGAGAGCGCGCCGGCCCTTTGTTCTACTTAGTTTTTATAGTTTTGTAAGTGGGAAGTACAGAAGCAAAAATTGCAATTAGGAGCCCCTTACTGCTATTGGTTATAGTCATATGTCCTTTAACATGATAGGACCACATTCAATTTGCAAACCATACATCATTTTGGAGAAAACAAAATTTACAAGTCAACACAATGGTAGAAAGATGTCTCTTTACATATTAAAGGCTTTCCTATATTATCTAGTGTTTATCTGCTATCTCTCTGTCCAGAGTCACACACGCATTTACATAGGAGAGGTAGTTTCCGTGGGGACAAATGCCTGCAAATGGCTCATTGCTATAAGAAAAGGTTTATTTTGGCTTTTCTCTCGCTGTACCTGGCTAGCCATTCACCCTTTTCCCCACAGGTTTGGTGGAATGTCTGGGAATCCATGTTTTCCTCCCCTTGCATTTACAATACAATGCCAAAGGCCATCCTGGTTATGCCAATCACACAGCACAGAGACTATTTCTCACAATTTCTCTGCACACCTTAACCCAAATTAATAAATGTTCTCCAAGCCTCCTAAAGTATTAATATTAATTCTGTAGCCTTTGGTACTTTACAACACCTGCGGGTGAAATGGCTCAGTGGCTCCTCAATACGCAAAGCCATTTGTGCACTCGGTATATCGCGGTATTACGCGCTCTCTCTCAAGTTCTCCAGTGTGGAGCATATTCATCTCGTAATGACATCTCACCGCACTGTACTGATCCTTGACAAATCATTATGGCAAATACAAATACATCATATCACATGCAATGGATTAACTCTGCATCAATCAAATATGAACATTTACAGATTAGTCTTCCAATATCAAAAAGGAGGACATGAAGGAGGACACTTTTCAAGGGAGGGCAGAACTTAAGGACTGTCCTCCCTAAAAGAGGATGATTGGTCACCTTATCTTGAAAGGCTGCCAAGGACAAATTAAAGAAAACACCTACCTAAAATATGACTTTGTGGTAAGGTGCCAAAGAACTGTAAAACTTAGTGTTGGCAACACCATTTTAAAGAGGAAAAGTTAGGCATTGAAAGAATAAAGGTTATCTGAAGAACTTCCTTTCCCTTACAATAAAAGACAATATTTATATATCCTACACTGATTTTAACTCTTTCTCCCTTCCTGGAGTCCTGAGAGTAACATATACCTCTAGACAAAGGAATAGGAGGTAGACACTAAGAGATTTGTGAATGTCTTTGATATGTAAAACGACATCACCATTGTGTTACCTTGTAAGTTTTAATATGTAGGAATGTTTCTTATAGATCCTATAGACCAGAGGTCCCCAAACTTTTTACACAGGGGGCCAGTTCACTGTCCCTCAGACCGTTGGAGGGCTGGACTATAAAAAAAACTATGAACAAATCCCTATGCACACTGCATATATCTTATTTTAAAGTAAAAAAACAAAACGGGAACAAATACAATATTTAAAATAAAGAACAGGTAAATTTAAATCAACAAACTGACCAGTATTTCAATGGGAACTATGGACCTGCTCTTGGCTAATGAGATGGTCAATGTCCGGTTCCATATTTGTCACTGCTAGCCGTAACAAGTGATATTGTTAATCCAAATTCGGAGGGACCCGAATTATGGAAGACAGAAACAAGGTCCGTCGTTTACACATTAAAGTTTTATTGTCTAGCTTGGCCAAGCGGCGGGAACTCCGACAGAAATCTGACGGAGAGCGCGCTGGCCCTTTGTTCTATTTAGTTTTTATAGTTTTGTAAGTGGGAAGTACAGAAGCAAAAATTGCAATTAGGAGCCCCTTACCGCTATTGGTTATAGTCATATGTCCTTTAACATGATAGGACCACGGTCAATTTGCAAACCATACATCATTTTGGAGAAAACAAAATTTACAAGCCAACACAATGGTAGAAAGATGTCTCTTTACATATTAAAGGCATTCCTATATTATCTAGTGTTTATCTGCTATCTCTCTGTCCAGAGTCACACACGCATTTACATAGGAGAGGTAGTTTCGGTGGGGACAAATGCCCTCAAATGACTCATTGCTATAAGAAAAGGTTTATTTTGGCTTTTCCCTTCCTGCACCTTGCTAGCCATTCACTCCTTTCCCCAGAGGTGTGGTGGAATGTCAGGGAATCTATGCTTTCCTTCCCTTTTCATTTACAATACAATGGCAAGAGCCATCCTGGTTATGCCAATCACACAGTACAGAGACTATTCTCACAATTTCTCTATACACCTTTACCCAAATTAATAAAATGTTCTCCAAGCCTCCTAAAATATTAATATTCATTCTGTAGCCTTTGGTACTTTACAACACCTGCGGGTGAAATGGCTCAGTGGCTCCTCAATATGACGTGCTTCCAGAGCCGTGATGCATGCGTCCCCCATCACTGGAAGTAGTACTGTACATGAGCGTCACCGTGCTTTGCAGCACCTCCACATATAGTACTCCAGGAGCACAGGATGCAAATGCAAATGTGCAGTAGGGGCCAGATAAATGGCCTCAGGGGGCCGCATGCAGCCCACTGGCCGTAGTTTGGGGACCCCTGCTATAGACAAATGTTATAAGCTTGTTAATGATTGATTATCATGTCATGTTCCCCTTCCTTTTCCCCCCAACCTGTATGTGATCAGGTCTATATAACTAGCCTCAGAGCTATATTCGGGGCTACATGATTTGGGTCAGCTATACCCTGTGTATGTCATATGCAGCTGGCTTATTAATAAATCTCCTCTTAAAAATTCTTCTGTATCCTGCCTTGGTGTCTCTACATAACCCGTGGAATTAAGGTACACTACTTTACAACAACTTAACCACCATAAACTGCTTTTAGCTAGAAAAGTTTGATTTAAACCATCCAGAGTGTTTGCTCTAGGTCTCTGGGTTTGCAGGGTCATTGTGCAGGGCTTATCTGAGCATGTCAGATTTAGTTAGTGATCCTATCTTTTGTTTTACGTCCAAAGTTTATAAAAGTATCAATCTAAAATTGCTAATTACTGACTTCATCCTCACTAAAAGTTAAGGTTTTTGAAAGCAGACTTCTGATTAACTGCAAAAAAAATTGTATGATTTTAATGATAGAGGGTATACAGGTATGCAACTACTTTTAAAAGAAAAAGAAAGTAAGTTGTTCTGAAACATGATTATTTCTAAATAGAGAAGAAGGTTTGTGCAGGTTACAAAAGGTTTGAGCAGAGGAACAAGTATTTACAAGGCAGTTTTATAGACCACAATTAAAAACATATCATATATCATTTTATTCTACTTCCCTAAAATCCCACATAGTTACAACTAGTTTCCTTATTTTTATACCAGATCCATGATGCATTTCTTTTTTTTCTTTTTTTTTTTTGTATTTTTCTGAAGTTGGAAACAAGGAGGCAGTCAGACTCCCGCATGTGCCCGACCGGGATCCACCCAGCATGCCCACCAAGGGGTGATGCTCTGTCCATCTGGGGCATCGCTCTGTTGCAACCAGAGCCATTCTAGCACCTGAGGCAGAGACCACAGAGCCATCCTCAGCACCCAGGCCAACTTTGCTCCAATGGAGCCTTGGCTGCAGGAGAGGAAGAGAGAGACAGAGAGGAAGGAAAGGGGGAGGGGTGGAGAAGCAGATGGGTGCTTCTCCTGTGTTCCCTGGCCAGGATTCGAACCCAGGACTCCTGCATGCCAGGCCGACGCTCTACCACTGAGCCAACCAGCCAGGGCGAGGATGCATTTCTTATTTTGTCTAAATTTTATCCTCTCTATAACTTCCATACATTTTTTTTTTTTTTACAGGGACAGAGAGAGTGAGAGTCAGAGAGAGGGATAGATAGGGACAGACAGGAATGGAGAGAGATGAGAAGCATCAATCATCAGTTTCTCGTTGCGACACCTTAGTTGTTCATTGATTGGTTTTTCATATGTGCCTTGACTATGGGCCTTCAGCAGACCGAGTAACCTCTTGCTCGAGTCAGCAACCTTGGGTCCAAGCTGGTGAGCTTTTTGCTCAAGCCAGATGAGCCCGCGCTCAAGCTGGCGACCTCAGGGTCTCGAACCTGGGTCTTCTGCATCCCAGTCAGATGCTCTATCTACTGTGCCACCACCTGGTCAGGCAACCTGCATAAATTTTTGATCCCCCTTTTTTCCTCTCCATCCATGGGGAAATAATTCTTTATTTCTCACCATGACAATTCTTAGTCACCAAACCTTTTCTGTCTCAAACTCTAGCCTTTTAAATATGCCATTATTGGACAATCTCCTCCAATTTTTCATATTTAATGGGGGCCCCTGCTAATTTCACCATTATACTTAAACTACAACCAAATTGGATCAGTTCAGAATCCCCTAATATTGGACACAATCCAGCAATCCCTGTTACTGTAACACCTGCTAATATAAATTACCATCTCTGTTTTGATCCATTTTACATTTCTTTGACACACACAACAAGTCCCAACACACTTCAACTGAAGTCATACCCTATATGTAATACATTAAATCTAGGCACTGCTGGTTTAAACATTCAGTGTTGGCCCGACCAGAACACTACATGTCAGGATGCTTCCAGCCATTTCTATACCAATTTTACCTGTAATGGCAATCTTAATATAGTCTCCTTTTCCTAAGCCCAACAGTATATATTGTGATAAAAACCAACCCTCCCCAGGGGCCTGCTTTAAACGCAGACAGGAGGCACACTGGAACTGTTCCTGTCCCATTCCCAGGCCATCAGCCAGACCATGCCCTCTCGGCTATTAGAATACTGCCCCTCAAAGCAGGAGAATGTTCCCTTCTTGTCCACGCCTCTCCCTGGCACTGGCCTGGATGTAACAGCACTTCTTGTCATCCTGGGGAAAAGGGACAACTGACGTGGCCTGGATTCACTACAGGCCTCCACCTTCACCATCTGAGTGGCAAAGCCTTGGATAACTCTACAGGTCACCAGTAAGGCCATTTATTTCCCATTAGAAATGAGGGCCACTTACATGACACTCTTTAAGTTTTCAAAACTGCTGTTTCCTTCCTCCATTTCAATTACTGCAGTCCACAGTGTTCCCTCCAACATACTGATTACCCCCTCTCCTCTGTTGTCTAGGAAATCACCTCATTACCCACTCCTTCCTTATTACTCCCAGCCAACCAACTCCCCATCCTAGGATGAGATAAGGGAGCAAAAAACCCTCACTTTTGAATAACGAACAATAGTTCTTTTCTCCCACAATCTTTCTGACTTTCTATCTCACAGAACTACACAAACGCCCCCTCCTTCTTGAATTCAAGCCTTTCCCTTCACCAAAATATCAAGGCCAAATCCCTTCCCTTAAAAGTCATATTCCAACAAGATAAGTTAGTAGCTCTCATTGGAGCATTCACCCTACCTAGCCCAGGGATGTGAAATTAACATATTCACAGACTCTGAATGCACCTTTAACAGCATACATTCACATGACAGTTTAAAACTGTTCACTCCTAACTCTACCCCCTATAAAATACTCCATTACTCTATACACTCTCTCACCAAAACCTCAAAAGACAACACTAGTTGACCATCTGCCAAAAACAGCATGCTACATCACTGTCACTCTACAGTTTCCAACCATACATTAGTGTTGGAATCCATGGGAGTCCGAAGACCAGAGTAACAGGCTTTATTGAAAGGAAGAAAGGAACCCTGCTGGGCATTTCTCTGGGGGAGAAGAGTGCCAGTTACAGACTAGGGGTGAGTTATATAGTGTTTGGGAGAGCCTGAGGGGATACTGAGGCAAAAGTCCTGGTATGTCTGGAATGCTCCTCCTTGGGGGGCTTCTAGCATGTGGGTGTTGAATCAAAAGTCCTGGTATGTCCGGAGCCCCTCCTTGGGGTGGCTTCTCAGCTTTTTGGAATTCCTCTGTCTCAGAGGTGATAGTCCAGTAAGGGTGAGGTCTGACAGATAAGCGGAACATCAAGAGGGCAGTTTGGAATTCACATATCTATCATTTCTCAACTCTGTGGTTACATATAAAAGAAAGGCAGTTATTAATTTTATAATATACAGTGAGGGGTGACAAGGAGAAATAGGAGAAAAAATTGGAAAATTATTGCTTCTTCTGGAGAGAATTCAAGAAGGGAACCTTGCCAAGCCAAGTCCCTCATCTAGTTAAGAAGGTCATCAATTTCCATGCTGTGAGGTCTGAACCAGGCGATGTCTCCAAAAACCTGAGTGAGGAAGTGAAAATTTTTGTGAGGTAATAACTGTTAGTTGTTTGCTGCGAGTGCTGATTGAACAGGGTGACATGCTGATATACATGCTCTCCTGGATAAGTCGCATGTGATGTGCTGGTCTGGTTCCTCTCGAATGAAAGGACTTACACCAACAGGTTTGTTGGTGTAAGTTTTTTAGAAGGATTGAATATGTGTGGTTAAAAAGGAAGAGGGTTTGGAGAACATTTAGGAGGGAACTTCTCGGGCTGAGGGGCGGCTTCTTCCTGCTATCATCCCTATCTATTTGATAATTCCCTCGTGAAGTTCTCCTTGGGGTATTGGGGAATAGGAGTGTAGGAGCATTTGATTGTAGGTAATCCTAGAGATTTCTTTCATCCGGGCCTGTAGGAACTTGATAAAGAAGGGGGCAAGTTTTTGGAGATCAGGAATGCAGAGATAAGGAGGGTTGTATAGCAGGGGTGAAAGTTCTTCCATGGTAAAGGTAGAGATATTATTTCCTAGCAGCCCTGGAGAGAGCAGTTAGTTTGAGCTAAAAGAAATGTTTCATGTCCATTTGTAGGCTCTTCTTCAGCCAAGAAGACCCAGTGACATTGTCCCCTTACTATGTGAAGGGTAAAAAGATTGAGAAGCGTTAAGAGGTGAATGTTATTCATTATCCTAGTTCTTCAGGGGTATGGGAGAGCTTTAGGGTTAGGAAACCTGTAGGGGTTGAAAGAAAGGATTTAGAAGGTTTGCTGATATAGAGTTTCAGATTTTTTGTTTCGCGAGGGCAGGTTTCAGGGTTGGTGGGTAGGGTTAGGTAGATTTTTCCAATTTTCTGATTGGCGAAGGTCTGCATGCGGTCTGTAAGAAACTAGTGAACAAATGTAAGAGGCAGAGTCCAAAAGTTAGAAAAATAAATAGGAGAGTGAGTGGACTAATGAAAAGCAATAGTCAAGACACCCAGTTTGTGTGAAACCACTGATTCCATGTTTACGAATTCACTGGACTTCAGAGAGAGAAAGAGCAAGAGTAAGAATAAGACAAGGAAGTGGCCAGTCCCCCTGCCCCTAGACCTACTTCTGTAGAGATTCCTAAAGCAACAAGAAGAGGGATTACCTGTACAGCTCGTTTGGTCCTTAGATTGACGAGTAGTGTACTAGGAATTGAAAGAGGCTCATGGGGTGGGATTAGGTTGATATTTGGGGTGAGATAGATTAGGGTACAGGTTTTTGTTTAATTAGTATAAAGACACAGATAGGTGTTGGTCCCACATGAGTAGAAAGTTTCTGATTTGGTGAGGTAGGTTGAGAAGTGCAGTGGAAGTTGTCAGCATCACGGTGTGTGGACCTGTCCATGTGAAAGTCAGTCCTTGGGTGATGTAATGCTGGAAGTGCCTCTTGAACAGTCTTTGAACAGTTTGCTGAGTAACCTGTGAATCCTGTAAGTACTTAGGGAAAGGGTGGTTACATTTCAACACTTTGCAGTTAGAGTTTAAGTCCTAGTGATCACTGCTTCTAGCTGGAATTAGCAGCAGATCCCAGCCTACAATAGGCATGGGGCATTGAGATAAGAGGAGTAAAGGAGATATTATACATTAAATAAAGTAACAAACTCAGACTGTCAATACCCACAGTAGAGATCTTTGAGAGATAAATAAAATTCAAATATTCAAGCAAGACATAGTAGATGGCCCTTGTGTTTACAAGAAATGAGATCAGTTTATCTGCTACTTGGAAGAAATACCTTAGGCTCGTGAACAATATCCTTGGGCCTTCAGTGGCAATTCCCAGCATGCTGGGCAAGGTCAAGTCACAGTTATCTGGAGCAGGGCTAGAAGATACTGAACCCTCCCTCCATGGAGCAAGGGGGCAGCTTACCTTCTCGTGTCCCTCTTTCTACAGCAATGATGTGTCCCTTGATGGGGCCGGGAAGCCTGGCAGGCTTCAGTTCAATGATCTTTTTTCCACTCTTGAAGTAGGGCCCTGGTGAAATTCTATGAAGCCCTTTAGGGTGCTGGAGCCTTTAAGAGCATGTAAAGCCAGGAGGCAGGGCCAGGGCCACTATCAGAGCAGCCCAGCCCTTGCAGGTTCGCATTGGATTCGGACAGTCGGTAAAGAAACAAAGGAGCCAAGAACTGATGGGCCATAGTTTTTAATTCTAGCTTGCACCCGGTGGGCAAGTAAAAATACACATTGGGCTCCAAAATCCAGTCACATTCAGTGCTCACAAAGCTACTGATTTATCCGAGTTTCCTAGAATCAAAGGTTTCTAGCTCACCAGACTTATTCACCTCTGTTCCCCATCTCCTTCCTTATCCCAGATACAAACTCTACATAAACTGGCATCTCACTCAGCACTCCGCCATCTTGGCTGCTTCTCCTGGCCACATGGTCTCTTTCTGCTCTCTGCTGGCTCTCTCCTCTCATGATAATCTCAGGAACCAAGAAGGCAAGCTCCCGTTCTACCCCTATTTTATAGTGTAGCTTCACAACCTCTAATCCAATATACAAAACAGGGAAGTCTCTATCTAATACAAAGTCACTTCTCTGAGGCATGATTGGATTGTACCACCCCACATCAAAAAAGGGTAGGAAAGGCTTAATCCCAAAACCAAGCCCCAGGCTACAAGGATTCTCAATACACATTAATATCACCCGGGCGAGGGCCTCTTTAACAAAGTGAGCATAATACATTTTATCTGCCCAACAGAGCATATGCCAAAAGCTTGTATTTCCTGACTTCTTTTGGGCCTTATTTGCCTTTTTTGTTACTTCCTTGGTCATTATAGACCTTAAAAGCCATGCTCAGAAGATCTCACTGAGGGGCTTGACTAAGAGAGCAAAATTGGGAATTCAGTTTTTAAAGAAGCCTATTAGACTGAGGTAAAAAGGGATTTGATATGTGGTGGTAGGTGGTTGGAGACTGTGGAGGGTCTGAGTTCGATCTAGGGTGAGACTTCAGGTGGTGGGTGTTAAGATGATGCCTAGATAGAGTACAGACTGAGAATGAAGTTGAGCCTTAGCAGAGAAGACAGGACATTCCTTCACAGTGAGGAAGTTAAGAAGGGTGGAGGTGTGTCTCCCTGAGGCAGGCAGGGAGGGGCTGCAGAGGAGTAGGTTATCTACATATTGTAAGAGAGTAGTAGTTTTGATATTGCATGCTGTTAAATCCTGAGCTAGTGCCTGCCCAAACAGGTGTGGGCTGTTTTTGATCCCCTGGGATAAAATAGTCCATGTAAATTGCTGGGCTGCATTAGTGTCCGGGTCAGTTTAAATAAAGATAAATGCAAACAGAAAGTAAGAGTCAGGGTGTAAAGGAATGGTAAAGAAGGTATTCTTGAGGTCTAGGATTGTGAATGAGTGGTGTTTGAGAAAATGTGTGACAGTAACTTGTAGAGATTAGGGACTACTGGATGGAGGGGAATTACTGCCTCATTGATTAGGCGTAAGGCTTGTACAAGGTGAAAAGCCCCTGAAGGTTTTTGAACAGGAAGGATGGGGTATTGCAGGAAGAGTCTGTGGGGATGAGTAAACCTAGGTTTATGAGGTGGGTAATTACTGGTTTAAGGCCTTAGAAACAGACACAGTTATACATTAAATAAAGACTTCAGATAAATACACATTATGAATTAAGGAATTTAAATGAGCGTGCTTTACTTGTTTCAATTCAAATTATACTAGAGATATTATCTGACAAACAAAGAGACAAGATGGATTACTTCACATAGCTTAATATACAATTCTGTTTTTTTAAGTTTTTCGAGATGGCAGGGAGTTGTGTGAGCAGCTGGATGGAAAGAAGGAAAGTCAGAATCTGCAGGAGGAGAGAAGGAGGTTAAAGTATTGGTGTGGCGCCACATGGTCAGAGGAGTCAAAAGGATTTAGAGCTCTGAGGAGAGGGGAGAGGTTGAGGAGGAAAGATGAACAGTCACAGTTTGTAAGGAAGTAGGAGGGGTTGGAGAGGAGACAGACAGAACTTCAGTTTGTAAGGAGGGAAGAGAGGTCAGAGATGAGACAGGCACCGCAGCCAGAGCCACAGCTTCTAAGGAGGAGGGAGGGGATGATGAACACAGTGAAGAAGGGAGAGGCCCATGGCCAGCAGGGGAGGGGAAAGAGAGAGTGTGGTATTTGCAGGTGAATAAAAAACAGGTTTCTGTGAAGGGAGGGGGCTCTTGGAGGGAAGGGACTCAAGTTGAAGAGATCTGCAGAGAGACCAAAGAGGGGTCCCGAGAGAGGGGTGCTCTCAGGGGTCAGGCAGGAGAGAGAGAGTTGGGAGTCCGTGGAGAAGGAGAGATTAAGAGCGAAGGTTTTAGGTGAAGTTTCTTTGGCCAAAAATGGCCTGCGTGTAGAACAGAAGGCACAGAAATTAAGGACAGGAGAGAAGGGAGAAGTAAAGCCCACATGTAAGGAATCTCTGATGCCCTCCCCGTCCAGTGGCAAAAGTTGTCAAGATCTCTTAGGATATTGTAATTGAATGTCCCATTTTCAGGCCAATGGGAGTCATTGTGTAGTTTGTATTGGGGCCACACTGTGTTAGAGAAGAAGATTAATTTCTTCGGTTTGAGGTCTGAGAGACCGAGTTTGGTGAGGATTTTTATGAGACATCCTAGAGGGGTCTGGTCAGAAGGCTTAGACTCTGAAGAGCCCATAGTGGAGACAGGTGAGCAAGAGGAGGCATCCCTGCCTTTTGTCACTGTCCCAAGAGGAGAGAATCTCCATGTGGGGGAGTCATCCCTGATAGAGGTCATCACCACCTGTCAGGGAGCTCCGAGGATGAGAAGTCCGAGAGAGTGGAGAGGTTTGGCTAGGCACCTAGTCTTCCGTGCAGTCCACTGAGACTGAAAGTCAAACCCCTCAAAACGTGAGGCATGTCAGAGAAAACTTTCCGACCAGAAAGGGGTGTTTTTAGAGAGAAATTTAGAGGCCAACCGGGGAAGGGGAAGGGAGAAACTCCTTACCTTTCTGGTCCAGCAGGGGTTCAGGACAGGGTTAGACTGCCGGTCAATGGACCTACAATTACACGTCCAAACAAAATCAGGGAGTGAGCCCGGGATGAGCTGCCGCTGCCCATTGCTTCCCTGGTTGTAAGTTTGGACGGCAAAGAGGAATCATCCAGGCAGCTAGTACCCTGTTCCGGGTTTCGGCACCAAATGTTGGAATCCATGGGAGTCCGAAAGACCAGAGTAACAGGCTTTATTGAAAGGAAGAAAGGAACCCTGCTGGGCACTTCTCCCGGGGAGAAGAGCGCCAGTTACAGACTAGGGGCAAGTTATATAGTGTTTGGGAGAGCCTGAGGGGATACTGAGGCAAAAGTCCTGGTATGTCCGGAGCCCCTCCTTTGGGTGGCTTCTTAGCTTTTTGGAATTCCTCTGTCTCAGGGGCGATAGTCCAGTAAGGGTAAGGTCTGACAGATAAGCGGAACATCAAGAGGGCAGTTTGGAATTTACATATTGTAAAGCCAGGAGGCACGGCCACTATCACAGCAGCCTCCTGGCCTATGCAGGTTCGCATTGGATTCGGACAGTCGGTAAAGAAACAACGGAGCCAAGAACTGATGGGCCTTCATCTTTAATCCTAGTGTGCACCCGGCAGGCAAGTAAAAACACACACTGGGCTCCAAAACCCAATCACATTCAGTGCTCACAAAGCTACTGATTTATCCGAGTTTCCTAGAATCAAAGGTTTCTAGCTCACCAGACTTATTCTCCTCAGTTCCCCATCTCCTTCCTTCTCCAGCGTCAAACTGCACAAACTGGCATCTCACTCAGCACTCCGCCATCTTGGCTGCTTCTCCTGGCCACATGGCCTCTTTCTGCTCTCTGCTCTGCTCCCTCTGCTCTCTCATGCTAGTCATCCCAGAACCAAGAGCGCAAGCTCCCGCTCTGTCCCCATTTTATAGTGTAGAAATCCAAACCCTTAATCCAATATACAAAATAGGGAAGTCTCTAATACAAAGTCACTTTCTGAGGCATGATTGGATTGTACCACCCCACATCAAAAAAGGGTAGGAAAGGCTTAATCCCAAAACCAAGCCCCAGGCTACAAGGATTCTGCCTGCCTTTAGCCCACCCCAACACACATTAATATCACCTGGGCAATGGCCTCTTTAACAAAGTGAGCATAATACATTTTATCTGCCCAACACATATCTATCAATTAGTCTCAACAAATAGACTACCAAGTTCCTCCTAAGACAAATGCCTGCTTTCTCCAACTAGTCTGGCTTTCCTCCTTTCCTATATTACAAGCCTCTTCTTTTAATTGCTCTTGTCTCTCCCTCTCCTTTTCCCTTGGATTGTTGTAAAGTAGCATACCTTAATTCCACGGGTTTATGTAGAGACACCAAGGCAGGATACAGAAGAATTTTTAGGAGGAAATTTATTAATAAGCCAGCTGCATATGACTTACATGGGGTATAGCTAACCCAAATTGTGTGTGTGCAAAATAGCCCTGAAGCTAGTTATATAGACTTGATCACATATAGGTTGGGGGAAAAGGAGAGGGAACATTACACAATAAGCTTACAACATTCATCTATAGGATCTATAAAAACATTCCTACATATTAAAACTTTTGGCCCTGGCCAGTTGGCTCAGTGGTAGAGTATTGGCCTGGCATGCAGGAGTCCCAGGTTCGATTCCCAGCCAGGGCACACAGGAGAAGCACCCATCTGCTTCTCCACCCCTCCCCCTCTCCTTCCTCTCTGTCTCTCTCTACCCCCCCCCCCCCCCCCGCAGCCGAGGCTCCATTGGAGCAAAGTTGGCTCAGGTACTGAGGATGGCTCCATGGCCTCTGACTCAGGCGCTAGAATGGCTCTGGTCGCAGCAGAGCAATGCCCCAGATGGGCAGAGCATCGCCCCCTGGTGGGCATGCTGGGTGGATCCCGGTCGGGCGTATGCGGGAGTCTGACTGCTTTCCCATTTTCAACTTCAGAATAATACAAAAACAACAACAACAACAACAAACTTTCAAGGTAACACAATAGTGATGTTGTTTTACATATCAAAGACATTCACAAATCTCTTAGTGTCTACCTCCCATTTCTTTGTCTAGAGGTATATGTTACTCTCAGGATTCCAGGAAGGGAGGAAGAGTTAAAATCAGTGTAAAATATGTATATATTGTCTTTTATTGAAAGGGAAAAGAAGTTCTTCAGATAACCTTTATTCTTTCAGAGAACGATAGTTAAACTAAATGACCCAGTCATCCTTGTAAGTCAGGAAGCTCCCACATCCTTCTCCCTCCATTCTCTAAAGAAAGGAGGGGCCAAAAAGCCTGACTTTTCCTCTTTAAAATGGCATTCCCAATACTAAGTTTTAGTTTTTTGGTACCTTATCACAGGATCACCTCCTACCCTGGTGTCCCCTCTCATTTTCACTGTACCCAGCAAGTAACTACCCATCTCTCTGCCCTTATCAGTGCTGCAATAGGGTCTACATTATCAGTCTGGACAGCAAAACCCCAAGCAAAAAAGCACATTTTCCTATGCTCTTTCTCACCTCTTCTCAATTCATCTCTCTCCCTGCTTAACACAACAGGGAATATTTTTCTCTGCAGTGAGGATGCCTATTTTTGCCTTCCTACTAACTGAACAGAAACCTGTACTTTAACATATCTCTCTCCCAATGTTAATATAACCCTGTTGGTCAAATAAGTTTGCAAATATGATATATATGTTTGCTTGCTTATAGTTTGCACTGGGTGTAGGGGACAGGCCGTAAGCAGGCAGGGTCCTTATAGCCTAAGGCTTAGTTTTTTTGTTGTTTTTTTTTTAACAATTTATTATTTTATTTTATTTATTCATTTTTAGAGAGGAGAGAGAGAGAGAGGGAGAGAGAGAGAGAGAGAGAGAGAGAGAGATGGGGGGAGGAGCTGGAAGCATCAACTCCCATATGTGCTTTGACCAGGCAAGCCCAGGGTTTCGAACTGGCAACCTCAGCATTTCCAGGTTGACGCTTTATCCACTGTGCCACCACAGGTCAGGCATAAGGCTTAGTTTTAAGACTAAGCTTTTCCCCACACCCTCTACTGTTGCATGATGTGGGGTGGTGCACTCTCATGAGGAATCCCATTATGCCTCAGATAAGTGACTTTGTATCAGAGACTTCCTTGTTTGTATATTAGATTAAAGCTTTTGATTTCTACACTATAAAATGGGGTAGAGGAGCCCATGCTGAGGGAGAGCAGAGAGAGGCCACGTGAAGGAAAGGAGAAGCAGCCAAGATGGCAGAGTGCTGAAGGAGAAGCCAGTTTGTACAGTTTGTGCAGAGAGAAGGAGATGGGGAATAGAGGTGAATAATGCTGGTGAGGTACAAACTTTTGATTCTAGAAAAATTTGGATGAGTCAGTGGCTTTGGGAGCCCTGAATGGAAAGGGAAGTATTTCCACTGTGTGTATTTCTTGCCCACTGGGTACAAGCTAGGATTAAAGCTAATGGCCCACCAGTTCTTGGCTCCATTGTTTCATTACCATCTGTCCGAATCAAATGTGAACCTGCATGGGCCAGGTGGCTGTGATGGTGGCCATGGCTACTGGCTTGACAAACCCCCAACAGCCTCATACTTACTCTAATTTTCAGACCATGTTCTGTGCTGCTCCTTTCTTCTTTCCTCCAGGATCACCTAAGGGCATTTACAAACCAGTCCATTGAAGAGATTATGCTGCTTCAAGCCACCATCCCATGCCAGGCTCTGGGAATTTACTATCAACAACCAGTTGCTTTCCATCCATCACCCTCTGCATAAATACTTCACCGACCCTAACCAGCAGGAATAAACTAAAGAAGACAGAGACCTGCCCTTTCCATAAACAACGAAAGGCTGGAATGTTAGGGTTAAATTAGTCCCTGTAAAACTCATATTTCCCTCACCTAAACATTTTTTTGTAAAGATAGAATTTTCACCCCAACATGTTATAAAGATAGAGTTAATTTGCTTGCTACTCTCTCCTAAAAGCAGCCTGGCCTTCACTTTGAAATGTAGCAAAGCTTGAATTGAGGAGGGACCTGACTGATCATTAGGAGAGCTTTTAATCACAATAAAAGTTTGTGAAAGCAGGCTCACAGACTCAGGCCCCCAGCTGTTACTGAAAGACTGACCTCTTGGCTGTCTTCAGGATTTACCAAGGACACTAAGTCTGTGCTACATCAAAGAATGTGTGTCTCTGCAGCAGAATTCTCCTCGTTTAAGTCAGTAACCAAGGCCACAAGAACCCCGATATGTTATCTAAGCTTACCCAGTGCACAAACCCCATGCAAGCAACTTCCCTATATCCAATGCCCCTCCCACAGCTCAGGGTGACACTTTTTTCTGGTCTCAGCCCACTTCTATGCTTACATCCAGGCATTTGTAAAAATAAATTTTCCTTTTGGAACACACCAGCCTTGTGTTTTCAGTTCACCTGCAGCTTCTGCCTTTCAGGAACCAGTAAATATAGATATTAGAATAGGTCAGAATAGCCAGGATCACATGTTCCAACAATTAAATTCCTTTGTGAACCCATCAGGGTCCCAGATAATATCGGGAAAATCTTTCAGGTAGAGTTCTGAATTCTATTCTAGTCCAAGGAACTAGAACAATTGTTGGTTCTGCTCTACCTGAGACAGGATTTTCCCTAAAGGGAGCTGTCTTTAGGTAAGGGGTTTGAAATTTGGAAAAAAGTTAATTAGAAAAAAGTTGCAGTCCAAGGATTCTTCTAGTGCTTTTTTTTCTTTTTCATCTGCTGACCAGTAACTTTTTTTTTTTTTTTTTTGGCCTAATAATTCTTTATCTGTACCGTTCTCAGAGGGCATTCTATTCTTGGAGCATCAGGACTTAGATATCATTTTTTTTTTAATTTTATTTATTCATTTTAGAGAGGAGAGAGAGAGACAGAGAGGGAGAGAGAGAGAGAGACAGAGAGAGAGAAGGTGGGGAGGAGCTGGAAGCATCAACTCCCATATGTGCCTTGACCAGGCAAGCCCAGGGTTTCGAACCTGCGACCTCAGCATTTCCAGGTCGACGCTTTATCCACTGCACCACCACAGGTCAGGCTTAGATATCATTTTGTCTGTGGATTTCTGGGGCCTGAGGCACAAAACTGGATTGCTTGTAACCTCACAAAGTCACATAGGCCCATCATGTATCCAGCTCTTGAAACTGTTGTACTGAAATCAGTGACAGTATACAAACGTCTCCACACCAAAGTACAAATTTAAAGGAGAGTCTTAATACAAAGCCAATGACCGCATGGAGACCTAAGTCAGTCAAATCATGCAACCTCAAACATAGTTTGAAGTTAGCTATTTTTTTTAGAGATTTATGTCTTTTTTTATGTTGTAGTTATTTTATTTTTTTATTAATTTTATTGGGGTGACATTAATAAATCAGGGTACATATGTTCAGAGAAAATATCTCTAGGTTATTTGACATTTAATTATGTTGCACACCCATCACCCAAAGTTAAATTGTCTTCTGTCACCTTCTATCTAGTTTTCTTTGTGCCCCTCCCCTCCCACCTCTCCCTCCCTCTCCACTCTCCCCCCCATTACCACCACACTGTTGTCCCTGTCTCTTAGTCTCATTTTTATGTCCCACTTATGTATGGAATCATGTAGTATTTAGTTTTTTCTGATTTACTTATTTCACTCCATATAATGTTATCAAGCTCCATCCATGTTGTTGTAAATGATCTAATGTCATCATCATTTCTTATGGCTCAGTAGTATTCCATAGTATATATGTATAACATCTTCTTTATCCAGTCATCTATTGGAGGGCTTTTTGGTTGTTTCCATGTCTTGGCCACTGTGAACAATGCTGCAATGAACATGGGGCTGCATGTGTCTTTACATACCAATGTTTTTGAGTTTTGGGGTATATACCCAGTAGAGGGATTTCTGGGTCATATGGTAGTTCAATTTTTAGTTTTTTGAGGAACCACCATACTTTATTCCATAATGGTTGTATTACTTTACATTCCCACCAACAGTGGATGAGGGTTCCTTCTTCTCCACAGCCTCTCCAACATTTGCTATTACTTGTCTTGTTGATAATAGCTAATCTAACAGGTGTGAGGTGGTATCTCATTGTAGTTTTGATTTCTCTAATAGCTAATAAAGATGAGCATCTTTTCATATATCTCTTGGCCATTTGTATTTCTTCCTGGGAGAAGTGTCTGTTCATGTTCTCTTCCCATTTTTTATTGGAGTGTTTGTTTGTTGTTGAGTTTTATGAGTTCTTTGTATATTTTGGATATTAGACCCTTCTCTGAGCTGTTGTTTGAAAATATCCTCTCCCATTTAGTTGGCTGTCTGTTTTGTTGTCAGTTTCTCTTGCCATGCAAAAACAACAAAACATCATAAAACGAACTCAAAAAAATAATCCCCTTCATGGTTGCAACAACAACAAAAAAAATATTGAGGAATAAACATAACAAAGAATGTAAAGGACCTATATAATGAAAACTACAAAGTATTGTTAAGGGAAATCAAAAAAGATACAATAAAATGGAAAAATATTACTTGTACTTGGATAGGAAAAATAAATATAGTCAAAATGACCATATTACCCAAAGCAATATACAAATTCAATGCAATTCCCATCAAAATTCCAATGACATTTTTTAAAGAAATGGAGCAAAAAATCATCAGATTTATATGGAACTATAAAATACCCTTAATAGCCAAAGCAATACTAAAGAAAAAAAATGAAGCTGGGGGCATTACAATACCTGACTTCAAATTATATTATAAAGCCACAACAATCAAAACAGCATGGTATTGGCAGAAAAATAAACACTCAGACCAATGGAACAGAATAGAAAACCCAGAAATAAAACCACATATATATGGTCAAATAATTTTCGATAAAGGGGCCGACAGCACACAATGGAGAAAAGAAAGCCTCTTCAATAAATGGTGCTGGAAAAACTGTAAAGCCACATGCAAAAGAATGAAACTGGACTACAGCTTGTCCCCTTGTACTAAAATTAATTCAAAATGGATCAAAGACTTAAGGATAAGACCTGAAGCAATAAAGTAAATAGAAGAAAACATAGGTACTAAATTCATGTACCTGTGTTTTAAAGAGCATTTTATGAATTTGACTCCAAAGGCAAGGGAAGTGAAGGCAAAGATAAATGAATGGAACCACATCAGACTATGAAGTTTGCTTCTAAAGACAAAATCACATACTGATTGAGGTATGGGGAGGAGTGGGAGCTCAGTGAAGCATGGTACAAAAGCAATAAAACACATTCATTAATCTCGCTAACAAGCTCATTAAATCTTACTGACTTATTAAAATATTTATCTATAATATCAATTTAAGGAAAAATATTTCTAAACACTAAGATCATAAGTTTTGAAGATAACAGAGTAGTGATAAATTTTTGATATGCCTAACAAAAACATTTCTAAACATTCTAGGATGTACAACCCACCCCTGACACATCTGTAGTTTGGCAAAACTAACTTCAAGACCAGGGGTAAGAAGTTATAGAAAAAGTAAGTTCTAGGATCACTTAGAGCTTAAGATGGAAGAAAAGCTAAATAAAGTTACTTATGCTAAGAGCTTTTTAAAGTTACCTATTGCTAAAAGCCTTTCTTTTCTACATTTCAGAACCAAGCGTTTTACTTGCATTAATCATTAAAAAAAATTTTAAGTAAAATGTGAGGAGGCAGGGAGACAGACTCCTGCATGTACCCTGACTGGTATCTACCTGGCAAGTCCCCTACAGGGTGATGTTCTGCCCATCTGGGGATGCTGCTCTGTTGCTTGGCAACCAAGCTTTTTCAGTGCCTGTAATAAGGCCATGGAGCCATCCTCAGTGCCTGGGGCCAAATTGCTTATTGCTTGATCTATTTAAGCCATGGCTGTGGGAGGGGTGGAGAAGAGTGGGGAAGGGTGGAGAAGCAGATAGTTGCTTTTTCTGTGCCCTGACCAGAAATTGAACCTGGGACTTCCACATGCTGGGCCAATGCTCTACCACTGAGTCAACCAGCCAAGACAATCATTAATCCTATTGATTATAACTAAAAGCTACTGTTACTAAAGCTAAATTTTTAACTCTGGAATTCCCCTATCAGATTCAAGAGCAATGGACCTAAGTTTCTTAGACCACAAGGGTAGGGAATCCATTCTTTTGGGCCAAGTAATCTTGTTACCAGACTACAACCAATCTGGGGTTTGGGTCACCCATTGTCACAATAACCAATAAACAGAGACTGGATCTGAGAGGGTAACAGGCATCTTTAATCAAAGTTGCTAGCAACTTGAGAAGATAGGCAGCATATTGTAGCCCAAAGCCTGCCTTACAATCTCAATTGTGAGGGCTGATAATATACTTTTTCAGGAGAGGTTAGTACAATTGGGGGCATGCAGTTAGTCATCAAGCAGGATGGCTGGTTCCCAAGATTATAATTTTTTCTCCATGGCACCTGATCTAATCATGGTCTTTATTGCTTCTTGGGGTCAGTCATCTCCTCAGGTATGGGAGCCTCCTATTTCAGTAGCTCTTTTACATTCCTGGGTGAGGAGAGCTAAAGACAATCTAGGAAATACTGTATTAACCCATGTATAAGATGCTTCCATGTATATACAACTTAATTTTAGGGCCCAAAATTTGAAAAAAAATATTACAAAAAGTTATTGAACTCAAGTTTTATGCACCATAAAATTCATATAATTTCTCATTACTGTCAAAACTCCCATCTATTAGCTTGTCCTCATCTGTGTCTGATGATGAATCACTATCTTTATATATTGCCTCATCCTCAGTTCCTTCTATGGCATTTGAAATGCCACACTTCTTAAATGACTTCACAATAATCTCAATCTTGATATTATCCCATGATCTTTTCACCCAGGTACAAACTTCTCTATAGTTGGTTTCTTAACTCTTCCTGCTAGTGTCAAATTGTTCCCAGAAGACTTCATCCATTGGTTCCATTCATCTCTCATGGCAACTTTGAAGGGTTTGTTAATGCTGACATCAAGTGGTTGGAGCTGGGATGTCAAGCCTCCAGGTATGATGGCAAGTTTTGTTTTTTGCTTTGCAGCAATATTCTTTGTGTTTCTTGTTATGTGTGCCCTGAACTGATCAAGCACCAATAGGGCAGGTTTGCATAAGAGCCCACCTGCTCTCCTTCTCCAAACTTTCTCAAACAGATCTTCTTTTCATCCTGATCCATCCAACTCTTGTCATGAATGTGGACAAGCACTCCTTGAGGAATGTCTTCTTTTGGCATTGTTTTGTGTTTGAAAATCAGCATAGGAGGCAGCTTGGTTCCGTCAACACAACAAGCTAGAACTGTATAATGGCTCTATTCATGTTTGCTTGTCTTCACAGTTAGTTTTCACCCCTTCTTATCAACAGTTCTGTTACTTAGGACATCAAATTGAAGGGGGACTTTGTCCATATTTGCAATCTGTCCCAACTCAAACTGATGTGTCTTCTGACACTGAATGACAAAATGATGAAATTTAAGGACCTTCTGCTCATAGCTTTCAGGCATCTTTTGGGCAAGTCTGGTGTGTGTACACATGCTTAGTCCATTATGTTTCATAAACCTGAAGCACCAACTGTGTCCTTCTTTGATATCAGTAACTTCTTTTTCATTAGCAATTCTTCTTGCCTCATGCTGAACCATCTTTGTGAACACAGGAATTCCAGTTGCCTTTTGCTCTTCAATCCATATCTTCTATTTCCTCTCTAAATCAGGCTATTTTGCTGATTTGCCTCTCATGACCTTCTTCTGCTGTAGTGTTTTCAGTAGGGTTTCTTCTTCCCGTAGCCAGTCTCAGATTGATTTCTCAGCTGGAGGAGGATCAAACTTACATTCAGCAGCACAATTTCTATTTACTTTTGCAAACTGAATCACTTTTAACTTGAATTCATCACTGTACAAAAAAATCTTTTCTGAAACACTTCTGGGAAGAACATGGCAAGACATAACCTAGGGTAATAATATACCAAAGTAACAAGTGCAAAACAATGAGTGTAAAAACAAGTATGAAAAAGTGGAAAATGCAAGAAAAAAAATCTACAAGCACAAAATCAAGTGTAAAAAAAACAGGAAATGCAAGTGTAAAATATCTACAACCATTGTATAAGACACACACAGTTTTTAGAAATCAAATTCTTCAAAAAAGAGTGCATCTTATACATGAGGAAATATGGTAGGTTACATATGGTACATTAGCAATTATATATATATATATGCTATTGATTGCATACTATATTAATATCCTATCAATTTTAGTTTTCCAGTCCTATTTAGTGGATAAGTCAATGTAAAATTCCAAGCAGTGATTTACCATAAAGAAAAAAAAAGCCTGAGGGTGGGGCTTAAATGGAGGGAGATGCAAGCCCAACTTACTGATCTAAAGATAACTACCCAGATGAAGTCACAGTAATGGCATGGAATGAAGCAATACCGATAAATCTCCCCCAAAACTCAACAAGATCTTCAACCAGAAACAGAAAAATCTATCCTTGGAGCCTCCAGATGTTTTGCAATACACCTGAAGGTATGGTTGAGTGAAAAATTGGCTAAATATATAATCAAACCTCGAAGGAAATAGGGAGTAAAAAATACTCTGCCTTCCTCACTAACCTAAATAGGGCTGCTTTCACTGGGAACTGAGAATATAGAAACTAAGGCGGGCAAAGGGGGTGAATAGATCCAGGCTGCGGGACAAATGGCTGAACCAGGCTGTGGCATGGAGATCCAAGCCGAGGAAAAACTGTGCCTGTGGCAACCCAGTCAATACAACCTAACACTCACACCAAACCCAGACAAAGAAAGACAAGTGAGGCAGCCATTTTCCTCGATCTCCTGGTCGGCGCGCAGATAGTGGGCGAGAGATTCCTTCAAAAGCCCTGGGAGTGGGTGCCTGTGTTATCCCACAGAGAGGCAAAGTCAGAGGCCTTTGTGTGGACCAAAAGCGGAATCTCCGGGCCAACCCAGCACCCTGAAAAAGCAGTGCACGGGGAGGGAGTGAGAGCCAATTCAATGCTGGAACTTTTCCGTGTGGGCGGGGGTTTCACTCAAAGTGTGAGGCAGCCGGCCTGATATTCTGGTCTGCGCGTACGGAGAGTGGACAAGAGATTCCTCCAAGTGCCTCAGGAGTGGGCACCTGTGTTATCCCACACAGGGGCAGAGTCAGGGGCCTTTGTGTGGGCCAAAAGTGGAATCTCCAGGCTACCCCAGCGCCCTGAAAAAGCCGCGCATGGTGAGGGAGCAAGCCAATTCCAACGCTGGAACTTATCCATGTAGGTGGGGGTTTCACTCAGAGGGTGAGGTGGCCAGCCTGATATCCTGGTCTGCGCGCGCAGATAGTGAGTGAGAGATTCCTCCGAGTGCCTCAGCAGTGCACGCATGTGTTATCCAACAGAGGGGCAGAGTCAGGGGCCTTTGTGTGGGCCAAAAGTGGAATCTCCAGGCCGTCCCAGTGCCCTGAAAAAGCCGTGCATGGGGAGGGAGCGAGAGCCAATTCCAACGCTGGAACTTTTCCGTGCGGGCGGGGGTTTCACTCAGAGTATGAGACTGACGGCCTGATATCCTGGTCTGCGCACAGATAGTGAGCAAGAGTTTCCTCCAAGCAACCCGGGAGTGGGGGCCCACCCATGTTACTGGACAGAGTGGTAGAGCCAGAGGTCTTTGAGTGGGCAGAAGCCCTGCCTGATTGTGCTAGCAGCTCTGACTGACTGGGCCTTACCCAGAGCCCTGTGCTGAGTGGGAATAGAGTGGGGAGTTGCCAGCTCTTTGAGCCTCTTACTATCCAGGCAGAGGCAGCAGCAACCCCATAGCTGGATTATCAGGCTACTAATTGAGGAAGGAAAGACTAGGAGAGAGGCTCCAGGAACATGGACTCTCTCACTGGCAGAGCCTATAAATGCTAATGAGCCTCGACTGCCAACGAGACTGAAGCACAATACATGACATCGCCATAGAGATTTATCAACTGCAAACCTCTACCTGAACATGCCAAAGGGGCAGAAACTGGGGTACAGAGTCACCGACAAGGAAGAGGGAGAGAAAAGAAAAAGCAAGAAGATAACCTCTCAGAATCAAGAATAATCTGCAGACTTTATAACCTATCCCATTTCATTATATTTGTTCGTTTGTTTCTCTTATCTTCACTTTTGATTTTTTTTTTCCTCCTCCAATTTGGTCGTTTAACTCTCTGCCAGTCTTACTCTCTCCTCTCCTTGAACTACACTACCCATAAGTGTTATATCTCCCATTATCTTTTCTTTCCTCTTCCTTTCTCTCTATGAGGGTAGCACTCCAAAAGCCTTAACTCTCTCTCTCCTCTTTTTTCTTTTTTCTTCTTTTAGTGGTTCCCTCTTTTTTTTTCTCTCTCTCTCTCTCTTTCTTTTCTCCCTCTGTATTAGTTTCTTCCTTTCTCCTTTACATCTCCTCTCATTCAAACCTCAATAACAAACAAATTATATTATCTGGGACTGAAACTTATGTTTGTGGCATTTTGGGGGGTTTTTACTTCACCTTTTTAACTCACTAGCAGTGCTCCCATCCCTACCTCTCCATTTTATCTAGTTCTTGTTCCACTAAATACAATAGTAATTTTTTAATTTGTCCTCTCATTTTCCTGTTTCCCTTATTCCTTTCATCATAACTCTTAGTCAACCAACACCTAAAAGCAAATCATTTTATTCTTGACTCAAATTTTTTCCTTATTTTCTTTTTGTGGGTCTACACCTCTTTTTTTTTTTTTCTTTTTTTTTTTTTTTTTTTTTTTTTTTTTGCCCCTTTATTACTTCTCCCCAATTCAGGCCCTCCATTACAGGCATTGTTTGTTCTATTTAGTACAATATAATTCACAGTTCACCAAAAGAGTTTCTCAAGAAAGAGGGGAGAGGAGAGGAGAAGAAAAAAGGAGGGAGAGAATAATTTCCTTTTTTTAATTTTTATTTTATTTTTCTTTATTTAATTATTAATTTTTTAAATAAAAACAACTCTTTGATTTTTGATTTTTTTAACTTTTATTCATTATTAAATTTCATTAATACTATCAACTAAACAACTTTCAGATGCCATTAAGGAAGAGAAAATCAAATATCATGGATACAAAAGAAAGAGAGGTAACACAGATAGATGAGGAAAAATCTATGGAGAAAAAATTTAATATATTTGAAACCTTGGAGTTAAACGACAGAGAATTTAAAATAGAAATCCTAAAAACACTCAGACATATACAAGAAAACACAGAAAGGCAATTTAGGGAGCTCAGAAAACAACTCAATGAACACAAAGAATATATTTCCAAGGAAATTGAAACTTTAAAAACAAATCAAACAGAGATGAAAAATTCAATTCACAAGCTGAAAAACGAGGTAACAAGCTTAGCTAATAGAACAGGTCAGATAGAAGGTAGGATTAGTGAAATAGAAGACAAGCAACTTGAGGCACAACAGAGAGAAGAAGAAAGAGACTCAAAAATTTAAAAAAATGAGATAGCCCTACAGGAATTATCTGACTCCATCAAAAAAAAATAACATAAGAATAATAGGTATACCAGAGGGAGAAGAGAGAGAAAATGGAATGGAGAACATACTCAAACAAGTAATAGATGAGAACTTCCCAAGCCTGTGGAAAAAACTAAAGCCTCAAATTCAAGAAGCAAACAGAACTCGGAGTTTTGTAACCCCAACAAACCTACTCCAAGGCACATCAAAAGAAACTGGCACAAACCAACAACAAAGGAAAAATTCTCAAGGCAGCCAGGAAAAAGAAAAATACAACATATAAAGGAAGACCCATTAGATTATCATCAGATTTCTCAACAGAAACTCTACAAGCTAGAAGACAGTGGACCCCAATATTTAAAGTCTTGAAAGGGAGGAACTTTCAGCCATGAATACTATACCCATCAAAGCTATCCTTCAAATATGAAGGAGAAATAAAAACATTCACAGATACAGAAAAGATGAGGGAATTTATCATCAGAAAACCCCCACTCCAGGAATTACTAAAGGGGGTTCTCCAATCAGATACAAAGAACAAAAAAAAAACAGAGCCACAAGTAAAAGCTCCAAGAAGAACACAATAAAACCAAATTTAAACTGTGACAACAACAAAAAGAAAGGGGGGGAGAGGATGGAGATTAACAGTAGCAAAGGATGATGAAGTGCAAACGTACTCACAAAACAGTGCACTACAATGAACAGGGTAGGAACCCTTTTCATTACTTAAAGGTAACCACCATTGAAAAAACCACCACAGAAGCACATGATTTAAAAAAGATAGCAACAGAGGAAAGATGTATGGAATACAACCAAATAAAAACAAAAGATAGAAAAACGAAAGAGAAGAATCAAACAAGACACAAAACTAACAGAAAGCAATCAATAAAATGGCAATAGGGAACTCACAAGTGTCAATAATTACACTAAATGTAAACAGATTAAACTCACCAATAAAAAAGCACAGAGTAGCAGAATGGATTAAAAAAGAAAATCCAACTGTATGCTGCCTACAAGAAACTCATCTAAGTAACAAGGATAAAAACAAATTCAAAGTTAAAGGCTGGAAAACAATACTCCAAGCAAATAACATCCAAAAAAAAAGCAGGTGTAGCAATACTCATATCTGATAATGCTGACTACAAGACAGCAAAAGTACTCAGAGACAAAAATGGCCATTTCATAATGGCTAAAGGGACACTGAATCAACAAGACATAACAATTCTTAATATATATGCACCAAACCAAATATATATTAATTCTTAATATAGGAACACCAAAATATATAAAACAGCTACTTATTGACCTTAAAACAAAAAACTGACAAAAATACAATCATACTTGGAGAACTCAATACACCGCTGACGGCCTAGATCAGTCATCTAAACAGAGAATCAACAAAGATATAGTGGCCTTAAACAAAACACTAGAGCACCTGGTTATGATAGACATCTACAGGACATTTCATCCCAAAGTGACTCAGTATACATTTTTCTCCAGTGTACATGGATCATTCTCAAGAATTGACCATATGTTGGGCCACAAAAACATCAGCAAATTCAGAAAAATCGAAGTTGTACCAAGCATATTTTCTGATCATAAAGCTTTGAAACTAGAATTCAACTGCAAAAAAGAGGAAAAAAATCCCACAAAAATGTGGAAACTAAACAACATACTTTTAAAAAATGAATGGGTCAAAGAAGAAATATACAGACAAATGAAAATGACAATACAACATATCAGAATCTATGGAATGCAGCAAAAGCAGTGATAAGAGGGAAGTTCATATCACTTCAGGCATATATGAACAAACAAGAGAGAGCCCAAGTGAACCACTTAACTTCACACCTTAAGGAACTAGAAAAAGAAGAACAAAGAAAACCCAAAACCAGCCGAAGAAAGGAGATAATAAAAATCAGAGCAGAAATAAATGAAATAGAGAACAGAAAAACTATAGACAAAATTAATAGAACAAGGAGCTGGTTCTTTGAAAAGATCAACAAAATTGACAAACCCTTGGCAAGACTTACCAAGGAAAAAAGAGAAAGAACTCATATAAACAAAATCCAAAATGAAAGAGGAGAAATCACCATGGACACCGTAGATATACAAAGAATTATTGTAGAATACTATGAAAAACTTTATGCCACTAAATACAACAACCTAGAAGAAATGGATAAATTCCTAGAAAAATACAACCTTCCTAGACTGAGTCAAGAAGAAGCAGAAAGCCTAAACATACCTATTAGTAGAGAAGAAATAGAAAAAACCGTAAAAACCTCCCCAAAAATAAAAGTTCAGGCCCAGACGGCTATACCAGCAAATTTAATCAAACATTCAAAGAAGACTTGGTTCCTATTCTACTCAAAGTCTTCCAAAAAATTGAAGAAGAAGCAATACTTCCAAACACATTTTATGAGACCAACATAACCCTCATACCAAAACCAGGCAAGAACTGCACAAAAAAAGAAAACTACAGACCAATATCCCTAATGCATACAGATGCTAAAATATTAAACAAAATACTAGCAAATCAATTACAACAACAATAAAAAAATAATACGTCATGATCAAGTGGGATTCATCCCAGAATCTCAAGGATGGTTCAACATACGTAAAACGGTTAACATAATACACCATATCAACAAAACAAAGAACAAAAACCACATGATCTTATCAATAGATGCAGAAAAGGCTTTCAATAAAATACAACACAATTTTATGTTTAAGACAGTCAACAAAATGGGTATAGAAGAAAAATATCTCAACATGTAAAGGTCATATATGATAAACCATCAGCTAACATCATATTAAATGGCACAAAACTGAGGACTTTCCACCTTAAATCAGGAACAAGGCAGGGTTGTCCACTCTCTCCACTCTTATTTAATGTGGTACTAGAGGTTCTAGCCAGAGCAATCAGACAAGACAAAGAAATAAAAGGCATCCATATCAGAAAAGAAGAAGTAAAAGTATCACTTTTTGCAGGTGATATGATCCTATACATCGAAAACCCCAAAGAATCTACAAAAAGACTACTAGAAACAATAAGCCAATACAGTAAGGTCGCAGGATACAAAATTAACATACAGAAGTCAATAGCCTTTCTATATGCCAACAATGAAACATTTGAGAACGAACTCAAAAGAATAATCCCCTTCACGATTGCAACAACAACAAAAAAATACCTAGGAATAAACATAACAAAGAATGTAAAGGACTTATATGATGAAAACTATAAACCATTGTTAAGGGAAATCAAAAAAGATATAATGAGATGGAAGAATATCCCTTGTTCTTGGTTAGGAAGAATAAATATAATCAAGATGGCCATATTACCCAAAGCAATATACAAATTTAATGCAATTCCCATCAAAATTCCAATGACATTTTTAAAGAAATGGAGCAAAAAATCATCAGATTTATATGGAACTGTAAAAAACCCCGAATAGCCAAAGCAATCTTAAAGAAAAAAAATGAAGCTGGGGGCATTACAATACCTGATTTCAAACTATATTATAGGGCCACGACAATCAAAACAGCATGGTATTGGCAGAAAAATAGACACTCAGACCAATGGAACAGAATAGAAAACCCAGAAATAAAACCACATATATATAGTCAAATAATTTTTGATAAAGGGGCCAACAACACACAATGGAGAAAAGAAAGCCTCTTCAATAAATGGTGCTGGAAAAACTGTAAAGCCACATGCAAAAGAATGAAACTGGACTACAGTTTGTCCCCCTGTACTAAAATTAATTCAAAATGGATCAAAGATCTAAACATAAGACCTCAAACATAGAAGAAGACCTAAAGTACATAGACGAAGACATAGGTACTAAACTCATGGACCTGTGTTTTAAAGAGCATTTTATGAATTTTACTCCAAAGGCAAGAGAAGTGAAGGCAAAAATTAATGAATGGGACTACATCAGACTAAGAAGTTTTTGCTTAGCAAGAGAAACTGATAACAAAATAAACAGACAGCCAACTAAATGGGAAATGATATTTTCAAACAACAGCTCAGATAAGGGCCTAATATCCAAAATATACAAAGAACTCATAAAACTCAACAACAAACAAACAAACAATCCAATAAAAAAATGGGAAGAGGACATGAACATACACTTCTCCCAGGAAGAAATACAAATGGCCAACAGATATATGAAAAGATGCTCATCTTCTTTAGTTATTAGAGAAATGCAAATCAAAACTGCAATGAGATACCACCTCACACCTGTTAGATTAGCTATTATTAACAAGACAGGTAATAGCAAATTTTGGAGAGGCTGTGGAGAAAAAGGAACCCTCATACACTGTTGGTGGGAACGTAAAGTAGTACAACCATTATGGAATAAAGTATGGTGGTTCCTCAAAAAACTGAAAATAGAACTACCTTATGACTCAGCAATCCCTCTACTGGGTATATACCCTAAAAACTCAGAAACATTGATACGTAAAGACACATGCAGCCCCATGTTTATTGCAACATTGTTCACAGTGGCCATGACATGGAAACAACCAAAAAGCCCATCAATAGATGACTGGATAAAGATGTGGCACATATACACTATGGAATACTACTCAGCCATAAGAAATGATGACATTGGATCATTTACATCAAAATGGTGGGATCTTGATAACATTATACGAAGTGAAATAAGTAAATCAGAAAAAAACAGGAACTGCATTCCATACGTAGGTGGGACATACAAGTGAGACTAAAAGACATTGATAAGAGTGTGGTGGTTACAGGGGGAGGGGGGAGAGGGAGAGGGAGAGGGGGAGGGGGAGGGGCACAAAGAAAACTAGATAGAAGGTGACGGAGGACAATCTGACTTTGGGTGATGGGTATGCAACATAATTGAACGACAAGATAACCTGGACATGTTATCTTTGAATATATGTATCCTGATTTATTGATGCCGCCCCATTAAAAAATAAAATTATTAAAAAAAAAAAATAAAAAGATAACTACCCATACAGACCTATTACTAGCTTGACTTAGAGTTGACCTGAGCCAGAAATCTCCTGCAGGCTTGGATGGGTATCTGCTAATTTCAGCCTCTGGATTATTCAGTGTGATTCCTGTCTGGGAAACCAAAAGCAGATACTTTCTTTCAGGGACTTTAAATTTTCTCAGCACTTACCTTTCTGAGAATTCAGTAGAAGCTATGAATACTCTCCTTAGAAAACAGAACAGATGTACATTCAAACAAAATTGTTCCTTTCATTTCTGTGGTGTTCTCAGATAAAATAAAAAAAATCTATGGGACTTCCCGTTTCTGGTCTCCAGGCCCCACCCACAAGCTGCTGGGTAGAAAGAAAAGATCAGTGTGTAGTAGATATTTTTCTCTAACCCTGGGCCATGAACTCAAGAGCACTGGAGTCTTCTGAACCTTTATAGTCTGGTTCTCACCTGGTTCCAGTGTGCCTGGGAAGCTCTGGAGAATAGCATGTGCTTCAAAGGGTTGAAGTGGTACCTGGCTCTAAAACATCTACTGCTGCTTCATTTCTTCCTGGAAACCAGCATTCAAGGTATTTTTTTTTTATAAATTGTCTACCTGTAACTGTCTGCCTATACCAAAGGCATGGTCAGATGGAAAAGAGGATACAGGATGTGGTTCAACCCTGGAAATAGAATATGGCCTCCAGGACGCAGGTCCTTCCATCCTGGTAGCAGGGTGATGGCGAGTTGGGGAGCTTTTCTTAACCTTAGAGTATCAGGCTGTATCTCTTTTCTTAAGAAAAATATGTCAAAAAGAGGACTATGGGGAGATGAGGAAGTAGGCCTCTCATATTTAGTATCATGGTTTGTGATCTGTGAAATATATTCTGCATTTTGAGTAAGAGGAAGTTCCACAGTGATAGCTGCCACATTTTTATGCTCACTTTGTTGCTTCCTGAAACTATTGTCTGTGCAGAGTTGTGTCCTGTGTAAATGATGTTGTCATTATCCCAAAGAGAGATCAAAATTTTAGAAAAAAACTTGGAAAGGACTGCTCTGTCTAGGGTCTCTGAAGAGGATCTGAGCAGAAGCCTCAGGAGTCTCAGTATAAAAGGCACTCCCAAGCATCTGGTTGTTAAAGAGTTAAGATTAATTATTGAGCCATAGGCTTGTTTCGGTTCCCTTATGAGCTAACTTTACTTTTTCTGTTAACAGCCTCCCAACCCTGCAGTGCCCCTATCCCCAGGCCAGCTAAGAAGTGAGAGTTAACTATTGCCTTTCTCACTGTTCCCCTAATAAATGCTCAGGTCTTTTCATGTAAAGGGCTTTAATGCTTACCACTGTTAGGAAAAAAATGAATGAAAGTGAACAAACATGAGAGAAATACAGTATCATGAAATTATGACAATATATAACTTCTAGGGAGATGAGGTAGAAATACTCAAGGGGAAATCCTACTGATCACTTAGGTGAGGCCTCTCAGGGTGGCAACACCCTATATCCGGTTCATGTCTGTGTATGGCTAGCAACATGACTTTGTAGCTTTATGGGTTCCATACTGACATAGGCTTAAAAGTGGGGGCTGATGTGAAGTATTAATTCATCTTCTAGAAATATAGAGCTGCCAAGAAAACTAGAATATTTCAGGACTTTCTCTAGAGACAAATTCAAGGTGTCTAAATTTCTTTGTGCATAGATTATGCCTATACATGCTCATCTTATCTCCAATATATGACTTCCTTCCCATTAACCATATTTCATCTAAATTGAACATTTTTGCTTTGAAGGAGGTGCTTTCTCTTGTTGTTAGGCCTTTATGTAGTACATGCCTTTCCTTCTGCCTAGAATTCCTTGAACCCTTCTCTCTGTCCTTCCCTTAGCCTTCCATTTCCATGTGATTGCCTCCTGGAAATCTCAGGTCCCAGGTTATGGTTGAATTTCTTGTTTGATTGTTTCTTTGAGCTCTCTGAGGACAGGGACTTTGTCTAGTGCTAAACCTGGCACAGTAACTGGAATGTAGTATGGTTTCAATAATAATTGGTAATTATATGAATGAGTGATTTCAAAGAACTTTCAGCTATCCATCCAGATTTCTTGGAAGTACAGTAATTCTCCCTGGTAAAAGATACTTTGATGGAAAAATTTGAGAAGCACTTTTAAATTTCCTTCTTTATCCCTTCTCATGCTTGAATTTCTCAGTTCTCTGATTTCTGGGCACCCTCCACTATTAAACATTTCCCCCATATCTTCACAGCACTTAGCAGAGTGTAGAGGAAACAGCATGTACTAGGAATCAGAAGACTTATGTTATCCCTGAGTTCCATGCCATGGGACTTTCTATAAGTCACAAAAGCTTCCTGAGTCTTAGATTTCTCAGTTCTATAATGATATAATAATATGCTCTCCATTTCTTCAAGAGGTTATTACCAACTTCAAATAAAAAAAATGTAAAATTTCTTTGCAATTGTGACACACATAATCTGAGACAGACAAAAGCCTGGGAAGAGCATAAGTAATTTTCAAAGCCCAAAGTTCTCTCCTGAGCCCCAGACCTGAGTTTCTGTTTCTTAGACACTTCCTCCAGCCTGTCCAAACACGTGTCCAAAATCTAACTCACCATCTTTGTTCCAGCTATCTATTGCTGCGTTACGAGCTATCACAACATTCTGACTTAAAATAATAACAATCATTTATTTTGACCATGAATCAGTGTTGGAATGTGCTCAGCACCTCAGGATGTCTCATGTACTTGTACCCAGATTGTGATGGGGATAGGGGTCATCTCTAAAGCTTCATTGTTTACATGACTAGTGCCTAAGCGGAGCAAAACTAAACCCAAGAAAAACCGATAAATGCTGACTGATATTTTCTAACCTAGCTTTGCAAGTCACTGTTGTGCTGCGTTCTATTTTATTGAGGCAGTCATCAAGAAGAGTAGACTTGATGACTCTATCTCTTGATTGGAGGAGTGTCAAAAAATTTGCAGACTTTTAAAAAAGTATTATAATCTGCTGTTCCCCTGTTTCCTATCTCAATAAATGGCATTTCCATGTTCAGTTGCTCAAACAAGAATTCTAGAAGTCATCCTCAACTTCTTTCTTTCTCTTGACTCACATCCAATGAATAAGTCCTATTAATCCTGTATTCAAGAATAACTCTCAAGTATATCTAATATCATCTATCTCCTCTGACAGATTAAAACCACTCATTCTAAATCAATGTACCATTTTATCTTATCCAATTATTATAACAGTCTCCTATCCTAATTGCTGTTTTTACTCTATTTTTCTATCTATTCTCCATACTGCTATTAGTATAATTTTTTTTAAATGGTTATCTGCTTATTTTACTCTTCTTTTAAAAACTTTTCAACAGTCAAATGAGAGAGAATACAACAGAAACTCTGAGCATAACTCTCTGTCAAGCAAATATAATTTTAGTCTGTAATGAAGAATAAACAACATTTATTTGAACAAAAGATAGCAACTCAAACTGTGGTCCACCAAGACGAAGGAGAGGCTGAGTTTTTTTTGTTTGTTTTTTGACAGAAACAGAGAGAGAGTCAGAGAGAGGGACAGATTGGGACAGACAGACAGGAAGGGAGAGAGATGAGAAGCATCAATTCTTCATTGCAGCACCTTATTTGTTCATTGATTGCTTTCTCATATGTGCCTTGATCAGAAGGTTACAGCAGAGTGAGTGACCCCTTGCTCAAGTCAATGACCTTGGGCTTCAAGCCAGCGAGTTTTGGGCTCAAGCCAGTGACCATGGGGTCATGTGTATGTCTCACACTCAAACCAGCAACCCCACACTCAAGCTGGATGAGCCTGCACTCAAGCCGGTGACCTCAGGTTTTCAACCTGGGTCCTCTGTGCCCCAGTCTGATGCTTTATCCACTGAGCCACTGCTTGGTCAGGCAAGAGAGGCTGTTTTTTATGGAGAAATTTTCCTTTCAGGATCTCATTTAGTGTTGACCAGAAATTCCAGAATGGCTGATTAAGGTTATGTTTCTGGGAGACATTGAAATAAGAATAAGGTGACATACTAAATCTAGGTTTGGTATCATAGGCCTTAGCACAAGTGACACCACTTGGGGCCTATAGTTTTCTCTTTAATACTACCCTTCCTGGTCTTGTTCTGACCAACTGGCTTAAGCTACTTTCATTTTTTTCAAGTGAATCTTGCTATTATTTTTTGTCTCTGGACACTTGATATTTTTTCTTTTCCTCTCTGGTTAGAACATTCTTTATTCCCAGTTTTCACCTTTCCCTGGCTAATTTCTACTGAAAATAATTCTTACTCACACTTTCCTTGGAAGCTGTTCCTGACCCCCAAGTTCAAGTATGGCTTTTTATGTGCCCCCTTAATAGTCCATATTTTCCTTTTCCTAACACTTATCACTAATAGTAAAATCATCTTACTAATCATCTATTTCCACTAGAATGAAATTTCCTTAAGGGAAGGAGCTATGACTTATTGTGTAAATGGTGCTGAGCACTGAGCTGAGTATATGGTGTTTACATTTATTAAGTGGGTGAATAAATTGATGTACATTCATATGTGTAACTGTATGAATAGAGGAAGGAAAGAAAGAGAGGGAAGATTTTATGAATCATTGTTTTAGTCAGGTTGGGATCTTAAAATAGTTTTTTGTGGGTTTTTTTTTAATTTTTATTTTTTTACAGAGACAGAGAGAGAGTCAGAGCGAGGGATAGACAGACAGGAACAGAGAGATGAGAAGCATCAATCATTAGTTTTTTGTTGCGCATTGCGACACCTTAGTTGTTCATTGATTGCTTTCTCATATGTGCTTGACCATGGGCCTTCAACAGACCGAGTAACCCCTTGCTTGAGCCAGAGACCTTGGGTCCAAGCTGGTGAATTTTTGCTCAAACCAGATGAGCCCACGTTTAAGCTGGTAACCTCGGGGTCTCGAACCTGGGTCTTCCGCATCCCAGTCCGACGCTCTATCCACTGCGCCACCGCCTGGTCAGGCTTAAAATAGTTTTATTAGTCCTGATAAATTCTCTCACTTCCTACAGTAGTTTTTTTTTTTTTTCTTACAGAGACAGAGAGTCAGAGACAGAGGAACGGAGAGATGAGAAGCACCAATCATTAGTTTTTCGTTGCACATTGTGACACCTTAGTTGTTCCTTGATTACTTTCTCATATGTGCCTTGACCATGGGCCTTCAGCAGACCGGAGTAACCCCTTGCTCGAGCCAGCAACCTTAGGTCCAAGCTGGTGAGCTTTTGCTCAAAACAGATGAGCCTGCGCTCAAGCTGGTGACCTTGGGGTCTCGAACCTGGGTCCTCGGCATCCCAGTCCAACACTCTATCCACTGCGCCATCGCCTGATCAGGCCTACAGTGGCTATTTGAAGATCACTCTTATCCTCAAGGACCTTTTTTTCAGTCTTCTATTCTCTCAACCAAGTACTTTCCTTCTATTTCACTGAAGAGATAGAAACTAGGTATCATTAGGCAGGAATCCTCTCAACTCTGACTGCCACTTACAAATTATAATCAACTCTATATTACCAATGGTCTTTTCCTCCTCTTTTCTCTCAGAGGATGAGGTATCTTCTTTCCCAGCTAAGACCTGTGTTTTTAACTCTGCTTTGGAACCTCTATAGTACAGTCCCATCAGGAACCTTCTTTCTTTCCCATATCTCCTTGTCTACTGGCTTCTTCCTTTGATCTATCATAGCTTAAGCCTTTTTTTTTTTTTTTTCAGAGACAGAGAGAGAGTCAGAGAGAGGGATAGACAGGAACAGACAGACAGGAACAGAGAGATGAGAAGTATCAATCATTAGTTTTTTGTTGCATGTTGCAACACCTTAGTTGTTCATTGATTGCTTTATCATATGTGCCTTGACCGCAGGCCTTCAGCAGACTGAGTAACCCCTTGCTCAAGCCAGTGACCTTGGGCTCAAGCTGGTGAGCTTTTGCTCAAACCAGATGAGCCCGCGCTCAAGCTGGTGACCTCGGGTTCTCAAACCTGGGTCTTCTGCATCCCAGTTTGACGTTCTGTCCACTGCGCCACCACCTGGTCAGGCGCCGTTTTTTTCTTTAAACAAAATTAAAAACTAACAACCAAGAACTCTCTTTACCTTTCATGCCCACTTACATAATGTCCTACCATTCTCCTTTCTATTCACACTAGCATGTCTCAAAGAGTAGTTTACTTTTATTATCTTCTTCATCTTCAGTTAGGCCTTGGTTCATTGTCATCTGACTTACTGAATTCACTAGACTTCCTCTCTCAGGAAATAGTACTCTGTGTATCATGGCACTTGTGACACAAATCTTCAGTCTTGAGATCTATTGCCAAATAACTTTCTTAAGAGATTTGCAAATATACTGCTCACAAGCATTAGAGGATATTTTATTGCTTCATATTCATTTTGAAATAGCCCTTAATGTTTGTGAGCAGTATAGTTGATCTCATTAGAGAGCTCCAAGTAATCAATATTTTTAAATGGACTTTAATTATTTTTTTTAGATTTTATTTATTCATTTTAGAGAGGAGAGAGAGAGAAAGAAGGAGGAGCAGGAAGCATCAACTCCCATATGTGTCTTGACCAGGCAAGCCCAGGGTTTCATATCAGTGACCTCAAAGTTCAATATATCAATATTTTTAAAATGTATCTCTTTCCATCCTTAAGAGTTTTACTAGAACCCATGTGACTTGTTTTTAGAGAAATCAGAACTTCCTTTTTGGAACTCCCCATTAATTTTTTCTGAATAGACTCTTTGTATAAAATTATGATTTTTGTTCATTTGTTTATTTGTTTAGTGAGAGAGACAGAGAGAGTGGTACATGTGGGGGGAACAGATAGGAACAGAGAGATAGGAATGGAGAAAGATGAGAAGCATCAATTCTTCATTGTGGCATTTTATTGTTCATTGATTTCTTTCTCATACTTGCCTTGACCCACGTGGCTACAGCTGAGCCAGTGACCCCTTGCTCAAGCCAGCAAACATGGGGTCATGTCTATGATCTCACACTCAAGCCAGGAACTCCACACTCAAGCTGATAAGCCCTCGCTCAAGCTGGTGAGCTCAGGGTTTCAAACCTGGGTCCTCTGTGTCCCAGGCTGATGCTCTATCCACTGCACCACCACCTGGTCAGGCAAATTATCATTTTTTTAACTTATTTTCCCTCTATTTTAATTTTTCTTTTTTCAGACAAGAAACATGACTAAATACAGGAAATACCTGTTTTATTTTGTTATAAACTACTATAATAGACACATAAAATTAACCGTCACAAACTATATAAGTACTAAAATAAAAGCAGAGTATAGATAACATGCTCAAGTTTACACAGCTAGTGAATGATAGATCCAAGATTTGAACCAAGGCAGTCTGATTCCAGAACCCACATTCTCAACAATCATACATACTATAATAAAAAATGAACTAGACTTATAGGACTCAGTTTTTGGTTTTTGGACAATTATAGTCTGGTGACAGAGGCAGATAGTACACGTAAACAGATTATTTTAATATTTTGAAACTAAAATAGATATATACAGAGTGTTATATCTTCCCTTCCTCTTTCCTTTATCACCTATGTATAGTATTCCCAAAAAGGCCATCTTGGTGGTTGGCTGTGAATTCTTACTAAGAAATAAAGAGGTGGTTAATTGTGGGTTGTGCTATCTTTCTGAGCATAGGTGAGAGTTGTTGCAGAGTTCACAAAGATGATCTAGGACAGTAGTTCTCAACCTTAATGTGGGTGGGGAAATTTTGCCCTGTCCCCTCCAGGGGATATTTGGCAGTATCTGGAGACACTTTGATTGTCCCAGCTGGAAAGGTACTAGTGGCATCTAGTGGACAGTGGACAGGGATGCTGCTAACCATCCTACATTGCACATGAACAACCCCCTACATCTAAGAATTAGCAGAACCAATGTCAATAGTTCCAAGGCTAAAAAACATTTATCTAAGCTGCCTATTGTCACCACTTCTATTAATCCACATGTAAACAATTAATAGAATGGAAAAAGTCTAGAATATATGTCTAATAATTTTAAAATCATGAAGACAATGTCTTGCTAGGCTGTATGCTCCAAGAAGCCACAGACTGTACTGCTGATGTCAGAGCATAGCACTATGCCAGGAACAAAGTAGATATTCAAATACTGTCTCTTGGATTGAATTGATTATATCACAGAGATTATAAAGTATGAAATGGACCAATCAGAAGCACTGTAAAACAAATGCTTAGGTATGTCTTCATATGCCCCAGGCATAGAGTAAGTTATAACATTAATAAATGTTTGTTGAATGGGTAGATGGATGGTTGGAAGGATTAACAAACAGAAACTTGAAAGCTCTGGGAAACAAGCATTATTGTCTGTTAGCCACTGAAGAGAATGTTTTAGGAAATGATAGACATGTGGAAAATGAACAGCTAGGTTTATATATATGATGTTGACTGATATGACTCAATTTCTGTGTGACAATATATAAGACCAGAGTGAACTAAGTTATATTCTCTTCTCCCTCTATCTTTCTACTGCTCTTTCTCAGTCATGAGCCACATAACAATGGTGATACAGGCTGAGAAATATGTCATTAGGCAATTTCATCATGTGTGAATACACTTACACAAACCTAGATGGTACAGCCTAATGCTCCTTGGCTATAAACCATCATGTTACTATATTAAATATTATAGGTAAATGTAATATACTGGAAAGTATTTGTATATCTAAGTATATCTAAACATGGAAAAGGTGAAGTAAAAATATAGTATAAAAGATAAAAAATGGTGCACCTGTATAGGTCACTTACCATATATGAAGCTTGCAAGACTGAAGTTGTTTTGGGTGAGTCAATGAATGACTGTTGAGTAAATGGAGATCTAAGACATTGTTGTGTACTACTGTACACTCTATAAAACTGTACACTTAGACTACACTAAATTTATAAAACAACATGAGATTAAATCAAGCACAAGAATATGTTGCAATCAAGAGACATGGTATGGGGTTGCTGCAAGTGCAACACAGCATATTGTTTTACAGAAAACTTTTTTATAAGTAGAGAGAGTACACCCTAAAATAATGATAAAAGAAGTATAATGAATACATAAAGGAGTAATAGTCTTTTTTTTTTTTTGTATTTTTCTGAAGCTGGAAATGGGGAGAGACAGTCAGACGGACTCCCGCATGCACCCGACCGGGATCCACCAGGCACGCCCACTAGGGGGCGACGCTCTGCCCACCAGGGGCCGATGCTCTGCCCCTCCGGGGCGTCGCTCTGCCGCGACCAGAGCCACTCTAGTGCCTGGGGCAGAGGCCAAGGAGCCATCCCCAGCGCCCGGACCATCTTTGCTCCAATGGAGCCTCGGCTGCAGGAGGGGAAGAGAGAGACAGAGAGGAAGGAGAGGGGGAGGGGTGGAGAAGCAGATGGGCGCTTCTCCTGTGTGCCCTGGCCAGAATCGAACCCGGGACCTCTGCACACCAGGCCGACACTCTACCACTGAGCCAACTGGCCAGGGCTAGTCATTTATTATTATTATCAAGAATTATGTACCATACATAATTGCATGTGCTATACTTTTATATGACTAGGAATGCAGTCAGTTTGTTTACACAAGCATCACCACAAATATGTGAATAATGGGTTACACTGCAACATTAAGACGAGACGGTCATAATGTCACTAGTCAATAAGGATTTATTTTATTATAATCTTATGGGACCACTGTTGTATATGTGCCCATCAATGCTATCTAGTACAGTACATGAAGGGATATATATATATATATATATATATATGTATATATTTTAGTTCTCCTTGTCCACAGAAAGAGTCAACAGGCCTCCTTTCATCTTACATCTTGTAGCTATCATCTTTTCTTCCTCTAACTTAACCAAATTTGACTTTTTATAGCTTATACAAATCGAGGTACCCTTATTAAAATGTATATACAAATAAGAACAAAACTGAACTTAGTTAAAATGAGAAAAGAAACCCCAATGTATCACAAAATTAAAAAGAAAACAAGGCCCTGGCTGGTTGGCTCAGTGGTAGAGCGTCGGCCTGGCATGCAGAGGTCCCGGGTTCGATTCCTGACCAGGGCACACAGGAGAAGTGCCCATCTGCTTCTCCACCCCTCCCCCTCTACTTCCTCTCTGTCTCTCTCTTCCCCTCCCGCAGCCGAGGCTCCATTGGAGCAAAGATGGCCTGGGCGCTGGGGATGGCTCCTCGGCCTCTGCCCCAGGCGCTAGAGTGGCTCTGGTCGCAACAGAGAGACGACCCCGCCCCCTGGTGGGCAGAGCGTCGCCCCTGGTGGGCGTGCCCGGTGGATCCTGGTCGGGCGCATGCGGGAGTCTGTCTGACTGTCTCTCCCCATTTCCAGCTTCAGAAAAATACAAAAAATAAATAAATAAAAAAAGAAAACAAGCCTGACCTGTGGTGGTGCAGTGGATAAAACGTCAACCTGAATGCTGAGGTCGCTGGTTTGAAACCCCAGGCTTGTGCAGTCAAAGCACATATGAGAAGCAACTACTATGAATTGATTCTTCCCTATCCTCCTCCCCTTCTCTCTCTCTCTCTCTCTCTCTCTCTCTCTTCTCTCTCCAAAATCAATAAATAAAATCTTTTAAAAAGTTAAAAAGCAGACAAATACTACCAATATCACTAAAGCCAGAAAAGTAGCGTAAAATTTTTGTTAATGAAACGCCTTTATGCTTTTATAATACTTTGCCACCGAATAGCTCTGTCTCCCATTTACTTCAAAATTTGTTTCTCCTGTACTCCCCACCTATTGTTGGAAAACTAAATTGAATTAGTAAGAAACACAAGCCCAGAGGAGAGACAACTTATCATTATTTTATTTGAAAATCTGCTGGGTCAGCCTCAACATTCTTTCTCTTTACCATTTAAAGCAGAACTATATGGATTACAAGCAATATCCCCTGCCCCAAGTCCACTTCTCAATCTCTAAGTTTTATTTAATTCCTATCAGGACCAGAACTTCTGATAAAAACTATATTCATAACTGCAAGCAATAATCCTTTCCTTCTTCCCTGACCCACCAGCCTGGGCTGAAGCCTGAGCCATAGGGCATCTCTGCCTTCTCTAAAATGGATCTCACTCTGAATCTCATTGCAGCTCGTTCCGAACATCAGGTACTTGAGGTCTCCGGCAGCAACGTGAGTCTTGGAATCTCCAATTTGCCTGATAACCACCAAAGTCTCACTTGGTTTTACACAAGCAACCAGAAAATTGTAGAGTGGGAGTCTAACACGCCTAAGCCTCACTACTACAAAAATAAATTTAAGGACAGGGTCATGCTTGATCTTCAAAATGGCACACTTTACATCTATAAGGTTCAGAAAGAAGACAGCAGCACCTACCTCCTGAAGGTGTTGAAGGAGGATGGGACGGAAGAGCAACGGTGGATCACACTGAAAGTGTTTGGTGAGTTTGGGGAAACCAAGGGTAAGTCCTCACTCTGGGACCCTGGGTGGACCAGTGGGAGGCTTCCTGGTGATCTTGGGGGCTCTCTCTGGGAGAAGAAGAGAAAAACCTCGGGACGGGCGTAATTCACTTGTCCTGAAGCCAGTTCTATTTAGAAGTGATCCTGGGCCAGCAGAAGCCAAACTGGTAGACATTTAATGCCTTGGGACATTTAATGCCTCTTCTGATGTTAGTCTAAGACTTGAAGAGTAGAAAAAAAATAGGAATGGTTTCTTCTCTATTCTCTTCATGTACTCCTGTGATCAACCCAGATCAGTTCTGAGCTCATATTTATACGATATAATAGATTTGAACAAAGACTTTATCAGACTTAAGGATTTTTCCTTCAATATTTTTATTGAAGAGATAAAAGATGGGGCAGAATACTAAGAAGGGTTTTTAATCTTTCAGAATGTCTGGGACAAAAACTTCTACTCATAGTGCAGCCTAGCCAGTATATTGAATAAGAACTCAGACATTACACTTGGAATCGGGCAGTCCTGAGTTAAAAACACTCGTCACTTACTAGCTATGTAACTTTAAAGTGGCCTTGTGTCCACTGAAGGCCCAGCAGGCCCCCAACTCTAGGGAAAGCCAGTCTACTCTGAGGAAGAAGAAGTCCATAACTCTGATCTGCTCCCAGGGACAGAGAATTGAGTCACAGTATGTGTGTTTGGGGGGATAGGGAGAGTATCTTTTTACAATCAGGAAGAGTCAAGGATGAGGAATCCACAGGCAGAACAAGGAAAGTGAAAACAGGGTGGGTAGGGGGTGGCTGGCACTGCTTTGTATCTCAGTCTGAAGTTCACAGCATCACTTCTTCTTCCCTCTTGGTGGGGGAGTAGGGAGGGGTGAAGCAAAGGAACACCAACCATGCTTTATTCAAATGCGTGTGAGAGCTTTGGGGGAAATCCCTCCATGTAAGCTTTATCTAAGTCTCCACCCCTAGATCTCCAGCTTTTGAAAGTGACCTTGATAGGGAAGTAATTTTCCTTTTAAGGAAGGATATGTAATAATAATATTTCCTGTGCCAGAGTGAAGAAAAGGTTGAGCATGAGACCAAGTTGATGGACCCAACCCAGAAACCACTACATTCTATGGGAAGGAATCTCTTAGGTAGGATAGGGTTTTTCCATGTACTTACTCCTCATAAACCACTCTTAGACTAGGATGCTGAAAACTGTTCCAAGCAATGGGTTGTGATGATAGGCAAAAGGGTTGGTTGAAGAAGCAGTTGCAGATCTGCCACTCCTCAGTTCACTTCCACCTTATTCTAGGCCAATACAGGTTTATTTATTTGGTCCCCTAGAAAACTGCATCCTGGATCCCGCTTCCTCCAGGATGCATTAGCTGTGTGTGAATGACCTATCTTATGCAGTTTAACATTTTTTTGTTAACATTTTTTTTCATTGTCAGTTTTATTAATTTTATTTTTGGATTACAGTTTGCATTCTACACTTTTTTGTGTGTGTTAATTTCAGATGTACAGCACAGCAGGTAGATATTCATATTCATATAGGTTACAAAGTGTTCCTTTTGATAATTCAAGTGCCCACCTGGCACCATAGATAGATTACAGCATTGTTAACTATATTCCCTATGCCCGTGATGGCGAACCTATGACACGCGTGTCAGCACTGACACGTGTAGCTATTTTTGATGACACACAGCCACATGCGGCCACATACCAGAGAAGTATGGGGCCACATGCTGAGAAGGATGTTTTATCCTCGGCTCCTGCACAACCAGGTGCAGTAGCCGAGGATAAAACATTTGCTGTAGTGTAGACACTCTATGCCGGAGGTCTGTAGGCCAAAACAACAGAACTCCAGCACAGACCATCTAGTTCTGGGACTTCCGGTTAGGCCGTTTTTCTCGAAGTGACACACCACCAGAGTTATGCTCAGTGTTTTGGCGAATTTTGACACCAAGCTCAAAAGATTGCCCATCACTGTCCTATGCTGTACATTACATCCCTATGCCTATTTGACAACTATCAATTAGTACTTTTTAATCCCATCACCTTTTTGTACCCCATCTCCAACACCCTTCCTTTTGGCCTCCCATCAGTTTGTTCTCTGTATCTATAAGTCTGTTTCTATTTTGTTTGTTTGCTTATTTTCTTTACATTCTACATATAAGTTCTTTTCTCTTTTGTCAAATATTAGTTGACTATATTGCATGGGTTTATTTCTACGCTCTCTATTCAGTTTCATTGATTTATGTGTCTGTTTTTATGCCAATACAATGCTGTTTTTATTACAGCAGCTTTGTAATACTGTTTGATATTAAGTAGTGTGACACCTCCCACTTTTGTTCTTCTTTTTCAAGATTGCTGTAGCTGTTTGAGGTCTTTTGTGTTTTCATACAAATTTCTGAATTATTTGTTCTAGTTCTGTGAAAAACATCACTGGTATTTTGGTAAAAATTGCATTGAATCTATAGATTGCTTTGAGCAGTATAGACATTTTAGTAATTTTAATTCTTTCTATCTATGAGCATGATATGTGTTTCCATTCATTAATATCTTCTTTAATTTCTTTCTTCAATGTCTTATACTTTTCTGAGTACAGGTCTTTTACCACATTGGATAATTCAATCTTAGGTGTTTAATTTTTTGATGCAATTGTATATGGAATTGTTTTCTTAGTTTCCCATTTTGATAGTTTATCATTGGTGTATAAAAAATGCAACTGATTTCTAAATGTTCATTTTGTATCCCGCTACTTACTGAATTCATTTATCAATTCTAGTAGTTTTCTGGTGGAATCTTTAAGGTTCTTCATATACAATATTATGCCACCTGCAAATAAAGACAGTTTTACATCTTCCTTTCCAATTTGAATACCTTTTATTTTTTTTTGTCTGATTATTGTATTGTGATTAGGACTTTCAGTACTATGTTGAATAAGTATGATGAAAGTGGACATATTTTTTTCCATTTAAGAATTATTTTTTAGTTTGAAATAATAACATATTCACAGAATATTGCAAAGACAGATCCAAAAGAAATCAACTTGTGCATATTAACCTTATTCTACAACCTTGCTATATATAACTGCTTTTCAGTTCCAGGAAATTGTTTTGTTATCTTCTGTTTTTGTGATTCCTTTGGGATTTTCTTTATTGAAAACCTTTATATATACAAATAACCTGTTATGTTTTACTGTTGCTTCTGGCCAATGTTTAAAAATAAAACTCTCTAGGATTTTCCCTTGTCAATATTTTTCCTCTTTATCCTTTGTATCTTTCTCATTCATACCTCCAGAATGGGCTCCAGCAATTGTCAGGAAATTCTTCTCCTTCTTATTCTTCTCCTCCACCTCCTCTTCCTCTTCCTCCTTCTCCATCGTCTTTTCTCATTATTATGTATTGGTTTCAGGTGTACAACTTAGTGATCAGACTTTATATAGTATTTCCCTCAATATTTTTAGTACTCCAACTGGTACCATACATAGTCATTACAAAATGACTATATTTCTTATTCTTTACTTACTATTTTTTAACTACCAATTTGTGCTTCTTAGTTCCAAGTCTTTCACCCAATGCCCAACCACCCTTCCTCTCTAGTAACTACCGGTATTTTCTCTCTATCTATGAGTCGGTTTTAATTTTATTTGTTCATTTATTTTGTTCTTTAGATTCCACATGTAAGTGAAATTATATGGTATTTGTCTTTCTCTAAATGACTTACTTCTCTGAGCACAGTACCCTTTACATCCATCTATGTTGTTGCAAATGGTGAGATTTTATTCTTTATTACAGTCAAGTAATATTCCATTTTACAAGGTGGGGCAAAAGTAGGTTTAGAATTGTGAGTACGCAAAACACAGAGTTTATTTTTGTATTATTATTTATTAATTATTTTCTATGCAAACAATTGTAAAACCTCCTTTTGCCTCATCCTCTATATACATATCGTAACTTTTTTATTCACTTGTCTATTGATGGGAATTTGTGTTGCTTCCATAGCTTGGTTATTATAAATAACACTGCAATGAACATAGGGGTGCATATATTCTTTTGAGTTAGTGTTTTGGCCTTCTTCAGATAAATCCCTAGAAGTGAAATTGCTGGGTCATAAGGTAGATCCATTTTTAATTTTTTGAGGCAAGTCCATACTGTTTTTTACAGCAGTACACCAATCTGCTTTCCCACCAACAGTGCACAAAGGTTCTCTGTTTTCCACATCCTTGCTTATACTTGTTGTTTGTTGATTTATTTAAGATAACCATTCAAACAGATGTGAAGTGATATTTCATTGTGGCTTTAATTTGCACTTTTCTGACAATTAGTGGTGTTTAGCTTCTTTCATATATGTATTGGCCTTCTGTTTTTATGTATCTTTTGCATGTATGTTTTAATATTTTGTTGAAGTATAATATGCATGTGAACATGAGATAAGTGTATAGCTTGATGAATTTTCAAACTGAACGCACATCCAATCAGCACTCATATGAAGAAACATTCCCCTCACCCCAAAAGCCTCCTTTCTGCTCCTTCTCAAGCAATAAATCCCCAACTGAGGCCACTATTCTGACATACATCAACATTAATTGTTTTGCCTGCTTTTCTACTTTATATAAATGGAATCATACAGTATATTAGTTTTCTGTTGCTGTGTAATAAATCACCACAAACTCCACAACTTAAAACACAGATCTATCATCTCACAGTTTTTGTAGGCCAAAAATCCAGGCACAGTGTGGCTGGATTTTCTTCTTTACGTGTTTACTGACCACCTGTATGTCTTCTTTGGAGAAATGTCTATTCAGATACTCTGCCCTTTTTTTAATTGGATTGTTTGTGTTTTTGGTGTTGAGTAGGATGAGTATTTTATAAATTTTGGATATTAACCCCTTATCAGGTGTATCATTGACAAACATGATCTTCCATTTAGTATGTTGTCTTTAGTTTTTTTTGTTTGGTTGGTTGGTTTTTTTGGGTTGTTTTTTTTTTAACAGAGACAGAGAGAGAGTCAGATAGGGACAAACAGAAACAGAGAGAGAAGCATCAATCATTAGTTTTTCGTTGCAACACCTTAGTTGTTCATTGATTGCTTTCTCATATGTGCCTTGACCATGGGGCTACAGCTAACCCCTTGCTCAAGCCAGTGACCTTGGGTCCAAGCTGGTGAGCTTTTTGCTCAAACCTGATGAGCCCACGCTCAAGCTAGTGACCTCGGGGTCTTGAATATGGGTCTTCCGCATCCCAGTCCGACGCTCTATCCACTGCACCACCGCCTGGTCAGGCTTTTTAGTTTTTTTTTTGTTTGTTTGTTTGTTTAGTTTTTTTTTTATTTTTTATTTTTGGCAGAGAAAGAGAGAGAGACAGATAGGGACAGACAGACAGGAAGGGAGAGAGATGAGAAACATCAATTCTTCGTTGCGGTTCCTTAGTTGTTCATTGACTGATTTCTCATATGTGCCTTGACCACGGGGGCTACAGCAGACCGAGTGACCCCTTGCTCGAGCCAGCGACCTTGGGCTCAAGCTGGTGAGCCTTGCTCAAACCAGATGAGCCCGCGTTCAAGCTGGCAACCTCGGGGTCTTGAACCTGGGTCCTCCACATCCCAGTCCAACGCTCTATCCACTGCGCCACCGCCTGGTCAGGCACAGGCTTTTTAGTTTTTTTGATGGTTTTCTTTGCCATGCAAAAATTTTTAATTTGATGTAATCTCATTTGTTTATTTTTTCTTTTGTTTCCCTTACCTGAGGGAATATATCAGAAAAATTATCACTAAGAGAAATGTCAGAGATATTATTACTGCCTATATTTTCTTATGGATCCAAGTCTTATAAGTCTTAAATCTAGTTTTGATTTGCTCTTGTATGAAGAATAAGAAAGGTTCATTTTTTTGTACATTATCTGTTCAATTTTCCCAACATCATTTATTAGATAGACTGTCTTAGCCCCATTGTATGTTTTTGCCTCCTTTGTCAAATATTAATTGACCGTATAGATATGGGTTTATTTCTGGACTGTCTATTCTGTTTCATTTAACTATATCTGTTTTTATGCCAAAACTAAATGGAGACCAGAAAGATGGTGTCACAGTAGGTGGAAGTTGCAGTCACTTCTTCCCCAGGACCATATAAGAGTAGCAGCTAACGTACAGAACACTCAACCTGAATATATGAAAACTAGCTGAATAAAAGTCTTATAAGGAAGAATTTACAGAGGAACTCACATTAAGATCAGTAGGAAAAGTAGAGACACTGTGGGAGAGAATCCAGAAGGGTATGTCAGCTGGGGAGGTTCTCCCTGAAGGAGTGAGAAGCCTGAGCCCCACACTAAGTTTCCGAGCCTGGAGCCTGAGAACTGAGAAGAGCAGTCACACAATATCTGACTGTGAAAATCAACATGGATTCTGCCCAACCTGGTGAAAATGGGGACGATTCTCTTGAAAAGCCAGTGTACAGAATCTCAGTGGCAGCACTCACCCTGGGCTCTAGCAGAGGGATGGCAGCAGAGTAAGCTAGAGTCATGCAGGGAGATGTTGAGTGGCACTGCAGCATTGGAGGGAGCTGGAGTGACAGCAGCAAGTGTCCTGTGCTGGATTCCTCTCCCACATCACCTACGGGCACCATCTTTTCTAGGTCCAACATGTGCCTCCATGCCTCATCAGCCTGGACAGTGGCAATAGTTCCTCCCTGCTGACCCTGGAGACCCTGCCCTGCTGGGATTAATCCTGGTATTTGGTGGACTCCAGCCTGAACCAGTGGTGCAGACCTTATTAAGGAGCTCTCAAGGAGGTTCAGGCAGGCTCTAGGAGTGCCATAAATGCATGAGAAGATATTGAATTGTGGGGCTGGAGGGGAGGGCCATTCTCTCCCTCATGCATCTGAATAGTGAAACAGTTCTGGGATTGAGCTCACATCTACCTCTCATGATATCTTCCTGATAAGAAACACTGATACCTCCTTGCTGACTCCTGAAGGCCCTGCTTGCCAGGATTGCCCCGGTAGAGAGGTCTTTGGTGGACTCCAGCCTTGGCCTGTGATGGATGCAGCACTTATTGAGGAATTCTCAAAGAGGTTCTGGCAGGCTCAAATAGTGATAGAATCACATGATAAGATAATGAGATGCAGGACTGGAGAGGAGAGCCATTTTTTCTTCATGTACTTGAATGGGGCCTCCATTCCTGTGAGGAGCTTACCCTCCACATGGCCAAATCTTGATCTCTTTTAGCCTGGTGAACACTGCTGGCCTCATTCTGATGAGTCCTTGAGACTCTGCTCCACCACAAAGTCTATGGGTCCCAGGCAGGTGGTGGCTGGCTTTGATGTATGCTGAAACTTTTGCTGAGTGACCTCAGACCCAAAACTGGCACTGAGTTTGAATCTCTGTCAGCATAGTGAACACCACTCAGCCCTACCTGGTAACTCCCTGAGAACCTATCTTATGAATTCACACACTACTAGCGTCTCTTCCAGTGATGAAGCTTAACAGGAAGATGGCAGGTAGAGGTGGATATGGTGTGCCTTGGACCTTTGGCTAACCTGCCCTTTGGCTTGGATGTGGTACTCAGTTTGGCCCCTCCCACACACACCCAAGGCCTAGCAGAATTATTCACAAACTGCAGATCATTTGGTAGCTCCAGAAAGGTAGCCCAAAGCCTGTTACAGGCAGCATCTGATATTGAACTGTACAGGAATCCTTTCCAAGAGGCCCCAGAGCCAACACACTCAAGGGTGAGCTTCAGATCACAGAGGAGAATGACTCAATTAGATATACAAGCAGCATACCTAAAGAGAGATTCCAAGAGGCATCAGACCCTACTGGGGCAAATTCCACTTTATGGGGTCAGCTCCCACATAACAGCTTATATACTGTGGTCTGAGTCAATCCTCATAGTCAGCCAGTCTGAGGGTAACCCAACCCATGGACTAATAGCAATCAAGACTTGATTACACACCTGACCAGGCAGTGGCATAGTGGATAGAGTGTCGGACTGGGATGCGAAAGACCCAGGTTCGAGACCTCGAGGTCGCCAGCTTGAGCGTGGGCTTATCTGATTTGAGCAAAAGCTCAACAGCTTGGACCCAAGATCGCTGGCTCAAGCAAGGGGTTAGTTGGTCTGCTGTAGCCTCATGGTCAAGGCACATATGAGAAAGCAATCAATGAACAACTAAGATGTCGCAATGCGCAACGAAAAACTAATGATTGATGCTTCTCATTTCTCTGTTCCTGTCTGTCTGTCCCTGTCTGTCCCTCTCTCTGACTCTTTCTCTGTCTCTGTAAAAAAAAAAAAAGACTCGATTACAACAAGAAGGCTTTCATAACCCACACAAGGGACACTCTTGGAACACCTAACTCAGGTGATCAGGGAGACAGTACTACTGAGCCCCACAAGACACCATCATACCCAGACTGGGGAAAAAAGGACATAGAAACCATAAATAGCCCACACCAAGACAATTATATTCACCTTTTAGGACATTATAAGAATCAAAATAGATAATTTTTTAAATGCTAAAGCAGTGCAAATAAAAAGTGTTATATTGATATATGTTCAGGCCCCTCTAGCTAGATGGCCCCTGTTCTAAGAAACTGTAGTTCTCTTATTTCTCACTTTTTCCATGTCACATGGCCTAAAAAATTTAGGAGGCCCTAAGAACAGAAAAGATTCAGTTTCTTATAGTGGTGTTTTTTTTTTAAAAAAATTGCAAATTTGTATCATTTACCAATCATTCTCTGTGGTAAATACTTTCATCACAGCCAATTCTAAGTTACTAATGGTTTCACAACGAGCTTGCAAAATTTCTGAATATTTTAAAATCTACCGGCTAGTTTGGCTTCAGTACATTTGCCTGAAAGTAAGACCCTCAGGATCTGTTTTGAAGGAGAGTCAGCCTCTAGTCCAGCCCAGGTGTTTCTAATAGCTCAAAGGGGCATCTTGGAACCAGATTATCATAGTTGATTCAATAATCCCCATCCCCAAAGTGCCCAGAGCTGTGCTGCTCACTATGAGAAATGCGGAAGGTAGACATGAGGCTAGACCACAGGAAATAGGGGAAAAAAGTATAAAAATTGCTCAGCTAAAGCGTACGGAGTGAGTTGAGCAATCTGAGAGGGTTTTACAGAGAAGATGAGTCTAGAGTTTAGGACACCAGCCTAGTAAATCTCTCTTTGCCCCTCCACACACGCACAACCCAGAGGCAATCTCTGATCTGGTCAGTTCTCTGCCACATTTTAATCCTGTGACATCTGAGTTGCACTGATTCTGCAGATGATTTACCCTTGACCAGAAAGAAAAGACCCCAAAGGATTTCAAGTTAAGTGACCCTAGTAAAGGAAGGAGCAGATGCTGGGATTACCTTTCCTTCCATCTGGCCACAGGACAACAGCAGTGATGATGATGTGACCTTCAGCATTCATATAACACTTACAATCTGCAGAAAGCACCTTCCCATGGACAATGTCATTTCACAAAAAATAGACACTTCTCCAAACAGGACATACAGATGGCCAATAGGCAGATGAAAATATGCTCAACATCACTAATCATCAGAGAAATACAAATTAAAACCACAATGAGATATCATCGCACACCTGACAGAATGGCTTTCATTAACAAATCAGCAAACAAGTTCTGGCAAGGGTATGAAGAAAAGGGAACCCTTCTACTCTGCTGGTGAGAATGTGCAGACTCAGGCAGCCACTGTGGCAGCCACAGTATGGCATTTCCTAAAAAAATTAAAAGTGAAACTGCCTTATGACCCAGCTATCCTACTTCTAGAAATATATCCTAGGAATCTCAAAACACTAATTCAAAAGAAGAGATGCACTCTCATATTCATTGCAGCATTTGAAATAGCCAAGATCTGGAAACAGCCCAAGTGTCCATCAGTAGACAATGGATTAAAAAGCTGTGGTACATATACACAATGGAATACTATGTGGCCACAACAAATAAGGAAATCTTACCTTTTGCGACAGCATGGATGGACCTGGAGATTATTATGCTAAGTGAAATAAGCCAGGCAGAGAAAGGCAAATACCATATGATCTCACTTAAATGTGGAATGTAATGAACCCAATAAACTGAGGAACAAAATAGAAACAGAGACATGGTCACATGGAACAGATGGACAGATGTCAGAGGGAAGAGGAAAGAGGGGACGAGATCAAAGAAGTTCAAGGGATTAGCCAAAATTATAAATACATAACACATCTATATAGACAACAGGGTAGCAATAGCCAGAAGGAAAGAGTGGGTGGAGGTGGGGGAGTGGTAAAGGAAGGGAATTGGGGTGGAAAAGAACTTTGCATGGGGCCTGTGGGGCATAGTGTGGTGTATAGAAGGTGTTATATTGAGTGGGACACTTGAAACCATGTGAACACAATAAATCAAAGATGAAAATTTTAAAAAGATAGAGAAGGAAATGTAAGGCATCAATTATCTTGCTTAATGTCACTACACCATAGCCAAGTCCAGAATCCAAACTGATCTCACTCAAAAGCTAGAGCTCTATCTCATAATTGCTCCATCCATCCATTCACCTATCCATCTATTCAGCAGATACTTGCTATGTGGCAGGCACTGCACTAGACTCTGAGATATCAAAGTTAACAGATACAATGCTGTTGGTCACTGCTGACAGGTGCTAGGGGTTATAAGAGGTTCTTCTCCATAGCTCTACCAGAGTCCAGGAAAAGGCTTTGCCATGTTAAAGGCAGTAACTCTTACCCCAAGACTCTTGCTGAATCTGAGTCCAAAAGTCTTTGACAGACAGGCTAAGGTGCCAACTGTGGGCCATGGCTAGAGAAGAGGCCTGGAGCAGTTGAAACAGTTGGGATACCAAGTCTGACCTCAGTAGGTCTCTCTGCCAACCCTCTGGTGTTCTTTCTGGCCCACAGATGATTATAAACACATTTTGTTTCTGGGTGCATGGGTTGCCCTCCTGAATTCAGCTTAGCTTCACCCCAAAGAGAAATTCTTTCAGTCTGAAGCCTCCCAGAGGGTAAAGCTGCTCACTGGTTCCCTCTATAGGGGCTTCTTCATGACTTTGAGTCCCACAGCACTTGTTCCTTCCTAACTTCCTTTGTACATTGTTGCCTAAAACCTCATAGCATAAATGCATAAACCCATTATCTCATCTTATAACATCCTCCTCATCTTCAGATCCTGTACCTAAGCCTGACATAAAAATTAAGACACAAGAAGTGAACAACAGCTGTATCCTGTCATGTGAGAGCCTGGATCAGTCTGTCAACTACACCTGGATTACGGACTCAAGGACCTTTCCAGAAGAGCTCCAGAAGAGTATTCTTGAATTCACCATAGAGCCACAAAACCACTACAGCTCTTACACGTGCCAAGTCAGCAATCCTGTGAGCCACAACAGTCATACAGTAAACGTCACTTCAGACTGTAAACTAGGTAAGAAATATTCCCAATGGAGCTGATGTGGGTTCAGGCTCATTAGTTTTCTGTTGAATAAAAAAAAGTTGTGGGGATCCTATTCAGCCTCCTGGGAAAGAATTTGTTGGAGAGTCACAAAGGCATCTGGGAATCTTGGGTTCTATTCATGGCTCTGCTAACACCTCCTGGTGAACTCACCTCACCTTTATGGAGCTCAGTGTCTTCATCTGCAACAGATGTTATACAGGATGTCCCCTCTCCTCAGCTGCTCTAATAATGCACAGTCTTAGAATCTAAGGCCAGGGTGATTGTATGACAATCTGAGATACCGGGTGAGCACAGAGGAAAAGGGCAAGTAGGAGAGCAGGGCACACATTACTGATCAGGTGGATTGGATCTATGGGTTTCTGGTAGACAGTCTAAATCAGCAAAATAAAAAGGGCCAAAGAGATAAGCATGAATGAGAACAAGTAGTGAACAGGAGTGAGAGCTTATCCTAAGGTAGAGAAATGTCTGCTCTCCCTAGCTCTTTGCTCCTTGACAAATTAAGGTAGACAAATTCTTGGTGTTATGTTTCAGATTCCTCTGTCTCCTGGGAGGATCTGTACACTCGAGCATCACTCCTGGCTCTCTTTCAAGCCTACACAGATTCTGTAGTGCAGTAGCTATTCTCAGGTAGTGAGTTCATAGGTTGTGGAGTCAGACGCCTGAGATTAATTCTGGGAATGTCACTTATTAGCTAAGCAAGTTACTTAGCTTCTCTAAGTCATGTCCTTCTTAAATAACAGACAAAATAATAGTTATCTCATGCTGTTGTAAGAACTGAATGAGATAATACAAATAATTTAGCATAGTGCCTGGTAAGACTTCAGTGACTAGTAACTAAATTAGGCCCAGTCCTTTCGATTTGGGAGACACTACAAGTTTGGGACCCCTTAATAAATATGTATCACTATCACCACATTCATGTCTCTCTTGCTCTCCACAACCCTGAGCTCTGATGTACATATTCTTCTAGAATAACTTATATCTGTGATGTCAACATTTACCTGAGATCCCTGTCATGCCCAGTCATCAGGGACCATGGCCCCCAAGGACATTGTTCTTTCATGGTCTTCTTGGACCCAGTCTACTCTCCCACCTGTGCTGATTTCTTTACCTCTATTGCCACAAGTGGACTATGAAAACTGTATGCTTTTCTTTAATCTTCCCAACTAACTGGTCATGTCTCTTCTAATCTCATCATATTGCTGCTTTTCTGTCACGTCAGACTCAATATAAAGTTTGGAGTATGACCTTGAGACCACAAGTTTACTGGGAAGTTCCAGCACCACCTTTTATATCACCAGAAAAAATGACACACTGTACCTAGCTTTTATAAAATGAGGGCAACTGCTTATTGCAGAGGATGAAAATAATAGTAAATCAATTTTTGGAAGGGCTTAATCTATCTTGCCACTTTTGTCTGCCCAAATTACCCTAGAAAAGCATCCCTAATCTCCCTTCCCTATTTTATCACTCATTCTTTTTCTTATTTTGTATTTTCTCCCCCTCTCCTCCCATCTGTCTCCTTTCTTCTTCTCCTTTGTTTTTATTCCCTTTCATTCTTGTCTCTCTCTTATTTTTTTTCCTTCTGGTTGGTACAGATGGTTAATGGGATAGAGAAACAGGAAGAAGAAATAAACCTTTCTTCCCTGAGGTTAGTTGTGCATAGCATTATTTGGCCATCTGTAGCTCTGCCCTATCATTGCTGTCCAGTGGAAAGGAATAATTCTCAGGCCCACACACATGCAAGGTGACCTGCAAGCACAGGACTCAGCTGAGCCAGTGATAGTTAAGGGGTTTATATACTCTTTATATTTTACATCTGGAGAGATTGAGTCAGTCTGGGAAGAGGATGTCCCAGGAACATTGCCACTGGATTCATGGGGGAAGCACACTTTCCTGCTCATATGACCACATCCCACCCCTTCTCAATGCAGTAATCAAGACACCTAAAGTGTTTGGTGTTCTTTTGCCATTTCAGTCCAATCCTCTGGAGTAGCTTGGATTTCAGTGTGGTTAGTGGTCATGGTAACCACCATTCTTGGCCTCCTATTGACCCAAGACAAACTCTCTTAACTCAAGAGGAAAACTCGAAGACTGCAGGATCTTGCCTTTATCAGCAACCATGCTCTTAATCTGGACAGAAGCTCTGGATCTATGGAATGAATTAAGTGTGCGTAGGCATCTATAAAGGTTTTTAAATTAACTTTATTTAAAAATCATGGCTACAATATGGTGATTAGTGAAGGGAAAGGGAGGAATGAGGGAGGTAGAAGAGGGTAAAGGAAGGATAAATGGAGATAAAAGAAGATGTCCTGAGGTGGTGAATATACAATCCAATGTACAGATGATGTATTATACAGTTGTACCCCTGAAACATGCAACTTTATTAACCAATGTTACCCCAATAAATTAAATTAAAAATAAATAATAAAAAAAGAGAAAAAAATAAGTTGACCTTTACAATTTAGGTTTCAAATCTTCCATAATCAAAAGTTGGAGGGGTATGTTTACATCTACAGATTAAGGCATATAAAATTAACAATTCATGGGTAATGTAGCCATAATTATGCTATTTCGACAGATGCTGGGTGGAAATAGTCTCCTTCCACAAATATAAAAGATTTTATTTATGATATGCCATTTTAAATCTCAATTTAGAATAACCAATACAAATAATTATGAATCACTTTGCAAAAATAAAACTGCTAAGCATGAAAATAAAGAATAAAAATCATGATTAACATTTTATTTTATATCCCCCTCATTGTTTTTCAACACACACATATAAATACACATGCAATTTTTCCACCAAAAAAAATGTGGTCATAGTATGCAATGTTGTCTTGCTTAAATAAATATTTGTTATTTTTTGGAATAATCCAGAGTGGATTCCTGAAGTTGCCCCATTCTTTCAGACAATGCCAGCTCCATCAAACCTGGACAAACGGAAACATCAAGATAAGTAGGGGAAGAGCCTGGCACTGGGGTGTCCTTTGTGTCAATTCCTGTGTGGCCGAAGAGTTCATTTGCGCTATCTTGCTTCCACATCCACGCCAGACCTCCTTGAGTTCCAGCATTCCCAGACTTCCCCCTCACCAGCTTCTAGTCTCCTTCCTGGTTATTTGCTTTCTTCTGGCCCCTCTGAGGAACATATTCTTTAGGTTTCCTGGGAACATGGGGTCAGGCTTACTTCCCTGGAACTGAGATGCCATTTTACCACAAAAAAAAGGATCCCTCCCAAGCTTTTCATGGGAAGTTGAGTTCCCTCTCTTTTATCATTGTTGCTGTGTGGGTAACTCTTCAAGTTCTAGCTGTGTCATGGGATCCAATAAAACCATCAGATTGACAAAATAGTCTCACCAGCGTCTTCTATTACATAAAGGTAAGAGTGCCCAGGCCCAGCATTGATGTAACAATTATAATTTTTGCTGTATGTTTTTCTTCTCTAAGGCTCCCCATACAACCAGAGCTAAGAGGGTCACTAAAGGGTAAACTCCCCTTCAGGGAACTGCACCACCACACACAACGCTCCTTTGACACAAAGCATCCTTCCCCATTTCCAGCCTTCTGTGGTAGACAGAATGCTGTTGTTTCTTCACCAAACTTCATATCCCCCCTGGGCCATGATGGTTAATTTTAAGTGATGACTTGGCTGGGCCATGGGGATGCCCAGACATTTGGTCAGATATTCTGGATATATCTATGAGGCCATTTCTGTGTGAGCGTAACTTTTGAATTAGACTGAATAAAGCAGATTACCCTCTCCAATGGGGGTGGGCCTCATCCAGTTCCAGGCCTGAGAAGAACAAAAAGACTCACCCTCCTGCAAATAAAGGGAAACTCCTCTTGCCTAACTGCCTTAAAGCTGAGACACTTGGTTTTTCTTTCCTTTGTACTAGGACTGAAACTACACCATTAGCTCTCTTGGGTCTCCAGCTTGACCATTCAGATCTTGGTACTTGTAAGCCTACATAATTGCATGAGCCAATTCTTTATAATAAATTTCTGTGTGTGTGTGTGTGTGTGTGTGTGTGTGTCTTCATATCTCCATTGGTCTGTTCTTTGGAGAACCTGACTAACACATGGGCCAATAGAAAAACTCCTTACATCCAGCTGGAGCCATGTGCCTGGTTTTAGACAACAGAAAATGGGTGGAACTGCTCTAACAGGAAGTGAGGGATTCAGAAGCAGAGCCACATAATGCAAGCAGCCTGGGTCAAAGCTGCCTGGTATGCATTGGACATTCAAGTTAAGAACACCTGGTTTTGCTTTTTACCACAGGATAGCCTGGGCTTCCTAAGATACCCAATCTTTCCCTCAGGCTAGCCTGCAGTTCCACCCACTACCTCACCTCTGGCCAGCTTGCACCCTTCAATCAGATGTGCTAGTTTTTCTTTCTGTACACAATGTCCTTCCCTTTTTCCTTACTTTTTTCTGACAGGAAAGGGGGTTTTCTTGGGTGAAATACATACATACAAGTGATATAAAAGAGGGCTCTTAAGGGATTCAGTAAGAGAATAGAAATTGTTACCAGAACAAGCTGGGGTTTGAGTTGCCCATCGTCACAGAGCCAATCACAAAGATGAGTGCTGAGTGGAATATGAGTATCTTTAATCAAATTGCCAGCAATCTGAGCAGGCAGAGGACCTCAATGCATCTAAAGCCTGCCTCAACAGTCTTGGCCAGGAGTCCCCAAACTTTTTACACAGGGGGCCAGTTCACTGTCCCTCAGACCGTTGGAGGACTGCCACATACAGTGCTCCTCTCACTGACTCACTGACCACCAATGAAAGATGCTCCTTCCGGAAGTGTGGCAGGGGGCCAGATAAATGGCCTTAGTTTGGGGATGCCTGGTGGCTGACTGGTGTGTGTGTGTATATGTGTGTGTGTGTGTGTGTGTGTGTGTGTGTGTGTATATATATATATATATATATATATATATATACACACATACATACATACGGGAAGTTAAAGATTTATCATAGAGCATGCAGTTAGTCACTTAGAAGTTCATAGGAGGTGCCAGAAAGGCCCATTAGAGTGTCTTCCTAGAATTCCTGATACCAATTTACGTCTATCTGGCACCCTTGCTGTTATCTCTGGAACAGCTGAGGCCATGATGCCTCTGGGAACTATCTGCAAGAGAACTCCCTATATTTCTTAGACAACAAAGTAAAGATTAAGGTTTGTGAAATACACTTCTAGCTGTCTACAGTGACTTAACCCCTTACAAAATGCCACAGTGTGTCTCATCTGTATGGCCCTCAGCTGCTCAGGAACAAGCACATCTCTCCAAGTATTGTGTTTCTGCTGGTTCTAGTTACTTGGAAACCTGGAGCCAATCCCACCTTAGACAGCCTAGGTCACAGGCAGCAATATTTCCCTGCCTCTCACATCTCTCAAGGGAGTGCCAGATACATAATTTGCGAGACTCAGTTCAAAATGAAAATATGGAATCTCTTGTTCAAAAAAAGCAGGAAAAAGTGCCATTAAATGCATTAAGACAAATCTTTTCCCTTTCTTTTACAGCCTCAATCTACTTGGGATGGAATTTTTTTTGGGGGGGATGGAATTTATTTTAATTTGCTGTTTAATGTTCTAAATAAAAGAAAATTAAAATTCTAAATTATTATTATGAACTTACTGTTTATATTATTCAATGTCAGTTTGGAATGAAATGCAAGAACATTAAATTTATCTGTAGAATCACTGAAAGTCCTCAATTCATATTTTGTAGTTCATACATGCATATGTATTCTTTTTATCAGAACAATGGAAATACTGTAAAACACTACCTTAACTGTTTTTATTTTACATCTTGATGCATACACATCTTACCAATGCTCTCTGGAAGACAGTGGCTTCTATAGCACACTTCCTTTGTATTTGTTTTGAGTCTCACTAAACTGCCATATATCATAGGTCCACTCGACCCTGTACATATGAGGTACCATGAATGCTACATGTGAATGAGACAGCAAGAAACAGTGACTGACATGCATACTGCACACACCTCCTCTACTCATGTGCATGCTTCATTATCCCAATCGAGTTTGCTTAAAAAACACAACTTGAAAGATAAAATTATTAAGAATTTCAAGATTGTGACAGCAGAGTACTAAACCAAGTGCAGCAACCTTCTGAGCATTATGTACTGTTTGCTTGCACAGGTCACATGCCCATGAATCCAGGTTTGCCTTAAGGACAAACACCTGATACCCTAAGCTTGTCTGGGAATTCTAGTACAGGAACCAAGCCTGATTTTCATGTGTTCCCAAGTCCCTCATTTGTTTTCGTATACATCAAAACTTATTGGGGTGATTCAGTGAACATAAGTCATTTGTCTTGGTACAAAGAAAGTATTTCAACACTTGTCCAAAGTTCTCTCCAAGAAATGAAGTCTGAGGTTTTCCATGTACTGTATTTCCCCATGTATAAGATGCACCTTAATTTTGGGGCCCTGAGAGCAGGCAGAGTCCCGCTACTGAACGAGGGCATGCAGTCCCACCTGGCCTGTGGAGCCAAGGCTTGCAGCCATCCTACAAGCGGGCTCCTCCTGCAAGGGTGAGGTGGAAGCCCAGAAACAGGTGGAGACCCGCAGCTGAGCAAAGGTGCTTGCCACTGCCCTCAGGGCCGAGCATAACGCCACCCACGGGGGCAGGGCAAAGGCCAAGGACACCAAGGCTTGTACACTCAAGCATGTGATCACAGCCACTCCCATGAAGGAGAGGCTGAAACCACAGCAACAGCCTCAGTGGGTAAGCACCGGCAACGCCCATACCAAAATGCCCTAGGCAGCAACAGCAGAGGGGGTGGTGGGCCTGCAGACAGACCATACCTAGGGAACAGAGGCCACACTCAGTGGACTCCAGTGTCCAAGACCTTCTTTTACACAGAGAAGATGAAAAGGCAGAGAAATGCAACACAAATGAATCAGGAGAAATCCCCAGAAAAGGACCTGAATGAATCAGATATAACCAAATTACCAGATGCAGAGTTTAAAATAAAGATTGTTAAGATGCTTAAAGATATTAGAACAACAATAGATGGTCATTACAAACACCTAAATAAAGAGATAGCAAATATATAAAAGGACATTGAAATAATAAAAAAGAATCAGTCATAAATGAGAAATACAATATCAGAAATGAAGAACACAATGGAAGGAATTAAAAGCAGGATGGATGAAGCAGAGAATCAAATCAGCGAGTTAGAGGACATGATAAAAAAAGGCATGGAAGCAGAGCAGAAAAAAGAAAAGAGACTCAAAAAGTCTGAGGAACTCTAAGAGAGCTCTGTGACAACATGAAGAGAAATAACATCCGCATCATAGGGGTTCCTGAAGAAGAAGAGAAAGAACAAGGGATAGAGACTTTGTTCAAGCATATCATAGCTGAAAACTTCCCTCAATTAAGGCAGGAAAACATCTCACATGTTCAGGAAGCACAGAGAACTCCATTAGAGAGAATCTCAAAGAAATCAACACCAAGACACATCATAATTAAAATACCAAAGCTAAGTGATAAAAAGAAAATATTAAAAGCTGCTAGAGAAAAAAAGACTATCACCTACAAAGGAGCCCCCATAAGGAGGAGTTCCAACTTCTCAACAGAAACACTTGAAGCCAGAAGGAAATGGCAAGAAATATTCAAAGTAATGCAGAACAAGAGCCTACAACCAAGACTATTTTATCCAGCAAGGCTATTATTTAAAATTGAAGGAGAAATAAAAAGCTTTACAGACAAAAAAAAAAAAATCAAGGAATTCACTACAACCAAACCAAGGCTGCAAGAAATGCTAAGGGGCCTGTTGTAAACAGATCAAAGAAGAAAAAGAATATAGCAAAAGAGGAATACAATTTTAACGAATAAAATCCAATAAACAATTACATATCAGTAATAACCTTAAATGTAAATGGATTAAATGATCCAATCAAAAGACAGGGTAGCTGCTTTGATAAGAAAACAGGACCCATACAAATGCTGTCTACAAGAGACACACCTTAAAACAAAAGATACACATAGACTGAAGATAAAAGGATGGAAAAAAATATTTCATGAAAATGGAAATGAAAAAAAAAGCTGAGGTAGCAATACTTATATCAGACAAAATGGACTTTGAAACAAAGACTATAGTAAGAGATAAAGAAGGTCACTACATAATGATAAAGGGAGCAATCCAACAGGAAGATATAACCATTATAAATATTTATGCACCTAATATAGGAGCACCTAAATATATAAAGCAGACTTTGATGGATATAAAAGGTGAGATCAAGAGCAATACTATAATAGTAGGAGATTTCAATACCCCACTAACATTACTAGATAGATCCTCAAGAAAGAAAATTAACAAAGAAACAGCAGACTTAAAGGACATACTAGATCAACTCGATTTAATAAATATCTTCAGAACCTTTCACCCTAAAGTTGCAGAATATACATTCTTTTCAAGTGCTCATAGTACATTCTCTAGAATAGACCACATGTTAGGGCACAAAAGTGGTCTCAACAAATTTAAGAAGATTGAAATCATATCAAGCACTTTCTCTGATCACAGTGGCATGACACTAGAAATCAATCACAACAGAAAAACTGCAAAAAACTCAAACACTTGAAAACTAAATAGCACGTTATTAAATAACGAATGGGTAAACAATGAGATCAAAGAAGAAATTAAAAAATTCCTAGAAACAAACAATAATGAGCATACTTCAACTCAAAATTTATGGGACACAGCAAAAGCAGTACTGAGAGGGAAGTTCATAGCATTAGAGGCATACCTCAAGAAGCTTGAAAAAGCTCAAATAAACAACTTGACCCTACATCTAAAAGAACTAGAAAAAGAACAGCAAGTAAAGCCCAGAGCTAGTAGAAGGAAGAAAATAATAAAGATTAGAGCAGAAATAAATGACATAGAGGCTAAAAAAACAATACAAAGGATTAATGAAACCAGGAGCTGGTTCTCTGAAAAGGTAAACAAGATAGATGAACCTTTAACCAGACTCACCAAGAAAAAAAGAGAGGACTCAAATAAATAAAATTAGAAACAAGAGTGGAGAAATAACAACTGACACAACAGAAATACAAAATATTGTAAGAAAATACTATGAAGAACTGTATGCCAAAAAACTGGACAACCTAGATGAAATGGACAAATTCCTTGAAACATATAATATTCCAAAAACTAATCTGGAAGAATCAGAAAACCTAAACAGACCAATTACAACAAATGAGATTGAAACAGTTATCAAAAAACTCCCAAAAAGAAAAGTCCTGGGCCTGATGGCTTGACAAGTGAATTCTACCAAATACTCAAAGAAGAACTAACTCCTATCCTTCTCAAGCTATTTCAAAAAATTCAAGAGGAAGGAACACTTCCAAGTTCCTTTTATGAGGCAAACATAATTCTGATTCCAAAACCAGGCAAAGACAACACAATGAAAGAAAATTATAGGCCAATATCCCTGATGAATTTAGATGCAAAAATCCTCAACAAAATATTAGCAAACTGGATCCAGCAATATATGAAAAAAATCATACACCAGGATCAAGTGGGATTTATTTTTGGGAGGCAAGGCTGGTACAATATTTGCAAATAAATCAATGTGATTCATCACATAAAAAAAAGGAAGGAGAAAAACCCATGATAATTTCAATAGATACAGAAAAAGCATTCGATAAAATCCAGCACCCATTTATGATCAAAACTCTTAGCAAAGTGGGAATACATGGAACATACCTCAATATAATAAAGGCCATCTATGACAAACCCACAGCCAACATCATACTCAATGGGCAAAAATTGAAAGCAATACCCTTAAGATCAGAAACAATGAATGGGTGCCCCCTTTCACCACTCTTATTCAACATAGTTCTGGAAGTCCTAGCCACAGCAATCAGACAGGAAAAAGAAATAAAAGGCATCCAAATTGGAAAAGAATAAGTAAAACTATCATTATTTGCAGATGATATGATATTGTATGTAGAAAACCCTAAAGTCGCAGTCAAAAAACTACTAGACCTGATAAATGAATTCAGCAAAGTGGCAGGATATAAAATCAATACTCAGAAATCAGAGGCATTTTTATACACTAACAATGAACTGTCAGAAAGAGAAATTAAGGAATCAATCCCCTTTACCATAGCAACCAAAAAAATAAAGTACCTAGGTATAAATTTAACCAGGGAGATTAAAGACTTGTACTCGAAAAATTATAAAACATTGATAAAAGAAATCAGGGAAGATACAAACAAGTGGAAGCATATACCGTGCTCATGGTTAGGAAGAATAAACATCATTAAAATGTCTATATTACCCAAAGCAATTAATAAATTCAATGCAATACCGATTAAAATACCAATGACTTACTTCAAAGATATAGAATACATATTCCAAAAATTTATGTGGAACCAAAAGAGAACATGAATAGCCTCAGCAATCTTGAAAAGGAGGAATAAAGTGGGAGGTATCACACTTCTGGATATCAAGTTATACTTTAAGGCCATTGTACTCAAAACAGCCTGGTACTGGCATAAGAACAGGCATATAGATCAATGGAACAGAACTGAGAACCCAGAAATAAACCCACAGCTCTATGAACAACTGATACTTGACAAAGGAGGTAAGAGCATACATTGGAGTAAAGACAGCCTCTTCAACAAATGGTGTTGGGAAAATTGGACAGCTACCTGCAAAAAATGAAACTAGACCACCAACTTACACCATTAACAAAAATAAACTCAAAATGGATAAAAGACTTAAATGTAGGCCGTGAAACCATAAGCATCTTAGAAGAAAACATAGGCAGTAAGCTCTCTGAATTTTCTCACAGCAATATATTTGCTGATTTGTCTCCACAGGCAAGTGAAATAAAAGACAGAATAAACAAATGGGATTACATCAAACTAAAAAGCTTCTGCACTGCTGAAGACAATAAGAACAGAATAAAAAGACAAACTACACAACGGGAGAATATATTTGACAATGCATCTGATAAGGGGTTAATAACCAAAATTTATAAAGAACTTGTAAAACTTAATACCAGGAAGACAAACAATCCAATCCAAAAATGGGCAAAAGAGATGAATAGACACTTTTCCAAGGAGGACATACAGATGGCCAATAGGCATATGAAAAAATGCTCAACATCACTAATCATTAGAGAAATGCAAATTAAAACCACAATGAGATATCACCTCACACCAGTCAGAATGGCGCTCATCAACAAAACAACACAGAATAAGTGCTGGCGAGGATGTGGAGAAAAGGGAACGCTCCTGCACTGCTGGTGGGAATGCAGACTGGTGCAGCCACTGTGGAAAACAGTATGGAGATTCCTCAAAAAACTGAAAATCGAACTGCCTTTTGACCCAGCTATCCCACTTTTAGGAATATACCCCAAGGACACCATAGCACTGTTTAAAAAGAAGAAATGCACCCCCATGTTTATGGCAGCATTGTTCGCAATAGCAAAGATCTGGAAACAGCCCAAGTGTCCATCAGAGGACGAGTGGATTAAAAAGCTTTGATACATATATACTATGGAATACTACTCAGCCATAAGAAATGATGACATCGGATCATTTACAACAACATGGATGGACCTTGATAACATTATACTGAGCGAAATAAGTAAATCATAAAAAACTAAGAACTATATGATTCCGTACATAGGTGTCACCCCATTAAAATTAATCCAAAAAAAAAGAATTTGTCTCAGGGCTAATTCAGGCAGTTAGAAGAATAGTATAAGGATGCTAATTCTGCTTCTCAGGCCACATCCTGCTAAAGGGGCCTCAAGAAAATTGGCGGTTTGGCTCCTCTAATTTTGCCAATTGGATTTTTAAAAAATACGTCAGGAACGCCCTGAAATGAAACTAACAATACAGGGCATAAATTTAAAGGACTCATTGAACCATCTAATAGTCCATGGAATACACTTCTATATTTTGATCTTGTTGCCTCCTTGATTATCAAGAGGCATAGGTGACCCTTACAGCTTATAGGTTTTGAGCTTCAAAATGATTGTTGTTCCTTTTCTCAAAGGATCAAAAACAATGGCTCTGGGAAACTTCCACTAAATGGCAAATCACTTTTGCAAATCAATGGACAACTTTATACTGAAACAGTCAACTTAAAATCAGCTCAAAGACTAGAATTATATACCATTGTCATGGCTTTTCAGCATTTGCCATATTCCTTCCTTAATCTATATACAGACAGCAAATATTTATTTATGGTTGTTTCCTCTATAAAGACTGCTGTTTTAGGAACAACTGCAGATGAACTATTTCAGTAGTTCCTCCTTCTTCAAAGACTTGTATGTCAACATAGATCTCCATGTTTTATAGGACATACTTGAGCTCACTCCATGCTTCCTGGAGCTTTAGCACAAGGGAATGCCCTTGTTGATCAAGCTACCCAAAAGAAAATTATTTGGAGCCACCATGACAGATCAAACAATTCAGTCTCATACTATTCATCACCAGAACACTGCAGCCCTGTATAAACAGCTTCAACTTTCTCGGGAAGCAGCACTGCAGATTGGCAAATCCTTTGTCCAAGGTGTCCTATACTACAATCTGTCCCTTCATTTGGAGTTATCCCTCAAGGACTCCTACCAGGACAACTTTGGCAAATGGAGATTACTCATATACCTTCATTTGGTAAACAGCCCTATGTCCACGTTACAGTGGATACTTATTCTGGATTTATATACACAGTAACCTCTGCCAGAACAGGAGAGGCTGCTAAGCAGGTTATAGCTCATTGTCTGTATGCATTTTTGTATTATTGGATTTCCTAAACTGGTTAAAACTGACAATGCTCCTGCATATGTAGCAAAAGCATTTACTGTATTTTGTCAAACCTTTCGAATTATGGGTATTTCTTACAATCTTTAAAGTCAAGGTATTATTAAAGCATACCCAGCAAATATTTTAAGGTCAATTTAAAAAAATTTAAAAGGGGGGAGTCATATCCTGGAATTCCTATGGGTCTACCATATCATGCTTTTTACTTAAAAAATTTTAAATTTCTTTTGAATGCTGATGAACAGAAGACGTCAAATCTTCTTCTCCTGCAAACTTCTACCTTCTTTTATTTGATCCAGCTAATAACACTGTTTTGTCTTTTTCCAAATAGCTCCAGATATACGGAAAAGGTTTATATAGGTGGATGGGGATCCTCAAACCCCTCAGTGAGATCTTCTGAGCATGGCCTTTAAGGTACCAAGAGGCAGAAAAAGCCCAATAGAGATCAGGTGAACTACCAGCTTTTAGGATATGCCCTTAAAGGCTCCAACACCCCAAAGAAGTCTCATAGGAATCCATCTGGGTTCTGCTTCAATAGTGAAAAAGGAAGGTCATTGAGCTAAAGCCTGCCAGACTTACATGCCTTTGCTGTGAGGAAAAAGGGACACTGGAAGGTAGGCTTCTCCCTCGCTCCTCTAAGGGAGGGTTCAGTCTCTTACAGCCCTGCTTCAGCCACCTATGATCTAACCTTGCCCAGAATGCTGGGGTTTGACACTGAAGGCTGAAGGTGCTCAGGGCCGTTGGCCCCATCTATGACACTGTGGACGAGCCTAGGGTATTTATTCCAAGAAGCAGGTAAACTAATCTCATTTGCACAAGGGCCACTTAATTATGTCTTGCCTAAATAGTCAGGTTTTTTATTCTTCCCTCAAAGATCTCTGTTGTGGGTGTTGATAGTCCTGTTTTCTGCTGTTTTGTTTAATATATAGTGTTTCCTTTATCCCTCCTACCTCAATGCCCCACTCATATTACAGGCTGGGACTTACTCCTCATTTAGAGCTCTCTCTCCCCCTTTTGCCAACTTCTATTGTGAATTTACCTTTGCCACCCAGCTTAGTGTATCCCAAGGTTCTCTTTACCATGCCACAGTTGCAGAGCTCCAGGGAAAAGCACCCTGGTTTCATCTCTCCAGACAGAGGAGAACAGAGGCTCCATCTCCACACATGCTGCAGATGGCCTTTCCAGTCTACCTGAATCATTACCAGCTAGAAGCAGCGGTCATTGGGACTTGGACATGAGCTGCAAAGTATAGAATTGTGACAACAATTCCAGTGCCATGCAGACTTTTCCTGGATGTGCACTTTTCCTGGACTCCTACTCCTTGTGACAGCTCCTAACAGACTGAACTAGGGTTGGGTTGCATTTTTCAGGGATTTGGAATGGTGTTGGTGCCAACGTGGACTTGGTGAACATGTTAAGGACACTACTCTTTTATGGATTCTTGTTGTATTGGCCAAGAATTTGCTTAAAGGCTTTAATCACTGTAAAAAAAAAAAAAAAAAAAAAATATATATATATATATATATATATATATGACTGGATAAAGAAGATGTGGCACATATACACTATGGTATACTACTCAGCCATAAAAATGATGACATCGGATCACTTATAACAAAATGGTGGGATCTTGATAACATTATACAGAGCGAAATAAGCAAATCAGAAAAAAACAAGAACTGCATGATTCCATACATTGGTAGGACATAAAAATGAGACTAAGAGACATGGACAAGAGTGTGGTGATTATGGGTGCAGGGGGAAGGAGGGAGAGGGGAAGGGGGAGGGAGAGGGGCTCAAAGAAAACTAGATAGAAGGTGACGGAGGACAATCTGACTTTGGGTGATGGGTATGCAACATAACTGAATGACAGGATAACCTGGACATGTTTTCTTTGAATATATGTACCCTGATTTATTGATGTCACCCCATTAAAATTAATAAAAATTTATTTATAAAAAAATAAAATAAAATTTTGGGGCCCAAAATTTGAAAAAAAAAATGTATTACATAAAGTTATTGAACTCAAGTTTTATTCATCATAAAATTCATACAACTCCTCATCACTGTCAAAACTCCCAACCATTAATTTGTCCTCATCTGTGGCTGATGACAAATTACTGTCTTCATATATTGCCTCGTCCTCAGTTCTATCTATGGCATTTGAAATGCCACAACCACTATATAAGACACACCAAGTTTTTAGACTCCAAATTTTTCAAAAAAGGGTATGTCTTATACATAGGGAAATATAGTAGCTGCTCAGCTGTCAACCCTGCAGCACTGCCCTCTGCTGGCTTCACTGCAGCACATTTAAGTAAAACTTTTAAACCTTATCAAACTTCCACTTTAACTGCAGAAAATCACCTAGTGGTCTTGTTTAAATGCAGACTACGTCAGTAGGTCTGGGGTGAGAAATGAGATTCTGCATTTCTGTTAAATGACTAAGAGACACAGATGCTGCTGTCCGCACACCACTGTTTGAGCAGCAAGTCACAAGATGTCTCTACGCTTTCTGATGTTCTGACCATTAGCTTTGTGGTTCTCGGACTGCCCATGGGACTTGGTTCTCTTTTCTACTTCCTACCCTGCTCGACTCCTGGATACTGATAGATACGTGAATTCCAAACTGCCCTCTTTTTTTTTGTATTTTTCTGAAGCTGGAAATGGGGAGAGACAGTCAGACAGACTCCCACATGTGCCCCACCGGGATCCACCCGGCACGCCCACCAGGGGCGATGCTCTGCCCCTCCAGGGTGTCTCTCTGTTGCTACCAGAGCCACTCTAGCGCCTGGGGCAGAGGCCAAGGAGCCATCCCCAGCGCCCGGGCCATCTTTGCTCCAATGGAGCCTTGGCTGTGGGAGGGGAAGAGAGAGACAGAGAGAAAGGAGGGGGGTGGGGGTGGAGAAGCAAATGGGCGCTTCTCCTATGTGCCCTGGCAGGGAATCGAACCCGGGTCCCCCGCACGCCAGGCCAACGCTCTACCACTGAGCCAACCGGCCAGGGCCCAAACTGCCCTCTTGATGTTCCGCTTATCTGTCAGACCTCACCCTTACTGGACTAATGACCCTGAGACAGAGAAATTCCAAAAAAGCTGAGAAGCTTCCCCAAGGAGGGGCTCCGGACATACCAGGACTATTGATTCAACACCCACATGCTCGAAGCCCCCCAAGGAGAAGCATTCCGGACATACCAGGACTTTTGCCTCAGTATCCCCTCAGGCTCTCCCAAACACTACATAACTCGCTGCTAGTCTGTAACCCGGTGCACTTCTCCTGGAGGGGTGCCCCAGCAGGTCTTTCTCCTCTAATAAAGCCTGCACATCTGGTGATCGAGTGTCGTCTCATTCTTACAGATACCATATTCAATCTCTTCTCAAGTTAAAATTTCTACTGGTCCTTCCTAGGTTCCCGTGGTCCCCAGGTGGATTGGGTAGGCTGCCAAGGACCAACTTGTTCCAACAAGCAACATCAGGTGACACATGGAAGGTTTGAAAGTATAGAAGCTCCTATGAGTTAAGAGCATGCACCCCTCATATGTGGTTCTGCACAAAGAAGCAGCTTGGGTTGGGCTCTGGTAGTGGGACCAAGTAGGAACACACATAAATTAGACCTGGACTCTTAAATCAATGAGTTCATTTATTCCCCATACATATTTACTGAGTGCTTGACCATGCTGGGAGCTGAAGCCCTGTGCTGAAAGCTGCTTAATGAAAGCCAACATTGACTGAGCCCATCTATGTGTCTAGCTCTATGCCAGGCTCTTTACCCAAAATCCCCTAAGAAATGGGGCTGGGTATTATTAGGAAAGTAAATCTTTCCAACATTCTTCATTGTGGGTTTCAATTTCAAGTGGCTTCCTTGACCGTCTTTATTCTACACAACTCTTGCTGAGACTGAAGCAGTCCTAGAAAGTTTCCATCTTTTATTCTCACTTCTTGTCCAGAAATAACAGGATCCACCACCTACAATCTTTGAGCTAGTGTTTTGTTAAAGTGGTAGCCCCTGTACCTAAAGACATGTGCTCTCCCCTTCCCTTACTTCCTTCTCTCCTTTTCTTATCACCTCCTCAAAAGACTGCATGGTAAAGGAGGGGACAGATTTAAGCCAGAGCTACCTTCACCAGCTGAAAAGCAGTAATCACAGGACCTGTCCCCTTTTACCAGTGGCTCTGCCTATTCTCTTGTGCTCCATATGGGCAAGTTATAGCCCAGTCTCTTTGCCCAGTTCTGTCTCTTTGACCTCAAACTCCTAGTCTTTCTTCTTCTCTCCACCATTTTTTCTCATTCCAAACATCTGTCACTCTCATTTTCTATTTCCATCATCTTCCTGTCTCTTATTTTTTCTTTCATCTGTTCCATCTCTTCTTATTGATACATTTCTTTTGTCACTCCTGTTTTTACCAAACTCTTGCCATGCTCTGTTCTGCCCCTGATGTTCTATCAGCCCACGAGGGACTCACAGACCTTGATAGTGCTTTGTTGGTTTCTTTCCTTATTTAGTGAAGTAGGAACTATGGTTCCCTCAATAACTGCTTCCGAGCCCAGTGACCCCTGTGCTTGGGAAGCTGCCTTGAGCAGACAAACATATTGGTTCACTCAACAGATATCTATAATGGGATTCTTGATAGAACTTTTCCCAATGCCTCAAACTTACAGCTAAGACAAAGAGACTTCATGCTCCAAAAAGAAGTACAAGTAAGTCAGGAATAGCACCATCTCTAAGTTAAGTAAGGGGTGATCAATTGATTTCTCCCCCCCCCCCAAGAATCACCCCAGCACTCTTCACTTTCATTCTGTATAAATAGATTAGGGAGATAGGAGAAAATCAAAATTGTTGGAGCTGGAAGAAACCTGTGGTTTTTCCCTCTCTTCTGCATGAATGAGGTCCCCTTTCCATAATGTCAAATGCAAGGGACTCCAAAAACACCACTTGAGTGACTCAAGGAATACAAAATAAATAAAGTCTTTCTCCCTGGTTGGGTAGTGGAGTCATTGATCTTCCCAAAGGTAGAAACATGGCATTAGAGTGAGATGGGGAGCAGTCTGTACACTCACTGCTTGGCACGGGAAAGATGTTGAAGTTGCTACAACTACAGTAGTAGTTGGTAGTCAGGCTTCAGTTTTTTTGTCACCTGGCCACTAGGTAGGCAGATTCCAATGTAGAGGCTAAATGGCACATCATTGGTGGGAGCTGAGCAGAAAGAGTGTCAGGAAAGCAAGCCAGAGAACATCTCCCACATCAGCACTCTTCAGCGGCAAGCTCCCCAGTCTCACCAAACTTACTGTGGCCCCCAAAACACTCACACCTGTGCTACATGAATGAGCCAATATCCAGATGTCTATCAGAGAAGGCATCCACTGTGGATCAGTATTAGTCAGAGAAACAGAGAAAACCAACAACAACCAGGCAACTGAGGTATAGTTTGGCCTTCTCTGCTATGCCCTAAATCACTTGAGAATCTGGAACTAGATTAGGTAAAATAGGAAGGGAGAAAGATTAGGTCATACCTCCCTGCCTATTATAGATTTTTGGACAATGAGACAAGCCTGGGCTGGAGTGCCAGGAAGAGGTTAAAAGGGAGTTTTACATCAAACTGTACTGCCAAATTACTAGAAGTGATAAAAATGAAACTGAGGGATTTTCCCAAAACATCTTTAAGTGCTGGAAGGCAGATTTGACATAGTCTTGATGTGGGTGGGGGTGGGGGTGTTAGCTTCCAATCAAGCAAGTTCAGACTATTTAAAACACTGTTATATATCTTTATTAAGCAACTCCTATGAGTTAAACACCATTCTAGATAGAGCAGTAAGACAGACATAGCTCTTGCCTTCATGCAGATTATATTCTAGCCTGAAAGATCACCCTAAGGAAAACTAGTAATTACATTTCATTCACGACAATGCTATAGGCGTCATCAAATACAACTGCTAGATAAAGGAGCTAGTGAAGACTGAGAAAATGTAAACTAGAAAGGTCAGATCTACTTTTGAGGATCAGAGAGAACTTCCCTCCCAGAGACTGAAAACTGAAGTGTCAGGGGAATGTGTATGAAAGAGAGTGTGTGTCCTCAAAAAAGAAAAAAGGAAGATGCTTAATCCAGAGCAATCTGCCTCACGGGTTGCTGGAGAGGTGTAAATTTAAAAAATAACTAAATAAAGTGATTGCCACATTTCTAGATGGCAAATGGAGAGCCATCTTGAGTGGTGGTGCTTGAAAAATAAACCAGTTCTTGAATAATCAAAAAAATAACAATTCAATAATTCTTAGCATAATGATTATGAGGCTTTAATTTGACAAGAGACAAGATCAGATCAATGAGAAAAATCTGTTTTTTTTAATATGACTGAGGCCTGTTTATTTCTTAGGAAAACTAGTGAGACATTGAGGTGCAAAATTTTACCAGTAGAGAGAGTCATATTGATGTGGATTCATTTTCTCTCTCACCCTTTAGACTAGAGTTTAGATTTCCTGACTCCAAAATCAACTTTCGACAAAGGAAAATTTCAACTACCACCAAGCCAGAGACAGGACATTTGTATATGCAAAACATGAGAAAAGATTAAAAGGGCAGCAAGAATTGAGAGAAAAGCAAACATTGGCATAGAGGTATCAAGATTTAATAAGCAAAGTGTTAGAATGCCTGCCCCATAAAGATGAATCATTTTTAGTTGTTTTCCACACTTGTGACACTCAGTTTCACATGCAAATTTCTGTAACCACTGTTTCTCCTAGAGTTCCCTGGGATTTTGAGATCTACTGGACAATTCAGTAAAGGACGTTATATGCAGTCATGGCAGAGGTGGGTGTTCTTTTTTTGAGAAAAACTGGAAAGGCAGGCGTTACTCTGAAACTGGCCAGTAACCCCTCTGCAATCCCTTGTGTGGGCTCTGGAGACTCTGGTGAAGCTGGAGAATCAGCCCAGCCTCTCATAAATTTTCAGGTAGAATCAAAGATGGTTATTTGTAGCATCAGACAGATCTCTGGTCAACACCTACAGAAACACTGCCCTAGCTCCCACCTTCCACCTCCTTCTGCCTTGCACCAGTACCAGACACAAAACTGAATTCAGGAAACACTAACTTAGGAAAAGGAGAAAAAGCTTGCCACTCTGAGATTATGATAGAAAGACCTATATGTCTGGAAAAGCTAGAGAAAACATGGCAAGAAATGAGACCGTGTATTGCAGGGTCCTGGGAATTTTATCCTAAGGATATTGGCAAGCTATTGATGGACTTGCAGCAAAGAAGGAGCATGGCTAGGTTTGTGAAAGGTTGCTCTCACTGCTATATAAAAACTTCCAAGGAATTTACAAGTGCTGATAGAAGTGGTTCTATGTGAACTTTCTGCAGGAAAAGGAGGTAAGCTAGCAAATTGTGAACCTTGAAATATTTCCTTGAAAAACTCCAGATATTAAATTGGCTTTATTTTATAAAATTTTTTTAGATATGAGATAATTACTGTAATATCAAAGCTTTAGATGTAGACCTATGAACCTCAGAAATGATCCTGGTAAATGTATATATTTCTATAAATTTTATTGTGTGTTTATATATAATAATGAGATAAATATAAACATATTTATATATTAAATAGTTATATATTTCTGTATAAAAGAGAAAGAAGTAGGTTCAAAGTGTTGTGGCTAAAATAGAAAAAAAATCTAGGGAAGAATTTGAGACAAAATCTTAAAAGCCAGTATTTTTTCAAGACCATCTCTTATTATCTTTCTTTATTAGAATATTATACATATACTAAAAAGGACATAATAAATTTCTACAAAGTAAACATATCTCTACAATTAGCACTTAGATCAGGGGTCCCCAAACTACGGCCTGCAGTCCGTATGCGGCCCCCTGAGGCCATTTATCCAGCTCCCCCCCCCTGCACTTCCGGAAGGGGCACTTTTTTCATTGGTGGTCAGTGAGAGAAGCATAGTTCCCATTGAAATACTGGTCAGTTTGTTGATTTAAATTTACTTGTTCTTTATTTTAAATATTGTATTTGTTCCCATTTTGTTTTTTAAAATAAGGTATGTGCAGTGTGCATAGGGATTTGTTCATAGTTTTTTTATAGTCCGGCCCCCCAACGGTCTGAGGGACAGTGAACTGGCCCCCTGTGTAAAAGTTTGGGGACCCCTGACTTAGATCAAGAAACTTATGATTAACTTTTAACATATGAGAGGGATAAGATTTATTGTGACACTGTTCTCAAAGAAAAGAAGAGTACATCCATTGGTAAATGTCTACCTCATTCTCCTTGACTGCCAAGCATATGTGCACACAAGCACACACAAATTTACCTTCTTCCCATACATCTGATTGCAAAGATGTCCCTCTTATGTAATTAAACCATTCTCTGAGTGGCCAGTCTCCTAAGGGCTTATTAAATAAACCCTTGTCTTCCCTTTGTCCACAAATTAACAAACTCTAATATTTAATTGGACATGGTGTCATTCATCTAAAGGCTGTATATTCCAACTTTATTACATATAGCTAAGTTTTAACCATTGATATTGAGCAGAAATTGCCAGGGATTTCTGGCAATGAATAGGAAGGTATTTTCCATTTCTTCCTTTATCCTGCTGCCTGGGACAAAAAAAAAAAAAAAAAAGAATGTATAGAACTTGAATAGCCATTTTGGACCATGAGGACAAGGCCAAAAACTAAGGATGATAGAATGATAGAATCATCATATCCTAAAGATATCTGAGGAACTGAGGAATCATTATACCAAACTGAACTACTTACCACTTGTCTTTTATTAGTTGAGATAATAATAAGCATGTATCTTGTTTAAGAGACTCTTTCCTAGGTTTCTTAAACTCACACTATTTCTAATCTTAACTGATTTACCATGGGTAGCCTCAAATGGTTTTACCTACTCCCCAAGAGGAATCATCTAAAAGTTATAGTCAACTGTTGCATGCAGAAGTCATGAGATGGATACAGTCTTCTGAGTTCAGTTGTCCAAATGATGGCTATTCTTCTTTAGTTTCCTATCTTATTGGCCAACTTCACTTGAAAATAGAAATTCTAACTAGCCTGATCTGTGGTGGCACAGTGGGTAAGCATCAACCTGTAATATCCTGGGTTTGTTGCTTCGAAACCCCGGGCTTGCCTAGTAAAGGTACATATGAGAAGCAACTGCTATGAATTAATGCTCCCTGCTCCTTCCCCCTTCTCTCTTTCTTTTCTCTAAATCAATGAATAAATAATTTTTAATTATAAATAAAATATTACCATATTAAATTCATTAACATAATAAGCTATACCATAAAGTCTATCCCAGGAATGCAAAGATGGTTTAACTCTTTTTTGAGACACGCACAGAGAGAGAGACAGAGAGAAAGAGACAGAGAGATAAAAACATTGAGCTGTTTCTGTATATGCTCTGACAGGGAATTGAACTGGTAACCTCTGTGCTTCCAGAAACACTGCAACCAACCTAGCTATTCTGCCAGAGCTTAATTTTTTATTTGTTGATTGATTTTTTTTTAGAGAGACAGAAAGGGAGAGAGAGGAAAGGGGGAAGAGAAAAGTTTATTTGTTGTTCCACTCAGTCCACTCATTGGTTGCTTCCTGTTTGTGCCCTAACTGGGGATCGAACTCATAATCTTGTTGTTTCAGGACAATGTTCTAACCAACCAAACTAACTGGCCATGGCCAAAAAATGGTTTAACTTTTAAAAATATATTAATGTAATAAATTACATTGGCCAATTAGAGGGGGAAAACATACAATCACTTCAATAAATGAATAAAAATGTAAAAAGTTTATGACAATGATTTTAATCAACTTAGTAGATGAGACTTTAACCTAACAAAGAGAATTTCACACACATGTGCACATACACACACACACACACACACACACAGGGTAGATGTATGTGTTAGCAATAATGGCAAAGGACCTCCAAAATTCTCTTGTCCATAAAAGCAATGTGAAAACTGTAAAAACAAATCATTAGAATCAACTTTTCCAGAGTTCTAGACATTAACTAAATTAATTAAATGTTTACTGCAATTCAGGGGGTGTTTATTCAAGAAAAATGTATAAATTTTAGTAAAAACAGTTACTTACATTTTATCTTTTTTTAGTCTCATCCCACTCTCTATCTCTCTCTTGCCTTTAAAACCAACAACACACAATCATGGTGAAAAGCAACAGCCTTGCAGCCATGGAAGGAAGAGAAAGGGGTTGAGCTCCTTTAAAACTTCATTCCCAGAGAACTATCATTATCTGATTTATCTGGTTCTTTGAAGGGTCCCATTTGCCAGACTATCTTTATTGGATCTGACTGGAAATCACACAATAATGAAAGGCTTTTTTTCCTGGGGGGTGTTTGTCAGAAAACGATTAGATGCAATTAATGAACTTTGCAGTTTTTTGAGGTGGTGAATAACAATTCTCTTATTTTTCTGTTGAATCAATCAAGAAGAAAAGAAAGCTTCCACGAATAACAGATAAGCAGAGGCTATAAATTGTCTGTGGCTCTGCAGGGCTCTGCCCCACAAATGTCTTTTCATTCCAGTTCCCAGGCCGCAGGAACACATTTTTCCTCTGATGTGCAATTCTCTGGCAGAGAGCAAAAATACCAAACAGATGGCTCTTTCTCAAATATAAATGTTTGATATTTTTATGATTAGAATCTTCCACTGATCGGCTCTTTAGAAGGCCTACAGGCTACTACTGATCCCTACATGATCTGGCTTCCGTGGATTTCTTATGCCTAATTTCTAATTTGACTTCTCCCTTTCAGCATGTGTTGCAACCTTCCTGAACTACTTGCAGTTCCCCAAACTCACTCGGGGCCTTTTGTTTTTCCTGGAATCTCCCCTCTCTCCCTAGTTTGCCTAACAAACTCCTACTCATTTATCAAGATTCAAATTAATTGTTGCTTCTCCAAAGCCTTGAAACCACTTATTGAAGATGAGAATCTCTTCCTCCTCCACACATCACTTCTTTCCATCCCCCATGAGACAGAGCTGATTATAACAGAAAGGATTTGGAAATCATTTAGCAGGGAAGCCTACAAAATTCACAATTACTGGTATTTTCTTTAATCTTGGAAGACCAAGAAAGGAAAGTGACATGCCCAAGGCCATGTAACAAATGACTAACAGAGTTGAGGATAGAAGTCAAAGATACCTTCTCCTTCCTTTGAGATCTGCTAATAATCACTGGGCTTGGACTTATTACCCTCTTATATTCGTAAGGGTCTCTGGGATTCTCTCAAACTCCAGACCGCTGAGTTTTGCAAGACCTGCAAAGATGCCAACATTAAAGAACTTGTTGGCACTTAAAGATCTTTTGAAACACTGGAGTGAACATATTCATCTAAAGCGTTATACTTAACATCTGGAACCACAATGGAAGCCTCTGGAAGGTTTCATGGTAAAAAAAAAAAAAAAAAAAAAGAGCAGAACCTTCGGAGCCAGTGTTGGGTTTGAGTTTCAAACCCACCAAATTGACAGTTTTAGAACCTGAGGAATAGTAAAGTTTCTAGTGTGTTTCCCCGTGTGAAACGTGAAATAACTGGATAATCTTTTCATCAAGATGAAATGAGAGAGCCTCAGTAAATCATCCAGCACAAAGCGCTCAATACATCTTAATTGTCTTCTTGTATCTTATACTGTTCCCTCCTCTCTTTCAAGCTGAGGACTTTAGTTTGACTGAATCAAGACAAGATCTTTTAGCCTAAGCTTCTTATTGTAAAATAAGAAGGAATTGATTATATGTTCTAAGTGGCAAAAATAATATCTTTTTTTAGTTTTTTTTGTTTTCATTAATTCTTATTCAGGTCTATGGTCTCAGCACAAAGCCTGCCTTTGGGTATAACCTGCACAACAAAGGTTTTATTACTCTTAGAAGTAGAGAGAGGTTGAAAAATACCTGGGGAAATGCAAATTTGGTGGCTAAATAGGACTTCCCTAGGTCTGATGATTTCCAAGATGCTGCTGAGACATAATTTCAGTGATGAATGGTTATAAGTAGTATGTTCATTTCGCAAACATTTTTAACACCTACCGTATGTCAGGCATTGTAAGACAGGGGAAAGCGTGGATATAAATAGAGCAAAATGAAAGTCAGTCAGGGAGCAGGTACACTGACCTTGACCCAAGAGACCTTTTTGGTCATGGCTTCTCAAAAACTGGTCATGTGTCCTCTGGTAAATCCCTCAGAGGTGTTAACCTATTAGCTTTCTGAGGGTGAAAGGAGGGAGTTAAAGAGGTGGTTTTTAAGGTGTTACATTGTTGTTTTTTCTTCAGATTATACTTTTCGTCCAAAATTCAGCTCATATATTCAAATACTCCTTGGAAATTTCCAGCTGGATATACCATAAATATCTCGAGCCAACTAACTAATCTTAGACACTTTTTCCCAATTTTGTCTCAAAGTCATCTCTCCCGCCTATACCTCTAATTGTTACTGGAACAGGCCAGGATTCATGTTGCCCATTGTCCTTTTTTTGCAAATTTCATGAAAGACAGTGATCAAGTAGATATAAGAACATCTTTAATTCAAACTGCAGCAACTTGAGAAGGCAGGGGATTCCTGTCTAAAAATCTGCCTTAACAGTCTTGGCTTATTGGCCAGTTTATATATCTTTTGGGAAGTTAGTAAGTCATATAGAGCATGCAATTAGTCATGTAGCAGTGTGCGGGAGGCAGAAGTCCAGATCACAGAGATGGCTCCCTGGAATGTACCTCTGACACTGGCACAGGTCTATCTGGTGTCTCTGATGTTGCTCCTGAATGGCCGGCATCTGGTGCTTCTGGAAACTTTCTGCAAGAGATCTCCCTGTATTTCTTAGGCAACAAAGTAAAGATTTAATATTGGTGTACTAAATTTCTAATTCATTTATAGGCCTTAACTTTTCACATTAAATCCTGTGGCTAGGCTTTTACAAATGACTATTGTGATTTAAACCCCACTAATTGTCAAGTCCCTCCCCTGTGTAAGCCCCTCCAACTCCCACCATTCCTGCAAAGGTAAACCTACTGCATTTCAATGTAAAGGCCAAGGATCCATTAAGAGAGAATAGCAAGCAGATAAACTATTTCCTAAACCTGACATATCCCCTATTCGTTACAACTAAAAAGTTACTATTACTAAAGCCAAATCTCTCACTTTTGGGATTCCCTATCACTATCTCAGAGAATGATATAGCTCTATGCCTAGAGACTTCACCATAAGTCTAAAGGCCATTGTAAATAGGTCCCTCTTTTTCACACCTCACATCAAAGCAGTCATCAAACCCTACCAAATCCACTTATGGAATGTCTCCAATGGACCTCTTTCTCTCTCAACTTATTGCCACTTCTTTACTGGAGAATTCTAATCATCTCCCAGCCTCTAGTTTTACCTAAATCTCTCCCTCACTGTGACCAAAATAATCTTCCTACAGCAGAAATATAATCAGGTAACTTATCTGCTTAAAGCTTTCCGTGGCTCCCATCAAAAGCAGGAGCAACTCTCCAAGGATTGTTTAACTATTTGTATGTGAAAAGTTTTGATCAGGTGGGAAGAGGAACATTGTCTCCTATCAGAGTTCAGTAGGCTAAGTATTCTTAGGAATGATGAAAGACAAACTAATGGTGAAGAGAAGGGAACAAATACCGAGTGCCCATTGGTATCAAATATTGTACTTTATAGACACTATGTGGCTTTAATACTCAAAAATACATGAGATCTCTTAGATTAGGCTCCCCCCAAAGAAGATTGAAATGGAGATGTGTGTATAGGAAGTTTACTGGGAAATATGTGTGGAATTAACTCCCATGGGAAGTGAAAAGCATAAGACTGAGCAGAGGGAGAAGTTGGACTCAATACAATTGCAACAAAGGCTTCAGCTGATTCCACAAGGAGCCCTGTGCTGGGATGACCCTTAAGGGCTGCTCCAAATCAAGGCAAGGTGACTGGACTTTTATATCCTTTTTTTTTTTTTTTTTTTAATAAATTTTTATTAATGGTAATGGATGACATTAATAAATCAGGGTACATATATTCAAAGAAAACATGTCTAGGTTATTTTGTCATCAAATTATGTTGCAAACCCCTCGCCCAAAGTCAGATTGTCCTCCATCACCCTCTATCTAGTTCTCTGTGCCCCTCCCCCTCCCCCTAACTCTCTCCCTCCCTCCCTCCCATGTCCTCCCTCCCCCCCCCACCCTTGGTAACCACCACACTCTTGTCCATGTCTCTTAGTCTCATTTTTGTGTTCCACCAATGTATGGAATCATGTAGTTCTTGTTCTTTTCTGATTTACTTATTTCACTCCTTATAATGTTATCAAGATCCCACCATTTTGCTGTAAATGATCTGATGTCATCATTTCTTATGGCTGAGTAGTATTCCATAGTGTATATGTGCCACATCTTCTTTATCCAGTCTTCTATTGAAGGGCTTTTTGGTTGTTTCCATGTCTTGGCCACTGTGAACAGTGCTGCAATGAACATGGGGCTACATGTGTCTTCACGTATCAATGTTTCTGAGGTTTTGGGGTATATACCCAGTAGAGAGATTGCTGGGTCATAAGGTAGTTCTATTTGCAGTTTTTTGAGGAACCACCATACTTTCCTCCATAATGGTTGTACTACTTTACAGTCCCACCAACAGTGAATGAGGGTTCCTTTTTCTCCACAGCCTCTCCAACATTTGCTATTACCCGTCTTGTTGATAATAGCTAATCTAACAGGAGTGAGGTGGTATCTCATTGTAGTTTTGATTTGCATTTCTCTAATAACTAATGAAGCTGAGCATCTTTTCATATATCTGTTGGCCATTTGTATCTCTTCCTGGGAGAAGTGTCTGTTCATGTCCTCTTCCCATTTTTTTATTGGATTGTTTGTTTGTTTGTTTGTTGTTGAGTTTTATGAGTTCTTTGTAAATTTTGGATATTAGGCCCTTATCTGAGCTGTCGTTTGAAAATATCAGTTCCCATATAGTTGGCTGTCTGTTTATTTTGATATCAGTTTCTCTTGCTGAGCAAAAACTTTTTATTCTGATGTAGTCCCATTCATTTATCTTTGCCTTCACTTCTCTTGCCATTGGAGTCAAGTTCATAAAATGTTCTTTAAAACCCAGGTCCATGATTTTAGTACCTATGTCTTCTTCTATGTACTTTATTGTTTCAGGTCTTATATTTAGGTCTTTGATCCATTTTGAATTAATTTTAGTACACGGGGACAGGCTGTAGTCGAGTTTCATTCTTTTGCATGTGGCTTTCCAGTTTTCCCAACACCATTTGTTGAAGAGGCTTTCTTTTCTCCATTGTGTGTTGTTGGCCCCTTTATCAAAGATTATTTGACCATATATATGTGGTTTTATTTCTGGGCTTTCTATTCTGTTCCATTGGTCTGAGTGTCTATTTTTCTGCCAATACCATGCTGTTTTGATTATCGTGGCCCTATAATATAGTTTAAAGTCAGGTATTGTAATGCCCCCAGCTTCATTCTTTTTCCTTAGGATTGTTTTGGCTATTCAGGGTTTTTTATAGTTCCATATAAATCTGATGATTTTTTGTTCCATTTCTTTAAAAAATCTCATAGGGATTTTGATGGGAATTGCATTAAATTTGTATATTGCTTTGGGTAATATGGCCATTTTGATTATATTTATTCTTCCTATCCAAGAACAAGGAATATTTTTCCATCTCATTGTATCTTTTTCAATTTCCCTTAACAATGCTTTGTAATTTTCATTATATAGGTCCTTTACGTTCTTTGTTATGTTTATTCCTAGGTATTTTATTTTTTTTGTTGCAATCATGAAGGGGATTATTTTTTTGAGTTCGTTTTCTAATATTTCATTGTTGGCATATAGAAAGGCTATGGACTTTTGTATGTTAATTTTGTATCCTGCGACCTTACTGTATTGGTTTATTGTTTCTAATAATCTTTTTGTGGAGTCCTTCGGATTTTCGATGTATAGGATCATATCATCAGCAAAAAGTGATAGCTTTACTTCTTCTTTTCCGATATGGATGCCTTTTATTTCTTTGTCTTGTCTGATTGCTCTGGCCAGAACTTCTAGCACCACGTTGAATAAGAGTGGAGAGAGTGCACAACCCTGTCTTGTTCCTGATTTAAGGTAGAAAGTCCTCAGTTTTATGCCGTTTAATAGGATGTTGGCTGATGGTTTATCATATATGGCCTTTATCATGTTGAGATATTTTCCTTCTATACCCATTTTGTTGAGAGTCTTAAACATAAAATTGTGTTGTATTTTATCAAAAGCCTTTTCTGCATCTATTGATAAGATCATGTGGTTTTTGTTCTTTGTTTTGTTGATATGGTGTATTACATTAACCGTTTTACGTATGTTGAACCATCCTTGAGATTCTGGGATGAATCCCACTTGATCATGATGTATTATTTTTTTAATATGTTGTTGTATTCGGTTTGCCAGTATTTTGTTTAGTATTTTAGCATCTGTATTCATTAGAGATATTGGTCTGTAGTTTTCTTTCTTTGTGCCATCCTTGCCAGGTTTTGGTATGAGGGTTATGTTGGCCTCATAAAATGTGTTTGGAAGTATTGCTTCTTCTTCAATTTTTTGGAAGACTTTGAGTAGAATAGGAACCAAGTCTTCTTTGAATGTTTGATAGAATTCACTAGTATAACCGTCTGGGCCTGGACTTTTATTTTTGGGGAGGTTTTTAATAGTTTTTTCTATTTCCTCCCTGTTGATTGGTCTGTTTAGGCTTTCTGCTTCTTCATGACTCAGTCTAGGAAGGTTGTATTGTTCTAGGAATTTATCCATTTCTTCTAGATTGTTGTATTTGGTGGCATATAATTTTTCATAGTATTCTACAATAATTCTTTGTATATCTATGATGTCTGTGGTGATCTCTCCTCTTTCATTTTGGATTTTATTTATTTGAGTCCTGTGCCTTTTTTCCTTGGTGAGTCTTGCCAAGGGTTTGTCAATTTTGTTGATCTTTTCAAAGAACCAGCTCCTTGTTTTATTGATTTTTTCTATAGTTTTTCTGTTCTCTATTTCATTTATTTCTGCTCTGATTTTTATTATCTCCTTTCTTCGGCTGGTTTTGGGTTGTCTTTGTTCTTCTTTTTCTAGTTCCTTAAGGTGTGAAGTTAAGTGGTTTACATCGGCTCTCTCTTGTTTGTTCATATAGGCCTGAAGTGATATGAACTTTCCTCTTATTACTGCTTTTGCTGCATCCCAGAGATTCTGATATGTCGTATTTTCATTTTCATTTGTCTATATATATCTTTTGATCTCTGCGCTTATTTCTTCTTTGACCCATTCATTTTTTAGAAGTATGTTGTTTAGTTTCCACATTTTTGTGGGTTTTTCCCCCTCTTTTTTGCAGTTGAATTCTAGTTTCAAGGCTTTATGATCAGAAAATATGCTTGGTACAATTTCAATTTTTCTAAATTTGCTGATATTGCCTTTGTGGCCCAACATATGGTCAATTCTTTAGAATGTTCCATGTACACTAGAGAAAAATGTATACTCTGTCGCTTTGGGATGAAGTGTCCTGTAGATGTCTATCATATCCAGGTGTTCTAGTATTTCGTTTAAGGCCACTATATCTTTATTGATTCTCTGTTTGGATGACCGATCTAGAGCCGTCAGCGGTGTAGTGAGGTCTCCAAGTATGATTGTATTTTTGTTAGTTTTTGTTTTAAGGTCAATAAGTAGCTGTCTTATATATTTTGGTGCTCCTTGGTTTGGTGCATATATATTAAGGATTGTTATGTCTTCTTGATTCAACTTCCCCTTAATCATTATGAAATGACCATTTTTGTCTCTGAGTACTTTTTCTGTCTTGTAGTCAGCATTATTAGATATGAGTATTGCTACGCCTGCTTTTTTTTGGGTGTTGTTTGCTTGGAGTATTGTTTTCCAGCCTTTCACTTTGAATTTGTTTTTATCCTTGTTGCTTAGATGTGTTTCTTGTAGGCAGCATATAGTTGGATTTTCTTTTTTAATCCATTCTGCTACTCTGTGTCTTTTTATTGGTAAGTTTAATCCATTTACATTTAGTGTAATTATTGACACTTGTGGGTTCCCTACTGCCATTTTATAAATTGCTTTCTGTTAGTTTTGTATCTAGTTTGATTCTTCTCTTTTGTTTTTCTATCATTTGTTTTTGTTTGTTTGTGTTCCATACTTCTTTCCTCTGTTGCTACCTTTTTTAAGTCCAGTGTTTTTGTGGTGGTTTTTTCAAGGGTGGTTACCATTAAGTAATGAAAAGGGTACCTACCATATTCATTGTAGTACCCTATCTTATAAGTATTTCTGCACTTCATCGTCCTTTGCTACTGTTAATCTCCATCCTCTCCCCCCTTTTTTCCTTTGTTGTCACAGTTTAAGTTTGGTTTTATTGTGTTCTTGGTGGAGCTGTTACTTGTGGTGTTGTTTTCTTTTGTTCTTTGAATCTGGTTGAAAAACCCCCTTTAGTATTTCCTGGAGTGGGGGCTTTCTGTTGATAAATTCTCTCATCTTTTCTGTATTTGTGAATGTTTTTATATCTCCTTCATACTTGAAGGATAGCTTTGATGGGTATAGTATTCTTGGCTGAAAGTTCCTCTCTTTCAGGGCTTTAAATATTGGGGTCCACTCTCTTTTAGCTTGTAGAGTTTCTGCTGAGAAATCTGATGATAATCTAATAGGCCTTCCTTTATATGTTGTACTCTTCTTTTCCCTGGCTGCCTTGAGAATTTTTTCTTTGTCATTGGTTTGTGTCATCTTTATTATGATGTGCCTTGGAGTGGGTTTGTTGGGGTTAAGAAAACTTGGTGTTCTGTTTGCTTCTTGAATTTGAGGCTTTAGTTCCTTCCACAGGCTTGGGAAGTTCTCGTCTATTATTTGTTTGAGTATATTCTCCATTCCATTTTCTTTCTCTTCTCCCTCTGATATACCTATTATTCTTATGTTATTCTTTCTGATGGAGTCAGACAATTCCTGTAGGGCTTTCTCGTTTTTTATTATTTTTGAGTCTCTTTCTTCTTCTCTCTGTTGTGCCTCAAGTTGTTTGTCTTCTATTTCACTAATCCTATCTTCAATCTGGGCTGTTCTGTTAGCTAAGCTTGTTACCTTGTTTTTCAGCTCGTGAATTGAGTTTTTCATTTCTGTTTGATTTGTTTTTATAGTTTCAATTTCCTTGGTAATATATTCTTTGTGTTCATTGAGTTGTTTTCTGATCTCCCTATATTGCCTTTCTGTGTTTTCTTGTATATCTCTGAGTATTTTTAAGATTTCTATTTTAAATTCTCTGTCATTTAGCTCCAAGGCTTCCAATATGTTAAGTCTTTTCTCCATAGATTTTTCCACATCTATTTGTGTTACCTCTCTTTCTTTTGTATCCATAATATTCGATTTCCTCTTTCTTATCGGCATCTGAGGGTGGTCTTATTGATAGCACTAATTAGAATTAATAAAGAGTAAAAAGTAAAAAAAAAAAAAAAGGGTAAAACACCCCACAAAAAAAAAACAGTAATAATTTATTATTTCCCCCTTTTTTTCTCTCTTCTCTTTCTCTCCTCTCCCCTCCTCAGGGAAATATCGTGCCTATAATGGAGGGCCTGATTTGGGGTGAAGAGTTCAAGGGGCAAAAAAAAAGGGAGTAGGGACCTACTAAGTGCAAAAAAAAAAAAAAGGAAGAAAATCTTAGACAAGCATAAGATGATTTGCTTGTAAGTGATGGTCAACTAAGAGATATAATGAGAGGGATAAGAGGGAACCAGAAAAAAGGACCAAAAAAGAATAATAAAGAAGAAAAAATAAAAATAATAAGTAAAAATCTGTTGTATTAAATGGAGCGAAGACTAAATACAATGGAGACCTTGGGTTGGGAGGACCCAAAATGCCACAAAAATAAACAAACAAGAAAAAAAATAAAAACAAAAGCAAAAAAGAGAAATAAAGCCAAAAAAAAAGCCTTGAGTCCCAAATTAACTAATTTGTTCATGATTGAGGATTATATGGGAGGAAAGTAAAATGAGAAAAGAAAAAATGAATAGAAAGGAAAAAATAAGAAAAAGAGAAAAACGAAGGAAGAAATAAAATAGGAAGAGAAAAAAAAACAAAATAAAGCAAGACAAAAAAAAAAAAAAAAGAGGAGAGAGTGAGAGTTAAGTGTTTTGGAGTATAACCTTAAAGGAGGGTGAGGATGAAGAAGAAAAATAAAATGCAACACTTATGAGTAGTGTAGTTCAAGAAAGGGGAAGCATAAGATGGGAAGAGAATAGAAGGACCGAGGTGGAGGAAATAAAGGCAAAAAGATAGAAGAAACAAACAACAACAACAACAACAAAAAATTAGTGGATCAAGTTGTAAAGTCTGTGGGTTTTTCTTGATTTTGAGAGGTTAACTTCTTCCTTTTTCTTTTCTCTCCCTCTTCCTGGTCAGTGACTCTGTACCCCAGGCTCTGCCCCTGTGTCACTCTTAGGTAGGGATTCGCAGTTGATGGGATTCTATGGCAATGTCATATAATTGGCTTTAGTCTTGCTGGAAGTAAAGGCTTGTTGGCGTTTGCAAGGTTCAACGATGAGAGAGTTTGCTTTCCTGGATTCTCTCTCCTAGTCCCCCCTTTCTGAATTAGCAGCCTGGTGATCCAGCTATAAGGCTGCAACTGCTTCTGCCTGGGGAGTAAGTGGCTCAAAGAGCTGGGAAATCCCCACTCTATCCCCACTCAGTGCAAGGCTTTGGGAAAGGCTCTGACAGTCAGGGCCTCCAGTGTAATCAGGCGGGGGTGGGAGTCAATTGTTGTCAAGGTGACTGATCAGCGCTTATCATTTAGTTGGACCTCTCAACCCAGGCTTTCCACACTTTGTAGCCTGTTTTTGCAGGGAAGAAGAGGCACTAGTCTCTGCTTACGACTAGTGTAGTATAGACCTTATTATCTGCCAAGTCCTTCTTGTTAGCGTTTATCCCTGAATATGGAGGCTCTATCAATCAGAAGTTGCCCCCGCCCCTTTAGCGAGAGGCACTAAAAAATATCACGCCTCTTGTCTTGGATCGCTGAACTGAGAGAGATCTTATCAATTAGAACCGAGGGTGCGCAGATTTCATGGGTTAAGCTAATTTCAGTGATTGGGTCGCAGCTGTGTTTCTGAAGGTATTTTAGGCTGCCTGCGCGCGCCCCTCCCCCAACGCTTGATTGTTAGCTTGAATGGCTGGGTGAGGTGCCCCGCCCACGGAGAGAATCTCCCAAGCCTCTCCCGCTCGCCCCACCGCTGGCAGCTGGATCGCACCAGGCGCAGGATAATGGAGCCCCCTGGGTGTGCGGGCCAGCAGGGCGCCCTGGGCGCGTGGAATGCCCAAGGCACGCGTGCGAATGGGGCGCTCCGGGCACCGGTGGCCGGCGACCCCCACTCGCAGTGTGCGGGCCGCTGGGAACGTCAGCGGTGCTCAACCGGACCGGGTGCGCGCGCGGCTGCTTGCGGCGGCCGCTCGTGGCGGCTCGTGGTGGCGGCTCGCGTCGGCCGCTCGCGGCGGCTCGCGGTTCCCAAGTATATGGGCTGACTCACCACAGGCGCACTTCCTTGCGGTTTGAAAGAACGTCCCTGTGGTAGATTTCTCCACACCCTCGTCTCTCAGATTCAAGTGATAACAGTCCTTTCGCTATCAGTTTGTGTAGAACTCCGGAATGCTCCGAGGATAAATTTTTCTGTTTCTAGTTGATAAATTTGTTGTGATTTAGGGGAGAGCTGTCGGACGCGCTGCTCACGGCGCCATTTCCGTGACGTCACTCCCTATATCCTTTTATTGACCAGTTTTTAGATGAGGGTGGCTTTCAGGGAAAGAACTGGCCGAGGGCAGCTCCTGAAGAAGGATTCAGCTGAGAGCTGTCAGCCACCAAGTCTTCCAGCAACTGGGGAGAGATTGCTTTGCTGCTCTGAGATCTGAGCTGCACATCATAGCATCCACTACATAAGGCAACTTATAGTGCACTATTTTATAAATAAGAAAATAAAGTTTCACCAACAAACTTATCTGGGGTCATACAAGTAGTGGATGAAGCTTCTGTGGTTCTAATTCATATTTTTCTGACTCTATTTCTCTTCGGCAATGTATACTTCTGCAATTAGAAGAAATTTTATTAGCATAAGGTTAAGCTTGAACCCTTAGATACTTTGAGTGACAGTATAAGCTGTACACACATTAATCCTTAGAGGGAGAATTAAAGTTAAGCAATAGTGGGGCCAAATAGTTAAGGTCCAGCAAGGTATTTCTGAGAACAGACAGTGCAAGTGTCAGAAGCTTCAATATGAAATTAAGACTAAAGTGAGCAAGACCATGCTTATGGCAAGCTCAGGATGGAGCTTTATGGAAAATTGGTAGCTGAAAAAGCCAGTGAGGTAGCAACCACATACCTGCTGTGCCAGTAGCCAGAAATGGCCTGGGAACCAGAGAGCTCAAAGGGCTCATGGGAACAAGACAGAAAGAAGAGGAGAGAGAAAGCCTAAGGTCAGTTCCCAAAAAGTGGTCAGGAAATAAAGAATCATAGATACTTTGTGATAAATAGGTTAGGATATGGGACACAGAGCTCAGAAAGAATGTGACAGAATGATTGCATTGGGCCACAGCTATTCTCTTCCTCTGGTCTCTCCATCTTGGCCCTGGATATGCAGTACTCTGATAATGGCTTTGCTACACCCACGTATCTCAGGCCAGAGTGGCAGGAAGTAGGAGAGCTTATATTCAAGTGTTTCCCCTGCATCATATTTACTGTGTGGCCTCAGACAGGTAATTTACCTCTCAAAGCCTCAGTTTCCTCATCTCTGAATTGGGGATAATAATACTAAAGTCTAGACCTGATTCAGAACTCATGGGGAAGATAGCAGTTTCTATTGAAGAATTCTCATAGTCTTCCATGCCCATAACCTAACACACCTGTGTGGACAATCAAATTTAGAACCTAGGCTCTTAAAGTTGATTCTTAGATTTCAAAGAGTTTAGTAAGCAACACAGGAAGCCCTCCTCTGAGGTGGAGGGCTGTCTTTCTCCTAGGCCTCCATCTCAGTGTGGAAGTCTCTTCTAGGTGGAAGAGTGGACACTCTGGGATGCAGGGGAACAGCTGCAGAAGCTCCTGTTGGAAGAAAAGCTGAGGAAAAGCTGAAACAGACAGCCGGGTCTCAGGATGTATCTGAGCATGCAGGATTTAATATCCCAACCACTTGGCGTCCAGATGACACCAAGATTCAACATTTTAATGGCCTTTATTGTGGTTCTGTCATCATAACTAGAAGCTATAAGCCATCCTTCTTAAAGACACTACAGCAGAAATAGAGGCCTCCTCTTAATTGACTTATTCATTTCTAGAAAAATTTCTTAAGATGGGACCTGCTCTGTTATATTAATTAACAAAGCAAAACTTAGAAATAGAAAGAAAGGAAAGCCTCTGTCTCTGGGTATAGTCTATACTTCTTTCACCCCGTAGAATACTTTCTAAAACTTAACATTTTTAACAATCTCATGATCTGCATTTGTTCTCTTTTCAAAGCAAAATAATTAACATAATATTCCTTAAGAAATCTCTGCTTATAAAAGTGAGCAATGGGCCTGACCAGGTGGTGGCACAGTGGACAGAGCATCGAGCTGGGATGCTAAAGATCCAGGCTCAGAACCCCAGGGTCGCCAACTTGAGCATGGGCTCACCAGCTTGAGCCTGGAATCATAGACATGACCCCAAGGTCGTTGGCTTAAGTCCAAAGTCTCTGGCCTGAGCAAGGAGTCACCGGCTTGGCTGGAGCCCCCCAGTCAAGACACATATGACACATATGAGAAAGCAATCAATGAACAACTAAGGTGCCACAACAAAGAACTGATGTTTCTCATCTCTCTCCCTTCCTGTCTGTTTGTCCCTGTCTGTCCCTCCATCTCTCTCTATCTCTCTATCTATCTTGCTAAAACAAACCAAAAACTAAGCAATGGCATATACAGTTTTATGAATTATGTTAAATTTTAAAAGAACACAAAAGTGTATACACACCAGTCATTTTAGTTACAAATGTGCGTGTAGAATGAAAAGCCTACTGAGGCAAGAACACACTTCTCTTAAGCTACTGCTCAGTGATGAGCATCACTTTCACAGCCTCCCCTGGGCACCAGCATCATGACTGTAATTATTGGTAAAATTTCCCCCAGTATCAGGTGTATATTTATGATGATACCCAGAGGCATTATTTTACTAAAAACTTTATAATACAGAAAAAGAATAAGTTGAGGTTACTAAACTCACCCCACAGAAAGAGAACCTTATAAGTATTTTATATTGTTACAGTTAAAATTTATAATCACTTCAATTGCTATACTGTGTGATTTTTCATATTGACTTAAAATTCTTTCACACAAGGATTTTGTGAAACTGAATTTAATGTAACCAATCAGTTATGTTTATATTTTCATTCTGTTTCACATTTTCTGTTACAGTTTATATTTTATTTTATTGTCTCTGTTGTTTTACACATAGATATTTTTCTTTATGAAATGCGGTAATCTTGGCTGAGAATTTTCAATCCCTTTATAACAGAGCTTTAAAATACTTAATACAGAAAATCCATCTCTCTGTCTTCAATTCTAAAAGTTTTTAATGGCCTGTAATGTGCTTTGTCTCTCAGCTGATGCTGCAAAGCTACTGTTGCCTCTTAGAGAGAAGCCAAGGGGTGATGTTCATATCTGGGGTTCCTGAAGCATTCTGTTCCAGGTCTCCTAGGATTGTCCTTAATCTTGACCACACGTTAATACTTCCTATGCATCACCAGAGGCAGCTAAATGAGGTTCATTATTTAATCATTCATGCCCACCTTCAGGAAATTATGAAAATGATAGACACCAAATAAAAAATGACTACCACATGCCATGCACTGTGCTGAACACCTTGCTTGTATTAATGTGATTTAGTTCTCACAACAGCCCTGTGAGATGGTTCCTCATCTTAACTATGTTACTGCTGAGAAAATGTTTAGGGAGATTAAATAACTTGCCCAAGGTTGCATGATTTTTTTTTTAAACAGGGACAGAGAGAGAGTCAGATAGAGGGATAGATAGGGACAGACAAACAGGAACAGAGATGAGAAGCATCAATCATCAGTTTTTCGTTACAACACCATAGTTGTTCATTGATTGCTTTCTCATATGTGCCATGACCGTGGGCCTTCAGCAGACTGAGTAACCTCCCCGCTCGAGCCAGTGACCTTGGGTCCATGCCTAGTGAGCTTTTTGCTCAAGCCAGATGAGCTCCCGCTCAAGCTGGCAAACCTGGGGTCTCGAACCTGGGTCCTTCCACATCCCAGTCTGACGCTCTATCCACTGCTCCCCCACCTACCTGGTCAGGCCAAGGTTGCATGATTTATAAATAACAGTCCAGGGACTTGAATCCAGGTCTCCCCAACCACAGAGTCAGGGTTCTGAACCGGTTTACTCTAGTTCCTTAAAAACAAAAATTTGGAATGGATTTGCAAACTTGAAAGCACTTGTGACAAGGTTACAAAACTATGGATTTTTTTCTTTACTTTTAAAAAAACTATCTTTAATGTTGTGTTACATTTGCAATTTTAAAAAGAGGGGACAAAACTCTAATATTTAAAAATCCCATTTCCTAAATATCCTGCTCTTAACTAGAAAGGATTCTGAAAAGTCATTTAAGTGGCTGATAAGTAAGTATGCTAGTCATTTTATTATTACATCATTAGAGGATTTTTAGAGCCATATTTTAAGCCAATAGAATAGTTTTCTCATGGTTCACGATGGGATAGGCAAGTGGGTAGAGAGGAGGAAGCTATTGGACTTTCTCCATGTGCTTCATTTGGGACTACCCCACAATTTATTGCTCTCTCCAGTGATTCCAGCTAGAATTTTTCACTGAAGCTTTCTAGTGCATAGCTTGGTTTTCCTAACTGCTCAAGTATCTTAGCTTTTCTCTCTTCCCTGGACTCACTTCAGCTCACTGGCATGACAGCACAGGAATTCCTGTTCTGGCCTTCATACATGACTCATAAGCATCTCAGAGGATCACTGAATGACCTCATGGAACATGCTGTGCTACTTCCTCAGTTGTCCCTGTGTCGCAGGGGAGTAACTGTTGGTTACGGATGACAACTACTCAGAAAGAAAGAAATGAATCTTGGTCATTGCCAGACTTTGCAGGAAGAGTGCTCAGGATTTGACAAAGAACCTTCTAGAATTGCTGAAGAGGAGATCTTCGTTTGAGTTTTGTTTGGAGGGAAGATCGGGCTGACAGTGGTTATCTAGGATTTTTAGGGTACTTTGTAAATTATTGTCATAATTTATAGATCAATCAGATGTGCTTTGGAAGGCAATGCATGGTACACAGAGCTGTTGACTCAACAGAAACTTTACCTTGTTCCTTAACCCTGTTTCTTCTTAGGAGTGGAAGTGAGTGGGCATTTCCCTTTCTCTAGAAGCTGAAGGCAGTAGAAAGCAGGCTGGCAAACTACATCGCTGTCAGGTAGGGTAATTTGAGGAATACTAGGAAGCACCCTTAAGTCTACCAGGAATGCTTCTCAGAGTGCTGTGGAGATTGCAGGGATGTGAGAAGTTTAGGATCAGTCCAGGGAAAGACTTAAAAGGGGAGAGAGCCTACACTTTGGCTCTGGGGTCTGGAAGGATGACAGGAGCATCAGTGGAACTGACAAAAGTTTGGGGAGAAAATCCTCAGATTACAGATACCATGTATATCTCTTCCTAACATCCAGATTCCAGTTCTATGAAATGGATCTGAATCCTGGAGAGGTCAGTAAGGTGGAAAACTTGGTGAGGACGTTGGAATGGGCAGCCTCAGCATCACAGACAAGGTAAGGGCCGGAAGGCACTGCGAGTGGTTTTCTTCATAGGTCACACTGAGCCATATTCCTAGCTCCCCGCTCTGGGCTTAGATTATTTAGAACATCCATTTGTTCAGGCAGATGACTTGCTGGCATGAACATTCGGGGTAAAAATGTTGGATAAAACCTGGGTCTGAGTCAGAGCTAGAGCTACCCCATAGCCTAGTTTTTTTGTGAGTGTTTTTTTTTTTCAACTCCCCTCAACCCCTACAACCCCAGACCACAACAGGGCTGTCTGGTTGACTGGCTTGCTCAGCCCCCATATCAGACACCTGTCCCTGTAGGCTTTTTCATCTCACCCAACAGGGCTGACTTCAGGGTGTTTTTCCCAGTGCTTTCCCCAGACCAATTTTAGGCTCTGTGATCAGGTCTCCTAGGAGATGTTTCAGAGTTTAGGGAAATTTTGTATTTTCATTTTGTTTTTGTTTTCTTATCTAGATAAATGGGTTCCAAGTGCAAATGGTCTGGCCTGCCCTTCAGTGACCCTACGGGGGGAGGGGCTGTTTCATGTTATAAGGACCTCTGGTCAGAGACAGTGAGGAAGTACTATTTGTCACAGATGGTAAAGGTGAAGGGCAGGAAATTGTGTTCACCCAGGATTCTTTTGTTTTCCTTACCTTTGTCTGTGCTAAAGGTAATGTTTCATGGGAAATTGGCTATTAGACAACATGAACCTGAAGTTTGGCTATAGTTCTTCTCCAGTGTAATGGAAGTAGTATGATAAATGAATAGATCACAGATTCTAGAGTCAGATAATGCAGGATTTTAATTCAATTATTTTTAGTTTTTTGGCTCTGAACCATTAGAAAAGTGATTTGGCAATTCTGTACTTCAATCTGTAAAATAATGATAATTACTGTATTCCCACTTTTCACTGTTAAAGATTAGTGGGATAACATAAGTAGAAGTCCCAGGCATCTACACAATACAATTCATGGGACTTCCTTCCTCCTTACCCTCTTGAATATTTCTGGGGATAAGAATATACTCCAAGAAAAGAGTAAGAGGTCTTGACCCAGAGTCAATGTTTCCAAGTTTGGTCCAGGACCTGCCTATACCACCACTAGCTCTGCCTCCTTCAAGGGCTATTATAAAAATCAAATAAGAGTATAAATGTGTAGGCTTTTGAAAATGGCTTAGTAAATACTAAGCATTATCATTTGTGTATCTTTTGTGGTTCGTCTATCAAAGTTTGCTGTTTGTATTTAACAGAAGTGGCTTGGTGTACCACATATAACTGTGAACATTGGGTTAGTTACTTTACCCCTCAGGTCCCATATTAGTTTCCTGTAGGTGTCATAACAGATTACCACAAACTTTTTTACTTAACTGTAGGTTTTTGTAGATATTCTTTGTCAAGTGAAGGATAGTTGGCCAATAATTTTTATTATGAATGAACGTTCAATTTTGTCAGATGTTTTTTATGCATCTATTAATATAATCATGTGCTTCTTCTTCTTCTTTAAGAAGAATTCCCTCTACTTCTGTCTTCTGAAATAAATTGTAGAAAATTGGTATAATTTTTTCATTAAAGGATTGGTAGAATTACCAAAAGCCCATCTGGAACTGGTGTTCCCTGATGTGAAAAATTATTAATTATTGATTAAATTCCTTTAATAAATTATATACCTAATCAGATTGTGTCTTTCTTTTTGTGTGTTTTGGCAGATTGGGTCTTTCAAAAAATTATTTTGTTTCATCTAGGTGATCAAATTTCTGGGCATAAGGTTGTTCATAGTATTTCTTTATTATCATTTGAATGCCCATGGGCTTTCTTAGTGATGTCTCCTCTTTCATTTCTGATATTAGTAATTTGTGTCCTTTGTCCCTTTTTTTATAATTTAGTGTGGCTAGTATCAATTTTATTGATCTTCCCAAAGATTATTGATTTTCTCCATTGATTTTGTTTTCTCAATTTCATTGCTTTCTGCTCAAATTTTTATTATTTCTTTTTTCTGCTTAATTTGGATTTAATTTGCTTTTCTTTTCCAGTTTCCTAAAGTAAAAGCTTAGATTATTGATTTTTAGGTCTTTCTATTTCTAATATATACATTCAATGTTATAATTTCCCTCTAAGTACTACTTTTCCTGCATCCCATTAATTTTGATAATTTGTATTTTTATTTTCACTTTGTTCAAAATATTTTTAAATTTCTGTTGAAATGTTTTTCTTTGATTTGTCTATTATTTAAAAGTGTGTTGTTTAATTTCCATATATTTAGGGGTTTCAGGTTATTTTTCTGTTATTGATTTCTAGTTTAATTCCATTGTGGTCTGAGAGCAGACATTGTATGACTTCTATTCTTTTAAATATGTTATGGTGTATTTTATGGTCCAGAAGGTGGTCTGTCTTGGTGAATGTTCCTTGTGAGCTTGAGAAAAATATATATTCTTCTATTGTTGGATGAAGTAGTCAATAGATATCCATTATACCTAGTTGATTGGTAATATTTTCACTGTGTCCTTACTCATTTTCTGCCTGCTGGATCTGCCTGTTGGATCTGTCCTTTTTTTTTTTTTTTTGTATTTTTTTGAAGTGAGAAGTGTAAAGGCAGACAGACAGACTCCCGCATGTGCCCGACTGGGATCCACGCAGCATACCCACTAGGGGGCAATGCTCTGCCCATCTGGGGTGTTGCTGCGTTGCAACCAGAGACATTCTAGCACCTGAGGCGAAGGCCATGGAGCCATCCTCAGTGCTCAGGCCAACTTTGCTCCATTAGAACCTTGGCTGTGGGAGGGGAAGAGAAAGATAGAGAGAAAGGAGAGGGCGAGAGATAGAGAAGCAGATGGGCACTTCTCCTGTGTGCCCTGACCAGGAATCAAACCAGGGACATCTACAAGCCAGACCAACACTATACCACTGAACCAACTGGCCAGGTCCTCCATCAGCTTACTTTTAATCTATATGTGTCATGGCTTTCTTGTACACAATATATAGTTGAATCTTGTTTTTAATCCACTCTAACAATCTCTGTCTTTTAATTGGTTCATTTAGACCATTGACATTCAAAGTGATTATTGATATAGTTGAATTAATATTTATCATATTTGTTATTTTTTTCTATTTGTTATCTTTACTTTGTTGCTATTATTGCCTTGAACTCTTTTTCTGCCTTTAGTGATTTGAACTGAGCATTTTTATAATTTTATTTTCTCTCCTTTCTTAGTATATCAGTTATACATCCTTTTTTTTTCTTTACAGGTTGCCCTAGATATTGCAATATACATTTACAACTAATCCAAGCACATTTAATAACACTATACTGCTTCACTGGTAGTGTGAGTACTTTATAAAAAAATTACAATCTTAATTTTCCCCTGTTATCCCTTGTATCATTTCTATTATTCATTTCACTCATTACAAGCACATATAAGCATAAATACATAAGCACACATAACTGAATACATTATTGCTATTATTTTAAATAATGTGTTATATATTAGATCAACTCAGAGCAAGAAAAATATGTTTTTATTTTACTTTAACTTAATCCTTCTCTGTTGCTTTTCCTTTGTTTATGTATACCTAAGTTTCTGAACTATATTATTTTTTCTTCTCCCTGAAGAACTTCTTTTAGCATTCCTTACAAGGCAGAACTACTGGTAACAAATTCCCTCAAGTTTTGGTTGTCTAAGAAAGTCTTTATTTCTCTTATTACCTTATTATCTTAATCTTAGAGAGGCCCATTGAGAGTGACTTTGACAACTCTCCATATTAAAGTCCTTATTAAAATGAACTTTAAAAACACTAGCTTTGTCTTTCAAAGTCTCCTTGTGAGCACCAGTAATAACATCTTTCTAGTGTTTCATTTTTATAGCAAAACTCATGGAAAAGCACGTGGTCTTTTTTTTGTCAATTCTAGTACCTTTAGACAAAAGCTGAAAAATAAAAGTGGTCTTTCCAAACATACCATAGAATTCACTAAATCCTACCACATTGTGTTCAGCAAGAAAGCTGGATTTCTGACAACTGATCTGTACTTGGCCACCCATCTCTCGGTGACATTGACCCCAACACCTGACTTCATGTAGAGGTGTTCTCTGAAATTATAGAACGTCATCCAAGTTCCACTTTGAAATAACTAACTCCAATTTTGAGGTGGTTTGAAAAAACTTAATGTTTTCCTTGCACTTTAAAATGAGTTTATCAGGTGGAACTGCCCAGGGAACTTGATGCCCCTTTCCTGGAGACAGCTAACAAGGGGAGCACATTTCTGCACATAGCTGAGGTTTGGCCAGAATGACCACATAGCTCCCTTCCTGGCTTTAGTGATATAATCACCCGACTCAACTTCTTGGGAACAATAAAGTGATTTAAGGCCTGAAGGGAGATGAGCAATTTTCAAGACACAAAAAGTCCCGTAAGACAGGAAGCCTACTGGTTCCTTATGCATAAACTAGAGAGCAGAGGCACGACTGCCTGAGAAGAGTTTGCTCTGCTGTTTCCTCTGTGACAAGCTGCCGGGTTCTTCTCACCAGACTCCCTTCCTTCTCCTTACCGGCTGATGGATCTCAAGGGGCTTCTCTCCTTGAACTTGCTGTTTCTCACCCTGGCTTTTGAATTGAGCTGTGAAACAGGTGAGTGTTCATGTGTTTGAATAATTACTTGAATGGAGTCGGCTAGCTTCATGTCTTGAGAGAAGACATAGGGGCAGGGGGCTGTGGTTCAGCTGCCTCTTCCTTAGAAACTGGCTCTGATTTTTCACTTGCCACTTTCAAAGGGGAAGGAACATAGTGAGTTCCTGGGCCCCTGGGTTCCCAGGCACAGCCCACCAATCCTCGTTTCCAAGGAAACCAGGAGTTCTAAACGAAAGGCACAGGTCATATTCTAGACCAGCATCTCAGGGTGACAGACTGACTGAGAGGTTGGTTTCGTGTTGGTATCCTCTGGCAAAGACCAGGTTGAGAGACTGAGATGAGGAGATGGAGCTCTGGGAGAAGATAAATCCCATACTCTTGCCTTGGAAGGGGATGAGAAATATGGTCCAACAACCAAGGATTGTAGTGGGAAGAGAGGGTAGAAGTGAAAATCAAGGCATTCAGTTGACAACAGACAGTAGCCACTGTGTGGATGTACTCGTAGCTACTTTCATGCGAAGATTCCAAGGCAGCAAGAGGGGGGATGCCAGGATTTCTGGATCCCAGGGCTGGTTACAATACATGGTAAATGCACATGGGGAGCCCTCAGGGTCAGGGCAGCTTCAGTACAGGGCCAGTCACACAACAGAGTATTTGGAGTCTTTCTTGTCTTCCCCCTCAGGCAATCTGAGGTTTTCTGTTTGGTAGTATTAGAGCTGTGGAAAAGGTTTTTGAGAAAGAAAAAGCCAAGCAAGAAGTGAGCTTTGAGTTCACTGGGTACTGGGGTGAGAATCTCATTTCAGCTTAAATGCCTTGGGACTTTGGTTAGAATGTGAAGCAGAAGCAGCATTTGGGAGGGGGGAAATCCTGGGACTCCATGTGTTTTGCATTTGGGGTTTTCAAGACTGCACATCTATAATTGACTTTTCTAGGAAAACTCCAGATATGCTAGGAATGTCAGAGGAGCTGCACATGAGCTCTATCTTTTCAGATTCCCAAATGAAACGGGCCTTTCTGGCCCCACTTTTCCTCAGAGTCAGGCAGACTCATAGCTCTTGTTGCTGGATGTCTCAGAGGAATAATTGAGCGCAAGGTTCAGAAAGCCAAACTAATCCACTTGAAGCCATCACAGGAATAGCCATGATGCAGCCTATTTGTGACTCCACCATTTTTGGAATATCTTAGTGACTATCACAAGTGGTAGGACTTTTCCATCTCTGTGCTTTCTTGCCTCCTGGCACATGGAGTTTCAGGTGCTGCTGAAAGATGTTCCAATGAAGGCTGTGGAGGTCACTGGTTAGTGACTTACAACCCAGCCTTGTAGGGCGTATCTACTCAATTGACAGTAACTCCCTTGCTTGCATTTCTTCTTCTCTGAAATATGCACAAAACTTTTACAGTGATTTTATTTTTAAATACACACCCTGTGAAACCCCAATAAAACCAAAACAGAAATGCTTTGCAAGTGGGACAAGTCAGCCATGACAAATCTACCCAACCAAAATGCCCAATTCTTATAAAATCAGTACCCTCTCTCCTTTCTATCTATACTCAGCTCACCTTCCAATTCCCAGTCAGAACTGTAAAAAATCAAGAAGTCCATTGTCCCTTCCCTCAATAAAGTGAATACTCCATTTCCTCAATGGTACCTTTTAAAAATAGACTTTATTTTTTAAAGTTTTGGATTCACAGCAAAACTGAGGAGGAGGTACAGAGATTTCTCCACACACATGCAGTCTTCTTTATTATCAGAATCCCTCATTGGAGTGGCACCTTTTTAAAACTGATGAATCTACCCCAGTGGGATTTTTTTACCTCTTCATGCAGGTCCTCCCAACCACCTTTGTTATTTATTTTATTTAGAAAATTAAATTTAACAGGGTGACATTGATCAATAAAAGTACATAGGTTTCAGGTGAACATTTCTATAGCACTTGAGCTGTTGTTGATTATGTGGTATACTCATCACCCAAATCAAATCATTTTCCATCACCATATATTTGTCCCTCTTAACTCCCTCCCCCACACTTTTTCCCCATATCCACCTCTTCCTGATAACCACTTCATTTTTATCTATGGCCGTGAGTCTCAGTTTTATGCTCCACGTATGTGTGAAATCATATGGTTTTTAGCTTTTTCTGACTTACTTATTTTCTTTGCACACATGGGGGATGGCCAAGGGACAAGTAAATGTGTGGGTTCTAGACATGGCCTAACCATGTGTATGTAATAGACATGGGCTCGTTTTATCCCAAAATGTAGATCTAGATACTTCTATTTCTCAAAAGCTTTAGTAATGCCATCACTATCTCTGTTTCCTGTGTTGGGCTGGAAATCAGGACATCAGGGCTATTTGTTTTAACCATAGATTGACCTTAGATCATCTTATTCAACAACATGTATTAAAGACACATGATGTGACAGGCACTATGAGAGGCATGGGGGAAGCAAAATGAACAAACACAGCCTCTACCTAGCATCTGACACAGTGTCTGGTACATGAGAGCTCTTCCACAAATGTTTATTGAATGAGTAATCACAGTATGTATAGCATACTTATTATATATATACCAGGCACTGTTCTAAGTGCTTCATGTGTATTATTTATTTAATTCTCAGGTCAACCTTATGAGATATGTATTAATTATATTAATTATTGTTACCTTTGTAATTTTATTAAAAAGAAAAGAGAGGCCCTGGATGGTTGGCTCAGTGGACAGAGCGTCAGCCTGGTGTATGAATGTCCCAGGTTCAATTCTTAGCCAGGGCACACAGGAGAAGCAACCATATGCTTCTCTCCCGATCCCTTTCCTCCTACTCTCCCTCTTCCTCATCCATAGTCAGTGGCTCAATTGGTTCAAGCATTGTGGTAGGTGCTGAGGATAGCTGCTCAGTTGGTCCAAGCATGGCCTCAGGTGCTAAAAATAGCTCAGTTGATTCAAGCATTGGACCCAAACAGGGGTTGCTGGTTGAACCCAGTTGAGGCGTATGCAGTAGTCAGAATACTATCTCCCCTCCTCTCACTTAAAAAAAAAAGGAAAGAAAGACACAAAGTAGTTTAGCAGAGTTTCTCTGTAGTCACACAGCCTGAATCCAGAAGCCTCAATGAATAAAACTGGATAAGCTTATGCTTAAGGAGGGAGGAAATGCCAAGTTTGTGTTCAGGTCCCATGGTAAATGTGCCAGCTATAATTGATGCATATGAGATTATTCTAATTTAATTGAAATAAATTGAAGTATAAGAATTTTTAGGCCCTGGCCGGTTGGCTCAGCGGTAGAGCGTCGGCCTGGCGTGCGGGGGACCTGGGTTCAATTCCCTGCCAGGGCACATAGGAGAAGCGTCCATTTGCTTCTCCACCCCCCCCCCCTCCTCCTTCCTCTCTGTCTCTCTCTTCCCCTCCCACAGAGAGGCTCCATTGGAGCAAAGATGGCCCGGGCGCTGGGGATGGCTCCTTGGCCTCTGCCCCTGGCACTAGAGTGGCTCTGGTCGTGGCAGAGCGACACCCCGGAGGGGCAGTGCATCGCCCCCTGGTGGGCAGAGTGTCGCCCCTGGTGGGCGTGCCGGGTGGATCCCGGTCGGGCACATGCGGGAGTCTGTCTGACTGTCTCTCCCCGTTTCCAGCTTCAGAAAAATACAAAAAAAAAAGAATTTTTAAAAGATAAGAGAAGTTAATAAAATCATAGAAAGAAGTAAAGTGCATATGGAAATATTTGCTTCAGAATTTGGAAAGTGGATAGAAACCTCTTTCATTGTGTAAGTTTTCATTTAATTTTTTGTTAACTAGATTTTTATTGAAAGAATATCACATGTAGGTCTATAAAACTTCAACAAAATGGTATAAAATAAAGGTAAATTTGTCTTACCCCTCACTAGAGAAAACTAATGTTATCAGTTTCTTTCATGTACTTCCAAATATATATATATCTGATTTGTTGGATTTTTACAGGACTTCAAAAGAGTACTCTATATGAGTGCACAGATGTAGAAGTGAAGTCTTGTGGTCTGTTGTACCTGAAACTTAAGGTTCATAACTAAGGCATTTCCATCCCTTCACCTGGAAACTGGGAGAAGGGATCCCATACTTCCTTCCATATTATATCTTTTAGGAATGATATAAAAATAAGACAGTATATTCTGATTTTGGAAAGAGGAGAATTTAGACTCTGTGTTGTCATTTGTTCATTTATTCATTCATTTTTCTCATTCAGTTGTTTTATTCTCTTAGCAACAAGGATTTATTGAGTCCTTAGTATGTCCCCAGTAAGTGTTAGGATTACAGCAGTGAACATAATGGTCACAGTTCTTACTTTGTGAAGCTTATAACTTATAAGTGAGAATGACAGGCATTGAACCAGAGTTAAAAGTGTAGTGAGTGAAATGAAGGAGAGATGCAGAGTGTACAAACCTGCAGGGTAGAAGGTGCTGACCAGGCAAATAAAGGATGGTAACAGGATTTCAGTCTGGAGAATGGTAGGTACACACATTCTAAGATAGAAAGACCCAGCAGCATTAAGGAATGGGAACAGGATGGCTAATGGAACTATGGTTTTAAAAAGCAACCTTACGCAAGTTATCTTTTCTTTCTTGCCATAGGAACTTTGAGGCTTTACAAGTTCTGACTCTTCTGTATCGGAAAAACGTTCTACAAGCACTTGTAAGCAAGATGTTACAAGCGCATGCGAATGTTTAGAGGGAGTGCTGTTATTATGGTAGAATCCATCTTGTGAAAAGGTTGGCTAAGTGCTACTGATTTCAGGAAAATATCCATGGTTTACATGAATCACTCTACTTTCTAAGTAATAGAATTACCCTTGAAGGAAAGTGAGTTAGTGTTAACAGCTACAAATGTTCCCTCCAGACCCTTTCAGTAAACAGGAGTGACTGAATCACAGACCCACTGGAAACACTCATCAAGCAGCAGCATGTTTCAGGAGCAGGAACTCCCCTTGAAGTGTTTTATGAACCTCTTTAAAGTCCCCACTTATTTTTCCACTTGTGTTTAGGTTCTTATGACTTCAAGTCCCCTAGCCACACACACACAGAGTTGTTACCTCATATTCTTATGTGTTTTTGAGGCTTCAGGGTCTCTTCCTAACTGAATTTTGATTCCACTTCCCATGACTGAGTGTACACAAACCACTCAGCCTGTTTTTCTCACCTGCCCCTTCTTTTCTTCTTTCCCCTCCTTTCTTTCTTTCTCTTTCTTCCTTCCTTTCTTTCTTTCTTTCTTTCTTTCTTTCTTTCTTTCTTTCTTTCATTCTTTTTTATTTTTCTGGTACTCTCTTTTTTATCCTATATCCTCTCTCTTCCCCACTCTCTACAAATCCTGAATGCATTCTGAATGCAACCATGGTGTGTGGGTGTTGGGTTAGGGACACACGGGAGGTGTATGGGATGAGGGAGGGTTATAGTGTAAAAGTAGGAATCATTTCTATTTCTTTTCTCTCCATATCAAAATTAGTCTAAAAATATAGACAGTATGACAGTAATTCTTAATCTTTTTTTTGAACCTCAGACCTTTTTGAGAAATGACATTTCTGGATGTTTTACCAGAAAAATGTGTTTATGCTTTTCAGCACAACTTTTTGTACACAATTTCAAGGGGCTCGTGCAGCACAGGACATTTTTTCTTCTCTGTATCTCTCACATTATCTGGACAGTCAGGTATTCATTCATTAGTGTGGTTGAAAGAAATTTCAACATACTTCCCAAATTATCCTTGTAAAAACACCAGCATTCCTCATGTAATCAATTAGACAACACAGAAAGCCCTCTGTTTTCAGACTTGATATATGTGCAATATTTTTAAAAAAAACAAATGGTAAACTTTCTTTCTCATTTTTTTAATGAGTCTCAACCATTCTAATCCTGATGTTAGCCCAGGTAGACTTTTTTTTTTTTTTTTCCCCCTGATCTCTGAATCTCTAGTCTGATATTAGCTGGGCTCTTTTTAAAGGCAGCATTAGAATTTCGAGGTATTTTGGTATCAAGAACATTTTGGCCAGTTGCCTAATTTTCCAACAACCCGTCTTAATCACAAATTAATTGTGTCTTTTTTAGGTGGCGGCATTACTTAAGCAAACAGTTTTATTTTTCTCTTCTGACTTTCTTATCTACTAGAACAATCTATGCTCTGAGTCATGGGCTCCTTCTTTTATGAACATTAACTTATGGTTAAGTTCAGTTATTAAGTCATTTATATGTTGGGCAAAGCTAAATAAGCGACATTTTAGTCAAGTATCATGGCTTTTTGCACTTATAAATTGAATAGATACTGATTAAAAGCCTACTATGTGCCAATCACTGTTATTTGTCCTAGGGACAAAACAGTGAACAAAATAAAATTCTTTCGTTTGAGAGTTTACATTTTAGTGGGGAAGACAAAAATAAAATAAACAAATATTCAATATACCATCAGACAGTGGTAAGTACAACATGATGGGGAATGCTGTTTTAGACAGGACAGTCAGAGCATATTTCCCAGAGAGATAATTTTTTTAAAGAAACTTAAAATAAAGTGAGGGAATGAGATAACCAGATACGTAAAAGAAAATATTTCCAGACAGGGAGGGGGAGAGAGAGAGAGAGAGAGAGAGAGAGAAATGCAAACACTTTAAACTAGAAATGTTCTCTTCTTTTATTGATTATTTTTTATGAGAAAGTGACAGGAAAAGAAAGAGATGAGAAGCATCAACTCATAGTTGCAGCACTTTAGTTGTTCATTGTTTGCTTCTCATATGTGCCTTGACCAGGAGGCTCAAGCTGAGTCAGTGACTCCTCGCTCAAGCCAAAGACCTCGGGTTTAAGCCAGTGACCTCTGGGTTCAAGCGAGCAACCCCATACTCAAGCCAGTGAGCCCATGTTCCAGCCAGGGGACTCAGTGTTTCAAACCAGAGACCTCAGCATTCTGGGTAGATGCTCTATTTACTGTGCCACCACTGGTCAGGCTAGAAATGTTTTTGTTGAGTGAAGAAACAACCAGAATCAGTGTGTCCAGAGTGCAAAGAGAAGAGACAGAAGGAAAGAAATGGAGTTAGAGCAGTACCAGGGACTGGGTTATTCAGTCACTGAAGTCAGAACAAGAACTATCGATTTTTTATTTTATGAGTGCTAGAAAGCTGTGAAAGTTTAAAAACATTAAAAAAAAATCTGACATAGTTTTAAAAGATTACCCTGTCCATTGTATGGATGCAGAAGATTAGTAGGAAGACAATGGGCAGTGCCCAAGCCCATGATGATGGTGGTAGAAACAAACCTGATGTGCTAGGATGTGCTAGGATGCCAGATATACTTTGAAGGCATCCTAGGAATTGCTGATAGACTAAATGTGGAATATAAGGAAAAAAGGAGTCAGGATGATTCCAGTATTTTGCCCTGAAATTTAAGAGAATTGTGATGTTATTTGCAGAAGGAGCTATGGAATCAAAAGTTCATTTGCTAAGTTATAAATGCCATTTCAACTTCCAAATACTGAGGAGACCAGTTAAGGGCTTGGATGAAAGAGATATCTCTGTAAGCATTCCAGAAGTACATTGAATTATGCAACTGGATGAGTGTGGCTGGGAAAGAGAAGATGTCTGAGTACAGAGTCTTGGGATATTTCAATAGTTAAAGATCTTTAAGAGCAGAAGTTTCCAGTCAAGGGGTAAAAAATAAGCAGCCAATAATATAGAAAGAAAATTAAGAATGTGTGGTGTTCCAGAGACAAAAGAAGACAGTATTTTAAAGCGGAAGTGATGTATTATGTCAGGTGCTTTTGAGAAAGCAAGATGAGGATGGATAATTTACTTGGTATCATGGAATATACAGTAACCTTGACAAGAGTGGTTCCAGTTTGCAGTAGGGAAGAATACCTGTTCAGAGTGGGTACAAGAAAAAATAAGTCAAGAAATAGAGACAGAAAATATAAACACACATAAAAGGACTTGGCAATAATGAAGCAGAGAATGGGGAGGTGACTGGGCATAGACCTGGGATCAAGAGAGGATTTTTTAAAGTTATATAAAATTACGTGTTGGTATGTTGTGTGTTGGTGAAAATAACCCATGACATATCGTGTCATAATAAAGCTAATGAGGCAAGGGGTAGGGCAATTGTAGGAGCAAAGCCCTGAAGTAAGTGAGTGCTCCATGAAGGAGAAAGCTGACCTTACATGGAATCATAGACAATTCATCCAAGTAGATAGGTTGATTCAGTGGTGATATTAGTGGAAGTTATCTTTTTGTTTCTTCTACTTCTTCAGTAAAATGAGAAGCAAGCTCATCAGCTGAGGTTGTGGGTTTGAGGAGAGAAGAAGTGTTAAATAGTCAGCAGTAGGATTTCTTACAGTGGTTTGAAAATTTTGGAGGTGTTTTAGTTGTTGTTGGCTCAGCTTTTTTGAAAAATAAAACAATTTCTCACTCTCAATGTGATTGACTATCTTATGGGTTTTTTGGAGGGCTAAGATACCACAGTCTGAACACTAGACGCCAAACCTTCCTGACTCCACATTCCTTAGACTTTTCTCTTTCCTCATCACTGAAATGATTATGCTCTTGTAACCTTGGTTTCCTGGGTTCATGACCTCAGGAATGCTTTCTGTTTCTCTCCATCCCTCATTGTATGTATTGGTAAGAAGTATGGTTGAAGAATTAACAGACTAGGATGCTGATACAGTTACTGGTTATGTGACATTAGGAAAGTCTTTTAATTTCTGTTTTTGGTATCTTAACTATCAATCTGAGTTGATAGAATTCCCTCCCAGATCAAAGAAACACAGTGTTCTAGTTAGTCTATACAGCTCTACAATAAGTAACTTTAAAATTTACATTAAAATATTGCAATTACAGTAGGACCCTCATAACTATCTTATAGACCACTATCTAGCAAGCCCCAGAATGGTCCAAAAAGAAGAGAGACTCACAGACAAGATGTGATTCTCAAAGAACTCCCCATAATAAGGGATTGTCTTTTCTTCCTCCCACAGGTGAGGGCTTGCTGAATTGCCCAACAATCCTTGGGCAGTTGGGAAGCAGTGTGGTACTGCCCCTGACATCTGAAGGAATAAGTAAGAGTACGAACAAGAGCATCCACATCATCGTCACTCAGGCACAATCACCAGGAAATAGTGTCAAAAAGAAAATCGTGTCTCTTGATCTGCCGGAAGGGGGCTCTCCACGCTATCTGGAACATGGCTATCAGTTTTATCTGGAAAACTTGAAGCTGGGGATCCTGGAAAGCAAGAAAGAGAATGAGGGCTGGTACTTTATGACCCTGGAAGAAAATGTTTCAGTCCAGCACTTTTGTGTGCAGCTGAAGCTCTACGGTAATAATGGTGGCTTCTTCACATTGGAGGGCTAAAATAGTCCCTTCCCTAAGAACGTAGGCCTCTCTCAGAAGCAAAGTGTATTCAGAATTGGGAGCAACTTGAAAGATCACTTAACCTGGGGATATTTGAACTGTCCTTTAGGAGGAAGTGTTAAAGTTCCACAAATCTTCTTTATCCAAATTGCACAGTGATGGGAGCTGATTAACATTAGTCACCCATAACCATATTTCCATAAGGAAAGGAGCTCAGGTACCTGTGGGTTAAAAGGTATAGAGTCCTAAGAGTTCCAAAGAGTTGGAACAAAGGTGGGAATTTTTTTTCCTGATTTTTAAAAAGTTTGAAGACCACGGATCAAACCCCACCTCTCTCTTATAGATGAGGCCACTGAAATCCAGAGTGGTTTGCACATGCTTTCACACATCTGTGTGGGTGGCTCACTGCGCTAGGGTCATGAGAGAAGAAGAGCTGAAACTGAGCCCACACAAAACTCTCCTAGGCCTGCGCCCTGGCATAGCATTGCAACTTACTTGGGGGAGAGGCATCTTTATTCTCATTTAAACAAGGACTCTGGTTATAATATGCCTGGTTGCAGAATTAAACTAGGATGTAGGTCCATCTGAATCTAAGGCAAGTGCTTTTTTGAGCCTTTTTAAGGCCTTCTTGAATGCACTCAGTTTGTATCTTTTAGGCCCAGAGATTCCCTTGAATTCCCAGGGATCCTGACTGCCATGTGGGCTGTCCTGCTTCTTCACAGTAGCTTCCTTATCTCTAAGGATAGAAAAGGAAGTCCCACTCACACTCCAGCATTTCTTTGAAATCCTCAGGTACCTAAAGGAGACAGAGCAATACCCTTTTCACCCTTCCCCTGGCCCTAGCATTCCCTTTCCTCCAAACAGCTTACACAGAATTCTTACCGTCCTCCAGCTCGTACCAAGGAGTGATGACCACTCCCGTAGTGGTCCTGGCTTAGGCTGCCATGGGCATGGAGATTATATATCATGTGTTTTCCAGAACACTTACTGCCTTTGTAACATCTTGTCACAGTCACATTTTGTGATCAAATTCTTACCTTGGGCCCTGGCCGGTTGGCTCAGCGGTAGAGCGTCGGCCTGGCATGCGGGGGACCCGGGTTCGATTCCCGGCCAGGGCACATAGGAGAGGCGCCCATTTGCTTCTCCACCCCCACCCCCCTCCTTCCTCTCTGTCTCTCTCTTCCCCTCCCGCAGCCAAGGCTCCATTGGAGCAAGGATGGCCCGGGCGCTGGGGATGGCTCCTTGGCCTCTGCCCCAGGCGCTAGAGTGGCTCTGGTCGCGGCAGAGCGACGCCCCGGAGGGGCAGAGCATCGCCCCCTGGTGGGCAGAGCGTCGCCCCTGGTGGGCGTGCCGGGTGGATCCCGGATGGGCGCATGCGGGAGTCTGTCTGACTGTCTCTCCCGTTTCCAGCTTCAGAAAAATACAAAAATGAAAAAAAAAAAAAAAAAAAAAAAAACAAATTCTTACCTTGGAAAATATGGTCTCTGCAACCATGGTATTTTTTTCTCAAGTCAAAGGAAGAGGCTCAATTTTTGAGTTAGAAAGACGTAGGTTTAGATCTCAGCTTGACTGTTTATAAGCTTGACTTTATGTAAGGTACTTCACTTTTCTGGGACTCAGTTTCCTCATCTATAAATTGCAAATAATTATGACTAAGGTTGTAATTGTTGAGAAGGTTTTTGAGAAAATTAAAGAATGTAATGAATATAAAACTCCAGCATAGTGTTCCTCCTATAGTAGTTGCTAAATAAATAACACAGTTTCCTTCCTCTTGTCTACTTCATGGTTTTAGAGTAAAATAGGTCAGTGAGGCCTATGGTTATCCTTAATTCAGATATTTTAAAGCAGTGAAAACACACACACACACACACACACACACACAATAAAATTCTACCACTATAAAGTCATTCTTTTAGGCCAAAGAGGTGGTGACACTTTAGCCAATGACAGTTAAAGTTATGGGGGATTTATTTATTTATTTATTTATTTATTTATTTATTGTATTTTTATGAAGCTGGAAACAGGGAGAGACAGTCAGACAGACTCCCGCATGCGCCCAACTGGGATCCACCCGGCACGCCCACCAGGAGCGAGGCTCTGCCCACCAGGGGGTGATGCTCTGCCTCTCCGGGGCGTCGCTCTGTTGCGACCAGAGGCCAAGGAGCCATCCCCAGTGCCGGGGCCATCTTTGCTCCAATGGAGCCTTGGCTGTGGGAGGGGAAGAGAGAGACAGAGAGGAAGGGGGGGGGGTGGAGAATCAAATGGGTGCTTCTCCTATGTGCCCTGGCCGATAATCGAACCCGAGTCCCCCGCACGCCAGGCCGACGTTCTACTGCTGAGCCAACCGGCCAGGACCAATGGGGGATTTATTGACAGCAAACTCCACAGATAGAATACAAGAGAACAATCAAGATCAAGGACACCAGGAAAGGCATGGAAATCCTAGCAATGTTGGTGGGAGAGAACTGAAAGACAATTTTTTCTTCCCTATTTTATCCCAAGGTTGTCCTAAAAAGGAGTATGTGGGAAGAGAAAGATGGTGCAGAACAGAGGTCCCTAGTAGAAATAAGTCACACTTGGAAACCCCCCGGGAGGGAAAATACCACTAGGTTACAGTTTCTTCTAACAAAAAAGTAAAGTCAAAATTTTAGGGGGCTCATTTCAGTGACGATTTCCTTCTCCCCCCTCCTGACAGAGCAGGTCTCCACTCCGGAAATTAAGGTGCTGAACTGGACCCAGGAGAATGGGAAATGCAGCTTGATGCTGGCCTGCATGGTGGAGAAGGGGGACCATGTGGCTTACAGCTGGAGCAAGGAAGCAGGCACCCACCTGCTGAGCACAGCCAACAATTCTCACCTTCTATATCTCACCCTTGACCCTCAACATGCTGACAATGTCTACATCTGCACTGCGAGCAACCCCATAAGCAACCATTCCCAGACCTTCATCCCAGGGTCCAGATGCAGGTCATATTCCCCAGGTGAGTGGTGGCTAGTGTGCCACATTAATGATATGGGTTCAAGCCCCACATGGGCCAATCACTCTGTTCCTATAGCCGTGGCCTTCACCTTGATCACAATACTTAACATTTTCTCTATAGTTTATAAAAGCCTTTCACGTGCATTCAGGGAGTGCTCTCCGCTCATAACAACCAGGGTGGCATTATTATTTTCAGTTCACAGTTGAGGAAACCAATAAGAATTGATGGAGGCAGACTGAGAGCCCATGTTTCTGAGTTGTGATTCTTCTCTCCTCCAGCCTTGGCTTTGGTCAGCACAGGTGGCTGGGTGAAGGAGTGCAGGTGGCAGGTACTGATTCCCCCATCCTTGTTCCACTAATGGTGGCACAGTTCTACACCATTATAAATATTTATTGATCACCTAGGCCAGTGGTTCTCAAAGTGTGCACCAGGGTGCACTGGTGCACCCTAGAAGATTTCCAGGTGCGCCCTATGGTATTCCAGAGAAATATGTGCCTGTTAGGGACCAAAAAACCAACAGGGTTTTTGGAGTTTAGATTTTTGGGAGACAGAGGTGTGGGAAATTGGCTGTAAGTTGACAGTGTGCCCAACCCCCCACATCACTTGCCTGATTAGGTTGCAAAAGGCTGTTAAACTGTGGTGCTGGATTGTTTACACTACCCCTTATGTTCCCCGGAAAGACTAGAGGCAAGTTTCTTCTATCCTTTGTTTGGTGTAAAGTTAAGATGATATGTATGGTGGGGGTTTTCTGCACTCAACACAATTAAGAGTAAAAAGAGAGGAATTCTTCAATGTATTGATGAGGAAATAAGAGTTTGCCTTTCAGACATATGCCCAAACATTGAAGAAATAGCTAGAACATCAGGCTCACGTTTCTCAAAAACACAAGAATGAAAAAACTTAACACATTCAAGCTGGGACCTGCCAAATTTACTAAATCTTACTAAGAATGTATCTATATGTATAAAAAGATAACTTTTTTGTTGTGTTTTTTTTTTACTTTTTAACTCCTCTTTTTTACAAATTCTAAAAAGCATAACAAAAAATGTAACATAAAAGGTTTTTTTAATGTCAGAATAAATTTAATTTTGTCATATTTATTTTGTTTAATTACCATAAAAGCACGCTTGAACCTTTATATTTTTTTCTTTAATATTTGACTTAATTATTATAACATATTTCTCAGAAATTTGTAAATAGTGCACCTACAATTATTTGTAGAATTTTAAATGCACCCTGACTTCAAAAAGTTTGAGAACCACTGACCAAGGCTGTAGGAAATTGGGAATAGCTATGGCACATAATCTGCTCTCCAAAAGTGTGTTATAAAAGTAAGGCATAAAACATTTGCTCAATAATGAAAAGCAGGATATAATGAAGGGCCACTTCTATGGAGTTGACAGTGGATCCCACAGTAGGTGAGAGGACCCAGGGAGTCGGCTCTCTGGCTGAGACCTGGATTAGGAAGTATGGCAATAATGATAAATGGTGTAGCACTTTATCAGTGGCAAAAATACTTTCATTATATAATCTCACAATAACCTTACCAGTGCCATCCTCATTTTACAGATGAGGAACTGGAAGCTCATGGCATTTAACCTTTCTAAAATTTCTTCAACTTATAAATGATAGAATCAGCAACTAAACCTAGATCTTCTGATTGCTCTTTCTCTAGAAAAAAAAAAGCACCATTATTCTGTTATCAGAAAAATGCAGGGCTGATAAAGTAAACCCATCTAACCACTTACAGCTGGAAACAATATAGCCACTTACTCTTTTTACCAACATATTTTATGTCCCTATCTCAGGCACAGAGGACCAGGGTGCTGGCCTAGCAAGGGATTACTTATGCCCTAACAGTCTCCCCTCTTCATCCACTAGGAGTCTCCAAGGAAACTCCTGCCCACAGTTGACTAGGTGTTTATAGGGAGGGGTTTCCAGATGACCAGGGATGGTGGGACAAGGAAAGCCAGCCAGGGTATGCCCTTCAGCATAGCATCTGCACTCAGTGACTCTCCTGATGTATTCCCAGCTGAACTGTTGGGAAAATCCCACCTGATCCCCAGTCTGCTTCTGAGAGTTCCTTAGTAAATTGAACCCATTACGTGTTGCCTCCCCAGCCATCCAGGGCAGAGTCAATCACCTGTCTACCTACTAAATGTGTCTGGTTGCTTGCCCACCTCTTACACAAACTACATTCATAGGCTATCCTGCAATTCAGACCTCTCTTCTTGCCCATAGTCATTCAGAATGTGCTGGTGGGACCAAATCAGTGGTGTTATATGATTTAGAGCAGGGGTCCCCAAACTTTTTATACAGGGGGCCAGTTCACTGTCACTCAGACCGTTGGAGGGCCGGACTATAAAAAAAAACTATGAACAAATCCCTATGCACACTACACATAACTTATTTTAAAGTAAAAAAAAAAACCAAAAAACAAAATGGGAACAAATACAATATTTAAAATAAAGAACAAATAAATTTAAATCAACAAACTGACCAATATTTCAATGGGAACTTTGCTCCTCTCACTGACCACCAATGAAAGAGGTGCCCCTTCCGGAAGTGCGGCGGGGCCAGATAAATGGCCTCAGGGGGCCGCATGCGGCCCGCGGGCTGTAGTTTGGGGACCCCTGATTTAGAGTTTATAGAACACGGCTCCAGAGATCTTAGATCCATTCTGCCCATTTTATTTACAAAGATAAGTCACTTAACCTAAGACTTAGATTCTTTCTCTAAAATAATAACTGATAGGTCTTCATTGTTTACTTATACCAGTTATGTAGCATCTCACTTAATCCTTATAGCAACCAAGTAGTATTACGATCCTTACTTTACAGATGAGGAAATATAAATCTGAAAAGATCACATAGAGCAAGTGACGGAGCTGACCTGTCTGACCCTGGAAGCCTTGTAGGTACTAGTGGAAAAGATAACACATTTAAAATGCTCTATGACTCATAGTAAAAATGTGTTGTTGTTTTTCCTTGGGACTGAGGAAACAGTGGCTTTTAACCCTGCACAGCCCTCTCTGTCATCATAGCCTCTTAGAGTTACAGCAGAGCATCAAATGTTTTACCCTGGCCCATTTCAAAAAAGAGGAAGATCTCTCTTTACTCTTATTAATGCAGTTTAACAGCAATTTCTTTCATGCAGTGCAAAGTCTTGGCAGGCAATAAGGCTTATGCTCGTACACTTGACTCAGGACACTCTCAAGAAATGTGCAGGTGCTCTTACACATCTAAGTTACTTTGAGGCCCAAGTATGCACTTTCCTAAACCAGTTTATGAGTATGAAGCAGGCTCCTGGGAGCTATGGAGAGACAGGAGAAGCAGAAACAAGGCACCATGAGAGAAGTCCTGTCAGGATCTCAGCTCAGTCATTGAGAACTACCCAGCAGAGGCAGCCTTTTACTTGCTTGTGGCTCTGTTTTATCATATGTAAAATGTAAAGAGTGAGCTAGTGAAGGTCTTTCTAGAGTTAGTCTGTGATTCAGTGGGTGTACTATGATTCAGTTGGTTTTCTGTGATTCAGTTGGTATGTACATTAATAAAAAATGCTAATGCTAATAAAAGGTTACAAAGGTGAAGGTGTACTAGTTTCCTAGGGCTGCTGCAACAAAGTACCACAAACTTGTGGCTAAAACAACAGGAAAGTATTGTTTCACAGCTCTGGAGGCTGGAAGTCCAAGATCAAGGTGTTGGTATGACTGGTTCTTTCTGAGGGCTGTGAGGGAAGGATCTGGGGCAGAACTCTCTCCTGGGTTTATAGATGGCTGTCTTCTTATATTTCTTCACATTGTCTTCCCTCCATGGGCATCTCTGTTCTAATTTCACCTTCTTCTGACTGCATTAGTCATGTTGGTTAGGACCAACCTGTAATTAGTTTTCTAGGGCTGCTATAACAAACTATCACAGACTTGGGGGGCTTAAATAGCAGAAATTTATTTTAGCACAGTCCTGGACTCTGGAATTCCAAGATCAAGGTGTCAGCAAGGTTGGCTTTCTTGGAGGCTTCTCTCCTTGGCTTCCAGATGGCCATCACATGCTGTGTCCTCTGTGCATGCACATCCCTGTCTCTCTGCATGTCTAGATTTCCTCTTCTTATCAGAACACTAGTAAGGTTGAACTTGGGCCCACTCTAATGGCCTCGTTGAACTTAACTATAGCTTACTAGGTAGAAAAATATTATCATATTAAAGAAACTGCTACTAGAATTCCTCTTTGGAAGAGAATAGTGTTTGCTTAGAATAGTACTTTAATAAATATTAAAGGGAATTATGTCAGAGTAATGGCAGCATGAGATATATCCTTGATATCGTTCCTTGAAATTTCAACAAATTGAAAAGCTAAAACACAGGGAAGAAACCCCAGGAGGGCTTACATGTTTGCCTGAAAGACTCATGCACCAAATGGACTAAATGAAGAAAAAAATCAAATACCATGGTTACACAAGAAAAATATATAGTTCAGAAAGAAAATTAAAAATCTTGAGAAAGCAATCACAATCACATGGGAAAATAGAGTTAAACAATAGAGAATTCAAAATTGGTGCTCTGAAAATACTTAATGAGATGCAAGAAAACACTGATAGGTGAATTAATGAGCTCAAAAAACAAATGAATGAACAAAATGAGTACTTCACCAAGAAGACTGAAACTTTAACAATGGACCAAACAGAGATGAAGAACTCAATACATGAATTGAAAATTGAGATGGCAAGTATAGTTAATAGAACAGGCCAGATACAAGAGAGAACCAGAGACATCAAAGACAGGCAACCAGAGATGCTACAGGGAGAAGAGAGAGACTCACAAATAAAAATTTTAAAATGATAGAGTTCTACAGGAATTGTCTGACTCCATCAAAAAGAACAACATAAGAATAATGAGTATATCAGAAGAAGAAGAGAGGGAGAAGGGAATGGAGAGCCTATAAAAACAAATAATTGATGAGAATGTTCCAAGCTTATGGAAAGAGTTAGAGCTTCAAATCCAAGAAGCAAGCAGAATACAAGTTACCTCAACCCAAAAGACCTAGTCCAAGGCATAATATATTAAGTTGTCAAAAATCAATGACAAAAAAAGAATCTTCAAGGCAGCTAGGGAAAAAAGAACATAAAATATAAAGGAAGACCCATTAGATTATCATCAGACTTCTCAGCAGAAACTCTACAAGCCAGAAGAGAGCAAGCCCAAACATTTAAAGTACTGAAAGAGAGGAATTACAAGTCAAGAATAGTATATCCATCAATATTCTTCTTCAAATATGAAGGAGAAATAAAAACTTTTCCAGACATACAGAAGCTGAAGGAATTTATCCCAGAAAATCCCCACTGCAGGAAATATTCAAGGGGATTAATCATTCAACTAGATACAAAGAACAAAACAAATCAAAACTACAAGTAAAAGTGCCAACAAGGTTACAGTAAAAACAAGGATAATCTATGACAACAAAGACAGAAAAGGGAAGAGGATACAGATCTGCAGCAGCAAAGAAAGATGGAGTGCAGAAGCACTCATAAGAAAAAGGAGCCTTATACATGTGAAATTTTTTCTTTTAACAACTAGCCATGAAAAAGCCACTACTGAAACAAACAGCTTAAAAAAAGAAGAAACAGGAGAAAAAAGTATGGAATACTACCAAACAAAAACAACTGACAGAAACAAAGTGAAGAACCAATGGAGACACAGAGCTATCAGAAAACAAAATGTAAAATGGTTATAGGAAATTTTCAAGTGTCAATAATTACCTTAAATGTAAAAGGATTGAACTCACCAATAAAGAAACATAGAGTAGCAGATAGGATCAAAATCAAAACCCAACCATATGTTACCATTAAGAGACACAGCTAAACTGAAAGGAAAAAATAAACTCAAAATGAAAGGTTGGAAAACGATTCTTCAAGCAAATAATACCCAAGAAAAGCAGGTGTAGCCATACTAATATTGAACAAGGCTGATTTCAAAACAACAAAAGCAACAGGAGACAAAGATGGACATTTCATAATGATAAAGGGGACACAATATCAAGAAGACAAAAGACTTCTTTGTATATATGTACCAAATTGGAAAGCATCAAAATATATAAGACAACTAACTGATCTAAAAACAGAAACAGATAAAAACACAATCATACTTGGGAGATCTCAACACACCATTGATGGCCATAGATTGATCATCCAACAGAAAATCAATAAAGAAATATCAGCCTTAAATTATACACTAGACCAAATGGACAGAATAGATATTTATAGGACATTTTATCCAAGAACATCAAATTATATATTTTTCCAGTGTACATGGAATATTTGCAATAATAGATCATATGTTGGACCACAAAACTTACCTCAACAAATTCAAGAATAATAAAATTATACAAAGCAATTCTCTGACTGGCTTTGAAATTAGAATTCAATGGCAAAACGGAAGTAAAGAAACTGACAGAAATGTGGAAATTAAACAACATACTTCTAAAAGTATGTCATGACTGGGTCAAAAAAGAAATAAAAGCAGAGATCAAAAGATATATACAGACAAACAAAAATGACAACACAACATATCAAAATTTCTGGGATGCAGCGAAAGCTGTAATAAGAAGGAAGTTTATATCATTACAGGCTTATATCAAGAAAAGGAGAGATCCTAAGTAAACAATCTAACATCACATCTGAAATAATTATAAAAAAAAAGAACAAAGGCAACCCAGAGTCATCAGAGGAAAGGAAATAGTAAAAATTAGAGCAGAACTAAGTCAAATAGAGAGCAGAAAAACTATATAAAAAATTACTACAACAAAGAGCTGGTTCTTTTAAAAGATGAATAAAACTGACAACCCCTGGCTAGACTCACTAAAGAAAAAAGAGAAATGACTTATATAAACAAAATCCAAAATGAAAGAGGAGAAATTACCGTAGATATCACAGATATACAAAGGACCATACCAGAATACTATGAAAAATTATATACCATCAAATTAACAATCTAGAAGAAATGGATAAGTGCCTAGAACTATACCTAAGTCACAAAGATGTGAAAAACCTAAATAGACTTATAAGCAGGGAGAAAATAGAAACAACTATCAAAAATCTCCCCTAAAATAAAATTCAGTACCAGATGGCTACACTAGTAAATTCTAACAAACATGCAAAGATTTGGTAATTATCATTCTCAAAGTCTTCAAATTATAGAAGAAGCAATACTCTGTAACACATTTTATGAGGCCAGCATAACCCTAATAACAAAACCAGGAAAGGACAATACAAAAATGAAAACCACAGAGCAATATCACTGATGAGTACAGATGCAAAAACCAAAACAAAATACTAGGAAATCAAATAAAACAATACATTATAAAATAAGACATAACAATGAAGTGGGATTCATTCCAGGAGCACAAGGATAGTTCAACATCTGCCAATCAATCAATGTAAAACATCACATCAACAAAACAAAGGACAGAAATCATATGATCCTATCAATAGATGCAAAAGAGGCATTCAATAAGATACAACATACATTTATATTTAAAACACTCAATAAATGGGTATACAAGAAAAGAACTTCAACATAATAAAGGCTATATATGGTAAACCATCAGCCAATATCATACTAAATGGTGAAAAAAATGAAGGCTTTTTTTCTTTTTTTTTTTAATAAATTTTTATTAATGTTAATAGGATAACATTAATAAATCAGGGTACATATATTCAAAGAAAACATGTCTAGGTTATCTTGTCATTAAATTATGTTGCATACCCCTCGCCCAGAGTCAGATTGTCCTCTGTCACCCTCTATCTAGTTTTCTCTGTGCCCCTCCCCCTCCCCCTAACTCTCTCCCTCCCTCCCTCCTGTGTCCTCCCTCCCCCCACCCCTGGTAACCACCACACTCTTGTCCATGTCTTTTAGTCTCGTTTTTATGTTCCACCAATGTATGGAATCATGTAGTTCTTGTTTTTTTCTGATTTACTTATTTCACTCCGTATAATGTTGGATAAAGAAGATGTGGCACATATACACTATGGAATACTACTCAGCCATAAGAAATGATGACATCAGATCATTTACAGCAAAATGGTTGGATCTTGATAACATTATATGGAGGCTTTTTTTCTAAAATCAGGAACAAGAAAAAAATGTCTGCTTTCTCTACTTTTATTCAGTATAGTTCTGGAAATTTTAGCCAAAGCAATCGGGCAACAGAAAGAAATAAAAAGCATCCATATTAAGAAAGAAGAAGTAAAGGTATCACTTTTTGTAGATAACATCATCCTGTATATAGAAAACCCCAAAGACTGCAGTGGAAAACTGTTAGAAGCAATAAACAGCCCTGAATGGTTGACTCAGAGGGTAGAGCATCAGCCCAGTGTATGAACATCCATATTCGATTTCCATCAGGACATACAAGATAATCAACCATCTGCTTCCCCCCACCTTTCCCCTTCTCTCCCTCTTCTCCTCCTGCAACCAGTGGCTCAATAGGTTTGAGAATCAGCCTCAGGCACTGAGGATAGCTGAGTTGATTTGAGGATCAGCCCCAGATGGGGGTTGCCAGATAGATCCCAGACAGGGTGCATGCAGGAATCTGTCTCTATCTCCTCTCCTCTCACGAAAAAAAAAGAAAAAAGAAAAAGAAAGGAAAGAAGAGAGGAAGGAAGGAAGAAAGGAAGGAAGGAAGGAAGAAAGGGAGGGAGGGAGGGAGGGAGGGAGGGAGGGAGGGAGGGAGGGAGGGAGGGAGGAAAAATAAACACCTACAATAAAGCCGCAGGATACAAAATCAACAGACAAAAGTCAACAGCTTTATAACAACAATAAAACTTCAGAAACAAACTAAACCCCCCCATACACAATTCCTCTTACAATTACAAAAATAAATAAATAAAATACCTAAAAATAAACTTAACAAAAGGTGTGAAGGACCTATATGCTGAAAACAACAAAGCATTATTGAAAGAAATCAAAAAAGACACAGTGAAATGGAAAAATATTTTATGTTCATGAATTGGAAGAACCAACATAGTTAAAATGACCATATTATCCAAAGAAATACACAAACTTAATGCAATCCTTATTAAAATCCCAATGTCATTCTTTAAAGAAATAGAACAAAAAATCACCAGGTTTGTATGGAACCATAAAAATCCCCAAATAGTCAAAGCAATCTTGAGAAAAAAGAATGAAGCTGGAGGTATCACACTACCTTACTAAAATGATACTACAAAGCCACGATCATCAAAACAGCATGGTATTGGCAGAAAAATAGACATACAGACCAACGGAATAGAATTGAGAGCCCAGAAATAAAACTACATATATATAGACAAATAATTTTTGACAAAGGAGCCAAAAACACACAATGGAGAAAAGAAAGCCTCTTCAATAAATGGTGCTGGGAAAATTGGAAAGCTGCATGCAATTAAACTTGACTACAGTTTGTCCCCCTGCACAAAAATTAATTCTAAATGAATTGAAGACCTAAATATAAAATCCAAAACAATAAATTACATAGAAGAAAACATAGGTACTAAGCTCATGGCCCTAGGCCATAGAGAACAATTTATGAATTTGCCCCAAAGGCAAGGGAAGTAAAGGCAAAAATAAATGAATGAGACTATATCAAATTAAAAAGCTTCTGCACAGCAAAAGAAACTCACAACAAAACATATAGGCAGCCAATTAAATGGGAGATGATATTTGCAAACAACAGCTCCAATAAGAGGTTAATATCTAAAATATATAAAGAACTCACAAAGCTCACCAAAAAACAAGCAAACAATCCAATTAAAAAATCAGAAGAACTGAACAGACGCTTCTCCCAAGAAGACATACAAATGGTCAACAGATATATGAAATAATGCTCATCTTCACTAGCCATTCAAGAAATTGAAATCAAAGCTACAAGATACTATCTCACACCTGTTAGATTAGCTATTATGAACAAGACAGGTAAGAACAAGTGTTGGAGAGGCTGTGGAGAAAAAAGAACCCTCATTCACTGCTGGTGGGAATGTAAACTGGTATAGACATTATGGAAGAAAGTATAGTCGTTTTTCAAAAAATTAACAATAGAACTACCATATGATCTAGCAATCCCTCTAGTGGGTATCTACCCAAAAATCTTGAAAACAATGGTACATAAAATTCACACACTCCTATGTTCAGTAAGTATTATTCATGGTGGTCAAGATGTGGAAACAACCAAAGTGTCTTTAGATAGAGGATTGGAGAAAGAAGATGTGGTACCTATATACAATGGAATCTACTCGGCCATAAGAAAGGATGATATATTGCTATTTACAACAACATGGATGGACTTTGAGAATATTATGCTGAGTGAAATAAGTAAATTACAAAAAGCTAAGAAGTATGCGATATCACATATAGGTGGGATATAAAACTGAAACTCATGGACATAGAAAAGTGAAGTGGTTACTGAAGGAGGGGATTGTGGGGGAGGTGGTTGTGGGAGGGGAGTAAAGGGACAAATATGCAGTGACAGAAAATTATTTGACTTTGGGTGATGGGTACGCAGCACAATCAACAGTGCAAAAGCTATAGAAATGTTTACCTAAAACGTACGTACTCTTATGGATCAATGTTACCCCAGTAAATTTAATTTTCTACATAAAATTTTTAAAAATTAAAAATAAATGCTAGAGGTCAGAAACTGGGACCCCCCCCCCAAGATTATGGTGGTAGGTTAAATAGATTTGTATGAGAAAGGGGGAGGACATTGCTGGTCTAGATATAGGAAGAAAAAGAGAAGGTCTGAGCCTGTCCAATGGGGAAAGCTGCCTGGTTCACAATGGATTCTGCTTCCTGTGACCCTTTATATCTATAGTAAAGGATTCAAAACCCACGAAATTCTTAGTGTAGGTGTTCGATTTTTGATTTAGGTTTTGAAGTGTGTGTGTGTGTGTGTGTGTGTGTGAGAGAGAGAGAGAGAGAGAGAGAGAGAGAGAAAACTGATGAAGGCACTGACTTTAGCATGTAGGATAGCTTAGATTAGAGTATGTGGAGCTGCTGAAGTAAAGATTTAAAGGAGCACAAGGAAGTTACTGCCAGAAACAACAGAAATTTTAGGCAGCCTGACCAAAACAAGCTGTAAAAAAAAGCTTTTGTCTATCTTCACCCAAATTTCTGAGGGCATAGAGTCCTTGACATTCTATTTCCATATCAATATCATAACTAGATAGTAGTATCAAATAGATGAGCGCCAAGTACAAATATAGTTGGGACTGCTAGACAATCAGGAAACTAAATCATAAGTGAACAATGGGATGCGGCTGAAGAACCTCTGGACATCAGTAAAAAGACTCCTCTGGACTTGAAATCTCCTTGTTCTTCCAGTCAACCAGCCAGAATTTCCCAAGAACTTATATGTGCCAAGTAATAAGAAAGTCACAAAAGAAGTAAAGAGAAGATCTCTGGCTTTAAGAACCTAGCGGCTATTGGGAAATTGAGGCTAGTGGAAGAAGTTAACCACATGCTGAATCTAAGTCATTGCTCTGGTGCTTTCCATATATTATTTCATTGGTTTATTAGAACAAGTCTGTGAACTGAACATTATTATGTGCATGTTGCAGATGAAGAAAATGAGGTCCCAGGAGGTATGAACAGCCTATCTAAGACAACAGAGCTATGAAGTGGTTGACACAGAATTTGAATTCATCTGTCTGGCTCCAAACGCCTTCTCTGAAAATGGTCTCCACAGCAAAAATAATGTCACAACTCAGATTCTAAGATGCCTCACATAAACCAAGGTACTGCAGTGTCCAAGATAAAAAGAAATATTGAAGCTAGAATGGTCATGTAAAGTGATAAAGAGAAAGTAAGATTGGTCTGGAAATCAAGGTTGGACAGGCCTGGTAAACAGCTGAATGAACAGCAGGGGAAGAGGAGAGAGCAAAGCATAGGGCAGGGGGAGGGGGGAGGAATGGGTGGGTATTTGATGGAAGATGGTGAAGGGGTGAGCTGGCACCTAAGAGAGTTTTGACTTACAAGATCTCTCAGGCATCCTAGCCTGTTGCTGCTTTCTTTGCGGGGTCCCCACCTCCACAGGCTAAAGCACAAACCGAAAAGTCTACAGTTTTCATTTCATCCAGCTCTGCCATCAACTTCTGTATCTCTAAGTACACTTGTCTGAGTCTCAATTTTCTCCACAGAAAATTAGTGGGTTGGGTGAGACAAGTGCCACAGTTCCTTTAAGGTTAATAAAGTCTATGGTTTTGTAACTTAAATCCTCCAGTAAATTCATATAACTTTATATCTAGAGATTAGGAGAAAAATGAAATCTCTTTCAGGACTATGGCCAGGTTGCAACTCATATCTGGCTGGACTGGCAGAAGCTGGTTATTTACATCATAGGACAAGAGCAGCAGATAACTTTCATCCTCCTGAGACCCTGGAAAAGAAAGGGAGGAGTAGACTGCTATTGTCAGAAGGGAGAGAGCTTGGGGGACTTGGTGAAAAAGGTGAAGGGATTAAAAAGTACAAATTGGTAGTTACAGAACAGTCATAAGGATGTAAAGTACAGCATAAGGAAAATAATCTATAATATTGTAATGACTATTTATGGTGTCAGATGAGTGCTGGAAATATCGGGGATAACATTTTGTAAAGTATATGATTGTCTAACCACTATGCTGTACACCTGAAAGTAGTAGAAAATAATATTGAAAGCAAACTATAATTAAATCTTTTTAATTTTTTTTTTTTTGTATTTTTCTGAAGTTGGAAATGGGGAGATAGACAGACTCCCGCATGCGCCCCGACCGGGATCCACCCGGCATGCCCACCAGGGGCAATGCTCTGCCCATCTGAGGCATTGCTCTGTTGCGACCAGAGCCACTCTAGTGCCTCAGGCAGAGGCCATGGAGCCATCCTCAGCGCCCGGGCAAACTTTGCTCCAATGGAGCTCAGCTGTGGGAGGGGAAGAGAGAGACAGAGAGGAAGGAGAGGGGGAGGGGTGGAGAAGCAGATGGGTGCTTCTCCTGTGTGCCCTGGCCGGGAATCGAACCCGAGACTCCTGCACCCAGGCTGACGCTCTACCACTGAGCCAACCAGCCAGGGCAATCTTTTTAATTTTTTTTTAAAAAGGAGACAAAAAAGAAAGAGAGGGCTAGAGCTGTCATGTCCTCTGGGTCTCAGTAATGTGCCCCAGTCATTGTTAGTTTACTTGCGTAGGTGGGTGGCAGAACTATCAGCAACAGTCCCCAGGAGACAAAAGAAAGGCTCAGTTGACAGGTGCTACTGATACAGTTTTGTCATATGCTATTTTCTGGCTTTAGGGACCCCACCTTGTTTGTTTTATTTTTATCTCAAATGAAATTTGAGAAAAATATTACTTTTTAAGTGATTTAAAATAATTTATGTGGTTAGAGTGTGTGTTCTTAAATGAACTGTGGTTTTAGAAGATCCCCAGATACATGAGGGAAAAAGAAAGAGGAAATGGTATCAAAATAGGAAGGACTAATATCATATTTGCTGGTCAGTTCCATGGGCTGAGGGGACATGTGGTGCATAGGTTGCTGCTTCTGCTTCTTATCATAGGATTTGGGAGGTTTCTCCACAGGTCCCCAGTGTTGGCAACATAAGCTCTGAATAATGAACCTCTTACTCATTATCTCTCTCTCTCTCTCTCTCTCTCTCTCTCTCTCACACACACACACACACACACACACACACACACACACACACTCCTGCACAGAGAGTTTTCAGCAACCATAAGTCATTCAGAGTGGTCATTCAGAATGAAGATCTCACAGGACAACTCCAGTCTCAGCAGTAATTCCATGCTCAAGTTTCATGCTTTATATAAATTCAGGAGTCCTATTGCAACTCCCAGTTTTTCCCCTAGCTTTTCCATCAAGTCCTATGACTGTGTTAAAGTTAGTATCTGGAAGGGTTAAAAAAAATCTTTAATTTGGGGAAGAGAATCTATAATCAAGATGTTTACAAAGCCAGTTCAGTGAGATTCCTTGGGATGACATGATGTCTGAAAAGACCAAGAAGAAAAAGAGAGAATCTTTTGAAAACCAGGAGGGAACCTCTGGTTAGCTATCAGGCTAAAGGCCCACTTGGATCTCAGTGGAATGCCTTTTCTCAATTCATTGAGACTTCAATCTGCATCTTTGGTCAACTCTGTAGATATCTGAATTGTATTTGCAAAGCACTCTGTTCCTTAATAATCTGCCTATTCCTTCCTTTCAACTTCTTCCTAACAAAATCATACATTCAACAACAGTCTTATTCTACAATCATCCTGAGACGTTAGCTACCCTTATACATTAATGTTAACACCTAGTCATACACTATTTAGAACCTTAATGTTATTACTATATGTAGAACCCCAGTGCTTCAGGTTGGCCCCCACTCTTCATTACCTTGGTGTACCTTACCCCAAGCCCATAACTCTCTCTGATTCTCCAAGAAGTCTATCTTCAGTGTGCAGCCATATTTCTACTTCTGGACCAAACTCAAGTTCTTGAGGATCTCTACACCTGCTTTATTATCCACAAAACAGGAGTAATGAGAGTACCTACCTCATAGGATTGTTGTGAATATTAAATACATCAATACACATGATGCACTAAAAATGCCTGGCCCATTGTAAATGCCAGAAACCTTATTGATCCAAATGTCTTTTTTAATGGGGCAATAGGTCTCAATTATTGTTTTCCAAAGTGCTGCTTCAGGTTCAGAAGGATTTGGTAACAAAGGTAAAGAAGAGAAAACAATAAAAATTGGCTCTGATTTTGAACCTAAGTGATTAGTACTCTAGAGCAAATATTAAATATGGAAATGATTGAGAGAAAAGGACTTGCTTTTTTATTTTTTTCGTTCAGGTCTAGCGGGTTCAGTACAGTTATTTGTATGGAATGGCAATAATAGCTCTCTTATGTTTGTTTTATTTTTTTAGGGTGTTTTTTTTTTTTGCAAAATTAAATTTAACAGGTATGTTTATTTTTAAAAAAGCAAAAGTAGACCTTTCTTTTTCCTAGTGTGTCATGAGAATGGTGTGGGTGCAGGGGGACAGCATATGGAGCCATCGTGTTCTCTTTATCAGAATGGATACAGAACACATTAGAGATTTTAAAACAGAGGTTGACTTAGGAGAAATGAAGATAAGTTTGATTTTAGACATGTGATGTGGTAGTTGAAGTAAAAATAAAGCACTTGAATAGAAAAATATTTACAGAAATCAGGAATATGGAAGTCAAATATAGTAAGAGCAATGAGATTAAGAAAAAAAATACAGATGTGGAAATCTTCGGCAGTATAAAGCTAATCTCTCAAACCTGAAAAACAAATGCCTCTCTTGAGAGAGAGAGTGTGGAAAGAGAACACGAGGCTCGTGTTTATCATCCCCACCTCTGTATAGAATATGTCGACACAGTCCATTTGAGATTGCCCTTTGACTTCTCTTTCAGAGTCAAGACAATGGGGACTGTATGCTGGGCTGTTCTTAGGGGGCATCATTGGTGTCATCATGATTCTCCAAGTGGTGATACTACTGTTGAAAAGAAGAGGTAGGTGTCTGACAATAAAGAGATGCTTATCAGATTCTTTGTGGTAAGCAGGGAACCTCTCATCACAAGCACCAACTTAATCTCTTCACTTTAGTTTTCTTTAGGGAGCACCTTTGCAAAAACACTAAATAAACATATCCTGAGACCTTGTGCAATTCAGTCTAATTCAAAATGCTTTGATCCCCTATGCTAAGCTATGGGAATAAAAAGAGAAATGAGCCATAGGTATCTAAATGAGAGACGTGATATACAGATCATTTAAATTCAATACGGCAGACCCTGCTGAAGGGGTCCAGACAAGAGGCTTAACCACATTCACTGGAGAGAAATTCAGAGGACTCTTGGATCTCATTCAAGAAAAGTTATATTGTAATTACTGACTAATGGAAGGATATTATAAAAGTTATATTGTAATTACTGACTAATGGAAGGATTTTTGCTCAAAGGTTGAAATCTTTCAATAATTTCTCTTTATCCTTGCAATATCCCTCTGAGAGTAGTAAGATAGTTGCTTCTATGTGCCTTAGCAGTGGGCTGACACAGAGAGGCTAAGTGATTCATGCAAGGTCACCCAGCTGGTGGGAGGGAATAAAAACTGTTAACTATGTCTCCCAACTACTAGGGTGCATTCCCCTGGAAGGGCCCACACATCATCAGAAGACAGCAGAGGAAACGTTCTTTATTAAGATTTTAGCACAAATTCTGACTCACCTTGGGAAAGTGCGTAATTTGTGAGGTTGCTTAAAGTCAAACTAAACAGTATAGAAAATCACCCACAGCAGACTGAAACCATTACAGCCCAATTATTTCCTTGCAGGTTAAATGCCTAGAAGTATTTCTCCTTGACTCTCCTCCAAATTGTCCTATAGTTCAGTATCTCAGGATACTGTGCTCCCCTCTACCACACCTTCCTAACCCATGCACACCCTTGGCTCCTTGGCCAAGTCAGAAGGCCTTGCCCAAGACCAGTACAGAAGGCCCCTGGCTGGCCATCTTATGGCTGATCTCATTCTCAAATAGATCTATGCTGTCTGTAGATAACCTTCTATAAAGCCCTTACCTTAGCACTCTCATGTTGGTTTTGCTTATATAAGAACATCTAGATCACAGCAGAGCTGCCTACTTTGTCTCATTTCCTCCATCTAAGAGTTAGCTGGGGAGGAGATAGCGGATGAGGTGATTCAGATAGAAATCATGAGTACAGCCTAGGGGATGGGGCAGGGCAACCACATTTTGCTTGGATAATAAGGAAACAGTGAGATATTAAGGTTGAAAAAACTGAATAACACACCCACATTAACCTAGTTAGTGGAAGGTGCTGAGATCCTCACCCACATTCTTTTCTCAACTACATTCTGCTCATCATATGGTTGTGCTCTGAAGGTACTAGTAACCCTCCATCTCATCACAGTTCCCTGTCACTGTACCCAATACACATATGCATCCTCATCTCCAGTCACCATGTATTTCTTCTCAGCCAGAAACCAAAAAAACCCTGCCTCAAACCTGTGGAAAAACCTATTTTTAATTGATGTACCCTCCAAAAGACTGCTCAAGAGATTATTCTGTTGGCAGTTTCTAATGCTGCCATCTCCAGAATGCAGCCAGACTCTGAAGGTTTTCAAATGGACTCTGGCAATTTTATATCCAAAATACGCTGATTAAGAACATGGGCTTTAGGCCCTGGCCAGTTGGCTCAGTGGTAGAGCATTGGCCTGGCGTGCAGGAGTCAGGTTCGATTCCTGGCCAGGGCACACAAGAGAAGCCCCCATCTGCTTCTCCACCCTTCCCCCTCTCCTTCCTCTCTGTCTCTCTCTTCCCCTCCCGCAGCTAAGGCTCCATTGGAGCAAAGTTGACCCAGGCGCTGATGATGGCTCTGTGGCCTCTGCCTCAGGCACTAGAATGACTCTGGTTGCAACAGAGCAACACCTCAGATGGGCAGAGCATCACCCCCTGGCGGGCATACTGGGTGGATCCCTGTCGGACGTATGCAGGAGTCTGTCTGACTGCCTCCCCGTTTCTGGCCACTGACAAGCTGTGTGACCATACAAATGACTTAACCTTTCCTCTGCAAAATGAGGATAATAGTATGTACTTCATTGTATTTTTATGAGAATCTGTGAGTTCAAACACAGAAATCATAGGATACAGTGGAATCCGAGGATAGATGGTAGATAGATGATAGATAGATAGATAGATAGATAGATAGATAGATAGATAGATAGATGATAGATAGATAGATAGATAGATGATAGATGATAGATAGATAGATGATAGATAGATGATAAATAGATAGATAGATAATACATACATACATCATCGACAAATCTCTTCATGTTGGTGAGTTAAAACATCGATGTTGAGCCCTGGCCAGTTGGTTCAGTGGTAGAGCATCAGCTTAGCATGTGGATGTCCTGGGTTCAATTCCAGGTCAAGGCACATAGGAGCAAGCAACCATCTGCTTCTCCACCCCTCCTCTTCCCTTTTTCTCTCTCTCCCTTCCCCTCCTGCAGCCATAGGTCAATTGGCTGGAGCAACTTGGCCTCAGGCACTGAGGATGACTCCATGGCCTCCGCCTCAGGCACTAAAAAAATGGCTTTGGTTGCAACAGAGCAACACCCCAGATGGGCAGAGCATTGCCCCCTAGTGGGCTTTGTGGGTGGATCCCAGTCAGGGAGCACACAGGAGTCTGTCTCTCTGCTTTTCCTCCTCTCACTAAAATAAAAATAAATTAATGTTGAAGTCTCATGGCCAGCAGAGGGTAGTACGGGAAGCATGTGGAAACAGTATTGTTTTCAAGATTTAAATTACTTATGTCAGGGGAGCTTTATGCTTCAGGTGAGAGCTGAAAAGGACATTAGACTGTCTACATATTCATTTTACAGTTCTGTAAACAGAAGAAACCCATTTAGATGACATGTTTTGTCCAATGCCAAACAGCTAATGAGAGCTGGAATGTAGATGTCCTAACCCTAAGGTCTTTTTCATTAGGTCTAAAGCCTCACTGACTTTGAGCTGACTTGAGCTGGCTCCAGAAAACCCGTCTTGCACTGGGAACAAAATATTAGACTAAGAGCTCTTGATTCAATGGTATTTTTGAGAAGCAACATTCAACCTTAATTTTTCTATCTGACCATTTAGGACTGTCCCCACAATTCTAAAGTTTAGCCTGAGCTGACATGTAAGACTGAAAATCCTTAAAAACTCGAGTCTGTTCTCTATTTGTTCTCCTGCAGCAGCTAGGACAGTGCTGGGCGGGCGCTTCTAACTTTGCAAACACTCATGGATTTGAACTGAAAGAATATATTTCAGAGAACTGACTTGTACCTCTTCTGTTACTTCCTCTGATCACCTCAATCCCATCCTCCATTCTACACACACACACACACACACACACACACACACACACACCTCAACCAGTAACAATCCTGAACAAAAAAAGTAATGCTGAAACCACCAGGCATTCCACGCCCATGCTCACACATGAAAATTACACATTGACATTTTGAATTCTTTGAGCTTCCCCAGTGGCTGCCCACTGTTTCCTCCCCAGAGATCACACCCTATTTCCCTTCCAAAGAAAAATACATCTTTCTTAAGTACTATTCCCTTTGACACATGCTCCTAGTTTTTTAAGAAAATTAATTCACTGCTGTTAAAATAAGTGTACCTTAAAGACTGTGTAATTTACTCTGGGTTAGGTATTCATTGCCTCTGCCTGGACTTCTTAATAGTCCCCAAATAGGACTCCATGTTTTAGTGTGTTACCGTATTTCCCCATGTATAAGATGTACCTTAATTTTGGGGCCTGAAATGAGAATGTATTACATAAAGTTATTGAACTCAAGTTTTATTCATCATAAAATTTATACAACTCCTCATCACTGTCAAAACTCCCGTCCGTTATCTTGTCCTCATCTGTGTCTGATCATTGTCTTCAACAAGTGCAAAAAAGTGGGAAATGCAAGTAAAAAGGTCTACAACCACTGTATAAGACACACTCAGTCTTTAGACCCCAAAACGTTTTAAAAAGAGTGCATCTTATACATGAGAAACATAGTACTACATGATGCATGCAAAGAATAACACAAAGCATTAGAAAGAATGACATACATGAAAATGTCTTCAACACATTGTAAGTGAAAAGCTCAAGTTACAGAGAACTGTGTATGAAATGACCTATTTGCATACAGCAAATGTCCAGGACGGTGCTGTCTCATATGGTGGCTGCTAGCCACATGTGGCTTTTTAAATTTAAATTAATTAGAATCAAATCAAATTTAAAACTCAGTCCTTCAGTTGCATTAGCCACAGTTCCAAGTGCTCAATAGTTACCTATGAGTTGTGGCTACCATATTTGACTTCAAACATGGAACATTTTTATCATTACAGAGCTGATCTAGAAGGCTATGCATCAAACTGTTAAAAGTGGTTACTTCTGAGAATGAAATTGCATAGGTTAATTGGGGAGAGGGACATACTTTTTACTCTATACAATTTAAATTTTTTAAAAGAAAATAAATTATTTTTGTAATTCAAAAAAAGCCCATAAAACTGATTAAAATGTTTTGCAACTTATTACTTCCCAGAGACCCTGGGCTCTGAGCAAATTTTTCATTTGGTAGGCAATAGGATGACATTATAGCTTTTATTGAGCAAGTAGTCTTAGGTTGATCAGCCTTCTTATACCTTCTCCTTCCTTTGCACACACACCAAGTCCCACTGAAACAGAAAGGTGAGATAGCTATGAGTGAAGCAAGAGGTCTTGAGCTGAAGAATACAAAAGAGGTATAGGTAACTTGCCCTTCCCTTAAAGAACTTAGAATCCTATAAAGGACCAGATTGCCTGATCAGTAGTGGCATAGTGAATAGAGCCTTGACCTGGGATACTGAGGTCCCAGGTTCGAAACCCAAAAATCACCAGCTTAAGCACAGGCTCACCAGCTTAAGCATAGGGTCACTGGCTTGAACATGGGATCATCAAAATGATTTCATGATCTCTGGCTTGAGCCCAAAGGCCACTGGCTTAAGCCCAAGGTCACTGGCTTGAGCAAGGGGTCACTGGCTCAGCTTGAGCTCCCTGGTCAAGGCACATATGAGAAGCAATCATTGAACAACTAAAGTGCTGCAACTGCAAATTGATGCTTCTCATCTCTCTCCCTCCCCCCCCCACACACCAGATTCATGCATCAAAAAATAAAGATTAAAATAACCAATTACACCTAACATTTATTGGTAATTTACTATGTGCCAGGCACAATTCTAAACACTTTCCAAGTAATGCCTTATGTAATTATCACAACAGTCCTATGAGACAGGTATTTCAATCCATTCTACAGATAGAAAACTAGGTTCAGGGAGTTCAAGTAACTAACCTAATGTCATATGACAAATATGCAGGGTGGGTGGGACTCAGTGCTTTGTTCCTATAATACTCTTAGGGTAGGACAGTATGCAATGGGAGTAAAAAATAGACAGATCTGAACAGAGAGTTTATGTTGGGGCCCAGAGGAAGATAATTACTATGGTTTTTTTCCCCAGGTAAAACAGACCATTACCAGCCAGCAGTGGAAGAGAAAAACCTTACTATCTATGCCCAAGTCCAGAAATCAGGTGTAAGTTCTATACTTTCTTTTTCTGGGATGTTTCCCTTAGATTTTTGCCAGTTCACCATGCATTTCTACCATTCACAGTCCTACGTGGGTTCCAAAACAAAATTAGGAAAATTAGGGAAGCAGAAATCATGAACAAGAACTCTCTAAAAGGTAGTAAGCTTCAGTGTCAAATGGAACTATTAGTTAATGAAATAACAGAAAATACTGGGTAATCTTCTGGACATCAGTTTCTTCACTGGGAAAAAAAATAAGGAAGTTAGAAAAACAAGGCATGTGACTCCTTTCAGACCTGGTGTTCTAGTAGTCTACGTTTCCATGTTATGACACTGTCTCCTTCTTTAGGGAAAAAGGTAAGGCTTGAGGAGAGAGGGTAAGGTTTTAAAAAGCTACTGCATGACATTTGTCTGATCCAAGTTTAGAAGTTCGCAAAGTGCTAAAGAGACAAGGAGGGAGGATCTTGAGGGTTCTGGCTTGAAAGTGGTTGAAGAAATGGATAATGATAAACAGGCTAGAAATGAAAGAAAGCAAAATGGTGATGGTTGGACTAAGACAACAGAGAGGGCTAAAGAAAACTAGAGTCATGATGAAGCTGAGCAGATGTTAGAAGGAAGAAGGAGCCAAAGGGATTATGATTAGCTATGATGATGATATAGCTTTTCACAAATGAAGACAATTCTAGGTTACCGGCCAGAATCTGGCCATTTATGGTGTGTGGGAAATCAAATTCTGGAGTAAAGGATATAAAGGTAAAGACAGCTTTGATTAGTACCTTGGGAAATTGCATCAGGTAATAATAAATGCATTTCTAATAGCCAGAGATGAACTTTTGGACAAATCTTTTACTTCTGCTGCCCTCTAGTGTCCTGGAGGGTTTACTGCACAGGCCATGACCACAGAACCAAGCTTCATTTCAATGATAGAGTCCCAAGAGCAACCTCTTGCATTTATACATTTAGGTAATCAGTTTCAATTCCTGGAATAGAAGCAATTTTGTTTGGTTCTTTTTGATGGATTTTATTTGCTAATATTTTAATTTTTTTTTTCCATTCAGGTGTCTGAGTGAAATTGGCCTGTAATTTTTCTTTTTTGTAATGCCTTTGTGTGGTTTTGATATCAAGAATATGCCAACCTCACAAAATAGGTTGGGGTATGTTAGTTTCTCAGTGCTGCTGTAACAAATGACTACAAAGTTGGTGATTCAAAACAGGAAAAATGTATTCTTTAACAGTTCTGAAGACCTGAAGCCCAAAGTAAAGGTGTCACACGGTCATGCTCCTGCTTAGACCCTAGGGGACAATTTTTTTTTTTTCCCTGAAGCTGGAAACGGGGAGAGACAGTCAGACAGACTCCCGCATGCGCCCGACCGGGATCCACCCGGCACGCCCACCAGGGGCGACGCTCTGCCCACCAGGGGGCGATGCTCTGCCCCTCCGGGGCATTGCTCTGCCGCGACCAGAGCCACTCTAGCGCCTGGGGCAGAGGCCAAGGAGCCATCCTCAGTGCCCAGGCCATCTTTGCTCCAATGGAGCCTCGCTGCGGGAGGGGAAGAGAGAGACAGAGAGGAAGGGTGGGGGTGGAGAAGCAAATGGGCGCTTCTCCTATGTGCCCTGGTCAGGAATCGAACCCGGGTCCCCCGCACGCCAGGCCGATACTCTACCGCTGAGCCAACTGTCCAGGGCCGGGGACAATTATTCTTTGCTTCTTCCAGCTCCCAGTGGCTCCAGGCACTCTGGAATTTGTTGGCTTATAGCTACAAAACTCTTGTTTCTTCTTGATCTTTACATAACTTTCCTCCCTCTGTGTCTCTGTGTCTCCTTCTTTTCTGTGTTTTATAGAACACTGATCACTGGATCTAAGACCCACCCTAATCCAACATAACCTGATTTTGAAATTATTACTATAATTATATCTACAAAGACCTATTCCAAATAGTCACATTTTGAGACTCTGAGTGAACGTATTTTGGGGGACCACAATTCAACTCATTACAAGATATACTTCCTTTTTACTATTCTCTAGAAATATTTAGGTAGAATTTTGTTATTTTTTTCCTTGAAATATTTGGCAGAATTCATGTGTGAAACTCTGAGCCAGAGATTTCTTTGAGGGAAGATTTAAATTATATTTTTATTATTTCATTTGCCGATTAGATTAGTAATTAAATATTTTTTCTGTTCTTTTATTGTCTGCCCCTTAAATAAGAAAATGTATTTTTGACTTACAAAGGTCTAATATTTATTTTCTTCCTGAACAATATTTCAATTCCATCTTTATTTTATTTTATTTATTTTTTGCAAGAGAGACAGATGGCAGGGAGACAGAAAGGGACAGACAGACAAGAAAGGAGAGAGATGAGAAACATCAATTCTTTGTTGCAGCACTTTAGTTGTTCATTGATTGCTTTTTCATATGTGCCTTGAACAGGGGTCTCCATCTAAGCCAGTGACCCCTTGCTCAAGCCAGTGACCTTGGGCTTCAAGCCAGTGACCTTTGGGTTCAGGCCAGAGAACATGGGGTCATGTATATGATCTCACACTCAAACCAGCGACCTGGTGCTCATGCCAGAGACCTTGGGGTTTTGAACCTGGGTCCTCAGTATCTCAGGTGACAGTTCTATCCACTGTGCCACCACCTGGTCAGGCTATTTTTTATTTTTTTGACTCCCCATCTTTTTTACCTCTGGATTTATATACCTTTAAGGTCATTATTTTAATTTCATATATATTTTAAATATATGACATAATTATTATTGTTTTCTTTTTTTTTTTTTTTTTTTTTTTTGCAACAATAAAAGCTTTATTGAGTACAGAGCGCATCCCACCCGACGATGTTCCCTGGTCCCGGGGACAGAGGCCAGGGAAGTCGCATAGGGTGACCCGTGTGGGGGATATTTAACGGGTCTCCTCTAGGGTGGTCGAGCTGATATGACGTGATGAAATCTCACTGGCTGACGGACGGTCGCTCTTTTCCCAAGGACTCCTGGGAAGTTTCCTTTGGCGCGCATGAGTGTGGGCGGTTCCAGCCAAGTTCCTGGGTCTGGGTTCCTCACGTGACCTTCCCCCGTTGCTGACCACCTTACATTCCGATCTTTTGTGTTAGTTAGGGGCGCCACTTATTTGTCTGCTTCCTGCTGGTTAGGGGCGTCGTGGGGAGGGGAGATTGGAAGGTGGTGGCTCTGAGGGGAGCTGGGAGGAACATCTGTTTGGCCGTGAGTTGAGAAACTTTGTGGAAGTTCCGTTCCTGCAGCATTACCCTGGGTTCTCCGAGTCCAGGCCGTGTCCTAGGAGTGTGAACAATGGGCCCGCCTGGCTGGCTTGGCCTCCCATCTGAGTGGCTTGTCCTCCACATAGAGATGCTGAGAATGAGCCTGCTGCCCAAAGGGGGCAAGTGCTCCGCCAGTGACCGGGCTGCTTGCAATTAGGGCAGGGCTTAGTGGGTGGCCTCAGGCAGGGGCACTGCCGGGACCAATAACCCTCCTTGCCACACTTAACGCAAGCTCCTGGTGGGGATCCCCTTTGCAGGCCGGACTTAGGGCGAGCACCTTCTGTGCCTTGCCTCTGTTGCTCTGTCGGCCTCAGGGCTGCCACAGGAGACTGGGTTTGGAACGTTACCTTCTGCCGCATGCGGGCCTGGCGAACAGCCTCGGCCTTTTCCTCCCGACCATTAAAAACTTTAAATGCCATGTTCACAGGTCTCAGATAGGGGTTTAGGAGTTGAGAATACGAGGAGGGGGGCTCATGAGGAGCCTGGCATCCAGATCTAGCTGGAAACGCTGGAGTCAAAAAGCTATTATTGTTTTCAATATGCATTTAGACTTACCCACATTCTAATTATTTATTATTTATTTATTTATTTTTATTTTTTTATTTTAGTAAGAGGAGAGGGGCGGAGAGATAGACTACTGCATGTGCCCTGGCTGGGATCCACTCGGCAAGCCCACTAGGGGGTGATGCTCTGCCCATCTGAGGCCATTGCTTCATTACAACCGGAGCCATTTTTTTTTTGTTTGTGTTTTTAGCACCTGAGGAGAAGGCCGTAGAGCCATCTTCAGTGCCGGAGGCCAACTCAATCAAGTCAATCAAGCCATGGCTGCGGGAGGAGAAGAGAGAGAGATAGAGAGAAGGGAGGGAGGAAGGGTGGAGAAGCAAATGGTCACTTCTCCTGTGTGCCCTGACCTGGAATTGAAGGTGGGATTTCCACACACTGGGCTGATTCTCCACCACTAAGCCAACCAGCCAGGGCCTTACCCACATTCTTAAAAAAAATTTTTTGTTCATATTTACGATGTCTATATGATATTATACAAAGACTGTGATAGCATGGACAAATATTCACATTTATTAATATTTCCTTCATTCTTCATTTTTAATAGCTATTTAATACCCTTAATAAAAACTATAATAACATAGAAATTTATTTACCCAATATTTTCTGTTTGCTAGAGACTCTTATAGGTCTTATCAGGGCTAGCACCTTGCACAATTCCAGGGGACAATCCGCATTCATAAAAAGCATATGATTATAATGTGCCTGCAGTTTCTTGCAAATTATACTTCCTAGAGTTGTGCCCTAACTAAACACACCAAGATACAAAAAGTACTAACTTATTACAGTTATGTTTAAAATAATTCCTTATACCTAAATAAAAATCATGAGTAGAAATCTAACAGCATGTTAACCATATTATGTTGAAGTGATAGAACTATGGGTGATTTTTTTCTCCCTTCTAAACTTTAATTAAATATGAAAATCATCACTATTTCCTTTCTCCCCTATGTTTCTACATCAAGTCATAGTAAAGTCCTTCCAGACAGGAAGACAGCAGGGATTGCTTCTGTTGCTAAAGGTCTCTTAAATAGTTTCACATTCTTCTCATTCATCTCATTGTTGCAAGTAATTCTTTCTTTTTTTTTTTTTTTTCAGAGACAGAGTCAGAGAGAAGGATAGACAGGGACAGACAAACAGGAACAGAGAGATGAGAAGCATCAATCATTAGTTTTTCGTGGCGCATTGTGACACTTTAGTTGTTCATTGATTGCTTTCTCATATGTGCCTTAACCGCGGGCCTTCAGCGGACCGAGTAACCCCTTGCTCAAGGCAGTGACCTTCGGTCCAAACTGGTGAGCTTTTGCTCAAACCAGATGAGCCCGCGCTCAAGCTGGCAACCTCGGGGTCTCAAACCTGAGTCCTTCCATATCCCAGTCCGATGCTCTATCCACTGCGCCACCGCCTGGTTAGGCGCAAGTAATTCTTTCTTAAGTTCAAACTTTCTCCAAAATATAGTACGTACAAGTTGTATGGGATATTGAATGTTTGAATCAGGCAATTACTGCTTGAATTACCTTCTACAACATTATTTTCAAAGTGTTGGCTAGCTCCTTTTTACTAAAATATGGTCTCTGACCAAGCATTAGCAGTGATCCTAGGACCTTATTAAAAATGCTGAAACCCAGGCCACATCCCAGATCTTCTGAAATGCAGCCAGCCTCCTAACAAAATTCCCAGGTAACTCATGATCACATTAAAATATGAGAAGCCCTGATCTACCCTCAAGCTCTTCCAGTAATGAGGGATTCACTGTCTCCTGAGGCAACTCAACTCACATTTAAATACAATTTATATTAGAAAAATTTTTATTATATTGAAAAAAAGATTTCCCTATAATTCTAACCTTGTTTTAAACCTGATGGACTTTACAGAACAAATCTAATTTCTTTTCTACATAGCAATTCAACAAAATACTTGGAAAGAAAGATTATATTCTACCTGGAATCCTTAAATTTTTCCAATTCCTTATCTCTTCCATCAGGTGACAAGATTTTGAGTTATCATCTATTAAAACATATGCTTTAGTTTCAGGTTTTGTTCTACATCCAGGAAAAGTGGAGAGTAGCATTATCATACACCAGTGTCCTCACTGGCACAGGGGGGACACTGTGATGATTTCCCTGGCATAAATTATATCATCGTCATCTTATAGGGATGTGGTCTCAATTTACCCCCACACTGACTTTATCCTGATATTGTGGATTTTTAATTCTTTCAAAGTGACATAACAAATAACAGCTAAAGGTTTTTTATGTTCCTGGCTCTGTTTTGTGAGAGAATGCAAAGAAATATAGGCCTTTTCTCAAGGAATTGGTAGTCTGGTTGCAGAAACAATGTTTAAATAGGAATGTGTTAAATTCAGCATACAGTTAAGTGCCATAGTGTGTGGGCTAGACTCTAAATACCTGAGGAATTTAGGTAAAGGAGAGATCATTATAAGTTGAGGTAACCAAAGAAGAATGGCATGATGGAAATAGCACACAATTTTAAAGATCTTAATGGGACTCTTGGCTTTAACACTTCTTGCATTATATACATTAGGAAAGTACTAAATATTTCTGGGCTTTGGCTTGTTGATCTGTAAAATGTGAGTGACAATAGTATTTAACATATAGAGTAGCTATGAGGCCTGACCTGTGGTGGCATAGTGGATAAAGCGTCAACCTGGAATGCTGAGGTCGCCGGTTCAAAACCCCGGGTTTGCCTGGTCAAGGCACATTTGGGAGTTGATGCTTCCTGCTCCTCCCCCTGTTCTCTCTATCTCTTTCCTCTCTCTCTCTCTCTCTCTCTCTCTCTCTCTCTCTCTCTAGTAAAAGTGAATAAATAAATAAAAATCTAGAGTGGCTGTGAGACAAATAAGAAGACATGTGAAGACAAATGAGAAGACACGTAAACTTTAACACACAATATGTGACTATTATTTAGTTCAATATTTGGACAGGAAAGAGAAGTAATGAAAAGCCATGTTATTGTATGGGGATGGAATTAACTCTACATATAATGGGTGATATAAGCCAGACTCAGATACAATGAAGATGCACTTCTCTTCTTGTGTCCCAGGAAGAGCCACACCATGGTTCACCATAAGGAATACTTTTCAAAGATCTGGGAAGTGCAAATGATGAATTAGGTTGACTCATGAGGTTTTGGGCTCCAAGATATCACTTGGGGAGTCCAAGCAAAGCTCAAAGAATTGAGTTCCAGGAAATTTGGGGAAGAGTTTCCACCTGGGAAGGAGGCTACACCAAATTATTCTAAGAAGTTTTCTAATTCAAAGCATTTTGATTTTGTGTTTCTTCATGGGAAGTGTTAGATGGGAAATAACTCTCTCTTCAGCTAATTTTTCACTTTTTTTTCTTCTCTTGTAGTCTATTCAGAAGAAACTTGATCCTCTGCCAGCTCAGGACCCTTGCACCACTATTTACGTTGCTGCCTCAGAGCCTGTCCAAGAGCCTGTTCAGGTGAGGCATCACTCTATAGAGAGGGACTAGGTGGAGAGAAAAAGTGGGACCTATGTAGAGCTGAAACAGAATACTAAAATGGAAAGGCAGGCCTTAGCAAGAAGGTAGCAAGAAGTATCTGTGGCCTTAGTTGCAGAGCTTCTGGGAAATCCTTTATGACTACTCACATGGTGTCACAGCTTGCTCTGCTCACTACTGTTTCTCTTAGAGTTGTCCAGGGACCACATCAGAATCAGCTGGTATATTTATTAAAAATAAAGATTTGGCCCTATCTGATTGGCTCAGTGGTAGAGTATCAGCCTAGCAGGTGGATGGCTCAGGTTCGATTCTTGGTCCGGACACACAAGAGAAGCAACCATCTACTCCTGCACCCCTCCCCTTTCTCTCTCTCTCTCTATTTCTTTCTTTCTCTTCCCTCTCTGCATCCATGGCTCAATTGTTTCAATCAAGTTGGCTCCGAGCGCTGAGAATGGCTTGGTAGCCTTTGCCTCAGCTGCTAAAAATAGCTCAATTGCCAAGCAGTGGAGCAATGACCTCAGAAGAGCAGAGTATCACCCCATTGGGGTCCTGCCAGATGGATCCCAGTCAAAGCACATGTAGAAGTATGTCTTTCTGCCTCCCCTCTCATTTAATAAATAGATAATTAATTAATTAGTTTTCCTGAGGCCTTCCACCTAGGATTCTATTCAACCAGAATGTCTATAATAAGTAATGAGGAATCTACACATTAGAAAACACCATCTCCCAGGTGGTCCTGATGTACATTTAAGTTTAAGGATCACATTTTGTGCTCAGGTCTCAAGTCCAGCTGCATAGCAGAATTTTCCATGGGAGCTTGGAAAAATACTTGTGTCTAGGCTCCATCCAGCCATATTTAATCAGAATATTTAGGAATTGAGCTCTGCATAGGTATGAGCTTTGCATAGAATGTAATATGCAGCCCAAAATGAGCCTCACCTATTCTACCCAATTGCAAAATCAGCACTGGATTAATTTTACTGGACAGAAAATTTTCCTTTTACTAAATGGACAGAAACAGATTCTGATCTAAAATTTCAGCTCAAGTTGTGCTCTATGAAATGAAGCATTTTAAGAGATGGTTAAGAATGAAAAGACCACAGAAATGCCTCATTTACTTCTTCAAATCTCTTACTGTACACATACTCTAACTTCAAAACCTGTTTAAAATGTAGATTTTTAATGAAATTTTCTTCAGAAAGTAAAACAGCATATTTCACATTTTATAGGAAAACCTTGGACCTGCTATTTGTTCAGTGGATAGAGAGTCAGCCTGGTATATGGATGTCTTGGGTTTGATTCCTGATCAGAGCACACAAGAGAAGTGACCATCTGCTTCTCTCCCACTTTCTCTTCAGTTTTCACTCCCCCTTCTTTTTATCTTATTTCAAGGGTTGGCCTTGAGCACTGAGGATAGCTTAGTTGGTGTGAGTGTGTCAGGTTTAGGTGTTAAAAAAGGCCAAGTTGATTCAAGCATTGGCCCCAGACAGGGGTTGCCAGGTAGATCCTAGTCAGGATGCATGCAGGAGTCTGTCTCTCTATCTCCCTTCATCTCACTTGAAAAAAAGAAAGAAAGAAAGAAAGAGAGAGAGAGAGAAACTGTGTGATATGGAAATAACCAAACTGCCAGATGTAGAGTTTAGAATAATGATTGTTAGGATGTTTAGAATGAACAACAATGGATGGTCACTACAAACACCTAAATAAAGAGATAGCAAGATAAAAAAAGACATTGAAATATTAAAAAAGAATCAGCCAGAGGTGACAAATACATTATCAGAAATGAAGACGACAATGGAAGGAATTAAAAGTAGGATGGATGAAGCTGAGGATCAAATCAGTGAGCTGGAGGACAAGATGAACAAATGCATGAAAGCAGAGCAGAAAAAAGAAAAGAGACTCAAAAAGTCTGAGGAAACTCTGAGAGAGCTCTGTGACAACATGAAAAGAAATAACATCCACATCATAGGGGTTCCTAAAGAAGAAGAGAAAGGACAAGGGATAGAAACTATTCAATCAAATCATAGCTGAAAACTTCCCTAAATTGATGCAAGGAAGGGTCTCACAAGTTCAAGAAGCACAGAGAACTCCATTAAAGAGAAACCCAAAAAGACCTACATCAAGACACATCATAATTAAAATACTAAAGCTAAGTGATAAAGAGAAAATATTAAAAGCTGCTAGAGAAAAGAAGGCTATCACCTAAAAAAGGAGCCCCCATAAGGTTGACATTCGACTTCTCAACAGAAACACTTGAGGCCAGAAGGGAATAGCAAGAAATATTCAAAGTAATGCAGAACAAGAGCCTACAACCAAGACTACTTTATCCAGCAAGGCTATCATTTAAAATTGAAGGAGAAATAAAAAGCTTCTCAGACAAAAAAAAAAAAAAAAAAACCTCAAGGAATTCATTACAACCAAACCAATGCTGCAGGAAATGTTAAGTGGCTTGTTGTAAACCAATCAAAGTGGGAAAAGAATATACCAAAAGAGGAATACAGCTTTAAAGAATAAAATGGCAATAAACAACTACATATCAATAATAACCTTAAATGTAAATGGATTAAATGATCCAATCAAAAGACATAGGGTAGCTGCTTGGATAAGAAAACAGGACCCGTACATATGCTGTCTACAAGAGATACACCTTAAAACAAAAGATGCACATAGACTGAAGGTAAAAGAATGGAAAAAAATCTGCGGTAGCAATACTTACATCAGACAAAATGGACTTTAAAACAAGTAAGAGATAAAGAAGGTCATTACATAATGATAAAGGGAATAATCCAACAGGAAGATATAACCATTATAAATATCTACGCACCTAATATAGGAGCACCTAAATATATAAAGCAGACTTTGATGGATATAAAAGGTGAGATCAATAGCAATATTATAATAGTAGAAGATTTCAATACCCCACTAACATCACTAGATAGATCCTCAAGAAAGAAAATTAAAATTAACAAAGAAACAGCAGACTTAAAGGACACACTAGATCAACTTGATTTAATAAATATCTTTAGAACCTTTCACCCCTAAGGCAGCAGAATATACATTCTTTTCAAGTGCTAATGTACATTCTCTAAGATAGACCACATGTTAGAACACAAAAGTAGTCTCAACAAATTTAAGAAGATTGAAATCATATCAAGCATTTTCTCTGATCACAATGGCATGAAATTAGAAATCAACCACAACAGAAATACTGAAAAATACTCAAACACATGGAAACTAAATAGCATGTTATTAAATAACAAATGGGTTAACAGTGAAATCAAAGAAGAAATAAAAAAATTTCTAGAAACAAATGATAATGAGCAAACAACTCAAAATTTATGGGACACAGCAAAAGCAGTCCTGACAGGGAAGTTCATAGTACTATAGGCATTCCTTAAGAATCTTGAAAAAGCTCAAATAAACAACTTAATCCTTCATCTAAAAGAACTAGAAAAAGAACAGCAAGTAAGGCCCAGAGGTAGTAGAAGGAAAGAAATAATAAAGACCAGAGCGGAAATAAATGACATAGAAGCTAAAGAAACAATACGGAGGATCAATAAAACCAAGACTGGTTTTTTGAAAGGGTAAACAAGATCGATGAACCTTTAACAATACTCACCAAGAAAAGAAGAGAGAGTATTCAAATAAATAAAGTTAGAAATGAGAGTGGAGAAATAACAACTGACACAACAGAAATAAAAAGAATTGTAAGAAAATACTATGAAGAACTGTATGCCAAAAAATTAAACAACCTAGGTGAAATGGACAAATTCCTTGAAACATATCATCTTCCAAAAGTCAATTGGAAGAATCAGAAAACTTAAACAGACCGATTACAACAAAAGAGATCGAAACAGTTATCAAAAAAGCTCCCAAAAAACAAAACTCCTGGGCCTGATGGCTTCACTGGTAAATTCTACCAAACATTCAAAAAAGAACTAACTCCTATCCTTCTTAAGCTATTTCAAAAAATTCAGGAAGAAAGAATACTTCTAAGTTCCTTTTATGAGGCGAGCATAATTCTGATTCCAAAACCAGGCAAAGACAACACAAAGAAAGAAAATTATAGGCCAATATCCCTGATGAATTTAGATACTAAAATACTCAACAAAATATTAGCAAACCAGATCCAGCAATACATAAATAAAATCATACATTATGATCAAGTGGGATTTATTCTGGGTAGGCAAGGATGGTACAACATTTGTAAATCAATTAATGTGATTCACCACATAAACAAAAGGAAGGAGAAAAACCACATGATAATTTCAATAGTTGCAGAAAAAGCATTTGATAAAATCCAGCACCCATTCATGATCAACACTCTTAGCAAAGTGGGAATACAGGGAACATATCTCAACATGATAAAGGCCATCTATGACTAAACCACAGCCAACATTATAATTAATGGACAAAAATTAAAAGCAATACCCCTAAAATCAGGAACAAGGTAGATGTGCCTCCTTTCACCACTCTTATTTAACATAGTACTGGAAGTCCTAGCTATAGCAATCAGACAAGAAGAAGAAATAAAAGGCATCCAAATTGGAAAAGAAGAAGTAAAACTATCATTATTTGCAGATGATATGATATTGTATATTGAAAACCCTAAAGTCTCAGTCAAAAAACTACTGGACCTAATAAACGAATTCAGCAAGGTGGCAGGATATAAAATTAATACTCAGAAATCAGAGGCATTTTTATACACAAACAATGAACTATCAGAAAAAGAAATTAAGGAAACAATCCCCTTCACTACTGCAACAACAACAAAATAAAGTGCCTAGGAGTAAATTTAACCAAGGAGGTTAAAGACGTGTACTCAGAAAATTATAAAACATTGATCAAAGAAATCAAGGAAGACACAAACAAGTGGAGGCATTACCATGCTCATGGTTAAAAAGAATAAACATAATTAAAATGTCCATATTACCCAAAGCAATTTATAAATTCAATGCAATACCAATTAAAATACCAATGACATACTTCAAAGATATAGAACACATATTCCAAAAATTTATATGTAACCAAAAAAGAACACAAATAGCCTCGGCAATCTTGAAAAAGAAGAATAAAGTGGGTGGTATCACACTTCCTGATATCAAATTATACTACAAGGCAATTGTATTCAAAACAGCTTGTTACTGGCATAAGAACAGACATGTAGATCAATGGAACAGAACAGAGAACCCAGAAATAAACCCACATCTTTATGGACAGCTGATATTTGACAAAGGAGGTAAGAGCATACAGTGGAGTAAAGACAGTCTCTTTAACAAATGGTATTGGGGAAACTGGACAGCTACCTGCAAAAAAATGAAACTAGACCACCAACTTACACCATGCACAAAAATAAACTCAAAATGGATAAAGGACTTAAATGTAAATCATAAAACCATAAGTATCCTAGAAGAAAACTTAGGCAGTAAGCTCACCAACATCTATCGCAGCAATTTCTTTGCTGAATTATCTCCACTGGCAAATGAAATATAAGACAGAATAAACAAATGGGACTATATCAAACTAAAAAGCTTTTGCACAGCTAAAGATAATATGAACAGAATAAAAAGACAAACCACACAATGGGAAAACATATTCGACAATACATCTGATAAGGGATTAATAACCAAAATTTATAAAGAACTTGTAAAACTCAACACCAGGAAGACAAACAATCCAATCCAAAAATGGGCATAAGAAATGAATAGACATTTCTCCAAAGAGGACATACAGATGGCCAATAGACAAATGAAAAAATGTTCAACATCACTAATCATTAGAGAAATGCAAATTAAAACCACAATGAGATATCACCTCACACCAGTCAGAATGGCGCTCATTGACAAAACAACACACAATAGGTGCTGGCGAGGATGTGGAGAAAGGGGAATCCTCCTGCACTGCTGGTGGGAATGCAGACTGGTGCAGCCACTGTGGAAAACAGTATGGAAATTCCTCAAAAAATTAGAAATGGAACTGCCCTTTGACCCAGCCATCCCACTTGTAGGAATATATCCCAAGGACACCATATCACCGACTGAAAAAAAAAAATGCACCCCCATGTTTATGGCAGCATTGTTCACAATAACGAAGATCTGGAAACAGCCCAAGTGTCCATCAGTGGACGAGTGGATTAAAAAGCTGTGGCACATATATACTATGGAATACTATGGCGCTATGAAAAAGAAGGAAATATTACCTTTTGCAACAATATGGAGGGACCTGGAAACTATTATGTTGAGTGAAATAAGCCAGGCAGAGAAAGAAAAATATAATATGACCTCACTCATTTGAGGAATTCAATGAACAATGTGAACTGAAGAACGGAATTGAGACAGAGGAGGGATCAGTGGGACCAGAGGAAAAGAGGACAGAGGGAAAGGGGATGATAGGATGGAATAAACCTGAAGGGAAAGGGGGAGGGCACTGTAGGGAGGGGGGCGAGGGAGATGTTGAGGGGAATAGGGGGGAGGGGGAGGCATTCGGGGTGACCCTAGAATCTATGTAAACACAATTAATTAAAGGAAAAAATGTTAAAAAAATAGAAAGAAAGAAAGAAAAAGAAACAAAGAAAGAAAGAAAAAGGGAAGGAAGGAAGGAAAGGAGGGAGGGAGGAAGAGAGGGAGGGAGGGAGAAAGGAAGGAAGGAAGGAAGGAAGGAAGGAAGGAAGGAAGGAAGGAAGGAAGGAAGGAAGGAAGGAAGGAAGGAAGGAAGGAGGGAAGGAAACCTAAATTTTTATCATTTCTGTCTTTTTCTTTCTCGGATTTTTTAATCCCCTCACCTGTCTTTGCCCCAAATCCTCATCTCCTCTTTCTCCCACTCTCCTTCCTTTTTTAGAGCTCAGTGATTTGGTATTCTCTTAGCTTCTCCAAACTGTGCCCCATGCCTAAAAGCAAAACAAGTGGTTTTTCTTATAAGTCAAGAGGACAGAAGAAAGCAAGAAGGAAGGAAAGAACTGAGTTCTGGTTCTCGGATGACTGGGACAGATCTCTCAGTCTCCTTGATGGCAGCCATACTCTTGGAGGGGAACTTCAGCCCATCTTGCAGGCAGCACAGGCAATCTGGGACCTGAGTGCTGCCTCCAGCAGTGCCTGACCTAACAGACCTTGAACAAGTCTCTGGGCTACATGATTTCTGAGACCCTTTGTTTTCCCTAAGCAGTGCTGTTTCTATTTGTCCCTGTGAAGCTAGTGCCAGTGGACAGACCCTGAACAAGTCTTTGTGCTACATGATTTCTGAGACCCTTTCTTTTCCCTAAGCAGTGCTGTTTCTATTTGTCCCTGTGAAGCTAGAGTCAGTCCCTCCACTCACAGACTTCTTCTGTTTTTCCCCCCAGGAACCAAGCTCCATCACAGTATATGCCAGCGTGACACTTCCAGAGAGCTGACACCACAGACCAGGTGAAAGGACTTTCTGAAGGAACATGGATGAGCCAAAATAAACACTGAACTTGGTCCCAGATCTCAAGTTCCTGTGACGCTCTGTTCACCTGTACACTTTCTGGATCAGTCCCCTGGAGATGTTGCTTCCACATCCACCAGTGAAATGGACAAGGAATGAAGCTTCTCAAGCAATTAGTCTGCTCTGCAGGGCTACAGGCCCAGAACAGAGTTTGCCATCTCTGTGGTGTGGCAGACAAAACGGATAATGCAAACCCAGTGAGTCCAAACCTTCAGGTGTCTTGCTCTTTACTGGGATTGGATAATGAAAACCAAAGGCAGAAAGCCAGAACATTTAGCGCCTTTCTCAGACAGCTGACCACCAGCCAGTCTGGAACAGTTTACATTCTGGCTGCCTGTACTTGGTTCTGGGAGCTGATCTCAATCACCATGCAAGCCTAATCAAGGCTCTGTGCCTCAGTTTCTCTGTTTGGATGGGCAGTGAAGGATACATTCCTTATTATAGGTAAAACACTGAGATTATTCTATAAAACAAGCTAAATAGTCAATAAACTGAAAACATGATGTTAAGTTCTCTGAGTTTTAGATAAAAGAATGAAAATAATCTAAGATTCACAAAAGTGTAGTTTTAAGAATGTGCAAATGGTGTTCAGATTTAAAAGAAAGTGCAAGTATTTGGTGATGCTATTACAAAGGAACTTGTCCCAGGGTAATTTTTCACTTCCTAAAATGATTTTTAAATCCTAGTTCTCTGGTGACTCAACTGAACAACAAACCTGGAACTTCAACTGAGACTCTTTAACCTGATTCTGAACCCATTTTACATCCATGACCTCACATTGCCAGGGTCTCTAGCTGGTACTTCCTAATCCCTCACACTAAATCTATCCTAAAGTAGAAAATTAACATATTTTAGCCCAACAGTTTGAAGTAATTAATAAATACTTTAAAAATTGCAGGCTGCAGACAGACCCTCTTTTCATAAAATCCTAGTTTCTTCCTATTGTCTTGCTTTCAGACAGGCCTTCTTCCATCGAAGCTCTTCTTCTTTATGATAAGTACTTCTATGACTCTAGTGAACACTTTAAGAAATCCCTATCTTACAACCATGTGACGAGGACCACCAACATTTCAGCTCAAAACTCCGAGGTCCTGGTCACTTTGTGCCTCCTTTGTTCAGTCTGTTCCTGTTTTCTTCCCGTTGCTTGCTGTAGCTCATTCCCTGGCACCAGTGTTGGTAATAGCACTCTGAGCTGCAATCAACAGAAATTGGTTTGAATTCTTTTTTAATATAGAAAATGATTTTACTGAAAAGATATTTGTTGGGTCAAAGAACTGCTAGAAAGTTCTGTAAAACCATGCTTTACAAATGAGCATGCTTTAAAAAAGAGAGAGACATAAGCTGCGGCTAGGACCAGAGCCCGAATCACAAAACCAGCCTAGGGATGACAATGCTGAGCACTAGTTGCACTGCCATTGCCCTCCCAGCCCAAGATCTGGACTCCACCACTCCCTTCCAACCTCGGCTGGACTGGGAAACTCTAACTGCCGTTGGCACTGTCTGCACCAAACTGACTTTCCCACGGTCCATTCTTCGTCTCTCTAGCTCTAGTTTCTAATTCAGAGTTTGGGACTGAGTGGCCAATCATGGCTCACATGTCCATGTTCTAACCCAAGGGAGGCTGGAAATTAAATATCTGGTATTTTCTACTTTCATAGTGGTGGGTGGGATCTGCCTCTTATCAGTTAGATAATTCCCCAAACATAAGCAGAGGAATTCAATGCTAGGGAGGCAAAAAAAAAAAAGTCCACTACATTACTCTTGTCTAACCTTGGGCTCATTAGCTGTCTGTTATGAATATTTTCTCCTTTACTACAACTCATATTGTCCCAGCAGCTCATTTGGGTTTTTCCTGTGGCTAAATTCCACCTGAAAGAATGGAAGAAGAGAAGGGGAGGCTATCCCCTCAAAATTCCTTGTCCTGGGCTCAAAACCTAAATAGGGAGGATGGTTGTGTCTCGGAGTCTTTGTGCCATTCTTCAAATGATTGGGAAAGCAGAGAATCCCTCAGATTTCACCAAAGGCATTGTGAGTAAGCTGGAACATTTCTTTTCCTCAGGCTTAGAAAGGTAAAACTGATACTTTAGAGTCTAATTTACCCATGTTTCTTCTCTAATGTTTTTTTCTGAATGAGCATAGCTGAATTCAAGAGAACTCAGGGGAAACTGGCCCATTTTCTATCCTAAGGGACTGCTATTCTGAAATACAATCATTCATTAGTCTCAAGCCTCTTTAGGACACTTGGTCTAGTCCGACAACCAGGATGTGATTGGTAAAGAATGTATATATTGACTAAGAAACCACTGATTACAATAAATCACTTCTCTTTCTGAAGTTTTTGTTTCTACCTCCTGGAAATGAATAAAATAGAGACAGTTCATCATGGAAATTGCACTCCTGTCTTTTGTTACCTAGAGCAGTGGTTTTCAACCTTTTTATACTTGGGGATAGGTGAAAATGGAAGAATTATTCCAGGGACTGCTAAGGCAGAAATCATCCTGAACATAAGCTAATTTGACTAAGATCATTGGGTCTGCAATCTTCATACAACATCAGGGTGGTTAACTTTTTCATGGACCAGTCTGTGAACTAGCGGTTGAAAAACACATGAAGTAGCAGTATGACAAAACGTGCATTATGGACTTGTGTCTCTATAGCTATAGTTATGAAATACTAAAGGTGGCTGATTTGATTTGATGAGCTGTGAGGTTGTCCCTTTCCTGGGATATGGGCAAGGGTTAGCTCTGTGCCCTCTTCACCAATGTCAAAAGCCACACTCCACATGAAGAAGAGAACTGTATTTAAAGGATTATTTAATTTTTGCCACTGTCAGAGTAATAGCTTTTTCCAAACTTCTCCAAATTCCCCTTGTGGAGCAAATCTAGAGCAGGGTTTCTCAACTGTAGCACTATTGACATTTTGTCCAGATAATTGTTTGTCATGGCTGTCTTGTGCATTGTATGATGTTTAGCAGATGTCAGTAGCACATCTTCTGGCCCTGATCATGACAATCAACAATGTCTCCAGACATTGCTAAATTTTCTCTGGCAGAAAAAAATCTTCCCACTGATTGAGAATCGTGAATCTAGAAACATACTGGCTTCATAGTGACTTTTACATAAACTAAATATACTTCTATATACCAAGAAATAGGGTCTTCAGAAATCACATTTTGAAAGTGTCCACTAAGACTATATTTTCAGGCATCATTTTTATAGTTTGTTGAAAGTGGCCATTTGGTCACTTAAGCATGGCCCACACCTGCCAGTATTCTAAAGTTTATCTAAATCCTAGAATTATCAGCATAGCTTTTTAAAAATTATGATGCCCAAACACTATCTCAAATCCAAATGAAATCTGGGTTGAGATCTATGGAACCATCAATTTAGAGGCTGTCCTTAGAACCTGAAAGGATTTCGTGAGAGTTCCACCCAACGACCACAAGAGGGAGATGTATCAATGCTTCAGCCCACCTTACCACATGCATCCACAACACCACTTCTCTTACATCTAAAAGATGTGGACCTAGATACAGACTTGCTGAGACTGGCTGGATTCTCATTGGCTCACAATACTTAACAGACTGAAGGGAGATTTGAGCTCTCCCCTTAGATATAAAGGAAATCCATTGTGTATTGATGACAGACTCTAATCAAAGTGAACTGTGATAAGCTTATTTCACAGAAGATTTCTAGTTCTACTCAATGTTTCACTCATTGAACAAATAGTTATTATGGTCCTACTAAGTGATAAAGCCTGTCATCCAGTGGGAGAGACAAGGAACACAAGCAATTAAAATGTTATATAGTAGGTAGACAGTCACATGATCTACTGGGGATTGATGTACTTGATAATAAAAGATGTTAGCAATAATTACACTGGGACAATGGCTGGGCAAACCAGAATGTGTAGTTACCCTAACAAGACACAAATAAGATCACTTGGTGTCACAGAGGGCAAGAAAAAAGATTCCTAGGGGGATAAAACAGTCCCCTCTATCAAAAAAGGTTGAGGAGAAAGGAAACTTAGAAAGAGTTACTGGATTTGGACTTAGTAAGATGACTGTGAAGTGAGAGAAGTAAGATTAAATAAAGATTATTAGGTCAAGTGAAGGACGGTGCTTTTTTAAACTTCCTGTCATTTTCTGCCTCCCCAAATCCTTTAGGGGTATAAATCAAACATTCAGGGTTGAAACCCTAGTCAGGGTTGAAAGAGACCTTAAAAGTCTCTTGTTTAGCCAAAGTCCTGACTCTCCTCTAGCACATCCTGATATTGTAACCCACACGTCACCACCTCCAGTAGTGAGGACCACTCACTCTTTCAGTAGAGGAGAGGGCATCCCTGGTTGTCATAAAGTTGTTGAGATAAAACAAATATTCACCTTTCTGTCAAGGTTCCCCTCATTTAACCCTTACCTATACTAGTTCCATTCTTGTACTTGCAGCTAAGGAAAATTTAATCTAATCTATATTTTTAAAAACCTTTCAAACATTTAATGACATTGATTCTTCTCCTTTTCTCCTACTCTCAACCTTTCTCTAATAATCCTGTTTTCTTCATAATAAACAAATTTTTCCTTCTAGCCATGAATTCTTTTTTGCCAGATATTTGTGTATGAGTGGGAATGAGGGGAATTTGGCAACTGCTTCACAATAAGAAGCAGGTGTCTAGTGACATTTTTAAGGCTTAGTGTCCTATTTGGTGTGATCTTCCATCTCTGCATAGTATCTACTGACAGCCTATTTGAGAACTTTGTTTCCTGTCTCCTTGAGAGCTCATGGGGATCCCTAAGATGGATTGGTATAATACCATAGCAACTATTTACTGCCAGCCTTGGAAAAGGAGGAATCAGAAATGATTTGGTCTTGGAAAGAGGTACTATTAGCCTAGACAGAATTTAAGTCAACTGGGAAAATGAGCAATCAAGAAGTCATAATAAAATGTTAAAGGGAGATGGAAAAACTAAGGGAAACAGTGTCAGACTAAAATGGAGAATATATTTTAAGAAAAATAGCCTCAAACACTTAAAACATGGTAGAAATCTCCCATCCAAGTACTAACCAGGCCTGACCCTGCTTAGCTTCCAAGATCAGACGAGATCGGGCATGTTCAGGGTGGTAATGCACCCCCATGTTTGTGGCAGCATTGTTCACAATAGCGAAGATCTGGAAACAGCCCAAGTGTCCGTCAGAGGATGAGTGGATTTAAAAGCTTTGGTACATATATACTATGGAATACTACTCAGCCATAAGAATTGATGACATCAGATCATTTACAATAACATGGATGGAACTTGATAACATTATACGGAGTGAAATAAGTAAATCAGAAAAAAACTAAGAACTATATGAATCCATACATAGAAGGGACATAAAAATGAGACTCAGAGACATGAACAAGAATGTGATGGCAACAGGGGTAAGGGTGGGGGGAGGGGGGAGGGGGCGAAGAAGGAGAGAGTTGGGGGAGGGGAGGGGCACAAAGAAAACCAGATGGAAGGTGACAGAAGACAATTTAACTTTGGGGGAGGGGTATACAGCACAATCAAATGTCAAAATAATCTAGAGAAGTTTTCTCTCAACATATGTACCCTGATTTATCAATGTCACTGCATTAAATTTAATAAATAAATTTAAAAAAATTATCTTTAAGATGAAAAAAGAATAAATAAATAAAATAAAATCATAACACTGATAGAAAAAAAAAAAAAAAACATGGTAGAAATCTTGTGTTCTCTTAATCTTACTCCTGACCCAATGTAGGCATCCCCTTGAAGTGGAGGCACTTCTTCTAAAGTAACATTTCTGATGGTTCCCCACACCCCATACCTCACTCACTCTATCTATCTTGTGAGAAAAAACACATGAGTTGTTTTGGAGAGAAGAACTGAACAAGCTCAAATCAGTCCCTTCTGACCTCTCTTTCTTGGAATCAATCTGTCTATAGGACGCATATATTCTTGTCTACTCACACTTGCTCACAAGAGCAGGCTGTCCTCTTGTTGGGAGGCCTGGGATTGCTAACTGATTGTTGTCTCCTCTTTCTTCTCCTTCTTCTTTTTCCAACCCCTTCATCATCATTATAACAATAATAATAGCCAACATTTATTTTCTTCTTGCTAAGTGCCAGGCATGGTCCTGAGTGTTATGTATCAGCTCACCTAAAGCCACAATTGCCAGTTTCAGAAGTAGTAAAGCTAATTCTTTTTTTCCCATCTTTATAATTTCTGTCTATATCAAAATTGTTTCTGAACTCATAAGGAGAAAAACAGGTATTTATTGACCTCTCCCTGAAATTCCAAAACTTTTTTTTAACTCCCTATTTAAGCATCCTCCAAGCCCTCCATGAAATTCTCTCCCACAATATTTTCACATGTTTTATTGTTAAAGAGCTCAAGGTGAAATATTATTGCACATTACAATCCTTCTTCCTGAAACTTGCCTATATTCATCCTGGTTCTTCTCTTTGAATGGTCTAATTCTTCTTCCACATGACAATTTTTCAAATACATGAAAATAACTGTCATTTCTATGGGACCTTTGTGGACAAGTCCCACTAGACAATCTGTTTTGTTCTTGATAACATACAGGTTTTTCCTATATATTTGGAATATTAAGTCTTAGCTGGCTACATATATTGGTCCTTTAAAAGTAGGCGTACTGTCTTTTACTAAGCAGAAAACTTAACTTTATGTAGTCATCAATGTTTCATTTTATTATTTGTGGGGTTTTTATATCTTGGTTTAAAAAGTTTCCTAACCCTCAAGTTTAAAAAGCTATTCTTCTATATTATTATCTAATACTTTAGTACCTATATCTAATTCATTTTTAATAGAATCAAATTCTCTATTGAAATTCTTTTTATTTATTATGTTTGTCCTTTCCTTTATTTTCTTCAAAATATTAATCATAGCTAAATTAAAATATTTTTATCCTAATCTATATATTCTCATGTCTATTTCTTTCTTAATATCAATGATGTTTTTGTCTGAAATTTTAAAATTTTAATATTGTACATTGTATATAAAATAACCAGAGAGATTTCTTTTTTTTTTTTTTTTTAATAAATTTTTATTAATGGTAATGGGATGACATTAATAAATCAGGGTACATATATTCAAAGAAAACATGTCTAGGTTATTTTGTCATCAAATTATGTTGCAAACCCCTCGCCCAAAGTCAGATTGTCCTCCGTCACCCTCTATCTAGTTCTCTGTGCCCCTCCCCCCTCCCCCCTAACTCTCTCCCTCCCTCCCTCCCATGTCCTCCCTCCCCCCCCCCACCCTTGGTAACCACCACACTCTTGTCCATGTCTCTTAGTCTCATTTTTATGTTCCACCAATGTATGGAATCATGTAGTTCTTGTTTTTTTCTGATTTGCTTATTTCACTCCTTATAATGTTATCAAGATCCCACCATTTTGCTGTAAATGATCTGATGTCATCATTTCTTATGGCTGAGTAGTATTCCATAGTGTATATGTGCCACATCTTCTTTATCCAGTCTTCTATTGAAGGGCTTTTTGGTTGTTTCCATGTCTTGGCCACTGTGAACAGTGCTGCAATGAACATGGGGCTACATGTGTCTTCACGTATCAATGTTTCTGAGGTTTTGGGGTATATACCCAGTAGAGGGATTGCTGGGTCATAAGGTAGTTCTATTTGCAGTTTTTTGAGGAACCACCATACTTTCCTCCATAATGGTTGTACTACTTTACAGTCCCACCAACAGTGAATGAGGGTTCCTTTTTCTCCACAGCCTCTCCAACATTTGCTATTACCCGTCTTGTTGATAATAGCTAATCTAACAGGAGTGAGGTGGTATCTCATTGTAGTTTTGATTTGCATTTCTCTAATAACTAATGAAGCTGAGCATCTTTTCATATATCTGTTGGCCATTTGTATCTCTTCCTGGGAGAAGTGTCTGTTCATGTCCAACCAGAGAGATTTCAAATTATGTTATCTTCCAATAGAGAAGGTCCCTTCTCTTTTTCTGTTAGGCAGATAGGGCTGACCATCTCTATGCAATTGAGGCATTAAATTGGTTGGGCAAGCTTTCTATTTAAAAAAAGATTTAATCAGAGATTTCAAGATGGCAACAGAGTTGGCAGACATGCCAATTGCCACCTCACAGGACCAAATTGAATTATAACTTAATTTAAGAACAATCATCTTGAAAAACCAACTTTGGACTAAACAAAGAGGAGTCTACAACCAAGGATGACAGAAGAAGCCACATGGAGACTGGTAGGAAGGGTGGAGATGCAGAAAGCGCTGTCCAGCTCCCAGGAGCGAGCAGCAGCTGAGGGTCTGGAGAGACTGTCACTGTGGGGATATTCACCCTGAGAGGGGCGGGTCTTAAGCCCAAGGCTCAGCACCCCAGCCTAGAGCTCCAGAGCCTAGAATAAGCACCCACACAGCATTTGGGGTGAAAAGAGCCGAGATTTCTGTCTATGAGAAAGAGACAGCTACTCTCAGAGATGCAGGCTCCATCTTAAAGGGCCAGCACAGAAAATCTTGTTCACACCCACTTACCTGGGGTTCCAATGCCAAGACAGCTGAGAGGACTAGAGTTGCATGAGGAGAGTGTGAAGTTTGTGGCCCACAGAGAGACACTATAGGGCAGCGGTTCTCAACCTGTGGATCGTGACCCCAGCAGGGTCGCCTAAAGCCATCAGAAAATACATAATGCATATCAGGTATTTACATTCTGAATCATAACTGTAGCAAAATTACAGTTATGAAGTAGTCACCAAAATTATTTTTTGGTTTGGGGTCACCGCAACATGAGGAACTGTATTGCGGGGTCACCGCATTAGAAAGGTTGAGAACCACTGCTATAGGGGCTGGCACCAAAACCCCTATGCTGAGTCATTCTTTAATACTGTAGTAGCCATCTTTCTTGGGCAGAGCAGTCCCCTCTCAGCCACATCAGCCTGGGGGACAGCAACTGCTCTGTCCCAGGAATCTTTCCTGCCCCAGTCATGAGACTGGGTCATGCTGAGAAGTCAGCCAGGAAGCAGGAGGCATGTCAGTGACTCAGTTTTCTAGCATTGAGGCCGGAGCATTCCACTGCACATTCCGAGTCTCTGAATGGTGCTTTCACCTCATGGGAGACTCAGTGAAAACTACCCAAACTGCAGGAAGACCACACCTCTGGATCTCAGAGACTGTACCCACCAGACTCCTGGGGCCACAGCCTACTGAGGTCTATGAAAAAAATTTTGAACAGACTGACACCTGGCCCAAGGGGCAGAGCCACACCCACCATTTTTCCTACTCCCAGAATTGCCCCAAGCTCTAGACTCTATCAGCAGTTCTTTTTTTTTTAAGTGGAATAACCCAACAAACAGTCAGCAGAAAGAGACTGTAGGAGACAGAGCTCAGGAAACCTTGGCCTTTTGTGGACCTTCCTCCAGGTCAAGTATGGGTAAAAGCCATCATAGGTGTGTCCCTCAATATTTTAATGTACACCTGAGCCCAGCAGAGATAGCCACAAACTCTGGGTTGCTTGTAGCTCCAAGAAGATGGTGGAGGGTCAGTAACAGGCAGTGTCCCCCACACATCCAGTGGCCAGCTGCAGAGAGCATTGGTTCAGGACCTAACAACCCTTGCTGGTAGCATGTCATAAAGAAGGGTTCTTCACACTGGTCCAGCTGAGGTGAGTTCCACTTTCTGTGATTAGCACTGGCATAGTGGCTCGTGTGCATTGGACAGGGTGGAACTTAGTAGTCAGCTGGCTCAGGTGCTGGATATCCTGGCAGGCCCTGCTGGGTTAGGTTCCATATGGGGAAGGGAGAGAGGCTTGGAACATGAATATTTAAAGTGTGGGTCCCCACAAGCCTATTGTTGGGTCTGGTCAAGGGGCTCAGACACTTTCTGGGGGGACACAGTCAGCCCCAGGGGAGGACTCTCTCAATCTTCCTTCCACGGTCTCACCAGCAGGAAGAACTTCTGCAAAGGAGACTGTTTGCCAAACTCAATCTAAACCTTCTGTTCACCTTGCTGGGGAGAAATAATATTTGAGTATCCAGCAGTGGCTGAGGGACTAGGCTCTGGAGTAGGGGCTACTTCTCTTGTACTGAGCTCCTGACTAAGGGACCCCTGAAGTAGGGGGTCCCACTAATGTTGTATCCCCAGCCTCAGCTGCCCTAACCCACCAAGCTTGCAACCTATAGAGGCCTTGGTTGGACGAGGCCAGTCTGAGCCCACACTCCAGTCTTTCTACAGAAGACTCTGTGGGAGACCAGGCAGCTGCACAAAGAGGTGGAGCAGCTGAAAAGTGGAGGCAAATCTTACTGAGCTTGGGGCTTTTATAAAGCTGCTTTCATTTCAAAGCAGGAGGAAGCTGATCCTTATACACAGGTTTTCCCCTCCCACACTACTCAGGAACAAAAAATGCAGATACAAACAATGAACAGAGCAGTAGGTCCAGACAGACAGCCCATAGCAGGTTATGAACAATGGCTGATGCCAACCCAAGAAGATCTAGAAACAACACAACTAGTAGTGGGTAGGAGACAGCAACAATGCTAGACTCAGCTAGATATAGAAGCAGCACACCTAAAGGAGGAGTCCAGCAGGCACCAGACACTATGGAAAATAAGTACACCCAACAGGACAGACACTGCACAGTGTCAAATACACATGATTAAGGTTGACCCGTAGAGCCAGCCAGCCTGAAGGGATAACCACATCCATGAAAGGATCAACTGCATTCAATACTCACATACAAAGAAGGGTAAATATTACCCTCAAGAAGCATTCTTAGAGCAAGGAACTCAGGTGGCCAGGAGGTCAGTACCATTGAGCCCATCTTCCTCATGAAGACACCACAACAAATTTCAAAGTCAGAAAGCACTACCTAATACACAGATAAACTAGGCAGACAAAGAAATATGACCCAAATGAATCAACAAGAGAAATCCCGAGAAAAATAACTAAATGAAATGGAATTAACCAAACTAACAGACGCAAAGTTTAAAATAATAATTTTTAGAATGCTCAAGGACCTTAGAGCAACAATAAATGGTCACAATGAAAACTTAAACAAAGAGATAGCAAGCATCAAAAAGGACATTAAAATTATAAAAAAGAACCAGTCAGAAATAACAAAGAAAATATCAGAAATGAAGACTGCACTAGAAGAAATGAAGAGCAGGCTAGATAAAGCAGACAAATCAGCAATTTAGAGGGCAACATAAATGAAAGCACAGAAGCAGAGCAACAAAAAGAAAAGAGGCTCAAAGATACTGAGGAAACTCTAAGAGACCTCTGTGACAACATGAAGAGAAACAACATCCACATTGTAGGGGTTCCTGAAGGGGAAGAGAATGAACAAAGAATAGAGAACCTGCTTGAAGAAATCATAGCTGAAAGTTTTCCTAAATTGGTGAAGGCAAATGTCACACAAGTCCAAGAAGCACAGAAAGTCCCATTAAAGAGGAACTCAAGAAGGCCTACACCAAGACACATAATTAAAATGCTGAAGTTAAGAGACGAAGAAAGAATACTAAAAGCTGCAAGAAAAAAGTAGTTTATTGCCTACAGAGGAGCCCTCATAAGGATGACATTTGACTACTCAGGAGAAACACTTGAGGCCAGAAGGGATTGGCAAGAAATATTCAAAATGATGTAAAACAAGAACCTACAACCAAGATTTCTTTATCCAGCAAAGCTATCATTTAAAATTAAAGGAGAAATAAAAAGCTTCCCAGGCCAAAAAAGACTCAAAGAATTCATTACAACCAAACCAGTAGCAAGAAATGTTAAGAAGCCTGCTATAAAAAGAGTAAAAAAAAAAAAAAAAAAAAAAAGGAAAGAAGACTGTAGATTTATAAAATAAAATGGCAATAAATAAGTGCATATCAATAATAATGTTAAATGTAAAAGAATTAAATGCTCCAATCAAAAGACATAGACTAGCTACATGGATATGAAAACAGGACCCATATACATATATTCTGTCTACAAGAGACCCACCTCAGAACAAAAGATACACATAGACTAAAAGTGAAGGAATATAAAAATGTATTTTATGCATATGGAATGAAAAGAAAAGCTGAGGTAGCAATACGTGACATATAGCCTTTAAAACAGAGGCTATAATAAGGGATAAAGAGGGTCACTACATAAAGGGAGCAATCCAAAAGAAGAATATGACCACTGTAAATATTCACCTAATAAAGGAACACTAAAATATATAAAGCAGATTTTAATAGACATAAAGGGCGAGATTGACAGCAATACCATAATAGTAGGGAATTTTAATACCCCACTAATATTAATGGATAGATCCTCCAGACAGAAAATTAACAAAACAAAGAGCAGCCTTAATTGACACAGTAGATCAACTGCATTTCTTTTTTTTTTTTTTTTTTTGTATTTTTCTGAAGCTAGAAACCGGGAGAGACAGTCAGACAGACTCCCGCATGCACCCGACCGGGATCCACCCAGCACGCCCACCAGGGGGTGAGGCTCTGCCCACCAGGGGGTGATGCTCTGCCCCTCCGGGGTGTCGCTCTGCTGTGACCAGAGCCACTCTAGCGCCTGGGGCAAAGGCCAAGGAGCCATCCCCAGCACCCGGGCCATCTTTGCTCCAATGGAGCCTTGGCTGCAGGAGGGGAAGAGAGAGACAGAGAGGAAGGAGAGGGGGAGGGGTGGAGAAGCAGATGGATGCTTCTCCTGTGTGCCCTGGCCGGGAATCAAACCCAGGACTTCTGCACACCAGGCCGACGCTCTACCACTGAGCCAACCAGCCAGGGCCTATCAACTGCATTTCATTGATATCTTCAGAACTGTTTACTCCAAAACAGCAGAATATACATTTTTTTCAAGTGCTCATGGTATATTTTCTGGAATAAACCACATGTTACAACACAAAACAAGTCACAATAAATTTAGGAAGATTGAAATAATATCAAATATCTTCTCTGATCACAATGGCATGAAACTAGAAATCAACTACAATAAAAAAACTGAAAAACATTCAAACATTTGGAGGCTAAATACCATGCTATTAAATAATGAATGGGTTAACAATGAGATCAAGAAAGACATCAAAAATTTCCTTGAAGCAAATGAAAATGAACATACAACAACCCAAAATCTATGGGACACAACAAATGCAGTCCTGAGACAGAAGTTCATAGCATTACAGGCATACCTTAAGCAGCAAGAAAAAGCTCAAATAAACAACCTAACCCTGCACCTAAAAGAACTAGAAAAATAACAACCAATAAAGCCCTGAGGAAGTAGAAGAAAGGAAATAAAAATCAGAGCAGAAATAAATGACACAGAGGCAAAAAAAAATACAGAAGATCAATAAAATCAAGAACATGTTCTTGGAAAAGGTAAACAAGATTGATGAACCTTTAACCAGACTCATCTAGAAAAAAAGAGAGAGAACACAAATAAATAAAATTAGAAACAAAAGTGGAGAAGTAACAACTGACACAGCAGAAATACAAAGAATTATAAGAAAATACCATGAAGATCTATAAGTCAAAAATTGGATAGCCTAAGTGAAATGGATAAATTCCTAGAAACATACAATCTTCCAAAACTCAATCTGGAAGAATCAAAAAACCAAAACAGACTAATTTCAACAAATGAAATTGAAATAGTTATCAAAAAAAACCCCAGCAAACAAAAGTCTTGCACTGGATGGCTTCACATGTGAATTTTACCAAACATTCAAAGAAGAGCTAACACCTATCCTTCTCAAGCTATTTCAAAAAATTTAAGAGGAAGGAAGGCTTCCAAGCTCCTATTATGAAGCAAACATTCCAAAACCATGTAAAGACACTACAAAGAAAGAAAACTATAGGACGATATCCCTGATGAACATAGATGCTAAAATTCTCAGAAAATATTAGCAAACTGGATCCAGCAATACATTAAAAAGATCATACATTATGATGAAGTGGGATTTATTCTGGGGAGGCAGGGATGGTACAAAATACACAAATCAATAAATATAATTCATCACATAAAGAAAATGAAGAATAAAAGTCACATAACCATATCAATAAACATAAAAAATGTATTTGATAAAATCCAGAAATCATTTATGATCAAAACTCTCAGGAAAGTGAGAGTACAGGGAATATACCTGAACATAATAAAGGCCTCGATGACAAACCAACATCCAACATCATATTCAATGGGCAAAAATTAAAAGCAATCCCCTTAAGATCAGGAACAAGACAGGGGTGTCTTTGTTCTCTGCTCTTATTCAACATAGTTCTGGAACTTCTAGCCACAACAATCAGATGAGAAAAAAAAATAAAAGGCATCCAAGTTGGAAAAGAAGAAGCAAAACTGTCATTATTTTCTGATGACTTGAAACTGTACATAGAAAACCCTAAAGTCTCAGTCAAAAAACCACTAGACCTGATAAAGAGAGGATGGCAGCGGAGTAGGCGGATGCACAGACGCCCAGATCTCACCACCAAACTAGAATACAAATCAATTTAGGAAAAATCAGCATGAAAAACCAACTATGAACTGCAAGAACGGCTCTCAAAAACCAAGGAGCAAAGAGGAAATCACAGGAGTCCTGGTAGGGAGCCCCTGAACCTCCTCTGCTTGCCGGAACAGAGGGGGGGGGCTGAGAGACCAGAGAGGATCTCGGAGGGAGGGGAGCAGAAACTACTGCTCACAGCCACTTGCCTGGCAACCAGGAAGTGAGGTGCGTTGAAAGGACCAGCTTATCATCTCCCAGGTGGAGAGGACAGGGAGAGGGACAGACTGTGAGAGGATAAGAAATGCAGGAGAGGAGCTAAAAAGGGCTGACTCATCTGTGCTGGAGGCGGCCATAGCTGGGGAAGGGACTGAACCTTTCACAAAACTGAGCTGAAGTGCTTCCAGATCAGAGACCTCCAGACATCTCTCCAGCTACAATCAGCGCAACAAGACACAGCTGAAAACAAGAAGTGGGGAGGAGGGGCAGTAACTCAGGTCTCCATGGAGATCTGAGATATACCTCCCCCTACTGAAGCTGAGAAAACACCCTGCCCCCAGTGAGTCTAGCTGGCTAAAGAGGCCTTCAGAGTCTCAGGTTACACCCACCACATTCCTGGATACAGTTTCAAAGAAGCCCCCTGCTGAGATCAGTAAACAAGACTATCACCTGTTAAGAAAACAAACAAATCAAGACTTCAAAGCTGCCCAAATCCGAAAGTGGATTACAGATAACAGCTGATACCAACCCAAGAAGACCTAGAAATAACACAACTGAAAACTGGAGGCAGACAACACCAAGCCTAGACTCAATCAACTCTACAAATAAAACAAACAAAAAAAGAGGATGAGAAGACAAAGGAGTGCAATCCAAATGAAACCACAAGAGACACCTTCGAGAGATGAACTGAGTGATATGGAAATAATCAAACTTCCAGATGCAGAGTTCAAAATAATGATTGTAAGGAGGCTTAGGGATCTTAGAACAACAATGGAGGGGCAGTTTGAAAACCTAAATAAAGAAATAGCAAGTATAAAAAAGAATCAGTTGGAGACGACAAATACAATATCAGAAATAAAGACCACAATGGAAAGAATTAAAAACAGAATAGATAGAGCAGAGGATCGAATCAGCGAGTTAGAGGACAACTGGAATGAAGGCATGAAAGCAGAGAAGAAAAGAGAAAACAGACTCAAAAAGTCAGAGGAAACTCTTAGAGAGCTCTGTGACAACATGAAGAGAAATAACATCCGCATCATAGGGGTTCCTGAAGAAGAAGAAAAAGAACAAGGGATAGAGACTTTGTTCAATCTTATCAGAGCTGAAAACTTCCCTAAATTAATGCAAGAGAAACTCTCACAAATCCAAGAAGCACAGAGGACTCCATTAAAGAGAAACCCAAAGAAACCTACACCAAGACACATCATAATTAAAATACCAAAGCTAAGTGATAAAGAGAAAATATTAAAAGCTGCAAGAGAAAAAAAAAGTTATCACCTACAAAGGAGCCCCCATAAGGATGTCATCTGACTTCTCAACAGAAACACTTGAGGCCAGAAGGGAATGGCAAGAAATATTCAAAGTAATGCAGAACAAGAACCTACAACCGAGTATCAGTCAGAGTAATGGCGGGGTAGGAAGCGATACCAATAAATCTCCCCCAAAACTCAACAAGATCTTCAACCAGAAACAGAAAAACCTATACTTGGAGCTTCCAGATGCTTCGCAATACACCCAAAGGTATGATTGAGTGAAAAATTGGCTAAATATATAACCAAACCCCGAAGGAAATAGGGAGTAAGAAATGCTCCGCCTTCCTCACTAACCTAAACAGGGCGGCTTTCTCTGGTAACTGTGAATATAGAAACTGAGGCGGGCAAAGGGGGTGAATAGATCCAGGCCGCGACACAAACAGCTGAACCAGGCTGTGGCACGGAGATCCAAGCCGAGGAAAATCTGATCCTGTGGCAACCCGGGCAATACAAGCTAACACTCGCGCCAAACCCAAACAAAGAAAGACAAGCGGAGCGGCCATTTTACCCGGTCTCCTGGTCGGTGCGCAGTTAGTGGGCGAGAATTTCTTCCTAGGCCCTGAGAGTGGGTGCCCGTGTTGCCCCACGGAGAGGCAGGGTCAGAGGCCTTTCTGTGGGCCGAGGGCAGAGTCTCTGGGCAGCCCCAGCGCCCTGGGAAAGCCACGCATGGGAGGGAGTGAGAACTAATTCCAACGGTGGAGATTTTCCGTGCTGGAGAATGTTTCACTCAGAGGGAAACGCAGCCGGCCTCATATCCTCGTTTGCGTGCGCAGATAAGGAGTGAGCAATTCCTCCGAGTGCCTCGGCAGTGCGCGCCCGCATTATCACACAGAGGGGCAGAGTCAGGGGCCTTTGTGTGGGCCAAAGCAGAATCTCAAGCCGCCCCAGTGCCTAGCAAAAGCCGCGAACGGGGACGGAGCGAGACTCAATTCCAACGCTGCAACTTTTCCCTGCGGTTGGGGGTTTCACTCAGAGTGTGAGACTGCTGGCCGGATATCCTGGTCGCAGACAGTGAGTGAGAGTTTCCTCCAAGCGCCCAGGAAGTGGGTGCCCGCCTGTGTTACCGGACAGAGTGGCAGAGCCAGAGGTCTTTGAGTGGGCGGAAAGCCCGCCTGATTATGCTAGCAGCTCTGACTGACTGAGCCTTACCCAGAGCCCTGTGCTGAGTGGAAATAGAGTGGGGAGTTGCCAGCTCTTTGAGCCTCTTACTATCCAGGCAGAGGCAGCAGCAACCCCATAGCTGGATTATCAGGCTACTAATTGAGGAAGGAAAGACTAGGAGAAAGGCTCCAGGAACACAGACTCTCTCACTGTCGGAGCCTATAAATGCTAATGAGCTTCGAATGCCAATGAGACTAAAGCACAATACATGACATTGCCATAGAGACTTATCAACTGCAAACCTCTACCTGAGCGTGCCAAAGGGGCAGAACCCGGGGTACAGAGTCACCGACCAGGAAGAGGGAGAGAAAATGAAAAGCAAGAAGATAACCTCTCAAAATCAAGAATAATCTGCAGACTTTATAACCTATCCCATTTTATTATATTTGTTCGTTTGTTTCTCTTATCTTCATTCTTGATACTTTTTTTTCCTCCTCCAATTTGGCCAATTAACTCTCTACTGGTCTTACTCTCTCCTCTCCTTGAACTACACTACCCATAAGTGTTACATCTCCCATTATCTTTTCTCTTCCCTTCCTTTCTCTCTATGAGGGTTGCACTCCAAAACCCTTAACTCTCTCTCTCTCTCTCTCCTTTCTTTTTTCTTCTTTTAGTTGTTCCCTCTTTTTTTCTCTCTCTTTCTTTTCTCCCTCTATAATAGTTTCTTCCTTTCTCCTTTACATCTCCTCTCATTCAAACCTCAATAACAAACAAATTATCTTATCTGGGACTCAAACCTATGTTTGTGGCATTTTGGGGGGTTTTTACTTCACCTTTTTAACTCACTAGCAGTGCTCCCATCCCTGGCTCTCCATATTATCTAGTTCTTGTTCCACTAAATACAATAGTAACTTTTTAATTTGTCCCCCCATTTTTCCATTTTCCTCTTATTCCTCTCATCATAACTCTTAGACAACCAACACCTAAAAGCAAATCATTTTATTCTTGACCCAAATTTTTTCCTTATTTGCTTTTTGTGGGTCCATACGCTCTTTTTTTTTCTTTTTTCTTTTTTTTTTTTTCCTTTTTTTTTTTTCTTTTTTTGCCCCTTTATTACTTTTCCCCAATTCAGGCCCTCCATCACAGGCATTGTTTGTTATAATTCACAGTCCACCACAAGATTTTCTCAAGAAAGAGGGGAGAGGAGAGGAGAGGAAAAAAGGAGGGAGGGAATAATTTCCTTTTTTAAAAAATTTTTATTTTATTTTATTTTTCTTTATTTCATTATTAATTTTTTTTTAAAAAAAAAAAACTCTTTTCGATTTTTTATTTTTTTATTTTTTTTAACTTTTTATTCCTTATTAAATCTCATTAATACTATCAACAAAACCACCCTCAGATGCCATTAAGGAAGAGAAAATCGAATATCATGGATACAAAAGAAAGAGAGGTAACACAGCTAGATGAGGAAAAATCTATGGAGAAAAAATTTAATATATTGGAAACCTTGGAGCTAAATGACAGAGAATTCAAGATAGAAATCCTAAAAATCCTCCGAGATATACAAGAAAACACAGAAAGGCAATTTAGGGAGCTCAGAAAACAACTCAATGAACACAAAGAATATATGTCCAAGGAAATTGAAACTATAAAAACAAATCAAACAGAGATGAAAAACTCAATTCACGAGCTGAAAAATGAAGTAACAAGCTTAGCTAATAGAACAGGTCAGATAGAAGAGAGGATTAGTGAAATAGAAGACAAGCAACTTGAGGCACAACAGAGAGAAGAAAGAGACTCAAAAATTTAAAAAAATGAGATAGCCCTACAAGAATTATCTGACTCCATCAAAAAGAATAACAAAAGAATGATAGGTATATCAGAGGGAGAAGAGAGAGAAAATGGAATGGAGAACATACTCAAACAAATAATAGATGAGAACTTCCCAAGCCTGTGGAAAGAACTAAAGCCTCAAGTTCAAGAAGCAAACAGAACTCCAAGTTTTCTTAACCCCAACAAACCTACTCCAAGGCATATCATAATGAAATTGACACAAACCAACAGCAAAGAAAAAATTCTCAAGGCAGCCATGGAAAAGAGGAATACAACATATAAAGGAAGACCCATTAGATTATCATCAGATTTCTCAGCAGAAACTCTACAAGCTAGAAGAGAGTGGACCCCAATATTTAAAGTCCTGAAAGAGAGGAACTTTCAGCCACGAATACTATACCCATCAAAGCTATCCTTCAAATACGAAGAAGAAATAAAAACATTCACAGATACAGAAAAGATGAGGGAATTAATCATCAGAAAACCCCCACTCCAGGAATTACTAAAGGGGGTTCTCCAATCAGATACAAAGAACAAAAAAAAACAGAGCCACAAGTAAAAGCTCCAAGAAGAATACAATAAAACCAAATTTAAACTGTGACAACAACAAAAAGAAAGAGGGGGAGAAGATGGAGATTAACAGTAGTAAAGGACGATGGAGTGCAAAAGTACTCACAAAATAGTTCGCTACAATGAACAGGGTAGGGACCCTTTTCATTACTCAAAGGTAACCACCATTGAAAAAACCACCACAGAAGCACATGAGATAAAAAAGATAGTAACAGAGGAAAAATGTATGGAATACAACCAAATAAAAACAAAAGATAGAAAAACGAAAGAGAAGGATCAAACAAGACACAAAACTAACAGAAAGCAAGATATAAAATGGCAATAGGGAACTCACAAGTATCAATAATTACACTAAATGTAAACAGATTAAACTCACCAATAAAAAGACACAGAGTAGCAGAATGGATTAAAAAAGAAAATCCAACAGTATGCTGCCTACAGGAAACTCATCTAAGTAACAAGGATAAAAACAAATTCAAAGTGAAAGGCTGGAAAACAATACTCCAAGCAAATAACATCCAAAAAAAACAGGTGTAGCAATACTCATATCGGATAATGCTGACTACAAGACAGGAAAAGTACTCAGAGACAAAAATGGCCATTTCATAATGGCTAAGGGGACACTGAATCAAGAAGACATAACAATTCTTAATATATATGCACCAAACCAAGGAGCACCAAAATATATAAGACAGATACTTATTGATCTTAAAACAAAAACTGACAAAAATACAATCATACTTGGAGACCTCAATACACCGCTGACGGCTCTAGATTGGTCATCCAAACAGAGAATCAACAAAGACATAGTGGCCTTAAACAAAACACTAGAGCACCTGGATATGATAGACATCTACAGGACATTTCATCCCAAAGTGACTGAGTATACATTTTTCTCCAGTGTACATGGATCATTCTCAAGAATTGACCATATGTTGGGCCACAAAAACAACATCAGCAAATTCAGAAAAACTGAAGCTGTACCAAGCATATTTTCTGATCATAAAGCCTTGAAACTAGAATTCAACTGCAAAAGAGAGGGAAAAAATCCGACAAAAATGTGGAAACTAAACAACATACTTTTAAAAAATGAATAGGTCAAAGAAGAAATAAATGCAGAGATCAAAAGATATATACAGACTAATGAAAATGACAATACGACATATCAGAATCTATGGGATGCAGCAAAAGCAGTGATAAGATGGAAGTTCATATCGCTTCAGGCATATATGAACAAACAAGATAGAGCCCAAGTGAACCACTTAACTTCCCACCTTAAGGAACTAGAAAAAGTAGAACAAAGACAACCCAAAACCAGCCGAAGAAAGGAGATAATAAAAATCAGAGCAGAAATAAATGAATTAGAGAACAGAAAAACTATAGAAAAAATTAATAGAACAAGGAGCTGGTTCTTTGAAAAGATCAACAAAATTGACAAACCCTTGGCAAGACTTACCAAGGAAAAAAGAGAAAGAACTCATATAAACAAAATTCAAAATGAAAGAGGAGAAATCACCACGGACACCGTAGATATACAAAGAATTATTGTAGAATACTATGAAAAACTTTATGCCACTAAATTCAACAACCTAGAAGAAATGGATAAATTCCTAGAAAAATACAACCTTCCTAGACTGAGTCAAGAAGAAGCAGAAAGCCTAAACAGACCTATCAGTAGAGAAGAAATAGAAAAAACCATTAAAAACCTCCCCAAAAATAAAAGTCCAGGCCTGACGGCTATACCAGTGAATTTTATCAAACATTCAAAGAAGACTTGGTTCCTATTCTACTCAAAGTCTTCCAAAAAATTGAAGAAGAAGCAATACTTCCAAACACATTTTATGAGGCCAACATAACCCTCATACCAAAACCAGGCAAAGATGGCACAAAAAAAGAAAACTACAGACCAATATCTCTCATGAATACAGATGCTAAAATACTAAACAAAATACTAGCAAATCGAATACAACAACATATTAAAAAAATAATACATCATGATCAAGTGGGATTCATCCCAGAATCTCAAGGATGGTTCAACATACGTAAAACGGTTAATGTAATACACCATATCAACAAAACAAAGAACAAAAACCACATGATCTTATCAATAGACGCAGAAAAGGCTTTCGATAAAATACAACACAATTTTATGTTCAAGACTCTCAACAAAATGGGTATAGAAGGAAAATATTTCAACATGATAAAGGCCATATATGATAAACCATCAGCTAACATCATATTAAATGGCACTAAACTGAAGGCTTTCCCCCTTAAATCAGGAACAAGACAAGGTTGTCCACTCTCTCCACTCTTATTTAATGTGGTACTAGAGGTTCTAGCCAGAGCAATCAGACAAGACAAAGAAATAAAAGGCATCCATATCGGAAAAGAAGAAGTAAAGGTATCACTTTTTGCAGATGATATGATCCTATACATCGAAAACCCCAAAGAATCCACAAAAAGACTACTAGAAACAATAAGCCAATACAGTAAGGTCGCAGGATACAAAATTAACATACAGAAGTCAATAGCCTTTCTATATGCCAACAATGAAACAACTGAGAAGGAACTCAAAAGAATAATCCCCTTCACGATTGCAACAAAAAAAATAAAATACTTAGGAATAAACATAACAAAGAATGTAAAGGACTTATATAATGAAAACTATAAACCATTGTTAAGGGAAATTGAAAAAGATATAATGAGATGGAAGAATATACCTTGTTCTTGGCTAGGAAGAATAAATATAATCAAGATGGCTATATTACCCAAAGCAATATACAAATTTAATGCAATTCCCATCAAACTTCCAATGACATTTTTTAAAGAAATAGATCAAAAAATCATCAGATTTATATGGAACTATAAAAAACCCCGAATTGCCAAAGCAATCCTAAAGAAAAAGAATGAAGCTGGGGGCATAACAATACCTGACTTCAAACTCTATTATAGGGCCCCGACAATCAAAACAGCATGGTATTGGCAGAAAAATAGACACTCAGACCAATGGAACAGAATAGAAAGTCCAGAAATAAAACCACATATATATAGTCAAATAATTTTTGATAAAGGGGCCAACAACACACAATGGAGAAAAGAAAGCCTCTTCAATAAATGGTGCTGGGAAACTGGAAAGCCACATGCAAAAGAATGAAACTGGACTACAGTCTCTCCCCCTGTACAAAAATTAACTCAAAATGGATCAAAGATCTAAACATAAGACCTGAAACAATTAAGTACATAGAAGAAGACATAGGTACTCAACTCATGGACCTGTGTTTTAAAGAGCATTTTATGAATTTGACTCCAATGGCAAGAGAAGTGAAGGCAAAAATTAATGAATGGGACTACATCAGACTAAGAAGTTTTTGCTCAGCAAGAGAAACTGATAACAAAATAAACAGAAAGCCAACTAAATGGGAAATGATATTTTCAAACAAGAGCTCAGATAAGGACCTAATATCCAAAATATACGAAGAACTCATAAAACTCAACAACAAACAAACAAACAATCCCATAAAAAAATGGGAAGAGGATATGAATAGACACTTCTCCCAGGAAGAGATACAAATGGCCAACAGATATATGAAAAGATGCTCATCTTCTTTAGCTATTAGAGAAATGCAAATCAAAACGGCAATGAGATACCACCTCACACCTGTTTGATTAGCTGTTATTAGCAAGTCAGGTAATAGCAAATGTTGGAGAGGCTGTGGAGAAAAAGGAACCCTCATACACTGTTGGTGGGAATGTAAAGTAGTACAACCATTATGGAAGAAAGTATGGTGGTTCCTCAAAAAACTGCAAATCGAAGTACCTTATGACCCAGCAATCCCTCTACTGGGTATATATCCCAAAAACTCAGAAACATTGATACGTAAAGACACATGCAGCCCCATGTTTATTGCAGCATTGTTCACAGTGGCCAGGACATGGAAACAACCAAAAAGCCCATCAATAGATGACTGGATAAAGAAGATGTGGCACATATACACTATGGAATACTACTCAGCCATAAGAAATGATGACATCGGAACATTTACAGCAAAATGGTGGGATCTTGATAACATGATATGAAGCGAAATAAGTAAATCAGAAAAAAACAGGAACTGTATTATTCCATACGTAGGTGGGACATAATAGTGAAACTAAGAGACATTGATAAGAGTGTGGTGGTTAATGGGGGGAGGGGGGAATGGGAGAGTGATAGGGGGTGGGGAGGGGCACAAAGAAAACAAGATAGAAGGTGACAGAGGACAATCTGACTTTGGGTGGTGGGTATGCAACATAATTGAACGACAAGATAACCTGGACTTGTTATCTTTGAATATATGTATCCTGATTTATTGATGTCACCCCATTAAAAAAATAAAATTATAAAAAAAAAACCTACAACCAAGACTACTTTATCCAGCAAGGCTATCGTTTAAAATCGAAGAAGAAATAAAAAGCTTCCCAGACAAAAAACAACTCAAGGAATTCATTACAACCAAACCAATGTTGCAGGAAATATTAAGGGCCTGGTGTAAACAGATCAAAGTGGGAAAAGAATACAGCAAAAAAAAAAAAAAAAAGGAATACACCTTTAAAGAAGAAAATGGCAATAAACAACTATATATCAATAATAACCTTAAATGTAAATGTATTAAATGATCCAATCAAAAGACATAGGGTAGCTGCGTGGATAAGAAAACAGGACCCATACATATGTTGTCTACAAGAGACACACCTTAGAACAAAAGACACACATGGATTGAAGTTAGAAGAATGGAAAAAAACGTTTCATGCAAATGGAAATGAAAAGAAAGCTGGGGTAGCAATACTTATATCAGACAAATTGGACTTTAAAACAAAGGATATAGTAAGAGATAAAGAAGGCCACTACATAATGATAAAGGGAGTAATCCAACAGGAAGATATAACTATTATAAATATCTATGCACCTAATATAGGAGCACCTAAATATATAAAACAGACTTTGATGGATTTAAAGGGCGAGATCAACAGCAATACTATAATAGTAGGGGATTTCAATACCCCACTAACATCACTAGATAGATCCTCAAGAAAGAAAATTAACAAAGAAACAGCAGACTTATTGGAAACACTAGATCAACTCGATTTAATAGATATCTTCAGAACCTTTCACCCTAAAGCAGCAGAATATACATTCTTTTCAAGTGCTCATGGTACATTCTCTAGGATAGACCACATGTTAGGGCACAAAAGTGCTCTCAACAAATTTAAGAAGACTGAAATTGTATCAAGCACTTCATCCAATCACAACGGCATGAAACTAGAAATGAATCACAACAGAAAAGCTCAAAAATTCTCAAACACATGGAAACTAAATAGCAGGTTGTTAAATAATGAATGGATTAAGAATGAGATCAAAGAAGAAATAAAAAATTCCTAGAAACGAATGACAATGAGCATACAACAACTCAAAATTTATGGGACACAGTGAAAGCAGTGCTGAGAGAGAAGTTCATAGCACTACAGGCACACTTTCAGAAGCTAGAAAAAGCTCAAATAAACAACTTAACCCTGCATCTAAAAGAATTAGAAAAAGAACAGCAAGTAAAGCCCAAATGTAGTAGAAGGAAGGAAATAATAAAGATCAGAGCAGAAATAAATGACATAGAAGCTAAAGAAACAATACAGAAGATCAATGAAATTAGGAGCTGGTTCTTTTAAAAGGTAAACAAGATTGATGAACCTTTAACTAGACTCACCAAGAAAAAGAGAGAGAGGACTCAAATAAATAAAATTAGAAATGAGAGAGGAGAAATAACAACTGACATAACAGAAATACAAAATATTGTAAGAAAATACTATGAAGAACTGTATGCCAAAAAACTAGACAACCTAGATGAAATGGACAAATTCCTTGAAACATACAATCTTCCAAAAATCAATCTGGGAGAATCAGAAACCTAAACAGACCGATTACAACAAAGGAGATCAAAACAGTTATCAAAAAACTCCCAACAAAGAAAAGTCCAGGGCCTGATGGCTTCACAACAGAATTCTACCAAATATTTAAAGAAGAACTAACTCCTATCCTTCTCAAACTATTTCAAAAAATTCAAGAGGAAGGAAGACTTCCAAGCTCCTTTTATGAGGCAAACATAATTCTGATTTCAAAACCAGACAAAGACAACACAAAGAAGGAAAATTATAGGCCAATATCTCTGATGAATATAGGTGCTAAAATCTTCAACAAAATATTAGCAAACCGGATCCAACAATATATGGAAAAAATCATACACCATGATCAAGTGGGATTTATTCTGGGGAGGCAAGGATGGTACAATATTCATAAATCAATCAATGTGATTCATCACATAAACAAAAAGAAGGAGAAAAACCATATGATAATTTCAATAGATGCATAAAAGCATTTGATAAAATCCAGCACCCATTCATGATCAAAACTCTCAGCAAAGTGGGAATACAGGGAACATACCTCAACATGATAAAAGCCATCTATGAGAATCCCACAGCCAACATCATACTCAATGGGCAAAAATTAAAAGCAATACCCTTAAGATCAGGAACAAGGTAGGGGTGTCCCCCTTTCACCACTCTTATTTAATATGGTCCTGGAAGTCCTAGCCACAGCTATCAGACAAGAAGAAGAAATAAAAGGAATTCAAGTGGGAAAAGAAGAAGTAAAACTATCATTATTTGCAGATGATATGATATTGTATATAGAAAACCCTAAAGTCTCAGTCAAAAAGCTACTGGACCTGATAAATGAATTCAGCAAAGTGGCAGGATATAAAATCAATACTCAGAAATCAGAGGCATTTTTATACAGATGATATGATATTGTATATAGAAAACCCTAAAATCTCAGTCAAAAAGCTACTGGACCTGATAAATGAATTCAGCAAAGTGGCAGGATATAAAATCAATACTCAGAAATCAGAGGCATTTTTATACACCAACAATGAACAGTCAGAAAGAGAAATTAAGGAAACAATCCCCTTCACAATTACAACCAAAAAAATAAAGTACCTAGGAATAAACTTAACCAAGGAGACTAAAGACTTGTACTCGGAAAATTACAAAGCATTGATAAAAGGTATCAAGGAAGATACAAACAAGTGGAAGCATATACTGTGCTCATGGTTAGGAAGAATAAACATCATTAAAATGTCTATATTACCCAAAGCAATCTATAAATTCAATGCAATACCAATTAAAATACCAATGGCATACTTCAAAGATATAGAACACATATTCCAAAAATTTATATGGAACCAAAAGAGAACACGAATAGCCTCAGCAATCTTAAAAAGGAAGAATAAAGTGGGAGGTATCACACTTCCTGATATCAAGTTATACTACAAGGCCATTGTACTCAAAACAGCCTGGTACTGGCATAAGAACAGGCATATAGATCAATGGAACAGAACAGAGAACCCAGAAATAAACCCACAGTTCTATGGACAACTGATATTTGACAAAGGAGGCAAGGAAATACGATGGAGTAAAGACAGCCTCTTTAACAAATGGTGTTGGGAAAATTGGACAGCTACCTGCAAAAAAATGATACTAGATCACCAGCTTACACCACTCACAAAAATAAACTCAAAATGGATAAAAGACTTAAATGTAGGCCGTGAAACCATAAGCATCTTAGAAGAAAACATAGGCAGTAAGCTCTCCGACATCTCTCAGAGCAATATATTTGATGATTTATCTCCATGGGGAAGTGAAATAAAAGACAGGATAAACAAATGGGACTATATCAAACTAAAAGGCTTTTGCACAGCTAAAGACAACAAGAACAGAATAAAAAGACAAACTACACAATGGGAGAACATATTTGACAATACGTCTGATAAGGGGTTAATAACCAAAATTTATAAAGAACTCGTAAATCTCAACACCAGCAAGACAAACAATCCAATCCAAAAATGGGCAAAAGAGATGAATAGACACTTCTCCAAAGAGGACATACAGATGGCCAACAGGCATATGAAAAAATGCTCAACATCACTAATCATTAGAGAAATGCAAATTAAAACCACAATGAGATATCACCTCACACCAGTCAGAATGGCGCTCATCAAGAAAACAACACAGAATAAGTGCTGGCGAGGATGTGGAGAAAAGGGAACCCTCCTGCACTGCTGGTGGGAATGCAGACTGGTGCAGCCTCTGTGGAAAACAGTATGGAGATTCCTCAAAAAACTGAAAATCGAACTGCCTTTTGACCCAGCTATCCCACTTTTAGGAATATACTCCAAGGACACCATAGAACAGCTCGAAAAGGAGAAATGCACCCCCATGTTTGTGGCAGCATTGTTCACAATAGCGAAGATCTGGAAACAACCCAAGTGTCCGTCAGAGGACGAGTGGATTAAAAAGCTTTGGTACATATATACTATGGAGTACTACTCAGCCATAAGAAATGATGACATTGGATCCTTTACAATAACATGGATGGACCTTGATAACATTATACGGAGTGAAATAAGTAAATCAGAAAAAAAACTAAGAACTACATGAATCCATACATAGAAGGGACATAAAAATGAGACTCAGAGACATGAACAAGAATGTGATGGCAACAGGGGTGGGGGGTGGGGGTTGGGGGGGAGGGGGAGGGGGTGAAGAAGGAGAGAGGTGTTGAGGGAGGGGAGGGGTACAAAGAAAACCAGATAGAAGGTGACAGAAGACAATTTAACTTTGGGGGAGGGGTATACAGCACAATCAAATGTCAAAATAATCTAGAGATGTTTTCTCTCAACATATGTACCCTGATTTATCAATGTCACTGCATTAAATTTAATAAATAAATTAAAAAAATATTTAACATAAAAAAACCACTAGACCTGATAAATGAATTCAGCAAGGTGACAGGGTATAAAATTAATATTCAGAAATCAGTGGCATTTTAATATACCAACAATGAACTGCCAGAAAGAGAAATTAAGGAAACAATCCCCTTCACTATTGCAACAACAACAAAAATAAAGTACCGAGGAATAAATTTAACAAAAGAGGTAAAGGACTTGTACTTGGAATATTATAAGACATTGAAAAAAGAAATCAAAGAAGATACAAACAAGTGGAAGCATATACTGTGTTTATGGATAGAAAAAAATAAACATCATTAAAATGTCTATACTATGCAAGGTAATCTATAAATTTGATGCAATTTCTATTAAAATACTAATGGCACACCTCAAAAATAAAGAACAAATATTCCAAAAATTTACAGGGAACCAAAAAAGAACCCAAATAGCCTCAGCAATCTTGAAAATGAAGAATAAAGTGGGAAGTATCACACTTCCTGATATCAAGTTATACTACAAAGCCATTGGAATCAAAACAGCCTGGTACTGGCATAGAAACAGGCATACAGATCAGTGGAACAGAACAGAGAACCCAGAAATAAACCCACACCTTTATGATCAATTAATATTTGACAAAGGATTTAAAAGTATACAATGGAGTAAAGACAGTCTCTTCAATAAATGATGTTGGGAAAATTGGACAGGTAGCTGTAAAAAAATAAAAGTAAACCACCAACTTACACCATTCACAAAACAAACTCAAAATGGATAAAAGATTTAAATGTAAGTCGAAAAACCATAAACATCTTGGAAGAAAACGTAGGCAGTAAACTCTTCAATATCTCTTGTAGCAACATTTTTGCTGATATATCTCCACAGGCAAGTGAAATAAAGAACAAAATAAACAAATGGGACTATATCAAACTAAAAAGCTTTTGCACAGCAAAAAGCACCATTAACAAAATATTTGTAAAAAGACAACCCACATGATGGGAGAACATATATATTTGCCGATATATCTGATAGGGTTAATAACCAAAATTTATAAAGAACTTCTAGATACCACCTCACACCTGTCAGAATGGTGCTCATTAACAAATTAACACACAAGTGCTGGCAAGGGTGTAGAATAAAGGGAACCCTCCTGCACTGCTGGTGGGAATGCAGGCTTGTGCAGTGACTCTGTAAAACAGTATGGCATTTCCTCAAAAAATTAAAAAGGAAACCGCGTTTGACCCAGCTATCCCACTTTTAGGAATATATCTTAAGAATCCCAAAACATTGATTCCAAAGAAAATATGCACTCCCATGTTTATGGCAGCATTGTTTACAATAGCCAAGATCTGGAAACAGCCCAAGTGTCTATAGGTGCACATGTGGATGAAAAAGCTGTGATACATATACATAATGGAATACTACACAGCTATAAAAAAAAAGGAAATCTTACCTTTTTCAATGGCATGGATGGGCCTGGAGATTTTTATACAAAGTGAAATAAACCAGGCTGAAAAAGAAAAATATCATATGATTTCACTTATATGTGGAATCTAGTGAACAAGGCTAACTGATGAACAGAATAGAGGCAGAGCCAGGGCCACAGGGAGCAGAGGGACAGCTGTCAGAGGGAAGGGGGATAAGGGGATGCAATCAGAGAAGGTGAAGGGATTAGTAAAATTATATAAATATATACACAACACATAGATACAGATAACAGGACAGCAAATCCCAGAGGTTAAAGGGAAGAGGGCAAAGAGGGTGCAATGGGGGGCATGTGGTTAGGGGTGAGGGTGTTATATTGAGTGGAACACTTGAACCTGTGTTAACACAATAAATTTTTTAAATTAATTAAAAAATGAGTTCACAAATATTATTTGCTTTGTAAACATCCCAGTTATATAAAAATAAAAATATCACAATATGCACAATAAAAAAAAAGAAAGACTTACTCTACTTCTATTTCACCCTGTTACTTTGGTATGGCTCATACAGCCCTTTGATTAAGGAATTGTCAGGGAGCTATATCCTCAGATCTGAAAGACAGCACTGTAAGTGAAAGAGTTCACCCTACTTTTAAGAAGATGTCAGTCCCATTGTTTCCACAGCTCTCTGACACTTTTAAAAATAAGGCTTTTGTGATTCATCTGGCCTTTTAAATTTTGTTACAGCAGGAGCACTAATGTGCTGCAAACTGTTACATTCCACTTAGAAAAGAAAAACCTGTTTTGTAATAACTTGACTTTTCTTGTTTCTTGAGGTAAGCACGTATTACTATAAACTTTACTCTTAGAAATGCTTTTGCTGCATTCCACAAATTTGAGTATATGTCCATATTCATTTATCTTAAGGTTTTGTTTGTTTGTTTTTTGTACTTTTCTGAAGTTAGAAGCAAGGAGTTAGTCAGACAGACTCCCGCATGTGCCCGACCAGGATCCACTCAGCATGTCCACCAGGGGGCAATGCTTTGCCCATCTGGGGTGCCATTCTGCTTCAGACAGAGCCACCCTAGCACTGAGGCAGAGGCCACAGAGCCTTCCTCAGTGCACAGGCCAACCCTGCCCCAATGGAGCCTTGGCTGCGGGAGGGGAAGAGAGAGAGAAGAAGGAGAGGGGGAAAGGTGGAGAAGCAGATGGGTGCCTCTCCTGTGTGTCTTGCCCAAAAACTGAACCCGCGACTTCCCACACCAGGCAATGCTCTACCACTGAGCCAACTGGCCAGGGCCTTACAGTATTTTTTAATGTCTCTTTTGAGATATTCTTTGGCCTAATGGCTGTTCAGTAGCATATTCTTTAATCACAACATATGTGTGAATTTTCCAGTTTTCTTTGTGTAATTTCTAGTTTTATACCATCATGTTTGAAAAAGATGCTGGATATGATTTGTCTTCTTAAAATTATTAAGACTTGTTTTATGGCTTAACATATAATCTATTCTGTAAAATGTCCCATATACACTTAAGAAGAATTTGTATTCTACACTGTTAAATGGAGTATTCTACAGATACCTGTTAAGCTAATATTATTTTATTTTATATTCCACCTATATGTGAAATCATATAGTTTTTAGCTTTTACTGATTTATTTATTTTACGCAGTATAATGTTCTCAAGTCCATTCATGTTGCTGTAAGTGGCACTATGTCTTCATTTCTTATAGCTGACTGGTATTCCATTGTATATATGTACCACTACTTCTTTTTTTTATAAATAAACTTTTATTAATGTTAATGGGGTGACATCAATAAATCAGGGTACATATATTCCTGGAAAACATATCCAGGTTATCTTGTCATTCAATTATGTTGCATACCCCTCACCCAAAGTCAGATTGTCCTTCATCACCTTCTATCTAGTTTTCTTTGTGCCCCTTCCCCTCTCGCTCCTTTTCTCCCGCACTCGCCCTCCCCCCCCCCACCCTCGGTAACCACCACACTCTTGTCCATGTCTCTTAGTCTCATTTTTATGTCCCACCAATGTATGAAATCATGTAGTTCTTGTTTTTTTCTGATTTACTTATTTCACTCTGTATAATGTTATCAAGATCCCACAATTTGTTGTAAATGATCTGATGTCATCATTTCTTATGGCTGAGTAGTATTCCATAGTGTATATGTGTCACATCTTCTTTATCCAGTCTTCTATTGAAGGGCTTTTGGTCGTTTCCATGACTTGGCCACTGTGAACAATGCTGCAATGAACATGGGCTACATGTGTCTTTACGAATCAATGTTTCTGAGTTTTAGGGGTTTATACCCAGTAGAGGGATTGCTGGGTCATAAGGTAGTTCTATTTTCAGTTTTTTGAGGAACCACCATACTTTATTCCATAATGGTTGTACTACTTTACATTCCCACCAACAGTGAATGAGGGTTCCTTTTTCTCAACAGCCTCTCCAACATTTGCTATTATCTGTCTTATTGATAATAGCTAATCTAACAGGTGTCAGGTGGTTTCTCATTTCAGTTTTGATTTGCATTTCTCTATTAACTAATGAAGATGAGCATCTTTTCATATATCTGTTGGCCATTTGTATTTCTTCCTGGGAGAAGTGTCTGTTCATGTCTTCTTCCCATTTTTTTATTGAATTATTCGTTTGTTTGTTGTTGAGTTTTATGAGTTCTTTGTAAATTTTGGATATTAGGCCCTTATCTGAGCTGTTGTTTGAAATACCATTTCCCATTTAGTTGGTTGTCTGTTTATTTTGTTGTCAGTTTTTCTTGCTGAGCAAAAACTTCTTAGTCTGATGTTGTCCCATTCATTTATCTTTGCCTCACTTCTCTTGCCTTTGGAGTCAAATTCATAAAATGCTCTTTAAAACCCAGGTCCATGAGTTTACTACCTATGTTGTCTTCTATGTACTTTATTGTTTCAGGTCTTATATTTAGGTCTTTGATCCATTTTGAATTAATTTTAGGACAAGGGGACAAGCTGTAGTCAAGTTTCATTCTTTTGCATGTGGCTTTCCAGTTTTCCCAGCACTATTTGTTGAAGAGGCTTTCTTTTCTCCATTGTGTGTTGTTGGCCCCTTTATCAAAAATTATTTGACCATATATATGTGGTTTTATTTCTGGACTTTCTATTCTGTTCCATTGGTCTGAGTGTCTATTTTTCTGCCAATACCTTGCTGTTTTGATTGTTGTGGCTCTATAATATAGTTTAAGTCAGGTATTGTAATGCCCCCAGCTTTATTCTTTTTCCTTAGAATTGCTTTGGCTATTTAAAATTTTTTATAGTTCCATATAAATCTGATGATTTTTTGTTCCATTTCTTTAAAAAATGTTATCGAAATTTTGATGGGAATTGCATTAAATTTATAAATTGCCTTGGGTAATATGGCCATTTTGATTATATTTATTCTTCCTATCCAAGAACAAGGAATATTTTTTCATCTCATTGTATCTTTTTCGATTTCCCTTAACAATGCTTTGTAGTTTTCATTATATAGGTCCTTTACATTCTTTGTTATGTTTATTCCTAGGTATTTTATTTTTTTTGTTGCAAGCATGAAGGGGATTATATTTTTAGTTCGTTTTCTAATATTTTATTGTTGGCATATAGAAAGGCTATGGACTTTTGTATATTAATTTTGTATCCTGCAACCTTACTGTACTGGTTTATTGTTTCTAGTAATCTTTTTGTGGAGTCTTTGGGGTTTTCGATGTATAGGATCATATCATCTGCAAAAAGTGATACCTTTACTTCTTTTCTGCTATGGATGCCTTTTATTTCTTTCTCTTGTCTGATTGCTCTGGCCAGAACTTCTAGCACCACGTTAAATAAGAGTGGAGAGAGTGGACAACCCTGTCTTGTTCCTGATTTAAGGGGGAAAGTCCTCAGTTTTATGCCATTTAATATGATGTTGGCTGATGGTTTATTATATATGGCATTTATCATGTTGAGATATTTTCCCTCTATACCCATTTTGTTGAGTGTCTTAAACATAAAGTTGTGTTATATTTTATCGAATGCCTTTTCTAAATCTATTGATAAGATCATGTGGTTTTTGTTCTTTGTTTTGTTGATATGGTGTATTATGTTAACCGTTTTACGTATGTTGAACCATCCTTGAGATTCTGGGATAAATCCCACTTGATCATGATGTATTATTTTTTTAATATGTTGTTGTATTCAATTTGCCAGTATTTTGTTTAGTATTTTAGCATCTGTATTCATTAGAGATATTGGTCTGTAGTTTTCTTTTTTTTGTGCCGTCCTTGCCAGGATTCGGTATGAGGGTTATTTTGGCCTCATAAAATATGTTCGAAAGTATTGCTTCTTCAATTTTTTGGAAGACTTTGATTAGAATAGGAACCAAGGCTTCTTTGAATGTTTGATAGAATTCACTACAGGCGTCCCCAAACTATGGCCCACGGGCCACATGCAGCCCCCTGAGGCCATTTATCCGGCCCCCACTGCACTTCCAGAAGGGGCACCTCTTTCATTGGTGGTCAGTGAGAGGAGCACTGTATGTGGCAGCCCTCCAATGGTCTGAGGGACAGTGAATTGGCCCCCTGTGTAAAAAGTTTGGGGACCCCTGCACTAGTATAACCATCTGGGCCTGGATTTTTATTTTTGGGAAGGTTTTTAATAGTTTTTTCTATTTCCTCCCTGCTAATTGGTCTGTTTAGGCTTTCTACTTCTTCATGACTCAGTCTAGGAAGGTTGTATTGTTCTAGGAATTTATCCATTTCTTCTAGATTTTTGAATTTGGTGGCATATAGTTTTTCGTAGTATTCTACAATAATTTTTTGTATATCTATGATGTCTGTGGTGATTTCTCCTCTTTCATTTTGGATTTTGTTTATATAAGTCCTTTCTCTTTTTTCTTTGGTGAGTCTTGCCAAGGATTTGTCAATTTTGTTGATCTTTTCAAAGAACCAGCTCCTTGTTTTATTGATTTTTTCTATTGTTTTTCTGTTCTCTACTTCGTTTATTTCTGCTCTGATTTTTATTATCTCCTTTCTTTGGCTGGTTTTGGGTTGTCTTTGTTCTTCTTTTTCTAGTTCCTTAAGGTGTGAAGTTAAGTGGTTTACTTCGGCTCTCTCTTGTTTGTTTATATAGGCCTGAAGTGGTATGAACTTTCCTCTTATTACTGTTTTTGCTGCATCCCAGAGATTCTGATATGTCATATTGTCATTTTCATTTGTCTGTATATATCTTTTGATCTCTGCGCTTATTTCTTCTTTGACCCATTCATTTTTTAAAAGTATGTTGTTTAGTTTCCACATTTTTGTGGGGTTTTTTTTCTCTTTTTTGCAGTTGAATTCTAGTTTCAAGGCTTTATGATCAGAAAATATGCTTGGTACAACTTCGATTTTTCTGAATTTGCTGATGTTGTTTTTGTGGCCCAACATATGGTCAATTCTTGAGAATGATCCATGTACACTGGAGAAAAATGTATACTTTGTCACTTTGGGATGAAATGTCCTGTAGATGTCTTTCATATCCAGGTGCTCTAGTGTTTTGTTTAAGTCCACTATATCTTTATTGATTCTCTGTTTGGATGACCGATATAGAGCCGTCAGCAGTGTATTGAGGTCTCCAAGTATGATTGTATTTTTGTTAGTTTTTGTTTTAAGGTCAATAAGTAGCTGTCTTATATATTTTGGTGCTCCTTGGTTTGGTGCATATATATTAAGGATTGTTATGTCTTCTAGATTCAGCGTCCCCTTAATCATTATGAAATAACCATTTTTGTCTCTGAGTGCTTTTGCTGTCTTGTAGTCAACATTATCCGATATGAGTATTGCTACACCTGCTTTTTTTTGGGTGTTGTTTGCTTGGAGTATTGTTTTCCAGCCTTTCACTTTGAATTTGTTTTTATCCTTGTTGCTTAGATGTGTTTCTTGTAGGCAGCATATAGTTGGATTTTCTTTTTTAATCCATTCTGCTACTCTGTGCCTTTTTATTGGTGAGTTTAATCCATTTACATTTAGTGTAATTATTGACACTTGTGAGTTTCCTATTGCCATTTTATACATTGCTTTCTGTTAGTTTTGTGTCTTGTTTGATCCTTCTCTTTCATTTCTCTATCTTTTGTTTTTGTTTGGTTGTATTCCATACATCTTTCCTCTGTTGCTATCTTTTTTAAATCATGTGCTTCTGTGGTGTTTTTTTCGATGGTAGTTACCATTCAGTAATAAAAAGGGTTCCTACCCTGTTCATTGTAGTGCACTATCTTGTGAGTACTTTTGCACTCCATTGTCCTTTGCTACTGTTAAACTCTGTCCTCTCCCCTTTTTTTTGTTGTTGTTGTTGCAGTTTAAATTTGGTTTTATTGTGTTCTTGGTGGAGCTTTTATTTGTGGTTTTGGTTTTTTTTTTTGTTGTTCTTTGTATCTGGTTGGAAAATCCCCTTAAGTAATTCTTGGAGTGGGGGTTTTCTGATGATAAATTCCCTCATCTTTTCTGTATCTGTGAATGTTTTTATTTCTCCTTCATATTTGAAGGATAGCTTTCATGGGTATAGTATTTGTGGCTGAAAGTTCCTCTCTTTCTAGGCTTTAAATATTGGGGTCCACTCTCTTCTAGCTTGTAAACTTTCTGTTGAGAAATCTGATGATAATCTAATAGGCTTTCCTTTGTGTGTTGTATTCTTTTTCCCCTGGCTGCCTTGAGAATTTTTTCTTTGCCGTTGGTTTGTGCCAATTTCATCATGATGTGCCTTGGAGTAGGTCTGTTGGGGTTAAGAAAACTCAGTGTTCTGTTTGCTTCTTGAAATTGAGGCTTTAGTTCTTTCCACAGGCTTGGGAAGTTCTCATCTATAATTTGTTTGAATATGTTCTCCATTCCATTTTCTCTCTCTTCTCCCTCTGATATACCTATTATTCTCATGTTATTCTTTTTGATGGAGTCAGACAATTCCTGTAGGGCTTTCTCATTTTTTTAAATTTTTGAGTCACTTTCTTCTCTCTGTTGTTCCTCAAGTTGCTTGTCTTCTATTTCACTAATCCTACCTGATATCTGGCCTGTTCTATTAGCTAAGCTTGTTATCTCGTTTTTCAGCTCGTGAATTGAGGTTTTTCATCTCTGTTTGATTTGTTTTTGTAGTTTCAATTTCCTTGGACATATATTCTTTGTGTTCATTGAGTTGTTTTCTGAGCTCCTAAATTGGCTTTCTGTGTTTTCTTGTATATCTCTGAGTAGTTTTAGGATTTCTATTTTAAATTCTCTTTCATTTAGCTCCAAGGTTTCCAATATATTAAATTTTTTCTCCATAGATTTTTCCTCATCTATCTGTGCTACCTCCCTGTCTTTTGTATCCATGATATTCTATTTCCTTTTCCTTAATGGCATTTGAGGGTGGTTTTGTTGATAGTATTAATGAGAATTAATAAAGAATAAAAAGTTAAAAAATAAAAAAGAATTTAAAAAGATTATTATTCCCCCCTTCTTTTTTTCCCTCTCCTCTCCTCTTTCCTCCTTCTTGAGAAAATCTTGTGGTGAACTGTGAATTATATTGTGCTAAATAAAACAAAACTACCTATAATGGAGGGCCTGAGTTGGGGAGAACTGATAAAGAGGCAAAAAAAGGGGGTATAGACCCACAAAATGCAAAAAAGGAAAAAATTTGGGTCAAGAATAAAATGATTTGCTTTTAGGTGATGGTTGACTAAGAGATATGATTAGAGGAATAAGAGGGAAACAGGAAAAAAGGAAAAAAAATTTAAAAATCACTATTGTATTTAGTGGAGCAAGAACTAAATAAAATGGAGAGCCAGTGTTGGAACCACTGCTAGTGAGTTAAAAAAGCAAAGTAAACAACCCCCAAAGCACCACAAAGAAAAATTTGAGTCCCAGATAAAATAATTTGTTCATGATTAAGGATTGAATGAGAGGAAAAGTAAAGGAGAAAAAAAGAACTAATATAGAGGGAGAAAAAAAAGAGAAAGAGGAAAACACAAAAAGAAGAAAAATGAATAAAAGGAGAGAGAGAGAGAGAGTTAAGGGTTTTGGAGTGCAACCCTCATAGAGAGAAAGGAAGAAGAAAGAAAAGATAATGGGAGATGTAACACTTATGGGTAGTGTAGTTCAAGGAGAGGAGAGAGTAAGACCGACAGAGAATTAAATGACCAAATTGGAAGAGGAAGAAAATAATCAAGACAAGAAGATAAGAAACAAACAAACAAATATAATAAAATAGGTTAGGTTATAAAGTCTATGGATTATTCTTGATTTTGAGGGGTTATCTTCTTGCTTTTTCTTTTCTCTCCCTCTTCCTGATCGGTGACTCTGTACCCTAGGTTCTGCCCCTGTGGCATGCTTAGATACAGGTTTGCAGCTGATAAGTCTCTATGGTGATGTCATATATTGGGCTTCAGTCTTGTTGGCAGTTGAGGCTCATTAGCATTTGCAGGCTCCGCCAATAAGAGAGTTTGTGTTCCTGGAGCCTCTCTTCTAGTCTTTCCTTCCTGAATTAGTAGCCTGATGATCCAGCTATGGGGTTGCTGCTGCCTCTGCCTGGAGAGTAAGAGGCTCAAAGAGGTAGCAAATCCCCACTCTATTCCCACTCAGCACAGGGCTCTGGGTAAGGCTCAGTCAGATCCCCTAGCATAATCAGGCAGGGCTTCAGCCCACACAAAGAACTCTGATTCTTCCCCTCTGTCCAGGAACACGGGTGCCCACTCCCAGGGGAATCTCTTGCCGACAATCCGTGCTCACTGACCAGTATATCAGGCCGGCTGCCTCTCACTCTGAGTGAGGTGCCCCACCCGCATGGAAAAGTTCGAGCATGGGGAATTTTGTTCCTGCTCCCTCCCCACACGGTGCTTTTGGGGGCACAGGGGTGACCCCGAGATTCCAGTTTCGGCCCACACAAAAGCTTCTGACTCTGCCCCTCTATCTGGTAACATGGGCGCCCACTCCCGGGGCTCTCAGAGGAATCTCTTGCCCACGATCTGCGCGTGCCGACCAGGAGATCGGGGTGGATGGCTGTCCCAAGTGCCTTTCTTTGTCTGGATTTGGCACAAGCATTAGCTTGTGTTGACTGGGTTGCCACAAGCACAATTTTTCCTCGACTTGGATGTTCATGCCACAGCCTGGTTTGGACATTTGTGCCGCAGTCTGGTTCTATTCACACCCTATGCCTGCCTTAGTTCCTATACTCTCAGTTCCCAGTGAAAGCAGGCCTTATTTAGGTTAGTGAAGAAGGTGGAGTGTTTCTTCCTCCTTATTTCTTTCAGGGTTGATTATATATTTAGTCAATTTTTCGCTCAATCATACCTTTGCATTTAGTGTGGAACTTCTGGAGGCTCCAAGGATAGATTTTTCTGTCTCTGATTGAAGATCTTGTTGAATTTTGGGGGAGATTTATCGGTATCACTCCTTACGGCGCCATTTCTCTGACATCACTCCCAGAAGTTTTTTGATAACTGTTTTGATCTCATTTGTTGTAATAGATCTGTTTAGGTTTTCTGATTCTTTCAGATTGAGTTTTAAAATATTATATGTTTCAAGGAATTTGTCCATTTCATCTAGGTTGTCTAATTTTTTGGCATACAGTTCTTCATAGTATTTTCTTACAATCCTTTTTATTTCTGTTGTGTCAGTTATTATTTCTCCACTTTCATTTCTAATTTTATTTATGAGTCCTCTCTCTTTTTTTCTTGGTGAGTCTGGCTAAGGGTTCATTGATCTTGTTTACCTTTTTGAAGAACCAGCTTCTTGTTTCATTGATCCTCTGTATTGTTTCTTTAGCATCTATGGTGGAAATAAATGTATTTCCACTCTGATCTTTAATATTTCCTTTCTTCTACTGCCTCTGTGCTTTATTTGCTGGGGGGGTTTTTCTAGTTCTTTTTGATGCAGGTTGAAGTTGTTTATTTGAGCTTTTTCTAGCTTCCTAAGGTATGCTTGTAATGCTATGAACTTCCCTCTCAAGACTGCTTTTGCTGTGTCCCCAAAATTTTAAGTTGTTGTTTGCTCATTATCATTCATTTCTAGGAATTTTTTTATTTCTTTTTTTATCTCATTGTTAACCCATTTGTTATTTAATATCATGCTATTTAGTTTCCAAGTGTTTGAGTATTTTTCAGTTTTTCTGTTGTGGTTGATTCCTAGTTTCATACCATTGTGGATTAGAGAAAATGCTTGATATGATTTCAATCTTCTTAAATTTGTTGAGACCGCTTTTGTGCCCTATCATGTTGTCTATCCTTGAGAATGTATCATTGTATCATGAGCACTTGAAAAGAATGTATATTCTGCTGAATTAGGGTGAAAGTTTCTGGAGATAGCTATTAAATCCAGTTGATCTAGTGTGTCTTTTAAGGCTGCTGTTTCTTTGTTAATTTTCTTCCTTGAGGATCTATCTAGTGATGTTAGTGAGGTATTGAAATCCTCTACTATTATAGTATTGCTGTTGCTCTCACCACTTATATCCATCAAAGTCTGCTTTATATATTTAGATGCCCCTATATTAGGTGCGTAGATATTTATAATGGTTATATCTTCCTGTTGGATTGCTCCCTTTATTATTATGTAGTGACCTTGTTTATCTCTTTCTATAGCCTTTGTTTTAAAGTCTATTTTGTCTAATATAAGTATAGCTACCCCCATGCATATGGCAGCATTGTTCACAATAGTGAAGATCTGGAAATAGCCGAAGTGTCTGTCAGTGGACAAGTGAATTAAAAAGCAGTGGTACATACATACAATGGAATACTATGGGGCCATGAAAAAGAAGGAAATATTACATTTTGCAACAATATGGATGGACCTGGAAACTATTATGTTGAGTGAAATAAGCCAGGCAGAGAAAGAAAAATACCATATGACCTCACTCATTTGAGGAATCCAAGGAACAATGTAAACTGAGGAATGGAATTAAACCTGAAGGGAATGGGGGAGGGAGCTGTTGAGAAGGGGTTAAGGGAGGTGTTGAGGGGAATATGGGGAAAGGGGAAGCTTTTGGGGAGACACTAGAATCTGTGTAACCACAATTAATTAATTAATTTTAAAAGAAACCTGAAAAAAAATAGAAGCAGACAAAAACAATCATACATGGAGAATTCAGTACATCATTGATGGCTTTTGAAGGATCATCCAAACAAAAAATTAATAAAGTAATATTAGCCTTAAACAACACACTGGACCAAATGAATATAAGCTTTTTTTTTTCATTTCTATTTGCAAAAATATTATTTTCCATCTTTTTACCATCAGTCTATGTGCATCTTTTGATTTTTTTTATTTTATTTTATTTTTTTAAAATAAATTTTTATTAATGGTAATAGGATGACATTAATAAATCAGGGTACATATATTCAAAGAAAACATGTCTAGGTTATTTTGTCATTAAATTATGTTGCGTACCCCTCGCCCAAAGTCAGATTGTCCACCGCCACCCTCTATCTAGTTCTCTGTGCCCCTCCCCCTCCCCCTAACTCTCTCCCTCCCTCCCTCCCATGTCCTCCCTCCCCCCACCCCTGGTAACCACCACACTCTTGTCCATGCTTCTTAGTCTCATTTTTATGTTCCACCAATGTATGGAATCATGTAGTTCTTGTTCTTTTCTGATTTACTTATTTCACTCCTTATAATGTTATCAAGATCCCACCATTTTGCTGTAAATGATCTGATGTCATCATTTCTTATGGCTGAGTAGTATTCCATAGTGTATATGTGCCACATCTTCTTTATCCAGTCTTCTATTGAAGGGCTTTTTGGTTGTTTCCATGTCTTGGCCACTGTGAACAATGCTGCAATGAACATGGGGCTACATGTGTCTTCACGTATCAATGTTTCTGAGGTTTTGGGGTATATACCCAGTAGAGGGATTGCTGGGTCATAAGGTAGTTCTATTTGCAGTTTTTTGAGGAACCACCATACTTTCCTCCATAATGGTTGTACTACTTTACAGTCCCACCAACAGTGAATGAGGGTTCCTTTTTCTCCACAGCCTCTCCAACATTTGCTATTACCTGACTTGCTAATAACAGCTAATCTAACAGGGGTGAGGTGGTATCTCATTGCCATTTTGATTTGCATTTCTCTAATAACTAATGAAGCTGAGCATCTTTTCATATATCTGTTGGCCATTTGTATCTCTTCCTGGGAGAAGTGTCTGTTCATGTCCTCTTCCCATTTTTTTATGGGATTGTTTGTCTGTTGGTTGTTGAGTTTTATGAGTTCTTTGTATATTTTGGATATTAGGCCCTTATCTGAGCTGTTGTTTGAAAATATCATTTCCCATTTAGTTGGCTGTCTGTTTATTTTGATATCAGTTTCTCTTGCTGAGAAAAAACTTTTTATTCTGATGTAGTCCCATTCATTTATCTTTGCCTTCACTTCTCTTGCCATTGGAGTCAAGTTCATAAAATGTTCTTTAAAACCCAGGTCCATGATTTTAGTACCTATGTCTTCTTCTATGTACTTTATTGTTTCAGGTCTTATATTTAGGTCTTTGATACATTTTGAATTAATTTTAGTACACGGGACAGGCTGTAGTCGAGTTTCATTCTTTTGCATGTGGCTTTCCAGTTTTCCCAACACCATTTGTTGAAGAGGCTTTCTTTTCTCCATTGTGTGTTGTTGGCCCCTTTATCAAAGATTATTTGACCATATATATGTGGTTTTATTTCTGGACTTTCTATTCTGTTCCAATGGTCTGAGTGTCTATTTTTGTGCCAATACCATGCTGTTTTGATTATCGTGGCCCTATAATATAGTTTAAAGTCAGGTATTGTAATGCCCCCAGCTTCATTCTTTTTCCTTAGGATTGTTTTGGCTATTCGGGGTTTTTTATAGTTCCATATAAATCTGATGATTTTTTGTTCCATTTCTTTAAAAAATCTCATAGGGATTTTGATGGGAATTGCATTAAATTTGTATATTGCTTTGGGTAATATGGCCATTTTGATTATATTTATTCTTCCTATCCAAGAACAAGGAATATTTTTCCATCTCATTGTATCTTTTTCGATTTCCCTTAACAATGCTTTGTAATTTTCATTATATAGGTCCTTTACATTCTTTGTTATGTTTATTCCTAGGTATTTTATTTTTTTTGTTGCAATCGTGAAGGGGATTATTTTTTTGAGTTCGTTTTCTAATATTTCATTGTTGGCATATAGAAAGGCTATGGACTTTTGTATGTTAATTTTGTATCCTGCAACCTTACTGTATTGGCTTATTGTTTCTAATAATCTTTTTGTGGAGTCCTTCAGGTTTTCGATGTATAGGATCATATCATCAGCAAAAAGTGATACCTTTACTTCTTCTTTTCCGATATGGATGCCTTTTATTTCTTTGTCTTGTCTGATTGCTCTGGCCAGAACTTCTAGCACCACGTTAAATAAGAGTGGAGAGAGTGGACAACCCTGTCTTGTTGCTGATTTAAGGTAGAAAGTCCTCAGTTTTATGCCGTTTAATATGATGTTGGCTGATGGTTTATCATATATGGCCTTTATCATGTTGAGATATTTTCCTTCTATACCCATTTTGTTGAGAGTCTTAAACATAAAATTGTGTTGTATTTTATCAAAAGCCTTTTCTGCATCTATTGATAAGATCATGTGGTTTTTGTTCTTTGTTTTGTTGATATGGTGTATTACGTTAACCGTTTTGCGTATGTTGAACCATCCTTGAGATTCTGGGATGAATCCCACTTGATCATGATGTATTATTTTTTTAATATGTTGTTGTATTCGGTTTGCCAATATTTTGTTTAGTATTTTAGCATCTGTATTCATGAGAGATATTGGTCTGTAGTTTTCTTTCTTTGTGCCATCCTTGCCAGGTTTTGGTATGAGGGTTATGTTGGCCTCATAAAATGTGTTTGGAAGTATTGCTTCTTCTTCAATTTTTTGGAAGACTTTGAGTAGAATAGGAACCAAGTCTTCTTTGAATGTTTGATAGAATTCACTAGTATAACCGTCTGGGCCTGGACTTTTATTTTTGGGGAGGTTTTTAATAGTTTTTTCTATTTCCTCCCTGCTGATTGGTCTGTTTAGGCTTTCTGCTTCTTCATGACTCAGTCTAGGAAGGTTGTATTGTTCTAGGAATTTATCCATTTCTTCTAGATTGTTGTATTTGGTGGCATATAATTTTTTCATAGTATTCTACAATAATTCTTTGTATTTCTATGATGTCTGTGGTGATCTCTTCTCTTTCATTTTGGATTTTATTTATTTGAGTCCTGTGCCTTTTTTCCTTGGTGAGTCTTGCCAAGGGTTTGTCAATTTTGTTGATCTTTTCAAAGAACCAGCTCCTTGTTTTATTGATTTTTTCTATAGTTTTTCTGTTCTTTATTTCATTTATTTCTGCTCTGATTTTTATTATCTCCTTTCTTTGGCTGGTTTTGGGTTGTCTTTGTTCTTCTTTTTCTAGTTCCTTAAGGTGTGAAGTTAAGTGGTTTACTTCAGCTCTCTCTTGTTTGTTCATATAGGCCTGAAGTGATATGAACTTTCCTCTTATTACTGCTTTTGCTGCATCCCAGAGATTCTGATATGTCGTATTTTCATTTTCATTTGTCTGTATATATCTTTTGATCTCTGTGCTTATTTCTTCTTTGACCCATTCATTTTTTAGAAGTATGTTGTTTAGTTTCCACATTTTTGTGGATTTTTCCCCCTCTTTTTTGCAGTTGAATTCTAGTTTCAAGGCTTTATGATCAGAAAATATGCTTGGTACAATTTCAATTTTTCTAAATTTGCTGATATTGTCTTTGTGGCCCAACATATGGTCAATTCTTGAGAATGTTCCATGTACACTAGAGAAAAATGTATACTCTGTCGCTTTGGGATGAAGTGTCCTGTAGATGTCTATCATATCCAGGTGTTCTAGTATTTCGTTTAAGGCCACTATATCTTTATTGATTCTCTGTTTGGATGACCGATCTAGAGCCGTCAGCGGTGTATTGAGGTCTCCAAGTATGATTGTATTTTTGTTAGTTTTTGTTTTAAGGTCAATAAGTAGCTGTCTTATATATTTTGGTGCTCCTTGGTTTGGTGCATATATATTAAGGATTGTTATGTCTTCTTGATTCAACTTCCCCTTAATCATTATGAAATGACCATTTTTGTTTCTGAGTACTTTTTCTGTCTTGTAGTCAGCATTATTAGATATGAGTATTGCTACGCCTGCTTTTTTTGGGGTGTTGTTTGCTTGGAGTATTGTTTTCCAGCCTTTCACTTTGAATTTGTTTTTATCCTTGTTGCTTAGATGTGTTTCTTGTAGGCAGCATATAGCTGGATTTTCTTTTTTAATCCATTCTGCTACTCTGTGTCTTTTTATTGGTAAGTTTAATCCATTTACATTTAGTGTAATTATTGACACTTGTGGGTTCCCTACTGCCATTTTATAAATTGCTTTCTGTTAGTTTTGTATCTAGTTTGATTCTTCTCTTTTGTTTTTCTATCATTTGTTTTTGTTTGTTTGTGTTCCATACTTCTTTCCTCTGTTGCTACCTTTTTTAAGTCAAGTGTTTTTGTGGTGGTTTTTTCAAGGGTGGTTACCATTAAGTAATGAAATTGTACTTACTATATTCATTGTAGTACCCTATCTTATGAGTATTTCTGCACTTCATCGTCCTTTGCTACTGTTAATCTCCATCCTCTCCCCCCTTTTTTTCCTTTGTTGTCACAGTTTAAGTTTGGTTTTATTGTGTTCTTGGTGGAGCTGTTACTTGTGGTGTTGTTTTCTTTTGTTCTTTGAATCTGGTTGGAAAACCCCCTTTAGTATTTCCTGGAGTGGGGGCTTTCTGTTGATAAATTCTCTCATCTTTTCTGTATTTGTGAATGTTTTTATATCTCCTTCATACTTGAAGGATAGCTTTGATGGGTATAGTATTCTTGGCTGAAAGTTCCTCTCTTTCAGGGCTTTAAATATTGGGGTCCACTCTCTTCTAGCTTGTAGAGTTTCTGCTGAGAAATCTGACGATAATCTAATAGGCCTTCCTTTATATGTTGTACTCTTCTTTTCCCTGGCTGCCTTGAGAATTTTTTCTTTGTCATTGGTTTGTGTCATCTTTATTATGATATGCCTTGGAGTGGGTTTGTTGGGGTTAAGAAAACTCGGTGTTCTGTTTGCTTCTTGAATTTGAGGCTTTAGTTCTTTCCACAGGCTTGGGAAGTTCTCATCTATTATTTGTTTGAGTATATTCTCCATTCCATTTTCTTTCTCTTCTCCCTCTGATATACCTATTATTCTTATGTTATTCTTTCTGATGGAGTCAGACAATTCCTGTAGGGCTTTCTCGTTTTTTATTATTTTTGAGTCTCTTTCTTCTTTCTGTTGTGCCTCAAGTTGTTTGTCTTCTATTTCACTAATCCTATTCTCAATCTGGGCTGTTCTGTTAGCTAAGCTTGTTACCTCGTTTTTCAGCTCGTGAATTGAGTTTTTCATTTCTGTTTGATTTGTTTTAATAGTTTCAGTTTCCTTGGTAATATATTCTTTGTGTTCATTGAGTTGTTTTCTGATCTCCCTATATTGCCTTTCTGTGTTTTCTTGTATATCTCTGAGTATTTTTAAGATTTCTATTTTAAATTCTCTGTAATTTAGCTCCAAGGCTTCCAATATGTTAAGTCTTTTCTCCATAGATTTTTCCACATCTATTTGTGTTACCTCTCTTTTTTTTGTATCCATAATATTCGATTTCCTCTTTCTTATTGGCATCTGAGGGTGGTCTTGTTGATAGCACACAGGCGCACTCCCTCGCGGCTTGAATGAACGTCCCTGCGGTAGCTTCCTCCACACCCTCGTCTCTCAGATTCATTTGATAACAGTCCTTTGCTTTCAGTTTGTGTGGAACTCCGGAATGCTCCGAGGATAAATTTTTCTGTTTCTAGTTGATAAATTTGTTGTGATTTAGGGGAGATCTGTCGGATGCGCTGCTCACGGTGCCATTTCCATGACGTCACCCATCTTTTGATTTAAGGCAGGGTTCTCAAACTCATGGCCCACGGGCCGCATGCGTCCCGCCAAACAATTTTGTGCAGCCCGCAGACTAATCCACGAAGTTCAAAATATTTTGGATAAAATTAAGTAAGCCTAGGGGCCTACTTGTATTTTTCATTTCTCTAGCATCCTAGCTAGATATTAGCTTAGTTAAAAGCAGTTGTGATGCGAACTACAGTTTCTGGTCATTTTGTGACACTGAGTAAACTGCATGTACGATTGTGCTTGTTGTACTGATTTTTCTTGTTGTTGTCAACTGCAGTGAGAAAAGTGTTGCGTAACAGTTGCCTTTTGTAGACCTAGTGCGGCCCACCAAACGGCTGTGATCTTGCTCTGCGGCCCACATGCTGAGTTGAGTTTGAGACCCCTGATTTAAGGTGTGTCTCTTGTAGACAGCATATGTATAGGTACTGTTTTCTTATCCACGCAGCTGCCCTATATCTTTTGATTGAATCATTTAACCATTTACATTTATGGTTATTATTGATATGTAGTTGTTTATTGCCATTTTATTCTTTAAGGCTGTATTCCTCTTTTGCTATATTCTTTTCTTTCTTTGATCTTTTTTACAACAAGCCCCTTAAAATTTCCTGCATCATTGGTTTGGTTGTAATAAATTCCTTGAGGGTTTTTTTTTGTGGGTTTTTTTTTTTTCGTCTGAGAAGCTTTTTATTTCTCATTCAATTTTAAACAATGGCCTTGCTGGATAAAATATTATTGGTTGTAGGCTCTTGTTCTACATTACTTTGAATATTTCTTGCCATTCACATCTGGCCTCAGTGTTTCTGTTGAGAAGTCAAATGTCATCCTATGGGGCAGCGGTTCTCAACCTGTGGCTCACGACCCCAGCGGGGGTCAAATGACCAAAACACAGGGGTCACCTAAAGCAATGAGAATACATTCCGAATCATAACTGTAGCAAAATTACAGTTATGAAATAGCCACCAAAATTATTTTTTGGTTTGGGGTCACTGCAACATGAGGAACTGTATTACGGGGTCACAGTATTAGAAAGGTTGAGAACTGCTGCTATGGGGGCTCCTTTGTAGGTGATAGCCTTTTCTTTTCTAGCAGCTTTTAATATTTTCTCTTTATCACTTGCTTTGGTATTTTAATTATAATGTGTCTTGGTGTAGATTTCTTTGGGTTTCTTTATAACGAAATTCTCTGTGCTTCTTGAACTTGTGTGACTGTTTCCTGCATCAATTTACAGAAATTTTTAGCTATGATTTGATCGAACAAAGTCTCTATCCCTTGTTCTTTCTTTTCTTCTTCAGGAACCCCATGATGCGGATGTTATTTCTCTTCACGTTGTCACAGAGCTCTCTTAGGGTTTCCTCAGACTTTTTGAGTCTCTTTTCTTTTTGCTGCTCTGCTTCCATGCCTTCATTTATCTTATCCTTCAATTCACTGATTTGATCCTCAGCTTCATCCATCCTGCTTTTAATTTCTTCCATTGTGGTCTTCATTTCTGTTATTGTATTTGTCATTTCTGACTGATTCTTTTTTATTATTTTAATGTCCTTTTTTATACTTGCTATCTCTTGTTTAATTTTTCATTATGACCATCTATTGTTATTCTAAGATCTTTGAGCATCCTAACAATCATTATTTTAAACTCTGCATCTGGTAATTTGGTTGTATCTGACTCATTTAAGTTTTTTTATGGGGATTTTTCTTGATTCAATTGGGTTGCATTTCTCTGCCTTCCTATTCTGTCTGTGTATAAGAAGGGTGTGGCCACTGGAATTCAATGGGTGTTGCCTCTGTATTCCCTAGGTGTGGTCTGTGTGTAGGCCTGCCACTACCTCATGTGTTCAGGTATGGGTGCTGCCAAAGCCATGAGCTGTGGCTGTTGCTATGGTTTCTGCCTGTCCTCCATGGGAGGGGCTGTGTTTATGTGACTGGGTTTACAAGCCTTGGTTTTCACTCCGCCCCTGTGGGTGGGGCTGCACACTGCACTCAGGGCCACAAACCTCGGCACCACGGGCAGGGGTGAGCACCTTTGCTCAGCCATGGATCTTTGCCTATTCCCTGGGTTTTCACCCCTCCCCCACAGAGAGTTGTGCTTGTGCATTGGGTCGCAAGCCCCAGCTCTGTAGGCCAGGTGGGGCTGCATGCCTGTGCTCAGCTGAGGGTCTCTGCAGTTCCCAGGCTTTTGCCTTTCCCCTCTGGGCGGGATTGCAGGTGGGCCCACAGCCAACCCAACAGCTTTCATGCACCCCTTCTGCCCCAGCAGGGCGAGACTGAGCTCACACCAGGCCTCAGTCGTGACCTGCCCAGCTTCTGCCCTCACTGACAGGATTGCACTTCTGTGTCCCACTGCCTCCCGCTCTCTGGCAAGCCCTCAGCAGTGTGGGTAGGGGCGCTGTAGCTCAGATCCTAGCACTCAATACTGTATTCCTTAAGGCTCCCTCCTTCTAAGGACTCTGCTCTGAGTGCCACAGAAGAGCTTGTTTGGCTGGTGTCCTGCTTTCCTTTGCTGGTATTGTTGGTTCTAGGGGAAATATTCACTTCAGATTTGGGGAGTGACTCAGCCCAGGGGTTAGGGTGGCTGTCCCTCAAAGTGTTTCTGCCTGTTCCTCCTAGATTACACTCTCTTCCTGCTACTTTGGTCCTCTCCTCTCTCCCCATACCCCAGAGCCCCGGGTGAGTGGTTGTGAAAGAGGTTTTCTGCATGGTCCCTTTAAGAAGAATCCTGGGTCTGAGAAATCTGTCTCTTTCTCACAAACAGTATCCTGACTTGTTTCACAGCTAAATACTGTCCATACGTTTTTCTAGGCTCTGGGGCTGCAGTCTGGGGCCTTTTTCCTGGGGCTCAGGACCCTCCCCTCTCCACTAAACTCAATTCCTGCCACCTGAGTCTCTTCAGGCTGCTGTTCACTCCTGGGAGCTGGGCAGCCCTCTTTGTGTTTCTGCTTTTCCTACTAGTCTCACTGTGGCTTCTTTGGTGTTACTTGGTTAAAGAGTCCTCTTAGTTTAGTCCAAGGTTGGTTTTTCCAGATGATGGTTCTTAAAATTAAGCTGTAATCCACTTTGGTTCTGGGAGGTGGAAGTTGGTACATCTGCCTACTTCATTGCCACCTTGCCATCCTCCCTCTTCCTCCCCTCTTTTCAACCTGTCCCACCTTTAGTCCATTTGGTGTGCAGATCTTTTAGGCATGTCCATAGTCCAGCTGGTGTTCTTTTGCTGTGTTATAGCTGTTCATTGAAATTTTAAGGGGAGAGATCAGGAGTATCTCTCATGCCACCATTACTCTGATGTCAAAAATCAAGTTAATCTTATTTAAGGCTGATATTTCTGTGTTGATTTTCTATCTGATAATCTGCCCATTGATTGAGTGGGGTATTAGGCTTCATATTATTATTGTATTGTTGCTTCTTTAAGTCCGTTAATATTTGCTTTATACATTTAAGTGCCCTTTTGGGGTGCATAAATAATTGCAAATCTTATACCCTATTGTTGGATTGACCCCTCTATCATGTAATTCTATGTACATCACTTTAGTGGTAAGGACACACACACTACAAAAGAGTGAAGGGATGGAAAATGATATTCCAACTAAGAGACATGGACAAGAGTGTGGTGGTTATGGGGAGCGGGAGAAGGGAAGGAGGGAGAGGGGGAGGGGAGGGGTACAAAGAAAACTAGATAGAAGGTGATGGAGGACAATCTCTCTTTGGGTGATGGGTATGCAACAGAATTCAATGAAAAGATAACCTGGACATATTTTCTTTGAATATAAGTACCCTAATTTATTGATGTCACCCCATTAAAAATAAAAATTTATTTATTTTTTAAAAAAAGAAATTGATATTCCATGCAAATTGAAAATAAAAGAAAGCTGGAACAGCTATATTTATATCAGTCAAAATAGATTTTAAAACAAAATATAGTATATATTCACATATAATTTGGGGGGGGGTATTTTCCTGGGTATTTAAACTCTTCCCTTTGCCTAGCAATTTGAGTGACAAGCTAATCATTAATATTTTCTTTAAAATTAAATTGAGATGGGATAGGATCACAGCTTTAATTAGATTGAGTTCACTTGTAATCATCCTAACATTTAATCTCCTAAAGCAGCACTGCCCTTTATATGTTATCAACATTTGAGGTGGGAAGTGGTTGGGCTATGGTTTCAGTATTTTGGGTTTACTTTTATATTATAACTCTAGAATTACACTATAATAAAATATGCAGTACTACACAATTTGTCTCTGCTTTCTAGTTCCTTTCTAGTGCCACTTTCTCAACAAAATTCTGAATAGAATGGGAATTGTCGGGCAAGCAATTTGTTTTGGCTTTGGAAGCTTTTCTAGATTCTGGTCTGTCTTGCCAGGCCAGAGTATCACCTAATGTGGGGCAGCTGTGTTAGGCTCACTTGCTGGTTTACCCACTGCAAGCACTTTGCTTGATGCAGGGGTCCCCAAACTTTTTACACAGGGGGCCAGTTCACTGTCCCTCAGACCGTTGGAGGGCCGCCACATACAGTGCTCCTCTCACTGACCACCAATGAAAGAGGTGCCCCTTCCAGAAGTGCGGAGGGGGGCCAGATAAATGGCCTCAGGGGGCCGCATGCGGCCCACGGCCGTAGTTTGGGGATGCCTATAAGAGGCATATGTGCATAGCCTGTATAAGGCTATAGGTGCTTGTGTTTGAGAGAGATAGGGGATTGGGAATGCATGGATTGCCTGGCTGCCACTGTGAGGAGCCATTTTGCTGCTTGTTTGTCTGAGAGGCAGTATCCCCTGCCTGTGTGCTTGTTAGCCCTGTGAGACTTTATTAAACAGAATGGCTCAACTCTTTCCGGCTCCACAGTTTTTCTACCATCTGCCCAAATCCGATGTGAACCTGCCTAGCTGCAGCCACCAGCATTGCACCTAAGTTTTGTCAACTTGGTCTTTCTTCTCTAAGTCTCTGTTTATGGCAGGCTCTCTCCTCTCTTCTATTGCTCTGTACCCCCCAGACTAGCCTCCTGTAGGGAAAATGGTTAAAAGTTAGGCTTGCTCACTTGTTTTTCAGCTGTGTAGCCATAACACCTGCTGTAAACAAGGACTCAGGACCTTGTGCACTGCCTTAATGTAAGCACCTTCTATAATTAAGGACAGTTTTTAGCCAAAAGCCACTTTTGTCTAGGCAGTTCATAAGAGCCCAGAGAGTGTTTTTGGGGGGAGCAGTCTCTGAGAGAGAAGAGGTTTCTCCCTGTTCATTCTTGCCCAACGCCATGAGAAGTAGCTCCTTCCTCTGCCTGGTCTCTCACATGCCCTGTGATACTAAATAAATGAGAATGAAACACAGTCCTCTGGCTCTGTATATGTTCTTTGGTCTGACTGAACCCAATGTGAACCTGCAGGGCCTCAGCCTCCTTCATTACAATTGGCATAGTCAATGGCAGGATTCATGCCAGACAGCTATAGAGCTGCCTGCACCCTTAGAGGGTAGAATAGAGTGGCAGCCAACCAAGCATGTGGTTTCCTGTGACCTCCCTATTCTCCACCTGAGCACCTCCCCTGGACTGGCCTGATGTGAATGAGATGCCTGCTAGGTTGGAATGGCTTTCCACATGGTGGGTGAGGGCTTTGAGGAAAAAAACACCCATGTGGTGAAAGAGGCTGTGGGGTGGATATTTCTTACAGCTCTGTAGGCAGAAACTGAAAGCACTCAGCGAGAGGCCTCCTGGTTCCAAGAGCTTCAGTGTGAGCTGGAGGCTGAATGCCAGCAGTGATAGGCCCCAGAAGACACCAAATGGCTGTTGGAATAATTGCACACAAGCCAGCAGGGCAGCTCTGGCTCTGTGGTAGTAGTTGCCTCCAACTCTTCCAAGGAGGATGAGGGGGTTGAGACAAGCCTCTTTAGGCTCAAAGCCCTACCGGTAGTCACCCAGAAGGTAAAAAACCCAGCAGCAGAAGATGACTAGGGACAGGTACAGCCCCCTCTGCAGATAGTGAAACACTCTGTGTTTCGCCCCTATACCCATACAGAGTTGATGGAGTTAGGGATGAAATTCAGGCAGAAACCCACTGAGACTCTAGCAGCCTGGTTGCTGTGGTTGTGGGACATAAGGGTGAATGATATTGTGCTCTCTGGAACAGAAATTCTCCAAAGCACCCTGCCTGCTCTTTTCAGGTCCCTTGTGGCCATTCTGGGCCCCTATATGGGATAGCCCATCAATGCAGTCACACAGACAATGGCAGATTTGGGGAAAGCAGAGGCAGTGCGGTGCCACAAGTGTATGGGCTGTCCATGCTGCCATGCCCCCCCACCACCACCACCACTAACAAACCAAAAATTCTAGAGAAGGTAACCAGAACAGAAGTTTTAGCCACTGAAGACGTGGGGAAGCAAGCAGCCCTGGTGTGCTCACAGCGCGCCTGTGGAACTACATGCTGGAAACAGCTGGAGAGGGGTGGGGGGGACAGTAGAATACTCAAGCCCTATTTTGCCAGTTTGAATAGGGGGAAGGCCAAGGGACCCATCTAACAGGGATAGGTGGGGACTGGAGGCCCCATATGGAATTGGCAATCCACTGGTCTCCTAATGTGCAGTAGGGGTTAACTTTGGTGAATACCAGTGCTAAACATTCTCTTCCCTATGGAACCAGAGTGGTTCCTTGGGATCCCAGTGGCCATTGGTGGTTGAAGAGGTCAGGCTATTCAAGTGAAGCTAGTAATTTTTGCCTTGGGGATGGGAAGACTGCTTCCTGGACCATGCAGGGTACTATATATTAATGTATCTTAGGGGTGGATGTCCTGCAGGGACTGTAGTTGGGAACTGCATCAAGAGAGTCCCACTTTCGAGTTTGGGTTGTGAAGGCAGTGTTGCGGGGCAAGCAGCACATTCCCCCTTGCAAGTGCCTGCCTCCCAGGGGAGTGACCAACACCAAGCACTATCTGAAAGATACACACCCTGGGCTCTCCTGTAACTGTGGTGAATCCAGTGGCATGTGCTCCCTTGCAGAAGGGCAGGGGACAGGAGGAGATTACAGGAGCAATTCTGGAGTTAGAAAAGGTAGAGTTGTTCAGCCAGTGCACAGTCCTGGCAGCTCCCCATGTGGCCTGTGCACAAGCCAGATGAAACTTGGTGGTTGGCTATAGGTTCAGGGAATTAAATAAAGTTGTTCTTTCCTCTGTCGCTGACCGGAGGTATTGGCTGAGTTGTGATCTGGGAGCATACCATTTTGTGGCAGGCTTGGCAGATGCCTTTTTCTCCACTGGCATAGCTGTGGAGAGCCCAGATCAATTTGCCTTCATGTGGGAGAAGCAACAATGGACTTTTATAGTATTACCATAGGGCTATCTGCTCAGTCCTACCCTGTGCCATGGGCTAGTAGCTGCTGACCTAGCTAAGTGAAACCAGCCAGGGGCAGGTTACATGTACCATTATATTGATGATATCATGTTAACCAGTGACTATCTTCCAGCATTAGAGCCATCAGTTCCCACCCTGCTGTCTCATTTGAAAACTAATGGACTCTTGAAGCTGTGATTGCAGCAGGAGGAAGGTACGAGCTCCCTTGCTAGATGGACATGCTGCTTATGAACGTCTGGTGCTGGCAAATACCCTGGTGGACTGGGCCCACACGTTCGTGAATGTGGCCAGTCAATCTGCCTGCTGGGTGTACACCCAGTTCTCTGTGACTTTGTCCAGCAGCTTTCCCTGGAAGATCAAACCTGCTGACAATCAAGACTGTACGTGGCTTTGGACCTGGACTAGGCATGACCCTAGTCTTGTGTGGAGTGACACCTGGAGAAGTGTGGGGCACCTTTAAGGCTTGCCACCACTGCATGAGGTGTACTTCCTGGTAGTAGTATCCACTGGCGATACAATGGTCCCTCGACTATCACGGGGGTTAGTTTCCAGAACCCCCTGCAATAGGTGAAAACTTGCAAAGTAGCAACCTTATATTTATTTTATTATTTATATATTTTAAGGCTTTATAAACCCTCCACACACTCTTATAAATCTTTCCCACACTATTATTAACCTTTCCCACACTCTTATAACACTTCTTATGCTCTTAAACACTTTCTACACTCTTCCTTCTACATCATATCAAGAGAAGAAGTCTCAAAACCTAGTATCTTCTTGATAATCTACATAATTTTAACATAAAATTCTATATGGGTACTCACCAGTGAATACACTACAACTTGAATAATGAAGATGATGATGAATTAGCTGTGCACAACTGAGGACGTTGAAGGTGGTGACGATGAGATTAATGTATTGCACTGCCAAGAAAAGTATTACAGCTCTTCTGAAGACGCCACTTCATCAGGTGCTCGTCAGGTGGTGCAGTATCTTTGCCCTCATCTGTAACTTCTTTTATATTGTTTTCAATTTTCAGGCTAGGCAATGCTTATTTTACTGCAAAAATAATTAAAATAATAAATATATAAAAATACCTATATACCGCAAAATCCTGTGATATAGTGAAAAATTCGCAGAAGCAAAGTTAGATATATACAATTTAAAAATCCACGATACAGTGAGACCACAATATGGTGAAGGACAACTGTACTCACTCCCCAAGGAGACAGAATAGGGACCCAAACACAGGTGACTGTTTTAGCACTGCATACTGCAAGGGCTTTTAATATAACTTGTAAGGCCCTAGCACCACTCAGTGATGAAGTATACAAAGTGAGAAAGGTTGTCTTACACAACAGAATGGCATAGATATTCTACCTGCACCGTAGGTGACACATGTGCCATGATAGACTCAGAATTTGTGTTTGTATCCCAGATGAGCAACATAATGTCAGCAAGGCCTTGCATGCTCTGGCAAAAGAACCCCGGAAGGTGGAACGTCTCACTGGAGATTCCCTCCAAGAATGGTGGGTGTCCCTAACATCAGGATGGCACACCACCTTTTTTGTTATTGTTGGAATAGCTTGCTCTCTGTTAGTTTTTCACTACAGTCTCTATTGCTGTTGTGGCATCTCGACGCAAAGCACCTCACTCCTCACACAGAGACCCTCACGGACAATGCCTATTGCATAATTGTGAGGCAAGCAACCCTAGAGGTAAAGTGTAGGAAAAATGATTCAAGTTAGGCTTGCTCATTTGTTTTTTGGCTACATAGCCATAACACCTGAGGTAACTAAGGACACAAGACCTCATACACTGCCTTAATGTAAGCACCTTATATAATCAAGGACACGGTTTTGGGCCAAAAGCACTTTTGTCTAGGCAACTCATAAGAGTCTGAAGGCATTTGCCCAGAGAGTGTCTCTGAGACAGAAGTGGTTTCTCCTTGTTTGTTCTCACTCATCACCACGAGAAGTAGCTCCTTCCCCTGCCTGGTCTCTCACACACCCTGCGAGACTAAATAAATGGGAATGAAACACCGTCCTCTGCCTCTGTATGTATTCTTTGGTCTGACTGAATCCAGCGTGAACCTGCAGGGCCTCAATGTCCTACATTATATCTCCTGACTCAGGTCTTGAGCTATTTGGCTCTTTGCTCATCTACAAAGGACACTTTTCTTTCTGAAATTCAGTTCATCAAGAATTTTTTTGCATTCACCATTCATTGCATATTCTATAGAAAAGTACGATTTTTTATTTCAGTTTTCTAACTGTGACCTGGAACAGATCTTTCATATCCTTCTACATCATATCAAGAGAAGAAGTTCCAAAAACCTAGTATCTCCTTGATAAAAATACACTAATTGTCTAGCTGTATAAGGCTGAAAGACAGAGATAGGATACTGGTCTAGGCTCAACAGGAGATAAATTTTTGAGTAAGTCACCAATCTAAGATTTCTAAAGACATAGACATGAGACAAGCAAGAGTTTCCATAGCAAGGGAAGAAGGAACAATCCTACAGAGAAAGAGGAAAGAAAATACAAAGTCAGGCTTTCAACAGCTCTTAGCAACTCTATATTCTTTTTATTTTACTTCTCTGTGTAATGATATGTAATAATGTGTTTTTTTCACATGTGGTAATTACATATTTTAAGAAGATATGCTTGCTAAAAAATATGAAAGTAATATGGTTTAATCTTGTGAAATGAAATAATTTACTTGGGAAATTTACTTTTCATTTTTAATCCTTCCTTGGTCTTGAACAGCTGTCTAGTTCACTATATCTACATAAAGGCACTCAACTATGCTATACTGAACAAGTATATATGGAGAATGATGAGCAGGATTGTACAGTGAATGGGTTTAGAGGCTCAGGTTGCACAGAAATAAGTTAACTGGCTGAGGACTCCTCTCATTGGAAAATGAGTTAGCTCACACTTCCTTTCTTAAACGCAGCTATAAAAAGCAAGAAAATTCAAGTGAAACTGGATATCCTCTAGAAGAATGCCATTCTTGGCACAGTTGATTATACCCTGTAAGAAGATGGCTCTGCGCTACTTATGGATCTTGCTACTTTACCTGCAAACCTGTGAGTTCTGACCCCTGCTGATTCCCTTCTAGTTATCTATTAAGTTTGAGAAATTGCCCTTAAGGAAGACATTGAAATGCCCTTTTGATCTTTTTTAAAACAAACACCCTGGGTCTCAAAAGGAATCCAACTAGTAGAGGAGCGACTAAAGATCCAAACCTAACTGGTGTTCAGCTTTAGAGTTTGAATTTCTAGCTTCTGTCTATATCCAGTCTCCAAAGAGCTGAGACAAACCTTTCTGATCAGGAGAGTCTGCTCTGGTAGACCTGCCCAAAAAGCCCAGAAAAAAAATAATAATCCAAAGTTTTGAATAAATTAAAAACAATTTTGGGGGGGAGGCATTTTAATGTTATATAGTTTTGACAGAGATATGTCCTTCCCAACTTTATTCAATTGCTCTATCAGATTAGAGTGGCGTATGACTATAATTAGTAAAACCTTTATCTCTAGATACTCCCTTTATTTTCAAAACACATTCAGAGATATTATTCTGCTTCTATCTTCCAAAAACTCTGTAAAATAAATGGGAAGAGGTTATTATTTCGATTTACAAATACCTTACATTAAAAAAATGAGGAACTTGAACTAAAAACTGTTTTCCTTACTTATGCTTAACAGTAAACTATAAAGGACAGATAAATATTTGTTAGTTTAGAGAAAACTATGTAACACTAGCATAGTTCTGGCTGTGTTTTGTCATTGCATTTATTACTTAATTAAATATAAACATTTACTTTGTTTATATAAAAATTGACTCTGGCATTTTAAGTCTTGTTTATTTTGTCTTTCACCAGCTCTAAAAATGCACTATCAAATTCTTGACATGAGTTAGACTATAGAGAATCTAGTGAGTGAGGATTCCCTGAAAAGATAGGGTGGGGAAAACGGCTGTGTTAGGTTTGCACAGTGGTTTCCCAGCTGCAAGCACTTTGCACAATTAATGCATGAGCATGTAGCAGAAGGCCAAGTGTGTGTCCTATGAAAAACTATGGTGCTTTCCCTTGGGGGCGATTCTTCCAGACCACTCTCCTGCCACTGCAACGTGTGGTTCCCAGATTCCCTCAGCCACCACCTTGAGGGGCAGTATTTCTGATCCCTTGCCCTCCACTGGGAAAAGCAGGTTTTCCTTTGTTTATTCACTCACCTGTCTCTATAAGCCTCCAATAAATGGGTGTGGCCCGATGCTTTCCGGCTTCGCAGTTACTATACCATCTGCCCAAGTTCAATGCAAACCTGCCTGGCCTCAACCACCAGCATTACAGGCAGAAGAAATGCACTGTGGTCTCTCTGGTTCCCTTGGCCATTTTAAAATTGTGGCTCTAATTTGAGCTTCATGGAAATTGCAACTACTAAGCAAGCCAAGTTTTTAGAGCATACACTAGTAACCCTTACTGGCAGGTATAAAATGCAAGTACAGGGGTAAAGAGTTGGATAGCACTTAAGTGGAAATCTAGGGATGTCCCTAGTCTTCCAGAGAAGGGTAATATCACTTGATTTGCAAAGCATTCTAAAAATTGTATTCTCATGTGACCCATACTAAAACCATTGAAATAGGAGATAGATGTTATTTTGAAAAAAAAATCATAAACTAAGATTCAGGTTAAACAATTTACCTGAAGTTTCACAACCTAAAGCTGGTAGAGCTGAAAATAGATGTTAGTTCTTCAAATCCTAAGGCTATAGCTCTTTCTGCTCCATACTTTCTGAGCTCATCACTAATTAAGTTTTTTAATCCTTGATGCTCTTCAAAGGGTCAACATAGGGTAAGATAGAAGGCAGCTGTGTGATACATTTGCCTCATCTACTGAACCTGAAATCAAGTTGTCAAATCAGCTAGTAGTGAGTCTTTCATCCATTAGCTTTGTGACTTTGGGAAAGTTATAGACTTGAACTGTTATTTTGACTTCAAAATGGGTAAATTTTTTTTATTCCAGCAGTTGAAAATTAGTACAATAGGATTGTTTTGAGCATCAAAATGATAATTTATATATATTACCTTACTATAGTAAGTGCTTAACAAATATTAGCTAATGCTTTCACACTCGCTTTCTCATGGTATTAGGAAGCACTAGGGCTTTATTTCCCTGAGATCCTGGAAAGACTTCTTTGTTTGGGCTAATTATAGGCAGGAGAAAAGGTGGTGGAGGTGTGAGTGCAGGTCTAGGCTGTTGAGATTCTGGAAAAACCAGGAGTGAGGTATTAATTTTGTCCAGGACCCATGAAATCAAGGGTGGAGGACTTGTTTCCAAAGAAATGAAACCAGAAGTACTTTCATATACCATTTGCCTTTGCTGAACTGATCTATTTGCTGCTTTAAAGTTGTTCAGCAAAATAATTTTTTAATTTAAAAACTTTTTAAATATTTAAAAATTAAATATTTACATAGAAATAAATATAAATAAAATTTTAAAAACTAAAAAAAAAAAACACGTTATTTCACAAGCATTTTCTGAGTGCAAAAATATACCCTAAATTCTTCCTGCTGCTGTTCCTGTCTAACATTGGGCTATGAATCTACTGATTTATTTCACACACTTTCCTGGAACTCCAGAGTATCTGAAGCAGCTGAGAAGCAGTGGAAAAGGGAAGTTTAAGATCCCCATTTTCCCTAGAAATTACTAAAATAAGAAGTCTTAGTGTATGAACTCATGACTCTTCCATGTTGGAAATTTTTCCTCTAAGAACCAAGACTTGCCCTGGCCGGTTGGCTCAGTGGTAGAGCATTGGCCTGGTATATAGATGTTCCAGATTCGATTCCCAGTCAAGGCACATAGAAGAAGCAATCATCTGCTTCTCCCCCTCCCCCTCTGCCTTTGCTCTCTTCCTCTCTTTCTCTTCCCCTCCCACAGCCATGGCTCAATTGATTTGAACGCATCAGTTTCCGGCACTGAGGTTGGCTTTGTGAGCCTCCGCCTAAGGCACTAAAAATAGCTCAGTTAGGAGCATGGCCCCAGATGGGCAGAACAACAGCCCACGGGGTTGCTGGGTTGATCCCAGTCAGGGCGCATGCAGGAGTCTGTCTATCTACCCTCCTTTTGCTTGAGAAAGAAGAAGAAGAAGAAGAAGAAGAAGAAGAAGAAGAAGAAGAAGAAGAAGAAGAAGAAGAAGAAGAAGAAGAAAAAAAAAAAGACTCATAGTCTTGTGTTCTGATCTCAACTTTCTCATCATGACTTGTAAACCCTGTGACTCTGTCCCTCCAAATATCCTACCAGCAACCCACCTTCTAGGGTAAAAGACAGGAGAGTCCACCACTTTTGCTCCATGTCCATTTCTCTATATATGTTTTCTTTTATGCAGTTTTAATTTTTCCTTTTCTCTACACCTGTTTGTTTCAGTTTCTTAAACCCCTCCCCCTTGCTCCCTGCTCCTATCTGTCACCAATAGTAGTAATAACTATTTATGGAGCAATTACTACACAGATGGCATTACTCTAAGTAGTCTACATTTACCCTATAAGATGAGTACTATTAACATCTCAGATTTATAGGTGAAAGCATTGAGACACAGAATTCTGGAGATCATTTAGCCAAAAAGTGGAGAAAGTAGCATTTGACCTCCAATGTCTTTAGACTTAACCACTGAGCATACTGCCTTTACCCACTTTGATGCTGAAATGGAATATAATATTGTCCCTACTATTGATTGTTACCACATTTTGGGATTTGTTAGTGAAGAGTGGTGATTTATTCCTAGCAATACAGGCTTATTCAGGGAAAGACTGGGCCTGTTTCTACACCCATCTGTAGAGGAGGGTGGGCAGGTCTTTGCCAATAATAAAAGTGTACGCAGGCCAACAAGGCAGATATCTAAGAAAAGTGTTGTATTTAGACATGGTTCAAGCACCAGTCACATAAATATGATTTGAGTTGACTTGAATTTGCTTCTTAAAAACAAACAAGACTTCAATATCAACAAGGTCTTGATGTCCTGTTGAATGTAAGTCACAGTCAAGGGGCATTCTAGCAGAGGTGAGAGGACCCATCTGGATATCTATCTGCTCATGGATAAGTAGGCCCTAACCATTATCCTATGGGTTAAAAGCAGTTTTTTTGTGTGCCTGGAGAAGAGTCCTGGCCAGAACCATTTGCCACTAGTCCAAAGTCCTTCAAGGTAAAGATAAAAACTCTGTTTTAGAAAGAGATTTGAACAGACCACTACCATAGACACTCAGAAAAGGCTCAAAGGCAGAAGCCCAGTTACAGAAATGGAAACGTATATCCTTTCTAGGGACAGCTAAATATCAGCTCAAAAAAATCCAGTTTTCAAATAGAGGTAAGGAAGCTGCATCCTTGTGATAACACAGGACTCCAGGAGGAGGAAGTAGAGATCCACTGCATCAGCCTGATGGGCTGAAAGAGCCTGGAGATCAATATGGTGACTAACAAAGCAGCCAGAGTGCATTCACAACAAAAATCAGTCCCCGGGAACTCAGTCTACTCAAGTATTTTCTGAGCCAGACCTTTTTTGTTTTGAACTACAGAGGAGTATGGATCTGCAAGTTTGGGGGTAACTAGGCTCATCTGTGTGGAATCTGGAAAAGAAAGAAGTATGAGCAATCAGTTGGGGGACTAATATTGGTAGAGCTTGTACCCATATTTTCTTTGCTATACTCAATTTTTGATGGTATGCTAAGAGAGGGGAGTGGATAAAACAGTGCTTCTCCATGAACTTATCTCTGTTTTGAGAATTTGTTTGTGTGTTCGTTTGTTTTGAAGAAGTGATTCAAGTCAACCCAAATCTCAATAAAGATGATATAAAGTTAAAAATACAGCAGAATATACTGTTGTATGGAAGTGATAGTTTTATTTTCTTAAAATCTCATGACCAAGCATTTTCCAGCCTCATGGAGAATGACACAAAACTAACTGTTCAATCCTATGGTTTCTTTTTTTTCTCTACTTCCCTTCACTCAGTATGGCCGGTAATAACCAACCGTCTTTTGAGTGCCACAGAGTACAACTATCTCTAAATTGCTCTTCCAGACCTGCAATATTCATGGTGATTAACTGCTATTTATTCATCTATGAGGCAGTAGATCAGAGAAGAGGGGAAAGTTAGCTAGTGCCAGAGAGATAGAGAGAGACACACAGAAAAAGATAGATAGAGGAGAGAGAGAGAGAGAGACAGAGAGAGAGAGAGAAACAAAAAATGCTTATTTGAAGGTTCCTTTTTAAAAAAGGAAGGGTGCTAGGTCACTGTTAAGCAACCATACACCCTTCCTCATTTCCACTCTGATTAATGTTTACTTCTAACATCTCCCAATGCAACTCTTCCTTGTAAGTATTATTTTAACCTCTGTAACAATGCTTTTTTGTTTTCTATTTTAAAAATGCCTAATACATGCCAGGTACTTTTCTAACAGGTTTGCAAATATTAGCTTATTTAACTTCAATAATTCTTCTATGAGTGTTTCTATTAGCTTCATTTTAAAGCTGGTAAAACTGAGGCACAGAGAAATTGCTACTTTTCACAAGGTCTTATTGCTAGTACCTGCCAGAGGCATGTTCAAACTCTGGGCAGTCTGGCTCTTTCTCACTAAGTGGTAGTGTCTCACATGGGGGCAGACAGAAAGTGCTCCTCATGGCAAGACCCTTTTGGGGTCTCTAGATTCATCTTCCTTAGTATGCATACTTGAGAGTACTCTCATTTCATTTAATCCTCATAACTCCTCAACTGGCAGGGCATATATTTTTTATTTCATTTACCAACTAGAACCCTGACAGTTAGCATGTAAATGGCTTATTCATGTCATTTAGCTAGTTGGCAACAGAGCCTTAACTAAAGCATGGTTTTTGATCCTTAGTTCAGGACACTTTACTAACCACCCTGTGAAGTGCTGTCCTGTGGATTTATTGGAATGGAAAGAAGTTACAGTTAGCCAACTACTTCTTCTTATTCACTAGTTCATACCCAGAACCTTCCACAGCAAGACAAAGGGACCAGTGAGGAGTTCTCTCTTGCCCTCATTCTTTTTCTTGCTTTGAGTTTTCCTATCTTGCTTTTTATTACTAGGAAAAGATAATTATTCATTCTCTCAACAGACATTTTATAATCACCAAGTGCTAGGGAAATAGTAGTGATCAAAACAGTCTCTGCATTTATGGTAATTATATTGTGGAGGAAGTGGGGGCTGGGGAAGACAATAGATATGTGCACACAGTGCTTTTATAGTGATAATTGCAGTGAAGAAAAATAATGCAAGGCGAGGCAGTAGAGTGTTAGGAGGGAATTGGGGCTTTAAATATGGTGATCAGAAAAAGCTCTCTCTCTGATAAGATGATGTTGGAGCAGAGTTTCATAGAGACGGAGTGCTGTGGAGTGTTGTTGTAGAAAAGGAGGTCAGCAAGCACAATAACTCTCAGGCAACAGCAAGTGTGTCTGGCTGTTTGAAGAAGGAGGAAACCAGTGTGGTTGGAGTGGGGGAGGGAGGGAGAGAAGGGTAGGAAATGAAGAGGGAGAAGGAGGGGCCAGGATAAGTAGGGCTTAGAACAGTGTAGTCAACCTGGTCCCTACTGCCCACTAGTGGGCGTTCCAGCTTTCATGGTGGGTGGTAGTGGAGCAACCAAAGTACAAATAAAAAGATAGATTTAACTATAGTAAGTTGTTTTATAAAGATTTATTCTGCCAAACTTAGCAAAAATCTGACATAAAGTACTTGGTAAGTAATTATTATTATATGCTTTAATTTGCTGTAACTCTTCTTTATAAATTTTATAAAGTTACTTCCCTACTTTATAAATCACCATTACTGTGGAACCGGTGGGCGGTTAGAAAATTGTACTACTAACAGAGATACAAAAGTGGGCGGTAGGTATAACAAGGTTGACTCTCCCTGGCTTAGAAGATGATAGTGGAATATGACAGATTGGGGATGCCCTTCAACCACCAAGTGTACATCATCTTTGTTTTTAATAGAATCTAAGGTAAACTATGAAGTTTTAGGTCTAAATGCCCTCTTCATTGTCATAAATATCTTGTTTCAAAAATCTCTTTGGATTCCATACCACACTTTTTTAGTAAATTTCTCTTATTAAGCTCTGAAGAATTTCCTTCTAGCCAATTAAAATCCTCCTATCCCATCCTGTCTAACCTAGAATAGTTTCTAGTATTTTTCAAATACTTTTCTTTTTCTCATAATCTCTTTTGCCTTCTTTGCTACTCCTTTATCATGAACTGTACATTTGTAAAGTCCACCCATACACATGGGGTCATCCAGGCAAACAGGAGTTACCACCTAAAACACAGAAAGGTGTATTAGGCTGGGAAGACGCCCAGCTTTTCTCCCATGAGGGGAAGGTCACCTCCCGTAAACAGCCTGTCTATAATGCCCTCTGTCCAAGCTGGCGTTATCCTTCCCCTCAAGTTCCCTCTCACCATAACCACCTCAGGGCCACAATGAATGCATTTTTCCATTTAAACCCACACTCCAAGGTTCCAACTTTTCTTGACTTTGCCTTTCCTTGAGAAGTACTGTCTTTCTCCCACCTTCCCCTTCCCCTATGTGGTCTAGCATATGACAATCCAGAAACCACACTTGCTGGGGGATGTTATAAAGGTGGCTCGCCTCTTCACTGGACTCCTAAGGCTGCTCAGCAATCTTTTTATCCCATTAATCAATATTGTGTAGACCCTCAGGGTATTCCTTATAGTGGCATTTGCTCAAATTTTTAAATTTTTTTTCAAAATTGTTTTTATTCATCAAAATAATAACAGCAACTACCATTTATATGTGTCAGGCATTGTGCTAAGTGCTTTATCTTTATAAGTGCATTTAATAATTATCCACAGTTTAAAGGTAAGGAGTCTGAGGATCAGAAATTTTAATAATTCTCAGGATGACACAGCTAGGTTCAAATACAGCAAGATTAAAAACCAGAGCCCCTGATCTTTTTACTTCCAAGCTAGTCCTATACTTGCCTCTTTACTCTACCAGACAGTCTCACCTTTTTTATATATAAATAAATTTTTATTAATTTTAATGGGGTGACATCAATAAATCAGGGTACATATATTCAAATAAAACATGTCCAGGTTATCTTGTCCTTCATTATGTTGCATACCCATCACCCAAAGTCAGATTGTCCTCCGTCACCTTCTATCTAGTTTTCTATGTGGCCCTCCCCCTCCCTTTCCCTCTCCTTCCTTTCCTCTCCCCCCCACCCCCGCAACCACCACACTCTTGTCCATGTTTCTTAGTCTCATTTTTATGTCCCACCAATGTATGGAATCATGCAGTTCTTGTTTTTTTCTGATTTACTTAGTTCACTCCATATAATGTTATCAAGATCCCACCATTTTGTTGTAAATGATCCGATGTCATCATTTCTTATGGCTGAGTAGCATACCATAGTGCAGAGATCTCAAACTCGTGGCCCGCGGGCCACATGCTGCCCACGGGCCACATGCTGCCCACCGAACAATTTTTTGCGGCCCGCAGACTAATCCACAAACTACAGTTTCTGGTCATTTTGTGACACTGAAAAGTGTTGCGTAACAGTTGCCTTTTGTAGACCTAGTGCGGCCCGCCGAACGGCTGTGATCTTGCTCTGCGGCCCACATGCTGAGTTGAGTTTGAGACCCCTGCCCTAGTGTATATGTGCCACATCTTCTTTATCCAGTCTTCTATTTTTTTTTACAGTGATTAAAGCCTTTAAGAAAACTCTTGGCCAATACAACAACAATCCATAAAAGAGTAGTGTCCTTAACATGTTCACCAAATCCAAGTTGGCACCAACACCATTCCATATTCCTGCAAATGCAACCCAACCCCAGTTCAGTCCGTTAGGAGCTGTCACAAGGAGCAGGAGTCCAGGAAAAGTGCACATCCAGAAAAAGTCCACATGGCACTGGAATTGTTGTCACAATTCTATACTTTACAGCTCATGTCCAAGTCCCAATGACCGCTGCTTCTAACTGGTAATGATTCAGGTCAGGCTCACCTCTTATATTACTGAAGAGATGAAGGTCATCAACATGACTGTCTTCTATTTTACCCACTCTGCTCCAGAATGTCTACTATGCATCAAGTACCTTCTATCTGCACTCACAGCAATCTGTGAGGCAAGCATTATTATATCCCATCTTTCGGTAAAGTAAAATAAGGGCCTCAGGAAATGTCAGGGACTGAACCTGGCTCAAACCTGTGTTCCCTTAACCTTATCAAGAGGTCTTTCTTCTATCCCTATCCACAATACCACCTCAATATACCTTTATCCTTTCACTCATCCTTTCCATTTCCTCTTTCACTCCTGATAAAGGTATGGCTCTCCTTTGATTGAAAACCATATCCCTTCCATCTTTAGTTTCATGACAAACACTAGTGGCCTTTGTTTCCTGCACTGTATGGGTTGGGGGATTTGAAGGCAAGATCCCTGGACTCAAGTCATTTACAGAGCATAGACATATGGATTCAGGACTACCACACAATTGGGCAAGTACTATGAGAGAGAAACAGAGAGCTGAAGAGTCCGTGAATAAGAGCACGTGACCTAAATCAAGGTGAACGGGAGAAATCTCTATCTGTTCTCCCTCCCTATCAACCCTTCTCCACCAATCTCTTCTATTTAGAACATAATCAAATAAATCAGTTTTACCTGATCTTCTTGCAACGGTTCAATTTTACCGCCTTTCTTCACTATCAAGTTTCTTTTCTTTCTTACCGCCTATTTTTTCCTCGCTCCTGCATTTAAATCACCCTTCTTACACTTTATTATTAAAGTCCATTAATAATCTTGTAAAGAACAAGTCTAGGGACCATTTTTATCCTTAATCCCAATTAAACACTGAATCATTAGAAACCAGTGACAACCCCATTTTTAAGACTCTTTTCCCTATTCTTTCATGCTACTTTCCCCTATTGGTGCCTCTCTTCCCACTTGGACTATTCAGTTTTGGGGTGTTTTTTTTTACAGTGCCTCTTCTATAACTGTGAGAACTTTTCACAAGGCTCAGCCTTGAAGTTCATACTCTTTCTAAAGGACCCTCCTCTCCTTCAATCATTTGCTCTCTGTGGGTAATCCTTAAACCACTGGAATTTCAGTTTGATAGAAGAGTGACAGAGACTCAATAAAAATTTGGTTAAAGAAAAAAGAAGTTTATTTCTTGTTCATATAAAAAAAAAGTCCAGCATTTGCAGTTCCATTGGTAGAATAATTCACAAGGTCATCAGGGACCCACACTTTTCAGTCTTCCTGCTTCCTATTCTCAGTACTTGGCTTCATCATCTTGATCCAAAATGTCTGTCTGAGATCCAGCTGTCTGGCATTCAGCCTGCAAGAAGCAAGAAAGAGATGAAGAAAGCAAAGTGCCTTCTTTTTTAAAGACATAGTAATATACAACAACACCACTTTCATCCCATTGACCTGAACTTAGTCATATAACCAAAATTAGCTAGCAGAATCTGGGCACCATAATCACTAGTCAGTAACAGCAATCCTGTTACTTTGAATGAAGCTCAGAGAGAACACATGTTAGAAAGCAACTAGAAGATTCTACAACAGTCTCCCAAACAATGCTTTAAGCCCATTCTCTCAATTTCCATTCTCCCAGCTTCTTACTTAGATGGTCTACCACCATCTCTAATTCTATATTTGTAACACTAGAATTGTTTTTGCTACTTTTGCCTTCCTTCCAAAATAAACTAAATTGGTTTTCCACTGACATAAAGTAGGCACTCAAAATATATTGTTGAACAACTGAATTTTATTAGATGCTTCCTTATCTCTTGCCTTTCTTTGTTCTCTGTCAAATTTAGCCTTTTCTTCCTATTCCCATTATAATCCCCTGGTAATGCCCAGATGACCACTGTAGTGTCTTAAATGGTCTCTCAAGCCCAGCTATTTTTTCTTATTTTTTCTATATTACTATAACCCTAAAATATCATTTTAATTTTTATTCTCAGAAACTTTAATAAAGGTGTAAACCTCAAACTCAGGCTGTCCCAAATCTAAACCGCATCTCTTTATATCTCTAGCCTTATATCTCTCTACTGTTATTCCACTCTGTACTTATTTAAACCGCATTACAGTGGTTCCTCACCATATTGCAGTTCACTTTTCACGGTCTCACTGTATCACAGATTTTTAAATTGTATATATCTAATTTTGTATCATGGATTTTTCGCTATATCGAGGGATTTTACAATATACAGGTATTTTATATAGTTATTATTTTAATTATTTTTGCAGTAAAATCAGCAAAATAAGCGTTGGAAAGATTAATAACAGTGTGGGGAGGGTTTATCAAGCCTTAAAATATATATATAAATAATAAAATAAATATAAGGCTGCTACTTCACAGATTTTCACCTATCATGGGGGTTCTAGAACCTAACCCCCACGATAGACAAGGGACCACTGTACATATTCTCCTGCTTCTAAACTTTTATTCAGGACCCAAAAACCCAAGACACTCATTTTTTCCCTTTTTAACCAGTAAAATTCTAGCCAGTAAAAATTGTACTTGCTCTTTAAGGTCTCCCTCAAATTTTACTTTCTTTGTTAAGTTTTCTCTAACTTCTATAGCTCAGTGATCTCTCCTTTCTTTGAATTCCTACTGCAATTACTATCTCTACCATTCATTTGAATTTATACTTTACTACCTCATATTGCAAAGTAGGATTATGTAAATGTGTGTGTGTGTGTGTGTGTGTGTGTGTGTGTGTGTGTGTGTGTATTATTTTCCTGATGAGAAATGAAATTTGTGGACAAGTCCTTCCGGGGGTGAGGACGATGGAGATGCAAAGACCCAACTCCGTGGACCAGGTTCAGTGACACAGATCCACTTTATTCAGGAAGTAAGCAAGCTTATATAGATGGGTTCAGCCTATAGCATGTTACAATGTGTTCCTCAAAGCCAATGGCTGAAAAGATCAGGGAACTGTGTGGTTGGCGCTAAGTCACTTCCTTAAAGCAGGCAAGCTCCCTTCCTGGGTATGCCCAGGAGGGTTCTGAGAGCTGGAGTATTCTCACAGCATTGCATCAGCCACAGCTGCTAGGAATGTGCTCTGCGCTCCACCCACACCTCCCCCTTCTCTTTTAATTAAGGCCAACTGGACTTGATGAATGACAGCTTGCTGTTGTTGTAGCTTCTGAATGCTATGCATTATGCAACGGAACCCTAGTAGAACTAAAACAACTATAATACCTATTATACTATATGCTAATAGATTAGCTGGATTAAACAATGAGGCAAGCTTCTGTAATGTTTGACTAGTTAGGAAATAGAACGGAGGTTTTAAACAGGGGATTCCTCCTAGGGGTCGGGATGTCATTTCCCTCCCATTGTGTTACAGATACCTCCTAGGTGCCATTAAACACAGTTCCATTTTGATTGTAAAAAAAATGGACGTCGGTCCATGCACACCCCCTTCCCACAAAGGTCCCAGCATCCAAACAATGGCTTGCTGTGGGCTGCATACTGCATTTGGTTGCATTCCATCTCTCAGCTTCTGATGCCAAACTCCAAGGTTGATGGTCTGCGCATCCGGGCCAGAGGCAATGCAACAGTCTTTCCAGGGAATTCCTTCTCTTGGGAGTGTACAGGAATGGGCAAAGAGGCAACCCTGGGAAGGCAAGGTTAGCGGGGCGGGCCCAGCTGTTGGTAGCTAGGGGGAGGAGGGATTGTAGGCCAAGTACTGAGCCTTGGTTGGTAGTACCATTTTCAGCAAAGTCCCCTGTAGTATGATTTCAAAGGAGGACCCACCCCTCTAAGGGAATGGTGTTATTAAACTTAAGTAGCATTGGGTCACTGAGGTTACCCCATATAGTGTCATTCCACTGTTGGGATTCCTGGCCACTATTGTCACAAGGGATACTAAGGCAGCAGTTACTGAAACATACTGCTAGAAACCGTGGTCTATTAAATTCAACAGGCATAATTATGCCAGGGTGGAGAAAAGCAGCCAAATGTGGGGGTCCACCATGTCAGGGAGTCAGTGGTCACTATAGCACACACAAGCAAGAACAGAGCACCAGGGCCTGGGGGCCCATCAGGGGCCATTCTCTGGGCCCACCCCACCAAAGCCTCCACATCTCCCCAGGTGATGGGGCGTGCATGCCAGCCACGAGGTCTTCTTCTGGAGCACTGAGGACCTCCTCCCCTCAGGCATAGTCATTGTGGAGGAGGCCAGGGCTGTGGCTTTGGATGGGTGAAGACTGAACTATTCAGTGGGTGCCCAAGAAATCCTGTCAAGTAGGTTGGGGGGTTCCTGGGATCCAAATTGGCTGAAAAACACAAGCATAACCTCTCCCTTGTGTTAGAAGAGGGTGTGATCCCCGCCACTGTGCCATGGCTCGGTCCTTCCAGCATCATTTCAGAGAAAGGGGCAGGGGAGAGAGAGATATATAGAAAAATAGACAAGACAGACAGAAAGAAAAAAGACACATGGGGGCGTATAGGCTGGCCCGTGAGTCTGCAGCAGGAACACGTGTTGGAGTTAAAGCTGGGGTAGAAAATGGCATCTGAGAGGCTGGGGTGGGGCACTGAGCCCCAGCAGGGAATGCAGAAGTAGCGACTTCCACTTCTTTGGGTGGCGGAGCTGATGGCACAGTTAGCAATTTGGCTGGTTTCATTTCTGCACGCTCAGCCGCAATTTTGTCAAACTCGGAGGCTAAACTACTTTCCTTCTCAGTGGAGGGGGGTGAATAGGAATGTAGGGGCTCCTCAGAGAAAGAGGCAGCCTGTAATATCTTTGGCACTGGCAGAGGGTCCCCAGCAGAAGCACTGGTCAGGCAGGCATGTATCGCTAGCAGGGCAGGAATGAGGCCAAGAGGAAAGGTTTGTCCCCCATGTACTTTGGCCGAACAGATGCTCTGGAAAGCTTGGGCCCAAGTATTGGGGTCCCAAAGAGGTGCATCCCGGAGCCAAGGGTTGAAACCTGAGAGGATTTTCCACTAAGTACAAAGAAACTTTTCACTAACTTTAACTCACCTACTCTGCAATAGGGCGTTCAGGGCTCAAGCCAGCAGGGCTCAAGAGTGGGGGAGAAGGTTTCCCATTGCAGAGGGTCACTCACCCATCCCTTGGATGCTGGTTAGGTCCCTGCCCCACGTTGGGCACCAGTTGTGGACAAGTCGTGCCAGGGGGTGAGGACGATGGAGACACAAAGACCCGACTCCAGGGACCAGGTTCAGTGACGCAGATCCACTTTATTCAGGAAGTAATCAAGCTTATATAGATAAGTTCAGCCAATAGGATGTTACAGCATGTTCCTCAAAGCCAATGGCTGAAAAGATCAGAGAGCTGTGTGGTTGGCGCTAAGTCACTCCCTTAAAGCGGGTGAGCTCCCTTCCTGGGTATGCCCAGGAGGGTTCTGGGAGCTGGAGTATTCTCACCGCATTGCATCAGCTGCTAGGAATGCGCTCTGTGCTCCACCCACAAAATTCCTGAAAAAGTCAGGGAAACTGTCTTGGCCATAGACTTGATAGTGAATTTCATGTAAGTCAAGACATTTTTGTGTCACAAGTTCTCTCTGAATTTGGGTTTTCCTAAGATCCCCTCTAACACTAATATAGTGTTTAAGTCCCATCAGCACCTAGAAAAATAAATATTAGGGCTCATTAATACAAACATTCTTTTTTAAAAACCTAAAGTTTTTAAGAGAAAAATAAAGTTCACCAAGTAAAGTGGTACCTAAAACTATCTCCCAGGGCTTCACTTGAATTTGGCCTCAATATGGCTCTTTAAACATTCTTCCGTTTGGCTCTAGTGTCACCAAGGCCATCATTGGGATAAACTAGGGAAGCTTTAAAGGGCATTTATCAAGTATGAAGATGATAAAAAAGAAGACTATGAGGATGAGTTTCCCTCCTCATATTATCATTATTAACCTTGGAAATAAGTAACATGTATTTTGCCTTGAAAGTTTATGAAGCATTTCCTCTCTTATTATATGATCACTAAATAAGTAGGACAATTTTTATAGCTACTATTTCCATTCTATGAATGAAGAAACTGAGAGACTCAGAAAGGTTTTGTAATTATATATTATATTAAGGTTGCTCAGCTCGTAAGTACCAGCACCTACATCTCAGCCTCCCTACCTTTCCACTACATGCTATAGTTTTGCAACTGCCTCTCTCACATCACAGCTGAATATTTGAAAATGGCAGAATCTTTGTTTGATGCCTGTACAAACCTTACACCATTTCTCAGCAAGCCCAGTGTTCTCATCAACACCAGCAGCACAAATAGCAACAGGATTTCCCCCATTTTCTTCTATCGGCCACCTTCTCTACCTCATTATCCTTTGATACCCAACATCACTTCCTGAATGACTTGCTATGGAAGATAAGACATAATTGCAAAAACAGAATCACATTATCAACCATTTTGTGGCTTCACAACTGCTCTAATACTAAGAATGTCTCCACCTTAGCAAACTGCCTACACACTTCCTGGCGTTTGATGAGAGAACCCATCAAAATTATGAGTCTATGGCAGCCGTACCTCATCCATCTCTCACACCTGACCTGAATGCAAACAACAAAATGGCTATTAAGTAATAGAGGCCTGACTTAAAAAAAAAAAAGTGTTAAAACAGATGTGGGAGATATGGCACCAGGAACAGCTGTGTAATTTGCAGAACCCAGTACAACATAAAAATGTAGGGCTCCTTGTTCAAATAATATAAAGAATTTCAAGGAGGCACAGCATCATTATGCCAAGTTCAAGGTCCTTCTGAGCTCAAGATTCTGTGCAACTGTGCAAGTCATATACTCATATCTGGACATCCAAAGATTCAGGCTGGGACACTTGACATGCCCCTCTACCAGACTTCATAAGCTCAGTGGAACAGTTTCTCTGGAAATAATTAATGTTCAAGAGAATGGAATTTGGTAAACTAACTCCTGCTGCTGAAGGCAACGTTAGTGTCTCCTCTGTCCCCCAATGGTGTGTTTCGTGGGCTGTTACCACACATCACATTGCATTGTTTTTCACTTATATACATGTCTGTCTTCCCCAGGACTGCAGCTATGCCTCTGGCACATACTTAGCACTTAATGAAAGTTTGTAAGTAAGGGTTCTTGATTTCTTCCTTCCCCCAGTGCCCTGTTACTTATATTATTCCAACTATGTAAGTCACCAGGTCTTGCCTGGATAGTTCTCCTAAGGGAAAATCTTGGTTGGTCTGAAAGAAAAGAGGTTTATATTTGCAGCCCCTGGACTCATTCAGGAACTACTGGGCTGGAGGGCTAAGGTGGCCTTAGTGAGAACCATCGGGTTAAAAAAATCCTTTTGCTTTTCTGACACTGCCAAATGAGCTTTACTCTCAGTGACCCCTATTCTTGCTCTCTTCATGCCAAGCCCTGAATAAATTCCAGGGTCAATATGAACCCACTTATGTGGAAAATTTGCCCTGCTCTTTGGATTTTACATACAGCCAGTACTCATAAGACTAGCCCTATTATTTGTCTATGGCTAATACACTTACTGTTAGGTCAGTGCCTGTGTCTATTGGTTATTTAATATTTTTAATATCATCCATGATGACTCAAAACACTCTCACTAAATAGAGCTCAGTGAGAATGACAAAGTAATAAAAGAATAAGAAAAAGATGAAAAAATAACATCTTATAATTATATTGCTTTTTCTTTTATAAATTATGTATTAAGTCAATTTATCTTCATTATGTGATGGAGGAAAAGAAAATGAACATTTAATTCTTTTTTCTCAGATTTTAAAAACATTTATCCTTCAGTTTTTATTAAAAAGTGTTCCGGATTCCCAAAACAGATCAAGTCCCCCTGCTATTCTCTCTCAATCACCATAATACTTACATATTTTGTACTAACCATTTATGGTTATCTGATCCACATTGGTCTCTGTCTTTAACTGTTATGTTCTATACAGCAGGAACTATATCTATTTTTATTCGCCATTGTATCCCCAACTCCTTACATAATTAGCAATGTAATCTTCCAATATAATCTTCTTCTCCTGGCATTGTTTTTCTTTCCTAACGCTTAAAAGAGTAGTTTGCTGCCTGACCTGTGGTGGCGCAGTGGACATCGACCTCAAATGCTGAAGTCACTGGATCAAAACCCTGGGTTTGCCTGGACAAGACACATATGGGAGTTGATGCTTCCTGCTCTTTCCCCCTCTTTCGTTCTCTCTTTCTCTCTCTCTCTTTTCTCTCTAAAAATGAATTTAAAAAAGTTTTTTAAAAAAAAGTAGTTTGTAGCCCTGGCCAGTTGGCTCAGCAGTAGAGTTTCAGCCCAGCATGTGAAAGTCCCAGGTTCAATTCCTGGCCAGGGCACACAGGAGAAGTGCCTCTCTGCTTTTCCACCCCTCCCCCTCTCCTTTCTCTCTATCTCTCTCTTCCCCTCTCACAGCCAAGGCTCCATTGCAGCAAAGTTGGCCTGAGCACTGAGGACAGCTCTATGGCCTCCACATAAGGTGCTAGAATGGCTCCAGTTGCAATGGAGCAATGCTCTAGATGGGTAGAGCATCGCCCCTGGTGGGCATGCCAGGTGGATCCCGGTCAGGCGCATGCAGGAGTCTGTTTCTCTGCCTCTCTGCTTCTCACTTCAGAAAAATACAAAAAAAAAAAGTAGTTTGCTCACAAACATTTGTGTTATACAGTGAATTAATAAATATCCTCATAATATCCAGAACAAAGTTGATCTTGAATAAATATATGCATTTATTCATAAATGTATGAATGAACAAGTAAACTTTACTTCAGAAGTTATTCTAAAAGATTCTAGGCAACACATAAATGAACTCCATATATTAATTTATTTCAGAAATATTTATTAACAACCCACTATGTGTCATGTACTCTTCCAGAGACTGGTGATATAAAAGTAAACAAAAAAGACTCCCAAAAATGATCAACTTGGGAGTACTTACTCCAGAGCTTCTAAAATACTGTATCTTCCAGGAATAGAAGTATAAATGTAACTTTCTTTTTGCAAAGACCACAATAGCCATCCAGGCTCTTGTGCCAACTCTTCTACCACTTGGCAATATGATGTTAGGAGAGAAAGACATTTACTATCTCAGACTTCATGGAGGCTTATGGTCCTCATCTCTCAAATCCCTTCTAGTTCTCAGAGTCTGTAAGTCTAGGTAAACATGTTTTTTAATAAAATACTTCCCTGGATATTCACTGAGAAATTTTGTTTTTGAATGAGAAACTTTTAGAAAATTTAGTCATCATAACATATTAAATATATATAAAATAGAATGAAAAAGAAAAGGCATTCTCAAGAAACTGGATGATCTACATCCACGTGAGCTCCTAAGGGTGACTTGAGCCCAGGGAAACAGGGAACTCTCAAAGGCGCAACAGCCAAATGGCTATAATTTTCTATTTATGTCCTCAGGTCCAGAAGCAGCTGAAAGCAACACAGACTTCCTTACAGTGAATGGGATTCTGGGGGAGCCAGTTACTTTCCCTTTAAATATCCAAGACTTACAGCAAGTTACCATCATTGTTTGGGTGAATTCCAAAACATCTGTTGCACTTGTAGTACCAGACTCAGGAAAAGCTCCCAAAGTTACCGTGACCCATCAAAATTATTATGAACGAATAAATATCTCACATCAGAACTACAACCTGGAGATCAGCAATCTGAGGTTGGAAGATGCAGGTATCTACAAAGCTGACATAACTGTAAAGACCTCTGAAAAGTCGGTCACCATCACCAAGAGCTACAACCTTCAAGTCTATCGTAAGTTGTGGGAGGATAGAGGGCTTGCTTTTTATTTTTACTTTGCAAATTTGCTATTAAAAAGCACCTATATTTCTGACTGTTTGGTTCCCTAAATCATTTTATACTTATAAATACTTATGTAACTATATTAATACTTTTCAAGAGGCTGTGTCTTTGCTTGCTTTTAGCAATGTAATCTTCCATCAACAGTTTGTCCCATGGCTTTGTTTTTCTTTTCTATAAAATATGAATAATCATACTATTCACTTCTCATAATTATTGTGAGGATCAAGTGAAATATTGTATGCAAAATACTTTTTTAAAAAACCTTTATTTTTAAATAATTGCACGTTCATAGAAAGGTATAAAGACATGGATAGGGAGGTTTTATACCTACTGCACCCACATCTTTCACAACTATAGAACAATATCAAAGCCAAGAAATTGATATCAGCACAGCAAATAGAGCTTACTTATATTTCACCAGTTTTATAGGCATTCATTTATGTGTGACTATATGTGTTGCTCTGTGTAATTTACTGACATACGTAGCTTCCTGTAACTACTACCACTATCAAGATACTGAGCTGTACCATCACTAGGAGTTCCTCATCCTTTTATAGTCACCCATTACTTACCCCTCTCCCCTCCCAAACGCCTAGAAAACATTAACCCATTGTTCATGTGTATAATTATATTATTTTTAAAATGTTTATTTAGATGGAATCACACAGTATGCCTACTTTTGAGAATGGCTCTTTTATTCAATGTAATTTTTTTTTTAGAGTCACCCTAATTATTGAAAGTATCAGTAGTCTATATCTTTTTTTGCAAGATAGCATTTCATGGTATAGATGTACTAGTTTGTTAACCATTCACCTATTGAGAAATATTTTAGTTGTTTCCAGTTTGGGGCTATTGTAAATAAGCTGCTATAAATATTTGTTATACAAGTTTTTACCTGAAATAAGTTTTTATTTCTCTGAGATAAATGACCAAGAATGAAATCATAGGATAAAAACCATTTTTCTTTTAAAAAATGTATTGTTATAAAATATACATGGCATAACATTTAATATTTTAGCTATTGTTAAGTATACAGTTTAGTGGTATTAAGTACCTTCACAGTGTTGTATAATCATCATTGTTATTCATCAGAACCTTTCCCCCCTTTAAGAAGATTATTTTGGGACAGTTTAAGTTTCTTAGAGAAATTTAATAGAAAGTATAGAAAACAGCAAAAGAAACTGACAAAACAAAAAGGCAGCCAACCAAACAGGAGATGATATTTGCAAACAACATCTCTAATAAGGGATTAGTGTCCAAAATATATAAAGAACTCACAAAGCTCAGCAACAAACAAATAAACAATCCAATTTAAAAATGGAGAGAGGACCTGAACAGGCACTTCTACCATGAAGATATACAAATGGCCAACAGATATATGAAAAGATACTCATCTTTACTAGCTATTTGAGAAATGCACATCAAAACTATAGTGAGGCCAGACCTGTGGTGGTGCAGTGGGTAAAAATGTCGACCTGAAACACTGAGGTCGCCAGTTCGAAACCCCAGGCTTACCAGGTCAAGGCACATATGGGAGTTGATGCTTTCTGCTCCTCCCTCCTTCTCTCTCTCTGTCTCTTTCTCTCTCTGTCTCTCTGTCTCCTCTCTCTAAAATGAATAAATAAAATCTAAAAATAAAAAAACTACAGTGAGATACCACCTCATACCTGTTAAATTGGCTATTGTCAACAAGACAGGTAATAACACGTGTTGGAGAGGCTGTGGAGAAAAAGAAATCCTCATTCACTGCTGGTGGGAATGTAAACTGGTACAGCTATTATGGAAGAAAGTATGGTGGTTCCTCAAAAACTTAACAATAGAACTACCATATGGTCTACAGCCATACCACCCTGAATGCACCTGATCTCATCTGATCTCAGAAGCTAAGCAAGGTCGGGCCTGGTTAGTACTTGGATGGAAGAACTACCATATGACTCAGCAATCCCTCTGTTGGATACCTACCTAAAAATCTCAAAAACATTGGTATGTAAAGATACATGCACCCCTATGTTCATCACAGTATTTATTATTCATGGTGGCCAGGACATGGAAACAACCAAAGTGTCCTTTGATAGAGGACTGGATAAAGAAGATGTGGTACATATATACAGTGGAATACATACTACTCAGCCATAAGAAATGCTGATGTATTGCCATTTATGACAACATGGATGGACCTTGAGAACATTACACTGAGTGAAATAAGTAAATCAGAAGAAGCTAAGAACTATATGATTTCACACATAGGTGCAATATAAAACTGAGACTCATAGACATAGGTAAAAGCGAAGTAGTTAACAGGGGGAGGCAGCGGGGGTGGAGGGAGTAATTATGGCCAAATATACAGTGATGGAAAATGATTTGACTTTGGGTGATGGGTATACAATGTAATCAACTGTTCAAATGCCAAAGAAATGTTTACCTGAAACCTATGTATATTTATTGATCAATGTCACCTGTTAAATTTAACTTTCTAAATAAAATATTAAAATAATTAAAAGTATTGAGTTTTTAGAATTGTTTAGGTTTATTTTTAATATGGCTAAAATAAGTTTTTAGTCTTTGCTTTTTCATGATGACTGGATTTAACAAACATTTGAAATTTTTTTAAAAATATAACAGTTAGCTGTCATAAACTAGTATAGGCCAGCTCTAGCTTACCACTGGCTAATGTGTTTTTTCCTCATAGGTAGGCTTGGGAAGCCAAAAATTACTCAGCAAGTAATGTCATCTGTGAACAGTACCTGTAATGTCACACTGACATGCTCTGTGGACAAAGAAGAAAAAAATGTGATGTATAGCTGGAGTCCCCTGGGGAAAGAAGGTAGTGTCCTTCAAATCTTCCAGACTTCCGATAACCAACCTCTGACTTACACCTGTACAGCCTGGAACCCTGTCAGCAACAACTCTGACTCCATCTCTGCCCAGCAGCTCTGTGCAGGTAACCAGCTCTGTCCATCTCCCCTGGAGTCTTACAAATCATTCTAAGAGCTGTAAGGCCTGAATGTGGACCTCATTCTCCAGTGGAATTTGCTTCCCTTATGCCAGGCCTGGTCACCAAAGGCATCTCCTCCCGGAAAGCCCCAGAAATTATTCCAGAATCTTCTGAGAAATGTCAGGCATTTCAGTGCGTTCTGAGACAACTCCTGATCGGGTCCCTGATTTCAGTTTCTAACCCTGACTTTTAATAGCAGAAAATATAGTTTCCCCCAAAGCTTTGGTACTCTCCCAGAGGACACCCAATTTTGATAGTGCCCCTAGAATATGGACAAGCCTGCCCAGCTTCTTGAGCCTATTTTCTGAAAGATGTCTCACTGCATTTTCCATTTCCAGATATCACAATGGGCCTCCACACTCGCCACGCTGGATTGCTAAGTGGGCTGGCTGTGCTCTTTCTGACTATAATCATTCTATCTTCAGTGCTTTTGTTTCTTTTGTACAAGAGAAGACAAGGTAAGATTTTCCCATTGTGGAAATGTGCCATCCTTCTTCCTGGGATTGAAGTCCTTTATTTAAGGTGATGTGGAGAGGTCCTTTGTTCCAGAGTCAACATTTGAATTTATGACACAACTCTGCATGATCTTCAGAATCTGCTCATGGGATCACCAGTATTTGGTGGGCCCAGAGCTTGGGCTGAAGTTTCATACTACCATTAATAAGCTGTGCTTCATTAGACATACATCTTTACCTCTCTGGCTCAGTGTTCTCACATGTGAAATAAGGTTTGGACTAGAAAGTCTCCAAGGTCACTTTCAATTCTATAATATTTTGACTATGACCTTTGGAGAGTCATTGAGGAACATGTATTAATTTTATATTTGATGGTTATCACTAGATTCTTCTTGATACCTCTAGATCCTCCTGTATTTGTACCATTCTCAATTCAGAAAATTTTATCTTAACACCCTAGGCAGTGGTTCTCAAAGTGTGCACCAGGGTGCACTGGTGCTCCCTAGAAGATTTCCAGGTGTGCCCTGCACCCTATGATATTCCAGAGAAATATGTGCCTGTTGGTGACCAAAAAACCAACAGGGTTTTTGGAGTTTAGATTTTGGGGGGACAGAGGTGTGGGGAATTGGCTGTAAGCTGATAGTCTGCCCAACCCCCCACCTCACTTTCCTGATTAGGTTGCAAAAGGCTGTTAAGCTGTGGTGCTGGATTGTTTACACCACCCCCCATGTTCCCCAGAAAGACTGGAGGCAAGTTTCTTCTATCCTTTGTTTGGTATAAAGTTAAGATGATATGTATGGTGGGGGTTTTGGATTGATGATTAAACATAAGGAATTGTCTCTTGAAGCCTTTTGGATTTCTATAAAAGAAGAATATATGGCAATATCTTAAAAAGCTTTGAACATTTTACTATAATTTTCAATATCCTATTTATGTGAATTAGGATTTTCTACCCTTAACACAATTAAGAGTAAAAAGAGAGGAATTCTTTAATGTACTGACAAGAAAATGAGAGTTTGCCTTTCAAATATATGCCCAAACATTGAAGAAATTGCTAGGACACATCAGGCTCATATTTCTCATAAACATAGGAATGAAAAAACTTAACACATTTGCACTAGAATCTGCTGAATTTACTAAATCTTACTAAGAATGTATCTATATATAAAAAGATAAATTTTGTCATTTTTTTATTTTTAACCCCTCTTTTATGAATTCTAAAAAACATAACTCAAAAAATGTAACATAAAAATGTTTTTTAATGTCAGAATAAATTTTTAATTTTATCATATTTATTTCATTTAATTACCATAAAAGCATGCTTGGACTTTATTTTTTTTCTTTAACATTTGACTTAATTGTTATAACGTATTTCTCAGAAATTTGTATATAATTCACCTACAATTATTTGTAGAATTTTAAATGCACCCCGACTTCAAAAAGTTTGAGAACCACTGCCCTGGGCCTAGGGGATCATTACACCCTCCTATTCCTTCTAACCTTATGTCCACCCAAAGCCTTCTCCCACAAATCATAATAACAAGCCTGGACATAGAGAGGCTCTCCCTCTGCTTCCATGTTCTTGACTCTCCTTTGGTCTGACTCCTCAGGTTCCTACGTGAAGGCCTTCGATAAGAAACCTGGTAAGTTCTGAGCCATAAGTTTCCCTGGATGACTATTGGGAGAGATGAATTCACACCAGAGTGGTTAAAACTAAGCTTGTGTTTTGTAGACAGTATGGGTCGAAAGTCCCAGCTTGACCACTTACCAGCTACCAGTTATGTTATCATTGTAAGTTTCTGTTTTTTCAAGTATAAAATATGCATATTAATAGGATTGCTGCATGTATTCATTAAATGAGTTAAATGGAATTACACATATAAAACATTTGGCCTGGTTCCTGAACTATAATAAGTATTCAGTAAATGTTAACTACCATACTTATAATTGATAGGCACAGGCTTGCCATCATGATGCGAAGTCATGCAACCTGCCCAGGCCACAGGTGACCTTCAGGGTTTTTCAAAGATATATCTGTCTTTGATTCCTTATGGCCTCTTGGGAAAGAAGGGACTACATTTTTTAATACAAATGAGACAAGACAGAATACTTGTTCTAGCTCACTTACCAAGTCTGAAGCAGGGGCTAGACAGGACTAAAATCTGAAACATTGGATCCTTCCTGTTATGTGTGAATATGTTAGTGCCCTGGAACAGGAAGACCCTAAATTCTGACTAGACTTTTCAACTTGACCATAAAATGTTCCATGTCAAAAGCAAAGAAAAGTGGTACACTGAGATGAATGCTACTACCAACCCATAAATTATTAAAAGCAGAGACACATCTCTCCCATATTTGCTTTTCTGTAGTCTCACACAGAGCCTGGCACATAAAGGGAGCTTAATAACTATTTGGCTATATGAGTCAATCAAACAAGCCATAAATATGTGTGGAGCATCTGCTATGTACTTAACATTGAGGTGGTAATAGCAAGGTATGCACCAGAAGAATCCAACACATTGTGTAACTACAGAGACTCAATCTAGTTGAAGAAACCAAGACCTTCTCATGAAAAAAAAAAAAAACAATTAGCCATGCAAGAAAGTCAATGCTAAGTACCAGAAATACTAAGAAGATCCTGGTAAGAGAGCTACTTTGACCACCCACACAGAGATTGGGGAAAGTCTCTTTAGCCTAATGTCGACGAAGTAGAAAAGAATTCCCATTGAGCTCTGGCTGAGGATTGAGCCAGGTGCCTCCCATACCACATGCAATCCCTAGAAGAGGGAGAGATGGTCCAAGCACCTAAGCATCCATTTCAAGAAAATGGAGACCATTTGGCTCTTAGGACTTCATTTCTTCATCTTAAAAAGAAAACGTTAAAATAAACTATCTCTAAAAAAGCATTCACTTTCTCATACTATGTTTCTATCTTTATTTGTGACACAGATGCTATCTCCAACAATACAATATACACATACGTCATGGTTTCAAGAAATGCCCAGCCAGCAGAGTCCAGAATCTATGATGAAATCCTTCCATCCATGGTGAGCTGATGTGACTCAAGGATCCACATCAGCACCTCCAGCACAGAGAGTCACAGGTGGCAGGTCTCTGCTTACTACTAACTAGACAGAAGCCACAACCAAGAATCTGGTGGTCCAACTAGGAAATACCATATCAGAAAAATGATGCCATAATTCTCTCTATGAGGACAGGAATGTGACCAGTTTTCACCCCATGGCAGCCTCCAGGGTTGAGGCCCTAAGCTTCTACATGGGGACCTGGATCAAGGTTAGATAAGAGTCGTGATTAGGAATGAAGTGCCCTCTTTAGGGAACAAACCACAGGAGAGTCCCTGGTATGGTGAGGGCTGTTATTTGGCCACTGACATGTGAACAAGTTGCTAAAGAAACTCCAAGGACACAAAACTGAGATGGATGCCCTTGAACTTGACTATCTGGTCTATCTGTGGCAGGTTCAGAGTTATTCTGTTCTAGACCCTCTTCTCCTGCCTGCCTTTCACCTACCTGTCCCTCCCAAACTTTCACCCTGTATCAGGATTCCACATGGTATAATCTTCCTCTGTGCCTTTGCCAGCCTGATCCCTGAAGTCTATAAGGAGTGAAGGGGAAACTGAGGTCTGCCTAGTGAATATAGCACTATGCTTGGACTGATAGGGCAGGTGGGTCCATAAAGCCCATGGAAAGCTAAAACTCTGACTGAGAAAAACTCAGTTTTAACTATGCAGAACCCTCCTCTTGAGGTTTTTGCTACCTGCCCTCCCACGGCACCCTCACCTGACCTTCATCCTCTTCAAAGTTGGATAAACAGAGCCAAGGGCTGGAAAGAAGTCCACCTCATGGAAATTCAACCAGGGAAGGGTAATTGTTGCATCCTACTAACACAAGTAGGAAGGGGGACTGATAACTTCATGCCTGAGCTCACTTACTAAGGGGATGTTGGATGCTTTACAGTGCTCCCCCACCAAGGAGAAGCCAGAAAACACAATTTATTCTATAGCATAGTACTCTGAAAAAGATAATTTTTTTCTCATTTTTTATTCCTGTTGTCCTATCTGTTCCAACCATTCTGCTATACCCTATTCATCCAACGAGGGACCAGCTGGTTTCCTTGGGACTCCTCTCTAGACTTGTCAGAAATAATGGCTGAGGGCTTTGGTCTTAGGTACTTCCACATGTGCCCAAAGCACTACTCCCCAGGTCAATGGCTATCCTGCCTGGGGTGCCGATCTTGCCTGTTAAGTGCAGAATCCACTAAGTCCCTGAATGCAATGTGGAAACTCCAGCCTCTATAATACCCAGGGCTACTGTTAACTTGCAGTATGAAAATAAAAAACAGGTGCCTCCCTATGGGTCAACACCAGGTGCAGGTGCACAGACTGGCAAGTAGAACACAATCTGAATTGCAGTTCCCCTTTGCTCCCTCAGCTGATCTTAACAGTATGCAATCTGCACAACCATCCAGTGGCACAAGTCCCTGTGCCTCAGTGTCCTTCTGTGGAATATGTAGAGGAACGGTAAACCCTGTCCTTTCACAGGACTTACAGTTTGGGAGATTTGTTGAGGGGTTGTCACTGTCTGAAGGTCCTAATTTCTGCTGCAGTCAGAAGGACAGCTTTGGGGTCTCTTGGTTAATCAAATGTTTTGTATGTATTCCTGTATAATAGCTGAGTTAATATTCAGAAAGCTAATCATAAAATATACATTTAAACCCAGGAGTCTAGAGAAATGGGAAAGTAATTATAAATGAATAGTGGAAGAATAAATTGGGAACTTGAAATAAAATTTAAATTAATCCATAAATAAGAAATAAGAGTTGATTCCATAAGGCACCTTTGAGTTGGACAAGTAGGAAAATTACAAAGGAACCTAGGAAAGTGCATAGGACAGTTTGATGATAAAGATATATATCCCAAGTGTTTTGGAGAAAGAGATAGAGGAACTTTTTTCCTCAGTGATCACAAGAGGGAAGAAAGGAGAAGGAAAAGAAGGGGACAAATGAGGGAACAAAGAATGAAAAGGGTTGGCTCAGCAGTAGAACATCAGCCCGATGTGTGAAAGTCCCGGGTTTAATTCTCGGTCAGGTACACAGGAGAAGCGACCATCTGCTTCTCTGCCCCTCCCCTTCCTCTTTGTCTCTCCTTCTTTCTCTCTCTCTCTCCCCACTTTCATCAGCCATAGCTCAAATGGTTTGAGCAAGTTGGTCTCAGGTGCTGAGGATGGCTCCATGGCCTTGCCTCAGGTGCTAAAATAGCTCAATTACAGAGCAACAGAGCAGCAGCCCCAGATGAGCAGAGCATCAGCCATAGACAGGGATTGCCTGGTCAATCCTGGGCGGGGCACATGAGGGAGTCTGTCTCTCTGCCTCCCTGCCTCTCACTTAAAAATCAATCAATAAATAAATAAATAGAAGGAAAAGGAAAGAGGAAGGAGAAAAAGAAGTGAGAGGCAGGGTGCTCAAATATTTGAGCCAGGATCAAAAAGACAGTGGAAGAAAACAGACAAAGAGATAAAGTTGGAAAAGAATATATTTGAGAAATTAATCAGGAAATCCTGCATTGAGACATCTCAAAGCAAATCCTCTAAACAAGTTGAATGACAATTATTCATCAGTCAGTATATAATTTAAAACCAAAGACTCCTCAAGCCATTGAGAAGGTTGTCTACGGTGTTCTAAACTAGAGCACATGAGATGCTAGCAGACATGACTTGCCACTGTGTATAGGTGAAGATACAGTTATTGGAGTACAGAAGGAAGTAGGGCTCAACTAGAAACATGGAGGCAAGTAGCTTGAGCCTGGGTGTTGCCTCAAGCCTATATTCAAAATTAATGTAAGTACCCTCATTCTTCCCTGCTTTTTGCTGGATGAAGAAATTGATGACCCAAGGACTTTCAAATGGGGTAGCTGAAGCAGAGGTGAAAGATTCAGCAAAGGGCAAGGCCCTGCTGCCCCTGAGTTCCCCAGCACTGAGGAAATCTGAAGCATCTCCCTGTGTCATTTGCATAATTCTCCTGGGTATCTCATGGGACATGCAATTTCCCAGCAGCATCTTTCAGTTAACATGTCTTTCATTTTCCTCTTGAGCACAGATGGAAAAAAACAGCACTCAGGACAGCAAACCTCCTGGGACTTCAAGCTATGAATTTGTGATCTAGGCTGCCAGACAGCATTCTCTCCATGGAAACTTAACTACAACCATAGATAATGACAGATGCCCTGGACCCAGAATTTCTCTGCCCAGATCTTACCTGAAGATGGTAAATCATCACATTCCAACATGTAAGCAGAACAGAAAACTCTCTTCTGCTGGGCATTGCTTGTGCCTAAATAAACAGATAAACATGTGCCCTTGCTGAAATGGCTGCCTTATCAGTGAATCATAAGGCAAGTCCCCGGGCAGAGCACTTCCCAATCTTCTTTACATCATAGTACATGTAGAAAATATTTTTATTTTTATAGCACAACAGGGTAAACAATCAAGATTGCTCATATCCAGAGGCTCCTTGTGGCTAGAGGTTTCTCATGACTATAGGTGATGACCCTTCTTAGCAACTCAACACATAGAGAGGATCAGTATTTTGCATAATAGGATTATGCCTTGGCACACCACCTAGAATGTTCTGCTTATAGTCAATATATGTGAGGAGCCCTGGTGCATGGCGTCTACCAGTCCACACAGCACCTTGAGCAAATTAGTCAAAGGCCCCCTCTCCCTTGCCCAAGTGCTTGACTTGATGAGTAGAGTACAGCTAGTGCTCGACTTATGACCACAATTGGTTCCGACAGACCGGTAGTAACACGATTTGGTCATAAGTCGAGTAGGCTACATGTACAGTACTGTGAAATGATGTTATAAAAATCTTTAAATCATATTTTATCATAATTTTCTTTCATTATTGTTATATATTATAATTTTTTGTTCATTTTATGCCATTTGTATCATCTCTACACCATTTTGTTTCTTATTTTTACATTCGTCAGGTTTAAGTAAAACACTGCATTACCAGTAAAACTGGTTTAATATTTGCAAAGACAATTTCCTCTTGGTAGACATCTTGGGAAGAGTTTGATAAAAAATATCCAAGACACAAAACACAAATTGCTGTACCGAGTCTGGGATAACAGTTGAAATGGTGCACGTGGAGATGGTAGTGCTGCCGGAAGCTGGTCCACACTGTCGTACGCCCAGCTAGGCAACGCTTGCGTGCCAGATGCGGAGCAGTCATGGCTAGCAATTGTGGTCATAAAGTTGAATGGTCGTAAGTTGCATAGGTCGTAAGTTGATCAATATTTGCATGGGCTGCACTTCAGCCATCACTTGCCCCTTTGCCCAGGAACCCTTGTTCATGGTACAACTGGCTGGACCAGTGCAACTATACATGACCATATGGCATGAGAAACCATCAGAGTTGTTGCTCTCAGCAGTGCAGACACAATCCCCAAATGATGTGTTGGAAAATACTCTTTCCATAGGGACTAGACTGCTAGGACATTTTTCTTCAGGCTCTACTTCCAAAGCCTCGTAAAATTTTCTTTCTGGCCAAGCTTTCCTTCTGTATCACTCTATGACGGTTCATTTTATTTCAACTTGATGGGGGTATGGGATGTACAGATAGTTGGTTAAACATTACTCAAATAATGTCCGGATAAGATTAACATTTGAATTTGTAGACTAAGTGAAGCATATTAATTCTCTTCCTCCTGGGTAGGCATCACCAAATCCATTGAAAACTTGAATAGAACAAAAAGGCAGAGTAAGGAAAAATTTATTCTCTATCATATATCTGTCTCTATCACTATCTCTGTCTCTCTGCCTGTCTTCAAGTTGGGACACTGGTGTTCTCCTGCCTTTAGACTTGAACTTGAACTGGAACTTACACCATCAGTTCTCCTGAATTTCAAGCCTTTGGATTCACTGGAACTGTGTACCATCACCTCTCCAGCTTGCTGACTACAGATCTTGGAATTTCTCAATCTGCATAATTACATGAGTCAATTCCTTGTTATATCTATTTCCTATTAGTTCTGTTTCTCTACAGAACCAGACTAATACACAAGTCAAGCAGCCTCAGCAACAACAAGAAGCCCTACTCAGTACCCCATTCTCCAAAAGGAATTGGCAAGCTTTATTTTTGGCACTTTAGGGGAACTAAGTGTAACCCAATCATCAAAACAAGAGACCTTAAAAGAAGCAAAGTCATTTTCCAGAGGAAACTTGGGAGATGATGTTGCATATTATGAAACTGTGTTTACCCTAAAGTCAAGCCCTTCCCCTCCCCCACCATGGCTGTGCAGAACATTTAAGTGAGTATTTGAAAAACTATTTACCTTATGTGTTAACAAATATAACCAGCTAAATCCTAAGTGCCCATGAACAACCCCAGGCAGGACAACAGGAAAAAAAAACCCTGCATTTATGGAGAAAGAAAGGAAAGGAAAGAAGGAAGGGAGGGAGGGAGGAAAGAAATAGGAGGGAGGAGGAAGGAAGGCAAGGAAAGAGGAAGGAAAGGAGGGAGGGAAGGGGAGGTGGGGAGGGAGAGAGGGAGAAAAAGAAATTAAAAAGTAAAGAAAAGAAAGAATAAGAATCAGAGGCAAGACTTTATTAGGCCTTCCAGAAAAACAAACTTGAAGTGGAACCAGTGCACAGGAATTTTAAATGTGGCCTTTAGGACTCAGAACCATCATGTTCTTGTCTCTTACTCTTTCTTTCTTATGAATCTTCTGATTTATGAAGACATAAGCTACTCACCACATTCCCCAGGGCTCAGTTTTTAGATTCTCCTTCTGCAATATGAGTGTGAAAATATATAGTGATGGAAGGAAACTTGGCTTTGGGTGGTGAACACACAATGCAATATACAGATGATATATTATAGAATTGTATACTTGAAACCTATATAATTTTATTAACCAATGTTACCCCAATAAATTTAATAAAATTAAATAAATAAATAAAATGAGTGTGATCTTATTTTTTTCTTCACAAATTTCCAGACAAACTAGATTGTGACCAACAGGTCTATAAAATCAAAATATTCTTTCAATGGAACAGGATCTTGTGTCAGATCAAAGATGTGTCAGTTTTTTAGCATGTACTCGAAGTTGAAATCTCAGTGACAGGGTCCTCTGGTGGAAAGCACTGGTAAGCCAAGATAGTAAAGCCTGGGCTTTACCAGGTATCTAAGAAAATGAAAAACACTGCAGCTCATCCTTCTCAGAAAAAGAAAGTAAAACTGATTTAAAGTGTGATTTTTTTAAAAAGCTATAGAACAGGCCCTGGTCGGTTGGCTCAGTGGTAGAGCATCAACCTCACTTGTGGAAGTACTGGGTTCAATTCCCAGTCAGAGCACACAGGAGAAGTGACCATCTGCTTGCTTCTTCACCCCTTCCCTCTACCTTTTTCTCTCTCTCACTTCCTCTCCCACAGCCATGGCTCGATTGGTTCAAGCAAGTTGGCCCCAGACACTGAGGATGGCTCCATGACTTCACCTCAGGCACTAAAATAACTTCAGTTGCCAAGCAACAGAGCAGCAGCTCCAGAGCATCACACGTAAAGGCCTTGCAAGGGGAGGGGGGAGACCCAGGTCGGGGTGCATGTGAGAGCCTGCCTGTCTGCCTCCATGCCTCTCATATATATATATCAAGCTCTAGAACACTCTAAACTACACTGCCCACAGAAGAGCTTGGTTGAGCCACCTCTGGAAACAACATGGGAAGGAAGGAGCCCCACTGGTCTGGGCTGTGTCAAAAGAGAATGTTCTAAGGTTCTACTGGAGAAAAGAAATGGCTGGGCTATATTTTCCCCAGATCCAATGCTTTTCTTCTGTTTGACTTTTCCCTGAATTTTCCTTGATTTGTATGATTTTCTCAAGAATTAGTAGTGACATTTACTAGCTGTAAAATGAAGCTTGAAGAAGGAAATGATAGAAGTTTAATGAGGTTCAAAACAGCTGGCTCTGATGCTAAAGAGTCTAGTTTGAATCCTGGTTTCTTAACTATGTGACCTTGAACAAACTTTTTTAACCTCTCTGAGCCTAAATTTTCCCATGTTTAAAATAGAGATAATAATAGTTTCTACTTTGTAAGGATTAAATGAGATGTTACATGCCTGCATGTAGTAAAGCCCTGGATCACTGTATTAACTGTTCTTATAGCCTGAAACCCTCAGGAGATTCTAAAACAAACTTATGAAATAGGGTTTTTGCAACAGAAATATATTTGATATTAGGCTAAGTTAATGTTTTATATCAAACTTTTAACTCTTTCTCTCTCTCTCTTTTTTTTTTTTTTATTGAGAGGAGGGGAGGCAGAGAGACAGATTCCTGTATGCGACTCTATTGGGATCCATCCAGCAAGGCCCCTATTGAACCATGCTGCCCTAGGGCATTGCTCCATTGCTTAGTAACTAAGCCACTTTTAGTGCCTGAGGCAGAGGCCATGGAGCCAGCCTTAGTGCCAGGGTCAACTCACTCGAACCAATCAAGCCATGGCTGCAAGAGGAGAAGAGGGAGATAGAAAGCAAGAGAGAGATGGGGGAGGAGGAGAGGTGGAGTAGACAGTCACTTCTCCTGTATGCCCTTACCAGGAATTGCACCTGGAACATCCACATACCAGGCCAATGCTCTACCACTGAACCAACCTGCCAGGGCCACTTTTAACTATCAATCCCCCTAACTCAATGTCTGTTCCTTCTATTATTTCACTTACCACACTAAAATCTAATCACCTCTTATACTGTTGCCCCAACTAGACTGAGAGAATAAGGGGTTATATTTGAATAACAGTAATGAAAACAGAGAGTGTCTTGTGCACAAGGAGACTGAAAATAATTAATTGAGGGCTTACTTTGTATAACAACTGCTACATTAGATTCTTTATACATTATTGACAATACTCACAATAACCCTGTAAAATAAAAACTAATTCTTGTAGTTTACATTGCAGCTGAGGAAACAAATACCTTAGCAAAGTCAGCTTGGAAAGATAGAATTTGAACTCAAGATATTTGTCATCAAGGACCATGCTGCCTTGACCTTTACCTGTGTGTATTCCTAAAACCTGGCACTTTGCTTCAGGTGTAGCATACACCTGGCACTTTGCTTGACACATATTAAGTGGACTACAAATATTTGTTGAATAAATATATACATATAATATTCTAAAGACACTAAAAGCAGATCAAAAGTAAATATATTTATGTATTAATTCCTTGGTATCTGGATTACCAGTTAACTTTTCTGTTGTAAACATCCACTAAAGAAGCTTAGGTAGAGCTCTCTGTCAGCATTTTAGGCAGAGCTGGTTTCATAGAAAACAAGGGATTCAGGATATAAGAATTTCTGATGAGCTGTTACAAAGTGAGAGAAACACAGTATAAATTTCCACTAGTAATATCACAGGATTAACAGGAGCAAAAGAAGAGATAAGAATTGGGGAGTTGTGCTACACTATTTAGTGATCAAGCAATAGCTCTGTGTATAGAGATGTCAATGAGCCCCTGCCCAAATGTGAGGAGCTCTTAATGGTTATTCAAATCACATTAAAGCACTAATACATCTTGAAAAGAACTATTAGTAAAGTCCTGAATTTCTGACCTGAGGAAGCAAAGTAATGATTGGTACCTTCTCTAGAGATGTATAGATTCTGAGAAATGTATTTTGAGAATGTATAGCCGCTCTTTGGATGATAGTTATTCACTCTTACTGGCTAATTGCCCAGACAGTTCTGAACAGCCATATGCCACTCTCTGGGTTTGAACTGCATCAACTCTGGAACCTACAAATGGCCATATTTTTGCAAGTCAGAAACAAAGACTTCTCTCTCTCTCTCTCTTTCTCTTTCATCTTACTCAGAGGTTTTCAACACATTTTATTTTGCAAACCAGTGGTTTGTATCTCTTAAGGATCAACATCTGTATAAATCCATATAAAATGTCCAATTAATTTCAGGACTGCTAGTAGCCTCTCAGGTACCACACATGGTTTGAGTTCCTACTGCTAGTAGCCTCTCAGGTACCTTATGGTTTGAGTTCCAGTGACACATGCCAGACAAGCTGCCTTTGGGCTCCCTAAGTGAGGGAGTATCCACAAGTAAAGCCTTTTCCATGGGCTTTCTCTCCCCAGTGGTAGTTTCCTTTGCCAAGAAGGGTTCACTCAGCTTTGCTGCCCATAAACTGGAAGCATTCAGAAACTTGCAGTAATGTGATGCTTTTTCTCTTAAGTAGACACTTGAGAATTCAGTGCACTTGTGTTTAATGACAGAAATCCCTCCCAAATCCTTAGTAGGTTATCATACAAGGAAGCCTCTGTTTCAAAGTAACACAAATAAACAACTCTTTAGATTGTTTATGTGTTCCAAAACTACAAGACTTAACTCAAGAAAATATAGGTCCCTTGAAAGATTTAAAAATTTTATAAAACCAAAATTTAGTTTTCCCTAATAAATTCTATTTTAGCCAACACTAAGAAGGGCATCTAGTTATACAAGAACAATAAAAAATTAAATATTTATTTAAATAACAAGTTTAAGTTTGAACTGCAATGTTAGCAATGCAAACTTTTAATACATCACAAAAAAGTACTGAACAAAGGACAAAAGAGTACTCAGTTAGGCTAAATAGCTTTCTATTTTAAGAAAACAAAAGACCTGAAATCACCATGCAAAATATAAAATGTATTAAGCACTACTAACCACAGAAGTCTTTATTATTGATTCTACTTAAAAATTATTTGTGTACTTAATTATATATTAAATTGCAAATAAATTTTATACATGAACCCCCTTTCAGAAGACAATTTCTTGTTGCACTATAGAACATCTATTTACACGGGAAGAAGTATCATTTTCTATTATTGATAAAACAGTTGATCATATTACTGTAAATATTATGAAGACTTCAAAAATAAATAAATAAAATCTATCCTTTTTGTCTTCCAAGGCTTTCCATGCAGTTAAGCACTTGCCTTGTTTAACCAAATGCACTATTGGGAAATATCCTAGGTCAAAGAGATGCTCTTGAATTGGAAGACTAGGCTTTACAAAAATCAAAGTCCTTAAGGAATCATGTAACCTTCTTCACAGTGGGATACCATAGAGTCACTTACCGATTCCATATTTCCAAAATACCATTCAAGACAGTTAAAAAATCAGACTGATGATAAATATACATTAAATGAAAGACACAAACTGAGATTTGACAATATGATTGGTAATATCTGTGCTATGTGAAAGCTCCTTTAAAAAGAGTGTGGGCAATAAGACAGCATCTAAAGATTCAAAATGAATCAATAGTGTTGGATAACATATTCTCAACTTGGAAGCTGACTCAAGATAAGATTGGGGCATCTTCATCCATGAGTCTCAGTTTTGTGTCCCACCTATATATGGAATCATACAATTCTTAGTTTTTTCTGATTTATTTATTTCACTCAGTATAATGTTATCAAGGTCCATCCATGTTGGTCGTAAATGATCCTATGTCATCATTTCTTATGGCTTAGTAGTATTCCATATTTTATATGTACCACATCTTCTTTATCCAATCATCTATTGAAGGGCTTTTTGGTTGTTTTCATGTCTTGGCCACTGTGAACAATGCTGCAATGAACATGGGGCTACATGTGTCTTTACGTACCAATGTTTTTGAGTTTTGGGGGTATATACCCAGTAGAGGGATTGCTGGGTCATATGGTAGTTCTATTCTTAATTTTTTGAGGGACCACCATACTTTCTTATATAATGGTTGTACTACTTTACATTCCCACCAACAGTGAATGAGGGTTCCTTTTTCTCCACAGCCTCTCCAACACTTGTTATTACCTGTCTTGTTGATAATAGCTAATCTAACAGGTGTGAGATGGTATCTCATTGTAGTTTTGATTTTCATTTCTCTAATAGCTAGTGAAGAGGAGCATATTTTCATATATCTATTGGCCATTCGTATTTCTTCCTAGGAGAAATGTCTGTTCATGTCCTCTTCCCATTTTTTTATTGGATTGTTTGTTTATTTGTTGTTGAGTTTTGTGAGTTCTTTGAATATTTTGTATATTAGGCCCTTATGTGTGCTGTTGTTTTAAAATATCATCTCCCATTTAGTTGGCTGTTTGTTTTGTTGTCAGTTTCTTTTGCTGTGCAAAAGCTTCTTAGTCTGATGAAGTCCCATTCACTTATCATTGCCTTCACTTCTCTTGCCTTTAGACTCAAATTCATAAAATGTTCTTTATGGTCAAGGTCTATGAGTTTAGTACCTATGTTTTCTTCTATGTAATTTATTGTTTCAGGTCTTATATTTAGGTCTTTGATACATTTTGAATTAATTTTGGTATAAGGAGACAAACTGTAGTCGAGTTTCATTCTCTTGCATGTGGCTCTCCAGTTTTCCCAGCATCAGAGTATGGTGGTTACCAGGGGTAGGGGAAGGAAAGAGAGGGAGGGGGGAGGGGGAGGGGAAGGGGAGAAACACAAAGAAAACCAAATAGAAGGTGATAGGAGACAATTTGACTTTGGGTGATGGGTATACAACATAATCAAATGTCAAAATGATCTGGAGGTGTTTTCTCTGAATCTATGTACTCTAATTGATCAATACCACCCCATTAAAACTAACTGTCTAAAGAAAATTTATAAAAAAAAAAAAGATTAGGAGTATCTTCAATTAATGTAACAGGGAAAAGATGGCAATGAATTTTATTTTATTAACTATACCCACTCATAAATTGACCTCAGGTCACCAGATGTGTAGACACAATGAGATTTTTGTTGTTCTTTCTAGTCTAATTGAAATGATAATAAAAGAAATAGATCTATTTGAAAACAAAACAAAATAGCTATTTTAGTCTAGATTAAGAGGTAGCACCAAATGTAAGATTTACCTGGTGATTTTGAGTGGCCACCTGTGGAGTGACTTCAATGATGCAGGTTTATCTCTGGCTAACTGGTTAACCTTCTCCATGATCCCAATAATCCATGCTAGCCTGACCAGGCAGTGGCGCAGTGGATAGACCATTGGACTGGGATACGGAGGACCCAGGTCCAAGACCCCAAGATCGCCAGCTTGAGCACGAGTTCATCTGGTTTGAGCAAGGCTCACCAGCTTGGAGCCAAGGTAGCTCGCTCGAGCAAGAGGTTACTCGGTCTGCTGAAGGCCCATGGTCAAGGCACATATGAGAAAGCAATCAATGAACAACTAAGGTGTCACAATGAAAAACTAATGATTGATGCTTCTCATCTCTCTCCATTCCTGTCTGTCCCTGTCTATCCCTCTCTTTGACTCTCTCTCTCTCTGTCTCTGTAAAAATAATAATAATAATAATCCATGCTTGCTGAACTTAACCATATTTGGCAGACTTTATCTATGCACAGAACCAAGCTGCCTGTTCAGGCAGTGAACACATCAGAAGGCCTCCTGATGTCTCATGGAGGGTCTCATGCATGAGGCCAACATGTTTCCACAGGCCTAGCTCATAGCAGCCATCTTAGCCAGAACAGGGAGGATATAAATCACAAAAAACACTTTGTTTTCCTGTTGTTTGGCCAGGTTCTGCACATGGCCCATAATTCCAAAGTCCATGATGTCTGTGGCAGTGTGGACCTCGAGCGTGTGAGTGAGTCCTGCCGCTGTTCCGTTGAGCTTTGCCATATTCATCATCGCCTCCTGGTATGCCAACTCCATATCCTCTTGGATGACCGCTAGTTTAATTTTATTGCATTTTTCAGGAATATACAGCCACTGGTGCAATGCCACAGCTACTTGGGTCCCCATGGGCTTGGTTAGCAAAAGCATGTCCCCAGGCACTGCGTTATTTGGCGTGGTGTATTCATTGGGCTGGCAGACAATTGAAGCCACTCTTCCCAAAACAATCCAGAGGTTTAATACTGTTTAGTAGACATTGGGCCTCCTCTGCTGCATCTTTAAAATCCTGCATAACAAAGGGCATCACTTTATCCCTTTATCTGTCAGTCATTTATTACTGATTCCAAGGAGCATCAGCATATTGTCACATTCTGTGGCTCCCACTGTGTAGAGGACACTGAGGACATTGGCACATGCTATCCTGCTCATCAAATATGGGTCAGCCACTATAAGATAAATGCAATTCGTGGTTTGTGCCAAGGAATGACTACCATGCCTCAAAGGAATGACAACGAGTGTCCATCCCAATGCCAACATTTGGTTTAAGTGCTCCCAGAAACTGCTCATCGTCTAGGAAGTGGTCCTCTTGTAAGGATTCCAGAAACTTCTGCAAGATATCTTGGAGCACTCTGCAACCAGTACCCTTCAGTTCAGTATAGTGCATCTGGTTGTCCAGAAGCTCTTGGTCCAATTCACAACTTTCCAATCATCAGACTCCCTCATAGACATGGTTCTTGGAGCCAGTCAGCTCACAGCTTTGGCTCTTCCCCTCACCGTCCTAGTCTGCTGGTTTCTCTACAGATCCACCAGTTCGCTTTGTGCCCTCCACTACCTCCTGAAAAAAGCGTTCCCTTAAGTATTGCCTGAATAAAAATATCGCTTCTGGCAGCAGCGCAGAGGGGGTGGGAGCGACAGAGTAGCGCTAGAAGCGCAGGGACTCCACTGGCCTCTGTGGTCCCCGCCAAGAACCCGGAGGCCACGCAACTCTGTATGCTTCACCCAAGAGCAACAAAGACATTTCTTATGAGGCATTATTGTAGTGAAATAATTACATACATTGTATGTCAGGTAAAATTTTTTAATACACATACATCTCAATCATTTTATTTATGACCTATATTTCCAACTATTTATAGGTCATTTCTGCATGAATGTCAGAAGTCACCTTAAATTTAATGTGTCCAATATTTAACTCAAAGCTCCTTTCTTGACCTCCCCAACTTGTTTTCATCTGTTTCCCCTATGCTAATTAATGTCCATCATAACATAATAGCTAACATTTATTGAATGTTTATCTGTATTAACTCATTTAAAGCCCATAAAAATATTAAAACTCACCTACCCCCTGAAGTAAATGCAGTCATCTCTATTTTACAAATTAAAAAACTAAGTCACAGAAAAGCTGCCTGGTATGCCTTTCTCTCCCTTCCATCTCTGGCTCTTTTATACTTCAAGGATCAGACCAAGTATCCCCTCTCTGTGCAGCCTACCAAAACCTCCCACTCAAAGGTAAATATATAGCTCTCTATTTACACTCCTGCAGCATTTAGTACATAAGTACATAATAGTAGCAATTATCATAGTCTATGGCAGCAATTTTCAACCTTTTTTACCTCATGGCACACATAAGCTAATTGCTAAATTTCTGCAACATACCAAGAAACATTTTTTTGCAGACTAGCATAAAAAGATATTTGGTATAATTTTTTAGTCATTCACACCAGGCAGTTATTGTTGTGTAGGCTGTTGTCATTTTTTTATTTGACAGTCTAAAGGAAAAAAGGTCAGTGCACCTGACTAAGTAGCCAAACAATGCATATTTTTAAAGTTCTCACACTACACTGGATGAAAATCTCCAGTCTCTGGTAATTATATAGCTTAGTATTTTCTTAACTGCCTCCCCAACATGCCAATAAATTGTTTAGGGTCAGAAACATTTCTTCCTCTTCTTTGTTTCCACAGTGTCTAAATGAACCCTTCAAAAAAAAGTCTATTGGATTAGTTAATTAATATGAACATGAAGATTATGCTCACTAGTAGGAAATGCGCAGCTAAATCAATTTGAAAAGCTAGGTGCCATATTTGTAACAGGTATCTTATCCTCTCTGCATGTCATCATTTATTTCATGCATCTGTAAATTTTCATTAACAAACTATTGTCCCTAAATTTTCCTTGTAAGTACTTGGGAAATGAGACTACCGGCTCCATTTCAACAAATAAACACACACAAAAGAATTGGTAATATAATATTCTTTTTGTGCCTTACTTTTTTTTTTCCAAAAAAAAAGGAAGAGATAAAGTGCCCTGGCCAGATAGCTTGGTTAGCAGAGCATTGTCCCAAAGTGCAGAGGTTGCTGGTTCGATCCCTGGTCAGAGCACATACAGGAACAGACTGATGTTCCTCTCTCTCCCTCTCTCTCTCTCTCTCTCTCTCTCTCTCTTTCTCTCTCTCTCTCTCCCATCCCTTTCCTCTCTCTCTAAAAATCAATAAATAAAATTTAAGAGATAAACTAACTAACTGAAACAGCAAAGGCTCTATCAACAACATGATAAGGGCTCTGTGGAGTCTGAAAACACAGTTCCCAAGTAGATACCAAGAGACCAAGGGATTGAGGGTGATAAAGCAGAAAATGGGGAAAAGAAAGTCTGACATGTGAGAGATGATTAGGAGACGGAAAAGCTATAAACAGGGAGACCAATATCAGAAACAAGAAGCCAGACACAGCAGAAGCATATGGTAAGAAGTAGGGCAGAGATTTTTGCCTTGATCATCCCAGAGTTAGGAAAATGGGGCACTTAAATCATATGCTTTTGGGTCCATTCCCCTCCAGACCAAAGCTTGTCCTATTCATCTTCTCACTCACAGCACCCTATCACAGAAAGTAATGCCTGGTAGAGCTTAATAAATGTTTGTTGAACTGAACTTGGTTTGGGATTCAGATATAAGGAAAAGGAAAGGAGTCCTAGAAACCACTTTTAGAGTCTGGGTCTAGGGAATTGGAGAGTCTGGGTCATCCACAGAGCCACCTGGAGGAAAGAGATAAAAGGACCTGGCTTTTTGATGAAGAGGATGAGGCTGTTGTTCCCTCAGATCTGAGGGTACAGGGCCTCAGGATGTTTGGTAAAACTCTGAAGAAAAAGTGACTTGCAAATGTTGGTGTGTGAGATAGCCAAAGAAAGCATCTAGCTCTGAAACCACTTCCTTTACTTCTTGTTTATCAAAGAAGCCTCAGGGCTTTTACTCTGAGCAATTCTCTGCAGATGTGCTTGGGCTTCCAGCTCCCCAACTACACATCTTCATACTTTTATTATTAAACTAAAATTGAACCAGTACCTCAAAGAATTTTAGAGCCCCTGTGTAGACATTCTGTAAGCAGATACAGGAACTACTTGAGCAGATAAAAACAATTTTTGGCTCTGCTTTTTCCAATGCCCTCTGAGGTTCTGGCACATTTCATTTAATCTACTCTCCCTCTGCCTGAAATGCTTTACTTCCCCGTCCTTTCCCCCCACAACTTCACATATCAATGCCCATTCATCTCTTATTGAGCAGCTCCAGTGTCTTTTCCATATTTTGTTTTCATTGTATTACCTCTTCATTCATAGCAGTTTTCAAGTTTTGTCTTTAAATATTTCTCCTGTGACTATTTGATCATGTCTTTCTTCCCCCTCTAAACTGTGACTTCCATCAAGACACAGATCATGTTTGGTTTGGCTCACCATTTTGTATCCAGAGTGCCTAACCCTGTACAAGTTACAGAGGAAGTCCTCAATGTTTAATATTTTGATTAATTAATGAAGATGCAACAGTTTGTGGAGCCTTTATTTAACTGGTTTACCTGGAATGTGACAACCCTTTGGCACATGTCTCAGTAACAAAGTTTTTTACTCCTAAGTATATTATCTTAATAAGTTTCCAAACTTTAGATAAAAATGCAGTAAAAAGTAATGACTATTTCCTGTACAGAAAATATAGTTAACAGTTATAAAACACAGAAATGAGTTAACACTACAGATCTAACTAAAACTGCTATCATTTGAAAGGTGTGCTTACAAGGCCGGCACTTAGCTGGTATCTGGGAACTTGGATTTTGGGAAAGTGAGACCATTCCCTGATAAGAGTTCACTGAACCTAAACTATTTTTACAAATAATTTAGTTTGTACTGAACACCTACTTTCCTTCTGGGATTCTAGAATTTTGATCCATGCTGTCTAAATAAAAAGTACCTACATTACTGACTATAATAAAAACCCTGGAATCCTAAGCATAGGCAAGTTTCCCTGAAAGACAGTATTTCAATCGTAGTTGCTTCACTTTATCAGGGGTCTCAAACTTGCGGCCCGCCGAACAATTTTGTGCGGCCCGCAGACTAATCCACGAAGTTCAAAATATTTTGGATAAAATTAAGTAAGCCTAGGGGCCTACTTGTATTTTTCATTTCTCTAGCATCCTAGCTAGATATTAGCTTAGTTAACAGCAGTTGTGATGCGAACTACAGTTTCTGGTCGTTTTGTGACACTGAGTAAACTGCATGTACGATTGTGCTTGTTGTACTGATTTTTTTTTGTTTTCAACTGCAGTGAGAAAAATGTTGCGTAACAGTTGCCTTTTGTAGACCTAGTGCTGCCCGTCGAACAGCTGTGATCTTGCTCTGCGGCCCACATGCTGAGTTGAGTTTGAGACCCCTGCTTTAGTTGTTCATTGCTTGCTTGTTATATGTGCCTTGACCAGGCCAGCCCAGGATTTCGATCTAGAGACCTCAGTGTTCTAGTTTGACGCTTTATCCAGTGCGCCACCACAGGTCAGGCCATATTTCACATGTCTTGTCAGGACACATTGCTAGAGGAATTAAGCACATCCTGTGTGGCTCCACTGGGAGAAGACTCTGGAAAGCTTATACCTGATTTCTTCTGGACACCACTCCATGTACCAATCCCTTTTGTGGAATTTACTTTGTATCTATTCATTGTAAAAAATCACAGCCATGGGTAGGACAATAAGCTGAATCCTGTTAGTCCTCCCAGAAAATCACTGAAACTGAAAGTAGTCTTGAAAAACCCTAGCACGCCTCCTGAATGGTTTTATAATCTATCCAACTTTTCTTCTTTCACCAATAGCTACTGTAATTTAAGCCACCATCATCTCACTTACACAACAGCATTTTACCTCCTGTTGCCAACCTTTTCCCAGTCCAATCTATGCTCTTACGCCACAACCAGGTGGATCTTTCCAAAACACAAATATAATAATGCCATCTGGAGGCAGAAAGAACCAATGGACAGCTCTAATGTATACCACTATATCTATAATAGCTCATAAGTTGAAAATTTGTAACTAGAAACATTTCTTTGATCAGAGAAAAAATGAAAAAGATATCCAGTGATATAATTTTCAAAAAATATCCCAAGTCTTACTGGTATTATGAACTAGTTCTATCATATTTGGTGAAAATATCATGCCTGTATAATTTTAACTGTTTAAAAGCATAGAAAATGGTGGGAAACTTCAAAATTCATTGACCACTATCAATATAATTCTGATTGCAAATTAGATATGGATGATTCTCCAAAAAGAAAAATAAAGATCAGGGATCAGCCAACTACAACCTGTGAACAAATCCTACCTGCCAAGTGTTTTTATATGGCCCATGGGCTAAGAATAGTTATGACAATTTTAAAATATTTTAAAACACTCAAAAAAAGAATGATATTGGTGATGTGTGAAAATTATATGAAATTCAAATTTTAATGTTCATAAATAAAATTTAATTAAAACATTCAATACTCATTTGTTTATGTATGGACTATCATTGTTTTCACACTACAGCAGCAAAATTGAATAGTTGTAATGGAAACTGTATGACCTACAAATTTTAAAATGTTCCCTATCTTGACCTTTATAAAAAAAATTTTTTTAACTTTCTCATAGAACAATCTCATTTTTAAATGTGTTAAAATTCTTAATTTGAATTTTAGCAATGCATTAAAATTAAAAATCCAATCAAGTATGGTTTATCCCCAGAACGCAAGAATTATTTATCTTTAAGAAGTCCTGCCTGACCAGGCGGTAGCACAGTGGATAGAACGTCGGACTGGGATGCGGAAGACCCAGGTTCGAGACCCCAAGGTCTCCAACTTGAATGCAGGCTCATCTGGTTGGAGCAAAAGCTCACTGGCTTGAGCCCAAGGTCGCTGGCTCGAGCAAGGGATTACTTGGTCTGCTGAAGGCCCTTGGTCAAGGCACATATGAGAAAGCAATCAATGAACAGCTAAGGTGTTGCAACACGCAATGAAAAACTAATGATTGATGCTTCTCATCTCTCCGTTCCTGTCTGTCTGTCCCTGTCTATTCCTCTCTCTGACTCTTTGTCTCTATAAAAAAAAAAAAACAATTAAAAAATTATTAAAATATATTTTTTAAAAAAGAGAAGTCCTATAGCCTGCCCAGGCAGCGGTGCAGTGGACAGAGTGTCAGACTGGGCGCAGAGGATCCAGGTTCAAAACCCTGAGGTCACTGGCTTGAGCACAGGTTCATCTGGCTTGAACACAGGCCCACCAGCTTGAGCACCAGGTCATTGGCTTAAACATGGGATCAAAGACATGACTCCATGGTCACTGGCTTGAGTCCAAAGATCACTGTCTTGAAGCCCAAGGCTGCTAGCTTGAGCCCAAAGTCACTGGCTTGAGCCCAAGGTCACTGGCTTGAGCAAGGGGTCACTCTCTGTGCTGTAACCCCCTAGTCAAAGCACAAATGAGAAAGCAATCAATGAACAACTAAAGAGCCACAACAAAGAATTGATGCTTCTCATCAATCTCCCTTTCTGTCTGTTTGTTCCTATCTATCCCTCTCTCTGTCTCTGTCTCACACACACACACACACACACACACACACTCACACACACACAGTGTCTTCTATTGTGCCTGACTGGTGGTGGTGTAGTGGATTGAACATTGGCCTGGGATGCTGAGGGCCCTGGTTCAAAACCCCAAGGTTTCCAGCTAGAGCACAGGCTCATCAGCTTAAGCATGGGCTTGCACTGGCTTCAGTGGGATTATCAGCTTGAGCACAGGGTTTCTGGCTTGATTGCAGAATCATTGATGTGATCCCAAGGTAACTGGCTTGAGCCCAACGTCTTTGGTTTGAGCAAAGAGTCACAGGCTCAGCTTGAGCCCTCTGGTCAAGGCACATATGAGAAGCAATCAGTGAACAACTAAAGTGAATCAACTATGAGTTGATGTTTCTCATCTCTCTCCTCCCCCCATCTCTTTTACTTCTTGTCTCTCCCTCAAAAAAAAAAAGGTCTTCTATTGCATTTTATCATTTAAGCACATTAAAGGGGAGAAAAAAACATAATCATCTTGACAGATTCCACAAAATATATTTCATAAAATTTAACACCCATGACTAATTAAAAAGAATATTAGCAAGCTAAAAATAGAAACTTGATCAATGTTTCAGTCAGTGTCTAATCATCTTATCAGAAAAACTGAAACCATTTAAAATATTGCAAATTCAGCAAATTGCCTACTGATGGAAGGATTTAAAGAATAAATGGAGAAGATGAAGCTGCTAAGCAATTAGTAATTCCAGGGAGTTGTTGCCACTCCTAGGGGGATTTGCCTTTGAAACCAATGCTGCCACATTGCAGGATGTCAAGAGTCCATATTTTCACCAACACCATAAGAATCTGGGAGCCTAAGGTCATCTGTCATTGCAGATGTCACCATTAAAGCCACACTGATAAGATTTCTGGAGTGACTGCTAGAACTATTGATACATTGCTAGACCAGGAACCCTGGAGCTGTACTCATTTTTCACCATTGCTGCCACTGCTAGAGGCATTATCAGAAACCAAGGGGAAGGAAAATCATCATTTCTTTCTTCTTCTCATCGTTCAGTCTTTCACTAGTACCACTCATTAATAAAACCTTGTATCTCTTGTGAATATTGATAAAAAAAATTCTCCAAAACCATATTACAAACCAACTTCAACAGCATATTAAATGATTATACAACATGACCAACTGGAAAAATTTCTGAAATGCAAGTATGGTTCAACATATATAAACTAATCAATGTAATAGAACATTTAACAAAATGAAGGGGGGGAAACCACATAATCATCTCAATTAATGCATTAAAAGCATTGGACACACTTTAAGTTTTCATTAATAACAGTTTAAAATTAGAAACTCAAGGACATTACCTCAACATAGTAAAAACCATGTATTCATTTGCTAAGTCAGTGTATTAACGGTAAGGTCCTGCAAATTTGTTCCAAAAATTCTGGTAGGTTTTCCTGGCTTCTTTGAGAACTTGAACTTTACTTAAATTCTTTTGTTTAGGTACTCCCTCCCTTAACCCAGCAAGGATATGTTCTTTATAATATTCACATTTTGGTAAATCCCTGTCATTAACATTTCATCAGGGATTTGCTGTAGGAATGGCCACAGAAACTTCAGCTCCAATTGGGTTTTGAGGATCATTGTGCAGGTGATTAGCCTCTTCTCTAGCTTTTTCTAAAATGGTTCACTGTTCTTCAGCAGTAAATATTCAGCATTTGTTGAATGTCTATCTAAGCCAGGTTAAAGGAGATAAAGATAGAAGCAAAGGGGCTTTGTATCTTTAAAGTGTCCTTCCAATATACTGGTACCGCACTTCTCCAGTTAATGAGGACTGAGGAGGAAAAGGAAGTATATATCCCCATCATTCCTGCTGGCTGGCCATTTGCATCCTGACCCCCTACTGGCATCTGTCTTAAAGGATATTGCCCTGTCTATGTTGGAGCAGTCCCTTGACATAATTGAGTATCCCTATGAGTATGAGAAGGAGAGGCCATTCCTTTATCAATAGTCTTGGGACCCCTCCTTAAGGGGGCGCGGCCTGCACGGCAGCTTTGTTATTTCTGTATGGGGTGGAGGGGTAAGCACCACAGGAACAGGAGCCCTTGCTGAATTTAGTTGCATCATAGAATCATCATCCCCTTCATCTGAGGGGGTTTCTGACTGAATAGGTTTAGTCAATTACTCCATCTTTTGTACCAGAATTTTACATTTTCTTTGAAGAGGTCTGTTCTGATATAGTAACATGAATGACCTCAACACACGGGATCATATCCCATTTCTTTTCTTTTTTACAAAATAGTCCAAGCTGTAGGTGATAGTGTTATTTAGAGATCTGTCCTCTGGCCAGTGTTCTTTTGAATCTAAAACATACAGTGACCAGGCTACAATGCACACAAAAATCATTCTTTTCCTGTTCATGGATTTATAGCTGTATGTTCCCCAGTTCTGTAAGCCATAGCCAAGAGGGCTACATTGGGGTACAGGGATGGACCCCATGTTACTAATATTGTTGTCAATCAAAGTAATCACTTATTTTTAGCTCAAAATATTTTAATTAAGTCCTAGGAGTAGACAGTTTTGATGAAAAGGAACAAATAGAAGATAAGTAGTTCTAAGATTTAACAATTCAGCAACCCTTATATCCTTCTAAAGTTTGTCCAGTGACAAGTCAGACATACAGACAAGACCGTAGGAGGGGTTGGATGGGACAAACTTCTCACCAAACCCCAAATATTTTGGACCCTGAGCATTACCCCCTCAGAGGAGGCAAACACAATGCATACAGTTGAGATAAGGCATACAACTATCTAGAGCAGCGGTCCCCAAACTACGGCCCGCAGGCCGCATGCGGCCCCCTGAGGCCACTTATCCGGCCCCTGCTGCACTTCCGGAAGGGGCACCTCTTTCATTGGTGGTCAGTGAGAGGAGCATAGTTCCCATTGAAATACTGGTCAGTTTGTTGATTTAAATTTACTTGTTATTTATTTTAAATATTGTATATATTTATTCTCATTTTGTTTTTTTACTTTAAAATAAGATATGTGCAGTGTGCATAGGGATTTGTTCATAGTTTTTTTTATAGCCCGGCCCTCCAACGGTCTGAGGGACAGTGAACTGGCCCCCTGTGTAAAAAGTTTGGGGACCCCTGATCTAGAGTTAGACCGGGTCTAGCTTCCACTGCCCACGCTTCCAACATTTGCTGAAACACAGTCAAAATTGATCCCCTTCTCACAACAGGAGACACAGACTCAACAAATCACAATTATAGTTTTAATCAAACTTCAAACAAGATTTCTCCTTGAATTTCCCCTAGTCATGAGATCGAGCAAACAAGCCAAGTTATTAAGGGCTTGTCTTCCTTTCAGTTCCCACCAAATTTCCCCAAGTTCAGTAGAGAGAAAGACTAGCAAAACTATCTTCAAACATATTAAGATTCTCAGCAGTTTTCACTGAGTTTCCCCAAATTTGGGAAAGGGTTATTTTCTTAGAGTTCTTACTTGGGAAATCTTACCAGGAAATGCCTTTGATTTTCAAAATTAGAACAGATCCCAAATCCAGACTTTTTCTAAAATCCTTTGTTTCTTATGCTGCAAACAAAAAGCACCCAGTCTTAGACAACTATCCAGCTTCTGCTTCCAAGACAATACATCTGGGCAGCTGGTAGGTGGAAGCCTGGTGGCAAGCCTCAGGCCAGGGGTCACTGAATCCACCTACAAAAAGACCCCATGCTAGGTGTCAAAATTGTCACGGACTAAATGCACCGAACAAAGCCCAATTAAAGGTGAACAGGAGTTTTCAGCAAAGAAAAGTAAATGCTTATTTAAAGAAATTACACCACTCTCAGAGATACAGGTGAGCAAATGCTCTAAGATGCGACTCCCAATGGCTTCTAGAGGATGGGTTATATGGGGAGGAATCATATATTATGGTGACTAAGGGAGTTAGGATTGTGAGCTCTACTAATTGGTCAAACCAAGGTAGGGGTTCTGCAGAATACCATTGCATCTGGTCCTGATATCAGCCATGTTGTTATTCTGTCTGGCTTTGCAAGGATGTGGTTGGTGGGGTCATTCCACTTTTCTGAGTCTAGAGTTGAAACACAAGTGAGGTCTATGTGTTATCTTTAGTTTAAACAAAACGGTCTCTGTGATCAACAGATATGAGGCTTTATTCTGAGAATTGTTTGATGGGGGTCAGAATCTGAAGTCTGAGGGCTTAATGATTAAGGGAGTAAACATTTAAAGAAAGAGAGAGGCAGGTAAGTCATGGTGCTATCAGATTGGACAATGCCAATTTGAATCAAAAGGAAAAAAGGGGAAAAGATTACATTAAAGAAATTAAGTGGCCTGGACGGTGCTCAATGGTTAGAGCATTGGCCCGGCATATGGACATCCCAGATTCGATTTCCAGTCAGGACACACAGGAGAAGCAACCATTTGCTTCTCTCTTCCTCCCTCTCTGCCTTCTCTCCTTCCTCACCTCCCGCAGCCAGTGGTTTGAGCATGGCCCCGGCGCTAAAGATATCTTGGTTGGTCTGAGTGCTTTAGCCTCCAGAGCTAAAAATAACCTGGTACTCGAGCGTTGGCCCCAGACAGGAGTTGCCAGGTGGATCCCAGTCGTGATGCATGCAGGAGTCTGTCTCACTATCTCCCACTCCTCTCACTATTAAGAAAAAAAAAGAAAAGAAAAGAAATAGAGTTTCTGTATGGTTACACTGAGGACAAGAGACCAAACAGTGAAACAAAAGATGCTTCCATTACTCTAATGGCTTGGGACATTCCAAGGGTTTTAGGAGGTGTGAGCCAGGAACCATGGCTCACATCATATATATGTATATATTTAATATTATTATAATATATTTAATATATTTAATTATATATAATATATATTTATATTTCTCATAAATTATAATATCATAGGTAATAAAACATTTTGGAAATTGATAATGTTAGTAGTTGTACTGTGAATATAATTAATGCCACTGAATTATATATGTAAAACACTAAAATTTAGGTTAGGCAATCACAATCTTTAACTTAGATTATTTTACCACAATAAAAAATGCAAAAATATGAAAAAAACAGATAGATAGAAAGTTAAAATTCCAATTCTCATTGCATACTTAAGACCTTTATACTTTGCTCAGAAAAGAAGTGTAAGTAGAATACTAAGAAAATCAGGACTGTTACAGAAAGAACTTCTTACCACACCACCGAGAGGAAGCGGAAGTTTCAGTAAAAAGAACTTCAAATTACCACAGAATGAACTTGGCTGCCGTGAAGTCTCCAGCACCAGTTTCCAGTGCTAAGAGCATGACCTGGCTGTTCCCGTTTGTCACACTTGTCTTCTGCCTTGGCCCAGGTAAATGCCTGAGTGACTCCTTCGTTTTGTGCAGCTTGCCCAGTCTAAGTCACCTATGTATGGGTGTCTGTCTGTCTGTCTTTCTGCCAGGGGTCTGAGTGGGGTTCACAGTGGTGCCTGATAAACTGCTTCCTCCTCTCAATTAAGAATGTTAAATTTTTCAGTTACCAACTTAAGTTGTGTCTGCATCTAAGGAATTGTCTCCTGGGCCGTAGGAAATTAGCCTTCCTAAAACAAAACTCTTTGGGATTTATCACCGGCGTGCTGTGGAATAAGAAGCACTAAGATTAGGAAAACAAATCCTTTAGCTCAATTAGCTACTGTCTTGCTGTGCAACATCAGATACGTTACTTATTCCTCCTGAGCCTCACTGTCCTCATCTAAAATATTGAAAATCAGTGAATTAGTGTAGCCAAAATTTCTAGGTCCTAAAAACACTAGAAAAAGTACTGTTAGTTTTTGTTTACTTTTTTTTTTTAAAGTCATCCTTTGATCCAAATTAAGGGCTAGGTGGTCCAATAGTACTTTATATGTCAGAGAGAAAGGAATTAGCTTGATTCTGCCTACTCCTCATTCCCTGTCATTCAATACATGTAAAACATGAAGGTATATGTCATGTTTGGGTAACCACAAGTGGTCCATTGGGGTCAAAGTATAGGGGTCAGGGACATATGGGGCAGGAGACAAGACAGGAAAGCTAAGCCAGAACTACCCCAGGGGAGGAGATACAAATAGCTAATATACACTGAGTGTTTACTCTGTTTTCCAGGCAATGGGCCAAATGCTACACATGCGTTATATATATGTATAAACTTCATAACAGTCTTATGAGTCTGTGCTATTATTACCCCCATTTTTACATGAATAACTATAATTTAAATAACTTCCCCAAATTTCATTAGCCAGCAGGTGGCAAACCCTTGTAATAGTTCTGAAAAATAATGACAGTTGAAAAAACAGGGCAGCAGCTCAGGAGATAAAAGGACAGAAGCAAGAGCCACTATAGATGTAAAACCAGTTGTGGAATTCAGCCGGTTTGCACCGGTTCAGCAGAACCGATACCTAATTGTTTGTTGAGTTCGGCAAACTGATTGTTAAAATGGCACTTGTAATCAGGGTTTTCTCTAAGCTGGGCACCTGGGCAGTCACCCAATGTGAAAATCACAAACTTACCTTCTTTACTCTTTTTTAATGTTCATCTGCACAACAGCGTATTCTTAGCGCTCGTAGTAATGTTCTTTCGTCTATAGGTGAAAAAATTGCAAGTGAGGATGTTAATCAAGAAGCAATAAGAAAATATCTTAAATAACAATTTAATTGTTTTCTGTCAAGTATTTAATTTTTTTCATTAATATTTTAAAACTTTCTTATAACATAATTTAGTTTTGTGTACCTCTTTTATTGTTTGTATTTAAGTTTTTAGTGTATGAAATAATAAACTACTTTTTGCTATATATTTTTTTATACTTAAACAGTCATTAGGGCAGAGAACCAGCTGTTAAATTATTTGAATCCTATCACTATGTAAAACTAACTAGCAATGAGAATGAGGGGGAAGATGAATTCATTAAGTCATTTCATAAATATTCATTGAGCACTTTCAGAATGCCTGACACTGGTCTAGTTTCTGGAGATATATCATGAACAAAGCAGGCAAAAATTTCTGCCCTCATGGAGTTAACATTTTAGCAAGAGAGAGAAACTATAAACAAGATAATAAGTGAAATAGCATATTGTATAATGCTAGGTGACAAGGAGGAAAGGGGATGGAGCAAAGTGGGGACAGTAAAATTTCAGACAGATTTTGGGGGAGAGGAAGCAGACATGTAAAAGAAGGTGAGAATAATAAAATCAATCTTGGAAACAAGTATTAAGGAAGATGACTCACATCAAACCACATTCTCTTGAGTGAGTCAAACACCATAACTTGATCCTTTTAGAAAACTTAGCTAGAAAAATAAACCATGTTGAGAAATAATCTTAATCGGCATAGTTGGAATCTGGTATCACCATGCCTTCATTTGTCTCTCCATTATTCTTTCTAGATGGGAGCTTGTCAAATGTTAGTTAATATAAATACAAATGACTAGAGAATTTTATTATAATGCTAATTTTGGGATGGACGCTAAGATTCTGCATTTATAACATAATTCTAGGTAACCCCAATGCTACTTTGCAGACCACACTTTGAGCAGCAAGGCTCTAGACTTCATGGGACTTAAGACATATTGGGTTAGTGAGAGAGTAAAATGGGCACTAATTTTCTGAATGTATTTGCAAGAAGCACTTCCAGATATTCTGTTATTCAAGAGAGAATGAAGGTTGGATGTTTTGAATCAAATCACCTGACCAGGTGGTGGCCCAGGTGATAGAGTGTCAGACCAGGATGCAGAGGACCCAGGTTCAAAACCCCGAGGTCACCTGCTTGAGTGCGGGCTCACCAGCTTGAGCACGGGGTCACTGGCTTGAGCGTGGGATCATAGACATGACCCCGTGGTCATTGGCTTGAGCCCAAGGTTACTGGCTTAAGCAAGGGGTCACTAGCTCTGCTGGCGTCTCTCCCCTTCAAGATATTGTACATATGAAAAAAGCAATCAAAGAATAACTAAGGTGTTGCAACAAGAATTGATGCTTCTTATCTCATTCCCTTCCTGTCTGTCTGTCCTTATCCATCCCTCTCTCTGTCTCTCTCTTTCTCCCCTCTCACTAAAAAAAACAAACAAACAAACAAACAAACAAAAACTACTTGCAGGCTCTTCTGCTAAGAGATTGTAATCCAAAGACTTTCCTTCCCCTGAGCAGTGTTACCCACTTCTTACCAACCATCCATGCTTTCTAATGTTTATTCTTGCTCACCACAAGCAAAGGGTTGTTTTACGTTTTATCATTATCCTCAAGGACAGCTGCGTCTTCCCACCTCTCAGAATCTACCCGTTGTCCCCACTGTGAAGTCCAGCCTCCCAAACCTTTCAGTATTTGATCCACAGCTAACCTCAGTTGTGTTTCTATCTACACACAGAATTTTTTGTTTGTTTGTTGGTAAGGTAAAATTCAAAGAACAAAATAATAATTTTAAAGTGGACAATTTAGTGCCATTTAGAATATAAATAATATTATGCCACCACCACTGTTGTCATTCCAACATATTTCATCACCCCAAAGGAAACCCTGCACCTATTAAACAATCACTCCATATTTCTCCCTCCCTCAGTTCCCCCCCCCCAAAAAAAATACTAGTCTGCTTTCTGTCTCTATGGGTTTACCTATTCTGAATATTTCTTTCTGTATCTGACTTATTTCACTTAGTATGTTTTTGGGAATCATTTATGTTGTATCATATATCAGTAACTAATTCCTTTTTATTGCTGAACAACATTCCATTGTATGTATATATCTACATACTACATTTTATTTATCCACTCATCTATTAATGATATTTGTATTGTTTCCATTTTTTTGCTTTTGTGAGTACTGCTGCTATGACAATTTGTGTACAAGTATTTGTTTAAGGACTTGTTTTCAGTTATTTGGGGTATATATCTAGAAGTAAAATTGCTGAATCAAATGATAATTCTATGCTTAATTTTAGTTTGTAGAAAACTAAACAGTTTTCTACAATGGCTGTTTACATTTCCACCAGCAGTGTACAAAGGGTTCTAATTTCTTTATATTCTTACCAACATTTTATTATTATTTCTACCATTTCAGTAGATGTAAAAGTATCTCACTGTGTTTTTTATTTGCATTGCCCTAATGACTAATTGTTGAGTGGTTTACACTAATTCATTGGTCATTTAAATGTATACCTTCTTTAGAGAAATGTCTATTCAAGACTTTTGTTCATTTTTTATTGGACTTTTTGGTTTTATGTTGCTGAGTTATAAGATTTCTTAAAATAATCTATAATCCCTTTATATTTCTATAAGGTCTACAGTAATGTCCACTCTCTCATTTCTAATTTTAGTGTTCTCTGTTTTTTTTCCTGCTTAGTTAAATGTATATCAAATTTCTTCATCTTTCAAAAGAACCAAATTTGGCTTTGTTGATTTTCTCTACTGGTTTTCTATTCTCTATTTTGGTTATTTCTGCTCTAATCTTTGGTATTTCTTTCCTTTAGAAATTTGGATTTATTTTGTTCTTCTTTTTTAGGTCCTTAGAATTCAAAGTTAAGTTATTGATTTGAGTTTGGTTGGTTTTTTTGTTTTTGTTTTTTTGACAAAGACAGAGACAATCAGAGAGAGGGACAGACAGAGACAGACAGACAGGAAGGGAGAGAGATGAGAAGTATCAATTCTTTGCTGTGGCATCTCAGTTGTTCATTGATTGCTTTCTCATATGTGCCCTAAATGGGGGGCTATGGCAGAGTGAGTGACCCCTTGCTCAAACCGGTGACATTGGGCTTCAAGCCAGCGACCTTTGGGCTCAAACCAGCAACCATGTAGGCATGTCTATGATTCCACACTCAAGCCAGCGACCCCACACTCAAGCTGGTGAGCCTATGCTTAAGCTGGCAACCTCAGGGTTTTAAACCTGGGTCTTCTACATCCCACTTTAATGCTCTGTCCACTGTGCCACTGCCTCATAAGGCAAGATATTTTTTAAATGATTTTTATATAGGCATTTACAGCTATAAATTTTCATCTGAGCACTATTTTTATTGTATTAAGTTTTAGTATGTTGGACTTTCATTTTCACTTGTCATTTTCAAGACCCTGCCTTATGTTTCTCTTCCCTTCTCTTTTAAATCTTATGAGAAATCAGCCCTACCCACCTTCTGAACTTGTTTCATGCTTAGCTGAAAAAGCCTACGATAACGCTCTTTCCTACAGACAGGCCTAAGCCAGTTCCCTAGCTTAGAGATCCCAAAGTTTCTCTGACTTTTCTTTTTTTTTCTTTTTTTTTTATTAATTTTACTAGGGTGACATCAATAAACCAGGGTACATATGTTCAAAGAAAACATGTCCAGGTTATCTTGTCGATCAATTATGTTGCATACCCATCACCCAAAGTCAGATTGTCCTCTGTTTCCTTCTATCTAGTTTTTTGTGCCCCTCCCTCTCCCCCTTTCCCTTCCCTCCCCCCATAACCACCACATTCTTGTCAATGTCTCATAATCTCGTTTTTATGTCTCACCTACGTATGGAATAATGCAGTTCTTGGTTTTTTCTGATTTACTTATTTCACTTCGTATAATGTTATCAAGATCCCACCATTTTGTTGTAAATGATCTGACGTCATCATTTCTTATGGCTGAGTAGTATTCCATAGTGTATATGTGCCACATCTTTATCCAGTCTTCTATTGAAGGGCTTTTGGTTGTTTCCGTGTCTTGGCCACTGTGAACAGTGCTGCAATGAACATGGGGCTGCATGTGTCTTTACGTATCAATGTTTCTGAGTTTTGGGGGTATATACCCAGTAGAGGAATTGCTGGGTCATAAGGTAGTTCTATTTGCAGTTTTTTGAGGAACCACCATACTTTCTTCCATAATGGTTGTACTACTTTACATTCCCACCAACAGTGAATGAGGGTTCCTTTTTCTTCACAGCCTCTCCAACATTTGCTATTACCTATCTTGTTGAAAACAGCTAATCTAACAGGTGTGAGGTGGTATCTCATTGTAGTTTTGATTTGCATTCTCTAATAGCTAGTGAAGATGAGCATCTTTTCATATATCTGTTGGCCATTTGTATTTCTTCCTGGGAGAAGTGTCTGTTCATGTCCTCTTCCCATTTTTTTATTGGATTGTTTATTTGTTTGTTGTTGAGTTTTGTAAGTTCTTTGTATATTTTGGATATTAGGCCCTTATCTGAGTTGTTGTTTGAAAATATCATTTCCCATTTAGTTGGCTGTCTGTTTAATTTGTTGTCAGTTTCTCTTGCTGAGCAAAAACTTCTTAGGCTGATGTAGTCCCATTCATTTATTTTTGCCTTCACTTCCCTTGCCTTTGAAGTCAAATTCATAAAATGCTCTTTAAAACCCAGGTCCATGAGTTTAGAACCTATGTCTTCTTCTATGTACTTTATTGTTTCAGGTCTCATATTTAGGTCTTTGATCCATTTTGAATTAATTTTAGTACAAGGGGACAAACTGTAGTCGAGTTTCATTCTTTTGCATGTGGCTTTCCAGTTTTCCCAACACCATTTGTTGAAGAGGCTTTCTTTTCTCCATTGTGTTGTGTGTTGTTGGCCCCTTTATCAAAAATTATTTGACATATATATGTGATTTTATTTTTGTACTTTCTATTCTGTTCCATTGGTCTGAGTGTCTATTTTTCTGCCAATATCTTTTTTTTTTTCAAAATGAACTCAGTCCTACATTTCTCCTCTCTTTTCTAAAAACACTGTTTTCTTTATATCTTCCCATTTCTCAAAAAATACTCCATGTTTTTTAATAGCTTTAAAAATTATTCAGTTATCATTTAAGACAGTTCACATTATAATCTCAGTCTACTTAGTGATCAATAAGTTCCCTGGGTCAGATTCTGGGAGCACAAAGAGCTGACTAAGACATAATTGATGTTCCCAGAAACACATTCAATGCATAAAACATGTCAATATATGTACCCCAAGTATCTGCTGACTTGACATTCTCACCAGAAAATAGGCAAGACCTCTGCACCACCTCCATGCTCCAAGTGGTCCCCCAGTGACTTATAAGGGTCCCCAAAGGGATGCTTATAAGCATCCTCCACTTAAGCAGCCTCCAATTGCAGTCATGAAGCACCTTCCCAACTTTTAATCTCTTCTTCTAGTTCTAGTCCTCCATATTTGCTGCCAGAAGAGCCACTTAGAGTAAACTTCAATGTCCTGCTTAGTCGAAGACCATCAATATCCATGACAAGGCTGCTAGCCCAGAACATTCCCAAAACATCAATGCTGATTCTTGGCAGAGTGAAGGGCCTCCTTGTGCCCTGTGAGCTACACCACATCATCTGTGCCCCACTCCAAAGCAGCTATCCTTGTGCTCAAAGTCTCACAGAAGAGCTTGTGAATGTTTACAGTAACTTTTGACCTTTATTTTCCCTAAGTATAATAGCTTAGATCTTTTTCCCCTTAGACCTACAGAGAACTATTCTACCATCTTCTTCTTTTCCTTCTACCTCCTTCTCCTATTCTTCTACCACAAATTTCTTTCTCCTCACCTTGTACCAATACAAGCCCCCTTGCAAATATAAACAGTAGAAAACAGATATTTAAGCACATCCTTGAAAGATCAATAGGAGCTTGTCTTTTGAGGAAGGTGAAGTGTATTTCAGGCAAATAAAACAACAGAGCAAAGAAATAATAGGGTATTCTTAGAAGAATGACAAATAATCAAGAAATGGAGAATCTCTTGTTTTTATTCAAAACTCTTGTTACAACGTTATCTCCTCTGTGAAGTGTTTCCAGACAACCTCCAACTCTCACTGGCCATCAGTCTCTCTATGAGTGTTTTTGTGGAGCACATATATCTATCAGTTCAACATATATTGAGCAAGAAATTGTGCTAAGTGCTAAGAATACAGAGATAATAAACATAATTCCAACCCTCAAGATTATGGAAAAGAGAGGAAAACAATCCTTTAATTATCACAGAGAGAAAGAAATACTTGATATTGAGTGCAGAAGGTACAATTAATGCTTTGAGGATAACGTAGAGGCAAGCTGTATCCTAGGTCAAGGCCTAACTCATTACACCATAACTACTGGCTATCAGTCAGGCTCTTTTAGCACATGCTGATCCCAGAGAATTGATACATCTTATTCATATTTTTATTCCCAGTCTTCAGCCCAGAAACTGGTACAAAAAAGAAATCTAGCCTGACCAGGTGGTGGTGCAGTGGATAGAGCTTTGGATTGGGATGCAGAGGACACAGGTTCGGAACCCTGAGGTCACCGGCTTAAGCACAGGCTCATCCAGCTTGAGTGTGGGCTAGCCAGCTTGAGCATGAGGTTGCTGGCTTGAGCGTGAGATCATGGACATAATCCCATGGTCACTGGCTTCAGCCCAAAAGTCGCTGGCTTGAAGCCCAAGGTCACTGACTTGAGCCCAAGGTCACTGGCTTGAGCAAGGGGTTACTCTCTCTGTTGGAGCCCCCCAGTCAAGGCACATATGAGAAAGCAATCAATGAACAACTAAGGAGACTATAGAGCCACAACAAAGAATTGATGCTTCTCATCTCCCTTCCGGTCTGTCTGTCCCTATCTGTCCCTCTTTCTGTCTTTCTCCATCTCTGTTGCTAAAATAATAAATAAATAGAAATTTTAAAAATAAAATAAATCTAATAAATATGGTCTGAATTACATGATTTCTAAGCTGACCTCACTAAATTAGCATAGAATTGCACAAATACTAGAATGAATGACTTGTTAAATAAAGGAATAATTGCAATCTATAAAAACAAAAGAACCTTAAAGGAATATGTTAGGTATGGAAAGAAGAGTTTTTGGAAAGTTCTTGGACCACAAGTTATGCTCTGACTCCTTACAAAATGGAATTGATCCTTAATATCCTGGACAAAGACTTCCCAAAGGATGGAATGAAAATGTGTCTGTTCACTCAACAAATATGAACTGAATATCTACTGTGAGCTGAGCACTGTTCATAGGTGTTCACAACAATGGAAAAGACAAACAAAAATTCTTGCTTTCATGGAGCTTACTCTCAAATGGAAGGGAAAATTATATAAACTATAAAATATACTTGAAAGTAAGTATTATGGAGAAAAACAAATTCAAAGGCAGCTGAGTGTATGGGGTAAGGGCTGGTGATTAGAAAAGAGTGGCCACAGAGAGCCTCTCTGAGAGAGAATGTTTGCAGGAAAGAGTGAGACACCTGCATACCTAAGTGAAGCACATTCCAGTCAGAGAGAATTGCAAGTATACCAGCACTGGCCATCTCAAGGAATGGCTAAGCCAGCATAGTTTGAGCAAAGTGAACACAGGGAACAGTTATAGAAAATTAGGTAGAAGAGAAAAAAAATGATCGTAATATTTTGATCCATATCAGTCATTGTCATTACTTTGTTTTGGTTTGGTTTTTGTTGTTGTTTTATCATCTTTTACTAAAATTTAACATTTCAGAGGAAAAACTTTACAAATCCTCAGGGTCAGCTCAATGAATTGCCATAAATGAATAGTTCTTGACATAGGTCATGAAATAAAATACTACTAGCACCCCAGAATTCCCCCGTTATGCTCTCTCCTACTTGCCATTTCTCCCTCCTCTTCGAGGGCAACCACCATCTTGACTTCTAACAGCATAGATTTGTTTTGCCTGTATTTTAACGTTAAATAAGTAGAATCATACCATTGTGTTCTATTTGTATCCAGATTTGGTTTATTTTTTTCCTCTCAAGATTTTGCTTGTGATGTTTACCCATGGGTTTCAAGAGAGAAAGAGGGTAAAGATGACAAATAACATCATGTGAAAGTGCTGATGGGAAAGATGTGGTAGGGAGGTGGAATTGATGATGGCCATGTTCATGTGCCTGGCATCCACATGACAATTTGGGGGAAAAAGTAGAAGCATGAGCTCACCCAGGAGCTGCATGTCAGAATTCCAAGGAAGATTTCCTCATTTCCTCCCCTACTCAGAATCTCTTCTGAGACTTAAGAGATCTCAAAAAGGTTGAGGTTATGGCTATAGTTATTTATTGATTGATTCACTCAAACAGATACTACTTTGTGTCAGAGTGCTGAAATACAAAAATAATTAAAGCATGATTGGTTAGACAGACAGAGGGATACAAAAGGGTATAATAAGTGCTAAGTATTTGGCAAAAGATGTTCAGAAAGCATCTTCTTTAAGAGTCATTGTAACTATTTCAATTTTTTTTTTCTCAAACATTAATGGCTCTGAGATAGGCTTAAAAGAATATGGCCACCATATATTCCTTTGAGATGATATTTATCACTTTTATGTTATTCTTTTGTACTAGACTAAATCTTTTAAAAATTAAAAAGATCTCTTTTAGTAGCATGAAAAGAACACAAAATAGTTGGAGTCAAAAGTAGTTGAGTTTGAATCCTGACTCATTCTTTAGCTATGCAACCCTGAGAAAATTACTAGTTAATTACTCTGTGCCTCAGTTCCTTTATCTCTAAATGGAGATAATAACATCCATCCTACTGATCTCACAGAAATTGTCAGCACCAAATGAAGTAATGTTTAAAAAGAACTGTAAATTCTGATTATTAGTTCTTTAAATTTCACAAGCCGACTAGGTTGGACACAGAGTAAGTAATCAGTAAATGTTGAGCTTTAATTATACATTATCTACAAATACTTGTGGTTTTGAAGTCTGTGACTGGAAGTTGATGTAGTTCCCTGTCCCCCTCCACCTCATGTGCAAAGAAGGAACTCGGAGACTGAGGTCAGATGGGGTATATGACCCTGGGTAACCAGCCAGTGTGGGAGGGTAAACTGGGTGATGATCATTTAGGCCAGTTGCCCAATTAGCCAAGATTGCCACACACTGTTGGGGTAAAGCCGTTCTGATAGTCCATTTCAACAGTTTTTCTAATGTTTGCTCACTGCATCATATCTCTGGGCTAAAGAAGAGAGCTTTAACAGACCAGCAGAGTTACAGGAAAGAGTGCAGGTGGGATGGTGGGACAGGAGGAATTATAGCAGTTTCCCTCGTGTGTTTACAGGAAACACAGTTTCACAAACCAGAGAAATCGTACTGCAAGCGGTGCTGGGGGAGTCGGTGACTCTTCCCCTGAACTTTCCTGAAAGAAAAGACATCCAGTCCATCACCTGGCTTCATAATGGAACATCTATCATTTTTATACAGTCAGAGGGAAAACAAAGCCAAATAACCGATCCAAAACGGAAAGATCGACTGCATGTCATCCAGCCCTACTCTTTGCAGATCAACAACCTGACAATAGCAGACGAAGGACGTTACGGCGCCCAGATAACCACAGCAGATTCCACAGAGATTTCTTATTACAATCTGGAGATCTTCAGTGAGTCAAAGCCTGGGGTTTAATTATGTATAGACTAAAAAATATTACATATTTCAATTCTATGTCACTGCAAATATGCGCTATAGCCTAGTGGTAAAGAATATAGCATTTGGAGCCAGACTGGGGCCAGTGGTAAAGCAACTCAGTGGCATCACACAGCCAGGTAGTGACAGTATTGAGAATAGAACCTAAGTCCTGTGACTCCCAGCCTAAAATTACCTCACTCTCCCTCATGCCTTAAAATGGTCCCTTTCAACTAGAAACATAGTAGCAGTAATGGAAGTGAAATATTTACGATTTTGTTACCAAGTGTATTACATATATCTGTCATGTAATTCTCACAAAAGATCCATGAAGTAGGTTATATTTTTACCCTTGAGGCACAATGTCAGTTACAGCACCCCCACACACACAGTCACAGTCACAGAGATAGTAAGTGTGAGAGCTTCCCCTACAACTAGCAGGAATGATGCCTCCCTTAACACAAAGGCTCACCTGACCCAGTGGTCAATGTATAGAACAGTGGCCTATGCAGAAAATGTTCTATAAGAATGAGCTGAAAAGAGAAATATCTTTTTTATTGAGGTTGTTTAAATTATAAAATATTTTCCCCAGATAGCTCGTGTCCTAAACATAAAATTATGGAAACTATAATGACACAGTTTATGAGTCAATATCAGAAAAAAAAAACCTTCCTAGCAATCAGTGATACCATGAGTCGCGGGAATGTTGTACAGGAGATTCAGTCATTAAATTGGCAACTTTAAAGGTCACTGAGATTTTTTAAGTCTTATCTACTGGAGAACCCATAGTGTCAAAATTTAATTCAGAGTCCTTTGAGTTAAGACATGCAATCCAAAAAAACACTGCTAAAATAAAATGTCACCATAAATAGGTTACATGGTTACCTTTAGTATCTCCTGAATATTTGGCAGGTTTACCATGCTAGATTAGTCAGTCATGTTCCCAAAAATATAGGACATATAACAAGTAAATGTCATGGAAAATAAAGGATATCTGGAAAAGTTGTGAACAGGAATTCCAAGTAAAGGGGCAAAATCACCCTGAGGCAGTGTATTAGTTTCCTAAGGCTCCCAGAACAAAATACCACAAACTTGGTGGCTTAAAACCACAAAACTTTAATTTTCTCACAGTTCTGAAAGCCAGAAATCTAAAATTAAGGTGTAAGCAAGGTTACAATCCCACTGGAAGCTGTATAGGACAGACAATCTGTTCTTTGCTTCTTCCAGCTTCTGGTTGATGTTGGCGTTTCTTGGTTTTCCTTGGCCTATGGCTATATCCCTGCCTCCATGGTCACATGATCTCTTCCTCTTCCTTGTGTTTTATCCTATTCTATCTATTTCAAATACCTTTCTACTTTTCTCTTATAAGGACACTTATTGAATTTAAGGCAAACCCAAATAATCCAGGATCATCTCATCTAATTTATATAGTTACATCTGCAAAGACCTGTTTTCCAAATAAGATTCTGGGAATTAGAATACCTTTGGGGAGTCATCATTCAACCCACTACAGGCAAAATCACTCTGGATAATCTGTGATCATCAAGGCAGTGTTAGGGCCCTGGAGAGGAAAAGACACATCCAGTGCAAAGTCTGAGAACAGACCCCATATCAGGCTCTTATCACATTTGTTAAGACAATGTTTTTCTGTCACCAATCAGAAGACCAAGCATGACTTCTACAACAACCACACTCTTGATACTCAATGACCATCCCTTCTCAGGGTCTTTTTAAAGTCCCTCTTCTTATAAGGCACATACACAATTGTTGCCTGAGTGGTTAATTTTTACCTGCCAAAGGCACATGCACAAAAAGATATGCAAGCTACACCAACATGTTTTACAATAGTGCAAAGGCATTTTAAGGTGTGAACTATACAGGTTTTTTAAATATTGACCAATTACTTTATGTACCAGGCTAGGGATGGCAAATATTTTATCTTACAGGTTAAGATCAATTAATTGGGAGTAACTGCCTAGAGTTGGTTGTTAATAAAGATGTTGAAGCCATGTGAAGTTTGTTCATTGAATCAACAATATTTGTTGACTATGAGTGGTATATAAGAAACTGTTTCAGGCACTGGAAATATATCAGTGAGCAAAACAGACAAAATTCTTGCCTTTATGGAGCTAACATTTTGGGTGGGGAATAGAAGGAGGTAATAAACAATATATGTAATGTATAAACAAATGACACAGTATTTAAAAAGCTATGAATGCTATGAAGAAAAGAGAGATCAGAATAGCATAAGAAGCATCAGGAGTGCTGACAGAGACCAACGATCAGTTTTAATTAGAGTGGTCATAATCAGCCTCATTGGGAAGATGACACTTGAGCCAAGACCTGTTGGAGGTAAGGAAGTAAGCCATGAAGATACCTGAACGAAGAATATCCAGTACATCCGCTCTCCTCTGCCTGGCATGCTCAGGGAACACCAAAGCAGAGAGGGAAAGAGTAACAGGAAATGAGGTTTGGTAAGAAAATAGGGGGCCATATCATGTAAGGTTCTGAGTGCCAGCGTATGGATTTTGGCTTCTAAACCTCAGTGAAAAAGAACCATAGGAGGGTTTTAAACAGAAGTAATAAGATTTTACTTACTTGCTTAAAGATCCCTTGGCTGCTCTGTCTCAAGTAGATTTAAAGGACAAAGGTAAAAATTACTAGAACAATTAGGAGGCTATTGCAACAATCCAAGCAAGAGATGAATTATGCTTAGACCAGGATGGTATCAGGGAAAGTAGTGAAAAGTGGCTGGATTCTGGATATTCTTGGCTATTGGCCTGACTGGAAGGATGAAGTTGTTATCCACTAAGGTGAGGGAGGCTACAGATAAAGCAGGTTTTGGAGAGAAAAACAGAAGTTCTTTTGAAGATATTGAGTTTGAAATATGTTGGAATATGCTATGAAAATATACAGAGTTAAGACAATAATTAGAGAGAGCAAGGCACCCTAGAGTGAAAGCCCTGAGCGGATGAGAGTCCAGGGGCCTCTCTCTGTTCTACTGGAAACAACAAAACAACAGGATAAGATTCAGTAACCAGAACTGTTTAGGCTCTCAGAACAGAAATTAGAAGTCAGCATGTTCCTTGTCCTTTACTTCACCCTCTGAAAATTTCTGCCGTCTGTTTCCTTGAATTATTTGTACTGGCTAAGAAATATCTGAGTAAGGCTGAGGATGGATGGGGCTTCAGTCCTTCAGTCTGCTGACTGGGCTGTTGCCTCGCATCAGCCCCTCAGAGCATGTCGTCTGGTCTCTGAGCATGTCATCTGGTTCATTGTCACTGTGACAAGTAGTGCCCCATGTGAGGAATGAGTATCAAATGACAGGTTTGCTACTCCAAGTAGTTCGTTGTCACTGAGACAGAAATATGCAGTATATCCAAGTGGAAATGTCAAGTAGGCAGTTATATATTCATCAAGTGGGAAAAGATAATTAGATAGCTTTTTTAGGTCAGCAACGGACATAGGCTCAGGGAGATGTGACTTCCATGCCAAATATTTGCCATTACTGTTCTAGGCACTGTCTCATTTAATCATCATAATTATCTAAAAAGTAAGTATTATTGCCCAGTTTTACAGAGGCTTAAAGCAGTTAACACTGTATTCATGATCATGTAGCCAATAAATGACAAAGTAATTATTTTAACCTAGACTTCAAATTCAACACTCTTGTTGTTACATAAAAGTTCCATTCTGGCAAGATAGCTTCTACCAGTCCTACTCAGTTAACTAAACTTAAAACATTACTCTGTCTCTTCTGATCAGACAGTTGGAATCATTCTGTTCTTTACTAGGTCACCTTTACTTCAACCCTCAGGCCAAGTCTAGTTTAGTGATCTTTTCTGTACTGTCCCCATGTCCCCATCAATCCATATCTACTAATATCTCACTAGCCAATGTTTTTCTAGTCTCTACTATCAGAAATGTCTGCAGTGAGTGTTTTCTCAAATGCCTGAATACACTGCACTTCTTTGCTGCCCAAAATAACTTGCTTGCTCTCTCAATTTCTTCTCTTCTTTTTTCCTCAATTTTTTGGTTCTCAACATTTCTCTTTCTGTTTTGCTAACATTCCGTATCAAGGTCGCTTTGTCATCATTAGAGCCAGCATCACATATAATGAGGATGAGGATTCCTCCAGACTTCTAGGAAAATACAGTTTTCCAAGGAAGTTAAGCTTTTATCTTTCACCCGAGCTAGGGAATTTCTGATTGTTGAGGAAACAGGGCTCTTGTGTTTGGTTCTGATTTCTGACCTAGCTAAGGTAGGGCTGGCCCTCAGCTTAATCTCCAAACATTTTTACACAAGGGGTAGAAAATAAGGACCAGAGAGGACCCCAGGAATAAACTAAAGTGAAGAAAAGTAAAGTGAGTGGCCCCAAATCACCCAACTAGGTGGTGGCAACCTCAGTCTGTCACTTCTCATTTCTCACACTGGCCACTCTGTCTCATACTGATGTCCCTCATCATTTGGTCACCCAGACCTTGATCCCATCAATTAAGCAATACAAGCAGAGTTATCTACAGAGTATACAGGTCATCACATACAGCAGAGCATCAGGTAGAATACAGAAACATTGAAGGGAGGGATATTTTCACAGAGAGTTGAGCCAAGCTATTTGTCCTTAATCCAGGTCTTTTCTCTGCACACAGGACGACTGAGGAACTTACAAGTTGCTAATCACACTCAACTCTCTGAGAATGGAACCTGTGAGGTCCACCTGACCTGCTCTGTGGAGAATCCAAATGACCATGTATCATTCAGGTGGCAGGTCATAGGAAACACACCTCTACAGGAAGCAAACCTCACTATCTCTTGGAATCCAAAGAATTCCAGTGAACAGACCTACATTTGCATAGCTGAGAATCCTGTCAGCAATTTATCTTTCTCTTTGTCTGTCCCAAGTCTCTGCAAAGGTAATAAACTGTGTCAGGTCTAAGAGCCTTGGGCAGCTGAGGGGTGTGGCATGGTCACATGATCTACACGATTTAAAAACAGTATCCCAGCGGGAGGCAGCCAAAAATGCTGGGAGAAGACAGGCACCCTCTGGCCTCTCATTACCCCCAGAGGTCTCACCTTCTACCCCTCCCACCCCCAATCCTCCTCTAATACTCACAGAGTCCAAGAGCAAAGTTCTTGAGAAGGCAGAACTCTTTCTTTCTTATGATTCTACCAGGCTCTACCCTGCCCTGTCTCCCACTCTCAGAAATCATTTCCAGAACCCTGGAGCTTCCGGGTATAGATAAACCCACCCTGCCCCCAAAGTTGGCCTAGAAGAGGTTAAATGTAGACTGTAAGAAAAACAGTGGACCTTACTCAATGTGTCTTACGTGCAACTTTTTTTCTTTTCAGGTGTTTTTAATGAGAAAAATCAACACCTGGATATCAAATGGATTATAATACCCCTTGCTTTGATCTGTATTTCTGTGGTCATATTTGCTTGGAAGAAAAAAGCAACAGGTTTCTTTTCTTCCTACGTGTCTCTTCTCCAAGGTTTCCGAGACTTAGAGTCTAAGGTTCCCTTTACCTGTCTTTTGGAAAATAAGTAAAGAGAGGGAGGATGCAGACACTGGTTCAGCTAGTCCAAAAGGACAACTCCTGGGGTATGACCACACACCTGCCAGTTACCTGAGAAGGTCTCCTCCAGGGAAATATAGGACCCAGCCTCAGGTCCTGCCTGCCTTTTCCTTTCTGGTCCCCTGCCCCCACATCCTCTAGAGAGACACCTATGGGAGTGAAGGGTGGAAGATCTCCCTCAATTCAGTCACAAGTTTTAATTTACCTGATTTTATTTTTCAGGTTCCTTTTGGTTTTCTAATCAGCAAACCCAGAATTCTGGTGAGCTTCTAGACTCTTAACTCCCCATCATAAAGCAGGCAGGAAAAACAGAATGAAAGAAGAAGGGGACTGGTCACAGAGCTGGATAATGACAGAGGAAGGAGTCAGAATGTCATTACTCAGATGGAGCAGTTGGAGCACGGGGAGAACACTGCAAAGTTGTCCCCTGTTGGACCTACAGGTCCCTTACAAGCATGTGAACCAGGCACTGACACAATTTCTTAGAACGAGATTAGGTTCATTCCTCACTCTGCTAATGGAAAAATCACGTGCCAGTGAAAAGGCTCATAGCTTATCTATTATCACCCAGCAAATCCAAAGACAAACTGCATGACCTCATCACTCTATTCATCCAGGATTTGGAGCAGTAAAAACAATCAAAAAAGCAGGTGTGATAGAGAGGCTGGAATTCAGACTCTGGACTCAGATTAGAACTGAGTCTCATTTCATGGGTAAGAGATATATGATGTTATGTGTAAATAACAGGGCATGAAATTTGGAGTCAGAAGACACGCATTTAAGTTTCTTATTTGATCACTTCCTGTGTAGTTTTGTGCCAAGTCAATTTAATTTTCTGAGCCTACAGTTTCTCATCTTTAATGTAATCAAATCCACTTTAAGGTCTTGTGAAAAGTTTCATAATGTGTACATGTAATAATCCAACTACATTATGCTGGCCAGTGAGGTTCTCAATTCTTCTGTATGCAGTATTATTTGGTCCTAGGAGCTTCTTTGCTAACAGGTGAATTCCGTAGGAGACCCTGAAATTTTAGGGTACCTCAAGACCTTGTACCTCCCAAGAGATGAGGTTAGAAATAGATCACATGACTGTAAGTTTCTGGTTCAACTCAGAATTCCAAAGACTGTCAAAAATGAATGAACCCTAAAGAAGGGCAATGCCTTGAACAACTACATCATTGGGGCCAGAAAATCCCAAAGGATAGGCAAGGTCCTAGGACAGCAGACCCAGAGTATTTCTGCCATTGACTGTGCCTCCCTGTGTTTACAGCAGAGACCATGAGGAACTCAGAGTATGATCCAATCTCTCCAGGGAACACGTCACTCATCCAAACAGGGTAAGTCCTTTCAGCTTTATACTTTATCATTATCATTATTTTTACAGTCATTATTCACAAACTTGTCACTGTAATCATCTGACTAATCCAAAAAAAGACGAACGTCATTAAAGAGAGGGGAAGGCAGCTACTGGAGCTGTAAAGTTCTATATGGGACTTTTCCAGCCCCCTCCATTCTCGCCCCAATGGCATGTTCACTCATATATTTATTTACACTGTTCTCTAACTGCTTAATGCATCAGTAAATCTGATCCCTTCAGCTTAATTGCAGGCAGCCTGAAAGTGGAAATTACGTCTTTCTCTCTCTTCCCCTCTGTCTTAGCTTGATGCTCAATTTGAGAGTTTTAAAAAAGTTCTGTAGCAGGCAGCTTCTCACCCTGCATATAGGGAAAATAGGGATGCTCAGAAGTAGTCTTTCAAGAGAAGAGAGAAAAGACTTTGCAACTCTTCTGCAGTAGAAGATATTAAAGGCATGAGCAGTTCTCAATCCTCCCCAGCCCTCTAGCAACACAACCGGATGGCCCTGGTCAGGCATCAGCAACTCCCCACCACCTGCAAAAGGCACATTTCTTTTTTTTTCTTTTTTTAAATAAAGTGTTTAATAAACATTCTTGGGCATGAATAGAATGTTTCCTTTTCATCTAGTATATGGACTCATTTTTAAAAAATTTTTTTATTTAGAAATTAAGTTTCATGGGGTGATATTTGTCCATAAGAACACAAAGGTTTCAGGTAAACATCTCTATAGCATTCAAACTGCTAATTGTGTTGTGTGCCCATCACCCAAAGTCAAATCATTTTTCATCACCGTATATAAGTACGGTGTCTCTCTTTACTTCCCTATCCCCCACCCTCTTCCTTTTGGTAACCACTTCATTTTTGTTTATGTCCATGAGTCTCGATTTTATATCCTACCTATGTGTGAAATTACATAGTTCTTAGCTTTTTCTGATTTACTTATTTCACTCAGAATAATATTCTCAAGGTAGAAGAACACTCTACTGGTCAGTTTCCATGTCATCTGAAAACAAAGCCCAGAGAACTCATCATTTTCCAACTAATGGAAGCAATAATCTAGCTAGAAATCTTGGATTTTATCATACAGCCCCTCATAGATGCAAAACAGAGTCCTTGAAGAGAGGGACCATGAAGGGATATTCTTACTTGTTTAGCTATTTCTATTGCCTTTCCAATTTCAACTTGAAGACATGATGAATCACTCTCAACAAACCAAGAAACTAATCACCTGCAAATTTAATTTTCTTTAGTTTAAAATTATATTTTGAAGAGTTTCAAAAGTCTTGATAATACCTGTAATATTTCTTAATTAATAAATGTCAAAACCTCTGAGCATAGGAGACTTCTGCTGTTACTGCTATACTTTTATTTCATGCAGAGCCACTCTTAATACTAGATGTTTCTCCTACTCTATCAGTTTCCTTTGCTTGAATTGACAATCAGGCAGTTAGAGTCACAGGGACAAAATGGAGAAGGCAATATTTCCAGGTTTTTTGTTTTGTCTTGTTTTGTTTTGTATTTTTCTGAAGTTGGAAACGAGGAGGCAGTCAGACTCCCTCATGCACCCGACAGGGATCCACCTGGCATGCCCACCAGGGGGCGATGCTCTACCTATCTGGGGCATTGCTCTATTGCAACCAGGGCCATTCTAGCGCCTGAGGCAGAGGCCATGGAGCCATCCTCAGCACCCGGGCCAACTTTGCTCCAATGGAGCCTTGGCTGTGGGAGGGAAAGAGAGAGTCAGAGAGGAAGGAGAGGGGGAGGGATGGAGAAGCAGATGGGCGCTTCTCCTGTGTGCCCTGGCCGGGAATCTAACCCGGGACTCCTAATACTTCCAGTTTTAACAAGTAAAGATCTAAGGCAAAGATTGTAGAGTTGGGTTCAGGACAAGAATGTTTTATTTGCTTCACAACACTGGTCAAGAAGATCACCCTTCAGTCTCTCTCTGGTTCTTGAACCCACTGGTTTGCTGGAGTGTGCTTCAATTGGGGCTCAGAAAATGCTACTAAACTTTCATAGATTTGAAAGCTGGTGGCGTTTGGTCTCCAGCTCCTCTTGCTAAACACTCCCTGGACTTCCTCCTGAGGAACTTTGACATTATTCCTTTTTTGTCATGCTACCTTTCCCTGGGAATATAACTATGCATAAGTATTTCTTTGTCTTTGTGAGCCAAATGGGTATAATTGCTTCTTACAGAAAATGGAAACCCCACTACCTATGAAAAACAATGATTCCTCCACAATTTACTCCACAATTTATCAGTCCAAACAGGTAAGCCCATCATTGTTGTATGTTCTTACATTCATACCTCTCTCATTAGACCTACGATTTCGCAAATAAACTAAAAGTTTAGGAGCCATTTTACAGATGCACAAATACCAGCAGATACCAAAATTCTCGGGACATAACCAAAACATATCCACAAAGTTATCTCGTATTAGGATCAACACACACACCTGCTTTTTCAGCCTACTTGTTTTTCAATACAATTCTGCCTTATATCATACTATCAATATCCCTATCTGCCTTCTAGTGCTCTTCAGTTCTCCTCTGTAGCCCTGGGGGGTAGCCTGGGGCACTAGTCCTTATTAATCTACTTCATTTTCCTCTTTTTCCCATTAAAGTAAACCCATTTCTTCCAGGGCAACAGTCCTTGACAACATCATCTAAGTTGCTGAAAAATCTTAAAAGAGTTCAAGAATGAAAATTTTCTTCTAATCCCATGGGAGAGAAGAAAGCTTGGTTGCTGCCTGGAAACAGAATTTGAATATCTAAGATTATCGCTTCCAGTCCTTCAAACTTGAACCTCCTTACCTAGGTCAAACATTTAAAGTGGAGTTATGGTTGACAGAGAGACTGTAATTCAGAAGACAACCACTTATTCTCTGTCTTTAGAGAGCAGCAGAATTGTGACTTGAGAGAGAGTACAATGTGTTGGTTACAAGTGCTGTCTCTGGAGTTGGATGGACCCAAGCTCAAATCATTTATATACTAAACATATCTCCTGGGACACACTACCTAAGCTCTTGAAGTTTTGGTCACCTAGACTGAAAAAAAAGGAGGATGGTAATATATTAGCCCTATTACTCAAACCAGGAGCCTGACTTATCTTTGACTTCAGATTCTCTATGACTAGGTCCTTTGGATTCTACCTTCAAATACATATCCTAAACCTATCCACTTCTTTGCAAATCTTCAACCACCATACTATATCTAACCATTATCATCTCTAACCTGGACTTCTACAATAAACTCTGAACAACTCTTCCCAAGTTTTGCTCTTATCTCCCTCTATTCCATTCTCCACATGACAGCCAGAGTAATATTTTTAGTATAAATCAGATCTTTCATTTGTCTGCTTAAAACTCTGCAAGATTCCCCCATGTACTCAAAATGAAACTACATCTTCATGGCCCGTCATGGTCTGGCCCATCTCCCACCTCAGCTATCATCACTATCTCACCACTATCTCTATTTATTTTTCCTGATCGTCTTTTCAGCTCCTCTATTAGAGGAAAGAGTTCTTTATGTTAGAGTTATTCACATCTGCCTTAAAACCTTTTCTCTGCCGGCCTGATTCCCTCCTTATTCTTTAGATCTCAGCTTACATATATCACCTTCTAAAAGAGACTTTGTCGGATTCCTCTATCTGAAGTGTCCCATTATTCTGTACACCTTCTATGTCATTTATCACATGTCAATAAATATTTATTTTTATTTGTTTAATGTGTGTTTCTCCTACTATACCTTAAGTTCTCCAGGAACAGGGTAACAGTATCTAGCACATAGCAAGTGTTTAAAAATATTTTTAATAAATAAATGAATATGTAATAAAGTTTTGTGAGAATTAAATAAGACAATGCTACTGAAACCTTTAGCATAGTGCTTAGCTCATAAAAGAACTCAATAGGCCTGACCTGTGGTGGCACAGTGGATGGAGCGTCGACCTGGAAATGCTGAGGTCGCCGGTTCAAAACCCTGGGCTTGCCTGGTCAAGGCACATATGGGAGTTGATGCTTCCAGCTCCTCCCCCCTTCTCTTTCTGTGTCTCTCTCTCCTCTCTAAAAATGAATAAATAAAATTAAAAAAAAAAATTTTTAAAGAACTCAATAAATGTCAGCTATTGTTATTGTTATTATTAAATAACATTCTCCTCTAGTGACAGAATTTTTTCACAAACCCTCAGAAAATAAGACAAGATAAAGGATATATTGTCTGAGCCCTGACTTCTTTACATTTCCTACTTGTTCTCTGCTCAAATTCTCAAATTTCATTCTTTTACCACATATGAGAAATAATGTTCTTCTTCCTTTAGGAAGAATTCTGAATTTTTTGTGTGAGATGTTTTTAATGGTTTAAAAAAAAACACTTTTTTGAGGTAGGACTGACATGCCAAAAACTGTGCATGTTTAATGCATATAACGACAAATTTGGAGGTAAGTATGCATTCATGAAACCATGACTACAATCAACACTGTAAACATACCCATCACCTCCAAAAGTTCCCTCTACCCTTTTTATATTTTTGATTTGTAATTTTTTGTGTACGATAAGAATAATTAACATAAGATCTATTGTCTTAGCCAATGTTTAAGTATACAGTACAATATTGTTAACTATAGGCACTATGCTGTACAACAGATCTCCGGGACTTATTCCCCTTGCATAAAATTGTAAACCCTTTGAAAAACATCTATTTTATTCCCCTCTCACTTATCCCCTGGTAACCACCATTCACTTTCTGCTTCTATAAGTTGAACTAGCCTGACAGGGTGGTGGCGCAGTGGATAGAGCATTGGACTGGGATGTGTAAGGACCCAGGTTTGAGACCTCGAGGTCGCCAGCTTGAGCACGGGCTCATCTGGTTTGAGCAAAGCTCACCAGCTTGGACCCAAGGTTGCTGGCTTGAGCAAAGGGTTACTCAGTCTGCTGAAGGCCCACAGTCAAGGCACATATGAGAAAGCAATCAATGAACAACTAAGATGTTACAATGCACAACGAAAAACTAATGATAGATGTTTCTCATCTCTCCGTTCCTGTCTGTCCCTGTCTATCCCTCTCTCTGACTCTCTGCCTGTCTGGAAAAAAAAATTCTATAAGTTGAACTATTTTAGATTTCTCATTGAAGTAGAATCATGTAGTATTTGGGGTTTTTTAGTGTTTCTGGCTTATTCTTAGTATAATGTCCTTCAGCTTCATCCATGAATATTTTTCCTTTGGATATATATATTCAGAAGTGGGATTGCTAGATCATATAAAAATTCTATTTTTAATTTTTGAGGAAATTTTATACTGTTTTCCACAGCAGTTTTACCAATTTATATTCCCACCAACAGTGCACAGGAGTTCAGTTTTCTACATATCACCACCAACATTTAATAGCCATCCTAACAGATGTAAAGGGATATCTCATTGTGGGGATATTTTTTGGTTTTGGTTTTGTTTTGTTTTTGTGACAGAGATAGAGAGACACAGAGAAAGGGACAGATAGGGATAGACAAACAGGACGGGAGAGAGATGAGAAGCATCAAAGAATCAATTCTTTGTTGCGGCACCTTAGTTGTTCATTGATTGCTTTCTCATATGTGCCTTGACTGGGGGCTACAGCAGACTGAGTGACCTCTTGCTCAAGCCAGAGAACTTGGGCTCAAGCTGGTGAGCCTTGCTCAAATCAGATAAGCCTACACTCAAGCCGGCAATCTCAGGGCTTTGAACCTGGGTCATCCGTGTCCCGGTCCGACAGTCTATCCACTGTGCCACTGCCTGGTCAGGCCTCATTGTGGTTTTGATTTACATTATTCTAATGGTTAGTGATATTGAGTATCTTTTCACATTCTTGTTCACTATTTACATGCCTTCTTTAAATAAATGTCTTTTTGAATGGATGAGTTATTTGCCCATTTTAATATTGGGTTATTTGGGGTTTTGCTATCGAGTTTCTGGGAACTTCTTATATATTTGGGATATTGATCACATATATGATTTGTAAATGTTTTCCCCATTCCATAGGTTGTCTTTTCATTTTATTGTTTTCTTTGCTATTAAAAACTTTTTAGTTTAATGTAATCCCATTTGTCCTTTTCTGCTTTTTTTGCTCTTGATCTTGCTGTTAAATCCAATAAATCATTGACAAGACCAATGTTAAGAAGATTTTCTCTTATGTTTTCTTAAAAGTTTTATAGTTTCAAGTTTTATGTTTAAGTCTTTAATCCATTTTGCATTGATTTTTGTGTATAGTATAAAACAAGGACCAAATCTCATTCTTTTTCATGTAAATATACTATAGTTTCCCAGTACCATATCCTCTCCCCACTGTATATTCTTGGCACCTATGTCAAAGATCATTTTATTATATATGCAAGGGCTTATTTCTGGGCTCTCTAATCTATTCCAGTTGGTCTGTTGTGTGTCAGTACCACACCATTTAAATTACTGTAGCTTTGTAGTAAGATTTTTTAGAGAGACAGAAAGAGACAAAGAAACAGAGAGATAAAGAGACAGACAGACAGACAGGAAAGGAGAGAGATGAGAAGCATCAATTCATAGTTGTGGCACTTTTAATTGTTCCTTGAGTGCTTTTTCATATATGCCTTTACCAGGGGACTCCAGCCAAGCCAGTGACCCTTGCTCAAACCAGCCGCCTTGGGCTCGAACCAGTGACTTTGGGCTTCAAGCCAGCAAACTTTGGGCTCAAGCCAGCAACCATGGAGTCATGGTCTATGATCCCACACTCAAGCAGGAGACCCCTCACTCAAGCTGGTGAACCTGTGCTCAAGCCAGAACAAGCCTGTGCTCAAGCCAGTGACCTCAGGGTTTCGAACTGAGGTCCTTAGCATTCCAGGTCAATGCTATATCCACTGCACAATGACCTGGTCAGGCATAGTAAGTTTTGAAATCAAGATGTGTGAGTCCTCCAACATTTTGGTTTTTTAAAGGTTGTTTTGGACATTAGGGTTCTTTAAGATTTTGCATGAATTTTAGAATGAGTTTTTCTTTTTTTAATTAAAAAATATTATTAGGATTGATAGAGATTGCACCAAATCTATAAATTGCTTTGGCTAGTATGGACATTTTTAAAATAGTAATTCTTCCAATCCATAAACACAGGATGTGTTTTTCATTAATCTGTGTTTTCCTTAATTCCTTTAACAATGTTTTATCATTTCCAGTGTACAAATATTTCATCTCCTTGGTTAAATGTATAACTAAGTATTTTATTCATTTTAATGCTATTGCAAATAATTTTTTTCCCTTTTCAGATAGTTTGTTGTTTGTGTATATAATACAACTGATTTTTTCTGTTAATATTGTATCCTGAAATTTAACTGATTTTACTTATTAGTTCTAACAGTTTTTGGTGGATTCTTTCAGGATTTCTAAATACAGTATAAGATCATGTCATCTGCAGACAGATAATTTTACTTCTTCATTTTTGCCTAATTAATCTGGCTAGGACCTCCAGTACTATGCTGAATAGAAGTAGCAAGAGCAGTCATCTTCCTCTTTTTCCTGACTATAGAGGAAAAGCTATCAGTTTTCACCATTTGAATATGACATTCACTGTAAGTTTTTCATTTATGGTCTTTATTGTGTTGAGATAAGTTCCTCTATGCTTAATGGGTTTCATCATAAAATGGTGTGAAACTTTCTCAAATTTTATTTTCTGCATCTATTAGAATGATCATATAAACTTTATCCTTAATTTAGTTGATATGGCGTATCACATTGATTGATTTGTGTATTCTGAGTCATCCTTGCATTCTAGGATAAATCTTGCTTAATCATGGTGTATGATCCCTTTAATCTGCTGTTGAGTTTGGTTTCCTAAAATTTTATAAGGACTTTGCATCTGTAGTTTTCTTTTCTTGTCGTGCCTTTGTCTGGTTTTGGTATTAAGATGATGTTGTTCTCATTAAATGAGTTCAGAAATGCTCCCTCTTCATATTTTTTTGGAAGAGTTTAAGAAAAATAGGTATTAATTCTTCTTTAATTATTTGGTAAAATGCACCTGTGAAGCTACCTGGTCTTGAATTTTTCTTGTTGGTAGGTGTTTTATTACTGATTCGATCTCCTTATTTGTTAATTGATCTGTCAAGCTTTCTACTTCTTCTTAATTTGATCTTGGTAGGTTGTGTTTCCAAGAATATATCTATTTTTTTCTATGTTGTCCAATTTGTTGGCATATTTTTCATCATAGTTTCCTATGATCTTTTTTATTTCTGTGGCATCAGCTGTGATGTCTCCTCTTTAATATCTGATTTTATTTATTTGAGTCTTATTTTCTCTTTCTTAGTCTAGTTAAGAGTTTGATCATTTTGTCCATCTTTTCATAAAACTAACTTTTTGTTTTGTTGAGTTTTTCTATTTTCTATTTCATTTATTTCTGCTCTAATCTTTACTATTTTATTTCTTCTACTTTTTGTTATCATTTTGTTCTTTTTTTCTAGTTTCTTCAGATTTAAAATTGTTTTTTATTCAAGATTTTTAAAGTGTAGGCATTTATTGTTTTAAAATTTCTTCCTCCTATGTCTTTTGCTGCATCTTGCAAGTTTTGATATTTGTTTTCATTTTCATTTATTTTAAGAAATTTTTTAATTTCCCTTTAGATTTATTCTTTGATCCAATGGTTATTCAAGATTGAGTTGTGTTACTTCAATATATTTGTGAAATTTCCTATTTTATTTATGTTGATGATTTCTAGTTTTATTCCATTGTGATCAGAAATGATGCTTAGAATTATTCAAATCTTTTCAAGTTTATTTTTATGTTGCTGTTGGGAGAAATGTTCTGAATACATCTGTTATGTGCATTTGGTTATAGTGTTGTTTCAGTCCACTGTTTCCTTATTGATTTTAAGTGTGGATGTTTTATCCATTATTTAACATGGGGTATTGAAGTCTCCTACTGTTGTGTGTTGTTATTTATTTATCAGTGTTTGTTTTATGTATTTAGGTGATCTAATGTTAGACACAATATATTTTAATTGTTATATTTTCTTGCTGAATTGACCCTTTCATCATTTATATAACTTTCTTTGTCTCCAATATACTGTATGTCTTTGACTGAAAGAATATTTTGTCTATATAACAATTCCTGCTCTCTTTTGGTTTCCATTAGCATGGAATACTTTTTTCCCCCTATTCCATCACAGTTAGCCTATAACAGTTTAACTTCAACAGCATACAAAAACTATACATTTTTACTTCACTCCCATACACATATAACTATGTTACTGATGTCAAAATTTACATTTCTTAGCCAGATCAGATGATGATGCAATGCACAGAGCAGGGGTCGGGAATCTATGGCTCACGAGCCAGATGTGGCTCTTTTGATGGCTGCATCTGGCTCGCAGACAAATCTTTAATAAAAATAATAATAACATTAAAAATATAAAACATTCTCATGTATTACAATCCATTCATTTCCTACCGCTCATGTTCATGGTTGCTGATGGCTGGAGCCAATCACAGCTGTCCTCTGGGACAACACCAAATTTTTATTGGATAATGTGTAACGTACACGAGTCGTTGTATGACTCTCATGGAATTACGTTTTAAAATGTGTCGTGTTCATGGCTCTCTCAGCCAAAAAGTTTCCCGACCCCTGGCATAGAGCATCAGACTGGGATGCAGGGGACCCAGGTTCGAAACCCGGAGATCACCAGCTTGAGTGTGATCTCATCCATCTTGAGCACAGGCTCACCAGCTTGAGCGCAGTGTTGCTGCCTTAAGCATGGGATCATAGACATAACCCTTGGCTTGAGCCCAAAGGTCAGGAGTTTGAAGCCCAAGGCTGCTGGCTTGAGCCAAAAGTCACTGGCTTGAACAAGGTGTCACTCACTTTGCTATAGCGCCCCAGTCAAGGCACATATGAGAAAGCAATCAATGAACAACTAAGGAGCCGCAATGAAGAATTGATAATTCTCATCACTCTCCCTTCCTGTCTGTCTGTCTTTCTGTCCCTATCTCTCCCTCTCCGTCTCTGTCACACATAAAATAATAATAATAATTTACTTTTTATAAATTGTGTAGCCATTTTAGATTTTTTATTTATAGTTATTTTAATACTTTCATCTTTTAAATTTTATACTAGGGTTAAAAGTTATTTGTAGTAGTACAACCATTATGGAAGAAAGTATGGTGGTTCCTCAAAAAACTGAAAATAGAACTACCTTATGACCCAGCAATCCCTCTACTGGGTATATATCCCCAAAACTCAGAAACATTGATACGTAAAGACACATGCAGCCCCATGTTTATTGCAGCATTGTTCACAGTGGCCAGGACATGGAAACAACCAAAAAGCCCATCAATAGATGACTGGATAAAGAAGATGTGGCACATATACACTATGGAATACTACTCAGCCATAAGAAATGATGACATCGGAACATTTACAGCAAAATGGTGGGATCTTGATAACATGATACGAAGCGAAATAAGTAAATCAGAAAAAAACAGGAACTGTATTATTCCATACGTAGGTGGGACATAATAGTGAAACTAAGAGACATTGATAAGAGTGTGGTGGTTACGGGGGGGAGGGGGGAATGGGAGAGGGATAGGGGGTGGGAGGGGCACAAAGAAAACAAGATAGAAGGTGACAGAGGACAATCTGACTTTGGGTGGTGGGTATGCAACATAATTGAACGACAAGATAACCTGGACTTGTTATCTTTGAATATATGTATCCTGATTTATTGATGTCACCCCATTAAAAAAATAAAATTATAAAAAAAAAAACAACAACAAAAAAAAAGTTATTTGTACACCACCATTACAATAATACATTATTCTGTACTTGCCTATGTATCTACTTCTACTGGTGAAATTTATCCTCTCATATGCTTTGGTGTTGCTACTTAACATTTTTTTATTTCAACATGAAAATTTTCTTCTACCTCTTCTTGTAAAGCAGGCCTAATGATGATGAACTCCCTCCATTTTTGTCTCTTTATTTTTAAAGGGCAGTTTGCCAGTTTGAGTCCTCCCACACTGTTATTTGTTAGGATTGTTTAAGCCACTTTGGATCTCTTGAGATCTTACATAAATTTTGTTCACAATTTTCTTCTTTCAGAAGCTCTTTGAATATATCCTCTCACTCCATACTACACTATAAGGTCTCTGCTGAAAAACTTGCAGAGTTTTATGAAAATTACCTTGAATATGACAAATCATTCTTCTCTTGCTGCTTTCAAATTTTTATTTTTGTATTTGAATTTCTTTTTAATTTTATTTATAAAATTAGGTTTAACAGGATGACATTGATCAGTAAGAGTACATAGGTTTCAGGTAAACATTTCTATAGCATTTGAACAGTTGATTACATTGTATACCCATCACCCCAAATCAAATCATTTTCCATCACTGTATATTTGTCCCTCTTTACTCCCTCCACCCCCGCTATTTCCCACTGTTAACCACTTTGATTTTATCTATGTCCATGAGTCTCAGTTTTATATTCCACCTAGGTGTAAAATCACATAGTTCTTAGCTTATTCTAATTTACTTCTTTCACTCAGTATAATGTTCTCAAGGTCCATCCATGTTGTCATAAATGTCACTATGTCATCATTCCTTATGGCTAAGTAGTATATTTCATTGTATAAATACCATATTTTATGCTCCATAAGACACGATTGACCATAAGACACACCTAGGGTTTTAAGAAGGAAAATTAAAAAAATATATTCTGAACCAAATGATGTGTTAAAATATTTAATAAAATATTGTATTTTTCACTCCATAAGATGCAAGAGCATTTTCCCCTCCATTTGGGGGGGGGGGAAGTGCGTCTTCTGGAGCAAAAAATATGGTATACCACATATTCTTTATCCAATCCTCTATTGAGAGACACTTGAATTGTTTCCATGTCTTGGCCACTGTGAATAATGCTGCGATGGACATGGGGGTGCATGTATTTTTACATACAAAAGTTTTCCAGTTTTGGGGGTAGATACTCAGTGGAGGGAATGCTAAGTCATATAGTTCTACTATGAATTTTTTGAGGAACCACCACACTTTCTTTCGCAATGATTCTACTAATTTTCATTCCCACCAGCAGTGAATGGGGGTTCCTTTTTTTCTCCACAGCCTCCCCAACACTTGTTATTACCTGTCCTGTTGATAATAGCTAATCTAATAGATGTGAGGTGGTATCTCATTGTAGTTTTGATTTGCATTTCTCAAACAGCTATTGAAGATGAGCATCTTTTTATATATTTGTTGTCCACTTGTATGTCTTCTTGGGAGAAGTGTCTGTTCAGGTCCATTCCACATTTTTTAATTGAATTGCTTGCTGGTTTATTGCTGAGCTTTATGAGTTCTTTATATATTTTGGATATTAACCCCTTTTCAGAGCTGTTGTTTGCAAATATCTTATCACATTTTGTTGGCTGCCACTTGTTCCATTGTCAGTTTCTTTTTCTGTGCAGAAACTTTTTAGTTTAATATAGTCCCATTTATTTATTTTTGCTTTTACTTCCCTTGCCTTTGTGGTCAAATTCAAAAATTGCTCTCTAGGCTGAGGACGCTGGTCCAAAGCCCAGGTTTGTCTGGTCAAGGCACATACAAGAAAAAACTACTAACTAGAGACGATAGGATGGCACTGGAGTAGGTGGACGTACCAACATCCACCTCCCAGAACCAAAGTGGATTACAAAATAATTTTAAGAACTATAATCTGGAAAAACCAACTTTGGACTAAACTAAGAGGACTCTTCAACCAAGGAACACTGAAGAAGCCACACTGAGACTGGTAGGAACAGTGGAAACATGGAGAGGGCTGCCCAGCTCCCCGGAGCGAATGGCAGCCAGGAGAGACTCGCATGGCGGGAAGTGAGTTTAGCAGAGAGGGGAGGGTCCTGAGCCCCAGGAACAAAGCCCCAGCCTGCAGCCCCAGAGCCCAGAAGAGGCATAAGGACAGTATTTATCTGGAAACAAATCAGGATACTGTTTGTGAGAAAGAGTCTGATTTCTCAGACCCAGGATTCTTCTTAAACAGACCGCGCAGAACACCTGTCTCACAACCACTCACCCGGGACTCTGGGGGACGGGAGAGAGGAAAGTACTGGAGTAGCAGAAAGAGAGTGTAATCTAGGAGGCACAGGGAGAAACATTTTGGGAGACAGCCACCTTAACCCCTGGGACAAGTCACTCCCCAAATCTGAAGTGAATATTTCCCCCGGAAACAGCAATACCAGCAAAGGGAAGCAGGACACCAAACAAACAGGCTCTCCTGCAGCACTCAGAGCAGAGTTGCTTAGAAGGAGGGAGCTTTCAGGTCTACAGTAGTGAGTGTTAGGATCTGAGCTGAAGCGCCTGCACCCCACATGGCTGAGGGCTCGCAAGAGGGCGGGTGGCGGCGGGACACGGAGGTGCGGTTCTGTTGGCAGGGGCGGAAGCCTGCTGGCAGCCACTGGGCTCATGTGTGAGCTCAGTCTTGCCCGGCTGGGGAGGAGTAGGTGTGTAAAAGTGGTCAAGCCCAGCTGCTGGCAGCCTGTAATCCAGCCTGCGGGAGAACAGTGGGAACCCTGGGAGGGGTGGAGACCAGCCCTTGAGCAAGGGCGCAAGAGCAGAGCCTGGCCCTATCCGTGGAACCGAGGCTTGTGGCCTGACTTGGGAGCTGGCTACTCTCGCGGGGGTGGAGCCAAAAGCCCAGAAGAGGCAGAGTCCCGCTACTGAGCTGAGAGTAGGCACGTAGTCCTGCCTGGCCGGTAGAGCCAAGGCTAGCAGCCATTCCACGAGCGGGATCCTCCTGCAAGGGCAGGGTGAAAGCCCGGAAACAGGCAGAGATGCACAGCTGAGCAAAGGTGCTCGCCACTGCCCTCAGGGCCGAGCATAACGCCACCAATGGGGGCGGAGCAAAGGCCAAGACCACCAAGGCTTGTGCACCCAAGCACGTGATCACAGCCACTCCTGTGAAGGAGAGGTAGAAACCTATCCCAGTGGGCAGGCACCAGCAATGCCCAAACCCAAAAGCCTAGGCAGCAACAGAAGAGGAGGTGGTGGGCCTGCAGACAGACCATACCTTGGGAACAGAGGCCATACCCAGTGGACTCCAATGGCCAAACATTCCTTTACACAGAGAAAACACGAAGGCAGAGAAATGCAACACAAATGAACCAAGAGAAATCCCCAGAAAAGGATCTAAATGAATCAATATAACCAAATTAGCAGATGCAGAGTTTAAAATAACAATTGTTAGGATGCTCAAAGATATTAGAACAACAATAGATGGTCATTAAAAACACCTAAATAAAGAGATAGAAAATATAAAAAAGGACATTAAAATAATAAAAAAGAATCAGTCAAAAATGACAAATACAATATCTGAAATAAAGAACACAATGGAAGGAATTAAAAGTAGGATGGATGAAGTGGAGAATTGAATCAACAAGTTAGAGGACATGATAAATAAAGGCACAGAAGCAGAGCAGAAAAAAGAAAAGAGACTCAAAAAGTCTGAGGAAACTCTAAGAGAGCTCTATGACAACATGAAGAGAAATAACATCTGCATAATAGGGGTTCCTGAAGAAGAAGAGAGAGAATAAGGAATAGAGACTTTGTTCAAGCATATCATAGCTGAAAACTTCCCTCAATTAAGGCAGGAAAACATCTCACATGTTCAGGAAGCACAGAGAACTCCATTAAGGAGAAACCCAAAGAAATAAACACCAAGACACATCATAATTAAAATACCAAAGCTAAGTGATAAAGAGAAAATTTAAAAGCTGCTAGAGAAAAAAAGACTATCCTACAAAGGAGCCCCCATAAGGATGACTTCTGACTTCTCAACAGAAACACTTGAGGCCAGAAGGGAATGGCAAGAAATATTCAAAGTAATGCAGAACAAGGGCCTACAACCAAGACTACTTTATCCAGCAAGGCTATCATTTAAAATTGAAAAAGAAATAAAAAAGCTTTACAGACAAAAAAAAAAAAAAAAACTCAAGGAATTCACTACAATCAAACCAAGGCTGCAAGAAATGCTAAGGGACCTGTTGTAAACAGATCAAAGGAGAAAAAGAATATAGCAAAAGAGGAATTCAGTTTTAAAGAATAAACTGGCAATAAATAATTACATATCAATAAAAACCTTAAATGTAAATGGATTAAATGATCCAATCAAAAGACATAGGGTAGCTGCGTGGATAAGAAAACAGGACCCATATATATGCTGTCTACAAGAGACACATCTTAAATCAAAAGATGCACATAGACTGAAGATAAAAGGATGGAAAAAAATATTTTGCACAAATGGAAATGGAAGAAAAACTGGGGTAGCAATACTTATATCAGTAAAAATGGACTTTAAAACAAAGACTATAGTTAGAGATAAAGAAGTTCACTACATAATGATAAAGGGAGCAATCCAACCAGAAGATATAACCGTTATAAATATCTATGCACCTAATATAAGAGCACCTAAATATATAAAGCAGACTTTGATAGATTTAAAGGGCAAGATCAACGGCAATACTATAATAGTAGGGGATTTCAATACCCCATTAACATCATTAGATAGATCCTCAAGAAACAAAATTAACAAAGAAACAACAGACCTAAAGAATATATTAGATCAACTCAATTTAATAGATATCTTCAGAACCTTTCACCCTAAAACAGCAGAATATACAATCTTTTCAAGGGCTCATGGTACATTCTCTAGAATAGACCACATGTTAGGGCACAAAAGTGGTCTCAACAAATTTAAGAAGACTGAAATCATATCAAACACTTTCTCTGATCACAATGGCATTAAACTAGAAATTAACCACAACAGAAAAACTGAAAAATACTCAAACACTTGGAAACTAAATAGTATGTTATTAAATAACAAATGGGTAAACAATGAGCTCAAAGAAGAAATTTAAAAATTCCTAGAAACAAATGATAATGAGCATACATCAACTAAAAATTTATGGGACACAGCAAAAGCAGTCCTGAGAGGAAACTTTATAGCATTACAGGCATACCTCCAGAAGCTAGAAAAGCTCAAATAAACAACTTGACTCTACATCTAAAAGAACTAGAAAAAGAACAGCAAGTAAAGCCCAGAGCTAGTAGAAGGAAGGAAATAATAAAGATCAGAGCAGAAATAAATGACATAGAGGCTAAAGAAACAATACAGAGGATCAATGAAACCAGAAGCTCGTTCTTTGAAAAGGAAACAAGATTGATGAAACTTAAACTAGACTCACCAAGAGAAAATGAGATAGGACTCAAATAAATAAAATTAGAAATGAGAGTGGAGAAATAACAACTGACACAACAGAAATACAAAATATTGTAAGAAAATACTATGAAGAACTGTATGCCAAAAAACTAGACAACCTAGATAAAATGGACAAATTCCTTGAATCATATAATCTTCCAAAAATTAATCTGGAAGAATCAGAAAACCTAAACAGACCAATTACAACAAATGAGATTGAAACAGTTATCAAAAAACTCCCAGAAAAAGAAAAGTCCTGGGCCTGATGGCTTCACAAGTGAATTCTACCAAATATTCAAAGAACTAACTCCAATCCTTCTCAAGCAATTTCAAAAAATTCAAGAGGAAGGAAGACTTCCAAGCTCCTTTTATGAGGCAAGCATAATTCTGATTTCAAAGCCAGGCAAAGACAACACAAAAAAAGAAAATTATAGGCCAATATCCTGATGAATTTAGATGCAAAAATCCTCAACAAAATATTAGCAAACCGCATCCAGCAATATATGAAAAAAATCCTACACCATGATCAAGTGAGATTTATTCTTGGGAGGCAAGGCTGGTACAATATTCGCAAATCAAACAATGTGATTCATCACATAAACAAAAGGAAGGAGAAAAACCACATGATAATTTCAATAGATGCAGAAAAAGCATTTGATAAAATCCAGCACCCATTCATGATCAAAACTCTTAGCAAAGTGGGAATACAGGGAACATACTTCAACATGATAAAGGCCATCTATGACAAACCCACAGCCAATATCATACTCAATGGGCAAAATTAAAAGCAATCCCCTTAGATCAGGAACAAGGCAGGGGTGCCCCCCTTTCACCACTCTTATTCAACATAGTTCTGGAAGTCCTAGCCACAGCAATCAGACAAGAAAAAGAAATAAAAGGCATCCAAATTGGAAAGGAAGAAGTAAAACTATCATTATTTGCAGATGATACAATATTGTATATATGAAACCCTAAAGTCTCAGTCAAAAAAACTACTAGACCTGATAAATGAATTCAGCAAGGCGGCAGGATATAACATCAATACTCAGAAATAAGAGGCAGTTTTATATACTAACAATAAACTGTCCGAAAGATAAATTAAGTAATCAATCCCCTTTACCATTGCAACCAAGAAAATAAAGTGCCTAGGAATACATTTAGCCAAGGAGATTAAAGACTTGTACTCAGAAAATTATAAAACATTGATAAAAGAAATCAGGGAAGATACAAACAAGTGGAGGCACATACCATGCTCATGGTTAGGAAGAATAAACATCATTAAAATGTCTATATTACCCAAAGCAATTTATAAATTCAATGCAATACCGATTAAAATACCAATGACTTACTTCAAAGATATAGAACACATATTCCAAAAATTTATATGGAACTAAAAGAGAACACGAATAGCCTCAGCAATCTTGAAAAGGAAGAATAAAGCGGGAGGTATCACACTTCCGGATATCAAGTTATATTATAAGGCCATTGTACTCAAAACAGCCTGGTACTGGCATAAGAACAGGCATATAGATCAATGGAACAGAACTGAGAACCCAGAAATAAACCCACACTTTTATGGAAAGCTGATATTTGACAAAGGAGGTAAGAGAATACATTGGAGTAAAGACAGCCTCTTCAACAAATGGTGTTGGGAAAATTGGACAGCAACCTGCAAAAAAATGAATCTAGACCACCAACTTACACCACTCACAAAAATAAACTCAAAATGGATAAAGACTTAAATGTAAGCCATAAAACCATATGCATCTTAGAAGAAAACATAGGCAGTAAGCTCTCTGACATCTCTCGCAGCAATATACAATATTTGCAGATTTGACTCCATAGGCAAGTGGAATAAAAGACAGGATAAACAAATGGGACTTTATCAAACTAAAAAGCTTCTGCACAGCTAAAGACAATACGAACAGAATAAAAAGACAAACTACACAATGGGAGAATATATTTGACAGTGCGTCTGATAAGGGGTTAATAACCAAAATGTATAAAGAACTTGTAAAACTTAATACCAGGAAGACAAACAATCCAATCCAAAAATGGGCAAAAGAAATGAATAGACACTTCTCCAAAGAGGACACACAGATGGCCAATAGGCATATGAAAAAATGCTCAGCATCACTAATCATTAGAGAAATGTAAATTAAAACCACAATGAGATATCACCTCACACCAGTGAGAATGGCGCTCATCAATAAAACAACACAGAATAAGTGCTAGCAAGGATATGGAGAAAAGGGAACCCTCCTGCACTGCTGGTGGGAATGCAGACTGGTGCATCCACTGTGGAAAACAGTATGGAGATTCCTCAAGAAATTAAAAATTGAACTGCCTTTTGACCCAGCTATACCACTGTTAGGAATATAACCCAAGAACACGACGGCACTGTTTAAAAAGAAGAAATACACCCCCATGTTTTTGGCAGCATTGTTTACAATAGCAAAGATCTGGAAACAGCCCAAATGTCCATCAGAGGACGAGTGGATTAAAAAGCTTTGGAATATATATACTTTGGAATACTACTCAGCCATAAGAAATGATGGCATCGAATCTTTTACGACAACATGGATGGACCTTGATAACATTATACTGAGCGAAATAAGTAAATCAGAAAAAACTAAGAACTATATAATTCCATACATAGGTGGGACATAAAAATGAGACTCAGAGACATGGACAACAGTTTTGGGGTTACAGGGTGGGGGGGAGGAGAGGGAGGGGGTTGGGGGAAGGTAGGGGCACAAAAAAAACAGTTAGAAGGTGATGGAAGACAATTTTATCAATGTCACCCCATTAAAATTAATCACACACAAAAAGAGAATTTGTCTCACGGCTAATTCAGGCAATTAGAAGAATAGTATAAGAATGCTAATTCAGCTCCTCAGACCACATCCTGCAAAAGGGGCCCCAAGCAAATTGGTGATTTGGTTCCTCTGATTTTGCCAATTGGATTTTTAAAAAATAGGTCAGGAATGCCCTGAAATGGAACTAACAATACATTAGCATAAATTTAAAGGACTTTTAGATACTGGAGCTGATGTATCTGTTATTGCTAAGCTACATTGGGCTCCTTCCTGGCCAACTCATGCAGCAGCCGCAGAATTACAAGGTATAGGGCAGAGTAAATCCCCTCAACAAAGTTCTAGTTTTCTACATTGGGAAGATTAAGAAGGTCATTCTGGATTTTTTAAGCCTTATGTGCTCCCTGGATGGCCAGTTAATTTGTGGGGTAGAGATGTTTTGAAAAATATGGGAGCATTGCTTGTCAGTCCTAATGGTTTAGTCAGTACTCAGATGCTTTATCGGGGATTTTTGCCCACCAAGGTACTAGGGAAAGAACAGCGAGGAATTCTCACCCCCATAGAAGTGGCACCCAATACCAGAAGGTGTGGATTAGGATATCAAAATTTAGCATAGGGGCCTTGGTAGCTCCTGCTACCTCAATAATGCATTGTGCAGACCCAATTACTTGGAAATCAGATAATCCTGTATGGGTAGACCAATGGCCCCTTTCTCAGGAGAAACGTAGGGCAGCTGCTCAATTGGTACAAGAGCAGCTACAGCTTGGGCACATTGAACCATCTAATAGCCCATGGAATACACTTCCATATTTTGATCTTGTTGCCTTCTGGATTATCAAGGGGCATAGGCAACCCTTACAACTTATATGTTTTGAGCCTCAAAATTATTGTTGTTCCTTTTTTCAAAGGATCAACAACAATGGCTCTGGGAAACTTCCACTAAATGGCAAATCGCTCTTGCAAATCAATGGACAACTTTATACTGAAACTGTCAACTTAAAATCAGCTCAAAGACTAGAATTATATGCCATTATCATGGCTTTTCAGCATTTGCCATATTCCCCCTTTAATCTATATACAGACAGCAAATATTTACTTATGGTGTTTCCAATATAAAGACTGCTGTCTTAGGGACAAATGCTGATGAACTATTTCAGCACTTCCTCCTTCTTCAAAGACTTGTATGTCAACATAGAGCTCCATGTTTTATAGGACATACTCGAGCTCACTCCATGCTCCCTGGAGCTTTAGCACAAGGGAATGCCCTTGTTGATCAAGCTACCCAAAAGAAAATAATTTGGAGCAACCATGACAGATCGAGCAATTCAGTCTCATACTATTCATCACCAGAATGCTGCAGCCCTGTGTAAACAGTTTCAACTTTCTCAGGAAGCAGCATGGCAGATTGGGAAATCCTGTCCAAGGGGTCCTATACTACAATCTGTCCTTCATTTGGAGTTAACCATCAAGGACCCCTACCAGGACAACTTTGGCAAATGGATGTTACTTATATACCTTCATTTGGCAAACAGTCCTATGTCCAAGTTACAGTGGATACATATTCTGGATTTATAGTAACCTCTTTCAGAACAGGAAAGGCTGCTAAGCATGTTATAGCTCATTGTCTGTGCATTTTTCTATTATTGGATTTCCTAAACTGGTTAAAACTGACAATGCTCCTGCATACGGAGCAAAAGCATTTACTGTATTTTCTCAAACCTTTCGAATTATGTGTATTTCTTACATTCTTTAAAGTCAAGGTATTATTAAAGTGTACCCAGCGAATATTTTAAGGTCAATTTAAAAAAATTTAAAAGGGGGGAGTCATATCCTGGAACTCCTATGGGTCTACCATATCATGCTTTTTACTTTAAAATTTTTAAATTTATTTTGAATGCTGATAAACGGGAGACACCAAATCTTTTTCTCCTGCAAACTACCACCTTATTTATTTGATCCAGCTAATAACACTGTTTTGTCTTTTTCCAAATAGCTCCAGATATTTGGAAAAGATTTATATAGGTGGATGTGGATCCTCAAACCCCTCAGCAAGATCTTCTGAGCATGGCTTTTAAGATACCAAGAGGCAGAAAAAGCCCAATAGAGATCAGGGGAACTACCAGCTTTTAGGATATGCCCTTAAAGGCTCCAACGCCCCAAAGGGGTCTCATAGGATGCCATCTGGGTCCTGTTTCAATAGTGGAAAGGAAGGTCATTGAGCTAAAGCCTGCCAGACTTACATGCCTCTGCTGTGAGGAAACAGGGACACTGGAAGGTAGGTTTCCCCCTTGCTCCTCTAAGGGAGGGCTCAGTCTCTTCCAGCCCTGCTCCAGCCACCTATGACCTAACCTTGCCCAGAATGCTGGAGTTTGCCACTGAAGGCTGAAGGTGCCCAGGGTTGTTGGCCCCATCTACAACACTGTGGACAAGCCTAGGGTATTTCTTCCAAGAAGCAGGTAAACTGATCTCATTTGCACAAGGGCCACTTAACTATGTCTTGCCTGAATAGTCAGGTTTTTAATTCTTCCCTCAAAGATCTCTGTTGTGGGTGTTGATAGTCCTATTTTCTGCTGCTTTTTTTAATATATAGTGTTTCCTTTATTCCTCTACCTCAATGCCCCACTCATATTTCAGGTTGGGACCTACTCCTAATTTAGAGCTCTCTTTCCCCCTTTTGCCAACTTCTATTATGAATCTACCTTTGCCACCCAGTTTAGTGTATCCCAAGGTTCTCTTTCCAAGCCACAGTCACAGAGCTCCAGGGAAAAGCAACCTGGTCTCATCTCTCCAGGTGGAGGAGAGCAGAAGCTCCATCTGCACACATGCTGAAGATGGCTTTTCCAGTCTACCTGAATCATTACCAGCTAGAAGCAGCAGTCATTGGGACTTGGACGTGAGCTCCAAAGTATAGAATTGTGACAACAAATTCCAGTACCATGCAGACTTTTCATGGATGTGGACTTTTCCTGGGCTCCTGCTCCTTGTGACAGCTCCTAACAGACTGAACTGGGGTTGGGTTGCATTTTCAGGGATTTGGCATGGTGTTGGGGCCAACTTGGACTTGGTGAACATGTTAAGGACACTACTCTTTTATGGATTCTTGCTGTAATGGCCAAGAGTTTGTTAAAGACTTTAATCACTGTAAAAAAAAAATACAAGACTGTATAAAGAAGATGTGGCACATATACACCATGGTATACTATTCATCCATAAGAAATGATGACATCAGATCACTTACAACAAAATGGTGGGATCTTGATAACATTATACAGAGTGAAATAAGTAAATCAGAAAAAAAACACATTGGTGGGACATAAAAACGAGACTAAGAGACATGGACAAGGGTGTGGTGGTTATGGGCGGCAGGGGGAGGGAGGGGGGAGAGGGGAGGGGGAAGGGGGAGGGGGAGGGGGAAGGGGGAGGGGGAAGGGGAGGGGGAGGGGGAAGGGGGAGGGGGGGGAAGGGGAGAGGGGGGAGGGGGAGGGGTACAAAGAAAACTAGATAGAAGGTGACGGAGGAAAATCTGACTTTGGGTGATGGGTATGCAACAGAATTGAATGACAAGATAACCTGGACATGTTTTCTTTGAATATATGTACCCTGATTTATTTATTTCACCCCATTAAAATTAATAAAAATTTATTTATTAAAAAAATTGCTCTCTACAACCAAGGCCCATGAGTTTATTTCCTATGTTTTCTCCTATGTAGTTTATTGTTTCAAATTTTATATTTAGGTCTTTGATCCATTTTGAATTAATTTTTTGTTCAGGGGCAATAACTGTAGTCAAGTTTTATTCTTTTGCATATGGCTTTCCAATTTCTCCAGCACCATTTCTTGAAGAAGTTTCTTTTCTCCATTGTGTGTTTTTGTCTCCTCTGTCAAAGATGATTTGTTCATATATGTGGTTTTATTTCTGAGCTCTCAATTCTGTTCCAATAGTCTGTATGTATGTTTTTCTGCCAGTACCATGCTATTTTGATTACCGTGGCTCTATAGTATAATTTGAAGTGAGGTAGTGTGATACCTCCAGCTTCATTCTTTTTCCTCAGGATTGCTTTGCTTATTGAGGGGTTTTTATGGTTTCATCCAGACCTGGTGATTTTTTTGTTTTATTTCTTTAAAAAATGACATGGGGATTTTGATGGTGATTGCATTAAATTTATATATTGTTTTGGGTAATATGGCCATTTTAACTATGTTGATTCTTCCAATTTGTGAACATGGAATATTTTTCAATTTCTTTTTATACTGATTTGTAGTATTCAGTATATAGGTCTTTCACATCCTTTGTTAACTTTATTCTTAGGTATTTTATTTTTCTTCTTACAGCTGCAAAAATAACACTGGGAAACAATTTCTTTTTTATTTTCTGTTGCATGAGGTTTTAGAACTGTTTCTATATATTTCTGCATCACTGATTCCAAATCTAAAATCTTATTTTTGGTGCATGCTCTAGTTTTAATGCAATTTTAATTTCTTTTTGTTACAGTTAATGGCATGCATTGGTTTTTAAATTGAAGTTAAGGGGCAACAACTCTTAGATTGAACATAACCACAAGGCAATTAATGTTTTACAAACATCACTTTTACATAATTGTAGTTGTTTTTAAATGTAAAAAAAATATTATCTGATAAAAACACCCTCTTATTTTGTTTTAAGATTGAATCACGGCTTCTTCAAGTGGGCGCAAATGTAAGAATAGTCCTAACACCTTCTGTTATATATGTGGCTGTTACACACTTCAATGTCAAAGGTGCAATATTTCATCATTTGTGACACATGCATATATTGCCTATTTTTAAGTTCCCCTTGGCGATCAAGACAAGAATTGGACTCCTCATATTCTGTGTCATAATTGTGAGGAAATGCTTCATGACTGGACAAAAGGAAAATGCAAAGGAATGTCTTCTGGTATTCCCATGGTTTGGCATGAACCTAAAGACCACAGCAGTGACTTTTATTTCTGTCTGATCCATACAAAAGGGCATTAGCATGAAAAAAGGCATATAATTGCATATCCTAATATTCCTTCAGCAATACAACCTATCCCACACTCTCAGACATTCCCAGTTCCAGTTTTCAATGGTTTTATTTTTTCTAAGGATGAAGAAAGTGAACATGGTGATCAAGTATATTTTGATAGGATGTATGAGGAAATGGTTGTAGAATTTGAATGGTCTTCTTCTGATGCCAAGTAGTCATTAACCCCTCAGCAGTTTAGCTAACCTGAATTGAATGACTTAGTAAAAGATTTGGGCCTATCAAAGGAAGCAGCTGAGTTATTAGCCTCCAGGCTTCAAGAAAACTGTACTTCACTGGTCAGCTAAAGTATCCCATTTCAGGAAGTGTGAACAAATTTTTGTGGACTTTTTTTCAGAAGACAAACACTTTGTTTACTGTCATGATATCAGTAGCCTTCTCAGCCAGCTAGGTGTTACCACTTACAGTCCAACAGAATGGCAGCTATTTCTTGACAGCTCTAAATGGAGTCTGAAATGTGTTCTCCTATACAATGGTAATGTTTATGCAGCAGTTCCAATTGGTTATTCAACTCATCTGCAAGAAGATTATAATAACATAAAAATTGTCCTCGACTTTCTGAAGTATGAGGAGCATAACTGGATCATTTGTGTGGATCTTAAAATGGTAAATTTTATGCTAGGACAACAGAGAGGTTTCACAAAGTATCCTTGCTTTCTATGTTTGTGGGACAGCCGAGCTCGGGAGAAACACTGGACACAAAAGGATTGGTCAAAATGTGACTGGAAGTAGGGGTGCAAAATATTGTGAATGAACCTATAGTTAATTGAGACAGGATCATTTTTCCTCCACTTCACATCAAACTTGGCTTAATAAAGCAGTTTGTTAAGGCTTTGAATAGAGAAAGTGAATGCTTTCAACATATTATTTCTGCTTTTCCTGCCTTGTCTTTCGAGAAGATAAAAGCAAGTGTATTCGATGGACCTCAAATTCAAACCCTCATTACATGATGAAGAATTTGCCAGGAAGATGAATGAGAAGTAGAAAGCAGCATGGCAGTCTTTTGTGGCAGTTACAAAGAACTTCCTTAGCAACAAAAAAGCAGACAACTATGAACCTCTGGTTCAAATGATGCTGTTGGCGTTCCGCAACATTAGATGTAACATGAGCATTAAGATTCACTTCCTGAACAGTCACCTTGATAAGTTTCCCGAAAATCTTGGAGCTGTTAGTGATGAGCAGGGAGAACACTTTCATCAAGATCTGAAGATGATGGAAGAGCATTATCAGGGGCAATGGGACAGAAATATGATGGTGGACTACTGCTGAAGCATCAAACAAGGTTGTCCTCAACAAGTACACAAATGCAAGAGCTACAAACGCAAATTTTTGCCTGAATAGAATTTAAATAAGTTTTGTGCAAATTTTATGATTAAAATAAGTGTTTTAATATGCTCTATTTTTAAGTTGTAGACAAATTCTGATGCAATCATATCTTTTAGTATATTAGTGTATTTACTGCATTATATAAATTATATTTTCACAAAGATGATGCCCAAGAAGACATTCTACTTTATTATGTTAAACTAAATGTTGAAAATTTTATAATAAGATAAAAACATAAATCTTAAATTGCAAAAAAACTGTAGCTTATTTAGAAAAACTAATGTCAGATTTGAGATCAGCACACTCAAATTAGGTAAGAACAGTGTTTTTGTAGATGCAACAAAAATTTTGTTCCCCAGTGAATTATTTTTTAATTCATTTTATGAAGTTTTATTGTTGGGGTACAAGAAAGCAATAGAGTTTTGTAGATTGATTTTGTATTCTACAACTTTACTGTATTAGTTTATTGTTTTTAATAGTTTTTTGGTGGAGTGTTTGGGGTTTGTTATGTACAAGATCATGTCATCTGTAAAAAGTCATATTTTTACTTCCTTTTTCCTGATATGGATGCCTTTTATTTCTTACTCTTACTTTATTGCTCTGGCTAAAGCTTTCAGAACTATGTTGAATAAGAGTTGAGGAAGCCTGCCAGGCAGTGGTGCAGTGGATAGAGTGTCGAACTGGGATGTGGAGGACCCAGGTTCAAAACTCTGAGGTCGCCAGCTTGAGCACGGGCTCATCTGGCTTGAGCAAAAAGCTCACCAGCTTGGACCCAAGGTCACTGGCTTGAGCAAGGGGTTACTCAGTCTGCTGAAGGCCCATGGTCAGGGCACATATGAGAGAGCAATCAATGAACTAAGGTGTCGCAACAAAAAACTGATAATTGATGCTTCTCATCTCTCTCCTTTCCTGTCTCTCCCTATCTATCCCTCTCTCTGACTCTCTCTGTCCCTGTAAAAAAAAAAAAAAAAAAAAAAAGAGTTGAGAGAGCAGGAGCCTTGTCTTATTCTTGCTTTTAGAAGAAAAGCCTTCATTTTTTCACCATTTACTGTGATATTATCTGTTTATTGTATATGGCCTTTTTTATGTTGAGTACTTTCCTCTAGTCCCTATTTTATTGAGTGTTTGAAACAGAAAGGGATGTATCTTATCAAATGCCTTTTCTACATCTATTGATATGATCTATAATTTCTGTTTTTTGTTTTGTTGATGTGGTATATCACATTGATCAATTTATATATTTTGAACCCTCCCTGTGCTCCTGGAATGAATCCCACTTGAGCATGATGTATTATTTTTTAAATGTGTTGTTGTATTCCAGGGGTTGGGAACCTATGGTTCGTGAGCCAGATGTGGCTTTTTTGATGGCTGCATCTGGCTCACAGACAAATCTTTAATAAAAAAAATAACGTTAAAAATATAAAACATTCTCACGTATTACAATTCATTCATTTCCTACCACTCATGTTCATGGTTGTGGGTGGCTGGAGCCAATCACAGCTGTCCTCTGGGACAACACCAAATTTTTATTGGATAATGCGTAATGTACACGGGTCATTGTATGGCTCTCATGGAATTACATTTTAAAATATGTGGCGTTCATGGCTCTCTCAGCCAAAAAGATTCCCAACCTCTGTTGTATTCTATTTGCTAGTGTTTTGTTTAGGATTTTTGCATCTGTATTCATTATAGAGATATTGGTCTATAATTTTCTTTTTTATGCTGTCTGTGCCAGGTTTTGGTATCAGGGTAATGATGGCCTAAGAAAAATGTGTTATGGAGTATTGCTTCTTCTGCTTTTTGGAAAACTTTTGAGAAGGATAGAAATGAAATCTTCTTTGAATGTTTGGTAGAATCCATTAGTGTAGCCATCTAGTCCTGCATTTATTTGGGGGGGGGGGGGATTGACAGTTGTTTCTATTTTCTCCATGCTTAAAGGTCTATTTAGGTTTTCCACTTCCCTGTGGCTCAGTCTAAGAAGATTTTATAGTACTAAGAATTTATTTCCTCTAGGTTATTGAATTTGGTGGCATATTATCTTTCATACTATTCTATTATGATTCTTTGTATATCTATGATGTCTGTAGTAATTTCTCTTATTTTGGATTTTTGTTTATATGAGTTCTTTCTCTTTTTTCCTTAGTGAGGGGTTTGTCAATTTTATTGATTTTTCAAAGAACCAGCTTTTTGTTGTATTAATTTTGCCTATAGCTTTTTTGTTCTCTATTTTATTTCATTCTGCTCTAATTTTTACTGTTTCCTTTCTTCAGCTGACGTTGGGATGCCTTTGTTCTTCTTTTTCTAGTTCCTTAAGGTGTGATGTTAGGATATTTACTTTGGCTTTCTCTTGTTTCTTGAGATAAGCCTGTAATGACATAAACTTCCCTCTTATTACTGCTTTTACTATACCCTAGAAATTTTAATCTATTGTGTTGTCACTTTTGTTTGTTTATATATATCTTTTGATCTGTTTTTATTTCTTCTTATACCCAGTCATTTTTTAGAAATTTGTTGTTTAATTTCCATATTTTTGTGAATTTCTTCCTTTTTGCAGTTGAATTCTAATTTCAAAGACTTGTGATCAGAAAATATGCTCTGTATAATTTCAATCTTCTTGAATTTGTTGATGTTAGTTTTGTAACCCAACATGTAGTCTATCCTTGAGATGTTCCATGTACACTGGAAAAAAAGTATAATCTGATATTCTGGGATGATATATCTTATAAAGGTCTATTATGTCCATTTGGCTTAGTGTGCATTTAAGGTGAATTTTTTTTTATTAATTTTCTGTTTAGAAGTTTTATCTAGAACTATCAGTAGTGTGTTGAGATCTCCAAATACGATTGTGGGGTTTTTGTTTCTATTTTTAGATCAGTTAGTAGATGTCATACATTTGTTGCTCCCTGATTTGGTGCATGTATATTAAAAAGTGTTACATCTTCTTGACAAAATGCCCCCTTTAACATTATGGAATGTCTTTCTTTGTTTTTTATTACTTTTGCTGTCTTGAAGTCAACATTCTCAGATATGAATATGGAAAGAATTGCTTATCCTTGGGTATTATTTGCTTAGAGTATCATTTTCCAACCTTTCACTTTAAGTCTGCTTTTGTTCTTCTGCTTAGATGTGTCTCTTAAAGGCAGCATACAGTTGGGTTTTGCTTCTTGAACCAATTTGCTACTTTGTGCCTCATTTTTTTTATTCAATTTTATTTTAATTTACTGGTTTACATAATTCTAGTGGCCCCCTGAACACCTCCCCCTCTCCTGTGTTCCCCACCACATCCTGTTTCCTTCCTCCTCACAACACACTCCTCCTAATTTTGCTTTTCTGCTCTCATCTCATCTATCATCCCATTTCCCATTGTCTACTTTCCCACTGGACCCTTTGATCCCGCCTCTGTCTCTATTCCATTCGTCAGTTCATATTGTTCATTGGATTCCTGAAATGAGTGAGGTCATATGGTATTTTTCTTTTTTTACCTGGCTTATTTCATTTAACATAATAGTTTTCAGGTCCATCCATGTTGTTGCAAAAAGTAAGATTTCCTTCTTTTTCATGACCCCATAGTATTCCATTGTGTATATGTACCATTGCTTTTTAATCCACTCATCCACTGATGGACACTTGGGCTGTTTCCAGATCTTGGCTGTTGTAAACAATGCTGTAATAAACATGGGGGTGCATTTCTTCTTTTGAATCAGTGATTTGGTATTCTTAGGATATACTCCTAAAAGTGGGAATATATGGCTGGGTCAAAAGGCAGTTCCATTTTTAATTTTTTGAGGAATCTCCATACTGTTTTCCACAGTGGCAGCACCAATCTGCATTCCCACCAGCAGTGCAGGAGGGTTCCCTTTTCTCCACACCCTTGCCAGCACTTACTATGTGTTGGTTTGTTCATGAGCACCATTCTTACTGGTATGAGGTGGTATCTCATTGTGGTTTTAATTTGCATCTCTCTAATGATTAGTGATGTTGAGTATTTTTTCATATGCCTATTGGCCATCTGTATGTCCTCTTTGGAGAAGTGTCTATTCATTTCTTTTGCCCACTTTTTGATTGGATTGCTTGTCTTCCTGGTGTTGAGTTTTACAAATTCTTTATAAATTAGGTTATTAACCCCTTATCAAACAAAATGTCAAATATGTTCTCCCAGTGTGTAGTTTGTTTTTTTATTCTGTTCTTATTGTCTTTAGCTGTGTAAAGGCTTTTTAGTTTAAGATAGCCCCATTTATTCATCCTGTCCTTTATTTCACTTGCCCATGGAGATAAATCAGTAAATACATTGCTGCGAGAGATGTTAGAGAGCTTACTGCTCATGTTTTCTTCCAAGATGATAATGGTTTTATGACTTACATTCAAGTATTTTATCCATTTTGAGTTCATTTTTGTGAATGGTGGAAGTTGGTGGTCTAGTTTCATTTTTTTGCAAGTACCTGTCTAATTTTCCCAGCACCATTTGTTAAAGAGACTGTCTTTACTCCATTGCATAATCTTACCTCCTTTGTCAAATATCAATTGTCCATAAAGGAGTGGGTTTATTTCTGGGTTCTCTGTTCTGTTCCATTGATCTATATGCCTGTTCTTATACCAGTACCAAGCTGTTTTGAATACAATGGCCTTGTGCTATAACTTCATATTAGGAAGTGTGATACCACTCACTTTATTCTTCTTTTTCAAGAATTCTGAGGCTATTCATGTTCTTTTTTGGTTCCATATAAATTTTTGGAATATTTGTTCTATATCTTTGAAGTATGCCCTTTTACCACCCTTATTTAACATAGTTCTGAAAGTCCAAGCTATAGCAATCAGACAAGAAGAAGAAATGAAAGGCATCTAAATTGGAAAAAAAGTAAAACTATCATTATTTGCTGATGACAAGATACTGTACATAGAAAACCCTAAAGTCTGTCAAAGAAAACTACTGGACCTGATAAATAAATTCAGCAAGTTGGCAGGGTATAAAATTAATATTCAGAAATTAGAGGCATTTTTATACACTAACAATGAACTTTCTGAAAGAAAAATTAAGGACACAATCCCCTTCACTATTGCAACAAAAAAAATAAAGTACCTAGGAGTAAATTTGACCAATGAGGTTAAAGACTTGTACTTGAAAAATTATAAAACATTGATAAAATAAATCAAGGAAGATACAAACAAGTGGAAGCACATATCATGTTCATGGATAGGAAGAATAAATATCATTAGAATGTCTATATTACCCAAGGCAACTTATAAATTCAATGCATTCTTATTAAATTACCAATGGCATACTTCAAAGATATAGAACAAATATTCCAAAAATTTATATGGAACTGAAAAAGAACACAAATGCCTCAGCAATTTTGAAAAAGAAGAATAAAGTGGGTGGTATCACACTTCCTGATATCAAGTTATAGTTCGAGGCCATTGTATTCAAAACAGCTTGGTACTGGCATAAGATCAGGCATATAGATCAATGGAACAGAACAGAGAACCCAGAGATAAACCCACACCTTTATGGACAATTGATATTTGACAAAGGAGGTAAGAGCATACAATGGAGTAAAGACAGTCTCTTTAACAAATGGTGTTGGGAAAATTAGGTACTTGCAAAAAAATGAAACTAGACCACCAACTTCCACCATTCACAAAAATAAACTCAAAATGGATAAAAGACTTGAATGTAAGTCATGAAACTATGATCATCTTGGAAGAAAACATGGGCAGTAAGCTCTACGACATCTCTCGCAGCAATGTATTTACTGATTTATCTCCATGGGCAAGTGAAATAAAGGACAGGATGAATAAATGGGGCTATCTTAAACTAAAAAGCCTTTACACAGCTAAAGATAATATGAACAAAATAAAAAGACAAACTACACTGGGAGAATATATTCGACATTTTGTTTGATAAGGGATTAATAACCAAATTTATAAAGAATTTGTAAAACTCAACACCAGGAAGACAAGCAATCCAATCAAAAAGTGGGCAAAAGAAATGAATAGACACTTCTCCAAAGAGGACATACAGATGGCCAATAGGCATATGAAAAAATACTCAACATCACTAATCATTAGAGAGATGCAAATTAAAACCACAATGAGATACCACCTCATACCAGTAAGAATGGTGCTCATGAACAAACCAACACATAGTAAGTGCTGGCAAGGGTGTGGAGAAAAGGGAACCCTCCTGCACTGCTGGTGGGAATGCAGATTGGTGCTGCCACTGTGGAAAACAGTATGGAGATTCCTCAAAAAATTAAAAATGGAACTGCCTTTTGACCCAGCCATATATTCCCACTTTTAGGAATATATCCTAAGAATACCAAATCACTGATTCAAAAGAAGAAATGCACCCCCATGTTTATTACAGCATTGTTTACAACAGCCAAGATCTGGAAACAGCCCAAGTGTCCATCAGTGGATGAGTGGATTAAAAAGCAATGGTACATATACACAATGGAATACTACATGGCTGTGAAAAAGAAGGAAATCTTACCTTACCTTTTTCTATTGATGGACCTGGAAAAACTATTACGCTAAGTGAAATAAGCCAGGCATAGAAAGAAAAATATCATATGACCTCACTCATTTGAAGAATCCAATGAACAGTGTGAACTGAGGAACAGAATAGAGGCAGGGGTAGGATCATAGGGACCAGAGGGGGCCCTGGCCGGTTGGCTCAGTGGTAGAGCGTCGGCCTGGCGTGTGGAAGTCCCGGGTTCGATTCCCGGCCAGGGTACACAGGAGAAGCGCCCATCTGCTTCTCCACCCCTCCCCCTCTCCTTCCTCTCTGTCTCTCTCTTCCCCTCCCACAGCGAGGCTCCATTGGAGCAAAGATGGCCTGGGCGCTGGGGATGGCTCCTTGGCCTCTGCCCCAGGTGCTAGAGTGGCTATGGTCGCAACAGAGCAACACCCCGGAGGGGCAGAGCATCGCCCCCTGGTGGGCAGAGCGTCGCCTCCTGGTGGGCGTGCCAGGTGGATCCCGGTCGGGCGCATGCAGGAGTCTGTCTGACTGTCTCTCCCCATTTCCAGCTTCAGAAAAATACAAAAAAAAAAAAAAAAGGACCAGAGAGAAAGTGGTCAGTGGTCAGAGGGAAAGAAGATGAGAGGATTGGATCAGGGAAGGGAAAGAGATTAGTGAAATTATATATACATAACACAGCATTATAGAGAACAGGACAGCACATCCTGGAGGGAAGGGTGAAAGGCATTGGGGGGAGAAAACAAGAGGGGTGTCTAGGGGAAAACTGGGGGGGAATATATTCGGTGGGACACTTGAAGCTATGTAAACACAATAAATTAAAATCAATAAAAAAATTTTAAAAAAGAATATTAAGGTGCTAGATCAAGATTATCAAGAATGGATTTATATCTTTAAGGCATTAAACTAGTAAAACTTTTATGATTATATTAATATCTATTGCAATGTAACAAATTATGGCAAAATTTAGCAGCTTGAAATAACAGACTTTCATTATCTCACATGGTTTCAGAGATTTAATAATTCAAGAATGGCATATTTGAGTTGTTCTGGCACAGGGTTTTCCATGAGGTCACAATCAAAATTTCAGCCTGGACTGCAGCCATCTGAAAGATAAAGGGATCTACATCCAAATTCATTCACATGGTCATTGGTAGGTCTCAGATTTTCATTGGTTATTGGCCAGAAACTGCAATTCTTGGTCACTTGAGCTTCTTTATAAGCTGCCTGAGTGTCTTCATGACATGAAAACTGGCTTCCCACAGAGTGCATGATTCAAGAGAGAAAGTAATCAAAGCCCAAAACCTTTAAACTGAATCTTTTAAATGCCTTGTTATTTCTTCTGCCATGTTCTATTGGTCACTTAAGGCAGCATTGGTACTGTATGAGAGGAGACTACACAAAAGCATGAATGCCAGAAGGTAAGGATTGTTGAAAGCCATTTTTGAGGTAGCTACTTCAGTATGCAGCCATATATTAATTCAAAATTAAAACAATAGTCAAGTCAACCCAGGGTCTTGGATCTTATTTTCAGTTAAGAACTGGAATGTCCACTCATATGAGGAATCTAATGAACAATGTGAACTAAGAAACAGAATAGAGGCAGAGGCGGGGTCAAAGGGACCAGAGGGAAAGGGTAAGAGAGGATGGGATCAGAGAGGGGAAAGGGATTAGTGAAATTATGTATACATAACACAGAGACAAAGAGAGCAGGACAGCAAATCCTGGAGGGAAGTGGGGAGGGCATTGGGGGGGAGGGGGCAAAAGGGGTATCAAGGGGAACACAGGGGTGGGGGGAGAGGGAGATATATTTGATGGGACACTTGAATCTATGTAAACAAAATAAATTTAAATTTAAAAAATAAATAAATAACTGGAACCGAAGCCTTGAGGTTTTTCAAAATGAAGAGGTAAAACTGAAAAACCCATATAAAGTTAGGACCATCTTATGGTTACCTTATATGATAGATTAAGGGGAAGGGGGGGTACACATTTACCAGAACTGGGAGATGACAAAGAATCTTGTCTTGCCTGAGCTCTGAGCAAAGGAAACAAAGCCTTCTCTGAGAACCAGAAAATTCAAAACCATGGGTCTCAACCTCATACTGTGTTCAAATTTATACTACCCATATGGACTTAGAACCCTAAAATCAAGAAATTGATGCCAAAATTGGTCTTGATTTTTGATATTTCTCTGTAGTTCACTCACACATACTCAGAAAAGTTAGTCCCAAAACCCAAAACATAAAGGATTCCCATATAAAAATAAAAATAACAAAATTCTGTAAAACATGAGCTCACATTAAAAAATTCAAAGTATATAAGGAAACAATTCATTATAAATAAAAATCAACATATTTTTTAAAAAGAAAAACTAGAGGCTTCCAATCATTTAAAATAACAGATTGACAAAATAAACTAGAACATAATGTGTTCACACTTAAAATTATTCAAAACATAAATAAATTGAAAGACAAATTTTATAAAATTTAATTTCCAGCAATGAAGCTCATGATCATGGAAATTAAAAACTCAATAGGGGCCCTGGCCGGTTGGCTCAGTGGTAGAGCGTCGGCCTGGCATGCAGAAGTCCCGGGTTCGATTCCGGCCAGGGCACACAGGAGAAGCGCCCATCTGCTTCTCCACCCCTCCCCCTCTCCTTCCTCTCTGTCTCTCTCTTCCCCTCCCACAGTCGAGGCTCCATTGGAGCAAAGATGGCCTCTGCCCCAGGCGCTAAAGTGGCTCTGGTCGCAAAAGAGCAACGCCGGGCAGGGGCAGAGCTTCGCCCCCTGGTGGGCGTGCCGGGTGGATCCTGGTTGGGCGCATGTGGGAGTCTGTCTGACTGTCTCTCCCCATTTCTGGCTTCAGAAAAATACGGAAAAAAAAAAAAAAAAAAACCTCAATAGGTATGAGGTTGGTTGGCAATGGGGGAAGGTCACATGAGGAACCACCCACACCCATGACTGCCAAATAACCGGCCACACCCATACCCTCCAAAAGAAACAGCTTAGGAACATTTTGAAAAAGAACAACTGTCTGTCAGCCAATGAAATTTCACCACCCACCACCACCCTACCAACCCTATAAATTGCCCCCTATCCTCCCACCCCTGGCGGGAGAAGCTGTGTGACTTCCCTGGCCCTGTCTTGCGGATCAGTGAACCTCGCCCGGGATGCGCTCTAAATAAAGTTTTTGCTGTTCCACACTTGGCGACTACATCCTTCTTTCTTCCTCAGCGGAAAATACCTTACAATAGGTATTCAGCTTTAAAGATAAAGAAAATTCTGTCACATGCTACAACATAGATAAACCTTGAGGACATTATGCTGATTGAAATAAGCCAGTCAAAAAAGAATACTGTATGATTCTACTTATAGGAGATTTCTGGAGTCATCAAAATCATGAAGCAGAAAGTAAGATAATGATTGTCAAGGGCTGGGGGAAGGAAAATAGGAAATTACTGCTGAATGCGTATAGTTTTAGTTTTTCAAAAGGAAAAAGTTCTAGAGACCTGTTATACAACAATGTGAATATAGTTAACATTACTGAGCTGTATACTTAAAAATAGTTAGGAAGGTAATCATATGTTTTTTATCACAATTTAAAATTTTAACTTTTTAAAAATTCAATAAACACTTTCACCAAGATGGAATTGATATATTTTTTGCTATTCTTCTTACTAAGTACAATAAAAAATCATGGGCATTATATGTAAAACAAACTTAAGAAGTCTCTGAAAGTTGAACAGAAGAAGGCAGACAGGTTAGGGAGCTCAGGATTCAAAGAACAACTCAGCAGTGAGTTTCCTGAATTTTGTTTTTGCATCATATTATCCCAAACTTGGAGCTGAAGAAGTCAGCAACCCCGAAAATCCAATTTGCATAGACAACTTGTACCTGGGAATCACAAACATATAAGCAAAATTTAAAAATATGATTCTAAATGAGGTCACCTGGAGAGTGAGTATAGATTGAAAAAAAAGAAAGGCAAAGGCAGACTGCTGCCTCTGGAAGAGGAAGACAAAACAAAGGAGACCGACAAGGAGTGGTGAGAGAGATGGGAGACGAGACCAGTGATGTATATGCTAGACATTATACTAGTATTGATTCAGATTATCTCACTTACCTCTCAACAACCCTATGGTTTAGACACTAATATATCCTTTTTACAGATGAAGAAATTGAAGCTTATAAGCTAAATTACTTGCTCAATTTTCCACAAGAGAAAGAGGTAGTGCAAGCTTAAAATTCAAGACTGAAAGCAAATAGCACATTTTCAATTGATACACCACAGAAAGAAGTGGGTTTCAAAGCCTAATGGGATGATAGTCTGTTTACAAGTTATAGAGCTCAGGAAACCAGAAACCATTACAATTAGAGATCTATGGACTAACTTAGGTATAAGATGATAAGGGGTTAACTGGGAGAATAAAAATAGAAGGGAGAGCAACATTAGCAAGGAAACACAGCTTTAAAACTGATTACACCTGGGTAATAAAAAACTGTTACTCAAAGATGAATCCAAAGCCTCATGTTTGGTGATTGTGATTTTTTAAAAAATAGAAACTTGGTAGTGTGGAGAAGTCAGCTTGGGAGATGAGCTTGAAAACACTCCTGTGTTCCCCCTTCATATTCACACTAAACCACAGCCACAAAACTTCTGATACCAGATGTGTGGGTTTTCCACACATCAAGCAATACCCAGACTGGGAGTCCTGATGCTGCTGATAGAAATGGGGTCCTTTTGCAAGGAAAGCATTCTGGGGACCCACATGTGGGAGGACAAGGTATAGTGGTAAGATTTATTGTAGAAGCAAAATCAAAGGACTGCCCTGGGTTCCCAGTGTTTCATCTCCATCAGTCAGTCCTATTGTCGGAAAAGCCCAACCTTGTCTACATCAATCCCAGAAGAAAGGCCAAGGTCGAGAGATTCTGTGCCATTGGTTCAGTTTATATCAAAGCTTAGTCCGGTTTAGACTTTGTTCCTGTCTGGCTAGTGTAGTCTCTATTCTCAGCTGCACTTTGGCTGGTGCTCCATTGCTGTACCCAGGTTCATACTTGAAACCTGTGCTTGAAGTCTGCCCAGCTGCTGGACCTCAGGTGGCTGCTCGGCCCACGTGGTTGCTATGGAAAGAGAACGTGCAAGCTAATGGGCATTTATAATCAAGCAGGAGAGAAAGCTTTGTTAGCTTAGATTATACAATCTCAAATTGGGAAGGAACAGGCGCTTTTTCAAACTAACCAATCAATTTCCCGATCTTTGTGGATTAGAGTTGAGTCCTCCCCTAACCAACCCATTTTCTATATATTCCAGGGTCCTATTTTCCTTATCCAATCCAATTCTTTTCCCAAGTTAGGATCTTCCCTTTATGGTCTCCACCTTAGTTCCTACTGCTCGTGCCTCATAGTGGAAAGAACCACCCCTTGCTCCACTTGGCTTCCATTGTGCATGTGCTTACCTCCCCCTGCACCATCTTGACTTTATTAGGCATCCACCCAGCAGAGGAATTTCTTCTGCTGTTTTTATTCTTCCCTTGGTAATGACCAGTAATTATCCTTTATGCCCTTTCTGGGGATTAGGTCCCAAGTGCCAAAGATGCCGAGGTTCCCTGGGGAGACTATAAACACTGCAACTTCCTAGTGAAGCAATCTTATTGTCCAATTCAAGTCATTAGTTTAGTATGCTTATTAATGTTTGATTCACTTTGCTTGCTTTCTTCATTAATATCTAGCTACCTGTGCTAACACTATAATTGAATTCAGTTCTGACACTATCTACCTGGAGTTAGCATTAGATCACACAGGGTAAGGGGTTAGTTCCAAAAATTATACCACCCCACCTCTCTTCAGATGCCAATTATAAGTCTCAGATTGTCATTTACATTTCTGGCCAATTGGCTATAAACTAAGTTTCCTATTCCTCCCTCCTTGGGTTTAATAATTTGCTAAAATACCTCACAGAACTCAGAGAAACACTTAATTTACTGATTTATCACAAAAGGATTTGATAAAAGATATAGATGGGCATCCAGTTGGGAGAGATTCATAGGATAAGGTATGAGTGAAGGGGTATGGAGCTTTCATGCCCTCAGGCTTGCCCTCCCAGTACCTACATATGTTCTGCAATCCAGAAGCTCTCCAAAACTCACACTTTGGGGGCCCTGGCAACATAGTAGGTTTGTTTATACCAGCATCATCACACAGTAAGTAGTGCATTGTTCTACAACATTAAGATGGCTAGGCCCTGGCCAGTTGGCTTAGTGGTAGAGCGTTGGCCTGGCATGCAGGAGTCCCGGGTTTGATTGCCAGCCAGGGCACACAGGAGAAGCACCCATCTGCTTCTCCACCCCTCCCCCTCTCCTTCCTCTCTGTCTCTCTCTTCCCCTCCTGCAGCCAAGGCTCCATTGGAGCAAAGTTGGCCCAGGTGCTGAGGATGGCTCCATGGCCTCTGCCTCAGGTGTTAGAATGGCTCTGGTCGCAACAGAGCAACGCCTCAGATGGGTAGAAAATTGCCCCCTGGTGGGCATGCCAGTGGATTCCAGTCGGGTGTATGCGGGAGTCTGTCTGAATGCCTCCCCATTTCCAACTTCAGAAAAAATACAAAAAAAAAAAAAAAAAAGATGGCTACAACATCACTAGACAATAATAATTTTTCAGCTCCATCAAAATCTTGTGGAACTAGCATTGGACATGTGGTTTGTCATTTACTAAAACATCATTATGTGGCACATGATTATAGTTACTATATTAATACTATTAGGTGCTCCTATAATCTCTACCATATCAAGAGAACATTAGTTACTTCTCTTGTCAAAGAGCCTGTCTCTTATAATCCAGTACCTTCTAACTTGATGCTTCATGTTTGCTATGGTTTGAGAAATACAGTTACCCTTAATTCCATATAAATTAATAGTTGATGAACTCTAAAAGATTACCCTATAAGGCTTTAGGAGAAAGGCAGAGTGGCAGCCATTTAGCATATTAGTGCTTCCTTATATACTGGGTTGATTTTTTTTTTTTTTATGGTCAAGTAATCTGAATGTCTAAAGTTTCTGAAAGTTTGGGGAAATTTCTGTAATAATTTTACTGGCAAACTTGAAACTTGCTTTAGTACTGTCAAATGACAAAACTGAAACAATTTAGTAATAAGTTTGATGTCCTTTATTCAAGGGAAAACAATATATGGATTGGAGAAGCACACTGCCTCATAAGCAGTGGAACACTCTTCCTGAGGGATTTTTGAGGCAAGAGTGAATTTTATTAAGCATTAGAAGAGGCAATGCATGATTGGCTAGAAGATGGAGGATTTCCTTATAAGGTCAGCAGGTCCTAACTTTAAGATTAAGGTAAACTAGCTAAAGCTGAATTAGAGGATTATGATGGTATATGTGAGGTTTCCTTGATAATTTCCATAAATGCAGGCTGACAGGTTTAGATTTAAGACATGGGCCAGGCCACTGGCAACCTCCAGTGTGTGAGTCCCAATATACAAATTAACTTTACTGGTGTACATTGCCATGAGAAAAATGGGAATGAAAAAGTAAACCTTTTAAGTTAAAACAACTTTTTATTTATCCAATAGCCAAAGAAAATAATTAAGGCTTATATCTTTGTGTCATTCTTATTTAAACTGGTTTTAAAATAGAGAATTTCTTATATATTTAAGCCAAAGTTCTCTAAGTCTTTTAACCTTCTAAGCTCACCCTTTTCTTTAATATTCAACTAAAACACTTCAAGCATTAGATAACGTTTCCAGCCAGGTAATATGAGGTAAAAATCCATTGAGTGCCTCAGGAACTGGAAAAGAGGTTTTTTTGGATAATGATTATCAATAACCCCTAGGAAATCAGCAAAAGCTAACTGCCAGTGTAAATGATTCTGAAAACAAGAAGCAACATCAGCTCTTGTTAAGGGAAGGATGATAGTAGATGGATCATATCCCACAAGTTGGAGAATCTGTTCTCTTCCTTTAAGAATAAGTGAAGACATGAGATCAAAATAGGGGCAGAGAGATTTTATGGTAGAATTAGGTAAGAATAGCCATTCAACTAATTTATCATGCTGAACAATAACACCTGTAGGAGAATGTGGTGAATGAAAAATCAACAATTGAAGTGGTTCTTTATCCTGAATATGATCTAATTGAGCCTGATGAATTTTTTTCTTCCACTAATTGAAGTTCCTTTTCTGCTCCTTTGGTTAAAATTCTAGGGCAATTCAGACTAGAGTCTCCATGCGAAAGAGAAAATAAAGAAGAGAGTTTATGTGTCATAATTACCACTTTTGGTAGAAGCCAACAAATATTTCCTAATAATTTCTGTAAATCATTGAAGGTTTTAATGCTATCTTTGTGTATTTGTACTTTTGGGGGTTGCATTGTAGTGTGGTCTATGATAGTGCCTAAATAAAAGACCAGGACAGTCTGTTGAATCTTTTCAGGTACTATTTTTAAGCCAACAATTTGCACCTGTTTTTCTAAAGCAAAATAGACTTTAGTTCATTCTTCTTAGTTTCCTGCTGCTACAAGAATATTGTCCATATAATGGATGATGTAGCACTGAGGGAATTGTGACTGAACAGGTTCCAGGGCTTTAGCTACAAAGTTTTGATAAATAGTAGGGCTGTTAAGCATGCCTATGGCAATACCTTCCACTGAAATCTTTTCATTGGCTCTTTAGTATTAAAGAAATGTAGAGAAAAAGCAAATTTTTCTTGATCTTCCTGTGCCAAAGGTATAGTGAAAAAACAATCTTTTAAATCAATCACTGTTAATGGCCATTTCTTAGATATTAAAAATGGATTTGGTAACCCTGGTTGTAAAGCTCCCATAGTTGAATTACTGCATTTACTGTATGTAAATCTGTCAAAAATCTCCACTTTCCCATTTTTTTCTTAATCATAAATACTGGAGAATTCCATGGGCTAAATGATTCCTCTATATGTCCTTTTTCTAATTGCTCTTAATACTAATTCTTGAAGAGCCTCCGATTTTTCTTTAGTTAATGGCCACTGTTCAATCCAAACAGGCTTATCTGTTGTATATTTTAAAGGCACTGCTTGGGGGTTAGAGAGGAAGTTTTTGTGAACAGTAGCCACTAGATAAAATGCAACAGGTACTCTATTCCTTGTCTAAAGTACAATGCTTCTCAATTACTTGTAATAATTCTAAAAGTTTCACTTCACTGGCTTTAATCCCACCAGACTTCAACAATTGTTTTAAGAGACAGATATAGGCATCCTGAGAATGCCTTTACCACTTACCTGTGATGGACTGAGCCGAGGCCTCTATTGCCCCTCAGGGTCCTGCAGTTGTTTCTTTACCTTATTTATCACTCTGGTGATCCTTCTTCCAATCGGGTTCCTGTTCGGGCGCCAATTACTGAGACCAGCTTGGCAATGGGTATGCATGACAGGAAGGCACTGCAGGACTTAAAAACACACAAAACACAACATAAAGAAAATATGGGTACAGGGGACTCCTAGCCTCTAGGACTGAGAGCCCAGATCTCTGCAACCTCCTCATATTTACTCATTTATTTAATCATCAAGCAAATTAGCAGAGTATGGGTTAAATTAGCAGAGCATAGGTACAGGTGCAGAGAAGAATGATTAACTAAAATCTTTCAGGTATGCAGGAAAAGGCTATAGGGATCAGCTGCTTCCTTTAAACAATCTTATCAGTGCTTGCCATGGTGTTCCAAAGTCTGAACATTAGGGATTGTTTCAGAGCAGCATTCTAATCTCCGGCCATTTTCCTACAGGTATCATTTTCCTAAGGTTGGGAGCCCATGATCATTCTTTCTCTTGTCTTCTCATCACTTGAAACCATGTCAACATGATAGATTTTTTTTTAAGTGCCAGGGTCCCCAGTGCTATACCAGAAGATGCTCATACACATTCACATAAGCCAATAGTTAAAACTGTAACTATTGGTTTATGTGAAATTATGCAGAAATTCTGCAAGTTTGTTGTTAAACACAGCCATTATTTAAAACTAAATTACTGTATACAAGCTTAGACTTAAATAAATTGTATTTTATAAAGTAATAAGTACTTGGTGTTCAGCTCTTGGTCTAGGGCAGAAGACTGCAGTGTGGAGTGGCTGCCTGCCAATGGGCTATGCAGGCCCTGGCCTCAGTCCCAAGGTGTCATCAGTTGCCAGTGTGTGGCTGGCAGGAGTGAGAGAAGCATGGTACCAAAGCTGTTTGAATGTGGTACCATCCAAGAGCAGCCTCATAGTCCTTGTGCAGAAAAATGGTGACTGTGGAGACATGATGGAGAAGTTGTTTCTGTAAATAGCATGTCATGCAGTTTTCTTCTCTGGAACACAAATAAGACTATTACATGACACCAGGAGACTTTCTTTTTTCAGGCTAAAGTCCTATAGCAAGTATCATTTTTTTTTTTTTTTTGCTTACAATCCTCAGTACACCCCATACTAGGTGATGTTGCTTTTTAAATGTTGAATGCAGATGATGATAAGATGGTTGAGAAAAAGAAATTTTTTAAGCTGCAGAAGATCATAAGTGAACAGGATAACTTGAAGAGGGTAACCAATAAAACAGAGTGCCAGAAACCAACCCTTCAGGTATGTTTCTTTAAAATAAATAAGAGAAAGAAAACTTGACTACAGAGAATTTTAGAGATTTATGTAACATCCAGAAACAGAAGCCCAAGAAAAGGAATTCCTTCAGTTCTTAAAGGTTTGAGTTTCGTGAGGAAAGAAGACGGCAGAGTGGGTCCTTTATTTTTCACTAACACTAAAAATAGAGACAATTCTTTGGGAAAATGTGAAAAAGCAGTTGTCAGCAGGAGAGAACATTAGTTTGAATCATTTCAGGTCATTTTGTCATTTTACAATATGGAAGACTTTGCTATTTCCATGCAGATGTTTACTTTAGCTCATTGCCCTGTCAGAGTAGCGAAGTATAAGAGAGCTATGAAAGTGGCAACAGGACAGGAGCTTTCAAACAATATTATGGACACCATATTCAAGGTCCTTAATTTGGATGGTGATGAATGTTTTAGTTATAAAGAGTTTCTTGGGATGTTAAAAAACAGGATTCATTGGGGTTTATGGGTACACAATAACTAAGTATACAATACTGAAAATGTAGAAGTCTGGAAACAAGCTAGAATGATCTGTTTTAGAAAAAGATCATGTAGAATTTTATTGCTTCAAATGTTAGAATTTGGGATTTTTTTTTAGGTATTAGTTTTGTTTTTTTTTTACAGAGACAGAGAGAGTTAGAGAGAGGGATAGATAGGGACAGACAGACAGGAACGGAGAGAGATGAGAAGCATCAATCATTAGTTTTTTGTGGCGACACCTTAGTTGTTCATTGATTGCTTTCTCATATGTGCCCTGACCGTGGGGCTACAGCAGACTGAGTAACCCCTTGCTCGAGCCAGCAACCTTGGGTCCAAGCTGGTGAGCTTTTGCTCAACCCAGATGAGCTCACGCTCAAGCTGGCGACCTTGGGGTCTCGAACCTAGGTCCTCCACATCCCAGTCCAATGCTCTATCCACTACTCCACCACCTGGTCAGGCCCAGATTTTTTTTTGAGAGAGAGAGAGAGACAGGAAGGAAGAGAGATGAGAAGCATCAACTTGTAGTTGCATCACTTTAGTTGTTCATTGATTGCTTCTCATAGGTGCCTTGATGGGGGTAGGGGGTTCTCAAGCTGAGCCAGTGACCCCCTGCTTAAGCCAGCAACCTTTGGACTCAAGCCAGCAACCTTTGGACTCAAGCCAGCAATCTTGGGATCACATTGATGATCCTGTGCTCAAGCCAGTGACCCCACACTCAAGCTGGTGAGCCTGCATTCAAGCTGGATGAACCCACACTCAGGCTGGATGAGCCCATGCTCAAGCTGGCAAACTCAGCATTTTGAACCTGGGATCTCAGTGTCCCAGGTATAGGTTCTATCCACTGTGCCACCACTGGTCAGGCGTACCAGATGTTTATCTTCTTAAGTCTTCATTGATTCCCTTTGTAATATAAAGATGCCTAGTATTTGCTTTCTGATTCAATATTTTCTTAATAACTTTAATTAACAAATTTAGTAGAAAGTAAAGAAAGTATTCTTTTACAAAAACAGATACTGTGTTCTGTCAGAGGCCTAGAATTGAAGTAATGCTTTGTATTTTGATAAAAAATTAAAAAACTAGCTATTCATTTCTTAGACACAAAATGTTCTCTGGAAAGTTCAACAGTATTTATAGAAGCAAGTAATATAATAATATCCAGGGCCTGTATCAATTCTACAAGTCCTGATATTCCTAGCAGGGCAAATTAAGTTAACATTTCAGGTTTTCTTATATGTACCTCTATCTCCTAAACTTCTTGTATATTTTATTTCAGTTAGCTGTATATTAGTTGTATTTGAAATAACATATAAATTTCAATATTTTACCTGAAAACAGAATAAAATATTTATAAAGATACAAAGAAAAAAAGCATCCATTTTCTAATTAGTTAACTATACTATTTTATATTCTTGAGACTTTTTTACATTCATTGTATGTGCATGGTGGAAACACTATATAATGGTACACATATTTATGCAAATCATTCCACAGAAATAGACAAGAGCTATTGTAAGGTCGGTGGATAATGAGGGATGGTCACGTGGGGAACTCAAACCCGCGAACTTTGGCTAGGATCGCCCACAACCAAGCGCGCCAAAAGAAGCTTCACAGGAACCCTTTGGAAAAAGCAACCATCTGCCAGCCAGTGAGATTTCACCACGTCATATTAGCTCGGCCACCCTAGGGACCCTTTAAATATCTCCCACGCGAGTCACCACTTGTGACTTCCCTGGCCTCCATCTTTCCTCGGGGCCAGGGAACCTCACTGGGCGGGATGCATGCTTTGTACTCAGTAAAGCATTTTGTTATTCCACACTTTGCGGCTCCGGCCCCCTTCCTTCCTTCCTTCTCTTCCTTACAGCTATAAATCAGGGGTTGTATGTTTTGTTTGTTTTATTCAGTTAGAGAGATTGATGTTAAACATTACCAGCACACCACATCACCTCCCCCTAGAGAAAAACTGAAACACACCTGTTACTCCATTACCCAGACCAATTTTAACTCTTTGTCAGAGTAGTTTCCTTTTTAGAACTGGCTCTGGGGCCTATATCTGAACAAGGAAGCTTACACAGGATCTTTTTTAAAACCCTATAGACTTCCACTTCTCAGATAAATTTTGTCACACCCATAAAATTTGCAACTCTTGCTGGGGGGTTTTTTAATATGCACTTATGAATTTTGACTAATTCTGATTTCTTCAATAACAACTACTGACACAACTACTCAGTACTGAAATAGCTAATGAGAAATCAGAGTGAAAGAAGAGGGCAAAGAAATTGGTCATAATTTTGGAAAAATTGAATCCCCTTTATAGGAGGGAGTTAGGAAAGTCTGAGTTGTTGAGGGGAAAATCCTAAAAATAAAGCTAACAGAAATTCTTTTGTCTGTGAGGGAGATAATAAAAGAGGAGAGCGTCCCTTTCTATGGTTTGAGTCATTTCCTATTTTAAATTCTTCCTGTTTGCTTTTGGTTTTTCTACAAATTAATTGTGAGTCTAACGTTCAAGCTTATGTTCCCTCCCAGGTCATAATTACCACAGCCCTGGTATTGGGGTAAATGTGCTGGGTGGGGACTGAAGCACTTTGATGTTGAAAGCTTTTAGAAAACATCAGATATTACTTCTAAATTTACAAATTTTCCAATTGCTGTGAGCCTATCTGATTAAACATGTACCTACAAGCTTTAGACCTAGTTCTGGTCTGAACACTCCCTCTCTTTCTCTCTCTCTCTCTCTCCTTTCCTTTCTTCCTCCTTCTCTCTTTTTATTCTTTCTAATCTGTTCCTCTTCTGTCTTCCTTTCTTTCTGGGTTTGTTTTTTTTTTAGTGTTGCTTTTAGTACTTTAACTCTATCTCATTTGGGAGTGCTGTCACAAGGAAAGGAAGTAAGAGTCTAAGTGTAAGAATTTGAGGCTCATAACTGAACTACGTCTACTCAACCAGAGGCATGAGAAAAAGGCAAATAGATAAGAGGATAAAACAAAACTGTGTTCCTTTGAAAGAAGAACAATAAAAGTGAAACTTCTTAGTCTGTTTTACTTTTTTTTTCAAATAATGTAATTACCTACATCTGAGAATAATAACAGCTTAACTTTCTGAGGCTACTTTCTTTTAGAGTGTTTATTCAAGTACCTAAAAAGAACATTGACTTTGTAGTGGGACAGACCGAAGAGTAGTCTTGGCCCCTTCTCACTAGCTGTCTAACCTTGTATAAACTGCCCAACTTCTTTAAGCCTATTTCCTCAAAGCCCATGCTCAGACGGGCCTTGAGGGCATGGCTTGCTATTACTGGCCAGTGTTACTCTGATTAGTCACTGACTGTGTTGTACCAGTTGCTAAATATTTTTAATCAATTCTAAGTAGATTAAATGTGTAAAGAAACCTTCACAAAGTCTGTTTGGACCATAATAGTAAGTATTCAATAAATTTTAGCTATCTCAATTATTTTCTTATCCACCCACCCCTCAACATCATCACCAACACAGCTCTTTTTGGAAACAGTATAAATAAATAAATAAATAAATAAATAAATAAATAAATAAATAAAGTATCACTGTTTTTTTTCACAGCTTAGATAAGGGAAAACTTAGACACAGAGGTAAATGAACTAAGAACACTGTAGTCAGAGACACCAGCAGTTGATCAAGGCTCCTCATACCTCATTTAGAGCTTTAACCACAAGGCTTCAATTCTCCCTGGTGATCAGTTAATAGTTTTAAAGTGGAAAGAACTTAAACTTTGGAGTCAGAAATATCTGGGTTCAGATTCTATTCTTGCTACATTATCTGTATGATCTTAAACAAGTACACAACCTTTCTGAACCTCAGTTACGTTTGTGTAAAATGGGACCAATATAAATAAATGTTTAAGTGGGGTAATTCATGTGTCAAAGGAGCTTAAAATGAGGTTTGTTTGTTTTAGTTTGAGCTAAGTATCAAAAAATAATAATAATAAAACAATAGATGCTGAGCTTTCCCCACATTAGAAAGCTTGATTACTTTTTCAGGAACTTATAAACAAGATGACCAAAAACTGGCTTTGTGCCCCTTGATACATCAGCTACAAACTATATCAGAGGATGAAGTTGAAGAAAAGGGAAAGAACAAAATTTCCTGGAAATTGCTGTGAGAATGCTGTGTTGTATGCAGCATGGAGCTGGAAGTGGGGGTTTCTCCCTCACCTGAAGCCAATGGGACAGGCTACAAGAAAACCCTCAGTGTCAGATCATTCAGAGTTATAGGGGTTCACTGGAGTTTGAGGTATGTAAGAACTGTGAAGAGAGGCTGTGAATAGATGAACCTGAGGCCACAGAGCAGAGAAATAAAAGAATACTGACCATCCATAGTTGGAGGAACAGAAATGTAGGACGGTTTCCCCAACCAATATTAAAGAGAAAACTGTTGTGGCAGAATGGAACGCAGAAAGCCAACCGACACTCGGAGAGTTGGAGAACTGATTTATTACACCGGCAGGCTCAGAGGAGTTGGTTCTCTGAAGTCTGAGCCCCGAATGGCAGGGTCTTTGGAATTTTAAGGTCACATGGTTGGGCAGGGTTACAAGGTATGCAAAATGCAGAAGTAGGTTTACAGAAGCTAAAAAGGCGGAATTAGGACAAAAAGCAGTAATATCCATATTAAGGTAAAGCATTTTGCTTTTCATCATGGAGTCATAACCATATCAAAACCACAGGCTGAAAATGGTATCAGTTTTGCTCAAAGACCATAATACCAAACCTAGATCTAATGCTTAATCTAATTGAAATTTCAGCCTCTCCAGAAACACATTGTAATCAACCAGTCTGGAATTTTCTGGTCAATACCAATGAAGTAATCTGTCACATGGGCCCTTTTCATTAACCCATAGAAAGAAGAGGTAGTCTCCATGATAAAAACCCTTCCCATTCTCCACCCCTAAAGAAAAGATGCCTAGGCCCCAAAATAATCCTTTCCTTTCTTTTGTTAATAGCTCCCTTGCCCTGCCTTTTTCTTCTAAAAGCCTTTCATTTTGTACAACCCTTCAGAAAGCCTTTACAGTTGCTGGATGAGATGCTGCCCAATTAATGAATCACTTAATAAAGCCAATTAGATCTCCAAATTTACTTGGTTGAATTTTGTTACTTAACATAGATATACGCTGTCCAAGATGGTGTGGGGGAAAAGAAGAAAAGAAAGAAAGAAAGAAAATGTTTTTTGGGGTGGGGGAGATAAGATGGCCACAGAGTAGGTGGACGTTCCAACTTCCACATCCCAGAACCAAAGTGGATTACAACTTAATTTTGAGAGCAGTCATCTTGAAATACCAACTTTGGACTAAACCAGTGATGGGCAATCTTTTTAGCTTGGTGTGTCAAAATTCGCCAAAAAACCAAGCATAACTCAGGTGGTGTGTCACTTCAAGAAAAACGGCCTAACCGAAAGTCCTGGAACTAGACGCTCTGTGCTGGAGTTCTGCTGTTTTGGCCTACACACCTCCGGCACAGAGTGTCTACTACAGCAAATGTTTTATACTCGGCTACTGCACCTGGCTGTGAAGGAGCCAAAGATGAATCGTCCTTCTCGGAATGCGGCCCCAAACTTCTCTGGTATGCGACTGCATGCGGCCGCATGTCATCAAAAATGGCTACGTGTGTCAGTGCTGACACGCATGTCATAGGTTCTCCATCACCAGACTAAACTAAGAGGATTCTACAGCCAAGGACCACCAAAGAACCCACACTGAGACTGGTAGGAAAGGCACAACGCGGAAAGGGCTGCCCTGCTCCTGGGAGTGAGCAGCAGCCCAGAGGGACTCTCGCGATGGGGAGGATTGTTCAGCGAGTTGTGGGTTGTGGGTCCTCAGCCCCAGAACTGGAGTCCCAGCCTAGAGCCCTGGAGCCTAGAAGGGGCAAACCGACTGTATTTGGCTGAGAAAGGAGCCTAGATACTGTTTGAGAGGAGACAGAACTCTCAGACCCAAGCTTCGTATTAAAGAGATCACATGGAAAACCTCTCTCACAGCCACCTGCCCAGGGCTCTGGTAGTGGGGAGCATTAGGAGGACTGGAGTTGCCAGGGCAAGGTGTGGCCTCAGAGTCACAGGTGGAGACATTTTGATAGATGGACACCAAAACCCCTGGGCTGAATCACTCCCCAAATCTAGTGAACATTTTTCCACAGAGCAGCAACACCAGCAAAGGGAAGAAATTACCCCGCCCACCAAGGCTCTCCTGCTCCAGTCAGCGCAAAGAGGTGCTTAAAGGCACGTAGCACGTTAGGGACACAGGTAGTGAGTGCAACAGTCTGAGCTACACCACCGCCCACGCTGCTGAGTGCTTGCAGGAAGCGGGCAGGGGGCATATCTGCGGAGCCAGGATGGCACCAGCAAGCAAATGCGGGCCCACCCGCAAAGGCAGAAGCCAAGGTGGCCACTGCAGAGGTCTGAAGTAAGCATGCGAGACTGCCCTGGGTGCAAACTCAGGCTACTGTGGGGGCAGCACAGGCGGGCTGGCCCGTGGAGATGGGGGAAGCCGCAGCAGCTGCAAAGGTCGGAGCGAGCCAGCAAATCCACCCATGCCTGAGCCCAGGAGACTGTGAAGGAGGCACAAGCAGGGGCGCATGCGAGCCAGCCCCTGGAGTTGGGAGCCCCCAGCCACTGAAGAGGTCCGAGCTCGAACGCAATCCCGCCCTACCTTGGAGGTGGAGAGGGCCCAGAGGACAGCAGAGGAGGTCCAAGCAACTGCGCACAGGCTGGCTCGTGAAGGCAGAGGCCACTGCAACTGATGTAGAGGTCCGAGCTCGCACGCAATCACGCTTGCGGCGTGGACCCGCCAGGGCACAACGGAAAAGGTTTGAGCAGCTGTGCGCAGCCCACCCATGAAGGCAGAAGCCAAGGAGACAGCTGCGCTGGTCTGGACTCCTGTGCAATGTCGCCTGCGGTGTGGGCCCACCCCTGGCAGCGGCTGAAGCCCAGGCAGCAGAAGAAGCAGTTCAAACGGGTGTGTGCAAGCTGCCGGTGGTGGCGAAAGCCGCAACAAGCCCCTGCGGAGGTCCAAGCTCGCACTCAATCTAGTGCACAGTGTGAGCCCACTCTTTGGCGGTGGCTAGGGCCTGGGCAACCTCGGGATCACTCCGAGCAGGTGCACATGGGTACACCTGGGGCCATGGAAGCTGTGGTGGCCATGCAGGCGGGCAGGCCCTGGCAGCACCCAAACCCAAAAGCTCAAAGCGGCAACAGCTGCAGCGGGTCCAGTGGACAGACCACACATTGGGAGCACAAAGGCCACACCCACTGATCCCCAGAGACCACACCCTTCTGAGTGCTGAAAAGAAAGAAAAAGCAAAATAAAATAAAATAAATAAAAAGTCTGGATAGAAAAATATCTGAGGCTAAGGGGCAAGCCACATCCAATACCGTACCTAATCACTGAATTACACTACTGAGCCCAACAACTAGCCAGCAATAAGAGGCAGTAGAAAGCAGATCTCGGGGAAACTTGAACTTTCAAAGGAACTTCCCCCAGGCCAAGAGTAGATAAAAGTTAGCCTAAGAATACAGCTGATATTTACAGCAGCACCTGGGCCTAGCAGAGGCAGCCATAAGATCTGGATTGCCTGTAGCTCCAAAAGGGTTGATAAGAGCCAGTCATAGGCAGTGACCCCCACCAATCTGTGCCAGGCTCTGGCGAGGGAGGTCCAAAGCAGGTACATCCAGCAGTCAGATACAAAGAGCATCAGTTCAGTACCTAAAAACCCTTGTTAGAGTGGTAGCTTAAGGACGAGCTCCTCACACCTGACCCACCTAAGACATAGAAAACGCTGACACAAATAACAAAAAGAATAGTGATAGCAAGTAAGTAGCCCACAGCTACTTACAAGAGATGATGCCAACCCGAAAAGACCTAGAAACAACACAACTGAAAATTAGAGGCAGACAATACGAATCCTAGACTCAACTAGCCACACAAACAACACACCCAGAGGAAGAGTGTATACACAGACAAAATGGGAAGAACAAGAAATACAATCCAAATGAATCAACAAGAGAAATCCCCAGAAAAAGAAGTGAGTGAGGTGGAAATAACCAAATTACCAGATGCAGAGTTTAAAATAATGATTGCTAGGATGCTCAAAGATCTTAGAGCAACAATGGATGGACATAATGAACACCTAAATAAAGAGATAACAAGCATCAAAAAGGACACTGAAATCATAAAAAAGAACCAGACAGAAATGACAAACAAAATATCAGAAATGAAGACTACACTAGAAGAAATTAAAAATAGGCTCAATGGCCTGACCTGTGGTGGCACAATGGGATAAAGCATCAACCTGGAATGCTGAGGTTGCCAGTTTGAAACCTAAGATTGCCTGGTCAAGGCACATATATATGGAAGTTGATGCTTCCTGCTCCTCCCTCTTCTCTCTCCCTCTCTCTCTCTCTCTCTCTCTCTCTCTCTCTCTCTCTCACTCCTCTCTAGAAATAGATAAATTCTTTAAAAAAAATAGGTTCAATGAAGCAGAAGATCAAATCAGCAACTTAGAGGATAAGATAAATGAGAGCACGAAAGCAGAATAGCAAAAAGAAAATAGAATAAAAAATTCTGAGGAAACTCTGAGAGCTCTGTGACAATAATGAAGAGAAACAATATCCGTATAATAGGGGTTCCTTAAGGAGAAAAGAAAGAACAAGGGATAGAGAACCTGACTGAAGAAATTATAGCTGAAAATTTCCCTAAATTGATGCAGAAAAGAGTTACACAGGTTCAAGAAGCAGAGAGTAACCCATTAAAAAAGAACCCAGGCCTCCCGAGAGTAATGGCGGAGTAGGAAGCGATACCGATAAATCTCCCCCAAAACTCAACAAGATCTTCAACCAGAAACAGAAAAACCTATACTTGGAGCTTCCAGATTCTTCGCAATACACCCAAAGGTATGATTGAGTGAAAAATTGGCTAAATATATAACCAAACCCCGAAGGAAATAGGGAGTAAGAAATGCTCCTCCTTCCTCACTAACCTAAACAGGGCGGCTTTCTCTGGTAACTGTGAATATAGAAACTGAGGCGGGCAAAGGGGGTGAATAGATCCAGGCCCCCGCAGCAAAAACGGCCGAACCAGGCTGTGGCTCAGAGATCCAAGCCGAGGAAAATCTGATCCTGTGGCAACCCGGGCAATACAAGCTAACACTCGCGCCAAACCCAAACAAAGAAAGACAAGCGGAGCGACCATTTTACCCGGTCTCCTGGTCGGTGCGCAGTTAGTGGAAGAGAGATTTCTTCCTAAGCCGCGGAAGTGGGTGCCCGTGTTGCCCCACGGAGAGGCAGGGTCAGAGGCCTTTCTGTGGGCTGAGGGCAGAGTCTCTGGGCAGCCCCAGCGCCCTGGGAAAGCCACGCACGGGAGGGAGTGAGAACTAATCCCAACGGTGGAGATTTTCCGTGCTGGAGGCTGTTTCACTCAGAGGGAACCACGGCCGGCCTCATATCCTGGTTTGCGCGCACAGATAAGGAGTGAGCGATTCCTCCGAGTGCCTCGGCAGTGCGCGCCCGTGTTATCACAGAGAGGGGCAGAGTCAGGGGCCTTTGTGTGGGCAAAAGCGGAATCTCGGGCCACCCCAGCGCCTTGCAAAAGCCGCACATGGGGACGGAGCGAGACTCAATTCCAACGCTGCAACTTTTCCCTGCGGTTGGGGGTTTCACTCAGAGCGTGAGACTGCTGGCCGGATATCCTGGTTGCAGACAGTGAGTGAGAGTTTCCTCCAAGCGCCCCGGAAGTGGGCGCCCGCTTGTGTTACCGGATAGAGTGGCAGAGCCAGAGGTCTTCGAGTGGGCGGAAAGCCCGCCTGATTATGCTAGCAGCTCTGACTGACTGAGCCTTACCCAGAGCCCTGTGCTGAGTGGAAATAGAGTGAGGAGTTGCCAGCAATTTGAGCCTCTTACTATCCAGGCAGAGGCAGCAGCAACCCCATACCTGGACTATCAGGCTACTAATTGAGGAAGGAAAGACTAGGAGAAAGGCTCCAGGAACACGGACTCTCTCACTGTCCGAGCCTATAAATGCTAATGAGCCTCGACTCCCAACGAGAATAAAGCACAATACATGACATTGCCATAGAGACTTATCAACTGCAAACCTCTACCTGAGCGTGCCAAAGGGGCAGAACCCGGGGTACAGAGTCACCGACCAGGAAGAGGGAGAGAAAAGAAAAAGCAAGAAGATAACCTCTCAAAATCAAGAATAATCTGCAGACTTTATAACCTATCCCATTTTATTATATTTGTTCGTTTGTTTCTCTTATCTTCATTCTTGAGACTTTTTTTTCCTCCTCCAATTTGGCCGATTAACTCTCTGCCAGTCTTACTCTCTCCTCTCCTTGAACTACACTACCCATAAGTGTTACATCTCCCATTATCATTTCTCTTCTCTTCCTTTCTCTCTATGAGGGTTGCACTCCAAAACCCTTAACTCTCTCTCTCTCTCTCCTTTCTTTTTTCTTCTTTTAGTGGTTCCCTCTTTTTTTCTCTCTCTCTCTTTCTTTTCTCCCTCTATATTAGTTTCTTCCTTTCTCCTTTACATCTCCTCTCATTCAAACCTCAATAACAAACAAATTATCTTATCTGGGACTCAAACCTATGTTTGTGGCATTTTGGGGGGTTTTTACTTCACCTTTTTAACTCACTAGCAGTGCTCCCATCCCTGGCTCTCCATATTATCTAGTTCTTGTTCCACTAAATACAATAGTAAGTTTTTAATTTGTCCCGCCATTTTTCCATTTTCCTCTTATTCCTCTCATCATAACTCTTAGAAAACCAACACCTAAAAGCAAATCATTTTATTCTTGACCCAAATTTTTTCCTTATTTGCTTTTTGTGGGTCCATACGCTCTTTTTTTTTTCTTTTTTCTTTTTTTTTTTTTTCCTTTTTTTTTTTTTTTTTTTTTTTCTTTCTCTCTTTTTTGCCCCTTTATTACTTTTCCCCAATTCAGGCCCTCCATCACAGGCATTGTTTGTTATAACTCACAGTCCACCACAAGATTTTCTCAAGAAAGAGGGGAGAGGAGAGGAGAGGAAAAAAAGAGGGGGGGAATAATTTCCTTTTTTAAAAATTTTTATTTTATTTTATTTTTCTTTATTTCATTATTAATTTTTTTTTAAAAAAAACAACTCTTTTCGATTTGTTATTTTTTTATTTTTTTTAACTTTTTATTCTTTATTAAATCTCAATAATACTATCAACAAAACCACCCTCAGATGCCATTAAGGAAGAGAAAATCGAATATCATGGATACAAAAGAAAGAGAGGTAACACAGCTAGATGAGGAAAAATCTATGGAGAAAAAATTTAATATATTGGAAACCTTGGAGCTAAATGACAGAGAATTCAAGATAGAAATCCTAAAAATCCTCCGAGATATACAAGAAAACACAGAAAGGCAATATAGGGAAATCAGAAAACAACTCCATGAACACAAAGAATATATGTCCAAGGAAATTGAAACTATAAAAACAAATCAAACAGAGATGAAAAACTCAATTCACAAGCTGAAAAACGAAGTAACAAGCTTAGCTAATAGAACAGGTCAGATAGAAGAGAGGATTAGTGAAATAGAAGACAAGCAACTTGAGGCACAACAGAGAGAAGAAGAAAGAGACTCAAAAATTAAAAAAAATGAGATAGCCCTACAAGAATTATCTGACTCCATCAAAAAGAATAACATAAGAATAATAGGTATATCAGAGGGAGAAGAGAGAGAAAATGGAATGGAGAACATACTTAAACAAATAATTGATGAGAACTTCCCAAGCCTGTGGAAAGAACTAAAGCCTCAAGTTCAAGAAGCAAACAGAACTCCAAGTTTTCTTAACCCCAACAAACCTACTCCAAGGCATATCATAATGAAATTGACACAAACCAACAGCAAAGAAAAAATTCTCAAGGCAGCCAGGGAAAAGAAGAATACAACATATAAAGGAAGGCCCATTAGATTATCATTAGATTTCTCAGCAGAAACTCTACAAGCTAGAAGAGAGTGGACCCCAATATTTAAAGTCCTGAAAGAGAGGAACTTTCAGCCACGAATACTATACCCATCAAAGCTATCCTTCAAATACGAAGGAGAAATAAAAACATTCACAGATACAGAAAAGATGAGGGAATTTATCATCAGAAAACCCCCACTCCAGGAATTACTAAAGGGGGTTCTCCAATCAGATACAAAGAACAAAAAAAAAACAGAGCCACAAGTAAAAGCTCCAAGAAGAACACAATAAAACCAAATTTAAACTGTGACAACAACAAAAAGAAAGAGGGGGAGAAGACGGAGATTAACAGTAGCAAAGGACGATGGAGTGCAAAAGTACTCACAAAATAGTTCACTACAATGAACAGGGTAGGGACCCTTTTCATTACTCAAAGGTAACCACCATTGAAAAAACCACCACAGAAGCACATGAGATAAAAAAGATAGCAACAGAGGAAAGATGTATGGAATACAACCAAATAAAAACAAAAGATAGAAAAACGAAAGAGAAGGATCAAACAAGACACAAAACTAACAGAAAGCAAGATATAAAATGGCAATAGGGAACTCACAAGTATCAATAATTACACTAAATGTAAATGGATTAAACTCACCAATAAAAAGGCACAGAGTAGCAGAATGGATTAAAAAAGAAAATCCAACTGTATGCTGCCTACAGGAAACTCATCTAAGTAACAAGGATAAAAACAAATTCAAAGTGAAAGGCTGGAAAACAATACTCCAAGCAAATAACATCCAAAAAAAAGCAGGTGTAGCAATACTCATATCGGATAATGCTGACTACAAGACAGGAAAAGTACTCAGAGACAAAAATGGCCATTTCATAATGGCTAAGGGGACACTGAATCAAGAAGACATAACAATTCTTAATATATATGCACCAAACCAAGGAGCACCAAAATATATAAGACAGCTACTTATTGATCTTAAAACAAAAACTGACAAAAATACAATCATACTTGGAGACCTCAATACACCGCTGACGGCTCTAGATCGGTCATCCAAACAGAGAATCAACAAAGACATAGTGGCCTTAAACAAAACACTAGAGCACCTGGATATGATAGACATCTACAGGACATTTCATCCCAAAGTGACTGAGTATACATTTTTCTCCAGTGTACATGGATCATTCTCAAGAATTGACCATATGTTGGGCCACAAAAACAATATCAGCAAATTCAGAAAAATTGAAGTTGTACCAAGCATATTTTCTGATCATAAAGCCTTGAAACTAGAATTCAACTGCAAAAAAGAGGAAAAAAATCCCACAAAAATGTGGAAACTAAACAACATACTTTTAAAAAATGAATGGGTCAAAGAAGAAATAAGTGCAGAGATCAAAAGATATATACAGACTAATGAAAATGACAATACGACATATCAGAATCTATGGGATGCAGCAAAAGCAGTGATAAGAGGGAAGTTCATATCGCTTCAGGCTTATATGAACAAACAAGAGAGAGCCCAAGTGAACCACTTAACTTTAAGGAACTAGAAAAAGAAGAAGAAAGACAACCCAAAACCAGCCGAAGAAAGGAAATAATAAAAATCAGAGCAGAAATAAATGAATTAGAGAACAGAAAAACTATAGAAAAAATTAATAGAACAAGGAGCTGGTTCTTTGAAAAGATCAACAAAATTGACAAACCCTTGGCAAGACTTACCAAGGAAAAAAGAGAAAGAACTCATATAAACAAAATACAAAATGAAAGAGGAGAAATCACCACGGACACCGTAGATATACAAAGAATTATTGTAGAATACTATGAAAAACTTTATGCCACTAAATTCAACAACCTAGAAGAAATGGATAAATTCCTAGAACAATACAACCTTCCTAGACTGAGTCAAGAAGAAGCAGAAAGCCTAAACAGACCTATCAGTAGAGAAGAAATAGAAAAAACCATTAAAAACCTCCCCAAAAATAAAAGTCCAGGCCCTGACGGCTATACCAGCGAATTTTATCAAACATTCAAAGAAGACTTGGTTCCTATTCTACTCAAAGTCTTACAAAAAATTGAAGAAGAAGCAATACTTCCAAACACATTTTATGAGGCCAACATAACCCTCATACCAAAACCAGGCAAGGATGGCACAAAAAAAGAAAACTACAGACCAATATCTCTAATGAATACAGATGCTAAAATACTAAACAAAATACTAGCAAATCGAATACAACAACATATTAAAAAAATAATACATCATGATCAAGTGGGATTCATTCCAGAATCTCAAGGATGGTTCAACATACGTAAAACGGTTAATGTAATACACCATATCAACAAAACAAAGAACAAAAACCACATGATCTTATCAATAGACGCAGAAAAGGCTTTCGATAAAATACAACACAATTTTATGTTTAAGACTCTCAACAAAATGGGTATAGAAGGAAAATATCTCAACATGATAAAGGCCATATATGATAAACCATCAGCTAACATCATATTAAATGGCACTAAACTGAAGGCTTTCCCCCTTAAATCAGGAACAAGACAGGGTTGTCCACTCTCTCCACTCTTATTTAATGTGGTACTAGAGGTTCTAGCCAGAGCAATCAGACAAGACAAAGAAATAAAAGGCATCCATATCGGAAAAGAAGACGTAAAGGTATCACTTTTTGCAGATGATATGATCCTATACATCGAAAACCCCAAAGAATCCACAAAAAGACTACTAGAAACAATAAGCCAATACAGTAAGGTCGCAGGATACAAAATTAACATACAGAAGTCAATAGCCTTTCTATATGCCAACAATGAAACAACTGAGAAGGAACTCAAAAGAATAATCCCCTTCACGATTGCAACAAAAAAAATAAAATACTTAGGAATAAACATAACAAAGAATGTAAAGGACTTATATAATGAAAACTATAAACCATTGTTAAGGGAAATCGAAAAAGATATAATGAGATGGAAGAATATACCTTGTTCTTGGCTAGGAAGAATAAATATAATCAAGATGGCTATATTACCCAAAGCAATATACAAATTTAATGCAATTCCCATCAAAATTCCAATGACATTTTTTAAAGAAATAGAGCAAAAAATCATCAGATTTATATGGAACTATAAAAAACCCCGAATAGCCAAAGCAATCCTAAAGAAAAAGAATGAAGCTGGGGGCATAACAATACCTGACTTCAAACTCTATTATAGGGCCACGACAATCAAAACAGCATGGTATTGGCAGAAAAATAGACACTCAGACCAATGGAACAGAATAGAAAGTCCAGAAATAAAACCACATATATATAGTCAAATAATTTTTGATAAAGGGGCCAACAACACACAATGGAGAAAAGAAAGCCTCTTCAATAAATGGTGCTGGGAAAACTGGAAAGCCACATGCAAAAGAATGAAACTGGACTACAGTCTCTCCCCCTGTACAAAAATTAACTCAAAATGGATCAAAGATCTAAACATAAGACCTGAAACAATTAAGTACATAGAAGAAGACATAGGTACTCAACTCATGGACCTGGGTTTTAAAGAGCATTTTATGAATTTGACTCCAATGGCAAGAGAAGTGAAGGCAAAAATTAATGAATGGGACTACATCAGACTAAGAAGTTTTTACTCAGCAAGGGAAACTGATAACAAAATAAACAGAAAGCCAACTAAATGGGAAATGATATTTTCAAACAACAGCTCAGATAAGGGCCTAATATCCAAAATATACAAAGAACTCATAAAACTCAACAACAAACAAACAAACAATCCAATAAAAAAATGGGAAGAGGATATGAATAGACACTTCTCACAGGAAGAAATACAAATGGCCAACAGATATATGAAAAGATGCTCATCTTCTTTAGCTATTAGAGAAATGCAAATCAAAACGGCAATGAGATACCACCTCACACCTGTTCGATTAGCTGTTATTAGCAAGTCAGGTAATAGCAAATGTTGGAGAGGCTGTGGAGAAAAAGGAACCCTCATACACTGTTGGTGGGAATGTAAAGTAGTACAACCATTATGGAAGAAAGTATGGTGGTTCCTCAAAAAACTGAAAATAGAACTACCTTATGACCCAGCAATCCCTCTACTGGGTATATATCCCAAAAACTCAGAAACATTGATACGTAAAGACACATGCAGCCCCATGTTTATTGCAGCATTGTTCACAGTGGCCAGGACATGGAAACAACCAAAAAGCCCATCAATAGATGACTGGATAAAGAAGATGTGGCACATATACACTATGGAATACTACTCAGCCATAAGAAATGATGACTTCGGAACATTTACAGCAAAATGGTGGGATCTTGATAACATGATACGAAGTGAAATAAGTAAATCAGAAAAAAACAGGAACTGTATTATTCCATACGTAGGTGGGACATAATAGTGAAACTAAGAGACATTGATAAGAGTGTGGTGGTTACGGGGGGGAGGGGGGAATGGGAGAGGGATAGGGGGTGGGAGGGGCACAAAGAAAACAAGATAGAAGGTGACAGAGGATAATCTGACTTTGGGTGGTGGGTATGCAACATAATTGAACGACAAGATAACCTGGACTTGTTATCTTTGAATATATGTATCCTGATTTATTGATGTCACCCCATTAAAAAAATAAAATTATAATAAAAAAAAAATTAAATAAACAAAATAGAAATAAACTCATAAAAAAAAAAAGAAAAGAAAAAAACAGGAACTGTATTATTCCATACGTAGGTGGGACATAATAGTGAGACTAAGAGACATTGATAAGAGTGTGGTGGTTATGGGGGGGAGGGGGGAATGGGAGAGGGATAGGGGGTGGGAGGGGCACAAAGAAAACAAGATAGAAGGTGACAGAGGACAATCTGACTTTGGGTGGTGGGTATGCAACATAATTGAACGACAAGATAACCTGGACTTGTTATCTTTGAATATATGTATCCTGATTTATTGATGTCACCCCATTAAAAAAATAAAATTATATAAAAAAAAAAAAGAACCCAAAGAGATCCACACCAAGACATATTATAATCAAAATACCAAAGCTAAGAGATAAAGAAAGAATACTAAAAGCTGCAGAGAAAAACAGCCTATCACCTACAAAGGAACCCCATAAGGATGATATCTGACTTCTCAACAGAAACAATTGAGGCCAGAAGGGAATGGCAAGAAATATTCAAAGTAATGCAGAACAAGAACCTACAACCAAGACTTCTTTATCCAGCAAGGTTATCATTTAAGATTGGAGGAGAAATAAAAAGCTTCCCAGATAAAAAAAAAATTCAAGGAATTTATCACAACAAAACCAATGTTGCAAGAAATGTTAAGGGGCCTGCTGTAGACAGAACAAAGTGAGGGAAAAAATGTAGTAAAAGAGGAACATATGTTTAAAGACAAAAATGGCAATAAACAACTACATATCAATAATAACCTTAAATGTAAATGGATTAAATGCTCCAATCAAAAGACATAAAGTAGCTGAATGGATAAGAAAACAGGACTCATACATATGCTATCTACAAAAACACCCACCTCAAAACAAAAGACTAAAAGTAAAAATATGGAAAAAAATATTCCATGCAAATAGAAATTAAAAAAAAAAGCTGGGTAGCAATACCTATATCTGACAAAATAAACTTTATTTTTTTTAGTATTTTTCTTTTAATAATTTTATTTTTTTAATGGGGTGAGATCAATAAATCAGGATACATATATTCAAAGATAACATGTCCAGGTTATCATGTCATTCAATTATGTGGCATACCCATCACCCAAAGTCAGATTGTCCTCTGTCACCTTCTGTCTAGTTTTCATTGTGCCGCTCCCCCTCCCCCTTTCCTTCTCCCTCTCCCCCCACCCCCCATTACCACCACACTCTTATCAATATCTCTTAGTCTCACTTTTATGTCCCACCTACATATGGAATAATGCAGTTCCTAGTTTTTTCTGATTTACTTATTTCACTTCATATAATGTTATCAAGATCCCACCATTTTGCTGTAAATGATCCGATGTCATCATTTCTTATGGCTGAGTAGTATTCCATAGTGTATATGGGCCACATCTTCTTTATCCAGTCATCCATTGACGGGCTTTTTGGTTGTTTCCATGTCCTGGCCACTGTGAACAATGCTGCAATAAACATGGGGCTGCATGTGTCTTTATGTATCAATGTTTCTGAGTTTTGGGGGTATATACCCAGTAGAGGGATTGCTGGGTTATAAGGTAGTTCTATTTTCAGTTTTATGAGGAACCACCACACTTTCTTCCATAATGGTTATACTACTTTTCATTCCCACCAACAGTGAATGAGGGTTCCTTTTTCTCCACGGCCTCTCCAACATTTGCTATTACCTGTCTTGTTAATAATAGCTAATCTAACAGGTGTGAGGTGGTATCTCATTGCAGTTTTGATTTGCATTTCTCTAATAACTAAAGAAGATGAGCATCTTTTCATATATCTGTTGGCCATTTGTATTTCTTCCTGGGAGAAGTGTCTGTTCATGTCCTCTTCCCATTTTTTATGGGATTGTTTGTTTGTTTGTTGTTGAGTTTTATGAGTTCTTTGTATATTTTGGATATTAGGCCCTTATCTGAGCTGTTGTTTGAAAATATCATTTCCCATTTAGTTGGCTGTCTGTTTATTTTGTTATCAGTTTCTCTTGCTGAGCAAAAACTTCTTAGTCTGAAGTAGTCCCATTCATTAATTTTTGCCTTTGGAGTCAAATTCATAAAATACTCTTTAAAACCCAGGTCCATGAGTTTAGCACCTATGTCTTCTTCTATGTACTTAATTGTTTCAGGTCTTATGTTTAGATCTTTGATCCATTTTGAGTTAATTTCAGTACAGGGGGACAAACTGTAGTCCAGTTTCATTCTTTTGCATGTGGCTTTCCAGTTTTCCCAGCACCATTTATTGAAGATGCTTTCTTTTCTCCATTGTGTGTTCTTGGCCCCTTTATCAAAAATTATTTGACTATATATATGTGGTTTTATTTCTGGGTTTTCTATTCTGTTCCATTGGTCTGAGTGTCTATTTTTCTGCCAATATCATGCTGTTTTGATTGTCGTGGCCCTATAATATAGTTTGAAGTCAGGTATTGTAATGCCCCAGCTTCATTCTTTTTCTTTAGGATTGCTTTGGCTATTCGGAGTTCTTTATAGTTCCATATAAATCTGATGATTTTTTGCTCCATTTCTTTAAAAAATGTCATTGGAATTTTGATGGGAATTGCATTAAATTTGTATATTGCTTTAGGTAATATGGCCATCTTGATTATATTTATTCTTCCTAACCAAGAACAAGGAATATTCTTCCATCTCATTATATCTTTTTCGATTTCCCTTAACAATGGTTTATAGTTTTTATTATACAAGTCCTTTACATTCTTTGTTATGTTTATTCCTAAGTATTTTATTTTTTTGTTGCAATCATGAAGGGGATTATTCTTTTGAGTTCGTTCTCAAATGTTTCATTGTTGGCATCTAGAAAGGCTATTATTGACTTCTGTGTGTTAATTTTGTATCCTGTGACCTTACTGTATTGGCTTATTGTTTCTAGTAGTCTTTTTGTGGATTCTTTGGGGTTTTCGATGTATAGGATCATATCATCTGCAAAAAGTGATACCTTTACTTCTTCTTTTCTGATATGGATGCATTTTATTTCTTTGTCTTGTCTGATTGCTCTGGCTAAAACTCCTAGTACCACATTAAATAAGAGTGGAGAGAGTGGACAACCCTGTCTTGTTCAAGATTTAAGGGGGAAAGCCTTCAGTTTTGTGCCATTTAATATGATGTTAGCTGATGGTTTATCATATATGGCCTTTATCATGCTGAGATATTTTCCTTCTATACCCATTTTGTTGAGAGTCTTAAACATAAAATTGTGTTGTATTTTATCGAAAGTCTTTTCTCTGTCTATTGATAAGATCATGTGGTTTTTGTTCTTTGTTTTGTTGATATGGTGTATTACGTTAACCGTTTTATGTATGTTGAACCATCTTTGAGATTCTGGAATGAATCCCACTTGATCATGATGTATTTTTTTTAATATGTTGTTGTATTCGATTTGCAAGTATTTTGTTTAGTATTTTAGCATCTGTATTCATTAGAGATATTGGTCTGTAGTTTTCTTTTTTTGTGCCATCATTGCCTGATTTTGGTATGAGGGTTATGTTGGCCTCATAAAATGTGTTTGAAAGTATTGCTTCTTCTTCAATTTTTTGGAAAACTTTCAGTAGAATAGGAACCAAGTCTTCTTTGAATGTTTGATAAAATTCGCTGGTATAGCCATCTGGGCCTGGACTTTTATTTTGGGGGAGGTTTTTAATGGTTTTTTCTATTTCTTCTCTACTAATAGGTCTGTTTAGGCTTTCTGCTTCTTCTTGACTCAGTCTAGGAAGGTTGTATTGTTCTAGGAATTTATCCATTTCTTCTAGGTTGTTGAATTTAGTGGCATAAAGTTTTTCATAGTATTCTACAATAATTCTTTGTATATCTACGGTGTCCGTGGTGATTTCTCCTCTTTCATTTTAGATTTTGTTTATATGAGTTCTTTCTCTTTTTTCCTTGGTAAGTCTTGCCAAGGGTTTGTCAATTTTGTTGATCTTTTCAAAGAACCAGCTCCTTATTCTATTAATTTTTTCTATAGTTTTTCTGTTCTCTATTTCATTTATTTCTGCTCTGACTTTTATTATCTCCTTTCTTTGGCTGGTTTTGGGTTGTCTTTGTTCTTCTTTTTCTAGTTCCTTAAGGTGTGAAGTTAAGTAGTTCACTTGGGCTCTCTCTTGTTTGTTCATATATGCCTGAAGTGATATGAACTTCCCTCTTATCACTACTTTTGCTGCATCCCATAGATTCTGATATGTCGTATTGTCATTTTCATTTGTCTGTATATATCTTTTGATCTCTGAACTTATTTCTTCTTTGATCCATTCATTTTTTAAAAGTATGTTGTTTAGTTTCCACATTATTTTGGGATTTTTTTCCCTCTTTTTTGCAGTTGAATTCTAGTTTCAAGGCTTTATGATCAGAAAATATGCTTGATACAACTTCGATTTTTCTGAATTTGCTGATGTTGTTTTTGTGGCCCAACATATGGTCAATTCTTGAGAATGATCCATGTACACTGGAGAAAAAAGTATACTCAGTCACTTTGGGATGAAATGTCCTGTAGATGTCTATCATATCCAGGTGCTCTAGTGTTTTGTTTAAGGCCACTATATCTTTGTTGATTCTCTGTTTGGATGACCGATCTAGAGCTGTCAGCGGTGTATTGAGGTCTCCAAGTATGATTGTATTTTTGTCAGTTTTTGTTTTAAGGTCAATAAGTAGCTGTCCTATATATTTTGGTGCTCCTTGGTTTGGTGCATATATATTAAGAATTGTTATGTTTTCTTGATTCAGTGTCCCCTTAGCCATTATGAAATGGCCATTTTTGTCTCTGAGTACTTTTGCTGTCTTATAGTCAGCATTATCAGATATGAGTATTGCTATGCCTGCTTTTTTTTGGATGTTATTTGCTTGGAGTATTGTTTTCCAGCCTTTCACTTTGAATTTGTTTTTATCCTTGTTACTTAGATGAGTTTCTTGTATGGAGCATACAGTTGGATTTTCTTTTTTAATCCATTCTGCTACTCTGTGCCTTTTTATTGGTGAGTTTAATCCGTTTACATTTAGTGTAATTATTGACACTTGTGAGTTCCCTATTGCCATTTTATATCTTGCTTTCTGTTAGTTTTGTGTCTTGTTTGATCCTTGTCTTTTGTTTTTTTATCTTTTGTTTTTATTTGGTAGTATTCCAAACATCTTTCCTCTGTTGCTATCTTTTTTAAATCATGTGCTTCTGTGGTGGTTTTTTCAATGGTGGTTACCTTTAAGTAATGAAAAGGGTTCCTACCCTGTTCATTTTAATGCACTATTTTGTGAGTACGTTTGCACTCCATCGTCCTTTGCTAATGTTAATCTCCATCCTCTCCCCCCCCCTTTCTTTTTGTTGTTGTCATAGTTTAAATTTGGTTTTATTGTGTTCTTCTTGGAGCTTTTACTTGTGGCTTTGCTTTTTTTGTGTTTTTTGTATCTGATTGAAGAACCCCCTTTAGTAATTCCTGGAGTGGGGGTTTTCTGATGATAAATTCCCTCATCTTTTCTGTATCTGTGAATGTTTTTATTTCTCCTTCATATTTGAAGGATAGCTTTGATGTGTATAGTATTCATGGCTGAAAGTTCCTCTCTTTCAGGACTTTAAATATTGGGGTCCACTCCTTTCTAGCTTGTACAGTTTCTGTTGAGAAATTGGATGATAATCTAATAGGCCTTCTTTATATGTTGTATTCCTCTTTTCCCTGGCTCCCTTGAGAATTTTTTCTTTCCCGTTGGTTTGTGCCAATTTCATTATGATGTGCCTTGGAGTAGGTTTGTTGGGGTTAAGAAAACTCAGAGTTCTATTTGCTTCTTGAATTTGAGGCTTTAGTTCTTTCCACAGGCTTGGGAAGTTCTCATCTATTATTTGTTTGAGTATGTTCTCCATTTCATTTTCTCACTCTTCTCCCTCTGATATACCTATTATTCTTATGTTATTCTTTTTGATGGAGTCAGATAATTCCTGTAGGGCTATCTCATTTTTTTTAATTTTTGAGTCTTTCTTCTTCTCTCTGTTGTGCCTCAAGTTGCTTGTCTTCTATTTCACTAATTCTACCTTCTATCTGGCCTATTCTATTAGCTAAGCTTGTTACCTCGTTTTTCAGCTCGTGAATTGAGTTTTTCACCTCTGTTTGATTTGTTTTTATAGTTTCAATTTCCTTGGACATATATTCTTTGTGTTCATTGAGTTGTTTTCTGAGCTCCTTAAATTGCCTTTCTGTGTTTTCTTGTATATCTCTGAGTATTTTTAGGATTTCTATTTTAAATTCTCTGTCGTTTAACTCCAAGGTTTCCAATATATTAAATTTTTTCTCCATAGATTTTTCCTCATCTATCTGTGTTACCTCTCTTTCTTTTGTATCCATGATATTTGATTTTCTCTTCTTTAATGGCATCTGAGGGTGGTTTTGTTGATAGTATTAATGAGATTTAATAAAGAATAAAAAGTTAAAAATAAAAAATCGAAGAGTTGTTTTTTTAAAATTAATAATTAAATAAAGAAAAATTAAATAAAAATTTTAAAAAAAATAAATTATTCCTCCCCCTCCTTTTTTCCTCTCTTCTCCTCTCCCCTCTTTCTTGAGAAAATCTTGTGGTGAACTGTGAATTATATTGTACTAAATAGAACAAACAATGCCTGTAATGGAGGGCCTGATTTGGGGAGAAGTAACAAAGGGGCAAAAAAAAAGGAGGGGGTATGGACCCAGAAAAAGCAAATAAGGAAAAAATTTGGGTCAAGAATAAAATTATTTGCTTTTAAGTGTTGGTTGACTAAGAGTTATGATGAGAGGAATAAGAGGGAAACAGGAAAATGGGGGGACAAATTTAAAAATTACTATTATTTAGTGGAACAAGAACTAGATAAAATGGAGAGCCAGGGATGGGAGCACTGCTGGTGAGTTTAAAAGGTGAAGTAAAAAAAACCCAAATGCCACAAACATAAGTTTGAGTCCCAGATAAAATAATTTGTTATTGAGGTTTGAATGAGAGGAGACGTAAAGGGGAAAGGAAGAAACTAATACAGAGGGAGAAAAGAAAGAGAGAGAGAGAAAAAAAAGAGGGAACCACTAAAAGAAGAAAAAAGAAAAAAGAGGAGAGAGAGAGAGACAGAGAGTTAAGGATTTTGGAGTGCAACCCTCATAGAGAGAAAGAAAGAGAAAAGAAAAGATAATGGAAGATGTAACACTTATAGGTAGTGTAGTTCAAAGAGAGGAGAGAGTAAGACCGGCAGAGAGTTAAATGGCCAAATTGAAGGAGGGAAAAAAATCAAGAATGAAGATAAGAGAAACAAATGAACAAATATAATAAAATGGGATAGGTTAAAAAGTCTGTGGATTATTCTTGATTTTGAGAGGTTATATTCTTGCTTTTTCTTTTCTCTCCCTCTTCCTGGTCAGTGACTCTGTACCCCGGGTTCTGCCCCTTTGGCACGCTCAGGTAGAGGTTTGCAGTTGATAAGTCTCTATGGTGATGTCATGTATTGTGCTTCAGTCTCGTTGGCAGTCGAGGCTCATTAGCATTTATAGGCTCTGACAGTGAGAGAGTCTGTGTTCCTGGAGCCTCTTTCCTAGTCTTTCCTTCCTCAATTAGTAGCCTGATAATCCAGCTATGGGGTTGCTTCTGCCTCTGCCTGGATAGTAAGAGGCTCAAAGGGCTGGCAACTCCCCACTCTATTCCCACTCAGCACAGAGCTCTGGGTAAGGCTCAGTCAGTCAGAACTGCTAGCATAATCAGGTGGAGCTTCCGCCCACACAAAGGCCCCTGACTCTGCCACTCTGTGAGATAACACGGGCATGCACTGCCGAGGCACTCAGAGGAATCTCTCGCTCACTATCTGCATGCGCAGACCAGGATATCAGGCCGGTCGCCTCACCCTCTGAGTGAAACCCTCACCCGCACGGAAAAGTTCCAGCGTTGGAATTGGCTCTCGCTCCCTCCCCGTGCGCGGCTTTCTCAGGGCACTGGGGCGGCCTGGAGATTCTGCTTTTGGCCCACACAAAGGCTTCTGACTCTGCCTTTCTGTGGGATAACACGGGTGCCCACTCCCGGGGCTTTCGAAGTAATCTCTCACCCACTATCTGCATGCGCCGACCAGGAGATCGGGGAAAATGGCTGCCCCACTTGTCTTTCTTTTCTGGGTTTGGTGCAAGTGTTAGCTTTTATTGACTGGGTTGCCACAGGCACAGTTTTTCCTCAGCTTGGATCTTCGTGCCTCAGCCTGGTTCAGCCGTTTATGCTGCGGCCTGGATTTATTCACCCCCTTTGCCCACCTTAGTTTCTATATTCTCAGTTCCCAGTGAAAGCAGTCCTATTTACGTTAGTGAGGAAGGCGGAGCATTTCTTACTCCCTATTTGCTTTGGGGTTTGATTATATACTTAGCCAATTTTTTGCTCGACCATACCTTCGGGTGTATTGCAAAATATCTGGAGGCTCCAAGGATAGGTTTTTCTGTTTCTTGTTGAAGATCTTGTTGAGTTTTGGGGGAGATTTATCGGTATTGCTTCCTACCATGCCATTACTCTCCAAAATAAACTTTAAAACAAAGACTATAGTAAGGGATAAAGAAGGTGACTACATAATGATAAAGGGAGCAATCCAACAGGAAGATATAACCATTATAAATATCAATGTGCCTAATATAGGAGCACTTAAATATAAAAAGCAGATTTTGATGAACATTAAGGGCGAGATCAACAGCAATACTAGAATAGTACGGGATTTAAATACCCCACTAACATCACTGGATAGATCCTAAAATAATAAAATTAACAAAGAAACAGCAGAATTAAGGGACACACTAGATCAACTGGATTTAATAGATATCTTCATAACCTTTCACCCTAAAGCAGCAGAATATACATTCTTTTCACATGCTCATGGTACATTCTCTAGGATAGACCACATATTAGGGCATGAAACAAGTCTCAACAAATTCAAGAAGATTGAAATTATATCAAAAATCTTCTCTGACCACAATGGCATGAAACTAGAAATCAACTACAATAGAAAAACAGTCAAGCACTTGAAAACTAAACAGCATGTTATTAAATAACAAATGGGTGAACAATGAGATCAAGGAAGAAATAAAAAATTTTCTTGAAATAAATAAAAATGAGCCTACAACATCTCAAAATCTATGAGACACAGCAAAAGCAGTCCTGAGAGGGCAGTTCATAACATTACAGGCATACCTTAAGAAGCAAGAAAAAGCTCAAATAAACAACTTAACCCTGCAACTAAAAAAAAAATTATAAAAAGAACAGCAAATAAAATCCAGAGGAAGTAGAAGAAAGGAAGTAATAAAGATCAGAGTGGAAATAAATGACATAGAGGCTAAAAAAAAATACAGAGAATCAATAAAACCAAGAGCTGGTTCTTTGAAAAGGTAAATAAGATCAATGAACCCTTAGCCAGACTCACCAAAAAAAAAAAAAAAGAGAGAGGATTCAAATAAATAAAATTAGAAATGAGAGTGGAGAAGTAAAAACTGACACAGCAGAAATACAAAGGATTGTAAGAAAATACTATGAAGAACTGTATGCCAAAAAGTTAGACAACGTAGGTGAAATGAACAAATTTCTTAAAAAATATAGCCGCTCAAAAATCAATCTGGAGGAATCAGAAAACCTTAATAGACCAATTACAACAAATGAGATTGAAACAGTTATCAAAAAACTCCCAACAGACAAAAGCCCTGGGCCAGATGACTTCACAGGAGATTTCTACCAAATATTCAAAGAACTAACTCTTATCTTTCTCAAGTTATTTCAAAAAATTCAAGAGGAGAGAAAACTTCCAAGCTCTTTTTATGAGGCAAGCATAATTCTGATTCCAAAACCAGGCAAAGACAATACAAAAAGAAAACAATAGGCCAATATCCCTGATGAATTTAGATGCTGAAATTTTCAACAAAATATTAGCAAACCAGATCCAGCAATATATGAAAGAAATTATACATCATGATCAAGTGGGATTTATTCTGGGGAGGCAAGGCTGGTACAATATTTGAAAATCAATCAATGTGATTCATCACATAAACAAAAAAAAGGATAAAAACCACATGACAATATTAATAGATGCAGAAAAAGCATTGATAAAATCCAGCACCCATTTATGATCAAAACTCTCAGTAAAGTGGGAATACAGGGAACATACCTCAATATGATAAAGGTCATCTATGATAACTCACAGCCAACATCATACTCAGTGGGCAAAAATAAAAAGCAATCCTCTTAAGATCAGGAACAAGGCAAGGGTACCCCCTTTCACCACTCTTATTAAACATGGTTCTGGAAGTTTTAGCCACAGCAATCAGACAATAAGAAGAAATAAAAGGCATCCAAATTGGAAAAGAAGACGTAAAACTTTCATTATTTGTGGATGACTTGATACTGTACATAGAAAATCCTAAAGTTTCAGTCAAAAAATGATGGGATCTGATAAATAAATTCAACAAGGTGGCAGGATATAAAATGAATACTCAGAAATCAGAGGCACTTTTATACAACAACAATAAACTGTCAGAAACAGAAATTAAGAAGACAATCACCTTTACTATTGCAACAAAAAAATAATAAAGCACCTAGGCATAAATTTAACCAAGGAGGTTAAAGATCTGTTCTCAAAGAACTATAAAGCATTGATAAAAGAAATCAAAGGAGATACAAACAAGTAGAAGTACATACTGTGTCATGGATAGGAAGAATAAATATCATTAAAATGTCTATACTACCCAAACCAATGTATAAATTCAATGCAATTCCTATCAAATTACCAATGTCATACTTCAAAGATATAGAACAAATATTCCAAAAACTTATATGGAACCAAAAAAGAACACAAATAGCCTCAGCAATCTTATAAAAGAAAAATAAAGCAGGGGCTATCACACTTCCTAATATCAAGTTATACTACAGGGAGGATGCGGTGGGGAGGGGGGCACGGGAGATGTTGAGGGGAATACAGGGGAGGGGAAATGCATTCAGGGCAATGCTAACATCTATGTAAACCCAATAAATTAAAATTTATTAAAAATAAGTTATACTACAAGGCCATTGTACTCAAAACAGCTTGGTACTGGCATAAGAACAGAGATACAGATCAATGGAACAGAACAGAGAACCCAGAAATAAACCCACACCTTTATGGACAATTGATATTTGACAAAGAAATAAAGAGCATACAACAGAATAAGGACAGTCTCTTTAACAAATGGTGCTGGGAAAATTGGACAAATACATGCAAAAATATAAAACTAGACCACCAACTTACACCATTCACAAAAATAAACTCAAAATGGATAAAAGACTTGAATGTAAGTCGTGAAACCATGATCATCTTGGAAGAAAACATAGGCAGTAAGTTCTCTGACATCTTTCACAGCAATGTATTTGCTTATTTATCTACATAGGCAAGTGAAATAAAAGACAGGATGAACAAATGGGACTATATCAAACTAAAAAGCTTTTGCACAGCAAAAGACATGAACAAAATAAAAATACAAACCACACAATGGGAGAACATATTCACCAAAACATCCAATAAAGGATAATAACCAAAATCTACAAAGAACTTGTAAAACTCAACACCAGGAAAGTAAACAATCCAATTAAAAATTGGGTGAAAGAACTGAGTAGACACTTCTCCAAAGAGGATATACAGATGGCCAATGGGCATATAAAAAAATTATCAACATCTCTAATCATTAGAGAAACACAAATTAAAACCACAATGAGATACCATCTCACACCTGTCAGAATGGTGGTCATTAACAAAACAACACTTAACAAGTGCTGGCAAGGGTGTGAAGAAAAGGAAACCCTCCTGCGCAGCTGGTGGGAATGTAGACTGGTACAGCCACTGTGGAAACCAATATGGAGATTCCTCAAAAAATAAAAAATCCAACTGCCTTTTGACCCAGCTATCCCACTTCTAGGAATATATCTTAAGAATAACAAATCACTGATTCAAAAGAAGAAATGCACCCCCATGTTTATTGCAGCATTGTTTACAATAGCCAAGATCTGGAAACAGCCCAAGTGTTCATCAGTGAATGAATGGATTAAAAAGCTGTGGTACATATACACACTGGAATACTACACAGCCATGAAAAAGAAGGAAATCTTACCCTTTGCAACAACGTGGATAGACCTGAAGTCTATTATGTTAAGCAAAATATGCCAGTCAGAGAAAAAAAATATATCATATGACTTCACTCATATGAGGAATCCAATGAACAATGTAAACTGAGGAACAGAAGAGAGGAAGAGAAGGGGTCAAAGAGTCCAGAGGGAAAGCAGTCAGATGGAAAGGGGATGAGAGGATGGGATCAAAGAAGGGAGAGACATTAGTGAAAGTATAAACACATAACATAGAGAGATAGAGGACAGGATAGTAAATCATGGAGGGAAGTGGGAAGCTGGTGGGGGGAGGAGGTAAAGGGAGTATCAAGGAGAACAAGGGGAGAGGGAGGGAGATATATTCAGGGGTACACTTGTAACTATGTAAACACAACAAATTAAAATCAATTAAAAAATAGGCATCAGGGCTGGGACCAGGATGATTAATTTTCCCCCCAGGAACATTAATTACTGAAGAACTTGAAAAGTAGGTAATTAAAACTTAACATTATTTTAGATTAAATATTTTTTTATAATTAAACCAGAATTTGTTTTACTTCCCTGGTTTTAACAGAAACAAACTTATCAATAATAATAGTATTATTAAAACTGTTAATAATCTTAAAAGCACAAAAAGAAAGAAACAAAAAGAGAGAGAGAAAGAGAAAGAGAGAAAGAAAGCAAGTCTTTTTTGCAGTTAAAGAGAGTTATGTCAACATGGAAAGAGAAACACAGTCAAACAGAAATGAACAAGACAGAAAAGAATAAAAAAGAGAGAATAAAGAGAGAGATGTGTTTATGAAAGCCATTCTGAAAGTTTATACAGGTAATTTAATCTTTTTTATTTTAATTTTATTAACAAATAAAAGATATATTTAACTCCTATATGGAACCCCCACTTCTCCTTAGTACTCATCCCTTCCCTTGTGTTCAGTCATCTGGCTCCTTGGACAAGGAAACAGGACCTGGCAAGGAGGCTGTCCATCCCAGGAGGAAGGTGGGGTGGAACACTGAGGGAGCCAGGACACGAGCCGAGACAGAGCAGGTGTCCTCACTCTATACTCTGCTCCTGAAGTGATGATCACATAGGCATTCAGAAGGCATGTTTCAGCCAGGTTGCTGTAACAAACACCACAGCCTAGGTGGCTTAAACAACAGGAATTTATCGTCTCACAGGTCTGTAGGCTGGAAGTCTGAGGTCAAAGTGAGGGTGAAGTTGGTTTTGCTTGAGGTCTCTTTCCTTAATTGTAGACTGCTACCTTTTCCCTGTGTCCTCATGTAATCCTCCCTCTTCACATAACTGTGTCCTAATGTCCTCTTTTGTTTTATTATTTTTATTTTTATTATGTTGACATGCTTTCAAGTGTCCCATACAATCTAATCCCTCTAAATACCACATCTTGCCCCCCATGCCACATGCAGTCTTTTTCCAACTTTATTTTTCCCCTTTTGTCCCCCTTCCCACTAACTTTTGTCCCCCTTTTCCGCTCTGGCTATTGCTACCCTGTTGTCTGTATATATGTGTTATGTATATATGGTTTTGGCTAACACCTACACTTTCTTTGATCCAGTCCCCTCTTCCCCCTTCCCTCTGACAGCTGTCTATCTATTCACTGTGACCCAGCCTCTGTTTCTATTTTGTTCTCCACTTTATTGTGTTTATTAGATTCAACATATAAGTGAAATCATATGGTATTTGTCTTTCTCTTTGGTTTATTTCACTTAGGATAATAATCTCCAGGGAATTCCAAGATAGCAACAGAGTAGGCAGACATTTCAACTGCAACTTCCCAGGACCAAACTGGATTATAACTTAATTTAAGAACAATTATCTTGAAAATTAACTTTGGACTAAATGAAGAAGAGTCCAAAGTGGATCACAGAGAAGCCACATTGAGACTAGTGGGAAGGGCAGAGACATAGAAAGCACTGCCCACTCCCAGGAATGAGCAGCAGCAGAGCATTTGGAGAACCCTCATTGCAGGGAGATTTGCCCTGATAGATGTGGGTCCTCAGCCCCAAAACCGGCACTCCAGCCTAGAGCCCCAGAGCTTAGAAGAGCTGCCCACATTGCATTTAGTGAAAATAGCTGTGGTTTCTCTCTGCAAGAAAAAGATGGGAGCTCTCAGAGATTCAGGCCCCATGTTAAAGGGCCAATGCAGAAAATCTCATTCATAGCCACTTACCCAGTGCTCTGGTGGAGGGAGGGCTGAGAGGATTAGAGTTGTGTGAGAAAAGAGTGTGAAGTTGGTGGCCCAGGGAGAGATGCTGTGGAGCAGCCACAAACTCTGGATACTTTGTAGCTCCAAGAAGATTGCTAAGGGCCAGTCACAGGCAGTGTCCTCCACTGGTCTGCATCAGGTTCCCTCCAAGGAGGACCAGGACCAGCACATCCAGAGGCCAGCTGCAGAAAGCATTGGTCCAGGACCTAACAAACCTTGCTGGTACTGTGTCCTAAGGGAGGACTCATTGTACACTGGGCCAAGCTGAGGCGAGTTCTGCTTTCTGTGATCAACACTGGCACAGTGGCTCACACACATTGGACAATGTGGAGCTTCACATTAAGCCAGCCCAAGTTCTGACTATTCTGGCTCACTGGTCTAGATTCCACACAAAAAAAGGGATAGGGGCTCGAAGCACTGATGTTCAAAATGAGGGTTCCCATGAGCCTATTGTTGGGTTTGATCAAGGGGTCTAGCCACTATCTGGGGGAGGGGGCATAGTTAGAACTAGGGGAGGACTCTCTCAGTCTTCCTTCCTGAGACCAGAAGCTCACCAATTGGAAAAATTTTGGCAGAGGGGACTGTCAGATCCACCCAATCTGAACCTGCTGCTCACCTTACTGAGGTAGAATTGGAGTATCCAGCAATGTTGAGGAATTAAGCTCTGTAGTAGAAGACACTTTCCCTGTACTGAACTCTTGACCAAGAGACCCCTGAAGTAGGGAGTCCCACTAATGTATTCTCAACCTCAGCTGCCCTAAACCACCAAGATGGCAACCTGTGTAAGGATTGGTGGGGTGAGGCCAGTCTGAGACCACACAACAGTATTTTTGTAGAAGACTCTGTGGGAAGACTACACAGGTGCAAGAAGAGGTTGAGCATCTGAAAAGTGGAAGGAAATATTTTAGAGCTTGGGGCTTTTATGAAGCTGCTGTCTCTAAGCAGGAGAAAGCTGACCCTCATACAGAGGTTGGCTCCTCCCACAATACTCAGGCACAGAAAATGCAGACATACCAGCAAACAGAGCAGTAGCTCCAGACAGGTATCCCGTGGCAGGTTACAAACAACAGCTGATGCCAACCCGAAAGGACTCAGAACCAATACAACCAGTAGTGAGTGGCAGAGAGCACCAATGCTAGACTTAGCTAGCTATACAAGCAGCATGCCCAAAGGAAGAGTCCAGCAGGCACCAGACACTGAGGAGAATAAATATCCTCAACAGGACAGACACTGCACAGTGTCTAATACATATGATCAAGGTTGATCCTTAGAGCCAGCCAGCCTGAAGGTATAACCACACCCATGAAAAGACAAACTGCATTTAATATTTACATGCAACAGGAAGGTAAATACTACCTTCACGAAGCATTCCAAGAAGACAGAAGTCAGGTGGCCTGGAGGTCAGTACCACTGAGCCCATCTTCCTCATAAAGACACAACAAAAAATATCAAACAGATCAGAGCTACCTAATACACAAAGTCAGCAGACAAAGAAATATGACCTAATTGAATCAAGAAGAGAAATCCCCAGAAAAAGAACTAAAGGAAATGAAAGTAACCAAACTAATAGATGCCGAGTTTAAAATTACAAATTTTAGGATGCTCAAGAATTTCAGAGCTACAATGGATAATCACAATAAGAACTTAAACAATCATTAGAGAAATGCAAATTAAAACCACAATGAGATATCACCTCACAACAGTCAGAATGGCGCTCATCAACAAAACAACACAGAATAAGTGCTGGCGAGGATGTGGAGAAAAGGGAACCCTCCTGAACTGTGGGTGGGAATGCAGACTGGTGCAGCCACTGTGGAAAACAGTATGGAGATTCCTCAAAAAATTAAAAATTGAACTGCCTTTTGACCCAGCTATCCCACTTTTAGGAATATACCCTAAGAACACCATAGCACTGTTCCAAAAGAAGAAATGCACCCCCATGTTTATGGCAGCATTGTTCACAATAGCGAAGATCTGGAAACAGCCCAAGTGTCCGTCAGTGGACAAGTGGATTAAAAAGCTTTGATACATATATACTATGGAATACTACTCAGCCATAAGAAATGATGACATTGAATCATTTACAACAACATGGATGGACCTTGATAACATTATACTGAGCGAAATAAGTAAATCAGAATTAACTAAGAACTATATGATTCCATACATAGGTGGGACATAAAAATGAGACTCAGAGACATAGACAAGAGTGTGGTGGTTACAGGGTGGGGAGGGAGGACAGGGAGGGGGTTCGGGAAGGGGAGGGGCACAAAGAAAACCAGTTAGAAGGTGACGGAAGACAATTGGACTTTGGGTGATGGGAATGTAGCATAATCAAATGTCAAAATAAACTGGAGATGTTTTCTCTGAACATATGTACCCTGATTTATCAATGTTACCCTATTAAAATTAATAAAGATAAATAAATAAATATTGAAGAGTCAAAAAATGAAATAAAAAATAAAGAAAAGAACTTAAAGAGATAGAAAGCATTAAAAAGGACATTGAAGTCATAAAAAGAACCAGTCAGAAATGACAATTACAATATAAAAAATGAAGACTGCACTAGAAGAAATCAACAGAAGGCTGTATGACATGGCAGACTGAATCAGTGATTTAAAGACAAGATAAATGTAAGTGCAGAAGCAGAGCAGAAAAAAGAAAAGAGGCTCAAAAAGACTGGGAAAACTCTAAGAGACTTCTGTGACAATATAAAGAGAAACAACATCCACATCATAGGGGTTCCTGAAGGAGAAGAGTACAAACAAGGGATAGAGAACCTGCTTGAAAAAATTATAGCTGAAAATTTCCCTAAATTGATGAAGGAAAAAGTCACATTTGTTAAAGAAGCACAGAGAATTTTATTAAAGGGGAATCCAAGGAGGAGGCCTACACCAACACACATCATAATTAAAATGCCAAAGTTAAAAGATAAAGAAAGAATACTAAAAGCTGCAAGAGAAACACAGTTAATTACCTATAGAGGAGCCCTCATTAGGCTGACTTTTGACTTCTCAACAGAAACACTTCAGGCCAGAAGGGATTGGCAAGAAATATTCAAAGTGATGCAAAACAAGAATGTAATACTAAAAAAAAAAACAAGAATGTACAACCAAGACTACTTTATCTAGCAACACTATTATTTAAAATTGAAGAAGAAATAAAAAGCTTCCCAGACCAAAAAAAAAAAAAAGACTCAAAGAATTCATTACAATCAAACCAGTAGTGCAAAAATTGTTGTAATGATGTCAGAGAAATGGAGCATGAGAGACACTTCTGATCTGTCCCTTAAAATTTCAACAAATTCAGCAACTATAATGTAGTGAGGAAACTCCTGCTGAGCTCACAGCCATACCTGAAAGATCCACACAACAAATGGACTGGTGGGATGCATTGAAAAGGGGGCATAAGATAAAATGCTTTTGTGGTGGAATTTGAAGAGAAGAGAAGGCAAAAGACTGTATTTTTCTTTCTCCTTGCTGGACTGAGGGAGGGAGGCTTGAGTTTTATTCTGAGCCAGGAGAGGCAGTAAGACTGAGGTGCAGTGGGAAAGGAGCTGAACTAAGGCAGGCACAAGCAGGTGCAGGGTTTTACAGATCAGGTTATTGAAGACTTCCCACATTTCTTGGCTTAAAATCAGCTGGTGTAGGGCCTGCACTCAGCTTGCAACACTTGCTCAATTGGCACACGCTGGGTCCATGGTGCCTAGATCACACAGCATGGTGCTCAAGCCATCAGTGGGCAATTAGCCAATGGGGTATGGCTCATGTGACACTGTACATGCTAGGCCCACAGCTCTCAAGCACACTCGCCTACAGCCAGCACTCCAGCAGTGACCTATGCTCTGTGCAGTGTCAGGGAAGACCAAAATGCACCACCCCACCCTCCTGGAATCCCACATGATAGGAGGAGTAGCAGTGGCAGGCCCCCTACAGCTGACTCTCTAGGGCCACTTCTGCCCTGAAAGACAGAAGTACTCAATGCCTGATCCCCTGGTCTGCTGAGACATGGGGAAGAATGGATGAAGAACTGAAATCATCACTACTAAAGCTGTAAAGCCGCAAAGCCAAAAAGGCAGAAAGCTGAAACTGTAAAGCCATCACAACATGACCCACCCACCAATGCAACTGTGGTCCTGGCTACATCACTAGGACACCAGAGTTCTGTGAAAAAATTTCATAAAGCCAAAACTTGTCGTACAGTGATACCTACTGGGGAAAAAAATGTTTCTTGTTATGGTTCTTAACAATGCCACTATCAAATGCTATCAAACATCATAAATACACAACACAGAGATGTAGTTCAGATAGATAATAAAAAATCTCCAGGAAAAAAACTTCAATTACATGAAAACCTTGGAATTAAATGACAGAATATTCAAAATTGAAGTTCTAAAAAAACGCAGTGAGTTGCAAAAAAATACTAATAGGCAATTTAATGACATAAAAAAACGAACAAAAAGAGTATTTTGCCATGTAAATTGAAATTTTAAAAACCAAACAGAGATGAGGAACTCAGTACATGAACTGAAAAATGAGGTAGTAAGCTTAGTTAATACAACAGGCCAGACAGAAGAGAGAATCAGTGACATCAAAGACAGGCAACTTAGAGATACTACAGAGAGAAGAGAGAGACTCTTAAAGTTTTAAAAAATGAGAGAGCTCTACAAGAACTGTATGACTCCATCAGAAAGAGCAATATAAGAATAACGGGTATGTCAGGAGAAGAAAAAGGGAATAGAGAACCTATTTAAACAAATAATTGATGAGAATTTCCCAAGCTTGTGGAAAGAGTTAGAGCCTCTAATCCAAATAGCAAACAGAACACCGAGTTACCTCAACCCAAACAGACCTACTCCAAGACACATTTTAATGAAATTGTAACAAATGAATGAGAAAAAAAAGAATTTTCAAGGGAGCTAGGGAAAAAAAGAATATAGAACATAGAATAGAAAGAATATAACATAGAAAAGAAACCCTAAAAGCCAAAAAAAGTGAACCCAAACATTTAAAGTACTAAAAAGAGGAATTACCAGACAAGAATACTATATTCATCAAAGCTATCCTTCAAATATAAAGGAGAAATAAAAAACATTTCTAGGCATAAAGAAGCTAAGGAAACTTATCACCAGAAAATCCTCACTGCAGGAAATATTAAAAGGGGGTTATTTGACCAGATATAAGAAACAAAACAATACAAATCTACAAGTAAAACCTCCAACAAGGTCACAATAAAAACAAGAATAATCAGTGAAAACAATAACATAAAAAGGGAGAGAATAAAGATCAGCAGTATTAATGGAGGATATAGTTCCGAAGCACTCATATGATAATGGACTCTTGCATATATGACAATTTTTTAATAACCTAAATGTAACCACCCACAAAAATTCTACTACTGAAACACATAGATTAAAAAAAAAGAAGGGGGGGGAATATGGAATACCATCAAAAAGAAACAACTGACAGAAAAAGAAAAGAGAAGAACCAAACGAGACACAGAGCTATTAGAAAACAATTCATAAAATTGCTATAGAAAATCCTCAAGTGTCAAAAATTATTCTAAATGTAAATTGACTAAACTCACCAATAAAGAGGCACAGAGTAGCAGATTGGATCAAAAAGCAAAACCCAACCATTTGCTATCTTCAAAAGACACATCTAAGCTGCAAGGACAAAAGTAGGTTCAAAGTGAAAGGTTGGAAAACAGTTCTCCAAGCAAATAATACTCAAAGAAAATCAGGTGTAGCCATACTTATATCTGACAATGCTGACTTTAAGACAACAAAGTTAACAAAGACAAACATGGATATTTTATATTGATAAAGTGGACATTAAATCAAAAAGACGTAACACTTTTTAATATATATGCATCAAACCAGGAAGCACCAAAATATATAAGACATCTACTAACTGTTCTAAAAATAGCAGACAAAAACACAATTATACTTGGAGATTTCAACATACCACTGATGACTTTAGAAAGAGCATTCAAACAGAAAGTCAATAAAGAAATATCAGCCTTAAATGACACTCTAGACCACATGGACATAATAGACATTTATAAGACATTTCATCCCAAAATATCAGATTACATATCCTTCTCCAGTGTGCATGGAATATTCTCAAGGATAAACTATATGTTGGGCCAAAAACTAACATCAATAAATTCAGGAAGATTGAAATTATACCAAGCATATTCATATTCTCTGACCATAAGAATTTAAAATTAAAATACAACTGCAAAAAATAAGTAAAGAAAAAAAACACAAAAATGTGGTAATTAAACAAAATATTGTACTTTCTAAAAAATGACTGTGTATAAGAATAAATAAAAGCAGAGATCAAAAGATATATACACACAAACAAAAATGACAACATGACATATCAAAATTTCTGGGATGCAGCAAAAGCAGTAATAAGAGGAAAGTTTATATCATTACAAGATTATATAAAGAAATAAGAAAGATCCGAATTAAACAACTTAACATCGCATCTTAAGGAACTAGAAAAAAAAAGAACAAAGGCAACCCAAATTCAGCAGAAGAAAATAGTAAAAATTAGAGCATAAATAAAAGAAATTGAGAACAGAAGAACTATAGAAAAAATTAATACAACAAAGATCTGGTTCTTTGAAAAGATCTATAAAATTGATAAACCCCTGGCTAGACTCAGTAAAGAAAAAAGAGAAAGTTCTCACATAAACAAAATCCAAAATGAAAAAGAAAAATTATCACAAATTTTGTAGATATACAAAGGGTCATTGTATAATACTATGAAAAATTATATGCCACCAATTCAACAATCTATATGAAATGGAAAAATTCCTAGAACTATACAATTTTCCTAAACTGAGCCATGCAGAACTGAAAACCCTAAATAGACACATAAGCAGGAAGGAAATAGAAACAACTATCAAAAACTTCCCCAAAAATAAAAGTCCAGGACCAGACAACTACGTTAGTGAATACTACCAAACATTCATAGAAGAGTTGGTTCCTATGCTTCTCAAAGTCTTCCAAAATATAGAAAAAAAGAGCAATACTCCTGAACACATTTTATGAGGCCAACATAACCCTCATATCAAAACCTGGCAATATCCCCTTTTCACTTTGCCAGTAGGACTTGTGTCTTTATTGGTCATTCAAGTGGGGCAAAGGAAATAATCCTTTTAAAATTCAAGCAAACTGGGTGTTTGTCTTGCATCCTGTCAGAGGAAACAAATTGAAAGTAAAAAAAAAAAAAAAAACCTGGCAAGGATATTACAAAACAAACAAAACATCTACAAACCAATGTCTCTTGTGAATACAGATGCAAAAATCCTAAGCAAAGACTACACATAAAGACTAATAGAAACAATAAACAAATACAGTAAGGTCACAGGGTATAAAATCAATATAGAGAAGTTTATTGCTTGCATATATGCCAACAATGAAACCTTGGCAAATGGACTCAAAAAATAATCCCTTTTATGTTGCAACAAAAAAAAATCTAGATATAAACTTAACAAAGAATGCAAAAGATCTATATAACAAAAACTATAAAGCATTATTAAGGAAAATTGAAAAAGACACAATGAAATGGAAAAACATTTTATGCTTATGAATAGAAAGAATAAACATAGTTAAAATGGCCATATTACCCAAAGCATTATACAAATCTTAAGACTTAAATGTAAGTCATGAAACCATAAATATCTTGGAAGAAAACATAGGTAGTAGACTCTCAGACATCTCTTATAACAACATTTTTGCCCATATATATTCTCAAGAAAGTGAAATTAAAGACAAAAATATACAAATGAGACTATACCAGACTAAAAAGTTTTACACAGCAAAGAACACCATTAACAAAATAAAAATGCATATCATTTTATGGTAGAACATATTTGCTGATATGTCTGATAAGGGTTTAATAACCAAAATTTATAAAGAACTTCTAAAACTCAACACCAGGAAGGTAAACAATCCAATTTAAAAATGTCTATTCAGGGCCTGACCTGTGGTGGCGTAGTGGATAAAGCGTCCACCTGGAAATGCTGAGGTCACCGGTTCAAAACCCTGGGCTTGCCTGGTCAAGGCATATATGGGAGTTGATGCTTCCTGCTCCTCCCTCTTTCTCTCTCCCTCTCTCTCTCTCTCTCTCTCTCTCTCCCTCTCTCTCTCCTTTCTAAAATGAATAAAAATAAATAAAAAATTTATTTGACCAACAGTCACCCCACTAAATTAAAAAAAATTTTTTTAATAAAAAAAAATAAAATAAAAATGTCTATTCAGGGAACTTGAATAGACACTTTTCCAAAGAGGACATACAGATTGCCAATAGACATATAGAAAAAATGCTCAGTGTCACTAATCATTAAAGAAATGCAAATTAAAACCACAATGAGATATCACCTCACACCTGCTATAATAGCTTTTATTAACAAATCAACAAACAACAAGTGCTGGTGAGCATGTGGAGAAAAGGAAACCTTCCTGCAATGCTAGTGAGAATGCGGCTTCATGGAACCACTGTGGAAAATAATATGGCATTTCCTCAAATATTTAAAAATAGAGCTGCTTTATAACCCAGATACCCCACTTCTAGGAACATGTCCTAAGAATACCAAAACACTAATTTAAAAGAAGATATGCACCCTCATGTTCATTTCAGCATTGTTTACAATAGCCAAGATCTGGAAACAGCCCAAGTGTTCATCCGTAAAGGAGTGGATAAAAAATTGTGGCACATTTACACAACAAAATATTATGTCATTGTAAAAAAAGGAAGGAAATCTTACCTATTGCAACAGCATGAATGGACCTGTAGATTATTATGCTAAATTAAATAAACCAGGCAGAGAAAGACAAATATTATATAATCCCTCTTATATGCAAAATCTAATGAACACAATAAACTAAGGAATAAAGCAGAAACAGAGGCACGGTCATAGAAAACAGATGTACAGCTGTCAGAGAGAAGTAGGAGGAGGGGATGGGGGTCAAAGAAGGTAAAGGAGTTAGCCAAATTATATATACATAACTCATAAATACAGACAACAGAGTAACAATTTCTAGAGGAAAAGAGGGGATTTAAGGTATGGTGAGTGGGGGCAATGAGGGTGAAATGGGAATGAAAAGAGATTTTGCATGGGCACAGGTGGCTCAATTTAGAGTGTAGAGGGTGGTATATTGAGTCAACACAATAAATTAAAAATAAAAATTTTTTAAAAGCAAAAAGAAACCAAACCAGCTAGAAAAACAAAAAATATAACATAAAAAGAAGAAATATAAAAATAATTTTAGACTTCTAGTTTCAAATATTTGCAAGCCAGCAAATATCTTTAAATGGCTGAGAGAAAATACACTAAATCTAGAATTCTATTCAGAGAAAAATATAGTCTGAAAGGGAAATAAAGATATTTTAGAATATTAAAAGGATAAAAGAATTCATGGCTAGAGACCTATACTACAACAAAATGTTAAAAGAAGTTCTTAAGTCTAAAATAAAAGGCTTAAAAATACCAAGTATTTTCCAGGTAAATTAACTGCACACACAACTCAAAATTATTTTTAAAAATACAAAAACACTCCAATAACCTAAAATTCACAATATTTGACATACAATGAAAAATTATTAGACATGTAAAATGGCAGGAAAATATGAATTATTACTAAAACAAAAATAATTATATCTAAACAGAACCAAAATATGACACAGATAATAGAATAGTAGAAACATATAAACAGCTATTATAAACATATTTTATATGTCCAATATAGTAGAGAGAGCATGTACATATTAAGGAGAGCCATGAAGAATATAAAACAGATCCAAGAATCATTGACCTTTAGGGCAGTTTCAAATGGACCAATACATGTAACTAGGGTCCAGAAAAAGAGGATAGGTAAAAATTTGGAGAAATAATGATCAAATTTTTCAAGTTTAATAAAATTATAAACCCATAGCTCCAAGAAACTCAGTAAATCCCAAACATAAGAAACTGAAGAAAACTCTCCAGGTACATCATAATCATTACTTAGAACCAGTGATAAAGATAAAAGCTTATAAGCAACCAGAGAACAAACACAAGTATGTATAGAGGAATAAAGATAAAAATGATTGCAGACTTCTTAATAAAAACAATTCAATCCAGAAGACAATGGAGTAACATCTTAAGAATGGGACACAAAAAAATGTAAACCTAGAATCTACACCCAGTGAAAATAGCCATCAAAAATAAAGCTAAAATAAAGACTTTTTAAGACTTTCAATAGCTGAGAGAATTTATTACTAGCAGATTGACACAGCAAAGCAATGTTAAAGGATGTCTTTTCAGGAAGAAGAATAATGATACCAGAAGACTTAATCAGAGAAGGTACCACTCAAATCTTTTCCTTACTCCTCTACAGATGTGCTCCAGGTGAAAACTGTATATCCTTAGAAACTGTGTTTCTAAGGATGCCTCAGAAACACTTCTAATTACCTATATGAGCACTTTCAGTTTTTATTTTTTTTAAATGGTTTGATTTTGTATTGTGTGTTTTCTCTTGGGTGCTTTGTCTAATAACAAAATGAAGAGCCACCAAATTAATATTAATGCATGATTTATATTTACATAATTACAAGAGTCAGAAATAAAAATTAACTTAATGAGATAGTATTCAAAACCATCCTTTTTGAGCATTAGTAATATATACCAAGTATTGTTTTGATCATTAGCAATAAGAAATGTAACAGAGGAAGTACAAAGAGGCAGAATTTGTGCTATACTGAAAGTCAAATAAAACCAATAACAAAAAATTATTTTTTATATTAATTGAGAGCAGACTGAGGTAGGCCTTTAAGAAACAGTGCTAGGCCAGCTCTATAACTAGTTATATAAGCTTGAGATTTACTCTTCTCTTCTGGACCTCAGTTTTTGTATATTTATAATTAGAATGTTGGTTAAATAATTCCAAATGTGATTTCAGTTCTAATTGCCTGTGATTCAGTAAGTGTAACTGAATTCAGACTAATCTCTTCCTCTCTGTGACTAACATGCCCTTCTCAATCTGACTAGTTATCACCAGGGAAATTCCCACAACCCTCAAAATAGCCATTATTTTTCTAATTAAAGTTTATAACATGGATAAACCTTGAGGGTATTATGGTAATTAAAATAAGTCAGAACAAATATTGTATGTTTTCACTTATATGTGGAATTTTTAAAAAACTTACAGATACAGAGAACAGATTGGTAGTTGCCAGAGGTGGTGGGTTGCATGAAAAGTTAAAATGGTCAAAAGGTACAACCTTCCAGTTATAAAATAAATAAGTCATGGACGCCTATAGTTAATAACACTGTATTGTGTATTTGAAAGTTGCTAAGAGAACAGATTTTAAATGTTTTCATCACAAGAAAAAAACTTGTAACTATGTATGGGGATAAATGTTAACTAGATTTATTGTGGTGATTATTTTGCAATATACATAAATATCAAATTATTATGTTGTATACCTGAAACTAATATAATGTTATATGTTAATTATATTTCAATTTTAAAAGTAAAATTGATAAATGTTAAGTTTGAAAATATTTTCAAAATTTCTAACACATCTGCTGTTCTTGCGAAAGAAATACTGTTAGAACAGAAAACACTGTGTTCTTAAGAGACTTTTTAAAACAAGTTTCTTGAAATATTTACATACCATAAATGCATCCACTTTAAGTGTACAGTTCAATAATTTTTAGTAAATCTAAAGTGGTTGCCAGAGTTTACAGGTGGGGAAGGGGTTGACTAAAAATGGGCAGCACAAGAAAATTGTTCTATATCTTTTTTTTTTTTTTTTTACAGAGACAGAGAGAGAGTTAGAGGGATAGACAGGGACAGACAGACAGGAAATGGAGACAGATGAGAAGCATCAATCATTAGTTTTTTTTTTCGTTGTGCACTGTGACTTCTTAGTTGTTCATTGATTGCTTTCTCATATGTGCCTTGACCGCGGGCCTTCACCAGACTGAGGAACCCCTTGCTCGAGCCAGCGACCCTGGGTCCAAGCTGGTGAGCTTTTTGCTCAAGCCAGATGAGCCCGCGCTCAAGCTAGCGACCTCAGGGTCTTGAACCTAGGTCCTTCCACATCCCAGTCCAATGCTCTATCCACTGCGCCACCGCCTGGTCAGGCTTGTTCTATATCTTGATTGTAGTGGTTGTTATGGTTGTATACATCTGTAAAAGCCCATTGAATAATGTACCACAAAGAATAAATAATATGAGATGTAAATTTAAAACTAAATAATTTTGAAAGGATAAGTAAAAGGTTGCAGTAGTAGTTCACATTTCTTTTTTTTTTTTAAGTGAGAGAAGGGGAGATAGAGAGAGACAAACTCCCACATGCACCCAGACCAGGATCCACCTGGCAAACCCTATTTGGGCTGATGCTCTAATCAACTTAGCTATCCTCAGTGCCCAGAGTCATCACTCAAGCCAATCAAGCTATTGCTGCAAGGGGAGAAGAGAGATAAAGGGTGGGAAGAGAAGTAGGTGGTCACTTTTTATGTGTGCCTTGACTGGGTATCAAACCCAGGATGTTCATACACCAGCCTGATGCTCTATCCACTGAGCAAACCAGCTAGGGCACATTCCTTTTTTTAAGTTTACATAATTTTAACATATTCTAGATAATTTTTCAGTCATTAAATTTAACTTATTTGAATATTTAGTCTCTTTAAAAAATTTCAATTGGCCTGACCTGTGGTGGCGCAGTGGGATAAAGCGTCGACCTGGAACACTGAGGTTGCCGGTTCGAAACCTTGGGCTTGCCTGGTTAAGGCACACATGGGAGTTGATGCTTCCTGCTCCTCCCCCTTCTCTCTCTCTCTATGTCTCTCTCTCTCACTCCTCTCTCTCTAAAAAAATCAATAAATAAAATATTTTAAAATAAAAAATCTCAATTATTAGCATATACTTTAAACATATGGAATATGCAAGTATTTTGTTTTAAAAATATGACAGTAAGTCCTTAAGAGACTATTTAAAAACAGATTTATTGAGGTATAATTACATACAATCACTATAAGTATACAATCAATCATTTTTAGTAAATTTAGAGTTGTACAACCATCACCACAGTCTAATTTTAAAACATTTTATCATGCTAAAAGGATCCCTCATGCAGTTTAAGAGACTTTCAAAAAAGCAAAATAAAAGTCAACCTGATAATAAATTTGCTAATACAGACCTATCAGACTTCCAGAGTTGTAAAGTTTTTCAGGCCATCTAGCTCCAACTTCCACTCCATGTTTAAATGCCTCTATTACAAATCTGATGGGTAGTTAGTTACTCAATCCAGTAAGTGACTATCTTATTTAATAATCTATTTCATCCTTGGACAACTCTATTTATTGCAGTTATTTCTTACTTTGAAGCATTGAAGACTTACAAAGATTATCCTCTTCCTGTCCATCCCTCATATGCCTTAAAGCTTAACTCAACAATTTCATTAAATGCAGACTTCTGCAGTCATAAGACTCTATAAATCCAAAGATACTCTGCTTTAGAAAAAAAAAAGTTTAGAATCTCTGAGACTGATAATTACACTAGTATCCAAGGAAGATACCAAAAAAATTTTTAAAGCATTCTCCTTAAGCACTTACGGTTCAAACAGAAAACTTAAGTAAAAGAAGCTTGCAAGCTTTAAAGTAGAAGAGGAGGCCAGTGGACTGAGCACAACGTTTGAAGATCAACTTGAGCTGCAGGATGGCTACAGATCATGTCTGGGTAGAAGATGAAGAGCAACAGAGTTAAGAACTTAGGTGGCACCAATGGAAAAGCCCAAGGTACTGCTTAAGACAATTCAAGGAGAAATTTGAAGTCAACCAAGTTAAGAGGGCTTGTCAGTAAGGTAGACCAAAAATACTACTGTGTTATTAAATCTAAAACTAAAATTACTTACATTTGGTATATTATCTTATCCTATGGATTCCCTTACTTTCCACTTTCCATTTTCCCAGTGAAAACAGCTTTCTAAAATAAAGCTGAAATAAAGACTTTTTCAGGCATGCAAAAGCTGAAAGAATTAAGCACCAGCAGATTGGCACTACAAGAAATGATATTCACATAATGAAATACAGTATTATACAACAATCAAAAAATATTAATTGCATGCATCAAGCTAGCTTAATATCACAAACATAATAATGAATGAAAATAAAGCAAGTCACAAATAAAAATGTGCTATATGATCCATTTATATGAAGACATGAGCAAAAATAAACATTCTTAAGGTTTAACACTTGTTAAACTATAAGAAAAAGAAATTATTGTTACAAAAGTTAAGAGAGCGTTATGTAGAGAAGAAGGGACATGTGACAAGGAGAGGCATTAAACTGGGTGGTGGTTATACTAGAGTTTCCTTTAACTTTAAACTAGTGCATGAAATAGTATATAGCATATTAAATCATGAAATTGCCACTTTCATGTGTCAAATCTGTCAACCAATGGTTATTGGTGCCAGTTCAATGCCAACAGGAATCCCCAATTTGGGGTACAGGAAAAAAAGGAAACTTTACTCAGTGCAAAAGGCTCAACTGTGACACATCACAGTTGTGAAAATAGCATGGCTGTGAGAAAACTCAAGTCCAGTCTCCTCACTAGATGGACAGCCCTACTCTGCTCTTCACTGGTCTGCTCCATGCCAGTCTGCTTTGCACTTTGTTGGTCTGCTCTCCTCTGAGCCAGTCTTTTATGACCTGTGCTGGTCTGCTCTACTCCAGCAAGACATCTTTGGTGTTTTAGTTCCATCCAGAGAAACACATCCACCTCCAATGGAAAGGGAAAATGTATTCTCAGAGCCAGAAGGAGTTGAATTATACAGACAGAGGTCCCTGCCCCTGGTCCCTGATTAAGCCATGTTTATACAAATGAGGACCTCAAATCCTCATAGTTTCATTGGTCCAAAAGGCACTGTCCTAATTGGTTGGAATAGAGCCACTCTGATTGGTTGATAAAAAGCTGGTGGGGGGGGTCTATAGATGTGCGTTTTTGATTGGATAGGTAAAGTCTCAGTCTTCTTGGTTGAAATAGAATTCCAGGAACTACTTTTTTTTTATAAATAAATTTTTATTTTAATGGGGTGACATCAATAAATCAGGGTACATATATTCAAAGAAAACATTTCCAGGTTATCTTGTCATTTAGTTCTGTTGCATACCCATCACCCAAAAAGAGATCGTCCTCCATCACCCTCTATCCAGTTTTCTTTGTACCCTCCTCCCCCCCTCTCCCTCCTTCCCTCCCCCCACCCCCCATAACCACCACACTCCTGTCCATGTCTCTTAGTCTCGTTTTTATGTCCCACCAATGTATGGAATCATGCAGTTCTTGGTTTTTTTCTGATTCACTTATTTCACTCGCATAATGCTATCAAGATTCCACCATTCTGCTGTAAGTGATCCGATGTCATCATTTCTTCTAGCTGAATAGTATACCACGGTGTATATGTGCCCCATCTTCCTTATCCAGTCTTCTATTTTTTTATATAGTGATTAAAAGCCTTTAAGCAAACTCTTGGCCAATACAGCAAGAATCCATAAAAGTGTAGTGTCCTTAACATGTTCACCAAGTCCAATTTGGTCCCATCACCATGCCAAATCCCTGAAAAATGCAACCCAACCACTGTTCAGTCTGTTAGGAGCTGTCACAGGGAGCAGAAGTTCAGGAAAAATCCACATCCAGGAAAAGTCCTCATGGCACTGGAGTTGTCACCATTCTATATTTTGCAGCTCATGTCCAAGACCCAATGACCGCTGCTTCTAGCTGGTAATGATTCAGGTAGACTGGAAAAGCCATTTGCAGCATGCGTGGATATGGAGCTTCTGTTCTCCTCTGCCTGGAGAGATGAGACCAGGTTGCTTTTCCCTGGAGCTCTGCGACTGTGGCATGGTAAAGAGAACCTTGGGATACACTAAGCTGGGTGGCAAAGGTAGATTCATAATAGAAGTTGGCAAAAGGGGGAAAGAGAGCTCTAAATTAGGAGTAGGTCCCAGCCTGAAATATGAGTGGGGCATTGAGGTAGGAGGGATAAAGGAAACACTATATATTAAGCAAAGCAGCAGAAAATAGGACTATCAACACCCACAACAGAGATCTTTGAGGGAAGAATAAAAAACCTGACTATTCAGGCAAAACATAGTTAAGTGGCCCTTGTGCAAATGAGATCAGTTTACCTGCTTCTTGGAAGAAATACCCTAGGCTCATCCACAGTGTTGTAGATGGGGCCGACGGCCCTGGGCACCTTCAGCCTTCAGTGGCAAACCCCAGCTTTCTGGGCAAGGTTAGGTCATAGGTGGCTGGAGCAGGGCTAGAAGAGACTGAACCCTCCCTTAGAGGAGCGAGGGGGAAGCCTACCTTCCAGTGTCCCTGTTTCCTCACAGCAGAGGCATGTAAGCCTGGCAGGCTTTAGCTCAATGACTTTCCTTCAGGAACTACTTTTTAAAGACAGTCTCAGATGGCAGAAACATAGTGCAAGCAGGTGATGCTGTTCAGAGGCAGATAGTTCAGTGCAGGTTTCTCCCTGATGTGCTGTTTGTGTAACAGGACCCTGTGCAGAAATGACTACTTGTATCTTTTTTTTATTATTTGCACCTAGTTAGACACCAAGAGCCCTTTTCAGTAAGTATTTTCTTTTTCAGGGTTTACAATTATAAGCAAATATTCATAATTTCACATGGTTCAATATAAAATATATGTATGTGTGTTTATGCAATATGATCTGTGTATGTTATATTTCACCAATTTTAAAAAAAGCATTGAATAAGATTCAGAAAATCTAGGATCTAACTGGGCTCCAACTTGGGTTCTAAGATTACACAGAAATCTTTTACTCCTGTCTCTATAGAGAAGCAGTATAGACTGGTGGTTAAACTCTGGAGACAGAAAGACCTATATTTAAATCCCGACCTTGCCACTTGTGAGCTGCATCCCAGTAATCTGATTAATTTGTTGAGGAATTGATTTCCTCATTTGTAAAAAAAAAGCTGTAGTAATACCCATTTTATAGAGTTGTTATAATGTGTGTGTATATATAGAAATATAAATAAAACAGGTGTAACAGTGTATATAAAAAAATACCTTAGCACAATGCCTGGCACTTTGTAAATAACTGGCATTACTCATGTTATTGTGTTGAAAAAGCACAAGACTCTATACAAGCACTATATCTATTTTTATCCTCTTATGTGTCCACATTAGTCCATTATCATTTATCACAAAGGCAATACTATCACCTTGAAAACATTGGAAGCGAAGAAGCCAGCAGGAGTTAAAATAGAACAACCACTGCCTTACACACAGTATCAAATGTGAACACAACATCTCAGTTTATCAACAGAGAATTAAACTATACTCTTTCTAACCCCAACCTCTTAGTACAAAATTAAGATTCTTGATATAAAAAGAACAAGACTTTTCAAAAAGCCACCTAGAGGTCAACTAATGAAACTGCCTTGATTTAGACAAAGAACCAAAACCCAGAAATAAGTCTAAAACAAATGCCAAGCCACAGTGGTGGGATTCAAATAATTTAACAACCAGTTCTCTGCCTTAATGACTGCTTAAAGTATAAAAAAATTATACACCAAAAGCTAGTTTATTATTTTATGCATTTAATACTTAAATAAGAATAAAAGAAGTACACAAAACTAGATTATAAGAGTTTTAAAATACTTATAAAAATATTAAATAATACCTAACAAAAAGACAATAAAAATAAAACTGTTATTTAATATATTTCCATATTGCTGAAACAAATGAGAGCTTGTAACCCCTGGTTGTTTGGCACTTTCTCTCTTTACTTTATATGTTTGTTTACTGAAGTAACAAATGCAAGGGAATTAAAATGTAGTATTTCATCAGAGGTATAATGAGTTTTATGAAATAAATGAATATTATAAGCATAGTTTCATTAAATTTTTTTACCTATGGAGGGAATGAACATTACTACAGGCACTTAGAATACACTGTTGTACAGATGAACATTAAAAAAGAATAAGGAATGTAAATTTGTGATTTCCACATTGGGTGGCTGCCCAGGTACCCACCTTAGGGAGAACCCTGATTACAGATGCCATGTTAACAATCAATTTGCCAAACTCAACAAAAAATTAGGTATCAGTTCTGCCAAACAGGTGAAAACTGGCTGAATACCACCACTGCCAAGCCACCTTTCCAGGGAATATAGTTGTGCCTATGAGGCTCAGTAAGCTAAGACTTTCAGGGTACCAGAGATGGCAAGGCCACAGGTCATTTTTTAGCTGCACACTCCTCAAATTATGGTGGATTTTTGCCTTTCACCAAGGCTAGCAGAAGGCTTAGATTTTCTATTCTAAAACATTTTCTAAATTTGAAGCTGTGCTATTTTTACATAACACATTTAAAAAATAAAGAGGAAGTGGCAGGTATCTTTTGCAGAAACAGGATAGACTGTGTCAACAGTCCTCACTCCACCCTCATAAGTCACACCACCTAATTCCCATTAGCAAGAGGCACCAAAAGCTGTAAATTCAATTTAAATCTGGAACTAAAAGAAAGGTTAAAATCTCTGGCTGATCTTTTTATCAGATTCAACCAGTTTATTTTTTTTAAAAATGCATGTGGACAAAGGCAAGTTAATGAAAGATATAAACAGTATAGCTCTCTTTCAAAGTTTAGGTGAGAACACCAAGTTTTATGTTATAGCTTGGCTGGTACCATTGAATAAATTAAGATAAAAACAATAGGCTTAAAATAAGATGCCCTCAGCTCATAATATCATAGATAGCTATGTTTAATCTCTGGACAACTGTCTTCTTGAGTTAATCAGTCATTAGTACAAAAACTCCCCTTGGTACCTCTAATAAGTTATGGCCCATTACTATTCCATAAATTTCAAGAAACTAAACACTAATTTAAAAATTCAAAATTTAAAAAAGTACTAAGACTGAGTATACATATTATTCTTCCCACATTTAGTTTACATTTTCTTTTACTCAGATGCCCTTTTCAAAATGATGCTCTCATGGGTATATGTGACTCAAGTTACAATGGCTTGACTAATCATCTATGATTAATTACTTATGTAGTGATGCTGGAAAACTCCAAAAACTGTGGCTCAGGGTGAAAAACTGTCAGTGGTTTTGCTACTGTTAAATAACCTTGTGAGAACCACCCACAAAGGTAATCAATATTAAAGAGGCAACAGTAACTGACAAATTAAAAATAAATTAATTAAATTTTTTTAAAAAAAGAAAGTACTGTATGTAGTCTTCTCAAGCCCAGATCTTGTATGAAAAAGTCCCTTGTGAGCTTCCAGTCAAGATGGTGTCATAAGTAAAAACAGTACTTCGAACCTTCCATAGCCACATCAAAATTACAACTAAAATACAATACAGCCATTATTTAAAACTGCCTGAAATCTAGCTAAACAGAAGTCCTACAACTAAGAATATACAGAAGTCATGTTAAGAATGGTAGAAGAGGTAGAGACCCTGTACAAACTGTTGCCATTTCCAAACCACACCAGACAACAACCCAATCACCTCCTCAAATCACACAGCCAAAGAGCAGATTCAGTAGGCACCATAATCCCCACTAAAGGGAATTCTGCTCCATAGGGTCAGCTCCATAGCCATCCTCAGGCATTAGAATGGCTCTGGTTACAATGGACCAATGGCCCAGATGGGCAGAGCATCACCCCCTAGTGGGCTTGCTAGGTAGATCCCGGTCAGGTGCATGCAGGAGTCTGTCTCTGTCTCCCTGCTTCTCCCTTCAGAACATATACCAAAAAAAAAAAATGTTAAAGACAAAGGAAGAATCTTAAAAGCAACAACAATGAAAAAACAGTTATTTACCTACAAGAAAGCTCCCATTAGACTGTCAGCTAATTTTTCAACAGAAACTTTGCAGGCCAGAAGTGATTGTCATAAAATACTCAAAGTGATGAAAAACAAGTACCTACAACCAAGATTATTCTACCCAGCAAAGCTATCATTTAGAATGGAAGAACAGATAAAGAGCTTCCAAAACAAGAAAAAGTGAGAGAAATTCATTACCACCAAACCAATATTACAAGAAATGTTAAAGAGTCTAATTTAAGCCTGACCAGGTGGTAAGGCAGTGGATAGAGCACTGGACCAAAATGTGGAGGACCCAGGTTCAAAACCCTGAAGTCATGGGCTCATCCAGCTTGAGTGCAGGCTCACCAGCTTGAGTGTAGGGTCACTGGCTTGAGTATGGGATCATAGAAATGACCCCATGATTGCTGGCTTGAGCCCAAGGGTCGCTGGCTTGAAGCACAAGGTCTCCGGCTTGAGCAAGGAGTCACTCACTCTGCTGCAGCCCCCTAATCAAAGCACATATGAGAAGGTAATCAATGAACAACTAAGGGGACTAAGGAGCCTCAACAAAGAATTGGTGCTTCTCATCTCTCTCCCTTTCTGTCTGTCTGTCCCTATCTGTCTCTCTCTCTGTCTCTGTCACAAAAATAAATAAATAAATAAATAAATAAATAAATAAATAAATAAATATGAAGAAACAAAATTTCTCCAAGAGTCACTCAGCTAGTGGAGGTAAAGCATGAAGAAAAATCCTAACTGTCTGATTTTAGAGCCCAAGCTCATTACCACTATGCTATGCTACATGGTATATGATATTATTTAAAGAAGACCATGGGACCACATGAGGTCACCCAGGGATAGTGTATTAATAAAAGGAAAAGTACTCTAAAGTACTGTAGCATTTAATTATATCCTCTCAGAATACACAATTCTGTCTGGTTCCATACTTACCACACAAGATACTAATTTATTAATTTGGTCTGTCTCATCAGGAATGTGCCTGTATAAATAGATAACACTGGGAAACAAAATTTTTGTTGCATCCACAAAAACACTTGTTCTTACCTAATTTGAGTATGCTGATCTCAAACCTGACATTAGTTTTTTTTCTGTAAGCTACAGTATTTTTGCAATTCAAGATTTTAGGTTTTCATTTTATTGTAAAATTTTCAACATTTAGTTTAACATAATGAAGTAGAATGTCTTCTTGGGCATCATCTTTGTGAAAACATAATAACTTATATAATACAGTAAATACACTAATACACTAAAAGATATGATTGCATCAGAATTTCTCTACAATTTCAAAATAGAACATATTAAAACACTTATTCTAATCATAAAATTTGCATAAAACATTTAAATTCTATTTAGGCAAAAATTTGTGTTTGTAGCTCTTGCATTTGTGTACTTGTTGAGGACAATCTCATTTGAGCTCCAGCAGTAGTCTGCCATCGTTTAGAGCTGTCAAGAAATAGCAGCCATTCCGCTGGACTGTATGGGGTAACACCTAGCTGGCTGAGAAGACTATTGACATCATGACATTAAACAAAGTGTTTGTCTTTGGAAAAAAAGTCCACAAAAATTTGTTCACGCTTCCTGAAATGGGACACTTTAGCTGATCAGTGAAGTACATTCTTTTCTTGAAGCCTGCAGGCTAATAACTCAACTGCTTTCTTTGATAGGCCCAAATCTCTTACTAAATCATTCAATTTGGGTTGGCTAAAATGCTGAGGGTATAATGACTGCTTGGCATCAGAAGAAGACCCTTCAGATTCTACAACCATTTCCTCGTGCATCTTATCAAAATACACTTGATCACCATGTTCACTTTCTTCATCCTTAGAAGAAATAAAACCATTGAAAACTAGAACCAAGAGTGTCTCAGAGTGTGGCATAGGTCGTATTGCTGAAGGAATATTAGGATATGCGATCATATGCCGTTTTATCTTGCCGATGCCCTTTTTATGGATAAGACAGAAACAAGAGTCACTGCTGTGGTCCTTAGGTTCATACCAAACCATGGGAATACCAAAAGGCATTCCTTTGCATTTTCCTTTTGTCCAGTCACAAAGCATTTCCTCACAGTTATGACACACAATATGAGGAGTCCAATTCTTGTCTTTATCACCAAAAGGAACCTGAAAATAGGCAATATATGCACATGTCACAAATGATGAAATATTGCACCTTTAACATTGAAGTGTGTAACAGCCACATATATAACAGAAGGTGTCAGGATTATTCTTACATTTACGCCTACTCGAAGAAGCCATGATTCAATCTTAAAACAAAATAAGAGGGTGTTTTGTTTTGTTTTGTTTTACAGAGGCAGAAAGAGAGTCAGAGAGAGGGATAAATAGAAACAGACAGGAACAGAGAGAGATGAGAAGCATCAATCATTAGTTTTTCATTGCGACACCTTAGTTATTCATTGATTGCTTTCTCATATGTGCCTTGACTGTGGTGCTACAGCAGACTGAGTAATCCCTTGCTCTAGCCAGTGACTTTGGGTCAAAGCTGGGAGCTTTGCTCAAACCAGATGAACCCACGCTCAAGTTGGCGACCTCGGGGTCTCGAACTTGGGTCCTCCGCATCCCAGTACAATGCTCTATCCACTGTGCCACTTCCTGATCAGGCAAGAGGGTGTTTTTATCAGATAATAATTTTTTACATTTAAAAACAACTACAATTAGGTAAAAGTGATGTTTGTAAAACATTAATTGCCTTGTGGTTATGTTCAATCCAACAGTCGTTGCCCTTTAACGCCAATTTAAAAACCAATACATGCCATTAACTGTAACAAAAAGAAATTAAAATTGCATAAAACTAGAGCATGCACCAAAAAACAGATTTCAGATTTGGAATCAGCGATGCAGAAATATATAGAAAAAGTTCTGAAACCTCATGCAACAGAAAATGAAATAAAATTGTTCCCCAGTGTAACCAACCCCAGTTTCAAAACTACACCTACCAATTTTTATAAATTAATAAAATTAATTATTTAATTATAAATAAAATTCTTATTTATAATTACTCTCATATAATCTGTATGGCCAGTTTGATTCCATACCCAGAACATTATTTCCCTTTGATTAAATAATAAAAATGTCTAGACCAGTACCGACCTTCCAAGATGCTAACGTTCTATGGAGTCCTACCTGGAGCACCCAGCTGGCTTTCCTGGATATCACTTTAGACACAGTGTGTGTCATACCAGGAAGTCAGAATAAAGGTTTTCTATGAGTTTTGTTGAAAATTCAAGGAGAAATAAAATTCTAAACTGAAAATGCTTAACTCAGAATTTTCCTCAAACATTACATACTGTGTCAGCAACTATTTATATAAGCTTTGGCTAGGCAAAGGCCCTATACCTTTAGGACAAACCATGGCAGCTAAAGAATAGCAGGGTCCAGGTATAGGCTCTCTGGTCTAAACATGAGAGAGTTCCACAAAGTCCCTCCACTTTTGGTTTTGAATAGTTGTTGTATATATATATCAGCAGAACACATTAGAGGCTCTAATTCTTTTCCCTCACTTTTTATATTCTTAAAACAATATTTATTTATAACTTTTACTTTAGTTGCCATCACTGGATCTTAATCAGACAACATTTCCACAGTTCTCCAGAAAACCTAGACAACTTCTTAAGGTCTAATAATTGTGACACTTTTTCTTTTGATGTATTAGATTTTATTACTTTTTAAAAATTGTACAAAAACACACATGCAAAAAAAACACAAAGAAAATGTAGGATGTTAAGAAAAAAATACAGTTGGCTCAGTGGTAGAGTGTTGGCCTGGCGTGTGGAAGTCCCGGCTTTGACTCCTGGCCAGGGCACACAGAAGCATCCATATGCTTCTCCACTCTTCACCTTTTCCTTTCTCTTTGTCTCTCTCTTCCCCTCCCATAGCCAAGAATATGCGATCCATTGGAGCAAAAGTTGGTCCGGGGCTGAAGATGGCTCCATGGCCTCCACCTCAGGTGCTAGAATGGCTCTGGTTGCAATGGAGCTATGCCCCAAATAGGCAGAGCATTGCCCCCTAGTAGGTTTGCTGGCTGGATCCCGGTCAGGCACATGTGAGAGTCTGTCTTTCTGTCTCCCCGCTTCTCACTTCAGAAAAAATACAAAAAAAATACAGGGGGTCCTCAAGTTATGACAGTCTCAACATATGACATTTTGAGTTTATGATGCTCGCTCCCATAAAAACTTTTAAAAATTGAGATGTGTTTTGGCTTACACTGATAGCGTCATACGTCCGGACTATATGGGCAAACTAGTTTGGTTGCACGAGGCGGAAGAATATGCAGTAACATAGCATATGACTGAGGCAGCTGGCATCCCCCAGTACACTTACCTACTCCATGTTGGACTATTAAAAGCACAAATGTTCCATTTGTGTTGCTTTGTTTGGTAACTTTTTGGCCCTTATTGTGGATCCTAAATGAAAGTCAGAGTCTTCAGATGGTAGTGTCTTGAAGAAGAGAAAAGTCATCATGATGGATATCACAGAGCTACTGGCATCACATGGAGAGGAGATGTCTGCTGAAGACTTCATTCAGCTGGAGAGGTAACTGATTGAAGAGGATGAGCTGGAAAACCCAGAACCCAAGAGATTTGCTACCGAGGATTTGACAGTTTTTTCTGTGGTAGAGGATGGGTTGGCAAAATTTCAGGCTAAGGACCCCGGCAATGACAGATTCTTCTGTAAGGTCTACAGAGCTGTTATGGATGCCTTGTAATGCTATAGTCAGGTTTTGAAAAAAAAAAGAAGTCATCAACCTTCCAGACTAGCCTGGAACAATTCTTTAAGAAGGGAGAGAGGCCTGCAACAGATTCTGTACCCTCTACATCAGCTGCTTCTAGAGATGAAACACTTACAGTACAGGTAGAATCATCTCCAGCATCTCCTGCATGTTCCTTAGGCAATCCTGATTCACCTGACCCAGTATTCCAGCACCTTCTACAGGTTCTCCTGCCTCTCTAGGTTCCTTCTTCCAATAGGTCATTCTCTCCTACCTTGCAATGCTCCTTCCAGTGGACAAGCCAACCACAGCAATAAAGGTAAGAAATTTTTTTACACTCATTTATTGTCATTTTTTTATTACTACAGTGAAGTGTACAGTACAGTATATCTCTGTCCTTTTCCTTTTTCTGTGGCTTAGTTGTGTTCTAGATCAGTGGTAGTTTATGTTCTAGATCAGTGGTAGTCAACCTGGTCCTTACCGCCCACTAGTGGGCATTCCAGCTTTCATGGTGGGCAGTAGCAGAGCAACCAAAGTATAAATAAAAAGATAGATATAGGCCCTGGCTGGTTGGCTCAGTGGTAGAGTGTCGGCCTGGCGTGTGGGGGACCCGGGTTAGATTCCCGGCCAGGGCACATAGGAGAAGCGCTCATTTGCTTCTCCACCCCCCCTTCCTCTCTGTCTCTCTCTTCCCCTCCCACAGCCAAGGCTCCATTGGAGCAAAGATGGCCCGGGCACTGGGGATGGCTCCTTGGCCTCTGCCCCAGGTGCTAGAGTGGCTCTGGTCATGGCAGAGCGACACCCCAGAGGGGCAGAGCATCGCCCCCTGGTGGGCAGAGCCTCGTCCCTGGTGGGCGTGCTGGGTGGATCCCAGTGGGCTCATGCAGGAGTCTGTCTGACTGTCTCTCCCCGTTTCCAACTTCAGAAAAATACAAAAAAAAATTTTTTAATTTAAAAATTAAAAAAAAAAAAAAAGATAGATATAACTGGCCCTGGCTGGTTGGTTTAGTGGTAGAGCGTCGGCCTGGCGTGTGGGGGACCTGGGTTTGATTCCCGACCAGGGCACACAGGAGAAGCGCCCATCTGCTTCTCCACCCCCCCCCTCCTTCCTCTCTGTCTCTCTCTTCCCCTCCCGCAGCGAGGTTCCATTGGAGTAAAGATGGCCCAGGAGCTGGGGATGGCTCCTTGGCCTCTGCCCCAGGCGCTAGAGTGGCTCTGGTCGCAGCAAAGTGACGTCCCGGAGGGGCAGAGCATCGCCCCCTGGTGGGCAGAGCGTCGCCCCCTGGTGGGTGTGCTGGGTGGATCCCAGTCGGGTGCATGCGGGAGTCTGTCTGTCTCTCCCCATTTCCAGCTTCAGAAAAATACAAAAAAATAAAAATAATTTTTTAAAAAAGATAGATTTAACTATAGTAAGTTGTTTTATAAAGATTTATTCTGCCAAACTTAGCAAAAATCTGACATAAAGTACTTAGTAAGTAATTATTATTATATGCCTTAACTTGCTATAACTCTGCTTTATAAATTTTATAAAGTAAAGTTACTTCCCTACTTTATTAATCACCATTACTGTGGAACCGGTGGGTAGTTAGAAAATTTTACTACTAATAGAGATACAAAAGTGGGCAGTAGGTATAAAAAGGTTGACTACCGGAGTGACGTCACGGAAATGGCGCCGTGAGCAGCGCGTCCGACAGATCTCCCTTAAATCACAACAAATTTATCAACTAGAAACAGAAAAATTTATCCTCGGAGCATTCCGGAGTTCCACACAAACTGAAAGCGAAAGGACTGTTATCACTTGAATCTGAGAGACGAGGGTGTGGAGGAAGCTACCGCAGCGACGTTCATTCAAGCCCCGAGGGAGTGCGCCTGTGGTGAGTCAGCCCACACTCCGGAGCCGCGAACAGCCGCAGGCGCGCGCCCGGTTCGGTTGCAGAGCGAGCACTGCCCACACTCCGGAGCGTGAGCAGCCACAGGCGTGCACCCCGTACGGTTGCAGAGCAAGCACCGCCCACACTCGGGAGCAGCGAGCAGCCGCCGGCGCGCGCCCGGTCCAGTTGCCGAGCACCGCTAACGTTCCCAGCGGCCCGTGCACTGCGAGTGAGAGTCGCCAGCCACCGGTGCCCGGAGCACCCCATTCGCGCGCGTGCCCTGGGCATTCCACACGCCCAGAGCACCCTACTGGCCCGCACATCCAGGGTGCCCCATTATCCTGTGCCTGGTGCGATCCAGCCGCCAGCGGCAGGGCAAGCGGGAGAGGCACCAGGGTGGTCTTCTACTTGGGAGATTCTCTCCGTGGGCAGGGCACCTCACCCAGCCATTCAAGCTAACAATCAAGCGTTGGGGGAGGGGCGCGCGCAGGCAGCCTAAAATACCTTCGGGAGCACAGCTGTGACCCAATCACTGAAATTAGCTTAACCCATGAAATCTGCGCACCCTCGGTTCTAATTGATAAGATCTCTCTCAGTTCAGCGATCCAAGACAAGAGGCGTGATATTTTTTAGTGCCTCTCGCTAAAGGGGCGGGGGCAACTTCTGATTGATAGAGCCTCCATATTCAGGGATAAACGCTAACAAGAGGGACTTGGCAGATAATAAGATCTATACTATACTAGTCGCAAGCAGAGACTAGTGCCTCTTCTTCCCAGCCAAAACAGGCTACAAAGTGTGGAAAGCCTGGGTTGAGAGGTCCAACTGAATGCTAGGCGCTGAACAGTCACCTTGACAACAATTGACTCCCACCCCCGCCTGATTACACTGGAGGCCCTGACTGCCAGAGCCTTTCCCAAAGCCTTGCACTGAGTGGGGATAGAGTGGGGATTTCCCAGCTCTTTGAGCCACTTACTCCCCAGGCAGAAGCAGTTGCAGCCTTATAGCTGGATCAACAGGCTGCTAATTCAGGAAGGGGGGACTAGGAGAGAGAATCCAGGAAAGCAAACTCTCTCATCGTTGGACCCTGCAAATGCCAACAAGCCTTGACTACCAGCAAGACTAAAGCCAATTATATGACATTGCCATAGAATCCCATCAACTGCAAATCCCTACCTAAGTGTGACACAGGGGCAGAGCCTGGGGTACAGAGTCACCGACCAGGAAGAGGGAGAGAAAAGAAAAAGGAAGAAGTTAACCTCTCAAAATCAAGAAAAATCCACAGACTTTACAACTTGTTCCACTAATTTTTGTTGTTGTTGTTGTTTGTATCTTCTATCTTATTGCCTTTATTTCCTCCACATCGGTCCTTCTATTCTCTGCCAATCTTATGCTTCCCTTTTCTTGAACTACACTACCCATAACTGTTACATTTTATTTCTCTTCTTCATCCTCACCCTCCTTTAAGGTTATACTCCAAAACACTTAACTCTCACTCTCTCCTCTTTTGTTTTTTTTTTGATTTGCTTTATTTTGTTTATTTCTCTTCCTTTTTTATTTCTTCCTTCATTTTTCTCTTTTTCTTATTTTATCCTTCCTATTCGTTTTTTCTTTTCTCGTTTTACTTTCCTCCCATTTAATCCTCAATCACGAACAAATTAGTTAATTTGGGACTCAAGGCTTTTTTTGGCTTTATTTTTCTTTTTTGCTTTTGTTTTTGTTTTTTTCTTGTTTGTTTATTTTTGTGGCATTTTGGGTCCTCCCAACCCAAGGTCTCCATTGTATTTAGTCTTCGCTCCACTTAATACAACAGATTTTTACTTATTATTTTTATTTTTTTTTCTTTATTATTCTTTTTTGGTCCTTTTTTCTGGTTCCCTCTTATCCCTCTCATTATATCTCTTAGTTGACCATAACTTACAAGCAAATCATCTTATGCTTGTCTAAAATTTTCTTCCTTTTTTTTTTTTTTTTTTTTTTTTTGCATTTAGTAGGTCCCTACTCCCTTTTTTTGCCCCTTGAACTCTTCACCCCAAATCAGGCCCTCCATTATAGGCACGATATTTCCCTGAGGAGGGGAGAGGAGGGAAAGAGAAGAAAGAAAAAAAGGGGGAAATAATAAATTATTACTGGTGGTTTTTTTTTGTGGGGTGTTTTACCTTTTTTTTTTTTTTTTACTTTTTACTCTTTATTAATTCTAATTAGTGCTATCAACAAGACCACCCTCAGATGCCAATAAGAAATAGGAAATCGAATATTATGGATACAAAAGAAAGAGAGGTAACACAAATAGATGTGGAAAAAATCTATGGAGAAAAGACTTAACATATTGGAAGCCTTGGAGCTAAATGACAGAGAATTTAAACTAGAAATCTTAAAAATACTCAGAGATATACAAGAAAACACAGAAAGGCAATATAGGGAGATCAGAAAACAACTCAATGAACACAAAGAATATATTACCAAGGAAATTGAAACTATTAAAACAAATCAAACAGAAATGAAAAACTCAATTCACGAGCTGAAAAACGAGGAAACAAGCTTAGCTAACAGAACAGCCCAGATTGAAGATAGGATTAGTGAAATAGAAGACAAACAACTTGAGGCACAACAGAGAGAAGAAGAAAGAGACTCAAAAATAATAAAAAACGAGAAAGCCCTACAGGAATTGTCTGACTCCATCAGAAAGAATAACATAAGAATAATAGGTATATCAGAGGAAGAAGAGAAAGAAAATGGAATGGAGAATATACTCAAACAAATAATAGACGAGAACTTCCCAAGCCTGTGGAAAGAACTAAAGCCTCAAATTCAAGAAGCAAACAGAACACCGAGTTTTCTTAACCCCAACAAACCCACTCCAAGGCACATCATAATAAAGATGACACAAACCAATGACAAAGAAAAAATTCTCAAGGCAGCCAGGGAAAAGAAGAGTACAACATATAAAGGAAGGCCTATTAGATTATCGTCAGATTTCTCAGCAGAGACTCTACAAGCTAGAAGAGAGAGGACCCCAATATTTAAAGCCCTGAGAGAGAGGAACTTTAGCCAAGAATACTATACCCATCAAAGCTATCCTTCAAGTATGAAGGAGATATAAAAACATTCACAAATACAGAAAAGATGAGAGAATTTATCAACAGAAAGCCCCCACTCCAGGAAATACTAAAGGGGGTTTTCCAACCAGATTCAAAGAACAAAAGAAAACAACACCACAAGTAACAGCTCCACCAAGAACACAATAAAACCAAACTTAAACTGTGACAACAAAGGAAAAAAAGGGGGGAGAGGATGGAGATTAACAGTAGCAAAGGACGATGAAGTGCAGAAATACTTATAAGATAGGGTACTACAATGAATATGGTAGGTACCCTTTTCATTACTTAATGGTAACCACCCTTAAAAAACCCACCACAAAAACACTTGACTTAAAAAAGGTAGCAACAGAGGAAAGAAGTATGGAACACAAACAAACAAAAACAAATGATAGAAAAACAAAAGAGAAGAATCAAACTAGATACAAAACTAACAGAAAGCAATTTATAAAATGACAGTAGGGAACCCACAAGTGTCAATAATTACACTAAATGTAAATGGATTAAACTTACCAATAAAAAGACACAGAGTAGCAGAATGGATTAAAAAAGAAAATCCAACTATATGCTGCCTACAAGAAACACATCTAAGCAACAAGGATAAAAACAAATTCAAAGTGAAAGGCTGGAAAACAATACTCCAAGCAAACAACACCCAAAAAAAAGCAGGCGTAGCAATACTCATATCTAATAATGCTGACTACAAGACAGAAAAAGTACTCAGAGACAAAAATGGTCATTTCATAATGATTAAGGGGAAGTTGAATCAAGAAGACATAACAATCCTTAATATATATGCACCAAACCAAGGAGCACCAAAATATATAAGACAGCTACTTATTGACCTTAAAACAAAAACTAACAAAAATACAATCATACTTGAAGACCTCAATACACCGCTGACGGCTCTAGATCGGTCATCCAAACAGAGAATCAATAAAGATATAGTGGCCTTAAACGAAATACTAGAACACCTGGATATGATAGACATCTACAGGACACTTCATCCCAAAGCGACAGAGTATACATTTTTCTCTAGTGTACATGGAACATTCTCAAGAATTGACCATATGTTGGGCCACAAAGACAATATCAGCAAATTTAGAAAAATTGAAATTGTACCAAGCATATTTTCTGATCATAAAGCCTTGAAACTAGAATTCAACTGCAAAAAAGAGGGGAAAAAACCCACAAAAATGTGGAAACTAAACAACATACTTCTAAAAAATGAATGGGTCAAAAAAGAAATAAGCACAGAGATCACAAGATATATACAGACAAATGAAAATGAAAATACGACATATCAGAATCTCTGGGATGCAGCAAAAGCAGTAAGAGGAAAGTTCATATCACTTCAGGCCTATATGAACAAACAAGAGAGAGCCGAAGTAAACCACTTAACTACACACCTTAAGGAACTAGAAAAAGAAGAACAAAGACAACCCAAAACCAGCCGAAGAAAGGAGATAATAAAAATCAGAGCAGAAATAAATGAAATAAAGAACAGAAAAACTATAGAAAAAATCAATAAAACAAGGAGCTGGTTCTTTGAAAAGATCAACAAAATTGACAAACCCTTGGCAAGACTCACCAAGGAAAAAAGGCACAGGACTCAAATAAATAAAATCCAAAATGAAAGAGAAGAGATCACCACAGACATCATAGAAATACAAAGAATTATTGTAGAATACTATGAAAAATTATATGCCACCAAATACAACAATCTAGAAGAAATGGATAAATTCCTAGAACAATACAACCTTCCTAGACTGAGTCATGAAGAAGCAGAAAGCCTAAACAGACCAATCAGCAGGGAGGAAATAGAAAAAACTATTAAAAACCTCCCCAAAAATAAAAGTCCAGGCCCAGACGGTTATACTAGTGAATTCTATCAAACATTCAAAGAAGACTTGGTTCCTATTCTACTCAAAGTCTTCCAAAAAATTGAAGAAGAAGCAATACTTCCAAACACATTTTATGAGGCCAACATAACCCTCATACCAAAACCTGGCAAGGATGGCACAAAGAAAGAAAACTACAGACCAATATCTCTAATGAATACAGATGCTAAAATACTAAACAAAATACTGGCAAACCGAATACAACAACATATTAAAAAAATAATACATCATGATCAAGTGGGATTCATCCCAGAATCTCAAGGATGGTTCAACATACGCAAAACGGTTAACGTAATACACCATATCAACAAAACAAAGAACAAAAACCACATGATCTTATCAATAGACGCAGAAAAGGCTTTCGATAAAATACAACACAATTTTATGTTTAAGACTCTCAACAAAATGGGTATAGAAGGAAAATATCTCAACATGATAAAGGCTATATATGATAAACCATCAGCCAACATCATATTAAATGACATAAAACTGAGGACTTTCTACCTTAAATCAGGAACAAGACAGGGTTGTCCACTCTCTCCACTCTTATTTAACGTGGTGCTAGAAGTTCTGGCCAGAGCAATCAGACAAGACAAAGAAATAAAAGGCATCCATATCGGAAAAGAAGAAGTAAAGGTATCACTTTTTGCTGATGATATGATCCTATACATTGAAAACCCGAAGGACTCCACAAAAAGATTATTAGAAACAATAAACCAATACAGTAAGGTCGCAGGATACAAAATTAACATACAAAAGTCCATAGCCTTTCTATATGCCAACAATGAAATATTAGAAAACGAACTCAAAAAAATAATCCCCTTCACGATTACAACAAAAAAAATAAAATACCTAGGAATAAACATAACAAAGAATGTAAAGGACCTATATAATGAAAATTACAAAGCATTGTTAAGGGAAATCGAAAAAGATACAATGAGATGGAAAAATATTCCTTGTTCTTGGATAGGAAGAATAAATATAATCAAAATGGCCATATTACCCAAAGCAATATACAAATTTAATGCAATCCCCATCAAAATCCCTATGAGATTTTTTAAAGAAATGGAACAAAAAATCATCAGATTTATATGGAACTATAAAAAACCCTGAATAGCCAAAACAATCCTAAGGAAAAAGAATGAAGCTGGGGGCATTACAATACCTGACTTTAAACTATATTATAGGGCCACAATAATCAAAACAGCATGGTATTGGCAGAAAAATAGACACTCAGACCAATGGAACAGAATAGAAAGCCCAGAAATAAAACCACATATATATGGTCAAATAATCTTTGATAAAGGGGCCAACAACACACAATGGAGAAAAGAAAGCCTCTTCAACAAATGGTGTTGGGAAAACTGGAAAGCCACATGCAAAAGAATGAAACTCGACTATAGCCTGTCCCCGTGTACTAAAATTAATTCAAAATGGATCAAAGACCTAAATATAAGACCTGAAACAATAAAGTACATAGAAGAAGACATAGGTACTAAAATCATGGACCTGGGTTTTAAAGAACATTTTATGAACTTGACTCCAATGGCAAGAGAAGTGAAGGCAAAGATAAATGAATGGTACTACATCAGAATAAAAAGTTTTTGCTCAGCAAGAGAAACTGATATCAAAATAAACAGACAGCCAACTAAATGGGAAATGATATTTTCAAACAACAGCTCAGATAAGGGCCTAATATCCAAAATTTACAAAGAACTCATAAAACTCAACAACAAACAAACAAACAATCCCATAAAAAAATGGGAAGAGGACAGGAACAGACACTTCTCCCAGGAAGAGATACAAATGGCCAACAGATATATGAAAAGATGCTCAGCTTCATTAGTTATTAGAGAAATGCAAATCAAAACTACAATGAGATACCACCTCACCCCTGTTAGATTAGCTATTATCAACAAGACAGGTAATAGCAAATGTTGGAGAGGCTGTGGAGAAAAAGGAACCCTCATTCACTGTTGGTGGGACTGTAAAGTAGTACAACCATTATGGAGGAAAGTATGGTGGTTCCTCAAAAAACTGCAAATAGAACTACCTTATGACCCAGCAATCCCTCTACTGGGTATATATCCAGTATATATATATATATATATATATATATATATATATATATATATATATATACCCCAAAACCTCAGAAACATTGATACGTGAAGACACATGTAGCCCCATGTTCATTGCAGCACTGTTCACAGTGGCCAAGACATGGAAACAACCAAAAAGCCCTTCAATAGAAGACTGGATAAAGAAGATGTGGCACATATACACTATGGAATACTACTCAGCCATAAGAAATGATGACATCAGATCATTTACAGCAAAATGGTGGGATCTTGATAACATTATAAGGAGTGAAATAAGTAAATCAGAAAAAAACAAGAACTACATGATTCCATACATTGGTGGAACATAAAAATGAGACTAAGAGACATGGACAAGAGTGTGGTGGTTACCAGGGGTGGGGGGAGGGAGGACATGGGAGGGAGGGAGGGAGAGAGTTAGGGGGAGGGGGAGGGGCACAGAGAACTAGATAGAGGGTGGCAGAGGACAATCTGACTTTGGGCGAGGGGTACGCAACATAATTTAATGACAAAATAACCTAGACATGTTTTCTTTGAATATATGTACCCTGATTTATTAATGTCATCCCATTACCATTAATAAAAATTTATTTAAAAAAAAAAAAAAAAAAAAGATTGACTACCCCTGTTCTAGATTATGATTTTAGAACTGTGTTGAGATAGATAAGTGACTTAGGCTAGAGTATGGTTCAGCTTACACCAAAATTCGGGCTACATCACTGTCGTAGGAATGGAACTGTGTTGTAACCTGAGGACCCTCTGTATGAGACATGAAACAAAAAAATTGCATTCTGTGAATCCACATAAAAGGATATTTAGCTTATTAAAAAGTGTTATTCAAATATATTAAGATTATGAATACAGCACAATGCCTTTCTGCAACTATTCATTAACAGAGCAGACTCAGTCTCACTGAATATAGGATGAATCATTACATTATGTTACCACCCACAGGCAGATTACAAAATGTATGTGAATATGATACAGTGTCTGTGAGGTATTACAATAAATAAAATCTTTAGCCATTCAATCAAGTCAGCAGTGGATGTATGTCACCATGTCAGCTTTCCTAAGGGAGAACCACATCTCCAGTACTTTTGCCCATGGTGATTGTTCAATTAGGGTTTTTCACACATAGAAAAAGAAAGAACACAAAAAAAATTTGAGACGTTAAAAGGCAAAATGCTACACTTTGCTTTATGTTTTCATAACAAAGTCTGTGTACCAAAGATGAGCTGCATTACACTTAAGGGACAATGGGTGCAGTAACACAAGAATTTATTTTAAAGCATTTTAGAAAAGGATCAACTCTTCACATGCGCACATTTTTTCTTTGTTTACAGCACTGTTGTGGAAAAAAGGGACCACAATGTGTTGGTTGCAGCAAATGTAAGTACAGGGCCCTGGCTGCCTCTGCCAGAGTGTCTGCCTCTATGCTGGCTTCCCAACTATGTTGAATCTTTCTTATTTTACCCTTATTTTTTGAACAATTTTTAATTGAGATATAGTGACAGATGATGTCAGAATAATGGAGGTATGAAAGATACTCCTGATCTCTCCCCTTGAAATTTCAACAAATTGAACTATAGTGCAGTGAAGGAACACCAGCTGAGCTCACAGGTATACCTGAAAGATCCACAAATCAAATGAACTAAAGATGAAATGGGGTGAAAAGGGAGGTGGAAGATAAAATGATTTTAAGGTGGGCTCGGAGAGGAGACAAACATGGAGTGACTGGGGGTTTTTTCTCTACTGGACTATGGGGAGGAGGGAAGCTCAGGCTCTCTGAGTTTTATTTGAGGGGTATGAAGAGGGAAACTCTGAGCGACTGGGTCTCCTTCTGCAAGGAGGAGTGGTGAGACAGAGGGGCAAAAAGGGAGATAAACCAAAGCGGCCAGAGCACAGGGTCACAGTCAGTGTTCCCATAGTCTGCCTGCATCCTGCACTTGGCAGAGACAGAAAAAACTAAAGTGCAGCCCCCATATTCCCAGATCCCACCTCCCTCACCTGGCAGTATGGAGAGTGGCAGACCCAAACTCTCCAGCTAGCTCTCCAGAGCCAATCTCTTCTCTGAAAAACAGAGTTGCTCCACCTCTGGTCCTCAGGTCTGTTGAGACATAAAAAGGAGCACTCGGATCCTGAGATAGCCATTGCTAGAGCTGTAAAGCCATAACGCTGAAGGCATAAAGCTGAATCATAAGGCCAAAGCAGTAAATCCCTCACAACACTTTCCATCCACCAAAGTGACTGTGGCCTCACCTACATAATTGGGACAGCAACATCTCAGCAGAGGGCACCACAGGAACTTCACAGAGCTCAAAGTTGTAATACAATGACACCTACTGGAAGAAACCTTTAAAAACCAAAAATTTTTTCTTTTTTTTCCTTTTTTCCTACTTTCCTTTTTTCTCTTTCAAATTTTGTTTTCCTTAATTTTTATATATTTATTATTTTTGTGGGCATTTGCTTTATAATTTTTTGTTGGCTTTTGATCTTTCTGTGAATTTTCTTCATTACTTGTCATAATCTTTTAAATTTTTATATTTTTATTGTAATTTTACTTTAAATTTTGGAGTTTTTTTACTTTTTTTATTGTTATTAATTTTAATGGGGTGACATTGATAAATCAGGGTACATATGCTCAGAGAAAACATCTCCAGGTTTCTTTGACATTTGATCATGCTACATTTTCATCACCCAAAGTCCAATTGTCTTCTGTCACCTTCTAACTGGTTTTCTTTATGCCCCACCCCTCCTCAAACCCCCTCCTTGAACCCCCTCACAACAACCACACTCTTGTCCATGTCTCTGAGTCTCATTTTTATGTCCTACCTATGTATAGAATCATATAGTTCTTAGTTTTTTCTGATTTACTTATTTCGCTCAGTATAATGTTACCAAGGTTCATCCATGTTGTTGTAAATGATCCGATGTCATCATTTCTTATGGCTAATTAGTACTCCATAGTACATATGTACCAAAGCTTATTAATCCATTTGTCCACTGATGGACACTTGGGCTGTTTCCAGATCTTTGCTATTGTGAACAATGCTGCCATAAACATGGGGGTGCATTTCTCCTTTTGAAACAGTGCTATGGTGTTCTTGGGGTATATTCCTAACAGTGGTATAGCTGGATCAAAAGGCAGATCGATTTTTAATTTTTTGAAGAATCTTCATACTGTTTTCCACAGTGGCTGCACCAGTCTGCATTCCCACCAGTAGTGTAGGAGGGTTCCCTTTTCTCCACATTCTCGCCAGCACTTATCTGTTGTTTTGCTGATGAGTGCCATTCTGACTGGTGTGAGGTAATATCTCATTGTGGTTTTAATTTGCATTTCTCTAATGATTAGTGATGTTGGGCATTTTTTCATATGCCTATTGGCCATCTGTATGTCCTCTTTGCAGAAGTGTCTATAGATTCTTTCACCCATTTTTTGATTGGATTGTTTGTCTTCCTGGTGTTAAGTTTTACAAGTTCTTTATAAATTTTGGTTATTAACCCCTTATCAGACGCATTGTCAAATATGTTCTCCCATTGTGTAGTTTGTCTTTTTATTCTGTTCCTATTTTCTTTAGCTGTGCAAAAGCTTTTTAGTTTGATATAGTCCCATTTGTTTATCCTGTCTTTTATTTCACTTGCCCATGGAGATAAATCGGCAAATATATTGCTGCAAGAGATATCAGAGAGCTTACTGCCTATGTTTTCTTCTAAGATGCTTATGGTTTTATGGCTTACATTTAAGTCTTTATCCATTTTGAGTTTATTTTTGTGAATGGTGTACGTTGGTGGTCTAGTTTCATTTTTTTGCAGGTTGTTGTCCAATTTTCCCAACACCATTTGTTGAAGAGGCTGTCTTTGCTCCAATGTATGCTCTTACATCCTTTGTCAAATATCAGTTGTCCATAAAGTGTAGGTTTATTTCTGGGTTCTCAGTTCTGTTCCTTTGATCTATATGTCTGTTCTTATGCCAGTACCAGGCTGTTTTGAGTACAATGGCCTTATAATATAACTTGATATCCGGAAGTGTGATACCTTCCGCTTTATTCTTCCTTTTCAAGATTGCTGAGGCTATTTGTGTTCTCTTTTGGTTCCATATAAATTTTTGGAATATGTGTTCTATATCTTTGAAGTATGTCATTAGTATTTTAATTGGTATTTCACTGAATTTATAAATTGCTTTGGGTAATATAGACATTTTAATGATGTTTATTTTTCCTAACCATGAGCACAATATAGGTTTCTAGGCTTCCACTTGTTTGTATCTTCCTTGATTTCTTTTATCAATGTTTTACAATTTTCCGAGTACAAGTCTTTAATCTCCATGGTTAAATTTTTTTCTAGGTACTTTTTTTTTTTCAACTGGTCATGCTTCAGCACTTTTTTTAATAAATTTTTATTAATTTTAATGAGGTGATATCAATAAATCAGGGTACATATATTCAAAGAAAACATGTCCAGGTTATCTTGTCATTCAATTATGTTGCATACCCATCACCCAAAATCAGATTGTCCTCCGTCACCTTCTATCTAGTTTTCTTTGTGCCCCTCCCCCTCCCCCTTCCTCTCTCCCTTCTTCCTCCCCCCCCCACCTTGGTAACCACCATACTCTTGTCCATGTCTCTTAGTCTCCTTTTTATGTCCCACCAATGTATGGAATCATGCAGTTCTTGTTTTTTTCTGATTTACTTATTTCACTCTGTATAATGTTATCAAGATCCCACCATTTTGTTGTAAATGATCCGATGTCATAATTTCTTATGGCTGAGTAGTATTCTATAATGTATATGTGCCACATCTTCTTTATCCAGTCTTCTATTGAAGGGCTTTTTGGTTGTTTCCATGTCTTGGCCACTGTAAACAATGCTGCAATGAACATGGGAATACATGTGTCTTTACATATCAATGTTTCTGAGTTTTGGGGGTATATACCCAGTAGAGGGATTGCTGGGTCATAAGGTAGTTCTATTTTCAGTTTTTTGAGGAACCACCATACTTTCTTCCATAATGGTGTACTACTTTACATTCCCACCTAGGTACTTTAATTTTTTGGTTGCAATGCCGAAGGGGATTGCTTACTTAATTTGTCTTTCTGGCAGTTCATTGTTAGTGTATAAAAATGCCTCTGATTTCTGAGTATTAATTTTATATCCTCCCACCTTGCTGAATTCATTTATCAGGACCAGCAGTTTTTTGGCTGAGACTTTAGGGTTTTCTATATACAATATCATATCATCTGCAAATAATAATAGTTTTACTTTTTCTTTTCCAATTTGAATGCCTTTTATTTTTTTCTTGTCTGATTGCTGTGGCTATGACTTCCAGAACTATGTTGAATAAGAGTAGTGAAAGGGGGCACCCCTGCCTTGATCCTGATCTTAAGGGGATTGCTTTTAATTTTTGCCCATTGAGTATGATGTTGGCTGTGGGCTTGTCATAGATGGCCTTTATCATGTTGAGGTATGTTCCCTGTATTTCCACTTTGCTAAGAGTTTTGATTATGAATGGGTGCTAGATTTTATCAAATCTTTTTTCTGCATCTATTAAAATTATCATGTGGTTTTTCTCCTTCCTTTTATTTATGTGATGAATCACATTGATTGATTTGCGAATATTGTACCAGCCTTGCCTCCCAAGAATAAATCCCACTTGATCATGGTATATGATTTTTTTCATATATAGCTGAATCCGGTTTGCTAATATTTTGTTGATTTTAACATCTATATTCATCAGGAATATTGGCCTACAATTTTCTTTCTTTGTGTTGTCTTTGCCTGGTTTTGGAATCAGAATTATGCTCATCTCATAAAAGAAGCTTGGAAGTCTTCCTTCCTCTTGAATTTTTGAAATAGCTTTAGAAGGATAGGAGTTAGTTCTTCTTTGAATATTTGGTAGAATTCACTTGTGAAGCCATCAGGCCCAGAACTTTTCTTTTTGGGGAGTTTTTTGATAACTGTTTCGATCTCATTTGTTGTAATCGGCCTGTTTAGGTTTTCTGATTCTTCCAGATTAATTTTTGGAAGATTGTACATTTCAAGGAATTTGTCCATTTCATCTAGGTTGTCTAGTTTTTTGGCATACAGTTCTTCATTTTATTTTCTTACAATATTTTGTATTTCTGTTGTGTCAGTTGTTATTTCTCCACTCTTGTTTCTAATTTTATTTATTTGAGTCCTCTCTCTTTTTTTCTTGGTGAGTCTCGTTAAAGGTTCATTGATCTTGTTTACCTTTGCAAAGAACCAGCTCCTGGATTCATTGATCTTCTGTATTGTTTCTTTAGCTTCTATGTCATTTATTTCTGCTCTGATCTTTATTATTTCCTCCTTCTACTAGCTCTGAGCTTTACTTGCTGTTCTTTTTCTAGGTCTTTTAGATGCAGGGTCAGGTCGTTTATTTGAGCTTTTTCTAGCTTCTTGAGGTATGCCTGTAGTGCTATGAACTTCCCTCTCAGGACTGCTTTTGCTGGGTCCCATGAATTTTTAGTTGATGTATGCTCATTATCATTCGTTTCTAGGAATTTTTAATTTTCTTCTTTGATCTCATTGTTTACCCATTCATTATTTAATAACATGCTATTTAGTTTCCAAGTGTTTGAGTATTTTTTAGTTTTTCTGTTGTGGTTGACTTCTAGTTTAATGCCATTGTGATCAGAGAAAGTGTTCAATATGATTTCAATCTTCTTAAATTTGTTGAAACCACTTTTGTGCCCTAACATGTGGTCTATCCTAGAGAATGTACCATGAGCACTTGAAAAGAATGTATATTCTGCTGCTTTGGGGTGAAAGGTTCTGAAGATATCTATTAAATTGAGTTGATCTAGTGTGTCCTTTAAGTCTGCTGTTTCTTTGTTAATTTTCTTTCTTGTGGATCTATCTAGTGATGTTAGTAGGGTATTGAAATCCCCTACTATTATAGTATTGCTGTTGATCTCATCCTTTATATCCATCAAAGTCTGCTTTATATATTTAGGTGCTCCTATATTAGGTGCATAGATATTTATAATAGTTATATCTTCCTGTTGGATTGCTCCCTTTATCATTTTGTAATGACCTTCTTTATCTCTTACTATATCCTTTGTTTTAAAGTCCATTTTGTCTGATATAAGTATTGCTACTCCAGCTTCTTTTTCATTTCCATTTGCGTGAAATATTTTTTTCCATCCTTTTATTTTCAGTCTATGTACATCTTTTGTTTTAAAATGTGTCTCTTATAGACAGCTTACATATGGGTCCTGTTTTCTTATCCATGCAGCTACCATATGTCTTTTGATTGGATCATTTAATCCATTTACATTTAAGGTTATTATTGATATGTAGTTGTTTATTGCCATTTTATTTTTTAAATCTGTATTCCTCTTTTGCTATATTCTTTTTCCCTTTTGATCTGTTTACAACAGGCCCCTTAGAATTTCTTGCAGCATTGGTTTGGTTGTAGTGAATTCCTTGAGGTTTTTTTTGTCTGCAAAGCCTTTTATTTCTCCTTCGATTTCAAATGATAACCTTGCTGGATAAAGTAGTCTTGGTTGTAGGCTCTTGTTCAGCATTACTTTGATTATTTCTTGCCATTCCCTTCTGGCCTCAAGTGTTTCTCTTGAGAAGTTGAATGTCATCTTTATGGGGGCTCCTTTGTAGATAATAGCCTTTTTTTCTCTAGCAGCTTTTAATATTTTTTCCTTATGACTTAGCTTTGGTATTTTAATTATGATATGTCTTGGTGTAGATTTCTTTGGGTTTCTCTTTAATGGAGTTCTCTGTGCTCTTGAACTTGTAAGATGGTTTCCTGCCTTAATTTAGGGAAGTTTTCAGCTATGATATGTTTAAACAAAGTCTCTATCCCTTGTTCTTTCTCTTTTTCTTCAGGAACCCCTATAATGCGGATGTTATTTCTCTTCATGTTGTCACAGAGCTCTCTTAAAGTTCCTCAGACTTTTTCAGTCTTTTTTTTTTCCTGCTCTGCTTCCATGCCTTCATTTATCTTGTCCTCTAACTCACTGATTCGATTCTCAGCTTCATCCATCATGCTTTTAATTCCTTCCATTGTGTTATTTCTGATATTGTATTTGTCATTTCTGCCTGATTCTTTTTTATTATTTCAATGTCCTTTTTTATATTTGCTATCTCTTTATTTAGGTGTTCATAATGACCATCTATTGTTGTTCTAAAATCTTTGAGCATCCTAACAATCGTTACTTTAAACTCTGCATTTGGTAATTTGGTTATATCTGACTCATTCAGGTCCCTTTCTGGGGATTTCTCTTGATTCATTTGTGTTGCATTTCTCTGCCTTCCCATTTTGTCTGTGTAAAAGGTTTTGGCCACTGGGGTCCAGTGGGTGTGGCCTCTGTGTTCCCTAGGTGCGGTCTGTCTGCAGCCCCGCCACCCCCTCTGCTGCTGCTACCTAGGGCATTCGGGTATGGGGGTTGCTGGTGCCAGCCCACTGGAGCTGTTGCTGTGGTTTCTGCCTCTCCTTCACAGGAGGGGCTGTGATCACCTGCTTGGGTGTACAAGCCTCAGTGGCCTCAGCCTTTGCCTCATCCCCATGGGTGGGATTATGGACACTGCGTCTGGCCACAAGCCTTGGCCCTAAGGGCAGGGGTGAGTACCTTTGCACAGCTGCGGGTCTTCACCAGATTCTGGGCTTTTGCCCGCCCCTGCAGGAGGAGCCCACTCAAGGGACGGCTGCAAACCTTGGCTCTACAGGCCACGCAGGGCTGCGTGCCCTTGCTCAGTCACGGGACTCCACCTGTTCTGGGCTTTTGCTCCACCCCCGCAGGAGGAGCCGGCACCTGCATCAGGCAAGCCTTAGTTCCCATGGGCCGGGCGAGGCATGCCCCTGTGCCCTTGCTCAAGGGCGGGTCTCTGCCCCTTCCAGGGCTCCTGCCCTTCCCCCACAGGCTGGATTGCAGGCAGCCCACAGCTGGGCTTGATCACTTTTGTATGTCCCCTCCACCCCAGCTGGGCAAGACTGAGCTCACACCTGGGCCTCAGTTGTGGCCAGCTGGCTTCCGCCCTTGCCAATGGAACCGCACTTCTGCGTCCCGCCGCCGCCTGCCCTTGGGCGAGCCCTCAGCTGTGTGGGTGGGGGCACTGCAGCTCAGACCCTAACACTCAATACTGTAGTCCAGAAAGCTCCCTCCTTCTAAGCAACTCTGCTCTAAGTACCGCGGGAGACCTTGTTTGGCTGGTGTCCTGCTTCCCTTTGCTGGAATTGCTGTTTCCAGGCAGAATATTCACTTCGGATTTGGGGAGTGACTCAGCACAGGGTTTAGGGTGGCTATCCCTCAAAGTGTTTCTTCCTGTACTTCCTAGATTACACTCTCTTCCTGCTGCTTCGGTCCTCTCCTCTCTCCCCATCCCCTGGAGCCCCGGGTGAGTGGTTGTGAGAGAGGTTTTCAGCGCAGTCCCTTTAAGAAGAATCCTGGGTCTGAGAAATCAGTCTCTTTCTTACAAACAGTATCCTGACTTGTTTCCAGCTAAATACTATCCATATGCCTCTGCTAGGCTCTGGGGCTACAGGCTGGTGCTTTGTTCCTGGGGCTCAGGACCCTGCCCTCTCTGCTAAACTCACTCCCGCCACAGAAATCTCTTCGGGCTGCTGTTCACTCCAGGGAGCTGGGCAGCCCTCTTCGCATTTCCACTTTTCCTACCAGTCTCAGTGTAGTTTCTTCAGTGTTCCTTGGTTGAAGAGTCTTCTTAGTTTAGTCCAAAGTTGGTTTGGTTTTTTCAGATCATGGTTCTTAAAATTCAGTTGTAATCCACTTTGTTTCTGGGAGGTGGAAGTTGGTTCGTCCACCTACTCCACTGCCATCTTGTCCTTAAAAAACGGTGGCATTTTGACTACCATATTTTCTTTCTGTTTAATTTTTCAACCCTGCTACTTGAATGGTTACCCTAGGCTAGGCTCCTCCATGGTGATGTGAGATAGGGCCAATGGCCCTGGGTACTTTCAGTCTTCAGTGGCTAGTCCCAGCAGGCTGGGCAAGGTTAGATCGGACATGGCTGGAATAGGGCTGGAAGTGACTGACAATTTTGTGGGGGGGTTTTGTTAAGAGTTCCTAACATTACTCTCACAATTGCCATCAAGGAAGAATAAGTCAAATACCATGGCTACAAAATACAGAGACATAGTTCAGAAAGAAAATTAGAAAATTTCCAGAAATAAATCTCTATTACATTAAAACTTTGGAGTTAAATGATAGAGAATTCAAAACTAAAGTTGTGAAAATACTCAACGAGATGCAAGACACCAATAGGCAACTTAATAAGCTCAGAAAATAAATTAATGAATAAAACAAACACTTCACCAAGGAGATTGAAATTTGAAAAACAAAAAGAAGAACTCAATACATGAATTGAAGATTGAGATAGTGAGTTTAACTAATAGAACAAGTCAGATAGAGGAAAGAATCAGTGACATCAAAGATAGGCAACTAGAGATACTACAGAGAGAAGAGGAGAGAGACTCACACATTAAAAAACCTGAGCAAGCTCTAAAAGAATTGTCTGACTCCATCAGAAAAAGCAATATAAGAATAATGGGTATATTAGAAGAGGAAGAGAAGAGGAAATAAATGAAGAGCCTATTCAAATAAATAATTGATGAGAATTTCACAAGCCTATGGAAAGAGTTAGAGCCCCAAATGCAAAAAGCAAACAGAACACTGAGTTACCTCAATTCAAACAGACCTACTACAAGGCACATTGTAATAAAACTGTCAAAAATCAATGACAAAAAAATAATCCTCAAGGTAGCTATGGAAAAGAACATAACATATAAAGGAAGGCCCATTAGGTTATCATCAGAATTCTCAGTAGAAACTCTACAAGCCAGAAGAAGTGACCCCTAACATTCAAAGTACTGAAAGAAAGGGATTACCAGCCAAAAGTGCTATATCCATCAAAGTTATCCTTCAAATATAAAAGAGAAATAAAAACTTTTACAGACATACAGAAGCTGAGAGAATTTGTCACCAGGAAACCCCCATGCTGGAAATACTCAAGGCAGTTATTCAACCAGACACAAAGAACAAAACAAATCAAAATTACAAGTAAAGTCTCCAACAAGGTCACAATAAAAACAAGGGTAGTCTGAGACAACAGTAACATAAAAGGGAAAAGAATAAAGTTCATCAGTAGCAAAGGAGGATGGAGTGCAGAAGCACTCATTAGACAAAAAACTCGCTTGACCAGGCGGTGGTGCAGTGGATAGAACGTCGAACTGAGATGCAGAGGACTCAGGTTCGAGACCCCGAGGTTGCCAGCTTGAGGGATGCAGAGGAGCCAAGGTCGCTGGCTTGAGCAAGGGGTTACTCAAGCCAGCGACCTTGGGTAACTGGTCGCTATAGCCCCCGGTCAAGGCACATATGAGAAAGCAATCAATGGACAACTAAGGTGTCACAACGAAAAACTGATGATTGATGCTTCTCATCTCTCTCTGTTCCTATCTGTCTGTCCCTATCTATCCCTCTCTCTGGCTGTCTGTTAAAAAAAAAAAAAGACAAAAAACTCTTGTACAGGTAACATTTTTTCTCTTAATAGCCTAATGGTAACCCACAAAAAAGCCACCACTGAAACATCCAGCTTAAAAAAAGAAGAAACAGTGGAAAGAAGTATGGACTACTACCAAACAAAAACAACTAACAAAAACAAAAGAGAAGAACCAAACAAAACACAGAGCTACCATAAAATGGCTATAGAAAATTCTCAACTGTCCATAATTACCCTAAATGTAAATAGACTGAACTCATCAATAAAGAGGCATAGAGTAGCAGATTGGATCAAAAAGCAAAACCCAACCATTTGCTGTCTTCAAAAGACACATCTAAGCTGTAAGGACAAAAGTAGGTTCAAAGTGAAAGGTTGAAAAACAGTTCTCCAAGCAAATAATACCCAAAGAAAAGCAGGTGTAGCCATACTTATATCTGACAATGCTGACTTTAAGACAACAAAGGTAACAAGAGACAAAGATGGATATTTTATATTGATAAAGTGGACATTGAATCAAGAAGACATAACACTTCTTAATATATATGCACCAAACCAGGGAGCACCTAAATATATAAGACATCTCCTAACTGTTCAAAAAATAGAAGCAGACAAAAACAAAATCATACTTGGAGATTTAACATACCACTGATGGCTCTAGAAAAAGCATTCAAACAGAAAGTCAATAAAAACATATCAGCCTTAATTGACACTCTGGACCACTTGGACATAATAGACATTTATAGGACATTTCATCCCAAAACATCAGATTAAACATCCTTCTCCAGTGTGCATAGAATATTCTGAAGTATAGACTATATGTTGGGCCAAAAACTAACATCAACAAATTCAGGAAGATTACAATTATAACAAGCATATTCTCTGACCATAAAGCTATAAAATTAAATTTTAACTGTAAAAATGAAGTAAAGTAACCCACAAAATTGTGGAAATTAAACATTCTTCTAAAAAATAACTGCATATAAGAATGAATAAGGCCCTGGCCGGTTGGCTCAGCGGTAGAGCGTCGGCCTGGCGTGCGGGGGACCCGGGTTCAATTCCCGGCTGGGGCACATAGGAGAGGCGCCCATTTGCTTCTCCACCCCCCCCCCTCCTTCCTCTCTGTCTCTCTCTTCCCCTCCCGCAGCCAAGGCTCCATTGGAGCAAAGATGGCCCGGGTGCTGGAGATGGCTCCTTGGCCTCTGCCCCAGGCGCTAGAGTGGCTCTGGTCGCCGCAGAGCGACGCCCCAGAGGGGCAGAGCATCGCCCCCTAGTGGGCAGAGCGTCGCCCCTGGTGGGCATGCCGGGTGGATCCCAGTCAGGCGCATGCGGGAGTCTGTCTGACTGTCTCTCCCCGTTTCAAGCTTCAGAATATAAAAAAAAAAAAAAGAATGAATAAAAGCAGAAATCAAAAGATATATACAGACAAACAAAAATGACAACACGACATATCAAAATTTCTGGAATGCAGTGAAAGCAGTAATAAGAGGAAAGTTTATATCATTACAGGCTTATATCAAAAAACAAGGGAAATCCCAAATAAACAACCTAACATCACACCTTAAGGAACTAGAAAAAGAAGAACAAAGGCAACAGAAAGTCGGCAGAATAAAGGAAATAGTAAAAACTCAAGCAGAACTAAATAAAATAGAGAACAAAAAAACTAGCCAAAATTAATACAACAAAGAGCTGGTTCTTTGAAAAGATCAATAAAAAGACTTACAAAAAAAAAAAAAAAAAGAGGAAGGACTCATATAAACAAAATCCAAAATGAAAGCGGAGAAATTACCACAGACATCATCGATATACAGATGATGATAGTAGAATATTATGAAAGATTATATGCCACCAAATTCAACAACCTAGAGGAAATGGATAAATTCCTAGAACTATACAGTCTTCCCACACTGAGTCACAAAGAATGGAAAACCTAAACAGACCTATAAGCAGGGAGGAAATAGAAACAACTATCAAACACCTCCCAAAAGTAAAAGTCCAGGACCAGATGGCTGCACTAGTGAATTCTACCAAACATTCAAAGAAGATTTGGTACCTATCCTTCTCAAAGTCTTCCAAAAAATAGAATAAGCAATACTTCCCAACACATTTTATGAGGCCAACATAACCCTCATACCAAAACCTGGAACAGACAGCACAAAAAAAGAAAACTACACACCAATATCTCTAATGAATACATATGCAAAAATCCTAAACAAAATAGATAGAGGATTGGATAAAAGATGCACCAGATACTGTATATACAATGGAATGCTACTCTGCCATAAGAAATGGTGACATAGTATCATTTGTGAAGGTATGATGGACCTTGAGAACATTATGCTGAGTGAAATAAGTAAATCAGAAAAAGCTAAGAACTGTATGATATCACACATAGGTGGGATATAAAACTGAGACTCATGGACATAGATAAAAGTGAAATGGTTACCAGGGGAAAGGGGCTATGGAGGAGGGGAAAAAGGTGTGGGAAGGATGTAAAGAGGGGTGTAAAGAGGGATAAATATAAGGTGATGGAAAATGATTTGACTTTGGGTGATGGATATACAACATAATCAACAGTTCAAATCCTATAGAAATGTTTACCTGAAACCCATGTACTCTCATTGATCAATGTTATCCTGTTAATTTTCTAAATAAAAATTAATAATTAAAAACTAAGAGATATATAACATTATATTAGTTTCAGGTTTACAGCATAATTTGATATTTGTATGTATTATGAAATGATCACTATAAGTCTAGTTAGCATCCATTATCATTCATATTTACAAAATTGCTTTCTTCCTTGGGATGAGAACTTTTATTTATTCATTTGTGACAGAGACAGAGAGAGGGACAGATAGACAGGAAGGGAAAGAGATGAGAAGTCTTCATTGCGATGCCTTAGCTGTTCATTGATTGCTTTCTCATATGTGCCTTGACCAGAGAACTACAGCAGAGCGAGTGACCCCTTGCTCAAGCCAGCAACCTTGGGCTCAAGCCAGCGACCTTGAGCTTCAAGTTAGCAACCTTTGGGCTCAAGCTAGTGACCTTGGGCTTCCCTTCTTGTCTGTCTGTCCCTATCTGTCCCTCTCTCCCTGTCAAAAAAAAAGTGACTGATAAATTCATGTAAATAGGACAAACCTGGGTATGTATTCACACTCATATTCTTTGAATTTTACTTTGAATTCACTCAAAAAATAATGCTCCCTATTTCAGTATCTTGTTACACTTTCATTTTCAAAGATTTACTTTTAACAAAAGTAGTATTCATAGTTCTAAAAGTGGTTTTTCATTGCCTTTTCTTCAGCTTCTTCAGATTCTGCTGCATCAGGAAGGGAATACAACTGATCATCACAAAGACCAAGTACTGTAAAAGAAATGCCCTCTCCAAAGCATCCTGAACTATTGGCGGTCTGCTTTCTTTTTCTGCCCCTTAAGGTAACACTTTGAAATCCAGGAACCATATCTGGATCCAAGCAAGGATGTATGAAATGAAGGACAGCACATATCCAAAAGCCCTTTGAGAGAAAAGCTGTGAGAGGATCATTTTTGCTAGTAAAAAGTCCCTGGTCACTGCTGTCATCATGCTATTACCTAACAGTGGAGCAGTCTGTACACAGCATAGGCAAATGTTAATACTTTGAAATATATCAAAATAATAGAAGTCATACTGCACCACCTCGTGTTTTCAATATCTCCATTCACATTTAACTTTATTCTCCACAGTATGTTACAAATAAGAAGTCAAAGGTGATAAACAAAAAATCCTTCTGAGATCAGATATGCCTTTCTTTTCCCTTCCTTCAGAGGACTCGATCACAGCCATGAGCTGTGTAGGGTTGATGGAATGGACGTCCCGCAAAGAAGCGTTGAGAGCTCTGGCTCCCTCTGAGAGCATTCTGTATGTCTTCTGGCAGGGGGTTCATCTCGGAGGGGGGTTAAAGGAGCCTTTTTCCAACTTCACCATCCCTAAGAAAGCTCTTCATGTGGTTCCAGCCCGGCTGCCCCAGTCTGGCCTGGGGACAGCAACTCCATGGTCACATCCGGAAGGACCCCAGATGGAGCCTGCAGGCAACATGCGGCCCACTGCTTTGACACACACTTCTTTGCAATTACTTAGTTTACTGTTTGAAGAGAGAGGAGGCTCTTCCTGATCAAAAAGGTTTTGTGCCTTACCCTTTTAAGCAGAACTTTTTCGTGGAGCTAAAATGACATTTTTTCAAGAAAACTTTCCATAAAGGCCCCTCTCAGATTCACATGTATTATAAAGTCCCCATAGCCCCCATAATCTTTTTTTTTTAACAGGGCCAGAGAGAGAGAGTCAGAGAGAGGGATAGATAGGGACAGACAGACAGGAACGAAGAGAGATGAGAAGCATCAATCATCAGTTTTTCTTTTTTTTAAAAAAAATTATTTTTTTTATTTATTTATTTTAAGGGGGGGAGAGAGAGAGAGACAGAGAGAGAGAGAGAGAGAGAGAGAAGGGGGGAGGAGCAGGAAGCTTCAACTCCCATATGTGCCTTGACCAGGCAAGCCCAGGGTTTCAAACCGGCGACCTCAGTGTTCCAGGTCGACGCTTTATCCACTGCGCCACCACAGGTCAGGCAATCGTCAGTTTTTCATTGCGACATCTTAGTTGTTCATTGATTGCTTTCTCATATGTGCCTTGACCGTGGGCCTTCAGCAGACCAAGTAACCCCTTGCTCAAGCCAGAGACCTTGGGTCCAAGCTGGTGAGCTTTTTTTTGCTGAAGCCAGATGAACCCGCGCTCAAGCTGGTGACCTCGGTTTCTCGAACCTGGGTCCTCCACATCCCAGTCCGACGCTCTATCCACTGTGCCACCGCCTGGTCAGGACAGCCCCCATTCTCCTTCATTAAATTCATCACATTTGACAGTATTTGATCACTATCCGTGAACAATGACTGCATCAATATTACTTGTCATATCATCAACACCTAGTATAGTTTCTGGCACATCGAAACTGCTCAACAAATATTTGTTGAATGAGTAAATGAGTGGAAAATACTGGACACAGATAAGGGAGCTTTCAGAAACATTAACAACATGATCATTATGATACTGAAGATTATATAGTGAAAACAACAACTTTGGCAAAGAAATTTGAAATGGTATTTCTAAACTATTGACATATGATCATTTACTTTCATTCTATATCCATAGCAATTAAGTATTAAAGTACAGTAAGCCATCTTATCTGAAACTCTCTTAGTAAAACTCCCGAATTTCCTGTTCTTTTGATCATGTTGTCAAGAATTTATGGCCAAAAGTAATTTATATTGTGACTCCTTTAATATCTGTGGCTGGTGATGAAGTTTCACCAGTTTGGCCCTTTTTTTGTGTTATTACAAATGTCTCATTGGATCAGTTAAGAGGCCCAATGACCTGCTTTTTTAAAAATTCTACGCATAGGACCATCTCACAACATATTTAAGAGTTTCATAAATGACAAGTTGATACAGATGATACAATCCTGTAACATGAGCAGCGATGATTTTACCAAGCTATTTACTACATTCATGAAATTTATATCTCTTAACAATTTTGATCTCTTAGATCAGTTTTCTTAACGTTAAGTAAGGCGTGTTTGGGTTCCTCAAACTGTCAGAGGAACACAAAGATTCTTTCCTGACCTGGCTATTCAGAGAACAGAAGCAGCAGCAGCTCAGCCCTAATTCACCATGTGATGGTTTTGCAGTTGGGGCCTTTGAGAGGTAATTAGGGTTAGATGAGGTCATGAGGATGAAGCCCTCTCATAAGAGGAAGAAAAGAGATAAGAGCTCTTTCTCCCTCTGTCATGTGATGGTACAGTAAGAAGGCTGTCGTCTGCAAGCCAGGAAGAGGGTTCTCACCAGTACCCGATCATGCTAGCACCCTGATCTCAGACTTTCAGCCTTAAAAACTGTGAGAAAATATTTTTATTGTTTAAGCCACCAAGTCTGTGGTATTTTTAATGGCAACCTGAGCTAAGACACCAGGGAGCTTGTTAGAAATGCTGAATTTCAGACCCTACCCCAGACCTGTTTAATCAGAATCTGCATTTCTAGAAGATCTTCAAGTGATTCCACACTTGCTATATGGCACAATTAAAGTTTTGGATGCTCTATTTTAGAGACCTACTTCAAGATAGAATAAAAACCACCTGGACACTCAATCCCAGAACACAGGTTTCCTGGTGTCAAATTCCTCAGTATACTCTCAACCACCAGAAGCATTGCTAACCAATCCTTAAGAACAAAACCTTCAGGGTCAGCTATCCCTGTTTCCTTTTTAACTCAATTTTATCTTTGAGGTCAATGGTACCATGTTAATATATAAGTAAACAGGCAGAACACAAGCAGTCCTTTGACAACAGGTGAGGGGTTTGCAGCTTTACTGAGGTACGACTGACCAACAAAACGTTATATATTTAAAGTACACAACATAAAACCTTGTCATATGTATACTTTTTTGACATGACTACTGCAATCAAGTTCACAGATCCGTCCTCTCATAGTTACTTGTGTGTGTGTGTGTGTGTGTGCACGCGCGCGCGGTGAGAATACTTAATGTCTACTCTATTAGCAAATTTCGAGTAGACAACAGTATTATTAACCAGTCACCATGCTGTACATCAGACCCCCCAGAACTTATTTACCTCATAATGGAAAGTTTATACCTTTCAACATTTCTTTATTGTTGTAAAAACTATCCCCATCACCCTTACCCCCAAATCACACATCCATATGTAGGAAACAACCTTTAACAGGAACTTGAAAGGAGCAAAAATCCCAACTAAGTTAAACCATGTATCTCTTGACAGTGTAGTATACTCATGAAAACTTTCAGCTGTCAGTGTTGATGGACCACCAGACTCTGCTCTTCCTCTTCAGTTGGCTTATCAGATTTCCAAGTTCCCCAGTGACACACTTTAAGAGACTCAGAAAATACAACATACACTTTCTTTTGGGTTTTTTCCTGAATCACAAGTGCCTATGCTATTACTTGTATTACTAGATCTGTGTCTAAAACTAAATAAGGTTATGCTTGGTTTTAGTTTAGTTTTGCTTTTTTGATGACTTTTGTCTTCAGTGTTATTGAGATACAATTGACATACAGTACTGTATAACTTTAAGGTGTATAGCATAACAAATTGAGCTACATATATTGTGAAATGTTCCCACAAAAGTTCGGTTAATACCCATCATCTCACACAGATACAAGAACAAAAAGAAAAAAGTTTTTCCTATGATAATAATTTTTGGATCTACTCTCTTAGCAACTTTCAAGTATCCTTTACAGCAGTGTTAACCACAGTCATCAGATTGTACATTATATCCCCAGTACTTATTTAACTAAACTGTATAACTTTTTTTTTTCAGAAATGACAAGCAGGGAGACAGAGACACAGACTCCTACTAGCTGAACTGGGATCCACCTGGCATGCCTACCAGGGGGCGATGCTCTGCCCATCTGGGCCATTGCTCCATTGCAACCAGAGCCATTCTAGAGCCTAAGGTGGAGGCCATGGAGCCATCCTCAGCACCTGAGCCAACTTTGCTCCAATGGAGCCTTGGCTACGGAAGGGAAAGAGAGAGACAAAGAGGAAGGAGAGGGAAAAGGTGGAGAAGCAGATGGGTGTTTCTCCTGTGTGTCATGGCCAGGAATCAAACCCAGGATTCCCACATACCAGGCTGACACTCTACCACTGAGCCAACCAGCCAGGGCAAAATGTGTAACTTTTGATGAGATTTTATTTTTAAGAGCTGTTTTAGGTTCACAGCAAGATTGAGTAGAAGGTACCGAGAGCTTCATATGCTTGCTGCTGCTCCTCACACATGCACAGCCTCCCCTATTATCAACATCCCCCACCAAAGTGGTACACTTCTTACAACTGAGGAACCTACACTGACACGTTATTATCACCCAAAGTCCAAACTTTAGTTAGATTTACATTAGGTATATTCTACAGGTCCAGACAAATTTATAAAACCTATAATGTATCCACAATTATAGTATCATAGGGAGTAGTTTCACTACCCTAAAAATCCTAGAAATTCACTTTCACTTTTAACCATCTATTTACCCCAGGTAAAGCATTAGCATGAGTTAACTGTGCCCAAAAGCAAGCAGAAGGGACAGGACACAGATGAAAATCTCATACTCCTAATTTTTTTCAATCAAAGTGGTCCAATTACCCTTACATAATATCAGAGAATACAGGTGGTTTCTTTTGAATGGTGACATCAAATGGTTTGCCTACCAAGCTCAATGCAGTCGCCAAGTGTTTCCTTCAGTCAGTGGTGCTTACCACCTCTGGAAAATATGTATAGTTTACTTACCTGGATTGCTTACAATAGGTGACAAAATATTAAAATTTTCCAGTTTTACTAATCAAAATCCTACAAACTCCTAGAAGATGGGAAACAGTGTTTTTTTGGGGGGGGAACAGTGTTTTATCTATCTTTGTATCCAATTGCATAGCACACAATGTCCCCCCAAATTTGCTAGATTAATATGAGAGGAGCCAATGCCTTGTCCAGGTTTCACACCTCTAAACCAGTATCTTGTCCCACTTGCCCATACATACTTAGCTTTGGCCTTTGTTATGAGCTGCTAGGCTACATCTGCCCTGCCCTTTCTAACAAGGAAAATCGACCCTAGTTTCAACCTACAAAGAAACTGGAGAGTTGGACGGGGATGGTGCCTCCCCAAGATCTTTCCACTCCATGGCTAGTCCTCTAGCATCTTCCGTGACCGTTGGTGCACTAATGCTGTCATGGTTTTCCAAAGGCTGTCTTCCTCCCACAACAGCCTTCCCAGTAATGGGGAAAGTGTTTCCATCACTTAAATTTCTTGAAGAAAGGCTCCCTGAGCTCATACTCCAGCCAGGGCTTTTCTTTGCTCTGCCTGTGAACATGTCACGCAGCCTTACATTAGGTCATTTGGTCACCCCTATAGGCTGGACCTTCCTCCAGGACAAGGACCTTGTCCATTGTCCTTGTACCCTCAGAGCCTGGCAAAGCATGGGGTAGAAAAAGGAAGACCAAATCTAGTAAATAAGTCAACTCCACACAGGAAAGTTTATATTTGTTTGTTTTAATGTTAGAAGGCTGTTCATATGCAAAGCATTTTGCTCAAAGTCACCAAGAAGCTTGGGTCTGGGCAGAACTGAAAGAAGGGCCCTGACTCTTGATGATTCTGATGCTTGATTATAAGCACAATGCTAAATGAATATTTTCATTTTATTTTTTTTTTTTTTTAATTTTTTTTTTTTTTTTTTTTTTTTTTATTCATTTTTAGAGAGGAGAGGGAGAGAGAGAGAGACAGAGAGGGAGAGAGAGGAGAGAGAGAAGGGGGGAGGAGCTGGAAGCATCAACTCCCATATGTGCCTTGACCAGGCAAGCCCAGGGTTTCAAACCGGCGACCTCAGCATTTCCAGGTTAACGCTTTATCCACTGCGCCACCACAGGTCAGGTTGAATATTTTCATTTTAAATAAATGACTGTTGCTAGGCTATCTATTGTGCAGTGCCTGAAATATTTGATAGATAATGGTAGAAATAAGATATTTAGAAATAAGAGATATACTTCAGAAATTTTTATTAATGCAATGTGATGAGCTGTCACTATTAACTAAAATCAATTACTCTCTGAAATTCTTACGGATCTTTCCTTCCTCCTTATGCTGACAACCACCACCACCACCACCATCCTCACCCTAAGGCTGAGTCCTCAGCTCCCACATCTGTCTCTTAACAGAACATGCAGTTTCCTGTTGCCTCCTCTGAAGAACAATGAAGCAATGATGAGCTCACACTGCCCCCTCCTGGCCCACCTACTTCCTAGAACAGTGGTCCCCAACCTTTTTTTGGGCCACAGACCAGTTTAATGTCAGAAAATATTTTCACGGACCAGCCTTTAGGGTGGGATGGATAAATGTATCATGTGACCGAGACAAGCATCAAGAGTGAGTCTTAGATGTAACAGAGGGAATCTGGTCATTTTTTAAAAATAAAACATCGTTCAGACTTAAATATAAATAAAATGGAAATAATGTAAGTTATTTATTCTTTCTCTGCGGACCGGTACCAAATGGCCCACGGACCGGTACCAGTCTGCAGACCGGGGTCTGGGGACCACTGCCCTAGAAGATACATATACTCTTGCGACCCTCTCTGTTCCCACTACTGTAAAAAAAGAAAAACAACAAAATGCCCCCACAAAAGTCAAATGTCTTTATTTTATATAAAAAAAGTCTGTACAGTTTTAGTTCCTATGTTTAAGAAAAAAATCCCTAAAACTGTCATAATGTTTAGATTCACTGCAAACTATAAAAACAAGTCTTCTTATATATTAAAAAAATTTACATTTTACAATTTTCTACATGCATGCACAAGGTCTCAGTTCTGTAACACCCCCCCCCCCCAAAAAAAAGGAAGAAGAAAATCTAGATCCAACAGTAGAAAATTCTACATTTACAATCTCACTTGGAAGGGACTCAAAACGCCCCCTTTTCTTTAGCGCACAAAAGAACAAATCACAACAATTACACACCAGGACAAAGTCCATCAGCAGATGCTGCCTGCGGGGAGGGCAGAGGAATGAGAAGACAGACTGACAGATAGCAGGAAGGGCCGAGAAAACTCATCCAAGCCCAACAGGGAAGAAGCACAAACTCTGGAAAATGGTGTTTGAGATGAGAAGTCAGGGATCCAATGTCGCATCACAGGGTTTACAACAGGAAGACTGAGGTGATGGTGAGGAAGTGAAAACTTAAGGTCTGAAATAGTAGGGGGTGGAAAGGAACATGAGAGACTAAAGGGAAATAAAGCACGAAGAGTAGTTTAGAGAAAGGAACCAACGGGGACAGCTGCAGAGAGGCGAGGTAGGTGAAGGGCTGAGGCACAGTGTTCTGGTATGGAAAGATAGGACAAGTGTTCTGAAGTGACAAAAAGGAGAGCCTCATAGGGACGCTGGGGCTACACTAGGATGCCATATAGTCACAGAAAGATAGAGCACTGGAGAGACCCAGCAGTGTCCCCTACAGTGAGTGATCCAGGGGCGGGGGGAGGTAGGTGGCAACAGGTGGGCACACCCCCACAGGAAAGCATAAGAAAACCCAGGAAGTGATGGGACAGGCAAAGTGAAGGACACTGCGCAGAGGGACTGAGTCAGCTGCACGCCCCACAGCAGTTCACAGCATGAAGACAACCTCCCACATAGGAGAGAAGGACAAACACAGTCATACACTTGACAATTCATCCCGACGCTTTTAAAAATTATAATCAAAGAAGACAAAAGATACCACAGTTCTGAATCAAAGGACCAAAACACTATCATTCTCAGTCACGGCCCTTAGTGCTTATAGAGAGAGTTGGGGGAAATTTTTCTTTTTGTTTTAGGAAAAAGGAATGAAAAAAATCACAGTGATAACAAATATGGCAGGTTCTTAAAATAAACACTCCCCCACCTCTAACCTAGGGCAGTAACCAAGATCCCAAATAGTTTCCCTCTCCAACTTGGTCCTCAAACCACACTACATCCCACTCCTGCCCACAAAGGCAATGACCCCAATCACCATTCAGGCCCCGTTTTCCAGGATAGTGAGGTATTTAGAAATGTAACCCAGAGGGGGCTCCTCTAAAACCAGGTCTTTGAAGAAAAGCTACCTTCTTACTACTCCCAGGAGAGAATGTATTTCACTCAGGTCTACCCAAAAACCCACAGCCCCAGCGTAAGGTGGACCTCCAGGCCTGCCTAAGTCAACCCCAAAAACTACCCCTGTGGGATCAAGGTAAGCACTGGCTGAAGAGCCCTTCTTTAGTAAGTGGTGGGTGGACAGATGTGCTTTTTCAGAAAGTACAGAAGAAGAAACGCCAATCACTAGGCTCCACTGAGCCCAGGAATGCCACAACGCAGAGAAGAAGCCTCTGACTGAGGCATCAATGGAGATCTTACCCCAGGGTGCACTCCACAAGGCAATAATCAATGAGTTTTCCAGAGAAAAGACGGGCCTATAGAGGCATTGTGAGCTATTTCGAGGACGGACCCAGGCACACGCTAGCCCAGCCACCAGAATGGTCTGCCACGTGGCTAGAGGTATCTGGATGCTTCCTAGTTCTATTCCCCTTGGCTAAAACTACATGACTTAAAGGCTCAGATTTACACTGACTATATTAGAAGAGCAGTGAATTCTGCTCAAAATGAGATGGAATTCTTGAGAATTCAGATTGGGGGCACAGACTATGAAAACTAAATGGAATAAGGGGCTAAGTACTCACAAAAGGCAGCAATCCTGGTCCTTTACCCCAGTAAAGAGGGGGACCAGAGCCCAGAGAACCAGGCAGAGGGAGAAGAGGAGGGGACCCTGGCCAGCCAAGGAAGAGAGACCCCTGAGACAAAGAGGTGGACTTAAGGCAGGGGATGAAGAGGAGGTGTTAGCTCCTCCCAAAGAAGAGATGAGGCAATAGGTCTCTGGAGCTGAAGGAAAGACAGCAAGACTGGGAGTGGCTGGTGAAAGAAAGAAAAAGGTATGCCTAAGACCACTGGGGTTGAGCTGGGGTCCTCAAGCCACTAATTCTGTATAGGAGTCTACACTCTTCACTGGAAAGGGGAACCTGCCCCACTAAGGTGGGGAAAAAAGGTGAGGGCAGGCTCAGAGGGCAGAGATCGGGGACATTCACAGGGGTCTCTCCTGCCCTTCTCTCAGGGGCTGCCTAGGAAAGAGCCATAGGAAGAAAGGACCCAGAAAAGGAGGTCACAGATGGTTTCTGCCTCAGTTTTCCCATGGTCACACCTGACCACACAAGTAAGAAACAGGAGGTGGAGATTTCAGAGTAAAGAAGAGGTCATTCCTTGCTCCAAATATGTGTGGCTGATTGTGGGAGGCTCTAAAAGCTAGAATCAAATGACCCCGGCAGGAGACCCCTAACTCTGGGGTGGTGTTGAAGGACACAGGCGTACCCTTGCCCCAAGAACTCAGGGTCTGTGACGGGTGGAGTGAGTAGCAAGAGGGGAGACTCGCCTGGCCTCTCGAGGTCTCGGGAAACCGCTGCCCTGGAGAAGTTTGGCACTGTGGTTCTCTGGAGTCATGTCTGTGTCCCCCAGAGACACCTTGTCAGGAGCCACTGGAAAGAATAGCCACAAGAACCTGGGTTTGAGAATGGGGGCTCAGGAGAGCCCTGTGCACTTTCAGAAAAGACTGTATGGGGAGAGGAGAGGGAAAGAGGCACTGATTCCTGCAGGGCCAGTAAAGATACAAAAGTAGGGCAGCGGGCAGAGAAGGGGAAGCTTCCCAGGTGCTGATGACAGCAGGATGGTCTCTCCAGGTTCACATGGGTGAATGAGGAAGAGGGGAGGAGACAGGGTAGGGGTAGGTCAATTCAAGTAAAACAAAACAAAACAAAACAAAAAACAAAAAACAAGGGTAAGAGGGAAAAGGGCTGTGGGAAGGAGGCTGGGCCTGAGCACTGTGCCCTTCCCACCACGCCGGAAGCCCCATCTCCCACTCCCACTGCTGTTACACAGTCACACCGAGGTCTCAGACTGCAGCCGCATAACAAACTTGTGTGACTTGGGGTCCACAAATTCCTCAGAGAGTTTGAAGAATGGAACCTTCTTCGTGCTGACCACCAGGCTGAAGTCCTGGCGTTTTAAAAGGAAAACAATGCCATCCTTAAGCCCATTGGTCACTGGCTCCTCGCTCACCAGTGTCCACTGTTTTGCCAGCCATCGTTCCTTGTGGTACTGGATGGTAGGTCCGGCCACCAGGTACCGCTCCAGGAAGGCCTGAGGAGGGGAGAAGGAGCTGTGTAGGAAACTATCCCACCCACCTGCCATCCTGCATCGTCTGAGGGCACAGCTTCCAAAGACAACCAACATGCCCCCAGCTCACTCTGCATCTGGTCTTAGAATGTTAGAGCAGAAAGAAGCCTGAGATCCACCTGCTTCAGACCCTTGCCTTTTAAATGAGGAAGTAGGAGCCCACAGAGGTAATGTGGCCCAGGGGAGTTAGGACTGAAACTCACTCTCCTGATGCCTTCATCCTCTGTTCTTCGCCCTGCGCCATGTGATGACCCGGGCAGTCCCTCCCACATTCCTCCCTCCTCGCCATCCAGCTGGCATGGTTGGCAACAAGCAGGTCTGCAACAGCAGAAAGCTGGAGGTGTCAAGGTTAAAGTGCATCACCCTTAGTCACCCACTCACCAAGAATGGCTCAGGGGGAGCAAGTCTAGGAAGTGAACAGTAGAGTTGAAGGATGGGTAGCAGCTCAAAATAGCTCAAATAAAACAAAAAAAGATCTGGTGGAGGTGAAGGGGTGAATGTGGGATTTTGGATCTGGAAATTCCAGAGCTCTTCTAGAGATGAGAAATTGATCTCAGCCATTTCCAGAATGGTCCCAATGCTTCCCCTTCTCCTCACCACTAAGAACTTTACCTCACACAGAGATGGGGTAGACAGGGTAGAAATGAGAGAAGAGACTATAAGGAAGTAGAGATGAGAGCAAAAGAGAGAGAGATGGAGAGTGAGGAAAGAAGTGAGAGACTCTGGGGGCCAGAACGAGAGAAAGAGGAAGGATGCTGGGGGTGGAGCAGGCCTACCTTGGGCGTCATGTCATGCGTGATGCAGAATTCCAGGTGCTGCAGGATGCTCTCCATGGTGTGGTAAGGCTGCTGCTTGGTGGTCCGGAGGTACTTCTGCATGGCACGAGCCATGGATGCGAAGATGGCCTGGGCTGCCTCCCGGGGGTCCATCACCTCCCTGGGGTTCTTCTGCTCCTCTTCCTGCAGCCGCTTAATGTGAGTGAAGGCCTCCTCCACCGCCACCACAAGCCTAGGAGACACGAGGGGTCTGGACCAGATGCCCACCTCACATCTTTCCCCCAGCCCTGTTCCTCCAGTAGACAGAACAAGATCAGGCCTTTATGCTCTTAAGGAAACAATACAAACCCACCATCAGCCTAGGGCTGGGCTTTGGGGACTATGTGTACTCACATAAGCATATGCTGTTGGGGGAGGGGGAGGTTCCTACAATGGGGACAGGAAACAGCTGTAGAGCTCAATGCACCCAGCCCTGGGACTCTAGTGTCAAACCCAGAGACATGACTAGGAACTGTGCTATGGGAAAGACCAGTGTTGCAGCAAACCTTAAGAAAAGCCTTCTTAAATAAGTCGCTCAAATCACACTTCATCAGGAGAAAAATTAATAGATACAACTACATCAAAATGACAGGCTTTTATTCTACCACAACGGTATGGGCAACATTAATGAACATCGTTGGGGTAGGGGGAATGAAAAGAATTGCTACATATCAAGAAGAAAAAGGCAAGAACACTACAGAAAAATGGGCAAAGGAGATGAAAAACAATTCACAATAAGCCCAGATAGCTAAAAAACACATGAATTAATCACTTATTAGTAATTAGAGATATTTAAAATGTTAATAAGATATTACTTATGTAACAAAATGGAAAAAATTATGAAGATGACTATAATCCAAATATTGGTTAGGATGTTGTGAGCTCTCCATGAACTACTCTGCAGAAACAGGATGCAACAAACTGGATGTGTAGGCAGCATCGGTGAATCTCAGAAACACCGACGGTAAGGAGGAAACAGGAAAAATAAACCAATTTACATTAAAATCATAGAGCCACACAAACCAACACCAGTATCTGGAAACCCCCTTCAAGTAGTTTAGAACAGGATTTTAGGCTAAGTAAATGTGTGCATCTCTGTACATCAACAGTTTCTCTGTTTGTATACTAAGTCCCTCAGTAAAGTTCCTTTTAAGATGATCCTTTTGTCTCAGGTGAACTAAGGGGGAAAGTTTACTCACAACCCAGGTAATGCTGAAGGAAAAGATCCCTACAGGCCGAGAATGGTGGTGGCCGTGCAGAAGCTCCAAAGACCTTAGGCAGGGCAGAAGGTAAGAGAGCAGGGTACATCTCTGGTTTCCTTCCCATGAGGGCCACTTCTAAGACAGTTGGAAACGCTGGAATGTTGCAGAAACGGGGTTGGTGACCCTCAGTCTACTGTAGGGGACACCAGGCTTGTGAAAGGACAGGCTAAGGGCTACCTTCCTCCCCTGAGACTTGGAGAGCCATGTGGGAGGAGAGGCCTGAGGCCATCTGCTCCTCCCCATGGAAACCCTGAGAGACCCAGGTGGGACCTAGCAAGCAATAGGCACTAGCTGGACTTTTAACTGTGACTTAAATTCTCATAATAATGTAAATGAGAAAAGGAGTGAGGATTGTCTTTAAGAATTGACCAAGAGGCCCTCTCTGGTTAACTTGGTTAGGTGTCATCCCATATGCCAAGGTTGTGGGTTCGATCCCAGTCAGAGCATATACAAGAATCGAACAGTGAATGCATAAATAAGTAGAACAAATCTCTCTCTCTATCTATCTCTCTCTCTCTCTCTCTCCCTTCCACTCACTCTAAAATCAATAAAAACAAAAATATTTTTTTAAAAAGAATTTTCCAAGACCCTAATTTTTGGCAGGTAAAAATGTACCATCTGCTAACCAAGCCTTCAAAATCTGCTGGTAGGCCCTGGCCGGTTGGCTCAGTGGTAGAGTGTTGGCCTGGCGTGCAGGGGTCCCGGGTTCGATTCCCAGCCAGGGCACACAGGAGAGGCACCCATCTGCTTCTCCACCCCTCCCCCTCTCCTTCCTTTCTGTCTCTCTCTTCCCCTCCCGCAGTGAGGCTCCATTGGAGCAGAGATGGCCCAGGAGCTGGGGATGGCTTCTTGGCCTCTGCCCCAGGCGCTAGAGTGGCTCTGGTCGTGACAAAGCAATGCCCCAGAGGGGCAGAGCAACGCCCCTGGTGGGTGTGCCGGGTGGATCCTGGTCGGGCGCATGCGGGAGTCTGTCTGACTGTCTCTCCCCGTTTCCAGCTTCGGAAAAATACAAAAAAAAAAAAAAATCTGCTGGTAGGAGGTCTCGTCAGCCTTAGTCTCTTGCTGTCACAGAAGAGGTTCACATCCTCACATTGTGTTTCTGGCCCACTGTGGTAGGCAGAAATCAAAGATGTCCCCATCTACTTCTGCCCAGTTCCCACTCCCTGGTAAGTCAATAACCTCAGGACATTTTGAGGATATAATTAAAGTGCTAAATCAGTTGACTTTAACATAGAAGATTGTCATGATGAGACTGATCTTATCACGTGAGCCCTTTCATAGCAGTTGTTTCCGGCTGGTGGTAGAAGTCAGAGAGACCTGTTCCTGTTGACCCCAACAATAAAAACCGAACTGTGTGTTGTGAATTGCCTACAGGGCCAGGTGACAAGGTTCTTCCAGCAACCAGTGAGGCTGGAAGACAACCCAGGGTCAAATTTCAGCCTTTGAGACCTGAGCGGAGGTCCAGTAAACCTCACTTGACACAGGGGTCTGTGAGGTAATAGATGTGTGTTGTTTTACAGAGCTGCCTTCCCGTGATTTGTTTTGGCAATAACAGAACACGCATAAACATCCCCAGCCTTATCACTGCTTGCTTATCTATTCCCAGCAGTTACAGAAACCCCAATGGTCCTCCTCTCCTGAGCCTATCCACACCCACCACTCCCCAGGGACCCACCTGGCCCTCCTCTTGCGCACCCTCCGCTCGTGCTCCGCCTCCTCATAGTAGTACTCATTGTGACTGTTGTCCCGCCTCCGGGCTGCAGCGGCAATCACAGCCCGGGACTGGCCTGTGGAGTTGTTGGTGCTATTTTCTGTAAAGGAGCGGGAGAGACAGAGGATGGTCACTTTGCAGCATGACCTTGCTTCTTACTCCAGGAAGTCTGGAGACAGCAACCTGACACGTCCTGAGGAAGCTGTGTCCACCCTGGGCAACACCTCCTGTTCCCAACCCTTGTGGTCAACCCTGGGAGAGACCCACAGGTAACAAGGCGGCACTCGAGGGCAGAAGCTCTGCACATGTTCCTCGCCACTGCAGGAAGTTCTGGAGCTCAGAGCCAAGGGCTTAGAACCAGGGCTGATGAGCAGACGCAGCAGAGCCAGACTAGGGGCATACACCATGGCAAAAAAGTACAGCAAGTAGGATCAGCAGCTAAGACCAGCCACCTGGAGTCAAGGGAAAGGACAGAACAGAAGAGCTGGGACAAGGGCCAAGGAAAGCAGAAGGCATGGGAAGGAGGGTACAAGAGAAACAGGGAGGAGGTGATTTGGAGTCCTGCTTGGGAAGAGACCAGGAGGCCCACGGAGCAGGGCCGCTCACCCTCTCCGAGGGAGTACACCTTGAAGCCAGACACTTTCTTGGCCAGGACGGACTTGGGCAGGTTGAGAAGGGCAGGGTTGTAGACAGGGAAGTCATGGTAATACTTCTCCAGGATCCACACTGCCACTCGCTGGATGCTGTGGGGGAGACACAGGAGGGGAAGGGAAAAGGGACAGACAAGGGGTGCAGAGGAAGGGATACATCAGGGCAGGTTGGCAGGGCAGGAAAGGACACAGGACAGGGATAAGCTGCTTCCAAGAAGCCTGGCTCAGGGCCTGAGGTCTACTTACCAGACTCCCAAGCCTTCCCCAGGGCTGGGCCTGGTAGTCCTTCCCTGCCGTGCTGAAGCCCAGGGGAGAAAGGGCATTGGGCCTGGGCCCCAGCCAAGGGTCACTCATCCCTTTCAGGATTCCCCCCAAGATTCCCTACAGGACCAGCAAGTGCTACTGACACTCTATATGGTCTGGAAGCATCCTGCCCACAAGTCTTGGCAGGGAGGGCTGAAGAGCTCTCCTCGTTATCTTTTACTCTAGGGGTCCCTCCTCTGGCCAGCTCATCTCAGTGACCACTCACCTTGTGCTCACAAGAGGCTGTGCCTCCAAGGAAGAAATAGAAAAGCGATTCCCAAAAGCCTGCTTGTGCGACTCTCGCCTCTTTGGCCCATCCCTCTCTAAGATCTCTGTCTGTTCATCTGTTCACTCCCAACCTATGTTGCCTCAGGACTCTGCATTAAGCATAAGAACACTGCTGGAAACATACTATGTGCAAAGCACAGCCCTCCTGGCCCATCACCTCCAGCCCACTGTCACACCCCCCTGCCCTGCAGTCCCGCCAGCCTCCTCCCCACGCCCGTCTGCCTGCTCCCAGGCACTCATACCTGAGATGGCCCACATTGTAGAAGCGGCTGGCCCCGTCGGTAGAGCGCACGACCTTGAGCGTGAACTGAGGCTGCAGCTGACGCAGCTCCAGCAGGACCACCGCCAGGTAGTGCACAAAGAGCAGGGCGTCCACCAGGGACACGGCGAACTGCACCACACCCTGGTAGCTGCGCTCCCGGGCATCCAGGATGCGCACGCCGTAGAAGAGCCAGTAGGAGACCACGAGCAGGAAGACAAGCACCATGAGCAGGGCACGCAGCACGAAGACACGGGGCAGCGAGGCCTTGGGACGGCGGAAGAACAGGGCCCAGCTGCCCAGCAGCAGGATGAGCAGCTTGAAGGCCACGGAGATGAAGAGGCCCTCGCAGGCTGTCCCGCAGGGCTCGAGCTCCTCCCGCCACAGCAGAGGAGGCAGCAGCAGGAACGCCAGCGGGGTGAGGAAGGAGAGCAGCGCCAGAGTGGTGCCGGCAGCCACCCCCAGGTGACGGGAGCAGTCCAGTGGGACACTGTCCTCCATGTCCTTGGCAATTCGCGTGAGGTCATCATGGGAGATGCTGTGCTCTGAAGTACCTGTGACTACTGTGGTCGTTTCTCCCCAGTTGTCATCCTATAGCCACGGGGGGTGAGGAGAACAGGAGAAAGGATGCGAGGAGAAAGAGAGGAAAGTGTGGGAAAGGAGAAGGAAGAGAGGGTAATTAATCAGCCAGTATAAAACTACCGCGGTATAGACTCAGCTTCACTATGTCCACGCCCGGCCTCTATCAGAACAGGTTGTCTGAGACCTAGGCCTTGGGGAGCTTCACATCGGTGAGCAGGACAGAAGAAAAACTGCACGTGTACAGATGACCCTCCAAGCACGGCGCACAAGAGCGATGCTGAGGGAGCTGCTCAGTTAGTGACTGCGACCTGAGGTCACACTCACCGATAAAGGAGGCAGGAGACCTGTGATGTCAGGCTAAGCAAGGAACACTTATTCTCCAGGCACGGAGAGCCACTCAGGGTTTCTGACTAAGGGAGTGACATGATAAAAGCAGCACAGAGAAGAGAGAAGGAAACCGAGGAAGGGAGCGAGGACTGTGAAGGATTAGTGTGGGGCACAGGGAACATGGAGCAGATTAGGGCCACTCTGGTTCTGTGGTCCAACCAGCCAGCTCTGTGCTGAGCCACCCACAGGCCCACAGCTGCCGATTTCTGGAGGCAAGGGGGTAGACAGGCTGAGGTCCACAGATGCCCTTCTGAGTGTGGTCTACTCACGCTGCTTCCCTGAAGAGGCTAGAGGCCATCCCACAGAGGAGCCCCAAGACCCCCAGTGGCCAGCAGTGGCCATGCTCTTCAGTCCTGGACAGCCTGGGGGTATGGAGTCACCTCCTACACCCAGGCGATTTAGGTTTCAGGACTGAGACATGGGATGGGGCAAGGAGGAGACTGCCTGGCCAAGTCTGGGATTAGGAGGCTGAGGAAGTTCCTCTCCCAAGGACAAGAGAAGGATCCAACCTGAAGACAGAAAGTGGATGCCCTGACCACTTTCAGTTCCTCAAGGAACAGGGTCCACTCCTCACCCTCGTGTGACCCCAGACATATCCCTCAGCCTTTCCAAGGACCAGGGCTTGGGAACGCCTCACAATAGCAGATAAACCTATCATATCTCAGGGTCACTTCAACAACTCAGGAGGCCAAGTCTCAGGGAGAAGACAGGATTGTGAAACAGGAGTAAAAACATTTCCATCTGGTATTGATCTGTTCCCAAGACCCGGGTATTCCCAATGTCAGTCAACAAGGAGTTCTTGTGAGGAAAAAAGAGCTGGGAGTCTCCAGCCTATAAAATGCTCCCAGGAAGAAAAAGGAGGAATGAGATACAGGTAACCTAGCGTTATCTCAAATCCCGGCTCCACCCTATTCTAGCACTGTGTTCTGCCTACCAGGTGAGCACAGTGGGCTATAGAGGTTAAAGCAGGGGCATCCCTGTCCTGGAAAACTCTCTTCCATCCCCCACTCCACCTCTTCACCTCCCCTCCCTCCCCTTTCTCTACCCACCCCTTCCACACCGCATTTACTCAGACGCCCAGGCAGTGCTATTCTATAGGCCAACACCAGAGGGTGCCAGAATACTTTCACCTTCAGGCTTCAAGGAAAACTCAGGGCTGCCCACATCCCAGGGCCCATCCAGCAGCAGCCCTCCTATTCTAGATTCCCAGGAGCCTGACTGACCAGCACTGGCCAGAGGAATCGGGGAATTCCCACTGCACAGCCCAGTTCACCCTCACCCCTCTGGAGATGAGGAAGAAAGAGGCTGCTGCTTCCAAAGGAATTTCTAGTGAAATTCCCTGAATTCTGAAGCAGGGTCTGAACCTGGGTCAGACACAACATGGCTTTCCGAATCTGGACCAGCCTTCCAGGCTCTTCCCCGCTCTGGTGGGCCTCCAGCTTCCCCACGGTTCACTTGGGAAACACCTGACCTCATCCCCTGATGCTCACCCGCTCATCCCCTCGAGTGGACTCATTGTCTAGCAGGGGCTCCCCTGGAGCCTGGATTGTCACCGACTTATCCCCACGGCTCCCATCTCGGCTCTTTGAGCGGTGCCGGTCCCGTCGGTCCCTGCAGCAGAAGTCCAGGGCAACAGGCACAGGAGGTCAAGGGGAGGACCTGGGTCTTCTCAGGAGCCACCCCGCCGCCACCCCTCCGCCCCTACACATACCCACCTCTCGAGCACTCCCAACCTCCCTCTGCCACCCGGGTCACCTGTGCTTGCGGGAGCTGCGGGAGTGGCCCGACTTGTAGGAATAGCCCGAGTACTGGGACTCGGTGTCCATGGCGTCTGAACGCCGAGCCTTGTACCGCTCCAGGGCCACAGGCTGGGGCCTTTGGGGGGGCCCCACAGCCACCTCCTTCAGTACTGGCTTCTTCAGGCCGAGGGGCACCTTCAGGAAATCAACTGTCACCCTGAGGGACTCTATTTTGCTGGACGGGTGGGCTGTCTCAGAGAAAATCAAGCGACGCTCCTGGGGAGAGAAACAGCTGGGTAAGGGTTGCTGAGTTCCTGTGGGGGAATGGTACGAAGGAAGACCATCCCCGAAGGACAGCCACAATAAGAGGTGAGCCTGGCCACTGCCTGAGACTGTAACACCCAGGTTCCTGCTCTAACCAGGGGGCCTCGTTCCTACTGCCCTGCATCCTGGGAAAAGCCCTCCCACCCAGATTGTACCAAGGGCTCAGGGTACAAATGCCAGGAAAGGCCTCCCAAAGTGATCCAACCCTGGAGGGGATTACCAGAGCAATGCTTTCCTGTTCTTATCCACGGAAACTGAGGCTCAGAGAGGGCAGTGCTGGCCAGACCAACAGGCTAGACCAGTGGAGACCCCAGAGTAGGAAGCAGCTGGCTTGTGTCTGGAAGCTATCCTGCAGCTTCTGAATGTGCCGACAGGGGGGGCTGCCTGTGACTTTCTCTTGGCAACATCTCTCCAGAATCTATGTCAAACACATCCAGGTCAGGCTGGCTGCTCCCCTGGAGGCTGACTGTGTGTGTGTTTGTGCCAAGTATGCACAAGGGGGTGAGGTGAAGGATGGTACTTAGTGGGGGTGGGAGGAGAAGGCAAGTAGAAACCACATCCAAAGCCTAACATCCTGAAATGAGCGAGACGGTGGGTTTACCTGGCTGATTGTGGGCTGAGAGGCAGCATCGTTCATCTACACCATCACATTCTAATTCTGCAGAAGACATTTACCTCTCCCTCCCACCTCTTCCCCAATTCTCCCCTCAAATCCTGCTCATTCTTCAGAGCCAGCCCCCTGCCCTTCTCAGAAGCCCACCACTCCCATGTACTCCAGCACTCAATATTCTATCTCCCCTTCTGACCCCAATCCCACCAAGTATCACCATGCACTGAGTACTTATGTCTGATCTTCACTCACTGGATCATCAACTCTACTATGAACTGTGAACCCTCGGTATCCGGTGATGAAACAGGCTCTGATTTAGTCTCACAGGGCAGGTGTACACTAAGCAAACAGCTGCTATAAATGACTAACTGTAGGATTGATGGAAGGAGAAGACCAGGAAACTATGGGACACAACTCCAGGGAGTAGGGGCTGTTTTAAACTGGGTGGCTCTGAAAAGTTTTTGAGAAAATGACACTTAACCCTGAAGGAGAGCAGGAGTTCATCAGACTGAGTGGAAGGGAAGCTCGTGGAGCAAAGAATGACACACGGGAAGGAAAAGATAGCGAAAAGCTCAGTGTATTTTAAGAACCTTAAAAGAAGGGAGAGGGCAGTATTACTGGGAGCTGCAGAGGAGGCCAAGGGCCAGGTTATCGCAGGATCCATGGGCCCAGTGAAGAGCTCAGGTTTTATTTTAAACAATGGGAAGGCTGTGAATGACTTTAGCTATGCAGACATACACTGGAAAGAGGGAAAGGTAGAAACAGTAACATTAGCAAGGAGGCTACGGCAGTCATGCAGGCTTGAATGGGGCAGGGCCGCAAAGGAGGTAAGAAATAGTCATGCTTGAGACAAAATGTTGGTAGTAGGATCCACAGGACCTAATGAGGACTAGCTGAGGGGGAGCAGAGGGTCCCCCTCTGGTCTGAGCAAGAGTTGATGGTAGCACCATTATAAGGTAGGGAAGGGTAGGGAGGAAGCAAGTTTGGCAGGAAAGACAATTCCATTTCCAGCATACTGAGTTCATGGCCTTAGAAGCAGTCGAGTAGGCAACTAGTGTCAGGGGAGTTGGACTTAGAAGCTGGCGCTGCAAGGTCATGGGAATGAATGGAATTGCCTAGAAAATTAAATCAGAGATCTCTGAGAACCTCAATATATAAATGTGCCCAGAGGAAAAGGAGCAGGCAAAGGGCTGAGAAGATGAGCCCAGAAGAGTGGGCTTTCATGCAGCCAAGGATTCAGCTTTACAAGCAGGAATAAACTCAGCCAGGTCAGGTGCTGCTAAGAGGCTGATTACATTAAGAACTAAAATAGGCCTGACCAGGCGGTGGCACAGTGGCTAGAGCATCAGCCTGGGACATTGAGGACCCAGGTTCAAAAACCCAAGGTCACTGATTTGAGCACGGGCTCATCCGGCCTGAACACAGGCTCACCACCTTAAGCAAGGGATTGCTGGCTGGATTGTAGGATCACAGACATGGCCCCATGGTCACTGGCTTTAGCCCAAAGGTTGCTGGCTTGAGCCCAAGGTCACTAGCTTGAGCTAGGGGTCACTGGCTCAGCTGGAGCCCCCTGGTCAAGGCACATATGAGAAAGCAATCAATGAACAACTTAAGCCACAACTACGAGTTGATGCTTCTCATTTCCCTTTTTGTCTCTTTCTCTCTCGCTAAGAGAAACAAAAACTAAAATTGGTTTATTTATTTAACTTTTCCCCAATTAAACTATATCATCAGCAACTTGCAAATAAAGTCTATAATGGTATCCATCACCCTCCCTTGGGCACAGAGCAAGTACCTAATACTCATCTAGTAAATATGCCTCTGACTCTCGGGGAAACAACAATGAATGCAGGGAGATGAAATCAATGCTAAAGCCATTCATTTTTCCTCCTATCTGAATTATCTGGAGGCACTGCACAGTCTAGTGATATCTGTCATATCCCCATGTCAAGGCAAGTGTGTGACAGAGACACACCTAGGGGACAGAGACATAGACCTTAATCCAACCCAAGACCTTTCTAAAAACCTTTGCCATAAGCAGGGCCCTTGTTCATTGCTGTGTGTGCAGTTTTCTATCTGAAGGTCTTCCACCTGCCTCCTGAAAACCCATTCTACTGAGTTAGTCTCCACTACACAGGGTGGGGCAAAAGTAGGTTTGCAGTTGTGAGTTTGCAAGACACAGAGCTTAGTTTTATATTATTAATTATTACTTAGTGTGTGTTTTTTTTTCATACGAACAACTATAAACCTACTTTAGCCCCACCCTGTAGTTTAAGCATCTCCCTTGCATCTCAAGGAGAACAAGAGTGTTACAGACCAATGACAGTGGAGATGTCAAGACTTCCACTAGGTTGGGTACAGACAGAGACACTAGAACAAACCCAGACTTTCCATCTCCCCAGACACATGCAAATATTTGTATCTGCCAGAGCCACTGGCAAAGAAAAAAAAAAGTCTGCATTTGCACCAAGGATCTGCATTCAAAACCTAGCTCTCCTGCCCTGGCCGGTTGGCTCAGCAGTAGAGCATCAGCCCAGCGTGTGGAAGTCCCGGGTTTGATTCCCAGTCAGGGCACACAGGAAAGGTGCCATCTGCTTCTCCACCCTTTCCCCTTCTCTTTCTCTCTGTCTCTCTCTTCCCCTCCCACAGCCAAGGAGCCAAGGCCCCACTGGAGCAAAATTGGCCTAGGAGCTGAGGATAGCTCCAATGGCCTCTGCCTCAGGCACTAGAATGGCTCCAGTTGCAATGGAGCAATGCCCCAGATGGGCTGAGCATCGCCCCCTAGTGGGCATGCCCAGTGGATCCCGGTCAGGCACATGCAAGAGCCTGTCTCTCTGTCTCCCCACTTCTCACTTCAGAAAACTATAAATAAGTAAATAAATAAATACCTAACTCTCCCACTGACTAGCTCTGTGATCATGGGCAAGTTACTTCTCTGTGTTTTATAGTCTAGTAGGCTCATCAGGAAAACAGGGAAAATAATGATACATACTTGATGGGGTTGCTGTAAGGATCCTGGGGGTGAAAGAAGTGCTTTTATACACTGCTCAGCTAGTAATTAGGTAAGCAATTAATATGCTCTGGCTCCAGGATCATTCATATTCCAATCCCCAGATACTTCCTCAGAGATTTGGGAAAGAGTTGGTATAAATAAATCCTGGTGTTAGTATGACTAAATAAGACACACGTGCACACACATGCACACACATTCTGACCAAAACCACCACTTCAAACACACCCAGGAGGGAAGCTGAGCTTCCATTGTTTCCCCTACAGATAAACTGCCAACCAGACAAGGGTGTCAGTCCCCTCCCAGCCTTTTGTTCTGAGCTGCGCAGCCTAGAGCTCTACCTTTCGCCCAGCTACTTATTAAACACCCAACATACACCCCACTCCCCTGGCTTGCTTCTCCCAACCCAACACAGGGTGCCCCAAAAGCACCAAAGCATGCTCTTCCCTCCCCTGCCAAACAGAGGGCCAAAAATGAACCCAATTTCAAGACCGATTTCTATCCCCTCAAGTACCATAGGGAACTAATCCCAGCTCTGAAGAGGCTGGGAGAAGGGACGGTGAGTGAGCAAACAGAAGGGCAGAAGACTGCTATACTCAGTCTCAGGAATCAGAGGTTTGGAGGGTCTCCAGGGTGGGCAGCGTTCCCAGGTAAGAGGGGGGCAGGGATCACTGGATGAGATCAACAAGTGGAGATGAAGGGAAGTCAGACTTGGTGTGGGGAGAGGGCCGTAGTTGGGGGTGGGGGGCAGGCTGTAAAAGGGAATGTGTCCCATTGCTTTTCACCTAGCATCCACCCCCCAAGACACACACACACACACACACACACACACACTCAGTCCTCTCCTCAAACCAACCGCGGATTATCTGGGGTTAAAAGGAGACCATAGAGGAGAGAGGGAGGGAGAGAGAACCTGTCACAAAAAGGAGACCTTCTCCCCTCCAAAGGCCTTTCAGAAATAAAATTAATGGAATGTGTCTCAGTATCATCCCAAGGGGACTGGGAGGAGGGTTGGGGAGGGATGTGGGGGGCTTTTGTCCTGGCCGCCCAGCTTCTCCCACATTGATCGCCATGGCAACCAAAGCCCCCTGTTGCCTAGGTGATGGCAGCCAGGTCCAGGAACCCATACCCAGTATCCAAAGCGAAGGAGGTTATGGAGGTGGGGGGGTTAGGGACAAAGGGGGAGAGAATGGGGTTTCTCTTCTGGCAGCCCCAGCTTTTGTCTGAGCTCTGGGATCAGGTTTCTTCAGAAAACAATTGGAGGCCTCTGGAAAAAAAACACTCAGAACATGGCAACAAGCAGAAGCAAGGCCCTAGGGGGAAGGGAGAGGGTGAGGTCTGCGTTGGCCAAAACGCAGACCAAGACTAGACCCTTCCCCTTTGTCTCATCCAGAGAAGCAGTTCAGGTGGACAAGGGCTTAGCCACAGATGCTGGCACGCCAGTGTGGGCCATGTGCTGAGGACCGACGACCAGGGGTCAGGCAGCTGTGATCGCCGCCCTCCTGTTTCAGCTGCTATAGTCTGGGGCCACTCCACCCAGTCCCAGCTCCTTCAGGCCTGGCGTGGGAACAGGAGGCAGGGCAGAGATGAGTGAGCATGGGGCTGGGGAAGGCTCTGGGGGAGCCAGAGAAGAAGAGGTGCAGAGGGGGAGGAGACAGGACACAAACCTGCACCTGAAAAGGATGCTGACTGTTCCTCATCGACACCAAGGACAAGAGCTGCAGTGCAGAGGAGGTGCACGGTTCGTTTTAAAACGCACTTCCAAAATAAATAAATAAAATAAAACACACTTCCAACTAGAGGGGCTAAGAAAATGGGAAAGAGGACAAGAAGCCAAAAGTGTTCCTCTGACAGGACAGATTTGTCTAACAGGGCCACTTAAAACATGTGGCCTTCCTGTCCTCTGTCTGGGACAAGGGAAGGGTGACCTGCCTGGATGCAGGAGGATGACCATGACCACCTCTTCAGATTCCTCCTGTGGAGGGGTCTAGGGACCCTTGCCCATTAAAGATATCTGATTCCCACACGAGAGGTTGGGTCTCTGCATGTGCCCTGCAGCCCCTTCCCCAGGGCAACCCATGTTTGGTATGGACACGTGGGGTCCCAGCCCAGGTTTGTTAAGCTTCTCCCACCACAGCCCCAATTTTCAAGGATATCAGTGTGAGTTGCACCCCAATTGCTGGATGCCCACCCACCTGGGTAGTACCAAGAGCCCCACCGCCCAGCCCAGCGTCCCAGGAGTTAGGTGTCTGCTCAGAAAGGAAGCAGCTCACCAAGTCATCAGGCCAGAGTGACACACAGCAGACTCCAAGTCACCCCCGGCCCTCTTCAGACCCCGGGCTTTCCTCTTTGCCACGCTTCTCCCTGCATCTCATCGATGTGCTCAGTCCAGGCCGCCCTGTCAGACACCAGTGGACGCAAAAGATGTCCAGTGTGGAGGGAAAAGCAGTCCCTAACATGGGTCCCATGGAAGACAGAGAGGCGCCAAAATCTCTGATTGTACCCAAGTCATTCCTGGGCTCCCCCTTTGATCCCCGCCCTCAGGAGGAAACAGGGGACTGGCCCACCCAGTCCTCAGCCACTCCCAGCTCTGAACTGGAAGAGACCTTCAAGGTACAACCCAGAGGCTTACAGAGAAGAGGGGCGGGAGGACAGAGAAAGAAGGCAGCTAGCCCATGATCATGACATCTGAGCAGCACTCTTAGCTTCCACTGTTAGAAAGACCTTACAAACACTGTGACTTCGAGGTGTGCTCTTCTCAGAATGAGACCCACTTCCTTCCCAAGACTCCTTCTGGTTCTGGAATAGCCAAGACTCTAAGGCCAGGACAGGGGAGAATTCATAGACTACTGTCCTACCCACTTTCTCACCAGTGACAAAGGGAAAGAAACTAGACAGACCAAAACCATGGCAACCAAAACCAAAGAGCCCCTTCCCCCAAAGCTGTGGTCTCTGCTCTGCGCCTACCATCCACCACTCTCAAATAAGGGTCCTGATATTCCTTCATCCACTCCATCCAGACACAGGCTGTGGACAAGCCACCGACTCCAGGAAGCCCCTGCTGGGTTTTCCCTACCTCAAAAAGAACTAAGGCACAGAGTGGGCCAGGACCAGCCCCAGGACCCAGATCCTCAGTCCTGTACCCTGAAAAAGGCCCCAGTGTCTCTGGGTGCCAGTGCTATCCAGAAGGCCAGGGAGAACAGCTGGATTTCAGTGGGCTGAGAGCAGGAAAGAGCTAGACCAGGGAGTCCAGGAGCCAGCACCAGCACCCTGCCCCAGCCTGCTCACCAGGGCCTCTCCCAGGACTTTCCCAGACATGAGCTCACTGTCCTTACAGCCGTGGGGCAGGGGCAGAAACCTTCCCCTCTCAGGGCTGAGGAGCAAGGGAGAGCTGTGCGTGGGTCACCCAGGCTTCTCTGCTTCCAGAGCAGCTTCTTACCATCACACCCCAGAGCGAGGAGCAGGGGAGGGGCCGCAGACTGGGCTCCTGGCCAGGATACCTGAGCTTGCATTCTAACTGAAAAGGAGTCGGGGAAGCCAGAGTCAAGCCCTCTCCACCTACTTCCTTAATCTCCCTCCATCAAAGGCAGGGGGAAGGCTGGGTACCCTCCAAATCCACAGACACACATGTGCACCCACAGGCATATTCCGTCTCAGAAACCTGGAAGGGCTCCTGGCTGCCCCACCCACCTCCACCTACCCTGGCTGTGCAGGTTCTGCAAAGACCTGCTCCGCCTTCTCTGGCATCCCCACCCCCACCCCAGCTATTAAAACGTTTCTGTTCCCCAGAATACCACACACAAGCACATACAAGTGTGTGCGCACACTCACTCACACACACACACACACAAGCACATACAAGTGTGTGCGCACACTCGCTCACACACACACACCTGAGCCCTCCATTCCCCAGTGTCCCCCAGACCCATTCCCAGTCAGCCTGGGAGGGAACATGGGCAGAAGAAGCAGTGTGCAGTAGGAAGGGTGAGTAATCCCTTTGGCATATGTCCTAGGTGGAGGCTAAGCTGGTGAGAAGGTAACCAGGGCTTCTAGATGCCTGGATTCTCTGTTTAATTTTCACCAATGGGCAGGTCTCAAAATTCCCACCCACCAGGCTCCAAGCTGTTTTTCCTCAGCTGGGGCAAAGAACCGGCCCCTACCTGCCCACCAGGTAAGCTATGGAAGAGCCAAGAAGGGAAACAGGTACCTCCAAGTTGTCTGCAGGGACAGGAGAAGGTAGACAATGGAAGGTGGGCAAGCGGATGGCCCCCCGGCTGACCTCCTGTGCTCACCACTCCCACCCTCGGGTAAAAAAAAAAAATCCTCTCTCTTCGTAATAGGCCCCAACTGGCCTTGACCCCCAGAGCCCCTGACTGTACAAGGTAAAAAGAAGCTACTTGTGAGCCGGAGTCAGCCACCCTGAGCCTTGCAAATGGATGGAGGCAGCTGTGATGTGGGGCCACTGACAACGGAGGCTGTTTGTATGGGAAAGCAGGAGGATGGGCCCACAGGTGTGAGACACAGTGTGACTGGGGGTGCAGATGGCACACCTGAGTTTCCTCGTTCTGAAAACCTCTCACACCTCAGCCAGTTCTTATCTAGGAAAACCAAGCCAGCTGAAAGGCCCACTACCAAGCAACCTCCACCATCTTGACAAACCCATCACCTGAGGTTTTCACTCTTTCTGAGGAGTCCAACATCACCCATTCCTTATATGCACCACCTCCATTTTTGGATAAGCCAGGTGTTCAAAATAAAAAGGGTTTCCGTTCACTCTTGGTTTTTTTTTAAGTTACTGCATTCACACCTCAGGCTTAGAACCTGTTCCTTCAGCATCTGTCTAACCTTCAATTACCCTAAAAAGCCAGAACCCCTGTCCCAGGCTCATGCACGAGTATATCATCTCTCTTCTGACCAGGGTGGAGAAACCAGATCTCGGGTGAAACCAATGGTCTGCAGGATAATGTTAGGAGGTTGCTGCAAAACTCTACAGGCAAAGAGGGTCAGGCCTCTCCCAACCACAAACAAGGCCCCATAGGCTATGGTGGCCGGAGGCACCACGTACGAAGTGGCCCTGTAGAGAGGAAGAGGCCAGCCCCAGCAGATGTTCTGTTCAGGTGGCAGCCATACCGAGGTTTGTGACAATGAGATATTCCTCTTAGGAGACCCTGTTCCTCCAGGAAACTCCATGCCATCCCTCCCTTAGGGATGGCCTTCTCTACTCCTCAGACTGGTTACTGGACTCAAGTCCGCTTTTCAGAAGACAGGGGAATTATTCCAGTTCAAGATTAAAGGCAGTCATGAGCCAAATCAGACCTAACTGGAACGAGGGGATGGAAAGAGCACTTTGGGAAACAAGAGCAATGAAGTCAGATCATCTTAGATGAGTTGCTCACCCTCTCCAAGCTTCAGTTTTCATATCTGGAAAATGGGGATAATAGTGCTTACTTCAGAAGATTAAGAGTTTTCAATGAAATAATGGATATAAGACTATCACAGAATCAGGCACATAATAGATGCTCAATAAAATGTTAGTTCCCTCCTCTCTGTCCTTTAGACGGTAAACAGCCAATCCTCTCCACTTCCTGTTCCCACAGCCTCACGGTAAGAAGTAAAACCCCACCCATAATTCAAGGATCACCTTTGGCTAAAATGTTGGCCTCTCTTTGAGACCACACCCAGCAACCAACACCCCTTTTCCTTTCTCTGCCTTTCCTCTGAGCTTAAGATTCCCAGCCTCTCTTCCCCTCCCTCCTTGCACTTGCAGTAAGGCAGGGCCTGTGCTTCAATCAGCTCCCACTCTCCTACAGGCACTAGGCCCAGCTGTGTGTGCAGGAAGGGGGCCCCAAGCCTCCTGCCCCAGCCCAGCCCCCAGCTTCTTCCCAATCCCCCCCTCACTGCCCCTCCCTGCTTCCCAGGATATCCTCAGCTCTGCTGATTCCAAGCCTGCTTCTCCCAAACCTGTTCCCAGCTGTCGCATCTGTAATTACCAACCTTGCCAGGGGCATTGGACAAGCACAGCAGCACCTCATTTCCAAAGGGGCCCCCCATGCAGGCCTCTGCCTCCTACTCTGCATTACACAGGGTGGAGGGAAGGGATGGGAAGAGTCTCCCTGACTAGCCTCGTTTCTCCAGGTCACGAGAAAGAAAGGTGACAGAAGGCTACCCACGTCAGATTTTTAGAAGGGGAGCATTGGTGAAGCAGATGTGGGTAGGATTCATGCCCAGGCCTCTCACACCTGCCCCCACCCACCCCAGCAGCACAAGGTTACTCATCTGGGGAGGGTAAGAGAAGAGATTTTAGGTCAATTCAGAGATAAGGGAAGTTGACACCCAGGAAAACATAGGAACCCAAAGGGATGAGGGTAGATGCATACAAGACAGAAAAGAGAAGAAAAAATGCCCAGGAAAGAGAAGAAAAAAAGCAAGTTAAAAAGTCCCATCCTGGCCCTGGCCGGTTGGCTCAGTGGTAGAGCATCGGCCTGGCATGCAGGAGTCCCAGGTTCGATTCCCGGCCAGGGCACACAGGAGAAGCACCCATCTGCTTCTCCACCCCTCCCTCTCTCCTTCCTCTCTGTCTCTCTCTTCCCCTCCCGCAGCCAAGGCTCCACTGGAGCAAAGTTGGCCTGGGCACTGAGGATGGCTCTGTGGCCTCTGCCTCAGGCGCTAGAATGGCTTTGGTTGCAATGGAGCAATGCCCCAGATGGGCAGAGCATCGCCCCCTGGTGGGCATGCCGGGTGGATCCTGGTCGGGCGCATGAGGAGTCTGTCTGACTGCCTCCCCGTTTCCAACTTCAGAAAATACAAAAAAAAAAAAAGTCCCATCCCACCCAGACCCTGAGAAAAGGCAGTAACATTTCAGCCTCTCCTCTCACTATTTCCTCCATCCCCACCAACCACACAGGACTTGGTTTTATAGGCAGGGAAACTGAGGCCAAGTCCCCAATACAGACTTCAGGATCCATTAATACAAAGGTATGTGTGGCTCATCAACACCTGACCTGGTTCAGCTTCTCCCTGCAGTGCCCTCCTTGGTCCCCTCACTGTTTGCCTAACTTGTCCTTTAAATCCGGCTCGTGGCAATCCATACTGTGGAATATGATTCGGTCATGAAAAGGAATGAAATCTGATAAGTGCTATAATGTGGATGAATCTTGAAAAGATTGCATAAAGTAAGAGAAGTAGGTCATACATTTGGATAATTCCTTTTTTTTTTTAAGTGAGAGGAGGGGAGATAGTGAGACTCTCACATGCACCCGGACAGGGATCCACCCAGCAACCCATCTGGGCTGATGCTCAAATCAACCAAACTATTTTTAGCACCTTAGGCTGACACTGGGACTGACCTACCTATCTTCAGCACCAGGGCAAACAAATAGAGCCACTGGCTGCGGGAGGGGAGGAGGGAAAGAAGAAGGAAAAGGAGGGGGAGACAAGCAGATGGTCGCTTCTCTGGTATGCTCTGACCGGGAAGCGAACCTGGGATGTCCATACGCTAGCCTACACTCTATCCACTGAGCAAACTGGCTAGGGTCTGGATAATTCCGCTTATGTAAAATAATATCCAGAATAGGTAAATCCATAGATACAGGATGCAGACTGATAGTATAAAATGGGGGTAGTGAAAATTATTTCAGATAGAGGCCATAGTTGCACAACACTGAGAATGTACTAAATGTCGCTGCTCACCTTTAAATGGTTGATTTTATGGTATGTGAATTTCATCTAAAAAAAAAAAACCAGCTAAAGGCACATCTCCTTGTACCTTCCCTGACACCCACCCAAGGGCCAGCACTCTCATTCTATGCTCTGGTGGCATCCGGAACATACCTCCACATCGCACTCACTGGACTAAGTCAATCAACATGTTTATGCATTTCTCCCCTGTGAAAGCCTCTCTCATTCGTCCCTCTATCCCCCACGCTTCACAAAACACTGGGCAGATAGGCAGTGCCTAACACGGTCTTCCAGAATGGCAGTACCAAAGCCTAGCTCTCCTCCCCAGCCCAGAACTCTCTCCACAGCACTCTGCAATCAGAACCCAAACCACAGCTGCTACCATTTACTACTGAGTGCTTCCCATGTGCCAGACTCCATGTGATGCACTCTCTACATATGACTTCATTTAATACTTATAAACCTAACAGGCAGGGCCTATTTTTAACTCCATTATACAGGTGAGACTTCAAAAAGTTATATATTTTTCTCTGAAATCACAAAACTAGGAAGAAAAAACAGAATTTAACAGCAGATAAAAGCAAAGGAAGGAGGCCAACTGGGGGGACCTGGGATTCCTTGAGAAAGGCCCTAGCTGGGGTTGAAGGATGGCCTCTTAAGACACCTAAGAGGCTGAGGAATGGGGTTCTTAAACCCCAATGTCACACTACTAGTAAGTACTAATTCCAACCATATTAGGCTCTTCCCTTTGGCCTCAGTGTGGGGAGCTGTTGAAGGAGGAATGAGCTAAGGAGATGACTGGAGTCCCTAAAACTGGGAATCCCAGAGCTCTTCCCCCAACAGCTTCTGTTAACCAAGTTCACACTCCTTCTGACTGGAAAGACTTCTTGGAAACCAGATTAGCAGATAAAAGTCTGTCTTGGCCCTGGCTGGTTGGCTCAGTGGTAGAGCGTCGGCCTGGCGTATAAGAGTCCCAGGTTTGATTCCCAGCCAGGGCACATAGGAGAAGCGCCCATCTGCTTCTCCACTCCTCCCCCTCTCCTTCCTCTTGGTCTCTCTCTTCCTCTCCCGCAGCCAAGGCTCCACTGGAGCAAAGTTGGCCCGGGTGCTGAGGATGGCTCCGTGGTCTCTGCCTCAGGCGCTAGAATGGCCCTGGTTGCAACGGAGCAACACCCCAGATGGGCAGAGCATCGCCCCCTGGTGGGCATGCCGGATGGATCCCGGTCAGGTACATGCGGGAGTCTGTCTGATTGCCTCCCCGTTTCCAACTTCAGAAAAATACAAAAAAAAAAAAAAAAAGTCTGTCTTGCTCCAGATCCAGGGAAGAGGGCCCTCCCTCAAACCTCTGAGGAACAGAAGGAGCAGACAGAGAACACAACAGAAAGGCCTGCCCCTGAAGAATTCGAGGAAACAGAAGCAGGAGCGAGACAATGGGGGACAATGTGGCCACTGGGTCCCGTCTGGAAGTACTTGGAGAGGTGGCACTTCCTATTGTCCAGCCACAATTCCTCCTCCTTGGAAGTATACACCAGTGTACATACATGCAGTGAGAGTGCACAGAGCAAGCAAAGTGCCAAAGGGGTGAAACAAATGTGCAATGCTATAATAAGGCAAAAAATTGTAACACAATTCAAAAGAAGATGCGATCAAAAGTCCAGAGCACAACATCCTAAATGCAAGCACACGCTGGCCTCAGGAGCCCTACCCATCAGTCAGGTGTCAGATTTGAGGGACTAATGCATTTTATTAAATCCAGTCTTTTCCTACTCTGCACTTATCCCCAGTCCCAATCTTTTCTAACTCCCACTACTCTTATCCCAGACATTTAGGGAAGGTGGGGAGCCTGAGGACTAAAGAGGAAACATTCCAATTGCCTGTGCCCATTAGGGACTCTAACATTCCAATCCAATTCCCCAGAGACCCTAATGTCCAATCACAGTCTCAGCTCCTACAACTGGCTGTCTCTGGCAGCAAGAGGAAAATGGCTGAGAAAATGAGATGGGCAAACAAGGCGTGCATCTGAAAGGAGAAGGCCATCTCCTTCCCTTTACTCCAAAAGAGAAAAGAAAGGAGAGGAAGGAAAGCAGGTGGCTGCTGCTTCTTTGGGAAAAGATATATCCACTTCCCAGGCAATATGACTTCTCACTACTACATGATGCTGGGAAGCGGGTACCTACTCCTTTCCCAACTCCGGCATCTGCCCTGTTGCAAGCTCAGCCCCTACTCCTCATCCTCAGATCTGGCTCCAGACCACAAAGCCCCATCCAATCATGCATCTTGCCAGTGAAACAGGAAACTATGTGACAGACCACACACACTTTCAGAAACTCCTGAAGACCACCTGCCCCTGGCCTCCCCAGAGCTCCAGTGACACCTTCTCAAGCCCATGGAGAGTAACCCAAGTTGTTCAGCACTGGGTCCCATCCCTCCAGCATGTACGCATGCTCCATCTCTTTTGCCTCCATCCATTCCAAATCCCAAGACTCCTCAGGAACTGTTGGATCCTGGAGGCAGGGCAGTTAGTTGGCTCTGAAGCAGAAACTTCAAGATGCTTTCCAAGCTGTGGCCTGGGGAGGGGGCGAGGGAGGGGCTGAATTTGGGCTGGAAAGCCAAGAATGTAGCCTTTCCAAGAACCAGAACCCAACCTATGATGGGGGAAGGAGTCCTTCTTATTCTTTTCCCTGACTCCTCCAATACCTGATTTCTCTACGACTACAACCAGAAGCCCTTTTCCCTATTCCCCACAATACAAACGCTTTTCTAGAAAAACCCAGTTCCCAAAACAGGCCCCTCATAAGATGGTCCACTCACTCTCACCCATAGGTCTCAGATACTTAAGGCAGGACCCTTAAACCCAGGCAGGGACATCCAAGAAGCCTCAGAATCCTCCAGATAGCCCTCCCTTTGGGCTTTCTGCCAGGAAAATCTGCCTGCAGAGGCAGGAGATAGTACCCCCAACACACACTCAGAAGCACACACCACCTAAGACAAGCATACATGAGTGCGCTCGCGCGCGCACACACACTCACGCGCGTGCGTGCGCGCACACACACACACACACACACACACACACTGGTACTTATCCATCCACAAAGGTTACAAGATGAAAAATTCCCTCACACTGCTTACCAGTATACAGGTACACACACACCTATTAGGGTAAGCTCTATTCTGCTCTTACATATCCACCTTCCTCCGTACCTATACACCTCTTTCCCATTAAATCCCTCCCTTGTGCACACATACAGACACATCCTTTCCCACAGTGTACACACAAATCCATATCCGAATACACAGCCGATCCATGGTCAGCTGCTCTCTCGGTGCGCATACACTCAGGCACAGTAAAACACCTACATCTCCAAACTCTGGGCCAACCTGCAGGGCACAGAAAACAAAGAATTGTGCACACTGGTTCCCCACCAATCCTTTAAAACTCACTAGTGCAGAGCCCACAGCTCCAGAAATGGGTAAATAGGAGTGGGAAGAGGGATACCAGCGCCTGTTCCCTGGGCCTGCATACCCAGGGCGCGGGTCTTCAGCCCGATAGCCCCATCCTCGAGCGACACACACATTCACACCCTCTACTCTCCTCGTCAGACTCCCCCAGACATCGCATTACACCCTAAACCATCCCTGCCCCGTTCCTCCCCACACACCAGAAGTGTGAATACACCCTAAGCACTCTCGCTTCCAATATCAGCAGACCCTATCCTTATACTGCCTCTACCCCACCTCCAAAGAACACTCCCATTCTCCGGCTTTAACAGGCTCTCCCGGGATCTTTAAGGCCCGGACCGGGACCCAGGGCCCAGGAAAGTCCCCAGCTCTCCAGGCCCGGCTCCGCCCCCTCCTCACGCGCCCCCTCCCCTTTCCAAAGTTGGGGGGGTTACTCCGCGGGGCAGTGGGGGGAGAACCGGAAAGGGGTTACCCACGCTCCCCTTCCCCCATAAGCCACCCGGCTCGCTCGGGAGGCGGGCACCCCTTTGCTCTTTGCGTGATTGTCCTCCTTTTCTGTTTCTGTCTTTTTATGCAAACTTTGCTCGCGCCCGGCGGCCCCGCACTCACCCGCCGCTGCGACCTGCCCAGTGGACTCGGCGGGCGCCGCGTTCGGCCCGGCGCCTTTGTATCTGCAGCGCCCGGGGTCGTTCCGAACTCCGCTCTCCCAGCCGGACAGTACGGACGACAGGGATGTAGAGGGGGGCTCCTGAGCTTAGTCACCCCCCTCTCTTCGTCCCAGACCGCGGCCTCTGCCCCCTCAAGGCCCCGGGGCAGAGGGCCGGGAGCAATGGGGGGCGCTCAAGCACCCATGGCGGAACCAGGTATCTAGTAATGAAGGACCAGGAATCAGGAATCAGATCGGGAGCCGGCGGCGGCGGCGGAGGGGGAGGGGACGAGGCGTGGGGTGCAGGGGGCGGGGAGCGCGCTCCGGGTGCCGCCTCCCGGCTGTTCCCGCCGTCGCCGCCCTCCCGCCGCCGTGTCCATTGTCTGCGGCCTGGCTGTTCCCTGAGTTGCTGCTCCTCCAACCTCCGCCTCCAGATTCCTGCGGCCCTCAGCGATCCTGGGACTCCGAAGCCGGACAGCGACCTCGGCCCTAAACGAACGCCTGGCTATTACTGACTTCTGGCCTTGGTTCCGCCTGCAGCCCCTCTTGAGGCTGCTTTCCTCGACCCACTGTCGGAAACCTAACCCCGAGCTCCTTGGGGATGGCAGTGTTTAATTTTTTAGGGCCACAGACCCGGCTATGCGAAATCTACTGGAATCTGGGACGTGGAAAGATTGATCCTTCCCCCCGCCCCCAGAGCCTCTAGAAGGGAAAGTCGTTCCTGATGTCAATTAGTGACGAGAGATGCGCCCCCATTCCCATGTATTAAGGGGATTTCCTTGACATCGACACCACCTATCCACCCCCTCGCCCCCCAGCTCCGATTCCAAAAATAATTTAATTACTCGGTGTTCTAGCTGCGAGCCGCGACCGCCCAATCAGTCTAGGACGTTCCCTCATTAATGCTTTTTCCTCCCATCTGGTTTGAGCATTGAGACTAATTACTGTACAAAGGAAACCCTACCTTGGGCGGGGGCGACGGGAGGGACGACGGGAGCGCCCGGGAATTTGGATGGTGGAGGAGAGGAACCCTTCTCCCAGGGAAACCTCCAGGAGTAAAATGCTTTGACCTGTCTGGTCTCTAACCCCAAGCAGGCGGGGCTCTCAGCCCCACAGGTTTCAGCTACCTTGAATTTAGCTGAAGGTAGTGCACACGTGGATTACAGGTATCTAAAAATAGCCTCCATAATTGGGGCATTTCTGCCTCCAAGAAACCTGTTTGGGTTCATGAAGCGGAGCAATAGACTGAACCCACCAAGATTCACTCCTACTATAAAAGTCTAGGTTGTGGGAAGCCCACATTTCCCTTGAAGGAAGTGAAAGCAAAAATATGATTATATTATTGTTAATGTTATTGCTGTGCAGCCCTACATTTACCACGAATAGTGATACAATAATACCCCAAAAGGATCTCCACACACTTTCTTCTGGGCAGGTCAAGGCATCTCAGCAAACTCCAACTCCCAGTCCTGATATCTGTTCTCCCAACCGTGTGATTAAGAAGTCTCAGGTGAGGAGATGCCCAGCCTCTGGACCTCACTCCTTTGGGGATGAGTTTTTTCCGAGATCCAGTCTCATCCCTTTCAGTCATCCATGCTAACCTAGCTAAAGATGAGGACAGAGCCATCTTCATCTGCATGGTGACCATTCAAAGATGGAGAACCTTTAGAAACACTTCCCTTCTCCTTTGTCTGAACCCTTGCCTCTCATCATCCTGGGTCAGCAATTGCAGACTGCATGGAACATGTAGAATTATTATTTCAGGTACTCGGGTTCCTGCCTGCATCCAGACCCATTTGCTTGGTGTCTATCAAGTGCCAGAAACTGGGCTGCACTGGGCCCTGGCAGTGACCACAACCAAGAGTATGAGAGACAATGGTCAGGAGAACTGGGAATGGGTAAAGGAAGCCAGGGAGGCCTTAGGGTATTCCCAGCTCTGCCCCAATTCTGGGCAGCAAGTGTGTAACCTGACACAGTGTCAGACTGCCATGGCCCTGACTGACTATCCAGCAGGTTAGTGTGAACAATGCTTACACAATGTTAACCTGTGTCACAGACTTCAAAAGGGCCCAAAGAATTGGGGTGGGGTGTTTTTGTTTTTGTTTTTGTTTTTTAATGAGAAGAGGGGAGATAGTAAGACTCCTGCATGCGCAGGGACCAAAATTGACTCGGCAACCTCTGTCTGGGCCAATGGTCAAATCAACCAAGCTATTTTTACCACTTAAGGCTGACACTGGGACCAACCTAGCTCTCCTCCGCACAGGGGCAACACTTGAACCAATCCAGCCACTGGCTACCGGAGGGCACAGAAAGAAGGAAGGGAGGGACAGAAGGAGGAAAGGAAGAGAAAAAGAAGCAGATGACCTCTTTTCTTGTGTACCCTGACTGTAATCAAACCTGGATGTCCATACACCAGGCAGAGGCTTTATCCACTGAATCAATCGGCCAGGTCTAACACAAAGAATTGTAAACAGAGCTTCTGAAACCAGAAATAGATAATTCTGTAGACTGGCCCCACATAAAGCTCAAAACCTAAGTCAAGATCAACAGATATCGGGTATCAAGCTGGAATAAGATTGGTCTCTCCTTTTTCTTCTCTGAGGGCAAGACTGGGAGCTTTCAATTCTATCTCTGTAATGAAAAAACTGGATTACAGAGGAGAGGTCCAAGATGAAATCTGATTGGTATGATGTGTCCTGTGCAGCAATTCTGTGGACTTCCCTCCATCCTCACCACCAGGATGTAAACCCACCTGGATCTTACACACTCTTAATTCACATAGTGGGAAAATAGAGACCCAAAGAAGAAGCTCATGTACCTCAGAGTCCAAAGGACATAGCCTAATTCTTCAGGAAGAAGGTAGGCACTAGGTGACATCTCACCAGGATTTTCTCAAGGGGCCCATGTACAGTGACAGAGGGAGGTCAGAAGCCTGAAGCACAACAGAATGGAACAGTTTGAACTTTGAATGCACAGCGCCTAGCTTTGAGTACGTGGGCAAGTTTCTTAATTTCTTCAAGCCTCAATGCCTGTATATAAAATGAAACTAGTATGGTAACAGAAGGAACTCCTTCTATATACCCATAGTGCCTCAGTCAATTCCCAATCAAACTTCCTCTCTCTGTTCCATGCCTAGGGGATTTCTAGTGCTTTTGAGAATCTTGCTTTAGGAAGAGGGCTCCTAGCCAAGAGTCAGGGCCCTCAGTAAAAGCTTTTTCAACTCCTCACCAGTTTATGGGCCTGAGGCAGCAAGGATGGAACAGGCAGACCAGAGGCTGCCCTTGGAAGGTTGGGAAAGAGGCAAAGGACTCATGCAGTTACAATGGACCCTCTCCAGGGGAAGGGCCCAACTATAGAGAAGTGCCTGCTTCCTGTGCAGATGAATCTGTTCCCAGAGGTCATGCCATGGTAGCAAAGGTGAGGTCTACTCTGGTGAAAAGTAGGGCCCTTTCCCATCACCGCTGCTGAGAAAGGTGAATCCTTAGTGCAGGGGTCGGGAAATTTTTTGGCTGAGAGAGTCATGAACGCCACATATTTTAAAATGTAATTCTGTGAGAGCCATACAACAACCCATGTATGTTAGGCATTATCCAATAAAAATTTGGTGTTGTCCTGGAGGACAGCTGTGATTGGCTCCAGCCACCCGCAACCGTGAACATGAGTGGTAGGATATCAATGGATTGTAATACATGAAAATGTTTTCTATTTTTAACATTATTATTTTTTTATTAAAGATTTGTCTGCGAGCCAGATGCAGCCATCAAAAGAGCCACATCTGGCTCGCGAGCCATAGGTTCCCAACCCCTGCCTTAGTGTCTTGCTCAAGCATAGATGCTTCACACCCTAGCAGGACAGCCATCAAAGTTTTTCATTGAGCATGATTAGCAATTTCAGCCACTCCCAAGTACAGGGGACCCCAGAAATGTACCCACATCCCAAGTCATAAATACCATCTTCTTGCAGCCTGTAGATAACACTGGGGACAGCTCCATCTCCCATGATAATTAGAGCTCTTTCCCCAGCACCCACTTTCCAGGGAAAGACTACTTTCAGTGCTTACAAATGTTATATTCAGTCTATACTTAGATCCAGTCTATACTTTGCAAGAACTTGATTTTGTTTCACCTTTAATGAAAAGGAAATAATATAGCAAAAACAAACAACAACACCTTAACTGCGATGTCATCCGGTTGTTGTGAGGTGTTTCTCACACAAGTCCCTGATCCCTTTGAGAACAGGACTGACCCTCATTCATTTCTGCATTAATGGCCCATTCACTAAGTATTAGTTCACTTCCCTTCTAACTTCCTTGTCTTTCTCCATTCCTCACCTATCCCAAATCTTGACCACTCCCTATTCATCCAACTATATCAAGTGTGAGCATCCTCAAATCCCATCCCATTATCACCAATCTAAAAAGTTACCTACAATTAAACCAGTGGTTCTCAACTTTGACTGCAGATTTTAATCACCTGGGAAGCTCTGAAAATATACCCATGGCCAGAACACATCCCAGACTAATTAAACCAGAAATTTCCAAGATGCCAGAACCACCGGCATTTTTTAAAGTTACCTTAGTGATTCTAATGTGAGAACCATTAAATCAAACTCTTTCTGATTTCCTTTCTCCTTTCTTGGCAGAATAAGTGTCCCCCACCTCACTTACTTCCAAGTTTGTATTAGCTCCTATCAGTGCTGGGATTCTGCTGGTGTTTACCGGTTTGGCAGAACCGATACCTAATTTTTTGTTGAGTTCAGTGAACCAGCTGTTAAAGTGGCACCTGTAATCAGGGTTCTCTCTAAGGTGGGCACCTGGGCAGCCGCCCAGTGTAGAAATTACAAATTTACATTCCTTATTCTTTCTTAATGTTCTTCTGAGCAATAGTGTATTCTACCCATAGGTGAAAAACATTGCAAGTGAGGATGCCAATCAAGAAGCAACATGGTATTATTTAATATTTTTTATTAATATATTTTTTATTTTTTTATTTTATTTATTGATTTTTAGATAGAGGGGAGAGAGAGAGAGAAAGAGGGGGTGAAGTGTAAAGCATCAACTCATAGTAGTTGCTTCCTGTATGTGTCTTGACCAGGCAAGCCCAGGGTTTCAAACTGGTAGACTTCAGCATTCCAGGTCAATGTTTTATCCACTGTGCCACCACAGGTCAGGCTTCTCATTAATGTTTTAAAACTCTTTTTTATAACATAATCCAGTATTGTGTACCTTTTTTGTTGTTCTTATTTGAATATTCAACGCATAAAATAATATACTACCTTTCGGTATATCGTTTTATTATTCTCAAAGTGGTCATTAGGGCAGAGAACTGGTTGTTAAATTATTTGAAACCCACCACTGGCTCCTATCCTTTCCCAAGTTATCGTTGCCCCCATCTCTTCTATATGTAACTTTGAGTTCTACTATCTTCGCCTAGCAGTTGTAACCAGACCTTTCTCCATCGTGCAACTTCCTCTTGCTTCAGCCCTCTCTTGCCTTTCCCTCTCACTCAAACTTCTTACAAAAGTACTAGATTCCTCACTAGCATCCTTCACTTCTCAGCTTCTTCCAGCCCAGCTATCCTTTCAATAGCATTCCTCCTCCTGACTTCAAATATTGATATTTTCCAGAATTCAGCCTTCGGCCCCTTTGCTCCTCATCTTACATGATCTCCCAAAGTAATGTCATTCTTTCCCATGTGTTGGGCAAACCAATGTGTTTTTTATATATTAGGTTTTCTCACTTGTATTTTGTCTAATTGGAGCATTGGCACAGGGCAGCGCCTTGTCTGCATAGTCTGCGAAAGGCTGTGGCTACTTGCCCTCAGGACTGCAGATTGCAAATTGCAGATTGCCTGCAGCTGCCATGGGAAAGTGTGATTGTTTGCTATTGTTTGCTGGAAAGGGGATATTTCCACCTGGCCTGTTTTGGTGGGGAGTACTGAGGGGCTTGGGAGCCCTGCTGAGGCTGATAGGAGCCTGTGAGTCCAGAGGGTTAGTCCAGAAAATAAGTCCAGGTTGTGGAACGGGAGAACTAGTCAGAGCTTGTGAGCCCTAAGAGAGAGGGCAGCAGTTTTCACTGCCTGTCTGCTCATCCGCCGTTGAGACTTTAATAAATGGAATGGCCCACCATTTTCTGGTTGCCCAGTTCCTTTACCTCTGACTGAATCCAGTGTGAACCTGCATAGCCACAATGGCGATGGCCACTGGCCTTTCACCATGGCTTCATTCAGTGCTTACTTACTAATGTTCCTAAATCTAGATCTCTCTTTTGAGTATCAGATTATATTTCCAACTTCCTACTGGACATTTTAACTTGGCTATTCTCTGAATACTCCAAAGGTAATAGGTTTAAAGGGAACATATTATCTTCCCTTCACCACCAACTCATCCCTTTGGCTTATTCAGACCTTTTTCATGTCCAAACTTACATCATTCCCTTCTATATTTATTTTCTTTTCTTTTCTTTTCTTTTTTTTTTTTTTTTTTCCTGAAGCTGGAAACAGGGAGAGACAGTCAGACAGACTCCCGCATGCGCCTGACCGGGATCCACCCAGCACGCCCACCAGGGGCGATGCTCTGCCCACCAGGGGGCGATGCTCTGCCCATCCTGGGCATCGCCATGTTGCGACCAGAGCCACTCTAGCGCCTGAGGCAGAGGCCATAGACCCATCCCCAGCGCCCGGGCCATCTTTGCTCCAATGGAGCCTTGGCTGCGGGAGGGGAAGAGAGAGACAGAGAGGAAGGCGCGGCGGAGGGGTGGAGAAGCAAATGGGCGCTTCTCCTGTGTGCCCTGGCCGGGAATCGAACCCGGGTCCTCCGCACGCTAGGCTGACGCTCTACCGCTGAGCCAACCGGCCAGGGCCTATATTTATTTTCTGAGGGAACAATCAGACTGTCTCTCTCATGCCTGAAAAAATTCAATGACACCCCTCTGTCTACAAGATGAAGCCAAAACTTCTTGATGATAGATAAATGAACTTTTGATACCTGATTCACTTTCTCCCTCCAACCTCCTCTCCTGTTATTCCTTGTGCATTCAAAGTTCAAACATTCAACTTACATGCATTCACACTATGCTCATCTACTGGTTATTCTGCCAACTTGGAGCTTTATTACTGCTTCTTCCTTCCCATAGTGTTTCCTTTGCCTGAAATGTCATTCCTCTTCTTCTCTGCCTAGGACAGTGATTTTCAACCTTTTTTGAGCCACGGCATATTTTTTACATTTACAAAATCCTAGGGCACACCACCTACCAAAATGACACAAAATGACACTCTAACACAGTACATATTATACATATAGTTAATAATATAGTTTCTAAATGTATTTATACTCACTTAGTGTGAAACCTGAGCCTGTTTCAATGAACACAAAAAGGATATCCTGGCAGGAATGGTAGAAAGACACACACGAAGCTCTTCCTCAACAGTTCTCAGTCTCTCTCTGTTTTTAGTTTTTATCGCAGTCAAGCTCAGCTCACATAGATATGTGGTTGAAAATGGGAGCAATGTCAAAATAGCTTTGTTGGCCAGAATGGGGAACTCCATGGCAACAGATAACCAAAAACTGTCCAAAGGAAAATCAGCAAACTTTAGCTTTAAAGTTAGATAACACTGTGATGTATTGTGATGCATTGTATAACACCCTCTGCAGGGGCCTCTTTTAAAAAGAAAAAGGTCAAATATCTATATACACCATCAGGATAGACATAACCAGCTGAGGTTGAGGCTTCATCTAGTGGTGGCAACATTTACCTCCAGTCCTGACCAGGATTAGAAATCAGGACCGTGGGGAGGAGTAGCAGCTTCAACTACTTGCCGCAGCCACACAATGACAAGTGCGCGGCAGCCCGAGCAGGGACCTTCCTGGGTGTGGATGAGAGGCAGCCTACTATTGGTTCATCGCTAGTGGTCGGGATGAATCCTAGAAGGTGACTGGTCAGTGAGCGTTCCCTGTGCCTCCACTCTTCCTGTCACTGATAGCTGAAGGGACTGTGAGGGGAATGTTTATGTTCAAATAGAGGCGGCTGGCAGCGGGTCAGATAAATAGCCTCCACGGCCCGTATCTGGCACGCAGGCCGTAGTTTGGGGACCCATGTTTAATTTCCCCATGGCACACCTGACCATGTCTCACGGTACACTAGTGTGCCGCTGCATACTGGTTGAAAAACACTGGCCTAAAAAAGTTGTTTACCCTTTAAACCTTTGAGTAGTACAAACATTCACGTATGTCCTCGTGCCTTCTGACCATCCAGGCATGAGATAACAAAAATTTTTATTTTAAAAATGTGTAAGGCAACATTTAAAAAAAGGCAAATGGCCTGACCAGGTGGTGGTGCAGTGGATAGAGCGTCGGACTGGGATGCGGAAGGACCCAGGTTCGAGACCCCGAGGTCGCCAGCTTGAGCGCGGGCTCATCTGGCTTGAGCAAAGAGCTCACCAGCTTGGACCCAAGGTCGCTGGCTCCAGCAGGGGGTTACTCAGTCTGCTGAAGGCCCGCGGTCAAGGCAGGGTGAGAAAGCAATCAATGAACAACTAAGAAGGTGCAATGCGCAACGAGAAACTGATGATTGACGCTTCTCATCTCTCTCCATTCCTGTCTGTCTGTCCCTGTCTATCTCTGCCTCTGTAAAAAAAAAAAAAAAAAGGCAAATGTATGTTCTTCTTGTTTCCATAAATTGTTTATGAAGCAAACATGATTTTAAGTTAATAAAACCGTAACTGGAGCCTGATCAGGCAGTAGCACAGTGGATAGATAGGGCATCGGACTGGGACGCAGAGGACCCAGGTTCGAAACCCAGAGGTTGTCAGCTTGAGCATGAGCTCATCTGGTTTGAGCAAGGCTCACCAGCTTGAGCCCAAGGTTGCTGGCTTGAGCAAGGGGTCACTCGGTCTGCTGTAGCCCCCTGGTCAAGACACATATAAGAAAGCAATCAATGAACAACTAAGGTGCTGCAATAAAGAATTGATGCTTCTCATCTCTCCCTTCCTGTCTGTCCCTATCTGTCCCTTTCTCTATCTCTCTCTGTCTCTGTCACCAAAAAAAAACAAAAAAAAAAACCCTGTAACTGGAACTAATTTTATTTTTTGAAAAAAACTCACTCCTGGGGGTCAGCGAGCGTGAAAAAACTCACTACTCAAAAGGATTAAGATTCATCTGTGGTCTCCTCTTTGACTCACTGACTTTTTCAAACCAAATTAAATGCCCTTTCTCTCAGAGAGCCTTCTTTGTGCTCTCAGAGCTCTGTGTTTTTAATGACATTGTATGGTAATTTCTTATTTACATATCTGTCTGCCCAGCTGATTAGTGAGTTTCTGAAGTGAAAGAACAGTACTTTATTCATGTTTCTACATCCAGAATTTAGCTCAGTGGCCTGACTGATGGTGGCACAGTGGATTGAGTGTCTATGTGGATGCTGAGGTCCTAGGTTCGAAACCCCAAGGTCACTAGGTTGAACACAACAAGCTCACCAGCTTGAACATAGAGTCTCCAACTACAGCATGCAATCATCAGCATGATTCCATGGTTGCTGGCTTGAAGCCCAAGGTCACTGGTTTGAGCCCAAGGTCGCTGGATTGATCAAGGGGCCACTGGCTCAGCTGGAGCCCCCTAGTCAAGGCATGAGCAATCAATGAACAATTAAAGTGATACAACTACGAGTTGATGCTTCTCATCTCTCTTCCTTCCTGTCTCTCTCTCTCTCTCTTTCTCACTAAAAAACAAAATGTAAATAAAGAACTTAGCTTAGTGAATGGCATAAAACAGTAAGTGTTTGTCTAGTAAAACAGAAGAGAAGAGGCTAAGAGAAGATGTACTGCAGAATATCTGATGTTAAAGAAATCAGCTTGTAAATAATAAAATAGTAACATTTTTTTCTTTTGTGACAGAGACAGAGAGAGAGAGAGAGAGAGAGACAAACAGGAAGAGAGAGAGATGAAAAGCATCAATTTTTCATTGTGGCTCTTTAGTCTCCTTAGTTGTTCATTGATTGCTTTTTCATATGTGCCTTGACCGGGGGTCCACAGCAAAGTGAGTGATCCCTTGCACAAGCCAGTGACCTTGGGCTTAAGCCAGCAACTTTGGGCTTCAAGCCAGCAACTTTGGGCTTCAAGCCAGTGACCTTTGGGCTCAAGCCAGCAACCATGGGGTCATGTCTATGATCCCATGCTCAAGCCAGCAACCTTAGCATTTCGAACCTGGGTCCTCCACGTCCCAGTCTGATGCTCTATCTGCTGTGCCACCATCTGGCCAGGCTAAAGTAATAACATCTTGAGACCACAAGAGATCTTTCTCTATTTTACAGATGAAAAAACAGGTGCAGAGCACATAGCTCATTGCCCCAAAAAATCATACAGCTAATCAGTGGCAGCACCCAAACTAGAACCTATGTCTTCTAACTTTGTGTTCAGTGCTCTGTCAACTATAACATTTTAACTGAGCACTCATTGTTTCACTTGAAATAAAGGTACAGGGTAGTAGCTCTTAGCGTTTTGTGGACTGTTGCTGTCTTGAGACTTTGATGAAAACTATAGGCTCCCTCCAAAAAAATTCGTATAGAATTTTACATCTATTTTCAGGGAACACATTTTCAGATGACTAAGTGAGGAATGGTTTGAAGGGAGAAGAATCTAGAAATGGAGAGACCAGTGAGAAGGCTCATGCAAAAGTTGAGAGTGTGAGTGAGCAGGATCCAAGATGAGGGAAATAAAAAAAGAAAGTTCAAATTTGAGAGGTGACCTGCAAATGATGGATAAAGTTCAGCAACAAGGAGGCATATAAGGTGATTCAGAGTCTTCTGGTATATATCTTAAGGAAGATAGTGATGTAGTGATGCCACACATAAAATTAGGGCTACTGAGAGAAAGTAAGTATGAAGAGTAAATCATGTGTTTGGTTTGAGAGGTGTCTTAGATGTCTGTAGGCCATCAGGGTGAGGATGTTTACAGAAATCTGGCAATAGCACAAGTACCATTCACATCTTCTCTTGCCACTCTTCCTCAGACCACCTGGACAATCAATCTATTAATCCCTGAACCAAACACATATTTCCTGCCATCATCCCCTTTGTTCTTTTCCCTCTATATAGTGTTCCTCCCATTCATCAATATATCCAAAAGATTTCAAGGTCCACAACTTCCAGTCAAGATGGTATAGTAAAACATGGTACTCGAATCCTCCCACAACCACATCAAAATTACAACTAAACTACAGAACAACTATCAATCAGACCATCTAAAATCTAGTTGAATAGAAGTCCTACAACTAGGGATTTTGAGAAAAAGCTACATCAAGGCTGGCCCCAGAGCAACATACCTTGCGGACAGCTTTAGACTATACAGGATTATAACCTTACCACCTCCAAAACCAACACACTCAAAGAATAGAGTTGGTGAGCACCAAAGCTCCATTCACCTGATCTGTAAGGTCCTGATCTGTGGGTCAACTCCTGCACAGCAGCTCCTTCATTGTAGTCACAGACAGTCTTCACAGCCAATTAGTCTGGAAGTCAATCCCTCCCAGAACACCAATAGCAATCAAGGCTCAACTATAACAGGACAGTGTGCACGGCCCACTCAGGGAAGTACCTGATGTGGCCAGCTCAGGCAATTGGGGATGGTGCACCACTGTGCCCTACAGACACCTACTATAAAAAGCCACTCTTTACCAAGTCCAGGAGATGTAACAGATATACCTAATACTCAAAAACAAAGATAAAGAAGCAGCCAAAATGTGAAGACAATAAAACAGGCCCCAAATGAAATAAAAGAAGAAATCTCTAGAAAAATAACTAAATGAAATAGAAGCAAACTGCCAGATTCACAGTTTAAAACAATGGTTTTAAGGATGCTTAAGGAACTTAGTGAGAACTCCAATAGAATGAAAAAGAACATAGAAACTACAAAAAAGAACCAGTCAGAAATACACAGGATATACTAACTGAAATGAAGAATAATTTACAGGAAACAAAAAGTCAAGTAGATTAAGCCAAGAATCAAATCAGCGATTTGAAATATAAGGAAGAAAAACACCCAATCAGAACAGCTAAAAAGAAAAAGAATTCCAAAACATGAAGATAGTATAAGGAACCTCTGGGACAACTTCAAGTGTGCCAACATTGGCATCATGGGGGTGCTGGAAGGAGAAGAGAGAAAGCAAGAAATTGAAAATCTATTTGAAAAAAATAATGATAGAAAAGTTCCCTAACATGGTGAAGGAAATAGACATATAAGTCCAGGAAGCATAGAGAGTCCCAAAGAAGATGAACGCAAAAATACCCACTCTAAGATACATTATAATTTAAATGCAAAAAGTTAAAAACAAAGAGTGAATCTTTTCTTTTTAGCAAGAGACAGACAGATAGATAGGGACAGACAGACAAGAGAGAAGAGACATGAAAAGCATCAGCTTATAGTTGCAGCACATTAGTTGTTCCTTGATTGCTTTCTCACATGTGCCTTGACGGGGGTGGAGGGAGTCCCACTCAGCCAGTGAACCCTTGCTCAAGCCAGTGATCTATGGGCTAAAGCCAGCAACCATGGGGTCATACTTATGATCCCATGTTCAAGTCAGCGCCCCCCCACTCAAGCTGGTGAGCCCACACTCAAGCTGGTAACCTTGGGGTTTTGAACCTGGGTCCTCAGCATCCCAGGATGATGCTCTATATGCTGTGCCACTTCCTGGTCAGACCAAAGAGAGAACCTCAAAAGCAGCAAGAGAAAAGCAGTAAGTTACCTATAAGGGAGCTGATTACTCAACAGAAACTTTGCAGGCCAGAGGGAGTGGCAAAAAATATTCAAAGCAATGAAAAGCAAGAATCAACAACTGAGATTACTCTACCCAGCAAAGTTATCATGCAGAATTGAAGGACAGATAAAATGTTTTCCAGACAACAAAAAGCTAAAAGAGTTCATAACCACCAAATCAGTATTACATGAAATGTTAAAGGGTCCTCTTTAAGAAGAAAGAAAGATAAAATATATGAATGGTAAAATGGTAGTAAATATTTATCTATCAACAATTGAATCTAAAAAACAGAATAAATAAATATGCAGAACAGAAATAGACCCATAGATACAGAAAACATTTTGACAGTTGCCAAATACAAGGTGGTTTGGAGGGAATGGGTGAAAAAGGTGAAAGGAGTAAGAAGTACTAATTGGTTGTTACAGAATCTTCATGGGGATGAAAAGTACAGCAGAGGGACTACAGACAATAATATTCTAACATCAGATAGGTACAAGATTTATCAGGATGATCAATTAGTAAGCTATATAATGTCTAATCACTGGGGTATACACCTGATACTAATATAATATTGTGTCAATGGTAACTGAAAAATAAAAAATTATTTTAAAAATATTTCAAGGTCTAAATCAAATAATATTTCCTCTTTTAAGCAATTCCTGACACCACCAGTTTGACCTAATCTCTTTCTTCTCTGAAATCCCAATTTTTTCTCTGAACCTCTTTTACCATATTTTATATTTTGGATTTTAGGGGTTTTTTTAAGGCATAAAAGAGAGAAAAAAGACAAGACAGGTGGTACAAATAGATAACAGATAGCAAGATGGAAAATTTAAACCTTGCTATATCAAAAATCACATTGAATGTAACTGGTCCAAACATCCCAATTAAAAGGCAGAGTTTGTCAGGTTGCATTATAAAAGCAATATCTAACTATACAAGAAATACCATTATATATAAAAACATGAATAATTTAAAGGTAAATATATATCATGCTAGCACTAATCAAAATAAAGTTGAAATGGCTATATTAATACTAGATAAAGTAGATTTCAGGTCAAAGAGTATTACCAGGAATAAAGACCTTCATTTTATAATGGCAAAGAAGTCAATACATCAAAAAGACAACAATTCTAAACACGTATGTACCTGATAACAGAGATTCAAAGTACATGAACCAATAACTGACAGAACTGCAAGTAGGAATTGACAAACCACAATTCTAATCAGAAATGTCAATACTCATCTTTCAACAATGGATAGAACAAGTAGACAGAAAATCAGTAAAGATATAAAGCACTTGATCAATGTTATGAACTAGCTTAATTTAATTGACATTTATAAAACATGCCACTCAACAGCAGCAGAATGCACATTCTTTTTAAGTACGGGGAGAATATTTACCAAAACAGACCATATCTTGGACCATAAAACAAATCTAGATAAATTTAAAAGAAGTCAGATCATACGAACTATATTCTCTGACCAAAATGTTATTAAATTATGTCAATTATAAAATGATATCTGGAAAATTCCCAAATATTTGGAAACTAAATAACACAATTCTAAATAATTCTTGGGTAAAAGAAGAAATCAAAGGGGACATTAAACTTTTTGAACTGAATGAAAATAGAAACATGACAGGATAAAACTAGTGGGATGTAGCTAAAGCAGTACTGAAAGGGAACTATCAATATATGGCTCTAACAGCCTATACTAGAAGAGGGAAAAAGTCTCAAGTTGGTGACAGTAGCTTTTAACCTACAAAATTAGAGAAAAGGGCCACTAAACTCGAAGTGAGCATAAGGAAGGAAAGAGTAAAGATCAAGCAGAAATCTAAATATAAAATAGAAAACAGAAAATCAATTTTAAAAATCAATTAAACCAAAAAGCTGGTTCTCAGAGTAGATAAAATAGATAAATCTAGCCAGACTGATCAGAAATAAAAATTATTAATATCAGAAATAAGAGAGGCAACATCACTACAGATGCTAGAGATACTAAAAAGATAATAAAAAATAATATGAATGACTTTATGCTAATAAATGTGACAGTTTAGATTAATATAAAAATTTGTTGAAAGTAACAAAGTGTCAAATTCATTCAAAAAGAAATAGATACTTTGAATGCCTCTATAGCTATTAAAGAAATTGAATTGTAGTTACAAACCCTCTGATGGCCCTGGCCAGTGGCTCAGGAGATAGAGCATCAGCCCAGCATATGGACATCCTGGGGTTGATACTTGGTCAGGGCACAAAGGAGAAGTAATAATCTGCTTCTCCCTACTCCTTCTTCCACAGCCAGTAGCTTAAGTGGTTCGAGTATGACCCTGGGCACTGAGGATAGCTCCCTTGGAGTGTGACAGCCTCAGCCTCAGACAAGGGTAGGGCCATATGCAGGAATCTAACTCACTATCTCCCCTTATCTCACCTAAAAAAAATCTATCATATAAAGAAAACACCAGGCCTAAGTGGCTTTACTGGTGAATGAATGCTAATAAACATTTACAAGAATGCTTATTTTATGCAAACTTCCAGAAAATTAAAGTACAGTAAATACTTTCCAATTCATTTTATGAAGCCAGCATTACTCTGTCACCAGAATGAGACAAAGACATTACAAGAAAATGACAGACCAATGTCCCAAATGAACATAGATGCAAAAATCCTTAATAAAATCTTAGTAAAGCAAATATAAACATTATATAAAAAAGATGATATGTCATGACCAAAACTACAAGGTGTTTTTAATTTAACATTAAAAACATTTTAAAAGATTTAAAAAGTAAAAATAAACATGATCATCTCAATATCTATCAAAAATTTTTGACAAAAATCCAAAATTGATTTTTGATTAATAAAAAAAAAACCCTCTCAACAAATTTGGAATAGAATAGAAGAAAATATTTTCTACCTGATAGAGGACATCTACTAAAATACTATGAAAAAACATCATATTTAATGGTGAAAGATTGAATACTTTCCTCTTAAGATCAGGAACAAGGAAAGGATATTCACTTTCACTACTTTATTCAACATTTACTGGAGATTTTAGCCAGTGCAATAAAGCAAGAAAAAAAAATGGCATCCAGACTGGAAAGAAATAAAATTGTCTTTATTTAAAGATGACATAATCATCTACATAGAAAATTCAATGGAATCTACCAAAAAAAGTTACTATAAGTAAAAAGTTAGTTTACCAAGGTTCCAAGATACAAGATCAAGATACAAAATACAATTATATTTTTATATACTAGCTGTATTGGTCCCCTAGGTCTGACATAACAAAGTCTCACAAATGGGGATAGCTTAAATCAGCAGAAATTTATTCCCTGAGTTCTGAAGGCTAGAGTCTGATATTAAGATGTTGGGACAATGAACAGTCAGAAAGAGAAATTAAGGAAACAATCCCCTTCACTATGACAACCAAAAAAATAAAGTAACTAGGAGTACATTTAACCAAGGAGACTAAAGACTTATACTCGGAAAATTATAAAACATTGATAAAAGAAATCAAGGAAGATACAAACAAATGGAAGCATATACCGTGCTCATGGTTAGGAAGAATAAACATCATTAAAATGTCTATATTACCCAAAGCAATTTATAAATTCAATGCAATACTAATTAAAATACCAATGACATACTTTAAAGATATAGATCACATATTCCAAAAATTTATATGGAACCAAAAGAGAACACGAATAGCCTCAGCAATCTTAAAAAAGAAGAATAAAAGAGGAGGTATCACACTTCCTGATATCAAGCTATACTACAAGGCCATTGTACTCAAAACAGCCTGGTACTGGCATAAGAACAGGCACATAGATCAATGGAACAGAATGGAGAACCCAGAAATAAACCCACAGCTCTATGGACAACTAATATTTGACAAAGGAGGTAAGGGCATACAATGGAGTAAAGACAGTCTCTTCAACAAATGGTGTTGGGAGAACTGGACAGCAACATGCAAAAAAATGAAACTAGACCACCAACTTACACCATTCACAAAAATAAACTCAAAATGGATAAAAGACTTAAATGTAAGGCGTGAAACCATAAGCATCTTAGAAGAAAACATAGGCAGTAAGCTCTCTGACATCTCTTGCAGCGATATATTTGCTGATTTATCTCCACGGGCAAGGGAAATAAAAGACAGGATAAACAAATGGGACTATATCAAAATAAAAAGCTTTTGCACAGCCAAAGACAATAAGAACAGAATAAAAATACAAACTACACAATGAGAGAATATATTTGACAGTACGTCTGATAAGGGGTTAATAACCAAAATTTATAAAGAACTTGTAAATCTCAACACCAGGAAGACAAACAATCCAATCAAAAAATGGGCAAAAGAAATGAATAGACACTTCTCCAAAGAGGACATACAGATGGCCAATAGGCATATGAAAAAATGCTCAACATCACTAATCATTAGAGAAATGCAAATTAAAACCATGAGATATCATCTCACACTGGTCAGAATGGCGCTCATCAACAAAACAACACAGAATAAGTGCTGGCGAGGATGTGGAGAAAGGAGAACCCTCCTGCACTGCTGGTGGGAATGCAGACTGGTGCAGCCTCTGTGGAAAACAGTATGGAGATTCCTCAAAAAATTGAAAATCAAACTGCCTTTTGACCCAGCCATCCCACTTTTAGGAATATACCCCAAGAACACCATAGAACGGTTCCAGAAGGAGAAATGCACCCCCATGTTTATGGCAGCATTGTTCACAATAGCAAAGATCTGGAAACAGCCCAAATGTCTGTCAGAGGACGAGTGGATTAAAAAGCTTTGGTACATATATACTATGGAATACTACTCAGCCATAAGAAATGATGACATTGGATCATTTACAATAACATGGATGGACCTTGATAACATTATACGGAGTGAAATAAGTAAATCAGAAAAAACTAAGAACTATATGAACCCATGCATAGATGGGACATAAAAATGAGACTCAGAGACATGAACAAGAGTGTGATGGTAACAGGAGGTGGGGTGGAGGGGTGGGGAGGGGGCGAGGAAGGAGAGGGAGAGGGGAGGGGGAGGGGAGGGGCACAAAGAAAACCAGATAGAAGGTGACAGAAGACAATTTGACTTTGGGTGAGGGGTATGCAGCATAATCAAAAGTCAAAATAATCTGGAGATGTTTTCTCAGAACATGTGCACCTGCATTTATCAATGTCCCTGCATTAAAATTAATAAAATAAGGTTAAAAAAGAAAAGATGTTGGCAAGGCCATGCTCTCTCTTAAGGATATAGAGGAGAATCCCTTTTTATTTGCTTTTCAGCTATGCTGCTTTCTGCCAAACTGTGAGTTCCTTGGCTTATAAATGCATCACTTCAATATCTACCTCCATTGTCACATGGCTGTCTTTTTCTTGTAGGTTTCTACATAATCTTTTCTCTCTGCTTGTTTGTATCCAAATATCCCTCTTCTTCCAATCAAAGATTAAGGACCCACCCAACTACAATATCACTTCATCTTTATTATTTTTTTAATGTTTATTGTATTGCTTTTCTTTCTTTTTTTTTTTTATTTATTCATTTTAGAAAGGAGAGAGAGAGAGGAGAGAGACAGAGAGAGAAGGGGGGGGAGGAGCAGGAAGCATCAACTCCCATATGTGCCTTGACCAGGCAAGCCCAGGGTTTCAAACCGGCGACCTCAGCATTTCCAGGTCGACGCTTTATCCACTGCGCCACCACAGGTCAGGCTTGTATTGCTTTTCAAGAGAAAAGAAGGGAGAGTGGGAGAGAGAGACAGGAACATCGATCTGCTTCTGTATGTGCCTTGACTGGGGATTGAACTGGCAACCTCTGCACTTTGGGATGATGCTCTAACCAACTGCGCTATTGAGCCAGGGCTAACCTCATCTTAATTAATTATATCTGCAAAGACCCTATTTTAAATAAGGTCACATGAGTGGTATTGGAGGTTAGGATCTTTGAGGGGCACACAAGTTAACCCATAACTGTAGAGGCCCTGAATAGGAACATAGAATAGGGACGAAGTTCAGTGCCCTGCGGCAAAGCCACAGTGATGTTACTGACAGAAAGAACTGAACACAGTATCATGCTGAACATGGCTCAGTAGGGATAGAATTAGCAATTATGGTTCATCAGTAGGTAGAGTAGATATCTCAAAAGTGAGCTACTTCCCTTACCTTTTTGCCTGCTCCAAAGAAATTCCCCTTTCTGACTTCTTCATTCTGCTTCATTCCCCATCTCTGCTTCTATTTGTGTGTATTAATAAATAACTATAGGAACTGGGGGTCAGGAGTTGTCTCATGAAACCTGTTTAGGGCATTGTGAGGCAGTCTTACATAGGCCTCTCCATGCACTACATCTGATCATCAACTAGTTATTGTCGCCATGATGCATAACACTAGCAATGAACACTCAAAAATTAAATTTAAAAATATGATTTATAATAGCATTTAATTATATAGATATCTAACCACAATGATGTACATCTGGAACTAATATAATATGAAATGTCAACCATAATGAAAAAATTAAAATTTATATAGCATCAAAAATGTGAAATATTTAAGAATAAATCTAACAAAATATGGGCACTGACAACTACAAAACATAGGTCAAATAAGTGAAAGAAGACTTAAATAAATGGCAAGATATACACTGTTAGGATTGGAAGACTCAATTCTCTGAAGATTTCAATTCTCTCAAAATTGATCTAAAGATTTAATGCAATTCTAAACAAAATCACAGCAATCCTTTTTCTAGAAATTGACAATCTATTCTAAATGTCAGATGGAAATGTAAAGGACCTATAACAGCCAAAACAACTTTGAAAAAGAAGAATGTGCAAATTAAAATCACAGTGAGATATCACCTCATACCTGTCAGAATGGCTATCAATATATCAACAAACAACAAGTATTGGTGAGGATATGGAGAAAAGAAAACTCTTGTGCACTGTTGATGGGATAACGCATTTATGCAGCCACTATGGAAAACAATAGTATAGAAGTTCCTCGATGCCTGACCAGATGGTGGCGCATTGGATAGAGTGTCGAACTGGGATGTGGAGAACCCAGGTTCAAAACTCCAAGGTCGCCGGCTTGAGTGCAGGCTTGTCTGGTTTGAACAAGGCTCACAAGCTTGAGCCCAAGGTTGTTGGCTTAAGCAAGGGGTCACTCAGTCTGCTGTAGCCCCCAGTCAAGGCACATATGAGAAAGCAATCAATGAACAACAAATAATTGATGCTTCTCATCTCTCTTCTTTCCTGTTTGTCTATCCTCCACCCCCCACCCCACCTCTCTCTCTCTCTCTCTCTCTCTCTCTCTCTGTCACAAAAAAAAAAAAAAGTTTCTCAAAAAATTAAAAATAAAACTACCTTATGACTGAGCAGTTTCATTTCTGGATATATATTTTAAAAAATCCAAAACACTAATTTGAAAAGATATATGCACTTCTATGTTTATTGCAGTGTTATTTACAATCAAGATATGGCTTGACTTGTGGTGGTACTGTAGATAAAGCACTGACCTGGAACACTGAGGTTGCTGGTTTGAAACCCTGGGCTTGTCCAGTCAAGGCACATACAAGAAACAACTATGACTTGATGCTTCCCATGTCTTCCCCACACACACCTTTCTCTCTCTCTCCCCCCTCTAAAATCAATAGATAAAAATCTTTTTATAAAAAGATATAAAAACAACCCAAGTTCCCATCAATAGATGAACAGATAAAGAAGAATATGGTACATATATACAATGGAATATTACTTATTCATAAAAAAGAATGAAATCTCACCATTTGCATCAACATGGGTGGATTTAGAGGGTATTATGCTAAGTGAAATAAGTAAGACAAAGACAAATACTATATGATTTCATTTATATGTGGAATCTAAAGAACAAAACAAATGAACAAAACAAAAACAGATTCATAGATACAGAGACCAAACTAAGGGGAGGGGAGTTGGGTGGCCAGGTAAAAAAGATGAAGGGCTTAAGAAGTACAACTTGGTCATTAAAAATAGTTACAGATATGCAAAGTACAACATAGGAAATGTAGGAAATAATATTATAATAATTAGGTGAATACTAAAATTATCAGGGGGATCACTTTGTACATTATATAAATGTCTAAACACTATGCTGTATATCTGAAACAAATATAAAATAATATTGAATATCAACTTGAATTGAAAAATTAAAATAGAAGAAAGTTGAAAGACTTAAATTTAAGATTTATTATAAAGCTACAGTAACCACAACAGTAAGTACAGGCATTAAAAAAGATAAGTAGACCTTACCTATGGTGGTGCAGGGAATAAAGCATTGACCTGAAACAGTGAGGTCGCCGGTTCAAAACCCTGGGCCTGCCAAGTCAAGGCACATACAGGAAGCAGCTACTATGAGTTGATGCTTCCTCTTTCTCCCCCTGTCTCTCTCTCTCTCTCCACTCTCTCTAAAAATCAATAAATAAAAACTTTTAAAAAGATAACTAGATCAATTAGACTAGAGAGTTCATAAATAGATCCACATACATATGGTCAAATGATTTTGTAAATATTTTCTTAAGATTTTACTTATTGATGTTAGAGAAAAGAGAGAGGGAAGAAAGGTAGGGGGGCAAGAAACATCAACTTATAGCTGCTTTCTGGGTATGTGCCTTGACTGGACAAGCTTGGGGCCTCAAACCCACAACCTCAGCATTCAAGGATGACACTCCATCCACTGCACCACCATAGGTCAGGCTTCAAATGATTTTTAACAAATATGCAAAGGCAATGCATTAGATAAAAGATAGTAGTTTTCTTTTAAATATGCCAGAATTAGATATCTACATGCCAAAATAACAAGACTATCAATCTATACCTAGCATCAAACAAAAATTAACTTGAAATAAAGAGTAAAACAAAATGTAAAACTTCCAGAAGAAAACATAGAACAAAACCTTTGTGATCTTTGAGTTAGGCAAAATTCCTTTTAGCTATGACACTAAAAGCATTATCCATAAAAGATATAAAATGAGCCTGACCAGGTGGTGGCGCAGTGGATAGAGCGTAGGACTGGGATGCAGAAGGACCCGGATTTGAGACTCCAAGGTCGCCAGCTCGAGAGCGGGCTCGTCTGGTTTGAGCAAAACTCACCAGTTTGGACCCAAGGTCGCTGGCTGGAGCAAAGGGTTACTCAGTCTGCTGAAGGCCCACGGTCAAGGCACATATGAGAAAGCAATCAATGAACAACTAAGGTGTTGCAATGAAAAACTGATGATTGATGCTTCTCATCTCTCTCTGTCTCTATCTATCCCTCTGTCTGACTCTCTCTCTCCCTGTCTCTGTAAGAAAAAAAAAAAAAGATATAAAATGAAAAATTGGACTTAACCAAAATTAAGAACTTTGCTTTCAAAAGATCTCCAAAGAGGTAAAAAGATAAGTCACAGAGTAGGTTAAATATTTACAAATAGCATATTTGATAAAGAACTTATATCCAGATTATATAAACATATTGCAAATGAAGACATAAAATTGTTCTTACAATAAATAAAAGATTAATTGTTCATACATAGTATTGAAATAATTGGGTAACCATTTGGAAAAACTAAAATTGAATTTCTACCTCATTTTTTATAACAAATGAAATGCAGATAGGTCAAAGGGCCAAAGGTAAGCAATATGAACAACAAAATAATAATAATATAAGTATTAGAAGAAAGCAATGGAGTGTTTTTATTTTTCCTGTTACGATACTGGAGCAGAGAAGGTCAAAGCCTAAGAAACAGAAGCCATATAAAAAATTATAAATTAGTCTGATCAGGCAGTGGCACCATGGATAGAGCATTGGACTGGAATGCAGAGTACCCAGGTTTGAAACCTCAAGGTCACCGGCTTGAGCATGGGCTCATCCAGCTTGAGTGCAGGCTCACTAACTTGAGCGCAGGATAGCTGGCTTGAGCGTGAAATCATAGACATAATTCTATGGTTGCTGGCTCGAGCCCAAAGGCCTCTGGCTTGAAGCCCAAGGTTGCTGGCTTGAGCCCAAGGTCACTCACTTGAGCAAGGGGCTGCTCATTCTGCTGTAGGCCCCTGGTTAAGGTACATATTAGAAAGCAATCAATGAACAACTAAGGTGCCGAAATGAAGAATTGATGCTTCTCATCTCTCTTCCTTCCTGTCTGTCTGTCCCTATCTCTCTCTCTCTCTCTCTCTCTCTCTGTCACAAAAAAGAAAAAAGAAAAAAAGGCTCAGAATCAACACATCCAGTAGCCAGCTACAGACATTAGAGAAAGACCCAATGATCATTATTAGCAGCATATCCAAAGGAAGAGATCGTCAGGCACCAAACCCAGCTGAGATGAATTCTACCTTCTGTGGTTGGCACCTGCACATCAGTCTGCATGCATTGGATGAGGTAGAGCCTCATAAACCCCCAGCCCAAGTCCTGGTTATCCTGCCCTGCTGGGCTAAGTTCCATAGAGGGAAGACAGAGAGGCTTAGAACTCAGACATTCAAAGTGTGAGTTCCTTGGAGCTTATTGTTAGGACCGGATGAGGGGCTTAGTTGCCATTGGAAAGAAGGGTCAATCAGCTCCCGTGGAAGACTCTCTCAATTTTTTTGAGACCTGGGGCTTCTCAGATAAAAGAACTTCTGCAGAAGAGACTGTCAGCTCCACCTAATCTGATGTTTGGGTAAACTTGCTGCTCACCTTTCTGGGGAGAAATAGAATTGGAGTATCCAGCAGTGGATAAGGGATTAGTCTCTGGAGTAGAGTCATTTTCCTCATACTGAGCTCCTGACTAAGAGACCTCCCAAATATGAGGTCCCAGGTCCCACTAATGTTTGTTCTTCACCAAACTTACTACCTGAGGATGGGATGGTGGGGTGAGGCCAGTCTGAGCCCACTCTACAGTTTTCTACAGAAGACTGTGGGGATACCAGGCAAGAGGAGGTAGAGCAGCTGAAAAGTGGAAGCAAATCTTAAAGAACGTGGGCCCTTTTACAAAGCAGCTGTCAATGCTAAGCAAGAGGAAGCTGATCCTAATACAGTCAGACCCCTCCCACACACATCCAGGCACAGAAAACACAGATACAAACATCAAACAAAGTGGTAGCTCTAGAAGGGTAGTTCACAGTGGGTTATAAACAATGTTGAACATCAACCCAGAGGACCCAGAACCAAAACAACCAGTAGTGGGCTGCAGACCACACCAATGCTAGCCTCAACTAGCTTCATAAGCAGCATGCCCAAAGGAGGAGTACAGCAGGCACCAGACGCTGCTGAGAATAACTGCACCCCAGAGAACAGACACTGCACTGTGTTTAATACATGTGATCAAGGTGGACCCTTACAGGCAGCCCCCCTGAAGGTGGTCCCACCTACAAAAGGGCCAACAGCACCCAAGACTCACATATGATACAAGAGGAGGGTAAATAAAACTCTCGAAAAACATTCCTAGAGCCTGACCAGCGGTAGTATAGTGGATAAAGCATTGACCTGGGATGCTGAGGTCCCAAGTTTGAAACCTCAAGGTCAACGGCTTGACCATGGGCTAAACGGGCTTGAGCACAGGCTCACCAGCTTGAGGACAGGGTCCCTGGCTTGAGTGTGGAATCATCAACATGACTCCAAGGTCACTGGTTTAAAAAGGGGTCACTGGCTTGACTAGAGCTTCCCAGTCAAGGTATGTATGAGAAGCAATCAATGAACAACTAAACGTGCTACAACTATGAGTTGATGCTTCTCATCTTTCTTCCTTTCTCTCTCTCTCTCTCTCTCACTCTCTTTTTCTCTCTCATTCTTTCTATCACACAGAAACAAAAACATTCCTAGAGCTCAGGTAGCCTGAAGGTTAGTACCACTGACCCCATCTTTCTCATAAAAACATCACAACAAATTCAGAGTCAGAGCAGAGCTACCTAATACACAAACAAAATGGGAAGACAAAGCAATATGCCCCAAATGAATCAAAAAGAAAAATACCCAGAAAAAGAAGTAAATGAAATGGAAGCAACAAAACTACCAGACACAGAGTTTAATATAATGGTTATTATGATGCTCAAGGAAATTAGAGTAAGAATGGATAATCACAATAAGGATTAAAACAGCTAGTAAGCATTTAAAAAGACATTAAAGGCCCTGGCCTGTTGGCTCAGTGGTAGAGCGTCGGCCTGGCATGTGGGGAACCCGGATTCGATTCCCAGCCAGGGCACATAGGAGAAGCGCCCATTTGCTTCTCCACCCCCACCCCCTCCTTCCTCTCTGTCTCTCTCTTCCCCTCCCGCAGCCAAGGCTCCATTGGAGCAAAGATGGCCCAGGCGCTGGGGATGGCTCCTTGGCCTCTGCCCCAGGCGCTGGAGTGGCTCTGGTCGCAGCAGAGCAACGCTCCGGAGGGGCAGAGCATCGCCCCCTGGTGGGCAGAGCGTCGCCCCTGGTGGGCGTGCCGGGTGGATCTGGTCGGGCGCATGCGTGAGTCTGTCTGACTGTCTCTCCCCATTTCCAGCTTCAGAAAAATACAAAAAAAATTAAAAATAAATAAAATAAAAAATTAATGACCACCAAAAAGCCCTCATAAGGCTATCATCTTCTCTACCCTTCCTTCTCTCCTTTCTCTCTTTCTCTTCCCCTCTTGCAGCCAAGGCTTCATGGAAGCAAAATTGGCCCGGGGAACTTAGGATGGCTCCATGGCCCATGCCTCAGGTGCTAGAATGGCTCCCATTGCAGTGGAGTAATGCCCCAGATGGGTTGAGCATTGCCTCCTGGAGGGCATGCCGGGTGAATCCCGGTTGAGCACATATGGGAGTGTGTCTGTCTGCCGCCTCCCTCCCCACTTCTCACTTTGGAAAAATATCAAGAAAAAGGCATTAAAACCATTTTTTTTAAAAACCCAGTTAGAAATGGCAAGTACAATATCTGAAATGAAGACAGCACTTGAAGAAATCAACAGCAGGTTGTAAAAAGCAGAAGATCGAATCAGCAATTTAGAGGACAAGATAAATGTAAGCACAGAAGCAGCAGCAAAAAGAAAACAGAGCTAAGAAGGCTGAGGAAACAAACTCTAAAAGACTTCTGTGATAACAACAAGTGAAACAATATCTACATCATAAGGTTTCCTAAAGGAGAAGAGAAAGAATAAGGGATAGAGAACTTGTTCAAAGACATCATAGCTGAAAACTTCCCTACTCAATGAAGAAAAATGTCACACAAGTTCAAAAAGCACAGAGTCCAATTAAAGATAAATTCAAAAAGGTCACACCAAAGCACATCATAATTAAAATACCAAAGATAAGAGATAAAAATAAGAGTCCTAAAAACAGCAAGATAAAAGTAATTAATGGCCCTGGCCGGTTGGCTCAGCAGTAGAGCATCGGCCTGGCGTGCAGGGGACCCAGGTTCGATTCCCGGCCAGGGCACATAGGAGAAGCGTCCATTTCCTTCTCCACCCCTCCTTCCTCTCTGTCTCTCTCTTCCCCTCCCGCAGCCAAGGCTCCATTGGAGCAAAGATGGCCCAGGCGCTGGGGATGGCTCCTTGGCCGCTGCCCCAGGTGCTGGAGTGGCTCTGGTCTCAGCAGAGCGATGCCCCGGAGGGGCAGAGCATCGCCCCCTGGTGGGCGTGCCGGGTGGATCTGGTCAGGCGCATGCGGGAGTCTGTCTGACTGTCTCTCCCCATTTCCAGCTTCAGAAAAATACAAAAAAAATTAAAAATAAATAAAATAAAAAATTAATGACCACCAAAAAGCCCTCATAAGGCTATCATCTGACTTTTCAACAGAAACACCTCAGGCCAGAAGGGATTAGCAAGAAATATTCAAAGTGATGTAAAACAAGAATTTACAACCAAGACTACTTTATTCGGCAAAGTTATCATTTAAAATTGGAGAAATAAATAGCTTTCCAGACCAAAATATAAAAAGGGCTCAAGAAATTCATTACCACCAAGTCAGTATTGGTCCTGCTATAAGAAAAGGAAAGAAAAAAAGAAATTGAGAGATAGATTTATAAATTTAAATAATAAAATGACAGTAAGTATGTATATATCAATAATAACCTTAAAGGTAAATGGATTAAATGTTCCACTCAAAAGACATAGGGTAGCTGAATAGATAAAAAAAAAACAAAACATGACCCATATAAATGCTATCTATAAGAGACCAACATCAGAACAAAATATACACATAGACTGAAAGTGAAGGGACAGAAAAAAATATTCCATACAAACGGGGTAGCAATACTTACATCTGACAAAATAGCCTTTAAAACAAAATAGTTTTAAAGTAAAGACAATAGTAAAGGACAAAAGTCGCTACATACTGATAAAGAAAGATATCCAACAAGAGGATATAACCATGGTAAATATTTACAGACCCACTGTAGGAGCACCTAAATATATAAATTAGATTTTGATGGACATAAAGAGAGAGACTGTGAGCAATACAGTAATACTAGGGAATTTTAACACTTCATTGACATCAATAAATAGATCTTCCAAACAGAAAATCAACAAATAAACAGCAACTTAAATGACACACTAGATAAACTAGATTTAATTGATATCTTCAGAACATTTCACCCAAAAGCAGCAGCATATATCTTCTTTTTAAGTGCATATGGTACATTCTCTAAGGTAGACCACATGTTTGGAAAAAAAACAAGTTTAAATAAATTATAAAAGATTTGAAATCATATCAAGCATCTTCTTTGACCACAATGGGCATGAAACCAAAAATAAACTACAATAGAAAAGCTGAGGTCCTGGCCAGTTGGCTCAGTGGTAGAGCATTGGCCTGGTTTGTGGGTGTCCCAAGTTCAATACCTGGTCAGGGCACACAGAAGAAGCGACCATCTGCTTGCTTCTCCATCTCTCCTTTTTCATCTTCTCTCTCTCTTCCCCTCCCACAGCCATGGCTCAACTGGTTCAAGTACATCAGCCTGAAGTGCTGAGGATGACTCCATGGAGGCTCCAACTCAGGTGCTAAAAATAGCTCAGTTGAGAGTATGTCCCCAGAGAGCAGAGCATTTTCCTCACACAGGGATTGTCAGGTAAATCCCAGTTGGGTTGCATGTGAGAATCTGTCTCTCTATCTCCCCTCCTCTCACTTGGAAAAATAAAAAATAAAAAATAAAAAATATTCAAAGGCTAAGTAGCATATTATTAAATAACAAATGAGTTAACAGTGAGATCAAGGAAGAAATCAAAAATTTCCTTGAAACAAATGAAAATGAACATATAACAACCCCAAATCTATAGAACACAGCAAAAGCAGTCCTAAGAGGGAAATTCATAGCATTACAGGCATAACTCAAGAAGCAAGAAAAATCCCAAATAAACAGTCTAACCCTGCATGTAAAAGAACTAGGAAAAGAACAATAAACAAAGTCCAGAGGAAAAAGTAAGGAAATAATAAAGATCAGAGTAGAAATAAATGACATAGAAGCTAAAAAAAAAATACAAAATATCAATGAAACCAAGAGCTGGTTCTTTAAAAAGGTAAATAAGATGGATAAGCCTTTAACCAGACTCATCAAGAAAAAAAAAGAGATGCCTCAAATAAATAAAATCAGAAATAAAAGAGGAGAATTAACAAGTAGCATCACAGAAAGGGAAAATGACGACAGAGTAGGAGGATGTTACAACTCCCACCTCCCAGAACCAAAGTGGATTACAACTTAACTTAGGAACAATCATCTTGAAAAACCAACTTTGGACTAAACTAAGAGAAATCTATAACCAAGCATCACCGAAGAAACCACACTAAGCTGGTAGGAAAGGTGGAGATGCAGAAAGGGCTGCCCTGCTACCAGGAGCGAGAGGTGGCCTGGAGGGTCTCTCACAGTGGGGTGGGTTGCCCAGAGAGTTGTGGGTCCTCAGCTACAGGATCGGAACCCCAGCTTGGAGCCCCAGAGACTAGAGGAGGCATACGGACAGTATTTAGCTGAAAAAAGAGCCGGGTTACTGTTTGTGAGAGGGAGGCAGAACTCTCAGACATAGGCTCCATCTTAAAGGGACTGCCCAGGATATCTCATTCACAGTCACTTACCCAGGGCTCCGGGAGAGAGAAGCGCCAAGAGGACTGGAGTTGCTAGAGGAGAGTGTAGTCTCAGGTGCACAGGGAAAGACTGTGGGTATAGCCATCCTGACCCCTGTACTGGGTCATTCCCCAAACCTAAAGCGGCCATTCTTCTAGGGAGAACCAAGCCAGCAAAGGGAAGCAATTATGCCAACCACCAGAGGCTCTCCTGCTCCAGTCAGTGCAGAAAAACACTTAGAAGCAGGGGGCGCATCAGGGACACAAGTTTTGAGTGCTGAGGTCTGGGCTACATGAACCCCTCAACCTGCTGAGTACCCTCCAAAAAGCAGTAGGGTTCAACTGCAGTGGTGGCTGCAGCACTTGGCCCACATGGCAAACAGGGGCGGACCCTGGTGAGGCAGCCCACGCACCCATGGGAGGTGAAGCCAGCGGTCCATGCAGCAAAGGCAAGGGGCAGAGCCTGAAGAGGCATCCCTCACACCCACAGGGGGTAGAGCCCAGCATGGTGAGGAGTCCCCCACACCCACAGAGCAGCCCAAGCTGCAGCCTGTGAGCCTGCGCCAGTGCCCGAGGAGGCAGAGGCAGCTGGGGGCTGGCAGAAAGACCACACTTCAGGAATACAGAGGCCACACACACTGGCCAAGAGTAGATAAAATCCAGGCTAGGAGTGCAGCTGATAGTTACAATGGCATCAGGGCCCAGCAGAGGCAGTTACAAATTCTTGATCACCTGTAGCTTCAAGAAGGTTGCTAAGGGCCAGTCAAAAGCAGTGACTCCCACTGATCTGTGCCAGGTTCCAGACAGAGAGGTCAAGGGCTGGCACATCCAGCAGCCAGATACGGAGAGCATCAGCTCAGAACCTAACAACCCTAGTTAGAGTAGTATCTTAAGGAAAGGCTCCTCACAACTGACCCAGCTAAGGCATAGAAAATGCTGTAACAAACAGCAAAAAGAACAGTAGCAGCAGACAAGTAGCCCACAGCAGAATACAAACAGGTGAAGCCAACCCAAGATCTAGAGACAACACAACTGAAAGCTGGAGGCAGACAACACCAACCCTATACTCAGCTAGCTACACAAACAACATATCCAAAGGAGCAGTCTATACACAGACAAAATGAAAAGACAGAGAAATGCAGTTCAAATGAATCAACAAGAGAAATCCCCAGAAAAAAACCTGAATGAGATGAAACTAACCAAAATACCGGATGCAGAGTTTAGAATAATGATTGTTAGGATGCTCCAAGATCTTAGAACAACAATAGATGAACAAAATGAGCACCTAAACAAGGAGATAGAAGGCATCAAAAAGGACATTGAAATCATAAAAAAGAATCAGACAGAAATGACAAACAATATCAAAAATGAAGACTAAACTAGAAGGAATTAAAAGCAGGCTGGATGAAGCAGAGGATCAAATCAGCTATTTACAGGACAAGATAAGGGAAAGCACAGAAGTAGAAGAGAAAAAAGAGAAGAGGATCAAAAAGTCTGAGGAAATTCTGAGAGCTCTGTGAAAACATGAAGAGAAACAACATTTGCATCATAGGGGTTCCTGAAGAAGAAGAGAAAGAACAAAGGATAGAAAACCTGATTGAAAAATCATAGCTGAAATTTTCCCTAAATTAATGCAGGAAAAGTCACACAAGTTCAAGAAGCACAGAGTATCCCAGTAAAGATAAACCCAAAGAGACCTACACCAAGACATATAATAATTAAAATGCCAAAGCTAAGAGATTAAAAAAGAATACTAAAAGCTGAAAGAGTAAAGTAGTCCTACAAAGGAACCCTTATAAAAATGACATCCAACTTTTCAACAGAAACACTTGAGGCCAGAAGGGAATGACAAGAAATATTCAATGTAATGCAAAACTAGAGCCTACAACGAAGACTTCTTTATCCAGCAAGGCTATTGTTTAAAATTGAAGGAGAAATAAAAAGCTTCCCAGACAAAAAAAACTCAAGAAATTTATTACAACCAAACCAATGCTGCAAGAAATGTTAAGGGGCCTGTTGTAAACAGAACAAAAGAAGGGGAGGGAATCCAGTAAAAGAGGAATGTAGATTTAAAGAATAAAATGGAGCCTGACCAGGCAGTGGCACAGTGGATAGAGCATCGAACTGGGATGTGGAAGGACCCAGGTTCGAGACCCGAGGTTGCCAGCTTGTGTGCAGGCTCATCTGGCTTGAGCAAAAAGCTCACCAGCTTGGACCCAAGGTTGCTGGCTCCAGCAAGGAGTTACTCGGTCTGCTGAAGGCCCCCAGTCAAGGTACATATGAGAAAGCAATCAATGAACAACTAAGGTGTTGCAACGAAAAACTGATGAGTGATGCTTCTCATCTCTCTCTGTCCCTGTAAAAAAAAAAAGAATAAAATGGAAATAAACAACTACATATCAATAATAACCTTAAATGTAAATAGATTAAATGCTCCAATCAAAAGACAAAGGGTAGCTGCATGGATAAAAAAAATAGGACCCATACATATGCTGTCTACAAGAGACCCACCTCAACAAAAGATACATATAGACTGAAAGTAAAGGAACAAAAAATATATTTCATGCAAATGGAAATGAAAAAAATCTGAACTAGCAATACTTATAACTGACTAAATAAACTTTAAAGCAAAGGCTATAGTAAGGGATAAAGAAGGTCACTACATAATGATAAAGGGAGCAATCCAACAGGAAGATATAACCATTATAAATATCTATGCACCTAATATAGGAGCACCTAAATATATAAGGCAGATTTTGATAGACATAAAGGGTGAAATCAACAGCAATACTATAATGGTAGGGGATTTCAATACCCCACTAACAGCACTGGATAGATCCTCAAGAAAAAATTTAACAAACAAACAGCAGACTTGACACACTAGATCAACTGGATTTAATAGGTATCTTCAGAACCTTTCACTCTAAAGCAGCAGAATATACATTCTTTTCAAGCGCTCATGGTACATTCTCTAGCATAGATGACATGTTAGGACATAAAATGAGTCTCAATAAATTTAAGAAGACTGAAATCATATCAAGCATCTTCTCGGATCACAATGGCATGAAACTAGAAATCAACTACAATAGAAAAACAGAAAAGCACTCAAACATTTGGAAACTAAATAGCATGTTATTAAATAATGAATGGGTTAACAATGAGATCAAGGAAGAAATCAAAATTTTCCTTGAAACAAATGAAAATGAACATACAACAAGTCAAAATTCATGGAACATAGCAAGAGCAGTCCTGAGAGGAAAGTTCATAGCATTACAGACATACCTTAAGAAGCAAGAAAAAGCTCAAATAAAAAACTTAACCCTGCATCTAAAAGAACTAAAAAAGAAAAGCAAGTAAAGCCCAGAGGAAGTAGAAGGAAGGAAATAATAAAGATCAGAGCAAAAATAAATGACATAGAGGCTAAAAAAATATATAGAGGATCAATGAAACCAAGAGCTGGTTCTTTGAAAAAAGTAAACAGGATTGATGAACCTTTAACCAGACTCACCAAGAAAAAAAGAGAGAGAACTCAAATAAATAAAATTAGAAATGAGAGTGGAGAAGTAGCAACTAACAGAGCAGAAATACAAAGGACTGTAAGAAAATACTATGGGCCCTGGCCGATTGGCTCAGTGGTAGAGTGTCGGCCTGGCATGAGGGGGACCCGGGTTCGATTCCCGGCCAGGTCTCATAGGAGAAGTGCCCATTTGCTTCTTCACCCTCCCCTCCTTCCTCTCTGTCTCTCTCTTCCCCTCCCGCAGCCAAGGCTCCATTGGAGCAAACATGGCCCGGACGCTGGGGATGGCTCCTTGGCCTCTGCCCCAGGCACTAGAGTGGCTCTGGTCACCGCAGAGGGATGCCCCGGAGGGGCAGAGCATCGCCCCCTGGTGGGCACAGCATCGCCCCTGATGGGCATGTCAGGTAGATCCCAGTCAGGCGCATGAGAGAGTCTGTCTGACTGTCTCTCCCCATTTCCAGCTTCATAAAAATACAAAAGAAAAAAAAAGAAAATACTATGAAGAACTTTATGCCAAAAAATTAGACAACCTAGGTGAATATAATCTTTTAAAAATCAATCTGGAAGAATCAGAAAACCTAAACAGACTGATTACAACAAATGAGATTGAAACAGTTATCAAAAAACTCCCAACAAACAAAAGCCCTGGGCCAGATGGCTTCACAGGCAAATTCTACTAAACATTCAAAAAAGAACTTCTATTCTTCTCAAGCTATTTCAAAAAATTCAAAAGGGAAGACTTCCAAGTTCCTATTTTTTTGTTTGTTTTTTTTTTTCTTTTACAGAGACAGAGAGAGTTAGAGAGAGGGATAGATAGGGACAGACAGACAGGAACAGAGAGAGGTGAGAAGCATCAATCATTAGTTTTTCATTGCAACACCTTAATTGTTCATTGATTGCTTTCTCATATGTTCCCTGACTGTGGGGCTACAGCAGACCGAGTAACCTCTTGCTCGAGCCAGTGACGTTGGATCCAAGCTGGTGAGCCTTGCTCAAACCAGATGAGCCCACGCTCTAGCTGGCGACCTCAGGGTCTCGAACCTGGGTCCTCTGCATCCCAGTTCGACGCTCTATCCACTGCGCCACCACCTGGTCACGTCCAAGCTCCTTTTATGAGGTGAGCATAATTCTGATTCCAAAACCAGGAAAAGACAATACAAAGAAAGAAAACTATAGGCCAATATCCCTGAAGAATTTAGATGCTAAAATTCTCAACGAAATATTAGCAAACTGGATTCAGCAATACATGGAAAAAAATCATACATGATGATCAAGTGAGATTTATTCTGGGGTGCAAGGCTGGTACAATATTTGCAAATCAATCAATGTGATTCATCATATAAACAAAAGGAAGAAGAAAAATCACAATAATATTAATAGAAGCAGAAAAAGCATTTGATAAAATCCAGCACCCCTTTATGATCAAAACTCTCAGCAAAGTGGTAATACAGGGAACATACCTCAACATGATAAAGGCCATCTATGACAAACCCACGGCCAACATCATACTCAATGGGCAAAAATTAAAAGCAATTCCCTTAAGATCAGGAGCAAGGAAGGAGTGCCCCCTTTCACCACTCTTATTCAACATAGTTGTAGCCATCCTAGCCACAGCAATCAGACAAAAAGAAGAAATAAAAAACCCATCCAAATTGGAAAAAAAGAAGTAAAGTTGTCATTATTTGCTGATGATATGATACTGTACTTAGAAAACCCTAAAGTCTCAGTCAAAAAACTACTGGACCTGATAAATGAATTCAGCAAGGTGGCAGGATATAAAATAAATATTCAGAAATCAGAGGCATTTTTATACACCAACTGTGAACTGTCTGAAAGAGAAATTAAAAAAACAATCCTCTTCACTATTGCAACAACAACAACAAAAAAATACAGTACCTAAGAGTAAATTTAACCAAGGAGGTTAAAGACTTGTACTCAGAAAATAATAATACATTGATAAAAGAAATCAAGAAAGATACAAACAAGTGGAAGCATATGCCATGTTCATGGATAGAAAGAATAAGCATCATTAAAATGTCTATATTACCCAAAGCAATTTATAAGTTCAATGCAATTCCTATTAAAATATCAATGACATACTTCAAAGATATAGAATAAATATTCCAAAAATTTATATGGAATAAAAAAGAACGCAAATAGCCTCAGCAATCTTGAAAAAGAAAAATAAAGTGGGTGGTATCACACTTCCTGATATCAAGTTATTGTACAAGGCCATTGTACTCAAAATAGCTTGGTACTGGCATAAGAACAGGCATACAGATCAATGAAACAGAACAGAGAACCCAGAAATAAACCCACACTTTTATGGACAATTGATATTTGACAAAGGAGGCAAGAGCATACAGTGGAGTAAAGACAGTCTCTTTAACAAATGGTGTTGGGAAAATTGGACAGCTACCTGCAAAAAAATAAAACTAACCTGACCAGGCTGTGGCACAGTGGATAGAGCATCGGACTGGGATGCGGAGGACCCAGGTTCAAGACCCCGAGGTTGGCAGCTTGAGCACGAGCTCATCTGGTTTGAGCAAAGGCTTGCCAGCTTGGACCCAAGGTCACTGGCTTGAGCAAAAGGTTACTCGGTCTGCTGAAGGCTCATTGTCAAGGCACATATAAGAAAGCAATCAATGACCAACTAAGGTGTTGCAACAAAAAACTGATGATTGATGCTTTTCATCTCTCTCCATTCCTGTCTGTCTTTATCTATCCCTCTCTCTGACTCTCTCTCTGTCTCTGAAAAAAAAAACCTGCTAGACCACCAACTTACACCATTTACAAAAATAATCTCCAAATTGATAAAAGACTTAAATGTAAGTCATGATACCATAAGCATCTTAGAAGAAAATATAGGCAGTAAGCTCTCTGACATCTTTTACAGCAATATATTTGCTGATTTATCTCCACGGGCAAGTGAGATAAAGGACAGTATGAACAAATGGGACTATCTCAAACTAAAAAGATTTTGCACAGCTAAAGACAATATGAACAAAATAAAAAGACAAACCACACAATAAGAGAACACATTTGACAATACATCTGATAAGGGGTTAATAACCAAAATTTATAAAGAACTTGTAAAACTCAACACCAGAAGGATAAACAATTCAATCAAAAAATGGGCAAAAGAAATGAATAGACACTTTTCAATCAAAAAATGGGCAAAAGAAGCATTGTTCACAGTGGCCAGGACATGGAAACAACCAAAAAGCCCATCAATAGATGACTGGATAAAGAAGATGTGGCACATATACACTATGGAATACTACTCAGCCATAAGAAATGATGACATCGGAACATTTACAGCAAAATGGTGGGATCTTGATAACATGATACGAAGCGAAATAAGTAAATCAGAAAAAAACAGGAACTGTATTATTCCATACGTAGGTGGGACATAATAGTGAAACTAAGAGACATTGATAAGAGTGTGGTGGTTACGGGGGGGAGGGGGGAATGGGAGAGGGATAGGGGGTGGGAGGGGCACAAAGAAAACAAGATAGAAGGTGACAGAGGACAATCTGACTTTGGGTGGTGGGTATGCAACATAATTGAACGACAAGATAACCTGGACTTGTTATCTTTGAATATATGTATCCTGATTTATTGATGTCACCCCATTAAAAAAATAAAATTATAAAATAAAAATTAAAAAAATGGGCAAAAGAAATGAATAGACACTTTTCTAAAGAAGACATACAGATGGCCAATAGGCAGATGAAAAAAATGTTAAACATCACTAATCATTAGAAAAATTCAAATTAAAACCACAATGATATATCACCTCACACCTGCCAGAATGGCTTTTATTAACAAAGCAACAAACATCAAGTGCTGGCAAGGGTGTGTAGAAAAGGGGAACCCTCCTGCACTGCTGGTGAGAATGCAGACTCATGTAGTCACTGTGGAAAACAGTATGGCATTTTCTGAAAAAATTAAAAATGGAGCTGCCTTATGACCTAGCTATCCCACTTCTAGGAATATTTTCTAAGATTCCTAAAACACTAATTCCAAAGAAAATATACACTCCCTCCCGCATGTCTCCTGAAGCATTGTTTGCATTATCCAAGATCTGAAAACAGCCCAACTGTCCATCCATGGATGAGTAAAAAATATGAGGTACCTTTACACAATGGAATAATACTACATGGCCCTAAAAAAGAAGGAAATCTTACCATTTGCAACAGCATGGATGAACCTGGAGATTATTATGCTAAGTGAAATAAGCCAGGAAAAAAAAGACAAATACCATATGATCTCACTTATATGTGGAATCTAATGAACAAAATAAAGTGGAGAAGAAAATAGAAACAGATGCAGGGTCACAGGGAACAAATGGACAGCTGTCAGAGGGAAGAGGAAAGAGAGAAGAGGGGACAGATCAAAAAAGGTGAAGGGATTAGCCAAAATCATATACACATAACACATATAGACAGACAACAGCATAGCAATAGCCAAAGGAAAGTGGGATGGAGGTTGTAGGAGGGAGAAATAAGGGGGAAAGAATCTTTACATTGGGTTATGGGGTCACAAAGCAGTGTGCAGAGGGCATTATATTTAGTGGGACATTTAAAACTTTGTCAACACAATAAATTTTAAAAATTTTTAAAGGAATTTAAAGAATGCAAATTGAAAAAAATTGGTATTCATTTTGCCCATCAAATTGGAGAAAATTATAGCCTGACCTGTGGTGGCACAGTGGATAATGTGTCGACCTGGAAATGCTGAGGTCGCCGGTTCGAAACCCTGGGCTTGCCTGATCAAGGCACATATGGGAGTTGATGCTTCCAGCTCCTCCCCCCTTCTCTCTCTCTGTCTCTCTCTCCTCTCTCTCCCTCTCTGCCTCTCCTCTCTAAAAAATGAATAAATAAATATATATATATATAAGCAAGCAAACCTAAAAAACACATTTTAAAAAAAATTGGAGGAAATTATAAAAGAATGCTGATATACATTGTTATGAAGGGTATGTAGAAATTGTCTATATTTATAATGACTTTTTAGAGGGCAACTTGGAAGTGCCTATCAAAATTTTAAATGTACATTTCTTTAGTCCAACAATTCTTTTTCTAAGACTATATCCTCCAAAAATGCTCACATTAAGTGTACAAATATATGCATAGAATGATGTATACTGCAGCATTGTTAGTAACAAGAGATTGGAATTAAATGTCCATTAGCAGGAGAGTGGTTAAATAAGTTCTAATACATATATTCTTTAAGAAGTTTAAAAAGTGGCCCTGACCAGTTGGCTCAGTGGTAGAGTGTCAGTACGGCATATAGATATCCTGGGTTTGATTCCTGGTCAGAGCACACAGGAGAAGCAACCATCTACTCCTCCACCCCTCCCCCTCTTGCTTCTCTCTCTCTCTCTCTCTCTTCTCCTTCTGCAGTCATGGCTTGATTGAAGCAAGTTGGCCTCGGGTGCTGAGGATGGCTCCATGGCCTCTGTCTCAGGCACTAAGAAGAGCTCAGAGCATCGCCCCCTAGTGGTCTTTCTGGGTGGATCCCAGTCAGAGCACATGCAGGAGTCTGTCTCTGCCTCCTCACCTCCCACTGAAAAAAGCAAATAAAAATAAAATTTTTAAATGAAATTATTCCACATATATGGATATTAAAAAATGTTTATAGTGTAAGGAAGACTGAAAAGATGGCAGCGGAGTAGGCAGATGCACAGACGCCCAACTCTCACCACCAAACTGGAATACAAAACAATTTAGGAAAAATCAGCATGAAAAACCAACTCTGAACTACAAGAACAGCTCTCAAAAACCAAGGAGCAAAGAAGAAGCCACCTGGTAGGGAGCGCCTGAATCTCCCCTGCTTACAGGAATGGAGAGGGGGGGGCGGTGAGGCTGAGAGCCCAGAGGGGATCTCACACAAGGGAAAAGAGCAGAAACTACTGCTCACAGCCACTTGCCTGGCGACCAGGGAGCAAGGTGTGTGGAAAAGACCAGCTTATCTCCCAAGTGAAAAGGAAGGAGAGAGAGATAGACTGTGAGGGGCTAAGGAATGAAGGATACAACCTAAAAAAGCTGACTCATCCATGCTGGAGGCAGCCATAGCTGGGGAAGGGACTGAACCTTTTACAAAACAGAGCTGAATTGCTTCCAGATCAGAGATCTCTGGACATCTATCCAGCTCCAATCAGCGCAACAAGACACAGCTGAAAACAAGAAGTGGGGAGGAGGGGCAGTAACTCAGGTCTCCATGGAGATCTGAGATACACCTCCCCCTACTGAAGCTGAGAAAACACCCTGCCCCCAGAGAGATTAGTAGGCTAAAGAGACCTTCAGAGTCTCAGGTTACACCCATGGCATTCCTGGATACAGTTTCAAGAAAGCCCCCTGCTGAGATCAGTAAACAAGACTATCACCTGTTAAGAAAACAAACAAATCAAGACTTCAAAGCTGCCCAAATCCGAAAGTGGATTACAGATAACAGCTGATACCAACCCAAGAAGACCTAGAAATAACACAACTGAAAACTGGAGGCAGACAACACCAAGCCTCGACTCAACCAACTCTACAAATAAAACAGACAATGAGAAGACAAAGAAGTGCAATCCAAATGAAACCAAGAGAGACACCTTCAGGAGATGAACTGAGTGATATGGAAATATTCAAATTTCCAGATGTGGAGTTCAAAATAATGATTGTAAGAATGCTTAGGGATCTTAGAACAACAATGGATGGTCATTATGAACACCTAAATAAAGAAATAGCAAGTATAAAAAAGAATCAGTTGGAGATGACAAATACAATATCAGAAATAAAGAACACAATGGAAGGAATTAAAAACAGGATAGATAGAGCTGAGGATTGAATCAGCGAGTTGGAGGACAACTGGAATGAAGGCATGAAAGCAGAGAAGAAAAGAGAAAAGAGACTCAAAAAGTCAGAGGAAACTCTTAGAGAGCTCTGTGACAACATGAAGAGAAATAACATCTGCATCATAGGGGTTTCTAAAGAAGAAGAAAAAGAACAAGGGATAGAGACTTTGTTCACTCATATCATAGCTGAAAACTTCCCTAAATTAATGCAAGAGAAACTCTCACAAGTCCAAGAAGCACAGAGGACTCCATTAAAGAGAAACCCAAAGAAACCTACACCAAGACATATCATAATTAAAATACCAAAGCTAAGCGATAAAGAGAAAATATTAAAAGGTGCAAGAGAAAAAAAAAGTTATCACCTACAAAGGAGCCCCCATAAGGATGACATCTGACTTCTCAACAGAAACACTAGAGGCCAGCAGGGAATGGCAAGAAATATTCAAAGTAATGCAGAACAAGAATCTACAACCAAGACTACTTTATCCAGCAAGGCTATTGTTTAAAATTGAAGGAAAAATAAAAAGCTTCTCAGACAAAAAAAAACTCAAGGAATTCATTACAACCAAACCAATGCTGCAGGAAATGTTAAGGGGCCTGTTGTAAACAGATCAAAGTGGGAAAAAATATAGCAAAAAAGGAATACACCTTTAAAGAAGAAAATGGCAATAAACAACTACATATCAATAATAACCTTAAATGTAAATGGATTAAATGATCCAATCAAAAGACATAGGGTAGCTGCGTGGATAAGAAAACAGGACCCGTACATATGCTGTCTACAAGAGACACACCTTAGAACAAAAGATACACATAGATTGAAGGTAAAAGAATGGAAAAAAACATTTCATGCAAATGGAAATGAAAAAAAGCTGGGGTAGCACTACTTATATCAGACAAATTGGACTTTAAAACAAAGGATATAGTAAGAGATAAAGAAGGCCACTACATAATGATAAAGGGAGCAATTCAACAGGAAGATATAACTATTATAAATATCTATGCACCTAATACAGGAGCACCCAAATATATAGAGCAGACATTGATGGATTTAAAGGGTGAGATCAACAGCAATACTATAATAGTAGGGGATTTCAATACCCCACTAACATCACTAGATAGATCCTCAAGAAAGAAAATTAACAAAGAAACAGCAGACTTATTGGAAACACTAGATCAACTCGATTTAATAGATATCATCAGAACCTTTCACCCTAAAGCAGCAGAATATACATTCTTTTCAAGTGCTCATGGTACATTCTCTAGGATAGACCACATGTTAGGGCACAAAAGTGCTCTCAACAAATGTAAGAAGACTGAAATCATATCAAGCACTTTCTCCAATCACAACAGCATGAAACTAGAAATGAACCACAACAGAAAAGCTCAAAAATGCTCAAACACATGGAAACTAAATAGTAAGTTGTTAAATAACAAATGGATTAAGAATGAGATCAAACAAGAAATTAAAAAATTCCTAGAAACGAATGACAATGAGCATACAACAACTCAAAATTTATGAGACACAGCAAAAGCAGTACTGAGAAGGAAGCTCATAGCACTACAGGCACACTTTCAGAAGCTAGAAAAAGCTCAAATAAACAACTTAACCCTGCATCTAAAAGAATTAGAAAAAGAACAGCAAGTAAAGCCCAAATGTAGTAGAAGGAAGGAAATAATAAAGATCAGAGCAGAAATAAATGACATAGAGGCTAAAGAAACAATACAGAGGATCAATGAAACCAGGAGCTGGTTCTCTGAAAAGGTAAACAAGATCGATGAACCTTTAATGAGACTCACCAAGAAAAAAAGAGAGAGGACTCAAATAAATAAAATTAGAAACGAGAGTGGAGAAATAACAACTGACACAACAGAAATACAAAATATTGTAAGAAAATACTATGAAGAACTGTACACCAAAAAACTAGACAAACTAGAGGAAATGGACAAATTCCTTGAATCATATAATCTTCCAAAAATCAATCTGGAAGAATCAGAAAACCTAAACTGATCAATTATAACAAATGAGATTAAAACAGCTATCAAAAAACTCCCCAAAAAGAAAAGTCCTGGGCCTGATGGCTTCACAAGTGAATTCTACCAAATATTCAAAGAAGAACTAACTCCTATCCTTCTCAAGCTATTTCAAAAAATTCAAGAGGAAGGAAAACTTCCAAACTCCTTTTATGAGGCGAGCATAATTCTGATTCCAAAACCAGGAAAAGACAACACAAAAAAATAAAATTATAGGCCAATATCCCTGATGAACTTAGATGCAAAAATCCTCAACAAAATATTAGCAAACCGGATCCAGCAATATATGAAAAAAATCATACACCATGATCAAGTGGGATTTATTCTTGGGAGGCAAGGCTGGTACAATATTCGCAAATCAGTCAATGTGCTTCATCACATAAACAAAAGAAAGCAGAAAAACCACATGATAATTTCAATAGATGCAGAAAAAGCATTTGATAAAGTCCAGCACCCATTCATGATCAAAACTCTCAGCAAAGTGGGAATATAGGGAACATACCTCAACATGAGAAAGGCCATCTATGACAAACCGACAGCCAACATCATACTCAATGGGCAAAATTTAAAAGCAATCCCCTTAAGATCAGGAACAAGGCAGGGGTGCCCCCTTTCACCACTCTTACTCAACATAGTTCTGGAAGTCTTAGCCACAGCAATCAGACAAGAAAAAGAAATAAAAGGCATCCGAATTGGAAAAGAAGAAGTAGAACTATCATTATTTGCAGATGATATAATATTGTATATAGAAAACCCTAAAGTCTCAGTCAAAAAACTACTAGACCTGATAAATAAATTCGGCAAGGTGGCAGGATATAAAATCAATACTCAGAAATCAGAGGCATTTTTATACACTAATAATGAACTGTCAGAAAGAGAAATCAAGGAATCAATCCCCTTTACCATTGCAACCAAAAAATAAAGTACCTAGGAATAAATCTAACCAAGGAGATTAAAGACTTGTACTCGGAAAATTATAAAACATTGATAAAAGAAATCAGGGAAGATACGAATAAGTGGAGGCATATACCGTGCTCATGGTTAGGAAGAATAAACATCATTAAAATGTCTATATTACCCAAAGCAATTTATAAATTCAATGCAATACCGATTAAAATACCAATGACTTACTTCAAAGATATAGAACACATTCCAAAAATTTATATGGAACCAAAAGAGAACACGAATTGCCTCAGCAATCTTGAAAAGGAAGAATAAAGTGGGAGGTATCACACTTCCAGGTATCAAGTTATATTATAAGGCCATTGTACTCAAAACAGCATGTTACTGGCATAAGAACAGGCACATAGATCAATGGAACAGAACGGAGAACCCAGAAATAAACCCACAGCTCTATGGACAACTGATATTTGACAAAGGAGGTAAGAAAATACAATGGAGTAAAGACAGCCTCTTCAACAAATGGTGTTGGGAAAACTGGACAGTTACCTGCAAAAAAATGAAACTAGACCACCAACTTACACCACTCACAAAAATAAACTCAAAATGGATAAAAGACTTAAATGTAAGCCGTGAAACCATAAGCATCTTAGAAGAAAGCAGTAAGCTCTCTGACATCTCTTGCAACAATATATCTGCTGATTTGTCTCCATGGGCAAGTGAAATAAAAGACAGGATAAACAAATGGGACTTTATCAAACTAAAAAGCTTCTGCACAGCTAAAGGCAATAAGAACAGAATAAAAAGACAAACTACACAATGGAAGAATATATTTGACATTGCATCTGATAAGGGGTTAATAACCAAAATTTATAAAGAACTTGTAAAACTTAATACCAGGAAGACAAACAATCCAATCCAAAAATGGGCAAAAGAAATGAATAGACTCTTCTCCAAAGAGGATACACAGATGGCCAATAGGCATATGAAAAAATGTTCAACATCACTAATGATTAGAGAAATGCAAATTAAAACCACAATGAGATATCACCTCACACCAGTCAGAATGGTGCTCATCAATAAAACAACACAGAGTAAGTGCTGGCGAGGATGTGGAAAAAAGGAACCCTCCTGCACTGCTGGTGGGAATGCAGACTGGTGCAGCCACTGTGGAAAACAATATGAAGATTCCTCAAGAAATTAAAAATCGAACTGCCTTTTGACCCAGCTATACCACTGTTAGGAATATACCCCAAGAACACCATAGCACTGTTTGAAAAGAAGAAATGCACACCCCCATGTTTATGGCAGCATTGTTCACAATAGCGAAGATCTGGAAACAGCCCAAGTGTCCATCAGAGAATGAGTGGATTAAAAAGCTTTGGTATATATATACTATGGAATACTACTCAGCCATAAGAAATGATGACATAGGATCTTTTACAACAACATGGATGGGCCTTGGTAACATTATACTGAACGAAAGAAGTAAAGCAGAAAAAACTAAGAACTATATGATTCCATACATATGTGGGACATAAAGATGAGACTCAGAGACATGGACAACAGTGTTGGGGTTACAGGGTGGGGGGAGGAGAGGAAGGGGGTTGGGGGAGGGGAGGGGCACAAAGATCATGGCTTTTCAGCATTTGCCATATTCCCCCCTTAATCTATAGGCAGACAGCAAATATTTACATATGGTGTTTCCACTATAAAGGCTGCTGTCTTAGGGACAAATGCTGATGAACTATTTCAGCAGTTCTTCCTTCTTCAAAGACTTATATGTCAACATAGAGCTCCATATTTCATAGGACATACTCAAGCTCACTCCATGCTCCCTGGAGCTTTAGCACAAGGGAATGCCCTTTTTTCTTCTTCTTCTTCTTCTTCTTTTTTTTTTCTCTTTTTTTTTTTTGTAGTATTTTTTCTTTTATTTATTTATTTTTTGTATTTTTCTGAAGATGGAAATGGGGAGGCAGTCAGACAGACTCCCGCATGCGCCTGACCGGGATCCGCCTGGCATGCCTACCGGGAGGGAATGCTCTGCCCATCTGGAGTGTTGCTCTGTTACAACCAGAGCCATTCTAGCACCTGAGGCAGAGGCCATGGGGTCATCCTTAGTGCCCGGGGTGGCTTTGCTCTGGTGGAGCCTTGGCTGCAGGAGGGGAAGAGAGAGACCGAGAGGAGGGAGAGGGGGAGGGGTGGAGAAGTAGATGGGCGCTTCTTCTGTGTGCTCTGACTGGGAACCGAACCCAGGAATCCTGCACACCAGGCCAATGTTCTACCACTGAGCCAACCGGCCAGGGCCTAGGAATACTCTTGTTGATCAAGCTACCCAAAAGAAAAATATATGGAACAACCATGACAGACAGAGCAAGTCAGTTTCATACTATTCATCACCAGAACGCTGAAGCCCGGTGTAAACAGTTTCAACTTTCTCGGGAAGCAGCACGGCAGATTGGGAAATCCTGTCCAAGGGGTCCTATACTCCCCTTCATTTGGAGTTAACCCTCAAGGACCCCTACCAGGACAACTTTGGCAGATGGATGTTACTCATATACCTTCATTTGGCAAACAGTCGTATGTCCACATCACATTGGATACATATTCCGGATCTATAGTCACCTCTGTCAGAACAGGAGAGGCTGCTAAGCATGTTATAGCTCATTGTCTGTATGCATTGTTCTATTATTGGATTTCCTAAACTGGCTAAACTGAAAATACTCCTGCATATGGAGCAAAAGCATTTACTGTATTTTGTCATGTTTACAATCTTTAAAGTTAAGGTATTATTAAAGTGTGCTCAGCAAACATTTTAAGGTCAATTAAAAAAAATATTTTAAAGGGAGTAGTCATATCCTGGAACTCCTATGGGTCTACCATATCATGCTTCTTACTTAAAAAAAAAAAATTTACATTTCTTTTGAATGCTGATGAACAGGAGACACCAAATCTTTTTTGCCTGCAAACTACAACCTTCTTTATTAGATCCAGCTAATAACACTGTTTTGTCTTTTTCCAAATAGCTCCAGATATATGGAAAAGATTTATATAGGCGGATGGGGATCCTCAAACCCCTCAGCGAGATCTTCTGAGCATGGCTTTTAAGATACTTAGAGGCAGCCCTGGGCGGTTGGCTCAGCGGTAGAGTGTCGGCCTAGCGTGCGGAGGACCCGGGTTCGATTCCCGGCCAGGGCACATAGGAGAAGCGCCCATTTGCTTCTCCACCCTTCCGCCGCGCCTTCCTTTCTGTCTCTCTCTTCCCCTCCCGCAGCCAAGGCTCCATTGGAGCAAAAATGGCCTGGGCGCTGGGGATGGCTCTGTGGCCTCTGCCTCAGGCGCTAGAGTGGCTCTGGTCGCAACATGGCGACGCCCAGGATGTGCAGAGCATCACCCCCTGGTGGGCAGATCGTCGCCCCATGGTGGGCGTGCCGGGTGGATCCGGGCGCATGCGGAAGTCTGTCTGACTGTCTCTCCCTGTTTCCAGCTTCAGAAAAATGCAAAAAAAAAAATTTTTTTAATTAAAAAAAAAAAAAAAGATACCTAGAGGCAGAAAAAGCCCAATAGAGATCAGGGGAACTACCAGCTTTTAGGATACACCCTTAAAGGCTCCAACGCCCCAAAGAGGTCTCATATGATGCCATCTGGGTCCTGCTTCAATAGTGGAAAGGAAGGTCATTGAGCTAAAGCCTGCCAGGCTTACATGCCTCTGCTGTGAGGAAACAGGGACACTGGACGGTAGGCTTCCCCCTTGCTCCTCTAAGGGAGGGTCCAGTCTCTTCCAGCCCTGCTCCAGCCACCTATGACCTAACCTTGCCCAGAATGCTGAGGTTAGCCACTGAAGGCTGAAGGTGTCCAGGGCCATCGGCCCCATCTACGACACTGTGGACGAGCCTAGGGTATTTCTTTCAAGAAGCAGGTAAACTGATCTCATTTGCACAAGGGCCACTTAACTATGTTTTGCCTGAATAGTCAGGTTTTTTATTCTTCCCTCAAAGATCTCTTTTGTGGGTGTTGATAGTCCTATTTACTGCTGCTTTGCTTAAAATATAGTGTTTCCTTTATCCCTCCTACCTCAATGCCCCACTCATATTTCAGGCTGGGACCTACTCCTAATTTAGAGCTCTCTTTCCCCCTTTTGCCAACTTCTATTATGAATCTACCTTTGCCACCCAGCTTAGTGTATCCCAAGGTTCTCTTTACCATGCCACAGTTGCAGAGCTCCAGGGAAAAGCAACCTGGTCTCATCTCTCCAGGCAGAGGAGAACAGAAGCTCCATATCCATGCATGCTGCAAATGGCTTTTCCAGTCTACCTGAATCATTACCAGCTAGAAGCAGCGGTCATTGGGACTTGGACATGAGCTGCAAAGTATAGAATGGTGACAACAATTCCAGTGCCATGAGGACTTTTCCTGGATGTGGATTTTTCCTGGACTCCTGCTCCCTGTGACAGCTCCTAACAGACTGAACTGTGGTTGGGTTGCATTTTTCAGGAATTTGGCATGGTGATGGGGCCAACTTGGACTTGGTGAACATGTTAAGGACACTACTCTTTTATGGATTCTTGCTGTATTGGCCAAGAGTTTGCTTAAAGGCTTTTAATCACTGTAAAAAAAAATAGAAGACTGGATAAAGAAGATGGGGCACATATACACCATGGTATACCATTCAGCTAGAAGAAATGATGACATCGGATCACTTGCAGCAGAATGGCGGAATCTTGATAACATTATGCGGAGTGAAATAAGTGAATCAGAAAAAAACAAGAACTGCAGGATTCCATACATTGGTGGGACATAAAAACGAGACTAAGAGACATGGACAGGCATGGGGTGGTTACGGGGGTTACGGGGGAAGGGAGGAGGGAAAGGGGGAGGGGGAGGGGTACAGAGAGAACTGGATAGAGGGTGACAGAGGACGATCTCTCTTTGGGTGATGGGTATGCAACAGAACTAAATGACAAGATAACCTGGAAATGTTTTCTTTGAATATATGTACCCTGATTTATTGATGTCACCCCATTTAAATAAAAAATTTATTTATAAAAAAAAGTCTATTTTATCTGATATAAGTATTCTTATCCCAGTTTCTTTTTTGTTTGTTTCCATTTTCATGAAATATCTTTTCTATCCCTTTACTTTCAGTCTATATATGTCTTTCAATCAGGAGTCTCATGTAGGCAGCATATGTAACGGTCCTGTATATACTTGTTGCCATTTTAATTTTTCTCACACTAGATTTGTAAGTGGTCAGTCTATTACTTTATTATATGTTTGTCTTGGCTAGTGAGATTTTTTATTTTTTTAAAGATTTTATTTATTGATTTTAGAGAGAAGATAGAGAGAAACATGGGGGAGTAATGGGAAGCATCAACTCGTAGTAGTTGCTTCTCAAATGTGCCTTGATCAGGCAAGCCTGGGGTTTTGAACCAGTGACCTCAGCATTCCAGGTCGACACTTTATCCACTGCGCCACCACAGGTCAGGCTAGTGAGATTTTTAAAAAATATATTTTCTCATATCTAGTTTTGGTCTTTTCATTTCCACTCAAAGAATTCCCTTTAACATTTCTTGTAATACCAGTTTACTGGTAATGAACTCCTTTAGCTTTTGCTTGTCTGGAAAAATCTTGATCTCTCCTTCAATTCTGAATGATAACCTTGCTGGTAAAGTATTCTTGGTTGTAGGTTTTTATTTTTCATCATGTTGAATATATAACTGCACCTTTCTGGCCTGCAAAGTTTCTGTTGAAAAGTCAACTCATAGTTTTTTGGGCATTCCCTTGTATGTACTAGTTGTTTTTCTCTTGCTGTTTTTAAATTTTTCTCTTTAACTTTAAAAAAATTAATTATAATGTGTCTTGGTGTGGGTCTCTTTGATTCGTTTGTCTGGAACTCTTTCCGCTTTCTGGAATTGGATGTCTGTTTCTTTTACCATGTTAGGGAAGTTTTCAACCATATATTTCTTCAGATAGATTTTCTGTTCCTTTCTCTGTTTCTTCTCCTTCTGGGACCCCTATTATTCAAATGTTAGTACACTTGATGTTATCCAAGGGGCCCTTATGTTATCTTCATTCCTTTTTTAATTCTTTATTTTTATTTTCCAATTGGATGTTTTCCACTATTCTGTCTTCCTGATTATTATTCATTCTTCTGTGCCACCTGATTTGCTGACAATTTTCTCCAGTCTACTTTTCATTTTAATTGTTAAAGTCTTCAGTTCTGATAGGTCATTTTTAATAATTTTTATTTCTTTGTTGAAGTTCTCACTGAGTTTATCCATTTGTCCACAGAGTTCAATGAGCATCTTTATTACTTTTTTTTTTCTGAAGTGAGAAGCAGGGAGGCAGAGAGACAGATTCCCTCATATGCCCAACCAGGATCCACCCGGCATGCCCACCAGGGGGCGATGCTCTGCCCGTCTGGAGCATTGCTCCATTGCAACCAGAGCCATTCTAGCACCTGAGGCAAAGGCCATGGAGCCATCCTCAGTTCCTGGGCCGACTTTGCTCCAATGGAGTCTTGGCTGCAGGAAGGAAAGAGAGAGATAGAAGGAAAAGAAAGGGGGAAGGGTAGAGAAGCAGATGGGTGCTTCTCCTACGTGCCCTGGCCAGGAATTGAACCCGGGACTTCCACATGCTGGGCCGACGCTCTACTACTGAGCTAACTGGCTAGGGCCACATCTTTATGATTATGACTTTGAACTCTTCATCTAGTAGACAGCTTGCCTCTGTTTCATTTACTTTTTTTCCCCTGGGATTTTGTTCTGTTTTTTGTATGGAACATATTCTTTTCTCTCATTTTACCTGTTTATTTCTAAGTATTAGGTAGGTACACTAAATCTCCTAGTCTTGAAAAAGTGTCCTTATTTAGGTGTCCTGTGGGGCTCAGGGGTGGAACCCCCCCTTGTCACCAGAGCCAGGTGCTCCAGAGGTGTTCCCTGGGTAGACTAGTGTGTACTTCTATTGCATCTGGGCCACAACTTCTATGGACATATTGAAAGGTAAGGCTGGTCCCTGGCCTGCTGGCTGTGAGGCCTGAACACAGGTGTCATGGGCTTACTAGTGTGCAGGCCACGCTTTTGGTGTGACTGGCTGTGAGGCTCAGCCACACTGTTGCAGACACATTGGTGTGTGCAGGTGTCAACTAAAATCACCCACTGTGTGTGGCAAAACTAGAGTCACTTTGGAGGAGTGCTAGCCTGGGTGGATCTTTAGGGAAATGTGAGAATGGGGTAAATAGAGTTAGCAAGGTTAATGGAGAGTGTCAGAAATGGTGCTTGCCAGTGTCAGACCAGCTAGATTATAAAAAGAGAGGGGGAAATGGTACACACCAGCCCCTCTAAGGAGAAAATTCCAACAGATTTTTGTTTCTTCAGCACACACCCTAAAATTAGTCAAACTACTGCCTCTGTCCCAGGACTCAGAAAGAACACAACCCGAGTTTCCTACAGTGCTTTGCTTCTCCCAGATGTAGGCCCCACTGTTTTTCAAAGCCAGATGTTATGGGCACTCATCTTTCTGGTGCAGGTTTCCCAGGCTAGGGCTTGGACTCCTCACTCTTCAGGGATAAGCTCTATGGTTGTGATGTCCCTCCCACTTGTGAGTCACCACGTGGGGAGTGTGGAGTGGAGTAAGTCCTGACTAGACTTAGTCTCTACCCCTCCTACCCATTCCGATGTGTCTTTCCCTTTATATCCATAGTTGTAGAAAATCTGTTCTGATAGTAGTCAGGTTGTTCTCAGAGATAGCTCTTCTATACGTAGTTGTAGTGTTAGTGTCAATGAGAGGATGTGAGCTCAGGATCTTCCTACTTCACCATTTTGAACTTGAAACCAGGAGTCCTACTCTTGAATGCCAATTTAGCTTGTCCACGAAACATCATTCCTTGTGGTTAGTGCACGGCTCCTGCAAGATGCCATTTACTTTTAACACTATGAATTTTAGTATTATTTGAATTTGTTGCAATAGACATGTATTACTTTGGTAATTTTTTAAACTTTTTTTAAAATAAGTGATCTTATGGCTCGCAGTGAAGTTAAAAGATAAGATACAACTTCTGGAGGGAAATAAGGTATAAGAACTCCATCTGAAATGTCAAATGGACTGTAATATATGAACAAATCCATATTCTCAGGTGAATAGTAAAAGGCGGTTTTGGGGAAAATTCAACAAATTGAAGTGGAAGATAACATCATTTACTAAGCTTTGTTATGCATTAGCATTGGACTAAGGGTCTTATATATTGTTTCTGATGAGGAAATAGATGTTCAGAGACTTTAAGTAACTCATCCCAGGTCACACTGGAAATGACTGATGATTTCAGTAAAATTCAGTGTGAGGTGGGCAATCATAGAGATATGCATGCAAAGCTAAGGAGGCCAGAAGGAGCCAAGCTTGGGGATATAGGAAGGTACACCAAGTTGGGTGGTATCCTGGAGGAGAGGATATCTGTGTTATCTTGAAGGATTAGTAGGATTTATCTATGTGAAATAAAAGGAGGAATCCTGTGAGCACAAGCACAGAAATAGGGGACAATAGAGAATGTGACAGAGCTTTGAGTTCCATTGATTACTAGAGCACAGCTTGGTGATGGATGGAAGGTGGGGCTGGACAGACTGTCAGGAGCTTCATTATTAAGGAACTTTTATGCCATGTTGAACAATTTGGATTTTATTCTAGAAATAATGGAGAGACAATAAAAGGAACTGTCCTGATTGGATTTGTATTTTTTTTGTATTTTTCCGAAAAGTAGGGAGGTAGACAGACAGACTCCTGCATGCAATCAACCAGGGTCCACCCGGCATGCCCACCAGGGGGCGAGGCTCTGCCCATCTGGGGTGTTGCTCCGTTGCGCCCAGAGCCATTCTAGCATCTGAAGAGGAGGCCATGGAGCCATCCTCATCACCTGGGCCAAGCTTTGCTCCAATGGAGGCTTGGCTGTGGGATGGGAAGAGAGAGACAGAGAGAAAGGAAAGGGGGAAGGATGGAGAAGCAGATAGGGGCTTCTTCTCCTATGTGCCCTCGCCGAGAATTGAACCTGGGACTTCTACATGCTGGGCCAATGCTCTACCACTGAGCCAACCAGCCAGGGCCTGGATTTGTATTTTGGGTGGGTCACTCTGATTGCTGTCTGGAGGGCTAATTTAAGGGGAGTTAGCCAAGAGGCAAGGAGACCAGCTCAGTAACTACAATACTTCTGATGAAGGAAAGCAGGGGTATTATGGGTAGAAATATAGAAACAGTTCCAAGTCACATTTCAAAGGAAAAATAAATAGATGTCAATAATAGACTGGAGGTGAGAGTGAGGGAAAGAAGAGTATAATAGGCAGGGCAACTGAATGCTGACGATGCCATATATTAATGAGAAGAACACCAAGGGAAAAAGAGGGTTGGGGGAGGAGGAAATGAGAAGTCCAGTTTGGGGTTCATGAAAATTCCTGGGAAAGTCCTAGAAGAGAGGTCCAACTCCTCATCTATTAACCAAGAGGCACTTCTTTCTGGACAGCTCGATAGGAAAAAAACAAAACAGTTTTCATTCAATTTGTCCTTATTATGTCATCACAACTGCCACCATCCCTACCACAGTTCCCCACAAAGTTTTTCCTTCTATATGGTCCATTCTGGAATGTGGCCATTATTTATTCAGGTTCTCAAGTCAGAAACCTGGGATCTTTCTTCTAGCCTACCACATTTAATCAATCACCAAACCCTGTTGACTCTACCATTTAAATAGCTTTCTTAAATCTGTCCTCTTTTCTCTATTCCCTGAGCCACTGCCTAAATATAGATTCTTATCTTCTCTCTCCGGTGACCTTGCAATGGCTTCCTAAGACTGTCTCATGTGCAGATCTTACCTTTACTTGTCTGTCTTCAGAACTGCCCTTAAAATGATATATCTCACATGTAAATCTGATGGTGTTTATCTTCCCTACTGAAGAACACCCACTGGCCTGACCAGACGGTGGCGCAGTGGATAGAGCATCAGACTGGGATGCAGAAAACCCAGGTTCGAAACCCTGAGGTCACCAGCTTGAGCGTGGGCTTATCTGGCTTGAGCACAGGCTCACCAGCTTGAGCATGGGGTCGCTGGCTTGAGCATGAGATCATAGACATGACCCTATGGTTGCTGGCTTTAGCCCAAAGGTCTCTGGGTTGAGCCCAAGGTCACTGGCTAGAGCAAGGGGTAACTCACTCTGCTGCAGCCCCTCCCCCCCCCGTCAAGGCACATATGACAAAGTTATCATGAACAACTAAGGTATTGCAATGAAGAATTGATCTTCTTATCTCTCTCCCTTCCTGTCTATCTGTCCCTATCTCTCTCTCTCTCTCTCTCTCTCTCTCTCTCTCTCTCTCTCTCTCTCTCACACACACACACACACACACACACTCACACACAAAAGAACACTCACTGGTTTACCATAACTATGTGGCTAAGTACAAGCTCCCTAGCATAACTGCCTCTCCTGACCTAGCCCCTGCTTACCTCTCCAGGACATTCTTCATTGCTTTCCTGTCCCACCAGTTCCTTGCATTTTATGTCCTAACAGTATCAAACTGCTTATAGTGAGCTCTTGCTCCCCAAGCCTCCTCAGTCCTCCATACCTTTATCCCTGTTCTGCCTGCCTGGAATATCACATTCTTAAGTAGGGTTCCCTGGGAAACAGATTCTTTCACTCACAGATTGTATGCAGGAGAGTGCTCTTGGCGTGCTCCTGGGAACACTTGTTAAGTGTGCAAAAGCTGAATTAAACAGAGAGAGAAGCTGAAATTCATTGCAGAAGAGGCCTCTGGTAATTCCACAGGGACTGTCAAGTTGAGATGGTCCCCTGTGAGCCTGCACTCCTGCAGCTGAGGAAGTGAGTGCTCCTGTCTAGTGAAGGAGGAAATTTGTGAAGAGCAGTCTTGACAGCAGACCACAGAATTCTCTGCTAGCACCCTTTCAGACCTGGCAAACCTCATCAATCTTAAAATCCCAACTCAGATTTTACCTGCTCCCTCTCTCATCAACATTCCGAGTTAATCTTTCTTTCCTGGCATGATTTCTGTTACTTGTGTGTGCTTATTCACTGCCAAAATATTAATGTGCTTACATGGCTGTGTGCCCACACCACCTCTCCAGTAGATGGTAAGGAGAATCTGGGTCTGTATTTCAGAACCTAGAATAGTGCCTGGCATACACTGGCTATCCAATGAATGTATAGTGCATTGAATAAAATGGGACTGACTAATGAAGAAGATAGCTACAAAGTTATAAAAGAAGAAAGCTGGAATTTAAGTGCTCCTACTGATAAAATGGAAGATGGTAGCAAAGAGGCTCTGATCTCAGGGTCCTCCATGTCCTCTTTCTTCTCTTGGGAACCAAGCTGGAAGCCCTTCTGTGGAGGTCCAAGAGTCCCATGTTAAGCAAGGCTCTGAACTTAGAATGTACAAAATAGGTCAGAAGCCCGCAAAAGACTGTAAATATCCCTGTGGCTGATGGAGCTGAAAGACAGAATTAAAACCTAAAGGGAAGGATAAGGCTTCTAGAAATGAAACAGCTTGCAGGCTGGTGGCTATCACTCAGGTTCCTACATTAAAAGACACAAAAATAACACACTGATGTACACGCACATAGCAACCACAGAAGCAGGCAAGCAATCTCCAGAGACAGAATGAGCGCGCGCGCGCATACACACACACACACACACACCACACACACACACACACACACACACACACACACACACACACACACACACCTACTTCACCCTCTGTCCCCGGTCTCATCTTTTTTCAGTTTCTTAGCTGCTCCCAGCCAGAAAGGGGGAAGAGTGAGAACCTCTCTGCGTGTGGCCAGCAGGGGACAGTGTTCAACAAGCAATAATCAGCCCAGGCTCATAGAAACTGTTTAGGGGAGGGAATGGAGGAGGCGCAAGGACCAGAAATCCTTAGACCAACACAATGTTCTGATCACACCCCTGTCCCAGGTCTCTCCTCTTTTCTGTTTTTTTCAGCACCCCTCTTCTCCTCAGCTTCAGTGTGTCTATTCTCAGTTTAGCAGATTTCATAGTTTGGCTCTTCCCAACTTTCCAGAGAACACGACCTGAGGGATCTTTCCTTCTGATGTTTCCACAGCCTCTTGTTCTCTCCCACTTTACATTGGTTTCCAAGGTGGTCAGGACTCCTGAATGTTCTGTTGAATTTGTGACTGATGCTCAGGAAATACGGACCTTGATTCCAGGCAACTCTCAAGGGGGTGCATACAACCTCACTGGTGCACAACTGGTCTGGTGGAGCAGGGACTGGATGTCAAGTCCCTTCACTGCCATAGCTCAGCACCTATAAATGCACAAACTGTACAGCAGTGCAGGTGGTCCTGCTGCTTAATGCCCCTGAGGTAACGTTTGGTGAGTAATTACTGCACTGAGCACCACCAAGATGCAATCATTTAATCTTCCTAACAGTCTGCGAGGCAAATCTTATTATCTTCCTCAGTTTACAGATGAGGAAGTTGAGTCCCAGGGAGGCATGTGGTTTGCCCATTGTGGCACAAAGAGGAAAGGTGAGTATGGAGCCCAGTCACACACGTGCTATGGCTGCCAGGTGTGCACTTTCTCACCCCCTAGCACAATGTTGCTTCTGCTGCTGCTGCTGCTGCTGCTGCTGCCGGCCACCAGCCACACTGTCTCCCTTCTCCTCACTCCTCTATGCCTGTGTCCTTCTCTCTCCAAACTAGCAATCAAGAACAGTGAGTCTCCTGTTAGCTTCTTTCTCCTGCTCGCAATCCTCACACAGTCAGATTTCAAGAGCTCAGGAGAAGACACAAGAAAGAGGCAGAAAAATGAAGGCCATGATAAAAGGAGACTTCCACACAGAGGGAGAGAAGGCAAAGAAGAAGGTGGACACCAAACTGGGGACACAGAAGGGAGGAAGTGGGGTGAACCAAGGAAGAGGGCACAGGCAGGGCCTCCATTGTGTGGGCACAAAGGGACCATCTGCCTGGCAGCCTACACAAACTGTGTGTGTGTGTGTGTGTGTGTGTGTGTGTGTGCAGGGGTTGAGGGGAAGGAATAGCTCAGAGTCCCCCCCCACCACTCTCAAACCCCAAGGTGCTGTTTGCTCAGTCATTGGGGTGGGGTTTGCTAACAGAAAGAGCACAGGGGAGCAGTTATGACAGACAGGACAGGAGGGGGTCAGGGCCTAGGTAACTAGGTAACTAGAGGTGGAAGAGGGCATGAACAGCTGGAAAGGGTATGGCCTGCTAAGAAGGGACTGGAAGAGGAAGGGAGGAATGAGGTGCCAGAACCCCCTCACTTGGTGCCCAAACTGCCCCTCCCTCACCCCACTGGCCCATTTGCTGGGTTTTGGAGGATGGAAAACGAAGGCGCCAAGGTGGCATGCTCTCCCAGGCTTCCCTTCCTCCCTCCTCCGTGTTAGTCCTGGAGCGCCCTTTTCCCCTCATCCCTCAGCCTGGGCCTCCCTCTCCCTGACAGTCTCCTTTCCCAGTGCCTGATCCCCTCTCCCTTCCCCCTTCCACTACCTACCTCCTTCTTCGCCTGTCCTTCAGAGCCCAGCAACAGCGAGGCCAATCGATTATCTGAAGAAATTTGGAGCTAGCATTAGAACGGCTGCAGCTGCCCCCTCTTCCCATCCGCAGGCCCGCAGGGATCCCTGAGGAGGGGGCCCAGTAACCCCTCTGCTTTCCAGCCTCGCAGAGTGAAGAGTGAGAGCAGCAGGGAGCTCAGGGGACTGTGGCTGTTGCGCAGGGAGTGGCACAAAGCACTCAGGTCCAGGAATGGAAGACCCAGGTTCTAGTCCCAGTCCACCATCATGTGTGAATCCCATCGCCCTTGTGGACAGCAGTAACCTGCCTTCAAACAAAGTTGTTGGATCCAATGCTTTCTGTGTTCTCTTCCCACTCTTGCCCCATGTGGTCCTCTGATTCTCCCTGACCTCAGCTTAGCGCTCCCTCCTGCATTGTTCTGGGCAGAGCACATTTCAACCTAACTCAGATGGGGAAGGTATCAAGTCTCCTAAGTCTAACTCAAACCCCTCTTGCTGCCAGTGTCATTCATTCTGTGCTCATCTCAGATGAAAATAGCTAGAGATAATAACAGGGAAGACAATGTTTCATGCCATGGCTTTTGCCAGGAGTATGGACCCACAGGCACATATTTAACTTAGAGTCCACTGGGGCACTCAGCTCCTTCTCAGGCCCGTAGAGAGCTGGAGCAGAGGCACTTGAGAGAGATCAGAGTGTCACTCAATGAGTGCCAAGATGGGGGTACGTGTGACTTTAGATGGGGAGGTCTGGAACCTGTGTGTTATACCTTCCTCTGTACCTCTTTACTCAATGACTCCTTCTTCTTTCTGTCTGCATGTGCCTACCAGACAGCTCTCATGATCCCACTGGAAGAGCTGTCAAGGCCTAGAACTCTATGTGCCCACCCTACCATAACCCTCACACCACCTTCCCAACCTAGTCAAATGATCCAAACCATACCTGGTGCTAAAACGAGGTCATTTTAATTTTTTTTAGTATGAAATTGGAAAAGCAACAGGAGGCAGTCATACATAGGACATAGGACACAGACCCCTAGGGCCCATTCTTGGGGGTACTAGGAAGAAGCGAGGGTCATGGAGGAGGCCTGGAGAGAAAAAAGAGACAGGTGGGACAGGATGGGATTGTCTGGGGATGGAGGGAGCCGAGGAAGAATCTGGGAGCCCTGGAGCTGGGAGAGGGTCCCCATCCCAGAGGACGAGGGTGTCGGGACAGTGGATCTGAGGAAGGGGTATGGGTGTGGTGAGCAAAGGGGGTCCCCATACACACCTGGAGTCGTAGAAGAAGCACGAAAGGGAAAGGAGTAATCAGGGGAGAAGCAAGAGAGACCCGGTTAGGGCTACCAGGACCCACCTCACTCTACCCCAAAGTGCATAACTCTGCAATAAATAGTAATATTTATAAATAAATAAGTAAATAAATAGTTGAATAAATAAATACATAAATAAATATCCTTGTAGAGCTAGGAGTTTGGTGTGAGGGAGAAGGAGCATGGTAAGCGCAGTGGGCTCCCTTCTTCTACACAGGTCGTGGGGCCCTTGTTCCACTGCGCACCCCAGGCTCCAGTGTGGGGCAGAAAGCCTGAGGATGGGGTGGGTGGGTGTCTCTTCCCTTGCTACAGGCAGCTCAGGGAAGAATAAAAAAAGTAATAAATAGGCCCTAAGGCCAGGAGAGCTGAGCATTCCCAGAGGGCAATGATGGGCACTGCCCTGTATCTAAAGGAGGGATGTGTAGGTTTGCACATTTTCATGGTGGGCTGCAATGGAGGAAGCAGATGTGAGATCTGGCCCACCCATTCCCTGGATGAGTTGGGGGCATGATTCCCTACTCCAGAATCTAGTTTCTCATTCTCTAGCTCTGCATCCAGGGAGGGAGAAAATTGGGATGGTAGGAGTGGGAAGGGTCTGAAGGGGCATGCCAAATAGCTCAGAGAAGGCAAGGCACTCACTATCAAGTAAAATCCAAGGTCTGCATCCTCAGGAATAAGATAATAATAATAATAATAATAATAAACTAAGACTTTCCCCCTAATTTCAGCTACTGAGATTCCCTCGCAGACATTATCTCCCCAGACCACTCCTCCCCAGACCACTCTGCCAAACTAGACTTTAGTCTCTGAGGAAGAAGCCCACCCCACGCTAAGCCCAGCCTGCCCCCTTCCTGTGCTGATGCCCACTTCCTACCATGGCAGAAGCTGAAACAGGGTGGAGAGAGGATAGCGGTGTGTCTAGGTATCTGAAAATTTGGATGTGGCGTAGAAGAGACAGCAGCCCATGAGAGTGCTGGGGGGTGGGAAGCATATGTGGTGGGCTTAGTAAGTCCAGCAAAAACTGTATACTAACACTTCTAACAGCTGGGGCCAAACCACAAACTGCATAAGGTGCCCATCAGACCAGCCAGCCCGAGGATGCCTGGGTGGGTAATAGAAAGTAGCCTTCAGGACCAGTGGGGGATGCAACACGTTTCCTGGGCCTGGGCCTGGGGACCCCATGCCAGGGCACAGGGCTCAAGGAAGAGATGGCTGTTCTAGCCAGTGGGCGATGAGAAGGAACCTTGCAAAGCCCAAGGAAGGTGACGCATCCGGGCTGCCTTCAGACATCCAGCACATGGTTCAGGTAGGAAATGTAGCAGATGGCCAGACGCAGGATCTCGATCTTGGAGAGCTTCTTGTCCGGGGGCAGCGTGGGCAGCAGCTTACGCAGCTCCGCGAAGGCCAGGTTGAAGGCCTCCACACGGATCCTCTCCCGCGTGGCGTGGGCCGTGCGGTACTTGGCTGTGGCCCGGCGCCTGCGCCGCCGTTCCTCCCGGCTCAAGTGCTGCAGGTCTTTCCTGCCAGGTTCTCCTGGTTCCAGGCTCAGGGCCTGGACCCCTCCTGGACCCCTGGGCGCAGCCCCATCAGGGCCTGGCCCACCCCCACAGTCACTGAAGCCTGACTCTGTCTCAGAGTGGGTGGGAGGCAGGTCCAGCTCCATGGTGTCTGAATTGAGCATCATGGTGGACACCCTCTGCCCCGTGAGATCAGGATCTCCTCCCCACCCCTCCCTCTCGGAGCCTGAAAGTTGGTTGTGGGAGAGGCAGGAAGGGCCTGGAGTGGTGGAGTCTGCCACTGAGCTGGAGAAGTCAGAACCACTTCAGGATTTCATGGTCAGGGTTCCAGCTGGGAGCCTGAAAGAGAGCAGAGGAACTTGATAGGGAGGAAGGAGGGACAGCTCAGAGAGGAGGAGAACATAAGGAAGGTTTGAGAAGGCCTGGGGGAGGGGGAGTGCTGTGTGGGGTAAGAAGGGCAGAAGCAGGGAGGACAGGTAGGGGAGCATGTGAAGGAGTAGGAGGGAAGACAATAAGAAGCAATAGAATGCAGGTGAGCAACAAGGAATGAGAAGGTGATGCGGAGGACATGGGGTAGGATAAAACTGAGCAAGAGGATTAAAGATCTAATGTAAGACCTAAAACTATATATAGCTCCTAGAACAAAACACAGGGGGAAAGTCTCATGACATTGGGCTTGGCAATGATTTCGTAGATATGACACCAGAAGCACTGGCAAAAGCAAAAGAAATAGACAAATAGGACTACATCAAAATTAAAAACTTTTGACCTGACCTGTGGTGGCTCAGTGGATAAAGCATCAACCTGGAAACACTGACGTTGCCGGTTTGAAACCCTGGGCTTGCCTGGTCAAGGCACATATGGGAGTTGATGCTTCCTGCTCCTCTCCCCTTCTCTCTCTCTCTCACCCTCTCTCCCTCTCTCTCTCCTCTCTAAAATTAAAAAGTATGTATTTTAAAAAAAGAGTAGACCTAAAAAAAAATTTAAAAACTTTTGTGCATCAAAGAACAAAGTGGACAGAGTGAAAAGGCAACTTACAGAATGGGAAAACATACTTGCAAATCACCTATTTGATAAGGGAGCCAAAATCTAGAATATTATAAAGAACTGCTCCTCGCCCTGGCCGGTTGGCTCAGCGGTAGAGCGTCGGCCTAGCGTGCGGAGGACCCGGGTTCGATTCCCGGCCAGGGCACATAGGAGAAGCGCCCATTTGCTTCTCCACCCCTCCGCCGCGCTTTCCTCTCGGTCTCTCTCTTCCCCTCCCGCAGCCGAGGCTCCATTGGAGCAAAGATGGCCCGGGCGCTGGGGATGGCTCTGTGGCCTCTGCCTCAGGCGCTAGAGTGGCTCTGGTTGCAATATGACGACGCCCAGGATGGGCAGAGCATCGCCCCCTGGGGGGCAGAGCACCGCCCCTGGTGGGCGTGCTGGGTGGATCCCGGTCGGGCGCATGCGGGAGTCTGTCTGACTGTCTCTCCCTGTTTCCAGCTTCAGAAAAATGAAAAAGAAAAAAAAAAAAAAAAAGAACTGCTCCTCAATAACAAAAGAGCAAATAACTTGATTAAATCATGGGCAAAGGACCCGGCCTGTGGTGGCACAGTGGACAGAGCTTCGACCCGGAACGCTGAGGTCGTGGTTTCAAAACCCTGGGCTTGCCTGGTCAAGGCACACACAACAAGCAAGCAATGAACAGCTGAAGTGAAGCAACCATGACTTAATACTTCTTGTTTCCTGCCCCTCTGTAAAATCAATATATAAAAATCTTTTAAAAAATAAAACATGGGCAAAGGACTTGAATAAACATTTCTCCAGAGATAATATTCAAATGGCCAACAATATATGAAAAGAAGCTCAACATGGTTCATTAGAGAAATGCAAATCAAAACCACAATGAGATGTCACCTCACACTCATTAGGATGGATGCTAACAAAAACATAGAAAGTAACAAGTATTGAGGGTGTGGAGAAATTGGGACCCTTGCACCCTGTTAGTGGGACTATAAAATGGTGCAACCACTACTGAAAACAGTCTAGAGATATATAATCAAAAGAACTAAAATTAGAAAAAAAAATTGATATCAGGATCTTGAAGAGGTAGGTGTCTCCATTCCAATGTTCACTGTAGCATTATTCACAATTGCCAAGATATGGGAACAACCCAGACATCCACTGACAGATGAATGTTTAAGAAAGAGAGGCATATACATACGATGAAATATTATTCAGCCTTAAAAAGGAAGGAAATCCTGTCACATGCTTCCACATAGATGAACCTTGAGGACATTATGCTAAGTGAAATAAGCCAGTCACAAAAAAATATATATGATTCCACTTATATAAAGTACCCAAGAAGTCAGTTTCACAAACACAGAAAATAGAATGGTGGCTACCAGGGGCTGCGGGGAGGCAGGAAGTGGAGGTGCTATTTCACGGGTGTAGAGACTCAGATTTGCAAGATGAAAAGTTCTGGAGATCTGTTTCACAGCAATGTGAATGAATATACTTAACGCTGGTCAGCTGAATCCTTAAAATGGTCAATTTTATGTTGTGTTTTTTACCACAACAAAAATGTTTTGAATAATAACAAGAAAAGAAAAATAATCTGAGCGAGACGAAAGCCATAGCTCCATAGTTCAGAGTTGGCTATGACTCTGAACTTTTATCAGTGAGGTGGGAACGTCAAGGCTTGGCCCTGTGATTCCCTCCCCCCCAGGGCCCCCGTGCATCCTTGTGCGGGGAGGGCATACGGAGGAGGCTGGAATAAACACACAGATTGCCCATTGTAGAGTGGACTGGGACATATGGAGCTCGGCACAGCTGCCTCAGCTAAATGGCTCTCAGCCCATACCCCACTCCTGCATACGACCACTGCAGACACTAGATCCTACCACCCTGTCCACTAGAGTCAGGGAAAAGGATCTCCTCTGGCTATGATTCCCCAGCTCAGGACCAGCTCTTTGCTCTAGCTCTGACCTCAATAACCTCAGACCTTCCTCTGGCCCTTCCTTTGCAAGAAAGCTTGGAGAAAGGGCACATACTCAGCTTTCTACTTGGCACCCTCCCACAGTCCACGGTCAGTTCATACATGGCCTGCAGAGGACAATGTGGACAGCTTCTTGGGTCCACCATTATGGTGCTTGGCTAGGGTTTGCTTGTCTCTGGGACCAGAGGAGGTCAGTCAGTGCAAGGCAGCAGGAACATGGCCTGGGAAAGCTAGGGAAAGGGCTCTGCTTTAAGGGGTGTTAAGCAAGAACAGTGAGCCACTCACTGTGAGCTCAGCTGGACTTAATGGCCAGAAGCAGAAACATTGACACTCCCTCACAGTCACCATCACCCCTTCCTCGTCAGCCTTGGTTCTCCTCCCTGATAGACACCCTCACAGGGCTCAGGAACCCCCAAACTTGCCCCATCCCACTGCACAGAAGACAAGCTCAATTGTAGTTGACAAATTGTTACTAAGCTCTGGGGAGGTAGTACGAGGTCATCAATATTTGACTGGCATGTACACACACAACCATAACACATAACGGAAGGTGGTTAGTCTGAAATTTAGAACTCTATATTCTGGGGTCCAAAGGAACAGGAAGGGAGTGTGGGGAGCCCCACAGTCAGTACCTTTTGTACCTGTTCAGTCCCCCAACTCCCCTATCCCCATGCTTCAGGAGTCCAGCAGTGGGGTTCTCAACACATCTTTCACAGCCCAATTCTCCATTTGCCCAGTCCTAATATGTCTGCATCCCTGATCACTTTGCCCTGCCCTCCCTTCCTGTCTGCTCTGAACCTGACCCCTGCCCCATCTCCACCTGGCCCCAGTATCCTTCCCAGCTCCAGTCCTGGCAGCAGCTTCTATTTACCCATTGAGTCTTCACTCCAAAAGCCACTTCTGGTCTCAAAGTTCCAGGCTCCGAGGATCAGGGGGTGCAGCAATCCCAAACATCCAGGACATGCCCCACTTCTGCTATTCCCAACCCGACTGAGAAAAGGCAGGCACAGAGTCAAAGGGGAGAAGTGGGTAAGAGGGAGGTTCAGGGCGGAAAGACACAGCACACTAGACAGAACTAGAGGGAGGCTCCGGAGGGAACTTGAGCCAGAGTGGGAGGGACACGCCCACCCCTTCCCAGCCCATGGTTCCCCCTTTACCTAGGAGGACTCTGTGAGGGGATCCAAGCTGGCAGGACAGGGGCAGCGGTGACAGCCCCAGTCTCCTCTGGCTGCTCAGAACTCATCCATCTGCAAAGTTAGTGACCAGCTTTCTAGAGCTCTCGGGGGCAGCGTGGCATGGCTGTACAGGCTCCAGGGCAGATGAGAAGGGTACACATGATGGGGATGTAAGACCCACGAGGAAGGGGTGGGCTTGGCCAGGTACTGGGGACACCAGTACTCACACACTCACACACACACAGAGACTCAGACACATACACACCTGAGGTGGCCCAGCCCTACATATGTGTATATATATATGGAGATAAACACACACACGCCCTCAGCTCTCCATTGGCTGACCCAGGCTCCCCCCCCTCATCAATATTAAACAGGCAGGCCAGGCAGCCATTGGCAGAGGAACCTGGGAACTCCCCCCACATGGGAGCTGGAAGTGGGGGCTGGCCCAAGGGGTGGGGGGAGGCAGGCAGTACGGGAGCAGGGACATCTGTTCTCCATGCATATTTCATAAGTAAGAAATGGAGATCTGGGGAAGGGGTGCGGCTGGGGTGGGAGCCAGGGCAGAATCACAGATGAAACCCTCAGTCTCCTACAGCAGAGGCAGTAGGGACAGAGACCCCCAGCAAGCTCAATTTTAGTACCATGGTCCCATTCTAAGTCCCAGCACGACTTTGACAGCTTCTTCCCATGTCTCCTTTACCCTGGGAAAGAAGGTTGTACAAGGCACTAACAAGGAAATCTAGAAAAGCACAATGGACAGCACTAAGATGCAGAAGAGAACCCAAAAGTCCTTGCTCTCACCAAGCTCTCATCCAGAGGTGGGATTCAAATAATTTAACAACCAGTTCTCTGCCCTAATGACTGTTTTAAGTGTAAAAAAATATATACCAAAAGGTAGTTTATTATTTCATGCATTTAATACTTAAATAACAATAAAAGAGGTACACAAAACCAAATTATAAGAAAGTTTTAAAATATTAATGAAAAAATATTAAATAATACCTGAAAAAAAATAAAACTGTTATTTAAGATATTTCCATATTGCTTCTTGATTGGCATCCTCACCTGCAACTTTTTTCACCCATGAACAGAATGAACATTACTACGGGTGCTTAGAATACGCTGTTGCGTAGATGAACATTACAAAAGAGTAAGGAATGTAAATTTGTGATTTCCACATTGGGCAGCTGCCCAGGCCCCCACCTTAGAGAGAACAGTGATTACAAGTGCCATTTTAAGAACCTGTTAGCTGAACTCAACAAAAATGAGGTATTGGTTCTGCCAAACCAGTGCAAACCGCTGAATCCCACCACTGCTTTCATCCTTCATAAAGTTCATACCAACCGCCCCTTTCCCATACTGCCTGTGCCTACTGTTCAGGCCCTGCCCTCATCACCATGGTGCTCAATCACCCTATACCTTCTCATCCTGGCCTCTGTTCTCCCACCTATCCCACCACCCGGGGAAGCAGGATCAGATTCCTGACACAGATCCCATAAGGACTTTTTCTAGGCTGCCCAGCCCAACCTAATCCACTGGGAATTAGAACCTCTTAGGAAGAAAGTCAGGGCTAAAAGGAGCAAAGTGGAAGAGAGGAAAAACTAGAGTGTGAAGTATACTGAGGTAAGGAGGGCAGGGTAGCTCAGGAAGGCTTCACATATGCTGGGGCATCTAATGAGTAATAAAACTGGATACAAAATTATATACAAATGAGCATTAAGTTCATATCAGTAGTTCGGCTGCCTGTGTGTGCATGTCATGTGCATGTGTTTGTGCGTATGTTGCAGGGTGGCAGGAGCTGGGACCAAGGGACCCACAAAGAGGAAACAGGCTAGGGGTCAGTATCTGAAGTTCTCTCCCCCATTCAACTATATATTAAATGTCTTCATTAAACCTTTGCAAGTATCCAGAATGAACTATGGCTAGGACTCCAGAGACAGTGTGCTACAGTGAATAAAGTTGGCCATGTGACCTCCAACAAGTAATATAACCTCTTGAGGCTCAACTGTTCTTTTCTGTAAAATGGGGTTAATTCTACTGCTTCTTGAGTTGCCACAGAGATTAAGTGAGAGATAATGCAAGTGACCGGCCTGGACCTTAGTGGGGACCATACTTCATGTTTAGGCTGTTGGAGGCATTTGCTATTTCCTTTGCTGATCAATCTTTTCTGGGCTTTCTCCAGTGTAAGGAATTCCCGAAGGGGAGTCCTGCATTTCCTCCCCAAGCTCACCCATGCCAACTCCCCCCTAGGCAGGCCCAGACAGGTACCTGGACAGCAGCAGACAGGCTGAGCTGGAGGGGAAAGGAGGCTTGAGGAGGGGAGTCGGGGGGGGGGGCAGGGGATCAGGTGGCATCTCAGTACTTGCATCATCATTGCCATGGTGCTGATTAAAAACCAATTTCCACCTAATGAGCCCCCAGCAACAACAATTCTACCTCTCCCACACTCCTGCCCTCTATCTCATCCAAGAAACTGGGAGACCGAGAGACTCAGGCAAGTGTGCCATGAGGGAGAGCAGATATATAGACAAATGGGAGATGGGAAGGAAGCAGATGAAATGAAGGAAGAGACGTGGGGAGAGACAGACCCAGTGAGAGAGAAAGATGAGCAAACAGAGTCATTGGTAACAGACATGGAGAAGACGTCACAGGGAGAGAGAGACATATGGGATATAGAGACAAAAAAGGGGAGGTGGCAGCAGTATTGCCATATTGCCAGGTTGCCAAGGCTGTGTGGGAGACTCAGAGGAACAAGGTGAATGGGGCCTGGCCTGGGGCGGCACAGTGGATAGAGCATTGACCTGGACTGCTGAGGTCACCAGTTCAAAACCCTGGGTTTGCCCCGTCAAGGCCCATATGGCAAGTAATCGATGAACAACTAAAGTGAAGCAACTATGAGTTTATACTTCTCACTCCCCGCCCTCCTTTCTCTGTAAAATCAATAAATAAAGTGTTTTCATTTAAAAAAAAAGATATGAGTAGGGCAGGAACATGAGGACAGACCTGAAAAGAGGAGACCATTAAGGAGACACAGACCTGAAAGAAACAGGTGTGGAGAAACCGGATGTTTGGGGATGGACAGATACTGACCTGAGTCCTGAGGAAAGCCCCAAGTCAGGGTGGAGACACACAGACATGGCAGAGGCAGAACCCAGACAGCTGTGAGGAACCAAAAAAATATCCCCGACGAGAGACAAGTCGGGGACACGTGATAAACAGAACTACAGAGATGAGGGACTGTTATTGATCTCACAGGGTAAGACATGGAGGAAAACAGAAGCAGAACCTAGAGAGCCCTTAAAAGCAGAAGGGGACGTTGGAGGGAAAGAGTGAGAGAAGGGAGGAACCAGATCCCTGTGACCTGCCTCTTTTCAGGCCCTTTGGCTCACATCCTCTGACCCTGCAACCTCCAGCCCTGAAGCATCCGGCCCCTGCTCTCCCCAGTGCAAGCTGAGGTATGCCAGTAAAGGGGGACCTGGGGGTGCTCTGGGACCACCTCTTCCTCCTCTGCACCTGTCACCTCAGGATCCTGGGCTCCGGAGCCCCCAGCCAGCCACCACTCAGGGATTCAGTTTTTCTCCTCAGGAGAGTAGCTAAAGAGAACATAAATGTGTGATGAGGAGGAGCTGAAAGCATGGAGTGGTAGAAAGAACACTAATTGTATCAAACTTGGGGCCAGTAGACCTGGGTGACTCAGTCAGTTAACCTGGACTGAGTCAGCTTTTGTCATCTGTGAAGTAGGAACAAGGTTGCTTTCTGCATAGGACTGTAATCACACAACGCACGGGAAAGTGCCAGGTAAATTGTGACGTGCTCCCCCAACCTTTACATCTGTGCACAGTGATCTAAAGGTGGCGAGGTTTCATACACACGCATATGGGGCGTTATAATTGAGGAAGGCTGGGGCCGCTCTGAGGCCAGCTCAGGTCGGGGGGGAAAGGAAAACCCTGGAGTGTGTGTGGGGCTCTTTGCTGTAAGGAGGGCAGGAGGGACAGAGTTTGAGGGTGGGGGTATGCCAATGGCTTTATGCTTGTTATTTTGCATTCTATAGGTGTTCTCTTTTTCAGCTTACTAAAATCTCTTTTTATATCCACACAGCCTTTGAGGTAGACTGTTGGGAAGGGAGGTGGGCGTGTAGGGAAGACCCTGGGGCCTGGGCCTAGGCCTAGTCCTTGAGGGTGGGGGGAGGGCCTGAGGAGTTTGGAAGCAGTAGGTTTGGCAGGAGAGAGGGTGACATATGTGGGGAGCCCTGGGGACCCAACCAGGCAAGCGGCTGGCAAGGAGAGCAGACAGTGTTAACCCTTGCTGTGCCACACTGTCTGACCCTTCCTGAGAGTGGCCTGTGGCTGGGGCACTGTGTTTTGGGTCACAGGAACAAAGCAAGCAGAAGCACTTGTGTTCCTAAGGAACAGCTGCAAGTCCTGGACCTCCTTCCATCTTGAGGTGTGCTCTTTGCCTACTTCCACTGGGTCTTTCTTTGTCTCCATCTTTGCTCCTGTAGAAGGTGACAGCGGTTCTCCACTCTGGCTAACTACACAGTCTGTCACTCGGCTGCCAGCCTGGCTGGAAGCTCCCCCTTTCCAGCGCCCAAGCCCCTAAGCCCTCTCTTGTCCCTGGCCCCCAGCCTGGCAGCCTTTGTCTCCTAAGGCAGCCTTCCCTTTCTTCTTTCCTCTCCACTCACCTCTCCTTAGCTCAGAGCCCATCTCCAATCTTATTATGACCTCCGACCACTGCATCCCCCATCCCCCAGCCTCTTCTCTTCCCTCCCCCATCCATCTGTCTTCCCTGAAGCTCTCTTCTTTGTGTCCACCCATCTGTCACCACCAGCTCAGGCCCACTCCCCTCCTAGCCACGCCCACCTGGCCTTTCTCCCCTCAGGCTCCCTTTCCTCTAACTCTCCCAAGCTCCCTCTCCCCTTCAGCCCTACTAAGTGTCCCTACTTCCTACATCCTATTACTTCTTTCCCAGCCACCTCCTACCCCATGCCCTCTTTCATGTTTTTCCTCCTTTCCCTCCAGTTTCTCTAACTTCTTCTCAGTTGGTGGGGGAGGAGAGTGGGGACTCTAAGGTCCCAGCCCCCAGTCCCTGAGCAGCCCGCCAGCCTGAGCCAGAGGCTGGTAACATTTATGCACAGTTGCATCACCATCTTAGGCCTCCTGAGATACCTGCTGCACTCCTGCTCAAAGTTTTCCCTGGCTAGGAACAGGGGCTGTGGCTTCCCTTCACAAAAGGACTGTGGGAGCTCCTCGACCTCTGAGGGTTCAGGAAAGAATTGACCTGAGGCCCATTCCAACCCTAACCACCCGAGGGTCTCTGCTTCCCAAGCTCAACCTTCAGCAACTCCTGCCAAGCTTTTTATGCAGATGTGATGTGAGAGACGAGCCTCTTTTCTATGGCATTATGCCACAATTTCCCCAAATTCCTTCCTTCTCTGGGTTCGAGGACGATAATTGCTCCTCAGGCCTCCCTCTCTAGATTGATCCCAATACTTAAGAAAGTTCATGAATCATCAACCTTTTAAACTAGCCCTGCCCTGAGGACATTAAGATGAAAGGGAGAAAGGGAGGCTACACAGAACCAGACGTTGGTGCCAGGGCAGAGGGACCTCAAGGAGCTACCAACTCCACATCGCACAGATGAGAACACCGGGACCCAAAGAGAGGTTGTGCCCTTTCCAAAGCATCAAGGCACACCAGAAAATCTGGTCCGTGCTCCTCCCACAACCAGAAGCTCCTCCTTACTGGCCCCACCCAAAGCAAACCCTCCATCCTCTGGATTGGGGCAGAAACTGTTCACAGCACTGATTTTGCTTTGCAAGGAGCACATGCTGCTGCCTGGTTGTTTCATCTTGTGTCACATTCCATCCTGCCATTTTGGGTCTTCAGTCTGAGGGGAGGCAGACTATCCCACACCCTTTTAAGATGCTGGGACAGTGCCACATCCATAGCCATGCTCAATAAATGTTTATTACTGCTCTAGCTGCCAGCAGAGATTATACAAAATGTTCTAGTCTCAGCTCTAATTTACTGTGTGACCTTGGGCAAGCAACATCATTCCTCTGGGCTACTGTTTCCCCTATCAAATAAGTTATAGCACTCTAAGGTCTTCCATACTCCCTAGAAGAAACAATGTCCTACTGTATAAGGTGGAGTCTCAGTACAAAACACCAGACTCTGGGTGAAAATCTCCTCCCAAGAGGGGTCTTCGGGAGCAGTGGGCAAGATGTGGGAAACGGAAGAGGAGCTGGGGAGAGGCCAGCTGACAGGAAAGCCATCAGTGTTGACAGACAAGGTGTCATAAGAGGTAGAGGCCGGGTCCTGAGGCAGGGATGTCAGTTATTCAACTTGCAGCATGGGGCTGGTAGGTCGGTGTGAGCCATCAATGGGTAGGAGCAGAAAGGGTGGGAAGACCTGTTGGAAAAGGTGCTGGGACATGAATTTCAGAAGGTACAGGGGTGAGCAAGACCTGGAACAAGCAGGAGGGAGGCTAGGAGTTGAATTCTGTGGCCCTAAGATGCTGCCAGCCAGTCCCAACATGGTCTCCAGGGTACAAAAGTTACCTGTTGAGGAGCCAGACCAGTCTCAGAAAGGCAGCCCCAGTGGGTCACCTGAGGGCCTGTGACCCTGCCATTGAGTCTGGCTTACCTAAGGGTCATAGAAAGAGCCAGTGTTTTGGTTCTGTATTTTGGAGGGGCGGGGTGGGGGTTGTGAAGTGGGATTGCACGGAAGGCAGAAAAGATGCCTGTGCTGAGGATTCTTCCTAAGGCAGAGACTGACTATTGAAGGCCCATCTCATAGCCTTCTTTCTTGCTCACCCTGTCCCCTTGATCTGCCCAGTCCTCTGCTTCCCTGTTCAGCCCGCTTACTGGTAGCCAGCCACCTCTTTGCTTCCTGGAGCCACCAGCAGGATGAGGAAATTAGTGCCCTGTCCGCTGGGAAACCTGTTGGCCAAGGCGGGTGTGCAGTCAGCCCAGATGATGGTGGCAGCTGCGCTCAGCTTCCGCCAGCACAGCACACAGCCTCTCTAGTTCAGACTGAGGGGGTGCATAGTGGGGGGAGCAGCAGTGTGGATTTCCAATCCCAGAACCCAAACATACTCCTGAGGGAACTTGGGAGGAAACTGGAGAAAAATTACCTCCTCTCAGCAGGATTTGAAAAGGTCAATAGCCCAATCAGAAAAACTTAAGAGGGGGATTTGGGACTCTGAAAATGGCCAGTTCTTCTCCATCTCTGCTGTCCCCAGGCATGTGGGAGACAGCCGCGTGGCCAGTGAGGGGAGAAGGCTGGCTTCGAGCCACTCCTGCCAGTTCTGTCCCCTCAGCTGACTCAGCCACTGACTATCGTTTAGCAGTACTGCGACACTCCAGACTTCTGCCTCCATGAAAACCAAGGGAATCAGAGGATCTCCAAAGAACCAAGGTTCTTTCTAGAAGAGCCCCAAACTTCTCGTTTTGGCCTATGAAATACCCCCATCAACAGAGAGCCTCCACTCCTCAGCAGGTCTTCGTGCCTTGCCCCAGCCTCTCCTGCTGGCCCTATGGTTCGGGCAGAGTGAAGAACTCACCACTCCTCAACATGACCCGTGTTTTCTTTTGGCTCTGGACTTCCACAGCTGGCGAACCTAAATCACACCTCTAAGGCCTCGTCATCTGTGCAGCCTTTCTAAACGTCACAACACTGCCCAAGTCCCACTATGTGCTATATCACAGCACTCGATACTCTGTAATTATCCCATTTATCTCACTAAATCCTGTTTAGTCTAGTCTATCTGTCTCTCCCCTTACCCCAACTGGGAGCTACTCAAGGGCTGTATCTACTTCTTCTCTGTACCCTCGCCAGCATCTCAGAGTGACTGAAGAATGTCAAATACAAAGGTGGAAAGAAGCCCTGCTAACATTGTTCTTGTGAGACAGAAACCAGGGCTCCAAGGCTCCAAAAGGAGCCCTTCTTCCAGGACTCCAGCTGGTTTGACAGAGCCTTCCTCCTTGGGCCTCTGAACACCCAGAAGAGAGTACATGAAGCAACAATTTCATGAGCCCGGGACGCATTACAGGTCATGTGGAATAGTCTATTTTAATGAAACCCATTATTTAAAGATTTACAGACACACAAAAACAAACAAAAGAAAAACAACAAAACTAGATCTTACAGCTTAATAAAAATGACAATTGACACTGTGGGCTGGAGGTGGGATACCCACCCAGCAGCACACCCACCCTGATGTGCCATCTAAGGGCCTGGAGACAGAACGGCGGCAGAGGCAGCAGGTTCGGCCCACAGATCGCCAGCCTCCTCCTCAGGGCTTCCTTGTAGTTTGTTCCTGGCATTTAACCCTTCAAGTCATTCTTCCTGGTCAGGAAGGTGGATGGGTACAGAGGTGGGGTGGGGAGTAGAGGAAGGTACAGGGCAGGATGGAAGGAGTGGAGGAGGGATCCTGAGGAAGGGTAATCTAGGGTGGATGGCTAGGAGTTAAATAGGATCATTCCAGAATCTGGCAGCAGAGAGAAAGAAAAAATGGGAAAGGGGAGACTGGAAGGGTGAGCTGGGGGAGGAGGAAACTTGTTTATCTCTCACTGTCTCTTTCCGGCAGTTCCACTTCTTTATATTAATCCCAGTCTGAGCAAGGCCCAGAGAAGTTCCAGTGACAAACTAGTGGTTACTGTCCCAGCAGGACAAATGCTCTAGGAAATGAACCACAGAGCTGGCAGGAGAAGCTGGTGTTCTCCTCAGAAAGACACAGCACCTGGCTCCCGGGGAGCAATGAAAAGGACATCGGCTTTGGCATTGATGCAGTAGGTGATGACGAGAGAGAAGACAAGGACGCCAAAGCCCACCGTCAGGGTGATGAACTGCAGGGGGAGAGAGGTGCTCTCAGATTATGGTAGTGGAGCTTGAGGTACTGCTTGGGGCTGGGAGCCAGGACCTAATTCTGGAGCTGGCTCCAAGCACCAAGCACTGAACAATCATAGGCAACATCTCCCCAATCTGGAGATTTAGTCTCCCCATTTTAAAAGAGAAGCAAAGTACCTCTGTTCTTGCTTCTGTCTTGTATTAGATTTTAAGCATCTTTAAGGCAGAACCTATGACTTTGATTCTCTCATGGAAATTACATTACTGACTTACTTGTGACAGGTACTCGATAAATACTGGATTGACTCATCCCGGCTATGCTGGGTGGGAATGCTGGGGGGACTGGAGCTGTGGAACTACTACTGGGGACCACAGGGTTAGGAGTCTCCCCTTGGGTCTCTATGACAACATATCTCCCCAATAAATGCAGAAGCAAACTATCAATAAAGACAAGCTTCCTAATGGGGCATACTAGCTGACAAGGGACAGATTTGCAATAGGTTTCTGTGGCAAATCTGGGTAATGGGAGATGAAAGGGAGTCTGGGACAGAAGGCAATAGAAAGGTGTATCTCTGACACCACCTCTCTCCTCATCTCACCTCAAGCTCTTTGCTGGCTATCAGAAATATCCGGGCACGGATGTCTTTCCAGCGACTCTCAGTCCACGTAGAGTACTCGGTAGAGCCCCACTGCTTGAGCTCGAAGGCAGGGGACAAGGCCCTGGCCAGTCGCGCCGTGGATCGCACACACCGGGGGAGCCGGTCTGTCTCGTTGGAGTTCAGAGGGCCCTGAACCCATGTGTACTCATACAGCTGCACAGGAAGACAGGTCAGAATATGGGCTGAGTGACCTTCTCTCACTCCTCCCTTTACCCTTTAGATGGTCCTTTTTCACTCAGGATAATGCCTGTTCAACACTCAAATTCAAAGGGCTGCACCCCTCCCCCTCTCCATCCCAAGCCTTTGGGTCCATTTGGGCCTAGGAGAGCCTCCAATTCGCCCAAGGGAAAGGGACCCTCGGGGCAACTCTGATACCCACTACCACTCACATCCTTGTTTTCATTGGGGACTTTACTTGGATCCTGGCACTGTTCTCGAGTAAGGTTGGTGACCTTTCCGGTCAGATTTGCCAAGGCACACTGTACAACGTAAGTGGTGTTGGTGGGACTGGAGACAGCGATGTAATGCTGAAGAGGCCCGTCGCCTGAGTGCAGACCACAGGGAAGGGAGAAGGTGGTCAACAGAAGGTGCAGTGCAGATGGGCAGAGATGGGAAGAGCCCAGGATTGGATTAGCCAGAGCCAGCGAAGAGAAACAGAAAGAAAAGGAAACGGGGAAAAACAAAAAGTAAAGATTAAAGTAAAATGATGACCCTCTATCCCTTCCCTTAGCTAAGGGTCCCATTCCACACCAGGTGCTTACCCAAGTAGGACCTTAGGTCCTGCCTGAGGATAGACTGGAACCACGAGTTGTTGGCTCTAACCAGGAAGCCATAGAGCAGGCGGGTAACCTAGGATTGGGACAGTGAGAAGACGAAGTCTGTGACTTGCAGCCCAGGAACAGTGATTAGTGGACGTCCAATCATGGGATAGAAACCAGACTGGTCAGATAGACTCTGGGGTTGGGGAACAGTGGCCGGCTCATGAAGGGGTAGATGAGGCCCAGCTGAGAACTCTTAGGTGTCAGGTGTCCTTACAGGCACACACAGGCATGCTGAATTCCAAGGTGGTGGAGACCGGGTATCCATCAAGGCTGAGGCAGCCTGCTGTGGAACTGGACAGAAAGTAGGCAGGGCCCATTTGTTCTTACTGTTTGGGGATCAGCCTGAATAGTGTCGCTGGAGTTGGTTCCTCCTGCAAGCTGGTACAATGCACGCCCCAGCACTGTGGCCACGTCTGCAAGGGCCTGTGGTAGGTGAGGAGGGGGGCTGAGTGGGCCTCCTCTTCTAGCCCCAAACAGTAACATTCTAACCATCTTCACTGTGCTTCCCGTGCTCCCACCCAGCCCAGGCCAGTGCTACCTTGGCAGTGTCTGTCACAAAGTTCAGGTCCTCTTCAGGGCTCTGCCATTCAGGGTAGCTCACATTAATGTTCTCAGCAGTGTCGTAAACGCTCTGGTAATAGCTGCCGGGAAAGCCAACACGAGACTTAGCTACACTCAGGAGCCTGCTCCTTCCCTCCCTCAAATGCCCCGTATGTAGCAGCTTGGCATTTTATTTTCCATCATCTGGGAAGGGTAGAGAGATTGGGCTTCCATATTGAAGAAGATGTGGAAAATGAGGAGGTAGGCGTGAGGGTGGCCATAGTTCAATATAAACACTATTCCAACAGACAAGGTAGGAAAGGTGAATGAGATCAGAATGAAGATCTTTAAACATCACAGATATTTTTTTGTCATCTGGGCTGGAGATACAGGAGGATGGCTAAAATGACTTTCAGTGAAGCCTGCGACACATTATCAGGGCAACTGACTGTTCCAGTGAACATGACATTGAGGGTGGCTGAAAGTAGAGGACGGCTAGCACATCTATTCACAGATATATAATACACTGCATTGGGTGAAACTACCCTGGCCTCCTTGAGGAGCCCAAGGAGACAGATCTTAGAAGCAGGGCTAAGAGAAGAGAGCTCCTAGCCTTTACCATCAATAAATGCCTGTCCCATACAGAATCAAGTCAGCCACTTAAGTCCTAAAGGTGTTCAAATGATGAATCACCCCTCAAACAAAAGTGATATGGATGACAAACTGGGGGAGGAGAACTGACCCTATGCCCCAGAAGCGTCGCTGCCCAAGATAAAGGAGAAGCTGCTACTGGGCTGGGGTCAGAGAATCAGAACTTAAGCATCTTCACTCAGAAACCCTTTGACCCATTGGAAGAGGAAGGGAGTCTGGAGGCTTAGCAGTCCAGTTTGAGTAAGAAGTCCCCTGATAGCCCAAGGCTCAAGGTAGAGGCAATTTAGGGGTGCCTTGGACCAGAAGAAGTGACTAACAGACCTCATCCCTTATTTCTGGAGCTCCACTCAACTGAGGGTTCACTATATCCTCACACTGAACCACATGCACTTACCACATGGCAAGAATATGTGACATTTCAGAGTATGGTCTGCAGTACCCTTGGGTGAGCCCCAGACAGAGATAACTCTATCCTACACGGTAAGAACGCTATCATCATTGCAGTGCTCTTGCTGGGGTTGATGCCCTCTACTGGTAGCCCTGGGGAATTCAGGCCCCTAGAAAGCTTGCGGGAGGTGGAACTACAAGCAAGGATGATTGTGCAGGAAAGGGTTAAAGTGAGAATTGTTTTCTAATATGAACATTAGGTCAAATGAGGGGACCAGGTTAGATGTCAACAGGCCACTAAACAAAGAACAAAAACTGATCTGAGGTTCTGAGGAAGGTGGTGTGGAGAGAGGGAAAAGCAGTGATCTTTCTTGACACAAAAGACATTTCTTTCTACAGACTTCGACTGCAGACTCGCTCCAAGAAGGAAAAGAATGCAGGCTAGGCAATTCTTACCGGTTATGGAAAACAGTAGCGTGGTCGGCGAGAACAACACCAGAGATGTTTCGTGCTCGAAGAAAGCGCTGCAGAGAAGATGGTGGGAGAGGCTGGGACTGGTTCAGCTTTCGAAGGACAACAGTAGGGACACCAGCACCACTGTTCTCTAGTGTGGTTAGGAGATGCTCCACCTGGGGGGAGGAGGAAGAGGGGAGGAGAATTAACTCCTGAGAGGCTGGGGAATGGCAAGTGGGAGGTCCCTTTTTAGTCCTGAAATACTTTCTACTTCAGTACCCAGCTGGGGAGTTGCCCTAAGCCCTCCTGGATCTAAATTCCTCAAGTGTTTTAGAACCAAGGCCCCCCAAATTTCCTGCAGCTCCTACCATCCTTTACAAATTATGGTATAAAAAAGAAAAGATCTTGTGTTTTTTGTATTTATAGCTAAAAGCCCACTACCCTCAGAATTGTCTTATCCTCAGTAGATGCTTCACTTACTACTTCTTGTGCAAAATTGGAAGGACAAATAATACTAAATAGACAATTCAGTTGGTAAGGGCTGCAGGAGCCCAGAGCAGGGATGACACTGAAGCAGCAGTGGCAGGAAGAGACCTCCTAGGAACAAAGTGCCTAAAGCAGGGTACTGAGGGGAGGAAGGAGCCTGAACAGGTAGTGAGGAAAGTGAAGAGCATTTTGGGTTGAGTCTGACACGCCAGGAATGGGGCAGCACAGCCTGGACAACTGGACCCATAGGGCAACAGAGAGAGAAGGGAGCTAGGCACTGCCCTGAATTCAATGGCCAGCAATGGTCTGCTAGGCACCAAATGATCAGAGAACTATCCATCCCATGGAACCAGTGACACGAGCTGATCTCATGGCTTTTGCTGGAGAGCTGCAACAGCCGTGGTGTTCACTTCAGCCAACACCCAACTTAAGGTCCTGCCTCACAGGCCCTGAGTGCTGGTGGAGATATGGCCAATGCAAGGGGGTGCCCGTATCAAGCTGCTGAAAATAGGAGGGGGAGAGATGTTCAGATTACCTGGTTTCGTACTGATTCATTTTTCTGAGACACAGGGTCTGTGTGCATCCAAAGCTCTAATGAATTTCTTAAGGCCACCTGGGGGAAGGATGAAGAAGCAACACTTATAATCAGCCTTCCATTCTGTGAGAAAGGAGTGGGATCAAAAGAGAAGTGAAGGGAAGAGGTAGTGGTACCTGCAGTGAGGACAACAGAACAAAAGAGGAGGAGACTTTAGGTAGAAAAGAAGTGCGGAAGGATACATGCTGCACACCTGTCTAAGCTCCACGAATGAATCAATGTTGTCTAGCTGTACAGGAAACTTGCCCTTCTCCATATCATAGACCATTCTCGAGCTGCCAATGTAGTCAAAAGTTTCCTGAGGAGCAGAGATGGGTGGGAAGGGAACAAAGATTCCAGAGGGTTAGGGCAGCCTTGGTTCCTTGAGGCCAGATCAAAGCTCTCAGCACAAAGGTTACTATATCATGGCATCTCAACTGCTGGCCAGGATTCACAGTCATGTGACTGAGCCCTCCTCCCCACCCTGCTCCCAGCTATGACTGTCCCTCACATGTATATATCACATGAGTTTTTGAGCCTAAAAATGGATAGAGTGGCCTCAGTAAGGCCTGAGGCACAAATATCGGCTGCTACACTTCTTGTCTTCCCACATTTCCCCTGACTCGGCCACAGCTGCTGTTCCCTTATTCCAGGGCCAGGCTGTGGGGAGGGGGGAGAGTCAGGAGCCTCAGGGCTCCTGGGGGGGTGATAGTGAAGGGCTGCAGGGAATAGATATAAAAGAACGCCTCAAGCACATGGCACCAGTGGGGAAGGGAGGGGGGCAGTATACCACTTCCAAATCAGGGTTCAGAGCCTTCCCAAAATGGGGGACTCTGAAGGGGAGATACATGTAGACATATCCAGAAGCTCTCTGCTGAATAACAACTTAGGTCAAGTACTGACATCTTCCCCAGGTGATGGCCACTCCCACCTTTACCACTCCACCCCATTCCTGGCCATTCCACTCAAACTAGAGAGCCCTTACCCCCTGGAAGAAGACAAACATGACGTTGCGGGGCAGGGTGGTCACATCGGGTGCCTTGTGCAAAGCTTCCGCTGCAGCCAGCTGGGTAACGAAGGAGGCAACAGCACTCTCAGCCCCTGGGGCCACATTCCAGAAAAAGGAACGACTGTCCAGCTGGGTCCAGCAGAAAAGGCAGGGAGGTACACTTTGAAAATAGAAATTAGAAGCAGGCCCCAGACCCCTCTCCTGTTTCAGTCAAGAAAATACTTGTGTCCTGAAGGCCAGATTCCCACAGCCCAGATCCCTCTCCATCTGAGGCTCCCGCTGTAGCGTTTCTGAAACCTGATATGCCAACAGAGGCCTTTCTGCCCTTTCTGTGCTGGCCCTGCCCAACCTGATCAGGGGCCAACACTTACCTGGGTGGCAGCAATCACAACCCTGTCATCAGGCTCTAATGTTCCAGATGTATTTATAGGCTTAAGCATGCTCCATACATTGTAGTCGGACAGGGGATCACAAACGATTTCTGAGTAGGACACAAAGAGTGTAAAGGAGAAGGTAGCTAAAAAGAAAATATGAAAGACCTCTCTGACCCCATGGACTCCGTGAGTCACATTCTCTATTTCTACTCCTCCACGTTAGTTTCTCTGCTACTGTCCATTTGAGGGACAAGTTATGATTACTGAGAACTATTTCCACATTTTCCCCTAGCACTCCCCACCTGTGCCCACTCCTTCCCTACAGGTCTCCCACATTCCCAGACTTGGCCCCTTATCCCCACCTGGCACACCCAGCACGCTTCCACTCTGTCCTACCTGGGTTGATGCTAAAGGTGCTCTGGATAACACTGCGCCGCATGCAGGTGACAGTGCTGATGACAGCGTGCATGTGTGAGAAGAGCTGCATGGCACACAGTGGGAAGGCTGGTGCTGAGCCATTCTGACTCAGGTTGTGATCTCGATAGCACTAGAAGGGGAGATGGACCCCACTGAGGCAGCCTGCTGTGGAGTCCCTCCCATACTTCCCAGAAAGAGGAGGGCCCAGCTCTATCATGAAGCCACTCCCACATCTGTCCCTGAGCTACAGTTGTCCAGTACAACCACAGGATCTAGAAGATCAAAGAAAAACTCATCAAGAGGTATGAAGAGGCACAGACTCAATGACTTAGTTGGGGGCAGATGAAATTAACCTATATCAAATGACCTGACCCAATTAGGAGTTTTAGCCACTGTCCCCAATGTGATTCGATATAAAGAGCCTGAACTGGAGATCAAAAATCAAACTCAAGACTGCTGGGACATCAACCCACCATGTAACTTTGGATAAATCTCCTAACTGTTCTGTCTGTTAAAATGAAGAAAATAGACTAGAATTAGAGGTTATAGCTGAAAAGAACTTCAGAAATTACTGAACTGAATCTCCCAATTCCTAGTCCAACGACCCTTCTACCATATTAAGGGTTCTTAACCAGGGCTCTATACCTTGTTTCATATAAAATATCCTTTCTATTTTCTTGCAGTCTAAAATTCTTTAATGCTGTAAAGGCAGGAGAGAAATGGGAGAGGGGAATGTGAGAAAAATACATTTCTTGGCTCTTCCTGAAGCAACTGTCTTTCAGAGAGTGCACTAATAGAATGAGATTCCCTCCAAACAAGAGGATAGCCTAAAAATAAACTCTAAATGGAACCGCTAGGATTTCACAAAGTTATTACCTGCTTGATGACACTGGTTTCATTTTCATCTTCAAGAAGAAAGATGGGGAAACTGAAGTCTTCATAAGCCAAGCCATCGCCCAGGTAGTTCCACTGTATTTTCCTGCAGTGTGCAAACTCTGGCCCATAGGAGTTGGAGTAAATACCTGAAGAGGGGGGACAGGATGTTGGGACACCTGGCACCCAGGGACCAGGAGAGGAATGCTAAGATATTATAGGGTTGGGACTAAGAGTTCCAAAGAAGGGGGACTCTAAGAAGTGAGCATCAACCTGTCACAGTAAATAGACACTAGTATCAGGGAGCCCTCAACTGGCCAATTAGAGATATGAGCATGTGACAAAAGTGAGGATGGAAGGTTAGTGGAAGGAGAAGCAGGAGAGGGAAGGGATAGATGGCAAAGACAAAGAAACCCTATCTTCTGTTTGGGAGTCAATTGCTCACACTACACACAGACACAGACATACAGACATATATCTCTCCCCACCAAACACACACATACACAAAGAGATGAGACTGACGCAACAATGAGCTCTCAGTGACAGTAGGTTCCACTGATTCTTTGGGGCTCTTACCAAACCCATCATTGGGACACTGCACACTAGGTGAGAAGCCTGAGGTAGGACTGGGCTTAGCCAAGGACACTGCAAGACCAGCAATTCGACTGGTTCTCCCTTTCAGCTTCTCCATCACCTTCCTAGAACAGGGAGAGAATGACACGAAGGAAGATAGGAAGGTTATCGGGCAGCCCAATATCCTGCCTCCAAGGATGGAAACAAATGGGGAATTAAGAGAATCAAACTGTTGACTCTTTTTTTGCCTTTTCAGTCTCTAACTTCTAAGAGGACGATGACCCAATCTGAGCTCAGAGTTTAATCTCATCGACCCTGTGTCTGAGGGCCCTGCACACCCCTTCTCCCTCCCCTGGGGTCCTTACTCACTACAGCTCCACTTATACAGTCACTGAGATCATTCCTTTTGACAGTGCATCTTTCCTTAAGGTGCACCCCACCCCCTGTCCTGATCAGACCAAAGAAGCCAAGGGAAGTTTTCACTCACAAGTGTGAGAACTTTTCACTGAATATCCCCCTCTCTGCATGCAGTTTCCAGCAGATACACCCAGTTCTTACCTGGTAAAGAGTGTGCCCTCCAGCAGAACCACGTAAGGGGGGTTGGGGCCATCGGTCAACACCCACTGCAGATCCTCCTCTTTCTCCACTACATGGATAACTCCTGTATCCCCACTAATGGAAGCTAGCAGGACAGAATGGGTCGTATTAAAGCTTCCACAGTTGACAATTCTAGTTTGCCTCATTGATACTGCAGAGCACCTGTTCCCAAACATGTCACACAAGACATTTGGGTTAATGCAGCCACATTCAGACTTGAATTAAAGAGCTGAAAGGCCCCTGTTTCACTTGAGGGGATGGAGGGCAAGAGTCTCCTAAGGAGGCCTGTTCATTAAAGGTCAGAAAGGTTCTACAATCTTCATTTTCTTGCCCTCTTCCCTCAATCTCATTTAGCCATTTATATAAGATTCTAGGACAACAGACATAAAATGTTCAAACCTGTATTTTCTATAGAAAATGGCCAGCTCTAAATCTCTAGCTCACCACCCTACCACTGAATCTTCCTTAGTGAAAACATGCGAAGACGTCATTGGCCTCAGCAACCTCCCTAGATCTCCATTCCTTTGTCCTATTTAAGAATAGCTTTGCTTCTCTTTGCCCAGTTTTAGGTCAAGTTTATCAAGAACTTTGAGGCCACCAGAACAGAGTTTCCCAACTGAGGGGCCTTACGTGGATTAGAGATGTACTGATGATTACCCTCATTTTGGGGGACCTAGGGTTTCCAAAGACCCTAGGCTGGTAACCCCCAGCCAGGAGCAGGCTCACCCATTACCCCAGGATGCCCTACAAATATCATCCATTTCATTGTATGCACCAGAATGCCATTTTTTATGTGTCTCATGACATGACAAAGGTTGGGAAGCACCACACTAGAGAATGGATGACCCACAATCCAGAATGCCTTGAGTTCCACATAGCAATACCCTTTAGGTCCCTAGTGTTCTATGTAGAGACACTATTAGGTCTCCTCATGAGACATCTCACTGAAAATTGGATGTGTTATTCATAAATTGTTTTATAGCAGTTCTCAACCCTGGCTATGTATCAGATCACTTTGGAGTTTTAAAACAGAGATACTTGGGCTTTTCCTCAGATCTACTAAATTAAAATCACTAAAGGTGAGGCCCAAGTATGTGTAATTTCAAAGCATATCACATGTGGTTCATTATTATATACAGCCAGGAATGAGAATTATGCCTATAGACCAAGGCACCAAAATACCTGTAACATGCACGAGGCAAAAACCATAAGCACTTTCAAAGTGTCAGCCTGGTATTTTATCCCATGAGATCTAGTAAAATCTAGACATGGATACTATATATAAGACATTCAACTGTGTTTTATATACAGTAAATACTTATATTTATGTTGATAGTGACAATACTAATATATAGAGGCATATCAGACTCTGAAATAACAACAGTAAAGATATCCCTACCAATAACAGTTCTAAGTAAAACAAAAGACAATAGTCTTTTCCATAGCATTTAAATCATGAGAAAAAAAACAGCTACCCTACAAATAAAACATACATAATTTCAAGGAGGATAGGAAGAGGACAAGCTATGACAATGAACTTAAAAAACCTGGATTCTAATCTGTGTCCCAATGTGTGACTATGTAGTCGTAAATAACTTGCTTACTTTCTCTGGGGCTTCAATGAGAAGTTTATTCCCCCCACCTCCACCCCATTTATCTCATACTATCGGGCACATTAAAAAAGGGAAGAAAGGAGAGAACTAAAAGAGACCTACAAAACCCTCAGAGCACTTTTAAAAGATCCAACAGAAACAGAGCATAATCTGAAAATTAAATCTGAGTCTCTTTCTCCTTAATTTTATCATGCTAGCAACCCTAATTAAAGGTGTATCTTGCTTAGGAAAGACAGATATGATGAAGAAAGGCTTATAAATGAGTAGGCTAAAAAGGAAACAAATCTTAATGAGGAAGTGGCCAGAGTCCAGCCCCTCCCCACTTGTTTCTTTGCACTGGCACTGGGCTCTACTACTGCTCTGCTTCCCACAGGGCTGCTTTAAGAACACACAGCAGAATGACTCATCCCCAAATGTGATATCTTGGGAGGCCAGCTCCAGGAGGATGGGGTTCTATCTTTTGCACTACAGTGAGGTTCTAGCAAGACCAGCAGTTTGATCTTAGCCCACAGTGAATCTGCTCCCCTCTATCCACAAACTCAGTTTAAGTACTAAGTCCAACAGCCCTGGCCTGATAGCTTGGTTGAGTAAAGCAGTCCCAATAAACAGAGGTTGTGGGTTTGATCCCCAGTCAGGGCACACAGAGGTACAGATCAAATTTCTCTCTCTCTCTCTCTCTCTGCCCCACCTCATTCTCTCTCTAAAATTTAAAAAACAAAAAACCTAAGTCCAAAATCATTTGGAACCAGTTAACCTACTCCCAGCACCTCCTATAGCAGAGACCTGGGACAATGAACATAGAGTACAGCTCAGGAAACACTGGGTAGAAAAGTAGTAACTCAGCCTGACCTGTGGTGACGCAGTGGGTTAAGTGTCAACCTGGAAACGCTGAGGTTGCCGGTTCAAAACCCTGGGCTTGCCTAGTCAAGGCACATATGGGAGTTGATGCTTCCTGCTTCTCCCCCCTTCTCTCTCTCTCTCTCTCTCTCTCTCTCCTCTCTCTATAATGAATAAAATCTTAAGGAAAAAAAAGTAGTAACTGCCACCTTCAGCAAGTCCTTCACTCATCAATGTTCCATTTCTCTCCTACAAAATTGGAAAATCACACAGTACTGCTAAAATTACACTACTTACTCAGCATAACCAATAAAGATCTACTATTAGTAGTCTCACTTTTAGCCTCTGTACAGGTATGTGCTAACTGTTTTTATAACAGTAAACTGAAATTCTGAGGTGATCAATTTGATGATGAAGAAACCAAGATCTGATTGTGTTTCCTGCAAAACTACATTCTGACTGAGCTACTTACTATCCATAGAACAAAATCTGAAGATGGCCAGTTAAGCAGAAAAGGAACTGGGATTCACTCTTTAGACCGCAACTTTTTCTCCCTTTCATAGTTTTATAACCATGCTGTCATGGTACTCTCTTCTGGAACACATTTGCAATGCATGAAGACAAATCCAAATGCTTTACTAATCTCTCTTGCAATTTTAGGGTTTTCTCAATGCCTTCTCTTCAAACAGTTTATTGCCTTTAAAAAGCCCATTTTGGTTCAAAAAAGAGCATTCAGAGTACAGGTGATGACTGGACTGCATAGAATATACAGCTTTCTAGAAAAGATCAGTTTTCTACTTAACTTACTGAGCGGTTAAAAGTCCTAGCTTTGGCCTGACCTGTGGTGGCGCAGTGGATAAAGCGTCGACCTGGAAATGCTGAGGTCGCCGGTTCGAAACCCTGGGCTTGCCTGGTCAAGGCACATATGGAAGTTGATGCTTCCAGCTCCTCCCCACCTTCTCTCTCTCTGTCTCTCTCTCTTCCTTTCTCTCTCCTCTCTAAAATGAATAAATAAAATAAAATTAAAAATTAAAAAAAAAAAAGTCCTAGCTTAGCCTGACCAGGTGGTGACGCAGTGGATAGAGCGTTGGACTGGGATGCAGAAGACCCAGGTTCAAGACCCCGAGGTTGCCAACTTAAGTGTGGGCTCATCTGGTTTGAGCAAAAGCTCACCAGCTTAGACCCAAGATCGCTGGCTCGAGCAAGGGGTTACTCCATCTGCTGAAGGCCCGCGGTCAAGGCACATATGAGAAAGCAATCAATGAACAACTAAGGTGTCGCAATGTACAACGAAAAACTAATAATTGATGCTTCTCATCTCTCCATTCCTGTCTGTCTGTCCCTGTCTATTCCTCTCTCTGACTCTCTGCCTCTGTTAAAAAAAAAAAAAAGTCCTAGCTTAGAACCTAGACCACTAGGACTTAAATCCTGGTTTCATAATTTAATAGCAAGGTGATCTTGGAAAAGTTACTCAACTTCTCTAAGTCTCAGTTTCATCATTTGTGAAATGAGATAATAATAGTAGCTATATCATGGGGATTAAATGAGATGCATATTTAAGAAGATTAGTAAACAGTATTTATTAAATGTTAGTTCTTCCTAATTATCTTGCCTGGCTTGACAAATGGTTATCTATCAGCTCCTACCCACATAGCTTAATTTGTGTGCTGAAACTCCAAAGCAGGACTCGGATCTTTATATATAGGGCATAGACTGAAATATCAACAGTCACAAACACAAATCCCAACCTCAACTCACAATGGCAGCCAATCTGATGAGTGGCATTGAGCAGACGGACACAGGGAGCTGTTTTATTTAAGGGGATGTAGATCTTCCTCTCCACTGAGTTTCCACTGCACAAACCTAATCATAAAATAAAAAGTGTTAGGAAAAATTGAGAGATGATAGTACTAGCCTCTATCTTGTCATTAGCTCACTGTATGGCTTGGCCATTTCATACTTTCTGAAATGGGAGTAATGTCCACTCTTCTCATTTCTTAGGCACCTTATTGGAACATATAAATGGACCCAGCTGTGTGCCTCAAAGGTTTATTACAAATTCTACATAGAGCAACTGACAGTGAAACTAAAAGAGAGAAAACTTCATTTGTCAAAGGGAAAGTATTTAACCTCAGATGTACCGGTGTCTGGTTGCATTGGTGACCACACTTCTACTTTTCTAGCCTGTATATACATTATTAATTAGTTAATAAAAGGAGTTCCAGTCTAATAATATAAATTGCAATTTTAAAAACCTGAGATATTTTTCTAGGAGTCTGAACAAAATCGGGAGAAAACTTATGCCACACACTTGTCAGTAAATCTATCGTCCGTAGCTCATTTGTGTTTGCTCAGTGTGGGGCGGCTACAGTTTCTCCTTTGGGGATCTTTGAAATCAGTGTGAATTTAGGGGACGGTATGGTCGTGGTTATATACATTTTAAAGCTTGACAAACTAAAAATCCATATAGCATTGTAAATGCCTGAAGTTCCTTGAATCGTTACTTCCCAGCCTGAACAGTTAAGAGTACCCATATCCTACTTTTGTCTCATAATACTGATGAGACAAACTGAGGCAAAGCACAGGAACGCGGTTTTATGGTGAAATCAACAAAGGAAGAAACGGGGAATCTACTTTCCTAATAAGTGCTGCCCTGCCTCCACAGAACGAGGCTGCTTTCATCCTGAAATGCCTAAACGCGTGGGGGAGAAAGCTCAACTGACACCTGTCCTTTCTGATTGTGGGTGGGGTGGCTGCAGCTCTGGGGAAAATGAGGCATCCTGATAAAGTGGGAGAGAGTCCAGGAGGAGGTCTGGAGATGGAAATGGGGCGACCCGACGTGCCATGGCAGAAAGGGGACCTTCAGCTCCAGGTAAAGGAGGAACTTCTGTCGTGGGAACGAAAGAGAAAGAGGATTTACAGGGTGGGAGGATAGAGGAGCAGCGGGAACCAGAAGGGAGACGGCGGCGCTCGCGGCTAGGCTGACCCGGCGGGTTCTCCTCACAGAGTGGAGCTCATGGGTGGGGGTAGGCCTCACCTGCCAGGAGAATGCAGAAAGACAGAAGGTGAAGAAGACCCTGACTTTCCAGGTCAGCCACAGAGCCGTCTCTTGCCGTGGCCATCTTGTCTCTCCGCGGAGCGGAAGCTTCTGTTTCTCTTCTGTCCGACAGCGGCCTCTCTAGCCCCTCCCTGGCGCGGTCTCGGTATCCCGGAGCTCCAGGGGCCGGAAGTTCGTGTCCGGAGGAGCTTCCGGGAGTCGCGGCTGAGGGCGGCTGACGTGGAGGCTGGTGTAGGACCTCGGAGCGTTAGGCCTGAAAGATGCTAACCAAATTCGAGACCAAGAGCGCGCGAGTCAAAGGTAGTGGAGTAGGGGGCCTGTAGCAGGGGGGCTGGATGTCAGGGGCGGCAATGTCACGGGGGAAGGGAGAGAGGATAGACGTGTGGGCCGAATTGGCCCCCGGTACGAACCCGGAGGAAAGGGGGCAGGAGGGAGGTTAGACATGGTGGGCCGTTGTCCAACTGATTCTTGTTTAGCTTGTCCTCGCGGTTTGATATACCTATAGTGGTTCCCACACTTGAGGAGCTCCCTTAGGCCCATTGTTTATTCTTTCCCTCCCCCTCCTCACCTGGGATTGTGTTCAGCTTCCAAAGCCTTCTGACTTATTGCCTTTTTGATGACTGTGTTGTAGGGAGTGTCCCGGGAGAATTGAGTGTCGCCCCCTGCCATTCTATCCATGTCAGTAGCTTTTTCAGAGAGGAGCAGTGGTTGCCACACTTAAGGAGGCCGTGGCTGCACCAGATCTACATCGAGTGCCTCCACTGGCCTTTATTTTCGACCTGGAAACAGGACATAGAGGCCTGTAACCCCAGTAAAGTCTGAGCTTCATAAAGTTTCCAGAAAGCCCAGTTAAATTTGAATTTCAGATAAACAATGAATAATTTTTCTGTATTGTTTATCTGAAATTCAAATTTAACTGGGCATCTTTGTTTCTTAAATATGGCAAACCTAGAGCTTGAGTATCAGCATGAGGTGGAGGGCAGATGAGTGAAATTGTAGCAGTACTCTTCAGAGCGTTAGAATGGGAAAAACAGGGAAGTGTGGTCTTCTGAAATTTGCAAAAAAAACTATGTGTCTTGAATACATATATGTATTTTAAAGAGAAGAAAGAGAGAGAAAGGGGGTGGGAGAAGAGCAGGAAGCATCAACACATAGTTGTTTCTCGAATGTGCCTTCACCAGGCAAGCCCAGCCTTCCAGGTTGACACTCTGTCCACTGCACCACCACAGGTCAGAACTTGGCCTTTGGAGACAGCTGGGCTTGCTTTGGAATGCTGAAACATCCATTACCAAGGTATATGTCCTTGGATGACTTAAAATTTTAAAGCTCTATTTCCTCATCTGTAAAATATGAATAACATTCTTTTATAGAGATAATTAAAATGAGAAAGTGTATGGAAAGTGCTTATTACAGTGCATGGCACAGACTCATAGAGGCCATTTTTAATAATAAATAATGAGCAATTCTAAGCCTTGTGGAAATGTGATCATGACAAGTAGCATTAAGAATCCCTGAGTGGTTTGAGCAAGGAGTGGTGTAGTAGACAGAACATTGGCCTGGGATTCAGAGGACCCAGTTTCAAAACCCTGAGGTTGCTGGCTTTAGCCCAAAGGTTGCTGGCTTGAAGCCCAAGATCGCTGGCTTGAGCAAGGGGCCGCTGGCTCAGCTAGAACTCCCCACCTCCCATCAAGACACGAGAAAGGAATCAATGAACAACTAAAGTCCCACAACTATGAGTTGATGCTTCTCGTCTCTCTCCCTCCGTCTCTTTGTCCATCTCTGTCTCACTTAAATAAATAAGTAAAAATATACACCTCACTGTATACCTAAAACTAATAATGTTGAGTGTAAACTAGTTTTTAAAGAGAAAAAAAATAGATCTTGATAAAATTTTAAGGAAGAATAAAACAAACAAAAATAGAAAATATTATACATCTTACTAGTAATGAAAGAAATGTGAAAAAGAAAGTGAAATTACCTTTATTTTTGGCCTTAGTAAAATAAAAAAAAGTTAACTGCTAACATCCCATGTTGGCCAACATGTGCAAAATGAGTACCTTTAGAAAACAACTATATTTTCATGGTGTTTTCTTTTTTCTTTTTGTGTGTGTGTGAGAGAGAATGAGAGAGAATGAGATTGAGTGGTGGGGCAGACAGGAAGGGAGAGAGTTCAGAAACATCATTAACATGTAATTGTAGCACTTTAGTTGTTCATTGGTTGCTTTCTCATACATGCCTTGACCAGGGAACCCCCGCTGAGCCAGTGACCACTTCCTCAAGCCGGTGACCTCAGGGTTTCAAACCTGGGTCTTCAGGGTCCTGCGTTGACGCTCTATCCACTGCACCACCAACTGGTCAGGCTTGGTCTTGTATTCTGATAGAAAAGTGGGGGAAAGCTTTAATGCCCATGTTAGAATAAATTGTTAGATGGTACATTTATACCTTTGGGTTGTTAAAAAGAAGGAGGTTTTGTTTATATGTACTTAAATGTAATGAGATCCATGATGTATAGTTAAGTAATGAAAGAAGTTTGCAGGAAAACATTGTTATCTCCATTTTCATAAAGTGTTATGGTCTGCATTAAAAATTTGAAAGGTGCCTGACCAGGTGGTGGCGCAGTGGATAGAGCGTCAGACTGGGATGCAGAGGACCCGGGTTCGAGACCCCCAAGGTCACCAGCTTGAGTGCGGGCTCATCTGGTTTGAGGAGAAAGCCCACCAGCTTGGACCCAAGGTTGCTGGCTCCAGCAAGGGGTTACTCGGTCTGCTGAAGGCCCGTGGTCAAGGCAAATATGAGAAAGCAATCAATGAACAACTAAGGTGTTGCAACGCGCAATGAAAAACTAATGATTGATGCTTCTCATCTCTCTCTGTTCCTGTCTGCCTGTCCCTGTCTATCCCTCTCTCTGACTCACTCTCTGTCTCTGTTAAATAAATAAATAAATAAAATTTGAAAGGTTATACTCCAAACTGTTAGCAGTTGTCACTTTGTTAAACTTTCATTTCAAGTCACAATGGAGTAATAGAGACCAGAGTTACCTTCCCACCTTAAACAGCTACACAAAATGTAAAAAACAACAAAATTTATAAAACAAGGGATTTCAGACATTGGGTGACAGGCAGTATAGGACAGTAATACCTGAAAGAAGGGTATAAACAAGGTGAGTTCTATGATTGTCTTTAGGTTACGACCAGGAGTTTCCAGGCTGCGGTAGAGGGAGGGAGGAAGAGCCTTGTGGTCTCACTGAGGAGAATAAGAGTTTAGATTTCAGGGAAGCCAAGACAGCTAGAATTTGCTGGCCAAAATACCAGAGAAGAGGGAGGTGCTCAAAGAACACTGGAGTTCCATAGGGAATCCCCTTGGGCCTTTGAATGCTAATTTATGTGAGGAAAGAACTCAAAGCCTGGAAAAGAGCCACAGGAGAAATAAAGACAGAACACTCTGGAGCTCACATACGGCTGGGAATATTTTGTATTCCTACTAGGCAGATGGAAAGACCCCCTAATGCTTCCGAGCATCATACAGAGACCTAAGAATATTGCCTTAATATTGCCAGACTAGACCTACGCTGAAGGCTGCTGTGGACCCCCCAACACAACTTAAAAGCAAGCCTCGAAAGGATCAATTGATTCCAAATAACTTAATTGCATCCTAAAACAAGGCCAACAATATTTAAAGTAATATAACAAAAATCCAGCACCTCATAACAAATTCACAATGTCTAGCATCTAGTGAATGAGTAAGTGAACCTAAGATTAACCTAAGCTGTTCCTTTTTCTAGGTTTTTATAAAGATTTTTTTTATATATATATGAGAGAGAGAGAAACACCTATGTGTTCCTGCATGTGCCCCAACCAGGAGTCGAATCAACAATCTGTACTTCCGGACAATCCTCTAACCCAGTGATTTTCAACCTTTTTTTTTTTCATGGCACAAACACACACTAATTACTAAGGTCAGTGCCCCTGACTAAATACAACCATTTTCATCTCATGGCACAAATAAATTAGTTACTAAGGAAGAAGAGGTCAGGCCTCTTTTTCTTTAGTAATTAGTTTATGAGTACGTGAGAAACAAAGGTTGAAAATCACTGCTGAGCTATCTGGCCAGGGCAAAGCTGTTCCTTTTTCTTTTCAGAATTAGTAGGAAGTGATGTTGTAGGGATTACTTAGCTCATTAGATCATTTTCTGCTTTTTTATTCCAGGGCTCAGTTTTCACCCCAAAAGACCCTGGATCCTGACCAGCTTACACAATGGGGTCATCCAGTTATGGGACTATAGGATGTGTACCCTCATTGACAAATTTGATGAACATGATGGTAAGATAATAGTTTCTAGGAGGAAATTAAAGATGTAAGAATTTATTGTCAAGTGATTAAGCCTTGTTTGATATTTGCCTTTAAGATTTAAGAATGTGAAAGGGATAGAACTGAGAAATCCTGAATAAGAATCACTTGGAGATTAGGAAGCATAATTCTCTTTAAATATATATTGCCTGCCTTCTTTCCCAGGTCCAGTTCGAGGCATTGACTTCCATAAGCAGCAGCCACTGTTTGTCTCTGGAGGAGATGACTATAAGATTAAGGTATAGAAGATCTGTCATTACTGGAAGTAAAGGACAAGGGATGTGGGGTTTGGGGATTATGGAAGGGACAAAAAAGCAGTAGTAAATCTTACTCATACAGAGCTCATGCTTTTAACATTATCTAGAACATTTATTCAGCAATACTTATTGAATGCTTACTGTGTACTGGGCACTCTTATTTTTTGAAATTCAAAAATAAATAAAAAGTGGTCTCTGGTCTTAAGGAGCTTTTATTTTAAGAGAAGAGATAAATATATACCCAAATAATAGCTATATAGTTTAGTGAATAATACAATAGAGAGATAACCAAAATGAAATAGGGAAGGGGAATTTAAGTACAAAGACAAAAATGCATGGTGTAGCCGGATGCATTGGAGACACTAATTTGTTTTTGTGTGGATAAAACCTGGAGAAAAGGTGAGAGAAAGGAATGATTTTAGCACTGTTCTGTGAAGTGATCATGAAGTTTGCAGTGCTCAGGAGTTTGGATGTTATACCAAGAACAAGGAGCCATTGAAGGGGTTTAAATAGAGGGGTGATATCAGATTCACACTTTTTTTTTTAATATTTTTTTATTTATTGATTTTAGAGAGAGGAGAAAGAGAGAGAGAAAGGATGGGGGGGGACAGGAAGCATCAACTTGCTTCTTGTATGTGCCTTGACTGGGCAAGCCCAGGGTTTCGAACCTACAACTTCAGTGTTCCAGGTTGATGCTTTATCCACTGCGCCACCACAGGTCAGGCCACTTTTTTTTTTTAAAGATTTCTTGGGTGGTAGTATAGAGAAAAGATTGGATAAATTGAACCAGACTGGAAACACAGATTTCAGTTAGAAGACTGTTGTGTAAGTCTATGAATTTGGGCAGTAGTATTCAAAATGGAGTGAAAGGTCAATGTGAACACTCAAGGAAATGATTCAGTAAATCTGCTGCATGGATGTTGGAGGAATGTTAAGGGAAAATAAGTGAGATTACTCTGTATTTCATGCTTCTAGTTTAGGTCACTGGGTAGAAAGGATACCATTGACTAGAAGGAAAAATAAGAGAAGATAAAATTTTCTGAAGTGGCAGAGGATGGTGTCTTAGTCTGTTTGGACTACTATCACAAAATACCACAAACTGGGTGGCTGATAAACAACAGAAATTTATTCCTCAACGTTATGAGGGCTGGAGGTCCAATATCAGGATGCCAGCATGGTTGGGTCTGATGAAGGTCCTCTTCTGGGTAGCAGACTGCTGACTTCTCATTGTGTACTTACATGGTGGAGTAGAGCAAGGGATCTTTGGAGTCTCTTACAAGGACACTAATCCTATTAATTAGGGCTCCACCCTTATGACCTAAGCACCTCTTAAAGTTCTTACCTTCTAATACCATTATATTGGGCATTAAGATTTCAACGTGTGAATTTTGGGGAGGACACAGATGGGAAATGTATACTATTTTGGCTCTAATGTGTTTGAGGTACCTAGTGGAGATATGTCTGCCCCGGAGTTATATTTGGGAGTTGTCATCATGAAGGAGAGAGCCAAGGCAAAAGCAGTTACAACATATCACTCGAGAATTATGTCGAATGAGAAAACAAACTCATTTCAAAGATAGAGGAGGTAGAGATAGTATAGGAAAGTGATTTGAGAGGTTGGAGATGAACCAAGAGGTAGAAGCAGAGACCTCAGAGACCTCTTGGATGCAAAGGAAGGGCAGAATTTTGGGAAGGAGAAAGTGGTCAGAATGAGATAAAGACCAAATAACCTTTGGATTGCTTATTTAGCAGGGCATTAGTGATCTTAGCAACTTCAATGTGAAGTGAGGAAGCAGAGACAGAATATAGGCAATTCTTTGAAGAAGCTTGACTTTGATAAAGACAAAAGTTGGAGTCAGAGACTTTGAACCTGTATTTCTTTTAAAAATCAAAATATTTTTGAAAAGGAGTTATCTTCCACTTAATGTGAAGTGTCCAGAAGAAGCAAATCTATAAAGCAGAAAGTAGAGTAGTGGTTGTCTAGGATTGGTAGGGGCAATGGTTGGAAAGAAATGGGAAATGAGTGACTGCAGATGGGTATAGTTTTCTTTTGGGGGTGATAAACTGTCCTAAAATTGATTGTCGTGATGGTTGCTTAATTATGAATGTACTAAAAACCATTGAATTCTATACTTTAAAATAGGTGAATTGTATGGGATTTGAATTAATTTCAATAAACCTGTTATGAAATAAAGGAATTGTTTTAATTCATATTTCTTTGATGAAACGGGAGTATCTAGAAAAGTCACATTTATGAATCATTATATTGTTTACTATATCCAGATTTACAAAGAGTAAAATAGGAAGCCCAAAAAATGGTTAGAATCTAAAAAACAACCCTGTGGGTCTTTAAGGATTAAGAATTCTGGAATTTGATAGAGGACTAGGAAGGAGCTATAAAGGAGCCAAGACAGTTTGAGGCTACATATATGACAGTTTAAAACACTGAACTCACCTGACCAGGCGATGGCTCAGTGGATAGAGCGTCGAACTGGGATGTGGAGAACCCAGATTCGAGACCCCAAGGTCACCAGCTTGAGCGTGGGCTCAACTGGTTTGAGCAAAGCTCACCAGTTTGGACCCAAGGTCGCTGGCTCGAGCAAGGGGTTACTCGGTCTGCTGAAGGCCCGCGGTCAAGGCACATATGAGAAAGCAACATATGAGGTGTCCCAACGAAAAACTGATGATTGATGCTTCTCATCTCTCTCTGTTCCTATCTGTCTGCCCCTGTCTATTCCTCTCTCTGACTCTCTCTCTGTCTCTGTAAAAAAATAAAAAAAAATTAAAAAAAAACCCACTGAACTCTATAAAGGGGGAAAAGTCTAATTACAGAATAGTATTTGTGGTATGACCTAATTTTTGTGTGAAACTCCAGCTCTGCTGTATGTACGTATGTATATTTGCTTATAGATGATTTAACAGATGAAGGTATACTTCTACTTTTCATGTTATTTACCTTCTCTCAATTCTCCATGTACCTGCTGAGCATCTACTAAGTGTTAGCCACTGCATTATGTGCAGGAGCAGTGGTCCCCAACCCCCGGGCCGCGATCTGGTACCGGTCTGCAGAGAAAGAATAAATAACTTACATTATTTCTTTTTTATTTATATTTAAGTCTGAATGATGTTTTATTTTTTTAAAATGACCAGATTCCCTCTGTTATATCCGTCTAAGACTTACTCTTGACGCTTGTCTCAGTCACGTGCTACATTTATCCGTCCCACCCTAAAGGCCAGTCTGAAAATATTTTCTGACATTAAACCAGTCCGTGGCCCAGTAAAGGTTGGGACCACTGTGCTAGAGGAATCTTGTTGAGCATCATGGACATGGACCCTGTCTCTAGGAAGCTTATATTCTTGCTCGTACCATCATGTTTTGGGTTTGAATTTTGTAACTTATAAAAATAAATGTTTTAATTTTAAGTTAAAAAGTAGTAACAAGCTGGTCCAGAGAGATCATAAACAAGTATTTTTTAAAATATTTTATTTCTTGATTGTAGAGAAGAGAAAGAGGAAGAGAGGGGGTGGGATGGTGGAGAGGAGCAGGAAGCACCAACTCACAGTTGCTTCTTGCATGTGCCTTGACCTGGCCAGCCAGGGTCTTAATCCAGCGACCTCAGCATTCCAGGCCACCACAGACCAGGCAAACAAGTATTAAATGTTAAAAACATAAAAATAAAGCATATTACCTCTCATTTTTGTCCTTTTTGGGGAGGTTTTAGATGGGGAGCATGAGTTGTCTTAAAGTTACAGTCCTGACTTTAGTGTCTTCAGTTGTTCCCATTGATGCCTGAAAGTTTGGTAGTTACATCAACTTTATATCTGAACACGAGTTTCTCTGTTTTGCTCAGCCTGAGAGCAATGTGGTATTTTCCATACTAATGAATTAAAGTCTATTTGCATGGTAGGTGAGTATAGATCATGAATATATTGGCATCATTGGCCACCAAGTTAAGAATCTTAAGAGATGATGATATATATTATTTCCTTTGGTGTTGTTATTTATCCTACTTTTTTTTTAAGCCTGAGCTAAAATGATCTGTAGAGTACTAAGCAATCTGTATTAAAGCTGAGAACAATTATGCAGTAGAAAGAAGAGCTTCAAGTTAAGCCTGGAAGCATCTTGTCTCCTGTTACTGTATGGAGATGGTTTCTCCCCAAAGAAAGGAAAAAATTTTTCCCATAGTTTTAGCTTTAGGTTTTCTCTAGCTTTGCTCTTTTTTTCCCTCCATATGTTATTTGGTCTTACTTCCCTCCCTGTTTAAACAAGACTTCCCATCTTGGCCCTGGCCAGTTGGCTCAGTGGTAGAGCATCAACCCGGTGTGTGAATGTCCTGAGTTCGATTCCCAGTGAGGGCACACAGGAGAAGTGCCATCTGCCTCTTCACCCTTTCCCTTCTCCTTTCTCTCTCTCTCTCTCTCTCTCTCTCTCTCTCTCTTCTCCTCCTGCAGCCAAGGCTCCATTGGAGCAAAGTTGGCCCAGGCGCTAAGGATGGCTCCAATGCTTCCACCTCAGGCGCTAGAATAGCTCTGGTTGCAACAGAGCAACGCCCCAGATGGGCAGAGCATCGCCCCCTGGTGGGCATGCCGGGTGGATCCCAGTCAGACGCATGCAGGAATCTGTCTCTGCCTCCCTGCCTCTCACTTCAGAAAAATACAAATAAATAAACAAACAAACAAGACTCCCCAGCAAGACTTTCTGCTTATTTAGAAGTGCACAAATATAAATTTAAACTTGTTTGTTAAGAAACCTGAGTCTTTTAGAGGTTCAAGGCTCTCAGGTTCTACTCCTTAGCTATATTTCTTTTTTTGCAGGTTTGGAATTACAAGCTTCGGCGTTGTCTCTTCACATTGCTAGGGCACTTAGACTACATACGTACCACATTTTTTCATCATGTAAGTAGCCATGGTGCCTTTCCTTTTAGAGCATTTTCAGTTTCCCTGTGGGAGTCATCTTCTTGTTCCTCAAGAACCCATACATTGATAACAGAATTATGTTATTGGAGTGATTCTTCTAGGATCTCTGTTATGTTGACCTTCCTGCTTTGTTTGCTTCTGTAAAAAAAACTTAGGGTTAAATTGAATTAAATCAAGAGCAGCATTCCCTTTACTAATATATCTGAGATGTTAGACAATAGAATGCTCCCTCCAAAGAGAGAAGTGATTACAGGAGCTAGAAGAAACACTTGTTTAATGTTCTAACCCTTCATCTGGAATATCTTTCAGGAATATCCTTGGATTTTGAGTGCCTCAGATGATCAGACCATCCGAGTGTGGAACTGGCAGTCTAGAACCTGTGTCTGGTAAAGCAGGAAACAGAGGGATCAAAAAGTGTCTTCATTCTTCTTAGTGTTTTTATAATCAATTTATCTTTAGAATAATCATCTCCCTCCCCCAATGAACAGTGTCTGCTGATTAGTAACTGATTGTACTTGTAAGATGCTTTTACATATAAAATGATAACTATAAAAGCAATTTTGTGAGTTATATACAAATCTGGATTTTCTGATCATTTCTTACCAGAGATAGGAGGTCATATAGCTAAGTTTTTAGACCAAAACCTTTATTGGATTTCAGTTCTGTACTTGTGAAACCTGACTGAACATATAGACCTCTTTCTTGCTTTGTGTTTGGCCTTGAGCTTTCCATGAAGATATAAGGATCATTTAAAATGATGCTCCTTATGAGGGATATTTCACTCAAATTTAACAATTTCCAGTATGAATTACTAAGATTCCATTTGATATTTTAATATGTCTTTAAGAGGATAGGTGTGCTATCTCAGTTCTCTTGGAATCAATAATATCAAATTCTAGAGCATTGGAGGTAAGAAGAGAGCTATTGTTAAAACAGCTGAACTTGCTTACTATTATTAGTTCTGAATTGTTAGCTGACTTGTCTTTGCCTTGATGAAAGTATAATTGGATTGGCATCTGTTGAATATGGAGAATGTATTTAGCATGTAGGAGTCTGGTGATTCCTGTCTCTAATTTGATATTGTCTTTCTTTTTTCTTCTTGCAGTGTTTTAACAGGGCACAACCATTATGTAATGTGTGCTCAGTTCCACCCCTCAGAGGACCTGGTTGTATCAGCCAGCTTGGACCAGACTGTGCGTGTTTGGGATATTTCTGGTGAGCTGCCCAAGTGCAGGGGAAAACGTAATTATGTCTGGCACAAAACGTCAATTGCTTAAAATGTTCTGAGGGCAGTTGGCTTAGCACAGGAAAATTTAGACTATTCTCTTCTCATATAATAACATTTTGTTTCTGAGGATATTAAATCTGATATGATGGTCTTCGTGGTAGAGGTATTTCCTAAGAAAAATGGTTCTAGAAAATTATTCAATATGAAGAAAATTGTACTTTTTAGTTGGATCAGTTTTAGTTAAAATCTATATACCATTGGCAGTGTTTGATTAAGAGTCAAGCTTTACACTAAAATTTGTTTTTAAATCTTTGCCAAAACAATTTTGGGGAATAAATTAGAACAGGGAAACAGAACTCATGGATCCTGTGGCCTCTTTTAGAAATAGGAAACTCACCCTGGCCAGTTGGCTCAGTGGTAGAGCATTGGCCCAGTATGTGGATGTCCCAGTTTGGTCAGGGCACACAGGAGACGCAACCATCTGCTTTGCCACCCCTTCCCCTTGTCTCTCTTTTTTCTCTCTCCCCTTCCTGCAGCCATGGCTCAAAAGGTTCGAGCAAGTTGGACCCGGGTGCTGAGGATGGCTCCATGGCCTGGTTTCAGGTGCTAAAATATAGTTCAGTTGCCAAGAACAGAACAACAGCCTCAGATGGGCAGAGCATCGCCCAGTAGGGGGCTTGCTGGGTGGATTCCTGTCGGTGCATATACAGGAGTCTGTCTCTCTGCCTCCGTGCTTCTCACTTAATTAAAAAAAAGAAAGAAAGAAATAGGAAAATCTTTTATGTTTCTTTTAGTGTAAGGAACATGGGCAGGTGCAATGGGGGTGGGGGATTGTGGTATGTCCAGAATACCTTATACTATTAGAATAGACTTCTAGGACTAGAAACTAAAATAACTTACAGATTTTAGATAGTTGGGATAATCTCTTTTTTCACAGTTGATACAGTTTAATTTTGTGATAGGGTTTGTTTTTTTATTAGGGAGAAAGGCAGATGGACAGACAGGGACAGAAACAGACAGGAAAAGAGATGAGAAGCATCATTTCTTTGTTGTGACACCTTAGTTGTTCATTGATTGCTTTCTCATATGTACCTTGACGGAGGGGCTTCAGCCGAGCCAGTGACCTTGGGCTTCAAGCTAGCGAACTTTGAGCTCAAGCCAGTGACCATGGGTCATGTTTGTGCATGGTGTGTATCAAACTGGTCCATTCTGAGAGTGTCTTTTCCTCCCTCTGGGTTTGAGTAGCTGCTATAGAAGTTTTCTATCTGTTGTTCAGTCCTACTGAGTGACTTGTCAAAGGCTCAAACATTTCTCCTCTAAGTATCTTTTCACTGCTTGTCAATATTCATCTGTCTGTATTTGCCCTTCCCCTTTTCCTGGATCATTACAAGCAAGTGCAACAAAGGCTTCCGCTCTCTCATACAGCTTTCCCTTTTAATGTATATTGAAGCTTTTCAGAGGGGAAGCTCTTAACAGCTGTCTGTTTTTGTATCTTTGAATCTGTTTCATACTGCAGACTCTGAAAAAGTTGGTAGATCCCATTAAAGGGACAAGTGAAATAAATGAAAGGCACCCCTGTGATAATGTATTTATGAAGCTTTGGGGGAGTGCTTTTTTTTTTTCTTTTAAGCATCGTTATTTTTCTCTACCTTTTGGCTAAATGTTCATCTTAGACGGGACAAGATAATTAAAACTGCCGTGTCCTTTAAGCACTTGATTCTTCAATACTAATGTTTATATGCCTCTGCATAAAAAAAAAAGATTATGATTCTGATACAGTGAAAATAAATATTATCATTAACCTTAAATGTTTGTATTTTCCTACAGATGCCAAAATTTAGGCTTAAAACTATTCAGATTTTATTTTCAGTGATAACTTTTATCTTTTTCCCCCTATTAAAGATATTTGGTTTCTATTTTACAAATTGCCAGATGGTTCCATTTTTCTCTATGCCTCCTAAAATACTTCAGAAGATAGGATGAGTCCCAATTCTATTATCGCATGTATAACTTGGTATAATTATGCCAGCTTGCCGGTCTCAAAAGGTTGTTATCAGGGTCAAATCACATAACATGTCAGAGTCCTTTGAAAACAACATAGTTCTTTTCATTTTTTTTTCTTTCTTTTTTTCCAAGTGAGAGGAGTGGAGATAAAGAGATAGACTCCTGCATGTGCCCCAACCGGGATCCACCCAGCAGCCCCCATCGAGGCCGTGCTCACAACCTGCCTGTGGCAGAGGCTCCACAGAGCCATCTTCAGTGCCCAGAGCCAATGTGCTCCAACCAATCAAGTCATTGCTGTGGGAGGGGAAGAGAGAGAAAAAGAAAAGGGTTAAGGGGAGGAGTGGAGAAGCAAGCAGATGGTTGCTTCTCCTGTGTGCCCTGACCGAGAATCGAACCTGGGACATCAACACACCAGGTCAACACTCTACCCCTGAGCCAACTGGCCAGGGCCAACAAAGTTATTTTCAAATGTAAGGTAGTAATATTGTTATACTTTTGGTTCTGACTATGGCACAATAGTTAGCTTTAAAAGATAAGTGTGTAGTTTTGCCATAAATTTGGGTTCTATACAAATAAGACTCTTAGTTTGAATAATTTTTAATTTTCAATTACAATATTATAGTAGTTTCAGATGTACAACCCAATCATTAGACATGTATATAACTTACTAAATGATCACCCCAATAAATCTAGTACCCATCTGACACTCTACATAGGTGTTACAATATTATTGACTATATTCCCTGTGCTTTACTTTACATCCCCATGACTATTCTATAGTCAATTTGTACTTCTTAATCCCTTTACCTTTTTTACCCATCCCCACAACTCCCTTCCCATCTGGCAAACGTCAGATGTTCTCTGTATCTATGAATCTGTTTCTATTCTGCTAGTTTATTTTTTTGTTTATATTTCACACTGAAGTGAAATCACTTCCACCATGCATGCTAGCCTTTTTCTGTCTGACTTATTTCACTTAGCACAATACCCTCTAGGCCCATCCATATTGTTGTGGATGGCAAGATTTCGTTCTTTTTTATGGCTGCAAATAAGACTCTTCTATATATAGAGGGGGGGGGGGGAGGCAGGGTGGCAATGAGACAGACTTCTGCATGTGCCCTGGCTGGGATCCACCTGACAAGCCCCCTACCAGACAGTGCTCTGCCCGTTTGGAGCTGCTGCTTGTTGCTCAGCAACCAAACTATTTTAGCACCTGAAGCAAGGCCATAGAGCCATCATCAGTGTCCAGGGCCAACTTGCTCGAACCTTTTGAGCCATGGCTGTGGGAGTAGAAGAGAGAGAAGAGGGAGAGGAAGGGGTGGAGAAACAGGTGGTTGTTTCTTCTGTGTGCCCTGGCTGTGAATTGAACCTGGGACTTCCACATGCTGGGCCAGTGCTCTACCACTGAGCCAACAGGACAGAGCCAAATAAGACTTCTTATTCTCATGTCTTTTTCCCATTGTTTTCAAATTATAGGCTAATTCCTACCAATAAAACTAGTCTCCAAAATTTTAATGGCAAAGTACATGTACTCAGATCTATCACCAGTCTTTTAAACAAGAGCTTAATGGGACATGACAGTCTGAATTATTTGTCCCCTGCCCAAGAGTCAAGTAGAAGACCTTAGTACATTTTTTTGCATAGGCTGTAGTTTTATAGTATTTTCCACCAATTAACTTTTATATTTAATAGGTCTAGTTTTCTTAACTCCTTTGGAACTTCCCTATGAGTTGCCTAAAAGCTTCCAGTGTAAGAAACACTGAGCTGTGGCCTCCCCAAATGGCTTTTCTCTGAAAACACTTTGAGATGATGAAAGTTAAACTGCTGTAGATTTCATAAAGTTGAAAGGGGGAAAGTGGAAATTGAATATTTATCTCTTGAGGCCACATTTTAAGAATGTAAATGAGCATTATCTCAAGTAGATAATTCTTGAGGTAAGGTTTATTGAAGAAATTAGCTGTGTTAGAAGTTTGGATTGTCCTATAGGAAGAAATCTCAGTAGTAGCTCTGTTAAGTGTTAAAGGTGCAGAAAAGAAGACAGTGAATATACTTCAATATTTTGAACATTTTTAGATAGAAATAGGAGCTCTAAAGTATCTTTTCTTCAGTCTCTAAATTTTTCTTCCTTTTCTTTAATGTTAGTCTATTACTGTACCTTTCTGTACTTCTGTAACTGTGCTGTTTTTGGTAATATTATATTTACGTCTTTCATCCCACTTCTTGCCCCTTCAAAGGTCTAAGAAAAAAGAACTTATCCCCTGGCGCAGTGGAGTCGGACGTGAGAGGAATAACTGGGGTTGATCTGTTTGGAACGACAGATGCAGTGGTGAAGCATGTACTGGAGGTACTTATCTTTACAGCTATCGGCTGGAAATGGGCTCTTCTCCAGGGAAGCGGTGACTGTGTCATTCATATGTTCATTTCTTCAACAACAGTTTATGCAGTGCTTATTAAGTGCCCAGCATTGTTTTGAGGCAGTGGAAACGGAAATGAAGTTTACATACCCTGTAAGGGAGAGTCATGTTACCTTATAAAAACAGTGGGAGAGGAGATAGCTGCCATACGCTCCATCACTATCCCAAAGTAGAGCCCAGCCTCAAGCCTCTTGTAAGGAAGGACAGGTGGTGGGTGGAAGAGGGGGATATTTACTCAAAGGAATTGAGAACCGACTATTTGTAAGTAACTTGCATGCATGGTGGGAAAATACAAAAGCATAAGAGAAAAAAGATTTTTTAAATATATCTAGTTTAATCTTTATAGTTATACATTAAAGTAGACATTGTTAGCCTCATTTTGCTGAAATGAGATTAAAAAATTGAGATTTAGAAAAATTAAGTGGTTTATCAAAGTTCATGTGTATCTAGTAAATGGATTTGAACTTACATCTTTCTGACTCCAAAGTCCACAGGCTTTTCACCACACAATATCTCTCAAAAACACTTAATTTGAAATTGCCTTATTTGTGATTATGTCTCAATAAAGTACAGCTATATAAATAGGGTATAATATCTTCTTTTTTTTTTTAGATAGGGAGAGGGTTACAGTTAGGGACAGACAGACAGGAAGGGAGAGAGATGAGAAGCATCAGTTCTTCATTGCAGCGCCTTAGTTGTTTGTTGATTGCTTTCTCATATATGCCTTGATGGGAGGTAACAGGCACTAGGGCAGAGCAAGTGACTCCTTGCTCAAGCCAGCGACCTTGAGCTTGAAGCCAGCAACCTTTGAACTCAAGCTAGCGACCATGGGGTCATGTCTATGATTCCATGCTCAAGCCAGCAACCCCACTCAAGCCGGATGGACCCGCACTCAAGCTGGGCAACCTTGGAGTTCCGAACCTCGGTCCTCCACATCCCACTCAGATGTTCTATCCACTGTGCCACCACCTGGTCAGGCGGGTATAATATATCTTAACATGAGCACTACTTAAACTTTATGGTCTGAGGATCTCTTTATACTTTTTTTTTTTTTTAGCGAGATAGAGATACAGGAAGGGAAAGAGATGAGGAGCATCAACTTGTAGTTGTGTCATTTTAGTCAGTCATTGATTGCTTCTCATATGTGCCTTGAAGGTGGGGGCCCTCTAGCCAAACCAGCGACCCCTTGCTTAAGCCAGCAACCTTTGGGCTGAAGCCAGTGACCATAATGTTATGTATATTATCCCACACTCAAGCTGGTGAGCCTGTGCTCAAGGCAGTGACCTCGGGGTTTTGAAACGGGGTCCTCAGCATCTCAGGTCAGCACTTTATCTACTGCACCACCACCAGTCAGGCCCTCTTTATACACTTAAAACTTATGGACCCCAAAGAGTTTTTGTTAATGTACATTATAGCTGTCAACTTTTGCCATATTTGAAATTAAAATTGAGAACTTTAAAAATATGATATATTTAAGTACACAATACATTAGCCGTCAAAGCAATGACATTACATGTCAGGTAGCCCCTGGAAAACTGGGCATTTATGAGAGAATAAGAATGAAAAGGCAAATGATGTCTTAATGTTATATGAAAATAGTTTTGATCTTGCAGATTTCCTAAAATGATCTTGATGATCATCCAAGAGTTTTCTGACTATACTTCTTCATTAAGTTATAAAATTGTTCTTTATTCTTGAGATGTTATAGTTGATTGGAAAAATTTATAAATAGCAAGGCAGTATATTACAAATGCAAATGAAGCTGAATTTGGGGGGAGCGGGTAGAAAAAATCCCATGAGAATTTGGGGATAATATTGGATAGCTTGACATGGTAGCTCTCATGTTCAAATCTTAGAACAGCATAGTCCCTTTAGTCTTTTCACATAAAGAGTAAAAATCAGAGACACATTTTATAGCCATCAGCATGATTCCTTGGTTTGCTTTGAGTAACAGACATTTACATTTACAGACGTTTTAGAAGAACCGGCTTCTTTTCTTCCACAGGGTCATGATCGTGGAGTAAACTGGGCAGCCTTCCATCCCACTATGCCCCTTATTGTATCTGGGGCAGATGACCGTCAAGTGAAGATCTGGCGCATGAATGGTGAGTGAATGGTGGTGGTATCACCATGATTAAAAACTGACTGCTGGCAAACAGGGCAAAGTAGTCAGGTCTTCTGGACTTACTGACCCATTTTGCTACCTTAGGTGGTTATGCTAATCCCAGGGGCATAAAAATTTCCTCATTCCCTGTTTTCTTGTGATGGCATCCTGATTTTGAGGATTATGAACTCAGTGAGAGTAAGAATTCATTCATTCAACAAATATTTATGTTTATTTTTTATTAAACTTACTGGGGTAACATTGGTTAACAAAATTATATAGGTTTCAAGTATTGATTTCTGTGATACATGATCTGTATATTATATTGTGTGCCCACCACCCAAAGTCAGATCATCTTCCATCACCATATATTTGCCTCCCTATACTCTTTACTACTCTCCCACCCCCCTTCCTTGTGGTAACCACCCATGCTGTTGTCTGTATCTATAAATTTCAGTTTTATATCCCACATCTGAGTGAAATCCTATGGTTCTTAGCTTTTTCTAACTGACTTATTTTGCCTAGCATAATGTTCTCAGGGTTCATCCATGTTGTCACAAATGCAGTATTTCTTTTTTTTTTTAATTAGCAAGAGAGAGGATGAAAAGCATCAATGCATAATTACATTACTTTAGTTGTTCATTGGTTGCTTCTTATACATGCCTTGACCAGGGGGCTCAAGCCAGTGACCTCGAGGTTTCGAACCTGGGACCTCAGCATCCCAGGTGGACCCTCTATCCACTATGACACCACCAGTCAGACTTTCATCTTCCCTTATGGCTGAGTAATATTCCATAGCTGTATATATCATATCTTCTTTATCCAGTCATCTATCGAAGGACACTTTGGTTATTTCCGTTGTCTTAGCCACTTTGAATGATGCAATGAACATGGGGTTGTGTATATCTTTGCCAATAAATGTTTTCAGGGTTTTCTGGTAGATATCTAGAAAAGGGGTTGCTGGGTCATATAGTAACTCTATTCTTAATTTTTTGAGGAGCCATCACTGTTTTCCATAATGACTGTACCAGTTTACATTCCCCCCAGCAGTGAATAAGGGTTCCTTTTTCTCTACAACCTCTCCAATACTTATTACTTGTCTTGTTGATAAGAATCATTCTAACAGATGTGAGGTGGTAGCTCATTATAGTTTTGATTTGCATTTCTCTAATAGCTAGTGAAGTTGAACATTTTTTTCATATATTTGTTGGCTATTTGTATGTCTTGGGAGAAATGTCTGTTCAGGTCCTCTGCCCCTTTTTTTAATTGGATTTGTTTGGTGTTGAGTTGTATGAGTTCTTTATTTTGTTTTTTGTTCCTGTTTATTTTTTGTGACAGAGAGAGGGACAGATAGGAACAGATAGACAGGAAGGGAAAGAGATGAGAAGCATCAATTCTTCATTGCAGCTTCTTAGTTGTTCATTGACTGCTTTCTCCTATGTGCCTTGACTGGAGGGTTACAGCAGAGTAAGTGACCCCTTGCTCAAGCCAATGATCTTGATGTCAAGCCAGCAACCTTGGGCTTCAAGCCAGCAACCGTGGGGTCATGTCTATGATCCCACACTCAAGCCAGCAACCCGCACTTAAACTGCTGAACCTGTGCTCAAGCCAGATGAGCCCGCACTCAAACCAGAAATTTCAGGGTTTCAAACTTGGGTCCTCCATGTCCCAGTCCAACGCTCTATCCACAGGGCGACTGCCTGGTCAGCCTATATATTTTTTTTTCCAGCCTATATTTTGGACATTAACCCCATGTTGAAGCTGTTGATCCATTTTGAGTTAATTTTTGTGCATGGGTACAAACTGTAGCGTAGCTTCATTCTTATGCAAGTGGCTTTTCAATTTTCCCAGCGCCATTTATCAAAAAGGCTTCCTTTTCTTCATTGTGTGTTTTTGGCTCCTTTGTTAAAAATTATTTGCCCATAGCCTTGGCCAGGTAACTCAGTTGATTAGTGTGTCCCAGTACACCAGTGGTTCTCAAACTTTTTGAAGTCAGGGTGCATTTAAAATCCTACAAATAATTGTAGGCACACTATATACAAATTTCTGAGAAATATGTTATAATAAGTCAGATATTAAAGCAAAATAATATAAAGTCCAAGCATGCTTTTATGATAATTAAACAAAATAAATACGACAAAATTAAATTTATTCTGACATTAAAAAAACATTTATGTTACATTTTCTGAGTTATGCTTTTTAGAATTCGTGAAAAAGAGAGGTTAAAAAACGACAAAAAAGTTATCTTTTTATATAGAGAGATACATTCTTAGTAAGATTTAGTAAATTCGGCAGGTCCCGGCATGAATGTGATAAGTTTTTTTATTCTTGTGTTTATGAGAAACATGAGCCTGATGTGTCCTAGCGATTTCTTCAATGTTTGGGCATGTATTTCAAAGGCAAACTCTCATTTTCTGGCCAATACATTGAAGAATTCCTTTCTTTTTACTCTTAATTGTGTTGAGTGCAGAAAACCCCCACCATACAGATCATCTTAACATTACACCAAACAAAGGATAGAAGAAACTTGTCTCCACTCTTTCCCTGGAACATGGGGGGTAGTGTAAACAATCCAGCACCACAGCTTAACAGCCTTTTGCAACCTAATCAGGCAAGTGAGGTGGGGGGTTGGGCAGACTGTCAGCTTACAGCCAATTCCCTGCACCTCTTGTCTCCCAAAAATCTAAACTCCAAAAACCCTGTTGGTATTTTGGTCCCCAACAAGCACATATTTTTCTGGAATACCATAGAGTGCACCTGGAAATCTAGGGTACACCAGTGCACCCTGGCACACACTTTGAGAACCCTGCAGTACACCAACATTCAGGGTTTGATCCCCAGTCAGGGCACACACAAGAATCAACCAATGAATGCATAAATATGTGGAACAACAAATTGATGATTCTCCCTTTCTGTCTCCATTCCTCTTTCTAAAATCAATCAACAAATGTAAAAAAATTTATTTGGACTTGCAGGGAGTGGGCGCAGGGAAAGAGGTGGCTGAGCACCTTGCTGCAGTGCAGGAGGGCTTGGGGATGTGGTGCGGCCACGCTGCCTCACCTGCCAAGTCTAAGCCACAGTGGCTGAGCTGCTGCCCCAGCTGCCAGCCGAGCAGCCACCCAGGTGAGCCTGCTGCGTGGGAAGATGGGCTGCAGCAGGAGCAGGGTGGATGCCATTGAGCCCCGCTACTACGAGAGCTGGACCCAGGATACAGTCCGCCTGGCTCACCTGCACCAACTCAAACATGCTGCCCAGCAACACTGCCCCTGACAGCAGCTGGAGGCTGGTGGCCTGCATGGGGTTATTTATTTACTATTATGCCATGCTGAGTCATATCCCATCATGCATCATGAAATCTGGCCCCTGCAATGGGTGGGGCTTGGGACAGGCAAACTCTTTTGTGGTGCCCTGCCAAACATCCGACAGCCCTGCCAGGCACGTGCTCCTGAAGACCTGCATCATTCACAGGAAGAACTCAGCTCAAGTCCCAGGATAGCAGTAGCCTAAAATTGGCAAGACTCTTAGATGGGCAGGATCATTTCAATTCTTTAGAAATTTCTATCAGTCTCAGGGGAGAGGGACGTTTCTGAAGATCAAGATGGAATCAAGGCTTTCTTGGAGGCATACTGGCAGTCCCTAGGGTCTTTAGAAAAGTGGCCTAGTTCCTGTAAATTTTTCATACTGGGAACTGAAAATCTTTAGTTAGAGTGGTCATTTGAGAAAACTATAAATCACCTGGATTTCAGCAACCCTGGGAGGTTAGCCAGGGTTCTTTATTCTTTTCTTCCTCTGTGCTCCCTTGTCTCACCCACCCCCACCAGTTCTCTACCCATGAACTCAGTCCCAGGTTTCTGGGGGACGCCTACTGGCTCACAGTGTTGTGGTAGGAAGCCAGAATGCCATTTTCCCCGTTTCCACCAACTCTTTTCAGATTGGGGACAAAAAGCAAAGGCTGGATTCAGAAGAATCCAGATTGTAAAATTATAAAAATGGCTTCATTACTAGAATTCCAAAGATGGAGAAGTCTCTGGAGGTCACCTATTCAAGGCAGGTGGGACTAAATTAAATTGCCCCAGTCTACATTCTCTCAACCACTTTATAGCTCTTACTTACCCCCAGTGCCTTCTGTCTTCAAAGGTTCTTTCTTTCTAAGCCCCTGGTCATTTGCCTTTACAATTGAAGCCACTTTCTGCTGGCCACCACAACCTCAGAAGTTACGAGGACAGGAAATGGATTCATCATCTCATGTCTTCTGTGCTAGCACCATAGGGAGCATGCCTTCTAGTGGAGGGCAAGTCACCTGACAGGTGCTTGCTCAGTAAATATTGATAGAAGAGGGGTATGTTTTTCTTTTAGTCCCACAAAGGAAAGAGCTTCTTACCTCCTCATTACTGAATAAGTGATCCTGAGCCTCTGCTTCCCATTACTGGAGATCATTTTCCACTAGCCAGAAGAATTCAGGCCCTGGCTGGTTGGCTCAGTGGTAGAGCATCTACCTGGCGTGTGTATGTCCTACGTTTGGTTCCTGGTCAGGGCACACAGGAAAAGTACCCATCTGCTTCTCCACACCTCGCCTTTTCACTTCTCTGTCTATCTCTTCACCTCCTGCAGCCATGACTCAATTGGAGCAAGTTGGCCCCAGGCATGAGGATGGCCCCATGGCCTCTGCTTCAGGTGGGAGAGCTTGGTTGCTGAGCAACAGAACGCCCCAGAGGGGCAGAACATCACCCCCTAGTGGGTTTACCGGGTGGATTCCCATCAGGGTACATGTGGGAGTCTGTCTCTGCCTCCCTGCCTCTAAATAAATAAATAAAAAGAAAAGAAAAGAAATTCAGTTAAGTTTTTAGATTCAGCTATTATGGTAGGCTTGGAATTAAAGACTTAGCTGAAGCCACAGTATCTGATATCCATTTCTTCCCTGTGTCACCCAGGCCTGTCTCTCTGTCACAGGCGGAAATTAAATTGGTCTGACATGATTTAGTTCTCATAAAATAAGTTTGCTGGATTGATTTTTACTTCTGTTGTCTGATGGGGGTCTCTCGAGAAGAAAGGGAGACTGAGGTTGCCATGCCCCAGCAGCTCAGTTGTTCCATATGTTTATAGCTTCTTAATCTTACTTTGATTTAATCACAAGTACCTTTAATTGCATCCTTAAACATCCCCTTTTGTACTGTTATTTTTTTTCTAATTTCTTTATAGAGTTAAACATTCCAAATTTCAAAAAATATTTGCTGATAATACATGTGGTTTTATTTCTGGGTTCTCAATTCTCTTTCATTGCTCTGTGTTTCTGTTTTTCTGCCAGTGTCATGCTGTTTTAATTATTATTGCTCTGTATTGAAGTCAGGTAGTGTGATAACTCTGGCTTAATTCTTTTTTTTCAGGATCACTGGCTATTTGGGATCCTTTGTGATTTCATACAAATCAGATAATTTTTTTGTTCTGTTTATTTAAAAATGACATTGGGCCTTGGCTGGGTAGCTCAGTTAGTTGGAGCATTGTCCCAAGAAGCCAGGGCTGCAGGTTTGATCCCTGATCAGGGAACCTGCAAGAATCAACCAATGAGTTCAGAGGTGGGTAGAGCAGCAAACTGATGTTTCTTTCTTTCTCCTCCCCACTTCCTTCCTCTGTTTCTAAAATCAAGAAAAAAATTTTTAAATGACATTGGAATGGTTTTTTTTTAGAGAGTGAGAAGGGGCTGAGGGAGAGGCGGAAGCATCAACTGATAGTAGTTGCTTCTCGTATGTGCCTTGACCAGGCAAACCTGGGGTTTCAAAGGTCGACACTTGATCCATTGCAGCACTTTTTTTTTTTTTTTTGTAAAGATTTTATTCATTTGAGAGAGAAGAGGTGCAGAAGGAGGAGCAGGAAGCATCAACTCCCATGTGTGCCTTGACTGGGCAAGCCTGGGGTTTTCAAACTGGTGACCTCAGTGTTGCAGGGCATCACTTTATTCACTGTGCCACCACAGGTCAGACAGACATTGGGATTTTGATGGGGATTGCATTAAATCTTTATATTGTTTTGGGTAAAGGGGTCATTTTAACTATGTTGATTCTTCCAATCATGAACATGGAATATCTTTCCATTTCATTGTGTTTTTTCAATCTCTTAATAATGCTTTGTAGTTTTCAGTATATAGGTCTTTCACATCCTTTGTTAAGTTTATTACTAGGTATTTTTTCCTTTTTTTTTTTTTTTTATTTAAGAGGCAGGGAGGCAAAGAGACAGACTCCTACATGTGCCCTGACTGAGATCCACCCATCAAGTCTCCTACAGGGCGATGCTCTGCCTATCTGGGGCCGCTGCTCTGTTGCTCAGCAACCAAGCTATTTCAGTGCCTGAGGCAAGGCCATCGAGCCATTCTCAGCACCTGGGGCCAAACTTGCTCAAATTGAGGCATGGCTGTGGGAGAGAGAAGGGGAAGGGGTAGCAAAGCCGATGGTCACTTCTCTTGTGTGCCCTGACTGGGAGTTGAACACCAGGCCAATGCTCTACCACTGAGCAACTGGCCAGGGTCAGGTATTTTATTCTTGTGTTTTTTTGTTTTTGTTATTTCTTTCATTTTCTTTTTTATTTTTTTTAATTCATTTTTGAGAGGTGGGTGGGGAGCAGGGGGAGGACCAGGAAGCATTAACTCCCATATAACTCCTGACCTGGCATGCCCAGGGTTTTGAACTGGCAACCTCCATGTTCCAGGTCAATGCTTTTATCCACTGCACCACCACAGGTCAAGCTCTTTTTTCTTTTTTTTTAAATTTTATTGTTAGTATATAGGAATGGAGTAGATTTTTGTACATTGATTTTGTATCCTGCAACTTTACTAATTTATTGTTTCTAAAATTTTTTGTGGAGTCTTTGGGGCTTTTTATATATGGAATTATGTCACCTGCAACAAGTGACATTTTTATTTCTTTGTTCCCATTTTTGACGCCTTTTATTTCTTTGCCCTGATTGCTCTGGTAGGACTTCTAGAACTGTGTTGAATAAGAGTGGTGAGAGTGCACATCCTTATCTTGTCCCTGATTTTAGAGGAAAAGATTTCAGTTTTCACCATTGAGTCTGATACTGGCTAAGGGTATGTCATATGTGGTCTTTATTATGTTGAGGTACTTTGCTTCTATACCCATTTTATTCAGTGCTTTAAAATGGGTATAGAAGTGCTTTAGTCATAAATGGATGTTGTTATCTTATCAAATGCTTTTTCTACATCTATTGATATGATTTTTATTCTTTGTTGTATTAATGTGCTGAATTACATTGATCGATTTGCATATGTCGAACCATCCTTGAACCCCTGGAATGAACCTTACTTGATTATGATGTATTATTTTCTAATGCATTGTTTTAGTTAGTTTGCTAGTATTTTATTTAGGATTTTTACATCTGTATTCATCAGAGATATTGTCTGTAGTTTTGTTTTTTCTTATGTTATTCTTGCCAGGTTTTGGTAATTATGGTTATGTTGACCTCATAAAATATGTAGGAAGGTATTACCTTTTCTTTAATTTTTGGAAAAGTTTGAGAAGGATAGGTCTTAGATGTTCTTTAAATGTTTGGTAGAATTCACTAGTGAAGCAATCTGGTCCTGTACTTTTATTTTGGGGGTTTTTGGGGTTTGTTGGGTTTTTTGTTTGGTTTTTTTTTTATGGTTGTTTCAATTTCTTCACTGTTGATCAGTCTATTTAGAGTTTTCAGTTCTTCATGATTCAGTCTAGGGAGCTTATATCTTTCTAGGAACTTACTCATTTCTTCTAGGTTATTGAATTTGGTGGCATATAGTCTTTCATCGTTTTCTAATATGATCCTTTATATCTGTAATATCTGTGGTCACTTCTCTTTTCATTTCTGATTAAGACTCATTCTGATTAAGTCTATTTTTTTATCCTTAGTCTAGCCAGTGGTTTGTCAATTTTATTAATCTTTTCAAAGAACTCTTTGTTGTATGATTTGTATAGTCTCTTTATTCTCTACAGTTATGCTCTAATTTTTATTATTTTCTTTCTTCTACTTTGGGTTACATTTGTTCTTTTTCTAGTTCTTTAAGATCTTATATTAGGTTGTTTACTTGAGATTTCTTTCTTGGGATAGGTCTGTAATCAATATAAACTTCCCTCTTATTACTGCATCCTGGAAGTTGTGATAAGCCGTATTGTCATTCCCATTTGTCTCTATATATCTTATTTGTTTGTTTTAAAGAGAGAGAGGATAGAGTGAAGGGAGGGAGTGGGAAGCATCAACTCATAGTAGTTGCTTCTTATATGTGCCTTGACTGGGCAAGCCCAGAGTTTCAAAGCGACCTCAGCATTCCAGGTCAATGCTTTATCCACTGCACCACCACATGTCAGGCTCTATATATCCTTTTATCTCACTTTTTATTTCTTCTTTGGCCCAATTTTTTTTTTTTCTGAAGTGAGAAGTAAGGAGGCAGAGAGACAGAATCCTGCATGCACCCGACCAGGATCCACCTGACAAGCCCACTAGGGGCCAATGCTCTGCCCATCTGGGCCAATGCTCTGCCCATCTGGGCCATTGCTCTGTTGCATCCAGAGCCATTCTAGTGCCTGAGGCGGAGGCCATGGAGCCATTCTCAGTGCCCGGGCCAACTTTTGCTCCAATGGAGCCTTAGCTGTGGGAGGGGAAGAGAGAGAGAGAAAGACAGGAGGGGAAGAGAGGTGGAGAAGCAGATGGTCACTTCTCCTGTGTGCTCTGACCGGGAATTGAACTCGAGACTTCCACATGGTAGGCCACCACTCTACCACTGAGCCAACCAGCCAGGGCTGACCCGGTCATTTTTTAATAGTAAGTTGTTCAATCTCCACATATTTGTTGGTTTCTTTGTTTCTTTTTGCAGTTGATTTCTAATTTCAAAGCAGTGTGGTAAAAAATGTACTTGGTATGATTTCAGTCTTCTTAAATTTGTTGAAATTAGATTTGTGACCCAACATATGGTCTGTCTTTGAGAATATTTTGTCCTGACCTGTATGTAGTGGTGCAGTGAATAAAGCATCAACCTGCAACGCTGAGGTTGCTGGTTCAAAATCCTGGGCTTGCCTGGTCAAGGCACATACTGGAGTTGAAGGAAGCTTCCTGCTCCTCTTTCCCTTCCTCTTTCTCTCTCCCTCCCCTCTGTAAAATTAATTTTTTAAAAAAGAGAGAATATTCCTTGTGCACTGGAGAAGAATGTACAATCCAATGTTCTGGGATGAAATGTTCTATAAATTTTTTTTTTAAGCTGCCTATATGTGCCTTGTCTGGGAAATCGAACCTGCAAACTTTGCACTCTGGAACAATGCTCCAACCAACCAAGCTATGCGGCCAGGGCTTAATTTTTGTTGCTTTTTAGAGAGACAGAGAGAGGAAGAGAGATAGAGAAGGGAGGGGGAAGGAAAGCATTCATTTGTTGTTACACTCAGTCATGCATTCCTTGGTTGCTTCCCATATGTTCCCTGACCTGGAATCAAACCTGCAGCCTTATCATTTTGAGACAACACTCTTAACTGACTGAACTAACCAGCCAGGGCTTTGTTTCTCCCTTTAGTTCTGTTAGTAGTTGCTTTATTTATTTTAGTGCTCCCTGACTGGGTTCATATATAGTATATGGAGAAGTGTTACGTCTTCTTGATATAGTGTCTGTCCCTTTTATCATTATAAAATGTCCATCTTTTTTTTTTTTACCTTTGTTATTTTGAAATCTATTTTGTCAGGAACAAGTATGGCTACACCTCCTTTACTGGGGATGCTGTTTGCTTGGGCAATCATTTTCCACCCTTTCACTTGGAATCTATCTTTGTCTTTGCAGCTTTCACGTGTCTGCTGAATGCAGCATATGGTTGGATTTTGTTTTTTGATCCAATCTGCTACTCTGTGCCTTTTTATGGGTGAATTCAGTCCATGTACATTTAGGGTGATGATTATCAATGTATGATAATATCCTATAGCCATTTTATCTTTTGTTTTCTGGTAGCTCTGTGCCTCTACCAGTTCTTTTCCTTTGTGTTTCTGCATTTTTGTTCTGTTTCCTCTTTTTAGGTTGTGTCTCAGATTTGGGTTGTTTATGTGTAGTTACCACTAGGTTTATAAAAAGAAAGTTTCATATATACAGAATTTTTTTTCCTTTTGAATACACCTGATCTCCATCCTCTTTTGCAAATTCAGACCTGTACCCTCTCCCCTTTTATGTTACTATTTTTTTAAGTGAGAGGAAGGGAGATAGACTCCTGCATGTGCCCTGATGGGATTTATTCAGCCACCCCCCATCTAGGGACGATGCTCAAATCAACCGAGCTATCCTCAGCATCCAGGACCAACACTCAAACCAATCGAGCCACTAGCTGTGAGAGGGGATAAGAAAGAGAAAGGGGAGAAGGAGGGGAAGAGAAGCAGATGGTTGCTTTTCAAGTGTGCCCTTGGTGGGGATCAAACCTGGGATGTTTGCGTGCTGGGCCAATGCGCTATCCACTGAACAAACTAGCCAAGGCTCCCTTTTATGTTTTTGTTATCACAAATTAGCCTTGTTTATGTTGTAAGTTTGTTGGTGATCTTACTCATAGTTTTGTTTCAGGTAGAATAACCCCCTTAAGTATTTCCTACAATAGAGCTTCTGTATGTCTGGAAAAGTCTTTATTTCTCCTTCATATCTAAAAGATAGCTTTGCTGTATATATGATATTATTCTTGACTGACGATTTTTTCTCATTCAGTAGTTTGCATATTTGGTTCCACTCTCTTCTAGCTTGTAGAGTTTCTGCTGAGAAGTTCAATGATAACCTAATGGGCTTTCCTTTATAGGTTACTTTCTTCTGGCTGCCTTGAGAATTTTTTCTTTGTCATTAATTTTTTTTTTTTACAGATACAGAGAGTGAGTCAGAGAGAGGGATAGACAGGGACAGACAGGAACGGAGAGAGATGAGAAAAGCATCAATCATTAGTTTTTCATTGCACGTTGCAACACCTTAGTTGTTATTTGATTGCTTTCTCATATGTGCCTTGACCGTGGGCCTTCAGCAGACCGAGTAACACCTTGCTGGAGCCAGCTACCTTGGGTTCAAGCTGGTGGGTTTTTGCTCAAACCAGATGAGCTCGCGCTCAAGCTGGCAACCTCGGGGTCTCGAACCTGGGTCCTCCACATCCCAGTCCAACGTTCTATCCACTGCGCCACCGCCTGGCCAGGCTCTTTGTCATTAATTTTTGACAGTTTTAATACAGTGTGCCTTGGAGAAGACCTTTTTGGCTTGAGGTAATAGGTCTTCGATTTGCTTCTTGGATTTGAGGATCCAACTCTTCCCATAGATTTGGAATGTTTTCATCAACTGTTTCAATAGGCTTTCTGTTCCCTTCTCCCTCTCTCTGGTATGCCTTTTCTTATAATGCTCTTGCTGATGGAGTCAGATAGTTTTCGTAGAGTTCTTTCCTCTGTATCATGTCTAGATTTCTATCTTCAATATCACTTATTCTTTCCTCCATCTAGTCAGCTCTATTTTCTTTGCTTATAAGTTCATTCTTGATTTTCTTTAATTGAGATTAATTTTTTTTAATTGAGCTCCAGAATCTGTTCAGTTCTTTTTTTTAAGTTTCAATCTTTTTGGTAAAGTACTTGTTTTGTTTATTTGATTTGTTTTCTGAGCTCATTTAATTGCCTAACTATGTCTTCTTACATCTTACTGAGTATTTTCAGAACTGCAATCTTGAATTTTTGTCATTTAAGTCGTGTATTTCCATGTCTTTAAGTTTGTTTTCTGGAGATTTTTCATTTTATTTCTGAGCTGCCTTTTTACTTCAGTTATTCATGGTATTTCATAGATTCATTCTGTTTAGGTACCTACTACTGCTCTAGTAGATTGCTAAGAAGAAGTATTTCTTTTGTTTTTTTAGTAGGTGGTACTGAATCACAAGTTTTTTATTTTTTTAAGCTAGAGATACAGACAGACAGGCACAGACACACTGGGAGAGAGATGAGAAACATCACTTCTTCATTGCAGCACCTTAGTTATTCATTGACTGCTTTCTCATATGTTCCTTGACCAGAAGATTACAGCAGAGCAAGTGACCCCTTGCTCAAGCCAGCGACCTTGGCCTCAAACCAGTGACCTTGGGCTTCAAGCCAGTGACCTTTGAGTTTAAGCCAGTGACCATGGGGTCATATCAATGATCCCACGCTCAAGCCAGTGACCCTGCGCTCAAGCTGGTGAGCTTGCACTCAAGCCAGCTTAGCTGCACTCAAGCTGGCAACCTCAAGGTTTCAAACCTGGGTCCTCAGTATCCCATTCTAATACTCTATCCAGTGCGCTACCTCCTGGTCAGGCTAATCACAAGTATGTTAGCTCTCTTGTTCTCTGGAAATTGAACTGTGCTTCCTGGGATGGTGGGTGCCTCTCTGTGATCCAGTCATCCTGGACCCAGGGGATCTATGCCACAGGGAAACGTGGTATGCAGTGTGGCCCCAAATCTGTGAAATTTCAGTATTGTTTCTCTGCAACCAGACAGTATCAGCAGTGTAGCTGTGATGTATGCAGGTAGGGTGAGCTGTGGGAACCTGGCCATCTCTTTTGTTGCTTTGCCCTCATGGCAATGATGACCAGTGTACCTCTGCAGCATTCCCTCATGCCTCCACCCAGACCTGGGATTAGTTACAGAGTACACCCATTGCTCAGGGAAGAAAGTGATTCTGTAGTACCAGTTCTCAGGTTTGCAGATAATATGTTTTGCCACCTGACACAATGGGTAGAGAAGGGAGGCAAGCTCTGGAAGATTAAGGAGTGGCTAGTCTCTGTGGTTTTGTCTCTCTCTCTCTGGAATACTGATTGTCAGATAACTGAGGCCAGACCTCTGGGCTTCATCCCTGCCTGGTATTGGGTTTAGCTATAGCTCGTACTGGTCACTGGGCTCAGCCATAGCTTATACTGCTCACTTCTGCAGGACTGCTCACTAAATCTCTTTGCTCCTCCCAGCTGAAGGGAGCATCAGCCACAACCTGACTCCTCCCCGCTCTAGGCTGAGCTCCTCAGTGAGCTGGTTGTAGGGCTGCATCTGTGGCTCCTCTCAGCTTTTCCCCCATTTTGGTTCCCCACCCAGTTCACTCCCACTTGCCCATCTTTAGATGTTCAATGTTCAGATCTCTCAGACATATTTGTGCATTAAGCAGGGAATCCTTTGTTGAATTATAGCTATTCGATTGTTGAAACTTCAAGAGGAGAGACCAAGGGGATCGCTCATACTACCAGTCCTCTGTTGTCACTCCAACAAATATCTATTAATTATCTACTTTGTACTAGTCATTTTTCAAGGCTCTGAAAATACAGTGGTAACTAAAACAGAAAACTGCCATACAGGGTGTATATTTATTCTCTAATGATAGCTAGTGACAAGTAAAACAGGGTTAGAGTGGTGATAAAGAAGAAGTGCTGTAACTGAAAGGAAGATCAAAATGAAAGAACAAACAAATACAAGATTCAGAGGTTTGAATGAAGGAAATTGCCCTATTAGAAAGAAGTTGCTAATTTTGCACTTTGTAGTATACATGGCATTTGGTTAGAGGATCTCAAAGTTCCAAATACCAAATTATAGGAGTAGGGAGTTGTGATTACCTCACTCTTTTTTGTCCTTCAGAATCAAAGGCATGGGAAGTTGATACCTGCCGAGGCCATTACAACAACGTGTCTTGTGCTGTCTTCCACCCTCGCCAAGAGTTGATCCTCAGCAATTCTGAGGACAAGAGTATCAGAGTCTGGGATATGTCTAAGCGGTAAGGGGATTAGATCTTTGGGTTCCAAACCCAGGGAAAGCCCCTTTCTTTCTCTTACCCCCTCTCTTTTTAAAAATTAGATTAGAATATTTATGTTTTTTTCTCATTGTCTTCAGCATGTAGAGAAGTCAGATAATGTACAGGCATACCTTAGAGATATTGTAGGTTCAGTTTCAGACTACCACAATTGAGTAAATATGGCAATGCAGCAAGTCACACAAATCTTTTGGTTTCCCAGTACATATAAAGTTATATTAACCACCATCTATCTGAGCCTGTTAGAAAAATGGTGCCAAAAGACTTGCTTGACGCTGGGTTGCCACAAACATTCAGTTTGTTAAAAACGCAATATTTGCAATGCACAGTACAGTGAAGCTCGATGAAACAACGTATACCTCTATCATGAAAACCTGAAGGGATCTAGAGATCAGCCAGCATTTACAAATTTTACGTCAAACAGAAATTTGCATATATATTCTTTTATTTCTCTAAATTTAAGCATGTTTTTCTGTAGCCAGAAAAAATAATACATGAAATGAAAGCAGTGTAGTAGAAAATTATGATGAGTAGGGGAAAATTAAGTATCAAAATATAGTGTCAGTTTGGAGTTTCTTCTCTCTGTGTTTTGTTAGAATTTATCATAAACTACTTCTATGTAGAATATGCAGTATAGTAATGTTCCTGATATAAATCAGCCTGCTGGCTTCCCACTCAATACTCTTCTATTCGATAGGCTGAAGATTCCTCAGAAGTTAATATCTTTCTTTGTCCACCTTTTATTTCCCTAGGACTGGGGTTCAGACCTTCCGCAGGGACCATGATCGTTTCTGGGTCCTAGCTGCCCACCCCAACCTTAACCTCTTTGCAGCAGGTAAGGGCTGTATCTTCTCTTTTGTTTGTTTGTTTCACTGTTTTAGTTCAGTTTATAAGACTTGGGGGAGAAAAAACGGCTTCAGAATGTTTCTCCATTATCTTTGTCTCCAATAAATTCATGGTAAAATGACAAGGAAAAATAGAATTCTCAGAGCTGTATAATTGAGGTTGTTTTTTTCCCCTCTTATCTTTTTGGAGTAGTATTGTCAGTGTTCTGTCTTCACCAAGAGCGATTTAACAATAAAGCCCATTAGTTCCTAGGAGGCTAATACTTGACATTTGGAGTTCTCAGACTTGGGAGCTAGAAGCTGGCTTTATTCATTCATTTAGCAAATATATTCTAAGTGTGAGGCCTTAGTTTGGATGCTGGTGTTATAGCATAAAACAATGTCCCTCACTTGATGGGACTTTTATTTGCAATCAAGGCAGGTAGAACATAAAGCATTAAATATATAAAACATTGTATAGTGAAACATGCTTTGAAGAAGAGTTAAGGAAAAGTAAGGAGAAAGAAAGCAGTGCGTATGGGGACTGGCAAAGACCATGATACGAGGGATACTGAGCATGTTTGAAGAACATGCCAGTAGGAGCACAGTGAGAAAGAGGCTAAGGATGGGAGGTAAGACCAGTCCAGATTGTGCATGTTACTCTGAATGGAAAGCCATATGAAGTGACACGGTCTGGCTTTTTTAAAACAGAACCACAAAGGCTTTTAAAACTAGTATTTATTTGTTCAGCAAATAAATATGTTTATGTTCTTACTATAAGCTAGGGATTAGGGAAAGATGGAAATTATTGTAATTTCTGCCTTCAGGGAGTTCATGGCATCATGGGGGTGATAGACCTATACAGTTGTAGTGTAGGATAAGTGCAGTGATGGAGGTTTGTACAGAGTGTTAGGAGAACACAAAGGAGGGCATATCTAAATGTAGCAGTATGATAGTGTACAGCCAATCCTCAAATGTTAAGATGCCATAGCCATAGACATAGGAACTTAATTTCTGTTTTTATATCAATTAACCTATGGTAAAATTGGTTTCATTATACATCATTTTGCTTAAAGTTGTAAAACCTATCAACCACATGGAGGACTTATGTATTAGGAAAGGATTCACAAAAATTTATTTAAATAAAGAGTCCAGGAATCATAATTTGGACAAATAAAGGATGCATTTAGTTGTCTTAATTTTGTTTTTAGCATACATATATAATCCTTCTCCTTATTTATTTACCATTTCCAGCTTTTCTTGTCACTTATAGCTGATTCTTTCCTCTCTTCTCCCTGTGTCCCAGGCCATGATGGTGGCATGATTGTGTTTAAACTGGAACGGGAAAGGCCAGCCTATGCAGTTCACGGCAATATGCTGCATTACGTCAAGGACCGATTCTTACGTCAGTTGGATTTCAACAGCTCTAAAGATGTAGCTGTGATGCAGTTGCGGAGGTAAATCAGACTTGTTTTTCTCCTCAAACCCTCTCATCTGTCACCATGACACAAGCCCACACACTGAACTGTCTTTTTAACAACATTTTGGATCTCATCTCCTGTCACAGATTGAACCCACATTGCCTAAGGCTGCTCAGTTTAACCCCCGCGAGCATGGTGGGCAAGGAAGTAGCCATGAGGGGAATAGAGTTCCCCTGCTGAGAATGTTCACGCCTTGTGGATATGAAGTCATACAGCCACACTTTGCCTGCTGTCTTGCAAACCAGAGAAAGCTTCCTGGTAGAGAGTAGCCTAACTTGATGATAGGCCTTTTTGCCTTTATTTGGCATTTTCTGTCAGTCTTCTTGCTTTCTAATAAAATACATGCAACTCTAAACTAGAAATGTGTTTCTGGAAACTCTTTAACACTGAAGATGTGGTAACCTCTGGGATGCCTGGCTAAAGGAACTGTCCTCTAAGAAAGCCAGCTGCATCGTCATGCTTAAAACATTCATGGTGGCAAACTTTGGCATGAGGGCTTGATAATGACCCTCTAGCATGACTACAATAAAAAGATGGATTTATGTGAACAGGAGAAATTAACTAGAGACAAATCACCTTATGTTAACTATGGTGTCCACTGCAGTTATGTGTAGGAATTTGTACCCAAGGAGAACCAATCCCACTTAGTACAATAGAGCTAACTCTACCCTCCATTGAATAATTTGACTTGTAGTAGGGTTTGCTTTTTAAAAAAAACTTGTTTGCTCAAAACTGAGATAGGAAGTCCCCAAGCCTTAAGGGAAGGAAGAGAATACATGCAGTAATATTTACTTTTATCTCTGATTATAAAAATGATAAGCATATGTGTAAAGATTAAGTAAGTAGAAGGTGTAGGAATAATTACTTCCATCCTTATGCCTCTTTCATATTTTCTCTTTTTTTCTGTATATATTTTTAGTGGTTCCAAGTTTCCAGTGTTCAATATGTCTTACAATCCAGCAGAAAATGCAGTCTTACTGTGTACAGTAAGTAACCATTGAGTGCTCCTAGGACATCTCCATTTCCCATAGGTTTCTTTCTCATGCCATATGATTCTTTAATATAGTCTTAGAAGTTGTTTAATGGTTCTTTTGAGGGAACTAACACAAAACAGATACTCAAACCAAGTAGGCTTCTGTTGTCAGAAACATGTTAAGGATTTGTGAACTTGTATCTTTCATAAGACTAACACCTTCTGAACTTTAGTGGAGCATCAAGATGAATGACCCTTATGAGTAATTTTAGGGGTTTTGTTTTTTTTTTTTTTTACAAAGACAGAGAGAGGGATAAACAGGAACAGACAGACAGGAACGGAAAGATGAGAAGCATCAATTATTAGTTTCTCATTGCGACACCTTAGTTGTTCATTGATTGCTTTCTCATATGTGCCCTGACCGCGGGCCTTCAGCAGACCGAGTAACCCCTTGCTCGAGCCATCAACCTTGGGTCTAAGCTGGTGAGCTTTGCTCAAACCAGATGAGCCCGTACTCAAGCTGGCAACCTCGGGGTCTCGAGCCTGGGTCCTTCCGCATCCCAGCCCAATGCTCTATCCACTGTGCCACCACCTGGTCAGGCATGAGTAATTTTAGAGAATATTTAGGGCTGTATCTTAAGGAAAAGAGATGCTTATGTTGACCCCTCCATTTGAGTGAAAATAGTAGAGCTGATCTTGCGAGGTGTTCCTTTCAGTGTAGTTTCTTTTAGGGTCATCAAATAGAAATCATCCTCATTCCTTGCCATACAATTCAAAAAAAGAAATGACATTCCAATTTCAGAGACCTGGTTGTCAAGTTAAAAAGAATGAAACCTGTGTTTGCCTTCTAGTGTTTAATCCCATTCCTTTTTTTTTTTTTTTCTGAAGCTGGAAACAGGGAGAGACAGTCAGACAGACTCCCGCATGCGCCCGACCGGGATCCACCCGGCATGCCCACCAGGGGCGACGCTCTGCCCACCAGGGGGCGATGCTCTGCCCATCCTGGGCGTCGCCATGTTGCGACCAGAGCCACTCTAGCACCTGAGGCAGAGGCCACAGAGCCATCCCCAGCGCCCGGGCCATCTTTGCTCCAGTGGAGCCTTGGCTGCGGGAGGGGAAGAGAGAGACAGAGAGGAAAGCGCAGCGGAGGGGTGGAGAAGCAAATGGGCGCTTCTCCTGTGTGCCCTGGCCAGGAATCAAACCCAGGTCCTCCGCATGCTAGGCCGACGCTCTACCGCTGAGCCAACCGGCCAGGGTCCCATTCCTTTTTCAATATCTAACAATCTCATATCTTCCCCTTGGCAATTCCCCCCCCCCTTTTTTTTTTTTTAGGTAAGGGGAGGAGATGCACCCAACTGGGATTTCAACAAACCCATTTGGGGATGGTGCTCGAATATTTAGCTATTTTTAGCACCTGAGGCTACTGCTCTCCAACAGAGCTCTCCTCAGTGCCCGAAGCCATGCTCAAACCAATTAAGCCACTGGCTACAGGAGGGGAAGAGAGAGAGATGGGGTAAGGGAAGTGGGGGAGAAGCAGATGGTCGCTTCTCCTGTGTGCCCTGACTGGGAATCAAATCCAGGACTTTCATATACTGGGCTGATGCTCTATCCACTGGGCCACTGTCCAGGGCTGGCAGTTTTCTTTAATGTCTTTGTTTTGAGGTCTTTTTCTTCTTAAGACAGACATTTAAATTGATATGTATCTCGGGTGGTGTACTGGAATATTGGGGTCTTAGTTTGTTAATTTGTGGAATAGAGAGCAATCCTTGCTTTCATTCAAATAATATCTGCATCTTTGGAAGATTAAGAAAAAATGAAGTGCCTGACCTGTGCTGGTGCAGTGGATAGAGCATCGACCTGGAACACTGAGGTCACTATTTCAAACCTCTGGTCAAGGTACATATGGGAGTTGATGCTTCCTGCTCCTCTCCCACTTCTCTCTCTCCTCTCTAAAGTGAATAAATAAAATCTTAAGAGAGAGAAAAATAATAATAACTTAAAAAATTAAGTGACAGGCCTGACCTGTGGTGGCGCAGTGGATAAAGCATCAACCTGGAACGCTGAGGTTGCTGGTTCAAAATCCTGGGCTTGCCTGGTCAAGACACATATGGGAATCAATGCTTCTTGCTCCTCCCTTCTTTCTCTCTCTCTCTCTTTCTCTCTCTCTCTCTCAAATGAATAAATAAAATCTTTTTTTTTAAATGAAGTAGAAAAAAATGAAGTGACAGGAATGCTGAGTTCTTTGGCAACAGCCCTATAAGTTTTAGCTGTGGAGACATTCAAATGCCATCTGGGTGAAGGGTGAGAAAAGTGTAGTTTCATGTGGTCTTTATTTTTTTTTTAATTTTTTATTTATTCATTTTAGAGAGGAGAGAGAAAGGGAGAGAGAGAGAGAGAGAGGAGAGACAGAGAGAGACAGAGAGAGAAGGTAGGGAGGAGCTGGAAGCATCAACTCCCATATGTGCCTTGACCAGGCAAGCCCAGGGTTTCGAACCGGCAACCTCAGCATTTCCAGGTCGACGCTTTATCCACTGCGCCACCACAGGTCAGGCTCATGTGGTCTTTATAATCATACTCTTTTCTCTGTCAGAATACACTGGTATCTTGGATGCCTCTCACTAACAATTTAATTCTCCCTTCTACAGAGAGCCAGCAATTTAGAGAATAGTACTTATGACCTGTACACCATTCCCAAGGATGCTGACTCTCAGAATCCCGATGGTATGTGTTCTGTTTATCTACCCCACTCTACTTCCAGCTCTACTCTCCCACATCATTGCTCCTCTTTGAATGTTTCCCATTCCACTCCAGGCTGTGGCCACATCACTCACGGCTGTGGCAGGTGGCACTGACAATTGCATCACAGGCGACTGTGGTGTGAAATATTCATGTCCCTCCTCCATTTTATTACTCCAGCTAGATATATATATTTTATAATTTGGTTATTAGAAACTCCATTTTTTCTTTCAGCACAGCATGTTATCCTAGTTTATTGTCAGCTGAGATGACATTCACCCTGGTAATTTCATTTATTTAAAAATGTGGTTCCAATCTTGCAATGTCTCTGTCCTGGGACTAGGGATTTATGCTCCGCCATCCACATCCAGATCCTCTGCTTCCTTTTGCACGTCAGAAAGATGAGACTGCTAACGGCCCCACATTCCACCAGGGATCCCAGGATCCAGCTGAGACCCCTGCCTACCTCTTCCATCACCACCATATCTTGTTGATGTTTTTACTATTAGAACTTGCTGACAAAACATTATCGGAATAGATTTGAGTCTTGCTAATGCTCCTTTCAGTTCCCTTCCGCCAGTTGGTTTAAACATCAGATTTATTCCTTGGATCTCCACTCCTCCCTTGTTCTAAAATTTTTTATTTATCGATGTTACAGGAAGTGGAGCAGCAAGCAAGAAGTATTAACTCACTTTAGTTGTTCTTTACTTGCTTGTTGCTTGTCGTATGTGCCTTAACCAGGGTTTCAAACTGGCAGTCTCAACATTCCAGGTCGACACGCTGTCCACTGTGCCGCCACAGGCCAAGCCGGCTCCTTATCTTACCAACATACTTTTATGATAGTTTAGACCCCATCGACAAATTTCTGAGAAATATTTTGCTAGCTTTGTCCCTGTTGTGGTTGCCACTGTGTTGTTGTTGCTGCTAATATAATTCACTCTCTTAAGTGTAGTTAGAGCAAGAAAATAGGAAACCTATGTCTTTGGTATCCATAAATCAAAGCCTCTCCTGTAAATAAATCAGTTAAGCCATTTCTGACGAGATCGGGTGTGTTCAGGGTGGTATGGCCATAGACAGTTAAGCCATTTTTGACTGAATTTAGTGGTTTGGTCTCTCCCTACCCTCCCCCCTGCTTTTTTCCCCATGTGTTTATAATGAGTGAAGTTAAGATATCTCAGTTTTGTCTTCTTGCCACTTTTACTTTCTCTTCTCCATCTTTTGAAAGAGATAATTCATAAAGGAGTAAAGGTGCATTGCAATGTTAGCAGAGATGAAGAAGAGCAAAAACCTGAGTGATATTCCCCGGCACCCAGAAAGTGGGAGTGTTGGTTGTCCTAAGAATTAGCTTTGTAAATAGCCTGTCCCCCAGGTGCCAGAGATATACAAAGCGAGGCTGGCCTGCACATTCTGTCCAGTTTTCTGTTGATACTAATAGATAAAAGAATATTGCCACACAACTTTTGGTGTATCTTCCTTGAAGTTTTCCAGGGAATGGAGTGCCCTTCAGAATTCTGTTAGCCAGTAAAATGTTTGGGAACTGAGGGACATTTTGTAAGTTTCTTCAGGGTAATGAGAATGATAGTAGACATTTATGGAGCAACAGCTTGGTGCTAAATACTCCCCAGCATAGATTTTGTTGGGAGCGCTCTGGCCCACCCTGTTTTATTAGGAAGTCTACATTTGCATGTTAAAAGCAGCAGAGCAGCTGCATCCTAGGGAGGGTGCTCTATCTCTGCTCTAGCTTGTTGAGACAGGAGGTCCTATGACACTGACAGGCTGCTCACAGTGTGCCACAGCTTGGCCAGCGAGGCCCTGCTCGTTAGCTTGATGGAGTGTGCTATCTTCCAAGATGGGCAGTCTGTCTGCCGGTACATGGTGTTGGCTGAAATACAGTCACTTGCTTAGGGAAAGGAGGCTTGGCAGGGGTGGACGTTGGAGTTTGGAGGGGACTAGTGGGGAAAAGTCACTGACAATAGCCCCCAGTTATGGCTGAATTAGTTATGAAGCAGCTGAACTGGCAAAGCCAACATAACAGCCAGCAAGACTGGCAGCTCCATGGCACCTGATTCTGTCACCTGCCAGCGGCTCACCACATGCTCCCGCCCTTTCTTCTCAGCTCCTGAAGGGAAACGATCCTCGGGCTTAACAGCCGTTTGGGTAGCTCGAAATCGGTTTGCTGTCCTAGATAGGATGCACTCGGTAAGTTAAGACTAAAAGGGGAAACTAATTAGGGGAGTGTGGTGGCAGTGGTTTTTGTATTACAGAAAATAGCATTTTTTCCCTTACTCTCCTCTGGGTAGCTGTGATCCTTGTGTATTAGCTCTACCTATATCCTTAGTCTACTCTAGTCCCCTTGTTGGAAAAAATGGCCTTAAAAGTTATTTGATTGAGTTATTGTGGCCCTGGTCTTAAGAACCAAACTAAAATCACTCTTGACATCATAGGAGACAACATCAAATTTGAAAGGTGGGCTGAAGAGTTGACCCTCCTTCTTATTCTACTACCTCCATTGATATATAAAATGTAACAGGTCCTAAACAAGATAAACAAAGCTTTCTCAAGAGAATATTTAATAAATTTAAGGCCAGAAGTACTATTCTCTCTCTCTGTAGCTGATTGAGGAATTAAGACTTTAGTTGGACTTCTGAGGGTATTTCAATTGAAAATAAAAAGAGATATCAGGGCCTGTGGAGAGAATCTGGTTGGAGAGTCTATCTAGACTGCTGATTGACCTGGACAGGAAAATAAAAAGAGAAAAAAAACTTTAATTATTGAAACTAAGGAACAATGGTTGAGGGTTATCTATTGAAACTAAGGAACAATGGTGAGGTACATTGTCAGCTGTTTTCATCTTACATACACATGCTTCTCTTAAACTCCAATGTAATGCTCATTTCAGCTTCTGATCAAGAATCTGAAGAATGAAATCACCAAAAAAGTTCAGGTGCCCAACTGTGATGAGATCTTCTACGCTGGCACCGGCAACCTCCTGCTTCGAGACGCAGAATCTATCACACTCTTTGATGTACAGCAGAAGCGGTAACATGCAGGTTCCCCTAAGCAGACAGATATGTAGTGGAGGAGAGCAGACATCTTTAGTGGGAGCTTTTTTCCCCAAGTGAATTTGCCTCCTTGCTTGACCACTTCTGCTATAACTCCGAGCCACGTTTTGTTCTCCTGTGATCACTCTCCATCCTGCACATGCACATTAACATTACAAGGGGCTTATTTGTTGGAGTAACAATCTAAACAAAGAATGCTTTTGGGATTTAGAGTGTTAATGACACAGGGATGAAAAACACAGTTTCTGTACTTAAAGGAGCTTAATAGTCTAGTGATAAAAATAGACATACACAAATCCCTTATAATATATGGGAATAAGGGAGTTGAGGAAGGTAGAAGTAAAGTGTACAGTGTGAGCCAAAATGTTTAAGTCACTGAGCTTCAATACAGAGAATGTTTATTTGGTACAATTTTAAGACATTGGAGTTTACGTTAATTTGGAGATGAGAAGGTAGGTCATAAACTGAGACACAGGAAGTAGGTCTGCTCATGTTGCCCTTCTCTTTCTGTTCCAGAACTCTGGCATCTGTGAAGATTTCCAAGGTGAAATATGTTATCTGGTCAGCAGACATGTCCCATGTAGCACTACTGGCCAAGCATGGTAAATCTTCATTATATCCACCCTGCTTTGAAGACCAGTCACTCCCTCCCTATCCCAGCAAGTCTACTTCACTCACCCTGTCCAGCAGAACACTCATGCCCTTTGCCTCTTACAGCCATTGTGATCTGTAACCGCAAACTGGAGGCTCTATGTAACATTCATGAGAATATTCGTGTCAAGAGTGGGGCCTGGGATGAGAGTGGGGTATTTATCTATACCACAAGCAACCACATCAAATATGCTGTCACCACTGGGTAAGTTAATTACCTAGATACAGAGTGGGAGAAGGTGGTTTATTGAAATCCTGTCCTGTTTCCAGATGTAACTGAACTCCTCTCTGAACTTTCTTCGTGGAAAAGCTTAGTCTAGCGTGTATGTGCTAGACCTAGATGTGCTAGGGACTTCAAGACGTTATTTTTAAGATTTTTTTTTTAAATTTATTTATTTTAGAGAAGGGGGAGAGAAAAGAGGAGAGCAGGAAGCATCATTTCCCATAGGTGCCTTGATGGGGCAAGGGTGGGGTTTTGAATCAGCGACCTCAGTGTTTCAGGTTGATGCTTTCTTTATCCACTGCGCTACCACAGGTAAGGCTTAAAACATTCTTTTTTCAATTCTTTTAATATTGTGAAATGTGACACAAATATAGAAAATTATATAGGTTTTATATATATAGAATAGCAAATAGTTATGTAAACAATTGTACAACTGCCACCCAACTCGAGAAATAGAACAGTTCTGTCACCTCAGAAGCCTTTTGCCATGTGGTCATTATTGATCACAGCCACCCTCCATTCTCTATTCTCCACTCAAAAATAACATCATTCTGACTTTTATGGCAATCCTTCCTTTTCTTTATAATTTTACCATCCAGTGTGTGTCTTAAAATAATATGATTTAATTTTGCCTGGTTTTGAAAGTCATATAAATGAAATTATACTGAACATAGATTTTTGTATCTTGCTCACTTTGATATTTTTGTTTAAAATTCTTTCGTTCATGATGTAGCTCTAATTTATATATTTTCATTGTTGTATTTTAATCTATTATATGAATATCCCAGTTTATCAGTTCTACTCTAGAGGGATATTGAGGGATTTCTAGTTTTTGGCTATTATAAATAATATTCTTTTGAATATTCTTTTACATGTATTCTAGTGAATATGCACATATATATATCTCTAGGGTGTCTACTCGGAGCAGATGCTGCTAGGTCATAGAGTATGCATATTTTTATATTTACTAGGGCATGTAAAACTGCTTTCCCAAGTGGTTGTACTATTTGGCACACTGATCAGCATTGGATAAAAGTTGCCTTGCCTGTCATCTTGGCCAACACTTGCTTTTGTCAGACTTACATTTGTCTATCTGATGGATGTGTAACAGTATCTTATTGTAATTTTACTTTGCTATTCTCTGATTCCCAGTGAGATTAAGCAACTTTTCATTTGGCTATCTACCAGATTTTCTCTTCTATGACTTCTGTTCAAGTCTTTTCTTCCTTTTTAAAAAAAAATGAATTCTTGCTAATTTGTAGGAATTCTTTATATATATGTAGTTTACCTTTTAACAGGCTGTGGTTAGAGGTATTGATTTTTCAAAAACTTAACTAATAGCCTACTGTTTTTGCTTAATACATATTGTATATTACATACTATATTCCTACAATAAAATAGAGAAAAAAAACTTAAGAAAGCCATAGGCCCTGGCCAGTTGGTTCAGTGGTAGAGCGTTGGCCCAGTGTGTGGATGTCCCAGGTTTGATTCCCAGTCAGGGCACACAGGAGAAGTGACCATCTGCTTCTCCATCCCTCCCACTCTCCCCTTCTCTCTCTCCCTTTCTCTCTCTCTCTCTCTCTCTCTTCCCCAGTGCATCGGTCCTGGGTGCTGGGGATGGCTCCGTGGATCCTCTGCCTTAGGCATTAAAAATAGCTCAGTTGCGAGCATGGCCTCAGACAGGGGTTGCCTGGTGGACCCGGGCGGGGCACATGCAGGAGTCTATCTTCCCTCCTCTCACTTGAAAAAGAAAGGAAAAAAATTATAAGTAAATAAATAAAAAGAAAGAGAACCATAAGGAGAAGAAAATACTTTACAGTTTTTATTGAAAAATATCTGTATATAAATAGACCCATACAGTTCAAACTCGTGTTGTTCAGGGGTCAACTATATTTGTATATCAATCCTTTCTCAGGACTATGTGTTGCATATATTAGTATTTCCTCTTATTCTGCGGGATATCTTTTGACTTTCTTTATGATACCTTTTAATGAACAGAAGTCCCTAATCTCAATGTAGTTGAATCTGTGCATCTTACCCTCTGTGGGTATTGAACTTTTTATCCTATTTAAGAAATCTTTATTGACTCCAAGATCATAAAGGCATCTTTTTATATTCTCTTGTAGTAACTTTATAATTTTCCCTTTTATATCTAGGTCTGAAGTTGATTTTTGTGTATGGTTTGAGGTATAGGAGACTGTTTCACATTTTTTGTATATTTACAGTTTGAGGTATAAGAGAATCAGTTTTGCATTTTTATATAAGGACACTCAGCTGCCCTATGTATTGTCATTTATTGAAAAGGCCGGCTTTTTATAGTTCTGTCATATATAAATAGTGTTTACACAAGTGCAAGGATCTGTTTTCTATGGTCTCTATATCTACCTCTGATCTAATTCTATACTTCAAATGTTACAGATTTATAAGCCTTCACATTTGGTAAAGCAGGTTCTTAAATCGTTTCCACTTTGTTTTATTTTTTAAAGTTACTGAACTATTTTCAAATTAATTTTGCCTTGAAAAAGTATAAATTTTAGAATCTGCTCATGAAATTCCACACCAAAAAAAATTATTATGATTTTAGTTGGGATTACATTGACTCTGTATGTCATTTGTGCATAATTGTCATCATTTTTTAAATTTAATTTATTGTGTTTACATAGATTCTAGTAATTGTCATCTTTACAATATTAAGTTTTCTAATCTATGAACATGGTATAGTAGCTCTTTATTTACTTAGATCTTTTGAAACATCTTTCAGTAGAGTTTTATCATTTTCTCCATAGAGATCTTGCATTTCTTCAGTTAGATTTATTCTTAGGCACTTGATACTTTTTTTTTTTTTTTTTTTTAAGATTTTTCTATTGGTTTTAGAGGGAGGAGAGAGAGAAAGAAAGGCAGGGGAAAGGAGCAGGAGCATTAACTCCTAGCAGTTGTTTTGTTGTATGTGTCTTGACCAAGTTTTGAACCAGCAACCTCAGTGTTCCAGGTCAACCCACTAACCACTGGGCCACCACAAGTCAGGCACTTTATACTTTTTAATGCTATTTGTAAATAGGTAGTACCCATTTAAAAAAAATTTTTTTGCATTTTTCTGAAGCTAGAAACAGGGAAAGACAGTCAGACAGACTCCCGCATGCGCCCGACCGGGATCCACCCGGCACGCCCACCAGGGGCGATGCTCTGCCCACCAGGGGGCGATGCTCTGCCCATCCTGGGCGTCGCCATGTTGCGACCAGAGCCACTCTAGCGCCTGAGGCAGAGGCCACAGAGCCATCCCCAGCACCCAGGCCATCTTTGCTCCAATGGAGCCTTGGCTGCAGGAGGGAAAGAGAGAGACAGAGAGGAAGGCGTGGCGGAGGGGTGGAGAAGCAAATGGGCGCTTCTCCTGTGTGCCCTGGCCGGGAATCGAACCCGGGTCCTCCGCACGCTAGGCCGACGCTCTACCGCTTAAAATTTAAATTGTCTAATTTTTGCTAATATTCACAAATACGCTTAAATTTTTTAATTGCTTTTATTTCAGAGACCCCACTAGACTTATTAATTCTAGTAATTTATTTGTTTTTCTTTTTGGATTTTCTTTTCAAATAATCAGTGTATATATGGGTAATGACCATGACAGTTTCATTTCTTCTTTTCTAGTACTGAGACGTTTTTAAAAGATTTATGTATTTATTTATTTATTTACTTTGAGAGACAGACAGGAAGGGAGAGAGATGAGAAGTATCAGCTTGTAGTTGTATCACTTCAGTTCAGTTGTTCAGCTTTCTCATATGGGCCTTTATGCGGGGGGGGGGGGGGGAGTTCCAGCTGAGCCAGTGACTCCTTGCTCAAGCCAGTTACCTTGGACTCAAGCCAGTGACCATGAAGTCATGTCTGTTGATCCCACACTCAAGCCAGATGAGCACACACTCAAGCCAGTGACCATGGGGTTTTGAACCTGGGTTCTCAGCATCCCAGGTCAACGCTCTATGTATTGCGCCACCACCTAGTCAGGCAAAAAAATAATTTTTTATTTTTTAATTACAGTTGACATACAATATTATATTAGTTTCAGGTATATAATATATGATTACACATTTATATAACTTAAATGATTACCCTGATAAATTTAATACCTGTCTCTAACACCATACATAGTTATTAGAATATTATTATTATTATTTTTTTATTTATTTTAGAGAGAGGAAAGATAGAGAAAAGGGAACAGGGAGGAGCAGGAAGCATCAACTGATAGTAGTTTCTTCTCCTCTGTGCCTTGATTGGGCAAGCCTGGGGCTTCAAACCAGCAACCTCAGCACTTGAGATCAATGCTCCATCCATTGCACCACCACAGGCCAGGCAAAATATTATTAAGTATATTTCCCATGCTGCACCTTACATCCTCATGACTGTTTTTATAACTGGTAGTTTGCACACCTTAATCCTTTCCCCTTTATCACCCATCCCTGCAACCCTCCTCTTATCTGGCAACCATCCAGATGTTCTCTATATGAGTTTATTATTTTCTTTGTTCGTTTATATTATCTTTCCAGATTCCACGTATAAGTGACTCATATGGTATTTGTCTTTGTCTGACTTATTTCACTTACCATAATACCCTCTAGGTCCATTCATGATTTCTCAAATGGCAATATTTCACTCTTTTTTGTGGCTGAGTAACATTCCACTCTATATGTGTACCACATCTTCTTTATTCATTCATCTAATGGTGGACACTTAGGTTACTTCCATATCTTGGCTATTGTAAATAATGTGGTAGTGACCATAGGGGTGCATATGTCTTTTCAAATTAGTATTTTGGGTTTCTGCTGTTAAATACCAGGGAGTGGAATTGCTGGGTCCTTCTTCGTCTCTTGTTATAGCCTTTGTTTTAAAATCTATTTTGTCTGAATTAAATATTGCTACCACAGCCTTTCTTTTTCCATTGCATTTGCTTAAAATATTATTTTCATCCCTCTACTTTCAGTCTGTATGTGTCTTTTGATCTGAATTGAGTCTCTTGTTGGCAGTATATATAAAGGTCTTGTTTTCTTATCATCATGTATTTTTATTGGAGCATTTAATCCATTTACATTTAAAGTAACTTGATAAATGTAGTTATTGCCATTTTATTATATTTTTAATCTTTTTTTTCTTATTCTTAAAGAAGTTTTTTTAACATTTATTTTAATACTGGTTTGGTAGTGATGAATTTCTTTAGCTTTTTGTTGTCTAGGAAGCTCTTTATCTGTTCTTCAATTCTAGATGTTAGCCATGCTGGGTAGAATATCTTGGTTGTAGGTCCTTGCTTTTCATCACTCTAAATATTTTGTGCCAATCCCTTATAACCTGCAAAGTTTCTGTTGAGAAATCAGCTGATAGTCTTATGGGAGCTCCCTTGTAGGTAACTGTTTTTCTCTTGCTGTTTTTAAGATTCTCCTTTTGTCGTCAACCTTTTGCATTTTAATGAGGATGTGTTTTGGTGTGGGCCTCTTTGGGTTCACTTTTTGGGATTCTCTGGCTTTCCTACACTTGTTTGTCTACTTCTTTTACCAGGTTAAGGAAGTTTTCGATCATTATTTTTTCAAATCCGTTTTCAGTCCCTTGCTCTCCCTCTTCTTCTGGTACTCCTGTGATGTGAATGTTGGTAAGCTTGATGTAGTCTTAGGCCCCTTAAAATATTCTCTTTCTTTTTTCATTTTTTTTTCTGTTCTAATTGGATATTTTCTGCTTTCTTATATTCAGAATTGCTAATTTGATTCTCTGCTTTATTGTTGATTCCCTGATGTATTCTTCATTTTTGACTATTTTTATTTCGTTTCCTATCTCCATATATATGTTTTCCATCTCTTCGTTAAAAGTTCTCACTGAGTTCACCTACTCTTCCTTTAAGTTCACTGGATATCCTATAACCACAGTTTTGAACTGTGCATTCTGATAGATTGCTTGTCTTCATTTTTAGTTTAGTTCTTTCACCTGAGCTCTGTTCTGTTCTTTCATTTGGGACATGTTTCTTTATCTCCTCATTTTGGCCGACTCCCTGTGTTTTTGTTTCTGTGTAGTAAGTAGATCTGCTATGTCTCCTGGTCTTGGTAGAATGGCCTTATATAGTAGGTGTTCTGTAGGGCTCAGTGTAAGTCTCCCTGTTCACCTGAGCTGGGTGCTCCAGGGGTGTCCCTTGAGTTGATTGTGCATGCCCTCCTATTGTATGTAGTTGAACCTTGATTGCTGTTGGCCCATCAATAGGAGAGATTGATCCTCAGGCTGGCTGAAATGGGGAATGGCCTCGACTACAATGGGGAAACTGTTGTGTAGGCACTGACCCCACAGAGGTGAATTTACACTAGCCAGGTGCTGGTGCCTGCCAGATCCCTTTGGGTGTGTCATTTGTGGCAGTGGTTGGGTGGTGCTCTGGTGTGGTCTGAACTGACCACCAGGATATGTTGTTTCTGGGGCCTTTTGGAAGGTGCTCTGGTGCAGGCCAAGGTCTGCTGCTGCCTGTGCCTGGCCAGGGACCACCTGGTATGAGCTACAAAGTTGCCATCATTGCTGGATTTGAAGGCACTGGAACATGCTAAACTGCAAGCTAGTGCCAGGCTTGGGTTCACTTAGTAAGAGGTATGGGGCACGTGGAAGCCGGAACCTGCTTGTTTGGGGTTCGTGAACCTTTGAGAGATTTTAGGAAAGTTGTCTGTGCACACTGAGACAGGCCATTTGTTTGGAAAAGCCACTGGAAATGGCTTAGGTGAGCTGGCAAGTTTGGTAGGGCAGGGTCTCAGGAAATTACTAAGATGAGGCAGTGCTGTTAGCCAGGTTGATGGAGACTCAAACTTGGTGCCTGCCTCTGCCTACAGGCTGGGTGTGGGGAGGGCTCAGCAATGGAACAGTGGTGCCTGCTAGCACTTCTGTCTGGAGAAAGCTGTCCGTCCAGCTCTTACCCTGAAGCCAAAGAATTCAATTCCTCCCCATATGTCCCTGGTGCTCTTAGAATGGCTGCCCCAGTACTGCAGCTTGGAGTGAGTGATTCAGTGACTGAGTAAATCCATGTGCAGGCCTTTCAAGAAGAACATCTGGAATTCCAGCAATCCTTCATCTCACTCAGCCACAATCCCTGCTGATTTTTACAACCAGAAATTATGGGATTTCTATTCCCAGCACTGGAACTGGGTTTGGTACCTCGTACTCCTCAGGGCAGGACTTTCGCAGCCAAGATATCTCTCCTGATTTTTAACCACCACATGTGGGTGTGGGACCAGCCTGTTCTGTGCCTCCTCCCATTCTCTACATGACTTCTTTTGTATATCCTTAGTTATAGGACTTCTGTTCAGTTGGATTTCAGACAGTTCTCAATGATGGTTGTTCTGTAGTTTAGTTGTAATTTTGATGCGGTCTTGAGAGGCAGCAAGAATAGTGTTTACCTACTCTGCCACCTTGACAGGAAGTCTCCAGTACTTACACTTTTATTTTTAAGATTTTATTCATTATAGAGAGGGGAGAGAGAGAGAAGGGGGGAGGAGCAGGAAGCATCAACTCCCATATGTGCCTTAACCAGGCAAGCCCAGGGTTTTGAACTGGCAACCTCAGCATTTCCAGGTTGATGCTTTATCCATTGCACCACCACAGGTCAGGCCCAGTACTTACACTTTTATATATTTTTATTTTCTTACTGCACTGACCAGGATCTCCAGCACAGTGTTGAATAAACATGGTGGTAGCAAACTTTCTTGTCTTGTTCCCCATTTAAAGGGTGAACTTTCAGTGTATTAGCATACCCTTTACCTATTAAGGAATTCCCTTGTTATATCTTGAATAAATATTGAATTTTATTAGACATCTTTCTGCATATACTGAGGTAGTCATACAGTTTTTCTTCTTTCATTGATTAATATAATAAATTAAGTTGTATTTGTGATACAAATCTAACTTGACCACGATATTTACTCTTTTCAAATACTGCTGGTTTTAGTTTGCTAATATTTTGTTTAGGAGTGTGTGTGTGTGTGTGTGTGTGTGTGTGTGTGTAAATGAGATTGGCCTATGATTTCTCTTTTTGTTCTGTCCTTGTCCAGTTTTGGTATTGAGGTTATACTTGTTTCATAAAATAAGCAAAATAATATACTGTTCTCTTGGTTTGTATATGATTAGAATTAATTTTCCTTGAGTATTGGGTAGAATTTGCCAGTGAAGTCATTCAGGCTTGGGACTTTATGTATAGGAGGCTTTTTATTTATTTTTTTATCTGATTCAGTGTATTTTGTGACAGGTCTAGAACTGCAGAAGTCTTCTATTCCTGTTTAGTCAGTTTTGGTAAAATTTATTTTTCTCAGAATTAGATTATTCTGTAAAATATGTAGTGATAGATAGCTCCTTTTTCATTCCTATTATTGCCATGTTCTTATTTTATTAATTAGCCTCACAAGAAGTTTATTGGTTTTATTTACCTTTTGCCTTTATTGAACTTCTCTATTGTATTTTGTTTTCTATTAATTTCTACTATTGGCTTTATTATTTCCTTCTAAGCATATTATTTGGTTTACTTTAAAAAGAACAATAACAGTTTTGAGATAAGTGCTTATTATTAGTTTTTTTAATATATGTATTAGACCTCTTTAGTTTTCAGTATTTCTTCTAATAGTACATTTAATGCTATAAATTATCCATCAAGTTTTGTATTAGCTATACCTATAATTTTTAATTTTTAAACTTTTTATTCTTATTCAGTGTAAAACATTTTATGCTTTTTTTTCATTTCTTTTTGTGTTAGAAAGATGTGTCTCTTCACATCTACCTGTATTCTATTTTCTCTATACCTTATAAAGAAGGAGTTAACTGTCCATAGTGGCCTAGTGATTATATATCAGAACTTGAGTTAAGTTTTAGGTCTGATTCCTATAGCTATGTCTCTTAGCTCCTAAATTAATACCTTATGAGTAAAGACCATACTGTTTGTCCTATCTTTCCCACTTCATGTGAAAGAATGAAATAAAGCATGAGTTCTGCTCTTTTTCTGAACACTCCCCATGTGTAGCATTGTTCAAATGGCACCAAACAAAAGGGTAATGAGAAGATAAAAGGCTGTGTCCTAGGCTTGTTCTTTCTTTACAGGCGGGATTTTCCACTCTCTCATTGAAAGTTGTGCTCTCTAACACCTCTTTAGGGACTATGGGATCATTCGAACTCTGGATTTACCCATCTATGTCACAAGGGTGAAGGGCAACAACGTATATTGTCTAGATAGGGAATGTCGTCCTCGTGTGCTCACCATTGATCCTACTGAGTTCAAGTTCAAGCTGGCCCTGATCAACAGAAAATATGATGAGGTATGAAAGAAGAAAACATGTTAGGAATATTGAGTGGGTAGCACTCCTTTTTTCCTATTACATAATCTGTATTTCCTGCCCTACCCTATCCCAAATGTCTAGGTACTACACATGGTAAGAAATGCCAAACTAGTAGGCCAGTCTATCATTGCTTATCTCCAGAAGAAGGGCTATCCTGAAGTGGCACTGCATTTTGTCAAGGATGAAAAAACTCGCTTTAGTCTGGCACTGGAGTGTGGAAACATTGAGGTGAGAACAATATGGTTTATAAGCTCCAAATCAATGTGGAGAAGGTGAGAGGGTGAGAGTGTCATTTGGAAGGCACTATTCTGGCCTTGCTTCTTTAGTCAGTATAACAGAATTTGAAGGTTTTTTCTTTTTTAAATAGTTGTTAGATAGAGCCATCTTTCTGTTGTTTGCCCATTTCTACATTTTTCTGTCTGCTTCTGCTACAGCATTTCTACTATTGTCATGCTCAGTCCGAATCCAGTAATTTCTAGAATAGCAAAATATCATGGAATTAGAAAAATCTCATTATTTCCTTCACAACTGACTTGCTGCTTGGCTGCTTTAGCAAAAGAGTACTCATTAAATATTGAGGCCTTGAGTCTGCAGGCATTATTTTTAAATGGGGAGAGGGCTGCCTGACCAGTAGTGGCACTTTAGTTGTTCACTGATTGCTTCTCATATGTGCCTAGACTGAGAGGCTCCAGCTGAGCCACTGACATGGGATCATGTCAGTGATCCCACACTCAAGACAGCCACCCCATGCTCAAGCTGGTGACCTTGAAGTTTTGAACCTGTGACCTCAGTGTCCCAGGTCAGTGTTCTATATACTGCACCACCATGGGTCAGGCCCTTGGGCAGTTTATTTAGAGGCAAATGCTTTGCCTGACCTGTGGTGGCGCAGTGGATAAAGCGTCAATCTAGAACACCGAAGTCACCGGTTCAAAACCCTTGGCTTGCCCAGTCAAGGCACATAATGGGAGCTGATGCTTCCTGCTCCTCCTCACCCCTTGTCTGTCTGTCTGTCTGTCTCTTTCTCTTCCTCTCCCTCCCCTCTGTAAAATGAATAAATAAAGTCTTAAAAATTAAAAAGAAATACTTTGACTATTTTCTCTGGTTTTAAAAAAAAACTTTTTTTAAGCTTTTATTTATTGATTTTAGAGGAGAAGAGAGAGAAAGAGAAAGGTGGGGGTCAGCAAGAAGTATCAACTCATAATAGTTGCTTCTCATATGTGCCTCAGCCAAGCCCGCCTGGGGTTTTGAACCAGCAGCCTTAGCATTCCAGGTCGACATTCTGCCCACTTCACCAACACAGGTCAGGCCATTTTATTAATTCTTACCCTGGGGATTTTTTAGATTGCTCTGGAAGCAGCCAAAGCACTGGATGACAAGAGCTGCTGGGAAAAGCTGGGAGAAGTGGCCTTACTACAGGGGAACCACCAGATTGTAGAAATGTGTTATCAGCGTACCAAAAACTTTGACAAACTTTCCTTCTTGTACCTTATCACTGGCAACTTAGAGAAACTCCGCAAGATGATGAAGATTGGTGAGACCCCAGAAACTAAGGACGGGAAGAGGGGTCCTTGGGGGAAGGAGGAAGGTAAAAGAGGAGAAGATCTAACTTGGTGTCTCTTACTAACTTGTACAGCTGAGATCCGAAAGGACATGAGTGGCCATTATCAGAATGCCCTATACCTGGGTGATGTGTCAGAACGGGTACGAATCCTGAAGAACTGTGGACAGAGTAAGTATCTATCCAGACTCCACAGCTCCTTTGGGGCCTGAGGAAGTATTTTCTCTTCATGGTAAGTTACTCGTGTTTAGTGATGAAGGATTTTCCTTCATTCTGCAATTTTTCAGAAGAAACTATACACTCCTGACATGCTCAGAAGACTTTCTTCAAAGTCAAATGGAGGTACAGCCAGAATATTCAGTCTGGCCAAGCAGTCTTAGGAAAATATTTAACAGTTGTGGCAGAGTTAGAAAGTTTTAAAAGTCCCTGGAGCAGGCACCCTTGTTAATGCAGTTGGTTGGATGCCATTAGAATTTTATTAGTTCAAGTCTGGCCTGACCAGGCAATGGCGCAGTGGATGGAGCGTCAGATTGGGATGCTGAGGATCCAGGTTTGAGACCCCAAGGTCACCAGCTTGAGCGTGGACTCATCTGATTTGAGCAAAGCTCACCAGCTTGGACCTAAGGTCACTGGCTCAAGCAAGGGGTTACTTGGTCTGCTGTAGCCCTACGATCAAGGCACATATGAGAAAGCAATCAATGAACAACTAAGGTGTCGCAACGAAAAACTGATGATTGATGCTTCTCATCTCCATTCCTGTCTGTCTGTCCCTATCTATCCCTCTCTCTGACTCTCTTTCTGTCTCTGTTAAAAAAAAATTTTTTTTCAAGTCTGGCTTTTTTGTTTACTTATTTATTAATTTTTTTATATATTCAAAGAAATTTTTTTTTGGTGACAGAGACAGAGAGAGGGACAGATAGGGACAGACAGACAGGAGAGATGAGAAGCATCAATTCTTCATTGCAGCACCTTAGTTGTTCATTGGTTGCTTTCTCACATGTGCCTTGACTGGGGGGCTACAGCAGAGTGAGTGACCCTTTGCTCAAGCCAGTCAAGCCAGTGACCTTGGGCTCAAGCCAGCCACCATGGGATCATGTCTATGATCCCATGCTCAAGTCAGTGACCCCGCTGTCAAGCTGGTGAGCCCATGCTCAAGCCGAATAAGCCCGCACTCAAGCTAATGACCTTGGGGTTTCAAACCTGGGTTCTCTGGATCCCAGTCCAACACTCAATCCACAGGGATATTTTTTAAGAAGTTACTATATACCAAGCATTATACTAGCATGTGAGAACAAGAAAGGTAAAAGATGTGGTTTGGACTAAGGTGCTAACAGTGAAGGAAGGGGTAAGCAGTGGTCGGATATTACATAAAAGGTAGAATCAACATGGTTTATTTATTGAAGGACTGGATATAGGATGTTTTAAAGAAGAGTCAGCAATGATTTCCAGGTATTGCTGTGTATCAAATTGCACCCAAACTTGGTAGTTTAAAACAACAAACATGACTATTTTAGTATGCATCAAGGCTTACTGGGTGCTTGTATCTCAGTGGCTGCAGTCAAGGTGTTGGCCAAGACTAGAAACGTCTCATGGCCCAACTAGGGGAGGATCTGCTCCCATGCTCACTACATGTCTGTGGGCAGTCCTCAGGTCCTCGCTGGCTATTGGCTGGAAAATGGCATTTTCCTGCTATATAGGTTTCTTCATAGTATAGTTCACAACATGACAGCTGGTTTTCTTCAGAGCATGAGAGCAAGAGAGGACACTAAAGATGGAAGCCACAATTTGTATCCTAATCAGGATTGACACATTATTTCTGCTGTGTTCTATTCATTAGAAGCAAGTCAACAAGTCCAGTCCACACTTAAGGGGAGGGGTATGCAAGGACTTGAATACCAGGAGGAAGGGATCACTGGGGGGACATCTTTGATATGCCTACCCATAGCAGCATTTACTTGGATGCACCTGTACCACAAAGTCTGTTTTTTCTGCAGAGTCCCTGGCCTATCTCACGGCTGCTACCCATGGCTTAGATGAAGAAGCTGAGAGCCTGAAGGAGACATTTGACCCAGAGAAGGAGACAGTGAGTCTTTATTTACCTAAGTGTCTCTGATTACAGAATTAACTCTGAGATCTTGGGACATTTTAAATCTACAATTGTCATTGTCCTACCTGAGGCTCTATAACTTTCCCTACATGATTCCTGAGAGCTGTTTGCTTTTAACCTTCTACCTTTCAGGTTCCAGAAATTGACCCCAAGGCCAAGTTGCTTCAGCCACCAGCACCTGTCATGCCATTGGATACCAACTGGCCCCTACTGACTGTGTCCAAAGGGTTCTTCGACGGTTCCATTGCCAGCAAGGGTAAGTGCCCACTTCTCCCATTGCATTTTTGTTGTTGTTTTGTGAGGAACTGTCCACGAGTACTGTTGGCTCTCCTGTCCTTTTCATTTGTCATTTTTTCTCTGTGAAGCCTCAAGAAGCACCGAGATGTGAGAGTTGTGGCATACCGTCTTTGTAAATCTAAATAAAAGCATTATGAGATCCTTAACATTTGGGAAATAGGTGCGGAAAAGATGTCTCTTAGTCCCTGCTTCTAACAACCTCTGCTAACATTTTGGTGTATTTAGGCTTTACCATATATGTAGTAATACTCTCCATTCAGTATCTTATCATTCATGATGTACAAAGTTAAAAGTACAAATTCAGAAGCCAGGCAATTTGCTCAGTTTGTTAGAGCAATACACCAAGGTTGCAGGTTTGATTCTCCCGTCAGGGCACATACAAGAATCAACCAATGAATGTATAAATTAGTGGAACAACAAATCAGTGTTTCTCTCCTCCTCTCCGTCTCTCCCTCTCCATCTCTCCCTCTCCCCTTTTCCCTCTCTGCCTCTCTCCCTCTCCCCTTCTGTCTTTCCCTCCCTCCCTCCCTCCATCCTTCCCACCCTCCCTCCTTCTCCCTCCCTCCCTCTCCCCCTCTCTCTCCCTCTCCTCTCCCTCTCTCATTCTCCTTCTCCCTCTCTGCCTCTCTCCCCCTCCCCTTCCCTCTCCCCTTCCTCCCTTCCCTTTCCACTCTCCTCTCTCTCCCTCTCTCCTTATACCTCTCTCCCTTTTCCTCTCCCCATCCCTCTCCCTCTCCCTCTCTTCTTCTTCCCCTCCCATCTCCCCTTCCCTTCCCCTCCCCTTCTCCCCCTTCCTTTATCTCTCTCCCTTTCTCCTTTTTCCCTTTCCTCTCTCCCTCTCTCTCCCTCCCTTTTCCCTCCCTCCCTTTCCCCTCCCTTCTTCCTTTTCTCTCCCTTACTTCCACCTCTCTCTCTAAAATTAATAGTTAATTTTTTATAAAAGATTCAAATTCAGCCACCTCAAATTTTGTCATGTGGGTATATGCAAATGTATCACCACACTCACCCTTAACCTTCCTCCTATCTTTTTGGATATGTCTACTAAGTTATTTCTACTGACTTAGAGCCTAAATAGACCCTTAGTGCTCTCGGCCTTAGCGCCATCTTTCTCGAAACTTCTGCGCCATGAGAGCCAAGTGGAGGAAGAAACGAATGCGCAGGCTGAAGCGCAAAAGAAGAAAGATGAGGCAGAGGTCCAAGTAAACTGCTAGCTTGTGCACCCGTGGAAGCCACAGGAGCAGAAATAAGGGAAGCCAGAGGTCAGGGACACTGTTACAAGTTGTGGAACTGCATGCCTGCTGTCTAGAACTTCTCCATGGATCTAAAATATAAGTGCCATCTGATCACCGTGACCACCTTTTCAGTGACCCACCATGCTCTTATAAAAAGTCCCCTTTTGGTCCTTTGCCCCGGACCTGTGACATTCTGGACTGGTTCTGTTTCCACTGTGGCTGAATAATGTGTACAATAAATCATCTCTTCTGTTTTAGCTGAAAAAAAAAAAAAATAGACCCTTAGGCTTTTGTGCCCAGCTCTGCTCCTTCCTCCATCTCCTCAGCCAACCTATGTCCTCATGCCCTGTGCACACTTAGCAAAGATCTCAGCAAGAAATTCTAAAGTTCATAGCCAAAGGTTGGTAAGTAGAAAATGGTTTAAGAGGCAGTTTTTTTTGTTTGTTTGTTTGTTTTTTTTTTTTAATTTTTTATTTTATTTATTCATTTTAGGGAGGAGAGAGAGACAGAGAGAGAGAAGGGGGGAGGAGCTGAAAGCATCAACTCCCATATGTGCCTTGACCAGGCAAGCCCAAGGTTTTGAACCAGTGACCTCAGCATTTCCAGGTCAACACTTTATCCACTGTGCCACCACAGGCCAGGCAAGAGGCAGTTTTTTTTTTTAATTTTTATTTATTTATTTATTTATTTTTTACAGAGACAGTGAGTGAATCAGAGAGAGGGATAGACAGGAACAGACAGACAGGAACGGAGAGAGATGAGAAGCATCAATCATTAGTTTTTCATTGCATGTTGCAACACCTTAGTTGTTCATTGATTGCTTTCTCATATGTGCCTTGACCGCGGGCCTTCAGCAGACCGAGTAACCCCTTGCTTGAGCTAGCGACCTTGGGTCCAAGCTGGTGAGCTTTGCTCAAACCAGATGAGTCTGCACTCAAGCTGGCGACCTCGGGGTCTCGAACCTGGGTCCTTCCACATCCCAGTCCAACGCTCTATCCACTGCGCCACCTCCTGGTCAGGCAAGAGAGGCAGTTTTTAATAGCAGGAAGGCCAGTTGTTTCTCTGTCATTTCTGTTTCCTCTCTCTCTGAAGCTTATCAAAAGATAGTATAATTTATATATTACAAAAAGAAATAATAAACAAAAACAATAAGCGGACAGAACCTTGTCACCTGCTTTTGTAAGGATGCAACTTGTCTGACTGTAACCAGCTTCTCTTTGTCCTTTCCCTCTATAGGGAAGGGAGGAGCACTGGCTGCTGACATTGACATTGACACTGTTAGCACTGAGGGCTGGGGAGAGGATGCGGAGCTACAGCTGGATGAAGGTAAGAAGACTGTGCTGGGACTAGTCCCTAGTTCTAACCCAAGCAGGTGTGCCCCATGGGTTAGGAGTGGGCTGTGGGCAATTATGCAGGGTTCTAAACCATGGGACTAACAAGGATCTCAGCATTTTGCTTTCCTTAGGCTAAGATTGTGTCACTACAAGGATCTTTTGTGAGACTGGATTTCCTCCTTACAGATGGGTTTGTGGAGGCTACAGAAGGTTTGGGGGATGACACTCTTGGGAAGGGCCAGGAAGAAGGAGGTGGCTGGGATGTAGAAGAAGACTTGGAGCTTCCTCCTGAGCTGGTATGTGGGATTCTTACCCTTGTAAGGTTCTCTCTCTTTCTCCCTATGGAAGCCAGTGGCCTTATTATGCACTCCCAATACTGTCCTGAGGTCCCCAAGAGAAAGAGTAGATCGGCCTGACCTGTGGTGGCGCAGTGGATAAAGCCTCGACCTGGAATGCTGAGGTCGCTGGTTCAAAACCCTGGGCTTGCCTGGTCAAGACACATATGGGAGCTGAAGCTTCCTGCTCCTCCCCCACTTCGCGTGCGTGCGTGTGCGCGCTCTCTCTCTCTCTCTCTCTCTCTAAAATGAATAAATAAATAAAAATAAGAAAGAGTAGGTCTTGACCCTCCTAATCTGATACTTTATCGCCCACTTGAAGGAAAGAAGAATGAGATAATCAGGCTTGTGCCAGTAGCAGCTCAGGAAAAGGCAGCGCCCTGGCCAGTTGGCTCAGCGGTAGAGTGTCAGCCCAGTGTGTGTTAGTGTCCTGGGTTCAATTCCTGGTCAGGGCACACAAGAGAAGCACCCATCTGCTTCTCCACCCTTCTCCCTCTCCTTCCTCTCTATCTCTCTCTTCCTCTCCTGCAGCCAAGGCTCCATTGGAGCAAAGTTGGCCCGGGTGCTGAGGATGGCTCTATGGCCTCTGCCTCAGGGGCTAGAATGACTCTGTTCACAATGGAGCAAGGCCCCAGATGGGCAGAGCATCGCCCCCTAGTGGTATGCCGGGTGGATCCCAGTCGGGCGCTTGCGGGAGTCTGACTGCCTCCCCAATTCTACCTTCTGAAAAATACAAAAAAAAATAAAGAAAATGCAGCAAGGTTTTAGTATATCAATTTGTTACTGGTGAAACTGCTCCTATTTTGAGGGTCTTCTCCTACAGCCACCACCCCCTCTGTCCTGACAGAGTATGGGAACAAGGTAAAGGGCTCTGTTTAAATTTATCAGGACAGAGTGCTTGAATGGCTTAAAAAATGATTTTTTTTTTTTTTTTGTCTCCCTAGGATATACCCCCTGGAGCAGCTGGTGGGGCTGAGGAGGGGTTCTTTGTGCCCCCCACCAAGGGAACCAGCCCAACTCAGGTAAGCAGAGCAACAGCCCACTGGGGATGGATGTTTCTGAGCTGGATATAACTGACTCGTGTAAGGAGTACTGATACTTTTCTACTGTAGTTTCAGAATAGGATAGTTTCAGAAAAGTAAGAGCAAGATTTCACTGGGGCCTGACCTGCGGTGGCACATTGCACTGATCCCCAACCCCCGGGTCACGGACCGGTATTGGTCCGTGGGCCATTTGGTACCGGTCCGCAGAAAAAGAATAAATAACTTACATTATTTCCATTTTATTTATATTTAAGTCTGAACGATATTTTATTTTTTTTTATTTTTTTTTATTTATTTATTTTTAAAATATGGAACGCTTCACGAATTTGCGTGTCATCCTTGTGCAGGGGCCGTGCTAATCTTCTCTGTATTATTCCAATTTTAGTATATATGCTGCCGAAGCGAGCACGAATGATGTTTTATTTTTAAAAAATGACCAGATTCCCTCTGTTACATCCGTCTAAGACTCATTCTTGATGCTTGTCTTGGTCATGTGATACATTTATCTGTCCCACCCTTAAAGGCCGGTCCGTGAAAATATTTTCTGACATGAAATCGGTCCATGGCCCAAAAAAGGTTGGGGACCACTGGCACATTGGACAAAGCGTTGACCTGGAACACTGAGGTCACCAGTTCGAATCCCTGGGCCTGCCCAGTCAAGGCGCATATGGGAGTTGATGCTTCTGCTCCTCCCTTCATTACCTCTTTCTCTCTCTCTCTCTCTCTCCCTCTCCCTCTCCCTCTCTCCCTCTCTCTCTCTCTCTCTCCCCCTCACTCCCTCTCTCTCTCTCTCTCTCTCCCTCTTGCACCTCTCTAAAAGGAATTAAAAATGTAAAAAAAAAAAAGAAAGATTCCACTTGGCTTAGGTTTCTGTTTCTTGTTATAGATCTGGTGCAATAACTCTCAGCTTCCAGTTGATCACATCCTGGCGGGCTCCTTTGAGACCGCTATGCGGGTAAGTCTTAAAGTAACTTTTGGCTTTTGTTGAGTGTGTCTCAGGTATCGTTCCAAGGAGATAGTTGACTCACTTTAAAACAAATGGAAATTGCCCTGGCCGGTTGGCTCAGCGGTAGAGCGTCGGCCTAGCGTGCGGAGGACCAGGGTTCGATTCCCGGCCAGGGCACACAGGAGAAGCGCCCATTTGCTTCTCCACCCCTCCACCGCGCTTTCCTCTCTGTCTCTCTCTTCCCCTCCCGCAGCCAAGGCTCCATTGGAGCAAAGATGGCCCGGGCGCTGGGGATGGCTCTGTGGCCTCTGCCCCAGGCGCTAGAGTGGCTCTGGTCGCAACATGGCGACGCCCAGGATGGGCAGAGCATCGCCCCCTGGTGGGCAGAGCGTCGCCCCTGGTGGGCGTGCCGGGTGGATCCCAGTCGGGCGCATGCGGGAGTCTGTCTGACTGTCTCTCCCTGTTTCCAGCTTCAGAAAAATGAAAAAAAAAAAAAAAAAAAGATGTAAAACAAATGGAAATTATTCCACTCACAAGGGCAGAGGCATGTATTTATTATGGAAACCTTTGATCTTGACTAAGGATGCTTGCCTCTTAAGGCTTTCCTCTTAACTCCCTTCCATTTGGCTTAGTAATCTCAGGGTAAATCCTTTCAGCTATTGTCTACCCATTCCATAGCCTGCTTTCTGGCTCACATCAGTGAAGTAAGAATCTCTTCATGAACAGGTATATGTTTTTAACACTAAGCCATGTGTTACAATAGCAATAATAACAACCACCGCAGTTGCAACAACTAACATTTATTCACTCTTGACTGTGTGTCAGGCACTGTCCTAAATGCTTTTTAGATATTATTAAATGAGGTAGGTCCTATAATGAATTATAATTTACTGATAAGGAAACAAGTACAGAGAAGTTAAGTACCACCTGACCTGTGGTGGCGCAGTGGATAAAGCGTCGACCTAGAACGCTGAGGTTGCCGGTTCAAAATCCTGTGCTTGCCTGGTCAAGGCACATCTAAGAGTTGGTGTTTCCTGCTCCTCCCCCCCCCCCCAACCCTCGCTTCTCTCTCTTTCCCCCCTCCTCTCTCTAAAATGAATTTTTTAAAAAAAAGTTAAGTACCTTGCCCAGGATTCTTAGTTTTTATGTGGTTAGGCCAAAATCTTTATGTCTTTTTGTTCCTGTATTCCAGCTCCTTCATGACCAGGTAGGAGTAACCCAGTTTGGGCCCTACAAGCAACTGTTCCTACAGACCTATGCCCGAGGCCGTACCACCTATCAGGCTCTGCCCTGCCTGCCCTCCATGTATGGCTATCCTAATCGCAATTGGTAAGGCCCCTTGCTCTTGGCTTTTATCTGTTCCAACATGGCGTAGATATTTCAGGTGGTAGTCTCAGGGACAGTCACAATTACTCCAAAGCTGACGTTTCCTAGTAGAAAAAGATCTTTGGCTTGCTACTCTAGGAGCTTTGGTTTACACCTTCTGCATCGTATTCCCAAACTACTTTCACAGTAGGTGGTTGTAATTATCTTGCCAGAAAAAGAAGTTGAATCCTAGTGGGCTTCTAATTATTTTCTATCTTCTTCCTACTTTTCTCTTTCTAGGAAGGATGCAGGGCTAAAGAATGGTGTGCCAGCTGTGGGCCTGAAGCTTAATGACCTTATCCAACGATTACAACTGTGCTACCAGCTTACCACTGTTGGGAAGTTTGAGGAAGCTGTGGAAAAATTCCGTTCCATTTTACTCAGTGTACCACTCCTTGTTGTGGACAATAAACAGGAGATTGCAGAGGTTAGGAGGGGTCTAGCTACTTGTCCTAGTCATGGGCACCCTCACATTCTTGCCTTTGTACCATGACCTTCCTTTGCCCCTCCCTCTAGGCTCAACAGCTTATCACCATTTGCCGTGAGTACATTGTGGGTTTGTCCATGGAGATAGAAAGGAAGAAGCTGCCCAAAGAGACGTTGGAACAGCAGAAGCGCATCTGTGAGGTAAGATCTCTGGCCCTCTGAACAGTAGAGCCCTTCCCTTAAGTCTGAATTCTTTCATTCCAAATCCAGATCTCAATCTGGGGAGTAAGAAATTTGGTCTAATTTCTGTGAGGAAATAATGTATTTCTCCACCTATTTATTTATTTATTTATTTACGCATGTGTAATAGTTATGAATGTCCTGTCTCAGCAGTAGCATCAGCCCGGCATTCGTTCCTCTTTCTGTCCACCAGATGGCAGCCTATTTTACCCACTCAAACCTGCAGCCTGTGCACATGATTCTGGTGCTGCGAACAGCTCTGAACCTCTTCTTCAAGCTCAAGAACTTTAAAACAGCTGCCACCTTTGCTCGGCGCCTCTTGGAACTTGGGCCCAAGCCAGAGGTGGCTCAACAGGTAGATAGGACCTCCTTCAGTGCGCACAAGGGAACCAGATCTGTTCTTACATGGAAGGAGCCTCTAAAACAAAGAACTGAATAATATTCAAACAAAAAAAAGCCAACAAAATGTTGGCTCTTTTTACTTATTGGCATGAGTACCTCCTTTTGCTCCTGAAAACTGAACTAATAATTTATTCAGACGTGATGCCAGTGTGTGAGTGACTGGCAACCTAGAATATCTCCACTGCACCTTAAAATAACTGTATACTTGTCCTTAAGTTCACATCTCCCATTACCACCACCACTAACCTCCACATCCATGTCCCATTGTATTCTCCAAAAGCAATCTTGGGCAATGGAAGCCAGTTCTAACTCCTTTAGGCCTGACCCTGATAATTCTCAGACTTGGGAGAGGAGTACTGGTCTACATCCATGGAGCTCTTTGGTATTGAGAAGGGGAAAGCCTGGTACCACAGGAAGGATCACTGATACCCCTTATAGATATCCTATACAGATGATGTATTCTGTATTCATTCAATACAGTTTCATCCTACATCAAAGAAACTATGAAACCATGAAGATGAAATCATGTGAGTTGTGTGCAACTTTCAGTACTCTTAAATAAAAGATTCCTTACCTCTCTTAGACCCGAAAAATCCTTGCTGCCTGTGAGAAGAACCCCACAGATGCCTGCCAGCTTAATTATGACATGCACAACCCTTTCGACATCTGTGCTGCATCTTATCGGCCCATCTACCGTGGAAAGCCAGTGGAGAAGTGTCCACTCAGTGGGGCCTGCTATTCCCCTGAATTCAAGGGTCAACTCTGCAGGGTCACTACAGTAAGTACTGTCCTCAAGAATTGCATGTAGGATATTGAGGGAAAGGGAAAGAAAGAAAAACATTCATTCTTTTTCTCCTGCATTTGCCTCTACCTCCTTGAAGCAGTGACAGTGGATAAAGCTTGAGCTTCTCTCCCTACTGCTCTTTATCATCACTAACAAACAGTAACAAAACACCTCTGTGCTCATTGAAGAGTGGAGGGAGTAAGCTTTCTAGGCTTCTCAGCCTCAAAAACCCTAACTTTTTCCTGTTTCCTCTTCCACAGGTGACAGAGATTGGCAAAGAGGTGATTGGTTTAAGGATCAGTCCTCTGCAGTTTCGCTAAGGCCTCCTTTGTGTCTGTAGGGTCAATCACCGTGTTCCCCCTCCTCCACTCCCCAAATTTATCTTTATATCCTTCTAACTCTGTGTTCCTTTACTACCTTTCAAATTGACAGTTAGCTTTCCCTGCCCTAAAATCAAGTGATTTTTCTGTTGTCTATGGCTAATCAAATGTCTATGGTTGACCTTTTTTCCTCCCCTTTGAGGACCTATCACTCTTTCAAGGTCATTATAGTGTGGTCACAGTTGGACTTGCATTTCCAGGTTAGCTCTTTCAAGTAACAAATGAAAACTCATTGCTGGTTACTTGTTTGGTAAATTCCTTCAATATTTATCCCTTTCCTCCCTTACCACGTCTTTGCTATAAAGGAGTGGGATGTAATAAATAAGATAGCTTCTTTTATTCAGTCACAGTAAATCTTAGCCATCCTGCATTTCAGATTTTAGATAGGTAACCTCTGTGTGCCCAGAAACTTCAAGTCTGAAAAGAAACTGGTTTTCCAAAAATGCACATCATTTTTTATTGATTTGTTCTTTACATTGTTCTTATTTTTTGTTTCTTACACTAAATAAAGTAAATTTCTACTAGAGTTTCATAGCTTGCCATTTGTTTTCTGGGACACTCATGTTCCTACTTACTCCATGCAGCTGCCCTACCAAAGCAGATCTTTCCTTTGATAATTGTTTTTAATTACAAAAGTAGTAAATACCCATTGTTTAAAACAAAGACACATTTTTCATAGGATATATTAAACTGCTGTGAAAATGGTGGAAGGCAAATAGCTCCTCTATTCCATTATTGACTACAACCTTCTATCTGTTGCTAACTATGGCCAGTATTTATTGAGTACCTATCATGTCTGTTTTACATGTAATATATAAATACATAGGATTAATTAGTAATAAACATCATATTGTAATGATTGCATTGGCAATATAGTATTTTGCTTGCTATGTGTTAAAACTTGAGTACAGGCCCTGGCCAGTTGGCTCAGCGGTAGAGCGTCGGCCTGGCGTGCGGGAGTCCCGGGGTTCGATTCCCGGCCAGGTCACACAGGAGAAGCGCCCATCTGCTTCTCCACCCCTCCTCCTCTCCTTCCTCTCTGTCTCTCTCTTCCCCTCCCACAGCGAGGCTCCATTGGAGCAAAGATGGCCCGGGCACTGAGGATGGCTCCATGGCCTCTGCCTCAGGCACTAGAATGGCTCTGGATGCGACAGAGCGACGCCCCAGAGGGGCGGAGCATCGTCCCCTGGTGGGCATGCCGGGTGGATCCCAGTCGGGCACATGCGGGAGACTGTCTGACTGCCTCCCCGTTTCCAGCTTTGGAAAAATGAAAAAAAAAAAAACAAGTACATTGACATGCTGTGCCTTTGATTAAAATATGTACCCTCCCTTATTTTAAAATCAATAAATAGTTCAATCGTCTAGTTCAAAAATCAGTAAACATAGGCCTGACCTGTTGTGGCGCAGTGGATAAAGCATTGACCTAGAATTCTGAGGTCACCAGTTTAAAATGGTGGGCTTGCCTGGTCAAGGTACATATGGGAGTTGATGCTTCCTGCTCCACCCCCTTCTCTCTCTCTGTCTCTCTTTCTCTCTCTCTCTCTCCCCTCCCCCCCCCCCAAGAAAAGGATAAATAAAGTCTTTAAAAAAAGAACAAACCTTGCCTGACCAGGTGGTGGCGCAGTGGATAGAGCGTCGGACTGGGATACGAAAGGACCCAGGTTCGAGACCCCGAGGTCACCAGCTTGAGCATGGGCTCATCGGGCTTGAGCAAAGAGCTCACCAGCTTGGACCCACGGTCGCTGGCTCCAGCAGGGGGTTACTCGGTCTGCTGAAGGCCCACGGTCAAGGCACATGTGAGAAAGCAATCAATGAACAACTAAGAAGTCGCAACGCGCAATGAGAAACTCATCTCTCTCCGTTCCTGTCTGTCTGTCCCTGTCTATCTCTGCCTCTGTAAAAAAAAAAAAAAAAAAAAAAAAAAAAGAACAAACCTTTATGCCTGACCAGGCGGTGGTGCAGTGGATAAGAGCATCGGCCTGGGATTCTGAGGACCCAATTTGAAACCCCGAGGTTCCCGGCTTGAGCGTAGCATGATAGACATGACCAGGTCATGTCTAGTGACCAGGTCACTAGCTTAGCTGGAGCCCCACCCCTACTCCCTGTCAAAACACATATGAGAAAGCAATCAATGAACAACTAAGATGCCACAACAAAGAATTGATGCTTCTCATCTCTCTCCTTTCCTGTCTGTCCCCTCTCTCTTGCAAAAAAAAAAACCACAAAAAAACAAAATCAGTAAGCATAAAAAGCTATTTTGTGATGCTTCCTCCCACCCTTCCTTAGCCACTCAGTTTCTATCACTTTCCTCAAAATAACCACTTCTGGTTAAGATGGTGGTGTAGGTAAACACAGTACTGGACTCCTCCCACAACCACATCAAAATTACAACTCAACTACACAACAGCCATCATTTAGAACTGCCTGAAATCTGGCTGAACAGAAGTCCTACAACTAGAGAATTAAAGAAGAAGCCACATGGATACTGGTAGGAGGGGCGGAGACCTGGAATGGGCTGGTCCCATAACCACATTGGAGATACAAAATCGGGAGGGATATCTCAGCTGAGGAGGTATCCTCTGAAGAGCAAGGGGTCCCAGCTCCACAAATGGCTTCCCAGCCAAGGGTTCCAGTGCTGTGAAGAGAAGGCCTCATAACTTCTGGCTGTAAAAGCCAGTGGGTATTGTGGCTAAGGGAGACAGAGGTTGCTGGAGTCCCAGGCATTCCTCTTAAAGGGCCCATGCACACACTCAGACTCACTCCCTCTGAGTTCTAATTGGGGCAGCAGCTTAAAAGGTACCAGAGACATGGGGAGGAACTGAATTGCCTGGCATCAGGGCAAGAGTTGGGGAGGGCAGCTTTCTCCTAGACAGATGAGCTGGCAGAGGCCATTGTTCCTTTGATGAGCCCTCCCCACATAGAGCTAGAAGGTGGGCAGTAAGTATATCTGAAATTCCCAGCAACCTGGCTCACACTGTTTGCCTTACCCTGGTGATTCCCTGAGGCTTCACCTCATCCAACTTTCAGGCTCACTCAAGCTGTTTCTGGTGGCTTTTTCATATGAATGGCCTGTCTTGGCTCATGCTTTGGACTTTTCTAAAGCCTCTCAAACAAGCAGTATCTGTCCTCAGTGAGCCCAGTACCTCACTAAGTGGCCCCAAGCCTGGCACTAGCAGCAGCTGGCCTTGGTTCAGAGCCTGGCCTCTCCTGGGACCCTCCAAACCCAGCACAAGTAGCAGCCATCTGTAGATCACTTTGTAGCTCATGCCAGGTGGCCCCAGACAGAACACAGGCAGTGGCTGACCTTGGCCTGTACCTCTCAGTAGGCCCTAAAGCCAGCACATCCAGGGTACAGCTTCAGACCATGTTGAAGCACCACCACCCAACCACCTCTACAAGCAACACACTCAAGGGGTGGGCTTAGCAAGCACAAGAGCCCTGCTGAAGTAAGTCCTACTCTGTGGAGTGGGCCCATGCACAGCTGATCTTCCATAGTGGTCAGAGGTTGGTGTTTGGTGGTTGTAGCCCATCCCTATAGCTAATCAGCCTGGGGGTAAAGCCCTCCCATTGATATGCCAACAGTAATCAAGGCTCACCTAGAAGAGAAGGGTGTACACAGCCCACATGGGGTTACACCTCAAGTGCCCAGCTTGGGTAATTGGGGAGGCTGCACCACTGGACCCTATAGGCCACTCTACCAGTCCTGGGAGACATAGCTGCTCTACCTAATACATGGAAACACAGAGAGGCTGCCAAAATGAGACAAAGGTACATGTTCCAAATGAAGGAACAAACTGCAGAAAGAAAAAAAAAACTAAACAAAATGGAGATAAGCAATATATAATATTTAGGTAAAAAACTGGTTATAAGGATGCTCAATGAATTTATTGAGAACTTCAACAGCATAAAAAAGAACCAGTCAGAAATAGGATACACTAATTGAAATGATTTACAGGGAACCAATAGTAGAGTAGATGAAGCCAAAAATCAAATCAGTGATTTGGAATATAAGGAAGCAAAAAACACCTAATCAGAACAGCTAAAAGAAAAAAAAATAAAAAAAATAAAGACAGTAGTATAAGGAGCCTCTGGGACAACTTCAAGCATAACAACACTTGCATCATGGAGGTGCCTAAAGGAGAAGAGAAAGCAAGTTGAAAAACTTTGAAAAAATAATGACAGGAAACTTCCCTAACTTGGTGAAGGAAATAGACATACAAGTCCAGGAAGCTCAAAGAGTTCCAAACAAGATGAACCCAAAGAGGCCCACACCAAGACATCCTCATTAAAATGCAAAAGGTTGAGGCCCTGGCCGGTTGGCTCAGTGGTAGAGCGTCAGCCTGGCGTGCAGAAGTCCTGGGTTCGATTCCCAGCCAGGGCACACAGGAGAAGCGCCCATCTGCTTCTCCACCCCTCCCCCTCTCCTTCCTCTCTGTCTCTCTCTTCCTCTCCCGCAGCCGAGGCTCCATTGGAGCAAAGATGGCCTGGGCGCTGGGGATGGCTCCTTGGCCTCTGCCTCAGGCGCTAGAGTGGCTCTGGTCGCAACAGAGCGACACCCCGGAGGGGCAGAGCATCGCCCCCTGGTGGGCGTGCCTGGTGGCTCCCAGTCGGGTGCATGCGGGAGTCTGTCTCTCCCTGTTTCCAGCTTCAGAAAAAAAAAATGCAAAAGGTTGAAGACAAATAGAGAACCTTAAAAGCAGCAAGAGAAAAGCAGTTACCTACAAGGGAGCTCCCATAAGACTGTCAGCTGATTACTCAACAGAAACTTTGCAGGTCACAAGAAATGGCACAACATATTCAAAGTGATGAAAAGCAAGGATCTACAACAAAGATTACCACGCAAAACTATCATTTAGAATCAAAGGACAGATAAAGAGCTTCCCAGACAACAAAAAGCTAAAGAAATTCATCACCACCAAACCAGTATTACGTGAAATGTTAAAAGGTTTTCTTTAAGAAGAAAATGTGAACAATAAAATGGCAATAAATACATATCAAAAATTGAATCTAAAAACAAAACAAAAAAAAAACAAACCTCCTCTTCTTGGCGGGGGGTCGGGCGTGCGGTCCCAATCCCTGTAATGTATGGAGGCAGAGGGAAAGGGCCCTGGCCCTCTCGGTGTCATGTCTTGGGTGCCAACAGTTTCCAGTCCGCTGGTTCTATCCTCAAGCGCCAGGACACGGTTAAAAAAAAAAATATTAACAAACAGAACAGAAGGAAACGCATAGATACAGAGAACATTTTGATGATTGCCGGATGAGCAAGGGGTTGGGGAATGGGTGAAAAAGGTGAAGGCATTAAGAAGTACAAACTGGCCTGACCAGGCAGTGGCGCAGTGGATGGAGCGTTGAACTGAGATGCGGAAGGACCCAGGTTCGAAGACCCCGAGATCGCCAGCTTGAGCATGGGCTCATCTGGTTTGAGCAAAAGCTCACCAGCTTGGACCCAAGGTCGCTGGCTTGAGCAGGGTGTTACTCAGTCTGCTGAAGGCCCACGGTCAAGGCACATATGATGAAGCAAGCAATGAACAACTAAAGTGTTGCAATGAAAAACTAATGATTGATGCTTCTCGTCCCTCTCCATTCCTCTCTGTCCCTATTTATCCCTCTCTCTGTCTCTATAAAAAAAAAAAAAGAACAAGTACAAACTGGTTATTACAGAATAGTCATGGGGATGTAAAGTACAGCATAGGGAATAGAGTCAATAATATTCTAACAACTATCTATGGTGTCAAATGAGTGCAATGTATATCAGGGTGATCGCTTAATAAGTTATGTAATGTCTAATCACTGGAGTGTACACATGAAGTTAATATATTAACTGTAATTTAAAATAAAAAATGATTTAAAAAGTAAACACTGTTGTTAGCTTTGTCTTTCCAGAGATGTTTTTGTATACACAAGCAGATGTTCTTCCCTACCCCCTTGTTATGTACCTTGTTAATTATTTCACTTAACACATTTTAGAGATTTTGTTTATATCGTTCTATTAGAGAGTTTCACTTCTTTTCTCTGCCTAGTGTCAATGTATGATGTACTATAATTTATGTAAGTTGCTTTCTTGATGGATATATGGGTTATTTCCAGTTATAAACAGTGCAGTAATGAATAACTTGAACATACACTGTTTAAGGTGGGGGAAGTATGTTTGGAGAATAAACTAGAAATGGAATTCCTGTGTCAGAGCACAGGCCTTCATATTATTTTAGTTTTAAGAGTTGCTTTCTTAAACATAGTATCCCCAAGCTAAGCCTGCCTTACTTTGATAAATTTTTTTCAAGTTATAAACATTCTTTCTGTAAATATATGCAAATTGGTGATAAATTTTGGTAAAAAAATATTTTGTAAGTTTAAAAATTAAATTACAGGCCTGACCTGTGGTGGCGCAGTGGATAAAGCGTCGACCTGGAAATGCTGAGGTCGCTGGTTCAAAACCCTGGGCCTGCCTGGTCAAGGCACATATGGGAGTTGATGCTTCCAGCTCCTCCCCCCTTCTCTCTCTCTGTCTCTCTCTCCTCTGTCTCTCTCCTCTCTAAAAATGAATAAATAAAAAATATATTTAAAAAAAAATTTTTTTTTTAAAATTAAATTACAAAATTAACTTTGCATGCATAAACATTATTCTTAACTCAAGGAAACGAAAAAAGTGGATAATCCATGTTTTTTGAAGCTTATGTAATTGGAGAAACAAAATGGATATATGTGAAATTATTGTGACTACCAGGCAAGAATTTGAAGTTGGTCAATAAACAGCAGAGACATTATGACCTTAAACGAGAGTGATATACTGTAAAGAAAATGCTGTAGCCTGACCAGGTGGTGGCACAGTGGATGGAGCAATGGACCTGAGACGCTGAGGACCCAGGTTCAAAACCCCAAGGTTGCTGGCTTGAGCACAGGCTCACGAGCTTGAGCGTGACCCCATGAGTGCTGGCTTGAAGCCTAAGGTCGCTGGCTTGAGCCCAAGGCTTCTGGCTTGAGCAACAGGTCACCTGCTTAGCTGGAGCCCCTCTGGTCAAAGCACATGTGACAAAGCAATCATTGAACAACTAAGGTGCTGCAACTATGAGTTGATGCTTCTCAGCTCTCTCTCTTCCTTTCTCTCTCTCCCTCGCTAAAAGAAAAAGAAAGAAAAAAAAGAAAATGCTGTAAATCAGGGTCCCCAGCCCCCAGGCCGTGGACCAGTACCGGTCCCTGGGCCATTTGGTACTGTTCTGCAGAGAAAGAATAAATAATTTACATTATTTCTGTTTTATTTATTTTTAAGTCTGAATGATGTTTTATTTTTTAAAAATGACCAGATTCCCTCTGTTACATCCGTCTAAAACTCACTCTTGACGCTTGTCTCGGTCACATAATACATTTATTCGTCCCACCCTAAAGGCCGGTCCGTGAAAATATTTTCTGACATTAAACTGGTCCATGGCCTAAAAAAGGTTGGGGACCACTGCTGTAAATTACTGTTTTTGCAGTGCTGTTCACTATACATTAGAAAGGCAAGAGGTGAGTAAAGACTGAAATAAGGGTTAGGAGTATCTCCAGTAAAAACAGAAAAGCAGAAGCAAGTTTAAGAAATAATGCAATGGAAGACCTATGCCTGTTTTCAACTCCATCTTAATTTTCTCAATTAAAATCTAGTATTTTCCTTATTAACATGCTTATATTACCACATTAATGAGAAGCCAAAATAAATGGCTGTTATATTTTTAAACGTGCTTGACATATCTATAGTCATATTAGAGATAAATGTGTAAGCAGTTTGGTGTTGAATGTGTTAGCCTATAATAGATTGTTACAGCTGTTGCAGAGGAGATGAATCAGAGGACCTGATTCCTTTTATTTTTTTAGCGAGAGACACAGGGTGGGGGGACACAGACTGGAAAAGAGAGAGATGAAAAGCACCAAAAGAACTAGAATTCCATTTCTAGTTTATTCTCTTGCATCACCTTCTTTGTTCATTGATTGCTTTCTCATATGTGCCATGATAGGGGGTGGGGGCTGATTGCTTTCTCATATGTGCCATAGAGGGGGTGGGGGCTACAGCCAAGCTAATGACCCCTTGCTCAAGCCAGTGACCTTGGGCTACAAGCCAGTAAGCATGGGTCATATCTATGATCCCACACTCAAGCCAGTGACTTCTGCACTCAAGCTGGTGCTGCACTCAAACTGGATGAGCCCACACAAGCTGGCTACCTCAGGTTTCAAACCTGGGTCCTCTGCATCCCAGGCCAATGCTCGATCCACTGCGCCACCACCTGGTCAGGCTCAGAGGATTCAATTATTGAACATTAGAATTGAAAAGGGCCCTAGAGTCCCAAATTACTGTTACATATTTGTAATCGGAAACCTAGAATGTTGAATAACCTAGGGTTTTGAATAAAGTAATTTACTGAGAGGGAGGACTAGAATTTAGGTCTTTTAACTCTCATTTCAGAGTGTTTTCTCCACATGCGCTTGGAAGAATACAGTAAGTTTTTGCATGGGTATGACTTTACTGCCTGTGTCCTGTCTGTAAAGGGTCCTGATTAATTTATCCTCCACTTTGCAGGGTCTTAAACATCAGATGCCTTCTAAGTGCTAAAATAAATTGTGTCTGAGGCAATTTATGTATTTTGACAGCTCTGAATAGGAGAACAGTCCCAGAGGAGGGAGGAACTGTCTAAAGTTGTCTATAAGTGAGCCTCCCCAACTTCACTCCACTAGAGGTTGCGTTCTGTACAGAGAAAGGAAATGGATCAGGGAAGGCAGGTCTATTACTATACATTCAAATTGCCCTCTTGGTGCCCAGAGTTACTTTTCCTGCCTGAATTGATTCGACCAACATTGAGTTCTAAGTTCCTGCCCCAGGGGTGGGATTCAAATAATTTAACAACCAGTTCTCTGCCCTAATGACCGTTTTAAGTACTGTATAAAAAATTGATATACTGAAAGGTAGTTCATTATTCATGTATTTAATACTTAAATAAGAACAATAAAAGAGATACACAAACTTGATAAGAGTTTTAAAATATTAATGAAAAATATTAAGTAATACCTGACAAAAAACAATAAAACTATTATTTAAGATCCAATGATAGCTTGTCAACTCCTGGTTGGCACTTTTTCTATTTACTTTGTATGTTTGTTTACTGAAGTAACAAACAGGGAATTAAAATGAATTATTTCATCAATGGTATAGTGAGGTTTTTTTGTTTGTTTTTTTGTGTTTTTTTGTATTTTTTCTGAAGCTGGAAACGGGGAGGCAGTCGGACAGACTCCCCCATGCGCCCAACAGGGATCCACCCGGCACGCCCACCAGGGGGCGATGCTGTGCCCATCCAGGGTGTCGCTCTATCGCGACCAGAGCCACTCTAGTGCCTGGGGCAGTGGCCAAGGAGCCATCCCCAGCGCCCGGGCCATCTTTTGCTCCAATGGAGCCTCGGCTGCGGGAGGGGAAGAGAGAGACAGAGAGGAAGGAGAAGGGTAGGGGTGGAGAAGCAGATGGGCGCCTCTCCTGTGTGCCCTGGTCAGAAATCGAACCTGGGACTTCCGCACGCCAGGCCGATGCTCTACCACTGAGCCAACCGGCCAGGGTCCGGTATAGTGAGTTTAATGGGATGAATAAATAAATATTGCAGGCATAGTTCTGTAAAAAAATTCTTTCACCTATGGACAGAATGAACATTACCACAGGTGCTTAGAACGCGCTGTTGTACAGATGAACATTATAAAAGTAAGGAATGGAAATTTGTGATTTCCACATTGGGCGGCTGCCCAGGTGCACACCTTAGAGAGAACCCTGATTACAAGTGCCAGTTTAACAACCTGTTTGCCAAACTCAACAAAAAATTGGGTATTGGCCTGACCAAGCAGTGGTGCAGTGGAGAGAGCGTAGGATGGGACACAGAGGACATAGGTTGGAAACCCCGAGATCGCTGGCTTGAGCGTGGGATCATAGTTGTGATCCCATGGCCGCTGGCTTTGAGCCAAGTTCGCTGGCTTGAGCAAGGAGTCACTCTGCTGTAGTGTCCTCCCCGCCCCAGGCACATATGAGAAAGCAATTCAATGAACTAAGGTGCCACAACGAAAAACTGATGCTTCTCATCGCTTTCTCTTCCTGTCTGTCCCTACCTGTCTCTCTCTCCGTCTCTGCCACACAGAAAAAATTACACACAAAAAAATTAGGTGTCAGTTCTGCCGAACCTGCTGAATCCCACCACTGTCCTGCCTTGTTTTAATGGAGAATAGAAAACAAGATATATCTATTAGATTCCACAAAGAAATGGGCTTCATAAGGGTCTGGGAGAGCTAATACATGCTAAATTTTAGAACTAGCCTAGGAGTAGAGAATACAGCAGTGAGGACAGGAGGAAAAAACTTGCCATTAATGGTGCTGAAATTCTAGGGCGGGGAGGCCCGGTGCTAAGAGATACACGAAGGGGGAAGGGAAGACAATAAGCACTATAAATAAGAAAAATATAGAGTATATCAAAAAATGTTAACTTTTGAGAAAAATGGAAGAGCTACTTCTCTGGATACTTGGGAAGTTGAAAGAAAGGTCAGGCCAGTAAGAAACCTAGCAAGAAATAACAGTAAGTTCCCCTCTGTTAGTTCAATGGTTCTGGCCAAAAAGGAAAAAAACAAAACAAAAAAAAATTTCCTGCCCCTTTAAAAATAATGGCTCCGCACTGACCCACGTTAGCGGTGTCGCCGAGGCGGAAGAGGCGGGGCGCGAGGCTCCGCGGAGTCCCACCTCCTACGGTACAGCAGAGGTGGCAAGATGGCTGCCGTGGAGGAGGACAGTCTGGTTAGGGATGACGCAGACCGGGAATTGGAAGAGCTTCTGGAAAGTAAGAGTCTGTAATGGAAAGACCCGAGATGGGCAGGTGTGAGGACCCATTCAGGGTATTAAACGAACCTGAGATATTTGGGGCGGAGCAGGGAAGGCTGCCTGAAAATTGGACGGGGGCGGAGGGTCTGACTGCTCTACCGAAGAACACCTTCTGGCCCCCCTTTTCCTTCGCGGCTGGAGCTGGGGAGTTCACCTTGAGCCCGTGAGGACCCAGACTGTTGATTGCCCTGCCCGAGGTGAAACCAGTAACAGAGAACGGCTTTTCAAGATGTCTCCAAATTCCCCTTACTTTAATAAGACCTTGAAGACTAACTTTCTTCCTGCTACCAGAAGCTTTCGGTCCTCCGTGGGCTGCGAAGCGGACACTCAGGGATTCCTTATATTAATTCTTAACAAACCTTTCATGCAATGCCCTAGCCTCAACACAGAAGAGATGTTTTTCCTTCTCCCAGTCCTTTCTGGTTTCTCTCAGCAGGCCCCTTTCCAGTTCTTTCCCTTCCTATTATTTTGAACAGTTGAGGATGAGCAGGTCTCAGGAAGACAGTTCACTCTCCTGAACGAGGGTGGATGTGCTTTGCGCTCTCCCCGAGACCTGGCAAGTGGGATGGTAGTGAGGACACGACTTTTTCAGGGCAGAGGTGAATATATTTTGTGCCTTGCCCAGTTGCAGAGATCTGGGCAGGCAGAACGGGAAGAGTGCCAAGTGACTCTGCAGAGATGGGGCAAGAGGGAACTCGAGGAGCTTTGGCCAGAAAAGGCTAACTTGTAAGATAAGAGGCCAGAGTGTAATGCTCTTCCATGGAGTGCAGTTTGGAGTCCCTCGGTTTGTATTAGTACCAGGACCCATGGGAGGCTGGGTAGTACATCTTGTGGCTTCTGTTGTCTTGCCAAAGATTATTCCCTTTAGGGCTCCAGAGTGAGTTCAGGGGAGTTAAGGACATCTTTGTTACCTGCTTCTGTTGGGTATATGTGTGAGATTTCTAGGGAATCATTAGAGTGTGGCAGGGAAAGCATTGTATAAGGTAAGAGATGTTTCTGCAGAATTTCTTTTAACTCTTTCTCCCAACTCTGAGAGAGCTATCTTCTTCATCTTAAGGTATTTTTCCCTTTCTGATTGCAATAAATTAGGTAATGGGGAGGGAACAGGGAGGATTACCGAGGGGTGGGCCAGAATAAGGAATTAAAAAAACCCCAAATATAGAGAGGTTGGCAATTTGAAAGGTTGTTTTCTTGGTACTGTGCTCAGAAACCCTCCAGCCTTCTGTTCTCATTCATCCCAACACAAATACCATGTCTCTTGTCTCTGAAGGTGCTCTTGATGATTTCGATAAGGCCAGACCCTCCCCAGCACCCCCTCCTACCAGCACGACCCATGATGCTTCAGGGCCCCAGAAGAGATCACCAGGAGACACTGCCAAAGTATAAATTCCACCCACTTAAGGGAGGGGGAGGGGATGGCATGCAGCTCTGAGCAAAGGTCTGGGCCAGAGGGGAGTGGGAAGAGGGTTCCTTGACCTCACATAGCTGAGTACTCTTGCAGGCCTCAGTTCTTATGAAACAGGGACTTAATGGATCTCAAGGAAGTTCCTTGTGAAAAGAGAAAGTTTAAATGATTAGTTTGGGAGTGCTGCTTCATATTCTTCCCTTCGTGTCCAGACACCTTTCTTGCTGTCCTCATTAAGAGAGGTAGTTAGAATGTCCAGTAGAGTTAGGAAGGAGGCGCTGTATTTCTCAGCCTCTGCCTGTGGCTTTTGTCAGAGGCCAGGTGCGGTGCAATGCTGAGAGATGCATTTTGGCCACTCTTCTCCTGCAGGATGCCCTCTTTGCCTCCCAGGAGAAGTTTTTCCAGGAGCTATTCGATAGTGAGCTGGCTTCCCAAGCCACTGCTGAGTTTGAGAAGGCCATGAAGGAGTTGGCTGAAGAAGAGCCCCACCTGGTGGAGCAGTTCCAGAAGCTCTCAGAGGCTGCTGGCAGAGTGGGTGAGTGGGGGCCCAGACAGCTGGAAATACCTTAACAAACAAGTGGTCGTTGCTTGAGACTACCAAAATTCTTAGTAAAGTTGATAACAATCATGACACCACTGCCATGGGGTGCAAAAGGAGAGGGGAGGAGGGATGGGAACCCTGCTGTTGAAAGGGGTGAGATAGGAGATACTAATAAGTATTATTGAAAACTGATCGTTTTAAAGGCTGCAGTATTATTATGGGTGTCATCGTGGAACACAAACTAACACACAGTCCATGTAGATTTGTGAAAATGACTATGAAGATCACCATAGAGCATTCAGAAATTTGTAGTGCTAGTGACTCGCTAGTAAGTTCTCCATATCCAAGCTAGTAACCAGGTCAGTGTAGGTAAGCAAACAGTTAAAATTGTAAATGATGTTAGCTGTTTTCATTGCTTCTAGGTAATGATGTGACTTCCCAACAAGAATTCACTTCTTGCCTAAAGGAGACACTAAGTGGACTAGCCAAAAATGCCACTGATCTGCAGGTGAGGGGGAGGAGGTAGGGAACCACAGGGCACTCTTCTTAGACCCTTCACCAGCAGAGGCTGAAAGACATTCTCTTGGGTATCATCTCAAGTCTATCCCTGCCTCAGTTTTTCAACAGGCAAGTTTAAATAGTTCTTTATCACCTGAGAGGGTGGTAAGCATCCCAAGAAGGCAGTATGCTTGCTCGCCTCTCTCTTTTCCTTTCTAGAACTCAGGCATGTCAGAAGAGGAACTGACCAGAGCCATGGAAGGGCTGGGCATGGATGAAGGGGAGGGGGAAGGGAACATCCTCCCCATCATGCAGAGTATCATGCAGAACCTGCTGTCCAAGGATGTGCTGTACCCGTCACTGAAGGAGATCACAGAGAAGGTTTGTGAGCTATTTCTATTCCATTTTTTTTTAGAAATTTTTAAAAGATTTTATTTATTTATTTTAGAAAGGAGAGAGATTGGGTAGGGGGAGCAGGAAGTATCAACTCCCATACATGCCTTGACTGGGCAAGCCCCGGATTTTGAACCAGCGATGTCTGTGCTCCAGGTCAGCGCATTATCCACTGCACCACCACAGGCCAGGCGGATTGTGAGCTATTTCTGCTTGTTCTCCATTGTATCAGTCAGTTCCTGTGGGCTATTTTGTCTGTTTAGAGTCTGCAGAGATAGAGAAACTCAAGTACAGGAGTTCAGCATTTTTTTTTTCTCCTATGTTTATCTATTTGGATTGGGGAGAGTTGGAGAGGAATTGTATCTCTAAGAGAATAAAGCTCAACCGCACTGAGGATACTTAAGGTGGAAAGAGAAATCCTTCAGCTCTAGTTTGCTGTAAACTGGCTTGATAGCTTTTTTTTTTTTTTTTTTTGTATTTTTCCAAAGTTAGAAATGGGGAGGCAGTCAGACAGACTTCCACATGAGCCCGACTGGGATCCACCCGGCATGCCCACCAGGGGGCGATGCTCTGCCCATCTGGGGCACTGCACTACTACAACCAGAGCCATTCTAGCTCCTGAGGTGGAGGCCATAGAGCCATTCTCAGCACCCGGGCCAACTTTGCTCCAATGGAGCCTTGGCTGCGGGAGAGGAAGAGAGAGATAGAGAAGAAGGAGAGGCGGAAAGGTGTAGAAGCAGATGGGCGCTTTTCCTGTGTGCCCTGACCAGGAATCGAACCCGGGATTCCACATGCCGGGCCGGCACTCTACCGCTGAGCCAACCAACCAGGGCTATTGATAGCTTTTTGTTGTCTGACCAACCCCTTCTTGCTTTCCTAACTTGATTCATTTTTCCAACAAGGTTTCACTGAGGATTTTACTGGCTTTTTGCTGTGAACAATTTAAGAGTAATTTAAATGGTGGTCTTTGTCGTGAAAGAGCTTATAACTTTTTTAAAGAGATAAAATACAGGAATGTAACCTTTTCAGTGACACAGAGCAACATATAACCAAGTGCGAAATGAATAGTATAGACCAGGTGTCAGCAGACTAGGATCTGAGTGGACCAAATCCAACTCTGACTTTTTTTTTTACAGTGACAGAGAGAGAGTCAAAGAGAGGGACAGCCCTGGCCGGTTGGCTCAGTGGTAGAGCGTCGGCCTGGCGTGCAGAAGTCCGGGGTTTGATTCCTGGCCAGGGCACACAGGAGAAGCGCCCATCTGCTTCTCCACCCCTCCCCCTCTCCTTCCTCTCTGTCTCTCTCTTCCCCTCCCACAGCTGAGGCTCCACTGGAGCAAAGATGGCCCAGGCGCTGGGGATGGCTCCTCGACCTCTGCCCCAGGCGCTAGAGTGGCTCTGGTCGCAACAGAGCGACCCCCCAGAGGGGCAGAGCATCGCCCCCTGGTGGGCAGAGCGTCGCCTCCTGGTGGGCGTGCCGGGTGGATCCCGGTCGGGTGCATGCGGGAGTCTGTCTGACTGTCTCTCCCATTTCTGGCTTCAGAAAGATACAGGAAAAAAAAAAAAGAGAGGGACAGACAGACAGGAACAGAGAGAGATGAGAAGCATCAATCATTAGTTTTTTGTTGTGTCACCTTAGTTGTTCACTGATTGCTTTCTCATATGTGCCTTGTGTGGAGCTGCAGCAAACCGAGTAACCCCTTGATCAAGCCAGCGACCTTGGGTCCAAGCTGGTGAACTTTGCTCAAACCAGATGAGCCCACGCTCAAGCTGGCGACCTCAGGGTCTCAAACCTGGGTCCTTCACATCCTAGTCCAATGTTCTATCCACTGCGCCACCGCCGGCTCAGGTGACATTTTTTTTTTACTTTATGTATTCAGTTTTGTTTTTTTTTTCAGAGAGGAGAGAAAGAGAGAGGGAGAGAGAGAGAGAGAGAATCAGGAAGCATCAACTCCCATATGTACCTTGACCAGGCAAGGCCAGGTTTCAAACCAGCAACCTCAGTGTTCCAGGTCAATGCTTTATCCCACTGCGCTACCACAAGTCAGGCAAACTCTGACATTTTTAAAAGTTGCAAAATAAAAACAAAGAAGAAAGAAAATATGTGACAGAGACTGTATGTGGTACTTAAAATCTAAAATATTTTCTTAATTATAATTTTTTTTTAATTTATTGATTTTAGAGGAATAATAAGAGAGACAGAAACATCAATCTGTTCTTATATGTGCCCTGACTTGGGATTGAACCCAAAACCTCTCTGTATCAGGATGACACTTGAACCAACCAAACTATCCAGCCAGGGAAAAGTTTACCCTCTTCTGGTGACCATAAATGCGAGCGTAGTGAGGTGATTGGTTGGAGTCCATGCTGCCTCTCATGCTGCACTAACATATTTAGTTTTTCTTTCTCCTGGGTTTCTCTCCCCTTGGAATTGTATTATTCTCCCTTATCCATTGTTCACTTAATTCTCCCCCACCTGTTTTCTTCCTTAGTATCCAGAATGGTTGCAGAGTCACCGGGAATCTCTACCTTCAGAACAGTTTGAAAAATACCAGGAACAACACAGTGTCATGGGCAAGATATGTGAGCAGTTTGAGGCGGAGACCCCCACAGACAGTGAGGCCACTCAGAAGGCTCGTTTTGAGACGGTACTGGATCTTATGCAGCAGGTGAGGCCTCCTCCTGCCATCTGCCCGCTGGTGCTGTCGGGTTGGTGTTTGGTGGAGGATGCAGCTGGGAAGGACGTCACACTGGCGAAGCTAGGGAAGAAGAGGGAACACGAGAGGTCACAGCACGGTCCTCAGGGCAAAGCGGAGACCGTTGCTCAGATTCTCCTTAGCTGCTGTGTTGTCTTTGGGGATTTTCTCTGTCTCATGTTCTCTTTATTTTCCAGCTACAGGATTTGGGCCACCCTCCGAAAGAGCTGGCTGGGGAGATGGTGAGTATATCTTCTAGATTTTAATTTGAGCCCAGGTTTTCATAATTCTTTAACCTTTAGTGATTCAACCTCAGATGATAATTGTGGCTACTGGAGATGTACCTTCAGGTGCTCTGACTCTGAAATATTAGCAGTTATCTGAGTAACTTCATCTTTCTCCAGCCTCCTGGCCTCAACTTTGATCTGGATGCCCTCAATTTGTCGGGCCCACCAGGTGCCAATGGCGAACAGTGTCTGATCATGTGAAGCACAACACATTTCCTTCCTGATTCCCAGCCGTGGGGAATGTCTGGAGTCAGCAGAACCACCTGGAGCTGAGGCAGGAGTGTTGTCTGCGGGAGTGGTCTGCCCTGTGTCATCCCACCCAAGATGGTGCCATATCAACTGAGGTTTTTTCCTGTCTTTTTTAGGAATAAGACCTGTTCTGCAGGCCATTTCTGTGAGCCTTTTGATTGTGGTTTCTGCTGCTAGCAAAAGCCCAGCTACCTACCATGTGAAGAAAGACATCCACTTTAGGGCATGCATCTTCTTTTCTCTCCCAAAATAATGTTATATTTGGCCACACTGAGGTTCACCTTTATACCAAGAGTCTTTGTGCCTTGTCTCCACTCCCCTCTCTTGAACTTGGGAAGCAGGGACAGAGTTCTGGGACTCTGTATTTCTGTAGTTCTGTTGGGCAGGGCCTTCGGAAATGAATGGGGAGAAACTTAGCCTGGGCTGGAGTTATAGGTCTGTCACCATGCCCTCTTGCCTTCAGACAGACCTTTCTGAGTTTTGTGAAGGGAAAGGAATGAGGGGCTCTTGATCTAATCACAGTGGGGTTGAAAGAGAAGCCTTAGGATTCTCCTCAATCCGGGTGCTGAGTCCTCAACTCCGTTTCAGCCCGAGAACTCCAGTTTCTGTCCTGGTTCTTTCTCTATAATTCTGTGTGATCTATGTGAACCCAGCCCTTGATTTCTTTGCCTCTTCCCTTCCCTCCCCTCTTTCAAAAATACCTGTTTATTTCAACCCTCTCTAAGCTCAAACTGACAAGGACCTATGCTGATTCCCCTCATCTAATCCATCTGCCATTCTCACTGGCTCCTCTCTCCCTGGCAATCACATTTGTAATGTCAGGTCTAGGAAATGGATAACTGTTCTTTCCCATATATGTTTTGGTTTATTTGAAACAACTTCTTTGAATCCTGTCCCTTGATTCAGGGAGGTGATTTGGGAAAGGGTAGGGTGCAGCCTGGGTCCTTTTTACAGACTAATAAATATTTCGAGTGAGGAGTGTGGCCTTTCATTCAGGTCTTTTTCTGATCTTTCTCAGCTCTGTAAGCTGCAGTGTGAGTAATGTTAGCAGACTGGTTCTGTATAATGTTGCAGTGCTTGGTTCCACCACCATCCCCCTTCCCCAGCTCAATCTATATCTCATTTGGCAAAAGATATTGAATGACCTTTTCCTCATTTCTTTTAGTTATTTCAATCAGGGAAGCCCTTTCCTTTGTATTGATTTTAACATTTCATATTATTATTATTATTATTTGTGTGTGTGTGTATGTGTATGTGGCAGAGACAGAGAGGGACAGACAGACAGGAAGGGAGAGAGATAAGAAGCATTAATTCCTCATTGCGGCACCTTAGTTGTTCATTGATTGCTTTCTCGTATGTGCCTTGACCAGGGGCTTCAGCAGACCGAGTGACCCCTTGCTCGAACTGGCAACCTTGGGCTCAAGCTGGTAAGCCTTACTCAAACCAGATGAACCCGCACACAAGCTGGCGACCTTGGGGTCTCGAACTTGCGTCCTCCACGTCCCAGCTTGACACTCCATCCACTGTACCACTGCCTAGTCAGGATTATTATTATTATTATTATTATTATTTAGATAAAGACAGGAAGACAGAAAAATGAGAAGCATCAGCTCTTAGTTGCATCGCTTTAGTTCATGGATTGCTTCTCATACATACCTTGACAAGGGGCCTCTAGCTGAGCCAGTGACACTTGCTTAAGCCAGCAACATTGGGATGCAAGCCAGTGACCATGGGATCATTTCAATCATCCTACCCCCAAGCCGGTGACCCTACGCTCAAGCTGATGAGCCTGTGTTCAGGTGAATGAGCCTGCACTCAAGCCTGTGACCTCAGTGTTTCGAAACTGGGACCTCTGTGTTCAGGTTGACACTGTATCCACTGTGCCACCACTGTCATGCTACGTTTCACATTACTTTTATTGATGTTAGTAGTACACTGTTGACATTTTTTTCTAAATTATTTTTCTTTGAGCTGATCTTGCCCTTCTCTATGGAGCTAGTGGATCTATGGACCTCGGCTGCCATATGTTGAAGGATATTCTGGTCAGACCCCTGGTGCTCCTGGTTCAGCGCTCAGAAAATAACTACCAGGCCTTGGCCGGTTGGCTCAGTGGTAGAGCGTCGGCCTGGTGTGCGGGGGACCTGGGTTCAATTCCCGGCCAGGGCACATAGGAGAAGCGCCCATTTGCTTCTCCACCCCCCCCCCCCCTTCCTCTCTGTCTCTCTTTCCCCCTCCCGCAGCCAAGGCTCCATTGGAGCAAAGATGGCCCGGGCGCTGGGGATGGCTCCTTGGCCTCTGCCCCAGGCGCTAGAGTGGCTCTGGTCGCAGCAGAGCATCGCCCCCTGGTGGGCAGAGCGTCGCCCCTGGTGGGTGTGCCGGGTGGATCCCGGTTGGGCACATGCGGGAGTCTGACTGTCTCTCCCCGTTTCCAGCTTCAGAAAAATACAAAAAAAAAAAAGAAAATAACTACCAAAGCAAATTCACATTCATTACCTTAGTCACTTTGAGCTCCTAACATGTCACTTTCCCCTGGGTTAAGCCTTTTTAACGCATAAGATCTCAAATGTTCCGTGGTATTGGCCAAGAAGCAACTGTTCTTGAAGCCTCAAGCTTTTGGAGAAAGTCTAGCTACTGTTCCTTATCAGAGTATGGAAGGGTCCAGGTCTGAATCTGAGACTTTTCTTCAAGAGAAGGGGAAAGTGTAGACAGACTTATGATGATGGTCACAGACCTAAATGGCCAAAATTCTCCGTATAGCTCCAATCAAAAGCTGGATAAGGATAGAGAGAAAGGAAGGAAGGCCAGAGGTCCTGCCTCTTGAACCGTGTGCCTATTGTACTGTCAATTTTCTTTTGCAAATTCTTTCTTTTTCATGGTTTGGCCAGGGCTTACTCTAACAGACACACAGGTCTACTGTAGTTTTATTCCCAAGCTATTTATTTTCATTTTTATTTTGACAGAGTCAGAGAGAGAGATGGATAGGGACAGACAGACAAGAAGGCAGAGAGATGAGAAGCACCAGTTCTTTGTTGTGGCATCTTAGTTCATTCATTGCTTTCTCATATATGCCTTGACCCGGGGGCTATAGCACAGCGAGTAACCCCTTGCTCAAGCCAGCAACCTTTGGGCTCAAGCAAGCGACTATGGGGTTATGTCTGTGATTCCATGCTCAAACCAGTGACCCTGTGCTCAAGCTGGGGAGGCCATGCTTAAGCCGGTGACCTCAGGGTTTCATACCTGGGTCCTCTGCGTCCCAGTCTGACGCTCTATCCACTGTGCCACCTCCTGGTCAGACCATTTTCATTTTGATTGAACGTGAACAAAATGACTCTTTGTTTTGAAAACACTACTAGCCTGACCAGGTGGTGGTGCAGTGGATTGAGCATCAGCCTGGGACCCTGAGGACCCAGGTTCAATATCGCAAGATCGCTGACTTGATCGTGGGGTCACTGGCTTGAGCATGGGATTATAGACATGACCCCATGGTCGCTGGCTTACTCCCAAAGGTTTCTGGCTTGAAGCACAAGGTCTCTGGCTTGAGCAAGGTGTCACTGGCTCAGCTGGAGCCCCAGGTTAAAGCACATATGAGAAGCAATCAGTGCACAACTAAGGTGCTGCAACTATGAGTTGATGCTTCTTCTCTCTCCCTTGTCTGTCTCTTTCTCACTAAAAAAATAAAAATAAAAACACTACTTGAATTATTCTGATTTGTGGATGGATGGAACAATCCTTCTCAAACTATGATAAAAAAACAGGTTTTTTGTTTTATAATATCCAGTTCTTTGACAGGATGTTTTTTTTTTTTTTTTTTTTTTATTTATTTATTTATTCATTCATTTTAGAAAGGAGAGAGAGAGGGAGAGAAGAGAGAGACAGAGAGAGAGAAGGGGGAGGAGCAGGAAGCATCAACTCCCATATGTGCCTTGACCAGGTAAGCCCAGGGTTTTGAACCGGCGACCTCAGCATTTCCAGGTCGACGCTTTATCCACTGCGCCACCACAGGTCAGGCAATATCCAGTTCTTTGTACCACCAAGATGTGTTCCTGTTGCCCATGACAGGTGTGCAGTTTACACTGAAGCTTCCCACCACATGAATTTGACAGCACTCAGATTGAACCAGACCCCATCCATCAGGATAAGTCCACTAATCATTCACTTGAATATCACCACAATGTTAAAGTACTAAAAAGTTTCTAAACACCCAGAATCTAATTTATGTCAGAGAATGGTTTAAAAAAAGAAAAAAGCATTCATAGACCAGTATAAGTTTTCAAACCACTTTTGGGTAGCGCTGTTCTGGAGCCCTCCTCAGTCTCTGAATAGCTCTATCAGACAAACTGATAGAGGTACATTTTTATACTTCTAGGTTTCTCCTAGGTGAGGCTGGCCTTCATAAACTTTTTTCTTCAGCAAGAACACATCACTGTAAGGACAGCTCTAGTACTTTTATAGCCTGTGTCTTTTCTGCTACTTACAAATAACCATTACAAAGCTTGTGTTTAAGCTATATGAAAAATATTCATGCTGCTCTCAAATTTTAAAGGAGGTGCACTTCATTAAAAAATTCTGTATGTTAAATTTGTGGTGGTTTAGATGGTTTTAGAATTAAATTTATACAAAATTTGTGATAATGGGGACATTTTCCTGTGATGACTATTTTGGCAAGGTCCCCATGAGGTGTTTATAATAATATGTTGTTGAGATGGCTTTTGGGAGCTTGGGGAAAACAATGGCCCATAGTAATTGAAGTTGAGATGACAGTCCATATGAGAAATCATCCAGAGGCTTAGAGGAAGTGGGCATACAGTAATAAATGTCTATTACATGAGAAAACCTACCAGCTGACTGTGTTCCTCAGGAAGGCCTGGGGAATTTTTTTTTTTATATATATAAAGGAAAGGCACTAACAACAAAGGGGTAACCAGCATCTTTGAGAAGCTTAGAAGCACCTGTCTCTGTTGGTAGAGGCTGATGGTAGGCGATGTTGTTTAAGGTCTGATTTCCCTCAAAGCAGTGGGATGACAGGACGCTGGCATAACAGAGGCCAAATGGCAGCATTTAACTTGCAGAAGCAAAATGGGTGAATTTCCATTAGGGCAGCATGGTCCAAGTGGAGATGGCTAATGGAACATGGATGGTCCTATGCACCAGATAGATGGGCAGCAAAGGAAGATACTGATTTATATGAGAGACCAAGAGACAGTGAACAGAATGCTGAGGTCAGTAACATCAATGAAAAGTCACAGTTCCTTGCCTAGTTTCTAGGCTGCATTTAACAACATGGATAGGTTTTGTGACTTTTAGTGAAACAATGTTTAATGAAACCAGTTTTATCATAGACTAATACAAACAAGAGTTAAGTTCCTGCTGGTATCTCACTATAAGGAAATGTTATTGTTTGAGGACCTGCTGTGCTCCGGATTCCTTGGTGAGACGCATTCCACTGGGTGGGAAATAAATCCTGCAAAAAATATAGAGCCCTGCCACATTAAGTTTTTGAGTTCGGCAATCTGGAGCATTCTGAAACATCCTCTCCAAAGTAAAAGATAAGTTACTGCATCTTGTGTCTTTTACACCAAGAGAAAAGCTCAGTGCCTCAGTAGGCCTGTTCCAGTTATAAAGGCAGCGTATTCTCTACATGGGAATGCAAGAAAGACCTGCAGCGGGTCCGGGTTATGACAGCAAGACCATGTGACCTGGAAAACTCCATGATACTAGCGGTACCTGTAGAACGAAAAGATGCTGTGTGGATTCTCTGGCAATCCACAGTAGGAGAGCCCCAGTATAGACCCTAGGGTTTTGGAGTAAGGTGATGTCATCTGTGGTGAAGTTTCACCATTTGAAAAAGTATCTCCTGGCATAATATTAGGTTCTGACAAAGACTTATTTCCTAACTACAAAATATCAAGTGACTGACCAGTTACTCATATAACCAGCTGGTTTCTGTCACACCTGCCAAACCATAAGATTGAATGGGTACAGATAAAGTAGCAATCCATCTTGCAGTGGATATTACACATTTGGGAAGAAGCCCAAGCAAATTGAACAAGGAGCCCAGATCTCTACATCTGTTGCACTGATACCTTTCTCGTAGTTCATACATATGGCATAAGAATTCTTCAGCCATTTGTCAAAGGAGGAAACACATCCAGGTTTGGTTCTTGGATACGTTGGCTTGATATGTCAGGTCAGTGGTAGTCAACCTGGTCCCTACTGCCCACTAGTGGGCATTCCAGCTTTCATGGTGGGCAGTAGCAGAGCAACCAAAGTATAAATTAAAAGATAGATTTAACTATAGTAAGTTGTTTTTTAAAAGATTTATTCTGCCAAACTTAGCGAAAATTTGACATAAAGTACTTGGTAAGTAATTACTACTATTATATGCTTTAACTTGCTGTAACTCTGCTTTATAAATTTTATAAAGTAAAGTTACTTCCCTACTTTTTTTTTTTTTTTTTAACAGAGACAGAGTCAGAGAGAGGGATAGACAGACAGGAACAGATGAGAAGCATCAATCAGTTTTTCCTTGTGCATTACAACACCTTAGTTGTTCATTGATTGCTTTCTCATATGTGCCTTGACTATGGGCCTTCAGCAGACCAAGTAACCCCTTGCTTGAGCCACCGACCTTGGGTCCAAGCTGGTGAGCTTTTGCTCAAACCTGATGAGCCCGCACTCAAGCTGGCGACCTCGGGGTCTCGAATCTGGGTCCTCTGCATCCCAGTCTGATGCTCCATCCACTGCTGCACTGCCTGCTCAGGCCTTCCCTATTTATAAATCACCTTTACTGTGGAACTGGTGGGCGGTTAGAAAATTTTACTACTAATAGAGATTCGAAAGTGGGCGGTAGGTATAAAAAGGTTGACTACCCCTGTGTTAGGGCAAGCAAAATATGGATTACTGCTTCTCAACAGTCCCATCCAGAGTAATTCTGAAAGACAATGGTGAGGGGAAATTCTTTTAATGAATAGAACTTTAAGTAATGTACCTGATCATTCACCTAGATTGGAGAGAAGGGGCCTGAGGCAAGGGTACACTTGAAGGCATGTTGAATGGGCTAGTTGGTTAGGGACCCAGACGTAGCAAGGTAGGAAAGTGGAAAACAAGACCTGGTACGGAGTATTTGGGGTGATCTAGGAGAGTAGGACCTGCTAAAGTACTCACCAGAAAAGTGCTAAATAACCAAATGGAGAGGATAATTTCAGGACCACCTTACCTACCAATTCTTGCAGTGTTCTGAATAGATTCATCACATTGGCAGAGTTGATGGGTATTTATTTTACTATTAGCATGAACTCCTTTTTCTTTGTTTTTTACAGGGACAGAGAGAGAGTCAGAGAGAGGGATAGATAGGGACAGACAGACAGGAACGGAGAGAGATGAGAAGTATCAATCATCGGTCTTTCGTTGCGACACCTCAGTTGTTTGCTTTCTCATATGTACCCTGACTGTGGGCCTGCAGCAGACCGAGTAACCCCTTGCTCGAGCCAGTGACCTTGGGTCCAAGCTGGTGAGTTTTTTGTTGTTTTTTTTTGTTTTTTTTTCTCAAGCCAGATGAGCCCATGCTCAAGCTGGCGACCTCGGGGTCTTGAACCTGGGTCCTCCGCATCCCAGTCCGACGCTCTATCCACCGCGCCACCATCTGGTCAGGTGAACTCCTTTTTCACATAAGGTTCACCTGGCTAGTGCTATTTCTATATGTCCAACCTGTCAGCAACAAAGAGCAATGCTAATCCCCTCGTTCAGTACCACTGCTCAAAAAGAACAGCCAGCCATGGCCAGTGATAAAATGGATAGAGCATCCTCCCAGAGTGGAGTGCAGAGAGTGCAGAGGTCACTGGCTTGATCCCGGAGGTGCCAGTTTGAGCCCTGATTGAGGCACAACTAAGTGGAACAATGAGCTGATGTGCGCCTCTCTCTCTCCCCCCCCTTCCTCCCTCTCTCTCCTTTCCTCTCTCAAAAATCAGTGGAAAAAGTAAAAACAATCAGCTCCTTGATGACAAGTTTATTATTTTGAACTTTTCACATTCTGAAAAAGGCAATTTATTCTGATTAGAACTGATACATATTTTGCTTTGCCTATCCTGCCTAAAGTTCCTCAGCCAGTACTACCGTCCAAGGATTCAGAAATACCTGATCTACTGGCATGGGATCCTACATAATTATGCCTTGGAACAAGGGACCCACTTAATGGCAAAGCATGTGTAGCAGTGGACACATAACAGTATGATTCTTTGTTCCTACCAAATGCTTTTCCATCTAGAGGCTCCTGACCTGGTAGAATAGTAGCATGGCCTTTTGAAGGTACAATTGTGGTAGCAGCAAGGATGAAGTGCTCTCCTTTGCAATACATTATAAACTTTTCTGACCAGAATAGGATGCTTTATCTCCAGTAGGTAAGTATCATGGGGTCTGGAATCAAGGGGTAGAAATGAGTGACCTTATTCAACATTACTGTCAGTCACTGTTGAGGATTTGTGCTTCCTATCCCTGTAACTTTAAATTCTGTGGATCTGGCCTGGCCTGTGGTGGTGCAGTGGATAGAGTGCCAACACAGAACTCTGAGGGCACTGGGTTTAAACACTAGGGTTGCCTGGTCAAGCAACTGAAAGGCAGAAACTGCTGGCCAAACTGAAAACGAGGCTAGTGTGTTCCAAAAGGAAAATTCATTTTAAAAGTCCCTGGGGCCTGACCAGGTGGTGGCGCAGTGGATAGAGCGTCGGACTGGGATGCGGAGGACCCAGGTTCCAGACCCTGAGGTCACCAGCTTGAGCGCGGGCTCATCTAGTTTGAGCTAAAGCTCACCAGCTTGGACCCAAGGTCGCTGGATCCAGCAAGGTGTTACTCGGTCTGGTGTAGCCCCTTGGTCAAGGCACATATGAGAAAGCAATCAATGAACAAGTAAGGTGGTGTTGCAACATGCAACGAAAAACTAATGATTGATGCTTCTCATCTCTCTGTTCCTGTCTGTCTTCCCTGCTATCCCTCTCTCTGACTCTCTCTGTCTGTTAAAAAAAAAAAAAAAAAAAAAAAGCCTCTGGGTGCAGGCCGGCTGAGACCAACAAAGGGTATCAGCCCAGAGCTGCCATAGGAAGCATTAGATATAGGGGTTGCTGCAGGGTTTTGCTGGCATGGGGTTGCCTGCACCTGGACATACTCAGATTAACATATCAGGATTTGTGGCCTTGGTTGCTGACTTGACCATGTGCCGTTGGAGGGGGATTCAGATTCAGAAACACAAGTTCTTTCTGATGTAGCATGGGCCTAATCAGCATGGTCCATTCTGATGTCCTCGGTAAATTTTGAAGGCATCCAGGAGGTCAGGAGTCTCCCAGGAACAGCTGGGATCTGGCACCTCTGGGCCTGTGGCTAGGCTTTCACAAACAAATACTGTGATTTAAACTCCCAAATGGTCAGGTCCTTTCCCAATGAAAGCTTTCCCTGACATTCCTGTAAAGGAAAACTTTTTGCTACATTTCAATGTAAAAGCCAGGAGGCCATTAAGAGAGAGAAGAGCAAGCAAATCAACTATAATCTCACAGTGGGGGATTAGAATGTTCTGTTTTGGGCCCTAGTGAGAAGTTGGGTGAGGGGAGTTTGAGTTTTAAAGGGGCTCTGAATTTAAAGGAGCCCTGAACCCAAACCTAACAGCAACCAGTGAACTTCTAGAGTGAAGCAATTACTTCTTTCCCCCCTCCCTTCTATCTGTAAAGTGAATAAATAAAAAATAAAATAGGGCCCTGGCCAGTTGGCTCAGCGGTAGAGCGTCGGCCTGGCATGCGGGGGACCCGGGTTCGATTCCCGGCCAGGGCACATAGGAGAGGCGCCCATTTGCTTCTTCACCCCCCCCTTCCTCTCTGTCTCTCTCTTCCCCTCCCACAGCCGAGGCTCCATTGGAGCAAAGATGGCCCGGGTGCTGGGGATGGCTCCTTGGCCTCTGCCCCAGGCGCTAGAGTGGCTCTGGTTGCTGCAGAGCGACGCCCCGGAGGGGCAGAACTTCGTCCCTGGTGGGCGTGCCGGGTGGATCCCGGTCGGGCGCATGCAGGAGTCTGTCTGTCTCTCCCCGTTTCCAGCTTCAGAAAAATACAAAAACAAAAAAATAAAATAAAATAGCCTGACCAGGTGGTGGCACAGTGGATAGAGCATCAGCCTGGGACGCAGAGGACCCAGGTTCAGAACCCTAAGGTTACCAGCTTGAGAGTGGGCTCATTCAGCTTGAGCACAGAGTCATTGGCTTGAGCCCAAAGGTCTCTGGTTTAAGCCAAGGTTGCTGGCTTGAGAAAGGGTTCACTGGCTTAGCTACAGCCCCTCAATCAAGGTACAAATGAGAAAGCAATGAACAACTGAGGTACCGCAACTAAGAATTGATGCTTCTCATCTCCCTTCCTGTCTGTCTGTCCCTATCGGTCCCTGTCTCTGTCTCTCTTGCTTAAAAAAAAAAAAAAAAAAAAGCCTGACCAGGCAGTGGTGCAGTAGATAGAGCATTGGCCTGAGATGCTGAGGACCCAGGTCTGAAACCATGAGGTCGCTGACTTGAGTGCAGGCTTACCAGCTGGAACATCGGATCATAGACATGACCCCACGGTTGCTGGCTTGAGTCTAAGGTTGCTGGCGTGAGCAAGGGGTCACTTGTTCTGCTGGAGCCCCCTGGTCAAGGTACATATGAGAAAGCAATCAATGAACAACTAAGATGTCGCAATGAAGAATTGATGCTTCTCATCTCTCTTCCCTTCCTGTCTGTCGCTCTCGCTAAAAAATAAAAATTCTGTGGGTCTAGAGGTCCTGGTTTCCAGAAGGGGGGATGTTTCTACCATGTACAGCATAAGAATCTCAATAAACAGCCTGTCCAGTGGTGGTGCAGTGGATAGAGCCTCAGCCTAGGACATTGAGATCCTAAAGTTGCCAGCTTGAGCACAAGCTTTCCAAATTGAACAAGGGGTTCTGGCTTGATGAGATCATCAAAACGACCCCAAGGTCACTGGCCTGAAGCCCAAGGTCACTGGCTTGGCTTGAGCCTCCCAACCCACTCCAGTCAAGGCATGTATGAGTGAACAACTGATTAGAGAACAACTGAACTGCTGCAACTACGAGTTGATGCTTCTCATCTCTCCCTTCCCCCTCCCTCTCTAAATAAATAAATAAATAAATATCTGAATACTTCAGTAAACTTAAAGATAGGGCTGTCATTACCTGACCTGTGGTGGCACAGTGAGTAACGTGTCGACCTGGAACACTGAGGTCGCTGGTTTGAAACCCTAGGCTTGCCTGGTCAAAGTACATATGGGAGTTGATGCTTCCTGCTCCCCCCACTGCTCTTCTATTTCTTTCTCCCTCTCCGCTCTGCTTCTCTAAAAATATGAATAAATAAGAAAATAAAAATAAATAAGATAGGGCTGTCATCTGGTCATTTTAGGCTCCAAATGCCAGCAAACTGTTGGGGAAAGAAAGAAGTTACTGTCCTGTCTGGTATAATTGACTATTATGAGGAGGTAGGACTGCTGCTACATTATGGATACAAGAGGAAAGTGATGCACATGTGATCCCTAGACTATTTTTTGGTCCTCCTGTACTCAGTTTTAACTGTAAATTAGTAAATAATTATGGCCTGATAAGGGCATGATCTCCAGGCGCTCAGAACTCCTAAGTGTCACCAGAAACTGATGGGAATGCTGAAGAAACTGCCTGAGTAGAATGAACTTAATGTACAAAGCAGTGGATCTGAGTGATGCAAGAGGCTGACTGTAGTAGACGTTGTTACACTGTGTATATCCCCTTTACCAGGAAGTATGAACATTAGCTGCTAATAGCTCATAGCTGCATCCTCTTCAGAATTGCCCTCTGGGCCAACAGGATCCACTTCTGCAAACTTCTGGAAGGTTATGCCCTCCCAGGGACAGCACCACAGCCAATGGTATGATGTCATTTTCTGCAAAGAAGTCAGCTGGAATTCTGAAAGGGTTGCATTATCAGTGATAATATGCAACTTGTAGTGTTAGTCTACAAATGATACTAGGGTACAAAATTCCTGTGTTCAAGGTGGGACAAATGTGCCAAAAGTTTTCAGTGGAAGCCACACTAATGAGCTGAACCCATATCTTTGCCTAACTTTCCCCCCCGTCTTGTCTTGCTTCTCTCACTACATTACTTGAAAGCAGTCCCTCAATAAACCCCTTGCCTAGAATCACTTCTTCAGGCTCTGCTTTTAGGAGAACAGTGGCGTCAACTGAGAGAGAAGAATAGGAGCAGTTTGAATTTGACAGAAGGTAGAGCAAAGGTGAGTTCAGGTTGGTAATGTTAGAGTCATTGGCAGGAATAGAAGGGAACATCCTCCACTTGGTAAAGTGCATCTGCAAAATCCTACAACTAACATCATAGTTAACAGTGAAATACTAACTGCTTTCCCCTTGAAAGCCGGAACAACACAGGGATATGAGCTGTTGCCGCTTCTAGTAAACATTGTGCTGAAGGTTCTAACCTGGGCAATTGGGCAAGAAAAAGAAGCATTCAGATAGGAAAGGAAAAAATAAAATTATATTTGCAGATGGCATGATATGGTATATAGGAAGTCCTAAAGGATCCCCTAAAAAATATAAGAATGAGTTCAGCAGGCTTGCAGGATATAGAATTAATATAAAGAAATCAGTTGTATTTATATACATTTGCAGTGAACAATCCAAAAATGAAATTAAGAAAACAGTTCCAAAAAAAAAAAAAAACCAGTTTCATTCGCAATAGCATCAAAAAAGAATATTAGCGAAAGAAAGAATAGTTAGAAATAAATTTAACAAAAAATGTGCAAAATTATACTGTGAAAACCACAAAACTTTGTTGAAAGTCTGAAATTGAAAAACGTCTCATGTTCACAGAGCAGAAGACTTAACGTTAAAATATCAATATTCCCTAAACTCCAAATTCAGTGCAGTCCCTATCAGAATCCCAAAAGACTTCTTTGTGGAAATTGACTATTAATTCTAAAATATATATGGAATCACAATGGACTCAGAATAAGAAAATAATCTTGAAAAAGAAGAATAGGTAAGGAAGATTCACACTTTCCAATTTAAAAACTTACTACACACACAGCAATGGTAATAACAGTGTGGTACTGGCACAAGAATAGACATAGATACCAATATAAGAGAATTAAGAGCCCAGAAATAAACCCGTATATCTATGGTGAAATCATTTTTGACAAGGGTGCCAAAACCATCCACTGGGATTTACCAACAAACTGTTGTGGGATAACTGGATAGCCACATATGAAAGAATGAGAGTTCAATCCTTTCCTTGCACCAAATACAAAAATCAACTCAAAATAGATCAAAGATCTAAAAGTAATAAAACCATAAAGCTTTTAGAAAAATAAAACAGAAGTGAGCCTAACCAGATGGTGGCGCAGTGGATAGAGCATTGGACTGGGATGTGAAGGACCCAGGTTTGAGACCCTGAGGTCGCCAGCTTGAGCGCGGGCTCATCTGGTTTGAGCAAAGCTCACCAGCTTGGACCCAAGGTCGCTGGCTCGAGCAAGGGGTTACTCGGTCTGCTGAAGGCCCGTGGTCAAGGTACATATGAGAAAACAATCAATGAACAACTAAGGTGTCGCAACGCACAGCGAAAAACTGATGATTGATGCTTCTCCTCTCTCTCTGTTCCTGTCTGTCTGTCCTTATCTATCCCTCTCTCTGACTCTCTGTCTATAATAAAAAAGAAAAAGAAAAGAAAACAGAAGTGAACCTTCATAACTTTGGGGTGACTAAGGATTGTTTATTTTAAGATTTTATTTATTGAACCTGACCAGGCGGTGGCGCAGTGGATACAGCGTCGGACTGGGATGCGGAGGACCCAGGTTCAAGACCCCGAGGTCACCAGCTTGAGCATAGGCTCATCTGGCTTGAGAAATAAAACAAACAAAAAAAGCCCCTCACCATCTTAGACCCAAGATCGCTGGACGCTGGACGAGCAAAGGGTTACTCGGTCTGCTGAAGGCCCACGATCAAGGCACATATGAGAAAGTAATCAATGAACAACTAAGGTGTCGCAACGAAAAACTGATGATTGATGCTTCTCATCTCTCTTCATTCCTATCTGTCTGTATCCCTCTCTCTGTCCCTGTAAAAATTAAAAAAAAGTTCATTTATTGATTTGTTAAAGGAAAAAGAGAGATAGAGACAAAGGGGGTGGGGGAGGAGCAGGAAGCATCAACTGGTAGTAGTTGCATCTAGTATGTATCTTGACCTTGCAAGCCTGAGATTTTGAACCAGTGACTTCAGCATTCCAGATCGATGCTTTATCCACTGTGCTACCACAGGCCAGGCCTGACTAAAGGATTCTTAAATATGACACCAAAAGCATGAGCAACAAGAGTAGATGAATTGGACCTCATCAAAATTCAAGTTTTGTCCTCTAAGAGGCACCATCAAAAAAGTGAAAATACCGCCTGACCAGGTGGTGGCTCAGTGAATAGAGCATTGGACTGGGGCACAGAGGACTCAGGTTCGAAACCCGGAGGTCGCCAGCTTGAGCACAGGCTCATTTGGTTCGAGCAAGGCTCACCAGCTTGAGTCCAAGGTCTCTGGCTTGAGCAAGGAGTCAGTCGGTCTGCTGTAGCCCCCTGGTCAAGGCACATATGAGAAAGCAATCAATGAACAACTAAGGAGACCAAGGAGCTGCAACAAAGAATTGATTCTTGTCATCTCTCTCCCTTCCTGTCTGTCTATCCCTATCTGTCTCTGTCTCTGTCACAAAAAAGAAGGAGAAAAGAAAAAAAAGTGAAAAAGCCCATAGACTGGGAGAAAACATTTGCAAATCATATCTGAAAAGGGACTTGTATTAAAAACTCTTACAGCTCAGTAATAAAAAAAACAAACCAACATAAAAAAGGTCAAAAAGCCTGACCAGGCAGTGGCGCAGTGGATAGAGCGTTGGACCTAGACGCAGAGGACCCAGGTTCGAAACCCCAAGGTCGCCAGCTTAAGCACAGGCTCATCTGTTTTGAGCAAGACTCACCAACTTGAGCCCAAAGTCGCTGGCTTGAGCAAGGGGTCATTTGGTCTGCTATAGCCCCCTGGTCAAGGCACACATGAGAAAGCAATCAATGGACAACTAAGGTGCCACAATGAAGGATTCATGCTTCTCATCTCTCTCCCTTCCTATCTGTCCCTATCTGTCCATCTCTCTGACTCTCTCTGTCTCTGTCACACACACACAAAAAGATCAAAGTGTCTGAAAGGAATTTCAAGGGAGACAACAATGTTCAATAAACACATGAAAAGAAGCTTGACGTTGAGAGTAATCTAGGAAATGCAAATCAAAACCATAATGAGCCTGACCAGGCGGTGGCGCAGTGGATAGAGCGTCGGACTGAGATGCGGAAGACCCAGATTCGAAGATCCCGAGGTCTCCAACTTGAGCGCGGGCTCATCTGGTTTGAGCAAAATCCCACCAGCTTGAACCCAAGGTCACTGGCTCGAGCAAGGGGTTATTCGGTCTGCTGAAGGCCCACGGTCGAGGCACATATGAGAAAGCAATCAATGAACAACTAAGGTGTCACAATGCGCAACAAAAAACTAATGACTGATGCTTCTCATCTCTCCGTTCCTGTCTGTCCCTGTCTTTCCCTCACTCTGACTGTATCTCTGTCTCTGTTAAAAAAACAAACAAACAAACAAACAAAAAACAACCATAATGAGATAACCACTTCAAACCTACTAGAATGTCTAGAATCAAAAAGTCAGTTATCATCTGACCAGGCGAAGGCACAATGGATAGAGTGTCAGCCTGGGACACGGAGGACCCAAGTTCAATACCGCAAGATCGCTGGCTTGAGCATGGACTCACCAGCATGACTGTGGGGTCGCCGGCTTGAGCGTGGAATCATAGACATGACCCCATTGTCACTGACTTGAGCCCAAAGTCGCTGGCTTAATACCCAAGGTTGCTGGCTTGAACAAGGGGTCACTGGCTAGTCTGGAGCTTCCAGTCAAGGCACATTGAGAAAGCTATCAACTAAGGTGCCACAATAAAGAATTGATGCTTCTCATCTCTCTCCATTCCTGTCTGTCCATCCGTGTCTGTCTCCTTCACTCACTAAAGAGAGAGAGAGAGAGAAAGAAAGGGAAAAAAAGTCAGATATCAGGTATTAACAAGGATGGGGAGAATTGGAGCCCTCATACATTGCTGGTGTGAAATGTAAGATCATATATAACAGCTTTGGAAAACACTCTCAGTTCCTCAAATGATTAAATAATAGAGTTTATCATGACCCAGAAATTCCATTCCTGGGTATATACCCAAGAGAAATGAAAGGAAACCAAAAGGTAGAATCAACAGAGAAATTGACAAAATTTGGTATATCCAGCTCTGGCCAGCTAGCTTGGGTGGTTAGAGCTTTGTCCTGAAGCACAGAGGTTGCCGATTCGGTCATCCCCCTACCCCCATCCCCATTCAGGGTACGTACAGAAACAAGTCTATGTTCTTGTCTCTTCCTCCCTCCCTCCCTCTCTCACTAAAATAAATAGATAGATAGATAGATAGATAGATAGATAGATATTTAAATGTGGTATATCCATACAGCAGAATATTTGGTTATATAAAAGAATGAACTACTGATAGATGGTGCAACATGGATGAACCTTGAAAACATTTTGTTAAGTGAAAGTAGCCAGTCATAAAAAGACTATATTGCATATGAGTCCATTCATATAAAAGTCCAGAATAAGGAACTCTATAGAGACAAAGTATATAGATTAATGGTTTCTTAGGACTAGAGGGAATTGGAAGATAGAAGGGTGATAGCTAACATGTACTGGGTTTCTTTTAAAAGTGATGAAAATGGTTGAAAATTAACTGGTAATGATTGCACATATCTGTGAATGTACTAAAAGCCCTTCAATTAATTATACACTAGCAATGGGTGAATTGTATGGTATGTGAATTTCATCTCAGTAAAGCTGTTTGTTTGTTTTTTAATGTGCCATTGGTTATCAGGTATGTGAGTCTAAAGCTTGAAGGAGAAGCCTTCCAATAATGTTGGAATCATTATTATGTAGGTGGTAGTTTAAAATGGGAATGGATTAGTTTGGAAGAGCATGAAGAATGAAGCTTATGAAATAAATGGACAATTATAAGAGAACTATGGAATAGAATGTCACAGAAATCAGTGGAATTGAATATCTAGAAAAGGTCACCATAACCTCAACTACAACAGGAAAGCCCAAAATAAGAAGTAGAAGATTTTGCAATAGCAATTAATTTGGTGGTACTGGCAGTGGTGTCCATCAAAACAGTGAGCACAGAAACCAGATCACAGAAGGGGCGGTTTTTATCTCCATATCTACTAAAATCACTGTTGTCAAGGTCTTAAATAACGTCCATGTTTCCCAATCCAGTGGTCAATTTTCTTTTTTCTTTTCTTTTTTTAGTATATAATATTATCAGTTTACTCTTCAACTATATATCATAAATAAATTTAACATTAATGAATTAATAAAATTAATAAGTCAATGGCAGATTAAAAGGAGATATCTGCAATCCCTAAAACTCTGAAGGCACCAATATCTACAATATATAAGAAACGTTTACAAATCAACAAGACCCAATTAAAAAATGGGCAAAAGACAGGAACAGTCAATTCACAAAAAAAGGAAGCCCAAATGACTAACAAGTATAGAAAAGAATGCTCAAACTCAGTAGCGATTAGAGAAATGCACTTAAATGACACAACAATTAACATGGAAAAATTATAAAAGTGAGCAACTCAGGTGTTGTCAAGGGTGTGGGGAAATTAGAACTTTGTGCAGTCTTTTTTTTTTTTCTTTTGTGCAGTCTTTGTAGAAGTATATACACTAACACAGCTTGTTAAGCATGATATGCCATTTGACCTCATGATACCATTTCTGGGTCCATATCTCAGAGAAATTCTCATTCAAGTTCACAAGGAGACAAGCATGAGAAAGTTAAACATAGGGCTGCTTGTGATAGAAGGAAACTGGAGCCAACCTTGGTGTCCATTCCTGGGAGAATAGATAAGTAAAATATTGTGGACAAATATTTCAGAATGCAATGTTATCCAGAAACAATGAATACAGCTTTAGATATAGCAACATGGATAAATCTTAAAAATAGAATTAATTGATTGGCAAAAGAGAATGAGGCTTATAGCACAATCCATTTTCTATAAATTTAGAATGCATAGTAGAACTACTATATGACTCAGCAATCCCACTGCTGGGTGTCTATCCAAAGGAAGTGAAATCAGAATCCCACAAAAATATCTGCACTATCATGTTCATTGCAGCATGATTCACAAAAGCCAAGATATGGAGGCAAACCAAATGTCCATCAACAGATAAGTGGATAAAGAGAATGTGGTGTAGACATACAATGGACTATTATTCAGCCATTAATAAATTTCAATATTAATATTTAAAAAAAAATGTTGATTTTAATTTATTGTGTGTTGACATAGATTCAAGTGTCCAGTGGTCAATTTTCAGTCATTTATAACCTCAAACTTTTACACAGAAATGAGTGTTGGTGTTTTTTTTTAATAAGACCCATTGCTCTCTTGCTGTTTTAATGCTACATACTTCCTGGTTGTTCCCTTTAAATAAATTTTACTTGATTCCCCACCTCCCCCTTTTTTGGAGAGAGAGAGAGACTGGAAGGGAAAGATTTGAGAAGCATCAACTCATAGTTGCAGCACCTTACTTGTTCCTTGATTGCTTTCTCATGCGTCTTGCTGGGGGGCTGCAGCTGAGCCAGTGACCCCTTGCTCAAGCCAGCAGCCTTGGGCTCAAGCCAGTGACCATGGGGTCATGTTTGTAATCTCACGCTCAAGTTGATGAGCCCGCGCTCAAGCTGGTGACCTCAGGGTTTCGAACCTGGGTCCTCAGCATCCCAGATCAGCACTCTATCCACTGTGCCACCAACTGTTTTTTCTTCTCTCTGAGCTCTACTGGTTAAAGTGCTTCAGGATTAGAGGGCTCAGTTTATAGATTGTTTCTTTTTCCCCCACATTAACTAAGTAAGCAGTCCACTTCCCAAGATTATCAATGCCATTTATACCTCAATAACTCCTCAACTAATACCACCAATTGTGCCTTCTCCTGTGAGCTTCAGATTCATATTTCAATTGTTGACTCAGTAGCCTCATTTGGAATTTTTTTTTTAGATTTTATTTATTCATTTTAGAGAAGAGAGGAGAGACAGAGAGAGAAAGAAGGAGTGGAGGGAGCAGGAAGCATCAACTCCCATATGTACCTTGACCAGGCAAGCCCAGAGTTTCAAACTGGTGACCTCAGTGTTCCAGGTCGATACTTTATCCACTGTGCCACCACAGGTCAGGCTCATTTGGAAATCTAATAGGCATCTTCATCTTAACATGTCTAAAATAGAACTGGATATTTCCCAAAAAAACCTGCTTCTGTCCCCCTACACCCAAGGAGTCCTCAGTAAATGGCATTGCTATTTATCCTGTTGCTTAAGTAAAAAAACAAAACAAAAACAAACCCAGATATTTTGACCTTTTATCTTTCACCCCATATTTAATCTATTAGCAAATCACCTCTCCCACTTTCATAGTATATCCAGAATCCAAACACTTCCTGTGACTTAAACTGCAACACTAGCTTTGTAGGTTTGCAATAGTTTCCTAACTAGTCCTTCAGCTATTTTGCCTTCCTTCAGGCAGTTCTCAAAGAATAAAAAAAAAAAGTAAATTTCTTCAATGATAAATAAGATCACATCACTTTTCATGCAAAACCCTTCATGATTTCCCAGCACTCTTAAGGTAAAACCCAAAGTCTTCTCCTTGGTCTCTTAAGTCCTTAATAGCTGGCTCCCGTTTTGTTTCTCCAAACTAATTTCCTACCTGTTCTTTTGCCTTTCTTGCTGCTCTTTGAATACACCAAGCACGGTCAAGACTCACATTTTTTGCCCTAGCCAGGTTGCTTAGTTGGTTAGAGCATTGTCCCAATATGCCAAGTTTGCGGGCTTGATACTCTGTCAGGGCACGTACAAGATTTAATTCCTGCACTAATAAGTTCCATGAATGTAGAGATCTTGGTTTGTTTTATGCACTGCAGCAGCTCCAGCACCTAGATCAGGACCTCACATGTAGTAGGAATCCCATAGTTGTTGACAGAATAAGTGAATAGAATCATAGGGCATTTGATAGTTACTTTGTGTTCTGGCACTCCTCTAGGTGTTGGAGTTACAAAGATGAAAATGACAAATACCCTGCCCTCACAGAGTTTTATTCTGTGCATTGGGATGACACTCAAACCAACAGAGCTATCTGGCCAGGGCACAGAGTTTTATTCTAATAGTATATTTAGATTAAAAATACATAATTATAGGTTAAATATTACAGGAAGAAATGTTATGAAAAATGCAGAGTAAGAGGATGAAAGCAGGGTAATGGTGTAGGGTCCCATTTTGGTTGGAATAGTCAAGAGCTGCCTCCGAGGAAGTATTTGAGTAGAGATCTGATTAAGTGGAGAGCTCAAGTCTAATAAAGATCTGTTATGAGATTGTAAATTGGTGCAGATTCCTCAAAAAATTAAAAATAGAGCTGCCATAGGACCCAGCAATTCCACTTCTGGGTATTTATCCAAAAGAAACAAAAAAAAAATAATTCAAAAAAATATGTGTACCCTTATGTTCATTGAAACATTACTTATAGTATGGAGGTAACCTACATAGATTTCCATCAATAGATGAATGGATGAAGATGATATGGTATATGGAAGCAATCTGTGTCCACTGATAGATGAGTGGATAAAGAAGATGTGGTATACATGCAATGGAATATTACCCAGCAATAAAAAGAAATTAAATTTTGCCATTTGCAACAACATGGATGGGCCTAGAGGGTATTATGCTAAGTGAAATAAGACAGAGAAAGACAAATACCATATGATTCCACTAAAATGTGGAATTTAAAATAAAAAAAAACAACAAATGAATAACCACCACAAAACAGAAACAGGAAAAAGCAAAGGAGTAGGAAGTGGGGGGAAGGGGGGAGGGGAAAGCTTGGTTTTGGACCATAAGTAAAATAAATAAAATGAAACCAGTGTTCTTAATTAGTATACTGTAATTGTATATGTATAAACCCAAAGAAATCTGTAAGTAAACTATGAGAATTAGTGAGTTTAGCAAGGTTGCTGGATATAATAACAACATACCAAACTTATTTGCATATCTAATATCAGAAGAAAAAATTTGAAAAGATCTTTTAGTCCCTGCTGGGTAGCTCAGTTGGTTAGAGCATTGTCCCAGTGCACCAATGTTGCCAGTTCAATCCCCAGTCAGGGCACATAAAAGAATCAACCAACGATGGCATGCATAAGTGGAACAACAAATCAATGACTACCCCCCTCTCACTTCCCTTCCTTCTTTCCTTCCTTCCTTCCTTCCTTCCTTCCTTCCTTCCTTCCTTCCTTTCTTCTTCTTCTTCTTCTTCCTCTTCTTCTTCCTCTTCCTCTTCTCTCTCTCTCCATATATATATATATATATATATATATATATATATATATATATATATATAAAATCTGTTAAGATGAACATTCCAAGAGGATAAAACAAATGCAAAAGCTCTGGGTCTGGAACATGCTTTGGTTGGAGTGACATGGAAAGGCCGAAAAGGCTGGAGCAGAGCTTCACAATGAGGGAGATAAAATCGGAGAAACAGGCACCAGATCTAGTAGGCTTGGTTGAAGGCCATTATGATCATTTTGATTTTTATTGTGTCGTGGGAAGCTTTTGGAAGTTTTGAGCATGGCAATAATGTGACCTGACAGTTTAAAAGGGCACCTTGGCTACCTTATGTTAACTAGAACTATAATGGAAGTAGACAAACCAGTTAGGTGTCTATTGCAACAGTCTTAGTAATATGACTTATAATAGGAAAGTAGCAGTAGAGATGAAATCTACTTCTTGCATCCTGGGTTTCTGATAAAAATTCCTCCAGCCTGGCAGCTGGGAGTAATTTTGTCAATGACCTTCTACACACTTCCTTTGGGGTCAGAAGAAAGCACAGTGTACATTACTGGGCCCATTCTTGGGAACTTTCAATATCCCACCCCACTTCAGAGAAAGACTCTTGAATAACTTAGCTGCAAATCAAGGCTCTGAATTTCTTCTTTAAAAATGGGTAAGTGGCCTGACCAGGCGGGGGCGCAGTGGATAGAGGATCCGACTGGGATGCGGAAGGACTCAGGTTTGAGACCCTGAGGTCGCCAGCTTGAGCGTGGGCTCATCTGGTTTGAGCAAAGCTCACCAGCTTGGACCCAAGGTCGCTGGCTCGAGCAAGGGATTACTCGGTCTGCTGTAGCCCCATGGTCAAGGCACATATGAGAAAGTAATCAATGAACAACTAAGGAGTCCAAACGAAAAAAAACCCCTGATGATGCTTCTCATCTCTCTCCCTCCTGTCTTATCTGTCCCTATCTATACCTCTATCTGATTCTTTGTCCCTGTAAAAAAAAAATGGGTAAGTGGAGCCTGACCTGTGGTGGCACAGTGGATAGAAAACAGACTTGGAATGCTGAGGTTACTGGTTCAAAGCCTTGGGCTTGCCCCGTCAAGGAACATGCAAGAAGCAACTACTATGAGTTGATGTTTCCCACTCCTCAACTCCCTTTCTCTCTCCTAGCTCTAAAAATCAAAATAAAAAAAAATTTTTAAATGAGTAAATGGAGGCTCTCAAGTGGGCCTCAAAGATACAGAAACCACTTAAGAAAATGTTTTTCAGGGTAAACACACAATGCAGTATACAGATGTGCCGTAGAGTTGTGCATCTTAAAGCTATATAGTTCTTTAAAAATTTATTCTAGAGGCTGGTTGTCTCAGTGGATAGAGCATTGGCCCAGTGTGAAGACATCTTGGGTTCTATTCCATCAGGGCACACATGAGAAATTACCATCTGCTTCTCTTCCCCTCCCTCTCCCCCATCTCTCTCTCTCTTTCCCTCTCACAACCAGTGGCTGGATTGGTTCGAGTGTCAGCCCTGGATGCTGAGGATAGCTCAGTTGGTCCAAGTGTTGGAATCAGGCACTGAGGATAGCCCAGTTGATTCGAGCATTGGCCCCAGATAGGGTTTGCCAAGTGGATCCCAGTCAGGGTGTATGCAGGAGTCTATCTCCCTTCCTTTCACTTAAAAATAAAATTAACTTTAGAAAGGGGAGTGGAGAGACACACACACACACACACATCAATTTGTTGTCCCACCTATTTATGCATTCATTGGTTGATTTTTTTATGTGCTCTGACCAGGGATTGAACCCACAACTTTGGCATATCAGAACAACACTCAAACCAAGTGAGTTAGCTGGCCAGGGCAGCTGAAGGCTGAATAATGTTGTTGACCAGTGTCACCTGAATAAATTCAACTAAAAAGCCAAAAAATAGGCCTGATCAGGTGTTGGCACAGTGGCTAGAGCATCAGACTGGGACACAGAGGACCCTGGTTTGAAACCTTGAGGTCGCCGGCTTGAGCAGGGGGTCACCAGCTTGAGCGCAGGGTCGCTGGCTTGAGCATGGGATCATAGACATGACCCCATAGTCACTGGCTTGAGCAAGGGGTCACGTGCTCTGTTGTAGCTCCTGGGCCAAGGCACATATGAGAAAGCAATGAACAACTAAGGTGCCACAATGAAGAACTGACGTTTCTCATCTCTCTCCCTTCCTGTCTGTCAGTCTTATGTCACACACACACACACACACAAATGTGTATTCTCTGTCTTATTCAGTTTTTCCTGTGTCTACAAGCACAATAAAAATTCCTTCAGTGAGGCCTGACCTGTGGTGGCGCAGTGGGATAAAGCATCGACCTGGAATGCTGAGGTCGCCAGTTCAAAACCCTGGGCTTGCCTGGTCAAGGCACATATGGGAGTTGATGCTTCCAGCTCCTCCCTCCTTCTCTCTCTCTGTCTCTCCTCTCTCTCTCTCTCTCTCTCTCTCTCCTCTCTAAAATGAATAAAAAAAATTTAAAAGAAAAATAAATAAAAATAAAAACCTCTCACTTAAAAAAAATTCCTTCATTGAGAACTGCAACTATTATCTGATTATTATATATCCAGGAGTAAGCACAGAGCCCAGCATATATTAAGTGTTTATTAAATTAATGTCCTGTGATCTTTCTTGAGCGAGGCAGTGATAAAAAACATGGCCCAAGTCCAATTAAAGTTTAATTTTCGTGCCTGACCAGGAGGTGGCACAGTGGATAGAACGTCAGACTGGGATGCGGAGGACCCAGGTTCGAGACCCCGAGGTCGCCAGCTTGAGCGCGGGTTCATCTGGTTTGAGCAAAATGCTCACCAGCTTGAACCCAAGGTTGCTGGCCTGAGCAAGGGGTTACTCAGTCTGCTGAAGGCACCCCCTTCAAGGCACATATGAGAAAGCAATCAATGAACAACTAAGGAGCCACAACGAAGAATTGATGTGTCTCATCTTTCTCCCTTCCTGTCTGTCTGTCCCTCTCTCTGACTCTGTCTCTGCCACAAAAAAAGAAAAGATTAAAGAGAAAAAGAATCTAAAAAAAAAAAAGTTTGTTTCGTGGAGAAATTGGAGCCCTTTTCTGTTGTTCTCAACATATCCCGGAGAGAAAAAAGAGAAATCGTTGTGGCTTATTTTAGATTAAAAAAGAGCGCCCCCAAACAATTAAACAAAAACATTAAAAATTAGGTTAAAGTCGCTTTAAACAATAACCCAAATGCTTTGGAATGTGTGTACTCAGAAATTTACCACCTTAAAAAAAAAAAAAAAAAAGAAAAAAAGAAAGAGGCCCTGGCCGGTTGGCTCAGTGGTAGAGCGTTGCCCTGGCGTGCAAGGAGTCCCGGGTTCGATTTCCCGCCAGGGCACACAGGAGAAGCGCCCATCTGCTTCTCCACCCCTCCCCCTCTCCTTCCTCTCTGTCTCTCTCTTCCCCTCCCGCAGCTGAGGCTCCATTGGAGCAAAGATGGCCCGGGCGCTGGTGATGGCTCTGTGGCCTCAGCCTTAGGCGCTAGAATGGCTGGTCGCAGCGGAGCGATGCCCCAGATGGGCAGAGCATCGCCCCCTGGTGGGCATGCTGGGTGGATCCCGGTCGGGCGCATGCGGGAGTCTGTCTGACTGCCTCCCCGTTTCCAACCTCAGAAAAATACCAAAAAAAAAAAAAAAAAAAAAGAAAAGAAAATGGTCCACAATGGATAGGGTTTTCAGAAGAAATCTCGTGAGAACTGTTTGTTTCGTTTTCAACAGCGCAAATAGGGAGGCCTCCCAGAAGGCTCCTGACAGCCTATTAGAAATGAACTTCCATAACAACTCAGAGAAGCCGCTCCCACTTGTTCTACCAGAAAGGCCTTGAGACCCTCTACCAACTCCAGGAAAAACTTTGCCTCCTTGGTAATGCGCACGCGCCGCTTGCCCTGTTTTCCGTTGGCTTCAGGCCCCGCCCCTTATGCGTCCTTCGAGGAGGATTGGGAGCCGTCAGCTCGCGCTACCGTTCTTCACTCCGTCTTCTCCACAGCATGTCGTCGCAAACGGGGCCGGAAAGCGTGGCAGCGCAGGCGCAAGCGTAGAGAGCGGAGGCGGCGGCGGTGGTGGTTGCGGCCGCTGGCCAGAGTAAGATGGCGGCGGCGTTGGTGGTGGCAGTGGACAGAACGGCTGGGCCTGGAACAGTTGGAGCAGCTGCTAGCAGAAGGATGACCCGAGGCGGGGAGCAGGCTGCTGAGCCTCGCCGGCTTCCGTGCTTGTAACTGCCCCAGCCGGACACCCTTCCCCCACTTGACCTATCCGGTTCGTGTCTCGTTCCGGCTTGGCCTGCCGCTCTTCCCTGTCCGGTGTCCCTTCAGGATAGGTTTGACTTATTTCCATGCTCAGGGCTCAGGTCTTCTCCTTCTCTGACCTGAGCCTCCACGGAAAGGACTGTCTGTCCGCCCTTTCCTCTGGTCAGCCCTGGAATTGCTCCCAAGAGACTGACCCACAACCCACCGGGAAGTTTTGCCCCTCGTTGGGTGACGGTCCACTTGTGTGCCCCCCCCCCAGGTTGGGGGACGCAGCTCGCCTGCGAGTCTCAGTAACCTCGGGGCCCGCGCGGAGTGCTCCCCTCCCCCTCCCGCTCGAGCCCAGCACCCTGTTGGAAGGCCGAGGTCCAAGAACCCCGGAGTCAGTTGTTGCGGCTGGTCTTGTGCCCTTTGTAATATAATTCTCTTGGTTTAACTCCCCTCACACCCAGATCTTCCAGTACACCGTAGAACGGTCCTATTTGGTCCCTGTTAGTTGGAAAGCTGCTGGTGGCTTGAATTTCTGACTCATACCATTGTTGCTGGAGTCTGTAAACAAACCAGCACTTCGCGATCACATTCTCCCCGGGATCCATCCCCCCTCCCCCCCCCCCCCGCTCCGAGCCTCGTTAAGAGGTTTGGTTAGGGGTTAGGGTCGAAAAGATTCAGGTTTTCCTTTTAAACTTTTAACGTGTTAATGGAGCTGGGAGAGAAATTGCCTGGTTCATTTTATTTCTGTAACTATGCAGGTTATTTACTGAGTACTGAATTACTCTGGTTTTAAATAGTTCTGAGGAGGTCTAAAAAATAACTAAATTGTACTCATAAATGTGTTACTATGTTTAGTAAACACCTTTGCCATTTAAACTTTCATTTTTCTCAGTCCTTCAGTGAATCTACAGACCTGTTCAGTTCTCAGGAGCTGAGCCCGGCCCTACTTCAGTGATAAAAGAGGAAAGGTGAGTAGGAGTTGAGAGCTTTTGAATTCCTGAGTCCAAGACAGACCCTACCCTGATGGTCAAGTGCTGACCACTAAAGACAAAATTCCTACCCAAATTCCCAAGGACTTGGGGCATTAGTTTTTACTGTTTTCCAGCTCTGGTTAAATTACTTTTTACAAGTTTAATGGGCTGTGGACATCTTGATTTTCTGTTGTAAACTACTGCCGTGTATATTCGGAACTCCAGTTAAGCTTGGAAGTGAATTATCTCCTCCATTTGCATTGTGTTTTGCCTTTGTGTGGATCATGTTTTTTACATTGTTAAATGCTGGGAATTAGTTTGGGTTGTCATTTATTGCTACTTTAGAAGAGAATATTTAGCTGCTGGTCCCTAAAAACTGGGAAGTGAGGAATGATGCTGCCCTTAGTTGGTATCTCAGTTCAGTCCACCTCAGAATTTCAACTTTTCAGAACAAAGTGGTAAATCTTGGGTTTAAAAAAAAAATAGTGGCTGCTTTTTTATAGCTGGTCTGAAGTATTCTTGTTCAGTAGAGGAATCATCCTGTGCAGTTAGCAGCATGGGCCAGTGCTGAAGAGGGAGTCAGGACGTAATTGTGAATGTAATTTTTGTAAGACTTAGATTTCTGGTAGTAGAGACTAGTGCTGTAGTTGGGGTTTATGGGATGTGACAGAGTAGCTGAGTATTTGAGAGGGAGGCCTGGCTGATTCTTAATATCTTTATGATTTGTAGTAGAAAAAGTTGAGTGTGACACTGGTAAACTTTATTTAATAGGTGTTCTAATTAGAAAATATTTATTATCTGGAATAAGATTTTTATTGGTGATACATGTATTAGTAAAATATAAAGGGAAAAAATGTACAGTCTTTAGAGCTGGAGAGTCCTGGGTTTAAATACTGTATTAGGTTTAGACCTTGGGCAAGTTGCTTAAACTTATCTCTTCATTTCCACATATCTAAAAGTGGAATAATGGCCCTGGCCGGTTGGCTCAGTGGTAGAGCGTTGGCCTGGCGTGCAGGAGTCCTGGGTTTGATTCCCGGCCAGGGCACACAGGAGAAGCGCTCATCTGCTTCTCCACCCCTCCCCCTCTCCTTCCTCTCTATCTCTCTTCCCCTCCCGCAGCCAAGGCTCCATTGGAGCAAAGTTGGCCCGGGCGCTGAGGATGGCTCTGTGGCCTCTGCCTCAGGCGCTAGAATGGCTCTGCTTGCAACAGAGTGATGCCCCAGATGGGCAGAGCATCGCCCCCTGGTGGGCATGCTGGGTGGATCCTGGTTGAGTGCATGTGAGAGTCTGTCTGACTGCCTCCCTGTTTCCAACTTCAGAAAAATACAAAAAAAAAAAAGTGGAATAATGGCCTTGGCTGGGTGGTTCAGTGATTAGAGCTTCGTCCCGATACAGTTTGATCCCCTGTCAGTGCAGATACAGAATCAATGAATGCATAAATAAATGAAACAGCAAATTAATGTTTCTTTCTCTCTAAGATCAATCAATAATAAAAATTAAAAGTACGATAAATACCACTTTTCTCCTAGGGTCGTCATTAGTATTGTATGAAGAAACCTATTATAAAGCTCTAAATTATGACTAGCATGTGATGGACACTTAATTTTTTTTTATTTTCTTTACACATCATTGATGTGGCTTAGAATAAGTTATACATTAGTTTACACCTATTTGCATTTTGTTTTTGAACATGTTTTCCTGGTTATATTTAACATTTATTTTTAATTGGTCAGCTTTGATGTTTGCTTTGTAGGTGCCCACCTGGAGTTGTCTTCTGAACATGATTCAGCTTAGCTCAGGGGATAGCGGAAATATTAGCTGTAGGTGTATGTATATCTCTAAATGCATTCTTTTTTCTTTTTCCGTTGTGACACCCTAATTGTTCATTGATTGCTTTCTCATATGTGCCTTGATCGTGGGCCTTCAGCAGACCAAGTAACCCCTTGCTTGAGCCAGCGACCTTGGGCCCAAGCTGGTGAGCTTTTTTTTTTTTTGCTCAAACCAGATGAGCCCGCGCTCAAGCTGGCAACCTTGGGGTCTCGAACATGGGGCTTCCGCATCCCAGTCCGATGCTCTATCCACTGCGCCACCACCTGGTCAGGCTCTAAATGCATTCTTAAACTAAACATCAGTAAGGTTCCGTTGTTCATTGCTTCCTTCCTCTTGGTTTCTCTTTTAATATACTTGGTCAGAGTGGACACGTATTGTGCAAGCATACCCCAAGATGTGGTTGGTTTGTTTCCAGATCACCTCAACAAAGCCAGTATTGCGGTGAAGCGAGTTGTAATATATTTGCTGGTGGAGGGTCTTGCCTTCATTTTGTAAAAAAAGGGAGGCACAATAAAAGGAGGTAAGCCTGTATGTAATTCCTTCCCTTCCTGCTTCAGTCTTGTTCACCTCCTCTGCTCTAGCTACCCCTTATGCCTTTTTCTTTTTGCCATGGAAGGAATAGTTTTCCTAAGTTGTTCGGCTGTACCATGATCTTTATCAACAGATTATCAAAGAACTAGTCCATGAAAAGGCCTCCTTTCTTTTTGAAGTGATTCTGGGCTAGGAAGTTAGGAAGACAGTTTTGTTTATTTTTTCTATCCATTTTAGAATGGAGGAAGAGAGAGAAGGGGGAGGAGCAGGAAGCATCAACTCCCCTGTGTGCCTTGACCAGGCAAGCCCAGGGTTTCGAACCTGTAACCTCAGCATTCATGTCGATGCTTTTTCCACTGTGCCACCACACGTCAGGCCAAAAAAAAATTTTTATTGATTGATTTTAGAAAGGGAGAGAGAGAGAGAAAGACAGGAACATCTACCTGTTCCTGTCTTTGCCCTGTATCACCTTAGTTGTTCATTGATTGCTTTCTCATATATGCCTTGACTGGGGCTACAGCAGACCGAGTAACACCTTGCTCAAGCCAGTGACCTTGAGGTCAAGGTGGTGAGCCTTGCTCAAACCAGATGAGCCCACGCTCAAGCTGGTGACCTCAGGGTTTCAAACCTCGGTCCTCCACATCCCATTCTCCTGTATGTGCCCTGACTGGGGACCGAGCTGGTCTGCTCCTGTGTGTCCTGTCTAGGGATTGAACTGGCAGCTTTTGTGCTTTTTGGATGATTCTCCGACCAAGCTGTCTGGCCAGGGCAAGGAATACAATTTTTTATTTCATCTCCTCAGTTGGACCATTGTAGTAATCTGACAGCACAGATGAAAAGTGTTTAAGCTTCTCTTGTTGGCTTTTCTTCCATACCTTTTTGGAGTAGGTAAGGGCATGTAAAGTTAAAGTGTTGATTACATTGTGATGAATGCAACTATATTCATTTAGGGCCATTGATCAACTTGCATTACCATCATGCAGGGTCTAAATTATCTCTGTTGAAAGGTAAAAACTTGCCCTGGTCAGATAACTCGGTTGGTTAGAACATCCTCCTGAAGTGTAGAGGTTGTTGGTTCGATTCCCAGTCAGAGCACATATAGGAACAGATCGTTGTTCTTGTTCCCCGTCTTTCTCTCTCTCCCTATGTCGCTAAAATCAGTAATTAAAAAAAAAATAAATAAGAAAGGTAAAGACTTGGGGTGGAGAGTGGTGAGGTGGGCTGAGATTTGTGATTTTAGAAGATCTGGAGGTCTGTGTTTGTTGGAAAAGAGTAGAAAAGGAGCCTGACCTGTTGTGGCACAGTGGATAAAGTGTCAACCTGAAATGCTCAAGTTGCCAGTTTGAAGTGCTGGGCTTGCCTGAACAAGGCACATATGAGAAGCAACTACGAGTTGATGCTTCCCTCCCTCCCGCCTTTCTCTCTCTATCTCTCTCCCCTCTCTCTAGAAAAATCAATAAATAAAATATATATTTTTTGGACAAGGACAGAGTTAGAGGGACAGGTTGGGACAGACAGACAGGAATGGAGAGAGATGAAAAGCATCAATTCTTCTTTGCAGCTCCTTAGTTGTTCATTTGCTTTTTCATATGTGCCTTGACAGGGGTGGAGGTGGGGGGGGGGTTACAGCAGAGCGAGTGACCTCTTGCTCAAGCCAGCGACCTTGGGCTCAAGCTAGTGACCTTGGGCTTCAAGCTAATAACTTTTGGGTTCAAGCCATGGGGTTATGTCTATGATCCCACACTCAAGCCAGCGACCCTGCACTCAAGCCAGTGACCTCAGGGTTTTGAACCTTGGTCCTCTGCATCCCAGTCCAACACTCTATCCACTGCACCACCACCTGGTCAGGCAGTAAATAAAATCTTAAGAAAGTAGAAAAGTAAATAATGTTGGAAGAGGCATAACTTTGTTCTTTATATTCTCTGAGCTGGGTAAGCATTTCATCCCTTTTTACTCCCTGGAGGGTTTCATATATTCTGAAGATATTTTATATTCTAGGGTGTTGTGTAAGAATTATCACAGCCTGACCAGACGATGGAGCAGTGGATAGAGTGTCTGAATGGGATGTGGAGGACCAAGGTTCGAAACCCTGAGGTCACCAGCTTGAGCGTGGGCTCATCTGGTTTGAGCAAGGCTCACCAGCTTGACCTCAAGGTTGCTGGCTTGAGCAAGGTGTTACTTGGTCTGCTGTAGCCCCCGGTCAAGGCACATATGAGAAAGCAATCAATGAACAACTAGGGTGATGCAACGAAGAATTGATGCTTCTCGTCTCTCTCCCTGTCTGTCCCTATCTGTCCCTCTCTCTGTCTCTTTGTCTTTGTCTCAAAAAAAATAAAAAAAAGAATTGTCACATTATTAGGAAGTGTTTCCTAGCATGATGAAAGTGGGAGGCTAGGTATGCTTGTGACCTTCGTTTCCAACTTGATAGAGCATTTTATATATCACTTTACTAAATGTATAAGATTTAGTCCCAGTGCTATGATACTTGGTGTTGACCAGGCTTAGCCTAGGACAGAAGCTTGTCTTCAGAGGGCTAAAAGAAAGCCTTTTTGTTGCCAGTTTGAAACAATACTGGTATTTCAAAAGCAAACTGGACACTAGAAAACATTCTATAGAAGTGTGCCCTGTTTTGGGAGCCTGAGATGGTCAGAGTTTCATATTCTAAGCCCTGTATTTTTTTTTAAGATTTTAATTATTGATTTTACAAAAAGAGGAGAGCCAGGGGTTTGGGGTGTGGTAAGCAGTGAGAACTATAGTTGCTTCACTTTAGTTGTTCACTGCTTGCTTATTGCTTGTTGTAAGTGCCTTGACCAGGCCCGCCCAGGGTTTTGAACCAGTGACCTCAGTGTTCCAGGTCAGAGCTCTATTCACTGTGCCACCACAGGCCAGGCCTAGGTCCTATATTCTATCAGTGAGTTACAGGCTTTTAAAATCATGAAGTGACTAGTAAAACTTTGTTTTTAGTAAATATTATTTATTTTTGGATATTTTCTACTGTAGGAAAGCTACTCTAAACATGTCTAGGAAATGTCCAGATTATAAAAGACAAAGTTACTCAAACATTGGTGTTGGAGTAAGTTTTTAAGATTGAATTAGGTATTTTTTTTTCTTAAGCAGATTAACTGTCACCCATTTGGAATTCAGGCAGTGAAAGAATTGAATCAGCAATAGGCGTGGAGGTAGTGACTGTGCATATCTTAATTTCAGAGCCAAATAGCAATGACTTTAGATTAGTTTAACAGTAATATAGAAAACTTTTGTTTTCATGAATATACACAAGGATTCTCAATTCTGTAAAAATTAGTCAGAAAACGGGGCTGCCTGTTCTTGTTTATTGATTCATTTATTCTCTTGAGGTGAAAAGAAAGTCCTTGAAAGGTCTTTAAAAATTAGTGTGTGATGAATTTTATGAATTGGTCACTTCTTTATCACAGTCTTTTATCTCTTCCCCTACAGGACATAGTTTCTGGGCCAAAAGCCCAATTTATCAAATACTACCTTAGCCCCAAGAATGTGTATGCTAGAGACAAGTTAATGAATTGAGTCTACCCTGAGTTTGCAAGTAGGGCATGGGGTGTGATTAATATGACAGAGACATTAATGAAATGTAGTATGTCTAATGTGTTGGGCTATTGCAAACATTTTCATCATTATATCTGAGAGGTTAGGTATTTGCTCTTATCCTCTGGCCTAGGAAACCCGGCCAAGTTCTAATGTGAGGCATCCATGTTTGTCTCACAAGTCATGTCATTTTTTTGTTCTTGGTTTTCCTTAGCCATCTGGAAAGCTACTATGATTTACCTCTAATGGTAGCCAAGACGACATACAATAGTTCTCTAGTGTACTTTGAGCAGTGCCACATTATCAGGTTTGTTTTAACTTTACTTAATTCTTCCCTCTACCTGAGTGCAGGTAATAGGGCACTTCTTGATGTTTTCTAGCCTCTTTCTTTCTTGTTTGATTATATATTGTACCTTTGGAGTGTCACCTCTTTTTTTTGTTCCAAGATTTTATTGATTTTACAGAGAAGAAAGCAGGGAGTAAGAAATGTCAACTCATAGTTATTTCACTTTAGTTGTTCATTGATTGCTTGTCATATGTGCCTTGACCAGGCAAGCCCAGGGTTTCCAAACAGCAACCTCAGCGTCCCACGTCAGTTCTCTTTCCACTGTGCCATCACAGGCCAGGCAGAAATATCACTTTATCTCTCCAATGTCCTTTCCAGTGATTTAAGAAAAATTTGAACTGTGAATGGCAAAAACTGGTAATAGGGACTGGATTCTGATTAAAAGTTAATCATTTTATAATGGAAACACAAGTAGAATTTCCTTAAAGATGGGTTTTCCTGAGAATCATTTAAATTGGGATAAATGAGCTAACTGTTCCTATAAAAAATTTCTTAGCTCTACAGTTGGAGATAGCACTGATGTGTTAGAATCCTTTCCTAACATATTGAAATACTGTTATTGGAACCAAAGCCAATAAACCAAACCCAAGGCATTTGGTTACTAATAGGAAAATAAGGCATTCATTCAAAGGAGGAACCAAATTGCCTTGTTCATGGGATAGTAGTTGTTTTTTTTTCTTACAGAGACAGAGTCAGAGAGAGGGATAGACAGGGACAGACAGGAACGGAGAGGAGAAGCATCAATCATCAGTTTTTCGTTGCGACACCTTAGTTGTTCATTGCTTTCTTTCTCATATGTGCCTTGACCACAGGCCTTCAGCAGACCAAGTAGCCCCTTGCTTGAGCCAGCAACCTTGGGTCCAAGCTGGTGAGCTTTTGCTCAAACCAGATGAGCCTGCGCTCAAGCTGGCGACCTCGGGGTCTTGAACCTGGGTCCTCTGCATCCCAGTCTGACGCTCTGTCCACTGCACCACCGCCTGGTCAAGTGTTCATGGGATAGTTAATGCAGGATTTTCTTATCTTCCCACCTCATTTGTGGTGGTTGCTTTGAAGTTCTTGGCTATCCTTTGAACCTTTCAAGAGGGAGAATACCTTAAAGCAGTGGTTTTCAACCTTTTTACACTTGGGATTGTGAAAATTGAATTATTTTAGCACTGCTAAGGCAGAAGTCACCCTGAGCATAAGCAAATTTGACTAAGATCATTGGGTCTATAATCTTCCTGTAACATCAGGGTAGTTTACTTTCATGGACTGGTCTGAAATTTCTGGTTGACTGGTCCACGGACTCGCAGTTGAAAAAACTGCTTTAAAGAGAAGGCTTATTTGTGGTTGTGGGTTCCTGGGCATATTGCTTTACCCTACTTTGTAGAACATGAATGTGCGCAAAAGTAGTTGTTAACAGAGCTCTCTGAATTCTTTTTTATTTTTTTTCATTTTTCTGAAGCTGGAAACTGGGAGGCAGTCAGACAGACTCCTGCATGCGCCCGACTGGGATCCACCCGGCATGCCCACCAGGGGGGGATGTTCTGCCCCTCTGGGGCGTCGCTCTGTTGCATCCAGAGCCATTCTAGCGCCTGAGGCAGAGGCCACAGAGCCATCCCCAGCGCCCCGGCCATCTTTGCTCCAATGGACAATGGAGCCTCGGCTGAGGGAGGGGAAGAGAGAGACAGAGAGGAAGGAGAGGGGGAGGGGTGGAGAAGCAGATGGGCGCTTCTCCCGTGTGCCCTGGCCGGGAATTGAACCCGGGACTCCTGCACGCCAGGCCGACGCTCTACCACTGAGCCAACCGGCCAGGGTCTCTGAATTCTTTAAAAGACTACTGAGAGCAGGTAAACAGATATCGTAGTCTTGGATCTATGTCCTAAGTTTCTTACATTGTTTGTAGGATCATTGCTGAATGGCAAAACAATCCCAGGATTCTCTAGGAAATGCTATTTGGAACCAGAGCGGAGGTGCTAGAAAGATAGTATGAATGCTACCAAGTAGACAGAATCTTTGTGAACATGATCTTGAATCCTCTAAAACTAGTCATTCTCAACAGTGGTTGCCAGTTAGCCAGAAACTTCATGCTGATCCGTGAGTTAACCATCCTGGTGCTATATGAAGATTATAGATCCAGTGATCTTAGTTTTGTTTTGTTTTTCAGCGAGAGAGAGAGAGGGACAGATAGGGACAGACAGGAAAGGAGAGAGATGAGAAGCATCAGTTCTTCGTTGTAGCACCTTAATTGTTCATTGATGGCTATCTCATATGTGCCTTGACGGAGGGGCGGGAGGCTCTCATTGATACCTTGTTCAAGCCAGGACCTTGGGCTTAAGCCAGTGACCTTTGGGCTTAAGTTGGCGACCTTGGGGTTTCGAACCTGGGTCGTCTTTGTCCCAGGTTGATGCTCTGTCCACTGTGCCACCACTTGGTCTGGCAGTATTTTTTTTTTTTCTTTTTCTGAAGCTGGAAATGGGGAGAGACAGTCAGACAGACTCCCGCATGCGCCCGACCGGGATCCACTCGGCACACCCTCCAGGGGGCGATGCTCTGCCCACCAGGGGGCGATGCTCTGCCCCTCCGGGGCGGTACTCTGTTGTGACCAGAGCCACTCTAGCGCCTGGGGCAGAGGCCAAAGAGCCATCCCCAGCGCCCGGGCCATCTTTGCTCCAATGGAGCCTCGGCTGCGGGAGGGGAAGAGAGAGACAGAGAGGAAGGAGAGGGGGAGGGGTGGAGAAGCAAATGGGCGCTTCTCCTGTGTGCCCTGGCTGGGAATCGAACCCAGGACTTATGTACGCCAGGCCGACGCTCTACCACTGAGCCAACCAGCCAGGGCCTGGCAGTATTTTTTATAAAAGTATGTAAACTATAAAAAGTTTTGTCCAAATGACAATATGAATAAAACCATTTTTAATTTTTTTTTTTTTTTTGTATTTTTCTGAAGCTAGAAACGGGGAGAGACAGTCAGACAGACTCCCACATGCGCCCAACCGGGATCCACCCGGCACGCCCACCAGGGGCAATGCTCTGCCCACCAGGGGGCGATGATCTGCCCCTCTGGGGCGTCGCTCTGCTGCGACCAGAGCCACTCCAGTGCCTGGGGCAGAGGCCAAGGAGCCATCCCCAGCGCCCGGGCCATCCTTGCTCCAATGGAGCCTCAGCTGCGGGAGGGGAAGAGAGAGACAGAGAGGAAGGAGGGGAGGGGTGGAGAAGCAAATGGGCTCCTCTCCTATGCGCCCTGGCCAGGAATCGAACCCAGGTCCCCCGCACGCCAGGCTGATGCTCTACCGCTGAGCCAACCGGCCAGGGCCCATTTTTAAAATATTTAAACATGTGTCTCAGTTATGACTAGTTAGTAGGCCAGTGAGTGTTTTGTTTGGTTTTTTTAGAGAGAGAAAAAGAGACAGACAGATACAGGAAGAGAAAGAGATGAGAGGCATCAACTCATGATCATAGTACCTTAGTTGTTCATTGATTGCTTACTCGTACTTGCCTTGATGGGGATGGGGGAGGCTCTAGGCAAGCCAGAGACCTTGGACTCAAGCTAGCAACCATGGGATCATGTTTATGATCCCATGCTCAAGCTGGCAACCCCTTGCTCAAGCTGGTGAGTCCGTGTTCAAGCCAGATGAGCCTGTACTCAAGCCGGCGACCTCTGGATTTCCAACCTGGGTCCTCAGCATTCCAGGCCGATGCTCTGTCCACTGTGCCACTGCCAGATCAGGCGACCAGTGATTTTTTTTAGATTTGTATTTATTCATTTTTAGAGAGAGGGGAGAGAGAGAGAAGGGGGGAGGAGCAGGAAGCATCAACTCCCATATGTGCCTTGACTGGGCAAGCCCCCCGGGTTCTGAACCGGTGACCTCAGTGTTCCAGGTCGATGCTTTATCCACTGCACCACCACAGGTCAGGCGACCAATGATTTTTTTTTAAGAAGATAATTTTAATTCATTTTTCTTTTTTTAAATTATTTTTGGTTTTTCAATTACAGTTGACATACAATATGATATTAGTATCACATCTATAACATTATATAACTTACTAAGTGATCTCCTGATTAAGTCTCATACCCATCGAACACCATGCAGTTATTGGAATGTTACTATTTTCCCTTCACCTATTCCACTGATTTCCTCAAACCCCTGACCCCCTGTCTGGCAACTGATAAAATAGTCTCTGTATTTATGTGTCTGTTTCTATTCTGCTTATTCATTTATTCTGTTTTGTTTTTTTAAAATTCAGTTGTTTATAGATACGTATTTATTGCTGTTTTATTGTTCATATTATTATTGTTTATATTGTTCATATTTTTAAAAAAACTTTTTTATTTCTTGATTTTGGAGAGAGAGAGAAACAGGAACAATGAACTGTTGTTCCTGTATGTTTCCTGACTGGGAATCAAACCAGCGACTTTGTGCTCAGGCCGACACTTATCAACTGAGCTATTTGGCCAGAGCTGGTTGTTCATATTTTTTAACTTTATTTTTTTTTCTTCTTCTTAAAACCCTTTTAATATTTCATATAATACTGGTTTAGTGGTGATGAACTTTAGCTTTTTGTTTGGGAAGCTCTTAATCTGTCCTTCGATTCTAAATGGTAGTAGTTTTGCTGGTTAGAGTCATCTTAGTTGTAGGTCCTTGCTTTCCATCATTTTGAATATTTTGTGCCAGTTGCTCTGGCCTGCAAAGTTTCTGTTGAGAAATCAGCTGACTGTCTTTTGGGAGCTCCTTTGTAGGTATCTAACTGCTTTTCTCTTGCTGCTTTTAAAATTTTCTACTTGTCTTTAATCTTTTGCATTTTAATTATGATGTCTTAGTGTGAGTCTCTTTGGGTTCATCTTGTTTGGGATTATTTGAGCTTCCTGGACTTGTATGTCTGGTTCCTTCACCATGTTAGGGAAACTTTCTGCCATTATTTTTTCAAGTAGTTTTTCAGTTTCTTGCTCTCTCCCCTTTCCTGCACTCCCATGATGCAAATGTTGGTATGTTTCAAGTTGTCCTAGAGGCTCCTTACACTGTCCTCATTTTTTTGGATTCTTTTTCTGTTAGTTGTTAAATTGGGTGTTTCTTGCTCTTATATTCCAAATTGCTGATTTGATTATTGGCTTGATGTACTGTATTGTTGATGCCCTATAAATTATTCTTCATTTCAAGTAGTGTGTCCTTCATAGTTTGTTTTATGATTTCTGTGTTTTTTTATGCTTATTATTTCTTTTTTTTTTTTTTTTTTTTCCTTTCTTGAAGCTGGAAACGGGGAGAGACAGTCAGACAGACTCCTGCATGCGCCCGACCGGGATTCACCCGGCTCGCCCACTGGGGGCGACGCTCTGCCCACCAGGGGGTGATGCTCTGCCCCTCCGGGGCGTTGCTCTGCCGTGACCAGAGCCACTCTAGTGCCTGGGGCAGAGGCCAAGGAGCCATCCCCAGCGCCCGGCCATCTTTGCTCCAATGGAGCCTTGGCTGCAGGAGGGGAAGAGAGAGACAGAGAGGAAGGGGGGCGGGGGTGGAGAAGCAAATGGGCGCTTCTCCTATGTGCCCTGGCCGGGAATCGAACCCAGGTCCCCCGCACACCAGGCCGACGCTCTACCGCTGAGCCAACCGGCCAGGGCCTGCTTATTATTTCTTTGTTGAAGTTCTCACTAAGTTCCTTGAGCATTTTTTTAAAGATTTTATTTAGCCCTGGCCAGTTGGCTCAGTGGTAGAGCATCTGCCTGGTGTGTGGAAGTTCTGGGTTTGATTCCCGATTAGGGCATACAGGAGAAGCACTCATCTGCTTCTCCACCCCTCCCCCTCTTGCTTCTCTCTCTCTCTCTCTTTCTTTCTGTTTCCCCTGTCTTTCCTTCCTGCAGCCATGGCTTGATTGGAGCAAGTTGGCCCCCGGTGCTGAGGATGGCTCCATGGCCTCCACCTCAGGTGCTAAGAAGAGCTTGGTTGCTGAGCAACCAAGCAACACCCCAGATTGGCCGAGCTTCACTCCCTAGTGGGCTTGCTGACTAGATCTCAGTCAGGGCACATGCAGCAGTTTGTCTCTCTGCCTCCCTTCCTTTCACTGAATAAAAAGAGGCGGGAGAGAGAAAGGGGTGGAGCAGGAAGCATCAACTCCCATATGTGCCTTGACCAGGCAAGCCCAGGGTTTCGGACTGGCAACCTTAGCATTCTAGGTTGACACTTAATCCACTGTGCCACCACAGGTCAGACCCTTGAGTATCTTTATAACCATTGTTTTGAACTCTGTATCTAGTAGTTTGCTTGCCTCCATTTTGTTTAGTTCTCTTTCTGGTGATTTCTCCTATTTTTCCTTTGAGACATGTTTCTTTGTCTCTAGATTTTGGCTGCTACCCTGTGTATTAGATGGAGCTGCTACACCTCCTAGAGTTAGTATAGTAGCCTTGTGTAGGAGGTGTCCCACAGGGTCCAGTGACATAGCTTCTCTTGTCACCCCAGCTGGGCATTTCAGGTGCGCCCCTGTGTGGGCTATGTGTACTGTCCTGTTGTAATTGAGCCTTGTTTGTTATTGGGGTCACTGGGAGGGATTGACTCCCAGGCTGATTAGATTTGAGGACTGGCTGTGACTGCAGTGCAGGAGCTGCTGTGCAGGACTTGACCCTACAGAGCAGGACTTGTTTCAGTGGAGCTTTGGTGTTCACTGAGTCTGCCCCTTGATTGTGTCTCTTGTGGAGGTTGTAGGGTTGTACTTCAGCATGGCCTGAAGATGACTGAAGTGCACCACATGCACTAGCTATGGGACCTCCCTGGGGATTCAGTGTCAGCCATAGCCTGTGCCCTACCTGGGACCACCTGGCACAAGCTACAGAGAAATGTGCAGGTGGCTGCTACTTGTGCTGGGCTTGGAGTTGTCCTGGAGAGGCCAAGCTATGAAACAAAGTTGGCTGTTGTTAGTCCCAGGTCTAGAGCCACTTAGTAAGATACGGGATATACAGAGGCCAGATGCTACTTGTTTGTGAGATTTAGTTAAGTCCTAAGTATGAGCCTACATAAGTCTTTTATATGGAAAAGCTACTGATAAAGGCTTGGGTGGGCCTGCAAATTGGGTAGGATGGTGTCTCAGGAAATCACCTGGTCTCAGGAAATCACCAACAGTGTCAGCCGTGGTGATGGAAGCTCTGCCTGTTGGCATTGTTGGGGAGATGTCTCAGAAAAGGACCAGTGGTCTCTGTTAGCACTTGTCTGGCAGAAAGTGCCCCTCCCTTTCCAGCTGTTGCCCTGATGCCTGATTGTAGGTTCCTGGTTCCTTACAAGCTGCTGGAACACAGCATGAATGATCAGAGTAAGTGTGTGTGTGGGCCCTTTAAGATTAACTGGGTCTCTCTTCAGTCATAAACCCTGTTGGTTTTTACACCCAGAAGTTACAGGGACTTCTCTTCTGGCACTGGAACCCTGGGCTGGGGGTCCGTGCTCCTCAGGCAGAACCTCTGCAGCCAAGATATCCCTCCCAATTTTAAACCTCAGTTTAAACATGGTTGTGAGGCCAGCGGTCCCGGGTCTCCACACCCCCTACCAGTCTCAGTGTGGCTTCTTTAAATCCTCATTGGTAGGACTTTGTTCAGCTAGATTTTAGGTGGTTCTGGGTGATGGTTGTACTGTAGTTGTAATTTTGATGTGGGTGTGGGAGGATGCAAGTACCCCGTTTACCTACTGCGTTGTCTTGACTGGAAGTTTTGACTTTTACAGCCTTTTCTCAGTATACATTTTTCTGTATGTCTCTGTAACATTTGAAGCATGAACCATCCCCACCTTCTCGAAACCTTTTTATCTCTGGACTTCCAAGATATTTAATACTCTCATTCTTTCTATTTCCCTCTGCATTTTTCTGTCTGCTTCTCCTTTATATTTTTCCTAAGGGTAGATATTCCCCAAGATTCTGTTTTTGGACTTTGTCTTAGTGCTTTCTTGGGTACTTAATTTGTTTGTTTGTTTAATTTTTTCTTAATTTTAGAGAGAGAGAAACATCAATTTGTCATTTCACTAATTTATGCATTCACTGGTTGATTCTTGTATGTGCCCTGATGGAGGATTGAACTCACAACCTTGGCATGTTGGGACGAGGCTCTAACCAACTGAGCTACCCAGCAGGGCTGTTATTTTTGTTGTTGTTGTTTTTAGGGCTGTTTGTTTTTTAAGTGAAGGTAATTTACAAGGTATTTGGTTTTGAAGCTTCTCTGTACAATTTTCAAATTTGTATCTCTGGTTCTAATTTATTTGTCACGTGTGCCACCTGTATTGGTTTTCCTCTACATCCCTGACATTCCAGCCTAGGTGTGTTTTGGGTTTTTTTGGTATTTTTCTGAAGCTAGAAACGGGGAGAGACAGTCAGACAGACTCCCACATGCACCCGACTGGGATCCACCCAGCACACCCACCAGGGAGGCGACGCTCTGTCCACCAGGGGGCGATGCTCTGCCTCTCCGGGGCATCGCTCTGGTGCGACCAGAGCCACTCTAGCGCCTGGGGCAGAGGCCAAGGAGCCATCCCCAGCGCCCGGGCCATCTTTGCTCCAATGGAACTTCGGCTGCGGGAGGGGAAGAGAGAGACAGAGAGGAAGGAGGGGGGGAGGGGTGGAGAAGCAGATGGGTGCTTCTCCTGTGTGCCCTGGCCGGGAATCGAACCCGGGACCTCTGCACGCCAGGCCGACGCTCTACTACTGAGCCAACCGGCCAGGCCTCCAGCCTAGGTTTTAAAAATAATTAATATAAAATTCATCTCTTCCTCACATGGCATCTTCTCATTTATGGCACTTGATTTCATCTGGGCACCCAGATTCCAGTTATACTTCTTAATTTTTCAAGCTTCAATACAATTTATCAAGTCAAATATTATTAATTGTATCCCTACAATGTTTTTTCACATTGATCACCTTTTAATTTCTCATGCTGTCGGCCTACGATAGGTTCTTATTGCTTCTTACTTTGACAACTGTAAAACCTTTTAAGCTTGTTTCTCCTTCCTTTTCTGTCCATTTCAGTCCATCTTACTGTCCTTGACAAAATAATATTCCTGATCCCTAACACAAAGACACCTTCTATACTTTTTTTTTTTTTACAGAGACAGAGCGAGAGTCAGAGAAAGGGATAGATAGGGACGCAGAGAGATGAGAAGCATCAATCATCAGTTTTTCGTTGCGACACCTTAGTTGTTTATTGATTGCTTTCTCATATGTGCCTTGACTGTGGGCCTTCAGTGGACCAAGTAACCCTTTGCTCGAGCCAGCGACCTTGGGTCCAAGATGGTGAGCTTTGCTCAAACCAGATGAGCCAGCGCTCAAGCTGGTGACCCTGGGTCTTGAACCTGGGTCCTCCGCATTTCAGTCCGACGCTCTATCCACTGCACCACCGCCCGATCAGGCCACCTTCTATACGTCTTAACTAATCAACTATACCACACTATATAGCCAAACTAGTGTGTGTATTTTCTTGAACATACCAGGTTTTTTCATTTTCCATGTCTTTTTTGTTTGTTTTGTTTTATTTAAATTCTTATTTATTGATTTTAAAGAGAGAGGAAGAGGAGAAACATTGATTTGTTCCACCTTTTTTTTTTTAATTTTTTTTTACAGAGACAGAGAGAGAGTCAGAGAGAGGGATAGACAGGGACAGACAGACAGGAATGGAGAGATGAGAAGCATCAATCATTAGTTTTTTGTTGCGCGTTGCAATACCTTAGTTGTTCATTGATTGCTTTCTCATATGTGCCTTGACCGTGGGCCTTCAGCAGACCGAGTAACCCCTTGCTGGAGCCAGCGACCTTGGGTCCAAGCTGGTGGGCTTTTGCTCAAACCAGATGAGCCCGTGCTTAAGCTGGTGACCTTGGGGTTTCAAACCTGGGTCCTTAGCATCCCAGTCCGATGCTCTATCCACTGTGCCACTGCCTGGTCAGGCGGTCCACTTATTTATGCACTCATTGGTTGATTCTTGAATGTGCCTTGACTGGAGCTGGAACTCACAATCTTGGTGTATGATCGGAACTCTTTAACCAATAGAACTATCTGGCCAGGGCTCCACCTCTTGTCATTCAGATCCTGGTGGAGTGCTTCTCTCAACTCTACCCATAAAATCCTTTCCTTTAAAGCCCAGCTTGAAAGCTAATTTCTCCATGGAAGCTTTTCCTTTCTCCCTGAAACTAAATATAATCCTTTATTCTGATCAATTGCAACTGCATTCTATTTTATTTTATATATATATATATTACTCACAAAAATTAAGGGATATTTTATAGCTTTATATTCTTTTTGAAATATTCCCTAATTTTTGTGAATGATATATATACTTATATATATTTTAATGATACTGATACCTGTATTATAGTTATATGCTCATTGTTTCTAATGAACTATTCGCTACAAAGGAATGATGATTGCCTTGTTCATATTTGTAGCTTCTGTGTTGCTTTGCACATTGTTGCATTATTAGCATGTCTGTGTACAGATGGGCCACTTGGTGGTGCCAGATGCCTATAATTTGGATAAACAAAGGAGGCTGGAAGTACAGTTGGGTTGCCCTGTGTTGTCAAGTTTTTTGCACAAGTGTTGTATATTCAGCTCCTCCAAGGGCTTAATAGAGAGTGGCCCAAAATTAAAGGTCTTTCCCCCTCTAAACATGTTTCATATAGTATGAGTTTCAGTTTCCTGGCAGTTATTCCTTTGAATTTTACTGCCTGGGGGTCTCTATCTGATTAATACGCACTGTATTATGAGAGTGGTTAGGTGTCCAGAGGAAATAAGTGCCGTAAGTGAGAAGCTGGCAAGTGGCTGGTGGTGGTAGTCGGGAAAGTTGGCTTGGAGAAGTGTTTATGGTGAAGTAAATGAATAGTAAGGTAAGGAGAATTAATTTAAAATGAACCTTTTAGCTTTAAAAATTTGGACGGGGAAGGTAGGACTGGTTGGGTCCAGATGGACTGTGGGACTTAGGACTGAAAAGTAAATTTGTACTTTGGATGGAGATCTGTCTTGAATAGCTGTTCAGTTATGAGTGGTGTGGGATATCTGTCCTCTCAAGAGGAACCCCAGGGATTGTGTGTCTCAGTTACCTGTCTTAATAATAATTGAAGCGCCTGACCAGGTGGTGGCGCAGTAGATAGAGCGTCAGACTGGGATGCAGAGGACCCAGGTTCGAGATCCCGAGGTCCCCAACTTGAGCGCGGGCTCATCTGGTTTGAGCAAAATCCCACCAGCTTGAACCCAAGGTCGCTGGCTCCAGCAAGGGGTTACTCGGTCTGCTGAAGGCCCGTGGTCAAGGCACATATGAGAAAGCAGTCAATGAACAACTAAGGTGTTGCAACGCACAATGAAAAAACTAATGATTGATGCTTCTCATCTCTCTCCGTTTCTGTCTGTCCCTGTCTATCCCTCTCTCTGACTCACTGTCTCTGTAAAAAAAAAAAATGCAGTTTAAAAAAAAATAATTGAAGCATTTTCTAACATTGCGTTTAGTTTCAGAGGAAGTTTTAAAAATTTGTCTCATGTAACTATAGGTGTCTATATAGGAGAGTTGGGCACTTGAGTGGTAAAATGAAAGCATGCACAAACAGATTTCTGGACTGGCCTGAGGGAGTGCTGGGATTATGTAACTCATGGGAACTCACTGAGAGTTCAGATCTTAGACAAAGGAACAAGGACTGATATTTAGATGATGAAGTTTCTTTCCATTGGGTATGGGATGAGGTAGAGTTATCAATTTTCATAGATTCTAGACTCCAAAGCAGTTAAGATGTACTTGAGAGAAATTTAAAATAGTGAAATGAAAAGAAATATACAGATTAATAGTACAACCACTAGAATTATTTTGAAGTACTTTAACTTCCTAATATTTTTAGCTATCAACAGGCAGTAAATAGGGTTTGAAGACTTTTTATGAGTTTAGGATTCATCTTGCCTCAAATATATAGTTGCTCCTAAATTATACAGGCAGCTTTGGTTGCACCAAAAATCCCTCTACATTTTTATTTATTTTTTCTTTTTTTGTATTTTTCTGAAGTTGGAAACGGGGAGGCAGTCAGACAGACTCCCGCATTCGCCCGACCGGGATCCACCTGGCATGCCCACCAGGGGGCGATGCTCTGTTACAACCAGAGCCATTCTAGCGCCTAAGGCAGAGGCCGTGGAGCCATCCTCAGCGCCCGGGCCAACTTTTTGCTCCAATGGAGCCTTGGCTACGGGAGGGGAAGAGAGAGACAGAGAGGAAGGAAAAGGGGAGGGGTGGAGAACCAGGTGGGCGCTTCTCCTGTGTGCCCTGGCCAGGAATCAAACCCGGGACTCCTGCACGTCAGGCTGACGCTCTACCACTGAGCCAACTGGCCAGGGCCTGCATTTTCATTTTTAAACAGGAAGACCTGACATTTTGCTCTCATTTACATATTGATCGCTTTAGCTAACTTCTGTTAATAATCACATCCTTGACAATTTAGTATTTTTTTTAACTTTTTTTTTTTTTGTGGCAGAAACAGAGAGAGTCAGAGAGAGAGAGACAGATAGGGACAGACAGACAGGAAGGAGGAGAGATGAGAAACATCAATTCTTTGTTGTAGCTCCTTAGTTGTTCACTGATTGATTTCTCATACTGGGGGCTACAGCAGACCGAGTGACCCCTTGCTCGAACCAGCGACCTTGGATCCAAGCTGGTGAGCCTTGCTCAAACCAGATGAGCCCGCACTCAAGCTGGCAACCTCGGGGTCTTGACCTGGGTCTTCCGCGTCTCAGTCCGACGCTCTGTCTACTGTGCCACCACCTGGTCAGGCGACAATTTAGTATTTTTAATTGTTGGGTTTTATCCGTCATTTAACACTTTTTATGATTTCTTTCCCCTCCTTCGCTTCTCTCATTTTCTTTATTTTTCGGCCAGATTTTTGAGGTATGATTTACATACAGTAAGATTTCCCCCCCTTTTTTTAAAAAAATTAATTTTTAGAGAGGAGAGAGAGAGAGAGAGAGAGAGAGAGAGAGAAGGTGGAGGGAGGAGCAGGAAGCATCAACTCCCATATGTGCCTTGACCAGGCAAGCCCAGGGTTTTGAACCGGCGACCTCAGCGTTTCCAGGTCGACAAGATTTACCCTTTTTTTTCAGTGACCCATTCTATGGATTCTGATGAATGCATAGTCACCAACATTATCATGTTTGAAGCATTGGAACATTTTCGTCATTCCAAAAAGTTTTTTCATACTCGCTTGTACTCATTTCCTTCCCCAACCCTCTAGTCTTTAATAACTACTGATCTTCTTTCTGTTCCTATAGTTTATTTTTTCCAGATTGTCTTATAAATGGAATCATGTGTAGCTGTTTGAATCTTGCTTCTTTCACTTAGCATAAACATATTTGAGATCCATCCATGTTGCTCTGTGTATCAGTAGTTCATTTATTTTTATTCCTTAGTATTTCATTGTGTAGATGGATCACTATTTGTTTATCCATGACCTAGCTGAAGAACATTTTGATTGTTTCCAGTGTTTAGTGATTCTAAATAAAGCCACTAAAACATTTTGGGTGCACATATTTTCATTTCTCTTGAGTATATACCTAAGTGGAAATTCTGGGTTTTGTGGTGTGTGTTTAACTTTATAAGAAATTGCCAAACTGTTTTCAGTATCAACCATCAGGGTAGGAGTCCTAGAAAGAAAACTTTTGTTATTTCTTTTTTTAAGATTTTATTTATTGATTTTTTAGAGAAGAGAGATGGTGGGAGGAGCAGGAAACATCAACTCATAGTAGTTGCTTCTCACATTGTTACTCTCCTGGGCAAGCTTGGAGTTTTGACCTGTTGACCTCAGCATGCCCAGATTGATGCTTTATCCACTGTGCCATTACAAGTCAGGCAAAAACTTTCATTATTTATTTTTTCATTCTGAATGGTCTTAAGTTTTTCCTAAAGGGTTATTAGAGGGCTGAAATATGTTTGTTTGTTTGTTGTTTTTGTATTTTTCTGAAGTGAGAAGTGGGGAGGCAGAGAGACAGACTCCTGCATGCGCCTAACCGGGATCCACCTGGCAATGCTCTGCCCATCTGGGGCGTTGCTCTGTTGCATCTGGAGCCATTCTAGTGCCTGAGGCGGAGACCATGGAGCCATCCTCAGTGCCTGGGCCAACTTTGTTCCAGTGGAGCCTTGGCTAAGGAAGGGGAAGAGAGAAAGAGAGAGGAAGGAGAGGGGGAAGGGTGGAGAAGCAGATGGACACTTCTCCTGTGTGCCTTGACCAGGTACGAACCCAGAACTTCCACATGCTGGGCAGACACTCTACCACTGAGCCAATCGTCCAGGGCTAACTTATTTTTTTATTTGTTTACTGATTTCAGAGAGAGACAGAGATACTGATATCGATTTGTTGTTCAAATTATTTAAGCATTCATTGGTTGATTCGATTCCCTCATGTGCAATGATTGGGAATCAAACCCACATCCCTGGAGCAGTGGGACAGCGTTCTAACCAACTGAGCTACCCAGCTGGGTCAAAGATTTAATTATTATTATTTCTAAAATTTTAAACATTCTAATAGGTAGGAAAAGGATTCTCATTGTGGTTTAAATTTGTATTTCTCTAATGATTAATAATATGGAGGATCTTTACAGGTGATTTTATTTTTATTTATTTAAAAAAAATTTTTTATTTACAGAGACAGAGTCAGAGAGAGGGATAGACAGATACAGACAAACGGAGAGAGATGAGAAGCATCAATCATTAGTTTTTCGTTGTGACACCTTAGTTGTTCATTGATTGCTTTCTCATATGTGCCTTGACCGTGGGGCTACAGCAGAGCGAGTAACCCCTTGCTCGAGCCAGCGACCTTGGGTCCAAGCTGGTGAGCTCTGCTCAAATCACATGAGTCTGCGCTCAAGCTGGTGACCTCGGGGTCTTGAACCTGGGTCCTACGCATCCCAGTCCACTGCGCCACCGCCTGGTCAGGCTGGTGGTTTTTATTTAGTTGTGAGAGATTTAAAATATATTCTCATTGCTATCCTTAATTAAATATGTCTTTTGCAGATATTTTCTTTTGGTCTGTAGGTTGTCATTTCATCTTCATCTTTTTTTTTTTTTTTTTTTTTTTTTTTACAGAGTCAGAGTCAGAGAGAGGGATAGACATACAGACAGACAGGAATGAAGAGATGAGAAGCATTAATCATTAGTTTTCCGTTGCGCATTGCGACACCTTAATTGTTCATTGATTGCTTTCTCATATGTGCCTTGACCACGGGCCTTCAGCAGACCGAGTGACCCCTTGCTTGAGCCAGCGACCTTGGGTCCAAGCTGGTGAGCCTTGCTCAAACCAGATGAGTCCACGCTCAAGCTGGGGACCTCGGGGTCTCAAACCTGGTTCCTCCACATCCCAATCTGATGTTCTATCCACTGCGCCACCACCTGTTCAGGCTCATCATCTTCTGTTTGTTTTTTTTGTTTGTTTTGTTTTTTGTATTTTTCCAAAGCTGGAAACGGGGAAGCAATCAAACAGACTCCCGCATGCGCCCAACCGGGATCCACCCGGCATGCCCACCAGGGGGCGATTCTCTGCCCATCCAGGGCGTCACTCTGCCACAATCAGAGCCATTCTAGCGCCTGAGGCAGAGGCTACAGAGCCATCCTCAGCGCCCGGGCAAACTTTGCTCCAATGGAGCCTTGGCTGCGGGAGGGGAAGAGAGAGAGAGAGGAAGGAGAGGGGGAGGGGTGGAGAAGCAGAGGTGCCTTCCTCTCCTGTGTGCCCTGGCCGGAATCGAACCTGGGACTCCCGAACGCCAGGCCGATGCTCTACCACTGAGCAAACCGGCCAGGGCCAGGCTCATCTTCTTAAAAGAGTCTCTTGAAGAGTAGATTTTAAATTTTGGTATGTCCAGTTGTTTTTCTTTTATGGTTTGTGCTTTTTGAGTACTACCTTAAGGAATATTTGCCTAACTCATTGTCACAAAGATTATCTCCATTGTTTTATTTTGGAAGTTATATTATTGTTAGCTTTTTCATTTAGGTTTATGATCCATTTTCAGTTAGTTTTTGTATATTGTACAAACAGAGTCAAGATTCTTTATATATATGTATGTATTTTACATTTTGATGTCTTATTGTCTTAGTATACAGATCTCTTGTACAGATCTTTCATTGGTGTTAGGAAAAGGAAACAGCCTCAGTGGGTTTTAAACTTGGTACTTCTTCGACAGAGTTCTCTTACCATACTGTATTAACTCTCCCTCTGCTTGGTTCTTACTAGTATTTTGTTATCTATTTGGTTAAAAATTTAAGACTTTTTTCTTACTAAGTCAAGAACATTCTAGGTCACCAGATTTCTGAGGTAGAAATTAAAATGACACCTAATGTTTTCTTTCCCCCTGTTTCCCAATAGTTTACTATTTAATCTTCAGTTTGGGTAGGGGTTATAGTTATATTTAGAATACATGCAGCAGAGCTAATCTGGTTAAACTCCCTCAGTTACCTGGGAGTTTAACTCATCAGCTTTTCCAAGCTCAGTAGATTTTACATGGAAATTGATTAAGGTAAAACTGGATTTGGTGGCAATGTAGTGCATTAAAGAATTAAAAGGGTAGCTTTTATTCCCCCCCCCCCAATTTTCAACCTGTAATTTTAAAACAGTTGACCTTGCTCTTTATATTTTACATTCATAGGCTTAGAGTAAAAAATCAGTCATCCCTCCCATCACCTCTTCATCCAGATTTCTGCTGTTTTTTTTTTTAATTAAAAAAATTGTTTTAAATGTATTGTGTTGAGGCCTGACCTGTGGTGGCGCAGTGGATAAAGCGTTGACCTGGAAATGCTGAGGTCGCCGGTTCGAAACCCTGGGCTTGCCTGGTCAAGGCACATATGGGAGTTGATGCCCCCAGCTCCTCCCCCCCTTCTCTCTCTCTCTGTCTCTCCCTCTCCTCTCTAAAATGAATTAAATAAAAAATTTAAAAAAAAATTGAATGTATTGTGTTGACATATTTTCAAGTTTCCCAATCAGCATAAATACCTACACATTACATCGTGACCCATGCCCTATGCAAAGTCTCTTTCCACCTTCATTTTGACCCCCAAAGAATGCAGTCTAAATTAGGGTCAAATATGGTATCTAACCTCAGATTATAAGATAAATTGATATTTCTTGGTGATGGAAGAGATTTTAGAGTGGCTTCCATACTTGAGACCTCAGGTTCAGTCATAGATAGCATCATAGCCTGTTTTAACTTGGGCATTTATTTTTAATTCCTACTCTAGAGTTGAGGTTTTTTTTTTTTAAGACTTTATTTATTTATATTAAGAGATGAGAAGGAGGAGAGAGAGAGAGAGAGAAGAGGGGAGGAGCAGGAAGCATCAACTCCCATATGTGCCTTGACCAGGTAATCCCAGGGTTTTGAACCAACGACCTCAGCATTCCAGGTCCACGCTTTATCCACTGTGACCTATGGTGACAGGTCAGGCAGAGTTGAGATTTTTTTAAATTTCTTCATTACGACTGAAGTTTATATGATAAGAGTAACAGCTTATCCCCAAAATAATTGTATTTTTTTTTTTTTTTTTTGTATTTTTCTGAAGCTGGAAACGGGGAGAGACAGTCAGACAGACTGCCGCATGTGCCCGACCGGGATCTACCCGGCACGCCCACCAGGGGCGATGCTCTGCCCACCAGGGGGCGATGCTCTGCCCCTCCGGGGGGTCGCTCTGCCGTGACCAGAGCCACTCTAGCGCCTGGGGCAGCGGCCAAGGAGCCATTCCCAGCGCCCGGGCCATCTTTGCTCCATTGGAGCCTTGGCTGCGGGAGGGGAAGAGAGAGAGAGAGAGGAAGGAGGGGGTGGGGGTGGAGAAGCAAATGGGCGCTTCTCCTATGTGCCCTGGCCGGGAATCGAACCCGGGTCCCCTGCACGCCAGGCTGACGCTCTACTGCTGAGCCAACCGGCCAGGGCCAATAATTGTATTATTTTATTGTCACAGTTTCTTGGCTTTCTAGAGAAGATTCTCCCAAAGTGGGAATATATGCACCCTAATTTCTAGTTTTTCCTAGAAAAAGCCTAATATTTAATGTGAATTGATTAAATATCTGTGTGTATGTACACTCATATTGAAGGTTCATGCTCAGCTTTCACTGATAAATAGTTCATTATCAGTTTTGACACCACTGCTCTAGAGCATCCTTCTGCAGAAATTTTTAACATGTAACTATACTTATCTGTATCATCTCTAGAGTTACCAATATTTTACAAAAAAAGAAAATGAAGTTCAGAAAAGATTAAGTAGCTAATCCAAGGTCACAAAATATGCTAATGTGTTTAGCTGATACTAGAATCTTAGACTTCAGATTTTCAGTTTAGGACTAATTTTGCTAAACTCTGTGGCCCTGAACTGTGACCTTTAGAAGCTATCTGCCTATATTAACTTAGTGATTAGAGTTGACATAAACATTTACAGGGTTTTCTCTGTTTCTGAATTTAGCAATAAATTGTCAACTTTTTTCTTCAAAGAGAAGATCCCTTCTTACCTGACCAGTGGTGCGGATAGAGCATTGACTTGGAATGCTGAGGTGTCCCATGTTTGAAACCCTGAGGTTGCCAACTTGAGCGTGGGCTCATCTGGCTTGAGCACAGGCTCACCAGCTTGAGTGTGGGATCATAGATTCATGCTACCACCTGACCTGTGGTGTCACAGTGGATAAAGCGTCAACCTAGAACGCTGAGGTCATGGGTTTGGAACCCTGGGCTTTCCTGGTCAAGTCACATATGGAAGTTGATGCTTTCTGCTCTTCTCCCTCCCCCCCCTAAAATGAATAAACAAAATAAAAAAAAAAAAAAGATTCATGCTACCATGGTTGCTCGCTTGAGCCCAAAAGTTGTTGGTTTAAAGCCCAAGGTTGCTGGCTTGAGGGCCCCCCGCCCCAAGGGCATGTATGAGAAACAATCAATGAACAACTAAAGTGATAACAATCATGAGTTGATGTTTCTCATCTCTCCCTTCTGGTTAGTCTGTTTGTCTCTGTCTCTGTCTCTTTCACTAATTTAGAAAAGAGAGACAACCCCTCCTTGCAAGAAACTTGCACCAATTCTTTTTTTTTTTTTATCTGAGCCATGATCATCTCTCCTGAGTTTATTTATTTATTTTTAAATTTATTTATTCATTTTAGAGAAGAGAGAGAGAGAGGGAAGGGGGGAGGAGCAGGAAGCATCAACTCCCATATGTGCCTTGACCAGGCAAGCTCAGGGTTTTGTTTTGTTTTGGTTTGGTTTTTTTTGTATTTTTCTGAAGCTGGAAACGGGAGAGACAGTCAGACAGACTCCCGCATGCGCCTGACCGGGATCCACCTGGCACGCCCACCAGGGGGCGACGCTCTGCCCACCAGGGGGCGGTGCTCTGCCCCTCTGAGGCATCGCTCTGTCGCGACCAGAGCCACTCTAGCGCCCGGGGCAGAGGCCAAGGAGCCATCCCCAGCGCCCGGGCCATCTTTGCTCCACTGGAGCCTCGCTGTGGGAGGGGAAGAGAGAGACAGAGAGGAAGGAGAGGGGGAGGGTGGAGAAGCAGATGGGCGCTTCTCCTGTGTGCCCTGGCCAGGAATCGAACCCGGGACCTCTACACGCCAGGCCGACGCTCTACCACTGAACCAACCAGCCAGGGCAAGCCCAGGGTTTTGAACCGGCAACCTCAGCATTCCAGGTTGATGCTTTATCCACTGCACCACCACAGGTCAGGCCAATTTTTCTTTTTTAAAGCACACAAGAGAGACAGGAAGAGAGAGGAATGAGAAGCATTAGTTTGTTGTAGTGGCACCTTAGTTCATCGATTGCTTTCTCATATGAGCCTTGATGGGGGGGGGCTTCCAACAAAGCCAATGACCCCTTGCTCAAGCCAGTGACCATGGGATCATGTCTATGATCTCACTCTCAACCTCAAGCAACAACCTCGTGCTCAGGTTGTTGAACCTGTGCTCAAGCCGGATGAACACATGCTCAAACCAGCAACCCCAGGGTTTCAAACCTGGGTCCTTAGCCAACACTCTATCCCAGGGGTCGAGAACCTATGGCTCGCGAGCCAGATGTGGCTCTTTTGATGGCTGCATCTGGCTCGCAGACAAATCTTTAATAAAAAAAAAACAATAACGTTAAAAATATAAAACATTCTCATGTATTACAATCCATTCATTTCCTACCGCTCATGTTCATGGTTGCGGGTGGCTGGAGCCAATCATAGCTGTCCTCCAAAACAACACCAGTTTTTATTGGATAATGCGTAATGTACACGGGTTGTTTTGTGGCTCTCACGGAATTACATTTTAAAATATGTGGTGTTTATGGCTCTCTCAGTCATAAAGATTCCTGACCCCTGCTCTATCCACTGTACCACCACCTGGTCAGGGAAGTTTTTCCAAAAGATGACATCTATATCTTCTGGGTATGGGGTTGAACCTCGTGACTCTCCTTTGCCCACTTCTCAGAGCTGAGGTGGGCACTAGGCTTTGGCTTCTCCTGGTCATAGAGGCTGGGAAAGCAAATGTGTTTTCTATAGCCAGTATGAGTCTAAAGTTCAGGCAGTCTGGGCTTCCAGAGAAGGAGATGAGATTCAGTTGCTATTTTATTTATTTTATTTTTTGCAGAGTCAGAGTGAGGGATAGACAGGGACAGACAGACAGGAACGGAGAGATGAGAAGCATCAATCATTAGTTTTTCGTTGCACATTGCGACACCTTAGTTCATTGATTGCTCTCTCATATGTGCCTTGACCATGGGCCTTCAGCAGACCAAGTAACCCCTTGAGCCAGTGACCTTGGGTCCAAGCTGGTGAATTTTTTTTGCTCAAACCAAATGAGCCCACACTCAAGCTGGTGACCTCGAGCTGGTGACCTCGGGGTCTCGAACCTGGGTCCTTCCGTATCCCAGTCTGACGCTCTATCCACTGCGCCACCGCCTGGTCAGGCTCAGTTGCTTTTTTTTTTATTTATTTACTGATTTTACAGAAAGGGGCTGGGAGGAGTGAGATGTATAGTTGTTTCACTTTAGTTCATTGCTTGCTTGTTGTATGTGCCTTGACTGAGAAAGCCCAGGATTTTGAACCAGCAACCTCAGTGTTCCAGGTCGACACTCTATCCACTGTGTTACCATAGGCCAGGCGAGATTCAGTTTTGAGAAGGGTTCCCTGGAGCTGCTTTATTCTTCTCTGGGAGTGGATAATAGTGGAGTTGGAAGTATGGTATGGTTGACAGTTTTGATTTTGGAGGTAAGAAAACATCAGATCTGTTCGCAGTGGACCATTAAGTTGTACTTATGACCTTAGTTTTTAATCTTAACCAAGTAGTGCAATTATTTTCCTCACTTCATAGCACTTATTAGTATTTTTTTTGTGTATGTGTGTATGGCAGAGACAGAGAGTCAGAGGGAGGGACAGATAGGGACAGACAGACAGGAAGGGAGAGAGATGAGAAACATCAATTCTTTGTTGCGGTTCCTTAGTTGTTCATTGACTTCTCATTATGTGCATTGATGGGGGGGGCTACAGCAGACCGAGTGACCCCTTGCTCGAGCCAGCGACCTTGGGCTCAAGCTGGTGAGCTTTGCTCAAACCTGATGAGCCCGCGCTTAAGCTGGGAACCTCGGGGTCTCGAACCTGGGTCCTCCGCGTCCCAGTCCGATGCTCTATCCACTGCGCCACCACCTGGTCAGGCAGCACTTATTAGTATTAATATAATTAATTTAAACCCTAGGTTGGGAAGAAGGTATTACTGAGATACTAAAGAATATAAACAGCCTTGGCCAGTTGGCTCAGTGGTAGAGCGGCGGCCTGGCTTGTACGTGTCCCAGGTTTGATTCCCAGTTAGGTCACACAGGAGCAGCGACCATCTGCTTCTCCACCCTTTCCCCTCATCCTCTCACTCTCCTCCTTCCCCTCTACTTCTGTCCCTCTCACACAGCCATGGCTCAGTTGTCACGCTGGAGTTGCCCTTGGACATTGAGGATGCCTCCTTGGCCTCCGCCTCAGGTGCTTAAAAATAAATGGCCCCAGTTGCAATGGAGCAAGCGCCCCAGATAGGTAGAGCATTGTCCCCTAGTGGGCTTGCCAGGTAGATCCTGGTCGGAGTACATGTGGCAGTTTGTCCTTCTGCCTCCCCTCTTCTCACTAAATTTAAAATAAACATAAATAAAGAATATAAACAGGGACTGCTATGAGAGAAATCAAGCGGTGTATAAGGAATGCCATACAAAAATATATATCATTGGAAGTAGGAGGAAGAAAATAGCCCTCTCTACAAATAGCTCTTCACTGTTTTTCTTTATGTGTCTTCACAAATCTGTTTTTTATTGGCTTTGTCTTTCATCATCAGCCTTCCAGGTGTTCTTCCCTCAGATTCAGCCTCAGTCCTGCTCTTGGCTTATTTTCACTCCCCTGCTTTGGCCTACTATAAGCAATCTTTTGGCAGCTGTCCCTTGGCAGAGGACACTTTTTATGGCAAGTTGATTTTTGTAGAATAGAATAAAGGGTAAGGATGGAGCTGCTTCTGGGTTAATTGTTATAGGAATGAAAGGGCTGTTGAAAGATTAGAGGCCATTATGCCTGGGTACAAGGACTGGAGTTATAATCATATTTTGCCTTTTACTAGTGCTTTTTGTCCATGGCACTGAAATGGCTTAATAAAATTATGGTCTGAAGAGTATTTTTCTTTGCTCTTTGAAATTTGCTCAAGGTAGGAGTAAGGCCCTGAAAAAATAATGTGTTACAGTGATATAAAAAGGAAAAAGCTAGGTACCTTGATTCCTAGTTATAGCTTTGCCAAAAGGACAAATCTGGCAAAAGTTGGTAGAATTGTGAAATAATGTTTGTTATTTTATGAAATAGACTGAGATGGTTTAATAGAAATGTTGCCCTTTTCTTCCCCAGCTTTGCACTTGGTGATTATTATTAGTGTAAAGAGGGGGAAAAACCTTGAACGTTCTTTCTTAGAGGGAGGGGCTCCCAAGTTTTAATTTGTCTTTGCTTCTTAAAATAGTGAATATCTGCACCTATAAGTGTGAATGAAGTTAGGCATTGGTGTGAATAAAAAACCCCTTACCCCATGAGCTTGATTTCTTTCATCTCTTTTAGTTTGTGTATTAAGTGATATAAAGAGTCTTACCCACCACTTCCTGAGAAGACAGTGTAATATAGAGCAGTGTTTTTCAATCGGTGATCTGTGGAAGACCACCAGAAATTTCGTGCCTGTCCATGAAAGAGTTAACCACCCTGATGTTGTATGAGGATTATAGGCTCAATGATCTTAGTTGAATTTGCTTATGCTCAGGGTGATTTCTGCCTTGGCAGTCTCCACAATAATAATAATAATTTTTTTTATTCATTTTTTTAGAGAGGAGAGAGAGGGAGAGAGAGAGACAGAGAGAGAGAAGGGGGGAGGAGCTGGAAGCATCAAATCCCATATGTGCTTTGACCAGGCAAGCCCAGGGTTTCGAACTGGCGACCTCAGCATTTCCAGGTCGACACTTTATTCATAATAATTTTTTTTTTAAAGAGGCAGACAGTAAGGGAGAGGGAGAAAAAGAATCAACTTGTAGTTATGGCACTTTAGTTCATTGATTGCTTCTCATAAGTGCTTTGACTGAGGGGTTCCACCTGAGCCAATGACCCCTTGTTCAAGCCAGCAACCTTGGGCTCAAGCCAGGGACCATGGAATTATGTTGATGATCCCACACTCAAGCTGATGAACCTGTGCTCAAGTTAGCAACCTTGGTTTTCAAACCTTGGACCTCAGCATCCCAGGTCAATGCTCTATCCCTTGGGCCACCATCAGTTAGGCAGCTCTCCGATTTTCACTCATCCCCCAGTGTATAAAGGTTGAAAACCACTGATAACAGAGTTTGTGGATACGTAAGACTAGTATTTACAATAGAAGATTTTTTCTAGAGGACAGTGCTAAAGTCAGCTCTTTGTATTGAGTTAAAGCTCTCTGCTTATAGATGTATCACTTGATATATACCTTCTGTTTCAGGCTTTGAGTTTCCTCTTTCCCAGCTGAAAAAACATTGCTAGGTACTCAGTGAGTAAGGTGAAGAGATTGCAGTTGAGTTCCCAGAGATATGTCTCTTTATGGAATTTAGACATAGTGGGAGACTCTGGTAGATTTTCAGCATCTGAGAAGCCCTGTTGAGCACACATAAAAAATTGTTTTTATAAAAATGATAAAGGCTCTACACTGTTAAATCTTTTTGTCTCTTTTAGCATCTTTTCCACATTGTTTTCTAATTGTTATTTTCTTCTTATTTATTCATTTTATACAGAGAGGAGAGATAAAGAGACAAGGGGGGAGGAGCAGGAAGCATCAGCTCCTATATGTGCCTTGACCAGGGAAGCCCAGGGTTTTGAACTGGTGACCTCAGTGTTCCAAGTCGACGCTTTATCCACTGCGCCACCACAGGTCAGCTAATTGTTATTTTCTTGCCTTTCCAAATCCAGGCTGGCTACAACAAACATCAATCAAGATGTCCAGCAAAGGAAGCAACACAGATGGCAAAACAGACTTAGCTAATGGTAAGGGGCTAAAATGAAGGTGAAGTTCTTTTTGCTGTTAAACAAAGGTTCTCCTTCCTCAAAGAGTGGAGACATGGATATTAGTGGAGGGAAGGAAATCTTTCCTAAGAGTAAGCCCTTGAGTTGTTTTGAGTACAGGAAACTACACAGGAAACAAACACCTTGGACTGTCTGGTACTTTTGTTTCTTCAACTTCTATCTGATTGTTTTCAGAAGATCAGTTAAAGAGTTATGTCTATTAGAGGTCAGGTTTGGAATTCTGAAAAGTTGTAGGGATGGATAAAACCTAGGAGATGCTGTTAATAAAAGAGAAGAATGATCTAGTTGGTGATGGGAACAAGTTGTTGGGAAGATGAGGTTCCCTAGTTATAATGAGAAGTCTCTTTCTGTGGTAGATCATAGTTTGATAGAGATATTAGATAAGAGATGAAGTTATAACCTAAACCACCTAGAACTGGGGTTTTCTTTTTGCCTTTCTTCCACCCATGCACCCACCCACTCACCCACTCATCCTCTTACCCTTTCATCCACCCACTCATCCTCTCACCCTTCCACCCACCCACCCACCCTTCCATCTTTTCTTTCTTGTACCAGTGCTACCACATGTTAAATCATTGTGTCTAGTGCAGATTTGAAGGCAAGATATCAAGATTCTGATAGAATTAGCTACTACCTTGGTTATTCAACCAGTACTTCAACTCCGAACCAACTATTAAACTAGAAAAACATCCTTTGAATGGCTTTGGTTGGGCAGCACAGTGTCTAGCATTCCTTAGTACCTTGCAAATCAGGATTATAGGCTAAATTCTAGTTGGTGTGATTGACAGTAATGAAACTGAAGAGGGGAAAGTGAGATTTTTCAACATGCTGTTTTATTGTCCCCCCTTTTTTTAAGGGATAGGAGGGGAGATAGAGTGCTGCATTCACCCCCACCGGGAGCCATCTGTCAACCCCCTTCTGGGGCTTATGCTCAGATCAACTGAGCTATTTTTAGTTCCTGAGACTGATGCACTTGGACCAACCAAGTTATCCTTAGCACCTGGGGCCGGCGCTCAAACCAGTCGAGCCAGTGGCTGCAGGAGGGGAAGAGAGAGAGAGAGAGGGTAGTGGAAGGGAGCAGGAGCAGATGGTCTCTTCTCTTATGTGCCCTGACTGGGAATCAAACCTGGAGCATCCATACACTGGGCCAGTGCTCTATCCATTGAACCAACCAGGCAGGGCCACCTTTGTTCTTTTCTTACCACTGCCATTCATCTTCTGTAAAGAAAAGTGGTTCAGATTTTTCACTAGGCTTAGTTGCAAGACACAGCATTCTATAGGGTTTTGAGGTATACAATTGATTTGGAACTTGGCTATGTTAGCTAGATCAGGGATTGGCAAACTATGGCGTGAGGCCAAGTCCAGCCTGCCACTGTTTTTGTGAAGTTTATTGGAACACCGTCATTTACATAGTATTTGTGTTTGCTTTTGTGCTATAGCAGTGTGGTGTGGAGGAGTTGTCACAGAGATCCATATGATTGTGAAGCCTCAGATTTTTATGGTCTGGCTGTTGGCAGGAAAAAATTTGCCGGCCCCTTAGCTAGATCTTGGTCGTTGACTATTAGGGTTCTCTTGCTGAACTTGTAATATGCTCTGGCCTTTATGTTAATGTGATAGCCCCTCCCCCACTGCAAAGTTGTCTTAATTTGTTAATCATGATTTTAACAATAAATGCTAGGGGTTATGACATTTTCATTTTTTATTCTCCACAGAGGTGATAGGTGTGATATTTTATCTCTTCTCACCACTCTAAATGTGAAACCCAGTTGTATTTCAAAAACCACACTATTATCAGTGAACAACTAAGATGCCACAACAAAGAATTGATGCTTTTCATCTCTCTCCCTTCCTGTCTGTCTGTCCGTACCTGTCCCTCTCTCTGTTAATTAAAAACAAAGAAAACACCTGTTGCTCTTTCTCAGCATAGACAGCAGTTCCAGCAGTTATATTTCATAGGAGCAAATTGCCGCACTGTTCCCCTTTATCTTCTAGTTCCTAGCCTAGTTGTTTTCACACTGTGCTCTTAGTTGAGATGCTTTTGGAAAAGAGCTGTTTTTATGTGTTCCCAACCTTCTGTCACTACTTGAACCAAAGCATTTGTATTATCTGTTGTCTGTTTTGGGTTTTGTCTACGAGTTCATTGGAAAAGGAGTTCCATTGCTTTGAAGATTTTCAGAAATTACTTCTCTAGTCTAGATGAATAAGCAGTAAGCTGCTCCAGTCCTTTGAATTTTTAAACATTAATGTAGTATTGGAGTTGAATAGCTCATGCCAGAATCACCCATAGCTGGTCTTGCCTAACAGCCTTTACTTCTGGCAAAATAAGATTTATAGCCATCTAAGAAAAAGGCATGACCAGTGTTTGAAATGTTCATTCTCCCTTTCTTTACACCTTGACCTTAAGTTGGAAGTTGTTGCCAAGTACTTATTGGAATATGATATGGCTTTTTCTGATAGAACGCATTATTAATTGTTGGGGATTAGATCATTCAGTATGATCCGATTATTTTATAACTACCAGCATGAGAGGCCTAGAAAATGGTGAACTTTCTTCCCAGGTACCACTGTACATATGCTTCCTGATAGAACTTTGTCTCAAACAGTTTGTATAACTAAAAATAGTGTTAAAATTATTAAATTAACAGAAACAAGTCAGAATACATATATTAGCAAACAGTGAGCAAGAGCTCACTCAAATGATCACAATTCACACTTGTTTCTTCTACTTTCTTCTGGATTCTTAGTGGACTTTTAAGATGTTGGAGAAAGAAACATAGAATTTAGGAGATGGATGGTAGTAGTTTTCTTGAAGTGGCTTTCTTTTTTTAAATTATTTTATTTATTTATTTATTTTTTACAGAGACAAAGAGAGAGTCAGAGAGAGGGATAGATAGGGACAGACAGGAACGTAGAGAGATGAGAAGCATCAATCATCAGTTTTTCGTTGCAACACCTTAGTTGTTCACCGATTGCTCTCTCATGTGTGCCTTGACCATGGGGCTACAGCAGACGGAGTAACCCCTTGCTCGAGCCAGGGACCCCAAGGTCCAAGCTGGTGAGCTTTGCTCAAACCAGATGAGCCCGTGCTCAAGCTGGCGACCTCGGGGTCTCGAACCTGGGTTCTCCACATCCCAGTCTGATTCTTTATCCACTGCGCCACCGCCTGGTCAGGCACTGAAGTGGCTTTCTTAAATTAAGAAAACATCCAGCTCCTCATTTACTGTCAAAGTGTTTTTAATCAGTTAATTTTCATCTTTTTCTAAGAAGATGGCTATGCCAACTCTTGTGGGGATGGTTATTCTTTTTCTTATATTTAGTTTAATTATTTACTGTAACTAATGGATGCCCACCCAGAAGAGCAGAGCTTAAGGTAGTTATAGCAAGCATACTTTCGTACAGTCTGCCAGTGCTTTGCCTCTTGAGAATGTATTATACTCTTAGATACTGCATTTCTTCAATTCTGTTGAAGTACCTTTTTGTTTGTTTGTGGCTTTGATCTTAATCTTTTCAATTTCTTGTCCAAGTTTCCCCCTCAGAAGGTACTCTTTATAAACGTTTGTAATGAAAACACTTTGGCCAAAATTGGTTTCTGGATCTTTTGATGTGATGATTTCTTAGACTAAGGTGGGGAAATGCTTCTGATCACTATCCTATTTCCTTCTTCCCTCCCTCACCGACCCATTTCTTACTTATATGCAGGAAGTATGTCTAGCAGTCCAGAGGAGATGTCTGGAGCTGAAGAGGGGAGGGAGACATCCTCAGGCATTGAAGTAGAGGCCTCAGACCTGAGCTTGAGCTTGACAGGGGATGATGGTGGTCCCAATCGCACCAGCACAGAAAGTCGAGGCACAGATACAGAGAGCTCAGGTGAAGATAAGGACTCTGACAGCATGGAGGACACTGGCCATTACTCCATCAATGATGAAAACCAAGTTCATGATCGCTCAGAGGAAGAGGAGGAGGAAGAAGAGGAGGAAGAAGAGCATCCTCGGCGTCGTATACAACGCAAGCGGGCCAATCGTGATCAGGACTCATCAGATGATGAGCGGGCCCTGGAGGACTGGGTGTCCTCAGAGACATCAGCCCTACCCCGACCTCGCTGGCAAGCCCTTCTTGCCCTTCGGGAGCGGGAGCTGGGTTCAAGTTCCCGCTTTATATATGAGGCTTGTGGGGCAAGAGTCTTTGTGCAGCGTTTCCGCCTGCAGCATGGGCTTGAGGGCCATACTGGTTGTGTCAATACCCTGCACTTTAATCAGCGTGGAACTTGGCTGGCCAGTGGCAGCGATGATCTGAAAGTGGTGGTTTGGGACTGGGTGCGGCGGCAGCCAGTACTGGACTTTGAGAGTGGTCACAAAAGCAATGTCTTCCAGGTGAGGCAAGGGAGCAGAATAGCAATTTGAAAGTCAGGCATGAGTTAGACAAATCTGAGCTGTTGCCTCTAGTGGGAGTTGGTAAGGAGTTGTAGGAATTAAACATCAATCTCAGTTCTACCTTGGCTCTTATAATGCACTTGCCTTGGCTCTTATAAATACACTAAAAGACCTATGGCAAGCTTTTCTTTCCTTAAGCTTAAAGACTGTTGGAAATTTCCTCATAGGTAGGGTGCTTAGAAATCATCAGAATGTGTGTGCCTTAGTAGGAGGCATATAGTGTGAAGACAGAGACTATTGAGCCAGACTGCTTGGGTTTAAATTCTGGCCCTACCCTTTACTAGCTGTGTGATTTGAAGCAAGTTATTTAACCTCTTTTTCAGTTTATCTATAATACAGGGATAATAACAGAGGGTTATGACGATTAAGTAACAATAGAAGCTGAGCAGTTAGAACCATGCCTGGTACTTAAACATTTTATAAATGTTAGTGAGTACTGTAATTCTCTGGAGATTTTACTTGTCAACACAATACATCATATTTGTACTGGCCATTTATTTCTAAGTATGTTTTCTCCAACATCCCCTCTAGTTTCCTTTTCTTTATAGCAAATTTTGTTTACTTCCTGAATCAAGATAGGATTTCCTCCTTTTTTTCTTTTTCTCCGCTGGTAGGTAGAGTCCTAGTTACCATGTACTAATTCAGCCTTCCAGAATTAACTGAAATGCTCTCTTACACCAGAGTTTTACTCCACCTCTCCGTTAACTTTCGGAAGAAATTAGACTTTAACCAATTATGTAAGAGTTGGCAAGCTAAGTTTTCAGCTGTAGTGAAACAAAAGATGGTGTGTAGGGGTTGTTATAATTTTTTCTCTCATATTTACCTCTTTGATTTCTTTTGTGTGTCCCCTTTTTCATTCTTAAACATCCCAGGCAAAGTTCCTTCCTAACAGTGGTGATTCCACCCTGGCCATGTGTGCCCGTGATGGGCAGGTGCGAGTAGCAGAGTTGTCTGCCACACAGTGCTGCAAGAATACAAAACGTGTGGCCCAGCATAAGGGAGCATCCCACAAGGTAAGTCAGTCTTGGCCCGAAAGGATGTGCAGTTCAGCTCCTCTGGATCTCACCAAGATGCTCTTGTATCTCTGTTTATTGTAGTCACCTGCCTCCCTTCTTTGAGTCCTAAGATTTGTACATAAGAAGGGAGAAAAAGCCATCATCTAAAACTTCTTGGAATGCAGGTATTTGAGAGATTTATAGATCTTGCACATGTAATATTAAGCTGATTATAGGAGTCCTCAGGTTATGAGTCTCAACATACAATGTTTTGAGTTTATGATGCTTACTCCCATAAAAACTTTAAAAAATTGAGACATGAGTGTTTTGGCTTATGCTGTTAGCATCGTACTTTCGGACTACGTGGGCAAACTATTTTGGTTGCGCACGGCAGAAGAAGACACAGTAATGCGGCATATGAGGGAGGGAGTTGGCGTCCCCCAGTACGCTTACCTGCGCCATTTTGGACTGTTACAAGATCAAGTGTTCCGTCCGTGTTGCTTTGTTAGTCATTTTTTTTGTTACTACAGTACAGTGTATTTATGTCTTTCCTTTTTCTGTAGCTTAGTTTTTTTATGTTCTGGATTATGATTTTACAACTGTTTTAGGATAGGTAAGTGACTTTGGCTAGGGTGGTGTTTCGACTTACACCAAAATTTGTGTTACATTACTGTCATAGGAATGGAACTGTATTATAACCCAAGGATCCCCTGTATACCTAATTCTTCAATTGTACCATAGTTTGGAAATCCCTGAGGTCTCCTATGCCTTCCAAACTTTTTAAAAAAATTCTTTTTTTAAATTAATTTTAATGGGGTGACAATTGATAAATCAGGGTACATATGTTCAGAGAAAACATCTCTATGTTATTTTGACATTTAATTATGCTGCATTCCCATAACCCAAAGTCCAGTTGTCTTCCATCACCTTCTAACTGGTTTTCTTTGTGCCCCTCCCCTCCCCCATCTTTTTTTAATTAAAAAAAAATGTTTATTGTATTGATTTTAGAGAGAGAGAAGGGAAGGGAGAGAGGGAGAGAGAGATAGGAACATTGATCTGCTCCTGTATATTCCCTGACCGGGGATTGAACTGGTAGCCTCTGCACTATCCTGTCAGGGCCAAACCGTTAAACTTTACTCTAATTATATTTAGAACATCTTATTAACAGCTCCAGGGTGCGAGTGGTTGGTTCCTCATATGTAAGAGGTCAAACTTTTCTGCTCATAATTCTTAGTGTACAAACAGCACTATTTTTGGAAGCTCTGTTTAGACCTGGATTATAGATTATAGGCTAAATAGTCATGGTGGCAGTCAGGACTAAGGAGCTGGCTAGTCTCAGGATAGGTATCATGTTCTTCTGTGCCATGGGAAGAAAATGGTCCTCTCTTTTTAAAAAATTTTTCTTTAGTGAGAAGCAGGAAAACAGAGAGACAGTCTCCCGCATGTGCCCCAACCAGGATCCACCCGGCAAGCCCCCCACAGGGAGATGCTCTGCCCATCTAGGCTGTTGCTCCGTTGCTCTATAGCTGAGCTATTTAGTGCCTGACGCAGAGGCCACAGAGCGATCCTCAGCACCTGGGGCCAACTTGCTCCAGTTGAGCCATAGCTGCAGGGAGAGGAAAAGAGATAGGGAGAAGGGGAGGAGTGGAGAAGCAGATGGTCCCTCCTCCTGTGTGCCCTGTCTGGGAATCGAACCCGGGACATCCATATGCCAGGCTGACACTCTACCACTGAGCCAACTGGCCAGGGCCGAGAATGATCTTCTCTTTAAAAAGCCTAAGCAACTATGTATGTAGAAGGAACTGTAGTATCCTTTTCTGGATGGCTCAGGCAATGTGAAAATTATGTATTATTTTGAATCTTAAGTGTATCTCCAACCTACTAGATAACTAATTTTTAGAACTAAGGTGTAGGGCAGTGGTTCTCAAAACTTTCTGAAGTCGGGGTACATTTAAAATCCTGCAAGTAGCCTGATCAGGCGGTGGCGCAGTGGATAGAGCGTTGGACTGGGATGTGGAGGACCCAGGTTCGAGACCCTGAGATCGCCAGCTTGAGTGCAGGCTCATCTGGTTTGAACAAGGCTCGCCAGCTTGAGTTCAGGGTTGCTGGCTTAGCAAGGGGTCACTCGGTCTGCTGTAGCCCCCCCCCCTCAGTCAAGGCGCAAATGAGAAATCAGTCAGTGAACAACTAAGGAGCCGCAACGAAGAATTGATGTTTCTTATCTCTCTCCCTTCCTGACTGTCCCTATTTGTCCCTCTCTCTGACTCACTCTGTCTCTGCCACAAAAAAAAAAAAAAAAAATCCTGCAAATAATTGTAGGTACACTACGTATAAATTTCTGAGAAATGTTTTAATAATTAAATGTTAAAGAAAAGAAATAAAAAGTCCAAGCATGCTTTTATGGTAATTAAACAAAATAAATACAACAAAATTAAATTTATTCTGACATTAAAAAACATTTTTATGTTACATTTTTTGAGTTATGCTTTTTAGAATTTGTTAAAGGGTTAAAAAATAAAAAAAATGACAAAAATGTTTTTTTTATATATATATAGATACATTCTTAGTAAGATTTAGTAAATTCGGCAGGTCCCAGTGCAAATGTGTTAAGTTTTTTCATTCTTGTGTTTATGAGAAACATGAGCCTCATGTGTCCTAGTGATTTCTTCAGTGTTTGGGCATATATTTGAAAGGCAAACTCTTATTTCCTTGTCAATACATTGAAAAATTCCTCTCTTTTTGTTCTTGTGTTAAGAGTAGAAAATCCTAATTCACATAAATAGGATGTTGAAAATTGTAGTAAAATGTTCAAAGCTTTTTTAGATATTGCCACATATTCTTCTTTTATAGAAATCCAAAAGGCTTCAAGAGACAATTCCTTATGTTTAATCATCAATTCAAAACCCCCACCATACATATCATCTTAACTTGACACCAAACAAAGGATAGAAGAAACTTGCCTCCAGTCTTTCCAGGGAACATGGGGGGTAGTGTAAACAATCCAGCACCACAGCTTAACAGCTTTTGCAACCTAATCAGGCAAGTGAGGTGGGGGGTTGGGCAGACTGACAGCTTACAGCCAGTGCCCCACACCTCTGTCCCCAAAAATCTAAACTCCAAAAACCCTGTTGGTTTTTTGGTCCCCAACAGGCACATATTTCTCTGGAATACCATAGGGTGCACCTGGAAATCTTCTAGGGCGCACACTTTGAGAACCACTGATGTTTAGGGGAATGGAACTTGGGTTCCATTTCTTTCCTTACCTGAGAGTAGAATGGATTTTATTTGAGAATGAGCCCTAATGACTGATGTTTTCCTTTGGTGTCACTGTTTAAATCCCTTGGGGACTTAGTTAAAATAGCAAATCACCTGTCCTTTCCACTTGTGTAAACAAGCTGGAAGTAATTTACACAGAATGAGAGAGGATAGGTTTATTGATTATCTCCTTTCCTGGGAATTTATAACAATAAAAGGTAGACATTTGTCCTGCTGAGACATTTTAAATACAGCCCTTCCTAAAGATAAAGGAATACTGGATAACCTAATTTTAATCTTTAGAAACCTCATCCTTTTCCTTTTTTCTCTTACAGTTGGCCTTGGAACCAGACTCTCCCTGTACGTTTCTATCTGCAGGTGAAGATGCAGTTGTCTTCACCATCGACCTCAGACAGGACCGACCAGCTTCGTAAGTAGAGCAGTGGTACTTTTACAGAACTGGATCTCTTAGCCTTGAAAATATTCTGCGTGGCCTAGGTAATGCTCAACTCCTTGGTTCATCAGAATGGTGCATACGTGCCTACAAGAAGCAGGTTAGGGTTTAGGAGAATTTCTTACTTCTTTACTGTTGTCTCTCAGCAGTGAAGTACCATTTAGTCTAACTTTATTTCTTTGTAAAAAAAATATTGTATTTATTGATTTTAGAGAGAGGAAAGAGAGAGAGATAAAGGTAGGGGCAAGGCAGAAAGCATCAACCCTTAGGCAGTTGCTTCTCTTATGTGCCTTGACCGGGCAAGCCTGAGGTTTCAAACCAGCAACCTCAGCATTCCAGGTTGACTCTTTTATCTACTGTGCCACCATAGGTCAGACTAACTTTATCTCTAAAGCAAGGGTTAGTTATCTTATTATATGTGAGCTTTAATAACTCTCCATTTACTTGGGTGCCACTCACCCACAAGAAGTGCATATTACTGCATATTACTCTACAAAGCAGCTTAGAGATATCCTATGTAGTTTTCAATTCAGTTATGTATCAAAATATGTTAACAGATGATAAATTTTTAACAAAAATACTGGTAGCTATAGAATGCTGTTGTATCACAGCTCATTTTTGCATGAGTTTGAGACTCATGGCTAACATACCCTTTTTCAGCTGTGATATAGCATCTTGTTTGGATCTGGGGGGAAGGGTGGTGTGTGTGTGTGTGTTTGTTTGTGTGTGTCTGTCTCACACACACATGAAGGAAATTGAAATAATAAAGTATATAGATAAAATGTAAATGATCTCTATACCCCCATTTTTCTGGCTGTTGATAATCTCTGTTCAAAATTTTGAATACCTTTTCTTTTTGTACAGTTTTATATATCTTAATACATACATAAACACTTTTTCTTTTAAGTGGGATAATTACATATATGTATATAGAAACATGTCTGTCTCTGCAGTTTGCTTTTTCCATGTTTGGAGATTTTTCTCCATCAGACCATCAAGGTCTACCTCATTTTTTTTTTCCTTAAGTGAGAAGCGGGGAGGCAGAGAGACAGACTCCCACATGTGCCCAACCAGGATCCACCCGGCAAGCTCCCTATGGGGAGATACTCTGCCCATCTGGGGCTGTTGTTTCGTTGCTTAGCAAACAAGCTATTTTAGCATCTGAGGCAAGGCCATGGAACCATCCTCAACACCCAGGGCCAACTTGCTACAACTGAGCCATGGCTGTGGGAGGGGAAGAGGTGGGGGAGGGGGAGAGGTAGAGAAGCAGATGGGTGCTTCTCCTGTGTACCCTAACCAGGAATCGAACCCAGGACATCCACACACTGGGCTGATGCCCTACTACTGAGCCAGCTGGCCAGTGCCCAGGTCTACCTTATTTTTAACCATGACATATACATTACAACATTGGCATACCGCAGTTTATTTAACCATAACCTTGTTAATGGATTATCTAGAATAGTTATTGTCTTGTTAGTCTTAAAAATTGTTATAAAACATCTTATATGTCAATACCAATATTAAGGTATGTCACTGATTTACATAGTATATAAGTAAAATAGCATAAGTTAATTTAGGTAATGTAATCTTAAGGCTAATTATTATTAGACATAAGTATAGAAAAATTTGTCTAGATTGTGGAAGAATTTCAAAAACTGCTTAAATAATAGAGATATTTTAAGCTTTCAAAAACAATAAACTGGTTACTTATAACCCTTCAAGAGCATGATGGTTGGGAGATACTGGTTTTATACTTGGAAATGGAACAGGCCTGGGTGACGAGGGCTCTGCTTTCTAGTACTAGCCTGCCGTTACTTAGCTTTGAGAAAATCATTTCATCTCTTAAACTGAATGATGTTTGTTATTTTCATTTCTAAAATTTGGTGGTTCTTTGGTGATAATGCAACATTAGCAAGTTTTCAAGAGGGGAGGAGGAGGGCAAAGATGCAAAAGTGACATAGTCTGTTTGGTCTGCTCTGGTGAAGCTGAGTGAGATGTTATACTGTGGATCAAGGTCGAAGGAAAATTACTGGAAATCTGGTTCCAGTAATGAGCAGAGTACATATATAACTTGACAATTTTAATTACTGAATTTGGAATGAAATGATGACAGAAAATCTGGCTGAGTGATGACCAGTGGATCTAGAGGCTAGATAGGGTAGAAACTAAATGGGGGAACCATAGGAGAAACTTAGAGAAGAGGAGGCCCAAATTCTGGATTTGGGGAATAAAAGACAATGAGCCTTCAAAAGCTTTTGCTTTAGGGGTTGAAGAAGTAGTGGGAGGCTGGAATGAGGTGGGGGGTTGAGTGTAAAGGTCATGGCCAGGCATTGTTGTGTGAAGTTGGCATAGGGGAATTGTTCTTTTGTGTGTATATGATAGTTAAGTCTCTGAAAGCTAGTGAAATTGTCTAACATTTTAGGAAAATAACTGAATTTGGAGCTATGGGTGGATATTCCTTTAGCCAGTGGAAGCCAGGTTGAGATATTCTTCAAAGGAATTTTGTCTCATCTGTAATTATTCTTCTTTTTGGAACTTATCTTCTCATTAAAAAAACTGCAAATTTTAAGACAAAATTTGGTGGATTTGTTTCATATGGTTACATGTACTGCTTCCCTCTGCCATGATTAATCTTTTTTTTTTTAATGTGGTTTCTTTTTTTTTTTTCTGTATTTTTTCTGAAGTTAGAAGCGGGGAGGCAGTCAGACAGACTCCGGCATGCTCCTGACCAGGATACACCGGCATGTCCACCAGGGGGGCGATGCTCTGCCCATCTGGGACATTGTTCCATTGCTGCCGGAGCCATTCGAGTGCCTGAGGTGGAGGCCATGGAGCCATCCTCAGTACCCAGACCAACTTTGCTCCAGTGGAGCCTTGGCTGTGGGAGGGGAAGAGAGAGACAGAGAGGAAGGAGAAGGGGAAGGGTGGAGAAGCAGATGGGCGCTTCTCCTGTGTGCCCTGACCGGGAATTGAACCCAGGACTTCCACACGCCAGGCCAATGCTCTACTGCTGAGCCAACTGGTCAGGGCTTAATAATTTTTTATAGCACCACTGCATGTTCCTCAGAGAGCTCAAGGAGCTCTGCACTTACTTTCTGGGAGAGAGTATGGTTTGTTTCAGTGAAATAAATTGCAACATACAAGGATTGAGCTCTTTGTCAGGAGCCAGTACTTCATAATTAATCCTCAGTTTCTTCATTTTGCTTCCACAATATTTGTCTGACCATCTCCTGAAAATCCAGATTGCTGAGGAAATAAGAGAGTCTTGTGGGAGGACCAGCTTCTGCTCCTACTACTTTTCCCTCTGTTAACCCAGTTAAAACTGTCTCTTCTTCATTGCTAGACTATTCCTGAAACTCTTTTTTGGTATGATTTCTGCCTGGTGTTTTTGAGGGTGATTGTGTGTATGACAGTTCTTTTTAATGACCTCTGTACAATGTTTTTTTAATGGAAGGCTGCAGAAATTTAAAAATCAAATCTCTACTGCCTTGCTTAGATACTTGTTTGTTTTTTTTTGTTTTTAAATTTTTATTATTTTTTTTTACAGGGACAGAGAGAGAGTCAGACAGAGGGATAGATAGGGACAGACAGACAGGAACGGAGAGAGATGAGAACCATCAATCATCAGTTTTTCGTTGGTACTCCTTAGTTGTTCATTGATTGCTTTCTCATATGTGCCTTGACCGCGGACCTTCAGTAGACCGAGTAATCCCTTGCTCGAGCCAGCGACCTTGGGTCCAAGCTGGTGAGCTTTTTTTTTTTTTTGGCTCAAGCCAGATGAGCCCGCGCTCAAGCTGGCAACCTTAGGGTCTCAAACCTGGGTCCTTCCACTTCCCAGTTCAACGCTCTATTCACTGCGCCACCGCCTGGTCAGGCATTGTTTTGTTTTTTGAGAGAGGCAGGGAGAAAGACAGAAACATAGAGCTTCTGTGCCTGTGTGTGCCCTGACCAGGGAGGCAAACCAGCAGCCTCCGCGCTCTTGGACGACAGACACTCCAACCAGCCAAGCCATCCGGCCAGGGCGGAATTTTTATTGATTTTTATTTTAGAGAGAAAGAGACAGGAAGGGAGAGAGGGGATGGGGGAAGGGAAGCATTCATTTGTTGTTCCACTCAGTCGTGCATTCTTTGGTCACTTCCCGTGTGTGCCCTGACCGGAGATCAAACCCACAACCTTGTTGTTTCAGGACGCTGTTCTTATCCGACTGAGCTAACTGGTGAGAGCCTTGCCTAGAGCAGTTTTAGGCCGGAGGAGATGATAAAATCATTTTTCTTTACAATAAACTTGTCATGATTATATTTAAGTTTCTGTAGCAACAGAAATGAGCAAAATCTTAGATTAAAAATGAAAGCTAAAGCACAGTTCTTTCATGTCTTTTCTTTCCTATAAATTTACTAATCTTTATGATGCCATATTTTACTGATTGGACACTTAGATCTGGGGAGAGTATTCACAGTGTTACCCATAAGCTGGGACAAATTATAGTTAAAAGCCAGAATCTTCTGGCTAAAGCTCTGAACTTTCATAGTGTTTCCTCAGTCCTATGCCCTCATAAGGATCCCCCCCTTTTTATGGTGGTACAACCAGAAGAATAATTTTTTCCAGCTTTTTATATTTTTATAGTACTCTGATTTTTTCTAAAGATTTTTTTATTGGTTACTTTTTTTTTTTTTTAAGAGAGAGAGAGAAAGGGATTGGGGGTGGTAAAAACAGGAAGTATCAACTCATAGTACAGTAGTTGCTTCTTGTATGTGTCTTGACGGGGCAAGCCCAGTGTTTCAAACCAGCGACCTCAGCATTCCAGGTCAGTGCTTTAATCCACTGTGCCACCACAGGTCAGGCTATTTGCCAGCTTTAAAAACAGCTATCTTCACTTGACCAGGCGGTGGCGCAGTGGATAGAGTGTCAGACTGGGATGCGGAGGATCCAGTTTTGAGACCCCGAAGTCACCAGCTTGAGCACGGGCTCATCTGGTTTGAGCAAGGCTCACCAGCTTGAGCCCAAGGTTGCTGGCTTGAGCAAAGGGTCACTCAGTCTGCTGTAGCTCCCTGGTCAAGGCACATATGAGAAAGCAATAGGTGAGCAACTAAGGTGCCACAATGAAGAATTGATGCTTCTCATCTCTCTCCCTTCTTGTCGGTCTGTCCCTATCTGTCCCTCTCTCTGACACTGTCTCTGTCACAAAAAAACAAACAAACAACAACAGCTATCTTCAGTGTGATTATTTTGTAAGTTATATAAATGTCTCACAGGGTTATACACCCAAAACTAATATAATATTGTATGTTAACTCTAATTTAAAAGTAAAAATATTTTTTAAAAAATAGCTATCTTTATAAGAATCTTCTCTCCTAATTTACTTCAGAGAAAGGAAGAAGAATGCTGTTTACTTTTGGATTACTCCTAAGTTAGAAAACTGGCATGTTATTCTGCTCTGTGAATTTTTTTAAAGATTTTTTAATTGATTTTAATAAATAGATTGATTTAATAAATAGTGGTGAAAGAGAGAGAGAAAGGCCGGGGATGGGGAGCAGGAAGCAGCAACTTGTAGTTGTTCTTGTATGTGCCTTTGAACAGGCAAGCCTGGGGTTTTGAACCAGTGACCTCAGCATTCCAGGTCAGTGCTTTAATCACTGTGCCACCATAGGTCAGGCTCTGCTGTGTGCATTTTAAAATTTGATTAATTATTTATTTGGGGGGATATTTTTCCAAAGTTAGATATGGGGAGGCAGTCAGACAGACTCCTGCATCTGCCCAACTGGGATCCATCCGGCATGCCCACCAGGGAGCGATGCTTTGCTCATCTGGGACATTGCCACATTGCGGCCAGAGCCATTCTAGCGCCTGAGGTGGAGGCCATGGAGCTGACCTCAGCACCTGGGCCAACTTTGCTCCAGTGGAGCCTTGGCTACAGGAGGGGAAGAGAGAGAGAGAGAGGAAGGAGAGGGGAAGGATGGAGAAACAAATGGGCGCTTCTCCTGTGTGCCCTTGCCAGTAATTGAACCTGGGACTTCCACACGCTGGGCTGATGCTCTACCGCTGAGACAACCAGCCAGGGCCCTGTGTGCATTTTTAACACTGGATTTTAAGTGACACTGTTCTGGAATCTAGGAGATAGACTCTGACCTTACGGTCTTTTCTGTCCACTATTTTCTGATTCGTTCTCTCCTAATTCCCTGATTCCAGATGATTGGGAACATGTATTTATGAATGAAGATGGTAAGATGTGGATAGTACTGTCTATTTAATGATTGGTTATCATGTTGGGTTTCAGCTAAACTGAGAACTACCTGAGAACAAATACTTTTATATACTTTTAACATACTTTTTGCGGAACGCTGGAGAAATGACCTCACTATGTTTTTTCCACCTCCCAAATAGCATTTATTAAATATATGTGAAGGTGGGTTTTGTCTTATGCTCAAAACAAATAAACATTACTCTTTCTGCTCTCACTTGCCATGACCACCTATATCTTTGGGAAAATATAACTTTAATGCTTTTTTATTCTTAAAGGAAGCTGGTGGTGACAAAAGAGAAGGAGAAGAAAGTGGGGCTCTATACAATCTATGTGAACCCTGCCAATACCCACCAGTTTGCAGTGGGTGGGCGAGATCAGTTTGTAAGGTGAGTCTGGCTCTTCTGTGTCTTTGAGAGTTTGAGATTCTGATGCATTATGTACTACTGGGTATACCTATGTATGGAAAGGTATGAATTGCCTAAGAATTCCTTACCATCTTGAATTTTTTACCCTCTTCCAAAAAAGTTTAGGCCTTGTGAAGTATTCTCCCTAATGTAGCAATGTCTGAGGGATGGCTTAACATAGAGATTATCAGATTTTAAAAAGCTAATGAATTGACCAACATAACAGCTAAGGCAAAAACCCAAGATTATTAGTAAGTGTTATATTAGTAAATATCTTCCACCATTTTCTTCATATGTAAATTAATATGCACTGTAAGTTTTGAATGCTGGTTTCAGCTACAGAAATGATTTGATTTGGCAGTATTGTGTGTGGACTCAGCATTTTTTGCTCTCATTGTCTTGAACTACTTCTTTTTATCTGTAGTGATATTTTTGTTACTGTGAATATCTGTTTTAACACTGGTTATTGAAGTATATCCTAAGGAAAACAATATTCATAGATTCATTCCCTAGGTATACTAGTTTCCTTGTGGCCCTTAGCCACAAACTGTATTCCATCCCTATCCAATTGGCCTGTTTTAACTATATTTCTTTTGTTGCTGAGGGATTAGCATTTGAAAAGAGAAGGGAGAGGATCACTAGAGAAATGAATGACTTTGTTTTCCTGATGGTGGGTTTTTGAAAAGCATTATCTTTTAAATGAGAGCACATTTTTATAACTATATTCTGAAATTAATTTTCTTTAATAAAATAAAATTTTCTTTAATAAAATTTTAATAAAAAAGGGGAAGTAGAGTAAGGATTTCACCATAAAGAAGATGGACAAAGCATTAGATACTGAGGAACACAGAATAGTTTGTACACCAATATATTAAATATTTAAATATTTTTTACTATATTTGCTGATTTGAAGTTTATGCCCACTTAGTGACATTTGAGAACTGTGCTTTAGACTTAATTTAACAGAGAAAAATGTGATTATCAGCTGATTATATTTGCTGAAGAGTAATAATTTGTAATACAGCGGTTACAAATTATTATCCTGTTCCTCTTTTCCTTGGTTCATTTAGCATATATTTCCTGGATATTCTCTTTATGCGGGTTGTCAAACAAGGGATTGTGCACAATACAAATATATATTGATTCATTCATTTACTTATCTACAAACATATTGTTTCACTCATTTACTTATCTAGCACTCATTAAAGCATATGCTGTGTGCTAGATACACACTTAGCCAGAGTCTCTGCCTTTAAGGAGCATTCTAGAGAAGCATACATAAGGATTATAGATATTAATCTAGTAAGTATTACTTATATAGTAAGTAACAGAGTATTTGAACTCAATCAGACTCCTTAAATATAGTAGAAACCATTTCACTGTGCTGTTCTTCCTCACAAAGGGAGTATAAAAACAAATGGGAAATTACCCTAGTATTTCAAGTAGAGGGAACAATATGTTTAGAGTTAATATAACAAGATATGACATGGTTTAAGGAAGCATAGTTTTTGTTGTTTTGCTTTTTGTAAGTGGTAGGCAGCCATACTAAGAAGTTTAGACATTTTTTAGCAGAACATACAAAATCACTAAAGAGATTTAAGCAGAAAATTTATATAAAATTTTGCATTTTAGATGTAATTATGGTGACAGTATAAGCAAGGAAATTGATTTAAAAGGATACTACATCTCATCTAGGCAAATATTGATTAAGGGTAGAGAAAGCAGATATAGTCTAGAAATATACCCACAGTCTAATTGACAGGAAATAAATTAGATCTGCGGGAGAGAAGGGACCTGAATTTTGGCTTGGTCATCTAAATTTAGGATAATGCCATTAACAGACTCAGGGGGAGGGGTAATATTAGAATGAGTTTAGTTTTAGAAGAAAGAGAATGAGTTTACTTTTGGGCATCTCGTAAGTAATTCAGTTGGCATGTAGATACAGATCTAGAGCTGAGAATTCGTTTGGGCTGGAGACAGATTTATGAGAGCATGGCATATAGGTGCTAATTAAAGCATTGATAATGGAATTTGGTCACTTGTGGGAAGTATTGGTAAGAATTCTTTCTCCCACCTCCCTTTGAGCTTCTGGCCTTTTTGAGAATGTAAGAACTATGAATCCTTCTCCCTGGAAAATGCACATAAGCAGTTTCTGGATGTTTACATACTACTTAGATGCTAGGTTAAAATTTCCTTATATGGGGTCAGGAGAACTTAAGACCAAACCTCTGGTAAAGGTCAGCATTAAAGGGATGGACAAAAAAAGATAAGCCCATGAGCAACAATAAGGAGTGGTTGGACATCAAGGAAAGAAAGTGGTTTAGGGGAAGGAGTAATGAACCATGTCAAAAGAGAAAGGCCTGAGAATTATCTTGTTGGCACTGGCAGTTAGGGTACTGATGACTTTAGCTAGATAAGTTTATTGGTGAGTTGAGGACCAAAGCTAGATGGGAATGGATTGAGACATGAACAGGTAGTGAGGAAGAGAAAATACTGAATGTAGATTACTCTTATAATTTGAATGCAAGGGGAAGGACAGAAAGAGCAATATAAGGAAAGGACAGTCAGTAGAAGGAGTATTTTTGGAAAATGGGCAGCAGTGATGAGGGAAAGGTTGAGAATGGACTAGTCAAAGTTTTTGGAGGGATGAACTTTAAGAGCAGCTGTCTTGATCTTCACTGTATTTCCAGCACCTAGCATAATTCTTAGTACATAATATGCGTCATAGAATTTGAATGAATGATTAAAGTTTGGATGGGAGAGATGAGGGAAAGTGAAGATAGTTTGATGCTTGATGGGAATGAAGGAAGGACAGAGGGAGTCTTGAGTTATAGGTAGTGATTTGTAATAGTTGTGTGGTATAAGAGGGAGAACCGCTCAAATATTTGAAGGAGGGATTGAAGTTCTACTAACTTACATAAGGTAAGGTCTCTGCCCTTGACTAATAAACCCAATTGAGGAGGGCAGTATACACAAAAAGCTCTATGACAATGTTATTTCTGTGGAAATAAACATTAAGTGATATAAAAGCTGAGAAGAGAGATAAGCCAATTCAAATTGATATAATTGTGGATTACCACTTGAAATGGGAACTACCTGAACAAGATTTTGAGTTTGGAAAAGGGGTAGAAGAGGGGAGGACCTTCAGGCTTGGTTAGGGAATGCCCTTCATCTGTCCTGACATCCAGCTGACTGCTATACCTGCCACTTTATTGAGTTACAACTCTTTAAGGAATCAGTTTGTAAGTTTTTGACACTTTTTGTTGCTTCTTTCACCACAGGATTTATGACCAGAGGAAAATTGATGAGAATGAGAACAATGGAGTACTCAAGAAATTTTGTCCTCATCACCTGGTAAGGGCCAGTGGCACTTGTCTTCCCTGACTCAACCCCAAGAATACCACCAACTTGTTGGTATGGTGGGAAAAGCTTGGACTTTTCGAGGCAGACACTTGGATTTGAATTCTAGCTCCACCACTTACCAGCTTTGTGATGTTGGGTAGTCACCTCACCTTTATTAGCTATGGTTTTCTTACTGAGAAAATAAAGATAATTGCCTTGTTCCATGATGGTAAGGCCGGATGAGATAATGTGTATATAAAATTGCTAGCACACAGAAGACAGCCAATAAAAAGCCCTCTCCCTTAGTGATGGTCACGTTTAATTGGTTGTACTCCTCTCTCTGTCTCTCTCTCTCAGTCTCTGGGAGAATATGTAGGGGAGTTTGAAGGAAAACCTGTTTGCTGAAGATTGTATGACAAATGGGGGGTGGGGGTGGGGCATCAGTCAGTATCTGCTCCTTATTGCAGGTGAACAGTGAGTCCAAAGCAAACATCACCTGTCTTGTGTACAGCCACGACGGCACAGGTACGTGAGCAGGGCCCAGCTCCTAGGCTGGCATGCCCCCTCTTCTAGGGAGCTGCTGATCAGTGAGGCATGTGCCCTCCAGTGCTCACCACTGTGCTGTAGCTCCAAGTGGAGCAGCTGGGGAATTGCAGGCTGAGGGTGAGCACACAGTGGGAGGTTATAGCACAGACCCTTGGAGATGCCAGGTACCACTTGCAGAATGCTGCAGATGAGATTTGGCAGGGCCTATCCTGAAGTCCAGACTACATGCCTGAACAGTTTCTTAAGCCTTTGATTCATTCCTAAATTCATGGGTGTGACCTTCTTGAGTATTCTGCTACCCCTGGGTTGGCAGTGTGTTCCTAGTCTACTCGAGACACCTGATTTGCCTGCTGTTCCAATTGAGTAAAGTGGGTGTTATATACTTGGGTATTAGGAGGTGGCACTACTGGCAAGAAGCCCCACCCCAACCCCCAGCTCTTTATCCCAGCTATTTTCAGCCTTTGCCTTCACTGCTGTGTGCTTATTCTTGGCAGAGCTCCTGGCCAGTTACAATGATGAAGACATTTATTTATTCAACTCCTCTCACAGTGATGGGGCCCAGTATGTTAAGAGATATAAGGGCCACAGAAATAACGCCACAGGTGAGGTTGTCTTTCTAGGTTTTTGTAGTCAAGTCTGTTGGCTTGGAGAACCACGGTGTCTCATTCAGTATGTGCAAATAGGAACTAATTAACGTGGTAGACTTGGGAGGGTATTCCTAATTGGGCTGGAATTGTGTGCGTACAATGCCAGAGGAGAGCATATCATTGCAGAGGTGTTTGATTTGACTATAAGGAGACTGAGCTATTTTCCTTACGAATTCAGGTAACTTCAGGATTAAAAGGCTAATTAGGGAATCCAGGGAAGCCCTCAGTCAGTGGTACTGAATTGTCTAAAACTGGTTGAATTTGTACCTATAGGAAGGAGGAGGAAAAAGATTGTTTTTAATGAAGCAGAGAAGGAAGAATGGTATAGTAAGTTGCCAAAGTTTGCAAAGAAGATTGGCCTATTTTTGTTCTGTTCTTTGCTGCGTAGTGGAGAGAGCACCTAGTTTTTCTTTTTCTCTTGAGCTGGTGAGGAGAGGGGAAAATTTGTTCTTGTGTCTTAATCCATAGGCAGATAAAAGAAAGAGTGCCAGTCTCATGTCTGTTAAAGAACTGGACATGATAGTTGGGACTCCTGGCCTCTCCCACTAGAGAGAGGAGCCCTGTTGTTGCAGAGTCTTGATAACAAACACAGTTCAGATGCATCTGCAGGCAATTGTGATGTGTACCTCCATCAGTCTCAGGTCAGCTGACAACCTGGAAGCCTTGACAAGGTACCAATGAAGTAAGCTTCCCAAGGATAATCTTTGGTGTAGGACAGTGCTGTCTAGGAACAGGCAGAGCTAGGGAGATTCAGGTTGGGACACTAAGGCATTAGTGAGGCCTGTGGTTGCTCAATAGGATGTAGAATGATGAGACTTAGGCTGTTGCTAAGGGATTGCCAACTCCTCAGCCCTTAAAGCTCTTTGGGAGAATAGAAATTGTCTCAGAGACTGGCATGATTCTTGTTATGATTGTTATATATGCACATTCCCTTAATTATTTGTGAAAATGAAAGGAATTCTTTGGCTCTTAACTGTTTTAGAGTTCATGAATAACTAAATGTCCTATGAGGTAAATATATAGGCCTGGTGCCAACCATCATGTGGTTTATTCCCTTATTTATTTCAGTGAAAGGTGTCAATTTCTATGGCCCCAAAAGTGAGTTTGTGGTGAGCGGTAGTGACTGCGGACACATCTTCCTCTGGGAGAAATCATCCTGCCAGATCATTCAATTCATGGAGGGAGACAAGGGAGGTGTGGTAAGTATGGTGTGCTAGGCTGGCTGGCTCCCTACTCTCTCCAGTCAGTAAGGTAGGTTTTGGCAGGGCCTCTGAATTCTCACTATGACACCATGATTCCATGTCTTAAGAGGGCTAGCAAGCTGAAAGGCAGTGTGGTCTGAAAGTGCTGAGGTTTCAATGGATATTTTCTTCCTTTTTTTCTCTTCTGCCCTTCTAAGGCATGGTTTATTGGAAAGATAAATGGATCTTAGGGAAGAACATCTGGTCTGAGTGAGATATCTCTAGGCATGGACCTTTTCTGAAAGAAAAGCATTAGAGTTGAAGGAACACCATCCTTCATAATGCCAGATATCTCCATATCTCATCCCTACAAGTAGCTAAGTAGTGATCTTATCTAGATTCTGGATAGGTAGATATAAGGAGCATTTTTCAGATAATTAGGAAAATCAGAAAAAGGTCTGTATATTAGATAATACAGCATTCAGTGTTAAATTAATTTGATGTGATGATAGCATTCTATTTATATAGGATAATATCCTTGTACTTAGGAGATACATAGTAAGTATTTAAAGGTGAAGTGTCACTCTTACATTCAAATGGATACAAACACAATGTATGTGAATACATAGGGAGAGAGCAAATATGGCAAAAAAATTTTTTTAAGAATAAGCAGCCTGCTATACAAACCGTGATCACATCAGAGCCTACCTGTCCTTTGAATTCTCCAGACAGCCTCCATCAAGATAGGGCACAAAGGAAGCATGAGGGTCCTGAGTTGGGGAGTAAAGTGTGGTCAGCTCTTAAGATGTATCTAATCCAGCTAACCATATATATTTTTTTCTGTTTGTGTGTGTATGTGTTTTAAGACCCACATAGAGGAGTTGAATAGCTCTTTATTATAAGGTTTTTGGACTGCAGAAGATACAAGAGAGACAGTTTGGAAGACTATATTGTACTGATTACCCAAGGTAGTCTGGTTAAGAACCTAGCCTGTGGTGGTACAGTAAAGAGAGAAGTGACCCAGAACGCTGAGGTCCCGGTTCAAAACTCTTAAGGTTGCCAGTTTAAGCATGGGGTTGGAGATTTGAGCATGGGATCATAGACATGACCCCAAGGTTACTGGCTTGAACCCAAGGTTACTGGCTCGGCTTGAGCCCCTGGTCAAGGCATGTATGAGAAGCAATCAATGAACAACTGATGTCAAACATCTGAGTTGATGCTTCTCATCTCTCTCCTCCTTCTCTCTCCCTTTCTGTCTCTCTCTCTCTCACTGTCTCTCTCTTAAAAAAAAAAAAAAAAGACCCTCTAAAGAAGGGCTGAGACAGCTTAGTCTCTCTTCCTTTTCGTGCTTTTAAGCTGTGGGGATCTGCAGAGAGCCCCAGCCATCTCTTGATGAGATTTATCCAGCAAGTGGTAGTAGAATTTAGAATGGTGCCTTGGCAATCAGGATCCCGTTCCTTCTGTGTGTTTTTTGCCCTAGTATGAAGTTATTTGAGATTTCCTTCTGATCTCGAAATTTTGGGGACCTGGAACCAGTATAGATCCAGGGCTTGTATGGCCTGAGTGTAAGTGGAGAGGAATCTCAGTGTTGCCTGCTTCATTTTTTACCCTTAAGTCCTTGTCTATCATCTGCAATGAACAAACCCAAATAATGAAGTCTTATTGAGAATTCTATCATAGGCTTGTAGTCAGAAGGAAGCCAGAAGGGGCTAGTGAATCCTTTTTTGGTCATAAACTATTGTCTTGAATTCTGTTCCAGACAAATGCAGAGTTTGTCCATTCTCTAAATCACTTTGCAGGCCAGTTTGCCTTTAGCTCAGCCAGTATTAGGGTTTGATTCTTAATCCAGGTGCTCAGGTGGAAAGGGCAATTTCTTGGGTATGGGTAGGTCCTAGGCCTGAGTTTTAGTGGTTATAAGAATGAGAGACTAGACCAAGAGGTATAGAGGCTGCACCCTGAAGTGTGTTTCCTGGCTCATTCTTGCCGCTGTAAGCTAGCTGTGAATGATCCATGTGGTCCTCACATGACTCCCTCTGGTTTGTTTTGTTTATTGTCATCTGGTGACCCCAGCCTCAGTGTATATTGATAGTAGTTCTGTACTGTCAAGCAGAATATTAGAACCAGAAGTGATATTAGAAATTGTCATCCACATTTGCCTAGGTCTCTTTACTGTTTTTGGCTCAAACTCTAGTCCTTTCTTTGTTCCCACTCAGGGACAAGGGTGGGGGATAATGTCAAAAGACAATTCTTAGTTTTCCAAAAAGCATTTTGCTGCTTTATCCTATTCTCTACCCACACCCCACCTCACCCCCAGCCCATTCATCTAAGGTCAGAGCTGTTTTCTCAGGCATTATTGACAGGGTAAGTCTTGTCATTCATACAGGTCTGATAAAGTGACCAGGTCCCCTGGCCCAGAAGCTCTCTGTTGGCTCTCTCAGCAGGCTCCAGTTTAGGTATTATATGTAATTTATTCTGTAGTTTCTTTTGCCATTGGTGTTATCTTGCCATTGGTCTTAAGTTCCAAGGAATTTCTGCTCTGTGCTTTCTTTCTTACTGATGTGTTCAAGCAGCGCTAGGTCACTGTAGAGGGGGAAGGGACTTATCAGTAGGTGGATGAATGAATTGAGGTTTGTATGTATAATTTGTCACATATCTTTTGGTAATGTTCCTGGGCAGTGGAACTTCTATGTAGTGCCTCCTCATGTTCTACATGTTTGTACCTCTTACACACTGCCTGGAGGAGCCCAGATTTGAACTGTAAGTGAGCTGATATGTGTAGTGAGAGAAGGAGAAGAAGTGAAATGGGTTTTCTACTTTACTCTTAGGCTCAGACTTAGCTTCAGTCTTTTCTGAGCATTTGTTTATTTGTGAAGATTGGAAGTCAGCTTTATTTTCCATGCTGGCCGTGGCTTTCCCTCAGCTGTGTAAGGTCAGGCCAGACAGAGGAGGTTGGTCCAGAGAGAAAGAGAGGCTTTTTTGCCAGGGGTTGTTTTCTTGGACTGTAGGGTAGCTGCAAGGCTGGGTGGAGTGGGATGAGGTATAGCTAGGACACACCTTCATTCTGGGTGCCTTTCCTATTCCTCATCTGACCAAAAGACCAAAAATGTTTTAGCAGCTAGATCTGGACCAGTACTTCAGTGAGGACAGAAGTGGCCTGCCCTGTTAGGAAGGCTGAGGTTTCCAAGTCAGACAGCAGAGGGCATGGGGAGCTTTCACACAAGAGGAAGCTGCTTAGTCAGAGGCCGGCCTGCCTGCCGGCCTGCTGGCCCTAGTTCATTTCTCCTGCTCAGTGAATACATCCAGAGAGTGGCTGAAATTGAGGCTTTGGGTGCCCCAAGAAGGTGCCCTGATATACCCTGCCACCAGATAGCGAAGCCCACTGTGCTGTCAGGGCAGGTATCAGGATGCTGTCCCCTGAGATATGCAGGGTTTCCAAGCAGACATGAGTGTGCGTCCACTGCCCCATTATCCCAGCCTGTGCCTTCCTCCAGGTCAGGTAAACAGTGCCAAGTGAATGTAATTCTTCTCTCTTTCTCCGGGAGCTGAGCAGCAGCTGCTTCTTTCTTCATTTTTTAAAATTATTTGCCACTTGGTGAAAGCCCCTGAGATGGTTTTTCCAGCCTTGGCCAAGTTGGAACGGTGGAATCTATAGTGAATGAGTTCATAGGGACCTCATTGCCTTTTTCTAAAGCCAGCAGTAAGCTTGGCTAGTCAGGTGCCCACCCCTAGGGCTATGTCTGGGGAGGAGGCCACTCCTGCCTATACATAGGAAATGAGAAATGGGCCTGGTCCTATACCCAGTCTGTGTCCAGGGTTCTTTTCCACCTCCAAGGATCTTTGGCTTAACCTCATAATGGGTGAGCCTGCCTTTCCAGTAGCTGCCTCAGCCCTCACTGAAGATAGTTGTTTGGCTTAGGGTAAGTAGTGGGTTTGAAACCCTATTCCCATATACCCCTGACCCTGTGCTTTTCTTTCCTCCTGACCAGGTAAACTGTCTTGAGCCCCACCCTCACCTGCCTGTGCTGGCAACCAGCGGCCTAGACCATGATGTCAAGATCTGGGCACCCACAGCTGAAGCTTCCACTGAGCTTACAGGGTTAAAGGATGTAAGAAGCTGACTGCAGATGTGCTTCTTTCTACTTGTCTACATACTGTTACGAGTTTTCATTGTTACAGGGAGAAATAACTTGCTGCCCAGTTATTCAGAGGCACTGTTCTAACACCTCCCTCCCCCGCATTCCTTTCCCTGCCTCTCTAGGAATAGTCCCAGTCCAGCAGGAAGCTTTGAAGTCCCGTCAATTCATGTTAAAGTGGGGTTAGGGAATGTTTTTAGGAAGAATCATTCTATTTAAAGCCTCCCACCTTAATGGATGGACCTGGGCACCTTTTCCTAATCTAATGTAGTTCTACTCCACCTTAACAGTTCCTAAGGGAAGTCTTTACTGGGATAGAACATCAACCTTTTCTGATCAGATCCAGGGTCCCTAGTCATTATGTACTCTCCCAACTCCCCAACCCTCTTTGGTTCTAGCTGATTAAGAAGAACAAGCGGGAACGGGATGAAGATAGCTTGCACCACACTGACCTGTTCGATAGCCAAATGCTCTGGTTTCTCATGCATCACCTGAGACAGAGACGCCATCACCGGGTAAGCTGGAGTAGTGGGAAGTGAGCTCCCAAGTTCCAGTGCACACTTCCTCGGTGCTTTAAAGAGGAATCAGGTGGTCTTGGTTGGGTTTTCTATCCATTGTCCCCCATTCCCATTAGAGTCCTGGGGTAGCCTTGGAAGAGCCAACAACAGAAGTGGGTGGTATCTGCTCTTTGTTCTCCATTGCCATGCCTGCACAGTGCTGTTTTGTCTTCGTAAAGGCAAGGCCATGAGGGTGGGAAGGAGCTGAGGAGGAGGAGTAAGTTTCAGGCTAGCCCTTCTGCTTTTCCTCTCATGCCAGAAGAGGCCTAGGGTAGGGGTTGGGTTAGCAAAGTATGGCATTTGGTTTGCTGCCTGTTTTTGCAAATAAAATTGTATTGGAACACAGCCACACCCATTCATTTATGTACTGTCTATGGCTGCTTTCACATTACAACAGCAGAGTTGCATAGTTATGACATGTATGGCCCATGAGTCTAAAATATTTACTATCTGGCCCTTGAAGAAAAATTCTGATCCCTGGCCTAGAGTATCTGAATTATATAGCTAAGACCTAACAGTTTTGTCGTTCAGGGAAGTTACTAACAAGCCTTTTCCGTTCTACAGCGCTGGCGAGATCCTGGGGTTGGGGCTACAGATGCAGACTCTGATGAGTCTCCCAGCTCCTCAGACACGTCGGACGAGGAGGAAGGCCCCGACCGGGTGCAGTGCATGCCGTCCTGAGGCCCCGTACCCAGGAAGGGCGGGCTGGGCTGCCATCCTGATCCTGCCTGGGAGCCCTTTCTTGTCCTAGGCCCTTACATTCAGCAGAAACGCACTTTGGACTTTTTGCTTTAGATAAAAGAAAGACATCCCAGCAGAAGGACAAACCAGAGAGGAGTGACCTGCAGAGAGTACCTAGGAGTGGGGTTGAGCCCTGAAATGGGGCTCCATGGAAAAGTGCACAGGACTCAGCAGAAACGGCCTCTTCCTAAAGCATTTTTAGGGGGAGGAATAGACTATTTTGTTAACTGGTTTGGGATAGGGAATGGGGTTTCGGGTTTCCTTTCCTTTAATCTCCCGTTATTTTGGTGGGGGGGTTGGGTATATAACTGGCTGTTCAGTACCAAGGAGCCAGAGTGGGGGTGGTAGAAGTGCCACTCTCTCTTTGGTTTAGGTTTTTGACCTTTTTTTTTTCCTTATTTTAAAAAAATCTATGACAGTTATATTATCCCCTTTCACACAGACCGTGTACCCCAGGATCCCATTTTTCTGGGAAGTCTAGAGCCCCTAACCATCCCACACTCTTCAATTTCCTTTTCACCCATTCATCCTCTGTACTTATCACAGTGTTTTGCACTTGATTTATGTATCCTTTACTCTCTTCTCTTCATACCATCACCCCCAAAATAGATCTGGTGAGGGAGGTTGGTGGGAGAAGGGGCAGAGTGGAGGAATAGGAAGAGCGTTACTTCTGTTACTTTAAAAAAAGGTTGTTTGGTGGCAGCAATCTCCCTGTCCCTATCATTGTTAGATGCCTAATTTTATATCTATAAATATATTAAAAAGCAAGTCAAACATGGATGTATCATGTTAAAATTATTGTCAAAGTTTACCTACATGTTCTCTGTGACTGGAATGAAGGGACTTACAGGAGAGAGTGAGAGCAGTGATGTGGAGGTGACACCTGGGGTCAGCCTACCTCTGTGTATGGCCATTAGAGATTGGGGCTCACCCCTTGAGTTGTAAGAGGCTCAAGAGGAATCCTTGATTTTTCCCTTCCCTGCTTTCCTCCATGGTTTCAGGGTTGGGGAGACAGGAAATTGTTTTCAGCTCTTTACCTCAGATCTACCTCTCATTAAGTCTTGTGGGGGTTCCCAGGATGGTTCTTCTAACAAGAGACTGGCCCGTCCTTCAAACTTGACCAAACTTTGACTCCAGGAAAGGTCTTGCGGCTGCACTGTCCCAATACTGTGTGTTACAGAAGACACTTAGCTTTAGCTGCTGCTGCTGTTTTAAGCTGCTTGTCTTTATACCATCCAACCTCACAACAGCTATCTTCCTAATTATGGAAGAATATATGTAGGAAAAGACCTCCTGGGTTTGACTTTACCTTACTCACATCTGGATTGAAGGACAAGCCATTAATCTATGATTGATTAAGGTGGCTGGGCCTTGGACCACCTGTCTTATCACTGGTCACTGAATACGGAAGTCCCAGTTGAATTCTTGCCCTTACATGCTTTGGCTGCTATTTCTTTGCACTCCCAACCAGGAATTCTGCATCCTGAGACAGTCATATTCTACTAGAACCAGCCAAGAACGAAGAGATGAGGGAAAGGATGGGATTCCCAGGCACTCCTTCCTCCTGCCCCGTTTCCTAGCAGCTCAGCTGCTGTACTTCCTTTTTGAGGTCGTGAATGTGTAGGGACTGAGTGGTCTGTGTTCCTGTTGCTAACGGGGTGGGTAATGGAGTGGGCTAAAACCCCTGCACTCTGGAATTTGTTGTGTATTTTCTCTTAGTAAAACTTTCCCCCACCCCTCCCCAACTGCTGCTCTGTGTGATATGTGGGCCATTCATTTGTGACGAACTATTTTTGCTCCTTCCAATATAGGTGCCTGGCCCTGCCCTTATTACAATTCTACAAAGTCCAATCTGGGATATCCATGGTTCCTGTGCTTGGGCTTCAGCTGGAGACTAGGAAATGGAATAGACCCCACAGCTCAGAATATAGAGGAGATTGGGGAGGGGAGTGACACTGTTAGGGGTGTTTTCCTGGCCTCTGTTCAGGCTGCAGTCAGGGATTTGGGGGTAAATACTGCTTCCCCTCCCTTCCCAGCCATTCAGAGGCTCCAAAATCCTGATCACTCATATAAATTCTAGAATCAGTCAGATACAGTTAGAGTCAATCACCTTTATTCCAGGGTTAGAACAAGGCCGTGCACACTACACAGAGGAGCACAGGATGGAGCAGTCTCACAGCAGCACAGGGGATAGGAGGGGTTAGGGTTAGTCTTTTTAGATTATTTTGCCTTATGGAAAAATTACTAGACTGCTGAAAATGACCCTGTCTGTCTTCTCCCCGTCTTATCCTCCCTTTTCAAAGGAAGACCCCTATTCATTCACATTCATATTCATTCTCTCACTCTCTTGCTCTCAAATAACATATCCTGACTGGAAAGACAATTCATGCTCATTACCCCTCCAATTCTACAAGTATTTCTCTCTACTTGAGGGAGAAGCCAGACAGGGCTGGGGGAACTGGGAGGGTCCTTTAAGGCAAAACTGTGGAGTACTCCAGGTGTAGGTGTTAAGGCAGGTGTCCCCAGCAGCGGCCAGAGGGGCAGGCGGGCTGGGCTTGGAGTAGAGGGCGCTCTTACACCGTTCTGCTCGCTTCCCTCTTTCAACAGCCAGCCCTCCCGTCCCATTCGAGTTTTGCTTCCACATCCTAAAAGCTCCTAACTTAAACTTTCTCTAAATAGTCTCTTGAGATTGCATGTGAATTTAAAGTTAAAAAAAAAAGTTTTGACTTTGTAGCCATTTGACTGCCACTCCCTTCATTGTGGCATTCCCCTCCACCCCCGCTCTGGCCTAGACAATAAGTTAATGACACCACAAAAAAGGGCAGACATGGCAGTGTGGGTTTAATATACATATATGTAGAATATATATGTACACACAGTTAGCACGGTCAGGGTGGGGACAGGCAGGAGGCTGGGGTCACTGTACTCTAGCTATTTGGCTAGGAGGTGTTCATAAGCCCAAGGTGCCAGGATACTAAAAGAGAATGGTTACCCAGTCCCTTCCTGAATTGAATTGGGGGTCACTGCAAAGGAAAACACTGTAGCTCTTCCCTTCTTTTGGAGTTGGGGTGTTCTAGACCAGGGAAAGAAGGAAAATTTCATACAATAACCACTCTGGGACCCTAATAGTTGGGGGCAGAACTGAAGTTAAAACCTAAGGATCTCATTCCCCTACCTCCTGGGTTTGGGGTCAGTATGTGCAACAGTCTGAGCAGGAATAAAGGGGTGGAAAAGGGGCCCTTCTCTCTACCCCTTAGCTCCATCTTAGGCTCAGTGGGCCATTCTCCCAGCAGTCTCTCCAGAGCAGATGGGGTGGGGGTTATCTAATGCTGGGTGCTCTGCTGAGTTAGAACTTTGGGGCCAGGAAAGGATCCAGTGGTCTCTGTCATTAGATCCTTGGCTCATACCCATCTTAGGCCCATACGAGGGGAACAGAGAGGGACCAGCTGGTCCCTAGGCCCTTCAGCCTGAGGAATAGCTGGAAAGGACTGTAGCCAGCCCAGCATGAGGAGTGAACACTGAACTCTGGCTTCTCTTTGTCCCTCTCAGGTGGCTGTTGGGTAGCCTCCACCTTCCCTCCCACTGCTTCGTATTAGATCCACCTGCCTCTCCTGTGTCTTGCCCCCCACCTTGGCTTCTTAATGTAGGAAAATGCAGATCCTTTCTGCTCTCACTTGAGGGATGTGGGGGAAGAGTGGAGGAAGGGAAAGTAGGAGGAATGTGTCTATTTCTGTGTTCATAGTTTCCCTAGAGTGGGAAAACAGCCCTCCCACCCCAGCCTCTGATCCCCAGCCCCTCACAAGGAAGAGGAGCTAGATGAGCTAGACATGTAGACAGACAGCCAGAGCGTGCGCACACGCACGTGCGCAGTAAGGGGGTTAGGACCAGGTTAGTAAGTGGGTAGGTTTGGGGGGGGGTTGCCCTTGCCCCCTCCCTTGGAGGCTGGGGGAAGGAAGTGGTTCTGTGGAGGTCCAACCTTCCTCTTCCTCCCCCTTATTCAGGCTTTCTTCGGTGGAGGAGCCAATTTGATGATCTCTTCCTCAGAGGGCTGCCGGATAATGTCTGGGGGCAAAAAGGGACGTGTCCAGGAACAGAAGTTGTGGGAGAGAGGCCCACTGAGCATCAATTAGCCTTCATGCTCCTAGAATCTAAGCACTCCAAGGATCAGCCATGGGAAGGGGCAGAAGTGCACAGTCAAGGCATGACCACTTACCTTTGTACTTCTTGGCACTGGGAATACGAGTTAGCTTGGTGTCCAGCTCATCCTCCTCAGAGATCTTCAAAACACGGGTTCTGTAGTCAACTACCATAGTGAGTAGGTCAGGACGGCGAGAGATCTCAAAGATGTGCTCAATGTAGGAGAGGTTGTCTGAAGCAAGGCAGGAAAGGCTGGTCAGAGCTAAGCTGTAGAGATCAGCTTCCCCCTTTCTATAAGACCAGGCTTCTGGAACCAGGCCGAATTGTTCCCATTTGTTACCGGAGAGGGCAATAGAAGAAGAGCTATCCAAGAAAAGAAAGCTAAGGCACCAACCTGACTGATGGTGAAGCAGTGGATAGCATGTCTGCCTGGGATGCTGAGGTCCCAGGTTCGAAACCCTGAGGTCACTAGCTTGAGCGTGGGGCCTTTGACATGATCCCATGGTCACTGGCTTGAGCCCAAAGGTCGCTGGCTCAGCTGGAGCCCCCAGTCAAGGCACATATGAAAAGCAATCAGTGAACAACTAGAAGTGCCACTACTACAAGTTGACACTTCTCATCTCTCAAAAGAGAAAAAGCTAAGTCACCAAACAGTAGTACCGATGACTGTTCCCAAGAAGGGCAGATGAGGGATTTAGGTTAAATACCACTGACTGTGCTGGGAGGGGGGCAGAATAAGAAAATTAACTGACGGCCCTGACCGGTTGGCTCAGCGGTAGAGTGTCGGCCTGGCGTGCGGGGAACCCGGGTTCGATTCCCGGCCAGGGCACATAGGAGAAGCGCCCATTTGCTTCTCTACCCCCCCCCCCCTTCCTCTCTGTCTCTCTCTTCCCCTCCCGCAGCCAAGGCTCCATTGGAGCAAAGATGGCTCGGGCGCTGGGGATGGCTCCTTGGCCTCTGCCTCAGGCACTAGAGTGGCTCTGGTCGCGGCAGAGTGATGCCCTGGAGGGGCAGAGCATCGCCCCTGGTGGGCGTGCCGGGTGGATCCCGGTCGGGCGCATGCGGGAGTCTGTCTGACTGTCTCTCCCCATTTCCAACTTCAGAAAGAAAAAAAAAAGAAAAAAAGAAAATTAACTGACCTTTCAAATACTCAACACCCACCCTGTCCCTCTTCCACTTTTCCTCCAAGTAAGCTTCAGAAGAAATTTCCTGGTAACATGTAGGACTGAAGAAAATTATGAATGAAAGAAGGCACAGCCATGACCAGTGGAGGATTTCCATGACGTAGCCAGTTCTAGGAGACTGTAGGTGCCCTCTGACCTTTTCCCTGGCCCTTCCCCTTTGACTACTGCAGTGGTCTAAATTAACATCCTTCTCAGCCTGGCTCTCCATGCTCCACTCAGATTCTTCACTTATCAAATACCCTATCACTGAAGGCCCTTCACAGCCTTAACTTAACCTTTTCAGTCATTTCTAAACATACCCTATGTCCCAGGAAGCAAAGCAGGACTTCTTTCTTTTTCAACACACCAGACACTCCCACCTCTGTGACCTGGCCTATCATGGCCTCCTCTGGCTCCTGCCTTTGAAATCCCACTTACCTTTCAGGATCATCTTCATAAATCAATTCCTCCCTAAAGCCCCTCCTGGATCAGCGGTCTCTCAAAATCTTAGAACTTGTTTTATTTTAAATTTTATCACTTTCAACTTCTATTTTAATGTTCTGTTAAATACAACAATAGCACAATCGTATCTGAGTAATGATTTTTACTGACAAGGAACATATGGAAGAATATAAACCATGCCCCTAGAGCCCCTCCACTCTTAGATCATCTCAGTTTTGCCCTGCCTTATCAGACAAGAAAGCACGGGCCCTGGCCAGTTGGCTCAGTGGATAGAGGTTCGGCCCGGCGTATGGATGTCATGCGTTTGATTCCTGGTCAGGGCACATGAGAAGTGACCATCTGTGCTTCTCTCTCCCTTCTATCCCTCCTCTCCCTCTTCCCCTCCCGCAGCCAGTGGCTCAACTCGTTCCAGCATTGGCCTGGGAGATGAGGATAGCTCGGTTGGTCTGAGCACATCAACCTCAGGTGCTAAAAATAGCTCAGTTCATTCAAGCATGGGCCCCAGATGGCAGCTGCTAGGTGGATCCTGGTCAGGCACATCTCCCCTGCCTCCCCTTCTCATTTAAAAAGAAAAGAGTACAGAGGTGTATAGGAGCTTGGAGTTCATTTCTATTTGGTGAATGAACTGAGCCTCAGAAGGCTGCTGGCAGGACGGCTTTGTCCCCTCCCCACCTTTGTCCAGCTTGTTGTGGCTCTCCAGGAAGCTAAACCAGGCACTGCCCGTTGTGATCTCCTCACTCTTCTCACTGGGGATGTCCTCCTTGCAGGCTGACTTGAGCTGCTCTAGATCTTCAAGGGTGATGTTGTTGGTCAGGTCCTGGAGAAGGGTCCCATATTCGGCCATGACTGGGGTTGGGAGGAACAAAGGGAGAGGAGGAGGCTGAGCTTGAAGTATGGAATCTGGTTCACTCACTGGTCCTTTCCACACCCTCCTCTACCCTACCAGGCAATTGCCTAGAACATGAAGGTTGGGGAGAGCCAGGGCTGGAAAGAGAAAAGACAGAAGGGAGGGGGCAGCAGACAGGAAGATACTGGAAGCTAGGGACCAGGCTGGAGCCTGGAGTGACAAGTTACACTGCCTCCCCCCATCTTTTTTCTTCCTTTTTACCCCTCTAACTGTAACCCTGGCAACAGCTCCCCAGACTGAGGAGGCGGTTACCATAGCAACCTGCTCATGAGTTTCTCACCAGCTGCCTCCATGCCCCCCCCCCAAAGAGTCACCTCACCCACCTGCAAACCATCCTCACCCCAGCAAAACAAAAAACAAAAAAATCACTCCAAAACCATGACCACAGGGATAGGCTTGCTGTGGTAGTGAGAAGCTAAATAGCAGGGGCTGGAGGTGGTTGGCTGGATCTTGTTTTCTAGCTTCCATTTTCACCCAGAAGCAAAGCGGTCTCTCAACACCCCACCACCCAACAAATGACTCATTTTGGATGGATGACTAGTTGCTCGGTCTAATGGTCCCCTGGTCCCTCTTTGCTCAGCCCTGTATTCAGTCATTAGGGTTCAGGGCATGGGGGCAGAGAGGGGAAGCAACAGGCCACCATCACCTTCTGTGGAGACCATTTTCTCTCGGTTGCTGTGGGTCCTCCATACAGCCCCCTCTCCTAGTCTTTGTGCTGTGTTTTCAGCCCTAGCGCCCAAGAATACCAAGTGGCTGGCTCTGGCCTCCTGCCCAGTTCCCAGGCTTGGCTGGTGGCAGGAGGAAGAGGTTTAGATGTATCATTGGGAGAGTCTGGCAGGACGGGGGCTGCCACTCCTGTTTGCATCAACATCTGACTGGCACTTTCTTAAGCAAGGCCTCCCAAAAGGGGTTGGGCAAGGCTAGATCTCACCTAGGCTTTTACCCCACCCTTCTTTCATGAAGCACTGTAGGTGAAAAGTAAGAACATTCAAGGCTACTCACTAGGATAAGAACTTGCTAAAACAGGAAGAAAGAAGGTCAGACCTTAGGATGAACTTCCTGGATTTGATAAAATGTGAAACTCTAGTGAGTTTAAAAAGGGGGCTTTGTTCTCACAATCAGTTTAAATTTTATAATCAGAAAAGTAATGCATTTTTAAAACTAAATTATGTCATAGACATTCTTTGGCTAGACCAAAGACTGCAACAAGGAGCTAAATGACCTTGTACTTGACTGAGACTGCTCCCAAATCACACTAGCAGTGGGCTGGGAAGGTGACCGAAGGGGGCTGGTTGACACTCCCTATTTTCCTTGTTTCTGGCCTATATGCAGGGAAACTGAGGCAGAGAAGCATGGCATAGTAAAAGGCAGGGAACCCCAAAGTCCCCATTTCCAGCCCCCTACTTGCACCAGAGCAAGCCAGCCTTCCTTGGTGGCAGGCAGTGTGACACACATACACAATGATCCAGGCAGCAGGGCCAGCATGACCCCACAAAGAAACAGGCACTTACAGACATGCTTCTTGCACACCCAGGTGCAACCAGACAGAAGGACCCAGCAGTAGCCCTGCCAGGCTGGGCCAGGAACAATGCTCTCTGACTGTCAGCACCAGGAACCGTCTCTGCTTGAAATCTAGGTCACAGCAGCAGGCTCTGGAGCCCAGCTGCCCCCTCCACTGATAATCCGAGGGCAGAAAAGGGGGGTGAGAGCTAAAGGGATCATGGGGAAAAAGGTCCAGAGATGAAAACAATAATGGAGGCAGGGGTGTGAGAACTGAAAAGAAATGGGCAGCATGGGAAGGAGGTAGGGTGTCTCCAAGAAGATCCCGCCCCAGTGGAGGAGACCCTCGGACCAACCCCTCAGCTGGAAAATGGAACAAAATGTAGGGTCATCCTGCCTTGCTTTCACATGGAAGAGTTTGTAAATAGATCTGGTGGGATGAAAGAAAGAGAGAGAGAGAGAGAGAGAGAGAGAGAGAGAGTGTGTGTGTGTGTGTGTGTGTGTGTGTGAGAGAGAGAGAGAGAGAATATCTCCTGGGAGGAATTAAGATTTAGGGCTCTGAATTTAAAACAGTTACAGGGGAGGTGGGAGAGGAGGGATTAATGTGTGTGAGATACCCACATAGGATGGGGGACAGTGGGGGGCTTTCTAAGAGTGAAACCTATAAGAAGAAATGGGGTGGGCCTGTTAGATTGGCAGGGGTAAGTGTGTGTGTGCCAGGGTTCCACCAGGGATTCTCACCCCTGGGTATGGACACAGGTATGGGAGGAGGTAGTGGCTCGTTCAGTGGGTGTGTGTTTGTGTGTCTGAACCAGCTGAGAGATATGTAAGAAGACAGATGACCACAGGCTCACATTTGGAGAAAAGGAAGGTGAGGGAATCCTACAGAATGGAGGAAGAGAGCTAGGGTTGGGAGAGGGAAAGAGAACAGGCTGCAAATGAGGAATCCTGGGGGGAGGGGGAACAGGGAGCAGAGCCCAGGAGAAGGCTGCCACCTCAGCTCTGGAGTTACTATGGCAACCTCTGTTCTGGGTGCCCCCACCTCAGTCATCAGGATAATGACACCACTGGATGGGAGGGCGTGTGGGGAGTTGTAAGAACAGACAACACAAAGCAGAGTAAGGCCCCTTGAGAGCGCAGGGAAAGGCAGCGGGTTGCCTCCCTCCCTGGAGAGATCCCATTTGAGGCAAGAGCAAGATAGTTTGGGGGGAGTTTTGGGGGTGTAAGGAGGTGTAATCTCCTTACATGGCCTCTGAAGTCTCACTGACCATTGTCCCTGGGGTGGTCTGGCCATGCTGGGGCTTGGCAGGAGTTTGGCTCCTTCACCCTCCATATCACTTGTCTCACTAAGACTCAGAACCCCTACCGGGCCTATGGCAGTCTCCTGCTCATCCCTAGCTCTGAGGAGTCCTCTAGATCTCTGGAGCAATGCAGAGGTTGCCTGGCTGGGTGACGCCATTCTTGGGACAGGATACCAGGGCAGGAACCAGGAACCGACGCCGAGGCTGCCAGGAAGTTAGCCCCTTCCCTCCCAGATCATTCTGTGCTCTGCTCATGGCTTCCTCACACCTTCCTTCCTTCCTTCCTTCCTTCCTCCCTCTCCTTCCAAGCTGACCCCAGGTGGAGCCCTGCCAAAGGTTGGAACACTGAAGCAGAGGGGAAGGGAGTAAGACTCATTAGATACTGACTGACCTCTTAGGGGAGCATGACAGGGACTCCGTGAGCCCTGGGGGAGGAAGGAGCAGGCTACTGGGCACCTTGAGCAGCTTAACAAAATTTCGGTGCATTCTGACATTAATTAATGATTGTCCCCTCTCCCTAGCATTTGCTTCCAAATCCTTAATAAATGTAAAAAGAAAGCCTGAGGATTAGGAGCTGCTGCCCCTCCCTCCCGAACATCTGCAGCAGCTAAAGCTGAGGGGAGGGGCCATCCCACACAACTGCAAAGACCTGAAGATCCCAGCAGTAGGCATAAGGGGGCTTGTAGGCACTCAAGTCCGTTAGTCTTGTGAGGGGGGGGGGGAGGAGAAGAAAGGTCAGTATAAGGAGCAGAAGAGTGGGGAGAGTGCAGGGTTCTTATTTTAAATTTTATCTGGCCCCCAAATTCAAGTCCTGTAGTTCATCACTAATTATTCTATCAATATCACATTCAACTCATTCCTTTAGCTTCGATTCAGCTTTTGTGTGTGATGTCTGTGGGGGTATCTTTTTTCCTATTATGAAGAATAGGACTCTAAGATTCCAGTGTCAGCCTAGGGTGACCAGAAGCAGGATACATGGGTCTTTGGATGTTCAGTTCAGTCCAAGAAGCAAAATGGGCCACCCCTGGGCACAGGGACAGTATGAAGCCCTTGGCCCTTAGTCTACGAGGGTTATCAGGAGATACTTGGCACTGGACCAGGCAGACCACCTGATGGTGAGGAAGGGGTGGGTGCATTCTCCCTTGGCTTGTGTCTCTCCCTACTGTTTTGTCTCTTCCTTATCCATTTCCTCTCTCCCCGGTCTCTCAGTTTCTCCCTCCTTTCCTTTCAAAATGGGCTTCATACTATCCCACTTGGTGGTAGCCATGAATACTTAGAACTCCCAAATTTTGTGACACAGTTTCCCCATCTGAATATACAAGCTACTATTCTATTAGGAAGGAGTAGCTTCCCTGCTGTAGAAAGATAAAAGTCTGGAAGGGAGGAGCCTGGATTGGTTGACTGCATACAGGTTGGTGATGTCCCGCATTGCACTGTATGTGAGGATCTGTGTGAGAGAGTGAGGAAAGCATGCAGGGCATGACTCTGTGGCTCGCTTCTTCATGCATGACAATACATGCACACGCGATGGGCACAGGTGTCAGGGAAGTGAGGAAGTAGGCAACCAGTGCAGTCAGCAGCCTAGGGTATCTCTGGCAATTTCCCCAACACGGTGTTTAACCACAAAGGGAAGAGCAATTAAAGCTAATCGCTCTGACAGCCTGAGGGCCAGACGGGTAGTGGAGAAACAAAACAGAGATTCAGCATGTTTCCCTAACTCCCTGTGGTTTCTCATCTCACCACATCTCACCAGCGTCCTGCTTTCCTCCTTTAATTTGAGCCTCTGTACTCCATTCCCCAGCAGTCTTCCCATTCTTCTGACCATCATCTCTGTCTCTCCCTTCCTCCCTCTCCCAGTTCCCTGACAGTGTCTCTGCCCCTCTCACACACATTCCCCTCATTCTCTCTCTCTGACTTGGGCTCCATCCTTGGCTGACTCATACCCATTCTTCTTCCTCTCCATTGCTTCCACCCCCTCCAGTACCCTTTGACCACTCTGGTGCCTAGAAACCAGCCACTCCCAGCACCCTAGGCCACCAGCAGCCCCTACTCTCCCTATTTACCCAGTTTCAGAGCACCCAGCTCATTTGCCCTCCTGTTCCTGTCTCCCTGGAGTAAGACCAAGAGTTTTCCCATCTTTTCCCACTGTTTTAAAGAAGGGCAGTCTCTGAAGCCCAGGCCTAGGAGAAGATGCCCAGAAAATTAGGGTGGACTCGGAGACAGTGTCCCCAGCTCAGCTGTTCTGTTAGACTGACGTTCTTCCAGGAGACTTGAAAGTGGAAGGCAGTGGGGTGAGGTGTGTGTGTGTGTGTGTGGGGGGGGGTGGATGTGTAGTACAGGGACGTTTGTGATCTGCTGTGTGCGAGATGTGTGGAGGAGTCACATGGGTGTGTGTCACCATGTGCTGGCGTGTCTCTTGTGTGTGTGTCCCTGTCAGTTTTGACACGGATTATATGAAACTAATCAGGGGTTTTACGTTAGCTACTTCCCTCCTCTACACCCCCAGATCCTTCCTTCCCACCGGACAAGCTGTCGCCAATCCCACCTCTTTCCCAGGTGAAGGGGAGGGGGGGCGCCAGGTACCAACGGGGCTGCTGTGAGATGAGGCCGGATTGGGCCGGGAAGGTGACTGCCCCCGAGGCGAGTGCAGCCAGAGGAGGGGAGGGGACCGCTGCCAAGCCGGCTGGGCGGGAAGCAGGCCCGTCTGACTCCGGAGCCGCTGGCCAGCAGGGTCTGGGCAGCCGGAGCCGCTCCGCCTCTGGCACAAGCTGGAGGCACCCCGCTGGGCACGGAGCCCAGGGGCCTGATCCCACGGACCCGCCCGGGGCCCCAGGTTCCCCATCAGCCCGGGCGTCCGGATCCACGCCCCCCACCCCCAAGCCCAGACTCCAAATCGGCCCCCTCCCCGCGACACATCCCCCTGGTCCCTCTCACCGCCTCGGGGCTGAGTGCGCAGGGCGCAGGCACTCTTGTGTCCCCGGTTCCTGAGCAGCGTCCGGAGCCTCCTTCTCGGCTCCCGCTGCCGCGCCGCTTCCGCCCGCGGAGCCGGAGCCCAGCGCCGCCTCACCCCACCCGGCTGACTGTGACGTCAGAGCCGGGGAGGAGCGGTAGTGGAGGGGGGCGCGACCGAGGGGATGGGGGATCTGGAAGACTCCTGGGAGGAAGGAGAACGCTGCCTTGTCCCCTAAACCTCAACACCCAATTCTCAGATTTAATTGTTTCCCAATGGGGACACTCTTCCTCCCCTGATGCTCTAAGGATGACTAGAGTGACTAAGACCTTAGGAGACACACAGAGTGAGTTAGAGTTTAGGGGTTTGGAAGGCCTTTGGCCCCTGGGTCCTCTTAGCCTGACCAATATTTGGAAAAACCTCTGCCCCCACCTGTGGGTCATGGGTCATGACTGCCGAGACTATCCAGTTGGACGGTGAGGGTGGAGGTTAGGGGAGGGGCCTGGGGGAGGGGCCCAGAAGCAATACTGAGACCTCCTTTGCTAGACCTGGAGACACAGATCTTCCTCTAAGACGAAGTCAGCCAGCTCCCCTATGTTTTGTTTTGTTTTGTTTTTTACTTTTCCCAAATATACCACCCTATTGCCTTCCCCCACCATGATGTCATTTTATGTTCTAGGGAGAAAAAAGAGCAGCAGTTAGCTCAGCATGCAAATATAGACAACTTGCTAAGCCACACAGCTCTGTCTCCTCGCTCTGCCCCTCTGCCCAGGCCCTGTTCTCACTTCCCTTCTACCCCAGGGACTTTCCTCCCACGGATTCTCAGCCAGACTGAAAGAAGGAAGGAAGAAGTGGGGAAGCATCTGTTTTCACCCCCATCTTCAACCTAAAGGGTCTGGCCTCAACTCTGGCTCTGGAAAGAGGTCTGAGCCCCATCAGTGTGTGGACCACATCTGGGACTGCCCTAGACTCCCCTCTATTTCATCCTGGTGGTCGAGACCCCTCAGGAAGTTACAAGTGAATCCTCCTGTCTAGAGTCTACACTGCCCCTAGAAGAGGCTCAGGCTCCTGCTGCTTTGTTTCACAGTCCTTCTCTTTGCTTCACCCTTTCCCCTAGCGTGCCTTGTCACTGTCCCTTTAATGATGACACCCTCATAATTTGCCTTTGTATGTATTTCCTCTGTTCTGTGTGATAGGACCAAAGCTATTTCATTGACCCATCTTTGAGACTCGGAGAAACAAAATGACTTATCTACATTAATGGAAGTTCCAGATCTTCCAAAAGCAGCAGGGGACTTGGGCTTCATGGTACCTTTACTCCTTTCTCCAGCTGGTTATGCTTCTGAGCCTCGCTGGTGTTCTTGCCTATCTTACAGGGTTCTTCTGAGACTTAGAAATAGTCCATCTTTAAGGACTGGCACAGATGAGGGCTTAAACATGGGAGCTATTGTTTAGTCCAGGCCTTCCACTGACCTATGCTGAACTTGTAAGTTCTGTGGTTAATTGTATTGGCCCAGTACCCACACTATGTATTAAACAGTTTTTAAATGGGTATAAGTTGGATGAAAACATGGTTTCCACTCTACATTTTTGCCACTTTCTTCAGGAACACTTCTTGGATTTGTCTGTGGAGGTTGAAAACTTTCCTAACCTCAGGTCTCATTCTTTCATGCTCAGAAATCCTCTAAGTCTTCCAACAACACTTATACCTGATCCATGAAAACTGTTAGTTACGGGCTTGTTCAGTTGCTTGGTTCCCTCATCCCCTCATCTTCATTCCTAACTTTTTTATAGGCACCCCAACCTGGGCTGTGCTGGAGAGAATGTGAATCCTTCCTGCCACGAACTCTGGCAGGCCCAGGTCTGGGTGACCCCCGGTGTACAAAACTCAACATCTCTCCATTCCTGTGCCTACCACTTGAGTCCATGTTCTCCCAACTTCATCCCAATTATTATAACAGTCTTGGATTATAAGAGTTGGGCTCTCTGCCTCTAGTATCTCTGTCATCTCCCCTCCCTGGATCCATCCTGCTCATCACTGCCAGGTTAAATTTTGCCCTTCCCCCCCAGCTCACAGGATTAAATTGAAACACCTGTACAGTCTTGGTCCATCCATGTCACAGCCATGTCACACTCCATGTCACAGCCACCACTTAAGCTTCTCTTTTTGTCTTTCTGTTCTCCTCTGTGTCTCCAAAATGACATACACATTCTTCTGGTGCTTTTGATGTTTTCATTGGCTGAAATAGCCCCTCCCCAACTCCTTTGACCCTAATCAAATCCCATTTTTTATTTAAGACCTAAAAAACTATTCACTTCCTTTATGAAGCCATCAAAGACCACTCTGATCTGTCTCTTCTGAGTCTATTCTATTCATTTAGTCCAGGGGTAGTCAACCTTTTAATACCTACCGCCCACTTTTGTATCTCTGTTAGTAGTAAGATTTTCTAACCGCCCACCAGTTCCACAGTAATGGTGATTTATAAAGCAGGGAAGTAACTTTACTTTATAAAATTGATAAAGCAGAGTTACAGCAAGTTAAAGCATATAATAATAATTACTTACCAAGTAATTATTATGTCGGATTTTTGCTAAGTTTGGCAGAATAAATCTTTATAAAACAACTTACTATAGTTAAATCTATCTTTTTATTTATACTTTGGTTGCTCTGCTACCTCCCACCATGAAAGTTGGAACGCTCACTAGTGGGTTGATTACCACTGATTTAGTTCTTTTTTTACCCAACAGTTATGCATTTATGAAGGACTTATTTATTTATTTATTCATTTGTGAGAGAATGAGAGACAAAAAGGGAGAGAGATGAGAAGCATCAACTTTAGTTGTTCATTGAGTGTTTCTCATATTTGCCTTGACTGGAGGGATCAAGCTGAGCCAGTGACCCCTTGCTCAAGCCAGTGGCCTTAGGCTCAAACCAGTGACCTTGGGCTTCAAACCAGTGACCATGGTATCATGTCTATGAGCCCGCACTCAAGCCAACAACCTCAGGGTTTCGAACCTGGGACCTCAGTGTCCCAGATCAACACTCTATCCACTGCACCCCACCTGTCAGGCGGGACTACTTTTTGTGTGCTAGGCCCTGTGAACACAGAGAAAAGGCCTGGTTCCTGCCTTTAAGCGGCATGCAGTCTAGTGAGGCAGACAGACATGTAAAGAAGAGCTAGGATAGAATGTGAGGTCTAGAATAAAGGTGTAGAGAGAAGGTGCAGTGTGAACCCAGAGGAGGGAACTGTGGAAGAGGCCACTTCTGGAAAGGCTTCATCGCCGACCACATGGTGGCACAGTAGACAGAGCATCAACCTGGGATGCTGAGGACCCAGGTTCGAAACCCCAAGGTCACCATGTTGAGCACAGGATCACCAGATTGAGTGTTGGATCATAGACATGACACCATGGTCACTGGTTTATAGCCCAAGTCGCTGGCTTGAGCAAGCAGTCACTGGCTCAGCTGGAGCCTCTCAATCAAGGCACATATGAGAAAGCAATCAATGAACATCTAAGGTGCCACATCTGTGAATTGACACTTCTCACCTCTCTCCCATCCTATCTGTCTGTCTGTCTCTCTCGCTCGCTAAAAAAATAAAATAAATAAAAAGACCTCAGCGCTCAGTCTTGCTGTTAAAATAAGAGCTACAGGGAGGGTGCTATCAAGCAACACATAATCACTTAATTACATATTGCTTTGTATTTTTCTTCAGTTGTTTAGTTTACTTGTTTTGATTTCCCAGTGAGGCTAATCAGCTCAAGAGTGGAGACAGACCTGGCACTCTCTGTTCTCCAAGATCCTAACAGCAGTGCTGGACAAACACCATGTGTTCAGAAAAGGCTTGTTGACTTGCAGCAGCTCCTCTGTGATAATTGCCTGAAGAGACCCCTCCCCCAGGAAGTCTCCCCTCCATTACAGCCCCTAACAAGGCACTCACACTTAATCTACCCACTCTGGCTGGCTTCCTCTTGCCATAGGGGTGAGACCTCACCAGCAGACACTTACTCAGCTGCCCCAGATCCTTTATTGTGGCCTCTCATTTGACCCAAATACATTAACAAGAGACTGCTGGGATACATCCCCAAACATAGTGCCCTCCCTTCCTCCTGGCCAGGGAGAGTACAGTCACAGGGATATAGGATTTGAGAGAATGGGGAAGAGTGGACACAGGAAGAGGGAACAGAAGAGAGATGGGGTCCCAGAGATACGGCAAGAGGAATATCACAAGAAAGCATCTTAGGGAGTAATGGAAGAAACAAATAATAGATACAGGGACATTGTGGGACTGGAAACAGAAGTCAGATGAGATAACTGGGCTGTCGTGTGGGGAAACGTAGTTCCTTTCCTCATCAGGTGAAGGGGACTGGGGTCTCAGCACTCAGCATATAAACCCCAAGGGGCTCTATGACAGAAAATAACCTAGTGTCCCTGGAGGAGCTCACAGAAAGCAGGAAGGAGCCAGAGGAGAGCAGGTGGCGTAGGGAGATGGTTGTCATAGCAACTAATCATCATCATCGTCGTCGTCATCGTCGTCATCGTCATCATCCTCTGTGTTGATCTCACCCTCCAGCACATCCTCCAGCCAGTCCTCCAGCTCCTCAGCAGAGGGCAGGTCTTCCTCATCATCCATCTCCATCCATATGCTGTCAGCCTAAGACATGGCACCAAGGAGCTAAGCCTGACTTAAGTCTTTGGACCTCTCCTACCACTCAGTGGACCTTGTACATCCCTTCTTACATCCTCTGTCCCCTCCCTTCACCTGTCAGTGGCCAGGAAAGAAGATCTGGGTTAGAACAGTGACAGTAGGAGTAGAGAGAACAGGTGAATGAACAAATAGGCTTTCTCCCTTCAATCTTTTTGCCATGCTGTTGTCAGGGTGAGCTTCCTAAAACGGACCCTCTCTAGTGTGCACCTGATGCAAAACCACTGGTGGCTCTTCATGGACTAAAGAATACAGCCAGAAGTTCTTCAGCATTCAAGGCTTTTTATAACTTGCTTTTCCTATGACTGTCCTCCGAGATCTCTAGACTCTCAAGCCATGAAAAACTGTTTGCCCTTTTCTGATCCTAATACTCATTTTCCTAATTTTGACCTTTTGCACTAACTTTTCCATTAGTTTGGAAATGACTTCTCATAATTTTCACTGTAGAACTTCTCTATATTTTATCATCTCCACTTGAATGTCATTCCTTTTAAACTCTTCTCTGATTCTCTCAAGCAGAAATCAGTCTGATTTCTGTGTCTTCCTAGCATTTTATTTATATCTTTATTAAAGTGTTTATCAGATCTGGCTTGGTAGTTAATGGAATGACTGTCTCCCTAATTAGATTGAGAATTATACAAAAGCAGAGACTGTGGCTTATCTAATTCAACTCAACAAACATTTTTAAAGCACCTGTCATGTGTGAATGAGATTTCTGCCCTCAAAAAGCTTCAAGTCTACTGGAAGAGACACACACGGTACATAAATAGCTATATGAAAGTCATGTTCTCAATGCCAAATGGGCTTTGAGAGTTCTAAGTTAAAATGAATCCAAGTGGTAGATCTGGAAAGACTACATGGAGAAGAGAATATTTCAACTGGGGCTTGAAGGATGAGCAGCCAATTCTAACAGGTGGAGACGGCCATGTAGCTCTCCCTCTATCCAGCCATTAGACTGGGCGTGTCTGATTCTTCTGGGAAGAACTCAACTCCTCCTTAGCAGAACCGAGGAGGGCCAGCTATTCTGAGAAGCAGAGTTGGGGGTGAAATGAGGGTGAGGGAAGGAAACTTACATCAGTAACGTTGACGACTCCTATTTGTGGGGCCGACAAGTCGATATCAAATGTCTTCTCCCAGTAAGGAACCAGCTGTGGAGAGATCACATGGGGCAATGTAATGGAGTTGAGGAACACCTCAGTCCAGGAGGGTGAGAGGGTCGGCACTGGGATAGAGGTAGGACACTAAGAACCTATAGCCGATGGGGGATGGGTCCACCTACAGGACAGGACCTGAAGGAATAGGTAGAGCTAAGCAGTTAAAGGGTAGAAATCCCGAAAGGAAAGTATCAAGTGGAACAACTAGGGACATTGACTCCTCCTTTCTGAGAAAAATCAGATAGGAAACCCCTGTCCTGATTCTGGATCTGCTGCTGAGTGACCCTCTGACTTTGGGCAAGTCACTTCTCCCGGGTCCTCAGTACTACTCTAAACTAAGGTAGTAATACCTGGTAATTGCCAATTTCCTCACAGTTCAGTTTATTCATTCACATAGTCTTTTAACAATGAGTGCTGGGTGTTGGGGATTGAGCTGGGACAAAGCCGTCCCCTGAGACAGGGAAACTCTGTGCTTCGATTCTGTGATTGTAAACACGTACACCCATGTGCAGTGTTAATATGTCCATCTCCACCCCAAAACTCTGGTTTTCTCTAGAAGGAGTCAACCCTGGGCATACGATTTCCTGCCCAGCTTCTGCTTTGGGAGTCATGTGGGTGATGTCCCATGTAGTTCACTTCCAATCCTGCTCCCTTTTCTCAGGCTCTCTCCATGCCCTCAGTGTCCTGGAGCATGAAGTAGGCCTATTCTCCCAGGACCCCCAGCGAGGAGATGGGGTAAGAACTCTGAAACAAGCTCCCCTTTGAAAGTGCCCCAGTCTAGGTCCTGCCGTAGGACAGCTGAGCCTGAGCAGTGCCTCTTACCAGGGGGAAGTCATCAGGATCAATCCAGATGATGCTAAGATCAGGGTTTTCAGTGTTATCTTGGGCCACAGCCTTGAGAGTCTCTAAGAACTCATAGCCATCTTAGAGGGAACATAAGGAGAAGTATGAGGTGGGGTAGAGTAGGGGACACAGAGAACACAGAGTCCAGCTCTCTTTCCTCACCTCCCACAACTCCACGTCTAGTCCCAGGCCACTTGCACTCTGAGAAATACCTCCCAAGTGAAGCTTATACTCTAACAAACAGCCCTGCCTCCCCCTTTCACCAATCTGTGTCCACTCTGCCCTATCCAGTCCAGCGTTCCTCCCTCACCAGGATCAGCTTCCTCAGCAAAGGCCACAATATGGATTCCATCCAGATCGTCCTCCTGTTGTGGGGCAAGGAGGAGGGCCTTAGCTATACTCACTGAAGTCAGAGACCCCAGAACAGACCCTAGATCTTCTTTGAACTTGACTTTTATGAAAATTCAGCTTCTGGATCAGGTATATTATTGTAGTGGTGACAGTGTCCCATTCAGCTCCAGGGCCCCATCTGGTAAACCCTTCAGCCCCAGAACTTGTGGCTCCTCCCTTGTCATCTTCATCAACTTCTATGTGATACATTCTCCAGAACACCCCCCCCCCCCCGCCTTTGCTAGTGCATTGTATTTCCTACAAGCAAGGTAGGAGGAACAGCAGGGTGGGATGTTACTAGGACTTGACTCTGCAGCCACCTCTGCTCCCCCAGGGCCTGGCCTTGTCTAGGGGTACTCACCCATGTCTCATACATACTCTCAGGCTTCAGTTTCCTCAGGGTCGATCTAGAACAGACAGAGAGTCACTCCTCAGTGAGTGAGAAGGCCGCCTTCCCCAGAGGGTCCCCATAGCAGAAGCTGCCCCGGGTCATGCCTAGGAAATGGACACCTTATAATCCGGAACAAAGTCATTTGGCAAAGTCTAAGCTCTGGGCATCAGGACCAGATCATCGTATGGTTTAAACAGGTGGGAGAATGGAGGATGGGCAAGGAAACTGCAAAAGAGGCTTTTGGGGAAAGGTAAGACCTGGACATCTGAGTATTCCTTTGTTCATTATTCACTAATTCATGCATTCATTCATCCATTCATTCACTCATTTATTCAATAAGATTTGGTGCTGAGATGTTCTAAGCCCTGTGCTAGGTGCTGTGTAGATAGAGATAAATAAGCAAATACATTTCTGCCCTGATGAAGAGGATCATAATCTAGAGCAGTGGTAGTCAACCTGGTCCCTACCGCCCACTAGTAAGCATTCCAGCTTTCATGGTGGGCGGTAGTGGAGCAACCAAAGCATAAATAAAAAGATAGATTTAACAATAGTAAGTTGTTTTATAAAGATTTATTCTGCCAAATTTAGCAAAAATCTGACATAAAGTACTTGGTAAGTAATTATTATATGCTTTAACTTGCTGCTGTAGCTCTGCTTTATAAATTTTATAAAGTAAAGTTACTTCCCTACTTTATAAATCATCATTACTGAGGAACTGGTGGGTGGTTAGAAAATATTACTACTAACAGAGATACAATAGTGGGTGATAGGTATAAAAAGGTTGACTGCCTCTGATCTAGAGGAAGAGTGAGAGTGTGGTTAACACTGATGAGAGTATTTCCAGCTGTGAAGTACTGTGAAGGAAGAGAACTCCATGTGAATTTATGGCAGGTTTTCTCAACCTCAGCACCATTGACATTTGGGGCAGGTAATCCTTTGTTGTGGAGGCTGTTCTGTACACTATAGGATGTTTAACAACATCCCTGGCCTCTGCCCGCTAAATACCAGCAGTACTCTCCCCAATCAAAAATCTCCTCAGACATTATCAAATATCTCCTGGAGGGCAAAAATTTCCCCCTACCTCACTCATCCTGTCACCCCATTGAGAATCATGGAGTAGGGTAATGTCTGAGAAAGATCATAGGCCATATCTGGGTTGGAATCCAGTCTGACACTTACTGCCTATGGAACCTCTTTATTTGATGTTATTTAAAGGATTAATTATAATAATATAGAAAGCACACTTCAGTTTCTAGCAGACCATGTGCACTCTACACTCATTACCACCCACAGTACATATTTATGGAGGAAATTCTACGTGTAAGGGTTCAGGGCTGGTTAGCCTGCAAAGTAGTGTGGAAAAGGGTCAGCGTATCATGACCTGGCACCCAGAAGTGGGTTATCTAAAAGTGAGAGCAGCCTCCTGATTGGCTAAGTTTCCTCCAGCCCCCGTCACAGATAGGTGTTTGAGCCCTGCTCACAGGTTTGGCCCTGCCCCTACCTCTTATGCTCTTCCACAAAGTTGACAATCTCTTCTTTGCTGTTGGGCTTGTCCGGGATGGTCACAGGCTCTTCCATGAAGGCTTCATAGAAATCAATCTCATTCATCTTCAGGGTCAGCTTCTTTGCCACCTGTGGGGGTTGGGGTGGGGTAGGGGATGCAGGTCATGGTGAGAAGCAGTATTATGGGGGAGCCAGTAGGACAGAGTGAGATAACATCACTGCCACTGTGACACTGGACAAGTGTCTTTACTTTCCTGGGCTTTGGTTGGGCATGAGAGGAGTGGGTTAGATAATCTAAAATCTTTGGGTTGGGAAGGCCTGAGGTGAAGGTGGGAAGGATGGTGCGTGGGGAGAGAACAGGTTCCCATAGGTTCTGGCAGAGGGGTTGGAGAGCTGCTGAGGAGGCTGAGAGAAACCCAGTTATGCTCTGGGGTGGAGAACCTTGCTGTCGAAGGTGGCGAAGAAGGGGATGTACGGGTGGAACTCCTCCGCCGCGTCCTCGTAGACCCTGTAGTCTGAAGGGGGACACAGAGTCAGTCTCTGGGAGAGCAGGGTGTGCTAGGGAGTCCTCTCCTCTCCCTCCCTAGTTCTTCTTTGGCAGGTGGGGTTTATTCTGAGACCCACCCCTCTAGTCCTCTGAGAGTGACTAGTACATGTGGTGGGGGGAGGTGGAACGCTGGAAAGAGGAACCCCTGGAGTGCAGAGATTAGAGCAGTTAATGGAGATGACTGTGGCAAGAAGAGTCAGGAGATAGACAGACCATGACGTGGGCTAAGAGGGGGATCCAGGAAGGAGAACCGTGGAGTCTGAGGGTTACCCACGCTCTGAGTCTTTGCTCTTGAAGTAGCCAATGAGTTTGATCTCATCCTCGATGTTCTCAAATGCCTGCAGCTCTCGTTCACCCTCAATCAATTCCACAGGGTCCTCTAGGACCTGGAAGATCAGGGACATGGAAGAGAGTGAATTTCTGTCTTCACTGGTAGAAGCAGGGAGAAGGATGAAGGAGATGGGGCTGGGGAACAGGAGAAAGGGCCTCGCTGGGGTGTGTGTGTGTGTGTGTGTGTGTGTGTGTGTGTGTAAGGTTGGGGTTGGTCAGGGATGGGCATAAAGTCTTAAAGCAAGTCCATTAGGTCCAAGGTAATGAACTCTCACATCAAGCAGGAACTCCACTAGGGTGTCAGCAGAAAGCTCGCCATCATATTCAATGACTTCATCTCCCTTGAACACATAGATGCTGTCCTCTTCAGTTAGTCCTAGGGAGTGGGCCAGAGGTAAGCCATGATCCTAACATTCCCACATCCAGGGCCACAGTCCATTCCATAATCCCACCAGACCCCACATCTCCCTTTACTTCCCCAGCTCTTGCTCACCTCCACTGCCCCTTCGTCCTATACTCCTGGTGTCTATCCCCTGGATTTAGCCAGGGAAGCTACCCTGGACCCAAGGGGCTCTCCAGGGAGAATGTGGGATCAGGTGGAGGTGTTGGGGAGTATGTAGAAAGATATAGACTCTAGCAAGATTTCTCTTTCTCTGTTTGCCATACTGGAGGGAGATACTCATGTTACCTCCTCTGAGGACTCCAGTGGCCAGTTGCCAATTCAGCCTTTTAACTTTCTGCTGTTACTGACCAGATGACATCATCACAGACTACCCCTCCCCACCTACATCTGATGTCCAGTCTCAGGCATGTGTTGCCCCCTGGTGGCCAGTGCTGTAATACCTAGCCACTGCTCTGGATGGGGAGGAGTGCAAAGAGGAGTTTGCTGAGGCCTCTCCAGTACCACCTGAGTTCCCAGATTACCTTTCTTCTAGCATCTAGCCCTGTTTTTTAGTTATCTAAAAAAAATATGAATAAGGTCATGTCCACCTCTTTCTGGGATTTGAGCATGGGTCTCCATAAAGAGTAAAAGAGAGGCCAGAACCCTTAGCTATATAACCCTTCCAATTTCAGCATTTTCTCTCCCTTTCAGAACAGGCCTGGTGGAGTTCTTACCCTATACAAGGGCTGCCCGTCCAGTTTAACACGCCAACCTCCCCTCCTTGTGCTCCCGCCCTGCCCTTACCTAGTTTCTTGGCTACAGCTGCATCCTTCTCAGAGTCCACCATCCCGAAGCCAACACCCTTGTCTTCTAGGACTTGGGCTGCTAACTGCAGGGAGGGTTAGGGTAAAGTCAGCTCGTAATTCTTAGTAACCCTTAACCCCCATCTTGCTCCCAAGTTGGGTCATTTGGAATGCAGGGAATTGAAGAGTTGATCTTGACGCTGTGCAAGGACCCACCCAGAATTATCTCCACTTTCCCTACAAGCCCACCCGTTAGTTCTCTAGCTCAGTTTTAATTTCTGAATGTTTATTGCTTGTTTGCAATGTGCTTATTATGTTGAACTTTGAAGCACTATACCTGATACTCCTGTTTCCCCAGGAACACTGGGGATGCTGGCTTTAATGAAAGTGAGGCCCTTCCCTTGCTCAGGGCTGAACCCATGCACTCCACGTCATCAAAGGCCATGCCCACCATGGAGTGATGTCCCTGGGGTTCTCACAAGTGACCCACAATGGGAAGAATTTTGGAGAGTAGGAGGGTAGTGGGTGGGGGGGTTCTGGTCACATTGCTGGTTAGTGGGGAATTCCTGAAAGCTTAGAGTAGAGGTCACTGTGGCCAGCATTCATTACCCTCAAAGCGGCAGAGACAGAGACTAGAGGTGAAATGGGCCGGGTTCTCCTCAATCAGATAAACTTTCCCCGTTCCCCTCTACCTCAGCTTGTCCTGATGCCGTGGACAGTCACTACTCAGGTCCCTACCCCTCAGCCTGCCAGCTGGGCTCTCAACCCCGACGTACTCTACCTTGGGCATGGTTTGCAGCTTAACCCCACCTAACACACACTCGGCTCCTGGAGGCTCAGGAGGATGAGAAAGGAGGCAGTTGGCGGGTGGATGGCCACGGATGCTGAGCACTCGGGATAAAAATACTCAGCTCATTAATCAGATGGTGGGTTCCAGCACCTGGCAGGGGCACAGAGAAATGAGAGCCTGCGGTCCTGCTGTCTCGCCCTGAAATCCTCCAAGCTCTGGGTGAGCTGGGGCCTATCTGTACTGCCATGATGGAGAAGGGGCTGCTGAAGCTTGGACAAGGAGCCGCTAACACATGCCAGCTCCTGGAGGGGCGTGTGTGACTACATCACCCTGTCATCCCCAAATACAGGGTTTCTTTTGTTTGTTTATTTTGGTCATAATAGCCCCTCTTGTCTTTGGGCCTGAAGTCATCTTGGGAGTAAGGAGAATCTTCCCACAAAGAGAAGTTGGGGAAGTCTCATCGAGCCACAGAAATTTCCTGATCAGAATATCCAGCTTGATCCCATCCATAGGGGCAGACGGAGAGTTCGGGAGGGAAGAACAGGGAGGGACTGAGACATGTGGGAGGCACAGGGGTCTCTAGTCAGCCTTCAGCCGTGAAATAAAGGGCATGCAAGTAGGCTGTTAATAACATTTAAATTTATCCTCAGTTTAGGTCTCTTTGGGGTGCTGTTCCTGTAGTGTATGAGGGGGGCAGTTCCTGGTTGGGAATGTAGATGAGGGTGCAGTACACTACACTGTAGTTCTCCCCCTTCTGAGGAACCTTTTTTCTTTTGTACCCCCTCCTTCCAAGGACACCCCAGTCCTAGCCAAAACTAGTACTACCAGCCTCCTATAGCATGGAGGAGACATTGGTCACAGTCCCCTTTCTCCTGAAGTTGCCCGACTACAGTGGTACTTCTGGGTCCCTAAGTCTCTGTTTCTCATTTGGCTGAGACCATATGCCATTTGAGTTCTGTTGGTCAAGACAGGGGTCCTGCCACACTGTCCCTGGCCCCAGATCATCCCACCCTCAAGGCCTATGTGGGGTTGTAGGACGGGGGAGTTCCAGAGAGGGGCTGGATTTTCTCGGCAGACCCCAGCACTCACCTCCAGGATCAGCTCCTCCATCTCAAATTGTCTTTGTGAGGCCTTGTCGTCCTCCGGGGGCTCATGGTAGAGCAGTGCCAGCACCTCATACTTCTTGAACACGTTCTTGTAGTTCTTTGCGTTGACATTGACCACTCGGTCCACGCCATCATACTCGGGGAAGTCCAGCCCATCCTCCCCCTGCACCCCTGACTCAGGTGATCCTAGCACCAGCAGTAACAGCAGTGACAGCCGCAGGCCCAGCATAGCTCTGGCCCCCGTCCTGTCTGCAGAGCGCATGGAGGCAGTGAGATCTGGGTTGTCTCTCCTGGTCCAGAAAAGGTTCGCTGGGGTAGGGAGGAACCCCTGGGTGCTGAATCCTGAGCTGGGGGCTTACAGTGGGGGTGGGGTGGGGAACGGCCTAAGGAAGTGGACAGAGGACACTGCTGGGTCCTGGAGACACTGTCAACAGAGCCAAGAGAAAAAGGGTCAGGAGGAGGAATAGGAGCAGGGGGCGGGGAGGGAACCCGAGCTGCCCCTGAGATTGGCACCTCTCGGCCCCACCTGGTCTTGTCTAAATATGTTTCCAAAATTGGCAGGAGAGATGGGTAACCTTCTGAGGCCAGGACAGCTCCATGAGACTGGACCCTCCCACCTCCTGCACCTCTCCCCAGTCTCCCAGAGCTTTCTCCCCCTCCCCTCCCCACCATGTCCAAGGCTCCTCAGCCTCTGTCCCCACACTAGCCTAAGGACTCATCACCATATTAAGAAAGGAAAAAGCCAGAGCTAAAAATAAGACCAGATGAGTTGGAGGTAAATGAAACTAGGGTTGGTGCAGGGGGGACTTAGGGTAATTAGGAGAACTGAAGGCAAGGGGACTCAGAGAGAAGGAAACAGGGGTGTCAGAAGTTAAATTCATGATACAGGAGAGAAGGAACAAGTGCTGTATTAAATCTAAGTCCTAAAGCCTGGAATCCCCTCCAGGTGAAGTCTGTTTCTTTAATCCAGTAGAGAAGAGGGATCAATAAAAATGCACCCCCCACAACACTTCCCTTTAAAGAGCCAGGACCAAGGATGAGGTCACTCTCTGAATAAAAGATGGAGCCGTGTCCAGGACTGGAGACCTGGCTCAGCTCCAGCTGGTTTCCTTTGCTTCCCTCAACACTCCTAATTTGGGAAGGCATGAGGCGGCCAGGCGTGGGGAGGGGAGTGCTGGCCATGTTTGTTCTGTAGAGATGTGCATTTGGGGTTCCTCTTCCCATGAGGAAGGGGAAAGGGGAAAGTTTTTGGCTGCTGCCTCCTGTTGTGCTCTCAACTCTGATCCTGTGGGACTCCATTTTCTGGGCACAGTGGAGCAGGAGGGTCCCCAGGCTGAACGATTCCAAGGAAAGCGGTGAATAGCAGTTATTCTCATGTCTTTGATGAGGAGGATCAGGTGTAAACACTAAGGGAAGATTTAACACTGGGAAATCATGAAGAGATGGGCTGTGCGCCCTGCGCGAAGGATGTAGATGAATTTTCCACACCTGAGAGACAACCAGAGTTGGAGGGGAGGAGCTCTAACTTTCTGGAGCCGTTTGGAGGTGAGGGCCAAGTGGAGGAGTTTAGCTCTGAGTCCCTAGAAAGCACGGACCCTCTTCATGGCCCTCCAGGCCCCTTACCATTTACAGGTAAAACGAGGCATGAGGGAGACCATGGAGGGGCTAGGTCAGAGTCAGAAACCCCCAACCCCACCCTGAGATACTTTTGATTTTGAAGTGACAGTGTTTATTTTGCACCCAGTAAGTGGCATGAAATTCTGTTAGAGAAGTAACTTTCCCATACTTCCCCGGGGCAGATCTTGCTGGTTAAGGCAGGCAGGCCGCAGAAAATCTCAGGATCGTGGCAGGGATGGGTCCAAGAGGAACAGCTGTCACTGGAGCAGGAGAGTTCAGAGCTAGGCTAGGCAGGGCACACTGGAGCTGAAGAGACCTCAGAATTCATCTCCTAGTCTCACAGGAGAGTGACTAATGTGGGGCACACAGCCCCACAACCAGAGCAGACAGTGAGACAGGTGGGCAGACCCATCCAAAAGTAGATGACCTAGATGACGTTCAGCCCTGATTTCTCACTTCTGCTGTATGCTGGGGGCGGGGAAACATTCGGACAGAGACGTTGGAACATTAGACTTGTCCATGATGAATCTGACCTTCTGTACCCCCCAGAGTGTGAAATGGGAATAAATGGTGGCTTACGCCTGCTCCATTTCCTCATCTTCTCCTGCAGCGACCAGACTTTTCATCCCATCCCGCCCCCTCTCTGCCCTTGGCTCTTCAGTTCCACCGTCTGCTTTCCAGTAGCTGGAGCCCGCCATTCTTTGCTCTTGGATGCTTTGCTCTCCACTCGTTTCTCAGTTCTTTCCCTCTGGGCCCTTGCTTTCACGCCCGTGGACTCAGCAGGCTCAGCTACTGGTATCAAATGACCCTGAGTTGGGGCCTCTGTATTTTTAACCCACCAGACACTCGAAGCCCTTGCTCCTGAAACCTGAGGAGCTGGCCCCTCCATCCCTCACTCACACACACCCTGGCCCCTCCATCTTCCAGGGTCTGGTTTGGTGGTGTCAGCAGCTGGGGAAAGGACCCCAGACTGATACAGCTCTGTCCCTCAGAGAGACCTTGTGTTGGAGGAGAAAGGGGAGCATGGGTGGGGAGACCTGAGGAGGGAAGGAGGTAGGGGAAGAGTGGCTGACTACACCTTACAGTGCCCTTCTCTTTGCTAGCCCATGCCTCCAATCTCAACCCATTCACGGTCTTTCATCACTATCCTATTCTTTGTTCATTATATTATTTTGTATGTTTTTGCCTAATCCTCATTGTAAGACTACTCTGAAAAGTGGTGAAGGGCACAAGTTCTGGACTCAGAAAGACCTTGGTTTCCTCATCTATAAAACAGAGCGTGGTGGTAAGACTATATTGGTTGTATGAATTAATGAGCGAGGGAAGGCCTTTGTCTCACTGCAGGGATAGTATGCAGTCACTTTTACTTTGTTTTTGGTGACAGTCTATGATTTCCCCCAGCTTTCCTTAGCATTTCTCTCTCACTCTGTACTGTATGCTTTGGGGCACAGCTGATCCTTGCCTCTAAAAGAAACCTGAAAAAGAACTGACCTACAGGGCAAAGTGGACCAACTCACAGAACAAAGTCAGTGAATGGGTCAAGGGGAAAGGAAGAGCCGGGCAGGAGAGAAAGGCACCCTGGGAACTCCTAACCTACCAGAGATGCAGTGAATTTGCGGGCCCAGGTTCAGAGACCAGGTGTTTGGAAAGGGCCCTCACCCCTTGTGGAGCCCGGGCATGAGGGGCATGGTGCTTTCCCTGAAGTACAGGCTGCAGGGATCCAGAAAGTGTTTTAGCCTCTATTTCCAGGCAACAGCGGGGAGAAGGGGCTGAGGGGTGGGAAGGTGTTGAGATGACCTGACCACAACAGCAGGCAGATTACCAGTGCCTTCCTCAGAGGAGGGACTGAGACCCCATATTCACCACTCACCACGTGACCCTTACCAAGTCATTTAACCCCTCTCTGGACCTCAGGTTCTTCACTGATGCAATAAGGGCGCTTCTAGCACTAAAACTTTGATTCTATAAGCCGAGCTGAGGAACTGAAGTGAGGGCTGGATGAGCCCACCTGCCAGCACTGGATGTAGGTGCTGTCGTCTTCTCTGTAGGGTGCGGCTCTGCTGCTCTTTTCTCCCCCTCTTCCATTTCTAGTTCCAGCTTGACTTGTCCTGTCCTTGCTCTCCATTGGGGTAGAGAGTGACTCTAAGATTGGGATAGCCCACAAGGGACAACAATGCTTGATTCTGATCACCTCCTAGACTCGACTGTGGTCGTTAGCTTTCTAGGTCCGTGAAGACCTAGAACAAGAGTGTCACAGTAATCTCCACTCTCCCAATATCAGGCAACACATCCAGCCTGGTGAGAGATGTTGCAAACATTTACTCTCTAGATTGGCTGCTGACTCAACAGGACAAGACCCCTCCCTGCTGGGCTCCAGTTAGACACAGACTGGGCTTCATTACCATCAACACACTCCATCTTCTAGACACGGTACGCTTAGTTTAGCCTCAGGATTATCTGTCTCTCTCATCCAAGGTGATTCACTTCAACATCTCTTTGTCCCAACTCAGATGTAGTGCCAACTCATAATTCCTAATCCCCCAACAGGCCCTCGGGATACCCTCATGTCATGTGAAGCTCTTCCTGTGCTGAGTCTAGTAGTAGGTCTCTCTCTCCAACCAGCCTGTAGAAGAGAAGAGACTGGAGTGAACTGGGGAAGGCAATAGGGAGGTGGCAAGGGCAGATAAGCAGAACAGTGAGCCAGGACCAGGTGAAAGGCCTGAGGGGGGAACACAAGGCATTGAGGAATAGAATGAGTAAGGTGGTGGAATCAAGGACTGAAGGACCAGGGTCCATGCACGGCCCAGACTGTGATGGGGGAAGACAGGCAATGGGCCTGGAGGAACCAGGTCCGATGGCAGAGCTGGTTAGGAGGCTGGTGACCACTCAGAGCAGGGTGCAGGGAGCCTCACCGCCAGGATAGCGACGAATGGTGAGTTTTCTCATTTCATCATAGATAAAGATCAGAAGGCTGTAGGGAGTGGCACAGAGCCACCAAAATATCCTGTTGAGAATAAGAGTTGGTCAGTGTGGCTGGAGACAGGGGCCAGAGAAGGGCAGATGGAGAGAACAGCGTGAGGGCATTGAGGATAAAGTTGATCCCCAACTCTGAAGAGGTCAGAGCCTGGGGGTGAGGGAGGTGAAAGATAAGTGCCTCCGAGAGGTACGTGCAGTGTTCACAGCGATGATCTGCCAGCTCTGTGGCGTTCCCAGGGAGGCCTTCTTTGCTTTCCGGGGACTCAAGGCTTTGTATCCACCAAAGGGAGGTTGTCTAAGCAAGAGAGGTCTGTCTGTCTGAGACTAGACACGTGGGAATGTTTTTCAAGGGAATACACACACTCTGCCATGTTGCAGTGATGAGGAAACTTTTTTCTTTCTGAAGATCTTTTACAATTAGAGACCAGGCAGAAGGACTCTGTGGGAGTTGAATCAGAACCACATTTGTTCTCTTGCATAACAGACATGGCCTAGACCAGTGCTGTCTGAATAAAATGCCTTATGAGCCATATGTGAAATTTAATATTTTCTAGTAGCCACATTAAAATTAGTAAAAAGAAATAATTAATTTTAACAATATATTTTACTTATACCAATATATCTAAAATATTATCATTTCAAAATGTAATCAGTATCAATGTTATTTTTTTTTCCCAGAGACAGAGAGTCAGAGAGAAGGATAGATAGGAACTGACAGACAAGAACAGAGAGAGAGATGAGAAGCATCAATCATCAGTTTTTTGTTGCGACATCTTAGTTGTTCATTGATTGATTTCTCATATGTGCCTTGACTGTGGGCCTTCAGTCAACCGAGTAACTCCTTGCTCAAGCCAGCAACCTTGGGTCCAAGCTGGCGAGTTTTTTGCTCAAGCCAGATGAGCCCGCGCTCAAGCTGGCAACATTGGGGTTTCAAATCTGGGTCCTCCGCATCCCAGTCCGAGGCTCTATCCACTGCGCCACCGCCTGGTCAGGCTATCAGTGTTATTAATGAGATAGTTCAGTCTTCTTTTCATCCTAAATCTTTGAAATCCAGTGAGTGTTTCACACTCCCCACATGTTGCAAAATGGTAACGTTTTATTTAATAGAAAAATATTTGACATTGCTTTAGTTTTTAACTCTATATTTACTAAAACTAAATAAAATTACAAATTTAATTTCCCCATATCGTTAACCTTATTTCAAGAGCTGAATAGTTTCATAAGGATAATTGATACCATATTGGACAGCACAAGCCTAGGCCAAGGTTCCTTACACACACACACACACACAAACACACAAATATAAACAGTTATAGATATACACTCATTTATTCATTCAACAACAATCATCATGTGTCTACTCTGTGTTTTTGTTAGGTCCTGGGGAAATAAAAATGATGACATATGGTCTTTAATCTCAAGGAGCTCAGGCATACAATGAAAAGAAGATAGAGAAACACACAAAATAAATAATCTCACCTGACCTGTGGTGACGCAGTGGATAAAATGTTGCCCTGGAACACTGAGGTCACCAGTTCAAAACCCTGGGCTTGCCTGGTCAAGGAACATATGGGAGTTGATGCATCCTGCTCCTCCCCCTTTCACTCTCTCTCTCTTTCTCTCTCTCCTCCCTCTCTCTCTCTAAAAACGAATAAATAAAATCTAAAAAAGAGTTATGATTAAAAAAATAATCTCAATATTAGGTGATGATTTTTATGGACAAGGTATGTACAGAGTGGGAGCACAGGTGATACTCAGCTGTATTTATCATTACTTATATATCAGCATTAATAGCAACAATAACAGAGGTACTTTTAATTAAGTGCCCAACATGACCCAACATCGGGCTTCGTACATTATATGCATATCTACATGTAATCCTCACAAAAATCTGCTTGGTTTGTATTACTGAGACTCTGCAGATGAAGTTGGGGCTCATAATGATTAAGAAATTGTCCAAGGCCCTGGCTGTGTAGCTCAGTTGTTAAACTGTTAGCCCGGTACGCCAAGGTTGTGGGTGTGATCCCTAGCCAGAGCACATATGGGAAGCAGCCAGTGAATGCACAGTTAAGCAAAACAACAAATGAATGCTTCCCCTTTCTCTCTCTCTTCCTCTCCCTGTCTCTCTAAAATTAAGCAATAAAAAAAAATCAACCAATGAATGCATAAATAAGTAAGACAGCAAATCAACGTTTCTCTCTTTCTCTGCCTCTCTCTCTCTCTCTCTCCTCCCTTTCTCTCTCTCTTTAAAATCAATTAAAATAAAAAAGTTATCCAAAGTCCCAGATGGTTACTAGACTTACTGTGGTGATCACTTAGTAAGGCATATAAATGTTGAGTCACTATGTTGTACACTTGAAACTAATATAATACTGTTTGCCAACTATAATTATAAAAGTAAAAATAAAAGAAATTCAAACCTGGGATTGTTAGTATCTAATGGCAACAACAATCTATTTTATTAAACATTAATTGAGCACCTACAGTATATAAAGCATCATGTAAAACACTGTAAGAGACAGAAAAGTGAGCAAAGTATGTAAATGCATAAAAAATAAGTTGGAAGAATACACACTAAGTCATTCACAGAGTTTACCTATGCAGGTGGGGAGTTGAGTGGGAGTGGAGTGGAATGGGAGTTTTGCTTTCTAAATAAAATTTTTTTCACAAGTGTATACTAATGTGAAAAACAAAAACAAAAACATGGAACTTGGCCCTGGCCGGTTGGTTCAGCAGTAGAGCGTCGGCCTGGCGTGCGGGGAACCCGGGTTCGATTCCCACCCAGGGCACATAGGAGAAGCGCCCATTTGCTTCTCCACCCCTGCCCCTCCTTCCTCTCTGTCTCTCTCTTCCCCTCCCACAGCCAAGGCTCCATTGGAGCAAAGATGGCTCGGGCGCTGGGGATGGCTCCTTGGCCGCTGCCCTAGGCGCTAGAGTGGCTCTGGTCGCGGCAGAGCGACGCCCCGGAGGGGCAGAACATCGCCCCCTGGTGGGCAGAGCAGAGTGTTGCCCCTGGTGGGCATGCCGGGTGGATCCCGGTCGGGCGCATGCGGGAGTCTGTCTGACTGTCTCTCCCCGTTTCCAGCTTCAGAAAAATACAAAAAAACCCCCCAAAAAACAAAAAAAACAAAACAAAAAAAACAAACCAAAAAAAAAACCCATGGAACTTGAACAAACAAAACAAGGTACCAAACAGTAAGACTTTTAGTATGCCCATTCACATAGATGCATATTAAAGCATATTTGCACAAGTACAATAGAATTAGCCATACATATTGGGCTAATTTTATGATTACTTTAGTTCTGAGCATATGTATTCTTGAACAGCTAACAACACATCATCATAAAAAAAAAATTGTGGTAAATTTGCAAATTTTACCATAGTGTGTTGTGATCACTTGGCAGTCTCTAATCCCTCCCTAAATAAGAAGCATTTGTTGGAGCACAGACAATTCTTCTTACACAACATACAGTACCCAGCTTATCCAGGTGGCCCCTGTATAGGTCTTTCCTGTTCAGGTACATATTCCCTGTGCCCTGAGGTCCCCCTATTTGCATTTCTTCCTTACTCACTTGAGAGGGTACATTCGCAAGGCCACGTCCATGCCTGGAGTGTAGGACAGAAAAGAAGCCAGTAATGTCTCCTCCAGGATGCCAATTATTACGATCTTGTTTCTGGGAAAAAAATTTCAGAGTATTTTGAAGATAGGGAGGGGGTTGGAGGGACGATGATGCAGCCCTGTGTGCAGGTTTGGGAGAACACGAGGGCCCTTGGGGGGTGCTCACTTCATGCCCTGCTGGAAGAGTGAGTTGCGACGGGTCTTGCAGATGATGAGATCGGCCCACTGCACGACCACGATGCTGACAAAGAAAGCTGTCTGGCAGGTGAACTCCACCACCTTTCGCTGCTCAAAAGTCTGTGGGTAGGGCGGGCAGTGTCAGACACACCTCAAAGGCTTCTTCCCTTTCCTGCCTTCCCAGACCCTCAGGCTGTGTTATGTCTTTAGACTATCCACAGCACTTTGCTCATATCTGTCTTAGCACTTTTCATGTCATATTATGAGTTATTTATGTTTTTCTTACCTGACTAAATAGTAAGTAAGTCATGACTTATTTATCTTTGTGTCCCCCTCCCCATGCTTATATAGTTCAGTGAATGGCATGTAGTTTGGCTCATTAAGTTCTAAGTTAATAAGAAGGGTGGTGGAAGAGAAGCAGATGGACTTCAAGAAAAAAGCGGAGTCGGAAGGAATATGTTAGTAAGGAAGGTTGGGCCAGAGGGGAATCTGAATGCAGAGGGGAAAAGAATGCCTGAATGGTGGTACCAGATAGGAGACAGAAGTTCTCCATCCATTCATGCTTTAGTCACACTTTACATGTAAGAAAGTTAGTCAAGTGGGGGAGGTAAATATGTGAATACAACAGGTAGGTTATAAGAGGGATATCACAAAAGGCCATGTGAACACAGAAGAGGTGCATCTAAATGAGACTGGAGAAAAAGCCCATGTTTTATTAAAACATAAAACAGCATGTTTATAAATAACTTGTAGATTAAAGGATTTGGAAATACATAGGACTGAACAATAATGCGATATTACATATCATGGAATGTGGCCAAAGTTGTACTTGGAGGGAAATATAGAGCCTTAGATTATTAGAAAACAAAAGGCTGAAAAGTGATGAGCCAGAGATCAAACTTAGGAAGCTCAATCAGCTCCTTAGTGTGCGTCAGATCTCACCACCACTATCCTTCACTGCATTCAGCCACTGATACCCAAGTCGCTCCCATTATCACCTGAAGATTTTAGCTACTGACTCACTGTCACTCTAACAATGCTGCTCTCCTTCTTTCCTGGAAATTCAGATACCTGTGTTGATGATCCTTCCAATACTGTGGTCTCACAGTTCTTTGGCTTCTTTCTCTCCCAGCAGTGTTGTCCTCTACTACCCACTTGGACTGTTTGCTACCACAGTTAAACTCCAAATAGTATCCTTTCTAATAGCTACAATTTATTTGTAATTTGAATTTCAAGCATTCTTTTTCCCTGACCTTTAGCTTTACCTTTCCATTTCATTGACTAATATTTTAATTCCAACACCACCTGACCCAGTATGTTCTATATTTGGTTATCTGTTCCCCCACTGACCCCCTTGTTCCTAACTAGAATATAAGCTCCACAAAAGCTTGGTCATTTTTGTTCACTGCCATATCCCCAGGGCCAGAACAATACCTGGTACATAGAAGATGCTCAAGAAATGTTTGCTAAATGAATGAATGAGTGGTGATTAGTGCAATTACTGGTGAGAGATATTTAGAAGCTATCCTTGCTTCTAGTAGTATATAGAGTAGTTCCAGGGTGGGCAGCCCTGTACTCAATTATCTGAAAGTCACAGATGGAAAAAAGACATAGACCCTGCCTTCATGCAGTTTATGTCCAGAGCTGCTGTTGTTTGTTTTGCAATACCTCAAGATATCTTGGGTGTAATTTGACGTTGCTTCAAATTAATTTTGGTTACATTATAAATGAATATATGTCAACCTGTATCTTGGCAGCAGGGAGATGGTGTCAAGATATAAAACTAACAAGAGCTTGCCTGACCAGGCAGTGGAGCAGTGGATAGAGCATCAGCCTGGGATGCTAAGGACACAGGTTTGAAACCCCGAGGTTGCCGGCTTGAGTGTGGGCTCATCTAGTTTGAGTGTGGGATCATGGTCACTACTTGAAGCCCAAGGTCTCTGCCTTGAACCCAAGGTCGCTGGCTTGAGCAAGGGGTCACTGGCTCGACTGGAGCCCCCAGGTCAAGGCACATATGAGAAAGCAATCCATGAACATCTAAGATGCTACAACTATGAGTTGATGTTTCTTATCTCTCTTCGTTCCTGTCTGTCTGCCCTGTCTGCCTCTCTCTCACTCTCTCTTTCAGAAAAACAAACAAACAAACAAACAACAACAACAACAACCCCCCAAAAAACAAGGGCTTGAGTTGAAGATTGAGGTAATATGGACAATGAGAACCCAGGGCATCTCTGGACTCTGGAGCAGTGTTGGCAGCTAGAAACATTGACATCTGATGACCTCATGAGGTTCAGCTTGTAGAAGTCAAGTGTATATGGGGGGCATCTTTCCAACACTTCAGATTTTAAAATACTTTTGAGAAATCGTCAATTGCTTAGTTGGAGGTAGTATGGTGAAGTGAGAAAGTGCCAAGGCAGGAATCAATCCAGAATTCTAGTCCAACTCTAGAATTTATGTTGGGACTTTGAGCAAGTCACTAAATCTTTCGAGACTTGGTTTTCTCATTTGTAGAATGATGATAATAGCCTATGTTTCCTCTATGATACTAAAATTCTAGCAATAACTGGTGTCACATCTCCCACCATCTTAGAATTTGGGACAGAAGTATTCATAGATATGAAAAAGCATATTGGTACTGAAGTTCTTAAACACATAATGTCAGTTAGAAGGCTTCAGTTTGGATCTTAATCATCTTGAGTGTTAGGAAACACTACTACAAAGAGGAATCCTCTAGGTTAAAAAGTTTAGGCCTGACCTGTGGTGGTGCAGTGGATAAAGTGTCGACCTGGAATGCTGAGGTCACTGGTTCAAAACTCCAGGCTTGCCTGATCAAGGCACATATATATGAGGGTTGATGCTTCCTGCTTCTCCCCCTGTTTTTTTCTTTCTCTTTCTCTTTCTCTTTCTCTTTCTCTTTCTCTTTCTCTTTCTCTTTCCTTTCTCTCTCTCTCTCTCTCTCTCTCTCTCTCTCTCTCTCCCCGCCTCTCTCATAAACATGAGTAAATAAAATCTAAAAAAAAAAAAAGTTTGGAATGGGCCCTGGCCTGATAGTTCAGTTGATTAGAGTGTTATCCCCATATGCCAAAGTTGTGGGTTCTATCACCCATTAGGACACATATAAGAATCAACCTAGTGGAACAACAAATCAATCTCTCTTTCTCCCTCCTCTCTCTCTAAAATAAAAACAAAGGAGTTTAGGAAGAGATATTAAAAAATAGTGTTTTGGATTTGAAATTATATTATTTGAACCCCCATGGAGGAAGAGAGTATAATGGGAGAGAGAGGACCCAGCACTCATTTCTGGGCAATGATAGTTAGAAGGTAGGAAAACAGAAATCAGATCCCAAAAGTTGACATGACAAAGCAGACTTCCAGGTCCAAGGAAGCCAAAAGACATAGAAGGGTAAGGACAGACAACGGACAGTAGAAATGAACATAAATGAAGGATTATAAATAAAGAAGAGTATTTACTGACATGATTGGAGATTGAAGTCAAATGTTAGAATGCTCATTTAGGACTGGAGATAAGACCTCTACTCTGGTTCCTCTATTATCTCACCTTTCAAAAGTTCGCTAAAGCCTCTCTTCCCTGTCACTTCTTCACTCTTACTTGTCACTATCTACTATGCTACCCTTTTACTTACCCACTGCTGTCCATAGCTGTCCTCCAGATCATTGAAGTATCGATTTTCCCAGTTGAGGCGGATGCCCAGAAGATCAATCGGCTTAAAACCATTTTCAGCCAGGATCACAAAGTAGGTAAAGAATCCAGCCAAAGCCTGAATCATCCCTGTTAGTTGTAGAGTCACAGAACAGGAGAACCTGGCTCAGAGAAAGACTTGAAAAGGCAGACCTTAAAAGGGGTGGTGGCTGGGATCTGCCTCTAGCTGAGTTGGTATGTGTTGAGCTGCATTGCTAAAGATTCTTCCAGCAATGATCTGATTCCATTATTTCTGTAGGACTGGCCTCCAAGCCCTAATGTTTATTTCTAAGCTCAAACCCAGAGTCATCTTTCAATCATGTAATCTTAAAATTTGAAAGGAACTTAGAGGGGATTTCTTCTCTCTCTCGAATGAGTGAGTGCTAGACTCCTCCCTTTCCATGCCCTCTGACGCTAGGATGCTCATCAAGTCCTCTCCTCTCCTGAACTCTCTCCCATCTGGCCCTTGCCTTTCCCTTAGTCAAAATCTCTGTTCCCAATGCCTGAGCCACAGCAATAGGCTACTAACTACAGAGCTGTGCATTATGTAGATGCCCATGGACATTGGTCCTCACAATAAAAGTCTGACCTATTATTTATATCTCATAAGTGAGAAAACTGAAGCACAAAAAAATTCAGTCATTGTCTAGGGTCATCCAGGTAGTAAGTGGTGAAACTGGGATTCAAACATAGGTATGGCTCCTAAATCTGTACTTTTCCTATGTGTTTTCTTCTTTAAATATTGGTATGGTCTCCTTTGTCCTCAATCTCTTCCTTGTCTATACCTCATTCTACTCCCTGAAGTACCCTATTGCACAAAGACATTTAATGCTCTTAAATGTCAAAGCTGGCCCAATTGTCTATAGACTTATTTTCCACTATTTTTTTTTATCAGAAATAAACTGGTTTATTCACTCTTCAATAACCAGACAATGTGAATTTCTCCTCTCCTCTTGTCTCCCACTCTTAACCATACATTGGATAGTCTAAGCTCTATCTTTCAACATCAAGTTTAAGTCTTAGTTTATTCCATAAGGCCTTTTGACAATCCTCATAATTAGTGAGCCTGCTTGCTTTTGTTCTCCTGTCTATACTCATGATTTGACATTTGGAAAGAAGCTATCATTTTATGTATGTTTATTCCTTTCTGGCTAGACTTCAAATCAAGGGCAGATCACAGATCAATGGTTCTTTGTATTCCCAGAGCCTAACACAGTTTTTTTTTGTTAAGAAAATTTCTCCCTGCCTGACTAAGTGGTGGCGCAGTGGATAGAGCATCAGACTGGGACACAGAGGAACCAGGTTCGAAACCCCGAGGTTGCCAGCTTGAGTGTAGGCTCATCAGGTTTGAGCAAGGCTCACCAGCTTGAACCCAAGGTCGCTGGCTCGAGCAAGGGGTTACTCGGTCTGCTGTATCCCCCTGGTCAAGGCACATATGAAAAATCAATCAATGAACAACTAAGGTGCTGCAATGAAGAATTGATGTTTCTTATCTCTCTCCCTTCCTGTCTGTCTGTCCCTATCAGCCCTTCTCTCTGACTCACTCTGTCTCTGCCACAAAACAAAACAAAACAAAAAAAAAAGAGAGAAAAAAAAAGAAGAGAATTTCTCCCTGACATCCAAACTGAGATGGCTCCAATGACTAGACAGGCACAACCACTCCCTACTCCCTTCACCCTTCATTTGTTGGCCGCACCAATCTGTCCGTAGGCCATGCCGATGAGACGGTAGTTCACCAGTTTATCAGTCTTTAGATTCCGTGGAGCCCTCTTCATGATGTCACTTTCAGCTGGCTCATAAGCCAAGGAGATAGCAGGGACCTGGAGAATGGACGGTGGAAGTAACAAGGAACACAAAGTTCAGAAGAAAACTCGGAAGTAACTCAAACTCTATCCCTGCCCATGGACACAGATTCTTCCTACTACTAAGTCCATCTCACAGGAGTTCCATGAGTCAAGCTCCAGTTTGGCCCTTACCATGTCAGTGCCCAGGTCAATGCAGAGGATGGTTATGGTGCCTAGAGGCAAGGGGATGCTGAGGACGATGAAGAGCAGGAAGGGGGTGATCTCAGGGATATTACTGGTCAGGGTATATGCAATGGATTTCTTCAGGTTGTCAAAGATGAGGCGGCCTGGGAAGAATGGACAACCTTCTGTGAGAAGCATAGAGAAGACACACCTCCCACAAACCAGTTTCTGGATAGGGAGACCACTACAAAGCAGTGTCATGATCCATGAAAGGGTCTGGAAGTCCTAGACCTTGGTGATCCCAGTTTTGTTTCTAAACTGTGTGACTATTAATTAGAGCCAGGATTTATTAGCATGCAATGTCTGTGTATCGCTTTGTTCTTGGATTACCCATGCTAATGCCATCTGATCTCTGAAAATTAAGCAAGGTTGGGCCTGTTTAATAGTTAGAGATATTTATGAATGCCAATATAAAAGCCACTAGAAGTAAAGGCTGAAGTGGAAAGAACCTGGGCTTGGCTTCGAATCCCATTTTCTGCCATAACTGGTTTGTGACTAGGCAATACTCACCTACCTGAGCTTCATTCCTCCTGCCTTGCCAGATGGATTGATTCTATCCCTGATGACCATTTCAAAACTGTAAGCTCTCCCTTTACTACCTGCCTTATTTTTTCCATTGCACCATCTTCTTTTAATATACTACATAATTTACTTTATTATCTGTATTGTTCCACTAGAAATTAAATGACATGAGAACAGGGATGTGTATCTTTTTATTTCCCACTGTTGCACCCTCAACATATAGAATAGTACCTGGTACATTGTTAGTACTCAAAAAATTTATTGAATAGAAAGGATACAAAATACTAAGCAGTGTCAGGATCATCTGAGGTATCAATAAAATGATAACTATTACTATTATGTGGATTGTCATAGGTTTTTTTTTTTTTTTTTTAAGATTTTATTTATTCATTTTAGAGAGAGGAGACAGAGAGAGAAGGGAGGGAGGAGCAGAAAGCATCAACTCCCATATGTGCCTTGAGCAGGGAAGCCCTGGGTTTCGAACCAGCGACCTCAGTGTTCCAGGTCACGGCTTTTACCCACTGCACCACCACAGGTCAGGCTGTCATAGGTTTTTAAAAAATATTTATTTATTTACTCATTCATTCATTCATTTTAGAGAGGAGAGACAGAGAGTGACAGAGAGAGAGAGAGAGAGAGAGAAAGGGGAAGAGGAGCAGGAAGCACCAACTCCCATATGTGCCTTGACCAGGCAAGCCCAAGGATTTGAACCAGCAACTTCAGCATTCCAGGTCGATGCTTTATCCACTGTGCCACCACAGGTCAGGCCTGGATTGTCATAGGTTTTAATAAAATAGCTCTAGTCAGAAAGCAGGGAGCCTGGAATGCAGAATTCTGGAGTTCTCCTGTTTATCAAGGGGTATTGTCTTCAGAATTCTCTGGGAAAGAGGGTAATAACTTTGGTTCCTGCAGTCAACTTATAGATCAGGCTCCAACTGATCTTGATATGTCAACATCATTCAAGGGACAGGTCCTTGAGGGGCTCTCCTGAGATTATGGAGTATGTAGTCCTCCCAGGGGTATGGCTATGTCTTGGAATTTACTGTGGACCTGCTTCAATTTCCATAAAAGAAGAAAAAAGAAGAAAAAAAGAGAGAAGATATGATACTATACTCCAGTCCCAGTCTCCCTAAATAATCTGGACTTTCCTCCAATCTACTAAAAAAACGGTTCCTGATAGTGATGTTCTGAGTGCCAGCTAAATCTAATTTGCAAATTTTTGTCCTAGAGATTTCCTCCAGTCTTTACAGGATCACTGAGGTTGGATGATGACAATGGAAATGAGGGTACTACATACCAACTCCCACCTGAGTCTGAGGGTCACTCCCAACTCTGCTTCCTCACCCTGCTCCACACCCGTGACAATGGAGGCAAAGTTGTCATCCAGCAAGATCATATCGGCTGCCTGCTTAGAGACGTCAGAGCCAGCAATGCCCATGGCTATGCCGATGTCTGCCTTCTTCAGCGCTGGGGAGTCATTCACTCCGTCGCCTGTCACTGCCACGATGGCTCCCTGGGAGAAGCACAAAGTAAGTGAAATAATTACTGTTAGATTCAAGACCAGTTCCCCAAATCAGTTTGATTTTATACCCTTTGTTTCTTGATACAATCATGCTTGATTTAGGTCTCAGCTCTTCCAGCTCTTGCTCCTCCTGAAATACTAAACTTCTTAGGGAGCCCCTAAAATGAGGCCCATTTCTGGGTTTCAAGGTGGGATACTGTCTGGAGTCTCCTCTAGCCCAGCACGCATCCCTCTGCTTGGTTTAGGCTTGGGCTAAGCCATGTGATGCCCTGTGATTTCTGCCAGGTTTCCCAACGCTCCTTTGTGTTCCTTACCAGCCTCTGACATCCCTCTACAATGATGAGCTTCTGCTGAGGGGAGGTCCGAGCAAACACAATTTCCTTGTGGTTTTGGAGGATGTTATCAAGCTCTTCTGAAGTTAGATCCTTTAGTTTTGAGCCATGCACCACGATGGCTTTGGCATCCCTGAATGAAAAAGGATTTAAAAAGGTTAGCTCAGGGTGGTGAAAATTCACCAGGTGCTCCCTAACCAACCTTTACAAAATCTCCTTGTTTTCTCCTTCAACCCAATCTCCTCACTTGTCCCTAATCATTCACTATCTCCAGATTACACATTCCATACCCTCTCCCTTTCCCAACTATTCTTTCTTCTCTGCCTCTTTCTTTGTTCCATATCTCCTGAAAACCTAATTGGTCATTTTCCTATTACATTTTACTTTGAACTGTGAACATTCTACCTACTGAACGATCCTTCAAGAACTTTAGTGAGTGTGCCTGACCAGTGGTGGTGCAGTGGATAAAGCATTGACTCGGAACACTGAGGTCTCTGGCTCTGAACTGGGGCTCATCAGCGCAGCATCACTGATTTGAGGGGGGGAATCATCCACGTGATCCTAAAGCTCGCTAGCTTGATCCCAAAGGTTGCTGGCATTGAAAAGGCAAAGGTTACTGGCTTGAACAAGGGGACACTGGCACGGCCTAGGCAAAGCACATCTGAGAAGCTCAATGTATAAGGTCTACCGGAAAGTTCTGTTCATTTCCATCACAACAAGTTTCGACACATAAGCACATGTTTATATGGCGCATGTGTGCCTCTCTATTTTTATCACTTAATGTATACATACTGATGTAGCAAATTAACTAAAACAAAGTTGATTCACGTTAATCTTATGTGTGAAGCGATAGTGTACCCATGGCTACTGATAAAGTTCATTTACGCCACTGTATTGTATACGAATTTCAGCAAGGAAGAAATGCTACAGAAGCATGTAGAAATTTATTGAAAGTGTTCGGTGAAGGTATAGTTTCTGATAGGACATGCAGAAGATGGTTTGAAAAATTTGAAACAGGTAATTTCGACCTTTCTGATAAACCATATTCTGGGCGACCATCTCTGATCAATGACGATGTTGTTAAGACCATGTTGGAGCAAGATCCTTTTCTGACAACATTGGAGATCGCAGAAAGGCTTAATTCAGCTCAGCAAACCATTTCGGACCATATTCGGAAGATAGGATTGGTGTGGAAATATATTATTTAATAAAGTTTATTGACGGTAAGAAAAATTTGTATTTTGTTTTATTTAAAAAATGAACAGAACTTTCTGGTAGACCTTATATAACTAAAGTGAAAGCAACTACGAGTTGGTGCTTCTCTCTTGCTCTCTCTCCTCCCTTTCTTAGAAGCAAACAATGCACGACTAAAGTGAATGCGACTATGAGTTGATGCTTCTCACCTGCTCTCACCCTCTCTCTAGCTTCCTTCTCTCTCTCTCTCTCTCTCTCTCTCAAAAAAAACAAAGCAAAGCAAAGCAAAACCAAACCAAACCAAAACATTAGTAGGTAGGATCTGGGTGGAACAGGCTAACAGTAGGGGAATAAATGACAGATCTAAGTTCTTGAAGAATCTCACCTGCTATTGATCTGGCTGACAGGAACCTTCAGCCGGGCAGCAATGTCCTCTGCCGTCTCAGCACCTTCTGAGATGATGCCCACACCCTTGGCAATAGCCTTGGCTGTAATGGGATGGTCCCCTGTTACCATAATCACCTGGGTTGGGAAGGGAGGGTAGAGGACCAGAGTCATCTTCAGGGAGGTCTTGGTTTCCTCACCTTTCTCTCTGAGAACTGACAGATCACTACTTTCGTTGCACAGAGATTTTAGTAGCTCACTCCCAAGAACAGGTGCTTCACCCCTTGGGGGTGGATCAGGATCATTAGATCACAAAACAGCATAGGACAATTTGGATTCTAGGTTTTCCAGGAATAAATCAGAGATTTAGGTATATTTCTATATTCAGAATTTCATTCAATTGCTTCAGAATCTATTCTGCTTCTTTAAGCTCAAAGAGAGAAAAGCACCTACACATAGAACAAATGGTTATAAAGGAACATCTGGAATAATCCATCTGCGGAGAAAACATCATTTAGTCCCCAGTGCATTCTGAAACTCACTCTCCCTCTCTTTTTTCTCATTGCCTTTCTGTAGCCCTAAATTCAGCCCTTTTTTTGCGTATCTGTTAACACGGTGGTCCCCAACCTTTTTTGGGCCACGGACCGGTTTAATGTCAGAAAATATTTTCACGGACCGGCCTTTAGGGTGGGATGGATAAATGTATCACGTGACCGAGACAAGCGTCAAGAGTTAGTCTTAGACAGATGTAACAGAGGGAATCTGGTCATTTTTAAAAAATAAAACATCATTCAGACTTAAATATAAATAAAACAAAAATAATGTAAGTTATTTATTCTTTCTCTGTGAACCGGTACCAGATGGCCCACGGACCGGTACCGGTCCGCAGCCCGGGGGTTGGGGACCACTGTGTTAACAGCTCTAGTCCCATTCCTTTCCAAAGATCAGGCATCCATGCTCTGTGTTCCAGCATTCTCTACTTTCTATATGATAATTGCTTATATGTCTCTCTCCCACTGGGAAGAGCTCTGTGAGAGTGGGGCTATGTCTCCTTGTTTTGTTTTTTGCCTTAGTACAGTGCCTAGCACATACCGTAGTAATCCATCAATAAACAATTATCAAACGAAGGAATGGTTGCTTTGTGGGAACCACTGCTCGTGGTCCCCAAATACCCAATTTTTCAGGCTCTTGATGGGAGGAAGAGAAAGAAACTATCTGACAGTGACTGAACTATCCAACTGCTTTTGGGAACAGAGGTCCTGGAAAGGTCAGTCTATTTACTTTCAGAGCATGCAAATAAGCCTCGGAGGAGTTTTCCCATGAGTCCTCATCATTCCATATTGGCACCCCTGGCTGGCTGGCTGAAGATTACAAAGTGTGACTAGGCTGCGATCCCAGAGCCTGAGGAAAGGCACACTATGAGCTGTTACTCTCACCACTGATTTCAAGCACCCTGGTTCAGCTGTGAGACATTAGGTCCTGACCATGCTTGGCCTGTGGCGTAACAGAGGATCTAGGAAGGAACTGCATAGAAGATTAGAAGGTTCTAGATGTGGTTCAGACTGAGCCCTCAGTGATGCCTTCCAGGCTCACAGTGCTCATCAGTAGTGCCCTGGGATTTATAGGACAGGTGTGGTATTGTCCAGATATATCCCTGGTACCTAGCCCGGTTTGACCATTCAAATGAACTGTTCTGTGGTAGTTCCTGGCAGTACCACCTCCATGCCAGGCTGGAGAAATAGAAACACAAAGCCAGTCACCCCAACAGTGAGTTTCACAGAGGGTTGAGATGCGCGCAGACAACAGAAGCGCAGTTCTACAGAGAGTGGCTCCCTTTGAGGTGAAGGGCATCTAGTAGTTCCTAGAATTTGTCAAGTACTAAAGGAATTTCACTTCTAACTTCTTCGTGCTGACTATACCTCTGATGTTCTCACGCAGACCTGTAAGTTGCCCTCTTGTTCCTTTGTACCCTCTTCCCTCACATCGGATCCATCTGACAGAAGTGGTCCAGTGTTGGCAACATTACTATTGGCCCTCACTGCTTAACTGCAGTTCTTAGAGGAGGCCAGGTTCATAGCATGAGCCAAGTAGCTTCATACTACTGAGAGCCTCAGGTACTGGCAAATATAATGGGATAATTTTATTTTAGTTTTTTAAAATCACTTATTCCAAAAACCTGAGCACATGGCTCTATATGGGAAATACTAGTACCACCTCATTTCCTGTGAAAATTTTGCTGCCATGCAAATGTTTTAGACCTTTTCCAGCAGCCTTGTAACATTCATCAGCTCTGCATCAACACTGTTATGGAGTGGTCCCTAACCACTTAAGGCTCTAACCTGTAAGACAACCCTCCGTGTATTCATTACATTTTGTTATGGTAAGACTTTCACTTCTCTATGAGGAAAGGGATGATTCAAAATTTCTCAGCAAGTCTGCTAAATTTCTGTCAGCTTAGTGTCCAGAAGAAGTAAAAAAATTACAGTGAGATCTATAAACTTGTGCCCAGAACAAGGACTGGCCCAGGAAGCACGGTGGCCTTTTGTTTTGGCTGCCAGCTCAAGGCCAGCCCTGGGAGTTCTCCTCAGACCATCACAAGCTCATTCTGATTCAGGCTGTGGTGACATCCTGGCTAAAATCACCTCTTGTCTCCTGTTTGGGCCTCCCCACCTGGGAGTACAATTGTTACGTCTTGCTAAAGAGATCCATAAATTCCCAGATGAGATCAATTTTATTTATTTACTTTTTTTTTTTTAGATTTTATTTATTCATTTTTATTAGAGAGAGAGAGAGAGAGAGAGAGAGAGAGAGAGAACAGGGGGAGGAGCAGGAAGCATCAACTCCCATATGTGCCTTGACCAGGCAAGCCCAGAGTTTTGAACCGGTGACCTCAGCATTCTGAGATCAATTTTAGACCATATTCACAATATTATTCCTCATTCTAACAGACTACTTCAAAGCTCAAAATATTCAAATGAAGTCCTTTTCCACTTCTATCCCACAATATGATGTAGTTGCTTATAGAACCATTAGAAAATATCAGGATAACTTGGTTATCCTATGTAGATGTATTACAATAGTGCTATATCTGCAAAAAAGTATGTCTTTCACCCCAAATATCTTGTAGTAACTAGGGAATTCACTCAGAATAATTTCCTACATTCATTCTTTGGCTCCTACTCTAGTGATCATAGCCCAGGCTGCCCCCAGACAAAATGTCAACAGTTAAAAGTCTAAGATAAAGCTAGCTCTGATCGATAACAACCAACTCTCCTTAAATACCTCAGTGCTCTCTGACTGTAACCTGCCCTCCCCCCAAGTCTAGGATCCAGCATATAAGGAAGGAATAGAGAAGGTATCAATCATATGCACATTAGTTTGAGAAGCACTGTCCTAAGACACTGGTTCTCAAACTTCTCTGCACATTGGAATCTCTAGGAAAGTTATAAATAATGCAGATGCCTGGGTCTCACCCTGAGAGTTTCTAATGTAATGGGTCTGGGATGTGGCCTAGGCATCAGATTTTTAAAGTTCCCTTGATGATTCTAAAGTTCAATGAAAGACGGGAGTCTAACTATAGGGGACACTTACTGTTATAGTCTCTTAAGACTAAAAATCCTAAACTGATGGAAACAGTAATCAATTAAATTAAGATTATTATGAACCAACTCTATGCAAGATTTTCTACTGTTGTTTCAATTTGTGACAGGTTGGGCTTCTAGGTTGGTCAAGGGTTTACCTTAATCCCTGCACTGCGACATTTGCTCACGGCATCAGGCACTGAAGCTCGAGGTGGGTCGATCATGGATATGAGCCCCACAAAACAAAGGTTATTCATGGGGAAGTTGATTTCCTCTGTATCAAACTCGAATCCCTTAGAGAAAGTGTTAGGTAGATTCAAGAAACAGAACCCTGGAAAGAGGCAGAAAAGACCAGTGGTCATTTAGCTATCTATGTCCCTATCCCGCTAATCCCAACATCCTAGATTTTTTAACTCATAAACTAGAACAACTTTGATGCCATTCTCGCGGCCCCCTCACCTAGCACACGTTCTCCTAGACCACCCAGTTCCAAGTAGGCATTTTGGAAGGCATTTTTCATTTCATCGTCAATTGGATACTCCTGCCCATGGAGGAGGTAACTAGAGCAAAGCTCCAAGATCCTCTCAGGAGCACCCTTCATCATCAGCACATGGGCCTGGGAGCTGTCTTCCTGAAGGTGAATGGACAGCTAGGGAGAGGAGAGAAAAACACTGGTGAAACAGGAGAGAAATCAGGGTTGGGGTAAAAAAACAAGGGAAAGGTTTTTGACAGGAAAGGCAACCTGTTTCATATCCCTCCACTTCCTTTGTGCCCAAACCCCAATGCAATCTCTTCCCTCCAGTCAAATTAGACTCACGGTCAACCTACCCTTCCCCTTTCCAGGAACTTCCAGCCTGGCAGTATTTGCACATAAATCTCTATCTTCCCAGCCCCACTGGAAGCTGAGGGCAGAAGCAGGTGCACTAAGTTTCCCTGCTTCCTTTCTGCCTGGAAGGCTACAGAGCAGAAGTGGTGGAGCTGGCAAACCCAGTGGAGTGGGCAGGAGAGAAAGCTTAGAGCCCAAAGACCCAAATCTAGACCCAACTGGAATGTTTCATGATCTCAGGTCAATTCATTTGACTTCTCAAAACCTTGGTGAGTTTGATAAAATGTAAAAGATTCTGTGGTGCCTACTTCATTGGTTTTTTTTTTTAATTTTTAAAGATAAACTTGCATTTTTATTTATTTTTAAAAAATTTTTAAAGGATCTTATTTATTCATTTGAAAGAGGAGAGAGAGAGAGAGAAAGAGAGAGAGAGAGAGAGAGAGAGAGAGAGAGAGAGAGAGAGAGAAGGGAGACACAAGGGGGGAGGAGCAGGAAGCATCAACTCCCATATGTGCCTTGACCAGGCAAGCCCAGGGTTTTGAACCGGCGACCTCAACGTTCCAGGTCAACGCTTTATCCACTGCGCCACCACAGGTCAGGCCATTGGGTTTTTATGATAGTTAATATTTGCAAAAATATTGTAAAAATTGTGAAGCACAATTCAAAAATAGTTTAGTCATTTTAGTCTCTTCTGCACTTTCCCCCCAAACTGTGAAGAGTCCCCTGAGGGGCTAGATGGTGTAAGTGGGTGTTTGGAGGCCAAATGTGAGTGTCAAAGTCAGTGTGGTTGGTAGAGGGAGGAAAGGGTTTATGTATGAAAGAAACCTGAGGAGACAATATACAAGGAGGAGAGAGACACAAGGTCAGTGGTGGGAATCAGCTGGTTTGCACTGGTTTGGCAGAACCAATACCTAATTTTTTGTTGAGTTTGGCAAACCGGTTGTTAAAATAGCACTTGTAATCAGGGTTCTCTCTAAGGTGGGTGCCTGGGCAGCTGCCCAGTGTGGGAATCACAAATTTACATCCCTTAATTTTTTAAATGTTCATCTGAGCAACAGCATATTCTAAGAGCCTGTGGTAATGTTCATTCCATCCATAGGTGAAAAAAATTGCAAGTGAGGATGCCAACCAAGAAGCAATATGAAAATATCTTAAAGAACAGTTTTATTATTTTTGTCAGGTATTATTTAATATTTTTTCATTAATAATCTAAAACTCTTTCTTATAACATAATCTAGTTTTGTGTACCTATTTTATTGTTCTTATTTATTTATTTTTTTGTGACAGAGAGAGAGTCAGAGGGACAGAAAGGGACAGACAGACTGGAAGGGAGAGAGATGAAAAACATAATTCTTCGTTGCGGCTCCTTAGTTGTTCATTGATTGCTTTTTCATATGTGCCTTGATGGGGTTGGGGTGGCTACAATAGAGTGAGTGACCCCTTGCTCAAGCCAGTGACCTTGAGCTCAAGCCAGCAATCTTTGGTCTCAAGCCAGTGACCATGGGATCATGTCTATGATTCCACACTCAAGCCAGCGACCCCTTGCTCAAGCTGGTGAGCCTGCATTCAAGCCAGATGAGCCCGTGCTCAGCCACCTCGGGGTTTTGAACCTGGGTCCTACTGGTCCCAGTCCGATGCTCTATCCCAGAGGTCAGGAACCTATGGCTCATGAGCCAGATGTGGCTCTTTTGATGGTTGCATCTGGCTCGCAGACAAATATTTAATAAAAAAAATAATGTTAAAAATATAAAACATTCTCATGTATTACAATCCATTCATTTCCTACCACTCATGTTCATGGTTGCAGGTGGCTGGAGCCAATCACAGCTGTCCTCCGGGACAAACCAAATTTTTATTGGATAATGCGTAATGTACACGGGTTATTGTATGGCTCTCATGGAATTACATTTTTTTAAAATTTTATTTTATTCATTTTAGAAAGGAGAGAGAGAGGGAGAGAGAGGAGAGAGATAGAGAGAGAAGGGGGGGAGGAGCAGGAAGCATCAACTCCCATATGTGCCTTGACCAGGCAAGCCAGGGTTTCCAACCGGCGACCTCAGCATTTCCAGGATGACGCTTTATCCACTGCGCCACCACAGGTCAGGCGGAATTACATTTTAAAATATGTGGCATTCATGGCTCTCTCAGCCAAAAAGTTTCCCGACCCCTGCTCTATCCACTGCGCCACTGCCTAGTCAGGCTCTTCTTATTTAAGTATTAAATGCATGAAATAATAAACTACTTGTTGGTATATCATTTTTTAATACTTAAGACATCACTAGGGCAGAGAATCGGTTGTTAAAATTATTTAAATTTCACCACTGCATAAGATCAACTTTGGCTTTGCATTTTCCCTTGACCTCAGATATGTGAAAAGGAGTTATCTGTGGGGTTTCTCTTATAATCCACAGGAAATTCCTGCTATATAGCCTGTTGGGTAACAAAATTTGCATATTGGAAAGAAATGAGCCTGACCAGGCAGTGGCATACATGGATAGAGCATCGGACTGGGACGCAGAGGACCCTGAGGTCGCTGGCTCAAGTGCAGGCTCACCAGCTTGAGTGCGGGGTCACTAGCTTGAGTGTGCGATCATAGACATGACCCCATGGTTACTGGCTTGAGCCCAAGGTTGCTGGCTTGACCAAGGAGTCACTCACTCTCCTTCAGCCCCCCCCCCCCCCCGTCAAGGCACATATGAGAACAAAATCAACAAACAACTAAGGTGTCGCAATAAAGAATTGATGCTTCTCATCTCTCTCCCTTCCTGTCTGTCTGTCCCTATCTGTCCCTCTCTCTGACTCTCTCTCTCTGTCACAAAAAAAGAAAAAAATAAAAGAAAAGAAATGAGCTGGTGCAGAGAAGATCAGTTTGCACTGCTCAAAGGATAAGCAAGGTGGGAAACCAGTGTATGTAATGTGGCTAAAACTGTTCATTAGAGACTTTCAGAAAAATTGTTCAGTTGTATTCAGAATATGGTTAAGCAATTAAAAGGAAGAATATGAACCTGTATAAGCAGAAGCTGTAAAGGTTTAAAAAGCTTAATTTTCTGATTGCTTAATACATATAGATATTTGTTAATGATTGGAGATCACAGCAAAGCCTACATAAACTACTAACTTGGTCACAAAAAATCACATCTTGATAGAAAATTACAGATAAAAATATAGGAGAGATCTGGAAATATTAGAACAGAGAAACTTCTTTCTTTCATTTCCGTCTCAGAGAGAGAAAGGGACCAAGCTCTGCACAAGAGCAGCAGGCTAAGAAACGCCTTGCAGACTGGAGCCTCTAACTTCTCTAAGAGCAAGCTAGGTAAGGCAATTGTCTGCAGGGAGTGAAAGTAGCAAAAAGGGCTTTCCTGATGCCTCCTCCAAACAAGCCCAAGCCAGCTCCGCTGGAGGTAGGTGGCTGGTGAGCTGGCTGAGCACAGTGAGCACATTATAGAGGAGGACTTTGCTGTCTCAACTTGATATTCAATAGCTCAGAAAAAGCACTAATGTAGTCATTTTGGGTAAAGTCGCTATTTTGTTGGACATCCCAACAAATGTCATGGCTATGTTTTGCTTTTATTTTGAATCCTATAGAGGAAGAGGTGCCTAATTCTTTCTGGTTAAAGGCTTTAATCAGGCCTTGTCTGGCACAAAATTCCTGTCTGGTTAGTGAGGTCATTAAGTATCAGAAAAAATGAGGAAAAAGTCTGCAGTTTGGACTGAGGAGACCTATCTTATTACACTGGCTAAAAGCCAGTTGAGACCAAAAAAAAAAAAAAAAAAAAAAAAAGATCTGTTTCTTAAACTCTTACTTGTTCAGTGGTCAGTGTGAAAATATAGGTGATAGGGTTCTTAGAAAACTATATAGCTGTTCTCATTTTATTATTTTCAGTTACAAATATTCTTTTGTGATGAAAACTTTTAAGATCTACCCTTTTAAACAACTTTCAAATGTAAAAATATGGAATAATCAAGGAATTTGCATGTTATCCAGGGCCATGCTAATCTTCTTTGTATTGTTCCAATTTTAGTATATATTCTATGGATGCAAACACTATTATGTGTTTTTTTTCCAGATAATTTTAATTTTATCTAAGTTTGTAAATGTATTGGCATAAAAATTATTCCAAATATTTTCTTATGATTTGAAAATGTTTGGTCCTGGCTGGTTGGCTTAGTGGTAGAGTGTAGACCTGGCAATGTGGAAGTCCTGGGTTCGATTCCAGGTCAGGGTACACAGAAGAAGCAACCTTCTGCTCCCCCCCCACACACACCTTCTCTCTCTCTCACTTCTCCTCCTGCAGCCATGGTTCAATTGATTCAAGCGTGTTGGCCCAGGATGCTGAGGATGGCACCATGGAGCCTCCGCCTCAGGATCTAAAAATAGCTTGGTTGTGAGCATTGGCCCCAGATGGGCAGAGCATAGGCCCCAGATAAGGGTCACTGGGTGAATCTCGGTGAGGGCGCATGTGAAAATATGTTTATTTTCTCTCCTCTCACTTAAAAAAAATAAAAAAAATAAAAATGTTCAGCCCTGGCTGGTGGTTCAGTGGATAGAGTGCCAAGGTTGCTAGTTCAATCCTGGGGTCTCCAGCTCAAGTCCCAGTCAGGGCACGTATGAGAAGCAATCGATAGGTGGACAACTAAGTGGAACAATGAGTTGATGCTTCTCTCTCTCCCTCTCTCTTTCAAAAATAATATTCATACATTAATTTCTGCTTAGTTTTATCATTTAAAAATATTATTTTTTATAAGATTTTTTTCATATTATCTGCCTTGTTCTTATCAACTTGAAATGTTGGCATTTTTAAACTGTGTTTTGTTGGCTACAGTAATTCAGTATTCCTGTCAAAATTGAAAAGTGCCCTAATTGAATGTGTTTGAATGTTATCCTTGCACAATTCTTTAAATTTAAAGACAAAATGTTTTACCTCACTGTTGGACATACATTCCAAGCTTTTCAACTTTAGGAGAAAAAAATAATCATATGTTTTCCTGTATTGTAAATTTTAGACTATTTCATATACATTGTATTAAAACTGCCATATCAATTTTAATGTATAGATTTTGTAAATACTATGCTATATGTAATACCTAACAGTATCTGTAGTGTATATGTAATATATTTATGCCCAATAAATGTTTTAATTCTTTCTGAAAAAATATTATTTTGTATTAGTTTCAGGTGTACAGTACTGCCTACTGGTTAGAGAATCATATACTTTACAAAGTAGTCCCACTAATATTTGCAGTAACCACCTGGCACCATCTATAATTATTAAACTATTATTGTATATTTCTTATGCTTTGACTATTTTGTAAACCAATTTGTACTTCTTAATCCCTTTACCTTTTCCACTCAGGCCCCCAAATCCCCCCCCCCCGGCACCCATCAGCCTGTTCTCTGTGTCTGTTTAAATATTGTTTGTTTATTTTGTTCTTTAGATCCCACATGTAAGTGAAATCACATGTTGTTCTGATTGACTTATGTCACAAATCATATGATTTCATTTTTTTTTTTTTGGCTAATATTCCATTTTATATAACATATATATATCACAACTTTTTTTTTTTGTACCACAACTTTTTTATCCAGTCATCTATTGTGTGCACTTGGATTGCTTCAATATATTGGCTATTGACTATTACGTGTTTTTTAAGACACAGAAACAAAACTGATTTTTGGGAATCTCATTTCTTCTTTGTTACCACACCTGAATGTCTGACCTTTATAGTAGTGCATGAACCTGAAGAATCCCACTTCCCTGAGACAATCACAGTCTTCCTTTGGAACTCAAACCTTAGTTGGTAGAATTTCAGTGATGGCAGTGCCATCATAAACCCCTTTTCAAAGTGTACTAGGATTCTTATGTGGGAGATAAATACTGTATTTCCTGTCCTTCTCATGGATTTTATTGTTAATGCCACCAGAGCCCCTCACTCAGCATGATCTCCTTCTCCTGACACTCCTCCCTGGAAAACAGACAAAATGCTCCTGGGGAATGAAATTTACAAACATGTTGGAGGCTCCTCATTGCCTACCTGCTGGCAGCTGCTAGAATTGCAGGCATGGAATGAATTAAAAAAAAAAAGAAGACTAATGAAGTACGGTGCCTTATTCTACAGCAGCCAATCTCTCAGCAGCCACAGAGATGCCTCCTAACAGCTGCAGGGACTATAATGTGACTTTCACCGACCAACCTTAAGAGAGCCTTAGGTCACTTGCTCTCTTTGCAGGTGTTGTAGTTTTGAGCTCTGCTTGGCACTGAATATCTCTCTCCCTTTATCACCTGCTCCTCCCTGCACCTCTTGGTCATTTTCTCTTGAAGTGAGCCTTCTTTCTAGTTGGGATGCTGTTATTCACTGTCTCTATCCTACTGCTCAGATGTAAGATTGAAGGTGAAGACAAAGATCCCATTTCCCTGAAAGATGAGCCCATACTCCCAACTGTTCTCCTACCTTAGTCGGTTATGTACCTGGTACTTATTGGTAGAATTAAAGGGAATCTCTGCCACTTTGGGATTTTTCTCTCTTATCTCCTTCACAGAGCTATAGGACCGTTCGACGAACTTGAGGAGGGCTGATTCAGAAGCATCCCCTGTTGTTGCCCGCTGTCGGAATGTGGTTTTTCATATAAGTCCATGGGACAAGGAGAGAGGCGGAATGGTGAGGGGGTGCCTGGGGAAATCACTGAGTGCTGGAAAAGAGTTTTTGGGGAGGGGGTGGGTTATACCCTGGAAACTGAAGTACCCTCTACCCTCGTGGGCCCGGCACCTTAGCTATGGGAAGGATTTCCTGATTAGCCTTAAAGTCAGCCCGGTTGCAGAGGCCAGCGATTCGGGCCAGGATGAACCAGGTATCAGAGCCCTTGGCAAATGTATTCCCTGGGGAGAAAGAACAGACTGTCAGCAGGGGAGAGGAGAGTTTAAAGCAGGGCGTTATTCCCATCCTGTTCTCAACTACAAAACTTCACAGAACATCTCCACACCTTCCTTCCTTCTCTCACTTACTGTCCAGCTGTCTTTTCTTTGTCTGATCTCACCATTCTCTCTCAGCTCACTCATCACATTCCCCAAATCCTTTCACTCTTGGCCCACCAATGTCACTAGTCACCAATCTGTTCTTCTCTCATGTCCGCCTCATAGGTGGTCTTATCGAACCATAAGTGGGCGACGGTCATGCAGTTCTGGGTGAGAGTGCCCGTCTTGTCAGAGCAGATGGTGGAGGTGGAGCCCAGCGTCTCCACCGCCTCTAGGTTCTTCACCAGGCAGTTCTTCTTTGCCATGTTCTTTGCTGTCAGAGTCAGACACACCTAAGGCCGTGAAGAGGCCAGAGAATAAATGGAGAGAACATATTAGCTATTCCACTTTGTGTTTTGGAAATCTAATTTTTATATTTTTGCTATTTAAATTTTTTGTACTAATTTCTCTTATGTTCCTACCTAGTCTTAACTCCATCTATGGCTATGGTAAAGGGAATTAGGAATGTGATTTTGGTTTGTGATTTATGGCGGAGTTTTAAAACCAAAGCATTTTACTTTGCCAGGGTATCATAGAGAATGATCTTATTTTCCCTGAAATTTCTATTCCCCTACGATCCATCCTTTCATCTTTTCTATTTAGTAACCTCTTTTTCATTCAAGTTCAGGCCACACCTCTTTCTCAAGTTCAATCTTTCCAAGGACCACATTGATAGCTAATTTTTTATTGTGGCATAAGAAGCTATGTGTTGAGTGGGGGTTGTACCAATAGATAAAAAAACAAACAAACAATGCAGAGAATGATAAAATTGGGAAAGGATATTGCAGGATTAAAAAGAAGTTGAGGAATCATTTCAATCAGATTTTGTTGACCACAAATTATATATAAAAGTCAGATGCATAGCAAGATTATTTTAAAAGCTAATGAATTCTTAGGATGTGATTATGTAAGTGCAAAATTCTAATCATGGGGTTATTATTTTTATTTATATAATATCATTAGTCTTGATGTTTTTGTGCAAACCAACCACACCCAGAGTATTCTTCTCCTTTCTATTTTAGTAAACCAGCACATACCCCAACAGTTGATCAGTAAGACAAGGGGCCTGAGAACCATGTCATATGGTCAAGGTAAAAGAGATTATTATTTCACCTCCTACCTGGAGAGTTTAAGAGGACATAAAGGCTACTGTCAAAAATCTAAAAGGTGGGTTGTAGAAGAGAGATAATTGATTTATTTTGTGTTTCTTCGTATGGGAAAACAGACCAAACAAAGAATCATATTTCTGCTCAACACAATGCAATCAAACTAGAGCAACCCAACAATGAAATGAGCTGAGACAAAAAGGGATAGGATACAAAAAGAGAGAGATGGACTTCCCATGACTGGAAACAATCATCCTCTCTCACGAACTTCATACAGTATAGTCAGCATTGGTTAAGAGTTGAATTTATATGGGCTTTGGGGTCCTTCCCAATAAGATTCTATAATTTTAAATTAATCTTCCTCTATAAACTGATGAACAAGTTGAGGCCTGAAGGTGATTTGGCCAAGTTCACCAGCCAGGACTGGCTATAATCTAATGTTTTCTGAATTGCAATTTACTTCCTTTCTCATTGAAAAGAAAAGAAGGCAGCATAATAAAATATGGGTGGAGAAAGTCAATGTAATTTGAAAATTAAATGATTTGATGTCAGTGTACACATCAGGGGCACTCTGCACTTGAGAGGTTTGACAATGAGAGAGATACAAGCGATTTCATTTCCCTGGAGTTGTATGTATGCCCTGCGGCCACCCTCCACCTTGGCTACTCACAGTTACAGTGGCCAGCAGCCCCTCAGGGACATTGGCCACAATGATGCCAATAAAGAAAATGACAGCCTCCAGCCAGCTATAGCCCAAGATGATGGAGAGCCCAAAGAAAACGACACCAAGGAAGACGGCCACTGAGGTGATCAGATGAATGAAACGTTCAATCTCCATAGCAATGGGAGTCTTGCCAACTTTCAGGCCTGATGTCAGAGTGGCAATGCGACCCATCACTGTGGAATCTCCTGTAGCAATCACAATGCCCTGGGCTGTTCCTGTGGATGGAGGGGGAAGTCTGAGTTGAAATGGATGTTGTTGGGTTTTGCTTCTACAAAAGCTGTCAGTGGACAAAAACAGGTGGGAACTCAAGGACCTCTGAGAGGTCATTATGTTCTGTTCTCCTCACATTTAGTTGATACAAATGAGGGTCTCCTAGTCTAAAAAAATCTCTGAAGAGTTCTCCAGATATACCCAATTTTGTTGCCTAGTGATATTCACTGTCAAGAAGGTCTTCATTACACTTAATCACATTTCTTCTATTGTCTATATATTTCTTATTTTGTGCTCAGCAGCTAAAAGTTTTTAGATCTCCAGAGATAGGGTTTGCCAATCTGCTGGAGTCCTATATTCCACTATTTTTTTAATCCTCTAACCCACTGTTTCTCAACAGGAGGCAATCTGCCCTCCAGGAGACATTTGACAATGTCTGGAGACATTTCTGGTTGTCATAATGGGGGGTTGCTACTGGCATCTAGGAGGTAGAGGGCAGGGATGCTGTTAACCATCCTGCCATCCCCAGGACAGCCCTCCTTTCCCCATACAGTAAGGAATTATTCTGTCCAAATGTCAATAGTGTTGAGGTGAGAAGCCCTGCACTGACCTGAGCACCCCCCTTCCTGCTTTGCTGGCTGGAGCCAGTCTGACCCCTGCTGGGTAAGATAAGCCATCACAATTGGGTTTCTGTGCTCTTCCCTGAACCGGAAGGGGCGTGGGGATGTCCTGTTTGGTACTACACACATTTGATACAAGCCACTCACTTACATGCTTTGAATTGAGAGGTCTGGCAAGGTTCTTTATTCAAAATAATTATTCCTGTTTTACTGTAATGGCTGAAATTCCTACCGTTAAAGTCATAGTCAAAATTTCCCAGAAAAGCAATATACTATTGAAATAATATTTTATTTTATTTTTTATTGTTATTATTATTTTTTTGTATTTTTCTGAAGCTGGAAACGGGGAGAGACAGTCAGACAGACTCCCGCATGCGCCCGACCGGGATCCACCCGGCATGCCCACCAGGGGGTGACGCTCTGCCCACCAGGGGGCGATGCTCTGCCCCTCCGGGGTGTCGCTCTGTCGCAACCAGAGCCACTCTAGCGCCTGGGGTAGAGGCCAAGGAGCCATCCCCAGCGCCTGGGCCATCTTTGCTCCAATGGAGCCTCGGCTGCGGGAGGGGAAGAGAGAGACAGAGAGGAAGGAGAGGGGGAGGGGTGGAGAAGCAGATGGGTGCTTCTCCTGTGTGTCCTGGCCGGGAATCAAACCCGGGACCTCTGCACGCCAGGCCGACGCTCTACCACTGAGCCAACCGGTCAGGGCTTTTTATTTTATTTTAATTTACTTCTTAATATTTATTTTAGAATTAGAAAGACTCATGGATGGATGTTCAACTTTCTTTTATTATTTATTTATTTATTTTTGACAGAGACAGAGTCAGAGAGAACAGATAAGGACAGACAGACATGCCTGACCAGGCAGTGGCACAGTGGATAGAGCATTGGACTGGGATGTGGAGGACCCAGGTTTGAGACCCCAAGGTTGCCAGCTTGAGTGCGGGCTCATCGGGTTTGAGCAAGGCTCACCAGCTTGAGCCCAAGGTCGCTGGCTCAAACAAGGGGGTCACTTAGTCTGCTGTACCCGCCCTGCCCGGCCCCCCGCAAAACACATATAAGAAGTCAATCAATGAACAACTAAGGAGCCGCAACAAAGAATTGATGTTTCTCATCACTCTCCCTTCCTGTCTGTCTGTCCCTCTCTCTGACTCTCTCTGTCTCTGCCACACACACACACACACACACACACACACACACATACACACACACACACACACGGATAGACAGACAGGAAGGGAGAGAGACGAGAAGCATCAATTCTTCGTGGTAGCACCTTAGTTGTTCATAGATTGCTTTCTCATATGTGCCTTGACTGGGGGCTACAGCAGAACAAGCATCCTCTTTCTTAGGCCATCAACCTTGGGCTCAAGCCAGTGACCTTGGGCTTCAAGCCAGCAACATTTGGGCTTCAAGCCAATGACCTTGGGCTTCAAGCCAGCAACATTTGCGCTCAAGCCAGTGACCATGTGATCACGTCTATGACCTCATGCTCAAGCTAGCGACCCCACCTCAAGCTGGTGAGCTCATGCTCAAGTCAGATGAGCCTACACTCAAGCCAGCAACCTTGCAGTCCCAAATCTGTGTCCTCCACGTCCCAGTTTGACGCTCTATCTATTGCTTCACCACCTGGTCAGACGTCAATTTTCTTTTTAAAATATTTTATTTATTGATTTTACAGAGAGGAGGTGGTTGGCGAGTAGCATAGACTCACAGCTGCTTCACGCTAGCTGCCCATTGCTTACCTCTTGTACGTGCTTTGACTGGGCAAGGCCAGGGCCCTGAACTAGTGGCTTCAGCATTCCAAGTCAATGCCACATCCATGCCACCATAGGCCAGGCTAAGTTCAACTTTCTAATGTTCTGGCTGTTTGCACTGGGGCAAGTTATTTAAATGTTCTGAGATGCAGGTTTCCTCATCTTTAAAATGGGATAAAAGCACCTACAAAGCTGTGAAAAGTAAATGTTTTTAAAAGAGCCCAGAATGTCTGACCTGTGGTGGTGCAGTGGATAGATCATGGACCCAGGATGCTGGGGTCCCTGGTTTAAAGCCTGGAGGTAGCTGGCTTGAGTGCAGGCTTGCCAGCTTGAGCATGGGGTCACTGGCTTGAGTGTGGGATCATGGACATGACCTCATGGTCACTGGCTTGAGCCCAAAGGTCACCGGCTTGAGCCCATAGGTCACTGGCTTCAGCAAGGGGTCATGGGCTTTGCTTGAGCCCCCTGGTCAAGAAGTAATCAATGAACAACTAAAGTGAAGTAAGTATAAATTGATGCTTCTCATCTCTCTCTTCCCTCTCTCCTTTCTTGTCTCTTTCTTCTTTTTTTTTCCTTTCTCTCAAAATAATAAAAAAAAAATAGATGAAGAAGTTGACATAATTATATTAAATCCATTGTTACCACTTTGCCTCCCGGTTCAAATATGTCTTAGATTCTAGGAGCAACGTCGAAGTGTGAATGACACCTCTGGCAACACAGATTTCCAATGTTCATATCATTTTTTGGAATAGTGAAAAGATAGTGTTGACCTCAGGAAAATGACCTAACAGGGCTAAATAGCTTTCCTCCCTTCTGTGCTCTGCTCATAAAGCAGAGTCCATTCACTACCTAGAATAATAATAGGGTACTTACAACGTGTTAGGCCTTGTGCTAAGCATTTTATGCATATTAGGATTAGGGTTAGGGCCTTAGAGATTTGGGGGGGGGTTAGGGCTAGAATAGCAACTTTTAGTATCATTATTGTGCAAATATGAAAATGATGGCTCTGACCTTTTACTAAAGGACATATAGCTTGCAAATGATGTAGAGTGTAGACTACTTACCAGTTGTTACCTACCCTACTACCTTTAGAAGATAAAGACTTCCTAAAGTCTTTCAGTCTCTGCTTTAGAATCTTGGATAAATATTCACCTTCCACACAGTTGGTGGAGAAGAAGCAGATGTTTCTGGTCTCCAGAGGGTTCTCATGGGTGAACTCAGGAGAGCGGGTTTGGGGCTCTGACTCTCCCGTTAAGGATGAATTGTCCACCTGAGATGAGAGGGAGGATGTGTCAAAGTGAGCATGAGGAAAAAGGATTCCTTTATAAAGATGACACAACTTTATCTGCCACCAACATCATCATTATTGACATGCAGAGAGAAACATACATTTATACACTAGCACCTATTATCTCTAATCTCAAATTTGCACTTGTAACTTCTCAAGGTTCTGAATAATAAGATCACACTTCTTTCACTGAGCCCAGGTCACCACAGTGCCTCAAGGCCGTGCTTGGCTTCCTCCCTCCCTCCCCCTCCCTCCCCCCATCCCTCCATCCCTCCCTTCCTTCCTTCCTTCCTTCCTTCCTTCCTTCCTTCCTTCCTTCCTTCCTTACTTACTTCCTTCCTTCCTTCCCTAGTTTTCCACATTCCCTCACCTTGCATCCTTGTGCAGAGATAACCCGGATGTCAGCGGGGATTCGGTTTCCACCCTTCACTTCTACCAGGTCTCCCAGCACTACATTTTGTGCATTGATCTGCATCTTCTGTCCACCTCGAATCACCATAGCTTGCTGTAGGAAGATAGTACAGGGTCACTTCCAAGTTTTCTGCTGCCCTCATCTTGTTCTTGGCTTCTCCTGTTCCTGGTCTTCTTCTTTCTGATTTCCCTTTCTTACACTGTGACTTACCACATCATTTTTTTTAAAAAATTACTAAACATATTGGGGTAACATTGGTTAAGAACATTATATAATTTCCAGGTGTATAAGAATATAATTTGTGAAAGGCTCTTTGGTAGATTGCAAATTCTTACCATTGCTGTTTGCAGGGCTCTTTGCAATGTGATTTTGATGCTTCTTCCCCTGAGAGATGGCTCTATCTCTCCAACCCTATACTTAGACTTCGCTCTAGCTTGCTTTGGCTCATAGGTCATTAGCAGTTGTAATGCAAGCAGAGGCTTAAAACTGCATGCACACTGGGGCTTGCCCTGTTGTCACTGGGAGCCCCTCTGCCACCTTAGTGAACAAGCCCAAACTAGCCTCCTAGAGAAAGAGGGATCACAAGGAAAAAGGCTGCAGTGGCTGTCCCCAGTAATCTCAGCTGAGCCCCAGACATGTGAATGAGGATATCTTAGATTATCCAACACCAGCTAAATTCATTTCAGATCAGAAGAACAGCCCATCCATAGAATTAATATACCATGAATAAATATATTTGTTGTTTTGAGCAACTGAATCTTGGGGTGGTTTGTTAGGTAGCAAAAGTTGATGATAGTTTCCAAAATCCTAGTTTATTCTACCAAAACATTTCCCCAAAACTTTTACTCAAGCAGGGAATTAAGTTATGTTCACGCCAAAGAGAGAAGATGATCCTGGGTTATAATGCTACCATATAATCATATTGGAAATTTTGGAACCTGTTGCTTTTCAAGTTTTCAGCCCTGTGCCTAAGAACCTCTTTATACTGTCATATTATTTCCAGATACTAAAAACACTTTTTATCTGAAAGTAATCTAAACTTTTAGAAAAGTTGCAAGAATAAAAATTGTACCAAAGACACGAGTATAATCTTTACCCAGATTCACCTATTAACACCTAATCCCATTTACTCTGTCATTTGTTCTTTACCTCTACATAGGGGGGCACGTGAATACTTTTCTCAAACCATTTGAGGGTAAGTTACACAGATCATGATCTTTTATTCTATATACACCATTGTTCTTTTCCTAATAATTAGAATATCAAATAACCATAATAGTTAACCATTTCACCACATTTCACATTGACACAATATTTTAATCTGTCTGCATTCCAGTTTTGTCAATCTACCTAATATATCTTTTACAGCATTTTCCCTCCTCCCTCATAGGAGTCAGTCTAGAACCAGACATTCCATTTAATTGTCAGGTCTCTTTACCCTCTTAATCTGAAATAGTTCCACAGTTGTACTTTGTCTTTATGACAGTTGAAGAATCCTGTTTTGCCAACCTCCTTTGACCTTTTAGAAAAAGAAAATATTTCCATTTGGGGCTTGATAGTATAATTACTGGATTTAGATTATGCATTCTAGAGCAGACCACTTCATAGGCAACACTGTGGGTACTTCATAGGCAACCTTTCTGAGGGTTCTTTTAAAGCCAGATAGAGAAAAACCTAAGTGAACATCACTCTCATCACTAGCCTCACTCAGCTCACTCATTATAAGACATAATCTTCCTGAGAATTAATTATTGTGCATTTGGCCACATTCTATACCTCCTCTCACTAATCCCTCTTACACCAATCCTACCTGAGGCACCATGTTCTTAAAAGACTCCATGATTCTGGAACTCTTGGACTCCTGATAATAGGAGAAGCAGCCAGTAATGATGACCACGAGAACTAGTGTAATACCCAGGTATTGCTGGGGGTAAGGAAAGAAAAACTTTATCAGTACATCCTTTTCTTCCTCTTTATTCTCAGAAAATTGCAAGGAGAATAGACATTTCTCCAGGTGCAAGAAACCATAGGACTCAGCTGGAGGGAACAGGAGCTGAGAAGAGTATGAGACAATGCTGGCTTACTTGGCTTCCTGGTGAAGGAACCCTGGGCTATGGTGAGGGGCCACCAAAATCCCAGGTCCATGAAAGCCTATATCCTCCTCTCCAGGAAAGCTATATATGGGGTGGGGAGACAGATAGTGAGGGAGATGAGGAGGAAGGAGATGAAGAGATTAAAATCCTGGGAGAGAGCTCTAGCAATGTAGCTCAGTTGGATAGAGTATCCTCCCAACATGCCAAGGTTGTGGGTTTGATCCCTGGTCAGGGCACATACAAGAATCAACCAATGAATGCATAAATAAGTGGAACGACAAATCTATGTTTTTCTCTCTCTCTCTCTCTCTCTCAAATCAATGAATAAATAAAAATTTTAAAAATTCTGGGGAAAAAAAAGAGACTGCAAAGCACTATTGTGATTAGTTGGGAAGATAGTCAAAGGACAGTAAGTTTCTAGAGGAAACTATATATCTCGGGGAGCTGAATCAGTAGCTTTCCAGAGAAGAGACCAGGGAAACCAATAGACACAGAAGCTCCCATTAGAATGCCCTGGGAGTCATAGGGAAAGCTTTGGGAGTTCCAGAGGACACCAGGAGTGCTAGGCTGCTGAACAGAAGTGTGTCAGGGACTAAGCAGAGACTAGGCTGAACAGTAATAGTAGAATATACTCACATTATCTTTGGAAGACTCTGCATTAAAATACATCTGGATGCCACTGGCCACAAAGCAGAGAATGGCACCAATCCACAGGAGGATGGAAAAGCCACCAAACATTTGTTTACAGAATCTGACCCATTCTGGAGTGGTGGGTGGTGGGGTAAGTGTATTGAGTCCATCTCGAATCAGGATTTCTTGTGCCTTTTCGGGGCTAAGGCCCTGTGTGGAGAAGAAATAAGGATGGCCAGAGCCTGGCTTGTGGTGGCGCAGTGGATAAAGCATCAACCTGGAACACTGAGGTTGCCAGGTTGAAACCCCAGGCTTGCCCAGTCAAGGCACATACAAGAAGAAACTATGAGTTGATGTTTCCCGGTCCTCTCCCCTGCCTTCCTCTCTTTCTTTCTCTCTCTCCTCTCTTTGAAAAAAAAATGTGTAGAAAATCATAAAAAAATAAATAGCTATAGCAAAGGGGAGCCAGATCTTCGATTATAGTCCTAGGATGGGACTAAAGTCAAATAACATTCTCTGAAGGGCAGACTAGTTCTTCCTATATAAGTGGGATTTTAAAACTTATGTTATAAAAGAGATGATCATTTAGCATGCTTACACAGGATGAATTTTTAGTTTATGGATTAATTCACAAATCTTTGTGAACATCCATCTTGGGCCTGGTACTCTGGTAGGATACAAAAATGAGTAAGCATATGGAGCTCTAACTAGTAGGGATAGTTTATAATATAGTAGGGATAGTTTAGTAGGGATAGTTTAGTAGGGATAGTTTATAACATGCAAGGCTAATGTAATACTGGGACATAATACAGAATGTCAATAACATGTCAGACTGTTCACGCTATGACTGTCTAGCTTAGAAATAGAAAACAAAAACAGTTAAATGCATGAATGCGCAGATTCTCACTTTAGCTTTGTGCAAGCTTGCATACTTTTTCCTCTGAAAGAAAATGATAGTAGAACTTACTAGAGGATTGTAAAACAAACTTCTTTAATCCCACCAGCCACTTCCACTGAAAAATATACAATTTCAATAAAAACAAGACATGTTTTTATGTTCCTCCTTGGTTACCACAAGAAGCCCCTTCAGTGAAGAAATTCTAGAGCTAAAAGGAGCTTACTTTTTTTTTAAGGTGAGTGGAGGGGAGATAGTGAGACAGACTCCCACATGTGCCCCAACTGGGATCCATCCAGCAACTCCAACATGGGTTGATGTTTGAGTACTGAACTATTTTTAGTGCCTGAGACTGATGAGCTCCAGTGGAGCTATCCTCAATGCCCAAGGCCATGCTCAAACCAATCCAGCCACTGGCTGTGAGAGGGGAAAAGGGAGAGAAAGGGGAAGTGGAGGGAGAAGCCGATGGTCGCTTCTCCTGTGTGCCCTGACCAGGAATTGAACCCAGGACGTCCATACACCGGGTTGATGCTCTATCCACTGAGCCACTGACCAAGGCCAGGCACTTACATTTTGAGGGCTTGTATTGAAGGTTTTTATCTATGGTCATTGTAATAGTGGCTATAGTAGCAGCAGCAGTAATAGTAATAGAGTAATAGTAGTAATATATGATTTTACTGTTAAACAAATGGTTTTCAGTATTGTCTGGGGACCCACGGGTTCCCAAGGCCCTTTTATTGGTATCCACATGTTCAAAAATTTTCATAATAATACTAAATCATTTTTTTTCTTTTTCAGTCTCATTCTCTTGAGTGTACAATGGAATTTTCCAAAGGCTACATAACACATGATATTGCGACAGATTTAATACTGAAAACATATGAGAATCCTGCTGTGTTCTATTAGAAAGCTAGACATTAAAGAGGCTTGCAAGCATTTAAAATGCCACTAAATTATTTTTATTTTGTAAAACACAGTTGTCATAAAATTATTCTAATATATGATGGGTTTATTCATTTTAAAATTAATTTTAAGAAATATTTTAAATTTCTCTATTTTAATTTCTAATATAATGATTATATCTGATGTAACCCACATAAGCAAAGCTCTTTGAGTTCCTTGATAATTAATGTAAAAGAGTCTTAGGGACAAAGGTATGAGAAGTGCTGCTGTAAACCATTCATTTATTCTCTTCTCTAATTCTGAGCTCTCTCTGGGGTAGTTACCATCACCACCCTTTTAATGTATGTGGTCTGTGAAACCTGTCTGAGTATAGGTTAAGGCTGAGAGCATTGGTTAGGTGGCTCCTGTCCTGCTAGCCTCCCTCAGGGAGTTCCTTCACTCACCTTTGTCAAGTCCACAGAATACTTGGTGCTCAGCTGTTCCAAAGTTAACTTGTGATCGTCCTGAGAGGATAGCAGAGTATTGAGGGAGAGGTGGTGACCTCTGATCATTTCCAGGGAGAGGGAGGAACAGTAAGGGGGAAGAGGGATGGCTCTGGACTGTGGGTAAGATATCAACAGGCTGAGGGTTGAGGAATGTTTTCAGAGGGCAGTTGGTCAGCACCTATTTATTTTGGGTTTTCTCACCATGACCACTTCCTTCTTCAGGTCCTCCATAGCTATCTTCTGTTTTTTCTTCTTCACCTTTGTTTTATCCCTTTTCAGCCCCCTACTAGGTCTTGGGCTTGGATTTTGCTCATGGGAAGTCATTGTTTCCCTTTCCCCCCCAACTCCCGTAGTTGTCCCTGGATATAGCTGATCCAGCTCAACTGGTGGGATAAAAGCAGAGAGGGGGAGTGAGGTAACAGAGAGTGGGGGGGGGAGGGGTGAGAAGGACAGAAATGGTGTGAAGAGTGAAGAGGGGAGGGGATAGAGCAGTGAGGAGAATAAAGTGATTAGGAGAAAAAGAGGGAAGGGAGAGAAGTGAAATGGAAGAGTTAGGCAGTGAAGAAGTGAAGGGAAAGGGGAGCGAGGAGGAGAGGACTAAGAGAAAACTAAGAGAGAAGTGCAAAGGTCAGAGTGGGGAGATGTGAGAGAAAGAGAGTGAGGGGGTTAAGGCTGTAGCAGTCAGAGGTGGGAGGGGAAGTGTTAGGAACAGAGAGGGAGAGGTGAGAAGCGTCTGGGGCCTGAGAGAGTTACCTGGAGGCAAAAGAGTGAGGAGATGGAGTTGAGGAAATGAAGTTGAGGGCCTGAGAGAAGAACGGGTAGATGGTAAATATGTGCTTAAGCGATGAAGATGCCACAGGGTCCTGAGCAGGTAGGAAGTGCAGTGGTAGTGGAGGGGCCAGGTGGGCTTCAGGACATGCTGGGATCCCAGCCCTAGGCTTGTGGGCACCATGGCAACAGCCCAGGTCTGCCATCACAAAGGCTTCATGAAAGTTCTAACCAAGAACCCAGAAGTCTCAGCCTCTGGGTATGAGGGTGATTGGAGTAGGTTCTAACACAGAGAGAATTTCAGTTTGAGGGCAAAACTAGAACAAAGCCTCAGTTTGGTACTTAGAAGTACCTTAGATAGCTGACTTAAAAAATAAAGCAGGCACTCTGTGTGTGAGTACACTTTTGCTGAGGCGCACTTTCCTGCCAGCATTGACCTTGCACTTTTAGTTTTAGATCAGACAGCAGGATAGTTCAGATCTTGCTTGGCCTTTTGAGTCAGAATCCTGGCTCCTCTGCTTACTAGTTGTGTGACTTTGGGCAAGTTACTTAACATCTATGTGCCTCTGTTTCTTCATCTGAGAAGGGGACACCATCTACTTCTCAAGAAATCAAGAGCAAGGATTAAATCAAGGTGCTCTATGGAAAGTACAATGTCTAACATATATAGTATGTGCTCAATAAATAGCTTGAATTAACTATGAGTTTTATTGTGGCTTAATGTGCAGCTCTTCTCAGTGAGAGTAAACATGTGCTTTTTCATGTGATAACATTGTGCTTTCTCATTTTAATATGACATGTCTGTCTCTTCCATTCACCTTCTTTGCATTTAGGTAAGTGATTTGTTTGTATTAACTTCATATGTTTTATGTATGTCATACTATTTTTCTTCCCAAAAAGATGATGCAGATATATATTTCTATCATTTATACATTTTTTCATCTCACATATATTTTCTGTTTCTATTGTTTAATATTTAATTGCATTTTAAAAATATTACTGTGTCAGATAATATCTATCTTGGTGCTACTTCAATCCTCTGTCAATATTCAGAAATAGAAATGTTGCCTACCCAGCTGGGAAAAAAGTAGTCTGTTTCTTTAATAGGTTGGACTTTTCTTCTCTATTAAAGATGTACACACATGTGCCTGACCTGTGGTAACACAGTGGATAAAGTGTCCACTTTGAATGCTGAGATTACCGGTTAGAAACCTTGGGCTTGCGTGGTCAAGACACATCTGAGAAGCAACTACTATGAGTTGGTGCTTCCCACTCCTCCTCCCTGCCTTCTCTCTCTCTCTCCCCTCTCTCTAAAAAATCAATAGATAAAAACTAAAAAAAAAAGTACAATGTGGTGGTGCAACGGATTGAGCATTGGCCTGAAATGCTGAGGGCCCCAGTTTGAAAACCGAAGGTCATTGGCTAGAAGCACAGGATTGTCAACGTGATCCCAAGGTCACTGGCTTGAGCCCATGAGGGGAAAATAGCTGTGTTAGGCTTGCTCACAGTTTTACTGGCTGCAAGCACTTTGTGCAATTAGTGCAGGAGCATGTGACAGCACTATTGTAAGGATATAAGGGCATCCACTCAGGGTCGATGGGATTAGATTGTGCCCCACCACTGAGAAGTGCAGTTGGTTTCCTGATTCCTTGCCCTCCACTGTGAAAAGCTGGTTTTCCTTTCCCTTTGTATTTTTTCTTTTTCTTTCTTCTTTTGGCTTGCCTGTCTTTGTGAGCCTCCAATAAATTAGAATGGCCCACCATCCTCCAGCTTCATAGTTCCTTTACTATCTGCCTGAATTCAATGAGAATCTGCATGGCCACGCATTAGCCATACAGCCCAAGGTCACTGATTTAGCAAGGATTCACTGGCTCAGTTTGAGCCCCTCACTCCAAAAAGGCACATATGAGAAGCAATCGATAAATGACTAAAGTAAAATAACTAAGAGTTGATGCTTCTTCTCATCTCTCTACTCACCCTCCCTTCCCGACTTTTTCTCTCTAAGAAAAAAAAAAAGTACAAATAAAAACAAAGTTCCACTTTCTATCTCCCCAGTGCCGATGTTAACTGCTGTTGACAGTGTGCTGCATGGCCTTCCAATCTCTTTCTATGTTTATACAAACAGCTATCATGAGAGAGACACTTTTTTTTTTTTTTTTTTTTCATTTTTCTGAAGCTGGAAACAGGGAGAGACAGTCAGACAGACTCCCGCATGCGCCCGACCGGGATCCACCCGGCACGCCCACCAGGGGCGACGCTCTGCCCACCAGGGGGCGATGCTCTGCCCATCCTGGGCGTCGCCATGTTGCGACCAGAGCCACTCTAGCGCCTGGGGCAGAGGCCACAGAGCCATCCCCAGCGCCCAGGCCATCTTTGCTCCAATGGAGCCTTGGCTGCGGGAGGGGAAGAGAGAGACAGAGAGGAAGGCGCGGGGGAGGGGTGGAGAAGCAAATGGGCGCTTCTCCTGTGTGCCCTGGCCGGGAATCGAAGAGAGAGACACTTTTTTAAAAATAAATTTTTATTAATTTTAATGGGGTAACAATAAGTCAGAGTACATATGTTCAAAGAAAACATCTCCAGGTTATCTTGTCATTCAATTATGTTGCATACCCATCACCCAAAGTCAGATTGTCCTCCGTCACCTTTATCTGGTTTTCTTTGTGCCCCCCCTCCCCGTTCCCCTCCCCACCCCATAACCACCACACTCTTGTCCATATTGAGACACTCTAAACTTTTATAGAATCAACTCTCTTATTTTTCAATCTGTCATGTCTGTGAAGCTTTTTAGTGACTATAAGGCATTTGATATACTGTATTTTTTCCTTTTTATTTATTGGGGTGACATTTTATACTCTGTAATGACCATGGTCTATTCAATCATTCCCATGACTGATGGATTTATAGACTATTTTTCACTTAATTTTTTGACCATTAAAAACATTAGCGCACTTCCAGGCAAGACTGCAGCGTAGGTAAACATGGTACTCACCTTCTCCCACAACCACACCAAAATTACAACTAAACTACAAGACAACTATCATTTAGAATAGCCTGATCTCTGACTCAGTGGAAGTCCTACAACTAGGGAATTAAAGAAGAAGCCACATTGAGACTGGTAGGAGGGGTGGAGATGCAGAATGGGTTGGCATCACACCCATGTGTGGTGGATATAAATTGGGAGTGATATCTTGGCTGCAGAGGGCTTCCTGAGGAGTGAGGGGTCCCAGGCACACACCAGGCCACCCATCCCAGGTTCTAGTGCTGGGAAGAGAAGACCCCATAACTTATGGCTGTAAAAACCAGCAGGGATTGAAGATGAAGGAGGGCTGTTGAAGTCCCATGCAGTCCCTCTTAAAGGGCCTGCACACGGACTTACTCTAACACACTATCCTGAGCTCTAGCACTAGGGCAGCAGATTGAAAGGCACTAGAGACCTATGGGGAGGAACTGAATTGTCTGGCATTAGGATGAGAGTTGGGGAGCAGCTTACTCCAGACAGAAGTGCTAGCAGAGTCCAGCTCCTCCCTACCTTCTCTCTCTGTCTCTCTCTCTCTCTCCTCTATTAAAAAAAAACAAAAACAAAAAACAAACTCAAATAAAAGCATTAAAAAAATATACGGTGGTAAATCTTAAAAAAAAAAAAAAAAAGAAGTGCTAGCAGAGGCCATTGTTCCTTCGATGAGTCCTCCTGCTGTTGAGCCAGAAAGGAGGTGCTGTATCTGAGGCTTCATCAATTCAGCTCACATTGTTGGCCCTACCCTGGTGATTCCCTGAGGCCCTCCCCCATTCAAATTTCAGGCCCATTCATCAGCTGTTTCCAGTGGCTTTTTCGTACAAATGACCTGTCTTAGCTCATGTTTCAGATTTTCTTAAATTTCTCAAATAAGCAGCATCTACTCTCAGCATGTCTCATACTTCTCACTAAGTGGCCCCGACCCCAGCACTAGCAGCAGCTGGCCTTGGTTCGCAACTTGGCCTCTCTTGTGCACCTCCAAGCTTAACACAAGTAGCAGCAATCCGCAGATCACTTTGTATTTTATGCCAAGTGGCCCCAGGCAGAGCACAGGTAGTGGTTGACCTTGGCCTGCACCTCCTGGGAGGCCCTGGAGGCAGCACATCCCATCCTGTGGACAACTTCAGACCATGTCTAAGCATCACTACCCAGCCACCTTCACAAGTGACACACTCAAGGGGTGGACTCAGTGGGTACCAGAGTCCCACTGAAGTAAGTCCTACTCTGTAGTGTGGGCTCCTGCACAGCTGATTCTCCACTGTGGTTGGAGGTCGGTGGTCAGTGGTTGCAGCCAGTCCTTGTAGTTGATCAGCCTGGGGGTAAATCCGTCCCATTAATGTGCCAACAGCAATCAAAGCTTAACTATAAGAGGAGGGTGTACACAGCTCACATGGAGGTGTACCTGAGTGCCCAGCTTCAGTGATCTAGAAGGCTGTGCCATCTGACCCTGCAGAATACCTACTACATTAGGGCCACTCTACCAAACCTGGGAGATGTAGCAGCCTACTTAATACACAGAAACAAACACAGGAAGGCTGACAAAACGAGGAGACAAAGAAACATGTCCCAAATGAAAGAACAGAACAAAACTCCACAGAAAAAACTAAACTCAATGGAGACAATCTACTAGATGCACAATTCAAAACACTGGTTATAAGGATGCTCAATGAACTTAGAACCGCAACAGCATAAAAAAGGACCAGTCAGAAATGAAAGATACACTAACTGAATGATTTACAAGGAATCAACAGTAGAGAAGATAAAGCTAAGAATCAAATCAGTGATTTGCAGTGTAAGTAAAACCCACACAATTAGAACAGCAAAAAAAAAACAACCAAAAAACAAAAAATCCTAAAAATTAGAATCATGTAAGGAGCCTTTGGGACAACTTCAAGTGTACTAACATACGCATATTGGGGTGCTGGAATAAAAAGAGAGCAAGAAGTTGAAACCTTATCTGAAAAAATAATGACAGAAAATTTCCCTAACCTGGTGAAGGAAATAGATATACAATTCCAGGATGTACAGGTAGTCCCAAAACAACATGAACCCAGCCCTGGCCTTGTAGCTCAGTTGGTTAGAGTGTTGTCCTGATATGCTAACATTGCAGGTTTGATCCCCAGTCAGGGCACATGCAAGAATCAACCAATGAATGCATAAACAAGTGGGACAACAGAGCAATGCCTCTCTTTCTCTTCTTTACTCTCTAAAGTCGGTTAAAATACATAAACCCAGCCCTGGCTGGTTGGCTCAGCGGTAGAGCGTCGGCCTAGCATGCAGAGGACCCGGGTTCGATTCCCGGCCAGGGCACACAGGAGAAGTGCCCATTTGCTTTTCCACCCCTCCGCCGCGCCTTCCTCTCTGTCTCTCTCTTCCCCTCCCGCAGCCAAGGCTCCATTGGAGCAAAGATGGCCCAGGCGCTGGGGATGGCTCTGTGGCCTGTGCCTCAGGCACTAGAGTGGCTCTGGTTGCAACATGGCGACGCCTAGCATGGGCAGAGCACCGCCCCATGGTGGGCGTGCCGGGTGGATCCCAGTCAGGCGCATGCGGGAGTCTGTCTGACTGTCTCTCCCTGTTTCCAGCTTCAGAAAAATGCAAAAAAAAAAAACCCAAACAAACAAACAAAAAATATATAAACCCAAAGAAGCCCACACCAAGACACTTCATAATTAAAATACAAAAGGTTAAAGACAAAGAGAGAATCTTAAAAGCAGCAAGAGCAAAGCAGTTAATTACCTACATGGAAGCTCCCATAGACTGTCAGCTGATTTTTCAACAGAAACTTTGAAAGCCCAAAGGGATTGGCAAGAAATAGTCAAAGTAATGAAAAGCAAGGACCTACAACCAAGATTACTCTACCCAGCAAAACTATCATTTAGAATCAAAGGCCATATAAAGAGTTTCCCAGACAAGGAAAAGCTAAAGGAGTTCATCACCACCAAACCAATATTACATGAAATGTTAAAGAGTCTTCTTTAAGAAGAAAAAGATAAAACTAGTAACAATGAAATGGCAATAAATACACATCTCTCAAAAATGGAATCTAAAAAACAAAATAAATGAATAAGCAGAATAGAAACAGACTCATAGATACAGAGAACATTTTGATAGATCAGATGGTTTGGGGGGATGGGTTAAAAGGTGAAGGGATTAAGAAGTACAGACTGGTTGCTACAGAACAGTCATGGGGAATGTAAAGTGCAGCATAAAGAATATGGTCAATAATATTCTAATAACCATGTATGGTGTCAGATGGGTTTGAGATTTACTGAGATGATCACTTAGTAAGTTATGTAGTATCTAATCACTGGGATGTACACCTGAGACTAATATAATAATGTATGTCAACTATAATTAAAAAATGAAAATGATTTAAAAATGAAAAATAAATTAGTATATTGGCACCCTTATCAGAGCTACCTTTAGGCCCTTGAGCTTCAATTTCTATAGAACCAATTCCTGTTTCTGAATCATAGGATACTCTCATTTAAAATCTTGATTCTGTCTGATTTCTTTTCAAAAGGGCTCTTCTCATCTATATCCCAGGAACAAAATACAAGGATGTCTACTCCCCACACCTTTGATTATAGTGGATGATCTTGATCTTTTACATTTTTATCATTATGTTTGGTGAAATTTGGTATCATATACTTTTTTTTTTTTTTCTGAAGCTGGAAATAGGGAGAGACAGTCAGACAGACTCCCGCATGCGCCCGACCGGGATCCACCCGGCACGCCCACCATGGGGCGGTGCTCTTCCCACCAGGGGGCGATGCTCTGCCCATGCTGGGCGTCGCCATGTTGCGACTGGAGCCACTCTAGCGCCTGAGGCAGAGGCCACAGAGCCATCCCCAGCGCCCGGGCCATCTTTGCTCCAATGGAGCCTTGGCTGCGGGAGGGGAAGAGAGAGACAGAGAGGAAGGCACCGCGGAGGGGTGGAGAAGCAAATGGGCGCTTCTCCTGTGTGCCCTGGCCGGGAATCTAACCCGGGTCCTCCGCACGCTAGGCCGACGCTCTACCGCTGAGCCAACCGGCCAGGGCCGGTATCATATACTTTTAATGTGCATTTTTGTATTGTTTAGGAGAGAATTTTTCTGATATTTATTGTTTTTCTCGATTTCATTTTTATTTTTGTTAATTGTTATTCTTATCATTTGTTCCATTTTTTGGTTTCTTTTTCCTATTGGTTTGTAGAAACCACTTGTCATAGGCATTACAAATATTTTCTCCCATTTGTTGTATAGAATGTACACCATAAAATCCTTAAGAACAACGGTAGAATTAAAGTTAAAATCACCAAGTTCATATATGCTCTATGTGACAACAGCACTCAGCCCAGCCTTGCACATATGAGAGCCTCCAAAGAACTTTACTCACATTAAATCCATTGAAATTATTTTTAGAAACCTTATTCTGTTCCAGAGATTTTAGCTCAAAAGTCTACCTCTTTAGGGAGGCTTTCTCTCTCTGTTTGCCAAATCCAAAATGGCCCCTCTTACATGCAGCCCTCAACCCATCACTTCACTTTTAGTCTTCACTGCACTTTTTGCCTTCTGACATTATCTTGCTTATTTAGCTGTTTCTTTGTGATCCTGGGGACCTCTCCTGGCTTAGTCATGGTTGTGTACTCAGCTCCTAGAATACTTCCTGCCACAGAGTGGTTTGTCCACAAATAGTTTCTAAATATATGTTCAATGAATAATTAATTTTCAGGTTTTATCTCAATGTTAAAAAGTTTGCAAATCATCATTTGTATCAGCTATATTTTAAAATCTGTTAGGGTAAATATGTTAGTATCACAGTTTACTTAATAATTACTTATAAAAACTCTAATATTCATGCCCAATCACTCTTGTAGCTAAATGTCAAAACAAACATGTCATGTTTTATAAAATTAGAGTGAATATTTTGATTAGTATTGAATTGACTCTTAAAATTTTTTTTTTTATCCCTAGCTGGGTGGTTCAGTGGATGAATAGAGCATTGTCCTGGTGTGCTAAGGTTGCAGGTTTGATTCCTGGTCAGGGAACATATGAGAAGCAACCAGTGAGTGTACAACTACATAGAACAACTAAGTGAAACAACAAGTTGATGCTTTTCTCTCCTCTCTCTCTCACTCAAATCAATGAAAAAATTAAAATAAATTTTTATTTTAAAATTACAGTTGACATTCAATATTATATTAGTTTCTGCTGTACACCATAGTAGTTAGATATTTATATAATTTTTTTAATTTTAATTTTAATTTTTTTTTTTTACAGAGACAGAGAGAGAGTCAGAGAAAGGGATAGATAGGGACAGACAGGAATGGAGAGAGATGAGAAGCATCAATCATCAGTTTTTCATTGCGACACCTTAGTTGTTCATTGATTGCTTTCTCGTATGTGCCTTGACCATGGGCCTTCAGCAGACCGAGTGACCCCTTGCTTGAGCCAGCGACCTTGGGTCCAAGCTGGTGAGCTTTTGCTCAAACCAGTTGAACCCATGCTCAGGCTGGCAATCTCGGGGTCTCAAATCTGGCCCTTCCGCATCCAGTCTGACACTCTATCCACTGCGCCACTGCCTGGTCAGGCGATATTTATATAATTTACAAAATGATCTCCTCGTAAGTCTTGTATGCACCTGACACCAAATATAGTTATTACAATATAATTGACTATATCCCATAAGCTGTACTTTACATCCCATGACTAGGTTGTAACTGCCAGTTTGTACTTCTTAATCCTTTCACTTTTTTCACCATCCCCTTCCCTTCATCTTTTCACCCTGCTCCCCAACCTCCCATCTGGCAGTCATCAGTTTGTTCTCTGTATCTATGAATTTGTTTCTGTGGTTTTTTTTGTTTTGTTTATTTTTTGAGAGAGGGTGAGAAAGAGACAGAAAGGGACAGAGAAGCATCAACTCATAGTTGCAGCACCTTAGTTGTTCATTGATTGCTTTCTTATATGTGCCTTGACTGGCGGAGGGGCTTCATCTGAGCCAGTGGCCCCTTGCTCAAGCCAGCAACCTCAGACTCAAGCCAGTGACCTCAGGCTTCAAACCAGTGACCTTTGGGCTCAACCCAGTGACCATGGGGTCGTGTCGATGATCCCACACTCAAGCCAGCAACCCTGTGTTCAAGCTGGTGAGTGTGTGCTCAAGCTGATGACCTCTGGGTTTTAAACCTGGGTCCTCAGCATTGTGTCTCTTTAATTGTTCATTGATTGCTTGTCATACATGCCTTGACCCAGGGGCATAAGCTGAGCCAGTGACCCCTTTCTCAAGTGACCTTGGGTTCAAGCAGCGACTTTGGGATTATGTTGATAATCCCAGGCTCAAACTGGTGATCCCATGTTCAAGCTGGTGAGCCCACACTCAAACCAGCAACCCCTTGCTCAAGTTGGTGAGCCTGCACTCTACCTGTCGACCTTGGAGTTTCAAACTGGGGCCCTCAGCATCTTGGGCCAAAGCTCAATTTCCTAAGCCATTACCAATTAGGCTGTCCATTTGTCATTTGATGGAAGCATTAAATCAATTTATGTTTAAAGTGACTATTGATAGATATATAGTTATTTATATTCTTGTTGTTTTGTATATTTCTACCTTTCTGTAGTGTTATATTTGGATTCCTTTCCCTTTATTTATTGTACTTCTCTTATTGACGTTTGGTTTGCAGTTATCATGTGCTTCATAAATACCAAATGATGTTTATAGCAGTCTATTTTAAGTTGATGGTCGCTTAAGTTTGAACACATTTTAAAATCACTACCATTTTTATTCACCCCCTAAATATTGATGTTTTTAAAATTTCTATTTATTTACTTATTTATTTATTTATGAGTAGAGGAGATACAGAGACAGACTCCTGCATGCACCCCAACCGGAATCCACCTGGCAACCCCCATCTGGGGCTAATGCTCTGCCCATCTAAGGCCTTGTTTGCAACCAAGCTCTTTTTAGCACCTGAGGTGGAGGCTCCACGGAGCTATCCTCAGCACCCAAGGCTGATGCACTTGGACCAATAGAGCCATGGCTGTGGGATGAAGAGAGAGAGAGAGAGAGAGAGAGAGAGAGAGAGAGAGAAGGGGAGGAGTGGAAAAGCAGATGGTTGCTTCTCCTGTGTGCCCTGACCAGGAATCAAATCTGGGGCATCCACATGCTGGGCTGATGCTGTACCACTGAGCCAACCAGTCAGGGCTTTTCAATTATGTTTTACTACTTTTGTGTGTGTGTGTTTGTATGTATTCCTTAATTTACTATTGTAATTATACATAATCTTCGTATTTTTGCCTTTGAAGTTTTGTACGTAGTAGCTTTAGTGTTGGTTAATCCACTACTTTTATTATGTGTGTGTTTGCCTTTGTCAGTGAGTATTTTTTCTTTGCAATATTTTCTTATTCATATTTTTTATTTTTTTTCTTCTTTAAGAAATCCCTTTCATATTTCTTGGGTTGATGGTGAGGAACTACTTCAGCTTTTTCTTGTCTGGAAAGCTCTTTATCTCTCCTTTGATTCTAAATGATAGCTTTTCTGGGTAGAGTAATCATGGTTGTAGGTCCTTACTTTACACCACTTTAAATATTTTGTGCCAATCCCTTATAACCTGCAAAGTTTCTGTTGAGAAATCAGCTGACAGTTTTGTGGGAGCTTCCAGGTAGGTAACTAACTGTTTTGCTCTTGCTACTTTTAAGATTTGTTCTTTTTGCCTGATCAGGCTGTGGCGCAGTGAATAGAGTTTTGGAGGACCCAGGTTCGAGACCCCGAGGTCGCCAGCTTGAGTGCGGGCTCATCTGATTTGAGCAAAAGCTCACTAGCTTGGACTCAAGGTCTCTGGCTCGAGCAAGGGGTTACTCGGTCTGCTGAAGGCCTGTGGTCAGAGAAAGCAATCAATGAACAACTAAGGTGTCGCAGTGAAAAACTGATGATTGATGCTTCTCGTCTCTTTCTGTTTCTGTCTGTCTCTATCTATCCCTCTCTCTGACTCTCTCTCTGTGTCTGTAAAAAAAAAAAAGTTTATTCATTCTTTTTAACTTTTGCTATTATTATTATTATTATTATTATTATTTGTGACAGAGACAGAAAGAGAGAGAGAGAGAGACAGAGAGAGGGACAGATAAGGACACACAGACAGACAGGAAGGGAGAGAGATGAGAGGCATCAATTCTTTGTTGTGGCTCCTTAGTCTCCTTAGTTGTTCAATGATTGCTTTCTCATATGTGCTTTGACTGGGGGACTACAGCAGAGCATGTGACCCCTTGCTCAAGCCAGTGACCTTGGGCTCAATCTAGCAACCTTTGGACTGAAAACAGCAAACATGAGGTCATGTCTATGATCCCACGCTCAAGCCAGCCACCCCGCACTCTAGCTGGTGAGCCCTCACTCAAGCTGGGTGAGCCCATGCTCAAGCGGTGACCTTGGGGTTTTGAAACTGGGTCCTCTGCATCCTCCGATGCTCTATCCACTGCACCACTGCCTGGTCAGGCCCTATTATCTTTTTATTTGAAAGGGAGAAAGAGACATCAATTTGTTGCCACACTTATCCATGCATTCACTGGTTGATTCTTTGATTCTTGTATGTGCCCTGACTGATGATCAAAACTGCAACATTGGTGCATTGGGATGATGCTCCAACCAACTGAGCTACAGCCAGCGATAATTTTTGCAATTTTACCTATGATGTGTCATGATGTTCATCTTGTTTAGGACTCTGTGTTTCCTAGACCTGTAGTTTTATTTTCTTTGTCAAGTTAGGGAAGTGTTCAGTTATTTCTTCAAATGGGTGTTCAATTCCTTGTTTTCTCTTTTCCTGCTGGTATGCCTGAGATGTGAATGTTGTTATACTTGATGTTGTTCCAGAGGTCCCTTAAACTATCCTTATTTTGAGAGGTTCTTTTTTTGTTTTGCTGTTCCAATTGGGTGTTTTTTGCTTCCTTATTTTCTAAATCTTTTATTTAATTCTCTGCTTCATCTAATTTGTTGTTAATTCCATCTAATATATATATATTTTTTATTTCAGTTATTGTATTCTTTCTTCTTTCCTTTTTTATTTTTTTTGATTTGCAAGAGAGAGAGAGAGAAGAGTGAGAGACGAGCATCATCAACTTATAGATGCTTCACTTCAGTGGTTCATTGATTGTTTCTCATACATGCCTTAATTGGGCTTACGTGGAGCCAGTGATCCCTTGCTCAAGCCAGTGACCTTGGGCTCAAGCTAGAGACTTATCCTGCACTCAGGACAGCAACCCTGCACTCAAGCTGGCAAACTCATGCTCAAGCCAGCAACCTTGGGGTTTTGAACTGGGGACCTCAGCATCCCAGGTTGATCCAGTGGTGGGATTCAGCCAGTTAGCAGTGGTTCAGCAGAACCAATACCTAGTTTTTTTGTTGAGTTTGGCAAATGAGTTGTTAAAATGGCACTTGTAATCAGGGTTCTCTCTAAGGTGGCTGCCTGGGCAGCTGTCCAGTGTAGAAATCACAAATTTACGTTCCTTGCTCTTTTTAAGCATTCATCTGAACAACAGCATATTCTAAGCACTTATAGTAATGTTCATTCTGTCCATAGGTGAAAAAACTTTCAAGTGAGAATGCCAATCAAAAGCAATATGGAAATAGCTTAAATAACAGTTTTTTTTGTTTTTGTCAGGTATTATTTAATATTTTTTATTAATAATTTAAAACTCTCTCTTTTTTTTAACAGAGACACAGAGAGAGTCAGACAGAGGGATAGAAAGGGACAGACAGACAGAAACAGAGAGATGAGAAGCATCAATCATTAGTTTTTCGTTGCACATTGCGATACTTTAATTGTTCATTAATTGCCTTCTCATATGTGCCTTGACCGTGGGCCTTCAGCAGACCGAGTAACCCCTTGCTTGAGCCAGTGACCTTGGGTCCAAGCTGGTGAGCTTTTGCTCAAACCAGATGAGCCCACGCTCAAGCTGGCGACCTCGGGGTCTCGAACCTGGGTCATCTGCATCCCAGTCCGACACTCTATCCACTGCACCACTGCCTGGTCAGGCTAAAACTCTTATAATCTAGTTTTGTGTGCCTCTTTTATTGTTCTTATTTAATTATTAAATGCGTGAAATAATAAACTACCTTTTGGTATATTTTTTTATATACCTAAAATGGTCATTAGAACAGAGAAGCAGTTGTTAAATTATTTGAATTCCACCACTGGCTTTATCCACTGTGCCACCACTGGTCAGGCCTGTGTTTTCCCTGTGTGTGTGTGTGTGTGTGTGTGAGAGAGAGAGAGAGAGAGAGAGACAGACAGACAGACAGACAGAAAGGGAGAGAGATGATGAGAAGAATCAACTATTAGTTGCATCACTTTAGTTGTTCATTGATTACTTCTCATATTTGCCTTGACACGGGGGGCTCCAGACAAGAAAGTGACCCCTTGCTCAAGCCAGTGACCTTGGGTTCAAGCCAGTGACCTTGGGCTTCAAGCCAGGAACCTCTGGGTTCAAGCCAGGGATCATGGGGTCAAGTTGATGATCCCGCGCTCGAGCTGATGGTGTTGGGGTTTCAAACCTGGGTCCTCAGAGTCCAGGTATATGTTCTATCTGTTGCTCTACCACTGGTCAGGTTTTTTTTCCCTTAGTTTTTTTATCTCCTTTTTAAATGTTTCCTATCTCTTTGTTGAAATTCTCACTGAGGCCTGACCTGTAGTGGCGCAGTGGATAAAGCGTTGACCTGGAAATGCTGAGGTCGCCGGTTCGAAACCCTGGGCTTGCCGGGTCAAGGCACGTATGGGAGTTGATGCTTCCAGCTCCTCCCCCTTCTCTCTCTGTCTCTCTCTCCTCTCTCTTCCTCTCTAAAAACAAATAAATAAAATAAAATTTTAAAAAAATAGGAAAAAAAACAACTTAAAAAGAAAAAGAAATTCTCACTGAGATCATCTATTTTACCTGTAAGTTCATTAAGCATCCATATAACCAATGTGTTGAACTGCGTATCTGATAGATTGCTTGCTTCCACTTTGTGTGGTTCTGGAGTTTTGTTTTGTTCTTTTATTTGGGACAGTTTTCTTTGTTTCCTCATTTAGGCTGCCTTCCTGTGTTTTTTCCTATATATTAGGTAGTTATGTCTCCCAATTTTGGCAAAGTAGCCTTATGTATCTAGTAGGTGTCCTATGGGGCCTAGCGGCTCAGCCTTCCTGGTCACCTGAGCTGGGTGCTCCAGGGGTGTCCCTTGAGCAGGTTGTTTGTGCCCTTCTGTTGTAGTTGAGCCTTGATTGTTGTTGGCATGTAAGTGGGTAGATTGATTCTCAAGCTGACTGGCTGTGAGGACTGGCTGTGACTACAGTGGACAAGCTGTTATGTGTGGGCTGACCTCATGAATCTAGATTTAATTTAGTGGGGCTCCTGGGTCTGCTAAATCTACTTTTCGGGTATGTCATTTGTGGCACTAGTTTGGTAGTGCTCTAGAAGGTCTGAAACTGGCCATCAGTTGTGCTGGGGTCTCTTGGGAGGAACTTTGAAATGTTTATCTCAGGGCCACCTTATAGAAGGGTCTATGGGTAGTAGCTGCCTGTGCTGGGTTTGTAGGTGCTTGGGAGCGGTTATGCTGTGAACCAAGATTGGCTGCCACTAATGCTTGGCCTAGCACTGCTCAGCAAGAGGGACAGGACATGTTAAGGCTTGCTGTGCTTATTTGGAGTTTGTGGACATTTAATGTTATTTAATTTTTTTACAGAGACAGAGAGAGTCAGAGAGAGGGATAGATGGGGCAGACAGGAACGGAGAGAGAGATGAGAAGTATCAATCATCAGTTTTTTGTTGTGGCACTTTAGTTGTTCATTGATTGCTTTCTCATATGTGCCTTGACCGCGGACCTTCAGCAGACCAAGTAACCCCTTGCTCGAGCCAGTGACCTTGGGTCCAAGCTGGTGAGCTTTGCTCAAACCGGATGAGCCGCGCTCAAGCTGGCGACCTCAGGGTCTCGAACCTGGATCCTCTGCATCCACTGTGCCACCGCCTGGTCAGGCTGGACATTCTAGAAATTTTAGGAATGTCTTCAGCATGGGCCCAGGCTGGTAGTTTGAGTGGATAAGCTTTTGAAAGAGGTTGGGGCCTGGAGCCTGAATGGGGTGGGGCAGGGCATCAGGGAATCATTAGGGTGAGGCTAGCAGTGTCAGCCAGGTTAGTCATAACTCAGATTTGGCATTCACCTGTACCTGCAGGCTGTGTGAGGAAAAGGCTCAAGAAAGGAACAGTGGGCCATGGCTGGTTGGCTCAGTGGTAGAGCATCAGCTCAGTGTGTGGATGTCCTGCGTTCGATTCCCTGTCAGAACACACAGGAGAAGAGCCCATCTTCTTCTCCACCCCTCCCCCTCACACTTCTCTCTCTCTCTCTCTTCCTTTCCTGCAGCCATGGCTCGATTGAAGTGAGTTGGCCTGGCTGCTGAGGATGGCTAAATTGGTTCCACCTCAGAAGCTAAGAAGAGCTTGGTTGCTGAGTAATGGAGCAACGCCCCAGATTGGCAGAGCATTGATTGCACCCTTCAACCCTCAACTTGAAGTCAGACAATTCAGTTCCTTCTCATACATCCATGGCACTTTCAAGCTGCTGACCCTTCTCTGGACCTTAGGCCAAGTGTTCGTCAGTGAGTTTAAGCAATATCTAGGTTTATAGCAGTCCTTTGTCTCACCCATGAATTGGATTAACTCTTTTTTTTTTTTGCAAGAGAGACAGAGAGAGGGACAGATAGGAACAGACAGATGGGAAGAGAGATGAAAAGCATCAATTTGTTGCAGCACCTTAGTTGTTCTTTGATTGCTTTCTCATATGAAGCTTGACTGGGAGGCTACAGCAGACCAAGTGACCCCTTGCTCAAGCCAGTGACCTTGACTTTCAAGCCAACAATTTCTGGGTTCAAGCCAAAGATTATAGGATTACGTTGATGATCCCATGCTCAAGCCAGCGACCCCACGCTCAAGGTGATGAGACTGCGCTCAAACCAGATGAGCCTGAGCTCAAGCTGGTGACCTCAGGGTTTCGAACTTGAGACCTCAGTGTTGCAGGTCCACACCCTATCCACCGCACCACCATTGGCCAGGCTCCTCTAACATTTAAATCAGTAATAGATGCTAAATTTTACTGATAACCTCATCATTTTATGAAATAATTATTTAATCATCTTTTTAGTGAATGTTAGTTGTCAGTTTTCTGTATAATGTACTGTACTTTTCTTGCAGTCTACTATTTGGTGGTAGTCAAATTACCCATATTTTATTTATTGATTGATTTTAGAGAGAATGGAAGGGAGAGAAAGAGAAACATAGATTTGTTGTTTCACTTATTTATGCATTCATTGGTTGATTCTTGTATGTGCCCCGACTGGGGATCAAACCTATAGCTTTGGCATAGTGGGGTGATGCTCTAACCAACTGAGTTACCTGGCCAGGGTGTTATACATATTTTAAATTAAATTCTATCAAAACCATATTTGGCTCATAAAATAAGCTGAGCAATATAAAATTATTTTCTATATTTTAATATAGTTAAATAATTATATAAGAATGCTTTTTGGAGAATCTGGGAAAATTTTTCTACTGAATTCACTGGAGTCAAGGATGTTTTTAAAAGACTCACTTTGTATTAAATGTTTTCCTTTGACACTAATCTAATCATTCCTTATTTTTTTTATTGCATTCTTAGGGTTATGGATATTTATCTTGTCATCTGTCTGATGAATCATCATGTTTTTGATTCATTAGATAACAGGGAAATGCCATGAAAAGCATTCTACCTGGGCCAGAAGTTGGCCTGAACATCTATATAATCGTACATCCAGTAGTAAGATTCTCTCACCGGTTCATCTAGCAGTTTCTTGAATATCTTTGTATCTTTTTTCCTAACCTGCTACTGCATCTTTAAGATCATACCCTCTCCCTTTCTCTGGTTCTAATCACAGGCTCTGCCTAGCTTCTACTGCTCAAAGATTCATCATCCACAAATTCCTGGTTTCCTTTGCAGCTTCCCCAGTTCAGTGAATCATGGGCCTGGCCAGCTTTCTCTGTGTCCACAGTTGTCCTGTCCCTGTAGCTGCAAAGGAGGGTGGCATAGTGGTTAGAAGGTGGCCCTGTAGCCTGACTAGTCTAGGTTTCAATCTTTATTTGGATGCTTATCACTTTTTTGTTGTTGTTGTTAAGGAGAGAGAAATCTCGGGATAGACAGGAACAGACAGACAGGAAGAGAGAGAGATGAGAAGCATCAGTTTTTCATTGCAGCACCTTAGTTGTTCATTGATTGTTTTCTTATATGTGCCTTGATCAGGAGGCTCCAGCCAAGCCAGCGACCCTTTGCTCAAACCAGCAACCTTTGGGCTTAAGCCAGTGCCCATGGGGTAGCGTTTTATAATCCCATGTTCAAGCTGGCAACCCTGTGCTCAAGCTGGTGAGACCATGCTCAAGTCTCCAACCCTGGGGTTTGAGCCTGGGTCCTCAGCATCCCAGGCAGATGCTCTATCCACTGTGCCACTGCCTATTCAGGCTGGACGCTTACTACTTGCAAAACTTTGAATATATAATTTAACCTTTCTGGCCCTAGCTAATTGGCTCAGTGGTAGGGCGTTGGCCTGGTGTGTGGATATTCTGGGTTCGATTCCCAGTCAAGGTACACAGGAGAAGGGACCATCTGCTTCTTTATCCCTTCCCCTCCCCCTTCTCTATCTCTTTCTCTCTTCCCCTTCTGCACCATGGCTCAATTGTTTTGAGGGAATTGGCCCTGGGTGCTGAGGATGGCTCCCTGGAGCCTCCACCAAAGGTGCTAAAAATAGCTCAGTTGCCAAGTCAACAGCCCTAGATAAACAAAGCATTGTAAATAGGGGGCTTGCCAGTGGCTCCTAGTTGGGGTGCATGCAGGAGTCTGTCTCTCTGTCTCTCCTCCTCTCACTTGAAATTTTTTTAACCTTTCTGAGGCTTAATTTTCTCATATATAAATTAAAGATAATAATAGTATACATCTTATTGGATTATGAGGATTCTTTCAGTCATCCCACCAACATTTATTGTCTAATTAATATGTGTCAGGCATATTTTAGGTGCTAAAGATAAAGGTGATGAACACACACACACAAAATCCTTGTGTGCATGAAACTTACTCTGGAGAAAGAGTTAGGCAGATAAACTATAAAAGTATAAACCAATAAACTAACAACAGCTGTATAGATATTTGAATTATATGTATATATTTTTGTATATTATGCATGTATGTATGTATGAACGTATCTATCTATCTATATATTTATCATCTATTTATTACTATATTCTTATATCTCTCTATCTACCTCAATTTGAGGTGGTAAATATTTACAAATAAAATCAAAGACAATAGGGAAAGAAGTGCCAGTTATTTTATTTGAGGTGACATGTGAGGGCCTTTCTGAGGAGGCCATGTTTAAGGAGCAGTCTGTATGAAGTGAGGAAGCCGGGCTTGTGAATAAGTAGGAAAACGTGACCCTGGCAGAGGAACTCTCAAGATACAAGGCCCTGAGGTTAGACCAAATGAGACTATACAAATAAAGGTTTGGCATAGTTATGGCACAAAGCAAGCTGCCAAAGGGTCCAGGAACTGACTTCTGACTGCTATTCCAAGATCCTGGCATATGGTTGTAAGTGTGGGTGTCTTCCTCTCTCCCACTTCCATGGAACCCTGGAGGAATGCACACCACCCATCAACCCCTCCTTCTCCAGCCCGTAAGGCCTCTCCCTCCTGCCCGTCCCCCTCTATCCATGAAGGTTTCTAAAGTCTGCTACATGGTGAGTCTCAAGGATTGCTTTTACTTTTCCCTCCATCCACCAAAGAAAGCACCCAGAACAGGGCTCTGCACACAGTATAGAATGTTAATTGGTGCTGACGACAGGGGCCTTTCAGCCCACCATCTTCTTCTCTCACCCCCTCCGATTTAGAATGGCCTGATTTTGGTCTGAAACAAAAACTAGAAGTGGGCCCAAAGATTTGGGTCTCAATAGACTGATATGCTGTTTCCTGACCTGAACAACCCTTTGTGGCTCTTGGGCTGGGTTCAGCCATGAGAAAGGAGGCCCTACTATATTTTCTTCTAGATCATTTTACACCTGAACTTTTTCTCTTCTAGCTTTCTCCACTGATACCATCTGCTTCCAGATTATTTCCCTCCTATTCCTGTCTCCTGTCCTCTTTTTTAAAGCTTTCTCTGTTTAAAATTTATAAAAAAATTGATTTGAGAGAGGAAAGGAGAGAGAGAGAGAGAGAGAGAGAAACCAATTAGTTGTTCCACTTACTTATGCATTCATTGGTGATGCTTGCATACACCCTGACTGAAGATGGAATTCCCAGCCTTGGCATATCGGGGACAAGCTCTAATCCACTGAGCTACTCAGCCAGGGCTTGCTCTTGTTTTCTCTATAAGCCAAATCGTGCCTCAGCACAGATTTCAATACCTCAGTTTGGGAGAGAGGCAAGTATTAAGTATAGAAATCTGAATTACAGAAGAGATCTCTTTTTTCATAAAGAAATGCAATTTTATTATTTTTAAGTACATATTTAGTGCCTCAAACTAATGTCTTATAAAAGGTCACCAAGTAAAAGGTCTTGCAGATGTTTTTTTAACAAATACATAAGAATTGATGATAATTAGCCCATACACTCACTACTTTTAAATGGAAATTTCTAAAGTGCTTGAAAAGGATTGGTTTAGGTAGAGCAGATATGCCATCCTTAGCAATATTGTTTATACTCTTAATTTATGAAACAAATGCCTTTTGTATTGATAGTGCAAAGGTAAACTTTTGTCCACAGTCAATAAATCTCAAATTAATCAGGCCCAAATTATTGTGGTTTCCCACTTAGTTTTCCAAGCCCAGGGCAGTGACTCACTTACTTCAAGGGACTTCTGATAAAGTAGAATTCCAGTGTAACGAAGAAACAGACCTTGGGAGGTGGCTTATGGGCTGAGCTAAAGTTTGCTTTTTGTGCTTCCTTCCTTTCTGCATCAGATCTTCCATTTTCCTTAGGTGTCTCTTACTGTTTTGTTCATCTAGGTCTCTCTATAGGACATTCTCTGTGCCTTCTAAGCCAGCCTTAAAGAATGGGCAGAGTTGCCTGCAGAACTAGGTGGGGAGGGGGCAAGGGAAGGAAAAGTATCTGCTGTAGGAACCGGAAACCAATTACTCATTTTAGGGAAAGTGAGTACTATGAACATGAGCATGAAGGGCCCTTGCCTGGGAGGAACAGTCCTTCTGACTGAGAGGTCAAAGGTAGGTCCCCTAGGGCTTTCCCTCTGGCCCAGAGGTTTGAGCATTTTCATGACCTAAACTGATTCTGCATGTCTCTGGAAGACAGGAAGTTTCTGGGAACCCCTCCACAACAATTCCAGCTTTAGGCCAGGGAATGGCTGGCTTGGCAGTGTCTAGGAATGATGTAGGTTCATCAGCATGGCCATGAAGGGGAAGGGAGTGGGAGGGGCAGTAAATATAGTGGCCGCTATCCTTCTCAGAAGAACATAGGACATCTGAGTTCTTAGCATTCTAAAGGACAGGTGTTATCAAATGCATGTGATTGAGAGAGCTGGAGCTTACGTGACACCTGGGCCTAATGAACCAAACAGACCACAAAGCAAGGGGCAGTGGGACCTCTGTGGCCCATGGGTGTGGGATCTCAGTGGAGCTCCCTGGATTGCCTTCTGGTCCTGCCTCTGCTGCTACTCTGATGACATTTGAATTTGGTCTGCTGGCAGGACACTGTCAGAGAGCAGGACACAGAGCTGGAACCCAGATGTCCATCTGGAGATTCCAGACATCAGATGCCCTGTCATTGATCTCTCTTTTCTTTCCTGCCTCTCCCATTGTTGTTTCCCTTCTCTAAGAACCTCTGTATCTGCCCAGCTCTCCTCTAGGGGTTCCTACCTTGACTGGGAGACAGGCTGGCTTCTCCAACCAGCTTCCCTTTCTGACCTCGACAGGGGGAACCATTTGTGATTTCTAGGTCAGAGGGGGAAGCAGGGGACAGAGCTGGGCCAGAAGTAAATGAGGGGTGAAGGTGGGAAGTGGGATGAGGCTGGAGAGATAAGGAGACATTGGTGACCTGAGATGGTTTCCTTCCTCCTGGTTAGACATGCCCCTGCCTTCAGATGTTGATCTGTTTTAGTGGGAGATGGGGGTGAAGGGATAAGGAGTGAAAGGGGCTGGAGTAACCTTCAATTCTTCATAAAAATAGACAACCTGAGGGAGTGGGATGGAGCAGGATCTGGGGAGAGTGTCTAATCTGACTGTTCAGAGTTAGGTCTCTGGGACAATAACCCCAAGCTTATTCAGCCACTCCCCTCAATTTAACCTAGTGAATTGCCTCATCCTCTCTCCCTCAAATCTTCCCCTAAAAACCACACTGGTTTTTCCACCCCTCTCCATCACCATCCCTGCAACTCCTCCAGGGCACTCCATCTTTCTCTTGCTTGGTTCTTCTTTGCAGAGGGCTCAGTAATATGTCTCCTTTTCCACCCAGCCTGTTAAAGAGATTGGGGATGGGGTTGCAAGGTGAGCATAAAAGGAGACAAAGGGGCTTGGGTGGTTGGTTGAGGTCAGGTGAGTAGGAGCCTGAGGAAGAGGGTTGAGGTAATTAGCTGTGAGCTGGTGGAAAGGGAGGGAAGAGAAAACCCAGTGAGCTGGGTCACAGATTAGGGGAAAGGAAAGGCTTGTATTTTGCACAGCAGAGGGTGGGCAGAGACTAATAGGGGGTGAAAATGCAAATATCCACATTGGCTATTCAGCTTGCACATGAGTTTCTAAAGGGGAAGGCTCCTATTGTTGCTGAGCAGAAATGTGGTCATGGAGTTGGCAGCTCTTGTAATCTTCCAGGAGAAGTCAGAAATTTGGATTTTATGTGAAGGCTCCCAAGTTTTAAATATTAGGCAATAAAAAAACACATCACCAGAGTGAGGGGGATATGGGGTAGGGGTTTGGAGTAAGGGTATAAAGAGGGACAAATATAAGGTGACTAAGGTGACGAAGGATGATTTGACTTTGGGTGGTGGGTATACAACATAATCAACTGTTCAAATGATGTGGAGGTGTTTACCCCCAAATCTATGTACTTTTGCTGATTGATGTCACCCTGTTAAATTTAATTTTCTAAATAAGAAAAAAAGCAAACTACATACACATCTGCACAATATAGGGCAGGCTAAATCAAACACTACCCATGGACTGCTTTTGGCTTATAGGCCATCCTTTTTCAACCTCTAGAAAGGGATCAAAATGTTTTCTGGAAGAAAATACTTTGTTGATGCCTGGGAATCAGGAGGTCTTGTTTCTAGTGTCAGTTGTGCTGCTCCTTGCTTTATGAGCCTGAACAAATAAATTCACCTCTGTACTCTCTTTATCTGTAAAATGCAGAGGTGGGACAGGGGATGTGGAGGCAGAGGTGGGTTAAGGTCGGTTGAGGCCCTGGGCGCAGAAGAAAATATTGAGCCCCTTACATTAGAAAAAGGTGTAAAGTTGGGGTTTTGCGGGGCCCTTTAGAAGTTGGGGCCCAGGGTGCGCACCCAGTGTGCCCCACTGTTAAACCTGCCTCTGCCTGGAAGGCCTTTCTAATTCTGATGTTCTGTGATTCCAGGTGGAAGGTTCAGCACCTTGGAAACCACCTGTGCCTTAGGAAGGAGAAGAATCTGAGAGAAGTAGGGTGCAGGGAACAGGTTCCCAGAGTCAGGCTCCTAGGACCTGGGACCCTGGGATTGGAAGGCACTGAAGAAAGGAGCGAGGCTCTTTAGTTGAAATGGAATTTGGGTTGTGAGCCCTGGAGGGCAGCCAGCAGTGGGAGTCATAGTTGCTGGGGGTTGAGGTGAGGTGCAAGGTGCTTACCGCCAGGATATCGCCTCAGGATGAGCTTCCGGACCTCATCATAGATGAAGATGAGAAGACTGTAGGGAAAGGCGCAGAACCACCAGGTGACTCTGAAAGAAGTGTGTGCAGGGGGATGTTAGGAATATTAGAGGCTGGTCACATAAAGGAGGATTTGAATGAATTAGAATTTGGATCCTGGAAGATGCTAATCTTTTAAAGAAGCACTCACTTTAGCGGGTACATACGGAGGGCCACACCCATGCCTGGGCAGTAAGATAGAAAGGCAGCCAGTGCTGTCTCTTCCAGGAGCCCAAAAATCAAAATCTTGTTCCTGAAAAGGCAAAGAAATGAGGGTAGGTAGTATTTGAAGGAAGGGCAAGAAGGGAGAGATCCAGGGAGACCCTTGTGGTGGAAGGCAAAGACGCAGGAAGGAATGCCAGGGGAGGTTCATAAACGACATCTTCCAGTGCCCTCTGCAGACACCTTCTCATGCTGTATGTAATCCAAGAAAAATTTTCTCTACTATTTATCCTTATTCATTTTATCCCTTATTGTTGTCTCTTTTATGTGTTGAGTGAAGTGCTCTGTTCTGGAAAACAGAGCTTAACATGAGCTTCCTTCTGGAGACATGAGACCTGCCTTCAGTCAGCTTATAATCTTGTTATTGCTCCAGGAAAGTGGTCTGTGGAAGAGTCATCTCCTCAACAAAATGCCTTGAAAGCTCCTTCAATTCAAGGCCCACCTATGTCTTCTACATCCTCTTATCTCCCACAGACCCTGGTAGCTGTTGGTTGTAGATATTCAATAGAGAAGAGAACATTAGCAGAAGGAAAGCTCACTGGAGAGTAAACGAATAATGTATGTTTACTATGTCAGAATTGAGAAGCAAAATAGAATAAAGTTCTGAGGGCAGTTTCTGGAGTCAGACAGGTGGCATCTACTCCCAGAGCTGCTGGCTTTTGGTTATAAGTAATGTTTCTTTACTTCTCTGAGCCTTGTGTTCCTTCTCTGTAAAATGGAGATATTACCTTTATATTGTAAGATTGCTGGGAAAATCATGGGAAATATTGCATGAAAAACTCTCAAACATGGGAAGTGCTCAGTCGTATTATTACTTAACCTTTTATAACCTTGTGCTCTTTACCTCTTTATGGCTTTTAAGCCAGTGATTCCAAAACCTTTCACTAACTAGAGACCCTCTTTTTTTTTTTTTTCTATAAAGGCCACGTTTTAATTAATTTTTGTCTCGCAAGCTGCATTCGTTAATAAGTAGTGACTATATTCCCTATTTAAAATTAGACATATATTATATTCACTGTACTTCATACCTAGGCTTCTGCCTAAGAAGGACACTTTGGTGAGTCTGGAAGCCTTCTCAGAGAAAAGTGCTTAACTTCCATAAAGCTTTTTGAACAATGGAAATAATATCTCAGAGGACCCCTGAGGGCCAAGGGACCTCAGGGGGGGCCTGAGGTGCTGAGGTCACGCCTCTCGACCAAGGGACTTGCTGGTATCAGTACTCCCCCTACCCAGCCTGACTTTTGTTTCTTTTCTGTTTGCCTCTTGGGTGGGCTCTATTCAGCTAGTGATGTTCCCACTTTCCTGTGCCCCATGCACTGCACAGTAAGTCCCAGCCCAGAACTAGACCCAGTTTCTTGGACTCTCTGCTGCTTGTTCTCTTCTCACTGCATTTTTCCCACTAAGTGTTTTTAGCTCACTGGTATCGCTTTTCTTCACGTTACCTTTATTTACCTAACAGACTTTTCACTTTTCTCTCCCTGGGCTTTTAAGTGCTATGAACTTCATCAGAGTTTTGGCATCTTTTTTTTTTTTCTTTTTTCTGAAGCTGGAAACCGGGAGAGACAGTCTGACAGACTCCCGCATGCGCCCAACCGGGATCCACCCGGCACGCCCACCAGGGGCGACGCTCTGCCCACCAGGGGGCGATGCTCTGCCCCTCCGGGGCATTGCTCTGCCGCGACCAGAGCCACTCTAGCGCCTGGGGCAGCGGCCAAGGAGCCATCCCCAGCGCCCGGGCCATCTTTGCTCCAGTGGAGCCTCGGCTGTGGGAGGGGAAGAGAGAGAGAGGAAGGAGGGGGGGGGTGGAGAAGCAAATGGGCGCCTCTCCTATGTGCCCTGGCCGGAAATCGAACCCGGGTCCCTCGCACGCCAGGCCGACGCTCTACCGCTGAGCCAACCGGCCAGGGCCGAGTTTTGGCATCTTTTATTTATTTTTCCTATACTAAGAAATTGTGACAAAACTCATTTGGAATAAAAAAAAAGACATCTCCCCCCCCCCCACACACACACATACAAAAACCCATACCTCATTTGGGGAATTGTGCTTATTGCTTCTAGTTGAAGAAAATAAAGAGAACAGGAGTGATACTTTCAGAATTTATCACCATCCCTGCTACAGTGACAGAGTAGCTATTGAATTCCTCACAAGTGCCAGACTGTAATAGGTGAGCCCCCCCCCAGTGTAGTGGCTATGAGCTTGGGCTTTAGAAGCTGACTTGTGTTAAATCTTACTAGCTGGATGACCTCAGGCATGTCATTTAACATTTTTGGAGTCTCATCCACAAATTGAAAACAATACCTACCTCATAGAGCCATCCTGAGGTTAAACAATGTCTTTGAATCACTTATCTCAGTGACTGGAACATGGTAGCTCACATTGTAAGGAGACATTGAACTTGACCCTGAGCAGCTCAGAGACCCCATCATTACCACAGGGCAAGTACTTATACACTAGAGTGTAGGAGAGCATGCAGGACCCTGTCTTTAGGGCTGGGCAAAGAGTGGGGATGGGAGTCTCTGGAGTACAAGATAGAGGAAGGAAAGAAAGACAAAAAAAAAAAAAAAAAGAAGAAGAAAGGAAGTAAAGGAGGAAGGAAGGAAAAAAGAAATAAGGAAGGAAGGAAAGAAGAAAGCATGAGGAGAGAAGATGAAAGAAAAGTAGAAAGAGACCTTAACTGAGTACATTTGGGAACAGAATTAAACTCATCAGAAATAGTTATACCACTCCTTCTCTCATCTATTTAAGACATGACTATGGATATACAGCTGGTAACTAAAACATTATGGTCCCCCAGCAGAACTGGGCCCAGGGAGTTGAAGTGAACCTGTGTGAATGTGCCCAGAGCCCTCCCTGCCTGGGCAGGTGGGTGCCTGGCAGGGTAGGCACTCACTTCATGCCCTGCTGGAAGACTGAGTTGCGACGGGTCTTGCAGATGATGAGGTCAGCCCACTGCACCACGACGATGCTGGCGAAAAAGGCTGTGTGGCAGGTGAACTCCACCACCTTCCGTTGTTCGTAGGTCTGGGGGAAGAGCGCAGAGAGGTAACAGTGTGAGAAGAAAAGGCAGGACCAGAGTGTAGCATAGTTCAGGGCCATTGTCAAACCCTGGACACCGAATTCACACTTAGCCCCCAATTCCAGTTGGCCACTGCTGATCATCTCTGCCAGATATTTCTTTTTCAATTTTAGTTTTTCCTTTATTTTTTTTCAGCTTTATCAAAGCATAATTGACAGGTAAAATTGTAAGATATTTCAAGTGTACAACTTGGTTATTTGATACACATTCACGTTGTGAAAGGATCCCCCCCCCCATTAAGTTAATGGACACATCATGCCAGGCATTTAGGCTCCTCTTTCATACACATGTTTGCCACACCCCGTCCCACTCACCCACTCCTGTCCATAGCTGTCTTCCAGGTCATTCGTGGACCGGTCATCCCAGTCGAGGCGTATTCCCAGCAACGTTGATGGCAGGAACCCATTCTCTGCCAGGATCACGAAGTAGGCGAAGAAACCGCCCAGTGCCTGGATCATCCCTGTGCGTCACGGGCAAAATGTAGGGCCTGGTTCAGAGAAGGAAGCTGGCTGTCCCTGACACTGGGAGAACTGGCCTCTGTCCTGGACTTTAAAAGCCGGGGAAAGAATTCTCTGGGGTTCCCTCCTGAGCCCCAGGGCCCCCCCACACCTATCTGTCCGTAGGCCATGCTGATGAGCCTTTCGTTCACCAGCTTGTCTGTCTGTGGGTTTCTTGGCTGCCGCTTCATGATGTCACTCTCAGCTGCTTCATAAGCCAAGGAGATGGCAGGGACCTGTGTGAAGTGGGGAGTGGTGGAGAGAAGGGCTTTGGAAGTGAGCCCTGAGCTTGTCTTCTCTCTAGCCAGCACAGCCTAGCCAGCTGCTTTTTGTCCCTCTCTTTTTCCACCAGCTGCCCATCCCTACCCACTGCGCCATGTGATTGCTTTGTCTGTCTCCTACTCCAGCCCTTGGCCTCACCATGTCTGTGCCCAGGTCGATGCAGAGGATGGTCACGGTGCCCAGTGGCAGGGGGATGTTGGCAATAATGAAGAGCAGGAAGGGGGTGATCTCAGGGATGTTGCTGGTCAGGGTGTATGCGATGGATTTTTTCAGGTTGTCAAAGATGAGGCGGCCTGTGGGGAGTTTCTGAGGGCATCAGGGAGGTCAGAGGGACCATTCCCCACCCCTAGCCATGGAAGTGTGGCTCCTCGATGTCTTGAGCAAGGAAGGTTTTGTGAGGGAAGCTAATACTGGCAGTGGATGCCTGCCATCTGAGTTGACTCTGTGACTGGGGTAAAATGCACGGGAAGTAGGTGTGTGGTCATTAGATGTCCTGGATGCCACCCCAGCCATAGCCTTCTTACCCTCCTCCACGCCTGTGACAATAGAGGCAAAGTTATCATCCAGCAAGATCATGTCAGCTGCCTGCTTAGAGACGTCAGAGCCTGAGATACCCATGGCTATGCCGATGTCTGCCTTCTTCAGCGCCGGGGAGTCGTTCACGCCGTCACCTGTCACTGCCACGATGGCTCCCTGGGAGAAGGTACAACCAAGCTGGACCATGAAGGCCCCGCCCTGCACAGACCCAGCCCTACCTTCCACTACTTTGCTCACCTGCCTCTGACAGCCCTCCACAATGATGAGCTTCTGCTGTGGAGAAGTCCGCGCAAAGACGATCTCCGTGTGGTTCCTGAGGATCTCGTCCAGCTGCTCCGATGTCATGTCTTTCAGGTCAGAGCCATGTACCACACATGCCTTGGCCTCTCTGGAGGGCAGGGGCAGAGGCTCTGATACCCAGCCTAGCCAGCCTGCCACCCCTTTTCACTGCTGCTGGCGCTCTAAACTTCCACCGGGCCTCATCCTTCTCTCCCTCAAAGCTCAGGGACCTGTTTTTCCTTATTTCTCTGTCTGAGGAAATGATGTTAGATCCTCGCCGTGCACATAACCACAGTCAGTACAGTTTGCTAGGTGTGTGCTCATTCCCTTAGACGTACTTCATTGCTATAGCCACCTGAAGTGTAGATAGGATCTTAATTTTGTAGTTGAGAAAATGGAGGCTTAGGAAGAAAAGGTGACATCTCCAAGGTTACAGAGATAAACAATGGCACAGCCTGGACACACTTAGGACTGAAGAGCCAGAGGAAAGGCCTATAAACTTCCCAGAGGTAGTATCCCAATGCCCCAGGGAAGACTCGGGTGCCCTGTGGAAGAGGACAGGTTGATAGAGGCAGGGGGTTCTGCCTCACCTGGGGTTGACTTGGCTGACGGGGATGTTAAGCCGGGCGGCAATGTCCTCCACAGTTTCATTGCCCTCTGATATAATGCCCACACCTTTGGCAATGGCTTTGGCTGTGATTGGGTGGTCCCCAGTCACCATGATCACCTTGTGGGAAGGAGAAAGAAGAAAAGGGCAGCAGTATTAAGCTCATATCCCCATCCCCAGTCCGTTCTTTTTTTTTTTTTTTTTTTTTTTTAGTGAGAGATACAAAGAGAGAAACAGACAGGAAAGGAGAGAGAGATGAGAAGCATCAATTCTTTGTTGTGGCACCTTAGTTGTTCATTGATTGCTTTCTCATATGTGCCTTGACCGGGGGTCTCCAGCTGAGCCAGTGACCTCTTACTTGAGCCAGTGACCTTTGATCAAGCTGGTGATCGTGGGCTCAAGTCAGTGACCTCTGGGTTCAAGCCAGCAACCATAGGGTCATATCTATCATCCCACGCTCAAGTCAGTGACCCTGAGCTCAAGCTGGCGAGCCAGCACTCAAGCCGGCAACCTGGGGTTTTTTTTTAGTTTTTTTTTTTTACAGAGACAGAGAGAGAGTCAGAGAGAGGGATAAATAGGGACAGACAGGAATGGAGAGAAATGAGAAGCATCAATCATTAGTTTTTCGTTGCGACACCTTAGTTGTTCATTGATTGCTTTCTCATATGTGCCTTGACGGTGGAGCTACAGCAGACCGAATAACCCCTTGTTGGAGCCAGCATCCTTGGGTCCAAGCTGGTGAGCTTTTTGCTCAAGCCAGATGAACCCGCGCTCAAGCTGGCGACCTCGGAATTTCGAACCTGGATCCTCCGCATCCCAGTCTGACGCTCTATCCACTGCGCCACCACCTGGTCAGGCGCAACCTCGGTTTTGAACTTGGGTCTTCTGAGTCCCAGGCCGACACTTTATCTACTGCATCACCACCTGGTTAGGCCCCAACCTATTCTTTTCCTAAAGTCAGGAAAAGGCACATGGTGGGGCTCATAGATCCCATTCAAAATAATGAAGGTAGAAGTGAAAGTGTGTGTGTGTGTGTGTGTGTGTGTGTGTGTGTGTGTGTGTTTGGGTGAATGGCTCAGGGGAAGAGACAATGACAAGTAGTGTTCTGGGGATCAGAGATGGTTTGCTTATATGGAAGAAAGTTGCCATGACAGAATAGCATGTGGAAGAGAAAACTCAAAGATTTCTTAGGAGTTTGGATTTCATGGGATATGAGACTGTCTGAGCTAGCTGGACCCTTAACAGCTTCCTCCTGTTACCTATGAGAAAACAAGGCTTATAAAGGGCCTGTGATTTGCTTAAGGTCACAGGAAGCCAAAACTGTGGTTTTCTTAGTGTCCAATATGATTGCTACAAGCCATCTATCTAACTGTCAGAGTAAGGATGACAGAGAGATAATCTTCCTTCCCTACCTCCCTGCCATGCTTCTATGATATGAAAAGGAGATGACTCCTGCCCTAATGATAATGTTTATTGTGTTTTAGAATGGATGAGGCTGGCTGGGAGGGTTGTTGGCATCTGAGAAGCTGGTTAAGAGGCTATTACAAGCATAAGGTGATCAGAGCTGGATTAGGATATAACACTTGTGTTACACGGAGCACATCACATAGATACTAAAAAGGAAGCCTCTCCAGGCCTCACTGCCTTCTCTTCCGCCCTTACTACTCCACTGAAATTGTCCCCCCTTCAAAGGCTACATGGGCCTCTCAGTGGGAAAACAATAGCATCTTTGCAGTCCTCATCCTTATTGACTCACCTGAAGCATTTGGTATGTTCACTACCTCTCCCTGAAACCTTTTCTCCCTTGGCTTTCATGGACCCTTTATTCCTAGTTCTTCTCCATCCTCTTTATGTATTTTCCCACCCTCTTCAGGGAGGCAGCCAAGAAGAGTGAAGGAAGTAAGTAACTTAGGAATCTGAAGGCTACATACATATAAATGCTGACCTTCCCTAGCTCGGTGGCCTTAGACAAGTGCCTCCACTAAGCCTCGGCACACAAAGATGAGTCCTACCTTTCGCAGTTGTCGTGAAAAGTATGTGACTTTAGGTGGATGCATGATAAATGTTAGCTGTGTCTTATCACCCTCTACTGGTTCCAATTCCTCTACTTGACCTTAACTTTTGGTGTGGCCCAGGGTTTTATTCTCCAACTTTTTCTTGACCCATACTCTTTTCCTGCAATATTAAACATTACCATCTGTAATTGTTGAGAGTTTCACTGAGCTACTTCATGATATTGCTGCTTTAGCATCCATTTTGTTTGGCCAAGTGCCCTGCTCCTAGGCAATATAATAAAACATACTAGTACGTCTTTACTTTGCAGTCATGGGCTAGTGGGATTGAAAATTTCAGTTCTGACCCTCTTTCTTGAGCTCTAAACCATATTTCAGCTTTCCCTGGAACATCTTTCCCGGGTGTCTTGCGGATTCCTTGAATGTAAGGTCAAATTGAACTCATTATCTCTACTTTCAGCACCCCAACCAAGACTGCTTCTCTACTCTCTACCTTAGAAACATCCTCATTCATTCAGGTTTGTCTCTATGTCTTCCTCACTTCCCATAACCAGTTTAGTCACCAAGTTCTCAAAACATTTCTTGAATGTAAGAACTCCCGTTTGTCACTGCCCTTGTCCAGGTCATCATCCCTTGTCTGACCTATTGCAATAGTTTCTTTTTTTTTTTTTTTTTTTTTTTTGACAGAGACAGAGAAAGAGTCAGAGAGAGGGACAGGTAGGACAGATAGAAAGGAAGGGAGAGAGATAAGAAGTATCAAGTCTTTGTTGTGGCACCTTAGTTGTTCATTGATTGCTTTCTCATATATACCTTGACTGGGGGGCTATAGCAGAGCAAGTGACCCCTTGTGCAAGCCAGTGACCTTGGGCTCAAGCCAGCAACCATAGATAGGGTCATGTCTATGATCCCATGCTCAAGCCAGTGACCCTGTGCTCAAGCTGATGAGCCCAGATTCAAGCCGGATGAGCGTGCGCTCAAGCCGGCAACCTCAGGATTTTGAACCTGGGTCCTCGGCATCCCAGTCTGACACTCTATCCACTGCTCCACCAACTGGTCAGGCTTGCAATAGCTTCTTGTTTGCCTCCCTGACTCCAGTTCTTCTCCAACTCTAGGCCTTCCTCCATCTAAAAGTTATACCAGACCTGTGACACCTGTGGCTTTCTGTGGACCACAGGATAAAACCCAAGCCTGGCATTCAAGCAAAGTCCTTCCAACTGACCCTGGCCCAACATTTCAGTCTCGGTTTCCAGTGCTCCTCTGCCACCTCTCCCTGCAACCCACACACATACTTGGTACAGTCTAACCACACAGGGTACGCACTGTTCTCTGATCTTCACATGCCCTGCTCTCTCTCACTGCTTTACAAAACACTTGTCAACCTTCAAGACCCAGATCAAATATCATGCCCTCTGTAAAATATTGTCCAATTCTCTGAGGCAGAATTAACTGCTCCCTGCTCTGACTTCCTGTGGAGAGACTTTCCCTAGGCCTCTGTGATAGTTCTGATCATGACAAGAGCCAAGGGAACATGCCTTCCGGAGAAGCAGGCTGTGCTTGACGTAGCCAACCCACTTCTTACTAGCAGACTTATTTTGGGAAAGTTACTTACCCACTCTGAGTCTCAGCTTGCTTTATTTTTAAATGAGGGTAGTTAAGCCTACCTTAGAGACACAGAAATCACATATATACACATATATACAGACAAGTCCTCTAGTGTGATGGATGAGAAGTAGCAGATCGCTTTGGTTTAAATCCTGGCCCTACCACTTACTAGCTGTGTGGGTTTGTGCATGTTACTTTGTGCCTCGGTCCTTCTGTGTAAAAAAAGGGGAAATACTAGTGCTTACTCATAGGGTTCTTATGAAGATTAAGTGAGATTATACAGACTTAGTGCTAAGAGTAGTGCCTGATTCATATAAAGTCTCACAAAACAATTGGCTGTTTTTATTATTAGCGTATCTGACCAATAGTAAGTGCTCAACTACCCTGGTTATTATGATTGTTCTGTGGTTAATCGTAAAAAACACTTGTTTTCCCTGAAAGACTGTGAACTCCGGAGGCCAGACTGTCATCTTTGAATCCCCAGTGCCTAGTACACAGGTACTACTGACCCTCAGTAGACAGGTACAGTTGAACTGAGGTGGTAACAGGTGAGATGTTGAAAGAGGAGGAGCAAACAGCTGCACCATACCTGTTGAGTAGCTAGGTTAAGGGGGGTGGTAGAGTGCTGTGTCTTTGGAATGAGAAAGTGAAGCTCCAAAATGGAAGGGATTTATGTCGGTAAGTTTGTTGAACTCCCACACCTTAAACAGTGCCTGATATGAAGTTGGTAAGCAATGAATAGTTGTTAAATGAAGAAAAATTACAGCACCAAGGAGGAAGTGACCATTGATAAGCAATTGCAATTGAATAAGAGAGCATGAGAGAGGGGTGCTAGGTGGGATGAGTGTCGGAGCCAGTATACAGGGTTCTGGGGGAGTGAGTGGGTGCAGACAGGAGCCTGATAATCCCATCTAATGCTAATTCAAATGGCTAGAGAGAGTGGGCAGTAGTTGGGAGGGGTAAGGCACCGTATATCCAAGATAGTGGTGCCAGATCAGCTTGACATCAAAATGGAATAAGCCATGCCAGGGAGGGAGAGGATGGGTGTGGAAGACTGGGCACTCTGAGCGCAAGGGACAAGGGACGAGGGTGAGCTTTCCAAGGAAGTGGCCAAGCTATCTTTGCAAATGACAGCTTCTTCTCTCAGTCGGTGAGAAGGAGATCACCGGTGGCCTGGGTGTCTCCAGGCCAGTAGCCCCTGCAGTCTCTTGACCTTCAGAGTGTGGAAGAAGAGGGTGAAGGGGAAGAAGTGAGGCTGGTACCTTGATGCCTGCACTCCGACACTTGCCCACAGCGTCCGGCACAGCAGCCCGGGGAGGGTCGATCATGGACATCAGCCCCACAAAGCAGAGCTTGTCTGTGGGAAAGTTCAGTTCATCTGTGTCAAATTTGAAGCCACGGGGAAACTTCCCAGAGGGCAGATTCAGTTGACAGAACCCTGAAGGAAGGCAGAAGGGAGAAGTGAGAGCAGCATGGTGGCTGCCTGAGCACCCCCAAAGCCCCTCACCCTAAGAAAGCCACTGAGGCTTAGAAATCCCTTTCTCAGCCCTGCTCTTGGCTTCTGGACCCTCACCCAGCACTCGCTCTCCAAGTCCTCCCAGCTCCATGTAGGCGTTCTGGAAGGCGTCTTGCATCTCCTTGTCCAGAGGGATCTCCTTGCCCTGCACCAAGATGGAGGAGCACCGATCCAGGATGCGCTCTGGGGCCCCCTTCATCACCAGCACATGGCTCTGGGGGCTGTCTTCTCGCTCATGGATAGACAGCTGGAGAGAGAATGGGCAGCTACAGAGGAAGCCATACTTGTCTTACTAGCTCCAGTGTCCAGCACAGGGCCTGGGACAGAACAGAAGCTGGAAAGAAACCCACAATAAAATAACCCTTAACTCAGGCCCTGGCCAGTTGGCTCAGTGGTAGAGCATCGGCCTGGCTTGCAGGAGTCCTGGGTTCGATTCCCAGCCAGGGCACACAGGAGAAGCGCCCATCTGCTTCTCAACCCCTCCCCCTCTCCTTCCTCTCTGTCTCTCTCTTCCCCTCCTGCAGCTGAGGCTCCATTGGAGCAAAGTTGGCCCGGGCACTGAGGATGGCTCCATGGCCTCTGCCTCAGGCACTAGAATGGCTCTGGTTGCAGCAGAGCAACACCCTAGATGGGCAGAGCATTGCCTCCTGGTGGGCATGCCAGGTGGATCCCGGTCGGGCACATGCGAGAGTCTGTCTGACTGCCTCCCCATTTCCAGCTTCGGAAAAATACAAATAAATAAATAAATAAATAACCCTTAACTCATCAATGCTTGCAGTGTGGAGAGGTGTTTGGACCTCATAGTCCCAACCCTGTAACCTGAGAGTCACTTCCCATAAAACATTCATTGACTCAACAAATATTTATTAAGATCAGTTTATGCAGGCACTGTGCAGGGGCTTGGTGGCTTTCTTGTCAACATTCCCTATCACCATACTGGCCTCAGTGGGTCTTTACCTCTATGGTCTACATAGCATGTGGCTGAGACTGTGTTCTTGGCATGTAACAGATGCCTACAAGCTGAAGGATACCCTAGGGAAATTTCAGAAGTATGTTTTCAACTGAGTAAAATGAAAAGATTGAGGGACTGGGGCCAGAGGATGGGGAGCTGTGGAAAGAGGAGTTAAGAGGGTGACAGGCTATTGTAAGGAATGAGGTTTGGGAGCTAAGCGTTAATGGCAACCAGACTCAGGGTGCTTTGGGGAATGAAGCAGGGGTGAGAGGACGTGATGCTCAGATGCCCCCAATTCTCATGTTAATGACTCCCTCTTGGCTTTGTGCACCCCCTCATTTCTGTTCATCCATTCTCCTGTCCCAGTGCCCTGACCAAACCTGGTACTTGTTGGTGGAGTTGAAAGGAATCTCCGCCACCTTGGGGTTTCTGTCCCTCATCTTCCTCACGGAACCACAGGACAGCTCAATGCACTTGAGCAGAGCTGACTCGGAGGCATCACCAGCTGTGTCACGCTGCCAGAAGAGAATTCAGTGTCACAGTGGGGCTGGAGAAGGATGGAAGACCAAGGGCAGAGGGCCCTGAGGCCTTGGAGGCTGCCACAGGGAGTGAGAGAGGAAGCTGGGCATCAGCAAAGTGGGCAGTCTATGGAGACACCCCTGACTTTCTACCTTAGACACGGAGATGTTCTCTTGTCCAGCTTTGAAGACAGCACGGTTGCAGAGACCAGCAATCCGAGACAGGGCTGTCCACGTTGGGGATCGTTTGTCAAAAGTGGCCCCTGGGAGAAAATGAGGGAGAACCAGGACTTTGGCTCCTGTTTAGAGCTCTTACCCCTCCTCACCCACTCTGCCACCCAGTGTCCTGGACATCCTCCGATCCCCTTCACCCCTCTGGGGTGCCCTATCACCAGACTGGTCTTCCGTGGTGTCAGCCTCATGGATCTGGTTGTCAAACCACATGTGGGCGACAGTCATGCGGTTCTGGGTGAGAGTGCCCGTCTTGTCAGAGCAGATGGTGGAGGTGGAGCCCAGCGTCTCCACAGCCTCCAGGTTCTTCACCAGGCAGTTCTTCCTCGCCATGCGTTTGGCTGTCAGGGTCAGACACACCTGGTAGAGAGCAAGGAGAATACAAAAGGGTCAAGGCTGAGCCAGAGATGTCTATGACCTTACTCCAGAGCGTGGCTCTCTCCCTCCTCCCTAGATGCTACTCCACAAACATGAGTGGGATGTAGGTGTGAGCAGCTGAACTGAGATCATGGGTATATATTTAGGTGAAATATCCAGTATAAAGTTGACATTTGGAGCTCTAGAGAGGGCCAGAGAGGAGTTAGGCATAGAAATGAAAGAGTCATCCACACAGAATGAGCACTGAAAACTGAGCTCACTTAAGTGTGGTAGGAGGAGATCATAGAGCTGAGGCCTGATAATCAGTTTTGGAAAGAAGAAGAAGACATTTCTGGGGACAGAGGAGAGGAAAACCAAGATAATGACATGTCACCATGATCAATGAAAGAGGATTTCAGGCAGGTGGACAGCAGTATTCATTTCATCAGCAGAGTTAAGGATGAGGGCTGAGGAAAGGTCACTGGATTAGCTAGGTAGCCACTGGAACTTTCAGAGAGCCTTTATTTAAGAGTTAACCGGGATGAGCTCCAGATTGGGGGGGGGGGGCAGATGAATAGTATAACTGTGGTGAGAAGAGCTGACTATGACAAGCTCCGGGAGATGGACTGCATGCCAAAGTACAGCCCAACCTGAGATTTTCCAGACTCAACCTCTGAGCCACGTATTAAATGATCTTTTACAGACTCATACTCTAATCCAGGTATTACATGAGAATCTGATATGTAATTTTATGGGCAATAAACCCCTAAAATAAGCAACAACACCACCTCAGCTTGACCACTCACAGTGACAGTGGCCAACAGACCCTCAGGCACGTTGGCCACGATGATGCCAATGAGGAAAATGACTGCCTCCAGCCAGCTGTAGCCCAGGATGAGGGACAGCACAAAGAAGGAGACGCCCAAAAACACAGCCACCCCTGTGATCAGCTGGATGAAGTGTTCAATCTCCATGGCTATAGGGGTCCGCCCAACTTCCAGGCCTGAGGCCAGAGTAGCTATGCGGCCCATCACCGTCCGGTCGCCCGTAGCAATCACGATACCCCTGGCAGTGCCTGCAACACAGGAGGAGACATCAAGCTGGGTACCTTTGATCCCAGGAACTGAAGTCCTGTTCTACTTCCTAAGAAAGGAGAACCATCCCAGAATAAATGTACCAAAGACTCCGATCCCTCACTTGGCTTACTCTTTCTGCCTGAATTGCCAATTCCAGGCTAAGCATAATAGCAAATTATTTTCTCTTCCACTTGGGCCTGTGGAAAAGGGTTGCAAATAAACTCCAGGTTCAAACTGAGAAGATTCAATAAGTAAAATAAAAATATTGCTTGCAGTACTTCAGTAAAATCCACCTTCCACTTGTTATCCAAAAGCATATTATGAACACAAAGTAAGGCACTTATGGAATTTCCATGTAGTCTTAAGATTTTCTTTCTCAACATTAGGTATGAAAGTCCATGGAAGAAGCTAGGCAATTACTGACCTTTATGTAGACATTAGAGGGGACTTCTGGGAAGAAAGGGTGGGACAGTGGGAAGAGTATGCATGTTGGATTCAGCCAAACCTGAGCTTGAATGTTTGTTTGAGTTCCTACTTAGAGATTGTTTTAATGATTCAATAACATAGTGATATAGTACACCTAGATCAGTGCCTAGCACATAGTAGGCACTCAACAAATGTTAGTTTCATTCATTTTCTATACTCTTTTCAAAGGTAATTTCAGGGCAAGCACTGGAAATATTTTACTAGGCATTTTTAACAATTGTGGGAAATGTAGAGCAAACTTCAGATTCTCAGTACATTAAAAATTTAGGAAATTTAATGTGTGGTGATTTTCAATGTAATTCCAACTTGCTGAAAGGGAAGGAAAGCCCAAAGAAACATAATCAATCCATGGACTAGAAATGACAAGTATAAAAGGTGTGGAGGTGGGTGCAAGGCCTCCTCTGGCTCACCTCTGAGGTCTGTGGGCTGGTCAGGTTTCTTTCTCCCACCAGCTTTTGCTCCCACTCCCTCTCCAAGTCAGCCCTGACTTGATTCACTGACGTGACCACAAAGGACACAGATTGCAGTTGTACTTGGACTCTAGCCACTAAGTAGGGGCAGTTCTGGGAGTGCCACTGGCCTTTGGTCATCTCTAGAACCCAGAACAGGGATGCAGCAAACTGGGTAACATAAGCATAACGATTTCTCTTGGTGAAATGGAGTCCCAGATATAGCCTGAAAGAGGGCCCAAGTGTCTGTGTGGTGTGGCAGCTTCTCCGACCCTCTCCCAGTCTGTGGCTCTAGTCAGAGCAAGGGCCAGAGAAGAAGGCAACTAGTCCTAGTCCCAGGGGAAACAGAAGGCATCATTCAAGCCAAAGGCACTCAGGATTCAAGGCTGGCTTGGGATGTGTGTGAGTGTGTGAGCATTATGCGTTTGAGTGTGTGATGTGTGTGTGAGATGGGCAAGTGTGTATGAATGTGAGTGTGTGTGTGTGCATGTGCATGTGTAAGGGGAGCTTGGCTCAATACCTTAAGGTTTTGGAATCCACTCATTGTTAGGGTGGACAGAACAGAGATCTTCCTGTGAGAAGGTTACTTTTACAGAGTTATGCTGTCCCAGCCAATATCCTGCTCTCTGGAGGGGACTATTTCTGTAATATTTAGGGATCTGCATCCCCAAATCCTCAATTCCCTCCTCTAGAGCAGAGTTTTGATGAGTAAGGACAGTCACAGCCCCGAATCCTGATTGGGGGCTCAGGGTTCGGACTCCTCCCTCAGTGGGTGCTGGGATGAGAAGCCACTCCCACCAGGCTAACCTCTCACCTTCCACACAGTTGGTAGAGAAAAAACAGATATTGCGGGTCTCCAAAGGATTCTCATGGGTAAACTCAGGCGAGCGAGTTTGGGGCTCTGACTCGCCAGTTAGGGATGAGTTGTCCACCTGGGGAGGAAGAAGGGAGGGTGTAGTCATCAGACTGGCAGACGCATTTGTGCACACACAGCTGTCTCCTGACTCCAACCACATTTAATCTCCATGACATGAGGGACAAAATTACACTTGTCCTCATCAGATATTTATAGCATTACTCAGTTATTGTCCCTGCTCTGGTTTGAAATCCTATCTCTTACTAACTTCCTATGTGACCTTGGGCTAGTTACTTAGCCAACAGAGCCTCCATTCATTCATCTGTAAAATGGGGAATCATTAATCAAAATCTATTCATTGCACAACTACATGGTGCTAGAAGGTATAGACACAGGGATCCCCTACTCTTCAAACTTCTAACTGGGTCCCTGTCAGCTCCATACCGCCTTCCTTTTACACCAGCCAGTTGCTCTGGCATGGCCTCCTCACCTTACAGCCATGAGAAGAGATGATCCGGAGGTCAGCAGGCACACGGTCTCCACCCTTCACTTCCACCAGGTCTCCCACCACCACTTCCTCCGCGTTGATCTGCATCTTCTCGCCCTCCCGCACCACAAGGGCTTGCTGTGGGGAGGCCATGGGCATTGCATGAAGTCCTTGTCTCTACCCCTACCTTCCTTTCTGGCTGGTTTCTTACTTCTTCTTCAACTCCATTAAAAAAGAAGAGAAGCCCTGAACCCTTAGCTACAAAACTAGGTCCTGATGTGGAGAGCTAGAGGGACTTTTTCGTCCAAGCCTCCATCTCAGAGTACAAGAAGTTGAAAAGCGATAAGCTGGACCCTTCCAGAAACCTTATGCCCCAGCCTAGAGCCCAGCCCAGCCATCTACCTGTGGAACCATGTTCTTGAAGGAATCCATGATCTTGGAGCTCTTGGCCTCTTGGTAATAGGAGAAGCAGCCAGTGACAATGACTACAGCTGCCAGCACCACGCCCAGATATAGCTGGTAAGGATAAAGGGTTTGAGAGATCTGCTCATCTCCCAACCCTAAAGGGACACCTGCCACACGGGACAAGCATTAAATGCCACCTTTGTCTATGACTGGTAGTGAAAATGGTAGAGGAAAGTCCTTCTCTCTAATCCCCCCTCAATCTTCTAGTCCCCAACCTCCTAAGACTGGAAGGGGCAGGGAGAGTTCTAGGGAGTTTCCCAGACTAGAACTTCATGCTGGGGTGAAGACAGAGGTATGGCAGACAAGCCCACTTAAGTGTGAAGGAACAGAGACAGGCTTTGTCAATAATGAGTGATTGTGTGTGTGTGTGTGCGTGGTTGTGTGTTGGGGTGTTTATAGATACGTATAGAAGCTTCACCCCTTTTCAGCCTAAAAAGCACTGTGATGTGAAGGTTTTGTTCCCCCTCCCCCCAGCTATACTGGAGATTCAGGGTTAGAGGACAGTCATGGACTGCTCTAGGGCTCAGGCCTTCCAGCTCACATTGTCGTTGGATGGTTCATCTTCCATGGCAGCCTGGATGCCATAAGCCAGGAAGCAGAGGATGGCCCCAATCCACAGAAGGATGGAGAAGCCTCCAAAAAGCTGGCGACAGAACTTGACCCACTCAGGGGTAGTCGGGGGTGGGGTGAGGGCGTTGGGTCCATCCCGAGCCAGAATGTCCTGGGCTCTCTGGTTGGTGAGGCCCTGAAGGAGGCAAAAAGAAGTGAGGGAGTTTGCATCTGGAACCAATCTGACCCCTCACCACTACCCACCCACTCTTTGGCAGGGAATAATGTCCAGATAAAGAAGAAAATCTCTTGGTTGGAAGGGATGAGACCATCAAGAGAGGTCACATGAAGGAAGCGTTGTTTGTAATGGGTGTTAGAGGCTTTAAAGGCTGAGGAGGATTTTGAGTGCTGCCCTTTCTCTGGTCGTCACGGGATTAAGACACATTTTGGGCCACAATAATCTCCTCTGGAGGCAGCCTGAGGCTAGGAAGACACTCAGTTGGTTTCTCCCTTATCTCTCTTCCTTCAGATTCCCCACTTCACAAGGATTTAAGAAGAGTCCTCCATTATTGACCATCAATGTGGCACAGCTTCAGCAATCGCCCATCACTTCCCCCGGAAAGCCTCTCCTGGCCCTGTTCCCTAGCCCAGGTTGATTCAGATGCCCCTCTCTGCATCCCATTGTACCCTAGGCATAATTCCAGAGCTGCACTTACCATATGGCACTGGAATTCTATGTTTGCATTCCTTTTTGCTACTAGACTTTGAGGCAGAGGCCATTTTTTTATATATATCTTTCTATCTGTCCACTTATTTATTTAGTAAATGTATATTGAGTGCTAGGCTCTATTATCAGCTCTGGGGACCCAGAGATGGACACGGCCTACAAAGTCCCTGCCTTGTGGAGCTTATGGTCTAGGGAGGTGACACACAAGGAATAGATATTAAGTGACAGAGAGTGAAAAGTGTTACTAAGCTAAATAAAGTAAGCTAAAGGAATGGGGGCATAGAATTTTTAAAAGGGCAATTAGGGAAGGCTTGCAGGAGGAGGTTACTCTGCTACACTTTTGATTAATAATGTTTTTATTTTAATGGGTTTGGCAATCTGATTGTGTTGCATATTATTATTATTATTTTTTTTAAAAAACTAAACACTTGTTTTTTTTGTGACAGAGACAGGGAGAAAGACAGAGAAAAGGACTGATAAGGACAGACAAACAGGAAGGGAGAGTGAGATGAGAAACATCAATTCTTCGTTGCAGCTCCTTAGTTGTTCACAGTTTGTTTTCTCATATGTGCCTTGACCGGGGGCTACAGTAGAGCAAGTGATGACCCCTTACTCAAGCCAGTGACCTTGGGCTCAAGCCAGCAACCTTGGGCTTCAAGCCAGTGACCTCTGGGCCCAAGCCAGCAGCCATGAGGTCATGTCTATAATCCCATGCGCAAGCCAGTGACCCCACGCTGAAGCTGGTGAGCCCACACTCAACCCAGGTGAACCTGTACTCAAGCTGGCGACCTCAGGGTTTCAAACCTGTGTCCTCTGCATCCCAGCCCGACACTCTATCTACTGCACCACGCCTGGTCAGGCTAAACACACTCTTTTTAAAACACTTTTTCCCATTGATTTGAGAGAGATAGGGGTGAGGAAGGAAGAGAAAGAAAAGCATCAACTCGCTGTTACAGATGTTCCATTTAGTTGTGCGCTCATTGACTGCTGCTGGTAGGTGTCCTGACAGAACATCAAACCCACGATCTTAGTGCACTGGAAGGAGGCTTTGTCCACTGAACCACCTGGCCAGGACTATGCTACTTACTATTGATGTGATCTTGGGAAACTGCTCTTCTTATCTGAGTCTCCTTGCTCTAGGGAAGAGGTCCACAGCATGTATCTCTCAAGGATGTTGTAAGGGTTAGAAGAATGTATGTAAAGCATTTTTCATGAGATTCATACAAACCAGGGCCTCAACATACTACTGTAAGAATAGTGATGTGTCACTCCAATTCATGTATGTCAGTACCATGAGAGGCTGTGTGTCACTGAAGCTGCTGGAGGGAGAGGGAGAGTCCTGCCTGGAGGCCCTCTAGGGCCGGCTGCTAAGCAGTCCTGGCTTTCAGGTGCACAGGAAAGAGCTGTAGACTAGGACGCAGGGAATCGGGGTTCTAATTCTGGCTCTGCCACCAACCAGTCACCGGGCTCGAGTTTCCCCATCTGTAGAGAGGGTTGCATTACATTGTAAGGGTCCCTTACACCCTGTTGCCGCATGGTTCTTTCACCTTCTTTGTGTCTTCCCCAGAGCCTCTTCACTCACCTTGGACAAGTCCACTTGGTATTTTCGGCCCAGCTCATCCAAGGACAGCTTGTGGTCATCCTGGGGAAGGGAAACTGGGTTACTCTGGTGAGGGAAGCTGAGTGTGTGTGTGTTTAGAATGTATGTGAGGTCAATGAGAGGCAGAGAGGTGAGGCGAGGAGCACAAGGAGGGGAGGATGGGGAACAGGACTTCTCTGAGGGCACCAGACTGTGGGGCAGCTCTCCTAGCATGGAGGGCTGTGGGCCTCACCATGGCCACCTCCTTCTTCAGCTCATCCAGCTCCTTCTCTTTCTGTTTCTTCTTGCCGCCCCCATTCTCTGCAGTGGTGGCTGCAGGCGAGTACTCACGTCCAGCCTGCAGAAGGAAGGGAGAGCCCCTAGAGTCAGGGAGGAGAGAAGCTGGAGCCTCTATTCCCACCTGAAAGCAGGGAGCCCAGGCGCGAGGAGTGGGTGCAGTGAATTCAAAGCAGTGATGTTTCAGTGGAGGAGAGGAGGTTGAGAGTGGGGGGAATCCCAAACCTTCAGTTTGCAAAGCTATGGACAGAGCCGTGGGGCTCTATGTTTGAATTTCAGGAAAGGCCCAAGGGCTCAGGACTCAGGAGTACAATTTTAAGTTGTTTAGCAATTGGATTTCTGCTAAGATTTTGTTTGCTGAAAGAACGCTGCTGCTAAATGCAAAACAAAAGAAACACAAACTTTAAAACCACCGCCCCATACCATTTAGAATTCTGGAAGGGGTGGGCAGGGTTGGGAGGGTGGTGGAGGGTAGAAATTTCACCCTGTAGAAATGTCTTTGTGCCCACACCATGGCTACTTTGTCCAGAGAGGAGTAGAGACAGTTAGGAAGTCCGTAGTTGGAGGGTCAGAGTGTGTCCAGAAAATGGAGACATGGCATTTGCTTGGAGCCTTCTCCACCCCACTGGGCAGGCCTTTGGTAGAGGGGTTTGGGGCAACAGACAATTTGCAAGATTTGAGGCAGCAAATAACAACTAGGTAATACGATAATCGGGCCCCATTTGTCCAAAAAACAAACAAACAAACAAACAAAAAAAACACCTGTCTCAGAGGATAAATCTAAAACTAAAATGCATGTAACTCTTCGGCCTGGGTCCTCTGGTGAAATCAGGTAAACATTTAAGCAGAAACCTCAGGAGACTGCCATTTCCCCCTCTCCTCCTCAGTGCCTGAGGTCTCCTCACCATTATCAGGTTTCCAGGATCCCACAGGGAACTTCTGGGGGAAAGGGTGGGAATTTCTCCCACCAAGGGGAGACTGTCTTAGGATGACAGGACAGGAGGGGGCTGGGAGGACCTGGGGTGGTCATGACAAGTATCTTTCATTCCCTCTTCCGCCCCAGGCCCCCGTCCTCCCCTTTCCCTCGGGATATGGTTCCCTTGTCACAGGAGCGGCTCAGTTACTGCCTCGGTATGGGTGGGGTGTTCATGGATGAGCTTCAATATACGACGGTAAAATTTGTTTTTTTCCATATGGAATAGCTGGGTGGGATTTATGGGTAAGGTGTTTGCCCTTTTATAAAGTATAATGCACTTTTTTAAAAGTAAAATTTTCTTTTAGAGTAGTTGTAGGTTCACAGCAAAATTGAGTAGAAAGTACAGAGATCTTCCCGTATATCTTTATGCCCTGTGTGTAGTCTCCCCCGTGAGCAATAGGCCACACCAGAGTGGCACTCTTGTTTCAGTCTATGAACCTATATTGACACTTCATTATTATCAAAGTCCAGAGTTTACCTCAGGGTTCACTCTTGGTGATGTACATTCTACAGTTCTGCACAAATGTATGTTGACAGGCATCCATCATTACAGTATCTTATAGAGCAGGGGTCGGGAAACTTTTTGGCTGAGAGAGCCATGAACGCCACATATTTTAAAATGTAATTCCGTGAGAGCCATACAATGACCCGTGTACATTACACATTATCCAATAAAAATTTGGTGTTGTCCCGGAGGACAGCTGTGATTGGCTCCAGCCACCCGCAACCATGAACATGAGCGGTAGGAAATGAATGGATTGTAATACATGAGAATGTGCTATATTTTTAACGTTATTATTTTTTTAATTAAAGATTTGTCTGCGAGCCAGATGCAGCCATCAAAAGAGCCACATCTGGCTCGCGAGCCATAGGTTCCCGACCCCTGCACTAGAGCTTCACTGCCTCTAGTGCCCTTGGTGCTCCAGGACAGTGCCTTTGTTTCCCCATCAGAGTCAGGAACCATTCCAGGAATGCAGCAGCTGCTCTGATCATAGAGAGGGAGGAGTCTGGCCAGTGACATCAGGATAGAAGGAGGTGTGCAGTGATTGTGGACACTATGGTCCCCTAGACACTAAAGTGTGTATTTATCTCCATATGAAGTGTCCTTATGACTGAAGCAGCCCTCCAGAGAAGTGGGGAGGGCTTGCAAGGAGTGCCGCTTCCTCCTCCAAGTGACTTGAGAATTCATCGAAATGCCTTGGACTCACAAGCTCTGTCCTTGGTGGGACAGGGCTGAGGAATGGATGAAAGGCAAATGATCAGGCTGGACAAATTTCACTGTGGCCCCTGGAGCTTGAGTGAGGTCCTCACGGGTTTCAGGGTCAGGAAGGAGATGGGGGCTGGTGTGCACAGGGGAGGGGTGCAGCTGGGGCAGAGGAGCAGAGGCCTGAGAATTTCTATACATTCAGATATAAAATAAAATTCATGAAGCTTAGAATAAAATGCATGGTTTTTAAAAACTAGCCAGCCCACGCACTTTGGGCATGTGGGATGGTGACTGAGCTAGCAGCCCCTTGCATCACCCCTTTCCCTCAGCTCCCACCCTGTTCTCCTGGCACAAAGCTTGGAACACATGGCCCCTGTCTCCTCCCCCTGCCCTGGCAAGGATCTCAGCCTCTATTGCCAGGAACCTGTGGAGATCTGGGGCCAGCGGGCTACTCAGGCGAAAAAGAAAGAGAGGAAGCAAGGACCCCCCAACCCTCCCGGCCTGTTCTTCCCTCCCTCAACCACAAGTTGCAGGCTGGAGCTTGAATGCTAAAGGAGAACAGAGAGTTCTTTCTGAGAAGGCCAGAGGCTGGGACAAAGTGGGGGAAGCTGGAAGTCAGCCATGACTGCCCCCACCTCAGCCTCTCAACTGGCAGCTGGAGCAGGCTGGTTCCCGCCCACTAGCGCTGTCCCTTCCCCCAGCTCCCACACTGCCCCTCATGGCCATAGGGTGGTGGGGTGACAGTTAAGCATTGCTCTGGAGGCATCAAAAAAAAGGGGGGAGAGGCAAAGTGAATCCCAGAGTGGGGATGCAGGTGGGGCTGCTTTTTGTCCTCAGGGGTTTTCTGGTAGGTTGAACTCCAAGCTCCAGCCCTGGTCTCCCCATTTCACCCATTCTCTCAGTCTAAGTAGGACCAGATCTTCTCCATGGCTTATTACTAGGGGTGGCAGGGAAGGGGGTTTCATGAATGCTTGGAGAAGCATGGATCCTAAGCAGCCAGGGTCCTCAGAAGTCAAGGTCAAATGGCTTCCCAAGCAGGACCTCTTGAGCTGCATCCACTCTGTTCTAAGGTGGAGCAGCGAAGAGGGCTCGCGGTGGATGAGTGGAAGGTCACCTGGCCTCTCTTCAGAGGTCCTGTACCTCAGCTTGAACTCCCTTTCCTTTGGGGAACAAGAGATGCCTAGGTACAGCTGAAGGTCCCGAGTCAGCATACCTTCCCATGGTTGTCACCTCTTCTTCCGTGAAGCTCCCACCTCAGGAGAGCTTGTCACAGACCCTCACACCCCCCTACCCAGCGGCATTGATGCCCGCGCATACTTGGAGGCCTGTACGTTCTCAAATTTGCCCTCTGAGACACAAACACAGGTGCTCTTTTACAAATATCTGTATCAACTCCAACCTATGGAGAGCGCATGGGTCGCAGGCACACACAGGCGTGCACACACACACTCACACATTCACACACACATGCCTTCTATTTATAGCTCCCACCCTAGCTCAAGAACCCTGGTGTCCAAGCCTAGAGTTTTCCCAGCTGCTGAACTCAGTGCAATAACAAGTCCTTGCTTGACCCCTCCTGGACCCAAAACCTCCCCACAGTCCCACAGGCCCTCTCTTTCCTCAGCACCCCTCATGGCTGTGTGCCCTTGCCCTCTCTGCTCAGCATTGCGCAAAAGGAAAGCAGTAGGCACAGTGTGGAAAAGGACTGGGTCGCTTTTCTCCGTACAGAAATTTCACTTCCAAGTATCCAAGGCCTAGTGCCTCCCCATCACCTTCAGGCATGGCTGTTAACCTTCTTCTCGGCATACCCAGTGCAGCAGAATATCACTGGCAGGGGTCAGTGACAGTGGGAGGCGAGGGACAGGCAGTTCTCACCAACCTCTGGGAAAGTCCTCAAAACCCATGGCCCAGACAATGCTGCCAGGAGTCCTGGAGGGCTGCTGAGCTGGGACCTGGGGGCACGTCACTTTTCCTCCCCGCACCCTCCGAGCTTTCCTTGGGACTCAAGGCCCTGGAGCTGGTGTCCAGAACTGCTTGGTGACTCAGGAGCGGTTGCTCTTCTGCTCCTATTCAACCTTAAATTGGACCTCCATCCTCTCAGACTGGGACTCCCAGAGAAATGAATACTTTTAGGAGTGATGAAGGCAGAAAGATCAAATATACCTTCAGCTGGGAGGCCAGGGGATGTAGTGAGAGAGGAGGGCTGTGTGGCTACAGGACAGAGGCTCAGATGTGATGCGCTGGAGGGAAAGCTGGAGGGGGTGTGGGGCTGCTGGGGGCGCTAAGGAAGAGAGCACTCGGGCACGTGAGCAGTAGATCTATGTGTGCGTTCGGAGCCAGGAGATGCTGAGTTCCAGGTTCAAACCACCCCAGTGGGTAAGCTTCTCTCTGCTCCTCCCTCCACATCTTATCTCACCTCATGCCTTCCCTCTAGCTTCCTCCAGCCTCCAGAGAGCCCTTTTCTCTCCCACAGAGCCACCCCTGCTCTTCGGGGATACTCACCCCACGGCCCATCTTGGGGCACAGTGGCTGAGGGGATCTAGACTGGACCGGTTAGCAGGAGAATTCACAATCCCACTCTGCAGTCTGGGACAGCCAGAGACCCAGGCAACCAGACAGATGGCCAGCAAGAGGGTAGCTTTAAATAGGTCTCTCTCCCCCTCGCCCCCGCCTTCCCCTCCTCTGGAAAGAAACGTTTGTTGAAACAGGATCCCCGAGGACTCCTCCCCTCCCGCCCCTTAAGCAACTGGCAATGGCAGTCAGTTTGTCCTGCTGCGTGCTGCCTCTCAGCCCCCTCCCATTGCCCTGGGGAGGCAGTACAGAGGAGCACGGCAGTGGGAATGTGCCCCCTAGGGACATGCAGAGGGGAGCAGTCCTCCTAGCATCCCAGGAGGAATGGTCTACCCTTCCTCTTGTTTTCCCCACGGGGAAACTGAGGCCAAGAGAGATTAACAATATGAGCTGATGGAACCAGAAGCCAGGTGTCCTGAGCCTACATCTAAACCCCCTGAAGAAAGAAACAGACTGTTCCCTCTATGGTAGAGGTTGCAGGGACATTGAAGCCAGAAAAATTAGCTAGTGTTGGAACCCAAACCCAGCCCTGGTGGCTCAAGAGGCAGCACAAAGTCTGGACAGGGCAGGAAGGAGATGTTGCCTCAGCTGGAAGGGATGGGAAGGGATGGCCATAACCTTATGCCAGCTAGCACATGGGTACAGGAGATGAACCAGGGTAGAACCAGCCGATTGGGTGGTATTGCTGCTCATTTGATAGAAGAACCAAAAAAATGAAGGGCAAAGGGAGGAAGGGAGAACCAGAAGGGGCAGAGAGAGAAAAAAAACACCACCCGTGCCTTCTCCTAGGGTAGTCAGAGGAAGGGTTCTCCTAGACGACCCCCATTTCTCTGGGCACACAAAGGGAGTGAAGGGAGCCAGCAGAGTGGGGGTGGGTCTGAGCATCCTGAGCCCAAAGGAAGCAAGGAGGAAAAGAGGGCTGGGACAAGGCCTTTGGTCTAGAGGCTTCTGGGGCCACTGGCTGGGCTGGGTCTGTCCCTGGTCCCAGAGGAAACACCCTGCAGAGGGTTTATCGACCTGTCTTCCCACAGATCCACTCTGAGGGCACAGGGCTCAAGTCCGAATTCCCCAAAGAACTGGCCCCATCCTTGGATTTTTCATTACAGGGATCTAGAAGGTTAATCCAACTTTCACCCTCCTCCTCCTCCTGGGTGACAAATGGAAGGGTGCGTAGGATGAGACAGACACCTTCTCTCTATAGACTCCTTAACTGCCCATGAATTTGGACCTGGAGGAGAGCAGGCAGAGGGAGGAAACAGAGAATGACAGCCCAGTTCAAACCCCTGTGTGCAGAAGAGAGTGAGAAACGTAGCTGAAGATGTAGTGAGACATCAGGAAGGACTGCCTGAGGAAGTAACTAGAAGTCACTAGCCAGAGGTGGCTGGGTCCCTCAGCACTGATGCAGCTGACGGGCAGCCTGACTCGGGTCAGAGTGGATGAGAGGATGACTCGGGACTTAGAAAGCACCTGTTTCCTTGTTTCTGTGTTGGAATCCTGTGCTATTTTCTACCCAGCCCTCCCCAGGACACAAGGTAAGATAGACAAGAAAATCAGCCCTAGAAGCTGAAGGTGTGTAGATGTCAGGTACTGGACTCTCATCGTTTCCACCCCACCCCCCACTTTCACCCTGCTGGTACCTCCCAGAGCTGCCCAGTTCTTCCAAGGCTCTGAGGGCTCTTGTGCCTGTGGCCAAGCCGAATACCGGAAGGGACTGTGCCCTTCCTGTGCCCATACGGCCTGCAGCTCCCTGCCATGCTCTGCACTGGGGCCAGCGCACAGCCCCAAGGGCCCTGCTGCTCCCACATGTGGGGCTCAGCTGAAAGAAAGAGTGAACAGGACACTGAGGGCCTATTCATTACCCATGTGTCCCTGAACAACCTCCCTGACCAGGTAAGTCTGGAGGTCCTGGGAATCTACCTCCTGCTCCTCCGCCGAGGACCTCAGACTCCAGAGCACAAATGGGTATGTACATACACCTGGTCTTTTGATCTGAGTGCTTGGGTTGGGCTGCTGTTACCTTTGAACACAGCCAGTGGTGCCAGTTTGACTCAAGGCCTTGGGAATGAGAGGAACAGAACTGAGAGTAAAGAAGATTTGGGAGTAGGAGGTGGGAAAGTCAGGATGGCTGGTCTGGGAGTGAATTTGAAAGTCACAGGGCAGAGAGGGGATTGACAATGGGCAGAATGGGGAATTCTGAATCAAATGTGTGGTTGGCATGGGGAAATCTGGGACGTAAGTGTGTGTGTGTGTGTGTGTGTGTGTGTATCACACACATCTGTTTGTGTACCCGTGTGTGAGCCAGTTAATGACGGTGGGGGGGCATGACTGTGTGAGGCCTGTGTGTAGGGAAGAGATCGTATGAATGCCCCAAACGGTAATTCCAAAGAAAACGCTCTTCAAGACAGGAGAAGGCAACAGACTGTTAAAAAAAAAAAACACAGTTATTAGTGCCCTGGCCAGATAGCTCGGTTGGTTAGAGCATCGTCCTGAAGTGCAGAGGTTGCCAGTTCAATATCTGGTCAGGGCACATACAGAAACAGATTGATATTCCTCTCTCTCTCTCTCTCTCTCTCTCTCCTTTCTCTCAATAAATAAAAATTAAGAAAGATTTTGAATCAGTTATTTGCACAGTGGTGTGTGCGAGTGTGCCTGTGTGTGTGGCCAGCCAGGGAGCGCACGTGGAGCCCATGTGTGGGCGCATGTGAGAGTGCGCTGGAGAATGTGCGTGTGCCCGGGGAGGAGCGGCGATGCAGCTCTGCTGCACATGGGCTTGCAAGGTCTCCAAGAAACAGTTTTGTTTCCTAAGTGACTAGCCTCCTGGGGCCTCCAGCCCAGACTTGAAGGTTGTTTCAAGATCACGAAAGAACGAGAGGGAGGGAGAACGGGAAGGAAGAAACCGAGGGAGCCTCTATCCACTGTCCCTCCTCCCACCCCTCACCCCCCTTCTCTGCCCCAGTCCTGACTTGGGCCAAACTTACCAGCCAGGCTTACTCTCTTCCTCCTCCCGCAGCCAGCCCTCTCTGGGCAGTCTGTACTCTTCTCCCCCTTCCATTCTCTCCAACTCTCCTTTCTCTTCTTCCTCGGGGCCTCTGGTCTCATCACCATGGCCAAAGATGTCTTTCACTCCCCCTTTCTCTCTAGCCCTCTCTCCTCCTACTTCCTGAAGATTGTAGTGACTTTGTGGTGGGAAGGTTGGGCTCAGAGCCACAGAGCGGCTGTTTAAATCCTGCTGCTGCCTCAGTTTCCCTACTGGGCCACAGGGGTGGTGCTGGCTTTTCTCTCCATCTCTCCCTTGACACCTGCTCCTCTGCTTTCTTTCTGGGCTTTCTTTTTCAATCTACTCAAAATGGATTCTAAAAAAACTCTTCCTCTGTCTCATTTTGCTTCTGTCTCTTTTAATCTCTTCTCAGATTATTCTTAAATGCTTTTGTTGTTAAAACCACTTGAGAAAGAATTTAGAAAATGGAGAAAAGAACAGCAGAAGAATTTCCCTCAGCCTCTCTGCCTCTGGTTCAATCCTACATCTTTTGTTCTCTTACTGCTCTCTGAGTTGGATAGCGCCATGTTGGTGTCCCACTTAGACACACAGGTGGAAGGCTAAGGGAAAAGAAAAAAAAGGATCAACGTTGTTGCTCAGGGGCCCATGTCAACCCTCCTCCCCGAGTGGAGGGTTTCTGTCTTCCCACCTGCGCTAGCTGCAGCCCCACCATGCCCCAATGTGAAGGGAGCATGCCTGTGTATTGGTCCTGGTGGGGCCATTAACCAGCTGTGTGACTTTGGACAAGAGGCACCTCCAATCTGGCCTTGTGTCTTCACTTGAATAATGAGGAGCAGATTAGAAAATCCTTCATCTGAATAATGAGAAGCAGAGTTAGAAAATCCCTGAGGTCTCTTTGTAGCTCTGATGATTCCCAAATTCCCAAATTCTGGTTACTTTTTCCTCAGTTCACGGCTCAGTGCAGGTGAACAAGAGACTTTTCCTGCAGTTGTAGCTATTTGAGAACCACATATTGGAAACCTGGATTCAGAAGGAGATGCAAGGGGGCAAGTATCTATTTTGTTTGTTAGTATGACCCACAGAAATGAGTCTGATAGCTTTAACTTTTGGCAGAGAAGCAAGGAAGGGCTCAGGGTTTGGGCAGAGACCCCCTTGGTTTCTCACAGAGAGTCCCTGTGACAGAGGACAGCATCTGGCTCTCTTTGGGGGAGGACGGGGCTGGGGATGAAGCTGAGTGACTCTGACATTTCTTAGCTGGCATTGGATCAGCAAATACCAGATGATTTTGTTTCCAGAGATTCTTTGGGATGGAAAAACTATGTCAGGGATGGTGGGGAGGCTGGGGTTAATGGGCCTTGCTGAGTCTGGGGGCAGGGGTCACAGCTGGGCCCTCTAGGGTTCCTATTTGTCTTTGATTCTATCTGGGCAGGGAAGGAGTGGCCCCCCAGCCTCCCGAGGCAGGTTTTCTTTGGCCTGAGATCTGACCCAGCCAGTGGCCCAGAGCACCCCGCCTCCCCATTCCCCCTATCAAGAGGCAGCCTGGCTTGGCCCCCTGCCTCCTCTTTTCTACTGATTTTTTCCCTTACCAGGTCACCTTCACTTGACCAAGGACACAGCTCTGTTTGTGTACCTGTCTCCTTTGGTGTTCAGTTGCCTGGCTAGGACAGGATGCCCTGAAAACATCTGGTACACAGGGCCCCGCCTTGCTCCCACATAACCAGCTCTCCTTGGGGCTTCAGATAGCTTAGTCTCCTCTGTGCCTCAGTTGCTCTGCAAGTCCAGGATCCTTTCCCTCTTGTGCTCCTGTTTGAATGTTCTCAGCACTGCACGTTGGAAATGTGTGTGCCCTCGGCACTCCATCAACAGTGCATGCTCATTTTCATGCCATTGCATCATTCAGACATTCTCCCAGCATTCGCTGAGCACTTATTGTATACCAGTGCAAGGTATTGGAGAGGCTGTGACAGTCGAGGCAATCAGGTTTCCCATATCAGCGGCCTTTTGTCAGAATCTCATGCCATTTAATGTTCAAATCCCTCTGCCCTATCCCTTGACCTGGTCTCCCCAAGGCCAGCTCCCAAGCCTCAGGGACTCTTCCTCATTTCCTCAAGCTACACCCACTTTCTTTTTCTTTTGAGTGAGAGAGAGACAGACAGACAGAAAGGGAGAGAGATGAGAAGCATCACTCATAAGTGAGGCACTTTAGTTATTCATTGATTACTTCTCATACGTGCCTTGACTGGAGGGCTCAAGCTGAGCCAGCGACCTCTTGCTCAAGACAGCAACCTTGGGCACAAACCAGCAACCTTAGGCTTCAAGCCAGCGACCTTTGGGCTCAAGCCAGTGACCTTGGGATCATGTGGATGATCCTGTGTTCAAGCTGGTGAGCCTGTGCTCAAGCCAGTGACCTCAGGGTTTCAAACCTGGGACTCTACATCCCAGATCAACATTCTATCCACTGCACCACCATCATCAGTCAGACTTCCCCCACTTCTTTACCTTCATTTCTGCTGAGTGACATAGGACAGGCTTGGGCTCTCTCTCTTACCTGGATGATTCTCCCATCCCAAAGGTAAGGGAAATGAAATACTGGAAATCACCCTGGGCTGGGCTGGAGGAAGGGCAGAGGATTGTCATATAGGATTTACTCTACCATTAGCTGTGTGGACTTGAATAAGTTCTTTACCTCTCATCAATAAAGTGAGGGAAATGGACTGGGTAGGGGTTTTACCCTCAGCTTTATATTAATGTCTCCTGCTGGGCCTCACCCCCAGGGACCATGTTTTAATTGGTCTGAGGTGGGACCCAGACATCAGTATCTTTTAAAAGCTCCCCTGATGATTCAATGTGCAGTCAGGGTTGAGAGCAACTGAGCTAGATTGTCTCTCAAATCCCTAGCTCCTCAGAGGTAACGTGATGATTTACCATGCTAAGGACCCTTTGCATATGTTACCTAGTTTAGTCCTCCTAGCAGATCTATTTTATAGATGGGGGAATGAAGACACAAAGATCTCAGAAAGCTTCCCCAAGTAGAGGAAGCAGGCTACACAGCTGGTAAACCCAGGTCCATTCAAAGCTGTCCTGTCTGGTTTTGGAATCCTAGCCCCAAAGTTTTTTACTTACTTGGGAACACCGAAGGTTTATTGCATATGCCTCCAGTCTTCATCGGTAACATGCCTCATCCCTTAATTTTAAGAATTGTTTTGTCCAGTCCCCTATTCTCAGGGACATCTAGTTCAGGAGCTGGCTCTCTCGGTGCCAAGGCTTGATGCCTCAGTGCCCACCTGGATTCCCTGTCAGCTGGCTGGGCCTGCACCCTTGTCATTCCCCCAGGTCCCAGGTCCCTCTCAGGATGACGGTCTGCCCCGTACAGAGGCCGCATGGCGACATGGTCCAGGCTGCTGTGAGGGTAGCGTGCTGGGTGAAACGTCCTAGTCTCCACTCACTGGGCAAAGCGTTAGCTTCTCTAAGCTTTATTTTCTTTTTTTTATAGAGAGGAAGAGAAAGAGAAAAAGGGAGAGAGAGAGATTTGCTGTCCTCTTATTTGTGTATTCATTGGTTGATTTTTATATATGCTCACCCAGGGATGAAACCAGCCATCTTGGTGTAGTCGGACAACACTGGCCACTATAGTTTGTTTCTTTTTTTAAATAAAGATTTTATTTATTGATTTTACAGAGAGAGAGGAGGGGGTGGGAAATGAGAAGTTGTTGCTTCACTCTAACTGTTCCTCTGACTGTTCATTGGTTGCTTGTTGTATGTGCCTTGACCGTGCAAGCCCAACATTTCAAAACAGGGACCCCAGTGCTCTATCCCCTGTGCCACCACAGGCCAGGCAAGCTTTGGTTTTCTTTTTTTTTTTTTTTTTTTTTTTTTTTGTATTTTTCTGAAGTTGGAAACAGGGAGGCAGTCAGACAGACTCCCGCATGCGCCCGACCAGGATCCACTCGGCATGCTCACCAGGGGGCGATGCTCTGCCCATCTGGGGTGCCGCTCTGCCGCAATCAGAGCCACTCTAGCGCCTGAGGCAGAGGCCACAGAGCCATCCTCAGTGCCCGGGCAAACTTTGCTCCAATGGAGCCTCGGCTGCAGGAGGGGAAGAGAGAGACAGAGAGGAAGGAGAGGGGGAGGGGTGGAGAAGCAGATGGGCGCTTCTCCTGTGTGCCCTGGCCGGGAATCAAACCCAGGACTCCCGCCACCAAGCCGACGCTCTACCACTGAGCTAACCGGCCAGGGCCAGCTTTGGTTTTCTTAACAGCTTTAACTCATGGGTTGCTTTGAGAACTCAAATGCGCCATGCATGTTAGCTATTATTTTCTGCCCTTGTTCTTCAATGTCCTTGGCGTTGGGACTGCAGTTTCTGTTTACCTGAATCTGATCTCCAGGACTCCCCTCTCCCCACAGGATAGCCTAGGTTGTTCCCTGAGGGATGGAAGATTCACACACTGACACAGGCGAGACTCTGTTAGCTGAGGATGGAAGTGACCACTGTGAGACAAGCAGTACCCACCATGAAGACAATATGGCTATCAGTGAAAAAGAACCCAGCTTTCCTCTCTTTCATTCACCCTCCTGCTCACTCATTTGCTCAAGTACTTTTCAAATGTCTGTGAAGCTTCTATTCCTTGCCAGGCACTGTGCTAGGCATGGCGGCAGAGCCAAAAAGAGCTAACAGTGGTCTTGAGACACTCACAGCCAAGATGGAGAGGCAGATATAAACAAGCCCTAGAGTGATGACAATGCAGTGCGGGGACACAGCATCAAAGGGCCGAGGACAGGGTGCCGTGGGAGCAAGGGTCACAGTAGCGTCCGGACTCTAGGCCCATTCTCTCTCATGGCAAGTTCCTTCACCCCGCCTATCCCATCTGGTTTTCTTTGTTTTTGTAGCCTTTATTTCTGGCTTTGTTTTCCATTTACTTTCCCAATAGAGAGCCTTTGGAAGAATTCCATCCTTGTTTCCGCTGGACTAAGGCTGCCAGGTTCCTGGAGGGTCCAGGTGTGGACAGTGGAGGAGGCAGAGGCTGTCAGGAGGGAGGCCTGGGAAGACCATGTTTCACAGGGGCAGGGAATGGTGACAAGCAGGACCTGAGCTGAGCAGAAATGGCTGTGTGCTCCCACACTCTCTCCCCAGATTTCCCCTCAAGTTTCCCTGTCCTCTGTTCTGATTGCAGCGGACGTTAAAACCCCCTTCCACCTCAGGAAATGCTGTGGATCACAGTTTTTTCCTTTCTTACTCAGGTGCTTTACCAGCCTGGGACCCCAGAGTTAGAAATGAGCATGTGTATGAAATCCCCCCTTGTCCCTTTCTGCCCCCATACCAACACACACACACACACACACACACACACACACACACAAAACTCTCTCACTGATTTCTCTTTTCCTGGGCTTCTAGCACTACATTCATTCATTCAACAAATATTTATTGAACTCCCAGTATGTGCTAGGAACTGGAGATACATTGGTGGGAAAAGACAGTTATTTCAAAAGGTTGCATAGGCACCAGGGTGTGGTGTGTGTGTGTGTGTGTGTGTGTGTGTGTGTGTGTGCGCGCGCGTGCGTGTGAGGGGGAGAGAGAGAGAGACATCACATGTGTACATATACGAATAAGTGTGTGCAGGTTAGGGAAGCAGGAGGAAGAAGAATGTTAGTAACTTAAGTTTGGGAGTTAAACAGCTTGTGTTTGAATCTGGGAAGTACCATTTGGTAGTCACATGACCATGGGTAAGTGGGATCATCTCTCTGGGCCTCCCTCTTCTATCTACAAAACAGGTAACAATCTTGCTCTTCTGTGGGTTGTTGTGAGGATTGTAGGCGGATGCACGCAGAGTACCCAGAGCAGAGCCCAGCACAGAGCAGGTGTTCAGTGTTAATGAGTATTTGGTGCCTCCTCCTCACCTCGCTCAGATCTGGGTGTGCATAAACTCATTAATGACCTGTTCTTTAAATCTGTCTCTGTTCAAACTCAGTGACTCAGAAGCAGCTAACTGGCACTAAACACCTCCTGCCTGAAAAACCTCTGTCTAGCCCAGCGGTTCTCAAGCTGTGGGTCACGACCCCGGCGGGGTTGCCTAAAGCCATCAGAAAATACATAATGCATATCAGGTATTTACATTCCGAATCATAACTGTAGCAAAATTACAGTTATGAAGTAGCCACCAAAATTATTTTTTGGTTTGGGGTCACTGCAACATGAGGAACTGTATTGCGGGGTCATGGCATTAGAAAGGTTGAGAACCACTGGTCTAGCCAAACCATTGTTGTCTTCTGTCCTGATAGATCCCAGTCCTCACTCCAGGCTACCTAGTTTCAGAAAACAAGATATCACACAGTGGGAGTTGCCTCAGCCCATGCCACCCTGCAGACATGTTTGCACTTTCAGCTACCTCTTAGCTGGCTGGAAGTAGAAGACAGGGATGGAGTGGAGCCCAGATGCCCAGTCCTAGGGGAATGGGGAACAAGGGACTTGTCAGTGGAGGGAGGATGAAGTGATTCCAGCTCACAGGGATCCCTCCATGGCATTCTGGAGTGAGCAGCAGTGGGCACTGATCATGGGCATAGAAATGAGGGGGCCTCTCAGGAGTCAGGACCAGGTTGTGCCACGGTCAGCAGCGGCATTGTTGCTCCTCTGTTCTTTAACAGATGTGCCACACCCTGGGCTTAGGGTTTGAGAACATGGGAGGGATTATGGATTTAGCCAGAGCAAGAGGAGGGCTCAGGGAGCACACACACAGAGGCCACCATGAGGGTACAGCTGCCTGGTTGGGAAGGACGTAGGGAGAGGGTCCAGTGTGCGTGCGTGAGCATGTGCGTGTGTGATGGCTCTAATTCTCTGTGTGTTGGGCACGCATGATGTCTGTGTGTTTATCTTGGTGTGCGCCTGGGTCCCCAGTTGTGTGGCTGTTTTGGTGCATCACTGCATGAGTTGGTTGTCAGGGTAAAAGCAGGTTTTTGTTCTACTTCTATCTTATCTCTTCACTTGAGCATCTCAACAAATCAGCAGAGAGAATGTTTCCTTTTGGGAGGGTGGGAAAATATAGCTCATCATGGCAGTGTGGGTCAAGGCTTTTTAAACACAAACAAATCACAGAACATTCTTGTATGGGATCCTTAGCTCCCATCAAGCTAGAATTTATCCACAATTAAAAGAGAGAGCACCATGTGTGTGTTTGGGTAGGTATGTGTGATGGTTTGTTTCCTTTTTATACCAGCTAATGAAACAACTTTATTTCACAGTTGTATTTAAAACCACAAAGACACTATGTTCTTTGTATTAAAACATTAACATAGATAACTATACTTTCTAGAAAATGATTATATAGACCCTCTCAAAGAAAAATGCATCCCATTAGATAGTATCAGTAAAGTTGCTTGGAAAAAACTCACATCTGGCCTGATGCCTAAAACATATCATTCCACCATTGCCATCTTTTGGTTCAAAGTATAGATTATTGTCATCAGTACATGTTCCTGTGTTTGATAATACAGATATAAATTGGGGGATTATCACTTACTGCTCCATAGGTTCATTAGCCTTTTCTGCAGGTTCATCAGCAGGTTGAGCAAGCTGTACCTTTCTCTGTGGCTTTTCTTCAAGATCTTCTAGGTATGGAGACACAGCATCATCATCATCATAAACTGTAAACTTCAAAATCTTTACCAAAAATTCCAATGGAAACATTCTTTGTAGTTAGGTCCTATTCTGCAGGAAGTGTCTTTCTTAAAGCATGCAGACTATGTTTAACCAGTTTGTTCAAACTATACTCCATAAACTCAGACATATGTCTCTCTAAGTAAGTATGAGCTGGTTGAGAATGGGCTCCAATGGAAGTAGCTCTGCAGTCAAAATAGTTAGCAGATGGACAGATTTGGAAAATTTGAGGGTCCATATCATCATAACCAGCAATAAGGAGCCCAACACCATATGGTATTTGGACATATCTTTGCGTTGGTATCTGGGTCTTGCTTCCAATTAGAGCTACAAGATGAGACACAGAAAGAGGTCTGTCAAATACAAATCTGGAATCCAGAAACTCCTGGCGCATAAAATTACACAACAGTCTATCATCAGCAGTAAGTCCTTCAACTGAGATACCAATGTGGTTGTCAACATGGAGAATTTTTTTCTGCAAGCTTTGACTGTGCTCTCTTCAATGCAACCAACACTGCATGGGTTTTTGATTTCAGAACAACTGCGGCTGAATCTTGTTTGAGAGCTTCCACTGCATATTCAATTCAATGAGTCCTGACTTGAGGGCTCAGAACAGTGATAGCATTGTCATACTGGTTGCGAAACATGGTTCCAACCTGTGACCTGTGGCCCACAGCCTTCTGCCTTGTGCTTGCTGCTTTGATGTGTTGCCACTCGGTAAGGTGCTGTCAATCGCTGGGTGTGTATTTGTATGTGCCGATCCCATGTCTGCCTTTAAGAAGTCATGTAACATGGGTTAGAAGCATAGGTTCCTCTACACTTAGACAACCCCAGGCTCACACATTCCTAAGCTTCTGAACACCTCAGTTTCCTTCGGCAAATAATAATAGCACTGACCTCAGAGGGCTCTGGTGAGGATTAAATGAGATTGTTTTATGCACCTGGCACAGGTCAGTGCTATTATGTTGATGGGCCTGTCTTTGAATGTGCCTCTCTGAGAACCATGTCTCATGGCTGTGACATCTCAGCCAGATAATGAACTCCTTTAGAGCAGTGCAGGGGTCCTAATTATCTTTAATGACACTTATAACCCTTCAGTGCCACCTTGGTGCCTTGTACATCTTGGAGGGAAATGATTACACATTCATGTGAAACACAGGCCTGGTGTGTGATATATGCCCACACTGGTGGTGCATGGAGACCAATAGAAAGCAGGTGATGGCAGTGACGACAGGTGCTGTTGTCACTACACACCCCTCACACATGTCTCTGCAATCCCAAGTTCCCACCCTCCCTCCTGTCTCAGGCTGGCCTGAGGCTCATGGAAAGTCTGCCTTCCTCTTTTTTCTGCCCACCCCACCACGGGCATCAGCCAAGTTGCTGGGTAAGCCTGGGTGGTGTTTTATGGGCCAGAGGGGGAGGATACAGGAGTGCTCTGTAGTCTACACCACATATTCCTTCTTGGCAGCATGTGCATGTCTTGTGCGTGTGTGCTTTGTTCTGTGTATGCGATATCTTTGTGTATGAAACTCCTTTGTGTTATGGCTAGTACACGCGTCTGTCTTTATGTGTGGCAAGCCTCGTGCTTGGGGCTTGCTCTCCTCCCCCAGTTTTCCAAGTTATATAAACATCTTGAGGGGGGAGTCAGGCCTGGGTCATGGGCTCCCCCTGCTGGCGGCCTATGGAATTCTGGGGAGGAGCATCTGGAAGAAAAAAAACCGCTGCGTTTCCCCGGAGGTTTCATCTCCATTGCAGAGACACCTGTCCTGCGTTCAATACCTCCTCGCCTCTAGCTCCTTGAGAGTCCCCTCTCATAACACTCATACTGGACGTTGGTTTTTACTTATTTATGGTGTGTCTCCCTAGTCCGACTATATGTTCCCTAAAGGCAGGTACCATGCTGGAGGTGTTTACTACCATCTCGAGTGGCCAGCATGAGGCCTGGTCCAGTAAGTAGTTGTTGAATGAAGAGTTTATAGGGTGGAGAGGCTTGGGAAAAGAGATAATGGGGTATGGGAAAATTTTGGGCTTTGGCAACAGATCTGAGTTCCTTATACCTTGGCCACTTAAAAAAGAAAAACTGTGTGGCCTTGGGCAAAATGCTTAACTCCTCTGAACCTCAGGCTTCTTAGCTGTTAAATGATGCCATTAGGTAAATCTGCTGTAATGACTAGAAATAATATCTGTGATGAAAAAAAGGGGCCACATAGTAAACCTGATAAGCTCAGGGGATGTCAGCTTGGCAGGCCCTACAAACTCAGAGATTGAGTAACCACATAGGATGGTCTGAACATAAAAACGCCTAGCTAAAGTAGGTTATGTTGGGTAGTCCTTTCCTATGCCTGTAGCTCCCTTGACAGAGGACAATCTTCACTGAGAATTGCAGTGGACACAAATTGGCTATTTTATGAATGGTGCCACCCAGGAGAACTGGAAGCTAATGCTTAAAAGACCAATTGCTCCCTGTTGGTGCGAAGGTTGCAGATTATAGGGGGCAAAATCATAAGACACCATGGGTTGGGGGTTTGGAGTTGTGCTGGGGGCTGACTGGTTGGAGGTGAGGTAAGGGTAATAAATCATTTATTCAGGTTTTCAGGTCTTTCCTGGTGTCTCCCGGCCTGGTTTTATGGGAAAGTAGCAACAGTGTCCTTCTACCTTAAAGCTCAGGAGCTGAAACATAATAGAGGTCAAGACATTATCTTTAGCCTGTCAGAAGTCCAGATCTTGTGACCATTAGTCAGGTCCTTGTGACGATTAGTCAAGTCTCGGCTACTATCTCTTGCTGCCTTAGGGGTTGCTGATTATCCCGAGGAAAGCTAGCTCCCTGAGGGGTCCTTATGACTGATTAAATTTAGCTTTAGCTTGACCACTGGTGGCACAGTGGATAGAGCATTGATCTGGGATGTGGAGGTCCCAGGTTCGAAACCCTGAGGTTGCTGGCTTGAGCACAGGCTGGCCAGCTTTATTTAGCGTGGGGTCCCAGGCTTGAGCACAGGATCACTAGGATCACTGACATGATCCCAAGGTTGCTGGCTTAAGCAAGGGGTCAGCTTGAGGCCCCCAGTCAAGGCACATATGAGAAGCAATCAATGAACAACTAAAGTTACGCAACTATGAGTTGATGCTTCTCATCTCTCTCCCTTCTTGTCTCTCTCCCTCTAAAAAAATTTAAAATATTAGCTTTAAATAGCTCTAGAAATCATCTTCCTTTCTCTATATATCTAAAACTAGGATTTAAAGCTAAATTTCATCAAAGTCATAAGGACCCTTGGTTTCAATAGCAAGATCGGCAACATCTCTCAAGCATCATTAAGGCATTAAAGCCACTCCACTCTCAAATAAAGGAAGTGGCTTTCCTCCAAGAACTTCTCTGTGCCTTTTAGTTTTCATAGAGCTCAACCTGGCCTGTGCATGGGTTTAGGTGAAATGAATCTGGGGAAATCAGTCTGTGCATATGTCGGAATGAGAGGAACTGGGCACCCTGCTGCGCAGCTCCTGGGCATCTCCAGGAAGTATTGGGAAGGGAGGGCTGCCTCTGATTTCCCTTGGGGTTTGCAGCATTCTGCCTCAGAGATGATCTGGTCTGTCTCTGAATGTGGCATCAACTGAACACGTCTGAGCCAGGCACTGTACCAGGGAATAGGCAGTCCAGGAAGGTCTGGTCTGGCCTGTGCCACTTCCCCTTTCAGGGTTTGTTTCCTCCTTCTCTAAGGGGAGTGGGCACTGTGTGGGAGGGTGGGGAGAAATGTGGGGGCAGGTAGATGCTAGATGAGCTCTGTGGTCACCTCCCACAGTCACTTTGACAGTTAGTTTTGCAGACCTGGCTTCTCTTCTTCCCCTTCTAGCTCCATCCTTCCTGCCCCTCCTTACCTTCTCCTAGTGGAGAAGAGACCGGGCCCTAAGGAAAGAGGCCCCACCCTCCCAATGCAGAGTGAAATCCATCTGTCCTAATTGGAAATAAAGACTCCTTCAGCCAAACCCCAGGCTTGCCCTTTCCTTAAGTGTAAACTGAATTTCGTAGCAAGCGGTTTAAATAATAATTCAAAAACAAAAACACTATCTCCAATTTTGTGTTATCGTGTGCCAATTAATCGTCATAAAAACATTTTGGGGCCTGACCTGTGGTGGTGCAGTGGATAAAGCGTCAACCTGGAAACGCTGAGGTTGCCGGTTCAAAACCCTGGGCTTGCCTGGTCAAAGCACACATGGGAGTTGATGCTTCCTCCTCCTCTCTCTCTCTCTCTCTCTCTCTCTCTCTCTCTCTTTCTCTCTCCCTGGGCTTGCCTGGTCAAAGCACACATGGGAGTTGATGCTTCCTCCTCCTCCTCTCTCTTTCTCTCTCTCTCTCTCTTCCCTCTCTATAATGAATAAATAAAACCATTTTGGGGTGGATGTCAATTTGCCAACAAGAAGGAGGTTAAGCAACCAGGGAAGTGAAGGCGCCCGGCCGGCCCACCCTCCTGACGCTCTTCCTCCGCTTCTGCCCCAAGGGCTGGCAAACAGGTCTCCAGGCCAAATCCTTCGCGTCCAGAACTCCCGAGTCCCGCCCATGCCTTTCAGCGGGGTTTGCCGCGAGGCCTAACGGCCCAGAGCCCCGTGGTCACTGCAACCCAACTCAGGGAAAGGCTGGCTGGTGCCGGGTAGGAGTGCACTGCTACTCGGTGGATGGGGACTCGGCTGAGCCCAGGTGTCGCCCGCGGGCGCCGGCTGAGGCTGGGAAGAGAGGAAGCCGGGAGACTGGGCCGGGATCCCGTCGGGCCTGAGGGGGGCGGAGCGAGATCTGAGACGGGCAGGGCCGCGGTGAGGGAGGAGCTGGGGCCGAGGTCTGGGGCGGGACCAGGACTAAAGTGGGTGGGGCCAGGGCAGGGGTCGGGGTGGAGCCGGAGCCGAGGTTCAAGTCCCAGGTCCCCGCGGAGCCCCGAACAGGGGCAGGGGCGGGGGCGGGGCTGAGTCTAAAGGCCGCCGGAACCGGGAACAGGGCCGACGTCCAAGACCGGGGATCCGGGCGAAGGCAGGGTCAGGAGGGGTCGAGGCGGGGTTGGGGACCGTGCTGGACCCCGGGTGGGCCGCAGCCCGGGGCCAGGGCGGGGGAGGAGCTCGGGCAGGGCCGGGAGGGAACTATCTCCAGAGTCCCAGAGGAGGGAGAGGAAGCGCTGGGGGAGGGAGGAGGAACGGGGAGGAAGGTGGGGACTTAGTAGCTACATCTTTGCCCAGCTCCGCTCTGAGCACCCACGCTTCGTAACTCCGCTTTGCGCTCCCCACCCGGGCATGCGCCCCCCGAGCACCTGGCCACTCAGAGCTCGCGCCGCCCCCCGGAACCTCCCCAGAGCCGGCTGCGCAGGATGGGCGCCCTCGGTTCCACGCCGCCAACGCCAGTGCTGCTGATGTTAATGCTGGGTAAGCCCGGCCCCTGCCCTCAGCCCCCAGACCCACCCAGCAGTTGCCTGCCACCTGGCGCTCAGCCCTGCGAGGCTTCTCAGCATTCAGAGCCTTTTGCACCCTCCTTCGTCAGGGGTTCTTCCAAACTGCCAGGCCAGTCTGCGGGGGGTGGGGTGGGGTCGGCGAGGGGCATGGTGAAACCCAGGCTGGGGCACAGTGAATACCCACCGAGGTGCCACCCCAGGGACTGCCAGGTCTCTGGGGGCATACTCAGATCCTGGGGTCGCTGCGCCCAAATGCTGTGACTCCTCTCTGCCTCACATTCTGCTTCAGGCCTAGCTTGGGGTGCCCGCTCTGAGTGGGCAGTGCCTGCCGGTTTTCTAATTGCTCCAAGTTGGCTGGAGGCCCAGGGGCCTGTTCTGCCCACGTTCTTTGATGTAAGTCTTCCCTAATTGCCTCCCCCCACCCCATCCCCCAAAGGCTTCATCCTCTGATCCTCTGAGGTTGCACAGTTCACCATCTGAGGTTGGGTGCAGTTTCCTTTCTCACCCTCATCTCTGACCTGAGCAGGGTCCCTCTTTGCCCCAATTTCCCACTTCCATATGGGCCTTAGCTCTGTAGTCTCCCACTGGTTGTCAGTCCCCCTTAGTTCCAGCTTTCCTGTCTCAGGAGAAAAACCAGGCTACATGGAGACAGATCCTGGGATCTCCAGGCACCCTGTTTCTCACTTAGTGGATATTCATGATGGGGTTACTAGGCCCCACCTGGTCCTGGACCAATGCTGCATGGATGCATAAAAGCAGCAACATTCTGCTTGTTTGGGGCATGAACTGAAGGGCTCCCTGGGAAGGAGTATGGCATCAAGACAGTGAGACTGCCTGTACAGAGATGTTCAGGAGACTGAAGCCCTTGAATAAGAGTGCAGTGTGGGGGTTGAGGATGGGTGTAGCCTTTCTGTTGGGATTTGGAGCTGCCATAGTCCAGGCACAGGCTGACTTCACCCCAGATGCCTTTTCTGAACCAGAGCTCCACAGTGGCACCAAGCAGTCTTCCTCTGCTGCGTAGTTCCCTGGACCCTGTGGGAATAGAATGAATCTGCTTCTTGGGGCCCTGGGCGGGAGGCAGGAAGATGTCAGAGGGCTCTGCTGCCTAGCAGTTGCCCTTTTTCCCCAGTGGGCAGTGTGAAGCAGAGAGGAGCCGAGGGGAGGTGGGGAAGTGTGATGTACAGAGATGGAGGAGTCTGCAGGGCACTTATGGTGATTTCGAAGATGAGAAAAATGGAGTAATTTGTCAGAGAACATATCTAGTGAGTGTTGGGTCTAGGATTTGAGACCATATCTGTTTGACTACAAAGCAAGTTTCTTTGCCTTCTTATTCCTCTCTGCTAGCACAGGGGAGGGGCCCTGGCTGGGGAGAGAGCTGCCAGGAAGCTGGTTCCCTAAGGCAGTGAAGGTGACTTTCCCATGGGGATCTCCAAGCATCAGCAGTTGTGGAACCGGGAAGGTGGGAAGGAGCCCTTCTGAGCAGTCTGCCTGGAGGCCATGGAAGGTGGAGGCCAGGGAAGGTGGAGGCCAGGGAAGGTGGAGGCCAGGGAAGGTGTCAGCTGGTCGGTCTTTGCCAGAACCCTGATTATAAAGTGCCCTCAGGCAGGGCCCTCCAGAGTCACCCTGTCAGAGTGGAAGCTTCTAGATCTTAGTGTGGAAACTGAGGCCTGGGAGATGAAGGGACAGGTCTAGGCCGTATAACTGGGGACAGGAATGAGGCTGACTCCCAGGCTGCGCTCTAACCACGCTCTCTAGCCAAGCTACCACAAATTCTCCTGTGACTCAGCAACGAGAAGAAGGGCAAGGAGCCTGCTCCGATGGGAGAGTCAAAGGGAGTACTTTTGGAGGAGCTGGAGGACAGATTTTGACCACAGCCTTGGTGTTTTCATTTTTCTTCAGCCCCTGTGGAGTAACATTTTGGTTGGTGAGGTCGTCGCCTTAGGCCACGTTTGCCTTGGAACTCCCCATCTTGCTCTCTGGCTTTGTCCCCTCTGCAGGGATATGTGGAAGCCATCCAAGGACAGTAGGATCTTGGCCAAGACAGTGTACTTCTGCCTTACCTTTCTCATCTGTACAATGGAGGCAGGGGTCTGTTCCAGCCCTCCTTACATTCTGGGGTTCTGTGATCTTATCTAGTGGGGTTAAGATGGAAGGAAAGAAGGAGAAAGAAGGAGAGAGCTGAGCCCTCCAAGGCCCCGGAGTATCCACTGGGGCAAGGTGGGGACTGGGGGTGAGGGTAGAGAGTTTGGCTTATTCTAGGAAAGAAAAGTAGGAAAGAGTAGCTGGCTATTTCCTGCCTCCCTATGGAAAGTGAGCCATATATAAATGAAGGCATGGCATATGCAAATGAGGCTTTTGTTAGGGAGTTGGGAGGGGCACATTGTGCATCAGCTGGGCAGACTGGAAGATTAGCAGGCACTGTGAGGAGTGGGGAGGGGACCTTCTGTGTGTCTGCCCCCCCCCCCCCCCCCCCCCCCCCCCGCAGAGGCTGACTCTTGCCTCTGCAGTCCTGTGTGGCGGGAGGAGCAGTGAGCTCATGGCACAGCTGGGGGGGGGGGGGGAGAGCATTGTGTGGTGAGAAATGACTGGGTCTGTGCTCTGTCCAGCTGGGGCCACTGGCTCCATTGTCAGGAGTCTCCTGGTTAGCCCTTTTGAGCAAGAATTTGCCATCTCCTCTGAAACAAAGGAGGGGTACATGTCATCTCAGAATCCCTTATCTAGAAGGCTGTGCTGACCAGGCCAGAGCGGGCACCACAGATGTGAGTGCAGCATGTAGGGGGAGGGAATCAAGGTACAGCTGGAATTAGGAAATGATTAAAACGAAAAGCAGATGTTCTTCATTCTGCTTATCGGCACTCTGCTCCTGGCCTGCCGGAAATGGGATATTCTGGGTTCTGAGGTATACCTGGCTCTATATCGGAAATGGGATATTCTGGGTTCTGAGGTATACCTGGCTCTATATCGGCTCCTTGAGACCCAGATGTCTTGCCTCCCAGCATTCTTTCCCTTTTCTAAGAACAGCCCAAGCAGCTTACCAACTTTCCCCAGGTTTCCTTTCCCTTCAGGGGCAAGGGCCAAGAGTGGTGCAGGTAGTGGGGGGGAAGCAATGGGGATTCGGGCATTCCTAACTTCTCTTCTTCCCTACAGGAGTTGGGTGCTGTGCCCGGGAGGTGCTGGTTCCTGAGGGGCCGCTGTACCGCGTGGCTGGCACAGCCATCTCTATCTCTTGCAATGTCACTGGCTACGAGGGCCCTGCCCAGCAGGACTTTGAGTGGTTCCTCTACAGGCCTGAGGCCCCAGAGGCTGCACTGGGCATTGTTAGTACCAGGGATCCCCGGTTCTCCTATGCTGTCTTTGGGCCTCGTGTGGCAGCTGGTGAGATACAGGTGCAGCGTTTGCGGGGTGATGCTGTGATGCTCAAGATTGCCCACCTGCAGGCCCAGGACGCTGGTGTTTATGAATGCTATACACCCTCCACTGATGCCCGCTACCTGGGCAGCTACAGCGGCAAAGTGGAACTGAGAGGTAATGAGCCACTCTACTCCACAAAAAAGGGCAGAAAATCAGGGCCAGGAGGGACCTATCTCACCACCCCATAGGTTTGCAGCTGAGGAACCTGAGGCCTAAAGTGGTTAAGTGACTTGCACAAAGTCACCCAACAAATTAGTGGCAGGTCAGGGACTCTAACCCAGTGGTCCCCAACCTTTTTTGGGCCACGGACCGGTTTAATGTCAGAAAATATTTTCACGGACCGGCCTTTAGGGTGGGATGGATAAATGTATCACGTGACCGAGACAAGTGTCAAGAGTGAGTCTTAGATGGATGTAACAGAGGGAATCTGGTCATTTTTAAAAAATAAAACATTGTTCAGACTTAAATATAAATAAAGCGGAAATAATGTAAGTTATTTATTCTTTCTCTGCGGACCGGTACCAAATGGCCCACGGACCGGTACCAGTCCACAGCCCGGGGGTTGGGGACCACTGCTCTAACCCTTTCCAGTCCACTGCTCTACTTATTTCATTGATCTACCCCCTGAGAGAGAGGAAACATCCTTAAACTGTCTGGTACCTTTTCCATTCTCTGACAGGGTAAATCAACTCCATTCCTGGAGATTCCAGGATCCAGAGCTAGGGAAGGAGGAGAGAAAGCAGAGGTGGATTAGGAGGAATGAGACCATGTTACATTCTTGCTCTCTTAGTCTCTGTTTTCTGAGAAGGAAGACAGAGCCATTTTTCTGAGTATTTCAAGCAGGGATCAGTCCCAGATATAAGGGTGAGTAGGCAATGGGCTGATTCTGTGATATTCAGCAAGTATTTATTGAGTGCCTGTGGTGTGCCCAGCACTGTGCTTGGTACCACTGTTTAGAAGAAATAATACACCTTGAAATCTTTACTCTCTAGGACCTCACAGTCTATTTAGGAAGATAAGGTTGTATGTAAGAAACAGAAATGAGGGCTGCCAGCTTCTAGCCCTCCTTCACACCAGCTGTTCTCTCCAGTTCTTCCAGATGTGCTGCAGGTGTCTGCTACCTCCCCAGGCCCCCGGGGCCGTCAGGCCCCAACTTCTCCCCCTCGCCTGATGGTGCACGAGGGGCAGGAGCTGGCACTGGGATGCCTGGCACGGACAAGCACGCAGAAACACACACACCTGGCAGTATCCTTTGGACGAGCCATGCCCGAGGCGCCAATGGGGCGAAGGACTCTGCAGGAAGTGGTGGGACTCCGGCCTGACCTGGCTGTGGAGGCTGGTGCTCCCTATGCTGAGCGGCTAGCTGCAGGGGAGCTACAGCTGAGCAAGGAGGGCGCTGAACGGTATCGCATGGTGGTAGGGGGTGCCCAGGCAGAGGATGCTGGCACCTACCACTGCACTGCTGCTGAGTGGATTCAGGATCCTGATGGCAGCTGGGCCCAGATAGCAGAGAAGAGAGCTGTCCTGGCTCACGTGGATGTGCAGACCCTGTGTGAGTGGGAGCTGGGAGCCTTAGTATCTCAGTGGGCATCGTGGGCATTAGGGACATTACGTGGTCATTGTCTGACCAGAAAGTAGTCCTGTGAGCATTGCATTCCTCTGTACCCATGAAAGGTTTTCTCTGGTTAGAGTTGGGTATGGGGATAGGCGGGCCATGGCTGAGAGTGAGTCAGGCTCCTGGGTGGGGAAGAGGGTCATACCCCATGAGGGTCTGAAAGGTGGCCTCAAAGTTGCTGCTGTCAAGGGGAGTCAGGCGTTCTGTGTCTCGTCTTGTTTCTCTGACACCCCTTTCCCCTCCGGTGTTTCAGCCAGCCAGCTAGCAGTGGCAGTGGGGCCTGGTGAACATCGGATTGGCCCAGGGGAGCCCTTGGAACTGCTGTGCAATGTGTCAGGGGCACTGCCCCCACCAGGCCATCATGCTGTGTACTCTGTGGGCTGGGAAATGGCACCTGCAGGGGCACCGGGGCCTGGCCGCCTGGTAGCCCAGTTGGACACAGAGGGTGTGGGCAGCCTAGGCCCTGGCTACGAGGGCCGGCACATTGCCATGGAGAAGGTGGCATCGAGAACCTACCGGCTACGGCTGGAGGCTGTCCAGCCTGGCGACGCGGGCACCTACCGCTGCCTCACCAAGGCCTACGTCCGAGGGTTTGGAGCCCGGCTTCGTGAAGCAGCCAGTGCCCGCTCCCGGCCCCTCCCGGTGCATGTGCGGGAGGAAGGTAAGGGGAGGGTGGTTGGGCTTGTAGAAGAACTCTTTTCCTGCAGCTACTATGACTCCATCTCTGTCAGCTGCCTCCATGCCTTAGTCTCATACTCCTCTTCTAAGATTGTGGGGACACCTTGAATTTCCTGGGGTATTGCTGGGATAGTGGTCCTGACTACATGCCCCCTGACCCTTCACCCTCTGACCCCATTGTCTTTGTTGTGCAGGTGTGGTGCTGGAGGCTGCGGCGTGGCTGGCAGGAGGCGCAGTATACCGTGGGGAGACTGCCTCCCTGATCTGCAACATCTCTGTGCGGGGTGGCCCCTCAGGGCTGCGGCTGGCTGCCAGCTGGTGGGTGGAGCGAGCTGAGAAGGGGGAGCTGAGCTCAGCCTCTGCCCAGCTGGTGGGTGGCGTGGGTCACGATGGTGTGGTAAAGCTGGGGGTCAGGCCTGGAGGAAGCCCTGTCAGTGTGGAGTTGGTAGCACCCCGAAGCCATCGGCTGAGACTACACGGCTTGGGGCCCGAAGATGAAGGTATATACCACTGTGCTCCCAGCGCCTGGGTGCAGCATGCTGACGACAGCTGGTACCAGGTGGGCAGTGCCCGTTCGGGGCCTGTCACCGTCTACCCCTACATACATGGTGAGTGACTCTTGCCCTGCCCTCCTACTCACCCCCTTCCTCCAGCCCCATGCTCTTATTCCTCCCTTTCTATCTGATCATCCTGCTGGTGTCCCCTCTTTCTCTCCACATCACTTTACAAGAAGAGTCATGAAAATGCAGCTTTGAGCCGCATTCCCATCTGCCGCAGGGGTGGAGGCTGACTTGAGTACAGAGGGCAGGGAGTGGCTGGGAGGGCTGTCTGTGACTGGGGCGGAGGTGGGTGCAGACAACTTGATAGAGAAGGTGCTGGCACTTCAGTGGGTCACTGCATGGGGGCAGCGGCACCCCCGGCTGAACATGGCTGTTCTCTCTCACCCAGCTCTGGACACACTGTTCATGCCCCTGCTGGTGGGTGCAGGGGTGGCCCTAGTCACCGGCGCCAGCATCCTTAGCACCATCACCTGCTGCTTCATGAAGAGGCTGCGAAAACGGTGATCCTTTGTCCCCCCAGGTGAGGGAAAAGAACCCCCAGCCTTGCCTTCTCAAGCCCTGAGATAAGCTTCCTTGCTCCCTGGCGCTTCCTGGAGCAGAAGCCAGTTCATAGTTTTCTGCAGGACCCTGATCACAGGCTGAGGGCTGGGAGGGAGCCCCACTCAGGGCTCTCCTTAGCTCACTCCACACTGTCTCTCCAGTTCTCACAGGTGTTGACTGTTTTCCAGCCCAGCTCCAAGCCCACTTCTGGTTGCCTGGATACCCTCTCGCTTTGTCAGCCCTCCCTTTAATTTATTTGACCTACCCTTACCCAGAGTGGGAGGCCTGGCCTCCATTCCCCACTCCGTCCTTCTTGACTCCTCCCTCTGGCTTCTGTTCTTGATTTCATACTTAGCCTGTAGGGAGGCCTGTCCTAGACTTAGTTTTTCTAAAATGTGAATAAACTTGTTTTATAAAATCCAGGGCTGGCTGTGTCTTCCCTGCCATCAGGCTGTAGGGCTGGGAGGTGTGGCAGGGAGGTTGTTGGGGGTTGACAACCTATTCTGAGTGACCCAGGCCTCTCTTCCCACCACAAACGCCATCTGGCCTCCATGGGCCATGCCATCTACCCCAGGCAGGGATGGCTGGGTCCCATCTGCTGCTTTAGCTGTCAGTGCTGAGCCAATTCCTGTTGGTACTCCTACTCAGGGAGGGTCACACAACAAGGGGGGTCCCCTCTCCCGGCTTCTCCCAGGTTGCAGGGCACCGGCTTCCAGGGGCCAGTGCCCTTTCTCATTTCTCGGCACCACTCTGCCCTCCTACCCGCTGGTCCCACTGATCTTGGACCTGACTCCTTCCACTGGCCCTGGGGCCTGATCCTTTTTCTTCCCTAGCCTCATTATTCTGTCTGACAGCAGCAGAATAGAAGCCCCAGAACACAGTGTTGCCTGGGTGTTGGGTATGACAGCAGTCAGGGGAGGCCTCTGTGTCCAGAGCCCCTGGTGACCCACCTCACAGCCTGCAGGCACCCCCACCAAGCCTTTGCCTCATCCCTCTGCCTAAGGGATCTTTAATCTCAGATTTCTTACTACACTGCACTTTAGACACCCAGTTTACCTCTTTCAGTTCAGTTATTTAAACATTTATTGAGCATTACTAGTTTGCTGTGTTATTTTTACAGATAGGGAAGCTGAGGCCCAGAGAAGTGATATGACTTACCCAGAACTACAGAGCTAATTAGTGACAGTGTCCGGACTAGAACCTAGGTCTCCTGACTCCTTGCATTGTACCCGGCGGTGCCCTGAGTGGCAGGAGAGGTATGGTGGGGTCTCAGTGACTTTCATCCTGCCTCAGTTTCTCTGCCCATTCAATTGCAGTGGATTAACTACTGTGTCATGTGTATGTATACAGACAAACCACTCCCTCCTGTCCAACTTTTTCACTGAATTAAACCAAAATGACTCCCCATCCTGCATCCCAACATTTGTTCTTCAGGTAACACCAGGTTTCTGGGCTCTCATCTCTGATTGATGATGACTCAGGCGGTCCTGTGACCTGAGGTAAAGACACACTCTGAGTGGGTCCAAACTGGCATGGACTCCCTCTGAGACCCACATTTCTGCTTGTAGGAGGCACAGGTCCCACAGGACCTGGAATGGAGCAGACGGGTGTTTTTCTCTAAACTTTTATTAAAGGACAGGAGTGAGGTAGAGCCACTGTCAGAGGGCATGCCTGCTTGGGCACAATCCTGGGTCCCTTCTAACTCTGCTTCTTCCTAACTTGCTACTGCTGTCTCCTCGGTGACGGATGACTCAAGAAGGGGGTGGATGTGGGATGGGAATAGCCTCTGCGGGGGCTCCCGTCCTGGCTGGGCAGACCACAGGCCCAGGCACAGCCAGATGTAGGATATCTTGCTTCTCTCTCCTCTCCCACATTTAATCCTGCCTCCCAAAGTCCTACAAGGGGACACCCAGTAGTTCATTGTAGCATCTTTGCTGCAAACATTTTTGTCTCAAACATTTGTACTGCACAACTAACTGGCTGTGAAGCAATTTTGCCGTGAGAGAGAGAGAAAATAACTGGTTGACTGTTTTGGAGGGTGGGGTGGCATGTTTGTTTGATTTCATTTCTCCATTGACAATCATTTTCAGCAGACTTAATGTATTTAAGCTAGTTGCCATTTTGGTTTCATTTCTCCATTCATAAAGTTGTCGCAGTACTCCCATTTTTACATTATATAAATCTTAGCTAGTTTTCATAATGGTCTATACAGTGACAAGTAGATGTGGTGCTGGTCTTAAAATAGTTAGCATTTCTTCCAGATGATAATGATTTGCCCCAAGAGTTAGTTTCTTATTTTGAAAAACACTATATTGGGGGAGAAAGAGAGGCCAAGGTTCTAGGAAGGTGCAGAGTTGAACCCACATTTCCCATAGAACTAAGACAAATATTCAATAGTTAGGTACAACCACAAAATAAAATCAGTGATTTGTGCAGTACTGCTATGAGTCTACATTTTTTTAAAATTCTTTTTTTTAAACTTTTTTTTCATTTTTTCATTTTTATTTTATTTATTCATCTTTAGAGAGGAGAGAGAGAGAGGGAGAGAGAGAGACAGAGAAAGAGAGAGAGGAGAGAGAGACAGAGAGAGAGAGGAGGGGGGAGGAGCTGGAAGCATCAACTCCAGGGTTGACCAGGCAAGCCCAGGGTTTCGAACCGGCGACCTCAGCATTTCCAGGTCGACGCTTTATCCACTGCGCCACCACAGGTCAGGCCAAGTCTACATTTTTAAAATATATCCGGATACCTTGTATTTCACAATAAAGTCTTTAATATTTTTATGTCCTTTTTAAGAAAAATTTTAAAAAATTGATTTGAGAGAGAGAGAGACACGGGAACATTGATCTGTTCCTGTATGTGCCCTGACTGGGGATTAAACTGGTGGTTTTGGGAAGATGCTGTAACCAACCAAGCTGTCCATGGCTGCATGTTCTTTTTAATGTCATTTTTAATAGCAAAATTGCCTTATAGCCAATTAGTTGTTTAGCAACATGTTTGAGGAAAAAATGCTTGTGGCAAAGATGTTACTGTGAAGTAAGAACCTAGGGTTCTCCGCCACATCCTGTTACAGCTCCCCACCTCCTCCACAGCAATCTCTTCAAGGCCTCCGACTTCCTCCTCGTATCTGAATTGCCTACTTATCTTCCCCAAACACTATCTCAAGTTGTCACTGCCTTATTTACACTGATGGATGTGCTCCTGGGCCCAGAGTTAAACTCATCAGCCTGGGTTTCAGTGTCCCCTTTCCCTACAAACAAGATTCCCCCCTTTATATTTCAGTCTACATTCCAAGATTCCTCAACTTCTCTTTAGCTACTCTCCAGGTTATAAGCCCCACCTCCTGATATGACGTCCTCGTCTTGGCTTACAGCAGTGGTTCTCAAACTGTGTTCCCCATTCCATCAGTGTCAGCATGACCTGGGAACTTGCTAGAAATGCAAATGTTTGGTCTCTATCAGACCTATTGAGTCAGAAGCTCTGGGAGTGGGGCCGGAGTCTGTTTCCAGGAACCCTACCCTTCGGGCGACTCTGATGCACACTCCAGTGTTAGAGCTGCTGGCTTAGCGCATTCTCTGCGCCTTGCTCAATCCCTAGCTTTCTGATTGCCAAACCCTTCTACTGCTCAGAGAGATTGCTCAGGTTCTCAGTTTGAAACAGTTGCCACAGGCATATTTCTCTGTTTTTCTCTATCTACACTATATTCCAGGATAGGAAATGGTCTCTGACTGTTCATCCCTCTTGTGCCTGGTTCAGTGTCCCATACTCTATGGACACCCAATGAGCAATATGAATGACTCCCTCTCACTGTGCCCCCAGACTAACTGCCTTCCCAAGGGCCCCTGTGCCCCACCTCTAGTGCACTCACCTCTCTTCCCCCTCCTACATCTGCAGAGGTACTTATGAAATCTCCCTCTACTGTCAGAAAAGAGCTCTCCTTTCACAGGACCCCAGCTCTGGCAACTCCTTACTTCCTGTTTCCCTACGTAGCCGACAAGGTCATTCATTCATACCCTGCTGCAGCACCGCTACATCCTTTCATCCTCCCACTCATCCTGTCACCGTGGTGGGGGTGGAGCTTGGGGGGCACTCTCATCTCTGCCTACCTCCATCCAGCTTTCCTCTGGTTCAGATGGGACTACTGTCTCTGGTGAGACAGCCGTGCCACACACAGGGAGGCTGGCTGAGGTGGCGAGTGGGGACTAAAATTCAGCCCACACTCTGCTACCCAAGCCACTCACCCTTGTTTGAATGGCCTCAGTCTGGAGGAGAAGGGTGCCTTTTTAGAATTTGTACAAAGACACTGTATGGGTTAGCAGTAGTCTGGCATGCACCACCTGTCTATTGGCCCATTTACCTATCCACCAGCTGTCTATCTGCTTCCATCTTCCCATATCCAATCCACACAAGTCCCTTCTTCTGTCCATCCATCCACCCATGGACAGATGTGAAGGTCCAACACAGACAGGCTGGTAAGTTCACCCATCCTCACGCTCCATTCTCTTGAAGTCAAGATCCCTCCCTTTCACATCGGATTCTGGACTCGAGATTCTGAGGGGCCTCTCTAGCCTTAGCACATTCGCAGGGACCTCACCTGCCTCCTTCTCCATCTCCAATACCCAGCTCCCTAGGTACCTGTGTCTGGTCCTGTCACAGGGGTCCAAAAGAAACTGTTCACACCTTGGACTCACTCTCTGGGGGTGGCAGGCAGCCATTCTGCTCCTTGTCAGCCCCGTCCTGTCCCTCTACCCCGTCCCCTAACTCCTCCCGTTCCCCATCCCTTGCCCCCTCCTCCTCCTCCACCTTCTCATCCAGATGGCTGGGGATAGACCAGTAGAGATGGGCATCAAGGCGGGCCGCTGCCTCAGCCAGCTCCCGGGCACTGCAAGAGGGTGTGGGCACCTCAAAAGTCTGGTGGAAGCTTGCATAGTCCACCTCGTAGAAGCCGTCCTCCAGGGTCAGCACTGATGTGAAGCGGTGGCCCCACAGCACCTCATCCACCAGGTAGGAGCTCCGAGCTTGGCATGTCATTCCTGGGGGGAGGGGCACGGGTCAGGGGGATCCCAGTCCTAGGCTTCCCTCTCCTGCCTCTCACTCCACAGCCCTATTCCTAGAACCCTTCCTTATATCCCTCCCCAAGAACCCCACCCCGTTTTGGTGCAGCCTACTTTCTTCCCCTTCCCAACTCCTGTACTTGCTCAGCTCTCTCACCTCTTCTCCATTTGTCCAACTCCTCTTCATCTGCAACCCTGCCTCTCCTTGCCTATCCCCTGGAGATGCCAATCAGGGAAATTTAACCTTAAAATTGACTGTGAGGATCATCTAGTCTAACTTCCCTCTCCATACAGGGCTCCCCACTGGAGCACTCCCAATTGTGGGCATCTGCCTTGCACTTGATTATGTCTCAGAATTAAGAGCTCACCACCTCACAAGGTGCCCATTCCGTTGTATAGTGGCTCTAATAATTGAGTTGTTATTCCTTTATTTACTTTTTATATAGAGCTAAAATCTGCCTCCTGAGATTTTCACCCTTTGGTTTCATTCTCCTGCCATATGACACCTCTTCAAGTATCTGAGAACAGGAGTCTCAGGTTCCATCGTGTTTTATCTTCTTTAGGCTGAACATCCTGTCACCCTCCACCATTCCTCATGTGACCTGGCTTCCCCAAATTTTACTTTCTTGACTGTAAACCAAAATGGCCAAGGAAGGCTCTTTAAGCATTCCAGTCAAGGCCTGATACTTGCATAAGAGAGATCTTACCACCTCTCTCTTCTGGCCATGATGCTTTAGCTAATAGGGCCCAAGATTATATTACATAAACATTTGGAAGCTGTATCACATTGCTATAACATTAAGCCTGTGGCCAACTAAAACTCCCAGTTCTTTTTTATCAGAGCTCTTTTATGCTCTGCTTACATAAGTGATTTTTTTAAAAAAAGCCTAAATGTAGACTTTTATATTTACTCCTTTTAAATGTCATCTCGCTGGATTTTGGCTCATTATATTTGCTTTTCAAAAGCATTTTGGATCCGGATTCTCACACCCAAAATAATACTATCCTTTCTAGCTGTGTCACTCTAGAAAAGTCAGACAAGATTCCATCCCTATCTTGTCCACCTCATCCTACTTGCCCTAGCCCTGTGTGCTGTCCCCCCTGTTAGGGGGGCTCACCCCAGGGTCTCTCCTATCCAACTTAGCTCATGTTTACCTCAGAACAAGGGGGAACAGAAGGGTGAACATCACCTAACCAGACACTGGTTCTCACCATGGCAACCCCACAGAGACAGATTTTGGGGTCACTGGTAATCCTTTCCTTTGATGAAGGCTGGAATAGAAAGAATCCAGTGGGGGAGGAGACGAAGCAGAGGGGACACTGGGGAGAGAGAGGCTGGGTACAAAGGGAGCCGAGGGCTGGGCAGGGACATCTTTTTACCTCAGGTACTGGAAAAACAGTGGGCATTTCAGGGATAGAGAGAAAGGGGGTGGGGCGAGTGGGGGAGGAAAAGAGCTAGGGTGAACCTGGCGGTGGTAAAGAAAGAAAGGGAAACACTGAGGCAGAGGGTGGCATGTGGCTTGAAGCTGCCAGGAAGGGGTTTGAGGGTGAGGTTTATGGGAGAAGCAGGCAGAGTGCAAAAATTTTGACAGCAGTGGCAGAACTGCATCAGCCTTTGGTTATCCACCTGCAGTTTTCTAATCCTCCCACTCCTAAATGTCAAGTCCCAAGGGACCTCAGTGGGTGCCCCCGCACTGGCCTTTTCCCACCTGCTTCCAAGCCCCTCACTGTGTAAGTCTGACTGGAGGTACTGACACCACAGGCGCATTGACAGTTCCTTCTGGGAAGCTGCTAGAAATGCTAAGAGCATCTGTTTCCTTTGTCAGTAAAAGCTGAGAATCTTTTGATGGATAGGGAAACTGAAGCAGAAGTGAGATCGGGTATCAAGCTCTCGTTAAAGTCCAGCCTAGGAATAACTCAGGACATGGAAAACTCACCACCCAATTCCAGGGTCCTGGACCTCTCTGAATGACAAAAACCAGGAGTCTAACTCCCGTGTCCAGCTTTGTACCACTTAACACTGAAGCCAGACTGCCTGTGTCCTCTCCAGGCATGGCCACTTATCCGCTTATGACTGTGGACAACTTACTTAATTTTTTGTTGGGACAATCTCTTCTCTGAAGAATGAGCGCAATCACAAGAAGTTACCTTCGTAGGGTTTCCCTTAAGATTAAATTATAAGGTGCTTTAGAGCTGTGCAGGACAGAAGCACTGGGTGAGTGGTAGCTATTATTAGTCCTCTCCCCTATTCCCAACGACACAGACCTCTCAGTACAGGGCCCGAGGCCAGGGCCACTTCGGAGAAGCTCTCCTAGCTTTCTCTGGCTTCTCTGCGGGGCAGCTCGGCTCACATGCCCCTCCCAACCGAGGTCCGCATCTCACCTCATTCTCTCCCCCTCCACCAGCCTCTGGGTCTAAGCTCCCCCCCCCCCCACCCCGTCCCTGGCCCCTCCCCTTACCCCAATCCTCCTCGGCCCCGCCCACCTCCGCCGGCCCAACCCTCCTCCAGCCGCCCCGCACCCGTGGCTTCCACCATGCCCTCGAGGATGACCACAATCTCAAAGTCGTCTCTCTCCAGGGCGCGGCGCGATGCCTCCCAGAAGGGGCTGGCGGCGTCGATCTCGTGGCTGATGACGAGCGGCGAGACGAGGAAGAGGCGGTCGTCTCCGGTGTCGAAGCCCACGCTGAGGTCGGTCTGGTGCAGCGGGATGAACTCGCCCTCCAGCGTCTGGCGCGAGCGGATGAGCTTGGCGCGGATGGAGGCCTCGACGATGTGCGAAGAGCGCAGGTCGCCCACGCGGAACATGAGGCAGAGGCGGCCGTCGCGCTGCGAGACCACCGCGTGCGAAGAGAAGACGAGCGTGGCGGCGCGCTTGTTGGGCTGCGAGATCTTGACGAACATGCAGCCCACCATGAAGGCGTTCACCATAGAGCCCAGGATGGCCTGCAGCAGCAGCAGCACGATGCCCTCGGGGCACTGGTCTGTGATGACTCGGTGCCCGTAGCCGATGGTGGTCTCCGTCTCGATGGAGAAGAGGAAGGCGGCCACGAAGCCGTTGAGGTTGTTGACGCACGGCGTCCAGGCGGTGTCCTCCAGGTGCTCCAGGTCGCCGCGGCCGTAGGCGATGAGCCACCAGATGGCGCCGAAGAAAAGCCAGGTGAGCGCGTAGGCGAGCACGAAGAAGAGCAGGCTGAGCCGCCAGTGCAGGTCCACCAGCGTGGTGAACAGGTCGGTCAGGTAGCGGTACGTCTCGCGCACGTTGCCCTGCTGCACGTTGCACCGGCCGTCCTTCTCAACGTAGCGCTGGCGGCCGCGCCGTCGCGGCTGCTCCTCCGGGCCCGGAGCCAGGGCGGCTTTCTCCTTCGCCATGGCGATGGCGGCGGGTGGGGTCCCGGTTAGGGGCAAGGTCAGCGCCGCCACGGATGCTGCCGGCTGCCCCTCAGCGGCGTAGCGGGTCCTGTAGGGACTTAAAAGATGGACAGAATTAACCGACCCCCCGGGAGAGGCAGAGACCACCAGGCCCGCACCGAGGAGCTGGGTGACCCTGAGTGAGGCCCTTCGTACCTCTTGGCCTCAGTCTCCGCATCAGTAGGATGTGAATAGTACATAACAACCCTTGCTGCGCCCCCAGCTCACAAAATCATGAGGATCAAATGGGATATCATATTTGAACCGGATAGCACTATCCAAGTTTGATGGTTGTTTTCAGGGGAAGGCTACATCAGAGATCCCGGCCCTGCCGCCTCTAACTAGGCTGTGCAGCACTCCAGGGCACCCGGGCAAAAGGCCCAGGCAGCTGGGTAGTTTCCTGAAATCATTAGACTGTAGGCTTCTTGGAGGCAGGCAGTTAATCTTCTATTACTGCAGAGGTTTTCAACTTTTTTTCATCTCATGGCACACATAAACGAATTACTAGAATTCTGTGGTACACCAGAGAATGTATTATATTTTTGCTGATCTGACAAAAAAAATAGATATAATTATGATTCATTCAACACACTGTCTTGGCTGTCATTTTTTTTTTTATTTGACAATCTGAGGGAAAAGAAGTCAGTGTCCCTGACTAAATAGTCAGATACTGCACGTGTTAAATAATTTTGCGACACCCTAGTGTGCTGTGGCATACTGAGTGAAAATCGCTGCTGTACTCCACCCCTCCCTAGTTATTGTCAGGTCAGTTCCCTAATCTCTGTTCTTCACCATTCAACCTGATGGTCTAACCTGGCTCTTCAGTCGTTCACCCTGAGACTGACGCACAGAAAGTCGTTCCCAGTTCCTTCCGCTCTGGACCTCACTTACACTATCCCTATGCACATCTTCCTTCTCCCAACAAGTTTACAAAGGAGAATGGAAGTGGTGGAGGGTAAGCAAAAAATTTCATCTGTACAAGGTTTGAAAATTCCCGCTGGAAACTCTCCTGAGCACTAACCATGCTCATTGCTGCTGTAGAATCATCCCATTTTTCCTTGGGTTCTTTTCACAATGGAGACAGCCTGAAAATGGGCCAGAGGACTGGAGGATATGCCACCAACACTGATGCCCAGGTTAAAGGAAGCACAAAGTGCATCGTTAGGCTTGTATTCCTCTGTTATCCTATTCTTCATGAAATATAATAAATCAGGTCCAGTGAAGCACTAAGCACCCACATTTACCTCCCCCTCCCCTCCAATTCTTTCTTCTCAACATCTTACCTCCCACCGACTATTCTAACAACACCTCCCCATACCCCAAAGCTCAGATTCCAAGAGAAGTCCATCTGATTTTGCCTCATATTCTTGCTTTGGAAGGAACTCTCTGAGCTGCATTCTACCCTGAGAGAGCAGAGATCCAAGGCCCTCCCCTAGTCCGCTAGGAAATGTGGACCATCCAAGGAAAGGGTTAGAATAAGAATTTGAGACTTTTAAAACTTTCTTTCTACCTGGGAATCATCCTTTCCACCACTTCAAGAAAACCTGAGCTGTCTGGGCTGGGTTTGGAGGAAAGGAGTGTGACATGAAGATCACAGATGGCTTGGTTGTTTGACCAGGTCCTGAGGGGAAACAAGCTGGATATGTAATCCCAAGCCCAGTGCTCCAGAATTTAAGTTCTGGAGTGAGGTACTCTGCAGCTAGACCTTTGCAGACTGTGTGTGCATGTGTATCTGTTTTGGGACAAGAGAAACCAACACAAGATGTCTTAGAGCTGAGGGGCACCCCCAAACTTATTTTTTAGGAGGAGACCGGAAACAGGATCTAGAAGCCCTAATGCAAAGACATATTAGGGTCTTCCCCTCTCCTGACAGACAGGGAGGGAAGCAGACAGGGCTCTCCTTTCCCTCCCTGCAGCCCACGATGTCCTCAAGAAGGGATCTCTAAGCCTGACTGGCTCACAGAGAAAGTACCCGAGTTCCACTTATCCTAGCTTCAGGTGGACTTCCAGATATCCACTAGGGCATTAGGTAATCTGGCCCCCAATCAGCCTGCTGACACAGACCTCTATACCCAGAGGTGTGGAGGGAACCCCAGAGTCTGATTACCCCAGAACTCGCTTTCCATTGCCCCAGAGAACTAGGTGAAGCTTGCTTTGATTGTGTCCCCTTTCCTTTCCTGTCTTTCTGAGTGGGGGCTGCATTTCTGTCAGTGGGGAAGGAAAAGTATGGAATTGTTACTACCCCCGTCGCAGGATCAAACTTGATGCCTACACCTTCCCTTTGAAGGGTCTTGTTCCTCCAGCCTACTTCCTTTTATTTTTGTACATACTGTGACCCCTTTCCAAAAGACCCCAGTGCCTCATTTTCCTGGATCTCTCTTTCTCCTCCTAGGAACTTCTCGTCAGCAAAGACGCTCATTTTTTGGAAGGGGATCTGGTGAAAGCTCCCTCAGGAACCAGATCTTCCCAAACCCCCACTTGCTTCGGAAATAGGGGCCCAAACCAAGTCCCCCCCACAACTCAACTCACAGCGTGTGGAGAGGAGAGCAGCCGGCAGCAAAGACCCCTGGGGGGAAGTGTCCATGCCCCTGATACTGCCCCACACCCTAGTCCCTCTGGAGGCTGAGAGCCGCAGGCACTGCTGTTTCTCCTAAATGTAGCGGCAGCTCTGACTGGGACTTGGTATCTGTGTCATCTCCACTTCCCAGGCTCCCCTGCTCCTCTCCTGTTTCCACAGCAACCAGTCTGGCGACAGCTCTAGAGCATCTCTTCCCCTCCCCAGTCCTGGGTACCACTAGAGACGGATCCACACGCCATAGTTATTTTTAGCCAAAGTCCCTCCTCTTGGACAACTCAGAGCTTGCCTCCTCACCACCTCAGGAACACTGGAAAAAAAGAAAGAAAAAAAGCTGGAACGCTTGCTGTAGCCTAGGAAGCTCCTTGCTCTGGGAAAATACAGGCCCTGACGTGTTTGGGAATAAGGTGTTTGGTTTCCTGGGGTTTCAGAGGGCCATGTGGGAGCTGGCAGCTCATCACTTCCAAGAGGGGCCTCTGGGTGCAGGTGCTGCTCTTAGGTTACGACCACCAGCACAGTCTCCATTCTTGGAGAGACCGCCCTGGTCCAGAAAGAGATAGCTAGAGGCAAAAGATCCCCCCAAGAAAGGGAAGCAGGATAAGGGGTTCTAATCTTTATCACTAATTTGTGATGTGACCCATAGGAGTCACTTCACTTCCCTTAGCCACAGTTGCTCCATCTATCAGAATGTGGACATGTTCAAATAGCCCTTTCCCGCCTACTTCACAGGTGTGCAGATCAAATGAGGTAATATATAAATAGAAGGTCCTTGAAGTTAATTTTATTAATAGCAGAAAGTCTAGAAACAATCCAAATGTCCAACAGAGAAAAGGCTAGGTTAGTGCTTACTAATTATTCACTCAACAAATGTTTATGGAGTCCCAGTGCCGAGCAGTGTGCCAGGGGAGGGTAGTTACAGAAATGAGCAAGTCTCTTCCCAGAAGAGCTCCTGGTCCAAGGGGCAAGAAAGATATCTAAACACATAATATTAACACTACTGCTAATCATTTGTTGAGCATCACCTATGAAGTAGACACAAACCTCATTTAAAACCCTGTGAGATACCTAATGAGGTAGGTATTATTTTCTTCATTTATAGATGAGAAAATTAAAACTGACAAAGGTTGAATGATTTACCAAATGTCACAGTTTGGATAACAGCAGAGATAGCAGTCAAACTCACTACATCTGTGTCTAACCCCATTCTATTTTCCCAAAGTTACATTGCTGCAATAATGTAATATCTGTGGCATATCAGTATAATTGTTCACAATTTCACATATGTAAATGTACATGTAGGCACACTTCCATTAAAAAGCATATCTATATTTATCATCTATCTATCTACCTATCTATCTATATTTTGTGACAGAGACAGAGTCAGAGAGGGACCAACAGACAGGAAGGGAGAGAGTTGAGAAGCATCAATTCTTCATTGCTGCTCCTTAGTCTCCTTAGTTGTTCATTGATTGCTTTCTCATATGTGCCTTGACCAAGGGGTTACAGCAGAGCGAGTGACCCCTTGCTCAAGCCAGCAACCTTAGGCTCAAGCCAGCAACCTTGGGCTTCAAGCCAGTGACCATGGGGTCATGTCCATGATCCCATGCTCAAGCCAGCGACCCTGCACTCAAGCAGGTGAGTCTGTGCTCAAGCCAGATGAGCCAGCACTCAAGCTGGCAACCTCAGGGTTTTGAACCTGCATCCTCTGGGTCCCAGTCTGGCACTGTATCCACTGTGCAACTGCCTGGTCAGGCCATATATATAATTTTTTTTTTTTTTTAGGTAAGAGGAGGGGTGATAGTGAAGGAGATTTCTGCATGCACTTGGGCCAGAATCCACCTGGCAACCCCACCATGGGATGATGCTCAAGTACCAAGCTATTTTTAGTGCCTGAGGCTGATGCACTCCAACATAGCTATCCTCAGCACCTGGGGCCACACTCAAACCAATCAAGACACTGGCTGTGGGAGAGGAAGAGTGAGAGAAGAGAGAGCGTAGCAGATTCTCTCTTCTGTGTGCCCTGACTGGGAATCGAATCCAGGATGTCCATACGTTAGGCCAACGTTCTATCCACTAAGCCACTGGCCAGGGCCAAAAATATTCTTATTAATTGATTATAACTGTAGAAATAGCTGTAGGAACACTAATGAAAACCAGAAAAAACATTTGGAGAAGTGGAAATACTTTTATATTCATTTCTCCAGGGAAATAATAAAAGCAGAGAGTGGCAAATAAACACCAATTGTGTACTATCAGTATTATTATTAATCTTTTTTTTGTATTTTTATGAAGTGAGAAGCAGAGAGGCAGGGAGACAGACTCCAACATGCACCCAACTGGGAGCCACCTGGCATGCCTACTAGGGGGTGATGCTCTGCCTATCTGGAGTGTTGCTCTGTTACAACTGGAGCCATTCTATGCCTGAGGTGGAGGCCATGGAACCATCCTCAGTGCCTGGGCCAACTTTGCTCCAATGGAGCCTTGGCTGTGGGAGGGGAAGGGAGAGATAGAGAGGAAGTAGAGGGGGAAGGGTGGAGAAGCAGATGGGCGCTTCTCCTGTGTGCCCTGACTGGGAATTGAACCCAGGACATCCATAGGCCGGGCCGATGCTCTACTGCTGAGCCAACTGGCCAGGGCCTTCAGCCTTCTTAAAGTTGGTACAAGAAAAGCAGGAAGAGATAGAAATGGATACCAGAAGGTTAAAAGTTCCTGGAATGAACTGGTTAGATTGGGAAAGATGGTACTAAATAATATGATCTCTGGAGGCAGTGACCTTGATTCAAATCACAATTCCACTACCAACTGGGTGACTTTGAGCAAGTTATTTAACCTCTCTAAACAGTTTTTCATCTAAGAAATTAAAATAACCATATTATCCATCTCTTGGAGTTGTCATGAGGATTATGTGAAGCAATGTCTGGCACATTGTAGATACTCAGTAAACACGCCCTACATCTTCCTCCTTCTGGTCGTGATCTTCACCATCCCCAGGCATCTCCTGAGATCTCCACACCCTGTGCTTTCCTCTGTTCTGATGCCACCCAGTGAGACCTGCAGGGGGCACTCCTGGTACATGGCCCTCTTCTCCCCAGCCCTCTTGCTAGTGTTTCTTGTTCCAAGTGAAAATATAGAGTCTTCAGCTGAGATTGGCATCAGGAGGGCTGTTAAAGACCCAGTCAACATCCCCATCTCTTGGGCCTGGCCCTGTCACCTGAGCCTTGGGACTGTTAGTCTGCCCCTCTCTGTCCTGCCAAGTGGCTGCTCACATTGGTTCCACTGTGCCAGGAGCTTGGAGAGAAGAAACCAAACTCCTGGGCAAGAATGCATTTGCATAGAACTGGCCCCATTTCTTGGAGGGGGACATCACAGGGCTGGCAGGGCCTTCCAAATGGTGGATCAGCTAGCCCCTTGCCTCAGTCCCGGCTGCCCAGAATCTAGCCTCATTGACTAGGCGAAAAAAGTGAGGGGCAAAAAAGTTTTCTTAGGTACTAGGATACAGAAAAATGGGCAAGAGCCTAGCCTTCATTTATTATGAGATAAAGAAAGCAACTCTACAAGAAATCAATAAAATATGTGAGTACAGTTGTGATGATGGGAAATTGGGTTTGGAACTGGAGAGCAAGCTGCAGCCACATTACTGGTCTATGAAGAACCTTGATACAAACCTTTCTGGGCTTCTGCATTCCTTATGTATGACATGTATGTTGGAGAGAAGATGGCACTTTTGGGTAATAATAATAATAATAATGGGAATCCCTTCAGAAGACACAGTTCGGAGTCATGGTGCAAGAACTGGTAAGCTATATGCAATTCAGTTCTCAGCTTGCACCCTCAGCAGGTGCCTTTGTTCAGTCCACAAAGTGTACAACTATATGTGGCAGCCCTGGGGTCAACCAATGTGGGAAAGATTCCTTGAGCAAGATCATGAGACTTCGGCCCTGGCCGGTTGGCTCAGTGGTAGAGTGTCGGCCTGGCGTGCGGAGGTCCCGGGTTTGATTCCTGGCCAGGGCACACAGGAGAAGTGCCCATCTGCTTCTCCACCCCTCCCCCTCTCCTTCCTCTCTGTCTCTCTCTTCCCCTCCCGCAGCCGAGGCTCCATTGGAGCAAAGATGGCCCGGGCGCTGGGGATGGCTTCTTGGCCTCTGCCCCAGGCGCTAGAGTGGCTCTGGTCGCAACAGAGCGACCCCCGGAGGGGCAGGGCATCGCCCCCTGGTGGGCAGAGCGTCGCCCCCTGGTGGGCGTGCCGGGTGGATCCCGGTCAGGCACATGCGGGAGTCTGTCTGACTGTCTCTCCCCATTTCCAGCTTCAGAAAAGTACAAAAAAAAAAAAAAAAAAAAAAAAAAAAAAGATCATGAGACTTCTTGGGTAGAAGCTTGGAAGTGGGAGAGGAAGCATGATGGGGAAAACAGAAGATGGTTGATGATATGAGTTTAATGGAGCAGGGAGGCTAATATGGTAGATGATAACAATTTCTATAAGTTCAAAAAAAAATAGGGCCCTAAAAAACTCCTAGCAGAGGGAGGACATGGTTGAATCACTGAATGTGGCTGGAGGTTAGAGTGAAATGGGAAAAGCACAGAATAACTCCAGGACAGATGGAGCCCTGCTGGGCTACTGAGGCTGAGGGGCTTGCTGGCCTTTTGTCTGTTTTCAGCAGAGTGAGAGGATGAGAAAACTTCTCATACATGGGTCTATCTTGTTTTATAGGATTGGGTGGAGGTAGATCCAAATTTAAAAGTCATGGCATTGGAGGTGATGCAGAATTAGGCCTCACTTTATAGATATGGGATGGATCCCAAGCATCTTACAAGTAAGGGATGGGCTGCAAGAGAACAGACAGGACTCAGACTCAGGCCTCTCAGGTCCTGGTCCTTTGTTTCTTTATTTCCTGTTGCCTTCTTTCTACCTTTGTGCATTGGGTGTTATTGGAATTTTATCTATTGAACTCAATTAGAAAGGTACTAGAGGAACCACCTAGTTGAAGAAATTCTGGAAAGAATCCTTTGGTAATGTGATTAAGTATGCTCTAATTTATGTCTTATAAATGTAAGTTTATATAGATTACATTTACTGAAGGGAGGTGGTATACCACAATAATGATCATTAGTGACCACGGGGATGTAGCTCAGTACCTTGTGGATTTCTCCTCTGTGGTCTGAATCATCCAGCTATTAGATGCCCCACTACTCATGGGAATTGTTGTGTCTTGTGGGGCCTGAACACTAAAATGTCACTTGTAATTCTGTAATGACCATTGTCAGTGTCTCTACTCTTTCCAGGCAACTCCTCTGACTATGAAGTGTTGCCTGTTCTGAGCCTCATCATAACTTCGGATTCCAAGCTTCCATCCCTTCTGTCCACACCTCATTTCCCCAGCAGAAGTCCCTCATACAGCTGCCCACTTGTGGAATCTTCTTCCAGAACACCTTATTCACCCCCATACTCCTAAGGAAACATCGCCCCATTACGAATAAGGTGAAAGGAAAGATGAGGCCAAAGTTGGAAGGAGTAAGTGTAATAGGGAGCAATCAAGAATAAGAAAGACATAACTTGCTAAACTGAGAGAACAGAGGGAGGTCCTCAAGAAAGATGGTGCCCCTAGCTGTCATTTTTTTTTTTTTTTCAGGGACAGAGAGAGATTTAGAGATAGGGATAGACAGACGGGAATGGAGAGAGATGAGAAGCATCAATCATCAGGTTTTCGTTGCCACATCTTAGTTGTTCACTGATTGCTTTCTCATATGTGCCTTGACAGCAGGCCTTCAGTAGACCGAGTGACCCCTTGCTCGAGCCAGCGACCTTGGGTCCAAGCTGGCGAGCTTTTTGCTCAAGCCAGATGAGCCCGCGCTCAAGCTGGCGACCTTGGGGTCTTGAACCTGGGTCCTTCCGCATCCCAGTCCGACGCTCTATCCACTGCGCCACCACCTGGTCAGGCTAGCTGTCATTTTATATGGTGGACACTAGACATCAAAACACTGGCAAGTCACCTGACCAGGCAGTGGCACAGTGGATAGAGCGTCAGACTGGGATGCAGATGACCCAGGTTTGAGACTCCGAGGTCGCCAGCTTGAGCGCGGGCTCATCTGGTTTGAGCAAAAGCTCGCCAGCTTGGACCCCAGGTCACTGGCTCGAGCAAGGGGTTATTCCATCTGCTGAAGACCTGCGGTCAAGGCACATATGAGAAAGCAATCAATGAACAACTAAGGTATTGCAATGTGCAATGAAAAACTAATGATTGATGCTTCTCATCTCTCTCCGTTCCTGTCTGTCTGTCCCTGTCTGTCCCTCTCTCTGTCTCTGTAAAAAAAAAAACACAGAAAAACCAAAAAACAAAAACACTGGCAAGTCTTTCATACCAACATGTACTTATGTTTACAATGAAGACTATGTTTAAACCATTCAGATTCGCTCAAGTATAACTGAGACAAACACAGGTGGATCCAAGTTCCAACTTGAACACTTTCTAGCTATGTTACTGTAGACAAGCCTCTTACTCTCTCTGAACCTCAGTTTTCCCATCTCAAGTAATTTATCTATTTTGCATAGTAACACTCACAAATACTAATTTCCTCAACCCTTTAGCATTAATTCCCTATTAGGATCCTAGTGACTATTTTAGGACTCTTCTTTTGTAGAAAGACCTAAAAATTAAGAACTGATATTTGATATGTACAAAGGAATATACCTGATAGTTATATGTAGATATATATGTTATAAAGCAATTTAAGAACAAAAACTCAATTTAAAGCACTCTTTTAAGTTAGAAGCTACAATGTCGTTTGAACTATCTGTACTTTTTCACAAAAATAATTAAAAAGTTCTGTCCTAGAACATCTAAACCAGGGGTTGGGAACCTATGGCTCATGAACTGGTTGTGGCTCTTTTGATGGCTGCATCTGGCTTGCAGACAAATCTTTAATAAAAAAATAATAATGTTAAAAATATAAAACATTTTCATGTATTACAATCCATTCATTTCCTACCGCTCATGTTCATGGTTGCGGGTGGCTGGAGTCAATCACAGCTGTCCTCCGGGACAACACCAAATTTTTATTGGATAATGTGTAACATACACAGGTCATTGTGAGATCAGGAAGTAAATTTCCCTCCTTTTAATCAAGTAGTCAGCTAGCTAATTGCAGAAACCCTTTTGATGAAGAAGATGGCTAAAAGAAAAAAAGATGAGGAGTATAGCACTTTTCAGCAGGAATGGACAGAGGAATTCGCCTTGTGGAGAGAGCAGGTTCTGCAGTGTGTCTAATATGCAGTGATAAAATTTCATCGATGAAATGGTCAAATATAAAGCGGCAGTTCAACACACACCATACTACATTTGTATCAAAATATCCAGTGGGGGACAGCAGGAAGAAAGCATGTCAAGAGCTACTGTGCAGAGTGCAAGCTAGTCAGCAGCAACTCCGTGTTTGGACCCAACAAGGTGACTGGAATTCGGCTAGCTTTGCTGGTGCTTTAGCAATTGTGAGAAACAGAAAGCCATTCACAGATGGGGAGGGAGTATGCCAAAACATTCATGCTTGATGTTACCAATGAACTTTTTCATGACTTTTTGGATAAAGACAAGATAATCAAACGAATAAAAGACATGCCTCTGTCGGCAAGAATTGCTCACGATTGTACCATCATGATGGCAAATCAAATTGAGGCAACACAAGTTAAGGATATAAATGCAGCACCATTCTTTTCTTTCACTTTGGATGAGTCATCAGACATAAGCCATTTATCCCAGGTCAGCGTGATTGCAAGGTATGCTGTCAGTGACACACTACATGAGGAAAGTCTTGTTGTTTTGTCTTTGAAAGAGACAACAAGAGGGGAGGATTTATTCAAGTCTTTCACTGAGTTTGCTAAAGAAAAAAATCTACCGATGGATAAACTTATTTCAGTGTGTACTGATTGTGCTCCGTGCATAGTGGGGAAAAACAGAGAATTTGTAGCGCTTCTTCGTGAACATGAAAAGAGACTCATCCTAAGTTTTCACTGCATCCTACATCAGGAGGCACTTTGTGCTCAGATGTGTGGCGAGCAGCTTGGTGAGGTGATGTCGCTGGTCATTCGGGTGGTCAACTTTATTGTTGCCTGAGCTTTAAATGATCGCCAGTTTAAAACACTGCTGGATGAAGTTGGGAATAATTATTCTGGTCTGCTTCTGCACAGCAATGTGTGTTGGTTGTCAAGCGGGAAGGTGTTCAGCTGTTTCGTTGCTTGTCTGAGCAAAATCCAGACTTTTCTTGAAATGAAAAACGTCGAGCATCCTGAGTTAGCTAACACTGAGTGGCTCCTGAAGTTTTACTATCTCGTGGACATGACTGAACATCTGAACCAGCTCAATGTGAAAATGCAAGGCATTGGAAATACAGTCTTATCCCTTCAACAAGCAGTGTTTGCATTTGAAAACAAGCCGACATTGAAACAGGTCGTTTACTACACTTTGAAAAACTGGGAGAGTTTAAAGATGCACGCACAGCAAGTGACCCTGCTCAACATCATGATCTCCAGCAGCTAGCAGGCTTCACATCTAATCTCCTGAAGTCATTCAAAGTGTGCTTTGGAGAATTTTGTGAGTGCACTCATCTTTTTAAGTTCATCACCCATCCACACAAATGTGCAGTGGACAGCTCCGACCTGAGTTACATCCCCGGTGTCTCCGTCAGAGATTTTGAGCTACAAGCTGCTGACCTGAAGGCCTCAGACATGTGGGTGAATAATTTCAAGTCACTGAATGAAGATTTGAAAAGACTTGCACAACAGAAAGCAGAGTTGGTGAGCAAACACAAGTGGGGAGAAATGAAAAAACTTCAACCCGCAGACCAGCTGATTGTCAAAATTTGGAACGCGATTCCCGTCACATACCACACACTTCAGCATGTGAGTATTGCTGTACTGACAATGTTTGGCTCTTCGTATGCATGTGAGCAGTCTTTCTCACATCTAAAGAATGTTAGGACCAACCTACAGTCACGTTTAACGGATGGAAGTCTCAACGCCTGCATGAAGCTTAACCTCACCACGTATCAACCAGACTACAAAGCCATCAGCAAAACCTTGCAGCACCAGAAGTCGCATTAATGGTAAGAAATATTTTATTCCTCATTGGTTAGCAACAGTATAACAATGTTATTAAAAAGAATTCAGAGACTTATTGTACTTTAAAAGTGTTGATTTTATATAAAATGCACACATTTACTTGTATTTAGTGTTAAACATATCATATGGCTCTCAAGGAATTACATTTTAAAATATGTGGCATTCATGGCTCTCTCAGTCAAAAAGATTCCTGACTCCTGATCTAAACTCTTTCTAATTACCCAGTCCCATCCCACCCTGAGTTTTAGTAAATGATATTTTTGCTCTACAGAAAAAGTAAAGACCATTTAAAATAAACTTCTCTAGAGAATTCTTCTTCACCACAAGTTATCTCTTTCTGACCCTGCCCTTTGATTCTTTCTTACCGCCCCTCTCAGAGGGGTACCCTCAGTGTCAAGCCAAGGAGTATGGACTGTGACCATAAGCAAAGGTTCAAGGACTGACATGATGAATACATGCCTCTTTCTTTTTTTTGAGACTGGAGAAAATGATGAAGGGTGGGTCAGGGTCCTGGTGCTAGTGTTCTTTCAGATCCTAGTCGTAATCTTGGTCAGCGGTGATGGTTTCCTGGACCATGACCATGATGATGAGATAGAGAGAAGGGAGTAGGATTTAGGTGATTTAGAAAGTAGATGCATTGATTAGGTAAAGGAGGTGAGGTGAAGAACAACGAAGAATCTAGGATTGTTGCCATGTTTCCCTTAATTCAAACCATCTTGCTCACCTCCTGACTGATCTTTCTATAATTCGGCTATGGCTTTCCCCCTACATCCACTCCAAAGAACTTGCTCTCCATTGCCTTCAGAAGCACAGAACTGACTATGAACTTGTACAGCTCTATATTTACTCCAGGTCTTTCCCCAACACACTCTGTCTATGGTTCCTGACTTTATAGCCCAGTACCTGCTTGCTCCCTGCCTTAGGTGCTATTTGAAATGTACATTTACCCATCATATGGCTTTGAGAGCTGAATTGAACTAAAATTTGAAGTTTCTTTGTTTCCTTTTAAAGGTGTATACAACTCAGTATAGTAATACTGGTTACTGGTGAGTTGTTAAATATCTCTGATGAACGAAAATGGAGAAATAATTATTTTCTTAAATGCTCAGGGTGGGAAATTGTAAATAAAATTCTCGCAAAACATGAATTTGGGGTGGGGGGAGCTGGGTGAAAAAGAACAAACTCTTAGACACAGACAACAGTATGGTGATTACCAGAGGAAAAGGGGGTTGGGGCAGGTATAAAAGGGGAAAGGGGGGATAAATGGTGAAGGGAGGGGACTTTGGGTAGTAAACAATACAATATAGAGATGATGCATTATAGAATTGTACACTTGAAACATATATATATATATATACTATTAACCAATGTCACACCAATAAATTCAATAACATTTTTTTTAAAGGTAAAAACATGAATTCAGATGAGGAAAGAAATAACTGGTGATGAAAAGGTTGAGAACCACCACCCTGTCCTCTAGTCCAATGGAACAGTTGCTGCATTATTCCAAGTAAACTTGTATTTTATGTTCTCCCCCAGGATTTTGTGAATGCAGTTTCCTCTCTCTTAAATGGCCTCTCACCATCTCCTGGTACTTGAGTCTTCCACACTTTTTTAGATGTCACCTGGGTCCTCCCACATCTGCCACAGCCCCTTAAGCAGAGTGATCTTTCCTTTCTGCCGCTTCCAGCACCCTATCTCTCTTTCCAGACTCCAGTTGCGGCAGGTGGGGATGGTGTTCAGCGCATCTCGCATCTGGACCTCAGCCCAGTACTTAGGGAACGGTGAACAACAAGGAAACTGTGCTGAAAAATATAACCCTGCAGTCTCCTTTGCGTAGCCCCTGTCCACCCTACTGGGCTGCCCTGAATTTATTTCCACCCCATTAACTCGGTTCAGGACCCGCCCCCGCCGGCTCCCGCTCTGTTCCCCACTTTGACACGACCGCCTCCTTCCTTCTCTCTTCCTGTCATCTTGCCAGCGCAGCCTCTATCGCTTCGTGGATCGTCTCTTCGTCTCCCTTTCCCCGGAGCCTGTCTGGTTCTCTGTCTTTGGTTGTTGCGCTCCCTTGGTCTGGGCTCCGCTCCCTCGCTCCCTTCGCCCCGCCCCCTTCCCGAGTCCCTCCAATCCCGGCAGAGCGGGTCTGGCGCTCCACGTTTCCATTGGTCCGTCCGGAGCCCCCTCACCGCCCCGCCTCCTCAAACCCCAGTCGGGCCCTCCATTCACACAAAGTTTGGCTCCGGAGCTGCGGCGGTAGGGGGCGGCCCGGCCCCGCCCAGCTCTGCCCTAGCCGGTCCGACCCCGGCCCCAACCCCCTGACCAGCACTTATCTGATCCCAGCTCCTGTTTAAGAGTACCGGCCCTGCCCGTCACACACAGCTCCGTCCTCACTCCTGCCCGCTCCGTCTGTCCGTCAGTCCTGCTGCCCATCAGAAAGGGCGACTCCACATTGACCAAGGTAAGCCCCTGGCCTTGATGAGGGAGTGCTACTGCCCCGGCCGGGGTCCTGTCCACCTCACTCTCCATAGATAGAGAGGCCCCAACACCACAGCTGATCTCAGATATATGACCCTATTCCTCAGCCTCCAGACTTAGGCGACCCCATATGGACCCTCAGGGAAAGGGCTCCCAGAAGGTAACCCAAGTTGGTCACGTCAGCCTTTTACGCTAACGAAAGGGCTTCCCTGGGCAGACCTGCAATTGCATCACAGCTCCTCCAACAAATAGTGACCGTCACTTACAACCATGCACTCCCACATTGGCACTCCAGACAGCGCCCCCTCCTCCCAGGATTATCAGGTTACTCCCATACCCAGCCTCTGCCCCTCTCCTCATACAGTGACTCTCACACAGCGACACCCATTTATCACTAGTTTACACATGGGAAAATAAAACACATTCAGCTTAGATTAGGGATCCTCAATAACCGGTTGTGCCTGGGACCCCTACCCAATCTCTTCCCTCCATTCCCACTTGCCTTCCACTTCAAGATGCCCCTCTTCATTACTGCACCCCTCCCCCAGCTGTTTCACACTGAGTTCCCCAGCAGGAAAGCAGCGCCACTCCAACTAGAGGAAGAAGGGCAGATTGGACTCTAACATTCACCTTCAAATGGAGATGCCCTTCCCATCCCACCCCTTTACCCTATCAGAGACTAACCAAGCACACCTGTGTTAGAAAGAAAATGAAGGACTTTACCAATTCCTTCATTGGGGGGAGGAGATCTGAACCCTGTGTGAATAGGACAAAACTGGTCAAAAGTGGGAGTAAGGGCCTCTCTTGAGATTTCATTCCTGTCAATGTAGAGTGAGGAAGATGGGGAACAGGGGTTGCTGAAGTATAAATTTGGGGTTGTGATAGTACAAATTTGGCCCCCAAAAAGCCAAGGCTTGCTTAAGGCCTTGTTATATTGCTCATCAATACAGATTATAACTAAGGATTTTTGGCTGGTCTGCCTTGGTTGTGGGTTTTGAATTGTTTTGTTGTCATCGTCCCCCCCACCCCCAGGACTACTTTTAGGCAGTTCTGGATGGGAGGGAGATGATGATGGGAGATTTAGTGCCCTTCTGTGAGGAGTGCAGCTTGCTTAGGCATGCTGAGGAGGGTGTGGAGTGGGTACAGAGACTAGCCTGAGGAAGGGCCAGCAGCTACCACTGGGTTCTATTTAGTTTCATCCAAAAATCCTTTTTCTAATCTCCAAGGATTTCTGAATATGTTCCTGGCATGATGGAGGGCAACGTCCTGTTCTGAGGGGTAGGGCTTTTTAATTTCTGAGGGTAGAGTCTGGGTATGGGAGACCAAGTGTAGAAGGAAGCAGGTGTCCTGGCTCATAGCTGGTTTTTCATGGAGGAGGAAATGAGGAAGGAGGGGGAGGGAAGGTGCCACCCCAGGGAGAAGGGCCAGGGCTGGTCTGCAGAAGCAATAGGCATGGCCCAGGCAGTGCCAACTTCCCCCCCCCCCCCGTCCCCTAGTCCTTTGGTGGTGGTGGTGAGGGAGGGAGAGAAGGGGTTTTGAGGGGTGATCTGGGCCAGTCCAGCCTCCCAAAGACCTTGCCAACCTGGGTCCTGAAAGGAGCTGCTGTTTTCTGAGCCATCCCCCAGCCCCCACCCAAAGCCTGAGCAGCCAACTTGTCTCAGTGGATATCAAATGGCAATGACTCTGAGTGGAGGGGGGGGCAGGGTTATGGTTCTATTTCTTCTGTGGTTCTAATGCAGAATCCTACTGCTGCCCCCTACACCCTGGGAAAAACTCTATCTCCCCAACATCACTCCTACATCCAGTCCATTGCCACATATCTGACATCCCCCATCTCCTCTCTATGCCCCACTGAATGACACCTGTGCACCTCCGTGCATGAGTTCATTTATAGCTCCAGCTAGGGTGGACTGGGCTAAAAGGGAAGAGCCTGGCAGAAGATCCAGAAGCCTTTTTCCCTTGCCATCCCGAGGGACCATAGAGGCTGGGGTACTAGGATCTGGGTGGGCTCAGATGTAGTTCTCTGGGGTCATTCTGGGGGTGGTAGGATAAGGGGTTTAAGGGCTCTAGAGGGTGATTCATGCTGGAAACACATTTATTCAGAGGAAAAAGTCCTTCTGGGTTTCCTAACAAAATGTGCACAAGATGGAAGATAGGCTGAGCTCCGTGGCGTTGGTGGGAGGAAAAAAGACATTGGGCAATGGAGCCCCTCAACTTTCCTGCCAAGGGTTATTTAGGACGAAAGAAAAAAACCTCCACTCTCCCTCCCCTCCCTGGCCTAGATTCCTCTCTTGCCTGACTGGTCAGTGTTACTGTCCAGTGTAAGGCCAAGCTGTCCAGGACAGTGGTGAGGCCCTGGAAGGGGTTAGAGAGAAGGGATCATATGAGGCACACCATTGAGATTAAACACAGAGAGATTGGAGAGAAGGGAAAGATTGGAATCCAAGTATTTTAGCACCCAGCAAAGGGTGGTTGGCTGGGGCAGCTCCTGGGAATTGTTTTTTGAGTTTACCACATCATTCCACTTTAATGCAGGCTGAATTCAATACTACTAACCTTCCTTCATTCAAGTTTAATATATGTGTTACCACTGTTCTTCATGGAGACAGTGCATCTCAGTGGCCCCTCTTTATCCCCTCCCCTCATCAAAACCTTAAAAGGGTAAAGAGAAAGGGATCATGGGAAAAACTCTCCCGTGGGTGTCTGCTAGCTTGGAGCTGGATTTGAGGTGGTGGAGCAGTGGGATTGGCTGGCTCTGGAATGTGGGAAAGAAGTAAGAACTAAACTGTGTGGCTTGCAGAAAGAGGTTGGAGAAGCAGGGTCCTGAGAGACCTGACTTTGGGCCTCTAAAAAGGTATAACATAAAAAGGGTTATATGGCCATCTGCTCCTCTTCCAATGGCAGAAGACCTGGGAAACGAGTGAGGTTGCAGTTGAAAGGACTTAGGTTAGATTACAGGAAGCATGTCTCATAAAAGGAAAGACACCTAAAATAAAGATCGTGGAAGAAAGGGAGAACACCTTCTGGACCAAAAACAAAAACAGAAAAGACCATTGTGAGGACTTCTGAGGGGAGCTGTGAAGCTCAGATAAGCACAGGAATTATTGTGGCAGCTGTCAAGAGGCCTCTCCTGGATGGCCATTCCATCCAGGATGTGGCCAGGCCACAGTGCTGTCCCCAGCTCCTTTCTGTTCTGGCTTTGCCTGAGAGGCAGTAGGTGTAGTGGTTCAGAGCATAGCCTTGGAGTCAGACTTCCTGGGTTTAAATCCTGGTTTCACCACTTAGCTACACAAGTCTCCTCATCTTTACTGTGGGGCTAATAATAGTTGTGGATTGAAAAAGTCAATATTTATAAAGGTCATTGAATGATGTTAGCTTGGAGAAAGTGCTCTGACCCTTTCTACTCTGTTATCTTTCCTGGTTCCTGGACCTGCTCCCAGCTCTTCACTGTGGTTTTACTGAGGTTCCATCCTAGGTCTCTATCCCTCCATCCTTCTAGAGTTTGGAAAGGTGGGAGAATTATCACATCATTTAAAATGAGGTTCCTGCCTTCATTCTAACAGGTTGACCAGCACCAGGGCTTAGGTCTCCACACCCATAGCCTCTTCCTCCCATTATTTTCACCAAGCAGATGTTTTATGTTTTATCAGATTCAATACTGAGTTGTTGAGCTTTACCCCCCAGTCAGTATCTTTTCCCATTCTGAGCAACTTCTCTCTTTCAGCTTCTCTCTATCCCATCTCTCACCCCACCCCCTATGAACCTGCCTGTTCTTCTCCCTGACTGGTTCCTCCACTCACACCTTCTCTCAACTGTATGTGCCCTCTTGTTCTGTCAGACTATCCATCTCATCAGCCTGGATGCCCACATAATGACCTCCCTAGCTTCAGCCTATCTCACTTTTTGATTCCCTCTCTATTATAGAATTGTCATTCAAATCATCATCAGTTTTATTTGTTCTTCTCCTACCAAGATATCCCGGTTGGTTTTCGGATGAAAACTCCCAATCATAGTCTTCAAGATACTTTATGTAAGCCTTTTTCCTATCCTGTCCAGTACCCCCATTTTGGGGGCTTGCCCATTCAATCCTTGCTCCAGGGGAATATATTCAATGGCAATTTTGAGCCACACTCTTTCTCCCCCTCTGGGCCTTCACACGGGCCATTCTGAGTCCTATCCCTCCTGCCAATCTCCATTCCTCTGTTTCCCTATCTGTTGTCATTTTGTACCCACTTCTCTTTAGCATTCTGCTTATCCCTTGTCCCTTGTGTCTGTAACTTTGCCCAGGATGCCCAGTGCAGTGATGATGTTTGAGGGGACATCCTGTTTCCCTCATTATACGGGGACCCCTCTAGGGTTAGGCCTCTGCCTAAGTCAGGTTGCAGACTCCCTGAAGTGAAGGCATTTCTTTCTGCCTTGGCCCCAGAGTGCCTGTTGACCAACTTGGCTCTAACTAGGAAACCTTTCTGATTGCTGATTCTGGGGTGAGGACCCTGACTTTAGAGGCTATGAATATCCGGGAGTAGGGTATATGGAAGACCCATTATCCAACTCTCAAGGGAACCTCAAGAGAAGTCACTCTCCTTCCATCCACCCCATCCTGTGGAGACAGCATCACCTGAAGATTATCAGCTGCAGATCCTAGAACCCCCAATTTCCAGTCCTTTAAGTACTGTTGGCTCAAACACAAACATCCATTTGGATATTCAGGCACCATACAGCCTTTCTCTCCTCGCTGGGGAGGTCTGCTCTGCCTGATGCTGGGCTTGACAGCAGGCATACAAAGTGAGAAAGGGCACAGGTCAGAACCCAGTCCGGACAGGTCTATCATCTTGGGCGTACCTCTGAGCAGGGGCTTTCAGGAGGCTGGGAGATGTGGGGAAGTGGGATGCAGGCTTAACATCTCGTCTTACACTGCACCCCGCCCTGCCCTGGGGCTGTCCCCTTATCTCCACCTCTGCTACTAGTCCCAACTATGAGACCTCAGCACAAACCTCCTCCCCACGTCTAAACTTCCCTGTTTGACTCTTTCTTAAAAAAGAAAAAAAGACAGGGGCAACTGGAAAGAAGAGAGGGTGAGTATGTCTGAGTCTAGGGAAGTGGTTCTCAAACTTTTTGACCTTAGAACCCCTTTACACTCTTAAAAATTATCAAAGATACCAAAGAGCTTTTGCTTAGGTGGTTTATAGCTATTGATATGTTAGAAATAAAAACTGAGTAGACAAATAGATATTAATTCACTTAAAAATAATAACAAAAACATTTCATGTCAACCTAAATGGCATTTTTAATGAAAAATAGCTATATTTAAAAAAACCAAAATGTTTAGTAAGAAGAGTGGTACTGTCTCACATTTTCACAACTCTTTGATATCTGGCTAAATAGAAGGCAGTTGATTTCTCATGTCTGTGTCTGCATTCAACATGTTGCAATATCATACGTCATGTAGCTTCTAGAAAACTTCTCTGAACACTCATAAGAGAATTAAAGTGAAAAAAGCTACAACATATTAACATTATTATAAAGATAGGTTTGACCTCAGAGAGCCTCTGACAGGGTCTCAGGAACCTCCAGGACCCTGGACCACCCTTTGAGAATTACTAGTCCAGAGGAACCTCAGGAAACAGTTTCAAAAAACCCTTGACCAATCTGGACATCCTGGCTGATCTCCCTCAGCCTCCTCCATGGTCTTTTGAATATTTTCACTAGGGATGAATTTCGGGGCCATGGTTAATCATGTGGGTTCTGGAGACAGACTACCTATCTGAGCTTGAATCTCAGTTTTACCACTTACTAGCTGTGCGAGATCTCTGTGCTTCAGTTTCCTCACCTATAAGATAGGACTTTAAAAAGGTTGCCTGCCTGACCAGGCGGTGGTGCAGTGAAAAAAGTGTTGGACTGGGACACATAGGAGGACCCAGGTTTGAAAACTGGAGGTTGCCAGCTTAAGTGTGGGTTCACCAGCTTGAGCACAGGGTGGCTGGCTTGAGCATGGGATTATAGACATGGCCCCATGGTCACTGGCTTGAACCCAAAGGTAACTGGTTTGAAGCCCAAGGTCACTGGCTTGAGTCCAAGGTTGCTGGCTTGAGCAAGGGGTCACTCGCTCTACTGTAGCCCCCACCCCACCCCCGCCTTCTGGTCAGGCACATATGAGAAAACAATCAATGAACAGCTGAGGAGCCACAACAAAAAACTGATGCTTCTCATCTCTCTCCCTTTCTGTCTGTCCCTTTCTCTGTCTCTGTCACAAAAAAAAGGTGCCTATTTTTTAGAGTTGTTGAGAACTAAATAACAATACTAGAAAAGGGCTTAACGTATTGCAGAATTATGTGAGCTCTTATTAAATTCCAGAGCCTTACCACCTGAGTTCACTGCCCATCGGCCCAGAAAGCAGGGAGCTACAGAGGTGATTCTTTCCACATTACAGATGGGGCTTCTTGGCCCAGAGAGGAAAAGTGCTTGTGCCAGGTCCGGGGAGAGCTAACAGGGTTGTTGGGCCCTGAACCCAGGAGTTCTAACCCCTAGCCCTATGCTCTCCCCAGCAGACTTTCCCAGTGGGGAAAGTAACCCGAGGTCCTGAGAAGGGGAGGAAAGCAGCCCTTACCTTTCCCCCAGCAGTTCAGGTGAGCCATCCAAGGCCCATGGGAATGAAGCAGGAAGCCCTGAGGGCAGAGCAGGGGGGATATGCTGACTTCACAGCAACAGAAAAGAGGAGAAAGCCAACCTTGTGGGGAACAGTTCTGTCAAGTGGCCTCAGCCCTCTCTTTGGGGGTTACTGGTCCTGGGGGCAGAGGGAGTTTGTGAATGGGCAGCACTAATTCTCCTGCGTGTCTGCTGCCCTTCCCAGAGCACTGTCTGCTCTCAGTCCCCACCCCAGTCCCCACTCCCTTCTCCAGGCTCTCCCGACCTGCCCTCTGCTGAGGTGCCGCAGGGCAAGGAGCTGCACCCTGGGAAAGGCGGCTGGTGGTGCTGAGGGTGAGCGTGAGGACTGGACTAGGGGTCCCCTCAGCAAGAGGAGAGAAGCCTCTCCCCTCAGGGTGGGAAACGGATTGAGGCAGTCGGGGGACAGACACACACACACACACACACACACACACACACACACACACTGAGGAAGAGCTAGTCCTGGCTCTTGGGCCCTTCGGCCAGACTCCCCTAAGCTGGGCAGTGGGCGCCACCTTCATTAGAGCCCAGAGCCCTGAGTCCTAAGTGTCCACCATTTCTGCACTCGAGGTTCTGCAGCCCCCAAGCCAGACAACTCTGACGCATGGCCGGCTTAGGTTTGAGATCTCTCTGTCTATTGCTCCATTTTCCTTCTCCTGCCCACATAATTCCCTTGAATAAAGGGTAAAACTGAAGTAAAAAGTGGGTGGGTTCAGAATGCCCACTACTGCTTTCTAGAGCCTGCCTGAAACCAAGGGGCCTGGTCACAGCCCCTCCTCCCCCACCCCTACCAGTCCCTGTGGCATTTTCCACTTGGAAAATCCTTTCTGGCCAGGGGCAGCTTTGGGGGCCCTGGTCTAAACTCTCTACCCTGTCCCCTGAGTAGTGACCCCCCAGGGAGCCCCTGTGGGCTAAGATCTATTTAGTCTCAGCCCCGCCCCACCCCCTGCCTCCACTGGCAAGGCCAGCAGCCCCCTACCTCCCACCTCTGGGTTGTGGGACAAGGAGAGGACTGAGGGGCTGGCTCTGCATACTAATGTCCTGTCCATTGTCAAAGCCCCTTTGTGCCAGAGAGCTCCATTGAGGCGGCTCCGGGGCGGGCACAATGGGGGCTCTGTCCCCAAGTTCCCCCAAACAGTCACCTGCTTTCAGAGCCTCCCCCCTGCAACCCCCCCAACGCACACACACGCCCCAGTGTCCAGAGGGCCCAGAGAGCACGGGGGAGTGGGCCCAGGGCTGGGGGGGGGCAGGAAGCACCAACCCCCCTCCCTGGGCAGGCTGGGGAAATGGGCACAAGGAGGGGAGAGCCCCAGCTGGCAGGGCAGGGGCAGTTTGTGGAAGGAGTTGGAATGCAGGTTCTGTGTGGCCAGCAGAGAGAAGGAGAAGGGACAGACTGCCCACTCCTTGGTTCAACTTGCCCAGCTGGGCCTGGCTGGAGCCTCTCCTCCTCCGCCCACCGCAGGACTCATATATGCAGAGGCACATAGGCACACACTCATCTATGCAGCCCCACACACGGCATGCGGAGAGGATGTGCCCAGACACAGCGGCTGCCCCTGGCCTACAGACCCACACGCCCGCCACCATCAACTTGCAGATGCCCCTGCACGCCCCCCATTCCTACCACCCCCTTTCCCCCGCTTCTCCCCCCTCCACCAGCCTCAGGCAGCTCTGCACTATCCCCCCCTCCCATGCCCTCGCTGCCCTCTGCTGCTCCAACACAGGTTATAACAAGTTTGCACTTGTTGTGACCTCAAGAATGTAGCCCTGGAGCGGGGAATGTCCGGCTGCCCCAAACCCACCCGCTTATATGTTAACTACATACCCAACCTCTGCTGAAATTTGAGCATGGTGCCCCCCACCTGACCACAGAGGAGTTGGGTGGGCCAAGGCCCATGTCTCCCCCGCCCCTGGCTCCCAGCTGAGCCAGGCATGCTGGAGGAGCTCTGTATGAATGACCAAACCCTGCTCTGCTACAGCACAGGCTCAGGGGGACCATTCTTGCATCTGCCTAGTACATGTGGATATGTCACTGCCCCTCACGGTCCTGTGAAGTCAATGGGACACTTTTCATAGTTTTCCTTACCCATATATGAGAGGTGACATGATGTGTCCAGGTGGCAAGGCTGGAACGACAAGGGAAGTTTCTTGCCTCTAAGTGTTTTCAGTGTGTGTGTGTGTGTGTGTGTGTGTGTGTGTGTGTGTGTTTGTGTGTGTGAGAGAGAGAGAGAGAGAGTGTGTATGTGTGATTTTTGAGTATCATTTATCTGTCTCTTGGCTTCACTCAGATGGAATTTCACAGAGCTCTCTTTTACCCACTTTCCTTTGGAAGGGGTTAGAGCATGGTGGGGTAGTGGGTAGGGTGAACAGGTACAGAAACCTTAAATAGGATTCTAGGTCTAGAAAGAATCTCAAAAGGTCACTGTGACCCTTTCACTGCCTCTAGGCATGGTGAGCCTAGATCTTTTCATTCCCTACCCCACTCCCACCCCCAGTCCTCCTCTTCTTCCAAACTCCGGATGGCTGGAGAGAGAGAAACCCCACTGCCTTCTTCTTAGAGTTTAGAGTCTGAGATCTCTATTGATTACAAGTCCTTAGTGATGCCTGCTCTGATCCTCCCTGCTAATATTCCATGTCTGTATAAGGATCTGTAGGATCTGTGTCTACGCCTTTCCTACTATTCTGGTCTGGGGCATCTTCTGGAAGCCTGGAGGAGATTCCCTAAAATGGAAATTAGAGGGAGGGCCCACTAGGACCCCAAGGATTTGAGGGCTGCCTGAACAATGCTGTGCTGGGGCCTGGGGTGGTGCAGCTTCTGGTCACAGCTGCAGAAACTTCATTAGATCGAGAGCTAAACTGATACTGGTTTGCTTATCTTCTGATATTGAACACTGATCTCCATGATGTTTCCCTTATTTCAGAATGGCACAGAGCCCTCGCAGGACCCTTCTATTCCTTAACTCTACTCCTCCTCACCTAAAATGCTCCCCCTGTGGCTAAAGGATTTTGCTTAAGCCACCTCACCCAGAACATACCTCCCCACCCTTGTACCCTTGAGTGGTTCTCTGCCTCCAAATGCCCCTTCCAATGTCCCCTGTTGAAGAAAGAGGCCTACTTTAAGTATAACTTCAACCCCTCCCGGCGCACTCAGGAAGTTAGCTACTGAAAGAGGGAGGACAGGGATATATGTCACCTCGGAATCTAGTTCTGCATCTAGACAGTGTCTACATGCTACCCCTACCCCATCCTCCTCTAAAACAAGGAAAGTGGACAAGGAATAAGTAGAAAGTTGGGGAGTGGGTAGAGAGATTCATTCCTGTCAGGGTGACCACCTTAAGAATTCTCTGTGTGAGGGTCAGAGCTTGCTCTCCATACGTGAACCAGGAGCCCTGAAAAGGAAAGGAAGTCGAGAGAACCCCTGACAGTGAAGGTGGTTCAGGTTTCTGAATATGCATCCAAAGTACAGGGTACCTATGAGTCTCCATCTCCACCAAGGGTAAAAATAGGAATACATTGCTTAGGCAGCAGCAGGTAAAATTTGACATTACAGGAAGTATGTACTGGGTATAAGATATTACTAGGTAAAGGGGAAGGATGGAAACAGGTGGAGAACTCACACCACCTGACATGAAAGAGAAGTCTCCCACTGAACAAAGGCTGGTGGCCAGGGAGGGAAGGTAGCTCCAAGGTTGCTCAGAGTCCGGTGGGCCATGAGATTTCTAGCTGTCTCTTGCTTATTTTCACACATCCAGCAGAGAACATCATTGAATCTGCCGCCTGCCCCACTATGGGCCAGCTATTTGTCAATTTTTCATGATCTTGATGGCATATTTCTGGGCCAGCTGCTACAGGGGTAAGGAGGGTTCCTGAGACCTGCCGATGGGCGGGGCACATTGGATACCTTCTGGGTGTAACTGCGGTTGCATAGGGGAAGAGCTCAATAGATAATGGCCCAACGTTGGCTCCCCACCACCTGGCTCTTCAGGTCAAGAAGGGATCTTGTAGGAAGAGCGAAGTTGGATGAGGAAGAGGGCCAGGGTTATTGCTGATTAAAATCACATGCGCTACTAGCCAGCTGTGTGGACGTGGGAGTTACTCAGCTTTTCTAGATCTGGGCTTCTTCTGCAGTACAGTGAAGGGATTGAATGGGATGACCACAAGTGCCTCCCAGCAGAGGTGTTCTGTGACAGTATGGTGGCAAGGTGAAAGCGTGCACTTCTGCTTAAGCAGGCCTGGGTTCAACTTCTTAGGGGTCCTCCTGGGCAAGTCAGCTACCCTTTCTGAGTCTGCTTCCACACTGTCAATATGGGGGTGACGGCACTACCCACCTCCACTGGAGGGCAGGATGATGTGGTGCACAGATTCCCAGTACACAGCTGCCTCGCTGTAGGGGCGGAGGTGGGGAAGTCTGCTGTACCGTGGGAGCACAGAGGAGGGGCTGAAAATCCTACTGAGATGGTGTGGGCATCCAGAAGGGCTTCCCAGAGAAAAGGACATGCAAGCTGAGGCCTGAAGTGGGTGTAAAAAGTAACCAAGCTAAGTGAGAAGAGGAAGTGTTCTGTGGAAGAGGCCCTGTTATTTGCCAAGAACTGTGGTTGGTGAAAGAAAGCAGAGCCTAATCAAGAGCTGAGAGAGGCCCTGGCCAGTTGGCTCAGTGGTGGAGCGTCGGCCTGGCGTGCAGAAGTCCCGGGTTCGATTCCCGGCCAGGGCACACAGGAGAAGCGCCCATCTGCTTCTCCACCCCTCCCCCTCTCCTTCCTCTCTGTCTCTCTCTTCCCCTCCCGCAGCGAGGCTCCATTGGAGCAAAGATAGCCTGGGCGCTGGGGATGGCTCCTTGGCCTCTGCCCCAGGCGCTAGAGTGGCTCGGGTCTCAGCAGAGCGAAGCCCTGGAGGGGCAGAGCATCGCCCCCTGGTGGGCAGAGCGTCGCCCCTGGTGGGCATGCCGGGTGGATCCTGGTCGGGCGCATGCGGGAGTCTGTCTGACTGTCTCTCCCCGTTTCCAGCTTCAGAAAAATACAAAAAACAACAACAACAACAAAAAACAAACAAACAAAAACAAGAGCTGAGAGAAGCTTAGTGTGGCTGGAGGATGTGTGTGTGAAGGAGTGGACAGAGAGTGGAGAACGCTGGCACTGGAAAGGTCTGTGAGGTCAGTTACTATGGCCTCTGTCCCACCTGTACTCTAGGGGCCTAAGAGCTGGTACCCCTCCACTTCCCCTCCATCTTCCTTTACCTACACTTATTTCTCCTTTCCTCCCAGGTTTCAGTCCTCTTGCCCTTAGTTATTGGGCACAGAGAGCTCCTGGGCTCCTCAGAAGGACCTTGTTGGTCCAGGGAGAAGATGAAGTCCAAAGTTGTCCAACTCTGGAGCAGTTGTTGGCCCAGGTCTGAAGTTTTCTGCCCCTCCGCCACTATGAAAGAGGAATTTACCTCCCACAGAAGACTGGGTTTCTGGCATTGAAGCCCTAATGTTAAAATACTCTACACCCAGTTTGGGTCTTGGTTTTCCCACCTGGCTATATCCCTACAGAGAGTTGGGAGAGGGCAGCGTGGAGTGAGGACTGAAGGGAACTAGAGAAAAGATGGCTCTTAAGCCTGGAGTAAAGGCAGATGGGGAGATTGGATCAGTGCCCCCAACTGTTAGGAGGTTGAAACTTCAATAGGAAGCTTGGAGGGAGAAATTCCCAAGGAGGAAGCATGTTACACACCAAGAAGGGGCCTGAGGGAGAAAAAAGGAATGGAGGAGACCAAGGAATGCAAGCTAAGACATACTTAACCAGAGCTCTATACTAGTCACTGGGGAGGACACAAAAATGAACAAAGCATAGGTTAAGAATCAGTTCAGGAAAGATCCTTCTATTTGGGAATATGGGCATGGTTCTTCCTGGATGGAGTAGGAAGATGAAATTACTCCTATGGGAGTTGCTCCTGAGGGTGCTTCCACACTGGGGAGTGACTCTTCTGCCTCCCCCCCCACACACACACACACCCTCTGGACCCTGATCAAGCCCAAGCCCTCCCTCATCACCAGCTAGTGCAAACTATAAGATCATAGAGAAGAAAGTGTATGGATAAGGGGCCTTCAGCTGGGATCTAGTCAGCCTGCCTCTCTTCTCTCAGATAGGGAACCCCACTGGTTCTGGGACCCTAAAGAGCAGGTGCCATCAGCTTGGTCCCTCTCTGGTTTCTCAGTCTCTGGTAGCATATATCTGGTGACAGCTCAGTGGCTCACTGGACTCCACCCCAAAAACCTTATCTCCTGAGGCCTAGCCATCCTGGGCTTTGAGAAGCCTGCCAGCTGCCTGGAGCCACCAAGGCTGGGGACAAGCAGGAGGGCAAGGAGCCAAAGGGCAGTAGCTGAGGAACTTGGTTCCACGCAGCATCCCTCACTGCACAACCCCTATATCTTAGCAGGTATGGAGGATTTGGGGAATTATAGGGAGGTGGGATGAAGCATAGTGGGTTGGATGCCTCCTCCAATTCTGGAGGTATGGTAAATCCTAATCCACAAATCACTATTTCCCTGGAGAAGGGAGAAATCAGGCAGGAATTAACCTTGAGTATCATCAAGCTCACTGGGGTGTGGAGAAGTCATGTGACAAAGTCCACAGGATTGGAGACAGAGGTTCTGGCCCAGCTATTAAATAACTGTCAGCAAGTTACTTTACCTGTCTGAGTCCTTTCTCTAATTTAGTAGATACTTTCCTTCATCTGCAAAGTTGGAAAATAATAATATCTTATATTTGTCTAAGGGCCTTACAGATTTCACATACTTTATCTCATGTAACATTGACCACACAATGGAAGGTTTTATTGCCTCCTTAGGTGAGGAAACTGAGCCCTAGAGAGATTAAGAGATTGACTAAAGTTCTCATAGCTAGTAAATGACACAGACCAAGGTGGCAATTAGTGGGAAAGAAGAATAGAGAGGGACATTGGCTGTGACCCAGATATGCCAAGATAACAAATAGGTTTCATTTGTTAGGCCACCTCCATTGATTTGAAAATGGCTCTCTGTATCATGATGTTGAAAAAGATTCTGAGGCTCAATGAGAAATAAAGCACTGTAATGAATTAGTGATATCGTTAAGGGCGCAGGACAGGATGAGTGGTGGCCCACATGCTGTATGGTTGATGTTACTACCCCACAATCAGGCCAGATATTTCAGGTCGAAGTCATTTTTTTCTATACTAATCAATTAAGCTAAATTCAAAGATACCAGCTTAAAAAGAAAACTAAGATACAGTTTCTGCCTTCAAAGAGCTCACAATCTTTTGAAAAGGACAAAAATATGCTATATTGATGATATGGCAAAATGTCTCAGCAACATAAAGGGAGAGTAAGACCTTGTAGAAGGCATTCTGGACAGAGGGGACTGCATGAGCTAAGGTCTATGACGTGCAAGTGGAGTGCAGCCATGTTTGAAGAAAGACTGGAAGTATTAAAAGAGAGGCTGTGAAAATTAGGGTGGAATTGGATGGTGAAGGGTTCTGAATGCTATGTTAAGAGTTTGGTTTTCATTACAAAGCCTGTGGAACTCATTAAAGGATTTAAAGAAGGAATAATAGGAAAGGCCCTGTGGCAGCTGAGGTGGGTGGAAGGGAGGAAAGCGAGGCTGGGGCAGGAAGAGCAGGAGATCACTGCAACATTTCAGGTGAAAGAGAGTATACGACTGAACTAGGGAAGCCTCCAAAGAGATGGAGAGGAGCCCACGGAGGCAGAATTGATAATACCTCATGGTCAACTGCCTGAAGGGCAAAAGAGAAACCCAGGGTACTGACTGGATGGTAATGTTGTGAACAAGAGGGGAAACAGAAGAGATTGCCTTTTGAGGAGAAATGACATTAGTCTGAACACATTAAAACTGGGATGATTCCCATAGCGGGAGCCTGTCAGTACTTGGACAGACAGGTGGAGGTGAGGTGGAATCCATGGGAGGGGTTGAAACAGCCAAGGAAAAGAGAGTGGGGTGGTTAGAGATGAGAGCCAAGGTTGGATCCCTGAGAAACTCCAGCAGGCAAGGGGCCGAGGAGAGTCCGCAAGAGAAATGGATCAAAAGTAAACAAAGAGGGAATCTGGAGGACGAAGTCAGAGAGAAACAATGAGGCTCTCCTCATATTTAGGGCTTCGCAGTGCTCTTATAGATATGTATATATACTCTCAATGCATTCTCCCAGTACCATAGTGAAGAAGGTATTATTAAGTCCTTTCTGCAGATAAAGGAAGTGGAAACTCAGAGAGTTTAAGTGATTTGCCCCAAATTACAAAGCCTAGAAGTGGCCACTTAATGGCTATTTAAGTTCTACAAAATGAGTGGATTCCCATGTCACAGGAAGAGCCAGATGAAAAAGTATCAAAAACAGATGGGTTGGTTATCAGTTTGAAATGCTGTAGGGAGACTGCTGGGGTCAAAGACGGAGAAAACACCCTCGCATTTAATAATTGGAAGGTCAGCTGTGACCTTGGAGAGAACTCCCTGCTGCTCTGCCACCCAACCTGGATGTGTGGGTTAAGTGGAATTGTTTCTAATGTGTTTTGTAGACTACAGAGCCTCATGGTCTGAGGGTGGCTGATACTCTTATTTTTAGTATTAGTAGACTGAACTATATGATATTGCTGATGTGGGACCCAATTTTTAAAATTGGTTATTTTATATGGTTCAATATACTGGTAATAGTAGAAGGAGTGGGCTAGGGTAGGAAGAGTTAGAGAGGGCAAGCTACAAAGTCAAGGGCCACCCTGTGGGACTGGGGAACCCTGCCCCCTGGTGGTAGGGAGGTAAATCTTCAATGCTGGGCAGAGATACCTGGTGAAGCTTGGAGTTTGCAGGAGTTCCCCCTCCTCTCCTGGCTCTCCCTGCCCCTACCTGTAATCTTACTGTAAGTGCAGCTGGGATGGGGGTGAACTTTACCAAGGGGACTCTGCCTGGAAAAATACTTCTAACCTCTAAACTGGTATGAGCCCCTCAACCAATAGCTTTGGGGATCAGTTGAGTATAGATTCCCTTTGTGGACAGTCTCAGGAACCGACATTGTGCTAAGTGACGAAAGGGCCAGGAAACCCTGGTACATGAACAAGAGATCCTGAATAGACATCTTGGCCATCGTCTTATTTCCTAACTCAGACCAGACCCCCTGAGTTCTCCCCAGGCATCCTTGGGAACCTCTTCAGTGTCTCATGTCTTCCTGATAATAGAATAACAATAAAAACAGAAGTTATTACTATTAATGCCATTGCTTCCAGCTGTATTTTAGCACTCATACTGATTTTCCTGACTCTTCTTCTGAGGAGAGGACCCAGATGGGGCCAGACAAGGAGGTTCTTGGGATTGGTGGGGCTAGGGAGGCAGTGGAGCAGCCTTTGTCCTTAGCTGAACTCTGACCAGTGCCAAGTCCCTCTCACAGGATCAGGATGTGCAGCCTGCTGCCCCAGCCGGTGGGCAGGAGCGGACACTGGGGCTGCTGGGAGTGGCATGGACGGGATGGGCAGGTGCGTGATAGAGGCAGTGCTCATTTACTACATGTGCCAGGAAGTCGTCCTTCTCTAGGTGTGGGCAGAGGGGGTCCCTGAGATGCTCCTCTCTAGGCAGTCCTCTGCAGGAGCACTGTTCCCTTCCTGCAGGGGACAGAGGCAGTGCCTGGGATTGGGGCGGAGAAAGGGGCAGTGGTCCTGATCAGCCCACACTGACAGGCAGGCGTGGTTTCTGGATGGAGGAGAACATCTGACATGGCCCCATCTCTGTGTCCCTCCCTCTCTTGACTGGAAAACACACAGGGGAGTCAGACAGGCCAGGCAGAGGTCACAGACTCCCAGGAAATGCTCTGAAAGCTTGTATCCTTTCTTTTGATCAGACTATGAGAACTTTCCAAACGTTGACACAAGGGAAGAAAAGCCCATTCTTTGCTGGGCCAGGGCCATGGTGTCAGGCTGAGGCTAGAGGATGGGAGGAAAGGGGACAGAGACCTGAGGAGGGGGGATGGAGGCAACAGTGACTCAGCTGGCAAGGCAGGCTCCGGACATACACACTGTCCTCTTTTTCCCCATCTCAAGATTTGTGAGCATCTGGCTTTATTTCTATTTGTTTATTTCTCTTTGGGGCAGGACAGGAGGGAGATTAATGAATAAAGACATCAAGTTTGGAAAGAACCTTAAACCCAACTCTATTCTTCTTCCAACCTTGAGGATTTATACAACACTGCAGTGCTTTTCTTACTGGCCTTCCTCTTATACTCCTCTTTCTTATTTTTTGCCCCCCCCCATTAATAACACTTGAAATACTTCTTTTTAGTCCTCAAAGCAAGCTAATCTCCTTCTGGAGGATTCCAAGGTTGCTATTCAAGTTGGGCTTCACATCCCCAAAAAGAGATACATGGTTGGTGAGAGGTGGCTGAGTAGCTGTTTTCTGTCCCCACTGAGGCCAGTGGGAAGGACTCAGACTGGACACAGAGTTTTACAGCAGGAAGTGATCTTGATAATCCTTGAACACAGCATCTCCCAAACTAATACAGCAACTTGTTCTGAAAGGCAGAGGAGAGGGAATTATATCCCAAAAGATAGTGGGATGAGACACACACTGGACATCTTTGAAATCCTTTATGTCTTCTAAATTATGTAAGTTTTTTATTCTACTTCATCATATATCATTTGTTTAATATTAAAATAAGATTTTATTTCAAAATCTTTGAGTAAAATTGATATCACAGGAAAATACATGAAATTTAATCCTGTGGCTTAGAGTCTTCCTGGCACTCTAGTTTGAGACGTGAAACTAATACAATGCCCTTATTCCACAGGCAAGAAAATAAAGGCGAGGTTTAGAGACCTGTTCTAGGTCACCGCTAGTCATTTGCAGAGTCGAGACTGGCTCCCACGTCTCTCGCTTCCCAGTTCCAACTACTTTCCACCAGGCAATGCTGCCTTTTACTTCCTGGCAGGGTCCTCAAATGCCCTTCTGCCTGATTCTCTCACTCTGTACAGCTCAGCTGTACCTTGCTCAGCTGTGTAAGACGAGTGTGGGCTTAGAGGCCAGCCTAACCTCAACTTCAGAGCCTGGTAGTGCTTCAAACTCTTCTGTTAGACATGACTATCCCAACCTGTACCATTTGAGCGTGATGAGCAGATACTAGGACAGAGAGCAAGCTGGTGCTGCCACTCCCTATTTCTACCTGTCTCTACCCCACAGTGATTGGTTCTTAAATACCTTCAAACATAAGATAATTGGATTAGTTAATATTTATAGTGAAAACTGCCTATCTGACCCTATTTCCAAATAGAGAGGCTGTTTTCTAGAGCAAAGAAGCAGGGAGATTAGGAGGCTGTAAGGTTTAGATACCTCTATTGATGTGGACATGTCGATGAGATGCAGCATGGTCTAGAGTTGGAAGGTCAGAGTTGTGATTAAATGGATAGCATACTATTCTTCCAGATCACCATCTGCTATCTAGAACGTGATACAGGAAGCTGATGAAACTGTGAGAAGAAAGAATGGTCCAGACAAATGTGTAGGGAATGAAAAGACAAAGAGCAAGGTAAAAAGGAGGACAGGGGGGAGAAACACTTTAGTAACAGTCAGCATGAAATATCAAAGGAGACAAGCAGGGCAGCACAGATGATAGATGTGGGAAGAGAGCTGGGAGCAGAGCCCAAGGGAAGGAATCAGGGAGAATAAAGAAATGCCATACAAACTCAAGAGAAGGAACTCTGGATAAGGCAATGGCCAAAAAAGCCTTACCAGAAACCATCAGACACACCTGGGTATCCCTGCTGGTGAGTTTTTGCACTGGGTTGGCACCTGCTCACCTCGCAGGTGTCCCCAAACTATGGCCCCCTGAGGCCATTTATCCAGCCCCCACTGCATTTCTGGAAGGGGCACCTCTTTCATTGGTGGTCAGTGAGAGGACCACTGTATTTGGCAGCCCTCCAATGGTCTGAGGGACAGTGAACTGGCCCCCTGTGTAAAAAGTTTGGAGACCCCTGTAAGAGCGTTCTAGGTGTTCCTCTGTTGAGTGTTGGATTTGCTCAGTGAAGGCAAATTCACTATAGGGTTTACCTGAAGGCAAAGGACTGTGGAACATAGCCAGAGCTGCTACTTGTAAGTTGTGTCACTTGGGCTTTCTAAACCTCAGTTTCATCAGTAATCATGAAGAAAAAAACTCTGTTTTACAGAGTTATTGCAGAAATGAAATGTGAAGTGCTGGTCTAAAGCAAGCATTTCAGTAAATGGTAGTTCCCTCCTTCTCTCTCATTCTAGTTCCCTGAACTGAATGTTAGGAAGAGGGAGGGCTCCAGAGTAAAGAAAGAGAAATCACCTGGTAGCTCTAGGAAAAGATGTGCAGCAGGCTGGAGCACCATGGGAAAGAGGTCACAGGGCTCCATTCTCATGTGGTGTAGCTGTTGCCCTTCATTTGAGTGACTTGACCTTCAAAAACATGAAATAGGAGGGTGTTAGGGATCAGAGCACACCACTGTTTTCAAAAATCTATCCGATTAAGTCTCTCATGTGCTCCCAAAACTTCAACCAAAATAAATGGCTTCTGCTCCCTGGCTGCCCAATGGATTTCCTCAGTTATTACTGCTCCCTTCCCTGCAAGGGCCTTCTCTTTGACCCCTAAACCCCAATCTCCAAGGGCCCAAATATTGCCTGTCCTTCAGGCCCAGTCCTGTTGCCACCTTTCTCTGTAAAGTTTTCCTCGACTCCTGGCTGTTACTTAGTTATTCTGCTTCCTAGTATAAATGGTGGGCTGTTTGGGGAATTATATGAGTTAACCTAAAAAAAATCATCAACAACCTTGCCTGGTGCCTAGCACGTAATAGATGCTAAATGAATGCATGTTAATTTCCTTCCCAGCCCCGCTCCCTTAAGATAGATGTACCTTTTCCTTTGCAAATTCCCCTAGCACTCCATGGATACCTCTTCTACAGCACTATTGCCTCATGTCTGTTTTATGGCTGCCTCCCTTATTAGATTATGAAGTCCTCAAGGTCAGAATCTACATCTAGTTCATTCCCATATTCCAGTATCTTGTTTCAAATATGGCAGCCCATAGATGCTAAAAAAAAAAAAAGTTTATTAATGCATGAAAATGCAGCTGAAACTGCACGAGTCTTCCTGTGTGGTGGGAAACATTATTACAGATGAGAGCATTTGCATATCTATTAGTGTTGATAATTAGTTATTAGGTTTCTGTGTATACAAGGAAAAAGAGAAAATATCAAAAGAAAAATCATGAGAAGACACAAACAAGAAAGGGGAATGAGAAGGCCCCTGAGTGAGAGAGGCCCTGGACCAGAGGGAAGTTTGATCCATTCATTCTACCCAGGACAAGAGCTTCCACACATCCGTGCCCTACCAGTTTTAATTCTCTTAGACTGGCCTCTACCGCTGGAGTTGTTTGGAAGCCCCCTTCTACTCTTGTTCATTCATACTTGAGCACCTACTATGTGTCATACATTTGTTAATCATACATCAGGCTAATCAGAATGTGCACATGAATCTGTATTTTAATAATCTTATTTGTAGTAGAAGACACATGATGTGCCAAAATAGATGTGCCATAAATGGTATAGCTGGAGAGACAGTTGACCCTTGAATTATGTGGTTAAGTGTAGCTTAAAATCTGCTGTTGACTGGAAGCCTTACTGATAATGTACACAGTTGATAAACACATTTCATGCTATATGTATTATATACTATATTCTTATAATAAAGTAAGCTACATAAAAGAAAATGTTATTAAAAATCATAAGGAAGAGAAAATACATTTACAGTATTTATTGAAAAAAATTCACATACAAGTAGACCCATACAATTCCAACCCTCCTTGTTCAAGGGTCATCTGTGTTTCTGATCCATAGTTGGGAATCAGAGTACGTGGAAGATTAACTTGTTTTCAACTGCAGGATGGTCAGTACCCCTAACCACTGTGTTGTTCAAGGGTTAACTGTGTGTATATATATGGGTACCTATTTAGAAAAGGGAGCTCTTAAGCTCGTGGGAATAAGAGAAGGCTTTAGGCAACTGAGCCATTTGAACTGGGCTCTGAAAAAGATCTTGGGTATGTAGAGACAAGGAGAAAGGGGAGGTCAGGAAGAGAGAAGAGCATAAGTGTGTACAATAGGAAGCAGGGAACAGTTGGTTTGTCTGAAACTTGCTATAAAAGGGAAGAGGCAGAAAATAAGGCTGGAAAGGTTTAGAAGCAGATCATGGAAAGACATATATGCCAGACTGAGTTTGGCCTCTCTTTGGTAGATAATGCAGAGACATTAAAATATTTTGAGCTGGGGAAAAAACTGATACAGTTATAGTATAATGAAAAGTGGATGGGTTTGGGAGACAGAGGACCTGAGCATGAGTTCAGTTCTACAACTTATCAAGTCAAGTCATATCATCTCTCTGAGCCTGTTTCCTCATTCATAAAATAAGAGTTATAATTTTAATACTTTATAGGAATGCCATGAGGATGAAATGTGGAAGTGCTTTGTAAAGTACTGGATACATGCTCATTGACTTGTGATCAGAGGTGTAACTGAGGAAGAGTAATCCAGTAGAAGTGTAAGGCAGATTTGAAGAAAGAAGGAATGAAGACGAGAGGCTGATGCAGTGATTTAGCCAAAAGGCATTAAGATAATGAACCGAAGAGGAAGAGGCATAAGAAACAAATCCAAAGCATGTGGCATTAGATGAATGTTGAGATGTGGAAGGAAAGTTTGAGATGATCCCAAAAATTTTGGTGTGGTAACTCAGAGGGTGATGATACCATAAACTGTTTAGAAAACCAAAAAGGGGCAGCAGGTAGGAGAAGAAAGAGAATGTGTTCCCATTTGGAAATTAATGCATTTAGTATAAGTACCCAAGTCTCCTTTTGGTCGAGTTGCTCTTGCCACAGTGAAACCATAAACTTCACTGCTGAGGGTCATGTCCCTGTCCCTTCAACTCAATGGGTTTCAGGAGAAGGTGGATAACTATTCCCTCCCACCTTCACCACTGCCCATGGGAGGGAGTTGAAGCCTCCTTTCTAGTCACTTAATTTGACATAGTTCACTCTAAGGTTCACAGCTATTTACAAGGCTCATTCTCCCTCTCTATCTGCCTGCAAAGAAAACAGCTCACCCACAGGAGAGCTGGGTGTGATGCCTTGGGGCTTGCTTTCTCCTACCTTTTGAAAAAAGGATTTGTAAACATCTGCAGCATTAGTGAAACCAGTGTAAGTTTGGTCCCTCCCACTCTGCTGTGCTGTGCCTGCAGGTCTCCGTAAACTTGGCATCTCCTGTGAGGTAGACCAAGGCTGCCTTCACTAAGGTTTCTGCCTGTCCAGATCAGGCTTTCAGTCATTTCTTTACTCAGTTTTTCTTAACTAACTGGACTTGGTATTGGGGAAACAATCTGTGACCTTAAATTAAGAACTCACAGGTGGCAAACAATGGTAACAAACCATTGCAAAGCACTATGATGTTTGAAAATAGGAACGTGTACAAGACCCTGCTTAGTAAATCCATGCTGGCGTGAAGGTGAGGAGATAGAGAAGACAATTTTTTGTTGTTGTTGGTCAGGGAGACCTTCAAAGGGATACCTAACACTTGAGTTTCGAAAGGTTAGTAGGAGCTCATCAGATAGGCCTGAAATGGGGCAATGTGAAAGCAAGTCCAAAGGCAGAAAGGATGAAAGTCAGGTGCTTTACAGGGCTGCAGTCCAGGGTCCATATAGAACAGTGTTAAGAAGGAAGCCAGCCTCACCTGTGGTGGCGCAGTGGATAAAGCGTCGACCTGGAAATGCTGAAGTCACCGGTTCGAAACCCTGGGCTTGCCTGGTCAAGGCACATATGGGAGTTGATGCTTCCAGCTCCTCCCCCACTTTTCTCTCTCTGTCTCTCCTCTCTGTCTCTCCCTCTCCTCTCTAAAAAATGAATAAATAAAAAATTAAAAAAAAATTAAAAAAAAAAAAGAAGGAAGCCAAAAAGCACGTAGAGACCAACTCAAGAAGGCCTTGAATGCTATGCTCAGAGGCTAGCAGCTTATCCTAAAGGCAAGGGAGAGCCATGGATCACTTTTTTTTTTGACAGAGACAGAGTCAGAGAGAAGGACAGATAGGAACAGACAGGAAGAGAGAGAGATGAGAAGCATCAGTTCTTTGTTGTGGCTCCTTAGTCTCCTTAGTTGTTCATTGATTGCTTTCTCATATGTGCCTTGACTGGGGGGCTACAGCAGAGTGAGTGACCCCTTGCTTAAGCCAGCAGCCTTGGGCTCAAACCAGCAACCTTGGGCTTCAAGTCAGTGACCATGGGGTCACGTCTGTGATCCCACGCTCAAGCCAGCGACCCTGTGCTCAAGCCAGCGACCCTGTGCTCAAGCCAGCAACCCCGTGCTCAAGCCAGATGAGCCCGCACTCAAGCCTACAGCCTTGAGGTTTCGAACCTGGGTCCTCTGCATCCCAGTCCGATGCTCCATCCACTGCACCACCACCTGTTCGGGAAAATGGATCCCTTTTAATCACAAGAGGCAGCAAAGCAAACTCCAGAGCAAAAGGCATTAAGATAATGAACTGAAGAGGAAGTAGCACAAGAAACAAATCCAAAGCATGTAGCATTAGATGAATGTTGAGATGTGGAAGGAAAGTTTGAGATGATCCCAAAAATTTTGGTGTGGTAACTCAGAGGGTGATGACACCATGAACTATAAATTTATTCTGGAGAACTTATCAGTGGTTTTCAACCTTTTTACACTTGGTTTTCAACCTAGCTGGTTGAAAATGGAAACATGCAACAAATAAAGTTTTATCTTACTGTACATAACAGTATAGCATGGTACAAACTGGTGCTTGATTTTCAAACTCCACATGTATGATGCATTGAATACTAGCCTGTCCAAATGCTTTTCATCTATTGCACACAATTTGTAAATGCATGGTGCAAAGGTTGTTCAAATGAACTACAAGTTCCAAAGATATCTAAGACAACCTCAGTAGTATTTTCATCGATGATAGAGGCTGATACGCGGCAATCACCCTGAGCATAAGTGAATTCAACTAAGGTCACTGGGTATATATATAATCTTCATACAATATCAGGGTGGTTAACTCCTTTATGAAATGGCATGAAATATTTGTCAGACTGGCACTAGTCCGTGAACTGGTGGTTGAAAAACACTGGAATATATGATTCATGAGCTCTCATATAAAACCAGAAAGCTCTGGGTTGATCTACAGGCATAAACCAGTAGTTAGGAACAGTGGTGGGATTTAGCCAGTTTGCACCAGTTGGGCAGAACTGATACCTAATTTTTTGATTAGTTTGGTAAACTGGTTGTTAAAATGCACTTGTAATCAGGGTTCTAAGGTGGCTGCCTGGGCAGCTGCCCAATGTAGATATCACAAATTTATATTCCTTACTCTTTTTTAAATTTTTATTGAGAGGTGGCAGGCAGGGAGGCAGAGACAGACTCCTGCATGTGCCCTGACCAGGATCCACCCAGCAAGCCTCCTATAGGGCAATGCTCTGCCCATCTGAGAGCGCTGCTCTGTTGCTTGGCAACTGAACTATTTCAGCACCTGAGGCGAGGCTATGGAGCCATCCTCAGCCAGGGGTCACATTGCTCAAACCATTCAGTGCCATGGCTGTGGGAGGGGAAGGGAGAGAGAGAGAAAGAGAAAGCACCTGAAGGGGGAGGGAGAGAGGTGTAGAAACAGATGGTCATTTCTCCTGCTTCTCCTGTGTGCCCTGACCGGGAATTAAACCTGGGACTTTCACACACCAGGATGATGCTCTACTGCTGAGCCAACTAGCCAGGGCCTTCTTTACTCTTTTCTAATCTTCATCTGTGCAACAGTGTATTCCAAGCACCTGTAGTAATGTTCATTCCCTCCATAGGTGAAAAAAATTGCAAGTGAGGATGGCAATCAAGAAGTAATATGGAAATATCTTAAATAACAGTTTTATTGTTTTGTCAGGTATTATTTAATATTTTTTCATTAATATTTTAAAACTCATAATTGAGTTTTGTGTCTCTCTTTTATTGTTCTTATTTAAATATTAAATGCATGAAATAATAAACTACCTTTTGCCATATCATTTTTTTTATACTTAAAACAGTCATTAGGGTAGACAACCAGTTGTTAAATTATTTAAACCCCACCACTGGGTGAGAATGGTATTAGCTGAAGGAAACATGCTAGCTATCACTGTACGTAAGACTGGTCTTTGTTTCGGGGAAAGAATCATTAGTTTAATTTTTAGAGGAGAAAGAATGTTTGTCTCTTCACCACTCAGAGGCTGATTTGTCTTTAGAATTCAGATCCTGTCCCTGGCATTTGACAGGGACTGTTTTGGGGAAACAGCACCCTCTAGAGGAAAGAGTATGTGTGTTTCAGGTGGGACAGTGATCATCATTTCCAAAACTTGGGCCTGCTCCCTTCCCAAGGGCCTGGCCAGCTGTGAGTGGAGTGTAGCTGATTGTTTATCTGCTTTTGACTCTTATCACCAATGAGAACAAAGCTGGTTGGCTGTGGTGAAGACACAACAGCTGGGAACAACAGATAACAGCTGGAGGAGGCAAATCTAAAGGCTGGCAACAGCAGACACACGATAGAAGTGGCAATCACAACAGTTTTAGACAGTAGCCCCAATCCCTAGTGCCAAGTCTTAACAATGGGCTCTAGAAGCTCCACGCTCTCTTCTCTGTCTCAGCTGTGATCCTCTATACAGGGTTCCACAGAGGCACCTCCTGAAAACATGAAACCCATGAGAATGAACCTTGGGAACACAGAAGCAGTTGCTATGATTACAAACTTCTGGACCAGGATCCAACAGACTAACTCCACTACTAATCTACTTGGAGCAAATCTCTCTAAGCCTTAGTTTCTAACAATGCCTTTCCTACTTACTTCATTGTGTCAGGGTCAAATGACGTATTTTATAAACAGTAAACTGATCTATAATCAGAGACTATTATTTTGGGAATGATAAGCAAGGCTTTCTTTGAGTCCCAGGAGCTTCCATTTCTCCAGATATGCAAAATCTCTGCTCAGCACAAACAAAGCTGGACTTTGATGAAGGATCCCCAAAAGTCACCATAGGAAGTGCCAGGGTAGACATGGGTGGGGGGTTGGGAGGGAGGTAGGCATCTTGATTCTCCATGCGTGGAAGCTTCAAGACAATCTCTTTTTTTTTTTTTTTTACTTTATTTATTCATTTTTAGAGAGGAGAGAGAGACAGAGAGGGAGAGAGAGAGAGAAGTGGGGAGGAGCTGGAAGCATCAACTCCCATATGTGCCTTGACCAGGCAAGCCCAGGGTTTCGAACCGGCGACCTCAGCATTTCCAGGTCGATGTCAAGACAATCTCTTAATCTCCCATCCAAAGCTCTAATCCCTTCTAGAGAATCTCTGTATAATACTTTCTAACCTGTCCTTGAACACCTCCAGGAACAGGCCAGTCACTACCTTCTGAGAAGTTTTTTCCACATTTGGGTGTCCTGATTGTACAGTGTTCTTCATCATCTCAATCTAGAATCTTTCTCCTGGCATTTGAACTCACTGGTCTTAGTTGTTCCTCTGGGAGCTTGAAGAAAATTCCAAACCCATTCACTTGATAGTCCTTCAAAAAATATATATATTTGCACATAGCCATCACATCCCTCAGGTAATTTCTTTTCATTAAAATTCCATTTCCTTCAACCATTTCTCATATGATCTGGTTCTGAATCCTCTCATATCCTGATTGTTCCTTGATAATCGACACTGTAGATGTGGGATGAACGGAGCAGAGTAGAATTGTCTACTTCTTTATTCTAGGTATTTTAATTCAACTAAAGTAGCCTAAGATTTCATTGGTGTTTTGGCAATCAAAACACATAGGTAGTTCATACATGATTATTTTCTGCCAAAACTTATTTTCGTGGTTCTGCTTCCCAATCTAGAACTTGCTCAGGCAATTTTGGACACAAATACATATCCTGACATTTATCCTTTTTGTTAGATTTGGCCCACTCATCAGTCTCTTTTTAAGTTGATTTTTAAAATTTTAATTCTGTCCCTGACCTTGCATTTGAGATCTGTTCCAGCTTTGTGTCATTCACATAATTGATGGCCACGCATTCTATAATTTTGAATAAAATTACTACTAAGAACATCAAATAGGGCAAGCCCAAAGATAAAGCTTTCTGGTACATCACTAGAAAACTGATTCCGGGCTATTGTGACCCACTCACCAATATCACTAATTTTTTATTTTTAACTTACCTAATTATAGTAGCATTCTGTTCATTTTTCTCTGTCATATCCTCAAAGACATAATGAGATATTGTCAAAAATGTTGCTTATGCTTTATGTATTGCATTTCTCCAATTTGCCAATTTGGTAATCTTATCATAATTAGGTTAGTTTGATGTGACTTGTCCTCAGTAACCCACGGCAGGTCCTGCTGATAACTGCCTTTTCTCCACCCTACCCAAGTGCTCACAGTCTTACTGTCCATTTCAGAATCTTGCCTAGGATCAATATCTAATCTGTTTGTCGGTAGTCTGTGGAATGTGCCTCATTTTTCTTATTGAAAATTAAAATTATGTTCAGTCATCCACAACTTTCCAGCACTTCTCTAAGAATTTCTCACTCTCTTTCAGAAGTTTTACATCTTTTCAAGAGTTTGAGGATTAAATGAGAAAGCATGCTAATGTGTACACTTTTGTGTATGTGTGTGTGACAGAGACACACACACAGAGAGAGGGACAGATAGGGACAGACAGATAGGAAGGGAAAAAGATGAGAAGCATAAATTCTTTGTTGCAGCACCTTAGTTCATTGATTGCTTTCTCATATGTGCCTTGACCAGGGGCTACAGCAGAGCAAATGACCCCTTGCTCAAGCCAGTGACCATGAGGTCATGTCTATGATCCCACACTCAAGCCAGTGACCTTGGGGTTTTGAACCTGGGTCCTCTGCGTCCTAGTCCAATGCTCTATCCACTGCGCCACCACCTGGTCAGGCCTAATATGTAAACTTTAAAATATAAGATGTAGGCATTGTGGTGGTTGTTTCTCTTTTTATTTATTGATTTTAGCGAGAGGAAGGGGTGGGAGAGAGTGAGAGAGAGAGAGAGAGAAAGAGAGGAGAGAGGGAGAGAGAGAAAGAGAGGAGAGAGGGAGAGAGAGAAAGAGAGGAGAGAGAGAAAGAGAGGAGAGAGAGAAAGAGAGGATAAAGAGAGAAAGAGAGGAGAGAGAGAGAGAGAGAGAGGAAAGAGAAGAGAGAGAGAGAGAGAGAGAGAGAGAGATAGGAATATCAACCTGCTCCTTTCTGTGCCCTGACCGGGGAGCAACTGGAAACTTCTGTGCTTGGGGAAGATTCTCTCTAACCAACTGAATTATCCAGCAGAGTGGTTGTTTCTTAATATTACTACTACTACTGGTACTGAATGGGGCTTTACTAGGGCTCTGTGTAAGAATTCTTCAAACTTCAGAATTACAGAGCTTCCCTTTGACTCCAAAGTAGCTAAGGATATTGGGAAACAGGTGGAATCCAGGTCTGGCAGAGTAGTCTAACTTGAGCCAAAGTTCCAAGCGGGCGGGGGCTGGTAAAATAGGCTCCTGGTCGCCTCTGAACATTCTGGGATTTTCATTCATTGGTGATCTCCAATTTAGTGCCAACTTGGGTGGGTATATGAATGGACCCAAATAACAGAGTTCTCAAGGCATAAGGCCATGGAAAAGATAGGGTAGGGGGCAGTGTGAAGAATGATGCAATGGCTCAAACTTCATGGAAAAGAAAATGTAATGAGCCTCACTGTTCTCTAAGAAGGACCAAACTCTGCAGAGATCACCCTGCTCCTTTGCAAAATATTTAGCCATCAGATCTAAAGTCAAAGGGTTCAAAGGGTTCAAAATCTTTCTCTGCTGGGAAAGTACAAGTTACTTCTTGGGCAGGGGTGCCAGACACCTGAAATTAAGTGAGCTGTCTCCTATTTCAGAGCCTTGTCCCACTTCCTAATATCAGAATGAACAGTAATCCTGAATTTAAGATTGTGCAGACATAGGCACCAATATACATTTCTAATCCTACTTCACTCAGTTCAGACAATTTTGCCACCTCCGATCTGGCATTTCTACCAGTCCTTGGGAATATGAATTGTTGCTTCTCCACCACCACTGCTTATTCCTTCTTGCTCTTTTTGTCCTGTCTGTGATCTTCCTAATACTGCCTGACCCTAACCCAGACCAAAGTTCTCCAGATGAAGCAAATAGATGATGATGGTGGTCATAGAACTGGGCTGCGTGCTTAGAACATCTTGAAGGGTAGGAGAATTGGCAGTTTCTGCTATTTTCTGAGCCAGATGAATATCTTATGATCAACACTGAGTACTGACTTGGGGTTACGGGAAAGAATGGAGAAATTAAGGGTATGTGTGTGTTAAGGGGGATTGGCCTGGAAGGATCTCAGCAGGGTAGTTCTTGTTGATGTCATTCATGAAGGTGGGAAGGGACTTCAGAATTAGGAATCTTCACAGGATTGGTTTTGGGACAAATGGAGACCAGAGGGCCCCTTTTTACTGTGGCCTCATCTTCAAGGAACTGTGAACTTATTGCTCATTCCTCTCTGCCTTTCCTAAGAATTAAAAATATTAGAATGTATAGCAAATTTGCTTACTGAACACATCTTTCCCATTAGGCTGCAAGTTCTTATACAGCAAGGATGATGTTGTTTTCATCTTTGACTTACCAGCATCTTGCACAATGCCTGGTATATAGCAAATGTTCAATAAATATTCACTAATAAAATAACAAATCAGTGGTATCAAAATGAATGTTCCTTCCTTCCTTCCTATGGGGTGGTGGCTAGGAGTTGGCTGGATTTCTGCAGTAACCTTCATTATACTGTCTTGCTCCCTCCAGATGACATCAGTTGCCAAGGTATATTACAGTCAGACCACACAGACAGAAAGTCGGCCCCTAATGGGCCCAGGGATACGACGGCGGAGAGTTCTGACAAAAGATGGTCGCAGCAATGTGAGAATGGAGCACATTGCTGACAAGCGCTTCCTCTACCTCAAGGACCTTTGGACAACCTTCATTGACATGCAGTGGCGCTACAAGCTTCTTCTCTTCTCTGCGACTTTTGCAGGAACCTGGTTCCTCTTTGGCGTGGTATGGTATCTGGTAGCTGTGGCCCATGGGGACCTTCTGGAGCTGGGGCCCCCAGCTAACCATACACCCTGTGTGGTACAAGTGCACACACTCACTGGGGCCTTCCTCTTCTCCCTTGAATCCCAGACCACCATTGGGTACGGTTTCCGATACATCAGTGAGGAGTGCCCACTGGCCATTGTACTTCTGATTGCCCAGCTGGTGCTCACCACCATCCTGGAAATCTTCATCACAGGTACCTTCCTGGCAAAGATTGCTCGGCCCAAGAAGCGGGCTGAGACCATCCGTTTCAGCCAGCATGCGGTCGTAGCTGCCCACAATGGGAAACCCTGCCTTATGATTCGAGTTGCCAATATGCGTAAGAGTCTCCTCATTGGCTGCCAGGTGACAGGCAAACTGCTTCAGACCCACCAGACCAAGGAGGGTGAGAACATCCGGCTCAACCAGGTCAATGTGACTTTCCAAGTAGACACGGCCTCTGACAGCCCCTTCCTCATTCTACCCCTTACTTTCTACCATGTGGTCGATGAGACCAGCCCCTTGAAAGACCTCCCCCTTCGCAGTGGTGAAGGTGACTTCGAGCTGGTGCTGATCCTAAGTGGGACAGTGGAATCCACCAGTGCCACCTGCCAAGTGCGTACTTCCTACCTGCCAGAGGAGATCCTTTGGGGCTATGAGTTCACACCTGCCATCTCGTTGTCAGCCAGTGGCAAATACATAGCTGACTTCAGCCTTTTTGACCAAGTTGTGAAAGTGGCCCCTCCTAGTGGCCTACGTGACAGCACTGTACGCTATGGAGACCCTGAAAAGCTCAAGCTGGAGGAGTCATTCAGGGAACAAGCTGAGAAGGAGGGCAGTGCCCTCAGTGTGCGCATCAGCAACGTCTGATAGCCTGGTTTTCCGACCTCCCCATTCCTCTGGCCCTGCTTCCTCTTTCGGCACTCTGAACGAGGATATTACCCAGGCTTACTGAAGGGTTCCAGAAGCACCCATTCCCCGCTCCCTCTCCTTTAAGCCAGTGGCCTGTAGGCAGTCTAGGCCAAGTGGAGTCCAAGTTTTCCTCCCATTCTCCCTTTTCACTTCACTCCACTTCTACTGCATTATATGCACTTTACCTTAAGTCAGGATGGGGAAAGGAGAGGGAAGATGAGGCTGAAAGGCTTAGAGGTCTCAGCCATACTTGGAGTCTCACATTAGGAGGGCCATGCAGTTGGATAGACTCCAGTCCCCCCACCCCCAGCAGAAAGTTTGACGACTTGAGGCTAGAGTCCCCTCTCTCTCTAACTTTATACCTAGCAAGTTCCTTAAGGCATCCTCTCAGATGGCCCCCTTACAGCCTGTGCCCTCAGAAATATAGGAATCTGTAATCAATTTATACTGGGTTGCTATAACTTGGTGAAAGGAGTCATGGTTTCTCATGGTGAATTTCTGTGGGCCATGCCTGACTTAATCTAGAATCTTGTTCACCACTATTTTCCTCTTTCTAGTTTCTAAAGTGGATACCCAGTTCTTTCATAGATGCCTCTGCTCCCAGAGAATTGGGATGACCCAGGAAAGAGAAGACCTATAGTCACAACCACACACTTGCACCCATCCTGGACTCTGAATTCTTCAGTGTGGAATGACCATGGTAGAGCCACTGTCCAACCCTGACCTGCCCTCCAGGTCACCCTGGGAGAACTGGTTACCCTATGTCCTCTGAATGGGATGCCCCTCACCAATATTTTCCCCTGGAAAAAGTCCAGCATCTAGGCCCCATGGAAAGGTCTGGAAATGCTGTTCCGGATCACACTGCCCCTGGCTTCTCTTCTTTCCTGCCCAGCTCACTCTTCCCTTAACCCCAACACAGCAGAGGAAGGGAGAGAAAATGCAAGGGCCACCCTCTCTTAATGCTGACATTTGTCTAAAATTAGACTCACAGAGCACTGAGTTTCTAGAGAAGTTAAACCAAACAGACCACATAAGATGAGGCAATTCTCAGATTTCCAAATTGCTGTTAATGGGGAATACTTTGTTAAGGTTTGGGCAGAAGCACAACTCTGTGGCCAGCAGACACTGTTCTCCCTGTTACCCATCCCAGTGCCCTTCTGAAAAGTGCCGGCTATTTCAGTAGGCAATGCTGGAGGAAAGGAGATTATACCTCCTGATCAAACAACCATGGTCTCCCTCAGCCACTCCTGAAACTTGGTATAAAATGAGTGTCAGTCGCATCTCTACTTTCCTTTGCCACGAAACCAGTTTCAGGCAAGTTATAAGGCATACTTTAAGAGGTCGGACTCAGGCCAGTCCTTGTTCCCTGGAGGGGACTGTGGTAGAGGTCAGGAAGGACATATGGACACCAGCACTTTTCTAATACCCCAAATCCCAAGAGTGTTTCCTGGTCCCATTTATATACCAAGTACTCTCCCCATACCCCACAGTCGTTTGGTATAGAGTCTCTGTATGAACCAAATGGCCTTTTATTTAAAGTGGATTCAGCCAACTGTCATAAGCTACACACTTCTACAGAATGTGTATATGCATTTGTGTGCAGAGCCTTACAGAGAAACTCACAAAACTTTGAGGCTGGACTCACGGTCACCACTTACTACAATTGCACAAGATCCTCTTATATTGAGCTCTCCTTAAACTCTAATTATATCTTGAAAATAAATATCATTTGTTTTCCATTTACTATGAACCCCACCATTACTCCCTTGCTTTTAAGAAAGCAAGAACTAGAAAAACTTGAAAATCTGAAACAGAATAGAAGGCAAAGAGCCAGCTCCTGGGCTCTCAACTTTATTCGATGTTAGACTTACCTGATTTCTTTCAACGTGTAAGGGCAAAAAGTACTGCAGTGTGTGTGTATCTATGTCTTCCTATCCATTAGCAAGTTATCCTCCATCTAGTTTCTTCTGCACACAGCTGCTTCCCTTCTGATGGAATTATTCCCTTCCTATCCCCTTGTGTCTGTGCTAAGCCCCAGATCCTCCTCACGTTCTTGGATAACAAAATAAGAACATTTTCTAACTTAACCTTTTTTATTTCCCTCCACGATCCCAGATTCTGCTCTAAGTTGCACTTTGAATCACGCTGTTCTTTTAATACAACCTGGCTTATTCTCCCATAAGGCCCCCTTCTCTGCCCTCCAGAACATCCCCCACCGCCAACCCTAAGTGGCTCTTTAGACTATAGCCCTGTCTCCTCTGAGATGAAATCTTCTTTTAGGCTATCAGACAGGCTTTAGTAGCAGCCAAGTCTGATGATAAATGAAGCTCCTGACCACACCAACCATGGACTTGGACTTGGCATGTCAGGAGAGCACTAGGTAAAGATGTTAAGGGGGAAGGTTTCAGAGGGTGGTCAAAACAACTAATGAGGGCAAAACAAAAGATGAGAAAGGGTGCTACTGAGGAACTTAGTGAAATCAATGAAACCATTCAGTTTCTTTTCTTTCCTTTTTTTTGTTTTAATTAAGTGAGAGGCAGGGAGGCTGACAGACAGGCTCCTGCATGCGCCCTGACCAGTATCCAACTGGCAAGCCACTGGCTTGCCCAAATGGGCGATGCTCTGCCCATTTGGGCTGCTGCTCCGTTGCTTGGCAACTGAAGCTATTTTAGCACCTGAGGTGAAGCCATGGAGCCATCCTCAGGGCCTGGGGCCAACCTGCTCGAACCATTAGAGCCATAGCTGTAGGGGGGGGGGGAGAAGAAGGGAGAGAGAGAGAGAGAGAGAGAGAGAGGAGGGGGCAGGGTGGAGAGCAGATGGTTGCCTCTTCTGTGTGCCCTGACTGGGAATTGAACCTGGAACTTCCACATGCCAGGCCAACACTCTACTGCTGAGCCATCCCACCAGGGCCAAAACTGTTGAGTTTCATATAAGCTAGCAAACAAGAGGTAGGTGGAGGCTCCAGAAATTAGGATATGATATATATGACAGGTTTATCTAAGAAGAGAGAAGCAGAGATTTATATATATGTAGAGAGATGTATATAGATGTATATAGGAACATATACACTGAATGTACAGAAAGTGTTCAGAGATCTTAGTTAGCATAGGGGCAGATATCCTGCTCTGGTTTGGGGGTAGCATTTCCCAGATTTCCAAACTTAACAACCTGTGATCCTAGTTTCAATGTGAAAGTGAGATACCTGATGAAAGCTTTCAGGTGTGATTATGGGAAAATGGTGGAAGTTTCTCTTCAGAAATAAAAAAGGCATCCACTGAGGGTTCTGATAAGGCCTATATTGCTGATAGGACCAGGGGGACAGGAGGAAAAAGGGAGCCACTCCATCCACAGAAATCTAGGAGAATCCCTACTTATGCTCTGTGCTCCTATTCCCAGAAGTGGCCTCTCACTGTAGCACTTTAAAAATTTTAAATAAAAGCATCCTTATGTTTTCCTCTCTTAAAGAACATTGAATTTCCTTGTCTTCCACAAGGGTGGGAGCAACTGCAGCTCCAGTCCCTGGGGGCCATGGCTGTTCAACTGAGAAGCTGAACACTTTGGTGTGTGGAGGCACCAAAGAGGAGTCTTGACCTGAGAATCCAAAAGTCAGAATAAAAGATGTTGGGCCCAAGATACTCCCAAGGCAGAGGCTCAGCGCTTTATGTGGCTATAAGAAGCCCTCAAAGAGTGCTGTCTATACTAGAGGTGTTCTGAATCCCAACCCTGGTATTTGGGCATGGGGGTGTGGGGCTTTGGCTTTGATGTTTCTGTAGGAAAATGAGTGGGGCTACTAGCTGCCCTAGAGGATTGTATAGTTAAATGAGAGGCTTCTGAAATCCCTACTCTCTGCTTCATTCACTTCACTTTCCCTCAACTTCTACCAGCTAATAAGACCACCCAGGTATTTAGCAAATAAAAGAAGCCAGTTTTACTATTGTTACAAGCCAGGGACACTGCCCCTCTCCCTAAGGCTGCTACCCTGGTCCTTTACCCCTGCTATTTAACCTAATTTATTTGTAAAATAATATGCTATGTTTGCAGTAAAGTTAGCATGGGTCTCTAGGCTCAGTAATGGCCAACTCCAGTGAAGCAAAAGTATCTAGGGATAGTTTTCCCATTCATTGCATTCAAGACGAAAGTAGTCAAATTTACCTAGGAAAAAGATGTGAGACTTTTTGATTTATTTTATTTTTGTCTGTTCAGAATGAGCTACTAAATAAAATGAATGAATCTCTGTTCTTCACTCTAGCTTCTTTTAGAAATCCAAACCAATCCTATTACTAAGGCCTGAACTCACAGGCCTACCTGGAAAGGAAGATGAAATTGGCCGTGAAGAACTTCTGACATGTGGTCACGCCTTTTCCCTTCATTGCTATCATTCATTCCCACTATACCTCCCTTCAATAACTTTAGGATTCCAGAGCAAGTATCTTTCCAACTCAGTTTCTAAAGATTACTTTTTTAACCCAGAAATCTGAAAATTGGCTCAGCTTAATTCAGGAAAGTCAAGATGCTTTGGTCTCTTTTGCCAATTATCACATGCTCAATTTCCTTTCCATGTTACTTTAGTGACATTCCTTAAATATCTTCAAGGCTTCATAAGCCTATTCAATTAATTGTTGGGCATTTCTTCCCCTAACTCTCAAAGACATAAATTTCTCTTCTACTCTTATCTGTCACTAGCCTGAAAATGGCCTGGTTTAGTATCTAGTTCTAACTTCCCTGATGAGATACAACAGATCCCAGTCAATGACTCTTGATCCTAGAAATGGAAGGACTGATGAAGGAGAAAATTGGGATACTTACCATCATCAATAAACATTTATCTACATTTGAAAAACATATCCTAGTGTTTTCCACAAGCTAGAGATGAGTCATATGTCATATATGACATATACAGCTCACAAAACTTAGGGGATATTTAAAATGAATATGAAGTGATTAAAAAAAAGCATTTTTTTTTTTCTGATGTGAGAAGCAGGGAGGCAGAGAGACAGACTGCCACATGGGCCAGACCGGGATCTACCCGGCATGCCCACCAGGGGTCAATGCTCAGCCCATCTGGGGCGTTGCTCTATTGCAATAGGAGCCATTCTCATGCCTGAGGCAGAGGCCATGGAGCCATCCTTAGCACCTAGGCCAACTCCAATGGAGCCTTGACTGCAAGAGGGGAAGAGAGAGACAGAGAGAAAGGAGAGGGGGAGGAATGGAGAAGCAGATGGGGCTTCTCCTGTGTGCCCTAGCCAGAAATCGAACCCATGAAATCCACACGCCAGGCTGAGGCTCTACCACTGAACCAATAAGCCAGGGATGATTTTTATTTTTTATTAAACAAGAACATAAGAAAAGCAAATGACACCCTGATCAGGTGGTGGTACAGTGGATAGAGTGTCCGACTGGGATGCGGAGGACCCAGGTTCAAGACCCTGAGGTCGCCAGCTTGAATGCGTGCTCATCTGGTTTGAGCAAAGCTCACCAGCTTGGACCCAAGGTCACTGGCTTGAGCAAGGGGTTACTTGGTCTGCTGTAGCTCCACGGTCAAGGCACATATGAGAAAGCAATCACTGAACAACTAAGGTGTCACAATGAAAAATTAATGATTGATGCTTCTCATCTCTCCCCATTCCTTTCTGTCTGACCCTATTATCCCTCTTTTTCACTCTCTGTCTCTGTAAAAAAAGAAAAAGAAAAGCAAATGACAAGTCAAAGAAAGTTGTTCAATTATGCAAATGAGATGCAAAACCAACTTCTATTTCATTGGTGAAAATGCACTATACAAAAGGTGGAAAGTACTGGAGTATCTGCACATTCCCTGATCTCCTAATTTTTGTGAGCAGTGTATAAGATATATGAACTATAGTCACTTAAAGTTTGAAGATACTTAACAAACTTGTGAGGAAAACAAGTTAAAATAAGTAGCATGCACTAAGCACCAGATATAAAATTATCAACATGTTCCAAACAGTGGATCTTTGTGGAAAACATTTTTCAGGAACCGGAAATAGGCAAGGGGTGACATCAATCTACGAGTTCCAGTTAGAACACATTTGATATAAGATTTAAAAAACATCGGCACACTGAACTCCTATTAGATAGGAGGCACCACTCAAGTAACAAATAAATGAAGGACATGATACACACCATAAAGAGATGTAGAGTCACATTAGGCTTTGCACCTGCTTCTGTGGAATGATCCCTATTACTTGCCAACCCCAACCCTCTTAACTCTTACTATGTCCATCTTACACCAAACCCTTTTAAAAGTTATGACTGTACCCTATATTCCTCTTTCACAGTTCTTACCACAGCTGCAATTTTCTATTAATTGTAAACTTATTTGACTAACATTTGTCTCTCTCAGACATTAAGTGCTATATGACTGGGATTCAGGTCAGTGTTTGGTCAGCAGGGACCTAGTGACTTAGCACAGCACCTGGCATGTATGATGGTCAAGGAATGCAGCAAAAGAGAGAAGTGGAAGGGAAGGAACCTGCCTAAAGTTCACACAGCTAGTATGCTGTAGAGTTTGTCTGTTTGTTAAATAACCATAAAAATTTTATATATTTCACAAGACATGGAATAATTAGCTATTAAAAACAGAACAGACAACAAACACCACTGTTTTGGGAAGAGATCATTTCCACTTGTTAAGGTCTGGGAAGAGTTCACAGAGGGATTGAGGTTTGAGCTCAGCATTAAAGGACAAATAGTATTTAAATAAATGAAGAGAAACACAGTTCCTTGTAGGTGGTATAGCATGAGCAAAAGTATTGCAGGAAGAAAGCACAAAGCACATTTAAGGGATGGTTCATAAACCTAGAATTGAGGGCTTTACAGGTGAATAGGCACACTCAGAGGGCTAACTGGACATGGTTATATAACGGGATTCTTTACAAAGATGTGGCCAGGGTTAATAAACCAACAAAGGAATTGGTTAATGAACCAACAAAGGAATTGTGAAGCACACAGGGACTCACAACAGCAGTAGGAAGCCTTTAGTAGTTTTAAACCTAAAGGGACAGTTATTAGAACCTGGTAAGAGCTGTAGCCAAAGGAGAGGGTTACAAGCTTCAGTGGAAGCCATGGCCTTAGGTAGAGGAACTCGGCCACTAGCAAAGACCTGCTAGTGCCTCCCTTAGGCCTATTCCAATGGGAAGCCACAGGGCCAGGGAGCTCATGTAATGCTGCCCATAGTGGTTAGCCATGCAGAGCACAGATAGGGCAAAAAGATGGAAAGTGGACCTGGAAATGTAATGAGAGCATATAGAGCATAGTGACCAAGGTCAAGATTCTGGGTAAGGATGCTGTCGGTGAGCTATCCATGTCTTTGCTTTCCCTAGCCATTGGCCCTAAATAGATGGGAACCTAGAAGCAGACAGTGAAATGGAAAAATAGGAAACACTGTAATAGTTCAAGAGACAATGAACAGTTGAGTATATGAAACATGTAGCTCTTTCAGGGAGAGGTGAGAGGATGGAATCCCTAAGTCCTATGCAAAAAGCTCAATATGACCTTAGATTCTGTGAACTTTTCCCACCTAGAAATAGTAATGAAAATCAAATCGCCCTGTCCAATTTATTTTACTGGACTCCATTCCCTTCTTTGTTCCTGCAACTACTATCTACATTTCACCCCTTTGTCTTCAGTGATCCAAACTTAGTTTCTTTTTTGTTTTTTCAGTGAGAGAGAGAGAGAGAGAGAGAGAGAGAGAGAGACAGATGGACAGATAAACAGGAAGGAAGAGAGATGAGAAGCATCAACTTGTAGTTGTGGCACTTTTAATTGTTCACTGATTGCTTTCTCATTCATGCCTTGACTGGGAGGCTCCAGCAAGCCAGCGACCCCTTGCTCAAGCCAGAGAACTTGGGCTCAAGCCAGCGACCATGGGGTTGGGTCATGTCTATGATCCCACACTGAAGCCCTCAACCCTGCAGTGAAGCTGGTGAGTTCGAGCTCCAGCCCAATGAGCCTGCACTCAAGTTGGCAACCTTGGGGTTTTGAACCTGGGTCTCCAGAGTCCCAGGTCGATGCTCTATCCACAGTGCAACCACCTGGTCAGGCCAAACTTAGTTTCTTTTGATTAGTCGTTTCCTTATCTGCCAAGATTCGGTGCCTCCCCACTCTATTAGGTCAGCTCTACAGAGACAAATTGCATGAGGCCTTTCTTCCATCCCACCTAAACCAGTCCAGCCAGGGGAACCCTTACTTAGTTAATCATCAGACATCTACTTTCCATATCCTCTACTTTCTTGGACTAAGTCTCACTTTTCTGGCAGAGGAAAAGAACAAATCAGAGATAGAGTCATAGAGAGACTAGCAGAAAGATTCAGACAAGAAATCAGTGAGAGGAGGCAGAGAAAGAAATCAGAATTCATCATTAACAACTGATTTGAAGGTTAGCAACATAGTGACTAAGAATACTCCGGGGCCATGCCTGACCTGCGGTTAGTGGCGCAGTGGATAAGGTGTCAACCTGGAATGCTGAGGTTGCCAGTTGGAAACCCCGGGCTTGCCCAGTCCAAGTACATACTCAAGAAGCAACTGCGGCAAGTTGATGCTCCTTGCCCCTCCCCTCTTTTCTTTCTCTCTCTCAAATCAATAAAGAAAATCTTAAAAAAAAAAAAAAAAATAAAAAGAATACTCTGGGCCAGACAGACCTGCTTTTGAGTTCCAGCACTGTCACTAGTTCACTATGTGACATTGGGACATTACTGAATATCCATAAGCTTTGATTTCTTCAGTTTTAAAGGACAAAATATCTACCACACCTGATAAGTCCTGAGCCCAATGCTTGGCACTTTGCAAATAATTGCTCAACAAAGCTGGTTATTAGAAATCATCATCACCATTATTGTTCTTTATTTTTATTTTTTGCATTTTTCTGAAGTGAGAAGCGAGGGAAGCAGACACTCTCGCATGTGCTGAAACAGGATCCACCCGGCATTGCCCACCAGAGGGCGATGCTCGGCACCTCTTGGACGTTGCTCTGCTGCAACAAGGAGCCATTCTAGCGCCTGAGGCGGAGGCCATGGAGCCATCCTCAGTACCTGTGCCAACTCTGCTCCAATGGAGCCTTGGCTGCAGGAGGGTAAGAGAGAGACAGAGAGGAAGGAGAGGGGGAGGAATAGAGAAGCAGATGGGTGCTTCTCCTATGTGCTCTCTCTGGGAATTGAACCCGGGACTTCCACATTCCAGGAAGATGCTCTACCGCTGAGCCAACCAGCCAGGACCACCATTATTGTTCTTTAAATGGTGATGTATCCTTGTATATATGGCTACTATAACACACACAAAAAATGTTTAAAAGTAATTATTTATATAAGTCATATAATTACACCAGGGCACATAAAAGGGTAGAGATCAGAATATGAATATGGAATGTAAAAGAGTAACAAAGGATAAATATACATTGTATGATGGGTGAATGAAGGGTAGTCCTCGGGGAGCTGCATGCTCAGACCAGATAGATCTTCTACTCTCATTATGCTAGTTTAGAAGACTCCTCTAGGAAACGGGATCAATTTGTAAAATCAAATAAATCAGTATTTACTGAACATTTACCATATGTCTAAGACTGCAATAAATATAATTAAAACAACAATTTAGGATAAGGTATAATCTCTAACTTCAATACCACTACAATCTCATTGATATGGTTATGAGTAGAACCTAAAGTAAATTATGAAATTCTACAATGTAGACTATTAGTGCAGTAAGTACCCACAGAAGGGAAGTGGCTAATTGGTTGAAGTCCTTGGTGAGAAATTCATGAAAGTAGGGTTAAGGTGGGGTGGGTAAGGGGGCAGAAGTTGAGATAGGTAAAGGATATTTGAAAGAGAAAAAGACTAGGAGTTGGGAGTACTCCAAGGATGCCACTCTAGAGGTATTTTCTTAATATGAATATCTAAAATCAATTCAACTGTTACTGAATGCCTCCTAAGGGTCCAGCAATGTGTTAGATGCTGCGGTATCTAACACATCTAAAGGACAAAAATAATCTCTGTTCTCAAAGAACTCAAAGTGTACTGATGGGAAACTAGGAAAGAAGAACACACAAAAAGCCGGTTATCACAAAGCAATGTCACAGATACTAAAATAAAGATGGTCATTCCGTTTTTTATGGGGGTGGGGTGGGGAATGAGGGCTTAAAGAGAAAAAACATAAGAATGGTCATTCCACAAAGGAGTTTTGGAGCACTGGGACAGAGGCACTGAACAGGGCTTTTATGTAGCAAGGCAGGGTCTTCTGTGTATTATTTTCTACAACTTAGAGCCTCTCTGCTCTTGTCCATCTCCCCTCAGTTAGTGGGAAAGACTGGCATCTCAATCAAACTGCCTGGTGAAAAAATGAGCTGAGGGCCAAAATATGCTTTTAGAGTGAACATTTGAGCCAAGGCCTGAGAGGTTAAGTAGTGACTGGGGAGAGGAAGGCAACCTTGACAGGAGGAATAATAGCAAATACAGGGGCGGCATTTGGTTCTAACAGAGTTTAGGATTGCTATGAAGCTTCCCTGTCTTCCCATCCCCCCACCTAGGGCTGCCTCAATTCGAATATATATAAACAACTGTTAATTTCAAAATACATATAAATATTGCATGAGACGTATACAGTGGTGAAATTCAAAATAATTTAACAACTAGTTCTCTGCCTTAATGACCATTTTAAGTATATAAAAACGATATACTGAAAGGTAGTTTATTATTTCATGCATTTAATACTTAAATAAAAACAACAAAAGAGGTACACAAAACCAGATTCTAAGACAGTTTTAAAATATTAATGAAAAAATATTAATACCTGACAAAAAACAATAAAAATGGGCCCTGGCCGGTTGGCTCAACGGTAGAGCATCGGCCTGGTGTACAGGAGTCCCGGGTTTGATTCCCCGCCAGGGCACACAGGAGAAGCACCCATCTGCTTCTCCACCCCTCCCCCTCTCCTTCCTCTCTGTCTCTCTTTTCCCCTCCTGCAACCAAGGCTCCATTGGAGCAAGGTTGGCCCAGGTGCTGAGGATGGCTCCATGGCCTCTGCCTCAGCACTAGAATGGCTCTGGATGCAGCAGAGCGACGCCCCAGAGGGGCAGAACATCACCCCCTGGTGGGCATGCCGGGTGGATCCCGGTGGGGCGCATGTGGGAGTCTGACTGCCTCTCCGTTTCCAGCTTCGGGAAAATGAAAAAAACAAACAAACAAACAAAAAACAATAAAAATGTTATTTAAGATATTTCTATATTGTTTCTTGAGTGGCGAGATCACTTTCAATTTTTTTCACTTGTGCATGGAATGAAAACATCACTATGGGCTCTAAGAATACACTATTGCACAGATGAACACTAAAAAAGAGTAAGGAATGTAAATTTGTGATTTCCACATTGGGCGGCTGCCCAGGCACCCACCTTAAAGAGAACTCTGACTACAAGTGCCACCCAACTCAACAAAAAATTAGGTATGGATGGGTTCCGCCCAACCTGTGCGAACTGGCTGAATCCCACCACTGGATGTACACGTCCTGGGCTCCTGTCAACCCATCCTTGCCCATCCTGGCGCCCACAAAACCCCGGGATGACTCGCGAGCTGGAGGGGTAAAGCATGCGAAGCTATCACAAGTTTAATTTTCCTTCGCTCCATTTTTCACGCTTTGGTTTCCTGCCCTGGCCTGAGGAATGTAGCTCGCAGCTCGCTCCGTTTCAGTTGTCTGGCTCGGCCCGCCGGAGTTAGGGCGAGAAAAAAGGGGTCACTCACACAAGAAACTCCAGCTCTGCTCGGTAAAATGACAGCCCGGCAAGCATTAAGAGGCCTTCCCAAAGGACCGGAAATAACGCCCCCAGGGGGAGAACCAAAACCGAGACAGCCAATCCAGAGCAAGGTAGTTTACAGGCGGGGGGGGGGGGGGGGGGGGGTGTGTCACAAAAAAACCCGGCGTGGGGCACGCGACCGGAAGCAGCACAGGGGCGGGCTTGATGCCGGAAGTGCTGGCTTGCTATTGTTTCGGTTGGCCGCGAAGCTGGTGGGAGTTGCACTGGCAACCGGAGGCGAGGAGCCGGAGAAAAGGTTAGCTGTGGAAAGCAGTTTGGCGTTGGGGGGAGCGGCTGTGGCGCTGTCAGATCATGAGCCGGACCAAGCACTTGGCAGAATGGTTCCTGAGCCGGTCGGTACGCCCCTCCAGGGTGTTTGGTGTGGCCTTCCTTGCCCGAGTGGCCCTGGTTTTCTATGGGGTCTTCCAGGACCGAATCTTGTTCGTTAGGTACACGGACATCGACTACCAAGTCTTCACGGACGCGGCACGTTTCGTCACAGAAGGCCGCTCCCCTTACCTGAGGGCGACCTACCGATACACTCCACTGCTGGGGTGGCTACTCACTCCCAACATCTACCTCAGTGAACTCTTTGGAAAGTTTCTCTTCGTCGGCTGCGACCTCCTGGCGGCTTTCCTCTTATACCGCCTGCTGCTTCTTAAGGGGTTGGGTTGCCGCCAGGCTTGCGGTTACTGTGTCTTTTGGCTTCTTAACCCGCTCCCTATGGCAGTATCCAGCCGAGGCAATGCGGACTCGATGGTCGCCTCCCTGGTGCTTACGGCCCTGTACCTAATAGAAAAAAGACTCCTCGCGTGTGCTGCTGTATTCTATGGTTTTGCAGTGCATATGAAGATGTATCCGGTGACCTACATCCTTCCTATAGCCCTCCATTTGCTTCCAGAACGCGACGATGAGGAAAGCCTCTGTCCGTCCCGGTATTCCTTCCTGACTCGTTTTTACGCATTGCTGAAGAGGCTGTGCGATCCGGCTGTGCTGCTCTTTGTAGCAGTTGCTGGACTCACATTTTTTGCTCTGGGTTTCGGTTTTTACTATAAATATGGTTGGGAATTTTTGGAGCACACCTACCTTTATCACCTGACTAGACGGGATATACGTCACAACTTTTCTCCATATTTCTACATGCTGTATTTGACTGCAGAGAGCAAGTGGAGTTTTTTCCTGGGAATTGCTGCGTTCCTACCACAGCTGATCTTGCTTTCAGCGGTGTCTTTCGCCTTTTACAGAGACCTTGTCTTTTGTTGTTTTCTTCACACGTCTATTTTTGTGACTTTTAACAAAGTCTGCACCTCCCAGTACTTTCTTTGGTACCTATGCCTACTGCCCCTTGTGATGCCACTGGTGAGAATGCCTTGGAAAAGAGCTGTGGTTCTCCTAATGCTATGGTTTATAGGGCAGGCCTTATGGCTGGCTCCTGCATATGCTCTTGAGTTCCAAGGACAGAACACCTTTTTGTTTATCTGGTTAGCTGGTTTGTTCTTCCTTCTTATCAACTGTTCCATCCTAATACAAATTATTTCCCATTACAAGGAAGAACCCCTGACAGAGAGACTCAAATACGAGTAATATATGCACCAGTTCTGCCACTTTTATTACATTCTGATTGTTCTGAATAGACAAGGAGAGAGCTTTGGAAAAATTTTTTGACCATCCTAAGCACTCTAGTGAAAGTTCAGTTGGGAGCATAATACCCTGTTCTAAGAAATTGAAATGAATTTGCCTTATGTATAAAAGGGGACTTAGGATGCTGGTTAGGTAGCTCTGTTGGTTAGAGCATAATTAAGACTTGGGGATTAATCCTGGGTCAGGGCACATGCAAGAATTAGCCAATGACAGCTGACTGGTGGTGGCGCAGTGGATGAAGCCTCCACCCAGGAGGCTGAAGTCGTGGTTGGAAATTCCCGAGGTCACTGGCTTTGGGTTTGGGCTCTGGGCTTGAGTGTGAGCTTGCCAGCATGCTCAGCTTGATCCCAAGGTCACTGGTTTGGCTTGAGCCCTCTAGTCAATGCACATGGGAGAAGCATTAATGAACTACTGAAGTGAAGCAAGTAGGAGTTGATGCTTATCTCTATCCTCCCTCTCAAAAAAAAAATAAAAAAAAAATCAACCATTGGCGGCATGAATAAGTGGAACAAATCTGTTTCAATCTCTCCCTCTCTCAAAATAATCAATAAAAATCTTTTAAAAAGGGGGACTCAGTAATTGATGTTCACCCTTTAGGAAATGGAAGGGCTGATGAAATTATTGATATTAAAAGGTTTTTAGAATGTTGGGCAGATAAAATATATTATGCTCACTTTGTTAAGGATGGCACTGCCCACGTGGAAGCCAGTCGCTCAGGTCATGGTATTGGTTGCCCTTCTTGCTTGGCATAGGCGTGATCATATTAATGTGTGTTGGGGGCTGGCTGTGGGCAGGCAGGATCCTTATAGCCTGGGGCTCGGTTTTGGAACTAAGCCTTTCCCACCCTTTTTGATGTGGGGTGGTGCACTCTCATGAGGAATCCCATTATGCCTCAGATAAGTGACTTTGTATCAGAGACTTCCTTGTTTGTATATTGGATTAAAGGTTTTGGTTTCTACACTATAAAGTGGGGCAGACTGGGATTTTGCTCTCTCTCTGTTCCTGAGATTAGCATTAGAGGAGAGAGCAGAGGAAGGAGAGCAGATAAAGGCCATGTAGAGGAGAGAGGAAGCAGCCAAAATGGCAGAATGCTAAAGGAGAAGCCAGTTTGTGCAGAGAGAAGGAGATGGGGATCAGAAGTGAGTAAGTCTGGTGAGCTAGAAACCTTTGATTCTAGGAAACTCAGATAAGTCAGTAGCTTTGTGAGCACTGAATGAGTGGGTTTTGGAGCCCAGTGTGTGTTTTTACTTGCCCACTGGGTGCAAGCTAGGATTAAAGGTAATGGCCTACCAGTTCTTGGCTCCGTTGTTTCATTACCGTCTGTCCGAATATAATGCGAACTTGCATGGGCCAGGTGGCTGTGATGGTGGCTGTGGCTACTGATTTTACATAGAAAAATACAGGAGTGTAGTCAGAGACATAACATCTAAGTCAGTATTTGTTCCAGTTATACTATGCTGCTGTCTGAAGCAGTCATATCTTTTAACGCCCGCTTTCTTTCTAAAGCACGCTGATAGCTGTGAAAACTCACAAAATGTTCCTAAAGTATAGCTTTTAGACATAAAGTGAAAAATAAGAACATCAGGAAAGCAAATGACAAGTCAAAGAAAGTTGTTTGATTATGCAAATGAGATGCAAAACCAGCTTTTGTTTCATTGGTGAAAATGCACTATGCAAAGGGCAGAAAGTACTGGAGTATCTGCATGGTCCCTGATCCACTAATTTTTGTGAGCAGTGTAGCATATTTTGATGTTTGATGTTCACAAACTATTAGGACATTTTACTGTTCTCTTATACCCCTTTGTTTTTAATTTTATGATTGTTAAATATTTTTCAACTAGAAATTAATTTAATCAAATGTTATCTATGTTGTAAAAATGAATATTAGTAGATTTTAGGTGAGTTTGATTTTATGATTGTGATTTTATTTTATTTATTTTTTAAAGATTTTATTGATTGATTTTAGAGAAAGGACAGAGAGAGAAAGGGGGGGTGAGGGGGAAGAGCGGGAACTATTAAGTCATAGTTGCTTCTTCTATGTGCCTTGACCAGGCAAGCCCGGCGTTTTAAACCAGCGACCTATTTCAGGTTGACGCTTTATCCACTGCACCACTACAGGTCAGACATGATTGCAATTTTAGAAGGTGAATAATTTAATAACGATGTTAAATTTCTCCTGCTCTGCAGTGTGCATTCATACAAGTAAAATTCATGACTTGGACTGATTGCATGGTATAAGAGAGCTCAAATTTAGATAGCTTAGGTTCACATCCCAGTGTGTGGCTTTGGGCAAGATTCTTTTATCTTGATAAATTAGTTTTTGATCTGTGAAATGGGATGATAATATAATTCTCATAGAATTTTCAAGATTAAATGAGGTGATATATCCAAAGTGCTTGTGCTGATATAGAACAGGCTTGTTGGTCAAATAAGTTTTGGGTTTGTTTTTTTTTTGTATTTTTCTGAAGTTGGAAACCGGGAGGCAGTCAGACAGACTCCTGCCTGTGCTCGACCGGGATCCACCTGGCATGCCCACCAGGAGGCAATGCTCTGTCGCAACCAGAGCCATTCTAGTGCCTGAGGCAGAGGCCATGGAGCCATCCTCAGTGCCCGGGCCAACTTTTGCTCCAATGGAGCCTTGGCTGCGGGAGGGGAAGAGAGAGACAGAGAAAAAGGAGATGGGGAGGGGTGGAGAAGCAGATGGGCACTTCTCCTGTGTGCCCTGGCCGGGAATCGAACCCGGGACTCCTGCACGCCAGGCCAACGCTCTACCACTGAGCCAACTGGCCAGGGCCTCAAATAAGTTTTTAAATATGATATCTATGTTTGCTCGCTTATAGTTTGTATTGGGTGTGGGGGACAGGCTTGTATGCAGGCCGGGTCGTTATAGCCTAAGGCTTATTAGTTTTAAGACTAAGCTTTTCCCCACACCCTTGACTGATTGCATGATGTGGGGTGGTGTACTCTCATGAGGAATCCCATTATGCCTCAGATAAGTGACTTTGTATCAGAGACTTCTTTGTTTGTATATTGGATTAAAGGTTTTGATTTCTACACTATAAAGTGGGCAGACCAGGAGCTTGCTCTCTCTCAGTTCCTGAGATTAGCATTAAAGAGGAGAGCAGAGAGAGGCCGCGTGGAGGAGGCCAGGAGAAGCAGCCAAGATGGTGGAGTGTTGAAGGAGAAGCCAGTTTGTGCAGAGTTTGTACAGAGAGAAGGAGATGGGGAACAGAGGTGAATAAGTCTGGTGAGCTAGAAACCTTTGATTCTAGGAAACTCAGATAAGTCAGTAGCTTTGTGAGTACTGAATGAGTGGGTTTTGGAGCCTAGTGTGTGTTTTTACTTGCCTGCCGGGTGCAAGCTAGGATTAAAGGTAATGGCCCACCAGTTTTTAGCTTCGTTGTTTCATTACCGTCTGTCCGAATCCTATGTGAACCTGCATAGGCCAGGCAGCTGTCAGGATGGCCGTGACTACTGGCTTTACAAAGCTATTCCCGATTGCCTCCCTAGCTTTAACATGTGTTTACAAGTCTTTAAAGAAGGAGCTCTTTTTTTAGTCTAGACTTAAGCGTTTTTTCCCCTAACCTAATGCATATAGGAAAAGAACCTGGATTTATACTAAATAATTGTTTTAACTGTTACAAAGTACTGCTATTTGTGGGTTACGCAGAGACAATCTGCGTGTTACATAGAGACACCAGGCAGGCTACAGAAGAAATTTGAGGGTTTATTAATTAGCTGGCTAGCTAACTACATGGGGCACGGTCCGAAATCATGTAGGCCCTCTTACCGTTCTGAACCTTCTTTTATATAAAATCAAGTACTGGTTGGGGTGGGTAAGGAGGGAGAGCATGGTGCAATAGTCAATTACTAACAAGCTTACAACATCTATCTATAGAATCTATTAAAAGGAAAAAGCATTCTTACACATCAAGATCACAAGATGGCTCACCTCAAATCTAACCAGCTCTGAGGTTTCGCATGTGTAAAATTGAGATGGCGACAGCTACATAAATATTAAATGAGCAAAAAAACCCCAAACAAACCCACAAGATAACACAGCATAATTGTTTACTTACCCGGCAAAAACATTCCCAAATTTTCTAGTGTCTACCCCCATTCCTGTCGCTACAGAATGTTTAGCTTAGGATAAGGAGAGAAGCTAAATGAAATTACCTTCGCTAAAAGTGTTGGGGCTAGCTTATTAGGAAAACCTAATAAAAGGCTTGCTTTAGTTTACAAGTTTTATACATATAAAGAATTTCAAAAGGGATGATTATTAGAAAGCATATAAAATGTTACAGAATGCAGGTTTTTCAAGCAAGGGGAGTGGGCTCGTGATCCCCTTTGTCTAGAGCAGTGGTAGTCAGCCTGGTCCCTACTGCCCACTAGTGGGCATTCTAGCTTTCATGGTGGGTGGTTGCGGAGCAAGCAAAGTATAAATAAAAAGATAGATTTAACTAGAGTAAGTTTTATAAAGATTTATTCTGCCAAACTTAATGAAAATCCGATATAAAGTACTTGGTAATTATTATATGCTTTAACTTGCTGTAACTCTGCTTTATAAATTTTATAAAGTAAAGTTACTTTATAAACCGGTTGGCGGTTAGAAAATTTTACTACTAACAGAGATACAAAAGTGGGCGGTAGGTATGAAAAGGTTGACTGCCCCTGGAGAGGTATATATCACTCAGGACTCCAGGAGGGGAGGAAGAATTAGAATCAGTGTAGGAATTTTAATTAAGATATGTAAATATAGTCTCCTAAAGGGTTAAGGATGGGGAAGAGGAAGTTTTCAGATAAATTTTATCCTTCTAGAGAACTATGTTTAGTTACTAACTAACTTTTGCCCCTTTTAATCTCTTTCTCTGGGTTTTTTCTCCTCAGAAAGGAGGGGTAAGGGGGCCTGACTCTTCCTTTTAAAATACTAATGTTAACAATTTTGCAATTCGTTGGCACCTTATCACATAACTACCTGTTGCTATAAACTTGATTACTTCTAATCTTGATCTGGTTCTTTGAAAAGATAGTTATATGTGAAAATGTATGTACAGATTGATCAGATGCCTGCTTCTGGCTTAACAATTTTGTATTTGTGTATTCATTTTATACATTAGCTGATGCTAATGAGTGGAAGTTTGGCTCATGGCCCTAAATTACACAGCATTTCTTTTCTCCATTTGTTGAAGGGTCATGCAAAGGTTCATGCTTTGTTGATGGAAGCACATATTTTGTTGCTGGATCAGAATCATCAGGGTAGCACAAACGTTCACTCAGCATTGATCCAGGAGACCCATTCATTTAGTCAAAACAAGCATTCATACTTGTTATCCTGAACAAAAACCATACTAAATGGGAATATTTCTAGCTGCTCACTTTTCTAATTATGTATGCTATGTAAAATGAAATGACACTTATAGTGACCATTTAGAAATAATTTAGAGTGTTGGGCAGATAAAATGTATTATGCTCACTTTGTTAAAGATAACAGGAGGAGGCTGTCACCCAGGTGATATTAATGTGTGTTTGGGTGGGCTAAAGGCAGGCAGAATCCTTTAGCCTGGGGCTTGGTTTTGGGATTAAGCCTTTCCTACCCTTTTTGATGTAGGGCGGTACAATCCTATCATGCCTCAGAGGCTGACTTTGTATTAGAGACTTCCCTGTTTTGTATATTGGATTAAGGGTTTGGATTTCTACACTATAAAATGGGGACGGAATGAGAGTTTGGGCTCTTGGTTCCTGAGGTTAGCATGAGAGAGCAGAGAGAATAGAGCCAGCAGCGGGAGGAGGCCACGTGGAGAAGGCCAGGAAAAGCAGCCAAGATGGCGGAGTACTGAGTGAGATGCCAGTTTGTACAGAGTTTGTATCTGGGATAAGGAAGGAAATGGGGAACTGAGGAGAATAAGGCTGTTGAGCTAGAAACCTTTGATTCTAGGAAACTCGGATAAATCAGTAGCTTTGTGAGCACTGAATGTGACTGGGTTTTGGAGCCCAGTGTGTATTTTTACTTGCCCGCCGGGTGCAAGCTAGATTAAAGACTATGGCCCACCAGTTTTTGGCTCCATGGTTTCTTTACCGACTGTCCGAATCCAATGCGAACCTGCATGGGCCAGGCTGCTGTGATAGTGGCTCTGGCCCTGCCTCCTGGCCTTACAAGAGCATGAATATTTGAAGCTCAGTTCATTTCACAAGTGAAATTTTCAATTTTCTCTGCTTGTCTATTCTTTTTGGCAATTATGTATAGATCTGGGTACTGTGCCAAGTCCTATAATAGATGAATAAGACAATGTCCAGGTTCTTGAAGAATTAACACTAAAGTCAGAAACATACCTTATTAAAAATATGCTATATGAGACTTTATTCCACAACAATTTTGTGATTTTTAAAATGGGGAAGTAGAGGATAATACTCTTCCTAGTTTACAGATTAGAAAATTGAAGCTCAGAAACAAGTGACTTTCCAAGGGTGGACACGTTGTTAATGGCAAGACTAGGCTTTCTAATTCTGTAGTTTGCAAGTCCTTATATAGTGACAGGTGATTACAGTGGAAAACATTGGTTTACCAAATGTCATTTAGGAAAGCAGACATTATTCTAATGGACACGGCTGTGAGGCATTCTGTCTTCATGGAGCTTATATCTTCATGAGAGACAAAGGATAAACAAATACATGATTGTGGTGATTGTCATAATGAAAAAAAAGCAAGATAAGCTAAGGAAGTAGAAAGTGATGGCAGTGAGGAGAGGAGCAGGTGCTGTTTTAAAGTAGTTAGAGAAGGATCTGAGGTGGCATTTGAGCAGAGATGTGAAAGAAGTGAAGATATGACATTCATGTGGCTATCTGGAGGAAGAGCATACATTTCTGAGTGAAGAGTCCAAAGGTGTTGAGAGAGGAATGAACTTGGCATATTCAAAATATAGCAATAAGGTGAGTATAACTGATTGGTGTAAGCAAGGAACAGACGATTTAATTCACAGCATCCAGTGGAACAACATGAATGCTTGTTGAAAAATACAGTTTACATTAGCTTGTTTACTAGCTTATAATAACAATAACTTTTGGCCCAACCTACTTTTTTCTCTTTTGAGCACATGTTAATTTGTAAGGAAGATAAAATATATATAACAACATATTTGAGCAGTGCTACGAAATACTTGATTTTGTAACATGAGGACTTTTAAAAATTTAATTTTTACAAATGAGAATCTCTGAGGCTCAGAATATATGCATTTTGCCGAAGGTCAGAATCAGTACATGAGACAGTACCAGAATGCAGATTTTCGGGAGCCAAATTTACCACTCTATTTTTCTGTACTGCCCTTATCATTTAGATATGGTGAAAAAATGATGCTATGGACCCCAGAAGGCAAGAAATTCAGGAAGAAGTTGTTCAACAGATCATTCATATAGTAAACACTTATTAAGAGCTTACTTTGTGCTAGACACTAAGTTAGGCTGGGGATATGAGGATAACTATGACAACAGTCCTGGCTTCAAGGAACTCAACAGCATTTAATAGAGGACACATGGAAAGGTGATAATAACTCAATGTGACTATGGCTAGAGTAAAATACATATGTAGTTGGGAGCACTTCACTAATCCAACAAGGATTAGCTAGCACATAGTGTTAAACAAGGAGGCTATTGGACTGAGGTAGTTCTAATATCTCAGCAATCTATACAAGCAAACCGAAGCCTCAAGCTTAAAAAATATAAACCTAAGAACAGACAACTAATCACCAACAACCCAGATTTCCCAAATACTGCAACAGCTTAACCTACAGCCAATAATTTCCTCGCTTTGCCTCCATCTTTATAGAAGTCCTTCCGCTAGCTCCGGTAGGTGGACCACTCCTAGCTACTTCCAGTTTGACATGCTCAATTCAAATCAAGTTTTGCTGAAACTCTTTAAAAATTTTAAATGCCTTATTAGGTGCTGAGATGTTGTTATCTTACCTGTTTTTCTTTCTTACTGAGTTGAGTAAGTTTTGGGGGCTTTGAAACTTCCTTACTAAAAATCACTTGATGATTAATTATACTTTTGCTAATCCTTAGCTCACAAGACCTTTTACAATCTGGCTCTGTGTCTCTATCTTCACCTTCCACCTCACCCCACCCTGAAGTCATATCAAATGATACCACCTCTTCATGCCTTTGGTTGAAACATTCTTTTCATCTCCATGTCTCCTACTCAGTTTAAGGATGACCTTCACAAAACAGCCCTTGATTCAGTACTGATATATCACAGATTATATTGTACTGTAATTTCTCATTTGTCTTGCCATCTAGACTGTGAGTGCCTTAGGGGCAGTGATTATTTCTTATTTATTGTTATTATCTGCCTGGGACTTTCCCAGAACCAAGCAAGGATGGACAGGTGTAACTAATGTTACTGAGTTTCTGGGTCTTCCCCATACACTTATAGGTTTGTTGAATTGAGTTGTACACAAATCTGTCAAGTGAAAGCTGGAGATAGTGGGCTTTTTGCACAGTTAATGGTAGCAGCTGTGAAAAAGAAGGAGCAGTTTCTGGGTGCCTGTCATTTCCAAATGCCCTTAGTATCCACCATTTTCTAAGATAGGATCTTATTATTATTTTTTTTTGTTTGTTTTTTGTTTTTTTTGTTTTTTACAGAGACAGAGTCAGAGAGAGGGATGGACAGGGACAGACAGACAGGAACAGAGAGATGAGAAGCATCAATCATTAGTTTTTTGTTAGTTTTTTGTTGCGACACCTTAGTTGTTCATTGATTGCTTTCTCATATGTGCCTTGACTGCGGGCCTTCAGCAGACTGAGTAACCCCTTGCTCGAGCCAGAGACCTTGGGTCCAAGCTGGTGAGCTTTTGCTCAAGCCAGATAAACCCGTGCTCAAGCTGGCGACCTCAGGTCTCGAACCTGGGTCCTCGGCATCCCAGTCTGACACTCTATCCACTGTGCCACCGCCTGGTCAGGCATAAGATAGGATCTTATAATCACCTTTTATTCCTTCTTCTTCACTTCTTATCATCCTCCCCATCTAATCAGTTACTAAGTCCTGTCAGTTCTACCTTTTAATGTCCCTGGAGCCTCTGGCATCTTGTCATCATCATTGCCAAGTCTGTAGTTCAGGCCCTCATTATCTCTCATCTGGAATGGATAGCTTCTGACTGGTTGTCTTGCTTTTCCCCGCATCTCTCCTGCCCTTCATTTCACCTCTCATTTATCCTCCCCACTGCTGCCAGAGTGTTTCCAAAGCAGATCTGATCCTGTCATCATCCTGTTAAAAGCATCCTAGAGGACTTTGTGACTTTTAAGAAAAAGTCCAAATTTCTTAGCATCCTCCATCTTGTACTGACTCTTCCTATTCAACCTCACTGTAGCACTCTGGGTAAAAGTTTCCTGAAATTACCACCCTATTAAGCCTTTGCTAATTCTGTTTCTGCCTGGTATGCATCTGTTTTTCTGATTAACTGCTACTCATTTTTCAAGACCCCACTCACAGGCCCCTTCCTCTATCAGGAAGTATGCAAGGTGCACTTATGGAGACAGATTAAGTATATATTAAAAACAGAAAAATAGAGCCAGAATTGTGTAAGTTTTGGTAAACTCTGTTAATGCAAGTTGTCTGTTAGAGCTGTTTATTCGTTTCTCTCAAGGTCAGCTCTTGGAGGACAAGAATTGTGTTTATATCCTTATACAACATAAGTACTCAATAAATGTTTGAGTACTTATGTAATAAATAAAGCTGGAATTGGGAATAAACATGTTTACTGAACACCTACTGGGAAACTTCACACATTTTTATCTCACTTCATTATCAAAACTTTTTGAGGTAAGTATTATTTGTTGACAACGGAACAGGCTCAGATAAACAGTATTTTTTCAAGGTCATAAGCTTATAAGGGATAGAGTTAGGGTTGGAACCTAAATTTGTCTAACTGTGAACCTTTCCTCTATTGAGTGATTCTCAGCTAGGGGCAATTTTGCCCCCCCCTTACCCCCCCACTTTGGAGACAGTTTTGGTTGTCACAACTGGGAGATGTTACTGGCATTTAGTGGGTAGAGGCCAGGAATGAAGCTAAACATCCTATAATACACAAGAAAGCTCCCACAACAAAGACCTATCTGGCCTCAAATGCCAATAGTGTAAAGGCTGAAAAACCCTGCTCTAGCCATGCTGACTGTATTCAAAAATAAATTAACAAAATAAAAGCATCCACCAGGAAGCTGATGAGCCACTGGCACTTGGAGAAAGAAAAGACTTTTCTTTCCAATATCTGATCTGCCTCCAATCTTATGGTCCTTTCTCCACTGCATCCACCCTGTCTTTCTTTTTTCCATCTTCTCCACTTTTTCATTTTCTCAGCAGACTCTAGTTTAGCTTGGACAAGGCAACCCAGAAAGATCCAACATTTTAAGACCTATTTTCTAATTAGAAGGTAGAATTAGTATAAAAGAAGCTACAGGTTTCGAATTGACAACATTTCTAGAACCTGGGAACCCAGACAATGTCACCTTCAGAAATTGACAACAAATAATGAATGATTAATTATTGTGACAATCTTCCTGGGAAATAACCCACTTAAAAAATTCTTGATAATTGTGCTGCTGCTAAGATTTGGCTGTTTCCTAAGCTCAGCTAGGGCAAGAATGCCTTCCCATAAGAGAAAGCATTTAAAATGTTGCCCGTGTGACATAAACTATAATCTAGGAAAATGTAAAATGTCATTGGGGGAAATGTTTGTCCTAATGGAGGAAGCTTTTAATGACTCATAAGTGTAACTGTGTAGTTATTACAGAAGCTTTACCTTTTAATTATTTTTTTCTCAGCACAATAAACTAAGAAAGAGGAAGCAGGGTTTTTTTTTTTTTTTTTTTTTTTATGTGTGTGTGTGTGTTTTTTAACACCTCTGGCAGCAGAGGTGTTAAAGAAGGATGGGAATTAATGGTAGTGTGTGGGCCCTGGCCGGTTGGCTCAGCGGTAGAGCGTTGGCCTGGCGTGCAGGAGTCCCGGGTTCGATTCCGGGCTAGGGCACACAGGAGAAGCGCCCATCTGCTTCTCCACCCCTCCCCCTCTCCTTCCTCTCTGTCTCTCTCTTCCCCTCCCACAGCCAGGGCTCCATTGGAGCAAGGATGTCCCGGGCGCTGGGGATGGCTCTGTGGCCTCTGCCTCCTCAGGTGCTAGAATGGCTCTGGATGCAACAGAGCGACGCCCTAGAGGGGCAGAACACTGTCCCCTGGTGGGCACGCTGGGTGGATCCCACTCGGGCGCATGTGGGAGTCTGTCTGACTGCCTCCCCATTTCCAACTTCAGAAAAATGGAAAAAAAATAATAAAAAATAATGGTAGTGTGTGTACAGTAGTTGAGGGATGTCACAGAAGTATTATTCCTAGCAAACTGATTGTTAATGAGAAATCAGAAACAAGGCCTGAATTGTAGTGGCTCAGGGGATAAAGTGTTGATTGGGAATGCTAAGGTCGTTGATTCAAAACCCTGAGGTTGCTGGATTGAGCAGAAGATTGTTCAATCTCAAACCTTGCCAGCTTGAGCCCGAAGGTCACTGGCAGGAAAAACCCAAGGTTTCTGGCTTGACCAAAAGAACACTCGGGCACGGCCCCAGTCAGGTATGTACAAGAAATTCAATGTACAACTAAAGTGAAAGCAACTAGGAGTTGATGCTTCTCATCCTCTCTTTAAAAAAAAAAATCAGAAACAAGAATTTTTTTTTTGGAAAGAGAGACAGAGAGATAAGCATCAATTCATAGTTGCAGTGCCTTAGTTCTTTGATTGCTAAAAAACAAGAACTGTCGTTGCATGCAAAATTGTGTGTGTGCCTGTGTGTGTATATGTGTATTTTTTTTGTATGGAAATGTTTGTAGCCTTTATCAGAGGGGTCACCTTCAAAAAGTGAAGAAGTCCACTGCTCTGTAGATGGAAACTTAGTTAATGAGGACAGTGAAATAGAAATAAAACAACCCAGGAAAGGCAAAGAAAGTGAGTTTCTCCTAAGAGATAGAGGATTCTTTTACAGAGTTAGATTTGTTGATATGTGTTCATGAGGTTCCTTTATATACATGGATGAGCATGCAGTGTAGAGATGAGTTGTGACCAACCACCAAAGCATAGTAGAATTTAGCCTGATGGGTGCTGTAGAAATGTTACAAAGAATGATGAGAGGACTTGGAAAGGATATAGGAGTGAGGGTGTATATGTGTGTGTGGGGAGAGGATGAATATGAAATTGTTCTACATATATCAACATCAATGCTGGCTTTGGATTTCACAGTTGCCTTGAAATAGCCAACAGACTTCAGTAAAAGAAGGATTCTGAGAGGCTGAGTTGTAGGAAGCAGAGTAGGTAATTAAGATGGACTCCTTCATTGTTTTAGTCAGATCATTTCAGTTGTAAGTTACAGAAACCAACTTTAGGTAAAAGATTTACCGAAGAATACTAGGTAGTTCATAAACTCCAAAGGAAGAGCTGAATAAAAAAGTCTGGGAAAGCAGAAATTGGGCAGTTGATTTGCACAAGTGACCAGCTCCAATGATCTATTCTCTGGAGCTGGATCTCAATGTCTAGGCTCTAAATCTCTAAGACAAACTGTTGGGACTTGTTCCAGAGAAGAGGAAACCATGAGTTAAGAAACTACTTCAGTTGCTGATGATAGCAGTTATGATCATTATTGGTTGGGAGTAAATGTAATATCTTGAAAAGAGTGGGAGATGAATACCCAAGTCTTCTGATTGTCAGTTATGCACTGTGTGCCCTCAATGCATAGTCTTAATTCTTTAATCTTTTAAAAAGGAATTAGCCTGACCAGGCAGTGGTATAGTCGATAGAGTGTCAGACTGGACTCAGAGGACCCAGGTTCGAAAACCTGAGGTCACTGGCTTGGGCATGGGCTCATCCAGCTTGAGCACGGGCTCACCAGTTTGAGTGCGGCATCACTGGCTTGAGCGTGGGATCACATGATGCCATGGTCACTGGCTTGAGCCCAAAGGTTGCTGGCTTGAGCAAGGAGTCACTTGCTCTGCTGTAGCCCCCCAGTCAAGGCAGTATGAGAAAACAATCAATGAACAACTAAGGAGACTAAAGAGCTGCAACAAAGAATTGATGCTTCTCATCTCTCTTCCTGTCTGTCTGTCCTTTTCCCTCTCTCTGTCTCTGTAACAAACAAACAAACACGAATTAATGTGTATGGGTTGGGATTTGAGTTGGGAAGTTTCCAGGCAAAGGAAACAAAAAGTGCAGTAGCTCTCTATAGCAGTGGTCCCCAACCTTTTTTGGGCCATGGACCAGTTTAATGTCAGAAAGTATTTTCACGGACTAGCCTTTAGGGTGGGACAGATAAATGTATCACGTGACTGAGACAAGCGTAAAGAGTGAGTCTTAGATGGATGTAACAGAGGGAATCTGGTCATTTTAAAAAAATAAAACATCGTTCAGACTTAAATATAAATAAAACGGAAATAATGTAAGTTATTTATTCTGTCTCTGTGGACTGGTACCAAGTGGCCCACGGACCAGTACCGGTCCGTGGCCCGGGGCTTTGGGACCACTACTCTATAGGATAAACTTGGGAACCTAGAAATAGAAAGAGGAACTTTGTAGATTTAGAACAGTTTTGAAGGAGTAGGAAGCAGAGGAAGGGCATTCACAGACCTTGAAGACTATAGGAGGTGAGAAGGTCAAGGTCCCCCATACCCTGTCATGTTCAATAGAAAGCTGCTAGAGGGCTTTAAACACATACAAATTAAATTTAAAAAATCACTCTGGCCACTCAGTGGGGAATGTGTTCTAGAAAGAGCAGGTAGAAGATTATTGCAATACAGATAAAAGGTGATGGTGGATTGGATCAGGGTGGTGAGAAGGGGGTGGATTTAGCATGTATTTTTGTGTTTTGGAGAGAGCAGTGACAGGACTTGCTTAGAATTTGATGTTGAGATGAAAAGGAAAATTCAAAATGGTTCCTAGGCTTTTGGCATGGGCAGCTAGGAGGATAGTAATGCTGTTTGTTGAGATGTGAAGAATGAGAGTAGTAGATTTAGGGAGGAAGAAAGAGTTTAGAATAGACCTATCAATTTTGAGATGTCAGATGTCTTAGTGGGGAAGTCACATGGGACAGACACACAAATATTTGGAAGTTACAGATTACAGATGTTTCTTAACTACCATGAACTACCAGTATTGCATGGAAAAACTGCTCAAGACACAAACTGTTGTCAAGAGAAGAGGGAGAGGCAGTCAAGGGAGAGTAACCTCCTGAGTCCTTTGCTCCCAGAGCTTTTATTGATCAGAAGCAGAACAACAGCAACAGGATTGCAGAGGAGGGAGATCAGGGAATAAGGAGATTAATAATCACAAAGGGATTGGGGGGGGGAATCTATAAACCTTTAAGCTAATTTCCTAAAGCCTGGCCCTGGCCAGTTGGCTCAGTGGTAGAGCGTCGGCCTGGTGTGCAGGAGTCCCGGGTTTGATTCCTGGCCAGGGCACACAGGAGAAGCACCCATCTGCTTCTCCACCCCTCCACCTCCCCTCTCCTCCTCTGTCTCTTTCTTCCCCTCCTGCAGCCAAGGCTTCATTGGAGCAAAGTTGGCCCCGGGTGCTGAGGATGGCTCTATGGCCTCTGCCTCAGGTGCTAGAATGGCTCTGGTTGCAACAGAGCAACGCCCCAGATGGGCAGAGCATCACCCCCTGGTGGGCATGCCCGGTGGATCCCGGTCAGGCATATGCGGGAGTCTGTATGACTGCCTCCCCGTTTCCAACTTCAGAAAAATACACACACAAAAAAAATTTCCTAAAGCCTGTTCACATGCATTCCTCTGTGTTTTCACAAAGGTCACTCACAGTTTCTTGGTGTTACATCCAAGAATCTGTGCATGCAGCAGGGGATTACATTCACATCACCATTCACATTCAGGGCTTTTTAACTGAAGTTCCTCAATCCAAGTTATAGAGGGTCCAAAATCAGATAGGTGATTCCCTGCATCTCCTCTTTCCTTGTTTCTTAAGGAAGGAGACATAGATGTGAACTGTAGGGCAAAGAATGTCATGAGAACTCATTGATCCTAGTGTTGTATTCAGTGTTAGGAGTTGTATTTCCAGGACCAATTGTTCGGTGTTCATGAAGTGTCTTGACTCTCCAGAGCAGGATCCACTCCATTCCTGTAGGTAAGAAAACACAGACTGACCCTCACCCTCATGTTAAAATAGGATAAGGGCCTGACAGGCGGTGGCGCAGTGGATAGAGCGTCGGACGGAGATGCGGAAGACCCAGGTTTGAGACCCCGAGGTTGCCAGCTTGAGCACGGGCTCATCTGGCTTGAGCAAAAAAAGCTCACCTGCTTGGACCCAAGGTCGCTGGCTCAAGCAAGGGGTCACTCAGTCTGCTGAAGGCCCTTGGTCAAGACACATATGAGAAAGCAATCAATGAACAACTAAGGTGTCGCAACGAGAAACTGATGATTGATGCTTCTCATCTCTCTCATTTCCTGTCTGTCTGTCCCTATCTATCCCTCTCTCTGACTCTCTCTCTCTCTCTGTCCCTGTAAACAAAACAAAACAAAACAAAAAAACAGGAAAAGTTTCTTCCCATGGAGATCCGGGTTCCCAACTGCAAACATATACCTGCTGGTCCTGAGAAAACTGTTTGGTTGTTTTGGAATAATGCCGTTCAATAGCAGGGAAATTGCCTTTATCAAGATTCAAAAAATTTAGGGAGTATAAGGTCACAGCTAATCAATCCCCAGGGACTCTTAATTGTCCATGGGGACTCCCCTTTTTAAATTTTAACTTTTATTATTTTAGTGAGAGGAGGGGGTGATGCTCTGCCCATCTGGGGTCCTTGCTCCTTTGCAGTCAGAGCCTTTTTTTTTTTTTTAAGTGCCTGATTGAACCTTGGCTGCAGGGGGTGGGGGGAGAAGAGATAGAGAGGTGAGAAGGGGAGAGGTGGAGAAGCAGATGGGTGCTTCTTCTGTGTGCCCTGGCCAGGAATCAAACCCAAGACATCCACACACTGGGCTGACACTCTATTACTGAGCCAACTGGCCAGGGCACTTTTTTTTTTTTAAGATAGGTTTTTAAGGTGCGGTGAACATGTTCAATACAGATCTGTCCTGTTGGATTATAAGGGATACCTGTAACATGTTTACAGTATATATTCATCTGGGGAAACTAAAGTTTTTACTAGAACCTTCCAATCATTAGGGGTCATATCATATCCATTTTTTAGGGCCTCTACCATACCCACTGTAAATGGGCTTTGAGCTCCATCACTTGAATACTCTTTTAAAAGTCCTTAAATACAAAATAAGGTAAATTCTTATGGACCTGCTGTCCCTGTTATATGATAACGGAAAGCTATAATTTTAATAGCACCTGGGTCTCCTAACATTAATCCTTCTTGGAGACAATTTTCCATTAAGGAAGAAAGAAGTATGACTCTTCCCAGGTTTGGGGGAAGAGGTGGAGGAGGATAGAGGGGAACTTAGGGCTCCTTGGGAGGCAAGGGAGAAGGAAAAGCTATTTTGTTCTCAACTTCCTCAAATTTCATTGCTGTGGTAACCAGTGATTCAGGTTGACTGTGCTGTGATTCCACTTTTACTTTCTGTTCAGGAATATGCAAAGGATATAAAGCAGTGCAAACAAAACTCCACATTGTGAAAAGAGGAACAGAAACCTTTAATCCCTTCTTCAAACCACTTTTACTTGCTCCCATAATCGTACACCTAAAGTACCCTCATCAGGGACCATGGGCAGTGCTCTCCTACAACAAGTAAGAGTTGCTGTAATGCTTTAGGCTGTACAGTACACTGAGCAGTGTAGAGCAATTGTTGTAAGTTCCTAACATAAATACACTGCTGTTTGGTGAGCTCTTGACCTATGTTGAAACCTCTCTTTGACCTACGTGTGTCAGCCCCTTCCTCAAGGTGAGTAGGGACTGTTTCTTACCAGAATTTTCTGTAGGATGCAGCTGCTAAACTCTTCATACACAGATTCCACTCAATCACATTGAGGTTCACCACTTGTAATCCTCCAGCCTGCTAGGAACTACCAGTGTTGCATGGAGAAACTACTGAAGACACAAACTGTTGTCAAGACAAGAGGGAGAGGCAGTCAAGAGAGACTAACCTCCCAGAGAGTCCTCTGCTCCAGAGCTTTTACTGATCAGAAGCAGAGCAAAGGTAACAGGATTGCAGGGGAGGGCAATCAGGTGATAGGGGATTAACAAGCACAAAGGGGAAGCAATCTGTAAACCTCTAAGCTAATTTCCTAAAGCCTGTTCACATGCATTCCTTTATGTTTGCACAAAGGTCACTCACACAGTTTCTTGGTGTTTGCATCCAAGAAACCTGTATCTCTGTGTGTGCAGCAGGAGATTACATCCACATCAGCATTCACATTTAGGGCTTTTTAACTGAAGTTCCTCAATCCAAGTTATAGAGGGTCCAAGATCAGATAGGTGATTCTCTATACCACAGTAGGAAATCTAGCTGGGCAGCAATAGGCAAAGGAAAAAAGGAGTGGTCAGTTAGGTCAGAGAAATGACTTTTTTGTTTTTAAAGCATGGGCTCTTAAATTTGTAGGTTCTGCATATACCACTTAGTTTATTTGGACACTAGCATCATTGTATATGAACACATTTTCAGATTCATTTAGTAAATGCCACACCCTTCACAGCTCCACATTTTTTCTTGCCTAAACCACTGGCAGACTCCAGCTTCTCTTTCTGTGCATTGTAGTGGCCAGTAAGAAGTCACTATTAATTGGGCCTGAAAGGAAGGCCAGGTCTGCTAATAAATCTCTCTCTGGGCCTGTAAATATTTGTATGAGGTTCATAAACTGTATTTAATTGTCATGGATAAACCATCTACTTTATGGCCTATTTGCAATATAAATTTTCAAAGTGTTAAAGCCTGCTAATGCTCTCTTTGGGCATTTTGCATAATTCTGAGGTGGCTATTTTTACCATCAATTAGCATATGACTATTTTAAGCAGACCAAGCAAAACATGTGGAATGGTAAGCTTACTGATTATATACAGTATATATATTTATACATACACATATACTCAAACTAACTCATATAAATTACATTTAGTTCTCTTTAATACAGCTAAATAACTGTAATAATCAATGAGTCTATCTGAGGATCATAGCTTTATTTTTTTGATTAAAAATGAATTTTTCGCCTGACCTGTGGTGACGCAGTGGATAAAGCGTCGACCTGGAATGCTGAGGTCGCCGGTTCGAAACCCTGGGCTTGCCTGGTCAAGGCACATATGGGAATTGATGCTTCCAGCTCCTCCCCCCTTCTCTCTCTCTCTCTCTCTCTCTCTCTCTCTCTCTCTCCCCCTCTCCTCTCTAAAATGAATAAATAAATAAAAAAATAAAAAAAATGAATTTTTCTTCCTTGTTAACTAAATTATATGTTCATTATAGAAAAACAAAGACAAAGTGGTAAAAAAGGATATTTGGAACACAATAATCATAACTCCATAATCCAGAGATAACTACTTGGGGTGTATTTTTTCTGATATCTACATATACTGTGTAGTTTAGAGTCACTAATTTAAAATTAAACAATGTTTAAGTTTAATTTAAAATAAAAGTGTTAAAAAACCTTTAGCGATGTATTATGAATATCTTTCAATAATAAATATTTTTTAAGACTTGCTTAGATTTTAATGACTGCTAAAATATTTACAGTATGAATATATTAATTTAGGTATTTTTCAATCAGCTTTTGCATTATCTAGTTTTTGTGGTCTGTTATTATATCAAATTCTATGCATATATATGAAATCCTTGCACATATATTTTTTTCCTTAGACTATACTTCTAGAAATAGGATGCTTATTTAAAGGATTCTGGCAAACCTTGTTCTACAAGTTGTATTTATATATATTTCTACCAACATAAATATCTTTGTCGACCAGGTGGTGGCGCAGAGGATAGAGCATCGGATTGGGATGCTGAGGACTCAGGTTCAAGACCCCAAGGTCGCCAGCTTGAGCGCGGGCTCATCTGGTTTGAGCAAAAAGCTCACCAGCTTGGACCCAAGGTTGCTGGCAAGCAAGGGGTTACTCGGTCTGCTGAAGGCCCACGGTCAAGGCACATATGAGAAAGCAATCAATGAACAACTAAAGTATCGCAATGCATAAATATCTTTGTCAACACTAGACCTCAAAAACAAAGAAATCTTTGTAAAGTTAATAGGGAAAAATGACATTGTATCCTTCATTTAATTTGTATTTCTTTGATCACTAGTGAAGTTGAATTTTTATCATATATTCATTGACTATTGTTATTTCTTATTTTGTGACTTATATTTTATGTCTTCTGCTTGATATTTTCCTGAAGGTCCTTATTATTGATTTGTAAGACCAGTCTCTCAATATAGGAATATCTATTCTCTATGTTTTAATATTTTTTCTACTTTACTACTGGCCTTTTATTTTTTTGACCTGAAATGGCTAAAGAAATATGTAATTGAAGTCAATCTTTTTCTTTTATAATTTCTATATTTGTTGTTATTTTTAGAAACCATGCCCCAGCCCAACATTATATCATTATCTATCTATCTATCTATCTATCTATCTATCTATCTATCTATCTATCGTCTATCTATCTATTTATCTATCAATCATCTACCTATCTATCTGTCATCTATCATCATCTATCTTTAGTGCTTGCTTACTTTTATTTTTTACATTTAAATCTTTACCCACTGTGTTATTTGGTGTAACACAAGACATAGAAATTAGCTTGACCAGGTGGTGGCGCAGTGGATAGAGTGTCGACCTGGGAAGCTGAGGACCCAGGTTTGAAAACCCGAGGTCACTGGCTTGAGTGCTAGCTCACCAGCTTGAGTACAGGGTCACCAGCTTGAGCGTGGGATCGTAGACATGACCCCATGGTCACTGGCTTAAGCAAGGAGTTACTGGCTTGGGAGCACCTGGTTAAGGCACATATGAGAAGTAATGAACAATTAAAGTGCCGCAGCTACAGGATAATGCTTCTCATCTCTCTCCCTTTCTGTCTGGCTCTGTCTGTCTCTCTCACTAGTAGAAATTCATTAATTAAGTTTTATCTCAATGCACATTTTACCCCAACATATTTTCATATTACTATATAGGAAAGCACTTATCAAAATTTGCACATTGGAGACCCATGGTCATATCTAGCCTATGGATATATTTAGTTCAGATAAATTTTTTGCATTAGTTATCTGCAAATAAAAACAAGAAAGTTTTATACAAAAATCTGATTTCACAAATTTCTTGAAAAATCAGAATATCTTGCAACACTGGTCTCATTTGTCCTCTTGACAAAAATGAACAGGAGCTGGGAAGCTGTTGCCTCCTGTAGGTCCTCATCAGTCTGCTTTTTTCATTTTTCTTATCCTGAAAGCATTTTAGGTTGTGATCACTACTTTGAAATTTTGTATAATAATTTTACAATTGGTCACATTATAAGAACTCTCTAGTACATTTTTCATTTAATTTACTTGATTTTTCAAGTAATTATATAATGTAAAATTGAAAATGTTGTATTCTTTTCCAGTATATACTTTGTAATTCTTTTTTCTCACCTTATTACACTTGCCTAAAACTTCTTAATGATTTTTGAATAATAATAATGATAGCTTTAATGGAAATTATTTTAATGTTTAACTTTTAAAAAATTTATTTATAAAATTAAGTTTAATAGGGTGATATTGATTGACAAGGGTATATAGATTTCAGATAAATATCACAGAATTTGAACAATTATGTTATATACCCATCACCCAAAGGCAGATCATTTTCAGTCACCTTATATTTTCCCCTCTTTACATCTTTTCACTAACCACCACCCACATCCCCCTCCCCTACACCCCACTCCCTGTGGTAATAACCATATTCTTAGCTAAGTCCATGAATCTCAGTTTTATATCCCATGTATATGTAAAATCATAGTTTTTAGCTTTGTTTCTGATTTACTTATTTCATTTATTATAATATTCTTACGGTCCATCCATGTTGTCCTAAATGATACTATGTCATCATTTGTTATGGCTGAGTAGTATTCCATTGTATATATGTACCACATCTTCTTTATCCAACCCCCTATCAAGAGGCATTTTGACTGTTTCCATGTCTTGGCCACTGTGAACAATGCTGAGATGAACATGGGGATGTGTGTGTCTTTACATACTAATGTTTTTGAGTTTTGGGGGCTTTTGAGTTTGCCAGGTCATATGGTACTTTTATTAGTTTTTTGAGAACCACCATACTTTCTTCCATAGTAGTTGTACTAATTTACATTCCCACTAACAGTGAATGAGGGTTCCTTTTTCTCCACAGCCTCTCCAACACTTGTTGTTACCTGTCTTGTTGATAATAGCCAATCTAACAGGTGTGAGGTGGTCTGTCATTGTAGTTTTGATTTGCATTTCTCAAATAGCTAGTGAAGATGAGCATCTTTTCATATATCTGTTGGCCATTTGTATGTCCTCTAGGGAGAAGTATCTGTTCAGGTCTTCTCCCCATTTTTTAATTGGATTGTTTGCTTGTTTGTTGCTGAGTTTTGTGAGTTCTTTATGTATTTTGAATATTAACCCCATATCGGAGCTGTTGTTTGCAAATATCGTCTCCCATTTAGTTGGATGCCTATTTGTTTTGTTGTCACTTTTTAAAAATATAGTCCCATTCATTTATTTTTGCCTTTACTTCTCTTGCCTTTTTATTTTTATTTATTTTATTTTATTTTTTTTGTACTCTTCTGAAGTTGGAAATGGGGAGGCAGTCAGACAGACTCCCGCATGCGCCCGACCGGGATCCACCCGGCATGCCCACCAGGGGGTGATGCTCTGCTCATCTGGGGCATTGCTCTGCCGCAATCAGAGCCTCAGTGCCCGGGCAAACTTTGCTCCAATGGAGCCTTGGCTGCGGGAGGGGAAGAAGGGGAGGGTTGGAGAAGCAGATGGGTGCTTCTCCTGTGTGCCCTGGCCGGGAATTGAACCCAGGACTCCCACATGCCAGGCCAATGCTCTACCATTGAGCCAACTGGCCAGGGCCACTTCTCTTGCCTTTGTGGTCAAATTCATAAATTATTCTCTATGGCCAAGGTGCATCAGTGTAGTGCCTATGTTTTCTTCTATGGATTTATTGTTTCAGATCTTATATTTAGGTTCTTTTTTTTTTTTTTTTAAATTATTTTTATTTATTTATTCATTTTAGAGGGGAAAGAGAGAGAGAGAGAGAGAGAGAGAGAGAGAGAGAAGGGGGGAGGAGCAGGAAGTTTCAACTCCCATATGTGCCTTGACCGGGCAAGCCCAGGGTTTTGAACTGGCAACCTCAGCATTTCCAGGTCGACGCTTTATCCACTGCGCCACCACAGGTCAGGTCTATATTTAGGTTCTTGATCCATTTTGAATTATTTTTTGTGCAGGGGGACAAATTGTAGTCAAGTTTCATTTTTTTGCATGTGGCTCTCCGATTTTCCTAGCATAATTTGTTGAAGAGGCTTTCTTTTCTGTGTTATGTTTTTTGACTCCTTTTTCCAGGATGATTTGTTCATATATATGTGCTTTGTGTCTGGGCTCTCAGTTCTGTTCCATTGCTGTATGTCTGTTTTTCTGCCAATACCATGCTGTTTTTATTATTTTGGCTCTACAGTATAATTTGAAGCCAGGTATAGTAATAATATCTTTGGCTTTGTTCTCAGGATTGCTTTGGCTATTCAGGGTTTTTATGGTTCCATACCAACCTGATGATTTTTTTGTTTCATTTCTTTAAAAAATGACATTAGAATTTTGATGGAAATTGCATTAAATTTGTATATTGCTTTGGGTAAGATGGCCATTTTAACTATGTTGATCCTTCCAAGTCATTGACACAGAATATTTTTCCATTTCATTGTGTCTTTTTCAATATCTTTTAATGCTTTGTAGTTTTCAGTACATAGATCCTTTACATTCTTTTTTTTTTTTTTTAAATAATTTTATTTATTTATTTATTTATTTATACAGAGACAGAGCGAGAGTCAGAGAGCGGGATAGACAGGAATGCAGAGAGATGAGAAGCATCAATCATCAGTTTTTCGTTGTGGCACTTTCGTTGTTCATTGATTGCTTTCTCATATGTGCTTTGACCGTGGGGCTACAGCAGACCAAGTAAGCCATTGCTCAAGCCAGCAGTCTTGGATCCAAGCTGGTGAGCTTTGCTCAAACCAGATGAGCCCACGCTCAAGCTGGCGACCTTGGGGTCTTTTTATTTTTATTTTTATTATTTATTCATTTTAGAGAGGAGAAGGAGAGACAGACAGAGAGAGAGAGAGAGAGAGAGAGAGAGAGAGAGAGAGAGGGAGAGAGGAGAGACAGAGAGAGAGAAGGGGGGAGGAGCTGGAAGCATCAACTCCCATATGTGCCTTAACCAGGCAAGCCCAGGTTTCGAACCGGCGACCTCAGCATTTCCAGGTCGACGCTTTATCCACTGCGCCACCACAGGTCAGGCGACCTCGGGGTCTTAAACCTGGGTCCTCCGCATCCCAATCCGACACTCTATCCACTGTGCCACTGCCTGGTCAGGCGATCCTTTACATTCTTTATTAAGTTTATTCCTAGATTTTTTTTTTTTTTTTTTGCTGCAACTCTAAAAGGAATTATTTTTTTTTAGTTCATTTTCCAAAGTTTTATTGTTGGTGTGTATGAAAACAATAGACTTCTGTATATTAATTTATTGTTTCTAATAGTCTTTCTGTGGAGTCTTTGAGGTTTTCTATATATGGGATCATGTCATCTGCGAAAAGTGAAATCTTTACTTCTTCTTTTCTGACCTGAATGCCTTTTATTTCTTTCTCTTGTCTGATTGCTCTGGCTGAAACTTTGAACACTATGTTAAATAGAAATAGAGAGAGTGAGCAGCCTTGTCATATTTCTGATTTTAGAAGAAAACTTTCAGTTTTTCACCATTTAGTATATTAGCCAATGGTTTGTCATATGTGCCTTTATTATATTGAGGTATTTTTCTTTCTATACCCATTTTATTGAGTGTTTTGAACATAAAGAGATATTGTATCTTTTATTATTATTATTATTATTATTATTATTATTATTATTAAGTGAGAGGCAGGAAAGCAGAGACAGACTTCTGCCTGGACCCTGAATGCAATCCACTTGGCAAGTCCCTACCAGGTGATGTTCTGCCCCCTGGGCTGTAGCTCCATTGCTCAGAAACTGAGCTATTTTAGCACCTCAGGCTGAGGACCTGGAGCTACCTCAGCACTTGGGACCACCTTTGCTTTAAACATTTGAACCATGGCTGTGGGAGAGGAAGAGAGAAAGAGAGAGAAAGGGGGGGGTAGGGAAGCTGGTGATTGCTTCTCCTGTGTGCCCTGACTGCAAATTGAACTTGGGACTTCCAACACTGGGTTGCCGTTCTACTGCTGAGTCAACTGATCAGGGCCAGGGATGTTGTATCTTATCAAATGCTTTCTCTGCATCTATTGATAGGATCATAAGATTTTTGTTCTTTGTTTTGTTGATATGTATTATGTTGACAAATTTCATATGTTGAACCATCTTTGTGCTCTGGGAATGAATCCTACTTGATCGTGATATATTATTTTTCTAATGTGTTGTATTTGATTTGCTAGTATTTTGTTTAGGATTTTTGCATCTGTATTCATTAGAGATATTGGTCTGTAATTTTCTTTTTTTGTATTGTCCTTGCCAGGTTTTGATATGAGGTTTATATTGGCCTCAGAAAATGTGTTAGGAAGTATTGCTTCTTCTATTTTTTGAAAGACTTTGAGAAGCATAGGAACCAATTCTTCTATGAATGTTTGATAGAATTCACTAGTGTGAATGCCTGGTCCTGGACTTCTGTTTTTGGGGAGGTTTTTGATAGTTGCTTCTATTTTCTCTATACTTATGGTTTATTTAGGTTTTCCACTTCTTTGTGACTCAGTAGGATGATTATATAGTTCTAGGAATTTATCTGTTTTTTTTTCTAGATTGTTAAATTTGGCATCATATAATTTTTCGTAGTATTCTACAATGATCCTTTGTATATCTATGATATCTGTGGTAATTTCTCCTCTTTCATTTTAGATTTTGTTTATGAGTCCTTTCTCTTTTTTCCTTAGGGAGTCTAACCAAGGGTTTGTCAATTTTATTGATCTTTTCAAAGAACGAGCTCTTTGTTGTATTAAATTTTTTGTATAGCTTTCTGTTCTTTACTTCATTTCTTTCTATTCTATTTTATACTATTTTCTTTCTTCTGCTGGTTTTAGGTTGCTTTTGTTCTTTTTCTAGTTTCTCAAGATGTGATATTAAGTTTTTTACTTGGAAGCTCTCTTTTTTCTTGATATAAGCCTGTAATGATAAAAACTTCCCTCTTATTACTGGTTTAGCTGCATCCTAGAAATTTTGATATGTCATATTGTTATTTTCATTAGTCTTTATATATCTTTGATCTTTGCTTTTATTTCTTCTTTGACCCAGTCATTTTTTAGAAGTATGTTGTTTAATTTCCACATTTTGTGGGTTTTTAAACTTCTTTTTTGCAGTTGAATTCAATTTCAAAGCTTTATGCTATAATGCTTGATATAATTTCAGTCTTCCTGAATTTGTTGATGTTAGTTTTGTGGTCTAACATATGGTCTATTCTTGAGAATGTTTCATGTATATTGGATAAAAATGTACACTCTGAAGTTCTGGGATGAAATGTTCTGTAAATGTTTATTATGTCCATTTGGTCTAGTGTTTCATTTAAGGCTGATATTTTTTGATTTTCTGTTCAATCTACAGCCATCAATAGTGTATTGAGATCTCCAAGTATGAATGTGTTCTTGTCTGTTTCTATTTTTAGATCAGTTAGTAGATGTCATATATTTTGGTGCTCCCTGGTTTGGTGCATATATATTAAGAAGTGCTATGTCTTCTTTTTTAAAATTTATTTTTAAATTTTTATTATTATTATTATTTTTGTATTTTTCTGAAGCTAGAAATGGGGAGAGACAGTCAGACAGACTCCCGCATGCGCCCCACCGGGATCCACCCGGCACACTCTGCCCACCAGGGGGTGATGCTCTGCCCCTCCGGGGCGTCGCTCTGCCATGACCAGAGCCACTCCAGCGCCTGGGGCAGAGGCCAAGGAGCCATCCCCAGCGCCCGGGCCATCTCTGCTCCAAAGGAGCCTTGGCTGTGGGAGGGGAAGACAGAGAGGAAGGAGGGGGGGTGGAGAAGCAAATGGACGCTTCTCCTATGTGCCCTGGCCGGGAATCAAACCCAGGTCCCCTGCACGCCAGGCCGACGCTCTACCGCTGAGCCAACCGGCCAGGGCCTATTAATTTTTAATTTATTGTGTTTACATGGAATCAAGTGTCCCACTTGAATATAACTCCTTCACCCCCCCACTGCTGTGTTCCCCCTTATACCCCCTTACCCCCCTTCTCCCCTTCCCCCTTCCCTCTAGGATTTGCTGTCCTGTTATCTATATCTTTGTGTTAGGTATATATAGTTTCACTAATCCCTTTACCTTCTCTGATCTCATTCCCTCAACCCCCTTCCCTCTGACTGCTGTCTTTCTGGTCCCTGTGACCCCGCCTCTGCCTCTATTCTATTCCTCAGTTCACTTTGTTCATTACATTCCACATATATGTGAGGTCATATGATATTTTTCTTTCTCTGCCTGGCTTACTTCACTTAGCATAATAATCTCTAGGTTTATCCATGCTTCCACAAAAGATAAGATTCCCTTCTTTTTCACAGCCACGTAGTATTCCATTGTGTATATGTACTACAGCTTTTTAATCCACTTGTCCACTGACGGACACTTGGGCTGTTTCCAGATCTTCACTTTGCAAACAATGCTGCAATAAACATGGGGGTGCATAGCTTCTTTTGAATCAGTGATTTGATATTCTTAGGATATATTTCTAATAGTGGGATAGCTGGGCCAAAAGGCAGTTCCATTTTTAATTTTTTGAGGAAACCCCATACAGTTCTTCACAAGTTTGCATTCCCACCAGCAGTGCAGGAGGGTTCCATTTTCTCCACACCCTCCCCAGCACTTATTGTGTGCTGTTTTGTTAATGAATGTCATTCTGACAGGTGTGAGGTGGTATCTCATTGTGGTTTTAATTTGCAATTCTCTGATAATTAGTGACATTGAACATTTTTTCATATGCTTATTGGCCATTTGTATGTCCTCTTTGGAGAAGTGTCTTTTCTGTTCTTTTACCCATTTTTAAATTGAATTGTTTACCTTCCTGGAGTAGAGTTTTAGAAGTTCTTTACAAATTTTGGTTATTAACCCCTTATCAGACTTATTGGCAAATATGTTCTCCCATTGTGTCGGTTGCCTTTTTATTTTGTTCATGGTGTCTTTTGCTGTGCAAAAGCTTTTTAGTTTGGTATAGTCCCATTTGTTGATCTTGTCCTTTATTTCACTTGCTTGTCGAGATAAATAAGCAAAAATATTGCTACAAGAGATATCGGAAAGTTTACTGCCTATGTTTTCTTTCAAGATGTTTATGGTTTCATGACTTACATTAAAATTTTTCATCCATTTTGTTTATTTTTGTGAATGGTGTAAGTTGGTGGTCTAGTTTCATTTTTTTTGCATGTGCCTGTCCAGTTTTCCCAACACCATTTATTAAAGAGACTCTATACTCCATTGTATGCTGTTACCGCCTTTGTCAAATATCAATTGACCATAGAGGCATGGGTTTATTTCTGGGTTCTCTGTTCTGTTCCATTGATCTGTATGCCTGTTCTTATGCCAGTACCAAGCTGTTTTGAGTACAATGGCCTTGTAGTATAACTTGATATCAGGAAGTGTGATACCTCCTAATTTAGTCTTCATTTTCAAGTTTGCCGAGGGTACTTTTGTTCTTTTTTGGTTCCATATAAATTTTTAGAATATTTGTTCTATATCTTTGAAATATGACAATATTCAAATATGCCTATGTTCTGTATCTTTGAAATATTAAAATAGGAATTGCATTGAATTTATAGATTGCTTTGGGTAATATAGACATTTTAATGATGTTTGTTCTTCCTATCCATGAACACGGTATATGCTTTCACTTGTTTGTATCTTCCTTGATTTCTTTTTTCAATTTTTTACAATTTTCTGAGTACAAGTCCTTTACCTCCTTGGTTAAATTTACTCCTAGGTACTTTATTATTTTTTTGTTGCAATAGTGAAGGGAATTGTTTCCTTAATTTATCTTTCAGACAGTTTATTCTTGATGTGTTAAAATGCCACTGATTTCTGAATATTAATTTTATATCCTGCCACCTGGCTGAATTCATTTATCAGGTCTAGTAGTTTTTGACTGGGACTTTAAGGTTTTCTATGTACAGTCTTATGTCATCAGCAAATAATGATAGTTTTACTTCTTATTTTTCAATTTGGATGCCTTTTATTTCTTCTTCTTGTCTGATTGCTGTGGCTAGGACTTCTAGGACTATGTCGAATAAGAGTGGTGAAAGAAGGCACCCCTGTCTTGTTCCTGATCTTAAGAAGATTGCTTTTAATTTTTTCCCATTGATTATGATGTTGGCTGTGGGTTTTTCATAGATGGCCTTTATCATGTTGAGGTATGTTTCCTGTATTCTCACTTTGCTGAGAGTTTTGATCATAAATGGGTGCTGGATTTTATCAAATGCTTTTTCTGCATCTATTGATATCATCATGTGATTTTTCTCCTTTCTTTTTTTAATGCGATGAATCACATTTATTGATTTTCAAATATTGTACCAGCCTTGCCTCCCCAGAATAAATCCCACTTGATCATAATGCATGATTTTTTTCATGTATTGCAGGATCTGGTTTGCTAATATTTTGTTGAAAATTTTAGCATCTAAGTTCATCGGGGATATTGGCCTATAGTTTTCTTTCTTTGTAGTGCCTTTATGTGGTTTTGGAATGAGGATTATGCTCGCCTCATAAAAGAAGCTTGGAAGTCTTTCCTCTTCTTGAATTTTTTGAATTAGCTTGAGGAGGATAGCTGTTATTTCTTCTTTGAATATTTGGTAAAATTCACCTGTGAAGCCATCTGGTCCAGGACTTTCATTTGCTGGAAGTTTTTTGATAACTGTTTCAATATCATTTGTTGTAATTAGTCTAAGTTTTCTGATTTTTCTAGATTAAGTTGGAAGATTATATGTTTCTAGGAATTTATCCATTTCACCTAGATTTTCCAATTTTTTGGCATACCCATCTTCATAATATTTTCTTACAATCCCTTGTATTTCTGATGTGTCAGTTGTTACTTCTCCACTTTCACTTCTAATTTTATTTATTGAGTCTTCTCTCGTTTTTCTTGATGAGTCTTAAAGGTTCATCGATCTTGCTTACCTTTTCAAAAAACCAGCTCTTGCTTTCATTGATCTTCTGCATTGTTTTCTTAGCCTCTGTGTCATTTATTTCTGCTCTGATCTTTATTATTTTCTTCTTTTCTACTTCCTCTGGGCTTTATTTGTTGTTCTTTTTCTAGTTATTTTAGATGCAGGATTAAGTTTTTTATTTGAGCTTTTTCTTGCTTCTTAAGGTATGCCTGTAATGGTAGGAACTTCCCTCTCAGAAATGCTTTTGCTGTGTCCCATAAATTTTGAGTTGTTATACATTCATTTTCACTTTTTTCAAAGAAATTTTTTATTTCTTCTTTGATCTCATTGTTAACCCTTTCACTATTTAATAGCCTGCTATTTAGCCTCCAAGTGTTTGAATGTGTTTCAGTTAATCTTCTTAACTTTATTGAGGCTCATTTTGTGTCCTACCATGTTGTCTATGTTAGAAAATGTACCACGAGCACTTGAAAAGAATGTACATTCTGTTGCTTTGGGGTGAAAGGTTCTGAAGATATCTATTAAATCCAGTTGATCTAGTGTGTCATTTAAGGCTGCTGTTTCTTTGTTAATTTTTTGTCTGGAGGATCTATTTATTGATGTTAGTGGAATATTCAAATCCCCTACTACAATATTATAGTATTGCTGTTGATCTCACCCTTTATGTCCATCAAAATCGGCTTTATATATTTAGGTGCTCCTATATTAAGCACATAGATATTTACAATGGTTATATTCTCCTGTTGCATTGCTCCCTTTGTCATTATGTAGTGACCTTCTTTATCTCTTACTATAGCCTTTGTTTTAAAGTCGATTTTGTCAGATGTAAGTATTGCTACCCCAGCTTTTTTAAATTTCCATTTGCATGCAATACTTTTTTCCATCTCTTCAGTTTTAGTCTATGTGTATCTTTTGTTCTGAGGTGGGTCTTTTATAGACAGCATATGTATGGGTCCTGTTTTGTGGTCCATGCAGCTACCTTATGTCTTTTTATTGGAGCTATTTACCCATTTACATTTAAGGTTATTATTGATATATACTTGTTTATTGCCATTTTATTCTTTTTCTCATTTTTTTTTTTCATTTGCTCTTTTTAGACCAGGACCCTTAACATTTCTTGCAGTACTAGTTTGGTTGTAATGAATTCCTTGAGGGTTTTTTTTGGGGGGGAGCTTTTTATTTCTCCTTCAATTTTAAATGATAATCTTGCTGGATAAAGAAGTCTTAGTTGTGGGTTCTTGCTCTGTATCACTTTGAATATTTTTTGCCAGTCCCTTCTGGCCTCAAGTGTTTCTGTTGAGAAGTCAGCTGTCATTCTTATGTGGACACCTCTGTAAGTAATTAATTGCTTTTTTCTTGTAGCTTTTAGTATTCTTTTTTTTTATTTTACAGAGACAGAGAGTCAGAGAGAAGGATAGACAGGGACAGACAGGAACAGAGAGATGAGAAGCATGAAGCATCAATCATTAGTTTTTCATTGCGCATTGCAACACCTTAGTTGTTCAGTTGTTCACTGATTGCTTTCTCATATGTACCTTGACCACGGGCCTTCAGCAGACCAAGTAACCCCTTGCTCGAGCCAGCGACCTTGGGTCCAAGCTGGTGAGCTTTTTGCTCAAACCAGATGAGCTTGCACTCAAGCTGGTGACCTCAGGGTCTCGAACCTGGGTCCTCGGGATTCCAGTCTGATGCTCTATCCACTGTGCCACCACTGGTCAGGCTAGTATTCTTTTTTTGTCTCTTAACTTTGACACTTTAATTATGATATGTCTTGCTGTAGACCTCCTTGGGCTCCTTTTTAATGGAACTCTTTGTGCTTCTGGAAGTTGTGTGGCTTTTTCCTTCATCATTTTAGGGAAATTTTCAGCTATAATTTCTTCAAACAGGTTCTCTATTTCTTGTTTATTCTCTTCTCCTTCAGGAACCCCTATGATGCAGATGTTGTTTCTCTTCATGTTATCACAGAGCTCTCTTAGTGTTTCCTCAGACATTTTGAGCCTCTTTTCCATTGCTGCTCTGCTTCCATACTTTCATTTGTCTTGTCCTCTAAATCACTCATTCAATCTTCTGCTTCTTCCAGCCTGCTATTAATTCCTTCGAGAGCAGTCTTCATTTCTGATATTGTGTTTGTCATTTCTGACTGGTTCTTTTTTATGATTTCAGTGTTGGTTTTTTTTTGTTGTTGTTTTTTATGCTTGCTACCTCTTTATTTATGTGCTCGTTATGTCCATCCATTGTTGCTCTAAGATCCTTGAGAATCCTAGAAACCATTGTTTTAAACTCTACATCTGGTATTTTGGTTACTTCCATCCCATTCAGTTCTTTTTCTGGGGATTTCTTTTGTTGATTCATTTGGGTCTCATTTCTCTGTCTGCTCATTTTGTCTGTGTATTATGTAGTGCTGTCAGACTTTGAAATTTTTGTGTAGTCTTTATGAGGAAGATGGGCTTGGTGGTACTGTCCTCCAGGCCACCTGTTTTCCTTGTTCTAGGAATGCTTCTTGAAAGTATTATTTCCCCTTTTGTTGTATGTGAGTATTAGATGCAGTTGGCCTTTTTGTGGGTATGTTTATCCCTTCAGGCTTTCTGGCTCTAAGAGTCAACATTGATTATGTGTATTACACACTATGCAATGTCTGTCCTGTTGGGCATATTTATTCTCCACAGTGTCTGGTGCCTGCTAGACTCCACCTTTGGGTGTGCTGCTTGTGTAGGTAGCTGTATCTAGGGTTGGTGCTGTCTGCTACCCAGTTGTGTTGGGTCTAGATCTTCTGGATTGGCATCAGTCTTTTTTTGTAACCTGCTATGGCCTACCTGTATGCAGCTATCACTCTTTCACTGTTTGTGTCTGCATTTTCTGTGTCTGAGTACTGTGGGAGGGGCCAACCTTTGTATAAGGTCAGCTTCCTCCAGCTTAGAGATGACAACAGCTCTGTAAAAGCCCCACATTTTGTAAGATTTGTCTCCACTTTTCAGCTTTTCCTCCTCCTCTTGCAGCTGCTTGGTATTCCTACAGATTCTTCTGTAGTAAGACTGTAGGGTGGGTTCAGATTGGCCTCATCCAACCAACTCCTCTACAGGTTGCATGCTTGGTGGATTAGGGCAGCTGAGATTGTGAATACAACATGTGTGGGATCTCCTACTTCAGGAGGCTCTTGGTCAGGTGCTCAGTACAGGAAATATGGCCCCTACTCCAGAGCTTGATCCCTCAGCCACTGCTGGATACTCAAAATTTATTTCTCCCCAAGAAGGTGAGCAGTAGGTTCTGACCAATGTGGCCAACAGTCCCCTCTGCAGAAGTTCTTTCAGCTGTTGAGATCCTGGTCTCAGGGAGGGAGACTGAGAGAGTCCTCTCCTGGGGCTGACTGTGCCCCTCCTGAAGGTAGCTAAGCCCCTCAACCAGATCCAACAATAGAATCATAGGGACCCACAGTTTAAGTGTCCATGGTCCAAGCCTCTCTCCCTTCCCCCTGTGGAATCTAGCCTAGCAGGACAGAATATCCAGGGCCTAGGCGGTTGAACGTGAAGCTCCACCCTATCTAATGCACATGAGTTGCTGTGCCAGTGCTGATCACAGAGAGTGGAACTTACCTCAGCTGGGCTTGGTGTGAGGGGCTTTTCTTTAGGATACCATTCTAGCAAGGGTTGTGAAGTCCTGAACCAATGCTTTCTGCAGCTGGCCTCTGGATGTGCCAGCCTGGCCCTCCCAAGCAGGAACCCAGCACAGACCAGTGGGAGACACTGCCTGTAACTGGCCCTCAGGAACCTTCTTAGAGCTACAAGCAATTAAGAGTTTGTGGCTGCCTTTGCTGGGTCCAGGTGTACATGGAACTACCAGCTGGACATCTAGGTTGGCTTTTACCCACTCTGGCCCCGGGGGTAAGTCTGCTCAAATTGCCAAGTTTCCCTGAGTCTCACCTCCTGCAGTCTGTCTGCTAGATGCCTGTTAGACTCAGCCATTGAAAAAACCTGCTAGAGTCTAGAGCAGTGTTTCCCAACCTTTTTTGTGCCATGCCCCACCTTAACCTTTCTAAAACTTTTATGTCCCCCCCTATGTAACATACATAATTTTTAACATTAAAAAATTGATTTGTTCACTTAATAAACATAAATGATAGGTTCTAGGAAGAAATCACTATGAAATTGTTAACAAAACACAGTAAGTAAAATTTCAAAACATATAATGAAAAACAGAAATTTAAATTCCAAATAATTTTAATACAGATTTTTCTATATTAATTTATTATTTTAATTTAGTGTGATCCTTGCGCTTGCTGCTTGCTGCACAGAGATTTTATATTAGGTTCCAATTTGGTTAGCTTTAGTCTCAAGTCTCCATGTTGTGTTATATCCAGCCGATTTCTTTTTTTTACCAGTAAATCATTTACAGCACTAAATCCACATTCAGCTAAAAATGAAGATGGAAATGGTAGCAATAGTTTTCTTGCACATTTGGTTGAATTTGGGTATTTGATTTCTGTTTCCTCACAAAGCCATGCCATCGGCTCCTTTGATATTAAATAAAGCTTTAACTGACTCATCATTTTGCAATTCTGCGAGTTCTTCTTGATACTGCATATTTGATATATCAAACAAATCCACTAACATTGGCTGCATCATCCATGTTGGGAAATCAATTTGTTTTAAATCAGAAAATCTTTCTTTTAAATCAGCCGATAGAATATTCAAATGATTGACAATAACAAGTAAAGCAGTATCAGTTACTTCACATTTTTGGAGCCAATGAAACTGTTTAAAGTTTTTGTTGTTAATATGTTTCTGACATAACTCAATATTGGTAATGAAACCAAATATCTTTGCTTTTGCATCGACAAGAGTTTTATTTGTTCCTTGAAGTTGCTTATTTAATATATTTAGTTTTTCAAAGATATCGGCTAAATAACTCACAAATGCTTTACCATGTATTGTTAACAGATACTTCATTTCAGGTTTGTCACTTAAAAAATCACTAAGAGTATCAAACAGTTCCATAAATCTTTTCAAACAGTTTCCTTTAGATAGCCATCTTACTTCAGTATGAAGTAAAAGTCTCACATGGTCTTCATTTTGTTTTTCACAAAATAGCTTGAAAAGACGCTCACATTTGGCACTAGCTTTAATAGCATTAACACACTTTATTACTGTATGTAATACTTCATTCAGAACAGGCGAGATGTTTTTAGCTACCAAGTTTTCCCTATGAATAACACAATGCACAAGAACCATTTCTGGATTCGCATCTTTCATCAATTTTAAGCAGCCATTTTTCTTGCCCATCATATTGGGAGCACCATCTGCAGCACAAGATGTTATATTTTTCATTGGTATATCATTGACATCTAAGTAGTTTTTTAGCTTATTATATATATCTTTGGAGGTAGTGGTGCTTTCTAATCTTTTACAGAACAACATTTCTTCAGCAAAATGTCCTTTATCAATATATTTTACATAAGTTATCAATACTGCCTCACTGTCTCTCAAAGTTGATTCATCCATTTGCAAGGAGAATTTTCTTGTTTTCAGCTTTTCAATAAGTTGTTTTTCAATATCCTCACTCATTTCGTCTATTCTTCTGCTAACAGTATTGTTACTGAGTGGCATAGCTTTTACATCTTTGTCACCTTTTTCAAGAATTGTTTTAAGAAATGCTGATATTGACGGTTTTATTAAATTCTCTCCTATAGTGTGATTTTCTCCAGTTTTAGCGATGAATCAAGAAATTTGATAACTAGCCTCAAGAACACGATTATAAGTTGAAGTATGAGCAGTAAATAGAGACTTTAATGTTGTTCTTTTTTCAAAATTTTTCTTTAAAGTTTTAAAGTAACTCAAATCTGAATTAATATGAGCACTATGTTTCGCCTTCAAATGCGCCTCAAGATGACCTCGTTTCATTGATTTGTTGGTCAAGCTTTGCTGGCATAAAAGACAAAAAGGAATCCGCTCATCGTGAACAGCGGGTATGAACCCAAATTTTAAATATTCCTCCGAATAGTGATGAGTTTTTTTCTTGCTTGCACCACTCATTTTACTATGGGCTATAAGAAATAAAAATAAGATCAATTAAAAACATATTAAAATATGTGTTAAAATATATTCAATGTGACATAGAGTAAACATATACTAAAAAAAAGTTCATATTTATTTAAATGTATATAACACATTTACTACACTACCACCGCAAATAAAAAGGTATCTATATTTTTTCCACTTGACAAAATTTTCTAGAAAGTTATGCTTCTAAAATTAAAATTGTCATGCATGCACTATTATAGCCCCAATAATATTTATAAAATATTATTGCTTTCTAGCCCCGATGCAAGAATTACTTAATAAAGAGTTTAATATTGATAAAAATAAATCAAATACTTACCAATTATATCTATACAATATATATGTATATTTATTAAATCAACGAGCTTTTACAATAGTTTTGACTGACACTTATTTCAAATTAACAACAACTGAATGATGTGAAACACTACAGAAGTTTGGATGGGCCAATTAGGTGAGAATAACTGCGTTGTTTAGCGAGTTTTTAAAACGTCCGGGGTTCCCCGCGGCAGACGGCACGCTTCGCGGTGAACCCTGGACAAAGTTTACTTGACGATGCCAATCACCCAGTTGATATTTTGGTCTCATCAAACGAAATTATACTTAATAATTATTTACCGCAATTATTTAAGAATTGCACTTTTTGTTAAATTTGGCACTGATATCTAGCATTGCATTTAAATGGCCCGGGGCGAAAGAGTTAAAGTCTTGTCGAGTCCATTTTCAAATTGCCCCCCTTAACTATCGAATTGCCCCCCTGTGGGGTGTGGGCCCCACGTTGGGAAACACCGGTCTAGAGCCTGTGGCAATTCAGCAATTAGGAAGGGTGGTGGGTGTGGCTCTGCCCCTTGGCCCCAGGTGTCAGTCTGTCCATACTTTTTTCACAGACCTTAGTAGGGTGTGGCCCTAGGAGCCCGGTGTATGTGGACTCTGAGACCCAGAGGTGTGGTCTTCCCCCTCTCCAGATAGTTTCAGCTGAGTCTCTTGTGAGGTGGAAGCACTAGTCATAGACTCAGGAGAATGTGGGAGGGAGGTCTGGTCTCAATACCAGAAAACTGAATCATTGACATCCCCCTGCTTCCTGGCCTCTCAGAACAACCTGTTACCATCCCTAAGGTAGGAGAGACTACCAAGGGCTGAGCAGCTGCTTTTCTTCAGGCTGATGCCACTCAGAGAGGATTGCTCCACCCCAAAAAGATGACGACTGCAGTACTGGAGAATGATTCAGCACAGGGTTTCTGGTGGCCATCCCACTAGTGTCTCTCCCTGGGCCTCCAACTTTACACTCTCCTCCTGCAATTCCAATCCTCTTAGCTCTCCCCTGCCATAGCCCTGGGTAAGTGGCTGAGAATGTGATTTTCTGCGCGGGCCCTTTAAAATGGAGGCTGTGTCCAAGAGGTTTGTCTCTTACTCACAGACTGAAACCCAGCTCTTCTCACAACTAAATGCTGTCTGGGTGCCTCTTCTAGGCTCTGGGGCTCTAGGCTGCAGCTCCAGGCCTGGAGCTGAGGGAGAGCTGAGGTCCTGGTGTCAGCCTGTTTCATGGAGGAGAACATAACATCAGATCTCAACGTGATAGGACTCCTGGGTGCACTCTCCAGGAAGGGTATGGAAACGCTACTCATGGGGCTTGAGGATATCCCAAGGGGGTAGGTGATGTGACAGCAAGAGGGGGTCATGTAGCCAGGCACCCAAATGCCTGTGTCTATTATTCAGTTTGGCATGTAATTTGATTAGAGCTTTAATTCCCTTAATTGCCACTCAGTGCCTAGTTTCCCCTTTATCCAACAAACATTGGACCTCTTGTTTCTGTACTTTCCTGGTTGTCTATTGACCCTGAGAAGGCTACAGTGGATGTAGTGAATGTCAGTCCTGAGTCCTTGCTGTCTGTACTTTGCATTTATTGACGGCCCCAAGTAAGCAGGTACAGGAAGCTCAGGGGTCAGAGCAACCTATACAAGTGGTCCATCTTTCTCAGAGAACCCTGGAGTTTGTAGGCCTGGGCCCAGGCCTGGTCCTGCCTCTGTTCTCAGCTGGGTGGCCTCAGATAAATCTATTCACTTCTCCAGAAATTGCTTTTCTCTTCTATCCAATGAGGGAGGTTGGGCAAGAAATATAACCCAAAAAGTCACTCACCTGCCTCCCACAACTTTGGTGCCTACTGCTCATTTAGGTTTTTTTATGAGAGAGAAAATTTCCCAGACATGTAATCCTTCCGTTTTTTCATTCAGGCTCAGAGCCCACTCTAAAGGTCACTTCCTGTCTTGGTGAAAGGGTTGCTACTCTCACACTGCTGAGGACTCTGGGCACCTTGTCACTGGAGGTTTCGTCTGATCCTTAGAGGCTGTTAAGAAGAGAAGACTAAAGGAGTGTAGGTATATTCTGGCCATAGCTCTAAGCCCTGAGGAGTAGAATCCCAGACCCCTCCTCTTCCCCAGGACAAATGTCCCCCTTTCAGATACTGAAGTTCTGTGCATGTTTCCCACTTGCCTTCCCTTTTATTTATTTTTTTTATTTTAGTGAGAAGAGGGGAGGCAGAGAGACAGATTCCTGTGTGCTCCCTGACTGGGATCCATCCAGTAAGCCCACTAGGGGACAATGCTCTGCCTCTCCAGGGCGTTGCTCCATTGGAACCCGAGCCATTTTTTAGCACCTGAGCTGGAGGCCATGGAGCCATCCTCAGTGCCTTGGGCCAACTCACTGCAATCCAGCTATGGCTGCACTAGGGGAGGAGAAGAGAACAAAAGAAAGAGAGAGAGAAGCAAGAGGGGGAGAGGTGGAGAAGCAGATGGGTACTTCTCCTGTGTGCCCTGGCTGGAATTGAATCCAGGACATCCACATGCCGAACTGATGCTCTATTACTGAGCCAACTGGCCAAGGCCTTGCCTTTTTCTATCTCTTGACCTCAAACCAGTGACTTTCCCTGACTTTTTCCTAATTTTGTCTCAGTCATTGAATACAGAGTGAGATTCCAGTCCTGTGTGGTTCTTGCAAGTTCCATGTGGGTACTGTCAGGGATCTTCAGAGAAAGCTTGCCATGGCTTTCACCAGGGCTCAGAGACTGGATTTGGAAATCAGGTTGAATGAGAGATGAGTAGAGGAGAGGTCACCAGGCTGCAGGGGAGGTAACAGTGCCTCAGTCTGGGAGGCACCTCCTCTGTGGGTGCACTGGGGATACCCCACATATACCTATGATTTCTATAAGATCAAACTCAGGACTTCTATCCTACAGAACTGGCAACATTGGTCAGGCAGCCTAGGTGGGCCTATGTACTCCTCTGGGACATGGAGACCTCTGCTGTAGTCCTGGCTCTGCCCCTTCCCAGCTGTAGGACCTTGGGGAAGGGACTTGACCCTTCTAGATTTCCTTTTGTGAAGTTGAGATATGACCTCTGTTGTGAGTTCAAAGTGAGACGTTGCTCCAAACCACATACTCACCTAGATGGCCAGTTACAAAGAATAACAGATGATAAATGGAAAGTGTCCAGCACAGGATCTAAGATATGACAGCTGCTCAACACATGTTCTAACACTACTTAGTCCATACTCCCCTCAGTTTCCTCCACATTACCTCACACTTATTTCTCCTAAATTTCCTTTATCAGTGAATGGTACTCCATTGTTGCTCAGCCCAGAAACTGGAGTCATTCTCTTCTTCTACCTTAAATCCCCCCAGTTCCAAGGCCCTAGCTCTATTTCTCAAGTCAACCCTTCTGCAGCATCAGCACAACCATTACCTCAACCCTGGCCCTCCGTATTTCTCCTCTGCATCAGCGTAAAACCTTCTAATGGAGCTCCTGTCTCCATTCTCTCCCAGGCTGCAATCTGCCTTCCACACCAGTTTTCTAAAGTGCAAAGTCAGCACATTACACCTACTTCAGCAGCTCCCCACCACCTCCGTGATAATATTCAAGCATTCTAGTCCTATCCAAAGGTCACCACGTCAGAACTCTCGGTTTCCCACATGCCCTAGGCTCTCTTACACCTTAATTTTTGCACATGGTGTCCCTCTGTCTAATACATTTCTCTTCTCTATTTATGACTAACTTATTTGTTAAGGTACAGTTCCAGTGTCAACTCCTTCAGAGAGGAGCTACAACTCCAAGTTGGTAAGCTGGAAACAGAGTGAGGTACTCAAGGTACAACAGATCCTCAAATAATGTCATTTCTGTCAATATTGTTTTATGAGATTTATAGAAACTTAATTCTTTTTTATATAAATTAATCTACAGAAAAACTAGATTTTTTATACATTGTTTTATTTAAAGTTACAGAACCTATCAATAATGTTAATTGAGGACTTATTCTGCAAGGGTGAGGGGAAACATGGACACCAATTGTGTACTTATAGAACTTAGAGTCTGTGTTAGTCAAAGAATTATGTCATGATGAGAAGGAACACAATTCTATGAGTGCTCCTAATAGGTATTTATTAGTCAGGGTTCTTCAGAGGAAAAGAACCAGTAGGATAGATAGTTAGTTAGTTAGATAGATGATAGATAGATATAGATATTTGATATTGTGATTTATAGTAAGAAATGTATATTTTGTCTTTGTCCTCTTTCTAGTACAAAGCTCCTAAAATCCTGGGACTTTCTTAAGTAGTGAGAGGATCAAGTTGTCTTGTTAGGTTAATGAGTTGACTCAGGAAGCTCCTTGTTCACCTAAAGTGAGTGTGTGTGTGTGTGTGTGTGTGTGTGTGTGTGTGTGTGAGTTTCAGAGGAAGCAAACATGTGATTAGAGGGTTGGAACCTTCCATTCACCCCCCTGACCTCCAGGGTGGGGAGAGAAGCTGAAAATTGAGTTCAATGGCCAATGATTTAATCCCTCATGCCTATGTAATGAAGCTTCCCTAAAAGCCCCAAAGGATGGGGCTCAGAGAGCTTTCAGGTTGGTGAGAACATGGAGAGTTGGGGAATGTTGTCCTTGGAGAAGTCATGGAAGCTCTTCACCCTTTTCCCATGCCTTGCCTATGTATCTATTCCATCCAGCAGGACATAACTCTTCCTGAGTTATATCCTTCTATAATATACTGATGATTTAGTAAGTAAAATACTTTTCTGTGTTCTGTGAACGACTCTAATAAATTAATCAAGATCAAGTAGGGAGTTGTGGGAATCTTTGATCCATATTTGGTTGGTGAGAAGCACAAGTGATAACCTGGAGTTGACAACTGGTAGTTGAAGTGGGGGGTACAATCTTGTAGAATTGAGCCCTTAACTCATGGAATCTGATGCTATCTTTGGGTAAGTAGTGTCAAAATTAAGTTAATTGCTTGATGGTATGGAAAAAAGCCACATTGGAATTATTATCATAATCTTAATGTAGATGATGTAGATGTAGATGTAGATGCAGACAGAGATTCTTTATAAAGAATTGGCTCACATAATTATGGAGGCTGGCAAGTTCAAATCCACATGGTAGGCTGGAAGACTACAATAGAGATTCAGGAGAGCTGATGTTACAGTTCCAGTCTCAAGACTAACAGGTGTAGATCCAGAGCCAAGATATGGATGAAGTCTGAAGATAGTCTCCTGGAGAATTCCCTCTTGCTTGGGGAGGCCATTCTTTTTGTTCTTCTCAGGCCTTCATATGATTGTATGTTTCACAACATTAAGGAGGGCAACCTGCTTTTCCCAAAGTTCACTGATTTAAATGTTAATCTCATCCAACAACACCCTTCATGTTGACTCATTGCTGTAACCCAGGGGTCCCCAAACTTTCTACACAGGGGGCCAGTTCACTGTCCTTCAGACCGTTGGAGGGCTGGACTATAAAAAAACTATGAACAAATCCCTGTGAACACTGCACATATCTTATTTTAAAGTAAAAAAACAAAATGGGAATAAATACAATATTTAGAATAAAGAACAAGTAAATTTAAATCAACAAACTGACCAGTATTTCAATGGGAACTATGGGCCTGCTTTTGGCTAATGAGATGGTCAATGTGCTCTTCTCATTGACCACCAATGAAAGAAGTGCCCCTTCCAGAAGTGCGGTGGGGGCCGGATAAATGGCCTCAGAGGGCTGCATGCGGCCCACGGGCTGTAGTTTGGGGACCTCTGCTGTAACCCATTCAAGAGGTCAAGAAATCTTTCTGCCTAAAGGAAAAATCAGTAATACTGATGTCATCTTTATTTTAAGATTTGGATATTTTGGTCATAATGGATTTTTTGGCATTTTTATTTTAAAAAATATTGCATTAAATTATTATTTATCTTGCTTACTGAGTTTTTTGGCATCCGCTTAAATTTGTACCCAAATAGATGCCTTACTCCTTTCACTCTAGACCGAGAGAGACCCAGAACCAAGGATATATACAGTTAGTGTTACTGAAAGGGAGCCATGCAACTCTCCCTTTTAATTTTCTGGAAGTTCTCCAGGAAGACTGGAGAACCATTGGGAATGTGGGCCTGTCTGCAACAGCACTGTTTCTTCATGGAAGTGGATGACTCCGCATTCAAAGCCAGGCCAAAATGAATATAGTGTAAGCCCTACCTTGTGTCTGTCACACAGACCTGATGAAGACACAAACTATGATATGAACATGCAATCAAAAGCTATAGTAAAAACAAAGTGATATTGGCCTTGGCCGGTTGGCTCAGTGGTGGAGCGTCGGCCTGGTGTGCAGGAGTCCTGGGTTCGATTCCCAGCCAGGGCACACAGGAGAAGCGCCCATCTGCTTCTCCACCCCTCCCCCTCTCCTTCCTCTCTGTCTCTCTCTTTACCTCCTGCAGCCGAAGCTCCATTGGAGCAAAGTTGGCCTGGGTGCTGAGGATGGCTCTCTGGCCTCTGCCTCAGGTGCTAGAATGGCCCTGGTTGCAACAGAGCAATGCCTCAGATGGGCAGAGCCTCGCCCCCTGGTGGGCATGCCGGGTGGATCCCAGTCGGGCGCATGCGGGAGTGTGTCTGACTGCCTCCCCGTTTCCAACTTCAGAAAAAAAAAAAAGAATAGGGTGCAGGTGAGCTTCAGAGAATAGGTATTTATGGATCACAGATTTTTAAAGTGGCTTTCTAATCAATAAAAAATACAAGCCTTTTGTAGTTAAAATGTGTTTTATTGCAGCCATTGAAAGACTTTTATTCATTTGGACCCTAAAGGACTAATTCATAATAAATCACTAAGAGTATTATATTATGGAAATGCAAGGTTCTGAAAGAATCTCTAGAGTCAGAAGATATGGGGATAGTAATAAATCAAGTGCATTTTTCTTCTGCTCAAGTTTTAAATATTAAAAATATTACTAATATTTTATGTTGGGAGAGGTTGAAACAATGAGGACACTCATGAATTACTGAGGACCTTATACACAGTGGGAAAACCGTAGTGTTCCTTCTCCACTACTTGGAAGTATTTTTTACAAGCACTTTATCCTTAGGAGAAATGGAAAAATGCCCGAAGACCCCAACATAAGAATGTTCCCATCATCTAGCTTATTACAACCAGCATTTTATTTTAAGGGAAATAACCCAAATAGTCAACCATTGAAAAATTAAATAAATAGTGGTACATTTATGTAATAAAAGGCTAGTGCTTAGGTATAATAAACATTGTCAGAAAAAATGTTCATCTGCTATTAAGTGAAAAAAGTACGTTTCCAAAGATGTAAAATATAATGCTATGTTTCACTAGGATAAATGTATTTGAATATGCAGATAAAATCTGAATGATACATACAAAATTGTGAATCGTGGTCAATTTAGTCTGATAGGACAGCAATATTCTTTTCTCTCCCTCTGTATTTTTAATTATCTGTATTGTCTAATTTTTCTGCAATGACAATCTATTATTTGAAATTTAAAGAAAAAAAACAAAGTGATATTGTGAATGATAACTATTATGCTCTATTTTTATTTTTAAGCTAATATTATTTTCCTAGCAGGTTTTTTAACCTTTTGGATTATTTAATTAAATTATTCTGGGTTCCTTGAACACAAGCATCATTTTACAAACGTTCCCTAGACAATAGGGAAAAATTTGCCTAGAATTAAAAAAAAACAACCCCACTTATTAATGATCCACAAAGAGAATAAACCACATCATCAGTTGGAATGAAATGAGAACTGATTGGAATCATCTTAATCAGATATCTTAAGTGAATTGATTAACCTGGTCTAAACTCTTCCAGGCTGAGAGAGTTACCAATAATGTTGGGTGCCCAGCCTGAGTGGTCCTGCTGCCACTGGCTTCTACTTCCAGTGAAGGGGAAGCTTTGTATTATCATCATTTATGAATTAAATGCTTTTCATGCACAATGTACTGAATATAAAAACAGCATCTGACTCTGAGTTACTTACAATGTCTTTTCTTAGATAGGCAAGGCAGGTGGTAAGATAGATGGGTCACATTAAGGTGCCATGGGGTTAGTGTTTCAAGTTTGTACACATCATGCTAATAATTTCTAGCTGGACTCTGAAGCTGATGAGTTTTCTGCTTCGACTGTTCCAATATCCACATCCTCTCCCATCATGACATGCCTTCCAGATTGCTTTCTGTTCTTAAGCTTTCTTCTCTGTAATGGGAGTCTGTTAACTTCAGTTACACATCAACCCTGATTCCTGAAGCCTCAGCCCTTCTCATCCAGCTAGCCATGACTGAAAAGGGTGTACAATTGTTCTCTTCTATTCTCTTTTTTAATATCATATTGTTTGGTGCTAAATAGCTGCCAGACCTGGGCCTAAGTGCTAATTCCTGTGACTCAATGATATCACATGGATTGAACTCTCCCCTTTTATCTTCCTCCTCTTCCCAACCCCCTCCCCCCTTTATAATTTATTTATTTATTTATTTATCTCTTTTTCCAAGTGAGAGAAGGGGAGATAGAGATACAGACTCCCACATGCACCCCAATTAGAATCCACCAGGCAATTCCTGTCTAGAGCCAATGCTCTCCTCATCTGGGGCCATGCTCGCAACCCAGCAATTTTTAGCACCTGAGGTGGAGGCTCCACAGAGCCATCCTCAGTGCCTGGGGCTAATATGCTGGAATCAGTCAAGCCATGGCTTCAGGAGGAGAAGAGAGAGAGAGAGAGAGAGAGAGAGAGAGAGAGAGAGAGAGAGAGAGAGAAGAAGAAGAAGAAGAAGAAGAAGAAGAAGAAGAAGAAGAAGAAGAAGAAGATGATGGAGGAGAAGAAGATGATGGAGGAGAAGGAGGAGGAGGAGGAGGAGGAGGAGGAGGAGGAGTGGAGAAGCAGATGGTTGCTTCTCCTGTGTGCCCTGACTGGGAATCAAACCTGGGCCATCCACATACTAAACTGGTGCTCTACCACTGAGCTAATGGGCCAGGGACCTCCTCCCTCTTTTAATGTTGAGGGCCACCTTAATAGTAACTTTTTGCAGTTTTTGGATTCTTAGTGTAGTCCCTTCATTAAGTAACCACACATTTATCTCATATTTGTTCTCTCCTAAATTCACAATAAATTAAGAATTGAACTAGTTATATCAATAAAGACCTTATTTTCAAATAAGGACACATTCTGAGATTCTGGGTTGACATGAATTTTGGGGACACTATTCAACCCATATACCCTTCCACCACAGTATGTATATCATCAACATATTTCATCTCAGCCTAACAATATACTGTTCTTTATGTACTTTATGTAGACAAATGGCTGATATAAATATTTTTGAAAAACTAAACATCATGATCGATAATTTTATAAAATTTTATATCTGATTAAAATTCATCGGCCATGAATCTGACTAAATGTCTACACATTTGATTAAATATGGTGAAAGGCAATCAGTGGTATAAATCTAGGAAACACATGGCATAAATCCAGGGCAGTCTTCATCCGTATTTTGAACCTAAGGATCAATGGTACAGATTAGTTAATAATTGATTTTTATTTTATCTTTGCTTGAACATATATTTGAGATACATATTTTATACTATAACTGTGTTTATAAACTTGTTTTTCCTTTAAGTATATTATTGAGTAGTGGGGTTAAAAGGAACTAAGATAAAGTTAAAGATATTTACATTTGAAAAATAAAATTTTATAACAAAAATATTTTTTATGTTATATTTGATTACTTAAAAACTCACTATTTATAAATATAAAATTAATATATACTCATTGCAGAAGCCTTGGGAAAACATATGAACACAAAGAGAAAAGAAAATGCTTTTATAATTCTAGTAATCAGAATTCACCATTGTTGCCTGACTTGTGCTGGTGCAGTGGAGAAACCCAGAATGCTGAGTTTGTTGGTTCAAAACCCTGGGCTGGCCTGGTCAAGGCACATACAACAAGCAACAAGCAAGCAGTGAACAACTAAAGTGAAGCAACTGTGACTTGATACTTCTTGCTCCCCATCCTCTTACCTCTCTAAAATCAATAAATAAAATCTTTTTTAAAAAAAGTTCACCATTGTTAATATTTTGGAGTATGCTTTTTCAGCCTTTTGTTATAAACACATGTACATGTAGATATAAAGTGTCAAGAAGAAGAGTTATATACCTTGTAGCATGTTCATATCATGTGATATGATTTATATACATAGACTCACAAGATGGCAGCTACCTCTGCATTTAAGAGCATGATAGAATTCATCTCAAGGAAGATTTATTTTAATTTAGAAACACTTCTAGTGGTCTTCATTAGAAATGTGAATAAAATGTGAATGGTAGACATGGTTCACTCCTACTGTCTTTCAGGGTTTGAAAAAAAGAGGTGAAACTAAAAGAGTAATAAATTACTCCCCAAAAGAATAGGAAGAAACTTTGAACTGGCAGCTCTAGAGACTGGGTTGGGGCAGTGATGGGTGCCCTGGAGAAAGAGAGAAGAGATGTGAAAAAGGGGAACGAGGAAGAAGCTCTGGAAGCACAGAAAGGATAGAGTGGATGGAGGAACACAATCAATGAGGAATTTCTCTGTGGCAGGGATGTTTGATATTAAATATGAAGTGGTTGCTTGACCAGATGGTGATACAGTGGATAGAGGACTGAACTGGGATGCGGTGGACCCAGGTTTGAAACCCTGAGGTCACCAGCTTGAGTGCGGGTTCATCTGGCTTGAGCATGGGTTCACCAGTTTGAGCATGGGGTTGTTGGCTTGACCCCAAGGTCACTAGCTTGAGCCCAAAAACTGCTGGTTTGAGCCCAAAGGCTGTTGGCTTTAACCCAAGGTCACTGACTTGAGCAAGGGATCACTCGCTCTGCTGTAGCCCCCCAGTCAAGGAACATATGCAAAAGCAGTCAATGAACAACTAATGTGCTGCAACAAATAATTGATTCTTCTCATCTTTCTCCCTTCCTGTCTGTCCCTATTTGTCTCTCTCTCTGTCACACACACAAAAAATAATAAAATAAATAAATAAATATGAAGTGGTTGCCTGCCCTGTGCAGGAAATTTTCATTGAATTCCATGACTCAACCTGTCAATGAAAGTGTCCTATTCACAAACTCCCTAGGGTTTGTGTTGCTTTGGTTGGAATGAAGCATGGAACAAAGTGGAGTGGTGAGAGAGCTGGGAACAGAGGCTAAGAACAGATATGAAGAATCAGAATGTACAATGTAAAATTCTGTAGTTAGCTTTTATCATTTAGCAAAAAATTTCGATATCATGTCCTTATATTATTAGATACTCCTGCACATCACCGTGGTACTCAACCTTATTTAAATATTAGAATTTTTAGTGGAACAGTTGAAGGGATGACAAGACTCAAGACAATCTTAAGTAAATCAGCAATAATTATGGTACAGTTGTGAATGCAGTGAAATAGCACATATAGTTTTCTATTCCCAGGGACTAAGTAGAGATCTTACTCCTAGGTTATACATATGATGCTGTAATAAGAATTCTTGTTCCCACAGCATTGCTTACAGGTTGAATTATTTCCTTTAAAAGCCAGAAGTGGGACTACAAGCATAATAGGAGCATTACAGAACATTTAACTGGCATTATTAACTGTCTTTCTCAGAAGTGGTATCAATGTTACTTCAAACAGCCAAATATGTTTTCTAAAACTGAGTACATTGTTATTTCATTTTTAAATAGTTTATAGTTTAAAAATAGCATGCAACCATTTTTATTTTTTCATCACTACTTGTGATGTTGAACACTTTTCTGCCCATCTGTTTTTTTTTCTTTTATGAATTGTCTGTTTCTATCTTTTGCCCATTTTTCCTATCACAGTGCTCATTTTTTTTCTTACTGAATTTTGGAATCTCATAATATAAGATTTTTAACTCTTTGTTGGTTGATATATTGCAGGCATCTTTTTTTAATTGGTCACTTGCCTTTAATTTTAATTATGGTGCTTTGGAACTAAAATGTTTTACATTTTCATGCAGTAAAAATTATCTATTTTTTGCTTTGTGGATTCTATATTTGGTACTATAGTTTAAAAGACTTTTCTAAGCCACATATCTTCTTTTTGTCTGGTTCTTTTATAATTTTATTGTTTACACTCAACTCTTTATTCATTTCGAATTTATCTTGATATACTGAATGAAGTAAAGCTCAACTGCCTGGGAGAACACAATAGCCCCACCCTCCTGACACACTGTTTCCCTATAGACTAGCCAATTAGCTCAGCACACTTTATTGAATAGTTCATCTTGCTCCACTGGTTTTAAGTGCCACCTCTACATGATATTAGATTATACCAAGTACTCATATGGGAGGATCCAAGATGGCCACAGAGTAAGTGGAAGTTACACTCACCTCCTCCCAGGAGCAAACTGAAATTGCAACTAAAATATAGAACAATCAGCCTAAATAATCAACTGAAGACTAACTGAACAGAAGTTTTATAATCAAGAGTTTACAGAAGTCACATTGAGACTGGTAGGAAGAACAGAGACTCAAAAAGTGCTGGCTCCACACCCATGTGTGACTGAGAATCTAGAGGGATATCTTGGCTGAAAAGGTCCCCCCTGAGGAGGCTTCCAAGTCTAGAGCATCAGAGCCCAGAAGAGGATCCCTCATAACATCTGGATGCAAAAATCAGAGAGGATTCTTTCAGGTAGAAACGAGAGTCTTCTAGAAACCCAGGCATCCTATTAAAGGGTTAGCACACAAAATATAGTTCATAGCCACTAACCCTGGACTCCAGTGGAGGGAGGGTGGATCAAAGTGGTCTAGAGTTATGTGAGGAGAGACTGGGCTGTGTGGATCTGGGGAGAGAGTTGAAGGGACAACCTCCAGGGTCCTCATGGAGAGTCTCCCACACTGTCCACAGACATCATCTTTCTTGGGTTGACCACTCCCAATCATATTGCTTCAGCCTGGGAGAACAAAATAACCCCACCCTCCTGACTCACTGTTGACTTGTCTTGCCAAACTCATGCCCAGTGGAGAAATCAGCTGCTTGGGTCCTTGGTTTAAAGGTTCCAGTAGATTCAGGGGGTGCCAGAGACTGTTGTGTAGCTCTGGGTTGGGGCCTATTCCTTATCCCCTTTCCAAGAGCCCGACTAGCACTTCCTTTCCATAGGATATTTACTAGTGTCACCTTCTCAACTCCCAGTACCCCTGCCTTGTTGACCCAGGGCTGTTCAGGAGATCCAGCCAGAATTGGGAGAGACTGAGTTGTGCGGCTCTAGCACAGTGGCTATTTTTCTCTTGCACACCTGACCAGTACCACTGTTCCTTTGCGGAGCTCTCACTTCACATGGTTAAATCTTGGTCCTTTCCCCCTCTCCCTGCCTCTACTCTCCCTTTCTTTTTGGTTATTGCTACCCTGTTGTCTGTATATATGTGTTATGTATAGGTAGTTTTGCCTAATCCCTTCAACTTCCTTGATTTTGTTCCCTCTACCTCCCTCTCTCTGACAGCTGTCAATCTGTTCCCTGTGACCCTGCCTCTGTTTCTATTTTTTTCTCTGTTTATTATGTTCATTAGCTTATACATATAAGTGAGATCATAGAGTAATTGTTTTTCTCTGCCTGGCTTATTTTACTTAGCATAATAATCTCCATGCAGCCCTGGCCGGTTGGCTCAGCGGTAGAGCGTCGGCCTAGCGTGCGGAGGACCCGGGTTCGATTCCCGGCCAGGGCACACAGGAGAAGCACCCATTTGCTTCTCCACCCCTCCGCCGTGCCTTCCTCTCTGTCTCTCTCTTCCCCTCCCGCAGCCAAGGCTCCATTGGAGCAAAGATGGCCCGGGCGCTGGGGATGGCTCTGTGGCCTCTGCCCCAGGTGCTAGAGTGGCTCTGGTCACAACATGGCGACGCCCAGGATGGACAGAGCATCGCCCCCTGGTGGGCAGAGCGTCGCCCCATGGTGGGCGTGCCGGGTGGATCCCGGTCGGGCGCATGCGGGAGTCTGTCTGACTGTCTCTCCCTGTTTCCAGCTTCAGAAAAATACAAAAAAAAAAAAAATAATAATAATCTCCATGCTGTTGCAAAAGATAAGGTTTTATTTTTTATGGCCAAGTAGTATTCCATTATGTAAATGTTCCACAGCTTTTTTTATCCACTCATCCACTGGTGGACACTTGGGCTGTTTCCAGATCTTGACTATTGTAAACAATGCTGCAGTGAACATGGGGGTACATGTCTTCTTGTGAATTAGTGTTTCAAGATTCCTTTTAAAAAAAATTTATTTAGAAAATTAAATTTAACAGGGTTACATTGATCAATAAAAGTACATAGGTTTCAGATAAACATTTCTATAGCATTTGAACTGTTGATTATGTTGTATACACATCACCCAAAGTCAAATCATTTTCTGTCACCTTATATTTGTCCCTCTTAATACCCTTCCCTTTCCCCATACCCTCTCCCTTCCATCTCCCTTCCCCTGGTATCCAGTACACTATTACCTATGTCCATGAGTCTCAATTTTATATCCCCCTGTGTGAAATCATACAGTTCTTTGCTTTTTCTGATTTACTTATTTCACTCAGTATAATGTTCTCAACAACCAAAGTGTTTTAGAATTCTTAGGATATATTCTTTTAAAAGTGAGATAGCTGGGTCATAAGGCAGTTCTATTTTTAATTTTTTGAAGAAATGCCATATTGTTTTCCACAGTGGCTGCATTCCCACCAGCACTGTAGGACAGTTCCCTTTGCTCCACACCCTCACCAGCACTTGTTTTTTTGCTTTGTTAATGAGCGCCATTCTGGCAGGTATGAGGTTATAACTCGTTGTGGTTTTAATCTACATTGCTCTGAAGATTAGTGAGTTTGAGCATTTTTTTTTATATGCCTATTGGCCATCTGTATGTTCCTCTTTGGAGAAATAGTGATTCAGTTTCTTTGCCTATTTCTTAATTGGATTATCTACCTTCCCGGTGTTGTTTTATAAGTTTTTTTTTAAAAAAAATAAATTTTGGTTATTAACCCTTAGCAGATATAATGGTGAATATGTTCTCCCCATTGAGTGGGTTGTCTTTTTATTTTGTTGTGTCTTTAACTCTGCAAAGGCTTTTTTGTTTGATGTAGTCCCATTTGTATATTTTGTCCTTTATTTCCCTAGCCCAAAGAGCTATATTGGCAAAAATATTGCTTTGAGAGATGTCTGAGAATCTATTGCTTATGTTTTCTTCTAAAATTTTTATGGTTTCATGACTTACATTTAAGTCTTTTATCCATTTTGACTTTATTTTTGTGAATGGTGTAAGTTGTTGGTCTAGTTTTATTTTTATGCAAATACCTGTCAAGTTTTCCCAACACAACTTTTTAGATACTGTCTTTACTCCATTGTATACTCTTGCCTCTTTTGTTCAATATTAATTCTTTTTAGTGTGAGAGAGAGAGAGAGAGAGAGAGAGAGAGAGAAATAGACAGGGACAGACAGACAGGAAGGGAGAGAGATGAGAAGCATCAACTCCTAGTTGCGGCACCTTAGTTGTTCATTGATTACTTTCTCATATGCTCTTTAACCTGGGGAGCTCCAGCTGAGCCAATGACCCTTTGCTCAAGCCAGCGACCTTTGGGCTCAAGCCAGTGACCACGAGGTCATGTCTATGACCCCATACATAAACCAAAAACTCCACACTCAAGCTGGCAATCTTGTGCTCAAGCCAGCGACCTTGGGTTTTTGAACCTGGGTCCTCAGTATCTCAGGCTGATACTCTAGCCACTGCACCACTGCTTGGTCAAGCTGTCTAATATCAATTCCACAAAAGCATGAGTTTATTTCTGAGTTCTCTGTTCTGTTCCATTAATCTGTATGCCTGTTCTTATGCTAGTACCAGGCTATTTTGATTACAATGGCCTTGTAGTATAGATTGATATCAGGAAGTGTGATACTTCCAACTTTATTCTTCATTTTCAAAATTGCTGAGATTCTGTTTTTGGCTCCATATAAATTTTTGGAACACTTGTTCTAGATCTGTAAAGTGTGTCATTGGTATTTTAATAGGAATTGCATTGAATCTCTAGGTTGCTTTGGGTAGTATGGACATTTTAATTTTTAAAATTTATTATTATTATTTTACAGAGACAGAGAGAGAGTCAGAGAGAGGAATAGATAGGGACAGACAGACAGGAACAAAGAGAGATGAGAAGTATCAATAATCAGTTTTTTGTTGTGACACCTTAGTTGTTCATTGATTGCTTTCTCATATGTGCCTTGACCATGGGCCTTCAGCAGACTGAGTAACTCCTTGCTCAAGCCAGTGACCTTGGGTCCAAGCTGGTGAGCTTTGCTCAAACCAAATGAGCCTTTGCTCAAGCTGGTGACCTCAGGGTCTCGAACCTGGGTCCTCTGCATTCCAGTTCGATGCTCTATCCACTGCACCACCTCCTGGTTAGGCAGTATGGACATTTTATTTTTTTTTTATTTTTTAATTTTTTTTATAATTTTATTTTTTTAATGGGGTGACATCAATAAATCAGGATACATATATTCAAAGATAACAAGTCCAGGTTATCTTGTCGTTCAATTATGTTGCATACCCACCACCCAAAGTCAGATTATCCTCTGTCACCTTCTATCTTGTTTTCTTTGTGCCCCTCCCACCCCCTATCCCTCTCCCATTCCCCCCTCCCCCCCGTAACCACCACACTCTTATCAATGTCTCTTAGTTTCACTATTATGTCCCACCTACGTATGGAATAATACAGTTCCTGTTTTTTTCTGATTTACTTATTTCGCTTCGTATCATGTTATCAAGATCCCACCATTTTGCTGTAAATGTTCCGAAGTCATCATTTCTTATGGCTGAGTAGTATTCCATAGTGTATATGTGCCACATCTTCTTTATCCAGTCATCTATTGATGGGCTTTTTGGTTGTTTCCATGTCCTGGCCACTGTGAACAATGCTGCAATAAACATGGGGCTGCATGTGTCTTTACGTATCAATGTTTCTGAGTTTGGGGATATATACCCAGTAGAGGGATTGCTGGGTCATAAGGTAGTTCTATTTTCAGTTTTTTGAGGAACCACCATACTTTCTTCCATAATGGTTGTACTACTTTACATTCCCACCAACAGTGTATGAGGGTTCCTTTTTCTCCACAGCCTCTCCAACATTTGCTATTACCTGACTTGCTAATAACAGCTAATCGAACAGGTGTGAGGTGGTATCTCATTGCCGTTTTGATTTGCATTTCTCTAATAGCTAAAGAAGATGAGCATCTTTTCATATATCTGTTGGCCATTTGTATTTCTTCCTGGGAGAAGTGTCTATTCATATCCTCTTCCCATTTTTTTATTGGATTGTTTGTTTGTTTGTTGTTGAGTTTTATGAGTTCTTTGTATATTTTGGATATTAGGCCCTTATCTGAGCTGTTGTTTGAAAATATCATTTCCCATTTAGTTGGCTTTCTGTTTATTTTGTTATCAGTTTCCCTTGCTGAGCAAAAACTTCTTAGTCTGATGTAGTCCCATTCATTAATTTTTGCCTTCACTTCTCTTGCCATTGGAGTCAAATTCATAAAATGCTCTTTAAAACCCAGGTCCATGAGTTGAGTACCTATGTCTTCTTCTATGTACTTAATTGTTTCAGGTCTTATGTTTAGATCTTTGATCCATTTTGAGTTAATTTTTGTACAGGGGGAGAGACTGTAGTCCAGTTTCATTCTTTTGCATGTGGCTTTCCAGTTTTCCCAGCACCATTTATTGAAGAGGCTTTCTTTTCTCCATTGTGTGTTGTTGGCCCCTTTATCAAAAATTATTTGACTATATATATGTGGTTTTATTTCTGGACTTTCTATTCTGTTCCATTGGTCTGAGTGTCTATTTTTCTGCCAATACCATGCTGTTTTGATTGTCGTGGCCCTATAATAGAGTTTGAAGTCAGGTATTGTTATGCCCCCAGCTTCATTCTTTTTCTTTAGGATTGCTTTGGCTATTCGGGGTTTTTTATAGTTCCATATAAATCTGATGATTTTTTGCTCTATTTCTTTAAAAAATGTCATTGGAATTTTGATGGGAATTGCATTAAATTTGTATATTGCTTTGGGTAATATAGCCATCTTGATTATATTTATTCTTCCTAGCCAAGAACAAGGTATATTCTTCCATCTCATTATATCTTTTTCGATTTCCCTTAACAATGGTTTATAGTTTTCATTATATAAGTCCTTTACATTCTTTGTTATGTTTATTCCTAAGTATTTTATTTTTTTTGTTGCAATCGTGAAGGGGATTATTCTTTTGAGTTCCTTCTCAGTTGTTTCATTGTTGGCATATAGAAAGGCTATTGACTTCTGTATGTTAATTTTGTATCCTGCGACCTTACTGTATTGGCTTATTGTTTCTAGTAGTCTTTTTGTGGATTCTTTGGGGTTTTCGATGTATAGGATCATATCATCTGCAAAAAGTGATACCTTTACTTCTTCTTTTCCGATATGGATGCCTTTTATTTCTTTGTCTTGTCTGATTGCTCTGGCTAGAACCTCTAGTACCACATTAAATAAGAGTGGAGAGAGTGGACAACCCTGTCTTGTTCCTGATTTAAGGGGGAAAGCCTTCAGTTTAGTGCCATTTAATATGATGTTAGCTGATGGTTTATCATATATGGCCTTTATCATGTTGAGATATTTTCCTTCTATACCCATTTTGTTGAGAGTCTTAAACATAAAATTGTGTTGTATTTTATCGAAAGCCTTTTCTGCGTCTATTGATAAGATCATGTGGTTTTTGTTCTTTGTTTTGTTGATATGGTGTATTACATTAACCGTTTTACGTATGTTGAACCATCCTTGAGATTCTGGGATGAATCCCACTTGATCATGATGTATTATTTTTTTAATATGTTGTTGTATTCGATTTGCTAGTATTTTGTTTAGTATTTTAGCATCTGTATTCATTAGAGATATTGGTCTGTAGTTTTCTTTTTTTGTGCCATCCTTGCCTGGTTTTGGTATGAGGGTTATGTTGGCCTCATAAAATGTGTTTGGAAGTATTGCTTCTTCTTCAATTTTTTGGAAGACTTTGAGTAGAATAGGAACCAAGTCTTCTTTGAATGTTTGATAAAATTCGCTGGTATAGCCGTCAGGGCCTGGACTTTTATTTTTGGGGAGGTTTTTAATGGTTTTTTCTATTTCTTCTCTACTGATAGGTCTGTTTAGGCTTTCTGCTTCTTCTTGACTCAGTCTAGGAAGGTTGTATTGTTCTAGGAATTTATCCATTTCTTCTAGGTTGTTGAATTTAGTGGCATAAAGTTTTTCATAGTATTCTACAATAATTCTTTGTATAGCTACGGTGTCCGTGGTGATTTCTCCTCTTTCATTTTGGATTTTGTTTATATGAGTTCTTTCTCTTTTTTCCTTGGTAAGTCTTGCCAAGGGTTTGTCAATTTTGTTGATCTTTTCAAAGAACCAGCTCCTTGTTCTATAAATTTTTTCTATAGTTTTTCTGTTCTCTAATTCATTTATTTCTGCTCTGATTTTTATTATCTCCTTTCTTCGGCTGGTTTTGGGTTGTCTTTGTTCTTCTTTTTCTAGTTCCTTAAGGTGGGAAGTTAAGTGGTTCACTTGGGCTCTCTCTTGTTTGTTCATATATGCCTGAAGTGATATGAACTTCCCTCTTATCACTGCTTTTGCTGCATCCCATAGATTCTGATATGTCGTATTGTCATTTTCATTAGTCTGTATATATCTTTTGATCTCTGCACTTATTTCTTCTTTGACCCATTCATTTTTTAAAAGTATGTTGTTTAGTTTCCACATTTTTGTGGGATTTTTTTCCTCTTTTTTGCAGTTGAATTCTAGTTTCAAGGCTTTATGATCAGAAAATATGCTTGGTACAACTTCAATTTTTCTGAATTTGCTGATATTGTTTTTGTGGCCCAACATATGGTCAATTCTTGAGAATGATCCATGTACACTGGAGAAAAATGTATACTCAGTCACTTTGGGATGAAATGTCCTGTAGATGTCTATCATATCCAGGTGCTCTAGTGTTTTGTTTAAGGCCACTATGTCTTTGTTGATTCTCTGTTTGGATGACCGATCTAGAGCCGTCAGCGGTGTATTGAGGTCTCCAAGTATGATTGTATTTTTGTCAGTTTTTGTTTTAAGATCAATAAGTAGCTGTCTTATATATTTTGGTGCTCCTTGGTTTGGTGCATATATATTAAGAATTGTTATGTCTTCTTGATTCAGTGTCCCCTTAGCCATTATGAAATGGCCATTTTTGTCTCTAAGTACTTTTCCTGTCTTGTAGTCAGCATTATCCGATATGAGTATTGCTACACCTGCTTTTTTTTGGATGTTATTTGCTTGGAGTATTGTTTTCCAGCCTTTCACTTTGAATTTGTTTTTATCCTTGTTACTTAGATGAGTTTCCTGTAGGCAGCATACAGTTGGATTTTCTTTTTTAATCCATTCTGCTACTCTGTGTCTTTTTATTGGTGAGTTTAATCCATTTACATTTAGTGTAATTATTGATACTTGTGAGTTCCCTATTGCCATTTTATATCTTGCTTTCTGTTAGTTTTGTGTCTTGTTTGATCCTTCTCTTTCGTTTTTCTATCTTTTGTTTTTATTTGGTTGTATTCCATACATCTTTCCTCTGTTGCTATCTTTTTTATCTCATGTGCTTCTGTGGTGGTTTTTTCAATGGTGGTTACCTTTGAGTAATGAAAAGGGTCCCTACCCTGTTCATTGTAGCGAACTATTTTGTGAGTACTTTTGCACTCCATCGTCCTTTGCTACTGTTAATCTCCGTCTTCTCCCCCTCTTTCTTTTTGTTGTTGTCACAGTTTAAATTTGGTTTTATTGTGTTCTTCTTGGAGCTTTTACTTGTGGCTCTGTTTTTTTTTGTTCTTTGTATCTGAATGGAGAACCCCCTTTAGTAATTCCTGGAGTGGGGGTTTTCTGATGATAAATTCCCTCATCTTTTCTGTATCTGTGAATGTTTTTATTTCTCCTTCGTATTTGAAGGATAGCTTTGATGGGTATAGTATTCGTGGCTGAAAGTTCCTCTCTTTCAGGACTTTAAATATTGGGGTCCACTCTCTTCTAGCTTGTAGAGTTTCTGCTGAGAAATCTGATGATAATCTAATGGGCCTTCCTTTATATGTTGTATTCTTCTTTTCCCTGGCTGCCTTGAGAATTTTTTCTTTGCTGTTGGTTTGTGTCAATTTCATTATGATATGCCTTGGAGTAGGTTTGTTGGGGTTAAGAAAACTTGGAGTTCTGTTTGCTTCTTGAACTTGAGGCTTTAGTTCTTTCCACAGGCTTGGGAAGTTCTCATCAATTATTTGTTTAAGTATGTTCTCCATTCCATTTTCTCTCTCTTCTCCCTCTGATATACCTATTATTCTTATGTTATTCTTTTTGATGGAGTCAGATAATTCTTGTAGGGCTATCTCATTTTTTTTAATTTTTGAGTCTCTTTCTTCTTCTCTCTGTTGTGCCTCAAGTTGCTTGTCTTCTATTTCACTAATCCTCTCTTCTATCTGACCTGTTCTATTAGCTAAGCTTGTTACTTCGTTTTTCAGCTCGTTAATTGAGTTTTTCATCTCTGTTTGATTTGTTTTTATAGTTTCAATTTCCTTGGACATATATTCTTTGTGTTCATGGAGTTGTTTTCTGAGCTCCCTATATTGCATTTCTGTGTTTTCTTGTATATCTCGGAGGATTTTTAGGATTTCTATCTTGAATTCTCTGTCATTTAGCTCCAAGGTTTCCAATATATTAAATTTTTTCTCCATAGATTTTTCCTCATCTAGCTGTGTTACCTCTCTTTCTTTTGTATCCATGATATTCAATTTTCTCTTCCTTAATGGCATCTGAGGGTGGTTTTGTTGATAGTATTAATGAGATTTAATAAAGAATAAAAAGTTAAAAAAAAATAAAAAAATAACAAATCGAAAAGAGTTGTTTTTTTAAAAAAAATTAATAATGAAATAAAGAAAAATAAAATAAAATAAAAATTTTTAAAAAAAGGAAATTATTCCCCCCCTCTTTTTTTCCTCTCCTCTCCTCTCCCCTCTTTCTTGAGAAAATCTTGTGGTGGACTGTGAGTTATAACAAACAATGCCTGTGATGGAGGGCCTGAATTGGGGAAAAGTAATAAAGGGGCAAAAAAGAGAGAAAGAAAAAAAAAAAAAAAAAAAAAAAAAAGGAAAAGAAAAAAAAAAAAAAAGAAAAAAAAAAAGAGCGTATGGACCCACAAAAAGCAAATAAGGAAAAAATTTGGGTCAAGAATAAAATGATTAGCTTTTAGGTGTTGGTTTTCTAAGAGTTATGATGAGAGGAATAAGAGGAAAATGGAAAAATGGGGGGACAAATTAAAAACTTACTATTGTATTTAGTGGAACAAGAACTAGATAATATGGAGAGCCAGGGATGGGAGCACTGCTAGTGAGTTAAAAAGGTGAAGTAAAAACCCCCCAAAATGCCACAAACATAGGTTTGAGTCCCAGATAAGATAATTTGTTTGTTATTAAGGTTTGAATGAGAGGAGATGTAATGGAGAAAGGAAGAAACTAATATAGAGGGAGAAAAGAAAGAGAGAGAGAGAAAAAAAGAGGGAACCACTAAAAGAAGAAAAAAGAAAGGAGAGAGAGAGAAAGAGTTAAGGGTTTTGGAGTGCAACCCTCATAGAGAGAAAGGAAGAGAAGAGAAATGATAATGGGAGATGTAACACTTATGGGTAGTGTAGTTCAAGGAGAGGAGAGAGTAAGACCGGTAGAGAGTTAATCGGCCAAATTGGAGGAGGAAAAAAAAGTCTCAAGAATGAAGATAAGAGAAACAAACGAACAAATATAATAAAATGGGATAGGTTATAAAGTCTGCAGATTATTCTTGATTTTGAGAGGTTATCTTCTTGCTTTTTCTTTTCTCTCCCTCTTCCTGGTCGGTGACTCTGTACCCCGGGTTCTGCCCCTTTGGCACGCTCAGGTAGAGGTTTGCAGTTGATAAGTCTCTATGGCAATGTCATGTATTATGCTTTATTCTTGTTGGGAGTTGAGGCTCATTAGCATTTATAGGCTCCGACAGTGAGAGAGTCCGTGTTCCTGGAGCCTTTCTCCTAGTCTTTCCTTCCTCAATTAGTAGCCTGATAGTCCAGGTATGGGGTTGCTGCTGCCTCTGCCTGGATAGTAAGAGGCTCAAATTGCTGGCAACTCCCCACTCTATTTCCACTCAGCACAGGGCTCTGGGTAAGGCTCAGTCAGTCAGAGCTGCTAGCATAATCAGGTGGACTTTCCGCCCACTCAAAGACCACTGGCTCTGCCACTCTGTCCGGTAACACAAGCGGGCGCCCACTTCCGGGGCGCTTGGAGGAAACTCTCACTCACTGTCTGCAACCAGGATATCCGGCCAGCAGTCTCACGCTCTGAGTGAAACCCCCAACCACAGGGAAAAGTTGCAGCGTTGGAATTGAGTCTCGCTCCGTCCCCGTGTGCGGCTTTTGCAAGGCGCTGGGGCGGCCCGAGATTCCGCTTTGGCCCACACAAAGGCCCCTGACTCTGCCCCTCTGTGCGATAACACGGGCGCACACTGCCGAGGCACTCGGAGGAATCGCTCACTCCTTATCTGCGCGCGCACACCAGGATATGAGGCCGGCCGCGGTTCCCTCTGAGTAAAACCCTCACCAGCACGGAAAATCTCCACCGTTGGAAGTAGTTCTCACTCCCTCCCGTGCGTGGCTTTCCCAGGGCGCTGGGGCTGCCCAGAGACTCTGCCCTCAGCCCACAGAAAGGCCTCTGACCCTGCCTCTCCGTGGGGCAACACGGGCACCCACTTCCGCGGCTTAGGAAGAAATCTCTCTTCCACTAACTGCGCACCGACCAGGAGACCGGGTAAAATGGCCGCTCCGCTTGTCTTTCTTTGTTTGGGTTTGGCGCGAGTGTTAGCTTGTATTGCCCGGGTTGCCACAGGATCAGATTTTCCTCGGCTTGGATCTCTGAGCCACAGCCTGGTTCGGCCGTTTTTGCTGCGGCGGCCTGGATCTATTCACCCCCTTTGCCCGCCTCAGTTTCTATATTCACAGTTACCAGAGAAAGCCGCCCTGTTTAGGTTAGTGAGGAAGGCGGAGCATTTCTTACTCCCTATTTCCTTCGGGGTTTGGTTATATATTTAGCCAATTTTTCACTCAATCATACCTTTGGGTGTATTGCGAAGAATCTGGAAGCTCCAAGTATAGGTTTTTCTGTTTCTGGTTGAAGATCTTGTTGAGTTTTGGGGGAGATTTATCGGTATCGCTTCCTACTCCGCCATTACTCTGACGTCATCTCTCTCTCTTCAGTATGGACATTTTAATAATATCATTAACATGGTTTATGCTTTCACTTGTTTATATCTTTCTTGATTTATTTTTTCAATGTCTTATAATTTTCTGAGTACAAGTCTTTTACCTTCTTGGTTAAATTTATTTTTAGGTACTTTATTTATTTATTTATTTATTTATTTATTTATTTATTGTTGTTGCAATAGTGAAGGTGATTGTTTCCTTAATTACTCTTTCTGACTTCATTATTGGTGTATAAAAATGCCACTGAATATGAATATTAATTTTATATTCTGCCATTTTGCTGAATTCATTTATCACGTTTCACAGTTTTTTGGCTGAGACTTTAGGGTCTTCTATGTACTGTAAAAAATAGTGACAGGTTTACTTTCTCCTTTCCAATTTGGATGCCTTTTATTTCTTCATCTTGTCTGATTGCTGTGGCTAAGACTTCCAGTACTATGTTGAGTAAGTGTGGTGAAAGGAAACACCCCTGTCTTGTTCTTGATCTTAAGAAAATTCCTTTTAATTTTTGCCCATTGAGTATGATATTGGCTGTCAGTTTATCATATATGATAAACCTACAGTCCTCTTTCAATTTTTTTCCTTTGCTATTTTTATAGCAGGCCCCTTAACATTTCTTGCAGTACAGGTTTGGTTGTAATGAATTCCTTGAGGTTTTTTTGGTTTGTTTTTGGTCTGGAAAGCTTTTGATTTCTCCTTCAATTTTAAATGATAACCTTGCTGGATAAAGTAGTTTTGGTTGTAGTTTCTTGTTTTGCATCACTTTGAATATTTCTTGCCAATCTCTTCTGGCCTCAAGTGTTTCTGTTGAGAAGTTATGTCATCCTTATGCTGGATCCTCTGTAGGTAATTAACTGTTTTTCTCTTGCAGCTTTTTATGTTCTTTGTCTCTTAACTTTGTCATTTTAATTATGATGTGTCTAGGTGTAGGCCTCCTTGATTCATCTTTAATTGGACTCTCTATGCTTGTTGAACTTGTGTGACGTTTTCCTTTATCAATTTAGGAAAATTTTCAGCTATGATTTCTTCAAACAGGCTCTCTATCCCTTGTTCATTCTCTTCTCCTTCAGAAACCCCTATGATGCAGATGTTGTCTCTCTTCATATTGTCACAGTGGTCTCTTAGGGTTTCCTCAGGCTTTTTGAGCCTCTTCTTTTTGCTGCTCTGCTTCTGTGCTAATGTTTATCTTATCCTCTAAATTGTTAATTCAATCCTCTGCTTCATCCAGACTGCTGTTGATTCCTTCTAGTGCAGTCTTCATTTCTGATATTGTATTTGTCATTTCTGACTGGTTATTTTTTTTATGATTTTAATGTCCTTTTTGATTCTTGCTATCTATTTAGGTACTCATTATGACCATCCATTGTTGCTCTACGATCCTTAAGCCTCTTAAAAATTATTATTTTAAACTCTTGTCTGGTGTTTGGTTACTTCTATTTTATTTAGTTCTTTTTCTGGGTATTTCTTTTGTTGATTTATTTGGGTCATATTTCTTTGTCTGCCCAATTTGTCTGCATATTAGGTAGTGCTGTCTGACTTTGAAATTTGTTGTGGTGTCTTTATGAGGAAGATGGCTTCAGTGGTATTGACCTCCAGGCCACCTGAGTTTCTTGCTCTAGGAGTGCTTTTTGAGGGTAGTATTTACCCTTTTGTTGTGTGTGAGTATTGAATGCAGTTGGTCTTGGTCTTTTTGTAGGGGCGGCTATCCCTTCAGGCTGGCTGGCTCTAAGGGTCAACCTTGATTATGTGTATTACATATATACTGTGTAATGTCTGTCCTGTTGGGCATATTTATTCTTTGCAGTGTTTGGCTCCTGCTGTCTCTACATTTGTGCTTGCTGCTTGTGTAGCTAGCTGAGACTAATGTTGGTACTGTCTGCCATCCATTACTGGTTGTGTTGGTTCTGGGTCTTTTTGGGTTGGAATCAGTCATTGTTTGTAACCTGCTGTGGGCTACCTGTCTGGAGCTACTGCTGTGTTTGCTGTTTGTGTCTGCATTTTCTATGCCTGAGTAGTATGGGAGGGCTCAACTTGTATATAAGGATCAGCTTCATCCTGCTTGGAGTTGACAGCAGCTCCATAAAACCTCCAAGTTCTGTAAGATTTGCCTCTACTTTTTAGCTACTCTACCTCCTCTTGCAGCTGTGTGGTCTTTACACAGAGTCTTCTGTAGAAAGGCTGTAGTGTGGGCCCAGACTGGCCTCACCCCACCAAATCCTCTAGAGGTTGCACGATAATGGTTTTAGGTAGCTGAAGTTGAGAATACAATGTTAGTGGGACCCCTTACTTCAGGGGTCTCTTGGTCAGGAGTTCAGTACAGGGAAAGTGGCCCCTACTCCAGAGTCTATTCCCTCAGACACTGCTGAATACTCCAATTCTTCTTCTCCCCAGTGTGGTGAGCAGCAAGTTTTGACAGTCCCCTCTGCGGAAGTTCTTCCAGCTGGTGAGTTCCTGATCTCAGGGAGAAAGACTGAGAGAGTCCTCACCTTGGGATGACTGTGCTCCCTCAGAAAGTGGTTAAGCCCCTCGATTGGACCCAACAATAGGCCCATGGGGACCCACACTTTGTGCTCTAAGCCCCTCTTCCTTCCCTCTGTGGAACCTAGCCCAGTAAGGCAGGATATCCAGCACCTGGGTCAGCTGACTGTGAAGCCCCATCCTGTCCAATGTGCATGAGTCACTGTGCTGGTGCTGACCACTGAGAGTGAAACTCGCCTCAGTTGGGCCTGGTGTCTGATGAGCCCTCCTTTAGGACATATTGTCAACAAGGGTCATTAGGTCCTGAACCAATGCTTTCTGCAGCTAGCCTCTGAATGTGCTGACCCTTGGCCTCCCTGGAGGGAACACGGCAAGACCAGTGAGGGACAGTACCCATTGACTGGCCCTCAGCAACGTTCTTGGATCTACAAGCAATCCAGAGTTTGTGTCTGCCTTTGCTGAGACCTGCAACTTGTAGTCTCTGTCTGCTGGCTGTTTGTTGGGCTTGGACTCTGAAAAATATTTCTGGTAGAGTCTAGAGCCTGCGAAAATTCAGGGATAGGAAGGGTGGTGGGTGTGGCTTCTGCCCTTCAGCCCCAGGTGTCAGTCTGTCCAGACTTTTTTTACAGACCTCAGTAGGGTGTGGCCCCCCAGGAGTCCAGTGGGTGTGGCTTCGGAGACCCAGAGATGTAGTCTGCCTGCAATCAGGACAGTTTTTACTCAGTCTCCCATGAGATGGAAGCACCAGTCATGGTCTCGGGTAAGTGCAGGGAAAGGCTCCAACCTTAATGCCAGAAAACTGAGTCACGGATGTGCCCCCTGCTTCCTGGCTTACTTCTCAGCATGACCTGGTCTCCATAGAGTGGGAAAACAGGGATTCCCAAGGGTGGGCAGTTACTTTTCCCCAAGCTGATGTCGCATGGAGAGGACTGCTCCACCCAAGAAAGATGGCGACTGTAGAATTGAAGAATGACTCAGCATGGGGTTCCAGTAGCCATCTCCCACAGTGTCTCTCCCTAGGCCACCAGCTTCACCCTCTCCTCATGTGGCTCCAGTCTTCTCAGCTCTCCCCTGCAAGAGTCCTGGGTAAGTGGATGTGAACAAGATTTACTGCACTGACCCTTTAAGATGGAGCCTGCGTCTCAAAGAGCTCTGTCTCTTTCTCGCAAACAAAAACCTCACCTCTCTTCACTGCTAAATGCTGTGTAGGTATCTCTTCTAGGCTCTAGGGCTCTAGGCTGAGGTGTCGGGCCTGGGGCTTAGGACCCTCCCCTCTCCGGGTGAACCTTCCACAGTGAGAGTCCCTATGGACCTTCTGCCACCCCTCGCTCCTGGGAGTGGGGCAGTGCTTTCTGTGTCTCTGCCCTTTCTACCAGTTTTGGTGTGACTTCTTCTGTGATCCCTGGTTATAGACTCATTTTTGTGTAGTCCAAAGTTGATTTTTCAAGGTGATTGTTCTTAAGTTGTAATCCAATTTGGTCCTCAGAAGTGGCAGTTGAAACGTTTGTCTACTCCATGGCCATCTTGGAATCTGATTTTAAGCTTTAATTTAATGTTTAATTCAAGAAGAATTTCTTGAATTATAAACTTCTTAAATTATGTTCCTACTTTATTTAATTTTACTTTCTTGTCTGACCTATGGTGGTGCAGTGGATCAAGCATTGATCTGGAACGCTGAGGTCAGTGTTTCAAAATCCTGAGCTTGCCTGGTCAAGGCTCATATGGGAGTTAATGTTTTCTGCTTCTCCCCCCTTCTCTCTCTCTTTCTCTCTCTTTCTCTTTAAAAATGAATAAATAAAAATTTAAAAAATAAATAATTTTACTTTCTTTTTTGATAATAAAAGTATTTCAGATTGGTTATGAGGAAAAGTTGAGAAACTACTTCTAAAAGTGTTTAGCACAGGGCTTGTCACATACATGTAATAAGTACTCAATTAATGTTAATTATTGTTTTTTAAAAAATTTTATTTATTCATTTTTAGAGAGGAGAGAGAGAGAGACAGAGAGAGAGAGAAGGGGAGGAGCCGGAAGCATCAACTCCCATATGTGGCTTGACCAGGCAAGCCCAGGGTTTCGAACCAGCGACCTCAGCATTTCCTGGTCGACGCTTTATCCACTGCGCCACCACAGGTCAGGCTAATTATTGTTTTTATTGAACACTTTGAAGCTCCTTCTGATCACTATTTGGCTGTCTCCTTTTGATGCTGATAATTGGTGTTGCCATTACCATTATTTCTCAAGGATTCTGTAAAGTGCAGCTTTGGTTTCCTCTTAGATCCATGGGTTATTTTGGAAGGCAGCTATGCTCACCACTATTCTTGCCACACAATCCATGGATTGTTTTGAAGAGTATATTTATACCTGGTAGTTGGGACTTCTTTTGTTTACATATTTTTCCCAATTTCTAGTTTTATTATAGTGTGGTATAGGATATAGTATGTTTAATTTCTGGGTCTGGAATTTAGTTAGGTTTTTTGGTGGTCTAATATGCAATCAACTTTAAACACTATTCTATAGGCACTTAAAAAGACAGTGTGTCCTTTTTTTATTGTTTTCATATGTTAAATGTATCCTAGCAATGACTTTTGTCAGAGGTTCTACATGTTTTATTTGCTTACTTGATCAGTCTGACAGAGTCTCCACAGCAATTTTGTTATGGTCAGTTCCCCTTATTCAGAAATTAAAGGTTTTTTTTTTTTTTTTTTTGTACTTTTCTGAAGCTGGAAACGGGGAGAAACAGTCAGACAGACTCCCTCATGCGCCCGACCAGGATCCACCCGGCACGCCCACCAGGGGCGACGCTCTGCCCACCAGGGGGAGATGCTCTACCCCTCCGGGGCATCGCTCTGTCGCGACCAGAGCCACTCTAGCGCCTGGGGCAGAGGCCAAGGAGCCATCCCCAGTGCCCAGGCCATCTTTGCTCCAATGGAGCCTTGGCTGCGGGAGGGGAAGAGAGAGACAGAGAGGAAGGAGGAAGTGGGGTGGAGAAGCAAATGGGCGCTTCTCCTATGTGCCCTGGCCGGGAATTGAACCCGGGTCCCCCGCACGCCAGGCCAACGCTCTACTGCTGAGCCAACAGGCCGGGGCCAGAAATTAAAGGTTTATGACAAGGATGCCTTTGTTGCAGATCTTGGTTTTTAGCAGTTATTCTTTATTTTGTTCCATAATTTAGAAATTTAATTCTCCTTTATTCAATATATCTTTTCCCATATTTTTATTTTTAAACATACCAAGTTTAATACTTTATTTTAGGTTTGCTTCTTGTGAAAAATATATAGAGAAAATATAAAAATCGTTGTCACTTAGAAGGGAAATATAATTTATTTAGATATATCAGGTTACAACTATAATGTTTGACTTTCTTTTCTTTTTTTTCTTTATCTTATTTTTATTAATTTTAATGCAGTGACATTGATAAATCAGGGTACATATGTTCCAAGAAAACATCTCCAGATTATTTTGACATTTAATTATGCTGCGTACCACTCACCCAAAGTCAAATTGTCTTCCGTCATCTTCTATCTGGTTTTCTTTGTGCCCCTCCCCTCCCCCCACTCCCGCTCTCTCCTTCCTCACCCCCTTCCCACCCCCCACCCCCATTACCATCACATTCTTGTCCAAGTCTCTGAGTCTCATTTTTATGTCCCATCTATGTATGGGTTTATATAGCTCTTAGTTTTTTTGGTTTACTTATTTCACTTCGTATAATGTTATCAAGGTCCATCCATGTTATTGTAAATGATCCGATGTCATCATTTCTTATGGTTGAGTAGTATTCCATAGTATATATGTACCAAAGCTTTTTAATCCTCTCGTCCTCTGATGGACACTTGGGCTGTTTCCAGATCTTCACTATTGTGAACAATGCTGCCATAAACATGGGGGTGCATTTCTCCTTCTGGAACAGTTCTATGGTGTTCTTGGGGTATATTCCTAAAAGTGGGATAGCTGGGTCAAAAGGCAGTTTGATTTTCAATTTTTTGAGGAATCTCCATACTGTTTTCCACAGTGGCTGCACCAGTCTGCATTCCCACCAGCAGTGCAGGAGGGTTCCCTTTCTCCACATCCTTGCCAGCACTTATTCTGTGTTGTTTTGTTGATGAGCGCCATTCTGACCGGTGTGAGGTAATATCTCATTGTGGTTTTAATTTGCATTTCTCTAATGATTAGTGATGTTGAGCATTTTTTCATATGCCTATTGGCCATCTGTATGTCCTCTTTGGAGAAGTATCTATTCATTTCTTTTGCCCATGTTTGGATTGGATAGTTTGTCTTTCTGGTGTTGAGATTTGCAAGTTCTTTATAAATTTTGGTTATTAACCCCTTATCAGACGTACTGTCAAATATATTCTCCCATTGTGTAGTTTGTCTTTTTATTCTGTTCTTATTGTCTTTGGCTGTGCAAAAGCTTTTTAGTTTGATATAGTCCCATTTGTTTCTCCTGTCTTTTATTTCACTTGCCTGTGGAGATATATCAGCAAATATATCGCTGCGAAAGATGTCGGAGAGCTTACTGCCTATGTTTTCTTCTAAGATGCTTATGGTTTCATGGCTTACATTTAAGTTTTTTATCCATTTTGAGTTTATTTTTGTGAATGGTGTAAGTTGGTGGTCTAGTTTCATTTTTTTTGTAGGTAGCTGTCCAATTTTCCCAACATTATTTGTTAAAGAGGCTCTTTACTCCATTGTATGCCCTTTGTTAAATATCAGTTGTCCATAGAGCTGTGGGTTTATTTCTGGGTTCTCCATTCTGTTCCATTGATCTATGTGCCTGTTCTTATGCCAGTACCAGGCTGTTTTGAGTACAATGGACTTGTAGTATAGCTTGATATCAGGAAGTGTGATACCTCCCCCTTTATTCTTCTTTTTTAAGATTGCTGAGGCTATTCGTGTTCTCTTTTGGTTCCATATAAATTTTTGGAATATGTGATCTATATCTTTGAAGTATGTCATTGGTATTTTTTTTTAAAGATTTTATTCATTATAGAGAGGAGACAGAGAAAGAGAGAGAGAGAGAGAGAGAGAGAGAGAGAGAGAGAAGGGGGGAGGAGCAGGAGGCATCAACTCCCATATGTGCCTTGACCAGGCAAGCCCAGGGTTTGAACCGGCAACCTCAGCATTTCCAGGTTGACGCTTTATCCACTGTGCCACCACAGGTTGTCATTGGTATTTTAATTGGTATTGCATTGAATTTATAAATTGCTTTGGGTAATATAGACATTTTAATCATGTTTATTCTTCCTAACCATGAGCACGGTATATGCTTCCACTTGTTTCTATCTTCCTTGATTTCTTTTATCAATGTTTTATAATTTTCCGAGTACAAGTCTTCAGTCTCCTTGGTTAAATGTACTCCTAGGTACTTTATTTTTTTGGTTATAATAGTGAAGGGGATTGTTTCTTTAATTTCTCTTTCTGGCTGTTCATTGTTGGTGTATAAAAATGCCTCTGATTTCTGAGTATTAATTTTATATCCTGCCACTTTGCTGAATTTATTTATCAGGTCCAGTAGTTTTTTGACTGAGACTTTAGGGTTTTCTATATACAATATCATATTATCTGCAAATAATGATAGCTTTACTTCTTCTTTTCCAACTTGAATGCCTTTTATTTCTTCTTCTTGTTTGATTGCTGTGGCTAGGACTTCCAGGACTATGTTGAATAAGTGTGGTGAAAGGGGGCACCCTGCCTTGTTCCTGATCTTAAGGGGATTGCTTTTAATTTTTGCTCATTGATTATGATGTTGGCTGTGGGTTTGTCATAGATGGCTTTTATCATGTTGAGGTATGTTCCCTGTATTCCCACTTTGTTGAGAGTTTTGATCATGAATGGGTGCTGGGTTTTATCAAATGCTTTTTCTGCATCTATTGAAATTATCATGTTGTTTTTCTCCTTCCTTTTGTTTATGTGATGAATCACATTGATTGATTTGCGAATATTGTACCAGCCTTGCCTCCCCAGAATAAATCCCACTTGATCCTGGTGTATGATTTTTTTCATATATTGTTGGATCAGGTTTGCTAATATTTTGTTGAGAATTTTAGCATCTATATTCATCAGGGATATTGGTCTATAGTTTTCTTTCTTTGTGTTGTCTTTGCCTGGTTTTGGAATCAGAATTATGCTCGCCTCATAAAAGGAGCTTGGAAGTCTTCCTTCCTCTTGAATTTTTTGAAATAGCTTGAGAAGGATAGGAGTTAGTTCTTCTTTGAGTATTTTGTAGAATTCAGTTGTGAAGCCATCTGGCTAGGGACTTTTCTTTGTTGGGAGTTTTTTGATAAATGTTTCGATCTCATTTGCTATAATCGGTCTGTTTAGGTTTTCTGATTCTTCCAGATTGATTTTTGGAAGATTGTATGTTTCAAGGAATTTGTCCATTTCATCTAGGTTGTCTAGTTTTTTGGCATACAGTTCTTCATAGTATTTTCTTACAATATTTTGTATTTCTGTGTGTCAGTTGTTATTTCTCCCCTCTCGTTTCTAATTTTATTTATTTGAGTCCTCTCTCTTTTTTTCTTGGTGAGCCTAGTTAAAAGTTCATTGATCTTGTTTACCTTTTCAAAGAACCAGCTCCTGGTTACATTGATCCTCTGTATTGTTTCTTTAACCTCTATGTCATTTATTTCTGCTCTGATCTTTATTATTTCCTTCCTTCTACTAGCTCTGGGCTTTACTTGCTGTTCTTTTTCTAATTCTTTTAGATGCAGGGTTAAGTTGTTTATTTGAGCTTTTTCTAGTTTCTTAAAGTGTGCCTGTAGTGCTATGAACTTCCCTCTCAGTACTGCTTTTGCTGTGTCTCATAAATTTTAAGTTGTTGTATGCTCATTATCATTTGTTTCTAGGAATTTTTTTATTTCTCCTTTGATCTCATTCTTAATTCATTCGTTATTTAACAACCTGCTATTTAGTTTCCATGTGTTTGAGAATTTTTGAGCTTTTCTGTTGTGGTTCATTTCTAGTTTCATGCTAGTGTGATCAGAGAAAGTGCTTGATATGATTTCAATCTTCTTAAATTTGTTGAGAGAACTTTTGTGCCCTAACATGTGGTCTATCCTAGAGAATGTACCATGTGCACTTGAAAAGAATGTATATTCTGCTGCTTTAGGTTGAAAGGTTCTGAAGATGTTTCTTAAATCGAGTTGATCTAGTGTGTCCTTTACGTTTGCTGTTTCTTTGTTAATTTTCTTTCTTGAGGATCTATCTAGTGATGTTAGTGGGGTATTAAAATCTCCTACTATTATAGTATTGCTGTTGATCTCGCCCTTTAAATCCATCAAAGTCTGCTTTATATATTTAGGTGCTCCTATAGTAGGTGCATAGATATTTATAATAGTTATATCTTCCTGTTGGATTACTCCCTTTATCATTATGTAATGGTCTTCTTTATCTTTTACTATATTCTTTATTTTAAAGTCTATTTTATCTGATATAAGTATTACTACCCCAGCTTTTTTTTCATTTCCATTTGCATGAAATGTTTTTTTTCCATCCTTTTACCTTCAGTCTATGTGCATCTTTTAAGGTGTGCATCTTTTGTTTTAAGGTGTGTCTCTTGTAGACAGCATATGTATGGGTCCTGTTTTCCTTTCCATGCAGCTACCCTATGTCTTTTGATTGGATCACTTAATCCATTTACATTTAAGGTTATTATTTATATGTAGTTGTTAATTGCCATTTTATTCTTTAAATCTGTATTCCTCTTTTGCTGTATTCTTTTCCCACTTTGATCTGTTTACACCATGCCCCTTAACATTTCCTGCAGCATTAGTTTGTTTGTAATGAATTCCTTTAGTTTTTATTGGTCTGGGAAGTTTTTATTTCTCCTTCATTTTTAAATGATAGCATTACTGGATAAAGTAGTGTTGATTGTAGTTTCTTGTTCTGCATTACTTTGAATATTTTTTGCCATTCCCTTCTGGCCTCAAGTGTTGCTGTTGAGAAGTCTGATGTCATCCTTATGGGGGCTCCTTTGTAGGTGATAGCTTTTTTTTCTCTTGCAGCTTTTAATATTTTTTCTTTATCACTTAATGGTATTTTAATTATGATGTGTCTTGGTGTAGGTTTCTTTGGGTTTCTCTTTAATGGAGTTCTCTGTGCTTCTAGAACTTGTGAGAGTTTCCCCTGCATTAATTTAGGGAGGTTTTCAGGTATGATATGATTGAACAAAGTCTCTATCTTTTGTTCTTTCTGTTCTTCTTCCGGAACCCCTATAATGCAGATGTTATTTCTCTTTATGTTGTCACAGAGCTCTCTAAGAGTTTCCTCAGACTTTTTGAGTCTGTTTTCTTTTTTCTTCTCTACTTCAATGAAGGTATAGGCATACCTTTATTCCAGTTGTCCTCCAACTCGCTGATTCGATCCTTAGCTCTATCCATCCTGTGTTTTTTTTTAATTTTTTAAATTTTTTTTTTATTTTTTTTTATCTATCCATCCTGTTTTTAATTCCTTTCATTGTGGTGTTCATTTCTGATATTGTATTTGTCATTTCTGACTGATTCTTTTTTAATATTTCAATATCCTTTTTTATACTTGCTATTTCTTTATTTAGGTGTTCATAATGACCATTCATTGTTGTTCTAAGATCCCTAAGCATCCTTACAATCATTATTTTGAACTCCACATCCGGAAGTTTGGTTATTTCCATATCACTCAGTTCATTTCCTGGATGTTTCTCTTGTGGTTTTATTTGAATTGCACTTCTCTGTCTTCTCATATCTTTTTATTTGGGTATTTTGTTTATAAAGCTGGTTGAGTCTAGGCTTGGTGTTGTCTGCCTCCAGTTTTCAATTGTGTTATTTTTAGGTCTTCTTGGGTTGGCATCAGCTATTATTTGTAATCCATTTTCGGATTTGGGCCACTTTGAAGTCTTGATTTGTTTGTTTTATTAATAGGTGATTGTCTTGTTTGCTGATGTCAGCAGGGAGTCATTTGAAACTGTATCCAGGAATGTAGTGGATGTAACCTGAGCTCTGCCAGTTAATCTCTCTGGGGGCGGGTTGCTTTCTCAGCTTCAGTAGGGGGAGGTGTATCTCAGATCTCCATGGAGACCTGAGTTACTGCCCCTCCTCCTCACTTCTCGTTTTCAGCTGTGTCTTCTTGAGCTAATTGGAGCTGGAGAGGTCTCTGGAGATCTGTGACCTGGAAGTACTTTGTATTCTCTTTTATGGAAGGATCAGCCCCTCCCCCAGCTATGGCTGCCTCCAGCACTGAATGAGTCAGCTTTTCAGATCATCACTTTCATTCCTTTCCCCCTCACCATCTGTCTCTCTCTCTCCTCTTTCTTTTTGGAAGAGAAGCTTGCCCTTTCAACACTCCTTGTTCCCTGGTCACCAGGCAAGTGGCTGTGAGCAGTATTTACTGCTCTTTTCCTTGGAGTGAGATTCTTTCTGGGCTCTCAGCCTCAACCCCCCCCCCTCCATTCCTGTAAGCAGGGGAGATTCAGGCACTCCCTACCAGGTTTGTTGTGGCTTCTTCTTTGCTCCTTGGTTTTTGAGAGCTGTTTTTGTAGATTTTGTTTTTCATGCTGATTGTTCATAAATTAGTTTATAATCCAGTTCAGTGGTGTGAGCTGGGAGCCTGTGCATCTGCCTACTCCACTGCCATCTTCAGGTCTCCCTAGACGGAAAGGCAGCTGATCCAGCCTCTGGAGGAAGCCAGTATTCATGGCTTATTCGCTGATGCTGGAGATGAAATGTGGACCCCTGGCAGGAGGCGAAGTCCGCTCCTAACCCGGAGGAGCAGAGTGACTCACTATAATGTTTGACTTTCTGATGAATTTATCTGAATCCCTTGATGTGGTATAATAAGGAAAAATATTTTATCTTTATCCCTGTTTCCTGGCACAGAATCTCCTAGAGTTTTATGGATGATAGGAATGTATATTATTAATCATAACTAGCTCTTTTCAACCACATCTGAGATTATGCTAATAAGGTGATTCTTGGTCAGCCCCTGGATAGCTTCAGGATAGGGGCTGGAGCCAGAAAGACTAAGGCATGATTAGAAGCTTGGAACTTTCTGCTTCACCCTCTCCCTCTTCCTTCCTCCCAACCTCCTGGGAGCAGAGAAGGGCTGAAGATTGAGTTAATCATCAATGGCCAATGATTAATCAATCATGCTTATGTAATGAAACCTTTAAGGACAGGGTTCAGGGAACTTCCAAGTTAGCAAACACAATCACATGCTGAGAGGATAGTGCATCCCAAATCCCTGGAGGTGGGGACTCCTGCACTTGAACTCTTGGATTTTGTCTTTACCTCTTCATTCAACTATTATCTATATGCTTTATAATGTTAAAAGATAAACTGAGGCATATAAAAATACTTGAGCAAAAATCATTTGAAATTGGGCAGTGCCAAACTGGAAGTGATAAGGAGTGCTCTGCAGATAGAAAACAGAATGAATTACCTATATTTGCTATAAAGAAAGGAAATTATTTGATTAGTATAGCTTAAAGCTTAGATGCTATTGGGATTGGCTCTCCTTAGCTTTTGATTTATGACTTTGAAGCATTTACAGGCTTACATTTGGGTTTGCTTACATTAGAGCCACTCCTGTCTAATGACCTCCTTGTTTAATTAATTTAACAATATCAAATGTTAAGAATAAATATATAATTTTCCTGAGTTCTGAGAGTTGTTCTAACAAATTATGGAACCTGGTTGAGTGCAAGGGTATGGGAACCCCTGACTTTGTAGCCAAGATGGATAAAAGTAAGAATAATCTAGGGACCCCATTCTTGAGACAGGCATCTGATGAGAGGTCAGTCATCTGGCACTGATCCTGAAACTGTGGAGTCTGATGCTAATTCTCTGTTTTTAATGTCAAAATTAAATGAAATTGAATTGAATTGAATTATGCAGCATCCAGTTGATGTTAGAAAATCAAAGAATTGGTTGGTGTGAGAAAAAAATCTTTACTCTTAGCAAAGATAGAAATCTACTCTTAGTGTATGTGTTTGCTAATAATTTCTAAATATTTGCTATCTGGACTGTAGAGATTAGACCAGACCCATCTCTACTCAGCCTGTTGATGGCAGTACCACATAGAAATAAGACATGATTAATGTTGCTTTGAAATAGGAATCTTTATTGCTTGCTGCTTTTTATTTGTAGTGGTCGCTCATGCCTGGGACTTTCTGCTTGGCTTCTCACAAAGTTACTATGCTACAGTGCCTTAAAGTACTTCATCAGGGCCCTTTTCAGAGCCAGGGACTGTCCCAAGGCCTGAACTTGTCTCCAACCTTTGCCTTGCAAATTTCAAGATGTTCTCTTCTGTTATCGCAGAGCTATGAGAAGATGAAAGGTCATGCTTCTTCAAGGAGAACAGGTGGAAATTACTCTAAAGGCTTTCTTCAGTCCAGTCCCATCTAAACTTCATCTAGTGTGAATGCATTAAAGTATGGCATGTGGTTAGCACTCTTCTTTGGACATTGATTAAAGTATAATTTAAAAAAAAGATAAAAGCCTAACTCTTATATAAATAGAAAATGAACTATGTTAAAAAATTTTATTCAACTAACTCAAGAATTAATGTGGGAACCAGCGAGATGTTAAAGCTGGTCCAAGAACAACTGAGAAGTTAAATATATATATATGTATATATTGATATATGTGTATGCATATATGTGTGTATATATATATTACATATATACAATTTAATAAAGAAATGTTAGGTTAAGATTACTAGATTAGATACAAAACAGATTAAAGTGTTATAGGGCAATAAACACTGTGTTTGTGGTTATGTGTTTCACTTGACAATAAATCATTTATATTTTTATTGGACAAAAAGCTAGAAGTTAATTTATCTTTTATTTTATTGACCTGACAGAGAGACAGAAAGGGAGAAAGAGAGGGAAGTGAGATGAAAAGGATCACCTTGTAGTTGCTTCACTTTAGTTCATCAATTGCTTTTCATATGTGCCTGGACAGGGGGGCCCAAGGTGAGCCAGTGACCCCTTGCTTAAGCCAGTGAGCTGGGGCTCAAGCCAGTGACCTTGGGATAATGTCTTAAGTATTATAAAATTAACTTAATTTCTTAAGTATTGTAAAATAACCTAGTCAATGGAAAGCAAACCTAACATTGTTCTGAAAGAACAGTTAGAAATTCCTTTTGCTTAGTTCCAAGTTACAGATTATTTTTGTGATAAACATACTGTTTTTTATTTTTTACAAATCCTCATTTCTGGACTGAGTGAAGGTGGAGGATCTGTCTCTAGACCTGTGTTGTCATCTTACACAGAGACCAAAAGAAATATTCCTGTTCATCTTCTGTTACAGCTCCCTCCCGAGAGAGTGGTTGTATTCTTTTATTAATGGGTTATTGGCAGGATCAATTCAGTCTTGGTTAAACTAGGTGTCTTAAATTATAAAAATGCTTCTTCAAAATTGATCACTGTCTTATTAATTTAAAAATGCAAACACAAAAACTCAAATAAAGTGGAATTACATTATATACTTATTTTTATTTATTTACTTGGGGGGGGGGAGAGAAAGGAACAGACAGGAAGGGAGAGAAATGAGAAGCATCAACTCGTAATACATCACTTTAGTTGTTCATTGATTGCTTTCTCATACATGCCTTGACAGGGGGGCTCCAGCTGAGCCAGTGACCCTGTGCTCAAGCTGGTGAACCCACACTCAAGCCATATGAGTCCATACTCAAGCTGGAAACCTCGGGGTTTTGAACTTGGGTCCTCAGCATTCCAGGTTGATGCTCTATCCACTGCACCACCATCTGGTCAGGCCATTATATACTTGTTTAACTTAAGTAAATTCAACTCTATATTGAGCAAAAGAACAGTTTAAATAGCAAGGGAATTGCCACCTGCTATTTCATATAATGAATACATGCCCCAGAATGAGGGCTAAAGGGAAACACAGATCTGCTGCCTTCTTTATAAAATCTCAATTTTCTTGTATAAGTATCTTAGTATGTTGAGTATGATCCTAATGTTTAAGAACACAAGCATTTTTTAACCATATGGTCCCTAAATGAAAGCCACCTACTTCAACTGATATCAGAAGTACAACTGTAGAAGGAAAAACCTAGCTGTCAGCATCAGCTTTCCTAAAGAATTATCATGGGTTATTTGAACACAATGTTTAATTTGCCTCCTACAAAGTTTGCAGATGGTTGATTTTTCTATTGCTGCATAACATTGACACACATTTAGCAGTCTACCACAGTTTCTGTGGGTTAGGAATTCTGCATGATTCAGCAGAGTGCTCTGCTTGGGGTAGGCTGCAGTCCAGGTGTCAACTGGGCTGCATTTTCATCTGTAAGCTCAACTGAGGTTGGGGATCTGCTTTTTTTTTTTTTTGTATTTCTCTGAAGCTGGAAACGGGAAGAGACAGTCAGACAGACTCCCGCATGCGCCCGACCGGGATCCACCTGGCACGCCCACCAGGTGGCAATGCTCTGTCCACCAGGGGGTGATGCTCTGCCCCTCCGGGGCATCGCTCTGTTGCGACCAGAGCCACTCTAGTGCCTGGGGCAGAGGCCAAGGAGCCATCCCCAGCGCCCGGGCCATCTTTGCTCCAATGGAACCTCAGCTGCGGGAGGGGAAGAGAGAGACAGAGAGGAAGGAGAGGGGGAGGGGTGGAGAAGCAGATGGGCGCTTCTTCTGTGTGCCCTGGCCGGGAATCGAACCCGGGACTTCTGCATGCCAGGCCGACGCTCTACCACTGAGCCAACCGGCCAGGGCTGGGGATCTGCTTCTGAGCTCACTCAAGTTGTTAGCAGAATCCATTTCCTTGTGGGTGTAAGACTGAAGGCCCAGTTTTTTCTCAATGTCAGCTGAAGCTTTCTCTAGTCCAAGAGGCTATTCTTAGTTCTTTGCTATGTGGGTTTCCTTAATGTGCCTCTTACTTCATTAAGTTAGTAGGAGAATCTCTGACGTTGGAGATGTCCTAGTCCCTCTTTCAAGGGCTTTCACCTGATTAAATCAAGCACATGCCAGATCACCTCTCTTTTTATTAACTCAAAGTCAACTGCTCTAGGACCTTAATTACCACTGCAAAATCCCTTCACCTTTTCTATATTTAAAGGATTGGAAACAGTCTTGGTCTACCTACACTCAAGGGAAGGGGATTATGCAGGTCACCAGGTGGCAGGAGTCACGAAGGTTACCCTAAGGGTCTCTCTGTCATGGTCCTTAATCCCCAAGTATTTAGGGTCCAGGAGGAAAACAGTAACCATGCTGAATATTTTAACAGAAAATACTAAATGTAGAAAATAGGTCAAATAGTTACTGGAGGCCTAAAAGGGCAAAAAAGAAAAAAGAAAAGAAATACTAAGGTAGAGGGACGTCACGGAAATGGCGCCGTGAGCAGCGCGTCCGACAGCTCTCCCCTAAATCACAACAAATTTATCAACTAGAAACAGAAAAATTTATCCTCGGAGCATTCCGGAGTTCCACACAAACTGATAGCGAAAGGACTGTTATCACTTGAATCTGAGAGACGAGGGTGTGGAGGAATCTACCGCAGGGACGTTCATTCAAGCCGCGAGGAAGTGCGCCTGTGTGCTATCAACAAGACCACCCTCAGATGCCGATAAGAAAGAGGAAATCGAATATTATGGATACAAAACAAATAGATGTGGAAAAATCTATGGAGAAAAGACAACATATTGGAAGCCTTGGAGCTAAATGACAGAGAATTTAAAATAGAAATCTTAAAAATACTCAGAGATATACAAGAAAACACAGAAAGGCAATATAGGGAGATCAGAAAACAACTCAATGAACACAAAGAATATATTACCAAGGAAATTGAAATTATAAAAACAAATCAAACAGAAATGAAAAACTCAATTCACGAGCTGAAAAACGAGGTAACAAGCTTAGCTAACAGAACAGCCCAGATTGAAGATAGGATTAGTGAAATAGAAGACAAACAACTTGAGGCACAACAGAGAGAAGAAGAAAGAGACTCAAAAATAATAAAAAACGAGAAAGCCCTACAGGAATTGTCTGACTCCATCAGAAAGAATAACATAAGAATAATAGGTATATCAGAGGGAGAAGAGAAAGAAAATGGAATGGAGAATATACTCAAACAAATAATAGACGAGAACTTCCCAAGCCTGTGGAAAGAACTAAAGCCTCAAATTCAAGAAGCAAACAGAACACCGAGTTTTCTTAACCCCAACAAACCCACTCCAAGGCACATCATAATAAAGATGGCACAAACCAATGACAAAGAAAAAATTCTCAAGGCAGCCAGGGAAAAGAAGAGTACAACATATAAAGGAAGGCCTATTAGATTATCATCAGATTTCTCAGCAGAAACTCTACAAGCTAGAAGAGAGTGGACCCCAATATTTAAAGCCCTGAAAGAGAGGAACTTTCAGCCAAGAATACTATACCCATCAAAGCTATCCTTCAAGTATGAAGGAGATATAAAAACATTCACAAATACAGAAAAGATGAGAGAATTTATCAACAGAAAGCCCCCACTCCAGGAAATACTAAAGGGGGTTTTCCAACCAGATTCAAAGAACAAAAGAAAACAACACCAAAAGTAACAGCTCCACAAGAACACAATAAAACCAAACTTAAACTGTGACAACAAAGGAAAAAAAGGGGGGAGAGGATGGAGATTAACAGTAGCAAAGGACGATGAAGTGCAGAAATACTTATAAGATAGGGTACTACAATGAATATGGTAGGTACCCTTTTCATTACTTAATGGTAACCACCCTTGAAAAAACCACCACAAAAACACTGGACTTAAAAAAGGTAGCAACAGAGGAAAGAAGTATGGAACACAAACAAACAAAAACAAATGATAGAAAAACAAAAGAGAAGAATCAAACTAGATACAAAACTAACAGAAAGCAATTTATAAAATGGCAGTAGGGAACCCACAAGTGTCAATAATTACACTAAATGTAAATGGATTAAACTTACCAATAAAAAGACACAGAGTAGCAGAATGGATTAAAAAAGAAAATCCAACTATATGCTGCCTACAAGAAACACATCTAAGCAACAAGGATAAAAACAAATTCAAAGTGAAAGGCTGGAAAACAATATTCCAAGCAAACAACACCCAAAAAAAGGCAGGTGTAGCAATTCTCATATCTAATAATGCTGACTACAAGACAGAAAAAGTACTCAGAGACAAAAATGGTCATTTCATAATGATTAAGGGGAAGTTGAATCAAGAAGACATAACAATCCTTAATATATATGCACCAAACCAAGGAGCACCAAAATATATAAGACAGCTACTTATTGACCTTAAAACAAAAACTAACAAAAATACAATCAAACTTGGAGACCTCAATACACCGCTGACGGCTCTAGATCGGTCATCCAAACAGAGAATCAACAAAGACATAGTGACCTTAAACAAAATACTAGAACACCTGGATATGATAGACATCTACAGGACACTTCATCCCAAAGCGACAGAGTATACATTTTTCTCTAGTGTACATGGAACATTCTCAAGAATTGACCATATGTTGGGCCACAAAGACAATATCAGCAAATTTAGAAAAATTGAAATTGTACCAAGCATATTTTCTGATCATAAAGCCTTGAAACTAGAATTCAACTGCAAAAAAGAGGGGGAAAAACCCACAAAAATGTGGAAACTAAACAACATACTTCTAAAAAATGAATGGGTCAAAGAAGAAATAAGTGCAGAGATCAAAAGATATATACAGACAAATGAAAATGAAAATACGACATATCAGAATCTCTGGGATGCAGCAAAAGCAGTAATAAGAGGAAAGCTCATATCACTTCAGGCCTATATGAACAAACAAGAGAGAGCCGAAGTAAACCACTTAACTTCACACCTTAAGGAACTAGAAAAAGAAGAACAAAGACAACCCAAAACCAGCCGAAGAAATGAGATAATAAAAATCAGAGCAGAAATAAATGAAATAGAGAACAGAAAAAGTATAGAAAAAATCAATAAAACAAGAAGCTGGTTCTTTGAAAAGATCAACAAAATTGACAAACCCTTGGCAAGACTCACCAAGGAAAAAAGGCACAGGACTCAAATAAATAAAATCCAAAATGAAAGAGGAGAGATCACCACAGACATCATAGATATACAAAGAATTATTGTAGAATACTATGAAAAATTATATGCCACCAAATACAATAATCTAGAAGAAATGGATAAATTCCTAGAACAATACAACCTTCCTAGACTGAGTCATGAAGAAGCAGAAAGCCTAAACAGACCAATCAGCAGGGAGGAAATAGAAAAAACTATTAAAAACCTCCCCAAAAAGAAAAGTCCAGGCCCAGACGGTTATACTAATGAATTCTATCAAACATTCAAAGAAGACTTGGTTCCTATTCTACTCAAAGTCTTCCAAAAAATTGAAGAAGAAGCAATACTTCCAAACACATTCTATGAGGCCAACATAACCCTCATACCAAAACCTGGCAAGGATGGCACAAAGAAAGAAAACTACAGACCAATATCTCTAATGAATACAGATGCTAAAATACTAAACAAAATACTGGCAAACCGAATACAACAACATATTAAAAAAATAATACATCATGATCAAGTGGGATTCATCCCAGAATCTCAAGGATGGTTCAACATATGCAAAACGGTTAACGTAATACACCATATCAACAAAACAAAGAACAAAAACCACATGATCTTATCAATAGATGCAGAAAAGGCTTTTGATAAAATACAACACAATTTTATGTTTAAGACTCTCAACAAAATGGGTATAGAAGGAAAATATCTCAACATGATAAAGGCCATATATGATAAACCATCAGCCAACATCCTATTAAACGGCATAAAACTGAGGACTTTCTACCTTAAATCAGGAACAAGACAGGGTTGTCCACTCTCTCCACTCTTATTTAACGTGGTGCTAGAAGTTCTGGCCAGAGCAATCAGACAAGACAAAGAAATAAAAGGCATCCATATCGGAAAAGAAGAAGTAAAGGTATCACTTTTTGCTGATGATATGATCCTATACATCGAAAACCCGAAGGACTCCACAAAAAGATTATTAGAAACAATAAACCAATACAGTAAGATCGCAGGATACAAAATTAACATACAAAAGTCCATAGCCTTTCTATATGCCAACAATGAAATATTAGAAAACGAACTCAAAAAAATAATCCCCTTCACGATTGCAACAAAAAAAATAAAATACCTAGGAATAAACATAACAAAGAACGTAAAGGACCTATATAATGAAAATTACAAAGCATTGTTAAGGGAAATCGAAAAAGATACAATGAGATGGAAAAATATTCCTTGTTCTTGGATAGGAAGAATAAATATAATCAAAATGGCCATATTACCCAAAGCAATATACAAATTTAATGCAATTCCCATCAAAATCCCTATGACATTTTTTAAAGAAATGGAACAAAAAATCATCAGATTTATATGGAACTATAAAAAACCCCAAATAGCCAAAACAATCCTAAGGAAAAAGAATGAAGCTGGGGGCATTACAATACCTGACTTTAAACTATATTATAGGGCCACGATAATCAAAACAGCATGGTATTGGCAGAAAAATAGACACTCAGACCAATGGAACAGAATAGAAAGCCCAGAAATAAAACCACATATATATGGTCAAATAATCTTTGATAAAGGGGCCAACAACACACAATGGAGAAAAGAAAGCCTCTTCAACAAATGGTGTTGGGAAAACTGGAAAGCCACATGCAAAAGAATGAAACTCGACTACAGCCTGTCCCCGTGTACTAAAATTAATTCAAAATGGATCAAAGACCTAAATATAAGACCTGAAACAATAAAGTACATAGAAGAAGACATAGGTACTAAAATCATGGACCTGGGTTTTAAAGAACATTTTATGAACTTGACTCCAATGGCAAGAGAAGTGAAGGCAAAGATAAATGAATGGGACTACATCAGAATAAAAAGTTTTTGCTCAGCAAGAGAAACTGATATCAAAATAAACAGACAGCCAACTAAATGGGAAATGATATTTTCAAACAACAACTCAGATAAGGGCCTAATATCCAAAATTTACAAAGAACTCGTAAAACTCAACAACAAACAAACAAACAATCCAATTAAAAAATGGGAAGAGGACATGAACAGACACTTCTCCCAGGAAGAGATACAAATGGCCAACAGATATATGAAAAGATGCTCAGCTTCATTAGTTATTAGAGAAATGCAAATCAAAACTACAATGAGATACCACCTCACTCCTGTTAGATTAGCTATTATCAACAAGACGGGTAATAGCAAATGTTGGAGAGGCTGTGGAGAAAAAGGAACCCTCATTCACTGTTGGTGGGACTGTAAACTAGTACAACCATTATGGAGGAAAGTATGGTGGTTCCTCAAAAAACTGCAAATAGAACTACTTTATGACCCAGCAATCCCTCTACTGGGTATATACCCCAAAACCTCAGAAACATTGATACGTAAAGACACATGTAGCCCCATGTTCATTGCAGCACTGTTCACAGTGGCCAAGACATGGAAAGAACCAAAAAGCCCTTCAATAGAAGACTGGATAAAGAAGATGTGGCACATATACACTATGGAATACTACTCAGCCATAAGAAATGATGACATCAGATCATTTACAGCAAAATGGTGGGATCTTGATAACATTATAAGGCGTGAAATAAGCAAATCAGAAAAAAACAAGAACTACATGATTCCATACATTGGTGGAACATAAAAATGAGACTAAGAGACATGGACAAGAGTGTGGTGGTTACCAAGGGTGGGGGGAGGGAGGACATGGGAGGGAGGGAGGGAGAGAGTTAGGGGGAGGGGGAGGGGCACAGAGAACTAGATAGAGGGTGACAGAGGACAATCTGACTTTGGGCAAGGGGTTTGCAACATAATTTGATGACAAAATAACCTAGACATGTTTTCTTTGAATATATGTACCCTGATTTATTAATGTCATCCCATTACCATTAATAAAATTTATTATAAAAAAAAAAAAGAAATACTAAGGTAACAAAAAATAAGTGTAGGGAACAGCTACCCTCCATGACTGGGTATTACCAGGACCTCTGAGTTTGGGGAGAGGCTGCCCACACTTAGGCATTCACCTGTGAGTCAGTCCCACCCTGACTACCTCTGCTTATCCAGGGGGAGCCAGCAGAGCTGGGCTCAGATCGCTGAGGAAGAGTGCTGCCGGTGTTGGTACGTTGGAGGTGGTGTGGTGAGGCTTGTCCTGGGAGTGCTGTGAGAAGCTGGAAACTGGGCCTGAGCTGCGCCTGGGACGAAGGCCATTGCTGGACCTACTTGCTGGGAGGAACAGCAGTCCTCTCTTCTCTTGTCTTTAGTTGCTCTCCAGCATCCCTCTGGGCAGAACTTAATAAGGAGCAAGCGGGCATAATTGTAGAGTCCTGAATTAGGTATCACGACACACATATGAAAGGGTAGATTTGGAACGTAGAGACAAATCCTAATAACCAGCACACACCCTTGTTAGATAAGACTGCTGAAACCTAGGTCAGGTAGAAAACCCTGGACTTGGCCTTTTGGTATAAAACTGGCAGTGCTGGGAGTTGAGGTGGTCAGTGAACAACACTTCTGTCTTCCCTGCTGGAGTTCTGAAACCAACCAATGGAGAGTGTCAGTAGTGAGAAGATGGAGTTGAAAATACCAGCTTTTTTACTAACAACATCTGCTATAGGTATGCAGCCACTATCTGATATCATCCCTGATCCAAACTTACTTTCTCAAATTTCAGCCCTCCCCGTGGGGTCACAAGAATGTATGTTCTCTGACTGGAAAGTTCTAAGAAGAGACAGAAATGTGCAAGGGAAGCCCTCCCTTGGGGAGAAGGGCCTGGAAGGGCTGAGAGAGGCTGAGGGTTCTCTGGTGGGGGGCCCTTCATGATAGGAGGTAAGTATTTCAGACTAGTACATTTAGAAATATCTTTGGTCAGACCAAAGGCCCTGGTCAGAGATGTAGAAATACAATATGATTTTCTTATTTGGAAGTAGATTTTATCTAAAATTGTGATAAAATATTTATAATATAAAATTTTCTACTTTTATCATTTTTAAGTGTATAGTTCTGTGGCATTTAAGTATATTCGTATTGTTGTGCAACCATTCCCACCATCCATCTTTAGAACTTTTTCATCATCCGCAAAATAAAGCACTATACCCATTAAACAATAAGTCCCATTACCCCCTTCTCAATTCCCTCATAACTTCTGACCAAATTCTCTGTGAAATTGACTACTCTTTGTACCACATATAGTGGAGTCATAAAATAGTTGCCCTTTTGTGACTGACTTCACTTATCCTAATGTCCTTATGATATTGTGATTTATATTGGGAAATATATATTTGGTCTTCATTCCTGTTTCTGGCACAGAGCTCCTAAAAACCCTTGAAATTTCCTAAATGGTGAGAGTGATAAAAGTATCCTTTATGTTAATGAGGTGATTTTAAGACTTCACTTAATGATGGGGGCTGATTGACAAAGAAGACAATCCATAAAACCCCCAAAAGCCAGGGCTGAAAGAACTTCTAGTTTAGTGCTCTTTGGAGGGGCAGGGGGAGTGGTGCCCTTGGAGGGGGCATCGAAGCTTCATGCTGTTTCCCCATACCTTGTCCTACGCATCTTTTCCATCTGGTGATTCCTGAGTTATACTGTTTTTTAATAAACTGATGATCTAGTAAGTAAAATGTTTCTTTGATTTCTGTGAGCTGCTCTTGTGAATTAGTGGAGTCTAAGGAGGGGATTATTTAAATCTCCAATCGATAGCCAATTGGTCAGAAGCACAGGTAACAAAATGGGAGTGCGACCGGCATCTGAAGGTGGGGGCCATCTGGCAGGATTGAACCTTAACCAGCGGGATCTGATGCTATCTCCAGGTGGATAGTGTCATAATTGAGTTGAATTGTTAGGAAACCCAGATGGTGTCTTAGAATTGTTTGGTGATTTGAGGAACTTTCCCATCCCCCAGGTCAGAATTGTTTTCACAAACATTTTATTCTTCAAGGTTCATTCATGTCAGAATTTCCTTACTTTTAAAAAGACTGAATAATATCCCATTGTATATATATACCATATTTTGTTTATGCATTGATGGACACTTAGGTTGTTTCTATCTCTTAGCTGTTGTGAATAATGCTGCAGTGACATGCTAGGTACATGGGTATATAAATATCTGTTTGAGTCCTGCTCTCAATTCTTTTTGCCATAGACCCAGAAGTGGAATTGCTGCATCTATGGTAATCCTATATTTAATTAGAAGCACATATTTCAATGGGGATTGTGAAGCATTGTGTGTGTGTGTGTGTGTGTGTGTGTGTGACAGGGATAGAGAGAGACAGAGAGAGGGACAGATAGGGACAGACAGACTGGAAGGGAGACAGATGAGAAGCATCAGTTCTTAGTTGTGGCACCTTAGTTGTTCATTGATTGCTTTCTCATATGTGCCTTGACCGTGGGGTTACAGCAGACAGAGTGACCCCTTGCTCAAGCCAGCGAACTTGGGTCCAAGTTGGTGAGCCTTCCTCAAACCAGATGAGCCTGTGCTTAAGCTGGTGACCTCAGGGTTTCGAACCTGGATCTTTTATCCCAGTTTGACGCTCTATCCACTGCGCCACCGCCTGGTCAGGTGAAGCATATTTTGACGTAGGTACAGAGAGCCCATGACATGCACATCATCTAGTCAGAAGGTCTCTTCAGGCCCATGAAGTGAGGAATGAGGAAGAGTTTGAATGCTCTTCACCATTATGCATGGGGTGAGAAGCTCCAAGTGGCTGAAGTCCACTTGAGCTTCCTAACCAGTGGCTGGTTGTGAGACTGGAGCCCTTTCAGCCTGACAAATTTTGTTAATTTTACTGTTTTTAACTGTATCACTGTACCAATTGGCAGTAGAGCCTTTGGTATGGGGCCAAATATATGTATATCTTTAGGGATACACATTGGAAAAGGGAGCTGAGAGGCCTTTTCTGGTGTAGGGCCACTCTTGGGGTGAAAGTGAATGGGAAGGGCAGAGCCAGAGAAGAAAGAAAAGCAAGGTGAATTCCTGATGGCTCCTGAGGTTATCAGACCCATGCACAGGTTCTGGACAGAGTTAAATTTCCTGTTCAAAAGAATCGTCCAGGCCCTGTCTGGTTGTAGAGCGTCAGCCTGGCGTGTGGAATCCTGGATTTGATTCTCAGTCAGGGCACATAGGAGAAGCGACCATCTGCTTTTCCAACTCTCCCTCTCCTTCTTCTCTTATTCTCTCTCGCTCTTTCCCTCCCACAGACATAGCTCGAATGCTTTGAGCACGTGCTAAGGATGGCACCATGGCCTTGCCTCAGGTGCTAAAATAGCTCAGTTGCTGAGCAACAGAGCAGTGACCCCCCCCCCCAGATGGGCAAAGCATCGTCTGGTAGGGGCTTGCCCTGTGGATCCTGGTTGGGGCGCATATGGGAGTCTGTCTCTCTGCCTCCCTGTCTGTCACTTAATTAAAAAAATAATAATAGCCCAAATGGTGAAATTTTAGGCCTTGGGCAAACTGTTGGGTAAACACTTTGGAGCAGATGGCAGGGATTAAAAGAATAGTTTACAGTGTGGAGGGTAAAGGTGCCTGCTGAGCCACACAGGAGATGGTGTTTCCAGCTTGCTGGGTGACTCAAAGAGAAAGTGGCACTTACTTTTTTCTGTCCTGGGCCAGGTTTCCACACTGTGCCTGAGGCCAATTGAATTTACTCTCTGGGTTTAGCTGTACCTGACAGCCAAGCATTAATGATGCTCTAGGAATGTCCCTTGGTCAACATCATAGAAATATAGACAAATTGGAGCAGATAAGTGCCAGGAGCAATTGTAAAGTCAGTGCAGGATTACCACTTTCCCTGAATGTTTAAGGTTTGCCTCTGTACTGTTTCATTCAGCAAGGTTCAGAGCCTCAGAGAGCACTGTCTAATGGAAGTACAATGTGAGCCACATACAGAAATTTAAATTTTCTAATATCCACTGTAATATAAAGTTAATGTAAAGGTAAAAGGAAAACAGGTGAAATAAATTTTAATAATATATTTTATTTGTCCGCTATATCTTACATACAGGGGTGGGCAAAAAGATAAATTTATGGTTCATATGAAAAAAGACTTCCAGGTTATGATTATTACAATAGCTTTATTAACTCTGTGTTGTGTACTCACAACTGTAACCTACTTTTGCCAATTCCTGTATTATCATTTCAGAATTCAATCAATATTAAAATTATTGAGCTATTTTACATTCTATTTTGTTTTGAACTAAGTCTTTGAAATTTGGGTGTATTTCACACTTATGGCATACTTCAATTCAGAATGACCACTTTTCAAATGCTGTATAGTTGCATGTGGCTTGTGGCTATTATATTGGATAGTGCAGCTCTAAGAGATACAGGGATAATTATAATAGTGAGCATTTATTGAACAACTGCTATTACATGTAGTAAATCATTGAATCCTCATAGCAATTCTCTGAGATAGTTGCTGCCTGTCTACTGAGGAATAGATGTGTGCTCCTTGGTTTCTAGCCCTCTTTCAACATCTTTAAAAGGCCAGTGATGGAACACGTTCTGTCTCTGATTCTGCTTCCCTCTGATTCTGTCATCACCTGGCCTTCTGACACTAACTTCTTCTGAGTTTCTTTTGTAAGGACTCTAGTGATTACATCAGGCTCATCTGGATCATCTCCCCAACTCAGAATCTCTAATTTAATTATATCTGTGAAGTCTCTTTTGCCATATAATATAACATTCACAGGTTCTGGGATTAGGGTGTGTACATCTTATGAGGACATTACTCAGCCTACATGGAGGGTGACTTTATTTCCATATTCATGTAAGAAAAAGTGCTGAGCTGAGACCAGTTTTTCCACTTTCCATTTTCACTGTGTAGTTAGCTCACCCTGTGCCTAGAAAAGACCATCTGCTTTGCTCCATCCAATCTGAAGCATTGCTGCTGCTGAGAGAAATGTGACCTTGCTTTTCCTGGCATCTCTGTCCTTCCCTGCCCTGGTTGCTTGCTGCTGTAAATGACTCTGCTGGGATTTATGCGTGCCTCTTCCTCTGAGGGGACTGGAGATTTGCGAAGAGCCTTTCTTCCTGCATTTTACTTCTCATTTTGGGGAAGACTTGCCAGAACCACTGACTAGAGAAGGCACCATTGTCCTCTTAGAAGGAATCTGAAAAGATCATCTAACTACCACCCAACCCCTGCCCTGCTGTGTCCAAGCCAACAATGACTTTCAACCAATACTTGAACTCTCAAGCAAGTCATTTTCTTCCTAAGAACGATCTTCCAAGTGAATTTATTAAAGTACTTTAGTTGCAAGTACAGTGGTACCTTGATGCACGAGCACTTTAAATCACGAGCTGTTTGAGAGATGAACAGTGACTTGCAGGATTTTTTGCTTTAAGTGGGTGTGGGAGACAGGCTGTAAGCTGGCAAAGTCATTATAGCCTAAGGCATAGTTTTAAAACTAAGCTTTTCCCCACACCCTTCCTTGACTGTTGCATGATGTGGGGTGGTGCACTCTCATGAGAAGTCCCATTATGGCTCAGATAAGTGACTCTATATCAGAGACTTCCTTGTTTGTATATTGGATTAAAGGTTTTGGTTTCTACACTCTAAAATGCGGCAGAGAAGCCCATGCAGGAGAGCAGAGAAAGGCCCCATAGAGGAGAGGAGAAGCAGCCAAGATGGTGGAGTGCTGAAGGAGAATCCAGTTTGTGCAGAGTTGGTACAGAGAGAAGGAGATGGGGAACAGAGGTAAATAAGCCTGGTGAAGTAGGAACCTTTGTGTAAGGTATTTTTCCCTGCCAAGAAGGAAGGAACGGGGCTCGGAGCCGCAAAGTGTGGAAAACAAAAGGCTTTATTGAGTACAGCACATCCCGCCCGGCGAGGTTCCCTGGCCCCGAGGTAAGATGGAAGCCAAGGAAGTCGCCAGGATTTTTTTTTTTTTTTTCATTTTTCTGAAGCTGGAAACAGGGAGAGACAGTCAGGCAGACTCTCGCATGAGCCCAACCGGGATCCACCCGGCACGCCCACCATGGGGCGATGCTCTGCCCACCAGGGGGCGATGCTATGCCTATCCTGGGCATTGCCATGTTGCGACCAGAGCCACTCTAGCGCCTGAGGCAGAGGCCACAGAGCCATCCCCAGCGCCTGGACCATCCCTGCTCCAACGGAGCTCCGGCTGCGGGAGGGGAAGAGAGAGACAGAGAGGAAAGCGTGGCAGAGGGGTGGAGAAGCAAATGGGCGCTTCTCCTGTGTGCCCTGGCCGGGAATCGAACCTGGGTCCTCCGCACGCTAGGCCGATGCTCTACAGCTGAGCCAACCGGCCAGGGCGGAAGTCGCCAGGATTAAACCGTGTGGGAGATATTTAAGGGGTCCCTCTAGGGAAGTCGAGCTAACATGACGCATGACGTGGTGAAATCCCACTGGCTGGTAGATGGTCGCTTTTTTCCAAATGGTTCCTGTGAAGCCTCTTTTGGCGTGCTTGGTTGTGGGAGGTCCTAGCCAAAGTTTGCGGGTGTGAGTTCTTCACGTGACCACCCCACCATTATCCACCAACCTTACACTTTGATTCTAGGAAACTTGGATGAGACAGTGGCTTTCGGAGCCCTGAATGGAAAAGGAAGTGTTTTCCCACTGTGTGTATTTTTCGCCCACCGGGCGCAAGCTAGGATTAAAAAGGTAATCGTCCACCAGTTCTTGGCTCTGTTGTTTCATTACCGTCTGTTCGAATCAAATGCGAACCTGCATTGACCAGGCGGCTGTGACAGTGGCTGTGGCTACTGGCTTTACAGCCTTTCTCCTTGACTTGTAGATGGCCACGTTCTCACTGTGTTTTCACATGGTCTTTCCCCTGTGTGTCTGTCTTAATGTCTTTTTCTTATAAGGATACCAGTTTTACTGGATTAGGGCCCACCCTAATGGCTTTAACTTAATTACCTCTTTAAAGACCCCATCTTCAAATATAGTCACATTCTGAGGTACTGGAGTTAGGACTTCAATGTATGTATCTGGAGTCCTCTGTTCCCAGAGCTTTTATTGATCAGAAGCAAAACAAAGGTAACAGTATAACAAGACAGGGAGATCGTGTGACAAAGGGAGGGGCAATTTGTGAACCTCTAACTCCTAAAGCCCATCCACATGCATTCCTTTGTGTTTTCACAAAGGTCATTCACATGGTTTCTTGGCGTTTACATCCAAGAAATATATATCTCTGTGTTTACAGCAGGGGATTACATTCATATCACCATTTACACTCAGGGATTTATTTACTTTTTTACAGAGACAGTGAGAGAGTCAGAGAGAGGAATAGATAGGAACAGACAGACAGGAATGGAGAGAGATGAGAAGCATCAATCATCAGTTTTTCGTTGTGGCACTTTAGTTGTTCATTGATTGCTCTCTCATATGTGCCTTGACCATGGGGCTACAGCAGACTGAGTAACCCCTTGCTCAAGCCAGCGACCTTGGGTCCAAGCTGGTGAGCTTTTGCTCAAACCAGATGAGGCTGTGCTCAAGCAGGTGACCTTGGGATCTCAAACCTGGGTCCTCCACATCCCATTCCGATGCTCTATCTACTGCGTCACTGCCTGGTCAGGCTACACTCAGGGATTTTTAACTAAAGTTCCCCAATCCAAGTTATAGAAGGTCCAAGATAAGATAGGTGATCCCCTGAATCTCCTCCTTCTTTGTTTCTTAAGGAAGGAGACATAGATGTGAACTGTAGGGCAAAGAATGCCATGAGAACTCATTGATCCTAGTGTTGTATTCAGTGTCAGGAGTTGTATTTCCAGGACCAATTGTTGGGTGTTCATGATGTATCTTAACTCTCCAGAGCAGGATTCACTCCATTCCTGTAGGTAAGAAAACACAAACTGACCCTTAGCCTCATGTTAAAACAGAATAAGGTTCTTCCCATAGAGATCCTGGTTCCCAACTGCGAATATATATCTGCTGGTACTGAGAGAAATGTTTGGTTGTTTTGGAATAATGCTTTTCAATAGCAGGGAGATTGCCTTATCAAGTGTTGGTCAAATAAGTTTGTAAATATGATATATATGTTTGTTCACTTATAGTTTGCATTGGGTGTGGGGGACAGGCTATAAACAGGCAGGGTCCTTATAGCGTAAGGCTTAGTTTTAAGACTAAGCTTTTCCTCACACCCTTGACTGTTGCATGATAGGGGGTGGTGCACTCTAATGAGAATCCCATTATGCCTCAGATAAGTGATTTTGTATCAGAGACTTCCCTGTTTGTATATTAAATTAAAGGTTTTGATTTCTACACTATAAAATGGGGCAGAGGAGCCCATGCAGGAGGAGAGCAGAGAAAGACCACGTGGAAGAGAGGAGAAGCAGCCAAAATGGTGGAGTGCTGAAGAAGAAGCCAGTTAATGCAGAGTTTGTGCAGAGAGAAGGAGATGGGGAACAGAGGTGAATAAGACTGATGAGGTAGACATCTTTGACTCCAGGAAACTCAGATGAGTCAGTGGCTTTGGGAGCCCTGGATGGAAAGGGAAGTGTTTTTCCACTGTGTGTATTTTTTGCCCACCAGATGTAAGCTAGGATTAAAGCTAATGGCCCACCAGTTCTTGGCTCTGTTGTTCCATTACCATCTGTCCAAATCAAATGCAAACCTGCACGGGCCAGGCAGCTGTGATGGTGGCTGCAGCTACTGGCTTTACATCAAGATTCAAAAAATGTAGGGTGTATAAGGCCACAGCTAATTGATCTCTCAGGGATTCTAATTGTCTATGGGGACTCCCTTTTTTATTTTTTAAGATGGGTTTTTAAGGTGCAGTGAGCATATTTAATACAGGCCTGTCCTGTTGGATTATAAAGGGTACCTCTAACATGTTTAATATTTCAGTTTTGTAGAGCTATTTTGAATGCCTTAGAAAGTATATAGCAAGGGCCATTGTCTGTTTAATTACTTCAAGGCAGCCAAGAATGAAGATGTACTCTAAGAAGTGAGAAATAGCATGATGTGCTGCTTCCCTGGTAGCAGGAGTAGCATGGATCATACCCTAATGGGTATCTATAGTAATATGTAAATACTTAAAACAACCAAAGGAAGGTTCTTGAGTGACATCAGTTTGCTATATGCCATTAGGAGTGAGACCTCTGGAATTGCTCCCATGTACAGTATATTCAGCTAGGGAAACTAAAGTTTTTACTAGAACTTTCCAATTATTAGGGTTCATATCATATCCATTTCCTACGGCCTCTATGATGCTCACTGTAAATGAGCTTTGAGGTTCATTCTCTTAAATACTCTTTTTCAATTTCTTGAATACAGAATAAAGTAAATTCTGATGGACCCACTGTCCCTGTTGTATGATAACAAGGAAAGCTGTAGCTTTAGTAGCATCTGTGTCTCCTAACATTAATCCTTTTTGGAAACAATTTTCCATTATGGGAGGAGTATGACTCTTCCCGGGTCTGGGGAGAAGAGGTGGAGAGTAGGGTGGAACTGAAGGCTCCTCGGGAGGCAAGGGAGAAGGAAAAGATATTTTGTTCTCTTTATCGGCCTCCTCAAATTTCACTGCTGCTATAACCAGTGGTTCAGGTTGATTGTGCTGTGATTCCTCTTTTACTTTCTTTAAAAAAACTTTTTTTTTTTGCCTGACCAGGTGGTGGTGCAGTGGATGGAGCGTCGGACTGGGATGTGGAAGGACCCAGGTTCGAGACCCCAAGGTCGCCAGCTTGAGCGCCGGCTCATCTGGTTTGAGCAAAAAGCTCACCAGCTTGGACCCAGGGTCAATGGCTTGAGCAAGGGGTTACTTGGTCTGCTGAAGGCCCATGGTCATGGCACATATGAGAAAGCAATCAATGAACAACTACGGTGTCGCAACGAAAAACTGATGATTGATGCTTCTCATCTCTCTCCGTTCCTGTCTATCTGTCCCTATCTATCCCTCTATCTGACTCTCTCTCTGTCCCTGTAAAAAACAAAAAAAAACTTTTTTTAATTTTTAAAAATTTTTATTTATTCATTTTAGAGAGGAGAGAGAGAGAAGGGGGAGGAGCAGAAAGCTCCCATATGTGCCTTGACAAAACAAGTCCAGGGTTTTGAACTGGCAGCCTCAGTGTTCCAGATCAATGCTTTATCCACTGGGCCAGGATGGCAGGGATGAGGGGGGTGGCTGAGGCCCCATATGCATGGACTGATTCCTGGACTATGACCAGAGTGAGTACTGGCTCCTTTGCTGGATGGACTTATGGATTTTGGACAATGTGGAATACCCTGATGGGGGTGGGGGTCAGCTTTGCTGGAGGCCCTTTCCCTGTCCTGGGAAGCTTTTGCCATGGCTAGAAAGAAGGCCGGGGACATTTTGCACTTTTGGCAAAGTGCTCAGAGATTGGTGAAATATGCCTTTGTAATTGTTGAAATGGTATGATTTGTCATGTTGTTGTAATTTGTGTAATGTGCCTAGTTTCCTTGCACAGGGATGCCAGTGGTGTAGATTGTGGGTAGTAAAGTGAGCATAGGGGTGGATTATTGGGCAGATAAAATATATTATGCTCACTTTGTTAAAGATGATGCTGCCCATGTGAAAGCCCATCGCCCAGGTGATTGCTTGGGATGGGCGTGATTATGTTAATATGTGTTGGGGGAGGGCTGCTTTCGTGCCAAAAGGTTTTAAAAGGAACAGAGATCACATTGTTCCAAGAGAAGAGTGATTACGTTCTAGGAGGAGCCATGCTGTAGGAGAGCAGAGAAAGGCCACGTGGAGGAGGCCAGGAGAAGTAGCCAAGAGGGTAGAGTGCTAAAAAAAGAAGCCAGTTTGTGCAGAGCTTGTGCAGAGAGAAGGAGATGGGGAACAGAGATGAATAAGGCTGGTAAGGTTAGAAATCTTAGATTCTAGGAAACTCGGAGAAGTCAGTAGGTTTGTGAGCACTGAATGAGTGGGTTTGGAGCCCAGTGTGTGTTTTTACTTGCCCGCCAGGTGCAACCTAGGATTAAAGCTAATGGCCCACCAGTTCTTGGATCCGTTGTTTCATTACTGTCTGTCTGAATCTAATGCGAACCTGCATGGACCAGGCAGCTGTGATGGTGGCCATGGCTACTGGCTTTACATAAGGATATAAAGCAGTGCGGACAAAACTCCATGTTGTGAGAAGAGAAACAGAAACCTTTAATCCTTGTTCAAACTGCTTTTTCAAAACTCTACCTACTTGCTCCCATTGTGGTAAGTGTAAAGCCAGGAGCCACGGCCAGGCCCACCATCACAGCTGCCCGGCCCATGCAGGTTCGCATTGGATTCAGACAGTCGGTAAAGAAACAGCGGAGCCAAAAACTGATGGGCCATAGTCTTTAATTCTAGCTTGCACCCGGCGGGCAAGTAAAAACATACACTGGGCTCCAAAACCCAGTCGCATTCAGTGCTCACAAAGCTACTGACTTATCCGAGTTTCCTAGAATCAAAGGTTTCTAGCTCACCAGACTTATTCACCTCTGTTCCCCATCTCCTTCCTTATCTCAGGTCAAACTCTACACAAACTGGCATCTCACTCAGCACTCCGCCATCTTGGCTGCTTCTCCTGGCCTCCTCCACGTGGCCTTTCTCTGCTCTCCTCTGCTCTCTCTTCTAATGATAATCTCAGGAACCAAGAGCACAAGCTCCCGCTCCGTCCCCATTTTATATTGTAGCTTCACAACCTCTAATCCAATATACAAAATAGGGAAGTCTCTAATACAAAGTCACTTCTCTGAGGCATGATTGGATTGTACCACCCCACATCAAAAAGGGTGGGAAAGGCTTAATCCCAAAACCAAGCCCCAGGCTACAAGGATTTTCAACACACATTAATATCACCTGGGCCAAGGCCTCCATCTTTAACAAAGTGAGCATAATACATTTTATCTGCCCAACAGTAAGGTACCAAAGAATTGCAAAAATTAATATTAATATTTTAGGAGAAAAAGTTAGGCTTCTTGCCCTGTCCTTTCTTTAGAGAATGGAGGGAGAAGAATGCAGAAGCTTTCTGGCTTGCAAGGATGACTGGATCAGTTAGTTTAACTATAGTTCTCTGAAAAGATAAAGGTTATCTGAAGAACTTCCTTTCCCTTACAATAGGAGACAATGTTTGCATCTCCTACCCTGATTTTAACTCTGCCTCCCTTCCTGGAATCCTGAGAGTAACATATACTTCTAGACAAAGGAGGGGAGATAGACACTAAAAGGTTTGTGAATGTCTTTGATATGTAAAACGACATCACTATTGTGTTACCTTGAAAGTTTTAATGTTTTTTATAGATTTTCTAGACAAATGTTATAAGTTTGTTAATGATTGTATCATGTTCCCCCCAACCTGTATGTGGTCAAGGGTGTATAACCAGCCTCGGAGTTATATTCGACACTGCACGATTTGGGTCAGCTATACCCAATGTTAGTCATATGCAGCCGGCTTAATCAATAAATCTCCTCTTAAAAATTCTTCTGTATCCTGCCTTGGTGTCTCTACGTAAACCCGCGGAATGCTACTTTACAAAGCCATAATTCTAAGTCTAAAGTCCCCTCATCAGGGAACCATGGGCAGTGCTCTTGTATAGCAAGTAAGAGTTGCTGTAATGCTGTAGGCTCTACAGTACACTGAGCAGTGTGGAGCAATTGTTGTAAGTTTGTAATATAAATGCACTGCTGCTTGGTGAGCTCTTGACCCATGTTGAGATCCTTTTTTGACTTACATGTGTCTATCCCTTCCTCAAGGTGAGTAGGGACTGTTCCTTACTGGAATTCCCCATAGGATGCAGCCACTAAACTTCTCTTCATGCAGGGATTCCACTTGATCACATTGGGCGTCACTACTTTTAGTCCTCCAGCCCGCTGGGAACTACCAGTATTGTGTGGAAAAAATTGCTCAAGACACAAGCTGTTATCAAGAAAATAGGGAGAGGCACTCAAGAGAGGCTAACCACCAGAGTCCCCTGCTCCAGAGCTTTTATTGATCAGAAGCAGAACAAAGGTAACAGGATTATAGGAGAGGGAGATCACGTGATAAGGGGGTTAACAAGCACAAAGAGAGGAGCAATCTATAAACCTCTAAGCTAATTTCCTAAAGCTCATTCACATGCATTTCTTTCTGTTTGCAGAAAGGTTGCTAACACAGTTTCTTGCTGCTGCACCCAACAAACCTATCCCTGTGTTTGCAGCCTCACCATTCACACTCAGGGCTTTTTAACTAAAGTTCCCCAATCTAAGTCTCTAGGGTCCAAGATCAGATAGGTGATTTTTTTTTCACCTTTTATTGTTCTGAGTCTGGGGCCATTTTACTAGGGTCTATTTTTTTCTTATTCCTCAGGATTTTTCATCACATTTAGTTTCTGTCTGATAGATATATGAATTTACCAGAAATTCCAATTGCCCTTTGGTTGTTCCACCTGACTGGCTGACCTCACCCTTACTTACTGAATAATTGCCCCTGAGGCAGAAAAAGTTCCAGGAAAATGGTCAACCTGCCCCAAGAAGGAGCATTCCAGAAAGCTGAAATCCTAAAACCATAGAAGGGAACATACCAGAACTTCTGACTCAGTATCTCCTCAGGCTCTCCCAAACCCTATAAAATTCACCCTTTAGTCTGTAACTGGTGCCTTTCTCCTGGAGAAGTACCTGGCAGGGTTACTTTCTTCCTTTCAATAAAACCTGTTACTCTGGTCTTTTTGGATTCCCATGGATTCCAACACTGTCCCTTTTCTCTTTTTCTTTCCTTTTACTCTTCATACACTGCTTGATTAATTTATGCTTTTAATTCCACTCTTTTCACCTATGTGAGGGACCTGTCTTATCAATTATTTAGCATCTCCCAGTCCTGTCCTGTTTACCAGTATGCTCAGGGCTACATCATCATTAATAAAAATTATTTTAAATATGTTGCTTACTCTCAACTTTCTCCTCCTATTATAGCCTAAATAAGATGTTATGTTCTTATCCTCTGTTTTCTGATTACCTGGTTTATTCTCTGTGCAGTCATGTTATATTATTACATGTATAAATTATACAGGTTTGTTAACTTTTAATGTGCTTATGCTAACAGATTCTTTTCCAACTTGTTTTTTTCACTTAATAAATATCCTTGATTTATTTTCATATCAGCATATACTTTAGTCCGTGCTAGTGCATTGGAGGTTGTTAGAGATGTGGAGGTAGAGGTCTAAGGGAATATCAAATGAGGAAAGCTGCCTGGCTGGGGGAGGAGGCCTGCTGGGAAATATCTTGGTTTTAGATAAACCTATTTGTTATGGGATGAATTATACCTACCCCACTTAAATTTATATCTTGAAGTCTTAACCCCCAACACCTCCAAGTATGACCATATTTGAAGATATAATCTTTTAAGAGTTAATTAAGTTAACAGGGGGTCATTATTTAGGGTTGGAATAAATAAAAGCAGAGATCAAAAGTTATATACAGACAAATGAAAATGACATGCATATCAAAATTTCTGGGATGCAGTGAAATCAGTAATAAGAGGGAAGTTTATATCATTACAGCCTTATATCAAGAAACAAGAGGCCTGACCTGTGGTGGTGCAGTGGATAAAGCGTCGACCTGGAAATGCTGAGGTCGCCGGTTCGAAACCCTGGGCTTGCCTGGTCAAGGCACATATGGGAGTTGATGCTTCCAGCTCCTCCCCCTGTCTCTCTCTCCTCTCTCTCTGTCTCTCTCTCCCCCTCTCTCTCTCTTCTCTAAAAATGAATAAATAAAATTAAAAAAAAAAAAAAAAAAAAAAAGAAACAAGAGAGATCCTGAGTAAACAACCTAACATCACACCTTAAGGAACTAGAAAAATAAGAACAATAGCAACCCAAAGTCATCAGAAGAAAGAAACTAGTAAAAATTGGAGCAGAACTAAATAAAATAGAGAATAAAAAAGCTATAGAAAAAATAAAGTCTTTGAAAAGATCAAAGAAGTGGACAGACCACTGGCTAGACTCATTAAAGAAAAAAGAGGAAGAACTCATATAAACAAAATCCAAAATAAAAGAGGAGAAATTATCGCAGACATAGATATACAAAAGACCTATAAGCAGGAGGAAATAGAAACAACTATAAAAACCTCCCCCCCAAAAGAAGTCCAGGACTAAATCGCTACACTAGTGAATTCTACCAAACATTCAGAGGCAAATTTAATGGCGCGCACACCAGGCATGCGACCTGGGCCCTGACTTTTGAAGGGCCCCACAAAACCCCAACTTTACATTTTTTTCTAATGTAAGGGGGCCCAATATTTTCTTCTGCACCTAGGGTCTTAACTGACCTTAATCCGCCCCTGCAAACAATCATAGAAGAGCTGGGTCCTATGCTTCTCAAAGTCTTCCAAAAAGTAGAAGTAGAAATAATAATCCCCAACATGTTTTATGAGGCCAACACAACTCGTATACCAAAACCTGGCAAGGACAACACACACAAAAAAGAAAGTACAGACCAATATCTCTAATGAATACAGATGTAAAAATCCTAAACAAAATACTAGCAAATCGAATACAACAATACATTAAAAAGATAATACATCACAATTAAGTGGGATTCATCCCAGGAACACAAGGATGGTTCAACATTCAGAAATCAATCAACATAATAAACCACATTAACAAAACAAAGAACAAAAATCATGTGATTCTATCAATAGATGCAAAAAAGGCATTTGATAAGATACAACATCCCCTTATGTTTAAAACACAATAAAATCAGAATAGAAGGAAAGTACCTCAACATAATAAAAGCCATGTATGTCAAAGCAGCAGCTAATATCATACTAAATGATAAAAAAATGAAGAGTTTTTCTCTAAAATCAGGAACAAGAGAACGTTGTCCACTCTTTCCAGTCTTATCCAACATAGTTCTGAAAGTTTTAGCAAGAGCAATCATCAAGGGAAGGAAATAAAAAGCATTCATATCGGGAAAGAAGTAAAGGTATCAGTTTTAACAGATGACATGATCCTGTATATAGAAAACTTGAAAGACTCCACCAAAAAACTGTTACAAACAATAAACCAATACAGTAAAGTCTCAGAATACAAAATCAGTATACAGAAGTTTACTGCTTTCCTATACCAATGATGAAACATCAGAAAATGAACTAAAAAAAATCAATTCCTTTTACAGTTGCAACAAAAAAATAAAATAAGTAGGAATAAATTTAACAAAGGATGTGAAGGACCTATATAGAGTGGTATCTTGAGATACGAGCAGACCAACATACAATTTTTTTTAAGATATGAGCTGCAACTCTGTCCATATTTTTGTTCAAGATCCAAGCAAAATTTCGAGGTACGAGTCATGATTCCGGAAGCTGCCGCTATTTGGTGCGTTGGTGCATGGATCCAGTATCGGCAGCACAACACCAGCATCTTGTTCTTTCTCACATGATACCTGCAGAATCAAGTTGAATCTCGTGTGCTGTACTCGTCTTGCATCATTTTTGCATTATTTTTATTTTTAATTAAAAATTTTTTTTACAGAGAAAGAGAGAGTCAGAGAGAGGGACAGATAGGGACAGACAGACAGGAACAAAGAGAGATGAGAGGCATCAATCATCAGTTTTTTGTTGTGACACCTTAGTTATTCATTGATTGCTTTTTCATATGTGCCTTGACCACGGGCCTTCAGCAGACCAAGTAACCCCTTGCTCTAGCCAGCAACCTTGGGTCCAAGCTGATGAGCTTTGCCCAGACCAGATAAGCCCATGCTCAAGCTGGCAACCTCGGGGTCTTGAACCTGGGTCCTCCGCATCAAAGTCTGATGCTCTATCCACTGCGCCACTGCCTGGTCAGGCATTCTTGTATTTTTTACTAACATTTTTTGTGTGCTACCATGGGCTGAAGAAAGTGAGTGTAAAGTACAGTAGTGAGAAGAAGAAGAGAATGATGTTGATAGAAGTAAAGCAAGAAATAATAGAAAAACATGAGCATGGTGTATGAGTGATGGAACTGGCAAGGCTGTATGACCGCAATACATCTACAATTTATATCATCCTTAAACAAAAGGATGCCATCAAAAGCGCAAATCTAGCAAAAAGAACTACAATTCTCTCCCAGTTAAGGACAAATATCCATGAAGAAATGGAGAAGCTTTTGCTGGTGTGGGTGAAAGAGAAAGAGCTGGCAGGAGAGACAGTGACAGAGACTGTAATATGCAAAAAGGCACGTATTATTTATGGTGATTTGAAGAAGAAAGACTCATCAACCTTAACAGAGGCAGCAGAAGATACGTTTAAGGCAAGTCATGGCTGGTTTGAAAATTTCAAGAAGAGATCTGGTATCCACTGGTGGTGTGGCATGGTGAAGCTGCGAGTGCTGACGTTAAGGCAGCTGAGAGGTACATCGCATGTTTTGCTGTGCTTATCGCAAAGGAAGGCTACATCCCCCAACAAGTGTTCAACTGTGATGAAACAGGATTGTTTTTGGAAAAAAATGCCCCGAAGGACTTTCATCACTGCAGAGGATAAGAAGCTGCCAGGCCATAAATCCATGAAGGACCATCTGACCCTTGCACTGTGTGCAAATGCTAGCAGTGACTGTAAAGTAAAGCCACTGCTAGTGTATCATTCTGAAAATCCTCGAGCCTTTAAGACTCACAAGATTCTTAAAGAAAAACTGCAGCCTGACCTGTGGTGGCGCAGTGGATAAAGCGTCGACCTGGAAATGCTGAGGTCGCCGGTTTGAAACCCTGGGCTTGCCTGGTCAAGGCACATATGGGAGTTGATGCTTCCAGCTCCTCCCCCCTTCTCTCTCTGTCTCTCCTCTCTCTCTCTCTCTCTGTCTCTCCCTCTCCTCTCTAAAATGAATAAATAGAAAAAAAAAGAAAAACTGCAGGTTATGTGGCGCACCAATGTGAGGCCATGGGTTACACAGCAGTTTTTTATTGAATGGGTAAAACTTGTCTTTGGTCCTGCAATGAAGAAATATCTTCAAGAAAATAAATTCCCGATGAAAGCATTACTAATCCTTGATAATACTCCAGCCCACCCTCCTGGTCTTGAAGATGACATTCTTGATGAGTTCAAATTCGTGAAAGTCCTCTACCTCCCACCCAACATGACTTCAATCTTGCAACCTATAAATCAGCAGGTAATTTCCAACTTTAAAAAGCTTTACACACAAAATATTGTAAGAAAATACTATGAAGAACTGTATGCCAAAAAAGTAGACAACCTAGATGAAATGGACAAATTCCTTGAAACATACAATCTTCCAAAAATCAATCTGGAAGAATCAGAAAACCTAAACAGACCGATTACAACAAAGGAGATCGAAACAGTTATCAAAAAACTTCCAACAAAGAAAAGTCCGGGGCCCGATGGCTTCACAATGGAATTCTACCAAATATTCAAAGAAGAAATAACTCCTATCCTTCTCAAACTATTTCAAAAAATTCAAGAGGAAGGAAGACTTCCAAGCTCCTTTTATGAGGCGAGCATAATTCTGATTCCAAAACAAGGCAAAGACAACACAAAGAAAGAAAATTATAGGCCAATATCTCTGATGAATATAGATGCTAAAATCCTCAACAAAATATTAGCAAACTGGATCCAACAATATATGGAAAAATCATACACCATGATCAAGTGGGATTTATTCTGGGGAGGCAAGGCTGGTACAATATTCGTAAATCAATCAATGTGATTCATCACATAAACAAAAAGAAGGAGAAAAACCATATGATAATTTCAATAGATGCAGAAAAAGCATTTGTAAAATCCAGCACTCATTCATGATCAAAACTCTCAACAAAGTGGGAATACAGGGAACATACCTCAACATGATAAAAGCCATCTATGAGAAACCCACAGCCAACATCATACTCAATGGGCAAAAATTAAAAGCAATCCCCTTAAGATCAGGAACAAGGCAGGGGGGCCCCCTTTCACCACTCTTATTCAACATAGTCCTGGAAGTCCTAGCCACAGCAATCAAACAAGAAGAAGAAATAAAAGGCATTCAAGTTGGAAAAGAAGAAGTAAAACTATCATTATTTGCAGATGATATGATATTGTATATAGAAAACCCTAAAGTCTCAGTCAAAAAATTACTGGACCTGATAAATAAATTCAGCAAAGTGGCAGGATATAAAATCAATACTCAGAAATCAGAAGCATTTTTATACACCAACAATGAACAGTCAGAAAGAGAAATTAAGGAAACAATCCCCTTCACTATTACAACCAAAAAAATAAAGTACCTAGGAGTAAACTTAACCAAGGAGACTAAAGACTTGTACTCAGAAAATTACAAAACATTGATAAAAGAAATCAAGGAAGATACAAACAAGTGGAAGCATATACCGTGCTCATGGTTAGGAAGAATAAACATCATTAAAATGTCTATATTACCCAAAGCAATCTATAAATTCAATGCAATACCAATTAAAATACCAATGACATACTTTAAAGATATAGAACACATATTCCAAAAATTTATACGAATAGCCTCAGCAATCTTAAAAAAGAAGAATAAAGTGGGAGGTATCACACTTCCTGATATCAAGTTATACTACAAGGCCGTTGTACTCAAAACAGCCTGGTACTGGCATAAGAACAGGCATATAGATCAATGGAACAGAACAGAGAACCCAGAAATAAACCCACAGTTCTATGGACAACTGATATTTGACAAAGGAGGTAAGGAAATACAATGGAGTAAAGACAGCCTCTTTAACAAATGGTGTTGGGAAAATTGGACAGCTACCTGCAAAAAAATGAAACTAGATCACCAGCTTACACCACTCACAAAAATAAACTCAAAATGGATAAAAGACTTGAATGTAGGCCGTGAAACCATAAGCATCTTAGAAGAAAACATAGGCAGTAAGCTCTCGGACATCTCTCGGAGCAATATATTTGCTGATTTATCTCCACGGGGAAGTGAAATAAAAGACAGGATAAACAAATGGGACTATATCAAACTAAAAAGCTTTTGCACAGCTAAAGACAACAAGAACAGAATAAAAAGACAAACTACACAATGGGAGAACATATTTGACAATACGTCTGATAAGGGGTTAATAACCAAAATTTATAAAGAACTTGTAAAACTCAACACCAGGAAGACAAACAACCCAATCCAAAAATGGGCAAAAGAGATGAATAGACACTTCTCCAAAGAGGACATACAGATGGCCAATAGGCATATGAAAAAATGTTCAACATCACTAATCATTAGAGAAATGCAAATTAAAACCACAATGAGATATCACCTCACACCAGTCAGAATGGCGCTTATCAACAAAACAACACAGAATAAGTGCTGGCGAGGATGTGGAGAAAAGGGAACCCTCCTGCACTGCTGGTGGGAATGCAGACTGGTGCAGCCACTGTGGAAAACAGTATGGAGATTCCTCAAAAAACTGAAAATCAAACTGCCTTTTGACCCAGCTATCCCACTTTTAGGAATATACCCCAAGGACACCATAGAACGGCTCGAAAAGGAGAAATGCACCCGCATGTTTGTGGCAGCATTGTTCACAATAGCGAAGATCTGGAAACAGCCCAAGTGTCCGTCAGAGACGAGTGGATTAAAAAGCTTTGGTACATATATACTATGGAATACTACTCAACCATAAGAAATGATGACATCGGATCATTTACAATAACATGGATGGACCTTGACAACATTATACGGAGTGAAATAAGTAAATCAGAAAAAAAACTAAGATGAATCCATACATAGAAGGGACATAAAAATGAGACTCAGAGACATGAACAAGAATGTGATGGCAACAGAGGCGGGGGGGGGGGGGTTGGGGGAGGCGGGGATGCGGTGAAGAAGGAGAGAGGGGTTGGGGAGGGGAGGGGCACAAAGAAATCCAGATAGAAGGTGACAGAAGACAATTTAACTTTGCGGGAGGGGTATACAGCACAATCAAATGTCAAAATAATCTAGAGATATTTTCTCTCAACATATGTACCCTGATTTATCAATGTCACTGCATTAAATTTAATAAAAAAAAAAAAGCCAAAAAAAATAAATAAAAGCTTTACACAAAGCACTTGTTCCGCTGCTGCTTTGAGGTGACTGAGAATACAATTCTAACCCTTCAAGACTTTTGGAAAGATCACTAAACATCATGATATGTCTACACATTATTGACTTGGCATGGCAAGAGGTTACAAGAAGAACCTTGAACTTGGCATGGAAAAAGTTATGGCCTGATGTTGTTGCAGACAGGGACTTCAAAGGATTCAAGCCAGAGACTGAGACTGAGGTAGAAGCATTGGAGGAGGCTGTGTCCCTCGGAAAGTCGATGGGTCTGGAAGTAGATGAGGGTGACGTAAACGAGCTCATTGAGGTACATGAGGAGGAACTCTCAACTGAAGATTTGAAGGAGCTAAAGATGATGCAACATACAGAGCTTCTGCAAGAGATTAGTAATGACGAGGAGGTAGAGTCGGAGGAAGTGATTTCTACAAGTGAAATTAAAGACCTGCTGGCAATGTGGGAGAAGCTTTCAAGTTTCATTGAAAAGAAACACCCAGAAAAAGTTTCAACTGGTCGTGCTTCAGCACTTTTTAATGACACTTGTTTGTCACATTTCCGTAACATTTTAAAAGGCAGGCAAAAGCAAACCTCTTTGGATAGATTTTTATTCAAAAGTCCTGCAAGTGAAAGTGCCAAAAGTGCAGCCAAAAAGGCAAAAACAGGCAATGATTAAATGAAAAATATGTAATGTTAAGCTTAGGTTAAGTTTAAAGTTAAGAAACTGCATTTTTTTACAATTAAGTTTTTGTGGTTTCATTTTAAGTAAAGAAAGTGCAGTTTTAGTTTTGTTTAAAGTAAAGAAAATGCAGTTTTTGTTTATACTTAGTGTTAGAAAAGTCCAGTTTTAGTTTATGTGTTTACAGTGCCTGCATCCCTTCTTCCCTCCTTTCTCCTCCACCATTCACCTCTGTTAGCCGCACTCATCTGTCTCCAAGGTAAGAATACAGTACTAAATAACACTGTTTTCTTTTATTTCATATATTTTGTTATGCATTGGTAAAGTATACATGTGTGTTTCTTAATTAAAAACATGTCTTTTCTCATAATTTAGGATGGATTGAGGATGTTTCACAGGGCTGGAACAGATTAAATCTATTTTAGTTATTTTAAATGGGAGAAATTTGTTTGATATATGAGTTAACTGACTTACGAGCTCAGTTACAGAATGAATTAAACTCGTATCTCAAGGTACCACTGTACTGAAAACTACCAAACATTATTATTTTTTTTTTAATAAATTTTTATTAATGGTAATGGGATGACATTAATAAATCAGGGTACATATATTCGAAGAAAACATGTCTAGGTTATTTTGTCATCAAATTATGTTGCAAAACCCTCGCCCAAAGTCAGATTGTCCTCCGTCACCCTCTATCTAGTTCTCTGTGCCCCTCCCCCTCCCCCTAACTCTCTCCCTCCCTCCCTCCCTCCCATGTCCTCCCTCCCCCCCCACCCTTGGTAACCACCACACTCTTGTCCATGTCTCTTAGTCTCATTTTTATGTTCCACCAATGTATGGAATCATGTAGTTCTTGTTTTTTTCTGATTTACTTATTTCACTCCTTATAATGTTATCAAGATCCCACCATTTTGCTGTAAATGATCCGATGTCATCATTTCTTATGGCTGAGTAGTATTCCATAGTGTATATGTGCCACATCTTCTTTATCCAGTCTTCTATTGAAGGGCTTTTTGGTTGTTTCCATGTCTTGGCCACTGTGAACAGTGCTGCAATGAACATGGGGCTACATGTGTCTTCACGTATCAATGTTTCTGAGGTTTTGGGGTATATACCCAGTAGAGGGATTGCTGGGTCATAAGGTAGTTCTATTTGTAGTTTTTTGAGGAACCACCATACTTTCCTCCATAATGGTTGTACTAGTTTACAGTCCCACCAACAGTGAATGAGGGTTCCTTTTTCTCCACAGCCTCTCCAACATTTGCTATTACCCGTCTTGTTGATAATAGCTAATCTAAGAGGAGTGAGGTGGTATCTCATTGTAGTTTTGATTTGCATTTCTCTAATAACTAATGAAGCTGAGCATCTTTTCATATATCTGTTGGCCATTTGTATCTCTTCCTGGGAGAAGTGTCTGTTCATGTCCTCTTCCCATTTTTTTATTGGATTGTCTGTTTGTTTGTTGTTGAGTTTTATGAGTTCTTTGTAAATTTTACCAAACATTATTGAAAGAAATTGAAATGGAAAAATATTCTATGTTCATGGATTGGATAATCAACATAGGTAAAATGGCCATATTACCCAAAGAAATACACAAATTTAGTGCAATCCCCATCAAAATTCCAATGTCATTTTTTAAAGAAATTGAACAAAAAATTACCAGGTTTGTATGGAACCATAAGAGACTCCCAAAAGCCAAAGCAATCCTGAGGGAAAAAGTGAAACAGAGGTATCATACTACCTGACTTTATAATACAGAGCCACAATAATCAAAACGGTATGGTATTGGCAGAAAAACAGACAAAGAGACCAATGAGACAGAATCAAGAGCCCAGAAATAAAACCACATATATATGTTGTAAAGTAGCATTCTACAGGTTTACATAGAGACACCAAGGCAGTACACAGAAGAATTTTTAAGAGGAGATTTATAGATTAAGCCAGCTGCATATGACATACACAGGGTATAGCTGACCCAAATTGTGCAGTGTTGAATATAGCTCTGAGACTAGTTATATACCCTTAACCACATACAGGTTGGGGGAAAAGGAGGGGGAGCATGACACAATCATTAACAAGCTTATAACATTTGTCTAGAGGATCTATAAAAAACATTAAAACTTACAAGGTAACCCAATAGTGATGTCATTTTACATATTAAAGACATTCACAAATCTTTTAGTGTCTACCTCTTCTCCCTTTGCCTAGAGCAGTGTTTCCCAACATGGGGCCCACGCCCCACAGGGGGGCAATTTGATAGTTAAGGGGGGCAATTTGAAAATGGACTCGACAGGACTTTAACTCTTTTGCCCTGGGCCATTTAAATGCAATGCTAGATATCGGTGCCAAATTTAACAAAAAATGCAATTCTTAAATAATTGCAGTAAATAATTATTTAGTATAATTTCATTTGACGAGACCAAAATATCAACTGGGTGATTGGCGTCGTCAAGTAAACTTCGTCCTGGGTTCACCACGGAGCATGCCGTCTGCCGCGAGGAACCCCGGACATTTTAAAAACTCGCTAAACAACGCAGTTATTCTCACCTAATTGACCCATCGCAACTTCTGTAGTGTTTTACATCATTCAGTTGGTGTTAATTTGAAATAAGTGTCAGTCAAAACTGTTGTAAAAGCTCGTTGATTTAATAAATATACATATATATATTGTATAGATATAATTGGTAAGTATTTGATTTTATTTTTATCAATATTAAACTCTTTATTAAGTACTTCTTGCATCGGGGTTAGAAAGCACTAATATTTTATAAATATTATTGGGGCTATAATAGTGCATGCACGACAATTTTAATTTTAGAAGCATAACTTTCCAGAAAATTTTGTCAAGTGGAAAAAATATAGATACCTTTTGATTTGCAGTGGTAGTGTAGTAAATGTGTTATATATATTTAAATAAATATAAATTTTTAGTATATGTTTACTCTATGTCACATTGAATATATTTTAACACATATTTTAATATTAGTTTTTAATTGATCTTATTTTTATTTCTTATAGCCTATAGTAAAATGAGTGGTGCAAACAAGAAAAAAACTCATCAATATTCGGAGGAATATTTAAAGTTTGGGTTCATACCCGCTGTTCACAATGAGCGGATTCCTTTTTGTCTTTTATGCCAGCAATGCTTGACCAACGAATCAATGAAACGAGGTTGTCTTGAGGTGCATTTGAAGGTGAAACATAGTGCTCATATTAATTCAGATTTGAGTTACTTTAAAACTTTAAAGAAAAACTTTGAAAAAAGAACAACATTAAAGTCTCTATTTACTGCTCATACTTCAACTAATAATTGTGTTCTTGAGGCTAGTTATCAAATTTCTTGATTCATTGCTAAAACTGGAGAAAATCCCACTATAGGAGAGAATTTAATAAAACCATCAATATCAGCATTTCTTAAAACGGTTCTTGAAAAAGATGACAAAGATGTAAAAGCTATGCCTCTCAGTGACAATACTGTTAGCAGAAGAATAGACAAAATGAGTGAGGATATTGAAAAACAACTTATTGAAAAGCTGAAAACAAGAAAATTCTCCTTGCAAATGGATGAATCAACTTTGAGAGACAGTGAGGCAGTATTGATAACTTATGTAAGATATATTGATAAAGGACATTTTGCTGAAGAAATATTGTTCTGTAAAAGATTAGAAAGCACCACTACCTCCAAAGATATATATAATAAGCTAAAAAACTACTTAGATGTCAATGATATACCAATGAAAAATATAACATCATGTGCTGCAGATGGTGCTCCCAATATGATGGGCAAGAAAAACGGCTGCTTAAAATTGATGAAAGATGCGAATCCAGAAATGGTTCTTGTGCATTGTGTTATTCATAGGGAAAACTTGGTAGCTAAAAACATCTCGCCTGTTCTGAATGAAGTATTACATACAGTAATAAAGTGTGTTAATGCTATTAAAGCTAGTGCCAAATGTGAGCGTCTTTTCAAGCTATTTTGTGAAGAACAAAATGAAGACCATGTGAGACTTTTACTTCATACTGAAGTAAGATGGCTATCTAAAGGAAACTGTTTGAAAAGATTTATGGAACTGTTTGATACTCTTAGTGATTTTTTAAGCGACAAACCTGAAATGAAGTATCTGTTAACAATACATGGTAAAGCATTTGTGAGTTATTTAGCCGATATCTTTGAAAAACTAAATATATTAAATAAGCAACTTCAAGGAACAAATAAAACTCTTGTCGATGCAAAAGCAAAGATATTTGGTTTCATTACCAATATTGAGTTATGTCAGAAACATATTAACAACAAAAACTTTAAACAGTTTCATTGGCTCCAAAAATGTGAAGTAACTGATACTGCTTTACTTGTTATTGTCAATCATTTGAATATTCTATCGGCTGATTTAAAAGAAAGATTTTCTGATTTAAAACAAATTGATTTCCCAACATGGATGATGCAGCCAATGTTAGTGGATTTGTCTGATATATCAAATATGCAGTATCAAGAAGAACTCGCAGAATTGCAAAATGATGAGTCAGTTAAAGCTTTATTTAATATCAAAGGAGCGATGGCATGGCTTTGTGAGGAAACAGAAATCAAATACCCAAATTCAACCAAATGTGCAAGAAAACTATTGCTACCTGTAAAGCCAGGAGCTACGGCCAGGGTCATTATCACAGCAGCCGTCTGGCCTATGCAGGTTCGCATTGGATTCGGACAGTAGGCAAAGAAACAGCGGGGCCAAAAACTGGTGGGCCATAGTCTTTAATTCTAGCTTTGCACCCGGCGGGCAAGTAAAAATACACACTGGGCTCCAAAACCCAGTCACATTCAGTGCTCACAAAGCTACTGACTTATCCGAGTTTCCTAGAATCAAAGGTTTCTAGCTCACCACTTATTCACCTCTGTTCCCCATCTCCTTTCCTTATCCCAGATACAAACTCTGCCCAAATTGGCTTCTCACTCAGCATTCCACCATCTTGGCTGCTTCTCCTGGCCTCCTCCACGTGGCCTTTCTCTGCTCTCCTCTGCTCTCTCTTCTAATGATTATCTCAGGAACCAAGAGCCCAAGCTCCCACTTCGTCCCCATTTTATAGTGTAGCAATCCAAACTCTTAATCCAATATACAAAACAGGGAAGTCTCTAATACAAAGTCACTTCTCTGAGGCATGATTGGATTGTACCGCCCTACATCAAAAAGGGTAGGAAAGGCTTAATCCCAAAACCAAGCCCCAGGCTAAAGGATTCTGCCTGCCTTTAGCCCACCCCAACACACATTAATATCACCTGGGCAATGGCCTCTTTAACAAAGTGAGCATAATACATTTTATCTGCCCAACACTACCATTTCCATCTTCATTTTTAGCTGAATGTGGATTTAGTGCTGTAAATGATTTACTGGTAAAAAAAAGAAATCGGCTGGATATAACACAATGTGGAGACTTGAGACTAAAGCTAACCAAATTGGAACCTAATATGAAATCTCTGTGCAGCAAGCATCAAGCGCAAGGATCACACTAAATTAAAATAATAAATTAATATAGAAAAATCTGTATTAAAATTATTTGGAATTTAAATTTCTGTTTTTCATTATATGTTTTGAAATTTTACTTACTGTGTTTTGTTAACAATTTCATAGTGATTTCTTCCTAGAACCTATCATTTATGTTTATTAAGTGAACAAATCAATTTTTTAATGTTAAAAATTATGTATGTTACATGGGGGGGACATAAAAATTTTAGAAAGGTTAAGGTGGGGCATGGCACAAAAAAGGTTGGGAAACACTGGCCTAGAGGTATATGTTACTCTCAGGATTCCAAGAAGGGAGGAAGAGTTGAAATCAGTGTAGGGTATGTAAATATTGTCTCTTATTGAAAGGGAAAAGAAGTTCTTCAGATAACCTTTATTCTAGAGTTAAACTAAATGACTCAGTCATCCTTGCAAGCCAGAAAGCTTCTGCATTCTTCTCCCTCCATTCTCCAAAGAAAGGATGGGGCAAGAAGCCTGACTTTTCCTCATATACCAAAGAATTGCTTTGGTACCTTACCACATATATGGACAAATAATCTTTGACAAAGGAGCCAAAAACACACAATGAAAAAAAGAAAGCCTCTTCTATAAACAATGCTGGGAAAATTGGAAAACCACTTGCAAAAGAATGAAATTTGACTACAGTTTGTCCCCATGCACAAAAATTAGTTCAAAATGGATCAAAGACCTAAATATAAGATCTGAAACAGTAAATTACATAGAAGAAAACATAGGTACTAAGCTCATGGGACTTAGGTGTAGAGAACAATTTATGAATTTGACCCCAAAGGCAAGGGAAGCAAAGGGAAAAATAAATGAATGAGACTATATCAAACTAAAAAGCTTCTGCACAGCAAAAGAAACCGACAACAAACAAATAGACAGCCAACTAAATGGGAGATGATATTTTCAAACAACAGCTCCGATAAAGGGTTAATATCCAATATATGTATATATAAAGAACTCACAAAGCTCAGCAACAAACAAGCAAACAATCCAATTAAAAAATGGGAAGAGGACCTGAACAGACACTTCTCCCGAGAGGACTTGCAAATGGCCAAGAGATATATGAAAAGATGCTCATTTTTCCTAGCTATTTGAGAAATGCAAATCAAAACTACAATGAGATACCACCTCACACCTGTTAGATTGGCTGTTATCAACAAGACAGATAACAGCAAGTGTTGAAGAGGCTGTGGAGATAAAAGAGACCCTTATTTACTGTTGGTTGGAATGCACTTTATGAGAAACAGGGTGCAAGAAAGTTTAGATTTTTGGGGGATGGAGGTGTGAGGGACTGGCAGTAAACTGACAAGGTCCTTGCTGCCCATCCTCCCACCTCACTTGCTTGATTAAGTTGCTAAAAGTTAAGCTCTTCCCAACAACCTCTGACTGTTTGATTAAGTTGGTAAAGGCAATTTACATGCCCTTCCCCACACCTCCATGTTAGCTGTGATGCCAATTGTTTCTACTTGTCCCACCCCCCATGTCCTTTGAAGAGACTTGAAGCAGTTTTCATTTTTCCCTTTGTTTTGTGAAGTTAAGATGTTGTGCATGATGGGGGGTTTTCTGCCCTTGGGAGAATTTCTGGTTTGCCTCAGAAATGTGACTTTGTATCTGAAGTCTCTTTGTTTTGCAAATGGCTTTGCTCTCTGCTCTATTAATAAAGTTTTTTGAGGGTAGAGATTCTCTTTTGGGGACCATAAATCCTGGCAATGAGGCCTCCTGATCCTATCCTTTTTGTGTGTGTTTATTTTCTAATCCTCCACCATTCCCACTCAAGACCTGCAAAATTATGAGTCACGCTGGCTCACAATAATGCACATTAGTATAACCATTATGGAAGAAAGTATGGTAGTTCCTCAAAAAATTAAGAATAGAATTACCATATGACCCAGAAATCCCACTATTGAGTATCTACCCCTAAAACTCGAAAACATTGGTACATAAAGACACATGCACCCCCATGTTAATTGTAGCATTATTCACAGTGGCCAAGACATGGAAACAACCAAAATGTTCTTTGATAAGGGATTGAATAAAGATGCGGTACATATATTCAATGGCATACTACTCAGCCATAAGAAATGATGGTATAGTGATATTTACAACATGGATAGACCTTGAGAACATTATACTGAATGAAATAAGTAAATCAGGAAAAGCTAAGAATTGTATTATTTCACACATAGGTGAGATATAAAACTGACACTTATGGACACAGATAAACATTAAGTGGGGAAAGAGAATGTGGTGGTGGGGTACGGGGTCGTGGGGGAATGGTGAGGTGGGAGAAGGTAACATGAAGGGTGTAAAGAGGGACAAATATAAGGTGATGGAAAATGATTTGACTTTGGGTGATGGGTATACAACATAATGTTCACTTGAACATGATATACAGAAATGTTCACCTGAAACCTATGTACTCTTTATTGAACAATGTCACCCCATTAAAGTTAATTTTTTAAACAGAATTTAAAAATAAATAAATAAATAAAAGAAAAAAAACAAGCATCATATTTTTTTTTTAATAATTTTATTTTTTTAATGGGGTGACATCAATAAATCAGGATACATATATTCAAAGATAACAAGTCCAGGTTATCTTGTCGTTCAATTATGTTGCATACCCACCACCCAAAGTCAGATTGTCCTCTGTCACCTTCTATCTTGTTTTCTTTGTGCCCCTCCCCACCCCCTATCCCTCTCCCATTCCCCCCTCCCCCCCGTAACCACCACACTCTTATCAATGTCTCTTAGTTTCACTATTATGTCCCACCTACGTATGGAATAATACAGTTCCTGAAAAACAAGCATCATATAAACATAAAAAAATAAAAGAAGAACTTAGAGAAAATAGTGGCAATTCAAAAAGAATCAGTGGAATTTCATGTAAGTACAGGAGGATGGGTCCCAGAGAATTGGGATTCAGAGGACCTTCACTAAAACAACTCAGTTTGTACTACCTATGTCACCTTCTATTCCTTCTGGTCTATAACCAATATTACAATTCCTCCCCTACCCACACAAGGCTTGCAAGATTTTCTAGTGATGTCCATTTAAGTGGACATGAAACTTAGAAAACCGAGTATGACCAAATGGAAATGAAAGGGAAATAACACTGACATCAGTGATGAAATAAATTTAATCACATACAAGGTTCATGTAGCACATGAAGATAAATAAAGATAAATAAATCCCCTATCCCTCAAAGCCAAAAGCAATCTGTATCTTCATATAGTCAAATGAAGTAGTTTCTGAAAAGGGAGAGAGCCAGTTATTGCTTATTGAGGAGCCACTGCGCCACTTCACCTGCAGGTGTTGTAAAGTACCAGAAACTACAGAATTAATATTAATATTTTAAGAGGCTTGAAGAACATTTTATTAATTTGGGTTAAGGTGTGCAGAGAAATTGTGAGAATAGTCTCTGTGCTGTGTAATTGGCATAGTCAGGATGGCCCTTGGCATTGTATTGTAAATGCAAAGGGAAGGAAAACATGGATTCCCAGACATTCCACCACACCTGTGGGGAAAGGGGTGCATGGTTAGCCAGGTGCAGGAAGAGAAAAGCCAAAATAAACCTTTTCTTATAGCAATGAGCCATTTGTGGGCATTTATCCCCACGGAAACTACCTCTCCTATGTAAATGCATGTGGTTAACACGTGTGACTCTGGACAGAGAGATGGTGGATAAACACTGGAAAATATAGGAATGCTTTTTAATATGTAAAGAGAGATCTTTCTACCATTGTGTTGACTTGTAAATTTTGTTTTCTCCAAAATGATGTATGGCTTGCAAATTGAACATGGTCCTATCATGTTAAAGGACATATGACTATAACCAATAGTGGTAAGGGGCTCCTAATTACAATTTTTGCTTCTGTACTTTCCTCTTACAAAACTATAAAAACTAGGTAGAACAAAGGGCCAAACGCGCTCTCCCTCAGATTTCTGTCAGAGTTGCTGCTGCTTGGCCAAGCTAGACAATAAAGCTTTGGTGTGTAATCGACGGACTTTGTTCGTGTCTTCAATATTTCGGGTCCCTCTGGATTAGGCTTAACACTTAGTTTATATTTTTGCTAGGTTATACTGCTTTCTCTGATAGTAACAAAATTCCAAACCATTGAAGTTGGTAGTGGAACAAGGATTTCCTGGTGGGAGGGCCAACTGGACCACATAGACTTGAAGTTTTCTCTGCTTTTGAGGTTCACCTTCTCTGGGCGACTTGCCTTGATTACCACTGCTGATGTCTACAATATCGAGGTTGGGGGTCTCTCCTTCCCCTTCAATACACTGCTGAGACAGGCTGAAAACTTGAGACAAGTCTTTATTAAGACTAGGACAGGCAAAAAAGAAAAGTTAAATAAAATGGAGTAATAGGAGTCTGTCTTATAAGATATAGTTTAGGCATCATTAGCTGCCTTCCTTCTTCCTGGCCAGCCTAGTATCAGTCACCCAGGTGACTATAATTATCCATTTACCTTCTTCAAATTGGAGCCAGGCTCCTGAGAGATTAGGAGTTATTCCCACCTGCTGATAACCATCTTCAGACCTGGTATCCTGTATGAAGATTCACCTTTCCTATAACGGTTGACACCAAAGTCAAGTTCTCCCTTATAAAGTCTCCCATATCCATCCAGGGTCATCTCCTGCCTACTTCTTTGCTTCTTCTTTTTTTATTCAGTGAGAGGAGGGGAAGGCATAAACAGACTCCCACATATGTCCCAACTGGGGTCCACCCAGCAAGCCCAGTAGGGGATGATGCTCTGCCCATCCTGGATGTTGCTCCATTGCTTAGCAACTGAGCTCTTCTTCACACCTGAGGCGAGGCCATAGATCCATCCCCAGCACCCAGGGCCAAATCACTCCATCACTCCAACTGAGCCATGGCTGTGGGAGAGAAAGAGGGAATGAGAGAGGGAGGAGTGGAGAAGTAGATGGGCACCTTTTCTCTGTGCCCTGACTGGGAATCAAACCCAGGATATCCACATGTTGGGCCAACGCTCTACCATTGTGACAACTGGCCAGGGTCCCTGCTTCTTCTTAGAGAACAAGATTCCTTTTTCTTTTTTTCAGAGACAGAAAGAGAGTCAGAGAGAGGGACAGACAAACAGGGATGGAGAGATGAGAAGCATCAATCATTAGTTTTTCATTGCGTGTTGCAACACCTTAGTTGTTCATTGATTGCTTTCTCATATGTGCCTTGACCGCAGGCCTTCAGTAGACTGAGTAACCCCTTGCTCGAGCCAGCAACCTTGGGCTCAAGCTGGTGAGCTTTTGCTCAAACCAGATGAGCCTGAGCTCAAGCTGGCAACTTCGAGGTCTCGAACCTGGGTCTTCCGCATCCCAGTCCAATGCTCTATCCACTGCGCCACTGCCTGGTCAGGCGAGGAAAGATTCTTGTCATTAAAGTTCCATCAAACCATGTTTGGTTGTTTTTCCTGAAACAGGGAGGGCAGAGAGTTGGGAGAGGTATACCTTGGGCTGGCTCTGTGGAGACCCTAAAACCAGATAGTCAGATGCTATACAGAAATTTTCTATGTGGAGCTAGGGAAGTGGTGGGGGCTGGCACTTTCCATATCTGTGCAAGAAGAGGAGGTAAGGGGCTCACTTATTCTCCTGTATGTACTCACTATTCTCACATTTAACCACTCTATCTATTAGAAAGTCTTTATACTTTTGGACTTAAGTCACTACAGCCCTTGACTTTGATTAGTCAGTGAAGCTATCACTGTCTTGCTGAGCTCGGGTAATCCCTATACTTTACTCAACTGCAGATTGTAATCCTTATACTTTTCTCAACTGCAGATTGTAGCGATAGATAGGGACAGAAAGACAGGATCAGAGAGAGATAAGAAGCATCAATCATCAGTTTTTTGTTGTGACACCTTAGTTGTTCATTGATTGCTTTCTCATATGTGCCTTGACCGTGGGGCTATAGCAGATGGAGTAACCCCTTGCTCAAGCCAGCAACCTTGGTTCCAAGCTGGTGAGCCTTGCTCAAACCAGATGAGCCCGCGCTCAAGCTGCCGACCTCTGGGTGTCAAACCTGGATCCTCCGCATCCCAGTCTGATGCTCTATCCACTGCGCTGCCTGGTCAGGCAAGTTTAGTGCTTCTTTAATTCCATATCCCTACTGCTCCTGAATGTATGCCTATGTTCATGTCTTATTCTGACCATTCAGGGTGTTTGGAAGTGTCTGTCTGAGGGAACAGTTCTCTGGCTTAAGTCACTAGAGCCCTTGACTTTGATTAGTCAGTGAAGCTATCACTGTCTTGCTGAGCTCGGGTTTTTGTGCCTATATGTGCAATGCTATATTCCAGATCTGAAGGTAAGGGAGGTCTCAGGACCTCTTTCCTTCTGTGAATGGCCCTGAACTTTCCTGTCTCTGCTAGTACCCAGTGACAAATATCTGTACCTAGGCACATTCTGCTTTTCCTTGTCAGCCATTTTCTCTCATTTCCTCCAGCCTCTCCAATAACTGTTCCGGTAGCAGGCTAAAAGATGGTGTGGCTTTCCCTACTAGGAGCTCATCTTGCAGGGACACAATGAACCTTTTCCATAATGAGAGAGAGAAAGCAATGTCAGAACCAAATTCCAGCAGAAACCCCAAGGACATGGGCTCAAGTATGATTTTGATCTCTCTCTTATCTTCTACCACCAATAAAATTTAAGTCTATCATCTGTTGGCAAGCTTCTCACCTACTCACCCTCCCCTGCCTAAGCTACAGTCTTGGGCTCCTAATTCCAGAGTCTACTCCTTACTTCCAACCATTCTCACTATGCACTGAGAAACTCAGTTCTTACTCAGGACTTTCAGTTGTCAGGAATGGATCCATACTCATGTAACATAGAGAGGTTTATTGAAAGATGTATAGGGGAATAAAGAAGACACTAGAATCTTGTAATTTATCTGGTTTTAAATCAAAACATATATGTGAAAATGGTAAAAATATTAGATTAAACAGAACAAGACAAAGAAGCACATTGTGAAAATTATTTCTTCTAAATTGTAATCCTGAGTTAACCAGTCTACCCATTATATTCTAAAATTTTTTAATATGCATATATAAACATATAGATGTATGTGAATGTGTATATGTATATCTTTTATACACAAATGGAATTGCTCTGTGCTCACAGTTCTGTGTGTTGCTTTACATTTCTTTCATAAGGATAGTATGTACTTCTTTGTTTTTCTCTTGGTGACATTGTTTTTCATTACATGGCTGGACCATAATAATTTAATTACTTTCTTATTAACTAACATGTAGTTGTTTTTATTCTTTTGTTGTAATAAGCAATATATATATATGTGTGCATATATATATATATATATATATATAAAGTATTATAGATTCTATCTCCTAGTGTCACTCATACCCTGCTGGGAATGGGGACTGGAACATGGCAGTGATGGAAAGTGAGCCTGGGATAGCCTCTGAGGAAGTAGGAGGGAACCAGCCTAGGCTTTCCCATTCCTGATTTTCACAGGGTCTAGCTGTCACTGAACTTGGGGACTATTGAGTTAGAAGGATGTGAAGTGTAAAAAATGAAAATCTCTTCAAGAAGAATAAGATAGCTAAGTGGTTGGAATGGCCCTACTTAGAACTAAACATGTCAAGGATGAGAAAAACCCAATATAAAGTAGGATCAGGAAGAGAGGAAAAGACAGAAGAAAGGGGAAAAGAGGGAAAGAAAAAGAGAAAAAGAGGAGAGAGGAGCAGAGGTGCTGTTTTAGCCTGACTTGAAGGACTGAGGGACAGTGACAACTGCGGAGTGCTGTCTGGGGCCCCTCCATCCTCAGCAGGAGGCCCTAGGCTGGGAGACAGAGTGAGAAAATGGACGGATGAGACCCGCAGCTCCAGGGTAACATTGTTCCTATGTTTCACAGTTCAGCTGGTCCTCCGCGTCTGGTCAAACCTTGTGTTTGAAGGAGACATCTTGATTCTGCAATGCCAGGGAAGGAAGAACTCAGCCCTGTACCAGGTGAAGTTCTACAAAGGCAGAAAACTTTTCTATTTCTTTAAGGATAACCAGCCTCTGATCATAGGGGCAGCAACAGTGAGAAGTAATGGCTAGTAAAGTTGGGGATGTGTTGTATACCCTCCACATGGGCAGACAAATCTCAGAGATGCCATGGTTCCTAGAGGTCAGCAGCTCTCTGGGCAGCACCCTTCCCTCTGGCTGCCCCTGATGCAGGGCCAATCCACAGGGCCCTGACACATGATGCTGCCCTGGCACCCCCCCCCCCCCCATTCCCCATACACACACAGGACACATCTGGAGCCAGGGGAAAGAAGGGAGAGATGCTTGGGGGAGGGGTAAGGGGAAGAACCTTGAACCAGCTCTGCCACTCACTGACCATGAAACCTGGGCCAGACCCTTCCTCTCTGGGGACTAGATAACCTCTAAGACCCTTTGACTCTGGGATTCCAGAGGCTGCGGCATTATGGGAGTTGTCTCAGAGCCAGTGATTAGGGTGAGAGGCCAGGTCCTGGGGGATTATTACACTGTCTCCCTCCGTGTCCTGGAGACACACTAAGACCCACCTCTTGAGCCCTGGGCCTACCTCTTCCTGCCTCTTGTGCTGAGCACTGGCCATTCTCCCAAGCCCCATAAGGGAGCACCCTGAATCTGAGATGCCAGACAAAGCTTCACTCTAGAGGTTGACATCACAGCTCCTCTTCTTCTACAAGGAAGGCCACGCCTTGCAGGATAGGGGCCTCCACCCAGAGCTCTGCATCCCAAAAGCCAAGAAAGGAGACTCTAAGCTATACTGGTAGAAGGCAACCCTGAGGGTGGCAGGGTTTAGCTGGAGATCAGAGTGTGGAGTTAGTAGGGGAGATATGAAGACATTCCTCAGGAGTCTGAACATTAGGTAGTGGACTCCCCTGGGAGTGTGGAGAGGGGTCAATGAGGGAGGAGGAGACAAGAGCCCTGGTGTTCCAGCTGACCTCCCACCCTGAGTGCTGCTTTAGCTCCTAGGTCTCGTCTTCTGCTGACTCTGCACCCTGGGCTGCCTGACCTCGCTGTGGGGGCCTGGTGAAGCCTCTCTGTGAGGCCCAGAGGGGCTCCCTTCCCATCTTGTACTATTCTATCTTGATGGGGAGATCCTGGGGAACTGCTCAGCACTCCCTTGCCCCCATGGCGAAGCTGCCTCCCTCCTTTTCCCTATGACATCAGAGCAAGATGCTGGGAACTATACCTGTGAGGCTTAGAACAGTGTCTTCAAAGAGACAAGCCAGGGCCCTGGCCGGTTGGCTCAGTGGTAGAACGTCAGCCTGGCGTGCGGGAGTCCTGGGTTCAATTCCTGGCCAGGGCACACAGGAGAGGCACCCATCTGCTTCTCCACCCCTCCCCCCTCTCCTCCTCTCTGTCTCTCTCTTCCTCTCCCGTAGCTGAGGCTCCATTGGAGCAAAGTTGGCCCGGGCACTGAGGATGGCTCTGTGGCCTCTGCCTCAGGCACTGGAATGGCTTTGATTGTGGCAGAGGGATGCCCCAAGATGGGCAGAGCATCGCCCCCTGGTGGGATGCCAGGTGGATCCCGGTCGGGCGCATGCGGGAATCTGTCTGACTGCCTCCCCATTTCCAACTTCAGAAAAAAAAAAAAAAAGAGACAAGCCAGGCTGGCCAGGGGCAGACTTCACTACTCCATGTACCTCCTACCATCCAGCACAGAGTTTGGGAGCATGGAGGAGGAAGATGTGTAGAAGAATAGATATCTCAAGCCCCATTCAAATAAGCAGTTAGATGTGCCCCCCCTTTTTTTTTACAGAGACAGAGAGAGTCAGAGAGAGGGACAGATAGGGACAGACAGACAGGAATGAAGAGAGATGAGAAGAATCAATCATTAGTTTTTCGTTGTGACACCTTAGTTGTTCATTGATTGCCCTCTCATATGTGCCTTGACTGTGGGGCTACAGCAGACCGAGTAACCCCTTGCTTGAGCCAGTGACCTTGGGTCCAAGCTGGTGAGCTTTGCTCAAACCAGATGAGCCTATGCTCAAGCTGGCGACCTCGGGAAGCTGGCGACCTCAGGGTCTCGAACCTGGGTCTTCCGCATCTCTGTTCGATGCTCTATCCACTGCGCCACTGCTTGGTCAGGCAGATGTGCCCTTTTTTTTTATAATCATAGATGGTATGAACCCTCTAGGGAACCACTTTCCTAGGGTATTACTAAATGTGAGCCTTCTGGATTTGAGCCTGAGACATGGCCAACTTCTCTCTTATGGATAGGCCACAGAATGTGCATTATGGAGTAAATGTGTGTCCTCCCCCACCCCCACCCAAATGTATTTATTGAAACCCTACCCGTTAATGTGATGGTATTAAAGGTGGGACCTTTGGAAAGTAATTAGGGTTAGATGAGGTTATGAGGGTGGGGGCCCCAAGGATGGAATTAGTGCCCTTAATAGAAAAGTCATTAGAGAGTTCCATGAATCACTCTCCCTCCCTCTCTCCTCCCCTCTCTCTTTCTTCCTCTCCAGGCTTGAAAAAGAAAATGTCATGAGAATGTGTATGGAGTTGGCCGCCATCTACGAGCCAAGAGAAGGGGCCTCAGAATGAAACCTACCTTGCTGGCACTTCTAGCCTCCACAACCATGAGAAAATAAATTTTTGTTCTTTAAGTCACCCAGTCTGTGATATTTTATTATGGAGGTTTGGGTTGACTAAGGAAGTACATGTTAGAGAATTTTCTGGAGGGGGAGAGCCCAAAAGACACAGGGACATAAACAGAGAGAGCTTAGAGCTGAAGTGCTGTGGGAAGGTGGGCTCAGGAGACTCATAGGAAGCCTCCAAACCTCAGCTTGGCTCCCATTTCATCCCTGGTCTGCAGGTACCCTCTCTTTAGCTAGTTGCATTTTTTTCTCCCCTGGTGGTTGGAGTGAGCCCTCACATCATCTGTCTGCTGCTGCTCTGCAGGGAGGTTCTGCAACCTCACAGACAGGAAGTGCTTCAGGAACCACAAGCTTCCTCTTCCCAGGACTCCTTAGGGCATAAGGGGAGAAACAGCAGCTGTTTTGCCTCGGCACTGCCTAAAGACTTGTGAGAGTGGCTCTAAGACTCTGGACCAGGGGTCCCCAAACTTTTTACACAGGGGGCCAGTTCACTATCCTTCAGACTGTTGGAGGACCGGACTATAAAAAAAAAAATTATTAACAAATCCCTATGCACACTGCACATATCTTATTTTAAAGTAAAAAAACAAAATGGGAACAAGTACAATATATAAAATAAAGAACAAGTAAATTAAAATCAACAAACTGATGAGTATTTCAATGGGAACTATGGGCCTGCTTCTGGCTAATGAGATGGTCAATGTCCGGTTCCATATTTGTCACTGCTAGCCGTAACAAGTGATATGACACGTTTCCAGAACCATGACGCGTGCATCCTGCATCACCGGAAGTAGTACTATACATGAGCGATGCTGTGCTTTGCGGCGCTGCCACATACAGTGCTTCTCTCACTGACCACCAATGAAAGAGGTGCCCCTTCCGAAGTGCGGTGGGGGCCGGATAAATGGCCTCAGGGGGCCACATGTGGCCCGCGGGCCATAGTTTGGGGACCCCTGCTCTGGACGCTGGTTGCCAACTATGACCTTGACTCAGCATCCTTTCTAAATAGTTCTGCAAAGCTGCTAGGACTCCCACCTCCTACCACACATCTTAACTGGTGCCCATCTTAACTGGCTTAGCCTGAGAATCCCTTACCTAATAACAGGAGAAGGTGGAATAAATCTGAATCTGCCTCAACCTCAACAGGATCTTTATGCTTTCCCAGGTCTCAGAGGGCATATAAGGTTTCTCCTCCACTCACTCTAACTGCTCCTCTAAGTCAGAGACCAGGAGCAGCACAGCCAGCTCACAGAACGGCTCAGTGACTGTGAGTACAGAGTGTCCGTGCTGGAGTCCCTCAACCTTATTCTCTCCCTCAGAAGCATTATTATCAATGCGGCACAGTGTCAGCAATCTGCTCATGTAGGGACTGATACAATTTGATTGGTTGGTTTATTTCTTTTTTCCTTCTCTTCACCTTGTTTAAGATGAATTTAACATATTGCATAGTGAAGAATTAACTTTACCCAAAGAGAGGTCTGTCCTTTGTTATTGCCTACTGGAAGATAATTGTTGGTCAAATAAGTTTGTAAATATGATATATATATTTGCTCACTTTGGGTGTGGGAGACAGGCTGTAAGCTGGCAAAGTCATTATAGCCTAAGGCATAGTTTTAAAACTAAGCTTTTCCCCACACCCTTGACTGTTGCATGATGTAGGGTGGTACACTCTCATGAGGAATCCCATTATGCCTCAGATAAGTGACTTTGTATCAGAGACTTCCTTGTTTGTATATTGGATTAAAGGATTTGGTTTCTACACTATAAAATGGAGCAGAGGAGCCCATGCTGGAGGAGAGCAGCGAAAGGCCACATGGAGGAGAGGAGAAGCAGCCAAGATGGTGGAGTGCTGAAGGAGAAGCCAGTTTGTGCAGAGTTTGTGCAGAGAGAAGGAGATGGGGAACAGAGGTGAATAAGGCTGGTGAGGAAGAAATCTTTGATTCTAGGAAACTCGAATGAGTCAGTGGCTTTGGGAGCCCTGAACTGAAAGGAAAGTGTTTTCCCACTGTGTATATTTTTTTGCCTGCCAGGTGCAAACTAGGATTAAAGCTAATGGCCCACCAGTTCTTGGCTTCATTGTTTCATTACTGTTTGTCCGAATCAAATGCAAACCTGCATGGGCCAGGTGGCTGTGATGGCAGCCACAGCTACTGGCCATACATTTGGCGTAGTCTGTGGCAGGATTCAATACAGATCGGTATAGAGCCACCACCACCTTTGAGCAGTGGAGTAGAGCAGTGGTCCCCAACCTTTTTGGGCCATGGACCAGTTTAATGTCAGAAAATATTTTCACAGACCGGCCTTTAGGGTGGGACGGATATATGTATCACGTGACCGAGACAAGCATCAAGAATAAGTCTTAGACGGATGTAACAGAGGAAATCTGGTCATTTTTTATAAATAAAACATCGTTCAGACTTAAATATAAATAAAACGGAAATAATGTAAGTTATTTATTCTTTCTCTGCAGACTGGTACCAAATGGCCCATGGACTGGTACTGGTCCATGGCCCAGGGGTTGGGGACCACTGGAGTAAAGGACTGGCCACTGTTATGGTTCCCCATGGCGTCCTTTTGGGGCTGTAGGCTGGCTGACTTTTACAGCCATGCATGAGGAAACTGAGAGCTCTGTGGAAGAGGCTGCCTGGGACCTGCAAACTGAACAGTGGAAGAATCTGGAGCAAACGTGAGAGAAAGAGATGCCGGCTCTGGAGCTGGAGCACTGGAGGAGGCTGACCAGGTTCGCGAGATTCTCTTGGAAATGGAGCAGCCACTGGAGAAGGAATCACAGGTTCATGAGTAGCAGATTGCCCTGTACATGGTGGAGAGCTAGCAGTGGTGGGAGGCCAGGGCTGAGGCCGGGGCTGGGACTGCAAGGCCCGTGGAGCAGAAGGTGGCGGAGGCCCAGGACTCAAGCCTGGCAGTGGGAGCTGGTGTTTTCAGTTCCTCTTTGGAGGATGAGGAGAATAGGTCTGGAGTTGTGATCCGCAGTCTCCAGAAGATGAGAGCCCAGCAGCAAGAAGTACCTTCTACGCTCCTGGTAGGTCTGTGATTTTTTGGGACATAGGGGTGGCTGCCATCATGCTCTCCGAAGCAGAGATGGAAATGCTGACTGCTGTTTCCACGTGCTCCTCTTTGGGACAGTGTAAGACCTCCCAGAACGGCAGGAATGAGGGGGGGTGGCTGAGGTCTCATGTGCATGGAGTGATTCCTGTACTATGACCAGAGTGAGCACCTGCTCCTTTGTTGGATGGACTTATGGATTTTGGACAATGTGAAATACCCTGATGGAGGTGGGGGGCAGCTTTGCTGGAGGCCCTTCCCCTGCCCTGGGAAGCCTTTCAGACGGCTAGGAAGAAGGCCGTGGACATTTTGTACTTTTGGCAAAGTGCTCAGAGACTGGTGAAGTATATCTTTGTAATTGTTGAAATTGTATGATTTGTCATGTTGTTGTAATTTGTGTAATGTGCCTAATTTCCTTGTGCAGGAATACCTGTGCTTTAGATTGTAAAGTGAGCAAAAGGGGTGGAATGTTGGTCAAATAAGTTTGTAAATATGATATATATGTTTGCTTGCTTTGGGTGTGGGAGACAGGCTGTAAACTGGCAAAGTCATTATAGCCTAAGGCATACTTTTAAAACTAAGTTTCTCCCCACACCATTGACTGTTGCATGATGTGGGGTGGTGCACTCTCATGAAGACTCCCATTATGCCTCAGATAAATGACTTTGTATCAGAGACTTCCTTGTTTGTATATTGGATTAAAGGTTTTGATTTCTACACTATAAAATGAAGCAGAGGAGCCCATGCAGGAGGAGAGCAGAGAAAGGCCACATGGAGGAGGGGAGAAGCAGCCAAGATGGCGGAGTGCTGAAGGAGAAGCCAGTTTGTGCAGAGTTTGTGCAGAAAGATGAGGAATAGAGGTGAATGAGGCTGGTGAGGTAGAAACCTTTGATTCTAGGAAACTCGAATGAGTCAGTGGCTTTGGGAGCCCTGAATGGAAAGAGAAGTGTTTTTCTACTGTGTGTATTTTCTTGCCCTCTGGTGCAAGCAAGGTTAAAGGTAATGGCCCACTAGTTCTTGGCTCCGTTGTTTTATTACTGTCTGTCCGAATCAAATGCTAACTTGCACGGGCCAGGCAACTATGATGGTGGCCGCGACTACTGACCCTACAGTCATGCAGTATCTTTTCTATATTCAGAAGGACTGGAGGCTAATGTTATCAGCCCAACCTTTGGAAGGGCTGGAAACTAAAGGTCAGCTATATGGGCCCTATGGCATTAAGCCCCAACAAAACAAAACTGGGGCTAAGGCTTGGGTGAGCTTTTCTGTGTGTATTGTCACGTGTTGAGCATAATGCTGACCTCAGATTCCACAGAGAGAGGATATGTTTGTACTTTCCCTGGATGGATGCACTTCTTCCTGTGGTTGTTTTAATCTGTATTCTTTTTCTGTAATGAACCATAGCTATGAGTATGAAAGCTTTCAGTGTGCTCTATGAGTCCTCTAGCAAATTATTGAAACTAAGGGTAGTTTGGGGAAACCCTGGAACTTGCAATTGGTGTCAGAAGTGAGGTTAGTCGCACCTGACTTGTGGTGGTGGTGCAGTGGATAGAGCATAGACCTGTAATGCTGAAGTACCCAGGTTGAAACTTTGAGGTCACTAGCTTGCTGCTGGGCCCATTGACTTGAGCTTGGGGTTGCTAGCTTGAGCACAGTGTCACCAGCTTGAGTGCGAGATCATCCCCAAGTTTGCTGGCTTGAGCCCAAAGTCTCTGACTTGAGCAAGAGGTCACTGGCTGGGCTTGAATCCCCACCTCCCAATCCCGCCCCCCACTGCCATCAAGGCATATACGAGAAGCAATCAATGAAAAACTAAAGTGAAGCAACTACGAGTTTATGCTTCTCATCTCTCTCCTCCCTCTGTCTCTCTTTCAAAAGAAAAAAAGAAAAAGAAATAAAGGTGGTCTTGTGTAGACTGTATTCCTTCTAATTGGAAGCTTGGTTCCAAACTCTCTCAGATGTCTTACAAAATGCATTCAGTGTGGCAAGATAAGACAGCAATCAGTTAGGAAGATGTGACGAGAAGGAAGCAGGGTAGGAAGACAAGCTGGAGCAGGGAACAAAGTCAGTATCGAAACTGCTTATTTAGTATTCTATCCTGGCTATAGGAAGGCTACACATGTAGCTCTCTATACAACAGCAGCAACTCTGAGAGGGCAGGCAGTGAGGTCTGCGATGTAATCACTGGACTGCTCAGGGAAACAGCCACTGGGAGACATTGTTTTTTGAAGGATGCTATGTCATCCTAGGGAATAATATCTTCAGGTACATCTTTTCTGGAACCCCATTGAATGTTCCTACTTTGCAACTCCCTTCCACACAGAATCTGGGCATCACATCAAAGCACTTCAGTAGGATAAGTCTGCAGGGTCCTTATGACATGGCTGGGTTTCAGCTTTCTAAGCATCTTGCTTAACTGGAGTTAGTAATTCTCAATGAGGGCAAACTCCTTCAACCCCAGCTTTGAGGACCTCTGCCAGAGTAAGCCATGGTTACTTATTGGAACACATAATATTCTTTTTTTTAAAGCTTCAAAATTAGTAATAAACACTATTTTAGAGGATTATGAACAGAGTGAGTAGTGGCTTTTTTGTTTTTGTTTTTGTTTGTTGTTTTTTTTTGTATTTTTCTGAAGCTGGAAATGGGGAGAGACAGTCAGACTCCTGCATGCGCCCGACCGGGATCCACCTGGCACACCCACCAGGGGCCACGCTCTGCCCACCAGGGGGTGATGCTCTGCCCCTTCAGGGCATCGCTTTGCCGCAACCAGAGCCACTCCAGTGCCTGGGGCAGAGGCCAAGGAGCCATCCCCAGCACCCGGGCCATCCTTGCTCCAATGGAGCCTTGGCTGTGGGAGGGGAAGAGAGAGACAGAGAGGAAGGAGGGGGGGGTGAAGAAGCAAATGGACGCTTCTCCTATGTGCCCTGGCCGGGAATCGAACCCGGGTCCCCCGCACGCCAGCCGACACTCTACCGCTGAGCCAACCGTCCAGGGCCTGTTTGTTTTTTTTTTTTTTTAAAGTAAAGTTTTCCTCACAGGAAATCTTTTTATAAACCCAATATGTAAATAGAAGAAATTTTAGCCATTCTGTTGGAGATGTGGGTAGATGTCCTGAAATTTCACCCGCTCTTGCAGCCTTGTTTCTTCGCCATTTGCAATCCCTCAACAGGGAAGCTGCACAGAACCCTTCGGTCTCCAAGAACTTGCCTTTGGGGCTTAAATGAGATGGGCTTCATTAGAAAAATTTATTTTTATTAGTTTCACTTATTGAGTTTCTTGTAATATTATATACCTTTTAGGAAAGGGCTGTGTGAATATTCTCTAAAGTTAAGAAATAGAAACCATTGTTCTACAAGAAAGACTGGACTGCAGAGCCTTTATGTAACACCTCCATCAGGTGAGTTTGTGAAAAGTCACCTACCTGTCAGGCACTATACCTCTTGTCCCTCATCTAGCCGCTCCCAATGTAACAATTCACAGTCAGTCAAACTGCCAACCCCTAATGCCAGGCGTGGTCAATCTCAAGAAAATTCTCCTCTCTATCTCTGCTTCTCACATCCACAGAATGACTGGGGTGGCTGCTCCTAGATCATCAACTTCCCATTTTGTCCCTCTATTACCTCTTCCAGTAGACCGGGGGGATTCCCAAGGCCTTCCTCATTCTTTAGCCATTTCCATAGATTGGGAGAAAATGTGTCCATTGTTGGTGTTCTTTTACCAGGGTGCTCTCCCCTCACAGAGGGGAGACCTCTTGGTTCCAGGAAATGCTGTCTCACAATGTCATGGCCTAAACTCCAAGCGGCTTTCAGTGCTCTCAGGTCAGGACTCCAGATAGCCCCTCCGTCTTCTAAGAAGAAGGGCTTGACTCAGATCGCAGAGTGACACCAAGGGTGTCACAAAACCTTTAAAAGTGATAAACTCACTGGGGAACTTGACGGGGAAAGGGGTGTTCTCTGGGGAGAACATTTTGTATCCCATGATGGGACAGCTGCCGCCTTTAGCAAGAGAAGTAATTTTTGTGTGTTTGCGTGATGGGAGGGGAGTAGGTAGTTATGGAAAAGGAAAAATTAGTTCCTGAATATTTAGTCATTTCTTAGCAGATCAGAAATGAAATTTGCAAATCATCCCCAAAGAAACAAATGATCAAACGAATGTACCTACTTTATTAGGAAAATAAGACTGGATAGTGTGGACTCTATAAGAACAGCCACAGAAGTCAATTCTGACAATGCCATCCCAGTTTGGTCTGGGGACTCTTTCAGCCACACTGTGGTACTCAGGCAACTTGGTAGGAGGAGCATACTGTAGAGATGGATGCAATAGGTTGTCATTAATTTTTTTCTAATTTATTTTTTAATTAAAAAAATTTTAAACTTTTTATTTTGAGCTAATTCTAGATTTACAGAATTGCTGTTTCTGTATGACCCCCACCCAGCTTCTACTAATGTTGGCACTGTACATAAGCACTGTGCACGTCAACCAGATGGCTGAATCATAGTTCATCTCCTTCCCTTTCATGCCATGCTCCCCAGACTTCTGTTAATAACTCCACATACTGACCCCGTGCCAGGAGGAGACATCAGGGCAATGTCACTGCAACTGGTGAATTTGATCTGAACGCCCAGCAAAGTGCACTTCTTCTGTCATCCCTCTTTATTCTCTTTTCCTGCTTTGTTTTCCCTCACAGCACTTGATTACTGCCTGTTACATATAAGTGTATTTGTTGTGTATTCTTCTCTCCTCCAACTCCCAGTCTAACTAGAATGGGAATTCTATGTTTTCCTGCTCACCGCAGCAGCCACATCTAGAACAGTACTTGGCACTTAATTGTAACAGTATAAATATTTTTTGGATGAATGGCTAATTTTAGATGTAAATTGATGACAGCTCTGATAAAATCAGTCTATATCCTAGATTCTGATAAACTCTGGGACATTAATGACTGGAGTTATATATCTGTGCAGTGACAAGCTGGAGCCTGATCATTGCTGAATTCACTAAGAAAAATATCAACCTGTGCAGACCTGTCTGGGCGGCCAGCTGACTTTTCTCAGACCACCTCTTCTGTTCCCTTCAGACTCTCTTTGAGGACCTCCAGTCTCAAATACAAATGAATAATAACAAAAGAATACAAATCAAATTAATAATGACACCACCAACAATAATAATAACATTGACCGAGAGTTTTCTATGTGCTGGGACATCATCAGATATATTCTGTTATATCTCAGATGAGTTTAATCAAGTACAGTCCTGCCAGCAAGATACCAGGAGACCTGAGTTTGGGCCTCAGCTTTGCCAGTAAACTCTGTAGCCTTGAAGAAACCCTATACCACCAGGACCTCTGGGGTTTGTTTCTCCTGTTTTTAATTTGTAAAACAAGGGGTTGGACAAGATTAGTAGATTCCAAACTGTTTTTCTTTGAGTAGCAGTTCCTTGTTTTCACTTGTATCCATCAAGGGATAAAAACTGGCATCTCAGGTTGACGTTTCCGGCCCCCTGCTGCTTCCCCTTCGCTCTCCTCCTCTCCTCGCCCAGTCCTGCAGACAGCTCTTTGTACTCCCAGGTGGCTTCTCAGTAGGACAGACTCAAAGCCCCTGGAACCTCGCTTAGATCCTAAGAAACCCAGCTCAAGAAGGCAGCCATGTCACTGCTCCACTCAGGGGGAAAGAAATGTTTTGTGCCTGGTGACAAAGGCATGGCCGACTGGGGAACTTCCTCTTGGTTTCAGCAAAACAGAGGAGCAGGCAGTGTACTATTCTCAAATATTAGTGCAGAGGAGAATCCCCTCTACACTGATCAGGTGAATTTGCAGGTCTCTGCCCCCAGTATCCCCATCCTAATTCCCTGGGTCTGGAGTGGGGCCAGGGAATCACATTGTAATCAGAGCTGCAAGTGATTCTGATGCACACAGCACACAGTGAGCATGAGGGAAGCTAAGGACACGCAGCCTAACAACTCAATTTTAGGAAAGAAGGGCAGACAAATCTTACTTAAGAGAGAAGTGGAGGTGTGTGTGTGTGTGTGTGTGTGTGAGAGAGAGAGAGAGAGAGAGAACCAGTCTGGGATCTGTGATACAAGAAATGAGTTGTTAAGCAGTGTGTCAAAGGGGCTCAGCCTAGTGTGCTACATCTCTGAGTCCATACTAGGCTGAGCCGGTGAAGCGGCAGGTGTCATGGAAAATGCCGAGCTGGCCCTGGCCGGTTGGCTCAGTGGTAGAGCGTCGGCCTGGCGTGCAGAAGTCCCGGGTTCGATTCCCGGCCAGGGCACACAGAAGCGCCCATCTGCTTCTCCACCCCTCCCTCTCTCCTTCCTCTCTGTCTCTCTCTTCCCCTCCGGCAGCCGAGGCTCCACTGGAGCAAAGATGGCCCAGGTGCTGGGGATGGCTTCTCGGCCTCTGCCCCAGGCACTAGAGTGGCTTTGGTCGCAACAGAGCGACGCCCCGGAGGGGCAGAGCATCGCCCCCTGGTGGGCAGAGCGTCGCCCCTGGTGGGTGTGCTGGGTGGATCCCGGTTGGGCGCATGCGGGAGTCTGTCTGACTGTCTCTCCCCGTTTCCGGCTGCAGAAAAATACAGAAAATGCCAAGCTGGGCTGAATGTTTTGGCAGCAATGCCTGCTGTCTTCTCAGCCTAGTGGCTTATGAGTGCTGCCACCAGGCATTCTTGAGTAAACCTAGTCATTGTCTTACATTAGAGACTTCCTGCGTGTTCTCTTAAATAGCCAAACATTTGCCAATTATGAAGGGGCCCCAGGTCTTCATAATGTCAAAGCCCATGATCCTGACACTTAACCAACCTTCAGTCATAACAATTCTTCAACCCTTCACGAGGCTCTGTGCTAAGGGCTTACAGGTACCATTTCATTTTTACAGCCACCCGATAAAGCAGGTATTGTGAGTATCCCATTCTGCAGATGAAGGAACCCAAGCAGCTTGGTTCCAGATGCCTACTCTTATTTCCTGTCTATCCCACTGACTCTCTTCAGATCTTTAGGACAATTTGTTAATCTGAAAAGCTAAGGGTGACCTTGAACTCCTAAGGCTCAGCTGTTTTACTATGAGTCCTTTAATGAGATTTCCTCCTGTTCTACCACATAATTTTCCTACAAACAGGACACTTTCTAAGAGTGAAAAGGAACACTATTAATATTTAGGTCAGAACAGCAAGCTTAGACTGGGATTTTCCCAAGAAATCTGGACACAGAGTTACCTTATCTGTTTCAAATTTTGTCTATTCTCCTGAAATACCTGCTTTTGACACACACACTCAAACTTTCAGGTTCAACAGATAACTTTTCCTCTACTTTAGAAAGAAAATTAAAATAATCAAACAAGACGCCCCTTAAGTTTTTACCACATACAAATCTTCTTGCATCTCTGACCATCTTTTCTGATTTTCATTAAGGACCATCTTGCAATGTAAGGCCAGTTTTTCCTCCTGGGCTCTGACTCTCAGGCCTTCCTCCACCCATCATGGCTTCTTCTTCTCCTTCACCTTCTTCTTCTTTATTGATTTTTTGTGAGAGAGGAAGGGAGAGAAAGAGAGATACAGGGACATCAATCTGTTCCTGTATGTTCCCTGACTTGGAATCGAACCAGTAACCTTTGCGCTTCAGGAGGATGCTCTAACCAACTGAACTATTGGGCCTGGGCTAATGGCTTCTTTTCTCAACTTTTAAATATGTCCAAATCTCTTCCATCTTAAAATAACAGTAAGAGAACTTTCCCTCTACTTTGTGTTCTCCCTTCACCTTCATCCTATATTTCTCTTGCTCATTAAAAGTAAACTTCTTTTTTATCACTATTATATAACAAGTAAACTTCTTTATTTTTTTTCAATTACAGTTTACATTTAGTATTATTTTGTATTGATTTCAGGTGTACAATATAGTGGTTAGACAATCATATACTTTACAAAATGTTCCCTGTGATATTTCTAGTACCTACCTGCTACCGTACATATTTATTGCAATATTGTTGACACTATTGCCTGTACTGTTCTTTACATCCCTGCGTTTGGTAGTTACCAATTTCTACTTCCTCATCTCTTCACCTCTCTCACCCAGTCCCCCAATTTTCCTTTCCTCTGGCAACCATCAGTCTGTTCTCTGTATTTATGTGTCTGTTTCTGTTTTGTTTATTTTGTTCTTTAGATTCCACATATATGTAAAATCAATTGGTATTTGTCTTTTTCTGACTTATTTCAGTGAGTATAATACCTTCTTGCTTTGTTCATGCTGTTGCAAATAGTAAGATTTCATTCTGTTTTTAACTGCAGAGTGATATTCCATTGTATGTGTGTGTGCATGTGCGTGCACATGTGTGTGTGTGTGTGTGTGTGTGTGTATATATATATATATATATGGATATCTCACTACTTTTTTAATCCACTCATCTATTGATGGGCATTTGGGTTGCTTCCAGATCTTGGCTACTGTAAATAATGTTGCAATAACCATAGGGGTGTATATAGTCTTTCAAAGTAGAGTTTTGGGTTTCTTTGAATAAATACCGAGAAGTGAAATTGCTGGGTCATAAGACAGTTCCATTTTTAATTTTTTGAGTTTTCCACAATGGCTGCATCAATCTGCATTCCCACCAACAGTGCAGAAGATTCTTTTTACTCCGCATCCTTACCAACACTTGTTGTTTTTTCATTATTGATGGTAACCATTCTGACAAGGTGTGAGGTGATATCTCATTGTGTTTTTAATCTGAATTTCTCTGATGATTAGTGACAAATATAAACTTCTTAAGAGAGTGTGGCCTAAGCTCTGGGATCTGGTGAGCTGGATACAGTGCATCTTTGTAGCCTGGTTTCAGCTTCTCTTCACCTCACTGTCTCAGCCTCACCTGGTTGGGATTCTGTCTGTGCCTCATGTGTTCTGCTCTGTCCCACCTTGGGGGATCCTACCAGCCTGGTCTGCTGCAAGGGATACTCTTTTTTCCTTTGTTTCATAGTGGCTATTTTGGGTACACCTCAATGATTTGCAGACCATTTCACTTCTCTCCAGCTGCTTTCATGGTTCAGTTGAATAATCACTCTTTTAACCCTGACATTTACAGGGGGTGAAAAAAAGGCAAAACATGTCAAGTGAAAAGCAGATCCTCTGATAGAATAGAAGGTGACTTATTTGGAAGTTACTGCTAATGGCTTTTCCAAGACCACAGCACTGCTGTGTGGCTCCACAAATTCCAGATACAAAGAGAGGCTAAGGAAAAGTCTGATACAAGGTTTGACTTTTATTATTACCCTAACCTCTTTATTATTGACCCCTGTTTCCCAAGGCTGTTATACCAGAAGAATTGAGGTAAAAGTCTTATTTCTCATTGACTATTTGCTCCTAAAGACTGAGGTAGAAGAGAGAGGGATCTAAATTTTATTGCTCAACCACTTTATCATGTGTAATAGTCTCTTAGTCTACATTTCTCCCAGAGAGGGCCTTTGGCAATAACTTGAGTGGAGGAAGTCTTTCTAGAAGATAATCCAGGAAACCTGAAAGAATGAGGAGTGTAAAACAGGGAAGGGAGAAAACCCAGTAAAGGGTGTGTTAATGACTGGTTACTGTTGTGGGTAACTGGGGTTGAAGAACCATGGAGACCAGGCCTCAGAGTTGTCTCACAGAAGGGCAGGGAGGCTGGGACATCTATCCACCAACCCAGCACTCCCTTGGCTGGGTCATCTATCCACCAACCCAGCACTCCCCTGGCTGGGTTTTCCTCTGGGGTCTATACACTTCTTGGCTGCACTGCACCCGGGCTGAGGACATTCCAGTGCTTCAGAAAAAATCCTGAAGTAGAAAAGCAAAGATGAATACTTAAAGATAGAGACACAATTATGAAACTGTTCACCAGAGCAGGGCAGATGTCATCAGTGTCAAAGGCTGTGATGAGGGAACTGTAAATGTTTGCAACAAACCAGATGTCAGCTGAGACTCTCCCTCCTGTGGTTGCACCAAAGTGTCCATGTGATTGCATCAGGAGGTCAAAGGAAGAGTGGAGGAGATCTCTCCTTGTGAAATTCCCAATGGGGATGAAGAAGAACCATGTCACTGCTCTTAGAACCCCCTCATTCATGGATAGAGAGTTGAGAAAGAGAGTTGGGAGATTTCCTTAGAAGTATGGCAAATCCTCCCTTAACATCATTGATATGTTCTGCAACTTTAAGTGAAATGACATAGACATATAACAAAACCGATTTTACCATAAGCTAATTGATATAAACAAGACTTAAATTCCTACTCTCATCAATGTTATAATAAAATGATGTTGAACAAAACATCATTATTTTAAGGACCTGTTGTAATTGTATAAAATTCCACAAGCTTGAATTTTTTTCTTTGATCAGGAGTCAGAGAAGGGGACTTCAAGGAGAGGACTTGGAGAGCTTTTGAAATATGTGCCCTGCAGATGTGGATCTGAGGAGACAGAAACCTAAGTCTGGGCTGGGAAAGCTAAAATCATGGTGGACTGAGATATGACTCCTGTGAGGCAGCCGAAAGTGTGGTGCTATGTTGTAGATCTTGGAATCTGTCAGGGGGAAGAAAGCTTTATGGTGAGCAACTGAGGACCAACCCATGTGATACAACCTGCTTAGTTGGCTTGAGTAACATACAATGAGGACAGATGGAGGAGTGAGGGGGAGGAGATGAATTATATGGCCAAGGTGTCAGGGCCTGAGAAATATGTTCCAAAGGACCACCTAGAATAGAGATACATCCACCCTGAGTCAAAGGTAGGAGAGAAAGAATCAGTGGAAACTCTTAAAAATCCATTGAAGAGAACTGCCCTTCAATAGAAAAAGATTCCACCTTAACCATCTGCTAGACCTTCAGAGGGCAACGTCACTCAGCCAGTTAAGAACAATTTCAACACCTCTCTTGTTTGCCCACCCTCCTGGGGAAGGGTGCATGAGTTCAGGGAGGTGAGTTGAGGGGAGGGAAATGTTGGGGCTAGCTGAGAGTGAGCAGAGAGCTTTCCCACCCCTCATTCCCCACTCCACCCCCACTATGGGCTCCAGCAAGAAACAGACCCAAGCTGGGGTAAGGTGAATTTGATTCTAATTCAAACTTGGAATTTTGTATATTACATGGGACAGGAAGTTCTCATTTCTGAACCGAGGCCGAAGCCAAGGCCAGAGTTTTCATTTGGTTCATGGGAGCACTACTCTACTGAGTAAGATTAATGGGGCAGTGAGAGACAGAAATGAAGTTGCATTGGGATCACAATCCATGAGCCAGAATGAAATCAGGTTTTCAGAGTACTTGAAAACCATTCTCTGTGAAGTTCATTCTCCACATTGGACTGGGAAAGCCCAATGAAGATGGGGGGTAGAAAGGATGAAATTATTTTCCAGCTCAATAAGCCTAATAATCTAATATTTATAGACAGGGTTAATCCATTTGGACAAAGTTATTTTGGGGCTGACCAGCACATTCAACGTAGCAGCCATGAAGGTGCCCATGGACCTCTTTTCAGGATCTCCTTTCAAGAGAGAACTTATCTTCAGCTGTAAGAGGTACAGTTAGTTGGCAGCCCCTAGCTGCCTGCAGGATCTGTGCTCCTCCTGGACAGTGGCAGCCATTGGCTGTGCACAGTGAGGTTGTCAGCTTTTAGCTCAGAGCTCCCTGCTGAGTTAGCAAAGACTGCTCTGTGTCTTGGTCTCAGGTTCTCCTCAGTTTCTGCTTCCTTTTCTTTCTATTTTTTACAGGCATTACCACCCTTCTGCACATGTACACAGCCTCTTTCATTCCTAACTCCAGCATCTTCTTCTCAGAGAACATAATTGATTTACTCACTTTTGAGACTCCGAATATTTATGCACATGACCTTGTTTTTTCCCCCCTTGCTTTAATTTTAATTTTTAAAGACAGGAAGATGACATAAGAAAGATTTCATACTCATGCTGGGACATGATCTACCTTTTCAAAAACTCCCAGTCCCTGAGGTTTGATGCTCACAAATTAAACTTTAACAACTATCTACTTGATTCTCTTCTTCACTTAGAAGATCCTACTCATTCTTCAGGTCTCAGCTTGAATATCATTTCTCCCTGAAAGCTTCTCCCCACTTTCCTTACTTGAAATTCGCTAAATACCCTTGTTATAAGCTCCCCCAATTTTTCCTTTGGTAGGACTCATCAAACTTACAGTTGCTCGTCTGTGGTCAGTTGTTAGCTTATGATCTCAAAGAAGTCATGATCTAAAATTCTTGGTCACTGCTAATCCCCCACTATTTATGACCATATCTGAACCATAGAAGCTGCTCAAATATTTGATCAAGTGCTGAATTTGCTAAACTAATGGTATGAAGTCTTGGCACAGGGCCAGACTTGAATATCTTTGTTTCTACTGTGCCCTTGATCTTGAGACACCACTCTTATTTCCTCATTATAGCCCAGACTCTTAGAATTAATTATTAGAAACTTAAAGGTTATCTGGTCTCAATACCTCTTTGACAGTGGAGCAAAGGTGTAATGATTGCCATAACGAGAAGATAGCTTCAGATTGAAAGATAATGCAGGCAACTTCATAGAACATAACAGAATTTATTACAGGGTAATTTACTTACTGGAATGTAGGGTTGGAGGAGACAAATGACTCAGCAGTTCAGTGTGAGTTGTTTTTCCCTAACAGACTTCTGTTACAGCACTTAAAAAAAACATTTCCATTAATTTGAGAGAGAGAGAAAGAGAGAGAGAAGCATCAACTCACTGTTTTATTCTACCTAGTTGTTCTATCTTAGCCACATACTCATTGGTTGCTTCTCACATGTGCCCTGACCAGAGAATTGAACTTGCAACCTTTGGAGTACTCTAACCACTTTCCATCCACTGAGCTACTTGGCCAAGGCTACAGTACTTTTTAAACAGTGTTTGACAAGACTAATGATTGACAAGACTAAGAATGCAGTAGTGCCAAGGGCTGTACCTCCTGTGGTCTTGTTATAGGTGCTTGTTTATAATAAATGCTATCATGTTTGATATTTTCCTGATTGTCATACTATTCTAGTTATTACTAACAAAAATATTTATGGCAACATTTTAAGATATACAGATAATCATCAACTAGGAAGCTTTGATATGCTTGCTAAGGACAGTAAGACTCGTCAAACATTACGGCATGAAAACTCTGGAATAAAAAGTTGAAGTTGGTTTTATTTGCATCTACATCAATACACTATCTAATGTCAGACATGTTGCAGAATATACAAACAAGTGATTGTCCAGTCTTAGTTTGAATACCAGGGGCCAAAATTATCTCCCAAGTTTACTAAGTGCTTCCTGGACAGCTCTGACCATCAGTAAGATTTTTGATACCTTGCACTCACCCTCAATCGGATCTGACCCACATTATATACTTACAAAATGATTTAAAGTCTTTCCATAATATTTACAACCTTGATCAGCTCTCTGGTCCAGATTACTGTTTTAAAGAGGGTCAAGTTTTTCTCCCTCTGAATAAGTCTCTCAATTGGGAACATAACTAGTTTGAAATAGAAAGACTTCATTCATTCATTTATCCATTCCAAAAATATCAGTTGAGTTATTTGTGTCTAGCATGGGAGCCAGAAACAGTGGGACATACAGATATCCCAAAAGATAGAGGCTGTCTAGGGAAATAAAGACGTTTATAAGATCAAATGATCACAGCTACACAGGAGCTGCCAAGACTGGAAAGAAAGTATTCTGACTTTGGGAGAGAGTTGGTAGGCCCAGGAGGGGATTTGAAAACACAAAGGATTGGGAGTGTAGAAAGGCTTCACTTAAGTGGGATCTGAGCTGAGTTGATGGACAGGAAACATGAGTCAGTGGGTAAACCATCTGACAATGAGGCTCAGAGGGAGAAATTTTCCCAAGGGGGAGGGGGAGGGGCTTTGTGAGAAAGGAGGAAGTTAGAGAGCTGGAGATAGGGTGAGAATTATTTCCCTCTCCTCAGGGCTGTCAACCAGTCACTGTCTTTAATAGCCCCTTGAGAGCTTGTCTTCTTCACAGCCTTGGGTGCTATGACACTCTACTGGGGCACAGCGCTGCTGACAGGGGGGCCCTTCTGTGGCTGCTCCTGCTCTTGCTGTTCCAGGAAGGAGAGAAAGACTGCAGCTCTGAGACAAGAGTGTGTCCTTCTCACTCTGTTCTGTTCTGCTGGGCCTTGGAGCTAGCAAGGCACTTTCTTTGGGGATGAATGAATACTTCAGCTCTTCTGGAGTGAAGGGTATGGCTTCAGGGCAAGACCAAGAAATGAGGAACCTGGGGATATTGAAGGGAGAGTAGCCCCATGATGGCAAACAGAGAAGGTAAAATTTGGAGGATAAGGGCACAGATGGAAGCCAATCCCTAGTAGATGCTAAAGCCAGGTGCAGCAGAAAGCTAAAGCCAGAAGAGGCAGCTGGAGGACAGGACTGAGTGTGGGGCCATAGAAGTTGTTAAATTGAGACTGAGATCATAGACCTGCTGCCAATCTCAGTAGCCCAGATACAACAGCTGGTCTGTTTGTATACCCTTTCTTCCTTTATCTGCAGCCAAAGGGGATTCTGGAGATGATGTAGATCCTGAGGATGTGGCTGCAGTCCTTCAGGGGTTCATCACTCTCCCCCTGGAAATACCATCTGATGAAGAGATTGAGAACATCATTTGGTCCTCCCACATAAGGCTTGCTACTGTGGTGCCAGAGAAAGAGGGACATTCGGCTACCATCATGGTGACCAACCCTCGCTACCAGGGCAGCTACTCTCTGCACATCAGCAATCTGAGCTGGGAGGACTTGGGGCCTTATCAAGCTCAAGTTAATCTGAACATCCCATATCTTCACCATGCAGCACTACAATCCATGTATCTACTGTGAGTTTAGCTTTGGAACTGCAAATCTGTTTTCTCTGGCTTTCCTGAGCATCCCATGCAAATGAGGAGGGGTCTCAGGACTTGGGGTTATGACATGAGGGGGTGGGACTGGAAGGCAGATTGTCCCCTCAGCATCCACTGCTTCTACAGATAGAGTGACCTGGAGCAGCAAAGCCCTGGGGCATGGAGGCTGTTCCTGTGGAGGCGCCCAACAGAAAGAGGGCAGGTGTTTTGTTTGTAGATCTCTGGGAGACCTTCTCTCCCAGTGAGATTTTACACTGGGGTGGGGTGGGGGTGTGAATGCCACCTCCATTCTTGAGACAGTTTTTTTTATCCTCCTGTGTGATTTGAGGGCTACTAATCAGTGACTCCTCTCTCCTTGAACACAAGTTTCTTCTTAGTGCCTTTAACATTGACTGACAGTCTACTTTGAATCTTGCTGAGACATGATTAAACTATAAATGTCCCTGAGAGGGTGACAATTATGTTTTGGGATCATAGAGGTAAAATTGGGTTTTAAGGAAGGTGGAGTGTGTTGGGCAGATAAAATATATTATGCTCACTTTGTTAAAGATGGCGCTGCCCACGTGGAAGCTGTCACCCAGGTGATTGCTTGGGATGGGTGTGATTATGTTAATATGTGTTGGGGGAGGGCTTTCACGCCAAAAGGTTTTAAAAGGAAGAGAGATCACATTGTTCGTTGTTCGGGGGAGAAGAGTAATTATGTTCTAGGAGAGGCCCATGCTGTAGGAGAGCAGAGAAAGGCCACATGGAGGAGGCCAGGAGAAGCAGCCAAGATGGCGGAATGCTGAGGGAGAAGCCAGTTTGTGCAGAGAGGAGTTGGGGAACAGAGGTGAATAAGGCTAGTGAGCTAGAAACCTTTGATTCTAGGAAACTTGAATAAGTCAGTAGCTTTGTGAGCACTGAATGAGTGGGTTTTGGAGCCCAGTGTGTGTTTTTACTTGCCTGCTGGGTGCAAGCTAGGATTAAAGATAATGGCCAACCAGTTCTTGGCTCTATTGTTTCATTACCGACTGTCTGAATCCAATGCGAACCTGCATGGTCCAGGCAGCTGTGATGGTGGCCGTGGCTACTGGCTTTACAGGGTGCCAAAGTAAGAGAGAGAGAGGCAAGGTATAAAGGGATAGTAGAAGATGTCACAGGCAGCTCTGTCTGCCCCAGCAGCTTCCCAGCGGACCCTGGATTGTGTGGTGGCTGAGCTTTGTTAGTTCATGTTTATTTATTGTTTTAGCGAAGGGCTCTCAAAGAACAGCCTCCATACCCCAGTGTTGAGCAACTTAGTAAAACAGACCTAACTTCTGATTACCTATAAGGCTTTTGTGTTTCTCCTTCATCTAGGACAGCTTTCAGAACCTCACACCACTGTGAGCTTTGAGATCTCGGGGGAAGGTCTTATAATATGTCCCTGACATGTTCTGTAGAGAAGGCAGGCCAGACGTAACCTATTGATGGATATCCTGGGAGGACGGCACTGACACATGAAGGCTCTGTCCTCAACACATCCTGAAGGCCCAGAGACAATGCCCTCTCCCACACCTGCAGGGCCAGCAACCCCATCAGCAACATCAGCTCCTGTCTCATCCCTGCTGGCTCCACTCAGACCAGAGTAAAATGGCACTAGGTAGAATGGTACCTTCTGTCAGGTACCAGGACCCCAGGCAGCCCCGACCTACTGCAGTGCCTCAAGGCCACCACCTCCCACACTCAGTTCTTCCCAAGAGAATACATATCTAGAACCTAACCCCATCCCACAGACTTGATCCCGTGATTTGGGGAGGAGGCTCTCCCTTTTCCTACAGCTCCCAACTTCTAAAGGTCTCTTCTAGTCTCTCGCTCAGCTTGAGATTGCTGCCCAGAGCTCAGTTTCTGACTTCCTGCAAATAGAATAAGTATTTCTAGAGACACTTTCAAAGGGGCATCAACTGACTGTGAACTTGAGATCTTTCTGTGGGATTTGGTGTAGGTGTCTGCAATCACCCCCTGTGAGTGTTCCTCTTTTTTCTTCTGTCCCAGATCCTGGTTACCCTTCAGAGAAGGCCTCAGCTTCCTTCTGCCTCCTGGCCAAGGCATCACTCCTCCTGCTGCTCCTGGTAACTCTGACTATAGGGCTCCGGCTCATTTGAGGCCAGAAAAATGCGAGACACCAAGGATGAAAAAACTCAGGAGAAACAGAATGAAACAAAGAAAGAAAGAGAAGCCTTGCCCTCACCTTGCCTGATCGCCCCTTGGGGACCCCTGTTCTGACTATTGTTCCTTCCTAGTTCTCGGATAATCCTCTATTTCCTCCAAGGCTCTCCTTGTCTCAGGGGCCAATGGTGTATGTACAAAGGGCCATTCTTTCCCAGAGAAGATTGTCTCACAATAAAGTTGAATTAGATGACCACTATTCCAGAGAAGCTATGCTTTTTCCCTTGCTGAATGACTCTGGCATGCCTACACCCCTGTTTTCCTTATTCTCCAGGTGCCCCTCCAGCCCCCTTTCCTTCCACTCCAGGTGCCCCTCCAGCCCCTTTCCTTCCACTCCGGGTGCCCCTCCAGCCCCTTTCCTTCCACTCCAGGTGCCCCTCCAGCCCCTTTCCTTCCACTCCAGGTGCCCCTCCAGCCTCCTTTCTTCCACTGCAGGTGCCCCTCCAGCCCCCTTTCCTTCCACGCTAGGTGCCCCTCCAGCCCCTTTCCTTCCACTCTAGGTGCCCCTCCAGCCCCTTTCTTCCACTCCTGGTGCCCCTCCAGCCCCCTTCTTCCAGCCCCTTTCCTTCCACTCCAGGTGCCCCTCCAGCCCCCTTCTTCCAGCCCCTTTCCTTCCACTCCAGGTGCCCCTCCAGCCCCCTTTCCTTCCACTCCAGGTGCCCCTCCAGCCCCCTTTCTTCCACTCCAGGTGCCCCTCCAGCCCCCTTTCCTTCCACTCCAGGTGCCCCTCCAGCCCCTTTCCTTCCATTCCAGGTGCCCCTCCAGAGCCCTTTCCTTCCACTCCAGGTGCCCCTCCAGCCCCCTTTCTTCCACTTCCAGGTGCCCCTCCAGCCCCTTTCCTTCCATTCCAGGTGCCCCTCCAGCCCCTTTCCTTCCACTATAGGTGCCCCTCCAGCCCCCTTTCTTCCACTCCAGGTGCCCCTCCAGCCCCTTTCCTTCCACTCTAGGTGCCCTTCCAGCCCCTTTCCTTCCACTCCAGGTGCCCCTCCAGCCCCTTTCCTTCCACTCCAGGTGCCCCTCCAGCCCCTTTTCCTTCCACTCCAGGTGCCCCTCCAGCCCCTTTTCCTTCCACTCCAGGTGCCCCTCCAGCCCCCTTTCCTTCCACTCCAGGTGCCCCTCCAGCCCCCTTTCTTCCACTTCCAGGTGCCCCTCCAGCCCCTTTCCTTCCATTCCAGGTGCCCCTCCAGCCCCTTTCCTTCCATTCCAGGTGCCCCTCCAGCCCCTTTCCTTCCATTCCAGGTGCCCCTCCAGCCCCTTTCCTTCCACTCCAGGTGCCCCTCCAGCCTCCTTTCTTCCATTCCAGGTGCCCCTCCAGCCCCCTTTTTTCCACTCCAGGTGCCCCTCCAGCTCCCTTCTTCCATTCCAGGTGCCCCTCCAGCCCCCTTTCTTCCACTGCAGGTGCCCCTCCAGCCCCCTTTCCTTCCACTCCAGGTGCCCTTCCAGCCCCTTTCCTTCCACTCCAGGTGCCCCTCCAGCCCCCTTTCTTCCACTCCAGGTGCCCCTCCAGCCCCTTTCCTTCCATTCCAGGTGCCCCTCCAGCCCCCTTTCCTTCCACTCCAGGTGCCCCTCCAGCCCCCTTTCTTCCACTTCCAGGTGCCCCTCCAGCCCCCTTTCCTTCCACTCCAGGTGCCCCTCCAGCCCCTTTCCTTCCACTCTAGGTGCCCCTCCAGCCCCCTTTCTTCCACTCCAGGTGCCCCTCCAGCCCCCTTTCTTCCACTCCAGGTGCCCCTCCAGCCCCTTTCCTTCCACTCCAGGTGCCGCTCCAGCCCCTTTTCCTTCCACTCCAGGTGCCCCTCCAGCCCCTTTCCTTCCACTCCAGGTGCCCCTCCAGCCCCCTTTCTTCTACTTCCAGGTGCCCCTCCAGCCCCTTTCCTTCCACTCCAGGTGCCCCTCCAGCCCCTTTCCTTCCACTCCAGGTGCCCCTCCAGCCCCCTTTCTTCCACTCCAGGTGCCCCTCCAGCCCCCTTTCTTCCACCCCAGGTGCCCCTCCAGCCCCTTTCCTTCCACTCCAGGTGCCCCTCCAGCCCCCTTTCCTTCCACTCCAGGTGCCCCTCCAGCCCCCTTTCTTCCACTTCCAGGTGCCCCTCCAGCCCCCTTTCCTTCCATTCCAGGTGCCCCTCCAGCCCCTTTCCTTCCACTCTAGGTGCCCCTCCAGCCCCCTTTCTTCTACTCCAGGTGCCCCTCCAGCCCCTTTCCTTCCACTCCAGGTGCCCCTCCAGCCCCTTTTCCTTCCACTCCAGGTGCCCCTCCAGCCCCTTTCCTTCCACTCTAGGTGCCCCTCCAGCCCCCTTTCTTCCACTTCCAGGTGCCCCTCCAGCCCCCTTTCTTCCACTTCCAGGTGCCCCTCCAGCCCCTTTCCTTCCATTCCAGGTGCCCCTCCAGCCCCTTTCCTTCCACTCCAGGTGCCCCTCCAGCCTCCTTTCTTCCACTGCAGGTGCCCCTCCAGCCCCCTTTCCTTCCACGCTAGGTGCCCCTCCAGCCCCTTTCCTTCCACTCTAGGTGCCCCTCCAGCCCTCTTTCTTCCACTCCAGGTGCCCCTCCAGCCCCTTTCCTTCCACTCCAGGTGCCCCTCCAGCCCCCTTTCTTCCACTTCCAGGTGCCCCTCCAGCCCCCTTTCCTTCCATTCCAGGTGCCCCTCCAGCCCCTTTCCTTCCACTCTAGGTGCCCCTCCAGCCCCCTTTCCTTCCACTCCAGGTGCCCCTCCAGCCCCTTTCCTTCCACTCCAGGTGCCCCTCCAGCCCCTTTTCCTTCCACTCCAGGTGCCCCTCCAGCCCCTTTCCTTCCACTCCAGGTGCCCCTCCAGCCCCCTTTCTTCCACTTCCAGGTGCCCCTCCAGCCCCCTTTCTTCCACTTCCAGGTGCCCCTCCAGCCCCCTTTCTTCCACTTCCAGGTGCCCCTCCAGCCCCTTTCCTTCCATTCCAGGTGCCCCTCCAGCCCCTTTCCTTCCACTCCAGGTGCCCCTCCAGCCTCCTTTCTTCCATTCCAGGTGCCCCTCCAGCCCCCTTTTTTCCACTCCAGGTGCCCCTCCAGCCCCCTTTTTTCCACTCCAGGTGCCCCTCCAGCTCCCTTCTTCCATTCCAGGTGCCCCTCCAGCCCCCTTTCTTCCACTGCAGGTGCCCCTCCAGCCCCCTTTCCTTCCACTCTAGGTGCCCCTCCAGCCCCTTTCCTTCCACTCCAGGTGCCCCTCCAGCCCCTTTCCTTCCACTCTAGGTGCCCCTCCAGCCCCCTTTCTTCCACTCCAGGTGCCCCTCCAGCCCCTTTCCTTCCACTCTAGGTGCCCCTCCAGCCCCCTTTCTTCCACTCCAGGTGCCCCTCCAGCCCCTTTCCTTCCACTCCAGGTGCCCCTCCAGCCCCTTTTCCTTCCACACTAGGTGCCCCTCCAGCCCCCTTTCTTCCACTCCAGGTGCCCCTCCAGCCCCTTTCCTTCCACTCCAGGTGCCACTCCAGCCCCTTTCCTTCCACTCCAGGTGCCCCTCCAGCCCCCTTTCTTCCACTCCAGGTGCCCCTCCAGCCCCCTTTCTTCCACCCCAGGTGCCCCTCCAGCCCCCTTTCTTCCACCCCAGGTGCCCCTCCAGCCCCCTTTCCTTCCACTCCAGGTGCCCCTCCAGCCCCCTTTCCTTCCACTTCCAGGTGCCCCTCCAGCCCCCTTTCTTCCACTCCAGGTGCCCCTCCAGCCCCTTTCCTTCCACCCCAGGTGCCCCTCCAGCTCCTTTCCTTCCACCCCAGGTGCCCCTCCAGCTCCTTTCCTTCCACCCCAGGTGCCCCTCCAGCCCCTTTCCTTCCACTCCAGGTGCCCCTCCAGCCCCCTTTCCTTCCACTCCAGGTGCCCCTCCAGCCCCCTTTCTTCCACTCCAGGTGCCCCTCCAGCCCCCTTTCTTTCACTTCCAGGTGCCCCTCCAGCCCCCTTTCTTCCACTTCCAGGTGCACCTCCAGCCCCTTTCCTTCCATTCCAGGTGCCCCTCCAGCCCCTTTCCTTCCACTCCAGGTGCCCCTCCAGCCTCCTTTCTTCCACTGCAGGTGCCCCTCCAGCCCCCTTTCCTTCCACTCTAGGTGCCCCTCCAGCCCCTTTTCTTCCACTCTAGGTGCCCCTCCAGCCCCCTTTCTTCCACTCCAGGTGCCCCTCCAGCCCCTTTCCTTCCACTCCAGGTGCCCCTCCAGCCCCCTTTCTTCCACTCCAGGTGCCCCTCCAGCCCCCTTTCTTCCACTCCAGGTGCCCCTCCAGCCCCTTTCCTTCCACTCCAGGTGCCGCTCCAGCCCCTTTTCCTTCCACTAGAGGTGCCCCTCCAGCCCCTTTCCTTCCACTCCAGGTGCCCCTCCAGCCCCCTTTCTTCTACTTCCAGGTGCCCCTCCAGCCCCTTTCCTTCCACTCCAGGTGCCACTCCAGCCCCTTTCCTTCCACTCCAGGTGCCCCTCCAGCTCCCTTTCTTCCACTCCAGGTGCCCCTCCAGCCCCTTTCCTTCCACTCCAGGTGCCCCTCCAGCCCCCTTCCTTCCACTCCAGGTTCCCCTCCAGCCCCCTTTCTTCCACTTCCAGGTGCCCCTCCAGCCCCCTTTCCTTCCATTCCAGGTGCCCCTCCAGCCCCTTTCCTTCCACTCTAGGTGCCCCTCCAGCCCCCTTTCTTCTACTCCAGGTGCCCCTCCAGCCCCTTTCCTTCCACTCCAGGTGCCCCTCCAGCCCCTTTTCCTTCCACTCCAGGTGCCCCTCCAGCCCCTTTCCTTCCACTCTAGGTGCCCCTCCAGCCCCCTTTCTTCCACTCGAGGTGCCCCTCCAGCCCCTTTCCTTCCACTCCAGGTGCCCCTCCAGCCCCCTTTCTTCCACTGCAGGTGCCCCTCCAGCCCCCTTTCTTCCACTGCAGGTGCCCCTCCAGCCCCCTTTCCTTCCACTCCAGGTGCCCCTCCAGCCCCTTTCCTTCCATTCCAGGTGCCCCTCCAGCCCCCTTTCTTCCACTCCAGGTGCCCCTCCAGCCTCCTTTCTTCCATTCCAGGTGCCCCTCCAGCCCCCTTTTTCCCACTCCAGGTGCCCCTCCAGCTCCCTTCTTCCATTCCAGGTTCCCCTCCAGCCCCCTTTCTTCCACTGCAGGTGCCCCTCCAGCCCCCTTTCCTTCCACTCTAGGTGCCCCTCCAGCCCCTTTCCTTCCACTCCAGGTGCCCCTCCAGCCCCCTTTCTTCCACTCCAGGTGCCCCTCCAGCCCCCTTTCTTTCACTTCCAGGTGCCCCTCCAGCCCCTTTCCTTCCATTCCAGGTGCCACTCCAGCCCCTTTCCTTCCACTCCAGGTGCCCCTCCAGCCCCCTTTCTTCCAATCCAGGTGCCCCTCCAGCCCCTTTCCTTCCACTCCAGGTGCCCCTCCAGCCCCCTTTCTTCCACTGCAGGTGCCCCTCCAGCCCCCTTTCCTTCCACTCCAGGTGCCCCTCCAGCCCCTTTCCTTCCACTCTAGGTGCCCCTCCAGCCCCCTTTCTTCCACTCCAGGTGCCCCTCCAGCCCCTTTCCTTCCATTCCAGGTGCCCCTCCAGCCCCCTTTCCTTCCACTCCAGGTGCCCCTCCAGCCCCCTTTCTTCCACTTCCAGGTGCCCCTCCAGCCCCTTTCCTTCCATTCCAGGTGCCCCTCCAGCCCCTTTCCTTCCACTCTAGGTGCCCCTCCAGCCCCCTTTCTTCCAATCCAGGTGCCCCTCCAGCCCCTTTCCTTCCACTCCAGGTGCCCCTCCAGCCCCTTTTCCTTCCACTCTAGGTGCCCCTCCAGCCCCCTTTCTTCCACTCCAGGTGCCCCTCCAGCCCCTTTCCTTCCACTCCAGGTGCCCCTCCAGCCCCCTTTCTTCCACTTCCAGGTGCCCCTCCAGCCCCTTTCCTTCCATTCCAGGTGCCACTCCAGCCCCTTTCCTTCCACTCCAGGTGCCCCTTCAGCCTCCTTTCTTCCATTCCAGGTGCCCCTCCAGCCCCCTTTTTTCCACTCCAGGTGCCCCTCGAGCTCCCTTCTTCCATTCCAGGTGCCCCTCCAGCCCCCTTTCTTCCACTGCAGGTGCCCCTCCAGCCCCCTTTCCTTCCATTCCAGGTGCCCCTCCAGCCCCTTTCCTTCCACTGCAGGTACCCCTCCAGCCCCTTTCCTTCCACTCCAGGTGCCCCTCCAGCCTCCTTTCTTCCATTCCAGGTGCCCCTCCAGCCCCTTTTCCTTCCACTCTAGGTGCCCCTCCAGCCCCCTTTCTTCCACTCCAGGTGCCCCTCCAGCCCCTTTCCTTCCACTCCAGGTGCCCCTCCAGCCCCCTTTCTTCCACTTCCAGGTGCCCCTCCAGCCCCTTTCCTTCCATTCCATGTGCCACTCCAGCCCCTTTCCTTCCACTCCAGGTGCCCCTCCAGCCCCCTTTCTTCCACTTCCATGTGCCCCTCCAGCCCCTTTCCTTCCATTCCATGTGCCACTCCAGCCCCTTTCCTTCCACTCCAGGTGCCCCTCCAGCCTCCTTTCTTCCATTCCAGGTGCCCCCCCAGCCCCCTTTTTTCCACTCCAGGTGCCCCTCGAGCTCCCTTCTTCCATTCCATGTGCCACTCCAGCCCCTTTCCTTCCACTCCAGGTGCCCCTCCAGCCTCCTTTCTTCCATTCCAGGTGCCCCTCCAGCCCCCTTTCTTCCACTTCCAGGTGCCCCTCCAGCCCCTTTCCTTCCATTCCAGGTGCCCCTCCAGCCCCTTTCCTTCCACTCCAGGTGCCCCTCCAGCCTCCTTTCTTCCATTCCAGGTGCCCCTCCAGCCCCCTTTTTTCCACTCCAGGTGCCCCTCCAGCCCCCTTTTTTCCACTCCAGGTGCCCCTCCAGCTCCCTTCTTCCATTCCAGGTTCCCCTCCAGCCCCCTTTCTTCCACTGCAGGTGCCCCTCCAGCCCCCTTTCCTTCCACTCTAGGTGCCCCTCCAGCCCCTTTCCTTCCACTCTAGGTGCCCCTCCAGCCCCTTTCCTTCCACTCTAGGTGCCCCTCCAGCCCCCTTTCTTCCACTCCAGGTGCCCCTCCAGCCCCTTTCCTTCCACTCTAGGTGCCCCTCCAGCCCCCTTTCTTCCACTCCAGGTGCCCCTCCAGCCCCTTTCCTTCCACTCCAGGTGCCCCTCCAGCCCCTTTTCCTTCCACACTAGGTGCCCCTCCAGCCCCCTTTCTTCCACTCCAGGTGCCCCTCCAGCCCCTTTCCTTCCACTCCAGGTGCCACTCCAGCCCCTTTCCTTCCACTCCAGGTGCCCCTCCAGGCCCCTTTCTTCCACTCCAGGTGCCCCTCCAGCCCCCTTTCTTCCACCCCAGGTGCCCCTCCAGCCCCCTTTCTTCCACCCCAGGTGCCCCTCCAGCCCCCTTTCCTTCCACTCCAGGTGCCCCTCCAGCCCCCTTTCCTTCCACTTCCAGGTGCCCCTCCAGCCCCCTTTCTTCCACTCCAGGTGCCCCTCCAGCCCCTTTCCTTCCACCCCAGGTGCCCCTCCAGCTCCTTTCCTTCCACCCCAGGTGCCCCTCCAGCCCCTTTCCTTCCACTCCAGGTGCCCCTCCAGCCCCCTTTCCTTCCACTCCAGGTGCCCCTCCAGCCCCCTTTCTTCCACTCCAGGTGCCCCTCCAGCCCCCTTTCTTCCACTTCCAGGTGCCCCTCCAGCCCCCTTTCTTCCACTTCCAGGTGCACCTCCAGCCCCTTTCCTTCCATTCCAGGTGCCCCTCCAGCCCCTTTCCTTCCACTCCAGGTGCCCCTCCAGCCTCCTTTCTTCCACTGCAGGTGCCCCTCCAGCCCCCTTTCCTTCCACTCTAGGTGCCCCTCCAGCCCCTTTCCTTCCACTCTAGGTGCCCCTCCAGCCACCTTTCTTCCACTCCAGGTGCCCCTCCAGCCCCTTTCCTTCCACTCCAGGTGCCCCTCCAGTCCCCTTTCTTCCACTCCAGGTGCCCCTCCAGCCCCCTTTCTTCCACTCCAGGTGCCCCTCCAGCCCCTTTCCTTCCACTCCAGGTGCCGCTCCAGCCCCTTTTCCTTCCACTAGAGGTGCCCCTCCAGCCCCTTTCCTTCCACTCCAGGTGCCCCTCCAGCCCCCTTTCTTCTACTTCCAGGTGCCCCTCCAGCCCCTTTCCTTCCACTCCAGGTGCCACTCCAGCCCCTTTCCTTCCACTCCAGGTGCCCCTCCAGCTCCCTTTCTTCCACTCCAGGTTCCCCTCCAGCCCCCTTTCTTCCACCCCAGGTGCCCCTCCAGCCCCTTTCCTTCCACTCCAGGTGCCCCTCCAGCCCCCTTTCCTTCCACTCCAGGTTCCCCTCCAGCCCCCTTTCTTCCACTTCCAGGTGCCCCTCCAGCCCCCTTTCCTTCCATTCCAGGTGCCCCTCCAGCCCCTTTCCTTCCACTCTAGGTGCCCCTCCAGCCCCCTTTCTTCTACTCCAGGTGCCCCTCCAGCCCCTTTCCTTCCACTCCAGGTGCCCCTCCAGCCCCTTTCCTTCCACTCTAGGTGCCCCTCCAGCCCCCTTTCTTCCACTCGAGGTGCCCCTCCAGCCCCTTTCCTTCCACTCCAGGTGCCCCTCCAGCCCCCTTTCTTCCACTGCAGGTGCCCCTCCAGCCCCCTTTCTTCCACTGCAGGTGCCCCTCCAGCCCCCTTTCCTTCCACTCCAGGTGCCCCTCCAGCCCCTTTCCTTCCATTCCAGGTGCCCCTCCAGCCCCCTTTCTTCCACTCCAGGTGCCCCTCCAGCCTCCTTTCTTCCATTCCAGGTGCCCCTCCAGCCCCCTTTTTTCCACTCCAGGTGCCCCTCCAGCTCCCTTCTTCCATTCCAGGTTCCCCTCCAGCCCCCTTTCTTCCACTGCAGGTGCCCCTCCAGCCCCCTTTCCTTCCACTCTAGGTGCCCCTCCAGCCCCTTTCCTTCCACTCTAGGTGCCCCTCCAGCCCCCTTTCTTCCACTCCAGGTGCCCCTCCAGCCCCCTTTCTTCCACTTCCAGGTGCCCCTCCAGCCCCTTTCCTTCCATTCCAGGTGCCCCTCCAGCCCCTTTCCTTCCACTCTAGGTGCCCCTCCAGCCCCCTTTCTTCCAATCCAGGTGCCCCTCCAGCCCCTTTCCTTCCACTCCAGGTGCCCCTCCAGCCCCCTTTCTTCCACTGCAGGTGCCCCTCCAGCCCCCTTTCCTTCCACTCTAGGTGCCCCTCCAGCCCCTTTCCTTCCACTCTAGGTGCCCCTCCAGCCCCCTTTCTTCCACTCCAGGTGCCCCTCCAGCCCCTTTCCTTCCATTCCAGGTGCCCCTCCAGCCCCCTTTCCTTCCACTCCAGGTGCCCCTCCAGCCCCCTTTCTTCCACTTCCAGGTGCCCCTCCAGCCCCTTTCCTTCCATTCCAGGTGCCCCTCCAGCCCCTTTCCTTCCACTCTAGGTGCCCCTCCAGCCCCCTTTCTTCCACTCCAGGTGCCCCTCCAGCCCCTTTCCTTCCACTCCAGGTGCCCCTCCAGCCCCTTTTCCTTCCACTCTAGGTGCCCCTCCAGCCCCCTTTCTTCCACTCCAGGTGCCCCTCCAGCCCCTTTCCTTCCACTCCAGGTGCCCCTCCAGCCCCCTTTCTTCCACTTCCAGGTGCCCCTCCAGCCCCTTTCCTTCCATTCCAGGTGCCACTCCAGCCCCTTTCCTTCCACTCCAGGTGCCCCTTCAGCCTCCTTTCTTCCATTCCAGGTGCCCCTCCAGCCCCCTTTTTTCCACTCCAGGTGCCCCTCCAGCTCCCTTCTTCCATTCCAGGTGCCCCTCCAGCCCCCTTTCTTCCACTGCAGGTGCCCCTCCAGCCCCCTTTCCTTCCATTCCAGGTGCCCCTCCAGCCCCTTTCCTTCCACTGCAGGTGCCCCTCCAGCCCCTTTCCTTCCACTCCAGGTGCCCCTCCAGCCACCTTTCTTCCATTCCAGGTGCCCCTCCAGCCCCTTTTCCTTCCACTCTAGGTGCCCCTCCAGCCCCCTTTCTTCCACTCCAGGTGCCCCTCCAGCCCCTTTCCTTCCACTCCAGGTGCCCCTCCAGCCCCCTTTCTTCCACTTCCAGGTGCCCCTCCAGCCCCTTTCCTTCCATTCCATGTGCCACTCCAGCCCCTTTCCTTCCACTCCAGGTGCCCCTCCAGCCTCCTTTCTTCCATTCCAGGTGCCCCCCCAGCCCCCTTTTTTCCACTCCAGGTGCCCCTCGAGCTCCCTTCTTCCATTCCAGGTGCCCCTCCAGCCCCCTTTCTTCCACTGCAGGTGCCCCTCCAGCCCCCTTTCCTTCCATTCCAGGTGCCTCTCCAGCCCCTTTCCTTCCACTGCAGGTGCCCCTCCAGCCCCTTTCCTTCCACTCTAGGTGCCCCTCCAGCCCCCTTTCTTCGATTCCAGGTACCCTCTCGCAAGCCTTCAGACCTTGTTATGCCTGCATCTGAGCACAGAAGTGAGTCTTCACAATGTGGTGTTGGTGTATTATTAGTCACCACTTATCACTTTTCCCATTAACAATCAGAACATTTACACTTAAAATGAGAAAACTGAGAGTTTTCATCTGACCTCACTAATCTGTGACTCTTCAATGGGGGCGCTGCAAGCACGGAGAACCCTACAGGAGTGGTGGTGTTTCTGCTAGGATCAGCTAGCTGCTCCCTCAGCCCTAGTTCCACCCTGGCTGCCAGGGTCATTTATCTTCTCCCACGCACCCAGCCCAGTCTAGAGGCTGTGCAGTCAGGGATATAGCAACCCCGCCTAGTGCCATTCTACTCTGGTCTGAGAGCCTGGAACCTTTCAGTGATCTGCCTGATGCCAGCTGCTCTGGGCATCTGGTGCCTACCCTATAGGGATAACCCCGCTAGATCAATAACTGAGGTCTGGACACTTAACCTTTGCTTGTGGTTGGTATTACTTTCCTGTCTGTCCTTTTTCTACAGATTTCCATGTCTCAGACCTATCTGGATTCTTGCCCTGGATTAATGCCTATACCTCTTGAGCAAAGATCCTTAAATTTATGTTCTTGTTTTTCCCAAAGACCCAGCCTGAATTCCTCAGCCAGGCCTGGTCAGCCACCGCCCAAGCCTTGGTTATCCTCCCAAAATCAGATTTTGTGAAGTTGTCATGCAGTGAGGGTGGGTTAGTGAGAGACTTGAAAGTCACCCAATTGACAGGACATGTGTAGATAACGAGTAGTATAGAATTCAGAAGGGAGAGAGCTGGGTGAGATCTCAGGAGATCTGGGTTCTGCTCTGCCACTCACCTCTAGCCTAGGAAACTTTATTCAGAAAACATCACTGGGGTACAGTCCCTTTCCATAAGGAACACACACTTCAAAGGAGAGTCAGGCATTGGTACAGCTGATTGGAGCTCGTACAGAGTTATGGCTAAGAGTGTGCCTTGGCTCCCAGAGTGGCAAGAGGAGCTGGTGCCCCTGGGGAGTTTCCGAAGGGGAGTCTGAGGGATTGGGAGACAGCCATGTGGCCATACCTGACATTTCTTTGGACCTCTCCCTCCCTCTCTCTCAGTAAGAAAAAAGATGCTGACCTCCAAAGTGTCTTCTCAGGTAAAGGACACTAGGCTGCGAAGGGACTTTGGGATACATTGGGGAATAGTGAAGACCAAGGACACTGCTTCTGGGAAAAAAGGACACATGTGTCAGGTGCTAGATGCCCGGGAGGAGGGCTCCGAGCAGCATAGGGCATGGGCAGAGGCTGAGAGCCAGGCCTCCTGAACTGAAAAGAAAGCAGGGCCAGAAGGTAAGCAGGAGCTTCCTGCCAAGCTTTATGTGCAGGAGAGGGGCCCCCTGGGGCTTGAGAAGGAGGTGGTGAAGGTGAGAAACCAGTCGCCACACAGCACCTATAACTGGTAGCAGATCCCTGCTCTCCGCAGGCCTGAGCCCTGGTTCTGCAGGAAGGCAGTCCCTGGCCTGAGGCTGAGTTTCTTTGCCTCTCCCCTGGCCTAAGCAGTCCTACTTTCAAAAAGGCCTGAGTTGGCCTGACCAGGTGGTGGTGCAGTGGATAGAGCATCGGACAAGGTCGCCAGCTTGAATGCGGGCTCATCTGGTTTGAGCAAAAGCTCACCAGCTTCAATCCAAGGTCTCTGGCTCGAGCAAGGGGTTATTCAGTCTGCTGAAGACCCGCGGTCAAGGCACATATGAGAGAGCAATCAATGAACAACTAAGGTGTCACAACAAAAACTAATGATTGATGCTTCTCCTCTCTTCATTCCTGTCTGTCTGTCCCTGTTTATCCCTCTCTCTGACTCTCTCTCTGTCTCTATAAAAAAAAAAAAAAAAGCCTGAGTTCTAGGTACAAGCCTGCAGCTCCCATTTTTTTCAGCTCATTATTTTTCTAAAGACTGGAGAAAACCAACTGGAGTCTATCTTTCATACACAAAGGCAGCTTGTTCCTCATATATCTGGGTCAGGCACATAGAAGTAAATAAAATGAACGGTCCCTGTACAGATGGCCCAGGGCTCTCCCTGAAATTTGGCAAAGTCCTTTCTTCTCCCATGCAGTCTCTAAACAGAAAAAGGAAAGGGTGCCTAGAAGAGAAAGATTGAGACCCTCAAGAAAATGGAATATAAGCTCAGAGAGGCCCAAGACTCTTCCTCTGCAGGAAGCCAGGATGACAATCACCAGAGAGCACTTTGCAATTTTTCTCATTTTTTGGAACAGGTCAAAGAGAATATTTAAGCACTTAATAAGTGTCAGGCACTGGGCTAGCACTGGAGAGGAAGAAAAACATGGTCTTCCCTTAAGGAATTTATGGGGTGTGTAAAGATATAGTGAAATATGACAAGGGTGGTGGGTAAGGGTGAGCGTGAGGGCGTGGTGGGAGGAGTAAGGCATGGGATGTATTGGAGGGAAGAGGGAATCAGAATTTGACCTGTGATTAGCAGGGAGCCCAGAGATGGGAGAAAAAGGGCATTGTAGCCAGACAGCAGATAGGGGAAAGACAGTATGTGAAAGAGCACAGTGAATTCTTGGAACTGCAAGGTCATATACTGCGTATGATAAAGGGGTGGGTGACAAATGAGTCTGGAGAGGTAGGAGGGGCCCCTCTAAGAGACTAAGGGCTATGAGGGAATTCAAGGATGAACAAGACAGGCTCTACACGCTCACGGAGCCAGAGTCTCATTGGGACAGAAGACAGGCACATCAATAGTTAGTTACATGGCAATCTGGGAGAAGCCATACTTCTCTTCTCATCAGGCCACAGGACCAGTGTTCATGGGCATCTGGTTAAGAAAGTCCCTGGAATTAACAACCTTTTCTAATCTTTTTGTCAACAAGCTGAAAATATGTGGTCTGCCTGTTACTTTGGTTAAATTGAATCCTCGGTTAGATAAACTTTCCCAGAGAGTAATGATTACGGGTTAAGGACAACCTGAGGAAAATTTTAGTTTTGGGCCTTGGGGACTAGGTTGTTTTTTGTTTTAGGGCTAAGCTACTTTTCTTACCGAAAAGCCAAGACATACCTGAATCACAGCAAAATGACAATTATAATAAAACACAAATAAGCTTCCAGAAAAAAAATGACCATATCATAAACTTTTAAAAATTAAAATTCATTTAAATCCCAAGTTGACAAAGAGTTATTTTAGAGTTCAAACTAGATTAGCTGATCCTCAAGAAAACACTGGACACAGCAGAAATGAAACCTTTGGACCAGACGTGTAGCCCAGTACAGTGTGGGGGAGGGAGCTCTTTCCCACTGGTTGGTGAGGAGCCAAGAGGAAAAGATTCTTCAACCATCTTTCCTAGGCACTCTGCCTGGCCTTGCTTTTTTTGTTTATTCACTAACATGTTTTCATTAGTCTCATCACTGTTAGCTCAACCCATTGCACTGTTTTGTAATCCTGAAAGCAGCCACTTTGGAAGAATTTGCTGGAAGAACGGTAGGAAAGACCATGCCACTGTTCTGCCTCCCCTCATCCTCTGGTTTCCCCTCCACATTTCCATCTTAGGCACCCAGAACTTTATACCTGGGAGAACTTTACAGCAGTTAGAGTCCCTACAAATAGAATGTTGGTGAGCGGTGACTTCCTGGCCCAGGATATCAGATGGGGCTGGCTGATCATCAGGAAGATGAGGCGCGGACACTGATAGACCCATTCTGTCAGGTTTCTCCTGACACAGGCCACGATTCTATGAAGCAAATGCCTGGTGCTCTAAGTTTGAGTCCTAGGAGGAGTTCAGACGGGTGTGATCAGTACGATGATTTCAGGAAAGGCTTCCTGAAGGAAGACACAACTGCTTAAACCTGGTGCAGAAGACATGACCACACTGCATCCATCTGTAAGGCAGCACCAAACTGAGGAAGTAGAAAGCTCAGAAGGACAGACGTGCAAGATCTTTGTGCCTGAGGTTGAAGTGTCCCAGGGGGTGGGTTGATGAAGTCCGGGTTGGGTCTGAATCTGGCTCTGGCTCTGGCTCTGCCATGTCCTAGATGGGAAGTCTTGGTGTAGTGACTTAACCTTCTTCGCTGAGCCTTGGTTTTCTCATTAGTCACCAGAACCAAAGCTACTTCACAGGGTTTCTGTGCAGGTTACATAATATTTCATTCCTCCTTTCAACCTCCCGTGTCAGGATGTCTCTCTTTTCTACCTTCTGGGTCTGTTTCTGTGGGTGGGTGGCCTAGCGGAGGAGCTGACTTGGCAACCTCTGCTGGGGTGCAGTCTTCCCTCCGCGTGCTGCGGGAAGTGCCTGGGCAGGATCTGGGAGCTCGCCAGTTGTAGACAGGTATTTCCAGTTCGGCCAGATGGGAATGGGGGAGGAGATCACTGGAGCCCAGGTGCTAGGTGGATCCCCTGGGAGAGTGAGGGGAGCCCTGCTCCCCGCCGGGTGTTTGTGCCCCAGGCTCAGATTTCTCCCGGGCTGCGGCTTCTGCGGCTTTCTAAACCAGTTGGGGAGGGAAGGGGTCGAAGGGAGCGCACACTGGAAGGAGGGCTGCGCGGAGCCAGCGGAAGGCCGGCTCTTTAAAACTCCCGGAGCAAGGGCTCTGACCCACCGCCCCTCCGGCCTTTCTGCGCCTGGTCGCACTGCTCTCCTCAAGGGGGCGACCTGCCCACATGACGCCAAGTCCTGCTCGCGGGAAACTACAAGTCCCAGGCCACCCGGGGGTCATGCCCGCCTCCCCAGTCTCTGCTGTCTCCATTGGCCGGCGGCGGCGGGGATTGGCAGTCTCCAGGGCGACGGGAGGCGCTCGGGGCATCTGAGGCGGGAGGCGGGTCCGCCCCCTATTGTGTCGCGAGTGGAGTGAGCAAGCCGCGAGGAGCAGGTGAGGGCGTGGGCGTGCTAGAGGGAATGGAATGGGAGTGCCCTCGGGGGTAGGGGTGGGTGGGATAGAGAAAGGTGAGGGAGTAGGGGGCACAGGAGAAGGAGGGGAGACTTTTGAGATAAGTGGAATTCTCTGGGGCGCAGAACTAGGGGAGTTCTGGGAAGGAAAGTGAAATTCTTGGTGGGTGGGTTTTTCCTGGGAACTGGAGGAGTTCTGGAGGTAAAACGCGCGCGCGCTTGTGTATGTAGGGGGCTAGTTCTTGGTGGGTTCCAAAAGCAGAGAGGAGTTTCAGGAGTCCGGAGAAGGTGAGGGCAAAGGAAATAGGGGGGTGGGGCATCAGAAGTGTATTGTAGCCCTGGCAGGGTGGGTCAGTTGGTTAGAGCCTGTCTTCTTGGTACATCAAGGTTGCAGGTTGGATCCCCGGTAAGGGCATATATAAGAATCAACCAATGAAAGCATAAATAAGTGGAAAATAGTAAATTGATCTCTCTATCTCTCTCACTCGGACCTGCTTCCCCCTGCCTCTAAAAAAATCAATAAATTTTTTTTTTAAGAAGTGTATTGTGGGCTGTGGCAGGAGAATTCAAGGAAGGGAAATTCACAGGAGGAGTGGATGGGAGAGGTGGGTAGGGATTCTGGAGGAGACAGGAAGGGTGTCCCTTGTAGCACAGAGGATCTGATGAAGTGCAGAGGACCTTCATTCTGATGCAATTGGAGATCAGGGTTGAAAAATAGGCTTGTGTGGTGGTGGTGGTGGTGGTGTGTGTGTGGGGGTGAGAAGCAGAGACAACTGCAATGGGGATACTGGGAGGACGAAGGGGTGGCGAGACCAGACAGGTGAGGACATGCTGTGGGGCAGAGGAGGTAGAAAAATTTTAGGAAAAGCAGAGGAATTCTGGGGACACCTGGGTTGTTAAGTCTCTTGCAAAACTGAACCAGTATGGGAGAACTGGCTAGGGCCATTAAGTAGAGGCAGGGGGCAAGCTGAGAGACTTAGCTATGTTTTATGGCCAGTTGGGTTCTGGGAAGCCAAGAGTGAGGTGGAGGCCCAGAGCAGAGTCCACTTGGATTTTTCAGGCCCATGGCAATACCTCCCACCCCACCCCACCCCATCCCCTAACCCTTCATCCCCAGGCCTCACCCTATGGACTCATGCTTTTTTGGGTTTTCATGGATCGTGCCCCTAGGGTTGGGGAAGGGAGAGGCTGTAAACCCTGACACTGAAGATACTGGAGTGAGTGGGAGGAATTGGGGTGAGCGGCAATGGGTCAGGGTGTCTGGTGGAAGGAGGCTGCCTGGCAGCATCATGAAGAGGAAGTGGCACAGGCTGCCAGCTCAGGGACCTGCCCAGACCTGGAGGGTGTTGCCTGGCCCCCCAAAACAGTTGGTGGGGAGGCGGCTCCCCCTCTTCCAAGTTTTTAACTCACCCACTGCTAAAGTAGTGTTAGGAGATTGAGTGGAGAAAGAGGTACTGGTTCCAGGATTCATGGGAGCTGGGAAAATGGAGCAAGGAATTTTATAGGGGACCCCTGGGGACCACTTTCTAATCCACACTTTGCCTCTGACTGGCTTTATGGCCGAGTGGGGCTCTCTGAGAGTCTCCAGTTCCTTATTTTTCACCACAGGAGTAGGGAGTACTAGTTCTACCTCCTATCTGGTACCTCTTTATTAGAACCAGGACGAGGGAAATAGAAGGAAAAGGAGGCTGGGCTGTGAGAACTCGTCATCCTTGTTTCCCTGAACATTTTTTTTCTGAGTGTATAGGAACCCTGTTCCCTCCTGCTTCAGTTTTTCGAGAACCTCAGTAACCCGTTTCCCCAGAATTCCTCTGTGTTTCCTAAGACCCACCCTCTAGCACAGCCTGACCTGCCTGCCTCTCCCTGTCAGTATACCCTCCTCCTCCCCTTGCTCTCATCCCAGGATTTACTCCCCAAGGGGCGGGTGTCAAAATCTCTGGTCTCCTCTATTCCTTCCTCCTACTTATCTGCTTCATCTCCTTTCTCTTCCTTTGCTCCTCCTGGCTCTTCTCTAACTGTGGGGTTTTACCTAGTTTTCAGTGTTGGCCAACTCTGCATATCACTTTGTGTTTGCCATTTAGATCTGGTGGTGCTCCAGAGAACAGCTTCCTCAGGTGTTTCGTGAACCAAGCCCTAACCGTCCAGAGGAGTGGGAGCTGAAACCTGTTACCTGATCAGAAGGATTGACCAGCCTGTGGACATCCCGGGCCCCTCCACCTGGGCCCCTGTGGATAGGGGGGGCCGGGTGAGCAGGCAGCTGGGCTATGGTTTGGTGCCTTAGTCTGGCCATCCTCAGCCTGGTCATCAGCCAGGGGGCTGACGGTGAGCTGGACTCGAACTCCCTGTTAGCTTTGGGGTAGGGATGTTCTCCAAGTTCTCTGTGAGCATGCAGGGTTCTGCAGAAGTTGAGGGTTCCTTTAATTACTCAGTCCTAAGGAGCCCGCTGAGATGCTGATGGGACTTCCCCTCCCCTCCCAGCTCTGACCTGGGGCCCTGCTGTTCCTCATGCCACCCACCATGCAGGTCGAGGGAAGTCTGAGGTGATATCCGTGGTTGGCCGGGCTGGGGAGAGTGCTGTGCTGGGTTGTGACCTGCTGCCCCCAGCTGGCCGGCCCCCCCTGCACGTCATTGAGTGGCTGCGCTTTGGGTTCCTGCTTCCCATCTTCATCCAGTTTGGCCTCTACTCTCCCCGAGTGGATCCTGATTACATAGGTAAGACTTAGCTGCAGGTCAGAGGTATCACCAACAAAGGAGAGCTAGCTAGGTGGGAGGTCTCCTTAACTGCTCTTTCCCTGCTCTGACCTGGCATCCAGCTCCACTGCTTCAGTTCTGCTTAATAAGCATGCCTGTGCTCCCTACACTCACATTCACACACACTAAAGTATGTGCTGTTCAGAATTTCATGTGGTCTATTCCAAGGGAGATCCTACAGCCCTGTTTCAAGTATCCCACTTAATTCTGTAATTGCTTTTCTAGATTCCATCACGAAGCTTCCCAGGCTCCATCCTGATCTTCCCTGGTCTCCCCATATGGCCCTGTCCTGGTCCCTGGCTCTGCTGTCAGCTCACTCTCCTGCCCTCTCTCCACTTCACTGTCTTTACTGATAGTTTGGGGGTTCTAGGCCTATAGGACCTGGGCTGTTGGGGCAGTAGGGTGGGTGGGTCTCTGACCTGTCTACTTCTCCAGTGTGGACTCAGTCTGATTACGAGTGCAGAAGAACATGTGCGCACAGGTGAGTTGGGGAGGGCCAGGTTCCCAAAAGATGAGGAAATGGAAGGGGCTGGGCTGGGTTGCTGCTCCAAGTGGCTCCTGTATGACTTTAAAATAGTGTATAGGCCTCCCTGGGCCCAGGTGGCTCACTCAAAGCTCAGATTCCTCTTAATCCTAGCTGGAGCCTTAATCCCAGAGATTTAGTGCAGGTCTCAGAGGGCAGTATACGGGAGGCCCTAAGGTTGGGTCCTTTAGGAGCCTAGGAAGGAGGAAACCCAAGAAAGGTCCCCTGGGGAAGTCAGTGGTGGTGGGGGGGGTAGGGGCTTTTTTTTTTTTTAATTTGAATTTAGGAGAAGCCATAGGATTGGCTGAGCTCTCACCAAAGGGCTGGCTGAACAAAGGGGAAGAGGCTCAGGCTGGTGCTGCCCAAGGGAAGAGTTTGTTTTCAAACTGGGGGCAATTGCTGGCAAACAGCCTAGTGTGAGCGTTTTGTGTCTACATAGCCCCCCCCCCCCCACCGGAGACTTGATGAAAGTGGGCCTTGGTTAGAGAGAAAGCTGCCGTGCCTACCAGCCCTCCCTCCTGCCTCTGCCTGCTGGCTGGGAAGGGTGTGGGCTGCTTGACTGAGGCTGGGCAGATGCACAAGATGCCTCACTAAGGCAAGGGCAGGAGAAGAGAGAGAAGGGCTTTTCCTGGGATTCTACCAGGCAGATGAGCAACCTTTCTCCTTCCCTCTGCCCCTGCCCTATCTCGAGGTCTGGCCAGCAACTTCGCTACCTGTGGGATTTCTTTTCTGTCTTCCGGGGCTGTGAGCAATAACCTCTGGGGCGTTCTTCCTACCCTTTCCCTTTGTGTTCACCCTGCCCCCAGTCTGGAGCTCCTGGTTGGGCCAGAGCTAGTCTGTAAGAGTCAGGTCCCAGGGGGTGGGGGGAGGCCCTGTGCCCATTAACTCTTTACTGCCTCCCCATGTGGAAGGGGCCTCTCATCCTTTGTGTAGGGGACTCTGAACTGTTGCTAGGCAACAGGAGATGGAAGTTGCTAAAGACAATGCTGTTCTGTCATAAACCCTCTGGGCAAGCGAAGGGACAGTGGCCTGGGACTGTGTGTGAAGCTGATGCCGAGATTGTGGGAGGAACCATGGAAGTGTCTGGAGCTTTAGGGGCTGTACTGAAGGGGAAGCTTCCAACCATTAAGTATTCTAGAATCATTCTAGCTGAGGAGACTAGATTTATAGGCCAGTATGAAAACAGTAAAAGACAGTATAAATCCAGCTAAGGCTAAATGCAAGGCTTAAGTTAGTCACCGAGTGTGAAGTGCTAGCATAGAGAGTGCCCTCCTGGCCTGAAACGTGACCAGGCATCAGAGGGAAGAGAGGCGTGCCTTAAATCTTTTTATACTTGGAGACCAGTGAAATTAGAATTATTTCAGGGATCGCTAAGGCAGAAATCGCCCTGAGCATAAGTGAATTCGACTAAAGTCGTCATTGGGTCTATAATCTTAATACAATATCAGGGTGCTTAACTCTTTCTTTCATGGACTGGCATGAAATTTCTGGTAGACTGGTCTGCGGCCCAGTGATTGAAAAACGCTGTTCTACTTAACCTTTCCTGGGGTGGGTCTTAGGCCAGTCCTTCTAATCCACGGGACCTGCTTTAGGTTTATTTACTTCCATGCTATATTTCTTGGGAGTTTTAAGTTGCCCCAAACAGCAGAAGGGACATGAGTCTTCTCTCTGTCCCGGGTTGTTTGATATAAATCAGTTATCTCATTTTGCTTTAGAACAACTCAGCTCCCTCTAGTCATCTCCCCTTACTGCCTTTTGTCCTCCAAAACTCTCTGCATAATCACAGCTTCCTGGAAGCTTTCCATACTCCTCTTGCTTCAGAGTCTCTGGGAATATGTGGGCACATTTAGCACCATTTTTAAAAACTATGTGCATATGAACTTGCACATGAATGCGAGTGTGGTTTTCCTGCTCTCTGAGAGCTTGCGAGAGCTAGGGTGCACCTTCTGTTTCCTTTATACATCCCAGCATGCCGGGAGGTCTCAAGTCCATCATGACCAGTAAGGAAGCGACAGAGCCAGGCCTTCTTTCTCCAGATGGTCATACCTGGGCCTGTGGGTAGAAAGTGGGTCTTAAGGAGGTGGATCTATTGTAGGACTCAGGTGGACTCAGAACTGCCTTCCCTGGCCACCCTCCTGTTCTTCTTGTACGGGTCTAGGAGTCCATATCTCACAGAAAAGATAGTACATGCATTATGCTTCACTGGATGTTCTGGCCAACACACATTTGGGACTGTTACCCCCTGGCTACCAACACCCTGGAGCAGAGGTGGATTAAGGTCGGTTGAGAACCCGAGCGCAGAAGAAAATAATTGGACCCCTTACATTAGAAAAAAGTGTAAAGTTGAGGTTTTGCGGGGCCCTTCAGAAGTTGGGGCCCAGGGTGCGCGCCCAGTGTGCTCACTGTTAAATCTGCTTCTGCTCTTGAGAACACACTGAATGTGCTCAGTGCGATACCTTGAGCATCACATGATCCTAACACTAGTGTGCAATGGAAGGTATGACCATCTGGAGAAGGAAGGCCTGGCTTTGTCGCTTCCTTACTAATCATGATTTTGGAAAGAAGCTTAACTTTAGTTTCTTCCTCTATAATAGAATTTTGAGGAGGATTAAATATGGTAACAATGCATGGCCCATATTCAATTTCCCTTCCCTCTTCTGCCTTCTTTATAGAGCTCGAAGATCACCACAATGAAAAATTACTATCACATGGCAGTTAGAGGAGACTGAAGTCTGTGGTCTGTGGGGTTCTATGGCCAGGTAGATTAGGGTTACTGAGGAATTCCACTGGTGGGTGGAAGGGTGTGATTATGTTAAATATTTACCTGCAAGGCCTAGGCTTATCTCCAAGGTGGGGATTTAAACACCAAGCCCTTTAAGCAGGCCCACCCTTCCTGGAGAATCCACACCCCTAGACTTAATTCTTGGGAGAGAAAAGTCCCTGCTTAACAATCACAAAGCTGGCTCCACTTGATCCTCCTCTTCTTCTCTGATGGCATTAGGGGTGCTGTAGATTTAGATTAGAGTCCAAAAAGATTACCTAGAGGTAGAATGAAAGCAGATTGGAGGGAGTGAGCGCACTAACAGCTTTAGAATTTCTACTACTGGGAAGGGCTGATTTGGGGGCACAGTCTGATTGGTTGGAGTGGGCACAATGCTAAAGGACTTGTGTCTTTTATCCATATGAAAGTTCAAGGTGGGGTGGGCAGCTGATGGACAGGCTGGAGGGGGGAGAGACCTGTCAGTAGGCTGTTGGAGTAATGCAGGTGAGAGATACCCAAGACTAAACTAAGAGATACCCAAGACTTTACTAAGGTAAAGGTGGTAGAGAAGGAACTTGAAAGATTTACTGAACAAGCAGAGGGAGAAGTAATGGAGAGAAGAATGGGCGATGCCAGGTTTCTGGTAGCGTGACTTGGTGCATGGTGGTGCTGTTCACTGATACAAGGTAAGAGAAGGGAGATGATGTATTATCAGGTATGGGACAGCCAGAACTGAATGCAGGCTGCTGATTTCAAATCTTAAGCTCGTTTATTTGTTCACTAATCTTTATTTGACCACCTGCTGACACCAGGCACTATGCCACCTGCCTTTCCTACATGATCTCTCTCCTCCACCCCACCCAGATTTCTCTCTCATTTTATAGATCAGGACACTGAAGTTGGGAGAGATTAGTTACTTGCCCCGAGGAATATACAGCAGAGCTATCATTCTTTCTAGGTTTAGGTTGCACTGCCAGGGACCTGTGAGGGTGTCTGGGGTGCAGGGCTGTCAGGGGAGTTGCTGAGGGATTTGGGGGCATCCTCAGTCTCAGTCTGGTGGTGTGATGTGGATGCGGACCAAGGGTGGGAATGCACCGTCTGCCTGTGTTGGGCTGTGTGGCTCTGTGGAGCTCTGTGTAGTCAGCTGGGGTCTGGGTGTCCCCGGGTGTGAAGGAATAGGGGGGCGGAGTCTGCTGACCTTGCTGCATGGCTGGGCTGGACTTTGGCCACCCTAAAGCGCTTAGGCCACTGATTATAGCTCTGAGGGATTAGGGTAGGTCTGGGTCTCTGCTCAGGCCCCAGACACTGCTAAGGCTTCTGGGGACAGAGGCTTCTAGCAGGAGGAGTAGTCATGGGGTCCATATCTTCTCGTCCTACAGAAAGCCTAGGGATGGGCAGATCCTGAAAGAACTGAAGGATACTAAATGTTGGCTCTTCAACCTGCTGCCCCCAACAGTCCTGGAAACTGTCCAGCTCTTTAGCTCTGGCTTTCTCTTTGTCTAGACTGGGTCCCCACTGCTAAAAGGCAGGAGCAATCGGGGGGCAGATTGAGGGATCTTCCCTCAATGACCCTCTGTGCCTCCCTGGACCTACTCTATCTGGTTAACTGGGAGAGACTGGGCCTGTTTGGGGCATCTTGAGAATGATCAGTGTGCCCAGGGTTTGGGGCTCTCTTGGGGTCCCTGCAGCACCCTGATTCGGGGCTCCTCCTCTAGGGCGAGTGCGGCTGCAGAAAGGGGCATCTCTCCAGATCGAGGGCCTCCGGGTGGAAGACCAGGGCTGGTACGAGTGCCGCGTGCTATTCCTGGACCAGCACAGCCCTGAGGACGATTCTGCTAATGGCTCCTGGGTGCACCTCACAGTCAATTGTATGAAGCTGGGCACAGGATGATGGGACCTCTGGCTGGTTGTGGGGAGGAGAGGATGGCAGTTCCACTGCTCCACCCTGCTGACACCCTTATTTGCTCTCACTATTTGCATTCTACCCCTCCTACCCCCACCCCTGCCCTTTCCATTCTTCAAATCTAAATTCAGTCTATCTTCTAGGCTCTCTGTTAGGAACTTCCTCTTCCCCCCTCTTCCCTGCTCCTGCCTCCCTGTCCACGACAGAGTAATGGGTAAGGGGGTGGAGGCTCTTGGGCCCTGAGGGAAACACAGATCACATATATACAGCCTTTTTTTTTTTTCAAAACAGCTTTTAATCTAATACCACATGAATTCTTTCTCAACCTTAAGAAGGAAGAGGGTCATAATCATTCCCATTTTATAGATGAGGAGATGGGGGTGCAGGGAGCCTGGGTCATGCCACTGATTAGGGGCACAGCAGAGTCGATAGCCCTGACCTCGTGACTCCCAGAACACTGCTCTTCTGGAGAGCCTCGCTCTCCCTTGGCTCCGAGCACACTGCCTGTTCTCAGCCCCAGTTGCCAACTCTGCAAGCCAGTTTTGGGATGGGCTGGTGCCATCCGCACTTGGTCCTGGGTGCTGCAGATAGGGTGGACCTGGGCTGGGGGTTCCTGTGAAGCAGGGTGGGCTGAGGGCTGCAGGCCTGATCTGTCTCCCTGCCTTTGGGCTGCTCTCCCCTCTAGCAGCCCCTGATGCCTCTTTCTTTGCAGCGCCCCCTCAATTCCTGGAGACACCTCCGCAGGTGCTGGAAGTTCAGGAACTGGAGCCCTTGACCTTGCGTTGTGTGGCCCATGGCAGCCCCCAGCCGCATGTGACTTGGAAGCTCGGAGGACAGGTCCTTGGCCACGGCCAGGGCCAGATGCAGGTGAATCCTGTTGCTGGGCAGAGTGGACCAGATAGAGTGTGAGGGGGCAGGTGGAGGCCCGGGATCGGGGTTGGGGAAAGGGCTGGCGATGTCCTGTCTGGGAGGGGCTTTGCATTGGTTCCTGATCCTGGGGTGCTGCCTCCTTCTGCTGGCCAGCCTTGGAAGTGCAGGGTCTGAGGCCTTCTGGAGGGGGCCTTCCCCCTCCACTCCTACCCTAGGTGCAGAATGGGACGCTATGGATCCGGCGGGTGGAGCGAGGCAGCTCTGGAATCTACACGTGCCAGGCCTCCAGCACGGAGGGCAGCACCACCCACTCCACCCAGCTGCTTGTGCTAGGTGCTCTCGGTGGGGAGGGCTGGGGACTGGGGCATCTGTGTGTGAGGCCTGGCTTGTGGCTGGGATTGTACATGGCTGGAGCTTGGAGGACAGGGGCCAGGGGAGAGTGAGGGAGCTCCAATACAGGCTGTTTCTCTAAAATCAGCTTCTTAAATTTTAAAAGGGTCAGTAAACAAAGAGACATTTAGTGCACAGTGATGCAGCTTAAGTGGAAAGAGCAAGGGTGCTGGGGTTAGAGCGTGAGCTCTGTGATCCCCTTGCCCTCTGGTTCCCCATCTCTATAAAGAGATGCATATCTACTGCCTCAAATTCTAGGATTCTTTTTTTTTTAAAGTTTATTTTTATTTTTTTCTTTACAGGGACAGAGAGAGAGATAGATAGGGACAGACAGACAGGAACGGTGAGAGATGAGAAGCATCAATTATCAGTTTTTCATTGCGATACCTTAGTTGTTCATTGATTGCTTTCTCATATGTGCCTTGACCACGGGCCTTCAGCAGACTGAGTAACCCCTTGCTTGAGTCAGCGACCTTGGGTCTAAGCTGGTGAGCATTTTTTATTTTGCTCAAGCCAGATGAGCCCGCGCTCAAGCTGGCGACCTCGGGGTCTTGAACCTGGGTACTCGGCATCCCAGTCCAACGCTCTATCCACTGCACCACTGCCTGGTCAGGCCAAATTCTAGGATTTTGATAAGAATTTATTAGTGATCAGCACATAGTAATTATTGGCCAAAAGGCAGTGTTGAATAATGGTTAAGGGCAAATTCTGTGGGATTGGGAAGGCCTGAATGCGAATCTTACCGTATCCACTGACCTTAGGCAACTCACCTCACAACCTTTCTGCCTGTGAGCCTTTATTTCTTCATGTAGGAAGTAGAGACAGTAATTCCTACCACAAAGGCTCTTAGGATTAAATGAGATGATGCAGTGCAGTGCTTAGCAGGGCATCTGGCCTGCCTTTTACTGACAACTCATGTGGTAGGAGCCCAGAGAAGGGAGAGAGCAGTGCAGCAGTAGAAGTTAGAGCTGGGGCTCTGGGGCTTGGCCAGGCTCCACGAGCAGCTTTCTAGGCTGGGGGTTCAGAGAGCGAAGGCCTGGGGACAGAAGGGAGCCCGGCATAGAGCAGAGCGAGCTGTCCACACTGACCTGACAGAGATGCTCATAAGGGTGGACCTAGGAAAAGATAGTTGGCCAGGCAGGGAGGGGTTGGATCAGGAGGGCTGGGTCAAGAAGTTTGAACTTCATGTGGTAGGAGACAGCAGCTTTTGTGGGTTCTTGAGCAGGAGTGTTTTGTGGCCAAAGAATCAATGGCCATTCAGTGCATGGATGGCCATTAAAGTAGGAGAGGTGGCAGAGCCTGGGTTCAGGGATCACTACAGCATCTGGGGGTAAGGTACTAGGTACCTGGGTTAGGGGAGGAGACAGAGGTGATTTAAGTTAGGGCAGATGAGGGGTATGGAGGATAAATTAGTGGAGAGTTAGACCTGAAACCCCTTTCCAGCACACTTGCACAAAGAGTTTCTAGGCAGGAGAAACTGGGTGAAGAAGTGTTCCAGAGGGCAGATCCAAGAAGAACAGTAGAAGTGAGTTCAGGTTTTTGGGAAGACTGTAGGCTGAGGCCTCTCCTTCCCCTTGTATTCCCCCAACAGGACCCCCAGTCATCACGGTGCCCCCCAAGAACAGAACGGTCAATGCCTCCCGGGATATTTCCTTGGCCTGCCAGGCTGAGGCGTACCCTGCTAACCTCACCTACAGTTGGTTCCAGGACAGCGTCAATGTCTTCCACATTAGGTGGGGTTCTGGAGGATGGGGGTGGGGAACTGGTGGTGGGCAGTGTTCGAAGAGCCTCTTAGCTGAGCAAGGCCTGGACCCCTCCCGACATATGCCATATTACAGCCGCCTGCAGTCACGAGTGCGGATCCTGGTGGATGGGAGCCTGTGGCTGCAAGCGGTCCAGCCTGATGATGCTGGCTGCTACACCTGTGTGCCCAGCAACGGCTTACGACGCCCACCCTCAGCCTCTGCCTACCTCACGGTGCTCTGTAAGCCTGACACCTGCTCTCCTCAAAGCCTGCTTCCCTCCCCTGGGCCAGGCCAAGCTCCTCTTGCATAATTTGCCACTGTTTCTCCCCAAGACCCGGCCCAGGTGACAGTGATGCCTCCTGAGACACCTCTGCCCATAGGCATGCGTGGGGTGATTCGATGCCCAGTTCGTGCCAACCCCCCGCTGCTCTTTGTCAGCTGGATGAAGGATGGGCAGGCCCTGCAGCTGGACAAGGTACAGGCATGGGGCAGGGGAAGGAAGGTCTCAGCTTTTTTTCTTCTAGTGAAGGCAGCTGGGGTGGAGTTAGTTTAGTTTAATCCAATCCACTGACTGAAACATTCACTTATCACCAGGTTCTGTGCAGGTTGTTGCATAGGGAACAGCGACAAAGAGACTTCCACACTTAAGGAGGGCACAGCCTAGAAGGGGGGGGGAGAATAAGAGAGACACTTTTCTGGAATGCCAGGGATAGAGGAGGCGCCTTCTTGATAGGGACTGGTCAAGGATAGATCAGCTACAGCCTGGGACTTTGTTGATAGGCCTTGAAGGGTAGGCCATACAGAAACCGGGGCCCAGAGTGAGAAAACAATATAGTGCATTTATGACAAAGTGAGTCATCCATCTTGGTGGGAGTACCTGTGTGGATGTGAATGGTGCAGAGAAAGCTGGAAAGACAGGCTGATGCCAAAAGAAACTCTGGATACCAAGTTAATATTACCTCATCCCACGGAGATTGGGATCTTTTGTCTGCAAAGACTATAAATTCCTTTGAATTCTAGTGTCCCTAGGGCTTCTGCAATAACAGCACTCAATACAGTTTTGTTTCACTGTTTAAAAAAATGTCTAAAGGCAGTTGGAGGCAGTGAAGTTGCTTGAGCAATGGTGTGATAGCATTGTAGCTATAGCGGGAGTTGAATTTGTTGGATGAGATAGAGGGAGAGAGGGTTCAGGGCTGGTGAGGGGTCCAGATGAAAGGTTTATGTATCCTGAATTAGAGAGGAGAACATGAAGATGGATGAGCCTCATGTCTAGACAAACAAGCCTTCCTAGAAGGACAGACCTGGTGAGTGTGTAGATGGGGGGGTGAGGGAGGGAAAAGAAGGAGTTAGCTGTTAGCAAGGACAGCGGGGCTTTTAACACAGAAGTAGGGAAGCCAGGAAAAGGATCTGATTTGGGGTAGGGGACACTGACTTTAGGCACGGAGTGCTGGGAAAACAAAGAGATGAGGTCCCAGCAGGCAGGGGCCCCCCACAGTTCAGCTGCAGCAAGTGCCGTTCCCACTGTATTCCCTGCAGTTGTGCAGTCGTAGTTTTCACACCCATCCGGAGTGTGAAAGGGAGATGGAGGACTGGAACGCAGAGAGGGCAGGCCTCAAGGTGGAACTGTGGTGTCCTCTCCACAGCTGTGGGCTTCTTGGACCATCTCCTCCCTGGTGGCCTTTCTCCATCTCAGTCTTGCCTCTGCTGACTTTATCTCTTTGTCATCTCCTCTTCCCTCCAGTTCCCTGGCTGGTCCCAGGGCCCAGAAGGCTCACTGGTCATTGCCCTGGGGAATGAGGACGCTCTGGGAGAATACTCCTGCACCCCCTACAACAGTCTTGGCACTGCAGGGCCCTCCCCAGTGACCCACGTGCTGCTGAAGGTGAGGCTTGGTGAGCCAGCAGCAATGGGTCAGGTGGCTGACAGTGCACCCCGTGTGAACACTTGGCTGGTAGAGGTGTGTGTGTGGGGGGCTTCCAAGTCTGGGTTTTCTATGGTGGTCACAGCAGGAGCTGTCAGATGCCATTCCAGTTTTTTCTTTTGTAGCGATGGTGCTAGGAAGATGGGACAGCAGTCACACAGCACATCCATAGTCAGATACTCTTTCCACCCCACCTGGACTAACCATTTAAAAAAATTTTTTTTTAAATTTATTCCTTTTAGAGAGGGGAGAGAGAGAGAGAGAGAGAGAGAGAGAGAGAAAGAAAGAGAGAAAGAGAGAGAGAGAGAGAGAGAAAAAGAAAGAAAGAAAGGGAGAAAGGGGGAAGGAGAGCAGGAAGCATCAGGTCCCATATGTGCCTTGACCAGGCAGGCCTAGGTTTTGACCCAATGACCTCAGCATTCCAGGTCAATGCTTTAACCACTGCCCACTACAGGTCAGGCCACTCACCAGCCTCGACCATGCCACCTCCCTCTCTGGAGGTGTTTCCTCTCTCTCTCTCTCTCTCTCTCTTTTTTTTTTTTTTTTTTGAATTAAGTGAGAGATGGGGAGGCAGGGAGGCAGAGAGACAGACTCCCACATGTGCCCCAACCGGGATCCACCCAGCAAGCCCACTAGGGGGCGATGCTCTGCCCATCTTGGGGCTGCTGCTCTGTTGCTTGGACAGAGCTATTTCAGCGCCTGAGGTGGAGGCCATGGAGCCATCCTCAGTGCCTGAGGCCAAATTGCTAGAACCATTCGAGCCATGGCTGTGGTAGGGGGAAAGAGAGAGAGACAGACAGACAGACAGACAGACATAAGGGGGCTGGGGGGAGAAGCAGATGGGTGCTTCTCCTGTGTGTCCTGACTGGAATCGAACCTGGGTCTTCCACGTACTGGGCCGACACTCTATTGCTGAGCCAACTGGCCAGGACCTGGAGGTGTTCTGTAGGGACCTGTACACTTCCAGAGAGATCTCTTAGTCCCCCAGTCTTCTCTGTCCTAACAGGGAACAAAGACATGGAGCTAGAGAGAGAGTGAGAGAGATGAGACTGAGCTGTGGGACTGGGAGTCCCAAAAAGGGGACAGCTGTGTGAGAGAGGCCCTTCCCAATGCCAGCTCTGGCTTGCAGGCACCCCCAGCTTTTCTAGAACGGCCCAAAGAAGAGTATTTCCAAGAAGTAGGGCGGGAGCTACTCATCCCCTGCTCTGCCCAAGGAGACCCTCCTCCTACCGTCTCTTGGGCCAAGGTAAGGCTCCTGAGCCCGCTTTGCCTGTACTCTGCTCAGTACACCCCTGCCTCTCCATGCCCCTGGCCCTTCTATGGGAAGCTGGATGTGGGAAGGGAAGGGTTCCAGAGGTAGGGTTGGGGGAGGCTGGAGGTGCCTGGAGAAATAAGCGGCGCCCTTGGTGAGGGGTGGCTGCATGTGTCCTCAGGGCTGACCAGTGGTTCTGTAGGTGGGCCGGGGGCTGCAGGTCCAGGTCCAGGTGGACAGCAACAGTAGCCTCATCCTACGACCTTTGACTAAGGAAGCCCATGGGCGCTGGGAGTGCACCGCCAGCAATGCTGTAGCCCAAGTGTCTACCTCCACGAATGTCTACGTGCTGGGTTAGTGGCTTCATAGCCATCTGGGGGCTGCAGGAAACCATCTGGGACAGGAGATGGGGAACCAATTTTGGAAGCTCAGATGGGGATGGTGGGTGGAAGACCCCTGGGAAGATGGGTGTAGGGCAGAGGCTCTGGGCTCCTCTTTGTCACATTCCCTTTGAGCCCCAAATAATCCCTCCCTCCATTCCCCCCTATCTAGGCACCAGTCCCCATGTTGTCACCAATGTATCTGTGGTACCTTTGGCCAAGGGTGCCAATGTCTCCTGGGAGCCTGGCTTTGATGGTGGCTATCTGCAGAGATTCAGCGTCTGGTATACCCCATTGTGAGTGACCCGCAGGCCACTCTGCTCCTCTCCACCCTGATACTCTCTGGCCCTCTGCCTTTCCTCCCAGTCCTCCATCCCAGTCCTCCAACTGGGCTGCCTGATTTACAGAGAATCTTGGTGACCCTGGATAGCTGAGGGGAGGGGGAGAGGTCAGCTCTCTGGGCTCCAAGCTTTCTGGTCTTCCTAGTTGATGTGGTTCCTCATTTCCTCATGTCCTCCAGGGCCAAGCGTCCTGACCGAGCCCACCATGATTGGGTGTCCCTGGCAGTGCCCGTGGGGGCTGCTCACCTCTTTGTGCCGGGGCTGCAGCCCTACACCCAGTACCAGTTCAGTGTCCTAGCTCAGAACAAGCTGGGGAGTGGGCCCTTCAGCGAGATCGTCCTGTCTGCCCCTGAAGGTGAGAGACCTCTCACCCCAGAGCAGCAGACAAGGATGGGGAAGGGATGGCAGGAAAAGCCTGGCTGTGGGAGGATCTAGGAGGGCGGAGGCAGAGGTGCTGGGCAGCTTGGGGCCCAGACAAATTTGTGGAGGATGATCCAGGCTTGTCTTTAGGGGCTCTGGGATAATGGTTGGGCACTGGGGGTCGTGAGAAACCAGGGGAAGTGGGGGAGAGCCCTGGAAATCCTATTTCCTCTATGCCTGTCTGTCCCATTCAGGACTTCCTACCACACCAGCTGCCCCCAGACTTCCTGTGACAGAGATGCTACCTCCCTTGTCCCCTCCTCGAGGTCTGGTGGCACTGAGGACACCCCGTGGAGTACTACTGCATTGGGATCCCCCAGAACTGGTCCCTCAGAGACTGGATGGCTATATCCTAGAGGGCCGACAAGGCTCCCAGGGCTGGGAAGTGCTGGACCAGGCTGTGGCAGGCACAGAAATGCAGCTGCTGGTGCCTGGCCTCATTAAGGTTAGTGTGGGCGGTGGGCACAGGGAGTTCTGTGGCTCTCTAGGCCCCAGCTCCATTTCCCAAACGTGATCTCACCCAGATTTGACCATCTTCCTGGCTTCTACTTCACCCTGACCTCCCAACTTCTGGGTCTTTTGAATGGGGCTGGGGTTGGTGGTCAGGTTGGGCACTGACCTCCTTCCTGGACCTCCTGCCCCCAGGATGTTCTCTATGAGTTTCGCCTTGTGGCCTTGGCCGGTGGCTATGTCAGCAGTCCCAGCAACTCGGCCAATGTCTCCACTTCCGGTGAGAATGGAGGGCTGGCTGAGGCTGGGGCCTGGGGTCTCTGAACCCGCTGAGTCTAGACACCGACCCTCCCTTGTGGCCCCTTGTGCAGGCCTGGAGGTCTACCCCTCACGTACCCAGCTTCCAGGCCTCCTGCCACAGCCTGTACTGGCTGGTGTGCTGGGCGGGCTCTGCTTCCTAGGGGTGGCCATCCTTGTGAGCATCCTGGCTGCTTGCCTAACCAGCCGACACAGGGCTGCCCACCACCACCGCAAGCGCCTCCGCCAAGGTAGGGCCAGCCCCCATTCGCACCTCCTACTTGGAGGAAAGCCCTCCCTCCTTAATCCCGTACCCAGCTTTGCCCACACTATTCCCAGCCAGATGGGGTTGGGTGCCTGCCGATGGGTGAAGGTCTGGGCCGGGGACTCTGGAGGGCCCTGGGTTTGCCTGTGTCACTTCTGGTTCTCCTGCCCTTACAGATTCACCTCTTCTCTTCTCTCCACCTCGGTTGTCAGCTCCACTGTAAGTCCTTTCTCCTTCTGGGCTTCCTTCTGCCTTCCCATAGTGGCCCCCTATTCTCTGCACCTCAGGGTGGGAGTCATGGGAGGTAGAATAGAAATGAGAGGGAGGTGAGAATGGGCATGCAGAGCCCAGCCTGGGGATGGTCCAGTGTTGCCTGCTTGTGCCTACCTCCCTCTCCATGTGGGTCCTTTCTCACTAGCTTTCCTAGCTCTACTCTGTTGTGTACCAAACATCTCCAGGCTTGGTGCTGGTTCCTGGGAGAGAGTCTGGCCCTTATCACAGATCCGGATCTCCTATCTTTCCCCAGCTCTGCTCCAGGCTCAGGCAGTCCTGACAGCATGGCCAAGATGAAGCTCCAGGCTTCCCCAGTCCCCAGCCTGCGTCAGAGTCTGTTCTGTGGGGAGCCCACGGGGTCCACCAGCTGTCTTCCAGATCCTCCACCTAGCCGGGGGCCCTTGCCCCTGGAGCCCATTTTCCGGGGACCAGATGGGCGCTTTGTGGTGGGACCCAACGTGGGGACTCCCCGAGAAATGTCAAGTCTTGAGTGGGTTGAAGCTCAGACCCCGGCCCAGCGTCAGGCCAAGTCCTATGACTGCAGCAACAGCAGCCCCAGTGGGCTGCCCCAGCCCCTCTGCATTGTAGACATCAGCCCTGTGGGGCCCTCTCCTGCAGCCACGCCCAGCCCCCTGCCACGTTCAGTACCCCTGCTCCAGTACCTGAGCCTGCCCTTTTTCCGGGAGATGAATGTGGATGGGGACTGGCCCCCTTTTGAGGAGCCTGGTTCTGCTCCACCCCCAGATTACACGGACATCCAGCCCTGCCCAACCTCATCTGTCCTTCAACCCCTGGACTCCCCCACTGGATCCCCCAGGGCAGTGCTTCCTGGGGCTGCGGTCAGGGCTGCTGCTGCCCCAGAGGCCCCGTACACAGCACTGGCTGACTGGACACTGAGGGAACGGCTGCTGTCAAGCCTTCTCCCTGCTGCCCCTCGGGGCAGTCTCACCAGCCAGAGCAGTGGGCGTGGCAGTGCCTCTTTCTTACGGCCCCCCTCAACAGCCCCCTCAGCAGGAGGCAGTTACCTTAGTCCTGCTCCAGGAGACACCAGCAGCTGGGCCAGTGGCCCTGAGAGGTGGCCTCGAAGGGAGCATGTCGTGACAGTCAGCAAGAGGTAAGGGTGGTCCTTGCCCATCCCCACGCTGGCCCTAGTCCTGCCCTGTCATCTCCCACTTTCTCCCCACCCCTCCCCTGATACCTCTGCTTTCTCTGCTCCACTCCCAGTTTGGCCTGAGGTCCAGGGATCCTCAGGGGAAACTCATGGCCCTACCTGAATTTGGGAAGCCCAGGTTCAGGCTTTTCTGTCCACCCTCTATTCCTTCAGCCACCCCACACATTTGTTCCTTTTTACAGGAGGAACACATCTGTGGATGAGAACTATGAATGGGACTCAGAATTCCCTGGGGACATGGAATTGCTGGAGACTCTGTACCTGGGCTTGGCTGGCCCTCAGTCCCAACCTGAAGCTGAGCCAGAGCTAGGTGTGTGAACCCTCTAGAAAGGCAGGCACCCCTGGCCTTGCTGTTGTTCCCCCATTGCCTTATGAACCAGTGTTATCCCAGTTGGGTCCTGGGCCCCCGGTTCTCTCGTCTTGCTCCCTTGGTTCATCTAAACTGCAGGCATCTGAGGCTCATGGTGCCAGTGAGCCTCAAGACTTTTTCTTTCATTGTTCTGCCCTCCTCTTGCAGGTGCAAAGACGCCAGAGGTGGGCTGCCCCCTGAGCACTGCCCATGCTCCTGGCCCGGAGGCCCGCTGTGCTGCACTTCGAGAGGAATTCCTGGCTTTCCGTCGGCGGCGAGATGCCACTAAGGCCCGACTACCAGCCTATCGACAGCCATTCCCCCATACTGAACAGGCTACTCTGCTGTGAACACCTTAATGTGAGGCAGGGTGAAGGCACACGAACTCCACAAAGGATTTCCTGACAAGACCTAGCTCTGGCCTAGGGAACTGCCTAGTGAACTTCACCAGGTCTTGTCCTGGTGAAGCCCAGACATAGACCCTGATTGTAGGCTTGGATGGGCATGGTGTGGGATGTATGTGCCGAGCCCCTGGACCCAGAGGTAGATTTAACTGCAGGTGTCCTGGGCATGCGCCCTGGGCCCCAACTTCTGAAGGGCCCTGCAAAAGCCCAACTTGACACTTTTTTCTAATGTAAGGGGCCCAATATTTTCTTCTGCTCCCTGGGCCTCAACTGACCTTAATCCGCCTCTGCCTGGACCCTGGGGACCAGAACAGGGATCCTAGGTCTGCTGAAGGTGGGTGTGTGGGTGTGTGGGTGTGTGAGTGTGTGGATGTATGGTGGTGGTGTTGGTGTTGGTGGTGGTCATGATGTGGGTGAGGTTTTATACAGGTGAATAAAGAAAGTAAAAAACATAACTATGTTGTCTGGCTTTGTATTTGAGGAAGGTGGGAAAATCTCAAACTCTTAAACGGAGGAGATTCTTCCTAAATGAGTGGAGGTACATTCAACATCCACTCAAAAAGCATTTATTGAGTACCTACCAAAGTCACCTACTAAAGACCAGCCATTTAGCTAGATCAGGGGTCGGGAGAATCTTTTTGGCTGAGAGAGCCATGAACGCCACATATTTTAAAATGTAATTCCATGAGAGCCATACAACAACCCGTGTACATTACGCATTATCCAGTAAAAATTTGGTGTTATCCTAGAGGACAGCTGTGATTGGCTCCAGCCACCCGCAACCATGAACATGAGTGGTAGGAAATGAATGGATTGTAATACATGAGAATGTTTTATATTTTTAACATTTTTTTAATTAAAGATTTGTCTGCAAGCCAGATGCAGCCATCAAAAGAGCCACATCTGGCTCGCGAGCCATAGGTTCCTGACCCCTGAGCTAGATGCTGAGAAAATATAAAGTTCACTTAACGCAGTATTTTTCAACTGCGGATTAGCAGTTAAAAAAACTGCGCTAAGTGATGTCTTTGTACTAGGGAATTCTTTCTAGTCAGTAAGGCAGACAAGTAAACGATGATGCAGCCAGTTCTGTGATAAAGCGGTGTGTTGGTTATTGTGGTAGCACAAAGGAAGGAGTCAACACTGAATGCTTACAGCATGTGCTGGTACACCTGCTTTATGTGGGGGATCCTCGGAGTTTCCCGAGTGGGAACAATGATAGCTAACAGCTGAGCACTCCCGATGTGCTGGCACTGCTCTAAAATCCTTACAAGTATCAGTTAATTCTCTACAACTGAGGTAGGTAATACTATTAGACTAGGGAGCTGAGGGGTCCAGTGCTTTAGTAATTTGTCCCAAATTCAATAGTGGGTGAGGTGTAGGGCAGGTGAAAATCAGTCAAGGGAGGGAAAGCACCCTAGGCAGAGGACAAGTCTATGTGAAGGCACAGGAGTAAAAACAGCCTTCTAAGGGAATGGCCCAGAGGTCTGGGTAGGATTGGGGAAAAGAATGGAAAAGGGGGAGGACACCGGCTAATGTCTTTGAAAACAAGGCAAAACAGGGTTCTACCGTACATGAAGAACTCCAACCATACAGGAACTTCACTGATGGATGCAAGTAGGGACTGGCCCAGGGGGACTTTTCAGCTGAAGCCTGAAAGGGGGTAGTACTGCAGCCCCCAAACTGCTCTCCACTCTCAGAATTGCCAGCGTCCTCCATTGGGGCTTCCTCTTTTGAGCCCTCCAGAATTAAGGAGAAATGCCAGATCATAGAAGGAGATGAAGGGGAGAGCTGTCAGGTCTGAACCCTGGGTCCCAGGCAAGGAATGATCTCACTGAGTTTTCCTGCCTAGGCTTGATGTAGGTGTGGGTGCTGTCCTGACCTGCAAGCCCCAATCTGGTCACACCCTAGTCAACTTTTTGGGGGGGAAGGGAGTGTTTTCTTGTGCCTCCGTTTACCTTATCACCATTTTTAAACCAAGAGGATTCTTCTCACATAAACTCGTCCACAGTCTTGAGCTGACCTAGGCAGAAAGTTTCCCACTAGGGTATAAGTCTGCTGGCTCTGGGGTGTGGGGCTGGAGGTTGTACTGGATGAAGACCACTGCCGCTGCCCTTGGAGACCCCAACTTCCCAGATCTTTTAGTCGAGGATCTCGTCCACAGTCCCTTTCTTCTAACCAAGGTTCAACACTTGGACTAAGGCTCCTTTAAACCCTCCTAGTACTCGCTCCGCCCCCGGTCCGCCCCGTCCGAGGCGGGAGCGGCTGAAAACCCTCAGCCCAACCCGGGAGTTCCACTCGCCTTGCGGCCCCGCCTAGAGTGCGTGATCTCCAGCCCGACGGACGGTAAGCAGGGTTTTAAAATTTGATTCGATTTAATTTAATTTTATGGGGGGGGGCGGTCTTTAGAAAGTGAGAAGCTCTACTGAAGATCTACTCCCCTGAGCTGGGGGCCAAAGTCTGGGAGGCAAGGGTCCGATAACTGCTCAGCCCTGCGCTGTCAGGTTCTGTCCCCAGACCTGACCTGCATTGCTGGGCGGTGAGGTCAGGCCATGTTGCGAGTGCACAGACGGGGCATCCGCCCGGAGGAGGGACTCAGTGGCTGCACTCCACGCTCCGGCTCCAGCCCTAGGTTCTCTCGGGTGAGGGAGGAGGGCGTCGGGGATTGGCTTGTCGGCCCCGAGCGACAGCGCGCCCGGGGTCCCTGGGCTAGCTGGGCGCGACACTGCTCTTCCTGGTTCCAGGAGCACGTGCGGGAGCTACCTGCCCTCTACGCCCCGAGGCTGTCCTTTTTGTTACTTCTTCTGCCAGCTCGTTTCCTAGGGTCTCGGGGTCACGGGCTTGTGCTCGGGTTCCCCGGTGGCCTCTCCTTCCCCGGTTAGAGCGGCAGTTGAAACCACTGTCTACTCCAGGAGAGTCCCCTTAGTGCAGGCATCTGGGGGCTGCAGCCCTGACTGCGCCGGCCTGGTGCCCTGCCTGTGTGAAGTGGTGGTGGGGTGGGAGGGATGGCTGCTTTCCAGGCCCTCCTGCCCCTACGTGAGCTGAAGCCTGCACCCCGTGCTTTCCGCAGCTGAGAAAGCCGGTGGTGGCCGCGGGCAGGCCCGCCGGCGGGCTGCCCAGACCACTGCGTCACCCCAGCGGCAGGCTGTGTGACTCATCTCGCAGTAACGGCCCAGGGTGTGGCCAGGAGGGGGCTGGACCTGCAGGACCGGAAGAGGCTTGCCGCCTTCCCTCCCTGGCAGCCCCCACACTAGGAAAGTTCTGGGGGGACTTGGTATTAGCAGAAGGCAGCTGGTGGAAGTGAGGATGGATTGCTCTGGAGGTCCGGTGTAGGAGGAGACTTGCATGGCTCCTAGTTTCTTTCTGACTCTAGGGTACCAGATAGAGGGACATCTGCCTAGCTCAACCGCCCTCCCAATTTCTGCTTCTAGGCCACAGGGATGACCTAAAACTGCAGAGAAGCCCAAGGTAGGGTGCGACCAGTGGAGCTCTACCATTCTAGAGCCAACAAGTAGTCTTTGTCCAACTGCAAACCCCTCTGTTATTCATAGTGCCTCTTCTGCCCTCGGGGGATTGGCCTCCAGTCCTTTCTTCACCCCATCCCTTCTCCCAACAGGATTTTCAGGTATAGCTCAGAATATATCTTCTGTTCCCAGAGTATTTCTTCTTTTCCTGAACTATTTTCTTGAGTCTACTTCTCTGTCCCCAAACTCAGAACTTCCCGTCTTCTCCAAATGTGCTCCATACCCTCCACTGCTGCCTCCCTGAGAAATGCCTTGCACCTGGCTATTTCTGAGAACTGCTGTGAGATGGCCCCTTTCCCAAGGACCCACCTTTGCCCTGGCGCTGGAGCCTCCTCACTACTCCTCTGTGTTGAGTGCATGTTTCTGTCTGCTCCCACCCTACCCCTGTGCCTGTTTGGTACACAGAAGCCATGGCAACATCCCCCACTTTACCCCTCCTCCTGCAGGCCCTGTGGCTTCCTGTTTGTGTAGCCTCAGCTTTCTTTCCTGCTCAGTGACTTCTTGGTGAGGGGGCTACCTCAACTGTATGTCTCTCACTATCCTTGCTTTGGGGACAGGTACCCCATTTTGTCCTTTTAGAATAGTCTTAATCTCAGTTCTGAGTTGGGAAGTTCCCCTGTGTTAATCTGCACAATGAATAGATAGTCCTTTTGTCTTTTCAGTTAAACCTCCAGCCAGGAACCCTTAAATCCTCCCACCCCCACCCCACATCCGCCTTTTTCTTGGCTTTGGTCTGGGAGGTGAGGTAAGCTTCCAGCCCAGGGTCTGGGCAGTGCTGAGGGCCCCAGTGCCTTTGGTGACCTCTACTCTTTTCCCAACTATTGTACCCTTCTGCATGGGGGTGCAGGGCTGTTTCCAGTTTAGGTTACTCAAAGCCAACACACTTCCCAGTTGTTCATTGTTGTCTTCTCATTGGATCCTCTGCTCTGGGCATCTCTCACCCCAGCAGGACCTGGCTATCTTCCCTTCCTTTGAGAGGGAGGGCAGGAGTAGGTCCTGTGGGTGTCACTGGGGTGGGCCACTCCGGCTCCAGCAGCCACAGCCCGTCAGCCCTCGCCTGCTGGTGTGGGGGTGGGGGAGAAGAACCAGCTGCCACAGGCTGGGCCTGGCTGGGTCCACCCCTTCCTGGAGCTTTGCCCCTTCCCAGAGCTTCGCCCTACAACTCTGGCATCTCCAGGCTCTAGGGCAGTGGGCCGCAGAGTGGAGCCTGGACACAGCTGTGTCCAGGCACTGGAATGGAGGAGGGGCCATCAGAATCCATACTGTGTCAAGAGTGGCTGTGTCTGTCCTGCCTTTGGGGGACCCTGGAAGGGTCAGGCTTTGGGCCTGCTCTCCCCTTAACCCTGGTGTTTGGGTTAATCATTCTCTGCCCTTTCTTTCCCTGGGCCGTTGAGATCCCTGGGATTGAGGTCACTTGAGTCCATGGAGATACAGCCCTAATGTTCAAGTGACCATGGTGAAGCTGCTCCCAGAAGAGAGGTCTGGACATTGGCCTGGGAAAGGGTGGCTTACTGGGAAAAGGCAGTAACCCTCCCCTTCCAAGTCTCCAGCTGTGCCCTTGTGTGGCAGGGGTCACAGGTCATAGACTGAGTAGTGGCTGAGCAGTTGAGGCTGGCCTGGGGGAAATCTTGTCTCCATCCCTCAGGGTCAGCCACTAGACTGCCTGTCCTCTGCCAGCTGAGTTTGTGTGTGTGTGTGCGCTCATGGTGCTGTGGGGGGGTCGTTTATCTGGCCTGGCTTCCAGGCTGGGGGAAGTGGGGTGGGGTGGGTTGCTCTTAATGAGGTTTAAAAATAACTGATTTATGGAGAGAGGATCTCTACCGGAAATGTGCAGCTGGATAAGCGGAGTGGGAAGGAGCAGCCATGTTGAATGTGAGGGAGAGGACTGGCCTGAGACAGGACCTCTGGGGCTGAGAGGTATGAGAAGGCTGGGTGCAGCTGCTGTCCCTGTGGCCTGGCAACGTGTACTCGGGCCTACCTTAGGGCCATTGGGGCGGGGCAAGATTGTTTAACCTTGGGTACATGGGAGAGAGGGAGTCAGAGTGACCTCATCCCTTAAATCTAACATGGCCTGGAGCCAGATGTGGGGAGAAGGAGTAGCTCCTTTGCCTCTCCTTGAGCACAGGTGCCTGTCTTAAGAGGAGATCTCCTTTTATGAACACAGCTAGCTCTGTTACAAGCAGTAAGTTGCCCATCGAGGGAGGGGATGGGGTCCTGGCTGCCCTTCGACATTGGTAGCGTTGCCGACAGGCCCCTGGGTGTGAGACCTAGGCAATGAGATGGTGGGTGGGGACATACTGTCCACAGTGAGGTGCTGCCAACTCAGGCCATCAGTCAGGAAACCACCCAGTTCTTCCTAACTGAGTTCCTCAAACTAAGTTAAAGAAATCTGCCTGTGAATTTCCTCATCCCTCCCTCTCTTTTCAGGTTACTCTAAAAATACCATCCAGGGCTCCTGTATTCATTCCCTATTCCTGCTGTAACAAACTACTACAAACTTAGTGACTGAAAGCCACATACAGTTCTAAAGACCCCAACAAAGGTCCTACTGGCTAAAATCAAGGTGTAGGCAGGGCTGCATTCCTCATGGGGGGGGCGGTTAGAGGAGAATCCATTTCCTTACCTTTTGCACCTGCATTGCTTGGCTCATGGCCCTGCATCATTCTGACTTCTGCTTCCTTCTTACTTTCCCGACTCTGACTAACCTGTCTCCATCTTTTGAGAATCTTTTTTTTTTTTTTTTTTTTAGAGTCAGAGAGAGAGGGATAGACAGGAACGGAGAGAGATGAGAAGCATCAATCATCAGTTTTTTGTTGTGACCGTGAGGCTACAGCAGACTGAGTAACCCCTTGCTCAAGCCAGAGACCTTGGGTCCAAGCTGGTGAGCTCTGCTCAAACCAGGTGAGCCCCGTGCTCAAGCTGGCAACCCTGGGGTCTCGAACCTGGGTCCTCCGCATCCCAGTCTGACGCTCTATCCACTGCGCCACCGCCTGGTCAGGCCTGTCTCCATCTTTTGCTTATGAGGACCCTTGTTATGTGTATACTGGGCCCACCTGGATGATTCAGGGTACTCTCCCTATCTCAGGATTCTTAATTCAGTCGTATCTGCAAAGTTTCTCTTTGCTATGTAAGGTAACATTTGCAGGTTCTGGCAATTAGGACAGACATGTCTTTGGGGAGAATCATTATTTTGCTCACTATAGCTTCCAGAAAGGAATGTATTTGTTTTTATTGCCTGGTTTCTCATGGGAAGTTCCTTTTGCCTGCTAAAATCTGTGAAGGGTATACTCAGACCTCTTCCAGGAAGCCCTACAAGCTGCTTCTGCCCATACTCTTTCTGAATTCCTACAACATATGGTCTGACTGAGCAGTTTGGTATTTGTATACAACACTTGCCCTTCTATATGTGTTCATTTTGTCTTTCTGGTAGCACTACGAGCAACTTTAGGATAAATGACTTCGTCTCTTCTACAATTCCTAGCACAATAGTGGGTGCTCAGTTAAAACCTAGTGGCTGATTGAGGGTGGATCCAGCCAATCCTCTGTGTGGCTCCCGGCATTGGCTTCCCAAGCCACTCCGTATTCTTCCTCTTTTCCCCTAATCAGTCTCCTTTCCAGGGCTGAAAAGGGAAGGGTTGGATTAGAATGACCAGTTTGCTTTTACTAAAGCTTACCACCCCAAATGATGGTCTAAACCCCCAATATTGGCCTCATTTACCCCATATTCTTTCCCAGTGGGCTTCATACTTCATTTTAGTAGTGGAACCATTCAAATGAAATCTAGTGGGAAACCTTAATAATAAACAGACTGCCTGTCATAGGGGTGAGGGAACCCAGAGGTGGCCTGTGTGGCCAGAGGTCTGAGCAGTGCTATTCTAGCCCATGTCCAGGGGTCAAGATGTGATTTTCCTCATTTGGCAGCTGTTTCCACCTCTGGGGTTCACCTTGGGGATATGATGTGTGTCCCTGCAGGCAGGACCTCCCCCACCCCCCACCCCCCAGCTTGCAGAGTGCTGATTGAAGGCTTGGGTTGTCCCCTTCCCAGCTCCCAATAGCTACCACCATCCTTCAAAATGGCCAACAGGGGACCTGCCTATGGCCTGAGCCGGGAGGTGCAGCAGAAGATTGAGAAACAGTACGATGTAGATCTGGAGCAGATCCTGATCCAGTGGATCACCACCCAGTGCCGCAAGGATGTGGGCCGGCCCCAGCCTGGGCGTGAGAACTTCCAGAACTGGCTCAAGGATGGCACGGTGAGAGTTGGGCCCCTCTGACTGGAAGTGCTGGGAGAGCAGGTTTGGGTCTGAGGGACTGGGGATTGTTTCACCTGGAGAACTGAGGGCGAACCCAACTCAACTTCTTCCGGACCCTGCAGAGCACGTGCTTTCCTCCCTCCCACTGAGTAAGGGTGAAAGGGCCTCCCTGCAGTGGAAGGCCCTGGTGATGCACAGAACCCTCTAAGGAAAGAACTGTTGGGGGTATACTCTAGTCAGGGATATTAGAATATTGAGGTTTTCACTCTGGCCTCAGAGGCAGGGACTGGGCAGGAAGAGCCTGAGGCTTACTCCAAGTGTGTTCAGGTAGGAGAGAAGACTCCATGGTTCACTGTCTCTGGTGTTGTTTGTGGTGCATTCTGATCTTCAGTAGGTGTGGTCTCACCTCTGCACACCTGCTGTCTTCACTCAGGTGCTGTGTGAGCTCATTAATGGTCTGTACCCTGAGGGGCAGGCCCCAGTGAAGAAGATCCAGGCCTCCACCATGGCCTTCAAGCAGATGGAGCAGATCTCTCAGTTCCTGAAAGCAGCTGAGCGCTATGGCATCAACACCACTGACATCTTCCAGACTGTGGACCTCTGGGAAGGTGGGCCAGGGCCGTAGTACTGTCATCCAGAAGACCAGAGACTGGGCTGGGCTATCTTGACCAGGGAGAAGGGGTGGGTTTCTGGCTCTCTGAGGACAAAGGGATGTATTTGTATGTGCATGCATGCATTTGTGTGTTTTATGGAGGAACTGGCCATGGTGGGGTCTGGGATGAAAAAGGCTATGGGGATAAAGCTGGGCCTGCTGATTCAGTGATAGAGTGGAGCCTTGGCATCAGGACCTCAGCTCTGCTGAGGCCAACACTTCCCCTTCTCCTTCCCAGGAAAGAACATGGCCTGTGTGCAGCGGACGCTGATGAACCTGGGTGGGCTGGCAGTAGCCCGGGATGATGGGCTTTTTGCTGGGGATCCCAACTGGTTTCCTAAGTGAGTATTGCTGGGGCTGCCCAGGCCCTGGGAAGGCACAGACCTCCTACACATTCCTGTCCCTAGGACAAAACTGATCCACTATAGCAGTTGGCCATTTATAAAATATTTTTACATTCTTCATTTCACTTAATCTTCTGGCATGGAACTGTCCCATTTGAGAGATGAGGTGGTGGCTTCAGAGAGCTCAGGACTCAAGGACAGAGCTGGATCCAGTACTTGAGCCACAGAAAAGCCTATGCTCTGTCTAGGGGAGACATTACTGAGGCAGCTTCAACCTCCTCCTAACCAATACTCCTTCTCCACCTAGGAAGTCCAAGGAGAACCCTCGGAACTTCTCGGACAACCAGCTGCAAGAGGGCAAGAACGTGATTGGGTTACAGATGGGCACCAACCGTGGGGCATCTCAGGCAGGCATGACTGGCTATGGGATGCCACGCCAGATCCTCTGATCTGCCCCCAGCCCTGCTCCTGCCCTCCCTTGGATGGTTAATATATAGCAGTGACATTCCCTGAGAGTCCCCTGGAGCTCCCAAGCTTCCCCCTGCCTGGTTGAGGGCCCGTCCTGGCCTGGCATGTCTTCTCTGGGGGTGCCCAATGGGGACCTTCCTCTGTGCTTACTAATACATTCCTGTCCCCAAACCCATAAAAACTGGACCAACTGACCTTTTTCCCTGGGACCAAACTTTAGGACCTCTGATTCCCCTTTATACCTCTTCTCCCCTGATCTCTGTGCCCTCAATGCATTCCTTGGCTGGGGGTCAGCAACGCTGCCTTTGGGCCTGCCTTCCACAAATATGCCTTGCCCACAGCTGTGGCTGCAGGGATTTAATTTATAGGGAGGGACCTGTGGTAGCTGCCACCCCTGCCACAGCTGGACTGGGCTCACTGCACACTGGAGGCAGCCTGTCCTGGCAGAGGCCCTCCTGGCTTCTCATTTTCCGTTCCCCTTGCTGTGGCTAAGGGGTGGGGTGAGGGGAGAGGAAGGGAGGGCTGCCCACTATGGGCTGGGGCTTGAAGAATCTGAGTTTGCTGATTTAAATAAAAATTCATTTTTTTGGATGGACTCTGGCTGTGTCTGGGCCACTGAGCCAACTGTTGGAGAGGGAAGAATATGGGGGAAGTGCAGCGACTGAAGAATATGAGGTTGGTTTTTGAGATGAAGGTTGTAATTCTCACCCCATCTTTGGTTTCCGTCTCAGTCTTTGTCTTTTGGTTTAGGTGAGGGTAGGTTGGGGTTGAGAAGGGTCAGGCTCTCTCAACTCCTCTTGGAGGAACCATAATGCAAGATATGTGGGCAATGCTTATAGGGAGTGGGGCCTTCACCTACCCAAGGAATGGGCAGTCTTGCCTGGTGCTCCTGTCTGGGCTCCTTCCCCAGCCAGAATAGCTTCTCAGTCACTGCAGGAGGGTGAGGCTGACTGTCGGTACAACCATGAGTACTGGCTAGTCTCCAGTGGGAGGCCATCAGGCAGGCCTGTGACAAGGTGGCCAGACTAGCTTGGGGCCCCAGGCAGGGGTTGCCATGATGAGGAAGAACTGGCAAGCTGGGAAATGAGCAGGATGTTGGTGGTGATGGTTGGAAGGAGGAAGCCTTATTGATCGACCCATGAACTTGTGAACTGCATGCTAGGGAGAGCCTAGCAGCAAATTTCCTTTCTAGATGAGGGGGCCTTGGACAAAGATAATCAATTTTGGAGTCAGCTTGTCTCAAGCTCCTCGGCCAGGAATGAATGTTCCGCCCTTAGTTTCCAACACCTGGTTGTCTCACCTTTTTTCCATGGTCTTCCATTAGACCCTGTATCGGGGGAGAACTTGAGAGACCCTGGGCCAGCCCCCCACGGCAGGTCCCACCCCAATCAGCCAGGCCAGGGGTCTGGCCTCCGTTGTCCCCCACTTTCTACTTCCAGGCATCTGTTTTCTTACGAGGCAGAAGCCCCAACATTGTGCCTGACAGTGACAGATGATGCAGGTTCGATAATCAGTGAGTTTTCATCTTTTCACCCACCATTCCCCTGCCCCACTGGGTTCCCTCTGCCAAGAGGTACCTACTGTGTGCCAAGCCCCTGCCAGGGCTATTCAGGAGAGGCCAGCATAGAGTCTTAGCCTGATTTGATACCACACCAGCAAGAGGTGGTATTTGCTTGCTGGCTGCACTCCTCCAGGGCTGTGGCAAAGATAAGACAGGCTGCAGGCTATATATATATAAATTCCCAGGGGATTAGCCATTTCTTCACCCCTTTGTCTCCCATTTGGGAAGGCTTTGTGGAATGTCATTTAAGGAGAGTGATATCATTAAGGAGAAACCATTGAATTCACTGATACTTATACTAAAAAAGCAAGCCATTTGCACCTTTCCTTGACTTAACTATAGCTACCGATTATTGGTCATAGATCTCACAAGTTCCTGAGACACTCAGCATGTTACAGAGTGAAGTGAAAACAACTGCCTTTTCCCAGTAGATTCCCACAATAGTCCATGAGATGGATAGTACTGTTTCCCCATTTTGTTTCCAGATGAGCACCCTGGGTCTTGAAGCAAAAAACATGCCCAAGAATACTTCAAGAGGAAGTAAAGGGACTGGGATTGGAGCCCAGGTCAATCTGGCTATGAGCCTGGCTAAATTTGTGCTATTCCAGGCTCAGCAAGAAGAGGGGCTGCAGGGAGATGAGGTAAAAAAGGTACTGAGTGAATGAATATCACCGTGCTCTCATGTGCCTGAATCTCCTGGGCTGGTGACACAGGGTCCCACCAGCCCAGGGTCTCAGTAACCCTCCTGTTATTGGCTCTAAGTTTTCAATGCTTCCCCACTGTTCATTTCTAAAAGGTTAAAACCTAAGAAGGTAGTGCTCCCTACAGCCAGAGGAGTGGAGGTTGGGAAGGGAAGGGGGACTAGGGTGTTGCTCTGGGCAAATGGAAGGTGCATTGAGGATTTGGGGGGAAATGAGAGGAGGGCAGGAGGAAAAGATTGAAGCCAATTTTGGTTCATTTACTATCTGCCTTCAGTCTTGAAGTGGAATATCACTGAAGGTGGAGAGAAAGAGGCTTGGCCCTTGGTGGAAAGGAGAGTTGGAGGGGGAGGAGGAGCAAGAGGAGAAGGATGAAGGAGGGCTTCAGACACTCTCCCTAGTTTGGCTCTCCTATAGGGGAAAAGCATAGGTCTGTGTGGTTTTTTCTTGCATGCATGTGTGCTCAGGTGTGAGAATTCACAGGATTAGGGCACAGGTGGAGGAGATGAGTCTACGACTGTGTGTGGAGGCGATCTATGAGCATGTTTTTTCCGAGGGCTGGGGATTATGGGAGCAGAGAAGTGTGTGTCCTATGTGTATAGGTAGGTGTGTGCTTGCAAATGGCTCTGTGGAGAACAATATGTCCCATTCCTCAGATGTGGATTAAGGTCAGTTGAGGCCTCAGGCTCAGAAGAAAATGTTGGGCCCCTTAAAGAAAAGAGACAGGGAAAATAAAAACACATGTTAACCATGTTTTTAAATAGATGAAAAATATTATATACTATTAATGTTAAAATTGCACATATGAAACCAAACTTGGTGTCATTAGAAAAAAGTGTAAAGTTGGGCTTTTGTGGGGCTCTACAGAAGTTGGGGCCCAGGACATGCCCCCGGTGCGCCTGCCATTAAACCCGCCTCTGCCACCCCTACCTCTATAGCTAGGGAGGCCTTTGAGAGCTTGGCAAACAGCCCAGGAGCAGTAGAACAGGGAGAGGGCTGGACCACGGAGTTCCAGAGGGAAAAATAAAGGGCCTAGGATCAAATTTGTTGAAGAAAAGGCTAAAGGGTAAATTAGTAATTGTCTCCTCACAAAGAAATAAGTTTTAGTCCCAGTGGCTATGCAGGTAGACGAAAAGAAAATACACTGAAGTTGCATCTAGAGTTTCTGCTTCTGATTAATGAAAGCTCTGGGAAAAGGAGACTCGGGAGGTTAGTCTCTCTTGACTGCCTTTCCCTCTTCTCGACAACAGTGTGTGTCTTCAGCAGTTTTTCCACGTGGCACTGGTTGTTCCCAGTGGGCTGGAGGACTACAGGTCATATAGCAATAAACAAGACAAATATAGTACCTGCCGTCCTGGGAGGAGCTAGAAAAGCAAAGAATCAAGCGTGATAATAATGTGAGGAGAGCTAGGTACTGAGAACTGACAGGAAAGGGCTTAACACAGGAGGGGTGTCAGTGAAGATTTCTGGAAGATGATGATGTCTGAACTGAAGATTTAAGGACAATCAGAAGCATGAAGGAGAGGCCAGTGGTGGTGAGAAGAGTGTTCTAGGCAGGAGTGAGGCATGTGCGCAGGCTGGAAATAAGTGTGCAACTCTGGACTCTAGAATGTGTGTGTTTAGAGGTGTGCGGGGGGGTAGGTGCTGAGAAATGCAATTGAAAAAGGGTGCCAGGACCAGGTTATCCAAGGAGCTTCAGAGTGAAATGAATAACTTTGGACATTTCTTTAAGGACATAGGGAGCCATTGAATGATTTTATGCAGAGTAATGAAGAAGTGAGATTTGTGCTCTATTTAGAAAGTTTCCTTAGAGTGCGGGGTAGAGCGCAGCCTACAGTTGGAGAGGACTGCTGAGGCAGGCGGGCTCAGTAGGTTATTGTAGGAATAGTCCAGGCTGAAGGGATAGTGGCCTAGGTTAAGGGAACACCAGTGGGGATGGATTTCAAAATTGTCTAGTGCACTCTGGTTGATTGTGGAGTATGAAAAAGAGGGAGAGGGGTCCAGAAAGACAGGCTTCTGGCTTTAGCAACTAAGCAAATTGTGTTGTCTGTTGCTGGGATGGGAAATCTAGAAGGGGCTTAAGATCACCAGAAGATATAGGGTGGGGCTAAAGTGGGGCAAGAATAAGTTTACAGTTTCTGTATGGAAAGCAAGACATAATTAATAAACAATAATATAAGAATAAACTCTTTTGCATACTCACAATTATAAACCTACTTTTGCCATATTCATATTATTTTCTCCTATTTTATAGATGAGGAAACTGAAGATAAGAGAACAAAAGTAACTTGTAGAACCCAGCTAGTGGCTGAACTGGGATTTAAACTTATGACAGAATAAGTCCAAGCTAATTGCTCTTCCTATCATGGGGCTCCCTTGTGAAGTGGCTGACCCTGGGGAAGGGTTCAGCCTACAGCCAGCATGAACTGCAGTTTTTCTGTGGGTGGAGGCCAGGGCCACATTGAGGAAGAGAGAGGTCAGGCCTGGGAAGAGGTGCAGGAAGTTTGGCTTTGTAGTAGCCAGCCCTTTAAGGCAAATGAAGATTTGGCAGTTTCAGAAAGGAACTAATAATGAGACCCTAAGGCCCAGCCCCTAGATCCTTGGAGTTTCTGTTCTCAAGTCTCCCTGACCCTTTGGAGCCCCCTGACAGCCTAACTTTTACCTCCAGCAATAAAAGCCACCACATCCACCAGGACAATATCTGAGAGTTTCACTTTCAGGGTACTTTGATAGGTAATAATTATGGGGAGACTTGTTACCTCTTGGGAAGGTTTTATTATTTTTATACCCTTTGGAGAAAAGAAAGAAACTGAAAACTAGAGACTGGAAGTGATGTGCCAGGTCCCAGTGTTCTTGAGAGTAGAAAGCATACATTGTATATCTTTATATGGCTCATGGTTCTCAGAACAAGTAGTACCTGGCCCAGAAGAAGCTCCATCAAAGTGTGTGGTTTTGAATTGGTTCTGTATATTACTAGAATTCAGGTGTCTGGACTCCTGGTTACTTATGGGAAGTTGAAAAGACCTCAAAGTCAAGCGCCTCCGGGGATGGGGCTGGCTATAGACGCCAGTGGACACAGGATGATTGGGATGTCCCAGACCCTTTCCTGTATCTTCCCCCATCCCTGAAACAAGGAGTCCCAACTTCTTGAAACTTATTCTGCTCTCTAAGTGATGTCCTTAGACTAACCGCCCTGGAATCACCTGGGGTGCTGGTTAGAAATGCAGATTCAGTTAGTCCCAGGCTGAGAATCTCAGTGGAGGCTAAGGGGGTGATGCCTTAAATTTGCATTTTAAACTCCCTACCCCCATAATTCTTAGGCTCTGTTTTAGGAGACTGGAGACAAGTTTCCTGACATAAAAATTGAGGGCCCTAACCTGAGGCCTTGAATGGGAGTTGTCTCGACCTCTTTCCCTGTACTGTTTAGTGACTGTGGCTGGGTTGCCAGGGGAACCAGGCTGTGTAACTTCCTGGCTTTGGTGGTTTTCCCCAACTTGGCCTTATCTCACCATCTGACACCTAGTCCAGGGCCCATGCTAGTCACTCACGTAGGCGGGGAAGCTGGTGCCAGTCAAATGGAGGTGAGTCCAGGGCACCAGGGCAATGCTGGTTCAAGAACCTGGCATAGGCAAGAGGGTGGAGATGAGGCTTTGAGGGGAGTGAGGGAGGGGAAGGCTGTGGATTCTTAAATGTCTTTTTTCTTGGCTTGGGGAATATCTGCCCAATGGGAATGTGGCCAGGTTGGGGGAGGGTTGGGAGGAGGGGAACGGTAAGGATACATGTGACCAGCAATGGGGCTCTCTCTCACTTCTCTGGAGACTCAGCTCCTCATTCATTGTGTGGAGAGCACCACTATCAGAAGGTGATACTGCCCTTCTGGTCTGTGTCCTTTCTTTCTCCCCCTCTTCACTCTGTCTCCGGGGGTCTCTAGCCGCAGGCATCCCCCAGTAGTCCCCACTTCCGACCCTACTCTAACCACCCCCCTTTTCCAGCTTCACCACACCCCTACTCTGTCCTTGGTGCCCACAGTCTTTCTCCTTGGTCCTGAATTTCTTCTTGTTTCTCAGACCATTCTCTTGCTCCTGCTCTGTGCCCGGTGTCTCAGGAGGTAGTTGGAAGGCCTTATAGTTTTTAACAACGAATCAGTAGTTTTGAAGAAAGAAGGAAGGCAACAAATACTTGGACTAAGATAATTCATACATTGAAGTATTTGTTTATGTTTTGAGCCCTCCTTTGTTTTAGAAAGATTTGAAGGGAGTGTTTGAGAGTTTAAGTGTTCCAGGAAGAAGGGGATAGTGAAATAGCCTTCAGGCGCCCTTGCAGCTGGGGACTTACAGTCTGATTCTTGTTGTGATTATGCTACAGGGAGGACAGAGGAACCCAGGAACCCCCGCCCCTTTCAATATCCCCTGCTCTAGGGTAAGGAAAAGGGAAGAGAAACACCAGGCACTGTGTAAATTAATTTTGAGCCTAGTCTTCACAGTTCCTCTCTTTTGGGCCATTACCCCATCTCACAGATAAGGAAACCAAGGAAACAAGTCCCAAGTGAGTAAGGCTGATTGCTCAAGGTCTCTCAGCTGTAAGTGACCAAGCCAGTTTTCAAACTCTGCTAGTCTGGCTCCAGAATCAGTCACTGCTTTCCTGCCTCACTGTCCTGCCTCAGGCAGTGCCACTTATGGGGGAGCTCCTTCTCGGCTGTTCTAGATAAAATTGTAGGCTGTGAACCAGCCTAGAAGAAATGAGGATTTACTGATAACTGGATGGCATCTTAGAATTCCCTTCCTGGGCAGTTGGTCACCCCTAAAATGGGAGCAGAAGCTGCACAGGAAGAGGAGGCAGGTCCTGAGGAAGGAGGTGGGGTCCCTATTCTGGAGAAATCCCAGGATGTGTGTAGCATGGTGTTGGGAAAACAGCTGTGTTAGGCTTACTCGCTTGTACTTTGCTTGATTAGTACATGAGCACTAACACAGTCTATGTAAGGCTACGGATGTTTGCCCTCTGTGCAGATTCCAGATTGTGGATTGCCTGCCCTCCACTGCAAGGGACTGTTTTGCTGTTTGTTTTCCTGCTGCCGTGAGAAGTGGTTTTCCCCTGCCTGTTTGCTCGTCCGCAGTTGCAAGACTTAAATAAACAGTAAAGGCCCACCACTTTCTGGCTCCACAGTTCCTCTACCATCTGCCCAAATCCAGTGTGAACCTGCCTGGCCTTGACCACAGGCATTACATCTGGTGTAGTGGGCAGGATTCAGATCAAATTGGTATGGAGCTGTCAACACTCTTGAAGGGTGGGATAGAGGAGTGGCCAGTCTCCAGCATATGGTTCCCTGTGGCTATCCATTTGGGGGTCATAGGCTAGGTGTAAAGCCAGTGGCCACAGCCAGGGCCACCATCAGAGCAGCCCAGCCCACGCAGGTTCACACTGGATTCGGACAGTCGGTAAAGAAACAGCGGAGCCAAGAACTGATGGGCTGTCATCTTTAATTCTAGCTTGCACCCGGGGGCAAGTAAAAACACACACTGGGCTCCAAAACCCACTCACATTCAGTGCTCACAAAGCCACTGACTTATCTGAGTTTCCTAGAATCAAAGGTTTCTAGCTCACCAGCCTTATTCTCCTCAGTTCCCCATCTCCTTCCTTATCCCAGATACAAACTCTGCGCAAACTGGCATCTCACTCAGCACTCCACCATCTTGGCTGCTTCTCCTGGCCACATGGCCTCTTTCTGCTCTCTGCTCTGCTCCCTCTGCTCTCTCATGCTAATCATCCCAGGAACCAAGAGAGCAAGTTCTCATTCTGCCCCCATTTTATATTGTAGCTTCACAACCTCTAATCCAATATACAAAATAGGGAAGTCTCTAATACAAAGTCACTTCTCTGAGGCATGATTGGATTGTACCACCCCACATCAAAAAGGGTGGGAAAGGCTTAATCCCAAAACCAAGCCCCAGGCTACAAGGATTCTGCCTGCCCCCAACACACATTAATATCACCTGGGCAACGGCCTCCACGTGAGCAGCGTTCTCTTTTACAAAGTGAGCATAATACATTTTATCTGCCCAACAGGTGGGATAGAGGAGTGGCCAGTCTCCAGCATATGGTTCCCTGTGGCTATCCATTTGGGGGTCATGGGCTAGGTGTCTTTTGCAGCCCTGTAAGAAGAAATCAAAACCTCTGTGCAAGAGGCTGTGTGAGGTCAAAAGCTCCAAGATAAACTGAAGACTGAGCGACAATACCAGCCTGAGCTGAAATGGTGACTAGAGAAAGAGTTGCAGATTCAAGACCTGCAGGTCAGGCTATAGGCTGAGAACCGACAATGCCTTGAACTGGAACAAGTGCTAGAGAAGGAGGCTGACTGCTTTCGAAAGCTCCAGTATGAAATGCAGGCTGAACATCAATGGCTCCTGGAACTGGAAAAGTCACTGAAGGAAGAAATATGGGTCATAGAGCTGCAGTTTTCCCTGGAAGCTGAACCTTGGCAGCAAGAATTGTTAGAGAAATAACTGCAGGTTCAAGAGCTTCAGGCTGAGACGGCAGCTGCACGAGCTGAAGCGGTCACTGAAGAGGGAGCTTCATTTATGCCTGTGGAATGGCTCTCAGTGGTATCAGGTGTTTCCAACTCTTCCTCTTCTGAGGAGGAGGGGGTATGTATGTATTGAAACTGCCATCTGCAGACTCAGAGCCTGGCTTGTGGTCACCCGTAATGTAAAAACACAGCAGCTAAGAGTGCTTCAGGGGCAGGCACAACCCCCTCTGTAAGTAGTGGAACACTGTGTGGTCTGGCCCTACACCCAGATAGAGTTGATGAAATTGGGAGCAAAATTCAGGCAGAAACCCACTGAGCCCCTGGCAGTTGCTGCTGTGTGGGACACAGGGGTGGATGGCATCATGCTTTCTAGGACAGAGATGGAGAAATTGGCCATCATTACCACACACTTGTCCTTGAGGCAGCATCTTCAGAACTGTCATGACAACTCAGGAAACCACACCTGATTAGAATGGGTGATGGCTGCCATTCCTACACTCTGGCAGAATGCTGGAAACTTGCCAGGTGCAGTGAGTCAGTGGCAGTTGTATACAGAGCTGCAGTAGCTCCTCCAGGAACTAGGTGTGAAGAATGCTGCTTTCAACCTGAGGTCCCATGGACTAGATGAGGAAGTATTTATATATGGATGTAAATACATAGGGAAGTGTTTACAGAGGTGATGAGGGACCTTATCCTCTGCAGCACCCCATCAGCCCTTTTTGGGTCACTAGTGGCTATCTTGAGCCCCTATGTGGGGCAGCCCATCAGTGTGGTTACACAGATGGTGGCAGATTTGGGGGAGCTGGAGGCAGCACAAAACCAGAAGACTGTGGGCTGCTGCCCCCCCCCCCCCCCGCCAACTAACAAGAGAAATGGGCCTGTAAAAGTTACTTGAACACAGATGTGGGTAGATTTGATTGCAACTGGGTAGATAGAAATTGGATGGTAGGTCTAGTAGAGTCCTGTTAGAGCTTTGGCAGTAGCTTAAGCCAGAACAGAGGTTCCAGCTGCTGAAAAAGTGGAAGGAAGTGGGCAGCCTTGGCAGTTGCCAAGAAAATGGCTGATGTTCGGGTTGCACAGTTACAAGATTATATGATGGAGAGAGCTGAGCTGAGGAAGAGAAGGGTCCCCAAGACCTGTTCTCCCACTTTGAATAGAGGGAAGGCTGAGGGACCCACCTAACAGGGATGGGTGGGGGGACGGCAGAGGCCCCAGGTAGAATTGGCAATCCACTGGTTTGCTTCTTTTTTTTAAATAAATTTTTATTAATGGTAATGGGATGACATTAATAAATCAGGGTACATATATTCAAAGAAAACATGTCTAGGTTATTTTGTCATCAAATTATGTTGCAAACCCCTCGCCCAAAGTCAGATTGTCCTCCGTCACCCTCTATCTAGTTCTCTGTGCCCCTCCCCCTCCCCCTAACTCTCTCCCTCCCTCCCTCCCTCCCATGTCCTCCCTCCCCCCCCACCCTTGGTAACCACCACACTCTTGTCCATGTCTCTTAGTCTCTTTTTTATGTTCCACCAATGTATGGAATCATGTAGTTCTTGTTTTTTTCTGATTTGCTTATTTCACTCCTTATAATGTTATCAAGATCCCACCATTTTGCTGTAAATGATCTGATGTCATCATTTCTTATGGCTGAGTAGTATTCCATAGTGTATATGTGCCACATCTTCTTTATCCAGTCTTCTATTGAAGGGCTTTTTGGTCGTTTCCATGTCTTGGCCACTGTGAACAGTGCTGCAATGAACATGGGGCTACATGTGTCTTCACGTATCAATGTTTCTGAGGTTTTGGGGTATATACCCAGTAGAGGGATTGCTGGGTCATAAGGTAGTTCTATTTGCAGTTTTTTGAGGAACCACCATACTTTCCTCCATAATGGTTGTACTACTTTACAGTCCCACACTGGTTTGCTTCTAATGTGCAGCAGGTATTGGCTTTAAAAGACAGTAAGTGATTTATTTATTTATTTATTTTTTTATTTTATTTTATTTTATTTTTGGCAGCAACAGCTAAGAGAACTGTCAAGGTGGCATAGGCCTTGAACATGATTGACCCTGTCAGGTCCTGTGAGCTTGCTGAAGGATTTGGATGGTGCCTGTGGCAATGGACAGAGTGCTTATGGAAAGGTTTGAGGTTCATTATCAAAGAGCTGTATGGCTAGTTGCCTGTAATGGACCTCTACCTTGGGTGATTTTTACAGACAGCTGCGCTATCATGGACTGATTATTGAATGGTATAATGGACTCTTGAGGCATGGACTTTGACAAGAGAGGGGCACTGATTCCCTTGTTGGATGGACATGCTACTTGTGGACAGTATGAGAAACCCTGATGGGGGGACACGGCACCTGTGGAGACCCTCCTGCACTGGGAAGCTGCTCTCACCCAGTTGCAGAGACACAAGGACACTTTATGGCTTCAATAGACATAGCCCTGATTATACAGTCCCTCTCACCTCCTATGGGGTAGGTAGCAAGAGGTGGGCCTCCCTCCAGTTAACTCTCTGGGCAGAGTGCTCAGGCAGACATTGTGAAGGGCACCTTTGTAATGATTGTCATTTTTGGAATAGCTTGTGCTTTTGTAATTCTGTTGCTGTAGTCTGTACTGTTTCTGTGATGTAACGTACCTAAACTTCTCACATAGGGACCATCGCGGAAGACACGGTTGTGCAGATTGTGAGGTGAGCAACCCTAAAGGAGTGAATTGTTGGGGAAATAGCTGTGTTAGGCTTGCTTACTTGTATTTTGCCTGACTGATGTGTGAATATGTGGCTGTGCCATGTGTGTATAGTCTATGTAAGGCTATGGGTGCTTGCCCTCAGTGTGGATTGCAAATTGTGGATTGCCTGCCCTACACTGAGAGGGGCCATTTTGCTGTTTGTTCACCTGCTGCCATGAGAAGCAGTTTCCCCTCGCCTGTTTGCTTGTCCGCTGTTGCAAGACTCAAATAAATGGTAATGGCCCACCTCTTTCCAGCTCCACAGTGTCTCTACCATCTCTCTGGCCTTGGCCACCAGCATTACACATGGAGTTCAGAAAAAAACATAAGCAAAATAGACAATCATCAACAAAGAACTACATACACTTAACACTTCCATAGCGATGTGAAAGCCCCATCTCTGATTCATTCTATACCTATGGCCCTCCTACCCTCATCCCCCATTCATAATCAGCATCGCTGACCCTATGCTGAGAAGAGCAGGCTCCTAAATGCATTTAAAGGAAGGTGGAAGGGGGGGAAAGGGAGAGAGAGAGAGAGAGAGAGAGAGAGAGAGAGAGAGAGAAAGAGGGAGAGAGAGAGAGAGGAATCACTGTTCTTAGATGTGCTCAAGTGAGAGTCCAGACTTTTCCTTTTAACTAAATGGCTCCTCTGGGTCTTGCCTTCCAGGCTCCTCCCATTTAAATATGGTTTTTCATCACAGAGTCAAAATTCTTATCCCTCTCACCTCAGCCAGAGTGTAAAGCATCTCAGGAGACTAGCAGAGTGGGGCCTGCTTGACCAGCCCCAGAAGGCTCCAAGGCCCAGTGGGGTGAGGACAGGCTGTGGGATCTAGCCCAGCCCAGGGTTGCTGGGCTCTGTTCCCAGCTCTTCTCCTGGCTTTTAGCTCCAGGCCCTTGGCCAGCAATCCAGGGTTCATTTTGAGACTTGTTGGAAGTGGCAACCTGGTAGGAAGAGTCACGCAACCCAAGGTGGAGTTAGGGTTGGGCTGAGAATCTAGACAGGCCTTACTCCTCAGGCTCCTTCAGCTTCTCTGTTGTTTTCACCTGTAGGGCAGTGAGACAGAGCAGAGCAGGAGAGTGAAATGAGAGCTTGGGGATGAAATAGAAGGAGGGCACACAGATGCGAGCAAGTAGAAATGAGGAGGAAAGGAAGGGGTCAGGGAAGAAGGTGGAAGAGGGTAGTGAAGGGAGAAGCGGGTACCCTCCCAATCCCCACTGGATATAGCTGCAAGTTTGAGCCAAGATTTGCTGAGAAGGGAAAAGCTGACTCCCTACTTGTTTATGCAATTTTGGAAGCTCCAAACTAAGAAAAACAATATAAAATTATTGATACAAAACTAATTGCAGGAGTAAACATTTATTTAGAATAAGTCACAACCAATTATAAATTTTTAAAAATCTGGCAAATACTATAAACATAACATCCAGAAGAGTAACATAGATTTGTATGACTTCACTGCCTGAAACAATTCTTGAATAGTTCACCCTTACCGTTTCTGGCTGCTTATATTCTTTGTCTCTCCAAATGACAATGACTTTAAAGTACTACTTTATATAGAAAGAACAGAGCAATAACTAGTCTTTCCTCTGGCATGCATTGATCAACAACTTTATTATTACATTAGAATGTTTCTTTTCATTTCACAGTTTGTTGGTAAAATCGTGTTAATTTTTATTATGTCAAATTGGGAACATCTGTGCTAAATTTCTTGTTTCAGTTGTAGAATTTTGAGACATTGTTCAGTAATTAGTCTTACATATTTTTTGAATTGATAGCTCTCATTAACCAGATTGTCCTCATTTTAGTGTACTAATATGAGGCATATGTAATTTCCATCAATGTCAATGTTTTATATCAAATCAAGAAATTTAGTATTTTTCCAATGTGTCCATAATGATTTTCTTTTCTTTGTTAACTGGATTATCAAACAATTCAACCATTTATTATGTGTAAAATTTATTTATTCTTCTTACTGAATTACTTTCCTTGGTATAACCTGAAAATTTTTGTAACAATTTATTTCTCAATTTCAAAATAATTTCTACTGATTTCATGGTTCATTTTTATCACTTGTTTCATAAATCCATTATTTTTTTTTTATTTTTCTACAGAGTCAGAGAGAGGAATAGATAGGGATGGACAGACAGGAACGGAGAGAGATGAGAAGCATCAATCATTAGTTTTTTGTTGCGACATCTTAGTTGTTCACTGATTGCCCTCTCATATGTGCCTTGACCGTGGGGCTTCAGCAGATCGAGTAACCCCTTGCTCGAGCCAGTGACCTTGGGTCCAAGCTGGTGAGCTTTGCTCAAACCAGATGAGCTCGCACTCAAGCTGGCGACCTTGGGGTTTCGAACCTGGGTCCTCTGCATCCCAGTTCGATGCTCTATCCACTGTGCCACCACCTGGTCAGGCATAAATTTGTTATTTTTAAAATTGATATTGTAACTAACATATAACAAATTCAGATGTACAATATAATAATTTGATATTTTATATATGTCTCAAAGTAATCACCACAATAAGTGTAGTTAACATCTATCACTATACACAGTTACAATTTTTTTCTCTTGTGATGAGAACTTTTAAGATCTACTCTCAGCAACTTTTTGATATATACTACACCAGTGTTTTTTAACTACTAATCCATGGATCTACTATAATCTTTATACAATATCAGGGCAGTTAACTCTTATGCAGACAGGCACGCTAGTGGTTGAACACTGCTACAATATTGTTAACTATAGTCACCATACTGTACATTACATCCCAGAACTTATATAATAAATGAAAGTTTGTACTTTATGACTACCCTCAGCTTTGTTACTCAGGCCTCTGCAATCACCAGTTTGTTCTCTGGGTCTGAGTTCATTGTGTGTGTTTGTTTTTTAGATTCCACATATAAGTGAAATATACAATATTTTTCTTTCTCTGTTTGACCTAGTTCACTTAGTATAATACCCTCAAGATCCATCCATGTTGTCACAAATGGCAAGATTTCCTTCTTTTTATGGCTGAATAATATTCCACTGTATATATTTTAGTTTTTAAAAATCCATTCATCCACTTAGGTTGTTTCCATATCTTGGCTATTATATGTATAAAAAATAGTGCAATGAAGGTGTGGATGCAGGTATCTTTTTTATTTTGTTTTTTTTTTTTTTTTTTTTTTTTTTTTTTTGTATTTTTCTGAAGCTGGAAACGGGGAGAGACAGTCAGACAGGCTCCCGCATGCGCCGGACCGGGATCCACCCGGCACGCCCACCATGGGCGACGCTCTGCCCACCAGGGGGCGATGCTCTGCCCATCCTGGGCGTCGCCATGTTGCGACCAGAGCCACTCTAGCGCCTGAGGCAGAGGCCACAGAGCCATCCCCAGCGCCCGGGCCATCTTTGCTCCAATGGAGCCTTGGCTGCGGGAGGGGACGAGAGAGACAGAGAGAAAGGAGAGGGGGAGGGGTGGAGAAGCAAATGGGTGCTTCTCCTGTGTGCCCTGGCCGGGAATCGAACCCGGGTCCTCCGCACGCTAGGCCGATGCTCTACCGCTGAGCCAACCGACCAGGGCTAGTATTTTTGTTTTCTTTGGATATATACCCAGATGTAGAATTGGTGGATTTATATAATAGTACTATTTTTCATTGTTTTGAGGAACACGTACGCTGTTTTCCATTGTGGCTGCACCAGTTTACAATCCTACCAAGAGTACACAGGGATCCCTTTCCTCCATATTCTGACCAACTCTTGTTATTTTTGGTCTTTTTGATAACAGCCATTCTAATTGGTGTGAGGTGGTTTAGATTTGCATTCCCCTGATGACTAGTGATGTTTCGCATCCTTTCATGAACCTGTTAGCCATTTGAATATCATCTTTGGAAAAATATCCGTTCAGTTTCTCTTTCCATTTTTAAATTGAATTGTTATTTTGCTATTGATTTGTATGAGTCCTTTATATATTTTAGCTATTGACTCCCTATTAGATATATGATTTGCAAATATTTTCTCCCATCCAGTAAGCTGCCTTTTCATTTTGTTCATGGTTTCCTTTGCTGTTCAGATTAAACCCATTAAATTTTAAGTAAGCCTTCTGTTCTTTAATACATACATTTAAAGTTGAAAAAAGAAGAAAATATACTCTTGATATATGTCCAAATTCTGTTGAGTTTCACTTGTATTATCTACATCTTCAAGGAGAATTTCTTTTTATTTGAAATACATTTTTTGAATAAAAATTTATTTTGTTTATGTGTGTGTTTCTCTTCCAAGCCTTCAAGAATATTACAGATCCTTAAACTATCATTGCTACCTAGCAAGGTGAAGTAGACAGAATAATGCACCTCCCATCCTTTAAATATCCACCTATTAATTCCCAGAATTTGTGGGTATTTACCATATATGACAGAAGGGACTTTAGAGATATGATTAAATTAGGGGCTCTGAGATGGGGAGATTATTTATATAATATTATCCAGGTAGGCCCAACCTAATCACACAAGAACCTTTCCCAGTAGAGAAGATGTGACTACTGCAGAGTGCTCAGAGAGATGTAATATTACTGGCTTTCAGGATGAAGAAAGGGGACCATGTGTCAAGGAATGTGGGTGGCCTCTACAACTGTAAAAAAGATTGACTCCAGAACTCCTAAAAGGAATGCAAACCTGCTCACACCTCAATTTTACCCCAATGAGACATATACTGAACTCCAGAACTGTAAGATGACTTTGTGTTGTTTTTAAGCTACCAAATTTGTGGTGATTTGTTATAGCAACAGTAGAAAACTAATGTACAAGGCTAGGATAGTTTTTAAATGGAAAGATAATTTCATTATTCATAGAAAAATTTAGGTAGACACATGTGTTTAAAATACTCTACCTGGCCTGACCTGTGGTGGCGCAGTGGATAAAGCATCAACCTGGAAATGCTGAGGTTGCTGGTTCAAAACCCTGGGCTTGCCTGGTCAAGGCACATATGGGAGTTGATGCTTCTTGCTCCTCCCCTTTCTCTCTCTCTCTCCCCTCTCTATAATGAATAAATAAAATCTTTAAAAAAAATTTAAAATACTCTACCTATGAGAGAAATCAAAAAGAAAGCATCATTGTTGGAAAAATAGAACTAGTCAACAAGTTTAGGTCATCTGGAGGCAGCTTTTTCTCTGATGAGAGGTGTGGCCCTGGCTGGTTGGCTCAGCGGTATAGCGTCGGCCTGGCGTGCGGGGGACCCAGGTTCGATTCCCGGCCAGGGCACATAGAAGAAGCGCCCATTTGCTTGTCCACCCCCCCCCCCCCCCTCCTTCCTCTCTGTCTCTCTCTTCCCCTCCCGCAGCCGAGGCTCCATTGGAGCAAAGATGGCCCAGGCGCTGGGGATGGCTCCTTGGCCTCTGCCCCAGGTGCTAGAGTGGCTCTGGTCTCGGCAGAGCGACCCCCCGGAGGGGCAGAGCATCGTCCCCTGGTGGGCAGAGCGTCGCCCCTGGTGGATCCCGGTCGGGCGCATGTGGGAGTCTGTCTGTCTCTCCCCGTTTCCAACTTCAGAAAAATACAAAAAAAAAAAAAAAAAAAAAAAAAAGAGGTGTAATAGGCTTATAGTTATATATGCTGCATTATTTGTTTTCTTTCTGACCAGAGCGAACCTTAGTTTTGACCAGGCAGTGATTAGAACAGAATCCCCACTTAAAATTTTTTTTTTTTTTTTTAAACTTTATTTATTTATTTATTTTTAACAGAGGCAGAGATAGACAGGGACAGACAGACAGGAAAGGAGAGAGATGAGAAGCATCAATCATCAGTTTCTCGTTGCGCATTGCAACTTCTTAGTTGTTCATTGATTGCTTTCTCACATGTGCCTTGACCGTGGGCATTCAGCAGACCGAGTAACCCCCTGCTGGAGCTAGCGACCTTGGGTCCAAACTGGTGGGCTCTTTGCTCAAGCCAGATGAGCCCGCGCTCAAGCTGGCGACCTCGGGGTCTCGAACCTGGGTCCTTCCGCATCCCAGTCCTACGCTCTATCCACTGCGCCACCACCTGGTCAGGCCTCCCCACTTAAAATTTGACACATGGAGGGTTAGAATTTTTTCCAGAACTGGTTTCAGGCTTTGCTTACTTCAAACCTTGTTTTTCCTTCACTTGGCAAATACTTTTGGTGTTGTACACTGTAGCACATGTTCACATGGGAATATGGCCAGCACTTTCCTGTCCTGGCGTCAGCTGGAGTGGAGCAGTGGAAGGAGTAGTCCAGATAGCGGGACAGCAGGTAGTAATGTAACTGTACGTGTAAATGATGGAGAACCAAACCAACATATTTCACTAAATTAAAAATAAATGCATCCCCCAACTTACTTTTGCAAATTTACAAAAATATATGGCGAAGGAGACACACTGATAAGAACTTTGCAAGGAATTTATGGAGACGAGAGGTCTGAGGCTTAGGCACTGATAGGTGAATTCAAACAAAATCCTTATCACACTTTGTCATTCCCTCCTTCCTGCCTCAACTTAACACCTTTCTTTCAGAGAGGCAGCCTGGGTTGAGAAAACACCAGCTTTTTAGTTTGGGCACTTTTTCCTCTCTGCCTCAGTGTCCTACTTGGCGAAGGAGATAACTATAGAGATGTGGCTGTGAAGACTGCGTGGAAAACTCAGGAGAAGCATCCAGTTCACGGTGGGTTGGTTACTTCCTCTTTCTGCCTCTCTGGGCTGCAGAGAAGAGGGGGTTATAATGCAAGACTGAGAAAGGAAGATTGTCAGGAACGGAAAAGCCCTTTCCTTACCCCCAAGCCCTGAGGGTTGTGCTCCCCCTCTTCTGGCCCGCCTCTGCATAGCTGCTACTTTTGCCTCCCTCTCCCTATGAGCCCACCTCCAACACTTTGTGCTCGCCCCCTCCATCTTGTCCTTTTGAGGCTCCAGAGGAGATAAGGCTGAAAAATCTAGGGAAGAAATGTAAAGCCTTTTGGAGTAAGTCTTTTAAAAAGCAACTGGAGGTGACCCATCACCCTTCTCCATTCTCCTGGGTTTTGTGAACTGCCTTCGATGCCCCTAGCTCTGCAGCCAATGACACATGGTGCAGTGATTGGCTTCAAAAAGTCAAGTTGGAGTAAGCTTCAGAAAGGTCAGCTGTGAGGGTTTGGAGAGAAGTTTGGGAGTGAGAAAGCAGCTCACAGAATGCTACTTCTTTTTGGCCTAAGAGTTCAATCAGCACTGGAGAGAAAAATTATCTTGGTCAGGTAGGAAAGCTTTGGTGAGGGTTGCACTGGCAGGCTGTATGTGCGTGCGTGCGTGCGTGCGTGTATGGTATGTATGGGGGGGGGAAGGTCAGTTCAATTTTGTCCTTGTAGGTTTGGGAGGCATAGGGACTAATCCAAATCATAAAACTTCTAAAAACCCTTGGGAACAACTGGGAAAACCAACTAGGAAATGTTAAAAGGCAGACTCCCTAAAGCGTGTACCAGAGATTTCCATTCAGTTAAGTCTATTAATAAGCTCTCCTACGTAATTCTGAGCTGGAGGTCTGAGGACCACATTTTAAGGAACTGCTCCTGAAACTACATATACATCATTATGGCTGGAAGTTCTTTCTTTGGTCTATCCAGATTCTCTTGTTATGAAACTTGTTTCTTTTGATCCTGCTTGCTTTATGAAGACTAAACTCTCATCAGGTTTTGGCTTGGCACCTCACTGGGGAGATGGTAACCGTGGTAACCTAAGTGAAGTGTCTGCGGAAAACTGTGACCCTAGGCCTGGCTCTTGGAGGGACTGCTGGCAGTTAGACCCCCAGGGCCCATGCTATTCCCTTGAGGATTTGGGTCCTGACCTAAGAATTCATTTAAAGCCAACGTGAGGAGTGGGACTGAAGCTAGGGCAGGCCAGTCTTTCAGAACCCAGGCTGCTGCTTCAGCGCAGTCTGGACAGTTTCAAACTTTAGGGAGGGTTCAGTTTCCTGAGGCCACCAGCACGTTGCCGCTGCCTGCAGGAGCAGAGAGCAGGGGCGGGGCAGCAGAGAGTAGGGGCGGGGCATGGGCCGAACCGCTTGCCCTTGGTTGCTACGGCAACGTGTCAACACCAGGCTCCTCTTTGGCAGTGACAGTGGCTAAGGTGGAGGAGGTGCAGCTGAGATGGTGAGGTTCCCCTGGGTTGAGGAGAACTTTGGTAGTGCTTCATGGGTCCTGAATTGGGTTGGATTTCTGAGCAGGGAATAGTGCAGAACTTGGGGAGGGCAGAAGTTGGGTCATGGTCTGGGTATCAGGCAAGCCCAGAAGCAAGAAACTGGGTGGACACTTCTAGAAGAAGCAAGGAAAGTCCTGAGTAACCTCCTCCTCCAAGGGCAGGGATTGAAAATGTGTGGTAGTGCTGAGCCTGGGCATTAGGCAGAGAGGGATGTCTGATCTTCTTCCCCTCCCTTGGGCTTGGGACTGTGAGATGCGATGGAGAAAAACCACTGGTGAGGAGGCCAGATAACAGGTTATATATACCTATTCTGCTGCTAACTAGCAGAGTGACAACACATGTCACCTAAAATTCTCAAGTTTTCTCTTCTGTTACTGCAGCTTGGATCACTCATTACATAATCAAGAAACATTTCAAATGAATGAATGAGGAGGGTATCAGATTTGAAAGGCCCTGGACAGTGATTGGGACAGGTCTGACCAACCTGGGATTCTCTGGGGTGGGAAAAACTACCAGGGTCATGAGGGTTGAGAAGAGCAGCAGGCCTGGAAAGAGCTATGCAGGGGGTGTCTGGGCTCCAGTGAGGAGCATGTTGGTCCCTGAGGGATAAGGAAGGAGGGCAGAGAATAGATGTTGCAGCATTGAGGTATTAGAAATAACTTTAGAATTTTTGGGAGCATGCAAGGTGGAAAAAGTGGCACCTTGGGTGTACTGGTGGACATACTTCATGCTCAGAGGTGACACTGCTTTTCTGGGGCTCAGTGGTTCAAATGCAGGAACCCTAAGTAGAGATTTCAGAAAAGGTTTGTTAATTATAAAGTAAAGAAGTCTCCAGCAAAGAGCAGTTCCCCCTTCTGAGGACTCCCTGCGGTGTTGCAGTGGGGTCCCTTTCACCTAAGCATTTCTTGTGACTGTTATTCTCAGCTCTTCTGTGCTTTACAGGCGCAGTGGTGTCTGTCTGTCTGTGAGGGCCTAGCATCATGCTTGGCATCTGAGGGCATACAGTCAATGTTAGTTCTTTTTTTTCCTCCTGTTTTAAATTTTTCATAATTCTAAGTTCAAATTAATCAGTGACTTGCACCTGGGTTAGACTTGTGGGCTTCTGTGCACCCAGATCAGGGATTCCCCACCCAAAGACTATTCAGGGCAGAGGTTTCGCCTGCTGATTGAGCCCTTCTAAAATTCCTTGGATAGCACTGGGCAGATGGGCACCTTTGAGAAGAGGTGGGTCAATTTAGTGACCTCTACTCTTCCGGTAGGCCAGATGTGTGTGAGCAAGGTTGTGTGTGTCTGTGTATGTATCTGTGTACGTGTGTGTGTGTGTGTGTGTGTGTGTATGGTGCCACACCGCTAGTTTTGAGAATGTTTGGAGGAATGGAGAGAGGTGGTGGTGGAGGGGGCCTTGCAATTAGGCAGATATCTAGAACTTTTGAAAAAACAAGGAATAACAACATCCTGTAGAAGAAGGGATGGACCTCAGTACTGACTAGGACAGGGGTCCCCAAACTACGGCCCGCGGCCGCATGCAGCCCCCTGAGGCCATTTATCCGGCCCCCACCGCACTTCCGGAAGGGGCACCTCTTTCATTGGTGGTCAGTGAGAGGAGCACATTGACCATCTCATTAGCCCATATTTCCCATTGAAATACTGGTCAGTTTGTTGATTTAAATTTACTTGTTATTTATTTTAAATATTGTATTTGTTCCCATTTTGGTTTTTTTTAACTTTAAAATAAGATATGTGCAGTGTGCATAGGGATTTGTTCATAGTTTTTTTTTATAGTCTGGGCCTCCAAGGGTCTGAGGGACAGTGAACTGGCCCCCTGTGTAAAAAGTTTGGGGACCCCTGGACTAGGATGTTATCTTCAGATGGGATCCCACAGGTTGTCAACCTGGTTTCATTTGAGGAAAAAGTAAACTGACTGGATCACTTAGAGAAAGGCAAGGTGTCTGCTACCTGGGCATCCCTACCTTCTCAGTAACCAAAGCCTACAGAAAAAAGGAAGTAGAATCAGGCAAATAGCTTGAAGCCTGAATTTGCTAGCCAGCAGTGAACTTATATGCAAAGGAGGAACAGATACAGGGTGGAGAGGACCTGCAGGAAAGGATACGCCTTCATTTCTTTGTTCGGTTGAGAGGTGTTATGGTATTGTCAGGGAAACCCCACACTGACCTGTGCCAGCCCTGTCTCAGCTCTGTTCTGCTGGAATTGAGCTGAATGTTCTGGGACATAAAATGCTGCTGTCTTTAAAGGGCTAGATTCACCTGTGTTCAGAATTAGGGCATCAGGCCCATTGTTATTTTTTGTTTTCAAATAAAAAGTTGCTTTCCTGATCATAATAAGAGTTATCTACTCATTATTCAATACAAGACACATCTTAAGATGATAAAGCTCACCTGAAATTAAATATTTTTGTGAACATTGTTTCAGTAATACATTCTGTATGCATACCTTTATACAAATATTTTTATAGGATTACATACATCTGCTTTCTTTAAAACAATATGTTGTATAGTTTATCCTACGTTAATAATTAAATCAAAATCATCATGCAATTGACCAGCTAATCTTACTGCATCAGAGTCTTTGCCAGAGTTCCAAGCAGTGGCTAAGTTTTGGTGCTCCTGGGGTGGGATAATTTTTGAAGAGAAAGGGAGTTAGCTAAGTCACCAAGATGAAAATATTAAAGCAGCTCTGGTATCTTTTACCTGTCTCCAAGCCTCATCTTTTCCTTTCCCTCCTGCCTTCTCAGCTATAGCTACCATTTTGTTTTGTTTTGTTTTTGTATTTTTCTGAAGCTGGAAACGGGGAGAGACAGTCAGACAGACTCCCGCATGCGCCCGACCAGGATCCACCCGGCATGCCCACCAGGGGTGACGCTCTGCCCACCAGGGGGCGATGCTCTGCCCCTCCCAGGCGTCGCTCTGTTGGGACCAGAGCCATTCTAGCGCCTGGGGCAGAGGCCAAGGAGCTATCCCCAGTGCCCGGGCAATCTTTGCTCCAATGGAGCCTCGCTGCAGGAAGGGAAGAGAGAGACAGAGAGGAAGGAGAGGGGGAGGGGTGGAGAAACAGATGGGTGCTTCTCCTGTGTGCCCTGGCCAGGAATCGAACCTGGGACTTCTGCACGCCAGGCCGACGCTCTACCACTGAGCCAACCGGCAAGGGCCATATAGCTACCAGTTTTTATCTGTCTCTCTTCCTTTTCTTCAAGAGCTACTTCCTAGACAGGCTTTTCTCTAGGTACTACTCCGCTTCTCTGGGATGTTTGTTTGGTCATGTAAGAAAAACCAGCCCTTCACTGCCTGAAAGGACCTTTTAGCTACTGTCTCTGGCCCAGAGGGAACTGACTTTCCATTTCTACTTGGTTCTTCAAGTTTTTCTAGCATTTTTACACAGTGACCTCTCTAATCCTTCTTGTTTCTCTTGGCACAATGGGTATTCTAACCTTAGTGTACGGCTTGTGGCTTTAAAGTCAACATTTCCCCAGTGAGGTTTTCTCAGCCACCCAGCTAGAGAACTCAGTGCTTCCCTCTGTCCTGCCCAGTGGCTGCTTGTCTGTGGTCATCTGTTTTCCTTCCTCTTCTTTGACTTCTAGGTTTAGGCAGTTGTGTGACATCCTCTTGACCTGGGTACCAAGGGTGTAGGAAAGGGGCAAGGGGTTGTCAACCCTAAGGAACCTGTAGTTTGGTAGACACTCGAGCATAAGGGAGAACCTGCAGGAGTCCTTGAAAAGAAATGGGAAAACAAACCAAAACAATAATAATACTTTCCATCTGTCCTCTAGCCCTTTCTCATACAGTATTTTCCCCAGTGCTGGCCATACATGACAGGGGAAATGTGCAGAGGTGGAGTGATGTGGAGTCAGGCAGGTGTATCCCCAAAAGGCTTCCGTCTCAATCTGGCCTTCAGCTTTTGAGAAATCATCTTGTTTAGTTTCATTCATTAATTCTCCATTAAATGCATATTGAGCTCCTACTATGTGTCAGGACCACATATTTTTCCTTAATACAGTGTGTCTGTAAAGTCATGGTGCGCTTTTGACTGGTCACAGGAAAGCAACAAGACGATAGAAATGTGAAATCTGCACCAAATAAAACTCTCCCAGTTTCATACCTATTCAGTGCAGTTTGATGTGGGCTCACGCACAGATTTTTTAGGGCTCCTTAGGTAGCCATCCCGTATAGCCTCTACAGACTCGTCGCTGACTGATGGCCTACCAGAATGGGGTTTCTCCACCAAACTGCCGGTTTCCTTCAACTGCTTATCCCACCGAGTAATGTTATTCCTATGTGGTGGTGCTTTGTTATAAATGCGCTGATATTCACTTGCACTTTGGTCACGAATTTGAATTTAGCAAGCCATAGAACACACTGAACTTCCCTCTGTACCGTCCACATCTCGACTGGCATGGCCGTGGGCTGCTCCACTGTATACACGGTGTTACATCATCATCTGCGCATGCGCACATGCTGCCACATCATCCTACAGAAACTGGGAGGGTTTTCCTTTTATTTGGTGCAGATTTCACATTTCTATCATCTTTTGTTGCTTTCCTGTGACCGGTCAAAAGTGCACCATGACTTTACGGACTCACTGTATATACAGAACTCACACCATCCCTAATGAACCAGTGCCTTCCACCTTTTCCAGCTATTCCCATTGCATTGCCTCACTCCCACCGTTTGCAGTTTCTAGTCATTTCCTCTTATTCTATTTTCCTTGGAAAGGGGAGCAGTTGCTCTCCATTCACCATGAGTTTGTTATTATTTAAAGGCTATATTTGCCTTTAAATGAATCTGAGCTTTTTTGCTCTGCTCTATTGGGGCTGACAGAGTCTTCCAAGGGAGATTCCCTCTGTAAACCTGTTGCTGGCTGTGCCAGGCAGTGAGGGACATGGCACACAGCAATGCTCCTTATATGAAACAAAGACAGCAGGAGAATAATTTCCCAAATAGTGTGAAAACCTGACACAGATGGAACAGGTGCGGGGGTGTCTAATCAGTCATGGCAGATGAGAGCTTTCAAAACACACTGTCCAGTGTTTAATGACCTGGAATACATAGTTCATTTCCCTGCCCACCCTGTCCCCTTGACAGCTGCTGATTCCCAGGCTTAGGAGACCCAACATGTGTGGCCCCTTCCCTGGAGATATCTTAGCTTGGAGAACTGTGGGAGATGTGGGCTCCTGCAAAGAGAGATTTGAATTAACTTTGGATTAAGTCTGGAGTTGTACTTCAGTCCTCGCTGAAGCCACCACTGGAGACAGACTTCTCTGGGGACTGAGCTGAAGCTGGGTGAACTCTGGGAGTGAGGTTATATTAGTCAGGGTTCCTGGTTATAAGCAGCAAAGCCAAAACACTCAGGATTTTGGAAAGCTTGTGAACTTTACACTAAGGCTAAGAAACTAGGTTTGGAAAATGGGAACAAAGGGAGGAGTTGCAGCCATAACAGAGGCTAAAATCACAACCCAACACTAGTCTGGCAAGGATCCTTGATACGGTGTCTCACTCCCAATACTGGTAGCTTTGACTATGTGGTGCTGCTACTGGTGTCTTTACCAGGATTTCCCCACATACTGGGTATGGCTGTGACTGCCACCTTTGCTAGAAGGTTTTTCTTGCTGTCTTTTTTGCATCACTAGTTCCATAATCTTTGTCAGACTTGGGTGATCTGATTGGCTTTGCCCAGGCTTGGAAGGCAAATATTTGGTGTCTTCAGCTTTAATAATTAAGAGATGAACCTTGTCTCCCACAGTTTGTTGATGGGAACTTTTCAAATGTAGAAAGACACTGGATGGGTAAGATTGACTAATGCATGTTAAAGGGGTTTTGGGAGTGAAAGCTACATCATGGATGTTATGCATCGGTTTGTCTGATTGTAGTTGGCAGTCAGACATCACTCATCTGCTGAAGTTTTTTAGGCACCAACCATGTGTCAAACAGTGGGTGAGGTTTTTTTCCATCCTCAATGTCCGGAGTCCCCACTATAACCATATGAGATTGTAGATATGGGAAGGAATTCAAATAGAAGTGTCATTTGTGAAGGGGGAGTGTGGAGCTCACTCTGAGAATCTTAGAGGTGAAGAGGACAACTGGACACTGGATATTTCTGGGGAGACAAACTGAAGTGGCTTCACAAGAGTGTCTTTTGGGAAATTGGAACTGGGACAACAATGAGGTCATCCTCCTGCCACCCTCATTTCCTTCTTTCTTCCGTATGGCATGATGAGTTGGCCTTCTTCAGCTCAAGGAATATAAAACTTTTTCCTTCTCACTGAGCTAATGTGCTTGCTCCCTCCCCGTAGAACCCTCTACTTTTTCTTTCTTTCTTTTTTTTTTTTGACAGAGACAGAGAAAGAGAGAAGGACAGATAGGGACAGACAGACAGGAAGAGAGAGAGATGAGAAGCATCAATTCTTCATTGCAGCATCTCAGTTTTTTGTTGATTGCTTGTTCATTGATTGCTTTCTCATATGTGCCTTGATGGGGGTGGGGGGCTACAGCAGAGTGAGTGACCCCTTGCTTAAGCCAGCGACCTTGGGCTTCAAGCCAGCGACCTTTGGGCTTAAGCCAATGACCATGGGGTCATGTCTATGATCCCACGCTTAAACCAGCAACCCTGCACTCAAGCTGGTGAGCCTATACTCAAGCCAGCGAGCCCGGGGTTTCAAACCTGTGTCCTTGGCATCCCAGTCCAACACTCTATCCACTGCACTACCACCTGGTCAGCAAACCCTCTACTTCTTAAGGATATCTCCTATGTTTCAGGGTTTCTCCATGTGCTTTCCCTCAGTGGCTCTTCCACATGTACCCCTACCTACCCTGGTATGGGCTGGTAAAGTGTTTACTTTGCCAACGGTCCAGATGGTACTCAGTACTAATGGCTCAAACTTTTTGCTTCTCCCTGCAGCCATTAAGCACAACTGGTATCCTGAGCTCCTCTTCTACTATTTCCAACAGATCAAGAAATAAGACTCGCTATCGGACCAAAGCTGTGAGCTCTGAGGTAGATGAGAGCCTCTTTGGAGGTGTCAAGGTAATCTTACTGAGCCCTTCCAGGTAGCTGCCATCTAGAGGCAGTAACCTGGACTAGCATTACTCAGGACAAAGCTAGCACTAGGCATGTCACTCTCGTCTTCCTGGTAACTTTCAGATGAAGACAGAGGCGAGTTCTGAGAGCCAGCAGAGCTCTGACATCTAGTGGAGCCCAGGTTAATAGGGCACCTGGCTTCCTCTATCCATGCAATCTTTATATCTGCACAGCATTGAAAGTTTGTTGTAATATTGAAGGGCAGTCTCAACTGCAGAAAACTGGATAGTTGCTTAGTGAATACTCTGTGAGGAAAACATCTGAGGGACACTGGACTAAGCTTGTAGACACAGAGAAATATATTTCCCTCTTCATCCAAGAACAGCATCAGAGCAAAACACAAAGTCATCCTTCTTTCCTAGGTGGTCAATTAAAACAATTTATTAGCTTTTGGAAACAAGCAGGTCTTTATTTGCAAATGTTGTCCTGACTAAGAGATTTACAACTGTAGTCTAAGAAAGAGAGCTGGAGTGTTACTTGGAATAATCTTGGTATATATGGAATTCAGTAGGTGAGAAGGAAGAGAGGTAAGTCTAGAAAGAGAATAAGACATGGAGAGATTAAGAAAGAAAAGAGATAGAAGATGCCAACGGAGGTCTGAATACTGGGGTGAATACCTCTGGCAGAGGGGCATTAGGGTGAGGAGAGGTGACATCTTTCCTTGCTCCTCACTGTCCTCACTGTGAAGGGACTTTTCAGAGGGTTCAAGATAGGCATCTTTCTGCATTTAGATAACCCCCACTCAGCAGCATTTTCCTATTGACACTGGAAAGAATCAAAGGAATGCAATTTCAGTTAAATTTTTGTTTGTTTGTTTGTTTTGGGTCCATGGGGACTCTTCTAGTCAAATTAAAGATAGATTTAGAAATGGCTGAGTCTCTGAGTAGTCCTGCTGGCTAGCAAGAGGGGCAGTCAGAAAAATAACCTGTTCCTGGCCCTGTCTCTTTGGCCTTTTTGCTGGATGAGAGTCTAGGAAGTCTCTGAACCAGCAGTAGAGGGCAGAAGGGGCCTGCGACATGGCAGACTTTGGAGCTGAGATGTGCACCAGGTGGCAGTCTGAGACTTCTGTGCAAAGTGAGGTTCTCAGGACAGGAATGACTTCCACTGAGGCCATCTCCCTGCCTCTGCTCAGGGACACATTTACTGCATTAATGACAAATGGAATTTTCTCTGGTGTTCAAAACGTTCCTAAAATAAGCAACTTCATTTTCTTATTAATTCCGTCATGGTCAGAAAATTTTGAAAAAAATCATATATCTAATTTGTATTCTTGCTGAATTCTAACTCTCTGTCTTTCTCACCACATTAGATTTAATGGAAGGTCTTTACCAGGCTATTTAGCCATTTCTAACACCCCCCTGCCACCCCTTTGGCCTTCTTTGAGGATCAAAGTCAATGAATCATTAGGTTTTAGGTTAGGTATGGACACACACTAGCAACCCCCACTTTCTATTCATCTAGGAGTATTGGCACAAGTTATAGAGAGGCCTTATTCTCAGAAGAGCCAGTCAGTACAGAACACGTCTGGCCGTGTTCAAGTGCAGAGCACCATGCTGCTGTCTCAGTGCCCTGGCTACTCTCGGTGGCGCTGCAGTGTGGGCCCCAGCCAGCCTGCCCCGCCACTGCATAGGGTGGAAGCCCCAGGAGAGGGGAAAGCTACACATGCAGTTATGACTGACCAGCAGCAAGTGAGGTGACCAGCTTCTAAGCTGTCCTTGCTGAACCCATAGCCCCTGGCCCAGAGTGACAGCCCCATCGTGCTGCTTCAAGATAAATATGCCATTCAGAAAACTTTCCCTGCTTTGGGCCTGGACCACAAGCCAGAGACTATCCAGCTCATCACCCGGGACATGATCCGGGAGCTGATGTGAGTATCCAGGGCCCGGGCCTTGCCCTCTGGTTCTAGTCTGCTCTTCTGTTGAGGGCCTGTGCAGGGAAATGGGGAACCCACCTGGTTTCATTGCCAATCAAGTCCCCACTTTTTTATATTCGTTTCCTCTATTTGTTTCATGGTTCTCCTTCTTTCTTCCTCATCTGGCCTCTTTGTTTTCCCTCTTCTTGTATTTATGATTTCCATTACCCTTAATTTCTAGCTTCTTTCTCTGCTCTCTCTTTTGCCTGCTTTAAAATCTAAGGGGCTGGTAGGGGAGAGATGCTTAATGGGTCCTTCCTGAGCCCCTATGAATGCACTTGGTAAAGGGAATGGTGCATATGAATCACTTCCTTTTGGCTGTATCAAGAATCTGAAGCAAAAGGAAACTGCTCAGATGCCTAATTAGGCCCTTGGCTTTTCTCCAGGCTTTGAGGCCAAAAGAGGAAATTCCCATTGGGTTCTTTTGGGATTAGCTCAGCACAGCTTCCTGATCATAGCTGCCCCCTTGCTTGGCCCCTCCTGTGGGGCTTAAGCTTCATTCAGCAATGTGAAATGAGCCAATATTGTTGCTCAGTGGTTTAGCCCATGTGCTAGTACTTCATTCGCTGAAATGATTTTTTCAATCTTTTGCCCCACCCGCTAAAAGCCTGAATTTCTAGAAAATGCTGCCTGTGTAATGAGCTGGGGAGGCACAGCTAAGACACAGATCCAGAAACACTGTCTGGTTAGTCCTAGTATCAAATGGCAAGACATGGTCAGAGAAATAGTTTCTTCTTGGAGGGGCCTAGTCCTGAAAATACATTGGGGATGAAGTTACTGGCTCCTTGTCAGGGCTGCTGAAAGCCCACTAGATGCTATCTTAGATTCTGGTTCTTCCTGGCCATTCCGGATTCCAGGCTGTTTGGGGCCATGCCACTCTGAACCAGACTTTGGCTAAGCCCCACAGCCACTCACTCATTTGCTCCACCTCCTGGACCTCCCCCCACACTAGTTTTATTAGATGAGGTTTTACTTCCTGCCTCAGACGTCCGTGTCTTATTGCCATACGCCTGTTAAATGGCCTCACCCAGATGCAGCTTTATTCCCACCCCCTGCTTCCCCTGGCTCCATCTTTAATGTATGTCATTTGTTTGTAATCATTATAATTACCTATTGGTTTGTTGAATGGTTGGGCAGCTAGAAAGGAGAGGTCTATAGACATGTCTCCAACTGTTGTTGATCAGACATTTTAATTAATATTTAGGGTTCAAAGCTTCTATCTGGGTTGAATAGGCAGGGTATTTAGGTCTCTCACAGCATTCATTTCAACCTGTCTGGCGTCCCCTTGTTCTTTTAATGTCATCCTTGAGGAATAAGCTATTTTAAAAGTTTAATTTAGCAGTTTTTTTTTTTTTTTTGTATTCTCATTCTCTTGCCAACACTGAGCCAGAGACTAAGCTGCCAATGTGGTTAAGATAGAGACCATGTCCTCAAGGAATTTGTACTCTAGCAAGGAAACTGGCCTTACCCAGCTGGCTATACCATGGGCAGTGAGAACAGATCAGGGTGGGCTCAGAGCAGGAGGTGGTCATTGGGTTTGGTTGGTGGGGGCGGGATCTGCGTGGGTGTACATTGTGGGGAGGGCTATGGATGACAAAACAGAGACGGCAACACATAAACCGGGCCTTTTAGAAAAGTTCTTAAAATGTTGCTTTATAGCCTATGATGCTACTTCACTCTTTTCTGGGACATCTTCTCCCCAGTGGACCTATAGTGCAGTTTCTCCTCCCACTGGCCATGTTTGTGCTAAAGGGTTGGCAGTGACGAGGATGATAGCAGAGAAGCCTGCAGCATAGTGCCAAGAGCTTTCCCTCTCTAACTTCATTCATTCCTTGTGTCAGCATTCCCACAAAGGATCCGTCTGGGGAATCCCTTATCATGAGTCCTGAGGAGTTTGAGCGGATTAAATGGGCATCCCATGTGCTGACCAGAGAAGAACTCGAGGCCAGGGAGCAAGCCTTCAAGAAGGAGAAGGAAGCCATCTTGGTAGCTAACCTCTTGAGACCTGGTTTCTACAAATGGGAGGCAGAAGAGAGATGGTGCTGGGGAGAGGCCAGTTTCCCATGAGACAGGGGGCTCTAGTTAGGGGACTCTGGAACAAGGCATGGGTGGAGACATGCTATGGAATGGGGACAAGTTGTGGGAGCATCTGGGAAGGAATGGGGAGAGGTGAAAATAAAGCCAGACTGAGAAACTTCTGAGTTCTGATAGCATGATGGTATGGAGCAAAAATCATAATGGGTGATCTGTGGTAGCCAGACTAGTGCCCAGGATACTGCACAGGGAACGGTCCCACACTGATACAGACTGGTCCCCTGTAGGATATAGTGACCACACACAAGAAGGTGATGAAACAGAAGGAAATGATTTCGAGAAACAACAAAAAGCTCAGTGATCTAGAAGAGGTGGCCAAGGAGAGGGCCCAGAACCTTCTGCAGAGAGCCAACAAACTGCGGATGGAGCAGGAGGAGGAACTCAAGGACATGAGCAAGGTTCGGGCTCTGCATTTTTTCCCTCTTATTCACACATTGAACAGCATTGGCTCCAGCTGGAGAGAGGGCAAGGAGGGAGAAAGGTGAGGGGTTGGCTGGGGTAAGGAGGAGAGGTGGGAAGAGCTTCACCTGTCATTGTGTTTGCTGAGATCAGAGGGAGAACTGGCTTAGCTTTGTGCTAGTTGTGTGACCTTTAGCAAGTCAACTGCCTTCCCTGAGCCTTGCTTTCTTCATTTATAAAGCGAGGGTGATAAAACTCCTTGGGGGAATTATTGGTAGAATTAAATGGACTGCTATATGGGACAGTCTTTGCAAACTGTGGATTGATAAATAAATGGGAGGATTTTACTTCTATTTTTATCCTGTTGGTTCAATTCTGATCACAGAGGGTGGTCCAGGCAATTGGTTTTTTTTTTTTTTTTTTGAAGTGCTTTAGTTAAGAGCATAAAGACCAGAGATCATTTGAATTCTTCATTAGCGTGGGGTTCACTTTCCTAGCAAATGAAAAATGCTGACTCCCCAACTCCTTCATCTATAATTTCTGTCTCTCAGGTAAATCTTGTTTACTTATACCTCCTTTTATTTTAGAAAGTTTTTACTTTATGGTTCTTATTGATGGTCTTGGGTTTTCATCCCCTCTGTGTCATGTTGGGCTTTTCCAGCTTAAAAATTTTGTGTCTTGGCCTCTGCAAGAGTGTTTTAGTTTCCCTGAGGAGTAGAACAGGGGTTTTAACTGGGGTTCATGGGTCCCTAAGGAGACTATGAACCTCTGAAGCTTTGAGGAGATTTTGTGTTTCTCTATGTAAGTGATTTTTATGGAAGAAGGGTCCATAGCTTTCATTATAGTTCCAAAGTTTGATCCATGGCCCCCAACACTAAGACCCTGTTCCCTGAAAGAAGCACTTAGCAGGAACCCAGTAAGTGTTATGTTTGAATAACATTAAAAGGAAGTTCCAATATTTATATAAGAACTGTTTTATTTTCTGGGCTTGTAAGCAGCCATGTGCATTTCCAGCACACTTGATAGTATTCTGCTTCTGTTTCTCTCTCCTCTAACTTCCACATGCCCCATGATGTATCCCTCTCTAACCTTACTCTTAGATCTAATGACACAATTTCATTCCTATTCCCCAGATCATCCTTAATGCCAAGTGTCATGCCATCCGGGATGCCCAAATCCTAGAGAAGCAGCTGATTCAGAAAGAATTGGATGAAGAGGAGAAGCGGTTGGATCAAATGATGGAGATAGAAAGGCAGAAATCCGTTCAAAGGCAGGAAGAACTGGACAGGAAGAGGAGGGAGGAAAGAATCCGGTAAAGAGTTGGTTTTGGCATCTCTCTTTCTGTCATTTCTATGTATCTTTAGGTCCATGTAGCCTTTCACAGAAGGAAGAGATGAGAACTGGTCATTATCATAATCTATTATTATCTCAAAATCTACATGACGTGATTCATAGAACCACAGAATTTCCTAAAGTTTATTTCCAAAATCATAACAGGTACTTCACAATCTGGCCCCAGTTCATCCTTTTTGTCACCATTTCCTGCCATCCATTCCACGTTTTTCCCCATCCTCAAATATGCCAGTTCTTGTCACAAGTTCATGACCTCTGTTGTTCTCACTGCTTCGAGTACCCTTTTCTTTTCTTTTCCCTGGAAAACACTGTCCCTTCCCTTGGTATGTAGTTTTGCTGTCCCCTCCCTTCAGAAACACCCTTCACTCTCCCAGGCAGTCTTGGTGGCTCTGTCCTCTGTGTCCTATCACACTGTTTATACCCAACATGACACTTTTTTCACTGTGGCTCTCTGACCTTCACTAGACTGCATGGTCATGGAGGACAGGGTCCCTGTCTTACTCATTTCTGTAGCTCCTGGGCCTAGCAGAATGTTTGGCCTGTGGTAGGTGCTTAATATATGTCAGAATGAATGAATTTAGTTCTCTTCATTTTACAGAAAAGGATAAGACCCAGAGCAGGTACATTATAAAATCATAGCATCCTAAATCTAGTATACCAACCATATAAAACAGAAATCACCTCTATAACTAGTACTTGTACCACACAGAATGGCAGTTTATTTTCCCATCTCTATTCTGTTCTCTTACACCATTCATCTCTAAACTTCTGGTAGGTACCTGGTAGACTATAGTAGGCTTCCAATAAAAGTTTATTTAATGGCTAAGTGGTTCATCTTCTGTTTAAATAGTTCCAATCAAGGAACTATCTCTGCCTCATTAGGCAACTCTAATGATTTGAGCTGGTCCTTATTCTTACATGCTCCCATGTAACTCTTGCCCAGTACTCTATTTCATCTGGAGTCATGAAGCCATTTGAATGCTCTCTCTGAATGAGACTTTTGTATTCTTTCACCTAGATTCTTATTCTAATATAAATATTTGTATTCTCTCATTCTCCCAGTCTTTACTCAGATATCTCAGGGTCTGGGTGCTTCCAAGTTTACTGACATCCCAATAACACATAGGTAGTGACGGCAACACTGATTGTAGAATCTGGTTCTTCATATTCAGCCCTGTTTACTGGCATCTGACAGTCTCAAAATGTAAGGTAGGATATAAGAGAGACAGCCAACCAAGCATGGGAGGTAGGGGTGACAAGATATACAGGGTGACAGCTGAGGTACTGCAGAACGGAGAAGTCATGGGCTTGTGAACTCTTGAATCTCTGAAGAGCTCCATGGGAAGCCAGTAAGTACCCTGTGATTACTCTGAGAAGGCTTGGGAGGTGGTAGGATTTCAGAAGCTCTTTACATGCTGAAAGGGAGAAAATACATTATGATGTGGAGTGCACTCTTGGAAACAAGTAAAGAAAGGGAATATAAAACAGTCTGAGCCTCAGAACCAGGAACTTGAAAGGGAGAGGACTGACCCTTTGAGACACTTGGGGGAAGGACTTTGGTCTTGGCTCTGGAAACACAGCCACGGTTAGGGCACTTCTCAAATTGTCCCTATCATGCCTCCCATCCTTGAAGTTATGAATGAAGTTGGAGCATAGAGACACAGATCCTTGATTTCTAAGACACTGTGGCCCTATTTCCTCCAGAGGAAGACGGCACATTGTGCAGCAGATGGAAAAAAACCAGGAGGAGCGATCACTGCTTGCAGAGCAGCGGGAACAGGAGAAGGAGCAGATGCTGGAATACATGGAACAGCTTCAAGAGGAGGATCTCAGGGTAACAGGGCTGGACAGATATGCCAAGTTCAACTAGCACCAGCAACAAAGCCCTCCAAGATTTGAGGGTTCCAGGGCATGCATTATTTTTTCAGGCACATGTTCATCTCACATCATCATCACCATCAACTTTTTATTGCCATATCGAACATGTATTTGGCTGTGGCGCCATGCTGAGGATGAGCAGTGATTTGAATAGAGTCTGTTCCTGCTTCTCTGGGACCTGAGTTCTAAGACTGATATATCCATGTGAATGGACACATAAAGTAAATATATGGCTAGTTGCGTTACACAAATAAACAGAGGGATGGATGTTTTATGATCTTCCCTCAATTATCTAGCGATATTCTACACTTTGTAGATGAACAGTAGTAGTGTCTTAGTTTCAGGCTCCCTGCTGTTACCTCATTCAAAGTACATAGCATTCCAGTGTCATTAATTGTGTTGAAGAGCCAAACATTTTCTCCTGTTAGCCTAAATAAAATTAGTATGTATATTCAGTGCATAAGAAATGATGACATACCTGTCCAAACTAAGAGACTTAAAACAATTTCGCTTCCATTTCCTTATTTCTTGTGTTGCAATATACAAAATCACAGCAGGAACATGGATAGTATTTGGAGCATTTATTATTTTTTTCCTCAATTTTTTACTTTTGAAAAATTTTATACACACAGACAAGGTGAAAGAATTGTACCACACCCATTACTGCTTCACTGATTTAATAATTGCTAATATACCTTAGGTACTTGTCTCTTTTAGCTGTATATGCATATTTTGTTATTGTTAAACTATTTAAAAGTAAGTAGCAGATATTGTGACACTTTGCTACTAAACTCTTCAGTCTGTATTGTGTCAACAATATCATTATAATATTCCTTGACAAAAAATCAAATCCAATGATTCTATATCATTTAATATTTAATTCACATTCACATTTTTCCAATTGTTCCAAAAAAAGTATTTCATTTTTTTTTCTAAACCAGGATTTGTCACTTAAGTCTCTTTAGTATGTTTTGAAATAGAAATTTCCTCTTTCTTTCCTTTCTTCATTCATTCATTCATTCATTCATTCATTCATTTTTATAACACTGATATTGTGAAACCTCTCCAGGTTGGTTGGCTTGAAAAATGTCCCACATTATAAGTTGTCTGATTGTTTCCTCATGGTGCCATTTAACTTGTGGAACATGTATACTTTTATTTCTCTCCTCCTTCCCCGTGTTCATGGATAATTGAATTGTCATCACCTGTAGTGTGGGAGGAAGATCACCTGGATAGTTGGGGGGAGACAAGGGGTCATGTATGTAGCCTTGTGAACTGCTTGAGAAAGGGGATCAACAAGGCCAAGAAAACAAAAATACCTGGTCAAATTCCTGGCTCTGGTGAGAGAAGAAAAAGGGCCAGAAAGAAGAGGCATGGGAGCCTGACCAGTGGTGGCACAGTGGATAAAGTGTTGACCTGGAATGCTGAGGTCACCGGTTCAAAACCCTGGGCTTGCCCTGTGAAGGCACATATGGGAGTTGATGCTTCCTGCTCCTCCCCCCTTCTCTCTCTGGAATGAATAAATAAAATATTTTAAAAGAAGAGGCATGGGATATGTAGAGGAAGGAGTAAAAATTAAACTCTAAGAAGTTCAACTAGATTATAGTGAGTGGGAATTGGTAGGCTCACTGAGAAAATTCCAGGTGTCATTGAGTCAGCACTGTTACACTGATGTTGTATCATTGTCATTATGCTATTCCCCTAATAGGCACTCACTGTGCCTCCTTAGCTTAGACTTGCCTTATCATCTTAGGGCGGTGCAAGGGCAGCTTTCTCCCCATGCTAACAAGATGAGAAGAGTGAAGAGAGTTAATTTGGGGTTGCTTTTGAATGGCTTCAAAGATGGTAAAACAAGGAAAGTCCTTTGGTTTCTCAGAAATAAAGTGAACCAAGAAAAATAACAAATTGAAAAACTAAATAAATAGGCAAAGAAGTCAGCAAATAAATACACAATTGTATGTCATAGATCAGAGATTGACAGCTTTTTCAGACTTCAAGGTTAATGGGATTAAATAATGTCTGAGGTACCAATGACAGACCTGAAACTGGGTGGTATGGGAGAGAAGGTATAAAGGAAAGGAAGAAAGGGAGAAAGGGAAAAAAGAGTGTGAGAAGTGAAATGGTAAAAGGGGAAAAGTGGAATGTGCAAGGAAGTGGGTACAGTGCGAGTGGAGGAACGCTGGTAGCTGTGACTCAGGCTCCACATGGATCTGGCTGTACGCAGACGGTGCTGTGCTGATCTGGTTGAGAAGGTTTTGTGGAAAAAGGAGCCCTAAACTGGGCAGTGAGCCAGGCTGGGGGAGAGCCAGTGGGATTACCTTGGATGAGTCAGGGTAGAAGCTGGGCAGAGGAGTTGCTGGAATATCAGAGAAGGGTTTAGTCTTTGAAGAAATAGAGGGAGCTGGAAATAATGTGAGAGGTAGGGTGAGTTGATGGGTAGAGGAATTTGAAGGAAGGAGTCTGAATTTAATTAGAGAGTGTAAGGAGGCAGCTGCACAAAATTCTGGTGTCCCTCTGCACTGGGGCCTGAGAATGTGCTTGGCTCAGGAGCTTCCAGAGGCTCAGGGCTGGCGAAGGCAGAGGTTCCTTCCTTAGAGGGGGTCTTGTCATTCACTGTTACATTGGTTCTCTGATCTCTATCACTCATTGTGTTTCTCTGTCTAAGAATGTCTTTTTTTTTCTTTCTTACATGCCACTCACATTTGTTCCTACTTCCCTGCCTTATTTAACAATAGTTTATTGAGAACTTTCTGTTTTCCTCTCAGTTGGGCTACATATTGTTTGGAAAGAGAGGAAATATGACACATGGCTCCTGTTCTCGAGCTGTGACAGAATGAACACACAAGAAATGCATAGAACATGTAAGGCAGTGTGTTATTAAATCCCAGGAAGTGTAGCACCAACTTAAGTGCAGAGATTCAGCAATGAAGAGAGAATTAAAACTTGGGGCAATCAAGTAAGATTTCCAGAGAAGATTGGAACTTTAATTTAGACAGATTAGGTTTTAAAATTCTGGCTTTGCAGTTTATTGTCTGTTTGGCCTCGGACAAATCATTTAAACCCTGTGCCTCAGTTCCTTCATCTGTACAAGGGAGATAACAAGGCCTAACTTTCAGGATTTGGGGATGTGTTTACGTGTTAGAGATAGGCTATGTGCTCAACGAATAGAAAGTACCCAATTAGGACAATACTTATTATTTAAAACATTATTATTGATATGACCAAAAATTTGGGTTTAAATAGAAGAAAGAAATTGAAGGTAGGAGAGTAGGAGGAACACACCATAAACAAAGCCATAGGGATGAGGTTTAGCATGATATGTGGGATACACTGTTGGGAATTTTTAAGATCCTCCACTTCCTGAGAGTATATATAGATCAACATTGTCAGGGGATGCCATGAAGTTAAGTTGGATGAAGACTGTAAAGAGGCCATTTGGCTGGAATTGGTCATTGACAACCCATGAGAGAATAGCTTTTTTTTTTTTTCATTTTCATTTTTTTTTTTTTTTCTGAAGCTGGAAACAGGGAGAGACAGTCAGACAGACTCCCGCATGCGCCCGACCGGGATCCACCCGGAACGCCCACCATGGGGCGACGCTCTGCCCACCAGGGGGCGATGCTCTGCCCATCCTGGGCGTCGCCATGTTGCGACCAGAGCCACTCTAGTGCCTGAGGCAGAGGCCACAGAGCCATCCCCAGTGCCCGGGCCATCTTTTACTCCAATGGAGCCTTGGCTGCAGGAGGGGAAGAGAGAGACAGAGAGGAAAGCGCGGCGCAGGGGTGGAGAAGCAAATGGGCGCTTCTCCTGTGTGCCCTGGCCGGGAATCGAACCCGGGTCCTCCGCACGCTAGGCCGACGCTCTACCGACGCTCTACCGCTGAGCCAACCGGCCAGGGCCGAGAGAATAGCTTTAACAAAGGATAGCTTTGGAAGCATTTGTCTTCTTGCATCTATGAATGTCTCCCTAAACTTATATGCTAGTATCATTTGGTCTTGTCCCTTTCTACTCAGAGACTCTCTTCCTTTTGCTGGCAGGACATGGAACAAAGGCACCAGCAAAAACTAAAGATGCAAGCTGAGATTAAGCGCATCAATGATGAGAACCAGAAACAGAAAGCGGAGCTGCTGGCTCAGGAGAAGCTGGCAGACCAGATGGTGATGGAGTTCACCAAGAAGAAGATGGTAGGAACCTGATCTCTGATGCCTGAGACTTTTGCCCAGAAATGGAATGACTATCTGTCATAGGGGGAGGCAGGCCTGAGAACTCCAACACAAGGCAGCCCTGTCCTCATTTGAAAACTTAAGTCCTTAGTTCAAGGGCTTGGCTTCTTTTTCTCTTCATCTTGCCAATCCACTTGTTCATTAAAAAAGAATAGTTTGGAAAATACTCTCACATTAGGGTGTTATTATCCTTATTAACACTTTTGATTAGAAGTTGGGATGAGGGTCAGGTGCAGGCGGGGAAGAAAATTGAAACTATTGGTGGAAGACAAGATTTCTGTGTTTCCTCATGACCTGGATAATTGCATTCCCAGTATTCATGAGTCAGCTTCCCATACATTTCTTGAAAAAATTCTTATATTGAGCATTCTGTACTGGGTACTAGTGTCAGAAAGTAGAGTCTTCCTATTTCCCACTGTGGAACCCATAAGAACAAGTGCACCGTGGAACAGAGGGTAATGCCTGCAATAATTACCAGGGGATGAAACCTAGGAATGTGCAGGCTTGTTCTGGGGCAAAATGGGGAAATGGAATGACTGGGTCTGTGAGGAATGGTAGGAAAAAGAAAAGGAAGAACTCAAAGTGGAAGAAAAGCATTCAATTCTACATATGTTGGTCCTGTCTGTCCTCTAGTTTTGAGGTTCCATGATGACAGAGGTCACATCATACTTCTCTATAGTAGTGAGGTGTTTGTTTGTTTTTTTGCAAGAAGGGAGAGAGATGAGAAGCATCAACTTATAACTGCATCACCTCAGTTGTTCATTGATTACTTCTCATACATGCCTTGACCAGGGGGTTCTAGCTGAACTAGTGACCCCCTGCTCAAGCCAGCAGCTCAGGGCCTCAAACCTGGGACCTCAGCATCCCAGGTAGATGCTTTACCACTCTGCCACCACTAGTCAGGCAGTAGTGAGTTTTAATAATGGACAAGGGGAGAGTGTGGGTGTATTTTTAAAAGGCATTGGTGATGTACCTATACACTCCAAATGCAGGACACAGAAAATAAAGCTCAACAAAGTTTATTGGATGCATATACAGGGAACAGAGTGAGAATGCAAGATGAGGGGCATAGATGATTTGTGCATAATAGTGAACACAGAAGTGCCATTTGTTGAGTGCTTAGTCTGTGCACAGGTTCAGTGCTGAATGCTTCACAACTGTCTCATTTAATCATTACAACCACCTTGTGAATTTAGTCACTGATTGATTCAAAATGTCCTGAATTCTTTGATATGTGACCAGTGGCAGATTAGGCTGAACATACCTACACTAACAGTATGGAACTCAGTGACTATTTCCCTGAATAGGTGAAGGTGATGTTGGAGTTGATGAACAGGTTTACTGGCTGCAGCAGAGCATCTGTGCTGGCCATGATAAGAAATGAGGTGGTAAGGTGACAGAGAGCTGAGAGAAGTTGATGAGGATACCTTGTACCTTGAGCAGAGCTAGAAGCATGGAACAATAAGAAATCACCCTAGATTTTTGAGCAGGGGAAGAATATGTCTAGTCTTCATACATGGAGAGAACACTGGTGGGAAGAAGAGCTGTGAGAGAGGTTGATGACTGGCAAAGGGATCAGGCACTTGGGCATGCCTATAGCCCTCTGTAGGTATCCAAATATATCATAAACCCTTTCCTGACCTCACAGTGGTCTCTGTTCTTGCATGCAGGACTGCCTCTTTGGAGTTAATTTGCTGTGGAAGCGCCCAGAGTTCTCTGCCCTGCCATCTAGAACAAGGGGGAATAGAGAACAGTTTGACACATAGCCAGTGTACACAGCTTATAAGTAGGCAATGCATTGGGCTGCACAAAAGTCTGGGCAGGTAGAATGAGGGCTAAGGAATATTCTTTATGGGAAGATCACATTTCCATCCAACAGGAGCCATTAGTCTATGAGTGTCCTGAAAGTTTTGTTGGGTGACTGGGCTTGGTAACCTTTTATGGATATATCTGTTCTTTTTGATGATTCACTCCTTAGGTATCTGCTAACCACTGTGAGACTGCCCAAAGCATGTTGGCCATTTGCCCAGGGAATAATGAGTTAACCTCCACCTGCTAAACTTTACAAGGCAGGCAGGGAACCACAGTTGTTACATTTAGAAACTAGGCCCAGTGGCCTTATAACTTGGAAATTGTAAAGTTGTGGAAGAAGCATGAAGGCTGTGCTCAGGAAACCTGCATTCAAATTGTTTGGTAGCCAACTAGTTATACAAGGCTTGGGCAGGACACTTGATTTCTATGAACATTAGTTTCTCCATCTATAATATCTATTTCATGAGATATGAGAACTCTCTAGGATAATACAGGAAAAACCATTTGACAAATGCCAATTGGTTTTCCGTCCTTGCATTGCTAGTCAGTTTACCCTACTAGAAGGAGTCCAGAGCTGGTAGGAGAGATACTGGACAGACTGGTGTAAGGGCTTGGTTCCTTTCTGAAAGGCTGGGGCAATGGAACTATTTTACAAAGCATTTCTATTTGGCAGGCTCGAGAAGCAGAGTTTGAGGCTGAGCAGGAGAGAACCAGAAGGGAGAAAGAAAAGGAGATCACCCGCCTGAGGGCCCTGCAGGAAAAGGCCCAGGACTACCAGGCAGAAAAGGTACCTGTTTAGTCTCTGCTACCCTCCACCTCTCCAATTTCCTTAACTATTCCTATGACAGCCCGTAAAATGGCCTCAAGGGTAGAGATTTAGAAGAAAGAATGCCAGTTATTTAGACTCCAGTCATCTGGAAAAGAAGGGTGGGCCTGCTACCCTATGGCAGCAAGGACCTAGTGAGCATTATGGGTTTAAGGTTCAAGAGAAAGTTTTTGGCTATTTCATAAAGAACTTTCAACTCAACTAACCATTGAAATGTATCACCAGAAGAAACTGTAGTATCTCCATTATTAGCAGTTTTTAAAATTAGAAGCAATTGCAGGACTACCTGCAGTTGTTTAAAGTATAGAAAAAGAATTGGGATGAGTGAGGTGGAAAGGCAAGATGATCCCTTAGGAGGATATCTTTTGACCTGAAAGTTCTCTGACAGAATTCCATTTATTCTTTCCTAGAATAACCTTGCTGCAAGAGCTTCTCAGACTGTGTCGGTGTCTGTGAAAGTGTGTCTTCCCAAAGGCACTTGTTTGGTGTGAGGTTGTTTTGTACCCTCATTGGTCTCTCTACCCTCTCCTTTCCCAGGATGCCTTGCGGGCCAAGCGTAACCAGGAGGTTGCAGACAGAGAGTGGCGCAGAAAGGAAAAGGAAAATGCACAGAAGAAGATGGAAACGGAGGCCAAACTTCGGAAAAGTCGGCTGGAGCAGGTGGCTTTGAAGGAGCACAGTCTGGCTGTTCAGGTCCAACGGGACCGGGATGAATTCGAGAGGATCCTTCGGTAGGAGTGGCAACCCTGGCTTTCTTTCCTTGCACCATGGCAGGGATGGCTATATTGGGTAGAGAAGCTTTCAGGCATGCCCACAGACAGATAGATGCACATCCACTTTGACTGGATCGATGGGGTCATTCCAAAGAGATGCAGAGGCGGATTTAACCGCGGGTGCACCAGGGTACGTTCCCTGGGCCCAGTTTCTGAAGGGCTCCACAAAAACCCAACTTCACACTTTTTTTCTAACGTAAGGGGCCCAATAGTTTCTTCTGTGCCTGGGGCCTCACCTGACCTTAATCCGTCTCTGCAGATGGATGGTTGAAATATTCAGACACTCGAGCCGAGAATTTTATGATTAGAGAATTGGAAAACAGCACCTCGAAGTGTTCAGGGAATTGGGATTATTTGGATTATTTATCCTGAAGTGTTAAAGGTATAAGTAAAGATATAAATCTTGTCCCTTCTGACCCTCCCCACCTCCACATCCTCCTGTAAGTTAGGGATGAAATTGCAGCAGGGAGATTGAGGAGAGATGGAGGAAACTTCGAACACTAATGGTTGAGTCATTGGAGCAGGGCTTTAAGGGAGGTCTTTGCCATTCATTTGACAAATATGTAATAAGCATATAAATTCAAGGCTCTGAGTTAGGTGTTATGGGAAATACTAAAGATGAATAAAACACTGTTCTTGTCCATTCATGTGGGAAGGATGTCAGGGACTCATTCAGATGGACCTCACCTACGTTTATCCATTTCTCTTGCCTTGCTGGCTCTTTATCCTTTTATTTTTGTTTTCTCTGATGCCTAAATGATAATTCCAACACATAAATGAAAGCTAAGGGTTCAAATCTCTCACTATTTCTGCCACAAAGCAGTCAGCAGTCAGAGCTGCTCTAGTTTTAATCAGGCAGTCTGCCACCACCAGACGTGGCCCCTGAGTGTTCACCAGGATCAAACTGTTTTGGTCTAACTAGGAATGACTCTGTTCTTACTCTATAAAATCTTCAGGCTCTATAAGATGAGAAATTTTCCAAAGAGAACAAACCAAACAAAATTTGAATTGGGGTAAGGGGTTGGGATACAAAGTTACTGAAATAATGCTCAGCTAAGTAGAGATTGAGTTCTGCAGTTCGGCTTTCTTGGTCTACATGCTCCTTTTTCTTGGTATGTCCCATTAGTTGCATGCCTGACCACGCCCTTGGACTTCTGGCCAGAGGCAGAGCAAATCCATAAGGGTCTCTGTCCTTGTCAGAGCCAGGTTCCTAGTCTTTTATTGTACTATGGACCCCCAACATGTCCCACTGGCTGCAATGCCCTCTCGCTCTGTAGCTTTCTCTGCCCTCAAAGGTTGTGCCATGGTCTCTGGATACCTGGTAAAGAAGTCAGCTTTCTTAATGGCCCCAAGGATTCTATTCCTTGGCTCCAGTTTGCCTTTCAGATGTCTTCCCCCTCTAGCTTCTATGCCATTAGCAGGCACTAATAAATATTAATGGAAAGAAAATAAAGTTTTACTTCTGCCAGTCAGTTATTAAAGCTAGCCAGCTCATTGGAGAAGCTCAGTTTTACCTGTTGTTCTAGGTTAGTATTTAGACTTAGTGTCTCCAAGGCCATGTGACTAACCATGGTGGGTATCTTCAGGTACTAGGAGCATCTCTGCCATAGCCAACTTTTCCTGCTTCAAAAGCACAGTGTCCTGTATGGCCTATATATGGACTTCCTGCTTCTGGACAGAGGGATGTCTTTATCTCTCAGCCTGTTGCCTAAGCAGAGATAACTGACCTATCCTACGCAGAGGTTCTTAGAAATGCCTGAGATCTTTCATAAAGTACTGATGCCCAGGCTGCACCTCCACAGATTCTGACTTCACTGGTCTGGGGTGAGGCCCAGGCATCAGTAGTTTTAAAAAATTCCGAGATCACTGCTCCAACTCTGAAAAGTGGCCAGGGTCTTCTCGATTCAGATTTTCAACTGCCAGCCACACAAAGCACTCTCTAGTGATGCATACAGGTCTCCCATTTTCACCATTTCACATACTGTGCAACAATAGGAAACTGTTCTCTATATAGAAAAATAATGAAAGGGCAAAGAGGAGAGTCTTCCTGCTTCTGTAAATGTGCCCGGCCAGTGGGGATTTGGTATTTAAGTACAGAAGGGCAAGGACTCAGCAGTTTTCTTCTGATAAACTAAGAAGTTTCTGTAGTAAGTGTAGGATTTTAAAAGGTATTTGTATGGTATGAAAGAGTTGCTGGGAGTTGAGCTGTTACCCCATGTATGGTGCATCTTTGAAGATGGCTAGAGGATAATGAGTCAGTGAAAGGTGCTTTTGTTACCTTTGTTGGTGCATGAATGACCCCAAGGAAGCAGAGCAGATGAAAGATCCTAAGAAGATCTTACATTTTGTTGTTTGATTACATTGAGAAAGACATAAAATGATAGCAGAGGATGGCTTGTAATTGCATTTCCTCTGAGCTGTGAATACATATAAGTTTTTCTGAGCCTATCTAGTCTATATTAGCCATTTCTCCCCTGATGTCAGGGTCTGTGAAGTATTCTTGTGGAAGAAGCTCCTTGGTCCATAAAGCGTTCTTGCAGAAGTTGCTCCTAAGAGGAATTTGGAGAGTTGGAGCAATATCAGAACTAAGAGATGTCAGGCTGAGTTTCTTCCTTCTTCTTGCAACTAAGGAGAGCTCACCTAACAGATTTTACCACTTCCTTTAACTTCCTAAGTATCCTCTTTGTGGTCCTTGTAATGTTATCATTACTGTTCATGGAAGGGAAGAAAGGAAATAAGGAAGGGAGGGAAAGAAGAAGGGAGACAGAAAGAGAGAAAGATATTGTAAAATAAGCTGGAGCAGTTGTGCTTTGTTATAATAGAGAAGAATAGGAACAATAGCTTCCAGTGAGTGAAACCCTCACTGTTGGACCAGCAAATAGTGTGCAGGACCCAGTGAAAAATGAGATTGTTGGAGCTCGTGTTAAAAAACTAATAAGAATTTCAAAACAGTGACAGCGGAGCATTAAGTCAAGCATGGAGCCCTTCTCAGTGTCCCATGACATACAGTTGCATGTTCAGGCTGGATGCGGGGTGGGGAGCATGCGCAGAGGTATCCTTGGAGGCTGATCTCTGAGCCGCTGAAGAGTGCCTGAGCGTGGGTCTCTGAAACACATCTGCGGGAGGAGCCTGCCCAGGCGGCTCCTCCAGTGCCTTGCCTTTCTTTCCTTGCCTTGATGGGGCACAGCTCAGCCCAGCCTGTTCCATAACTGGTGTCTCTCCTCCAGGGCTCAGAGAGAGCAGATTGAAAAAGAGAGGCTAGAGGAGGAGAAAAAGGCCACAGGGCGCTTACAGCATGCCAATGAGCTCAGGCGTCAGGTGCGTGAAAACCAGCAGAAGCAGGTGCAGGACCGGATCGCCACCTTTGAGGAGGGCCAGCGTCTCAAAGAGGAGGCCCAGAAGCGGCGGGAGCGCATTGATGACATCAAGAAGAAAAAGATTGAAGAACTGAGGTGTGCTTTCCCAGCTCCTCTTCCCTTCCCCAAGGAGATGGAAAGCTGGGATTCAGGGGTGGAAGAGGCATTAAAGAGGCTCTCAGTGATGTGGTCCTTTGAAGAGGGCTCCAGCAGAAAGTCCTGGGACTTGGGTTCTCCTGGCTCTCTGGGAACTACTTGGCAGGACACTGGAGCTTTGACAGGAATATGTGGGGAGGATGAATCTTGGGATCGAGATTGGGGGTACAGGGCCTGAACAAAGTTTTATAAGCCCACCCATTTCCTGCTGCCTTTTCTCCGGTCCCATCTTCCCCTTACACCTACCCCATGTTTTTCCTGCAGAGCCACTGGCCTTCCTGAGAAGTACTGCATTGAAGCCGAGCGCAAAGCTAACATCCTGCCAGCCACCTCTGTGAACTGAGGGCCACCTCTGAGATACTCTGGATGCCTGCAGGGGAAGGTTCTGCCCAATCCTTGGATGTCCATGACTGTTGCTAACCTAGACATTTTATAGTTACAGATTAAATCCATTCTACTTCTCTAAGAAACAGCTCAGCTTCCTTGTGTGGGGATGTGGCTACTACAGGGTACTGAATGTGGAGCAAAATAGGTTACAGGAGATCAGGTGTGGGTGGTGCGATGCTCAGGGGCTGGGAATGCAAGGATATTCTCGATTGTCCTTCTAAGCCAGGTGGTCCCTTTATTCTGGTGGTTTGTAGCCTTTTTATGACCTGCTGAGATGCTGCCATCATGTTAGCTTTCAGCATAGTCAATTCCTTGCCTCCAGTCCACGCCCAACTAGGCATTGCAAGGCTGAGGCAAGGAGCTAGAGAAGCTCTCAGGGAGAGGCTGGGGTAGGGCTGGCCTGGGCAGAACAGGGAAGGAGGGAGTGGACTGCCGGAGGCGGAACTCTTCCTGGCCTCACACCCATGACTCAGACCACATCTGTGAAGGGGGCGGTACCTGAACCCGGGCTTACCCTCCTGTCTCAGCCCTCTCCTGCTAGAGTCCTTTCAACTCCAGGCAGTGCCACAACACGACACCTGCCTGTCTTCCAGTGGGGCACACCCAGCATGCTTCTCACCTGGTGGGCCTAGTCCTCTCAGCCAAACACAACTGTCCCACTCAGTCAAGTGGCTGGGCTCTCCTTAGTCCACCCCTCTCCAATGAGCGGCGCTCCCCAAATCCACTGTTATCTGTGTTAATACTCTTTATTCATTCGTTCACTCACTCAAATACTTGTTGGGCACCTACAATGTGTTAGGTATGTTCTAGGCACTCAGGTGAACACAGCAGACCTAGCTCTACTGTCACAGAAACTTTTTATTGTCCCAGTCTGCTCCTCCTTTGTCCCCCCAACTTCCCCCACCAAATTTCTTGTCCTTTATAATAGTCTCAGCATTTTGGGGAAGGACCCTGATTATCTGGCTCCTATTGTGGGCTGAAGTGCTGACTTCTAGGGACAGAGCCATTTCCAGTTTGTGTATGCTTTGGGGGGAAAGTGCTCCCGTCCAGCACACATCACTAATGGTGCCCCACCCCTCTGTCCTGTGTTTCATTGCTTAAATCCAGATCCCAGTCTTGTCTCTCTCCTCCAGGTTCTGCACTAGAGGAGGTAGAAGAGGCAGAAGACAGCTGCTGGCGGAAGATAGTTGTGTTTACAATGCCAGGTTACGAGGGCCTCAGGCAAGAGTCCTCTTTTCATAGGGCCCAGGGAGAGTAGGCAAGCTGCTTCCTGTGCTTCCTCTTCCTCAGGACAGCTGCAGCGTCCCCAGGCACCTTCTCCACCTTTCTCGCCAGGGAATACTGTAGCCTTGCCCAGCAAGGTGGGCAGCCCCACCAAGTACTTGGGAAAAAGGCTTTCTCATCTTCCCTGTTCAGTACCCTTAAGTGCATGCACTCCTACCTAGGGAAACTGCTATTTTCCTCCCTAGGAGTCTCGGAAAGTGTGGACCTGGCCTAGGGGGAGAGGGAAGACATGGCAATGCCACTGAGGATTCTGGCCCCATTCTGCATCTGGCTTACTTGCCGATGTTCTCTCTGAGCATCACCTATGGCACAGTTAATACCCGCAGGGATCAAAGAGTTGGCCTTTACCTGTTTGAGGGAACCCTTGTGCCAGGAAATGGCCTTGGGTGCATGGAGTGTGCCCAGCTTCCTACCTAAGTCATCCATCTCAGGGGTGGGAGAAATGGGCTCCCTTGGAGTACAGTTCAAGGAGAAAAGAAGTTGCGTGCCCACTGCTGACTTCTGAGACCATATAGAGAAAAAAGGAGCCAAGTTCATAGGTTGAAAGCAAGACTAGCATTTCGTCAGAACTGCTGCTAGTGAAAATGCAGGTCTGCAGGGCCTGGCAGATCATAAGGCCTAATAGTGAGACCATCTCCGCATGGCTTGGACACAGTGGGGGGCAGTTATAGGTTACACGAATCAAGGTCTGGCTTCAAATGGAAGAGTGTAGCCACCACTGAGTAGGTGAAGGTGATTTGGGAGAGAAGCTCTGAGTTCAGCCTTTAAGGTTCTCCCCCCACCCCCAAGAATTCTTGGAATTGACTTACAATATGAAAGAGAGGTTCAATTTCTTCTCTCTGGATTATTGCAATGCTCTGCACAGGCTTCCTTGGGCTTCAGGACTGGCCTGACTCATCAGCATAAACTAGTTCTGAAAAGTGGGTGACTCCTGACAGCCACGCTAACAACTGGCACCTGAGGCTAGCCAGCAACATCTGGACACCTTTCGTAAAATCTCCACTGCTCTCAGTGTGATTGTTTCATTACTGGGAAAATGCCCTTGGTTTTAATTGGGGTCAGGTATGAAAGTGTGGGCATAGCCAGCAAGGATTGTGTGAGCCCAACTTGCAGAAGGGAGTGGTGAGAAATTGGAACTTGTTGAAGACTTTGTGGGCTTGTCAGCTTAAGAATAACCCTAGCCTCAGTCTTGCTGCTAGAGGTCAAACCTTTGGGTGAGTGGTGCTTTCTCCTTGGGTGGTTTCAGCTTTCCCTCCTGGTTCTCAGATGATGAAATGAGCTCTGTATGCTCCTCCAAGCCACTGAATTAGCTCAGGCATGTTTGGGAAGCTGCGAAGGAGAGAACAGTGTGGGTGAAATCTGAGGATGAGTAGGAAGTGCTGTTTGGTGAGTTCCCTCGATTGATGTAAAGATGTGAGAAGCTTGTAGGAAAAAAGTACTTAAACTACTGACTTTATTGTATAGGTTCCTGATTGGCTTCCCAGTTCTCTTTCTTCTGCCTTCCTCCCACCCCCACGGTCTTCCTGTTCTTGCAGTGTCAGACTGGGCTGCTGTAGCTTGGAAAATCCAGTGGTTGGGCTCCACTTTGGAGCATTAAATCACATCTTCAGGCAGTGGCCTCCTGAGTCCCCTGCTCCTGGCTGGACTCCATGCCCCACCTGCCCACATGTGCCTGTTGTTTGTGTCAGACTCCTGTGGCTTAGAGGCTGTCTCAGAAGCTTTGCATCTGCCGAAGAAGCATCTCTAGTGGGTCATGACTCAGCAGCTTGCCTTGGTGGCCAAGTCAGGCTGTCCCTGACTCAGTGGGATGCTGGGATATCCTACAGCACCTCTAAAATCATCAACATTCACATCTGTGACTCAGGTCCAGGCTTTAATTGGTCTCATTAGAGGCACTTTGATTAAGGTTGGATGAAAGGGGCTCAGAGAGTTCAAAGCCAGACAGGGATTTTGGGGTGGAGAAAGGTGGCAGCTGTCTAGGTGACAGTGGAGGGAAGATGCTAGAGTCTCAGACACGGAGTCTGAGTGCAGCACCCATGGAATTACTCACTGATATCCATCTTGACTGTTCCTTCTGCAGAGGAGGAGCCTGGGGGTAAGAAGGTGGAGGGGAGGGCTCACTCTAGACCCAAAAGTCCCTCCCTCATCCTAGGCTGCTGCCAAGGGGACCTGTCCCCCATTTTCTCTCCCCTCCATACTCTGAGAGCTATACTGGCAAATCAAACAAGGTTACTTGGAAGAAGTTCATTTACAACATCATAGAAATCTAGAGTCCCAGGAAAGGTTAAGTTATTTTTGATTTGACCAGCTTTAGATAGCTTAGACCTTCCCTCTGTCTCAGCTCCCGCCCTGCCAGCTGGGATTTTCTCCTTGTGCTACAAGTGCTGCATTCATTCCTGCATTCTCCATGTCCTCTTGGGATAGGGTCACCATTACCTCAGTGTCCTTTGATGACTTTGAGGCTGGGACCGAATAAGATTGAGACTTAGGGTAGCTTTTTTCAGAGACCTCTGGAAAGAAAAGGCAAGGCGGTGGGAGGGAGTGGGGAGCAGGAGAAACTGCTCAGAGCTGGGGAGGTTTTCCACATGGCCCCTGAGGAAAGATTGTTTTTCCCTGGGCTAGTGGGTGTGAGCACCAAATCACAGAACTTCAAGCCTGGGAGGGATCTTAAGGATCCTCTAGTGCTTGAATCTCCTTTGTAATCTCTAACCAAATGGTTGCACAGTCTGAGCTTACTGGTACTTTCTGAGATTCAGGGTGCTCATTACCTCATATAGCAACTAAAACTATCTCATAATAACCTAATGTTCAGAAAGTTCTTAATATTGAGACAATATATGTCCTCCTGTGCATTCACTGTGTATCCTTAGCGCTTTGGGACCACACTAAACAAGTTCAGGCCTTATTGACACAATGCCCCTTCAGATATCTCCTCCCACAGCTCCTGTATAACCTGATCCCATATGAGGAAGTGTCCAAAGTTCTGGAAATGCTTTTCTGAGCATTTGGGGGGAGGGTGAGTGGTTTGTCAGAAGGAGGATGATGAAGAAAGCCAGGAAACTTCCACTTCATCCATTGGGCTGGGCATGTTACTCTCCCGCCTTGGCCAAGGTGTATTGCTTCTTAGGCCGCCCCCTCTGGAACTACCCTCCCCACACTGTTCCCCACTTCTCAGTGTCCAGGCAACAAGAAACAAACATGGAGAACAGAGGGAAGGCTGGGCAGGACAGGCTTTGTGCGAAGGTTCAGAAGCAGACACACACCCGGTTTTAGCTCTGCCACTTGCCAGTTCTCACACACCTTTCCTGGCAACTGCCAGGAAGGCAAAGCAGGCCTGTGGCCACCCCGGAGGCTGAGGGGAAACACAGCTCTCCTCTGCGGATGTGTATTGGGAAAATACAGATGGAAGAATCAAAGGCAAATTTTATTTCTACAAATTCAAGGGTCAGGGTCCCAGTGTGAATATGGATTAGTCCATCAAAAGATCTCTCTCTCTCCACATACAAACACACACAGAAAGCCTGGCTTGTCTATGTGGAAAGCCTAGCTCTAATCTCAGTGAATGTTCAAGGATCAGTTCAATGCTCAAGGATCTTTCCACCCCAGTTCAAAAATAACCATTCGCTGTCTCTCTTGACTTTACTCTCTTCCTCTGTGGTCTCTGGCAGGGCCCTGGTTTATTTCCCATGGACTGAAGTTACTCTTACCTTTCTCCACTCTTTTTTTTTTATTTTAATTTTTCTGAAGCTGGAAATGGGGAGAGACAGTCAGACAGACTCCCGCATGTGCCCGACCGGGATCCACCCGGCACGCCCACCAGGGGCGACGCTCTGCCCCTCCGGGGTGTTGCTCTATTGTGACCAGAGCCACTCTAGCGCCTGGGGCAGAGACCAAGGAGCCATCCCCAGTGCCCGGGCCATCTTTGCTCCAATGGAGCCTCCGCTGTGGGAGGGGAAGAGAGAGACAGAGAGGAAGGAGAGGGGGAGGGGTGGAGAAGCAGATGGGCGCTTCTCCTGTGTGCCCTGGCTGGGAATTGAACCCGGGACTTCTGCACCCCAGGCCGATGCTCTACCACTGAGCCAGTCGGCCAGGGCTCCTTTCTCCACTCTTAATCCTCTTGCACAGCATTGGATATCCTTCAGATCTCTGTTTAAACATTCTTTCCCAGGTCAGAGCACCACAGCTCATCGCACTGGGATAAGGGGTTGGCCTCTTCCCTTGTCTGCCTCCCTCACCAGACTGGATGCTCTAGAAGAACAAAAGAACAGATACTGCATTTCATTAATTACTGCTCCCCAGGGCCCAGTACAAGGCCCAGACCATTTGCTGAGGGATAAAAGTTCTGTAGTATATGGTTGATCGAGGTGAGGAAGAAATTTTATCTTCAGGGTCTCTTAATTCTTCAGGTCTGTCATCATGGAATTTACATAGTCTTTATAAGTGGATTCTTTTCTCCTCCATTATTCCCTAGATACCAGTTCAGTTCATAACATTTTATCCACCACCCTTTGTTGTGATGCTTTACTGATGGCCACTCCTTTCAGTGATGGGGCCCACTTTAGTGCTGTTTACTCTTATGAGTACAGGCCAACTCCAGGCTAACTTATTATTCAATGAGAGAGATGTGGGCATATCCAGGCTCTGTCTTGGCATCCCTCTCTTCTGAGGTGCACCAAGAATCGCTAGGCTTGGGAAGCCTGAGTAGGGGCTCAGAGAGTCCCTAGGTTGCATGAGTTCACAACTCTTGCCTGCCAGCCCTCATCTAGACCTCAGTCTCTAACCCTAACCCAGATCCTGAAAGAGAACTCTACACATGGCTTTTATTTTTCTCTCTGTACCTAACATTAACTCTTCCTCAACTGAACTTAACATTTTTTTTTTATCACACCACCTGTACCACCTCTAAACCTTCCACTTTTCTCAACCAAGCACGGCCTCACTTGGTAGTCCTCCAACCCCAAATCTTCACGGAGAGCTACGCAGAAAGGCAACAGCTGCAGCAACTCCCTGGCTTCTCTGTGACTATGTGCATGTAGTGCCTTGTCTGCCCTCTCTGAGGCTCAGCATGTTGTCTATCCTGTGCTGTTCATGACTCCTGCTCCCAGACCTTTCCTCAGAGGCTTTCTCTGTGTGGCCATTCCAGGAGTCTGCTGCTCACTCCTGAGGGTAGCAGGGGTCAGCCAGGTCTACAAGAGGACTCGGGAGAGGTGCTAAGGAGCCTGCTGACTCCTGTGTGTGTGTTTCAAAAAGAGTCAAGTTGCAGATTCAGGGGCTAGAGGGGAGATAAGAATCTGAGCCTGAGCTCAGAGGGCCTGGGGGAGGGGTTGGAGGGACAGTCTAGGCAGATGAGGGCAGGGGTTACTGGAGTTGTGCTAAGTTGTCACGAAGGATGCTTTGGAGGAAGAGTAGGCAGGCCAAGGCTACCTCCTATCCTTCCCTCAAATGTCCTGGGGTCAGGCTGCACCTCATTTCAGAAACAGTTTGTGGGCTTTTCTGGGTCCTTGACCTGCCTCTTCCCTTCTCTTTGGTGTCTGTTCACTGCTTTCTAACCCTCTGTCTTTGAGTTTCTGTTTATGTCTTAGAATAGAAGGAAATACAACTCAAACTGTGGAGTATACACAAAAGAGGAGCTGTTCTCCTCTGGAGAGCTCTGAATTTCTCAAGGAAAAGCAAAGGACACTTTTTGGAAATTTGTATGCTGGGCCCTAGGTCATAGACTGGCCTTTAGCTCCTATGTGTGTGTCTGTCTCTGAACTTCTGGGTGAGCCATTTGGATGCCACATGTGTTCCTCTGCTTCTTAGTAATTGCTGTCTCTCCTGGGGGCACAGAGGGAATCCCAGTAGTCTCAGGATTCTGTCCACACTTTTATGGAACTTGAAAAGGAAGTGGGTGGGGAAATGGAATGTTTGAGGTGAAGATGGGGTTGGGGTTGGGGAAAAGGAGAGGGATGAATTGGGGTAGGAATCCTCCTAGGAATGGCCCTCTTCCTCTGCTGAAGATGAAGCTCAGAGAGAAACTTGAGCTGTGAGCTGGTCCCAGAGGGAAGAGGCCATGGGCTAGACCTATGCCGTGAAAACTAAGCTGATACCCAGTGCCCTCAGTCTACCACTGCCCTCCCAAACCCTGCAGTGGTCAGGGTACAAGACAGAAAGGCTGACAGTTTCCTTTATGGGCCCCAAACTGCAAGAAGGTGGCAATTAGGCCTCAGTGGGTCAAGGGAGAACAACAACGTGCCTTGCCTTTTGAGGCTTAGAGGGGCCCCTGCATTGTGCTCTCAAAAGTAACTGTTCTTCTAGGATCACCTAGGCCAGGGGTCGGGAACTTATGGCTCGTGAGCCAGGTGTGGCTTTTTTGATGGCTGCATCTGTCTCACAGACAAACTTTTAATAAAAAAATAATAACGTTAAAAATATAAACATTCTCATGTATTACAATCCATTCATTTCCTACCACTCATGTTCATGGTTGTGGGTGGCTGGAGCCAATCACAGTTGTCCTCGGGGACAACACCAAATTTTTATTGGATAATGCATAACATACACGGGTCATTGTATGGCTCTCACAGAATTACATTTTAAAATATGTGGTGGTCATCGCTCTCTCAGCCAAAAAGTTTCCCGACTCCTGACCTAGGCCCTCAGTCTTTCCCAACTTCTATCTCTTAGACTCCAAAACCAGGACCCTCCCCCCACCCCAGTAAAACTGCCTCTGATGGACCCATCTACTAGTTCAATGTGGTGTCAGAGCTCTACTCATTCCAAATAGCTTCCTGTATCCCCTTCCCAAATCCTTTTCTGGGAGTGTGTGAACAGTGGTGAGCTGAGGTCATGGAGTTGGACTTCAGTTGTTACATTTGTTATTGGATTAAGTTGTTTCATACCCCTCAGATGGGCTCATATGTATTTGCAACTCGCCCCAAAATCTTGGGTCCCCAATCAACATGTGCTATTAGTATTCTCCTAGAACACAGGGATAAAAATTCTAGCCAAACTTGGCTTTAGCAGATGGAGGCTGAGTCTTTCTGTTTCATAAATAAAGCCTCATTTTTTATTCCCATGAATCCTCCTGCCCATATAACTTTAACCCGTGTTCTAAATCGAACCACAGTCTATTCTAACTCAAATTGCAAATTCAATTCTAGCTCAGCTGTAATCCCAATCCTAAATCAGTCTCCACCTTGCCTTTGACTGAGCTGTAGCTGCATTCTCAAACATAACTGCAAATGAAACTAAAATCCTATTCCTTATTATAATATGGATCCTGGCTGTTCAACACCAGCCTCAGTTCTAGCTGTTGCGCTAACCCTAATCTCAACCTTAATTCCCATCCTAACCTCAAATCTGACCTAAAATTCATTCATAGTTCTATTAACTCCAACTTTCATCCCAACCTTAATGTAGCCTTCATCCCAACTCTAACATTAGCTGAAATCCAGAACACAATTAAACTCCAAACCTACACTTCAGTTAAATGGAAGACAGCTTTACTCCTTTCTTTTTAGTCTTCCTCTTCCTGGTCCTTACCTGTTCTCCTCTCTAACCATCACTAACCTTCCATGCTTTGTCCCCATGGGCGGGTCTAGTAATCCATAGGATCACCAAACACTTTTCTTGGACCATGCTGGTTGAGAATCAAGATTTCTGGGTGTCCTCTATTTAGTCAGGCCCAGAAGCATCACCTGAGTGGAATCCTCATATTTCTCCAGGCCTCTGTTCTCCTTTTTTAAAGTGGAGTTAATGATCCTTGTTTTCCAGAGTGTGCAGGGCAATCCTATAAACCTCAAAATAAATAAGGAAATTAAGATATTGATTGTATACACCTGGTGGGTCCCAGGGCACCGTGTTATTGTTGAGGGTAAGTATAGGTGGAGGGATTTGAAATGCAATGATGTGTGGGCTCCTTGTGGTTCCTTATCATTCTGCCTTGGAGGAGTAGGCCCTGGCAGTATCCTTGAGTCTCATAACTCTTCCCAAGACTCTTCCCCAAGTCCTTCCTGTGCACCCTGTCAGGGATGGGGTGGGCTATTAACAGGGACACTCATGACCTGACCCATTTCTCTGGAAGCCCATAGGATGCCTAAGGGCTGTTCTGGGAACCCTTGGAACAACCAGCAAGGTTGCCCCTCTGCTTCTTCCCTCTGCCTACCAGGAACCTCCTACCCCAGCTCTATTCTGCCCAGACCTTGCTGACTTGGTCACCCTGATGAGCAGTCTAGGTTATGAGAGTCCTTGGTCTCCCTTCCTATGTACAGAAGCAAGGACACCAAACAATTGCTAAAAGAAGTATACACAGTAAAATGTCAACCTGGAACACTGAGGTTGCCAGTTTGAAACCCTGGGCTTGCCTGGTCAAGGCACATATGGGAGTTGATGCTTCCTACTCCTCCCCCCTTCTCTCAAAAAAAAAAAAAAAAAAAAAGAAGAAGTATACACAGGGGGCTTAGCCTTCCTCAGTACAGATGTGGTATATCACAGTGAATAGATACACACAGAGGCACACCCCCTTCCCTGGCTCTCTTGGTGCTATTCTCCCCAACATCCTCTTACTAACCTTCACTCTCACTGTGCTCCTTCCATACACCTTGGTCCTTCTTCCTTCAGCCTCACTGAATTGTTTTTTTTGTGTGTGTGTTGAGGGGGAGGTTGGGCTGGATCCCTATAACACTCCCAGCTCCCAGGGGTCCTCAACATTCAAGGATGACCTTGCATCAGGTATAAGTTAAGGGTACAGCTCCAGAGGGGGCAGCCAGGGGAAGACCCTGATCCCTCACATACCCCTTCCCTCCCTTGTTCAGCTCAGGAGGGCTGACTCCCTTTAACGGGCCAGAGACCTCAGGTGGAAGGTAGGCTGATACCCTCCCTACCCAGGAGGGCTCCTTTCATCAGGCTGGGCCTTCCCTCTAGCTCTAGTATCCTCTTCCCTGGTGTCCCTTCCCACAGACCTCAACCTGAGGGGGCATTCCTCAGAATATCAGAGACAGGAGAGGGTAGGATTTGGAAAGTGTATCAGACCCTTGTACGCTGGGGTCTGTGTTAACCCTTCAAGGCCTGACAGTCTTCCTCCCCAAGCCTGGCTTCTCTTTCCTCTTCCATTTTCTCTGGGGGAAAAGGCAACAAACCTGAATGGTGAAGGGAACTCAATAGATATCATGAAATAGGGTGACTGTTGTCATTTGAGGATGGTCCAGGAAGATGTGGAAGTTTAACAGGTGACTAATTACAAGTGCCACTGGCCGCCCTGCCCCACTCTCCGGATAGAGAAGAGCTTGGGTGATGACTGGGTAATGCCTGGGTAGGCCACTCTGTCACCCTGATAATTAAGGTTTTGGGGACTCCTCCCCAAGGCGGGGACCAGGCCCCCTCCCTCCCATAGAAATAACTCTGACAGCTCCCCAGCTGGGCACTCATTGCACCTTCCTGCCACCCCAGGCAGTGTCTGGGCCCTCAGCTCCCCCTCCCTCCACCCATTCCCACAACGCACTACCACGGGCTGGACAGCACTGGCTCAGGGATACCCGGCCCAGGCGGAGAAACACCGAACCTAGAAACATGGGAGTTCGAGGAGCATTCCACCTTCTACTCGTGTGCCTGAGCCCAGGTATGGGGCTGGGTAGCAGGCAGGGATACCTGCGCAATGCCAGATGGGCAGAGAAAGAGGCAGCAAGGGGCACAGAGGAGCCTCAGCAGCTGTCTGAGATGCCCTAGCAGGGTGCATCCCACCCTCACTTTGCTGCCACCCAGGTTCTGATATTGCCAAGTTTGGGGCAGAGGCCTTTGGTGGTCCCTTCCTGTGGGGCTCACATGCACACACGTGCTATTACAGGAGTACAGGGTGGTGGGAACTGGGAGGGGGTTGGATGGCCAGGTGAGCATCAAAGCTGGATGGGGGCTGAGGAGGAGCCTAGTGAGGACCCCTTTTCACCAGTGTGTGTGCTATTCCAGCAGGAGGGTCCCCCACTTCCAGGCCAGAGCACAGGGCAGGGAGCTGCCTCCAGAGGGCAGAGCCTCAGACTAAGGTGGTCCGAGTGGCTGCTCCCAGCACTGCCTGCTACAGCCCTGGCCTGAGACCTCTGCTCTAGACTCTGTGTTGTGAGAGGTCCAGGCTAATGTTCCCTCTCCAGGATGAGGCCCGAGGAGGGTGGGGACAGCAACTCCCAGAGCCCCCTCAGACCACTGGGGCACACGTGGAGGGCAAGGCTCAGCTTGGTTGTTGTGGCTACCTGTTCAGGTTGGGGTAACTCTCAGCAAAGGTCACCCTGCGTGGGCATTGCTGGAAATGCCCTTGAGACCCCCTGGCCTGGGGTTTTGTTTTGGGCTGAAGCAAGGTGAGGAAAGAGAGCTTAAGGATGAAATTCTGCGTGCCTCTGTGTGTGTGTGTGTGTGTGTGTGTGTGTGTGTGTGTGTGTGTGTGAATGATTGAGTTTTCAGCAGGATGTCTGAAGCACCCTCTGTTTGATGAGAGCTTGGCTCGTAAAGCCTGTGCAGGAGGTTCCAGCTGTGCTATGGGAACCTGGGATATCTGCATGTGTATGGTACGTGTCCTATGTGTGTCCTGTGTGTATTTAGCACCAATATCCTCTTCTCCCCTCCCTTCTCCTTTCTTACTTCCAGAGGGAATATTAGAGGCTGTGGAAGCAGCTTGAGAATTCACAAGGGATTACAAGTTGAGAATAGACACTACTATTTAGGTGACATCCACAGAGAGTGTGTAGCTTCTGGTGCTTTTGTGAGGGAACAATTAGTCACCACTGTCCTCTTCCTTGAAGCCCACTGTGATTTCCTTTCCTTTCTCTGAATCTCCTTCCCCAGTACTCTTTTCCACTCTGGCTTTCTGCCTCCTCTCCAGTCTCTTTCTTCTCTCACATTCCCTCAGTGCCACAGCAAGAGAAATCAAGGTGAGACACCAGGAAGAACTTCTCTAGGAGAGTGAAAGAGTGCAGAAAGGCTGGAGCCTTTGAGAAGAGGTTGAGAAAGCTTTTAAGAAGACACCCAGCCTACGGCAGGGTGAAGACATTCTTCTTTCAGCTTTCCCCTCCTTCCCAAGCCCCCTTCCCTGAATACTTACCCTCTTGCTGGCTGTCCCTCAAGTACAGAGAAGAGTCCTCTTTCTGTGGGTTGCTTCCAGGAGCCCTTCCTCTGGGTGGAGTCTCTGCTCTCTGCTAGGTTCTGGCTCATCCCTGGCTTGCCTTGTGCCACCCAGGATTTGGCAGATGGCATCAGGATCCTTATCTCAGAAATGAGTGGATATTCTTCTGGCCTGGAGCTGGAAGAGGCATCACAAGGTCCCGTTAGAGCCCCAGCAGCTAGCCTGCCTGCTCTGAGTCTCCTTGGAGCTTAGTGGGGTTAGGGCATGGCTGATGGCCTAACCCCACTAAGGTTTGTGTGTGTGAATGATTGAGTTTTCAGCAGGATGTCTGAAGCACCCTCTGTTTGGTGAGAGCTTGGCTCATAAAGCCTATACAGGAAGTTCCAGCTGTGCTATGGGAAGCTGGAAGTTCCAGCTGTGCCCAGGGTTCCCAGGGCAAATTCAGTGATGCTTGAGCTGTTAGGATTGTTGGAGGAGTGCCTGCTGGCTCTTTAGAACCAGGGTAAGCTTAAGCATGTATGCCTGGTTTTGAATAAGCACACATGGACTATATGGTATGTAGTGGTCGTGTCTTCTGGATTAATCTGGACCTGTGTTTGTGTGCAGATGTGTGTCTATATGGATATGATAGTATTCATGTGTAGGAAGTTGGGACTGTATAACTACATGCCTGCATTTGGAAGGTAAGAGTATGTCTATGTGTTTGTACATTTGGCTATGACAGAGTGGTGTAATTGATATGTGAGATGCTCTCTAAGTGTGAAGGTGGTTTTAGGAGAGAGCCAGGGCACAGCGCAATAAGCTGCTAAGATCAGAGACTGAGACTCCAAAGGACTTGCTGCCTCTCAACAAAGAATGTAGGAGAGTGAGCCAGGCTGGACAAGGGACCTTGGTGGAGGAGAGGTGCAGGAGATTGGAAGGTGGAGCTTACCTGCCCTGCCTGCCAAGGTTGGGGCCTGGGCACACACCTCCTATTCCTCTTTAGGACCAGCTAGTTGGGGCTAGTCCTTGCCTGAAGCTCCAGAATAGGAGGGAGAACTCAATGCCTAGTTTCAGATGCCAGGTCCTCACCCAGGCTGACTCAGTAGAGCAGGCTGGCAGCAGTGTGAGGCTTCCCCAGTTGGAGTGAGTGTGTGGGGGTGGCTGTACTTGAGCCATACAATCACACAATGGCAGGACACAAAGTCAACATGGCTACATGTCATCACACAAGGCTCACATTGTCCTACAGATGCGTGTGGCCACAGAGTCAGGCACACACTATCATTCACTGTCACATATGAATACAGCCCAGTCACAGCCACTCAGTGTCATGCACAGGCATACACTATCACTCAGAGCACTGACACAGCTAGGCACCTGCTGTCACACACAGGATACAACCACAGACATACACTGTCATACACAATTCACAGAATCCTTTTTATTCTTGGGCTGGGAAATGACCTGCGAGGCCATGGTGTTCATTTTCCTGACTCCAGATAGGAGCACCTCACTTGGGCCAGACAGAGGCAGCTTTTAAACAGCCAGTTCTTCCTATCAGAGCATTTAACAGATCTGTGTACTCCATGTGCAGATTGTATACACACACACATGCAAAACCATGTTAATATAAAAGACATCCTACCTGGTTGTGGCAAGAGTATCCTCATAGTACACACAAGCAGCCACAAATATTCATAAACACATATGTAGACATGTGTATACATACATATACACGCACATACAGTCATGCACACATAGAAGCATAACTAACAGCTGTATATAATGCAAACAGGATGGAGAAGCAATCTCACCCATCATAGGATAGAAGCATGCATATATTGCTTCATGCACACACACAGACACACACTCAGGGAAGCCCCTCCTCCCTGTGGAACCTCCACTGCTCCTGGATTGCTGCTGACAGAGAATGGTGGAGGGAGAGACTGAAGCCGACCACCCAAATTCTGGTTCTGTTCCCCTCCGCCTATCTGCTCTGCCCTTCCTCTAGCACTGCTGTCTGCTGTACGGATCAATGGGGATGGCCAGGAGGTCTTGTACCTGGCAGAAGGTGACAATGTAAGACTGGGCTGCCCCTACCTTCTGGACCCTGAGGACTATGGTCCCAGTGGGCTGGACATCGAGTGGATGCAGGTCAATGCAGACCCTTCATATCGGGAGAATGTGGTGAGTGCTGGGCACATGGTTTCCTTTACCTTATACTCCATGGTCTACGTGTTGGGCAGCAACCACTCGGAAGGGATAAGGAGGGAAGATAATAAAACCAGACCTTGAACTTCTCCCAAGGCCTCTCACAGAATGGGGCAAAAGGGATGAGAACCCTGCAGCCACTCCAAAGGGGTGGTACCTGACTTCAAGAAGTTCCCAGCCTCACCTTATGCTTTCTAAAGTACTTGATCTTATCTGATCCCTGTGGACTAGGCATGATCATTTCCATATTTCAGCTGAGAAAAGTGAGTCATAGAAAAATTAAGTGAGTTGTCCAAAGGAGCCAATCTACACGGCCTTCCTTGGTTCTGCCTGTCTCACTACCTCTGTTTTCTTCTTTTCTTCACAGTTCCTTAGTTATCAGGACAAGAGGATCAACCATGGCAACCTCCCCCACTTGCAGCAGAGGGTTCGTTTTGCAGCCTCGGACCCCAGTCAGTATGATGCTTCCATCAACCTCATGAACCTGCAGGTATCTGACACAGCGACTTATGAGTGCCGAGTGAAGAAGACCACCACAGCAAGCCGGAAGGTCATTGTCACTGTCCAAGGTATGGCCAGTTTCCTCTGGGCTCCCCTTCCCCAGACTTAAGAGCCAAGGGTGGCTTGGCCACTCTGATCTTGGCTCTGCTTTTTGACTGAGCCTGGCTCACCACTGCCTGCTTCCCTGCAGCTCGGCCTGCAGTGCCCATGTGCTGGTCTGAAGGCCACATGGCATATGGCAATGATGTGATGCTGAAGTGCTTTGCCAATGGGGGCACCCCGCCTCTCTCCTACAAGTGGGCCAAGATCAGTGGGCACACCCATCCTTACCGTGCAGGATCCTACCATTCCCAACACAGTTTCCACTCTGAGCTGTCCTACCAGGAGTCCTTCCACAGCTCTATAAATCAAGGTGAGGAACCCCGGGGAAAGGGGGTTGAAATGGATGGGAGATCAAGACTTTGGGACCCACTGGGACTTCCTTGAGTCATCAGTGGCACCAAGTCAAACCTAGAACTCCTGTGGGAGGTGCCTCCACTGAGCCTGTTTCAGAAATTGCTATTGAGAGAAGAGGAGACAAAGGGATGGTGGAGGGCCAGCCAAAAGCAGTATAGTTAATTTGGAAAGAGCGTGGTGTGAGATAGATAGCTGGGCTTGAATCCTGGCCGGATCACTGACTGGCTGCAAGGCTCAGGCAAGTGGTTTAACTTCTCTGTGCTTTGGTCCATCATGTATGAAAAGGGAATGATGACATCTACTTTCCAGGCGCCTGTGAGAATTAAATGGGGTGAAGTGTGCAAATCTGCTGGCACACAGAGACTCTAGCTAGTACCGAGAATCCAACCAAGACAATCAGAGCTGGAGGAATCCTTAGCATTTCCTGGTCCAACCTTATCGTCACTGTACAAAGAGACCAAGGCTCACAGAAGGGACCTATTTCCCTAAGATCATGGAGTGAAGTAATTATATCTCTGTCCTGTTATTGGCAGAGGGGTCCTTTCTTGCCTTTTTGTTTCATCAGGGGAAAGGCAGACTTGGGTGTGTGCGCGCGCACACTGTCCCTCCTTTTTTTTTTAATTTAAAAATTTTATTTAGAAAATTAACTTTAATGGTGTGATATTGATCAATAAGATCACATAGGTTTCAGGTAAACATTTCTATAGCATTTGAACTGTTGATTATATTGTAATACCCATCACCCAAAGTCAAATCATTTTCTGTCACCTTATATTTGTCCCTCTTTACACCTTTCCCTCCACTCCAGCTCCCCCTCCCCCACACCCTGATCTCCCTGGTAACTACTTTACTTTTATCTATGCCAGGGGTCCCCAAACTTTTTACACAGGGGGCCAGTTCACTGTCCCTCAGACCGTTGGAGGGCCGGACTATAAAAAAAACCTATGAACAAATCCCTATGCACACTGCACATATCTTATTTTAAAGTAAAAAAACAAAACAGGAACAAATCCAATATTTAAAATAAAGAACAAGTAAATTTAAATCAACAAACTGACCAGTATTTCAATGGGAACTATGCTCCTCTCACTGACCACCAATGAAAGAGGTGCCCCTTCCGGAAGTGCGGCGGGGCGGGATAAATGGCCTCAGGGGGCCGCATGCAGCCCGCGGGCTGTAGTTTGGAGACCCCTGATCTATGCCCATGAGTCTCAGTTTTATATCCCACCTGTGTGTGAAGTCCTACCACACTGTCCCTCCTTTCATCCCGCATCCCACAGTGCCTCCATCTGGGGCGGGGTTCTCAGACACTGGGCCCCTCTGCCTCACTACAGCTTTGTGCTGCAACTTCAGTTTCAGGTCTGTTCAACAACGGTGACCTGATGTTGAAGGACATCTCCCGTGAGGATGACGGGCTGTATCAGTGCACGGTGGCCAACCACGTGGGCTACAGCGTGTGTGTGGTGGAGGTGAGGGTCTCAGGTAGGTGCAGTGGCTTGGAGGCCTGGACTGGAGAACCTGGGCTGTGTTTTGGAGCTGCAGCTGGCTCTGCCTGCCCATTGCATCCTATGTAGGCCTGCCTAGGGCAGCTGGGAATCCCTGGGAGGAACACGCAGACATCATGGGTTAACTTGCACCTGTCCCCATATGTTTCTCATTGAATATCCCAGGGCCCTGAGCTCCCCTTTTCCACGGACATCTTGGTTAGTCAGGCAACTGCCAGGCTGCAGATTCTGATGGGTCTCTCCTTCTCTCCACAGACTCCCGGCGCGTAGGAGTGATCATCGGTGCAGTGCTGGGCTCTTTGCTCCTGCTGGGCTGTCTGCTGGTGGGCATCTGGGGGCTCGTCTGCTGCTGCTGCGGGGGAGCCGGGGCTGGCCGCGCCCGCGGTGCCTTCGGCTATGGCAACAGCGGGGTCGGCGGAGGGGACTGCGGAGACTTGGCTAATGAGATCAGGTAAAACCTGATGCATGCTGCATGTAGCTGTGTGACGGGACTGGCGCCCTGCCCCTCCTCACCCCTGCCTGCCACCCCAACCCTGCCTGCCACAGCCATGGAGTGCTGGGACCGCAGCATGTCGACCTGTCACTTGTCGCATGGCTTTTCTCTCTCCCGCTTCGCATGCCGTCTTCAGCTCTGCTCCCCTGTCATGATCTCCTTCCGGGCACCCCTCTCTGTCTCGTCTAGACTGTAAGCTCCTGAAGGGCAGGGCCTGTAGTTTTCCACTTTCCCTCCTGTATTGAGCTTGTGAGAACTCTGGATTTTTTTTTATTTATTTAAGAAGAGTTAGTAATAAGAATAGGGATAATAATTTATATTAGAAACAAACTAGAAATAAAAACAGAAAAAGACTTGCAGTGTTAATGTTTGCAATGCGCAGGGGATGGAGGAAAAGATGAAGATCGAGGGGCGGGTGTAAGAAGAGAGGGAGAGGGGGCACAGCTGGGGTTTTTAAGGGAACAAGGACCAGGAAAGCAGCTCCTTCGGGATCTCCAAGGGGCCCTCCCTCCCTATTAAAGTCGGTGGTTCTGGGAAAACACCAGAAGGGGACTGGAGAACGCCTAGATGAGGCTGCCTGCTGTGAGCTGTCCGGACACGCGTGGGCAAGCCCTGCCTGGAGGATGGGAATGGCTCGGGATCGCTGTGGGGTCGCCAGTCTAGGAAGAGGCAGAGAGGAGAGTAGGTGGAGGCCGAGCGAGCCCAGCGGGGGGTTGGGGCAGAAAGGCGCCGGATGTAGAGGCGCGGGAGCCAGGAGGTGGACAGCAGCCGCGGCTCTGCCAGGCCAGTCCCGCGCGCGCCGCCTCGGAGCTGCTCACCCGCCCACCTGTTGTCTCCACAGAGAGGACGCAGTGGCGCCCGGGTGCAAGGCCAGCGGGCGCGGCAGCCGCGTCACCCACCTGCTGGGGTACCCGACGCAGACCGTCAGCCGCTCCCTGCGCCGCAAGTATGCGCCTCCGCCCAGGGGAGGCCCGGAGGACGTGGCCCTGGCGCCCCGCACAGCCTCCGCCACCTGCGAAGCGGGCCCTTCCCCGGTCTACGTCAAAGTCACCTGCTCTGAGCCCTCCGACTGCGCCCAGGGGTCGCTGCCGGGCAAGGACAGCCTCTCGGTGTGAGCTCGCGAGCCCGCCGGGCGGCGATGAGGCCTGAGGCGGGCAGAGGGCGCGGGCTCCACGCCAGGGGCCAGGGACACGCTCGGGCTGTGCAAACCTGCCTGCCCCACGCCACCCAGGGGTTGCTGACGGGAAGGCATTTCCCTTGGGAGATGAGTGGAGAGGCAGAACCTCCTCTCCAAACTGGGAGGGGAGAGGGCAGACCCAGAAAGGCCACCTGGAGCCCTCTCCGCACCCGCGGGGCCTGAGGCTCCGCCAGAAGGAGGAGGACGTGTTTGAGAGGCTGAGGCCAGAGGCCCGGGGTCCCTAGCTAAGGCAGAGGTCCCGGGACCGGGAGGTGGGGGTCTGGACTGAATTGTTCTGTGTGTGAGATCTGAGTTCTGAGGCGGCAGTTTTTAGCATAATAAAGAAAGTGTAAGACCTGAGACAGGAGGCTGTGGTTCCACGGAGGAGTGGGCATGGAGTTGGGTGGAGGCTCTGCTTTGTCTTAAGGGATGTTGCTCCCCGTAGTCCTGCATCGATCCTGCCCCGTTTCCTCTGTTGATGGGTAGCAGTCAGAGCTTCACTCCACTGCACAGATGTGGAAACTGAGACCCCTCAGGCTGGATTTAAAATCCAGAATTCTGTTTTACTCTTTTATTTTAGAAGGTCAGAAGGGGGGAAACAAGGAATGGCCTCTCTGAATGTTCCCAGACCATTCTCAGCATCCTTCTTCCTCTTGCCTTCATCTACACAGTCCTGACTTTCTTATATCTCCCAGATATGCCTTCTCTTTCAACAAGTAGGAAGGGTTTCAGAGTCATAATCTGGGGTAGAAAGCCTTCAAGGTTGTCTAATTTAGCCCCCTTTTTAATGGAAAGGGGATTGACATTTATTGGGCACCCATTAAGTGCCAGGTGCTTTCTGATATGCTTTTCTTATTTAATCCTTACTTTAGTTCTATGAGTTTGTGCACTATTTCATTACACAGATAAGAAAACTGAGGTTCAGAGTGATTAGGTTTGTTGATCAAGGCCACACAGGCAACAGCTCAGGTTTTGATCTAGGCATATTTGACTCGAGGACATCAGGCTGTCCCTCTGATATTTGAATTCTTTCTACAGCATTTCTGACAAATGCTATTCCAACCTCTTCTTGAATACCTCTAGTGACAGTCTTCCCAACACAGTCCTGTCAGCCTCTGACTAGCAGAGATATGTTTCTTCTATTGAACACAAGTTTGGTCCTAATAGAGCTTTCATTCTTTGGTCCAAGTTCTACTCTTAGGGAACCCTAAACATCACAGTTCCAATTGCACTGCCTCTAGTGGATCAAGTAGTTGTACTATATACAAGATGGTTGCAAGAGGTGCACAATTGCACCTGTGTCTGGTCTAGGGATTGAGGGTCTTCTGAAGAGCATGGTACTTCATAGTCAGTTCTACTTTCCTCAGCCTAGCCACCTGCCTATTGAGAGCCCAAGCATTTCCTTCTTTCTTTGCTTCTTTCCCTTGAGACAAAACTGGGTTTCCTAATTCCTCCTGCTTCTACCCTGGGGCCACATGAAGTATGGGTATGGATAGACCTCAAAACATTTGGGTTTCAAATTTCTTAACTGAGGAAGCTCAGAAAACCTGCTTGGTTTAAATAACTAGGAGGTTCTTTTGGTTGCCTTGGGTATTTGCAAAATGGTAATGTCATTGCTTGCTCTACTAGACAGACCTGGGAAAGAAAAAAGACAATGGTGGTGCAGAAGGAACCAGGGACAAATGTTTTGAGGTGGAGGTAAGGAAATGGGAGGTTTTTGGGAATAGGTGGGAAAACAGGAGGTAAGGGGATTAAACAGTGAGGGGAGCAGAGAACTGAAGGAACCATCATCCCTTCGTTTATTTGTACACGTTTATGAGCACCTGTAACATGACTTATTAGAGAGTTAGATCTTGGTAGGACACTAGGCCTAGTACACTTTTGTTCGAAGGCAGAAGACTGACTAGGCTGACTTGGAGAGGGCCTTCCTAGTCTGAGGATCCTTCAGCTCAACCTCTTGCAAGGTGGTGAAGGAAGAAGGCAGCCATTTGGCCTTATGTACAGGTTGGTTGTGTTGAATGACATTACCTTCCTCACTCCAGGAACCAGGGAGCCATGCTCAGACTTAGCCTTCATTTAAAAATAGAGAGCAGCGAAGCTCTGGCAAGAAAAGCTCATTAAAAAGCAGTAAGAGAGATTTTAGAGAGACCCTGGAAACAACTTCCTGTTAGAGTGACTCATCAGGGAAGCCACGGAAGTTCTTGCATCCCAGTCTGGATGGCAGTCATCATTACTGCAGTCACCCACTGCTAGGTGAGCAGGGAAGGAAGGAAGTTTCTGTTCTTAGGATTTTGCTTCAGGGACCTCTTGGTTGTCATTTCTCTTGCATAAAACCTTGTCAGAATTGAAGGGCAACACTTGCAGTGGTAAATGTTTAACAGTGGCTTTGGGAACAGGTGGGGGTATATAGGAGGCAGGGAGGCCTTGATTTACAGCATTTGCCATTTCTGTGATATAAATTCTCCCACTGTGGCTGATTTCAGGCTACCACAATGATGTTCCTGGTGTGGAGTTGGGAGAATGAGCAGTAGCATCTCACTGTAGAGTATTTCCATGGTACAGATACTGTAGAAGTCAGTAACTTCAAGAAGTGAGACAAGAGTGAACTATAAAAAAATAATTAGGAAGTGATGAGTTTTAAGTACTGATCTCCATTGTTTTATACAACTTATTTTATTGTAAGTTTGCATAATTTAATTTTCAATAGTGGCTGCATTTAGTAACTGGCTTGCAAAACTTTGGTGGATCAGCCTGACCAGGCAGTGGCGCAGTGGATAGAGCATCAGACTGGTATGAGGAGGACCCAGATTTGAGACCCCGAGGTTGCTGGCTTGAGTGCAGGCTCATCCGGCTTGAGCATGGGCTCACCAGCTTGAGCATGGGGTCACTGGCTTGAGCGCAGGCTCATCTGGCTTGAGCATGGGCTCACCAGCTTGAGCATGGGGTCGCTAGCTTGAGTGTGGGATCATAGACATGACCCCGTTGTTGCTGGCTTGAGCCTAAGGTCACTGGCTTGAGCAAGGGGTCACTCACTCTGGAGCCCTTGGGTCGAGGCACATATGAGAAAGCAATCAATGAACAACTAAGGAACCGCAACAAAGAACTGATGCTTCTCCCTTCTTTCCCTTCCTGTCTGTCTGTCCCTATCTGTCCCTCTCTCTGTCACAAACAAACAAATAAACAAACAAAAACTTAGGTGGCTCATGTCCCCAGACCAGAAGAAGGCTGTGTGCATGTACACTGCCTTAGAAGAGGGAATCTCAAGTAACGTCCTGACACAAACAGCACAAAGTCAGTTGTCTCCATTCTACTTCCCAGTTTTGCTTTTTTGTGTGTGTGTCTCCCCATTCTTGTTGGAGCTGAATTCTAGTTTCTCTGGTCACTGAAAAATTATTTATGTAATTTATATACCCTTGGTTATCACCAGAAACCTAACTTGGCAACCAGCCCTGAGAAATCTATTCAAGAGACATTCTGAGTTCTTCCTGACTCGGTTCTTCCTCTACTCTTTTTCTCAGATTTTAGAAAGTCATTTTCTAGTCATCTTCTCTCTCTCTCTTAAATTTTTTTTTTAAAAAAGATTTTATTTATTGATTTTACAGAGAGAGGAGTGAGGAGGGGTAAAGAGCAAGAAGTATAGTTGATTTACTTTAATTGTTTATTGTTTGCTTGTTGCTTGTAGTATATGCCTTGACCGGATTTCAAACTAGCAACCTCTTCTTTCCAGGTTTATGCTCTATCTACTGTGCCACCACAGGTCAGGCTAGTCATATTGTCTTAAGCCCCAAATTCTCAAGACCCTGAGTGGTATGGAGTCTCAATGAATTTTTTTCTATGTGCTCCTATTAGAATAACTATTAGCATGATACTACCCAATTATATTTCAGGTACTCAGTTCAGTCAGACTAGGGTAAGTCTGGGAGAGATAAATATTTTTATTCTGCCTCATTGGAAACAATGGAGGTTTGAGAATTATCCAATCACTGCTTAGGCAGTGGCCTGTTTAGAGGCAGGGAACTTGATCTGAACTTTAGCCCTGTCTCCTATGCTTCTCAGGGGACCCTTCTGGTGAGAGCCTGGGATTCCCTTGCTTTGGAATTTACAATGCATCCAGCCAGACCACCTGAAGTAATCGTTTAATTTATTCCTGGGGTATGGAAACAAAGCTGATTCCATTCAGTTCCTTATAGTTAGATTAGGAAGAAAGTGCTGAAGGGAGACTGTTGAGACATGTAGGACCCATGCAAGCAAGGTGGGGTGAGTAGCTGTTTTGGGTGTGTTCACTGTGCCTCTCAGTGGGTAATGGACAAGATAATCTCCTGCCACCTTTCTGTGGCCATTGCCCTCAGCAGCCTTCTTGAATGCATTCTAGAAGGATGGGAAGGATGGAACTCTGATCATGGGAGGAGACCAAAAGCCTTTGACAAGTCAGGCCAATCTGCCAATCTCATTTTATAGAGGCTGAGTTTGAGCTGAAGGTGGACACATGTGAGTGTCATAGAGAAAAAAGAGGAAAGAAGGGAGGAAAAAAATTGTGATAAATATTTGTAAGTTAGTCATCATCCGATATGCAAAGGATAAAAGACTTTAGTTTTGGAGTCAGAAAGATCTGAGTGTAGTTATTTCATAAGCTCCAAAAGCCTGTTCTTCATCTGAAAAATGGAATGTTAATAGGGCTGTGATGTGTAAAGTGCTTGTTACAGAGTCTGATACAGGGTAGGGACTTCATAAATACTTGATCTCTAACCTTTCACTCCTCAAAATGTAATTTCATCTCCCACAAAATGGTAGGCCTGGAGGCAAAGATCTAACACACAAAGGTTGTGGTGGAAGCTGAGGCAATTGAGGTCCACAGAGAGGGGGAAGGAGCAGGAAGAATAACGCCTTGGGATTGAACTTGGAGAAGGCTCACCATCTTGGGGAAGAGACAAAGAATCCAGGAAGCAGCAAGTAGAGAAGCTGAAGAACTAGGCCTTGTCTCGAAGTCCTGGAATCCACATGCATGTGTTATATTGACAGCAATCCTCATTATTAATGGTGATATTAGTAAGAACAGGATGCACTTGAAACACAAGTTTGGCAGGGTCCCTGAAGTAGGCCTGGTTGGGAACAGGCTGCCAGGATTCTACAAGCAACTTCCTGAACAAGTGCTCGGCCTCCTGTGCCCTTTCTAAACTACCTGCTGTCAGATCCTGGTTCTAAGGCTCCCTACTGCTGTCCCCTGGATCACTGACCTTGACATACCCTCCCAAGTGTGTAGTCCCTCCTGAAGGGTCTCCACACAGCTCTCCCAAAGATGAGGAAGGACCCTCTGGGCACACACAGTTTTGGAAGAATTATCTCAGTCTTGAAACTGAGCTTCTTTAGCTCACTTCAGGTCCCACTTCCTACCTATCTCTTCCTATCAGTCCCCACAGATACCCCTGGTCTGTTCCCCCACTCCCTTTTTTCTTGCTTGGATGCTCCCTTAAGTCTTGTGGCCACTTCCTGCCAGTGACTCTCCTGAATTGGCTCCATGGCTCTCCAAATGCTGGAATCCAACTCCGATCCTGGCTCCAGCCCCAGTCTCCACCTGCCTCAGCCCCTTTGCTAAGGCTACTTGCCTTGCCGGTAACTTTTCTGTCTCTTATGCAGACTGTCTCTGTCTCTTATTCTCTCTCATCCCCTTTCTCAGCTTGCCTAGGTTCTTCACAAAGGCAGACTGACCACACCCTGTTCTACTGTCCCAGTGTCTACCCTGCTCCAGGATAAAGAGGAAAGACTCCCACTAAGGGCAGGGCTGTGTCACCTTCTTTCTCAACAGCTACTCCCTTCAAGGGCTCTGAAAATCTCCCTGAACTGACTTTCCCTCAAACTAGTGTGAAGGGTAAAGATTGTGCTAAAGACTCCTCCCCAAACTTGGAGTGCTGAAGATTACCAAAGCTGGTGATTATTTCAAGAGCATGTGATGAAAAAAGCCACACATATCTCCCCAAAGCCAAAAGTGCACGTGAAAATTGCCATTCCTGAGAGAGCCTGGCAGCTGATATGCAGAGTCAGGTAGGACTCAGGAAAGATCGTATTGGTGATCTGGACCTCCTAGCCCAGGGAGAAGGCCATGTGTTAGGCAGGGCTCTGCTCAGCAGGTCACAGTGCTCTGTTTCTTGGACAACAGGCTCTTTAGGGAGTTCTTTCCTGCACAGCATGCAGGCGTCTCATTCACAGTTTATTAAGGACTCGAGGAAATGCTATCTTGTGATCACCACCATTAAAAAAAATTGAGCAACAGGTTCTTGGGCAGGAGCATAACTTGCTATTACTACATTGTTCCTGCTATTACTACATTGTTCCTGTGGGGAAATTGAATTTTTGCCTTTCAACACCCATCAACCTTTCCAGGAATATAGCACACAGAGAAAGTGAAGAACAAGGCTGGGGATAACCTCCCACCTAGCTCCTGGACCTCTCTATCATTCTGAAATTGATATGTCAACAACATCCAAATTTATGCCAGACCTCTGTTCTACAGCTCACTATTGCTTACTATGTTTAACAGACATCTCAAACTTAGCAAGCCCTGAACACTGCTCCTGATCCTTCCTAAACTGGTTCCACCTACCATCTCCTCCATTTCAGTTGATAGCAACTCTGTCCTTCCTGACTTCTTTTCTTACTCTCACCACGTCTCCCACCACATCCAGCCTGTCAGCAAGTTCTGTTGGTTCTACCTTCAGAGTACACCCGGAATTTGACCCTCCTCTCTTCCTTCATGATTATTTCTGACTCCCAGCAACCATCATCTCTTGCATGGATTATAGCAACAGTCTCAGATGATCTCACTGCTTCCTCCCTTGCCCACCTTAAGTCATTCTTCTGTTCAAAACCCTGAAATGGTTTCCTATTTTACTCAGAGCCAGTCCAAGGTCCTTACCTATTATCTTATGGACCTAACCTTTGTAGGGACTGTCCTTCTTCCCCCGGCTCTTCCATTTGAGCTGTGCTGGCTCCTATTTATTACACCTCATAGGGCATTTGGGCATTTGCTGTGACTATTTTCTTTGCCCAGAATAGCTTTCTTGCAGATTTCCAAATGGCTAGATCATTACTTATTTTCAAGTCTTTACTCAATTACCTTCTTCTCTCTGCAGTGTTATTTGATTTCAGTGCCTTTCTGACTATACTCTTTATTGCTCCTATCCCCCTCTATTTTTTCTTTAATCTATAACATATATCTCATTTTAACATGCTACATAATTTATTTGTTATGATTATTAATTGACACCCCTGCCCCTTGCACTGTAAGCTCCGTAAGAGCAGGGATCTTGGTTTTTACCTATTCATGTACCTAAGATTAAAAACATATTAGGAATATAATAGCCACTAATAAATATTGCTTCAAAGTATTAAAGAAGATGGGAAGAGAGAGACAATGTATAGCAGGAGGAGCTAACTCCTGCTCCAGAACCCCTGAGAAGGTAGGAAGTTAGTGAGAAGCAGCCTATTTGTCTGAGGGTGGCCAAGAGGCTCCTAAGAGGCATAGAAGGTTGTCTGAGCCCAGCCAACTGATTATGCTGCTTGAGGGGGGGCATCCAGATAACAGAATCTCACAACTTAAGACTCTTGGCTTCCTCAATGGAGAAGTCTGAAGAATGGTCTCTATTGTCCACCTGCATACATCCGCCACCCTCCATCCACATTGACCATTGTGTTTAACGATGTGCTTACTGTGTGTTTGTGGTAAGACTGGAATATTAAACCTGGTCTTTCCCTGAATGAAGAGCTTGGTTGGTTGGAGCATTTCCTGGTATACCAAGGTTGCTGGTTCCATCCCTAGTGAGGGCATATACAAGAATCAACCAATGAATGCACAAATATGTGAAATAACAAATGAATGTTTCTCCCTCCCTCTAAAAATAAATAAAAATAAAAAAAGAAAGAAAGAAACAAACAAGAAAACCCAATTCCCCCCAAACCTGGCCCCTCCAGGAGCTCGCAGCCTTGCTAAGGAGACCATTAACCTCATTTGGAAATATTAAGGAGTGATGCACATGACTATTAATTTAGCTTCATGCAAGGTTAGGAGAGTTGATGCTATGAGATCACCTGAGGGAAGGTTTCTGGGAGGAATTTTGCCTACGGGTGAACTTTGAAGCTTTGCTTGGAGAAACAAGATGGATAAAGGGCTTTATTCTAGGCCGGGAAGTAGGGGAAGAGCCTGGACAAAGGGGCAAAGGGCATGGACTTGTCAGGTTCAGGGGACAGACAAAAGCAGAATGGGTTGGTAATTGCTGAGTCATCTCCATCATAAGGCCTCCTAAGGGCGGGGCTGTGGGAGAAAAGAGTTAAGATGTGTGTGTCAGCTGGAATGGTCCCCAGTGAAGGGTGTGAGTAAGCATGAAGAGGATGTTACCTCTTCCATGTTCCAGACTGAGGGCCCTTATTTCTCTTGCTGAAGAATGCTCAGTGAAACCCTGGCTGGTTTCATTGGATAGAGTGTCACCCTGGGGTGCCAAGGTCTCTGGTTTGAGCCTGGGATCACAGATCCTGAGGTCACCTGCTTGATCTTGAGGGCACTGGCTTAACCTGGAGGTCACCAGTTTGAGCCCCAGTCAGGGCTTGACCCCTGAGGTTGCCAATTCCAGCCCTGGTCAGGGCACATATGAGAAACAATCAATAACACAACTAAGTGGAACAACAAGTTGATTCTTCTCTCTTTCTCTCCCCCTTCCTCTATCTCAGGGGTCAGGAACCTATGGCTCGCGAGCCAGATGTGGCTCTTTCAATGGCTGCATCTGGCTCACAGACAAATCTTTAATAAAAAAATAATAACGTTAAAAATATAAAATATTCTCATGTATTACAATCCATTCATTTCCTACCGCTCATGTTCATGGTTGTGGGTGGCTGGAGCCAATCACAGCTGTCCTCCGGGATAACACCAAATTTTTATTGGATAATGCGTAAGGTTATACAATGTTGTATATGTTGTATGCGTTAAGCCATACAACATGGGTTGTTGTATGGCTCTCATGGAATTACATTTTAGAATATGTGGCGTTCATGGCTCTCTCAGCCAAAAAGTTTCCCGACCCCTGCTCTATCTCAAAAAAAAAAAAAAAAAAAAGAATGCTTAGAGAAGTGACATTCCTCAAGCACTCCAGCTTTCTCTCACCTTCCCCCAACTCCCTGATCCAGGCAGTGCAGGAATGATCCTCTTCTCTTTAGCTTAAGGAACCAAAGGACCAGGCTGACTCAGCCCTCCAGGAATGAGGGCATTCTCTGATGGCAGCATTGAGGCTATGCTGGTCCCTGAGGCAGACATAATTTGGTGATGGAATGTTTGTGTGTCCCTCAAATTGGGTGGTTGGACAGCCTCACAGAAGGCTGTGTGTGAGGTGGTGGGATGTTCATTGGGGTCAATGATGACCAGATGATCACAGCTTTGGGCAATGGGACACTACAGACTGCCAGTGTCCTTCTTGCTGGCCCAAGAACATCCTCACTCCAAGGCTCTGACTCATGCTGCCCCTGACTCTGCCTGCCCTCCTCTGCCCTAGGCTACTGATTGGTCCTTCAGAAGAAAATGGGACATTTTCAGCCCAGAGTGGCTGTGCCCCCAGAGCTATTCTCTGCTTCAGTCCTACTCTAGCTGGAAGGTACTGGTCTCCATATTGAAAACCATCACTCCTTATAGCAAAGCACATCACACAATTCTCCACCAGCCAGTCTGAGCAGCTCCTCTTGATGTCCTCATGATAAAAGGGTGCCTCAAGAGAGGCTTCAAGGCCTCTGACCTGGCTCCTGAGACTTACCTCTGTGAGACGATCACTCCTTTGGAGTGGGCTGATGTGCTATTCTTTTGTGTCTGACCATGACACTGTCCCTTTGCTTGGAAAGGGTCTCCCAAGACAGCATTGAATCTAGATAATCTATGTAGAACTCTGAATGTTGCAGGAATGGATATGAGGTGGGTACATTCAGAGAGCACTGGGGTCAAGCCCAGCCCTTCATGGCTACTGAGGCAGTTCCAGTACACCCTACCCTTATTGAACCCGAGTTCTTTTTGGAGCTGGGTAGGCAAGATTTAGGCCAGCTGCGAGAAAGCTAATCAGGCCAGATGGGTTACAGCAGTTTGAGCTGAGGGTGCTATAGGCAGCATCTCTGCCCCAGAGATATCTTGCAGCCTCTCCATCCTCAGGTTCATGTTGAATGATCTGGAATCTGATTCTGAATCTGAAAAGTAAAAAACCTACCTGGTTACAGGCACGAACCAGCTTTTCTGGGAGTAGAGCAAGACAGAAAACTATGTTTTTTCTCCTCAAATTGATTCACATTTAAATTATTAGGCGGCATCATATGAAATTAGTTATTCTGACCATTTTTTAAATATAAAAATGGTCATTTTCATATGTCAACCCAATACATCGTTCAGCCGCATGTTTTGTTCCGTTAAAGCCCTGTTCTCTGATAACTGAGGGCCAATTAATTCTTGACTTCACCCTAAAACTTGCTCTTCTTTCTGTGTTTCTAGTTTTTTTTTTTGTTTTTTTTTTTGTTTTTTTTTTTGTATTTTTCCGAAGCTGGAAACGGGGAGAGACAGTCAGACAGACTCCCGCATGCGCCCGACCGGGATCCACCCGGCACGCCCACCAGGGGGCGATGCTCTGCCCACCAGGGGGCAATGCTCTGCCCCTCCAGGGCGTCGCTCTGTTGCGACCAGAGCCACTCTAGCGCCTGGGGCAGAGGCCAAGGAGCCATTCCCAGAGCCCGGGCCATCTTTGCTCCAATGGAGCCTCGCTGCGGGAGGGGAAGAGAGAGACAGAGAGAAAGGAGAGGGGGAGGGGTGGAGAAGCAGATGGGCACTTCTCCTGTGTGCCCTGGTCGGGAATCGAACCCAGGACCCCTTGCACGCCAGGCCGACGCTCTACCACTGAGCCAACCGGCCAGGGCCTGTGTTTCTAGTTTTGATAAACAGTACTTCCTTCCATCTGCCTAGTTACTCAGGTCAGACACTCCTGTATCATCCCTCACCCATTCTCATAACCAGTATCGAGTCCTGTGTTCTAGCTCTTAAATATTTCTTGAATGTGCTCACTTCTCATCTCATCCCTCCTAGTCAAAGCTATCATTGCATCTTGCTAGGATCCCTGCAACTGCTTCATTTTCCTACTTTTGCTCGCTCCCTCCTCTATCCATTCTCCACACAGCTACCAGAACAAACTTTTAAAAATGCAAGTCAAAACATGTCATTTTCCTTCCTAACACTCTTCAATGGCCTTCTTTTACATTTAGAATTGAATTTTATATCTTACCATTTTAAATCCTTCTGGACTCGGCATGATCTGACTTCTCTCTTCCCAGAGTCTCCCTTGCTCATGAGCCTCCAGCTCCGGGGCCTTCCTTCAGACATCCATGCATGCCAAGATCTTCCCAGAAGGCCTTTCCAGTGTGCGCATCCTCAGCTTCGGGCCTCCTCTTCCTGCTGCTTCCTTCTCAGAGAGACTTTCTGTGTTGTCCTTGCACCAGTTATATTTTACTCCCTCATCATCCTTGCTCACACTTTCAGTTCTTTTCCTCTATAGAACTTAGCACATTTTAAATTAAACATTTCTGTTTGTTTAATGTCAATTTCTCAAAATTAGGCTGCAGGCTTGCTGGATGCTCTGTCTTGTTCACAGCTGCATCTCCAGGGTCTCTGGCACACATTAGCTACTTGGGAGAGTTGTGCTGAGTAATAAGTATTTGAGACACTTAGCCCTCCAGGAAATCAGGGACTGTTGGTCCCAGGAGCTTGCTCTTCATTGTGGAGTTTGGGGACATGTGTCAGGTTCAAGAAGTGGATGAGAATCTTGATAGAAAAAAGTCCATAGGGACAGGTCCCCATAGTCAACCTTGCCCTTAACATTTGTACTGATAAATCAAACTAACAATTTGTTACATAAAACATGTCCTGGCCTCTGACTTTGACAAATATACCTACAAAAATGACCTGGAATGCCAGATTTAGATTAGATTGAGATATTGAACTCTTTGAGTTTTATAGCAGAACTTGGAAGCATAGGAAGAACTGGACCCCATGCCCAGGAATGAGGCCAGACCCCTTCTCTTCTCACCCACAAGTGAATCTCACACTGTGAAAAGCCTTGTGCTCACATGTATGGACACCTCAGGCGTCATGTCTGAAGTCTCATACTGAACCCCAAACCTGCCCTTTACCCTTAGACCTAGGGGTGCACATATAAGTAGTTTGGTCTATCTGTGGGACAATGTATCCAGGAAAGGGGCTTGTACATGTGCAAGATTCCCATTTGAACAGGGAATTTTATGAATCTCGATTCTTTTATTTTTTTAAATTTTATTTAGAAAATTAAATTTAATAGGGTGACATTGATCCATAAGGATTCATAAGTTTCAGGTAAACATTTCTATAGCTTTTGAACTATTGATTATGTTGTATATCCATCACCCAAAGTCAGATCATTTTCCGACACCTTATATTTGTTCCTCTTTACTTCTTTTCCCACAAGCCCTCCCCCACCTCCCCCTCCCCCTGGTAACCACTTCACTTTTATCTACGTCCATGAGTCTCAGTTTTATATCCTACCTATGTGTGAAATTATTAGTTCTTAGCTTTCTCTGATTTACTTATTTCACTCAGTATAATATTTTCAAGGTCCATCTATGTTGTCGTAAATGGCACTATATCATCATATCTTACAGCTGAGTAGTATTCCATTGTATGTATGTACCACATCTTCTTTCTCCAATCCTCCATTGAGGGACATTTTGGTTGTTTTCATGTCACTGTGAATAATACTGTGATGAACATAGGGGTGCATGTATCTTTACATACCATTTTTCTTTTTAGTTTTAGGGGTATATACCCAATAGAGAAATGGCTAGGTCACACGGTAGTTCTATTCTTAATTTTTTGAAGAGCCACCATACTTCTTCCATAATAGTTGTATTAATTTGTATTTCCACCAGCAATGAATGAGGGTTCCTTTTCTCCACAGCCTCTCCAACACATGTTATTACCTGTCTGGTTGATAATCGTCAATCTAATTTGTGTGAAGTGGTATCTCCTTACAGTTTTTATCTGTACTTTTTGAGTATCTAGTGAAGATGAGCATGTTTTCATATATCTGTTGGCCATTTGTATGTCTTCTTGGGAGAAGTGTCTGTTCAGGTCCTCTCCCCATTTTTTAATTGGATTGTTTGCTTGTTTGTTGCTGAGCTTTGTGAGTTCTTTATGTATTTTGAATATTAACCCCATATTGGAGCTGTTGTTTGCAAATATCATCTCCCATTTAGTTGGCTGCCTGCCTAATTGTTTTGTTGTTAGTTCCTTTTGCTGTGCAAAGCTTTTTAGTTTTATATAGTTAGAGACATTCATTTATTTTTTGCTTTTATTTCCTTTGCCTTTGGGGTCAAATTCATAAATTATTCTCTCCATCCATGGTCTATGAGCTTAGTACCTATGTTTTCTTTTATGTAATTTATTGTTTAAGATCTTTTATTTAGGTCTTTGATCCATTTTGAATTAATTTTTGTTCAGGAGTACAAACTCTAGTCAAGTTTCATTCTCCTGCATGTGGCTTTCCAATTTTCCCAGCACCATTTATTGAGGATACTTTCTTTTCTCCACTGGGTGTTTTTGGCTCTTTGTCAAAGATGATTTGTCCATATTTATGTGGTTTTATTTCTGGGCTCTCAATTGTGTTCCATTGGCTGTATATCTGTTTTTCTGCCAATACCATGCTGTTTTGATTATCGTGGCTCTATACTATAATTTGAAGTCAGGGAAGTGAGATACTCTGGCTTCATTCTTTTTCCTCAGGATTGCTTTGGCTATTTGGGGTCTTTATGGTTCCATAGAAACCTGGAGATTTTTGTTTCATTACTTTAAAAAAATGACATAGAGATTTTGATTGGAATTGCATTAAATTTGTATGTTACTTTGGGTGATATGGCCATTTTAACTATATGGATTCTTCTAATTCAGACATGGAGTATTTTTCTGTAACATTGTGTCTTTTTTAATTTCTTTCAATAATATTTTGTAGTTTTCTGTATGTAGGTTCTTCACATCCTTTGTTAAGTTTATTCCTAGATATTTTATTTTTTGTTGTTGCAATCGTAAAAAGAATTGGTTTTTTGAGTTCATTTACCAATGGTTCATTGTTGCCATATAGGAAAGCAGTGGATTTCTTTATATTGACTTTGTATTATGCAACTTTACTTTATTGGTTTGTTGTTTTTAATAGTTTTTGGTGGAGTCTTTGGGGTTTTCTATATACAGGATCATGTCTTCTGCAAAAAGTGATACTTTTACTTTCTTTTTCCTGGTATGGATGCCTTTTATTTGTTTCTCTTACTGATCACTCAGGTCAAAACTTCCAGAACTATGTTGAACAAGAATGGAGGGAGTGGGCAGTCTTGCCTTGTTCCTGATTTTAGAGGAAAAGCCTTCATTTTTATTTTTATCATTTAGTATGGTATTAGCTAATGATTTATCATATATGGCCTTTATTATGTTAAAGCAGTACTTTCCTTCTATTCCAATTTTACTGAGTGTTTTCAACATAAAGGGATGTATTTTATCGAATGACTTTTCTGCATCTGTTGATAGAATTATATAATTTTTGTTCTTTGTTTTGTTGATGTGGTGTATTATGTTAATCCATTTCCATCCTTGTGCTCCTGGAATAAAATCCACTTGATTGTGGTGTATTTTTTTTAAATGTATTATTGTAATCAATTTGCTAGTATTTTGTTTAGGATTTTTGCATTTGTATTTATTAGTGATATTGGTCTGTAGTTTTCTTTTTGGGTTGTCCATTCCAGATTTTGGTATGAGGGTTATGTTGGCCTCATAAAATGTATTGGGAATTATTTCTTCTTCTATTTTTGGAAGACTTTGAGAAGGATAGAAACCGAATCTTTTTTTTTTTTTTTTTTTTTTTATACAGAAACAGAGAGAGAGTCAGAGAGAGGGATAGACAGGGACAGACAGATAGGAATGGAGAGATGAGAAGCATCAATCATTAGTTTTTCGTTGTGCGTTGGGACACATTAGTTGTTCATTGATTGCTTTCTCATAAGTGCCTTGACCGCGGTGCCTTCAGCAGACTGAGTAACCTCTTGCTCGAGCCAGCGACCTTAGGTCCAAGCTGGTGAGCTTTGCTCAAACCAGATGAGCCCATGCTCAAGCTGGCGACCTTGGGGTCTCGAACCTGGGTCCTCCGCATCCCAGTCTGACGCTCTATCTACTGCGCCACCTCCTGGTCAGGTGGAACCAAATCTTTGAATGTTTGGTAGAATTCACCAGTGTAGTCATCTAGTCCTGGACTTTTGTTTTTGGGAAGGTTTTTGAAAATTCTTTCTATTTCCTCCCTACTTATAGGTCTCTTTAGGTTTTCCACTTTTTCATGACTCAGTCTAGGAAGATTGTATAATTCTAGGTATTAATCAATTTTCTCTAGCTTGTTGAATTTGGTGGTGTATAATCTTTCATAATATTCTATTATAATTCTTTGTATATCTATGATGTCTATGGTTGTTTCTCCTCTTTCATTTCAGATTTTTATTTATATGAGTTCATCCTCTTTTTTCTTAGTGAGTTTAGCCAGTGGTTTGTCAATTTTATTGATCTTTTAAAAAACCCCAGCTCTTTGTTATATTTATCTACTTTTGTTCTCTATTTCATTTAGTTCTTCTCTAACTTTACAATATTTTCTTTATTCTGCTGACTTTGAGTTTCCTTTATTATTCTTTTTTCTCATTCCTTAAGGTGGGATGTTAGGTTGTTTACTTTGGATCTCTTCTGTTTCTTGATATAGGCCTATAATGATATAAACTTCCCTCTTATTACTGCTTTTGCTGCATCACAGAAATTTTGGTATGTTGTGTTGTTATTTTCTCTTGTCTGTATATATCTTTTTTTTTTTTTTTTTAATAAATTTTTATTAATGGTAATGGGATGACATTAATAAATCAGGGTACATATATTCAAAGAAAACATGTCTAGGTTATTTTGTCATCAAATTATGTTGCAAACCCCTCGCCCAAAGTCAGATTGTCCTCCGTCACCCTCTATCTAGTTCTCTGTGCCCCTGCCCCTCCCCCTAACTCTCTCCCTCCCTCCCTCCCATGTCCTCCCTCCCCCCCCACCCTTGGTAACCACCACACTCTTGTCCATGTCTCTTAGTCTCATTTTTATGTTCCACCAATGTATGGAATCATGTAGTTCTTGTTTTTTTCTGATTTACTTATTTCACTCCTTATAATGTTATCAAGATCCCACCATTTTGCTGTAAATGATCTGATGTCATCATTTCTTATGGCTGAGTAGTATTCCATAGTGTATATGTGCCACATCTTCTTTATCCAGTCTTCTATTGAAGGGCTTTTTGGTTGTTTCCATGTCTTGGCCACTGTGAACAGTGCTGCAATGAACATGGGGCTACATGTGTCTTCACGTATCAATGTTTCTGAGGTTTTGGGGTATATACCCAATAGAGGGATTGCTGGGTCATAAGGTAGTTCTATTTGCAGTTTTTTGAGGAACCACCATACTTTCCTCCATAATGGTTGTACTACTTTACAGTCCCACCAACAGTAAATGAGGGTTCCTTTTTCTCCACAGCCTCTCCAACATTTGCTATTACCCGTCTTGTTGATAATAGCTAATCTAACAGGAGTGAGGTGGTATCTCATTGTAGTTTTGATTTGCATTTCTCTAATAACTAATGAAGCTGAGCATCTTTTCATATATCTGTTGGCCATTTGTATCTCTTCCTGGGAGAAGTGTCTGTTCATGTCCTCTTCCCATTTTTTAATTGGATTGTTTGTTTGTTTGTTGTTGAGTTTTATGAGTTCTTTGTAAATTTTGGATATTAGGCCCTTATCTGAGCTGTCGTTTGAAAATATCAGTTCCCATTTAGTTGGCTGTCTGTTTATTTTGATATCAGTTTCTCTTGCTGAGCAAAAACTTTTAATTCTGATGTAGTCCCATTCATTTATCTTTGCCTTCACTTCTCTTGCCATTGGAGTCAAGTTTATAAAATGTTCTTTAAAACCCAGGTCCATGATTTTAGTACCTATGTCTTCTTCTATGTACTTTATTGTTTCAGGTCTTATATTTAGGTCTTTGATCCATTTTGAATTAATTTTAGTACACGGGGACAGGCTGTAGTCGAGTTTCATTCTTTTGCATGTGGCTTTCCAGTTTTCCCAACACCATTTGTTGAAGAGGCTTTCTTTTCTCCATTGTGTGTTGTTGGCCCCTTTATCAAAGATTATTTGACCATATATATGTGGTTTTATTTCTGGGCTTTCTATTCTGTTCCATTGGTCTGAGTGTCTATTTTTTTGCCAATACCATGCTGTTTTGATTATCGTGGCCCTATAATATAGTTTAAAGTCAGGTATTGTAATGCCCCCAGCTTCATTCTTTTTCCTTAGGATTGTTTTGGCTATTCGGGGTTTTTTATAGTTCCATATAAATCTGATGATTTTTTGTTCCATTTCTTTAAGAAATCTCATAGGGATTTTGATGGGAATTGCATTAAATTTGTATATTGCTTTGGGTAATATGGCCATTTTGATTATATTTATTCTTCCTATCCAAGAACAAGGAATATTTTTCCATCTCATTGTATCTTTTTCGATTTCCCTTAACAATGCTTTGTAATTTTCATTATATAGGTCCTTTACGTTCTTTGTTATGTTTATTCCTAGGTATTTTATTTTTTTTGTTGCAATCGTGAAGGGGATTATTTTTTTGAGTTCGTTTTCTAATATTTCATTGTTGGCATATAGGAAGGCTATGGACTTTTGTATGTTAATTTTGTATCCTGCGACCTTACTGTATTGGTTTATTGTTTCTAATAATCTTTTTGTGGAGTCCTTCGGGTTTTCGATGTATAGGATCATATCATCAGCAAAAAGTGATAGCTTTACTTCTTCTTTTCCGATATGGATGCCTTTTATTTCTTTGTCTTGTCTGATTGCTCTGGCCAGAACTTCTAGCACCACGTTGAATAAGAGTGGAGAGAGTGGACAACCCTGTCTTGTTCCTGATTTAAGGTAGAAAGTCCTCAGTTTTATGCCGTTTAATAGGATGTTGGCTGATGGTTTATCATATATGGCCTTTATCATGTTGAGATATTTTCCTTCTATACCCATTTTGTTGAGAGTCTTAAACATAAAATTGTGTTGTATTTTATCAAAAGCCTTTTCTGCATCTATTGATAAGATCATGTGGTTTTTGTTCTTTGTTTTGTTGATATGGTGTATTACGTTAACCGTTTTGCGTATGTTGAACCATCCTTGAGATTCTGGGATGAATCCCACTTGATCATGATGTATTATTTTTTTAATATGTTGTTGTATTCGGTTTGCCAGTATTTTGTTTAGTATTTTAGCATCTGTATTCATTAGAGATATTGGTCTGTAGTTTTCTTTCTTTGTGCCATCCTTGCCAGGTTTTGGTATGAGGGTTATGTTGGCCTCATAAAATGTGTTTGGAAGTATTGCTTCTTCTTCAATTTTTTGGAAGACTTTGAATAGAATAGGAACCAAGTCTTCTTTGAATGTTTGATAGAATTCACTAGTATAACCGTCTGGGCCTGGACTTTTATTTTTGGGGAGATTTTTAATAGTTTTTTCTATTTCCTCCCTGCTGATTGGTCTGTTTAGGCTTTCTGCTTCTTCATGACTCAGTCTAGGAAGGTTGTATTGTTCTAGGAATTTATCCATTTCTTCTAGATTGTTGTATTTGGTGGCATATAATTTTTCATAGTATTCAACAAAAATTCTTTGTATTTCTATGATGTCTGTGGTGATCTCTCCTCTTTCATTTTGGATTTTATTTATTTGAGTCCTGTGTCTTTTTTCCTTGGTGAGTCTTGCCAAGGGTTTGTCAATTTTGTTGATCTTTTCAAAGAACCAGCTCCTTGTTTTATTGATTTTTTCTATAGTTTTTCTGTTCTCTATTTCATTTATTTCTGCTCTGATTTTTATTATCTCCTTTCTTCGGCTGGTTTTGGGTTGTCTTTGTTCTTCTTTTTCTAGTTCCTTAGGGTGTGAAGTTAAGTGGTTTACTTCGGCTCTCTCTTGTTTGTTCATATAGGCCTGAAGTGATATGAACTTTCCTCTTATTACTGCTTTTGCTGCATCCCAGAGATTCTGATATGTCGTATTTTCATTTTTATTTGTCTGTATATATCTTTTGATCTCTGCGCTTATTTCTTCTTTGACCCATTCATTTTTTAGAAGTATGTTGTTTAGTTTCCACATTTTTGTGGGTTTTCCCCCCTCTTTTTTGCAGTTGAATTCTAGTTTCAAGGCTTTATGATCAGAAAATATGCTTGGTACAATTTCAATTTTTCTAAATTTGCTGATATTGTCTTTGTGGCCCAACATATGGTCAATTCTTGAGAATGTTCCATGTACACTAGAGAAAAATGTATACTCTGTCGCTTTGGGATGAAGTGTCCTGTAGATGTCTATCATATCCAGGTGTTCTAGTATTTCGTTTAAGGCCACTATATCTTTATTGATTCTCTGTTTGGATGACCGATCTAGAGCCGTCAGCGGTGTATTGAGGTCTCCAAGTATGATTGTATTTTTGTTAGTTTTTGTTTTAAGGTCAATAAGTAGCTGTCTTATATATTTTGGTGCTCCTTGGTTTGGTGCATATATATTAAGGATTGTTATGTCTTCTTGATTCAATTTCCCCTTAATCATTATGAAATGACCATTTTTGTCTCTGAGTACTTTTTCTGTCTTGTAGTCAGCATTATTAGATATGAGTATTGCTATGCCTGCTTTTTTTTGGGTGTTGTTTGCTTGGAGTATTGTTTTCCAGCCTTTCACTTTGAATTTGTTTTTATCCTTGTTGCTTAGATGTGTTTCTTGTAGGCAGCATATAGTTGGATTTTCTTTTTTAATCCATTCTGCTACTCTGTGTCTTTTTATTGGTAAGTTTAATCCATTTACATTTAGTGTAATTATTGACACTTGTGGGTTCCCTACTGCCATTTTATAAATTGCTTTCTGTTAGTTTTGTATCTAGTTTGATTCTTCTCTTTTGTTTTTCTATCATTTGTTTTTGTTTGTTTGTGTTCCATACTTCTTTCCTCTGTTGCTACCTTTTTTAAGTCAAGTGTTTTTGTGGTGGTTTTTTTAAGGGTGGTTACCATTAAGTAATGAAAAGGGTACCTACCATATTCATTGTAGTACCCTATCTTATAAGTATTTCTGCACTTCATCATCCTTTGCTACTGTTAATCTCCATCCTCTCCCCTCTTTTTTTCCTTTGTTGTCACAGTTTAAGTTTGGTTTTATTGTGTTCTTGGTGGAGCTGTTACTTGTGGTGTTGTTTTCTTTTGTTCTTTGAATCTGGTTGGAAAACCCCCCTTAGTATTTCCTGGAGTGGGGGCTTTCTGTTGATAAATTCTCTCATCTTTTCTGTATTTGTGAATGTTTTTATATCTCCTTCATACTTGAAGGATAGCTTTGATGGGTATAGTATTCTTGGCTGAAAGTTCCTCTCTTTCAGGGCTTTAAATATTGGGGTCCACTCTCTTCTAGCTTGTAGAGTTTCTGCTGAGAAATCTGATGATAATCTAATAGGCCTTCCTTTATATGTTGTACTCTTCTTTTCCCTGGCTGCCTTGAGAATTTTTTCTTTGTCATTGGTTTGTGTCATCTTTATTATGATGTGCCTTGGAGTGGGTTTGTTGGGGTTAAGAAAACTTGGTGTTCTGTTTGCTTCTTGAATTTGAGGCTTTAGTTCCTTCCACAGGCTTGGGAAGTTCTCGTCTATTATTTGTTTGAGTATATTCTCCATTCCATTTTCTTTCTCTTCTCCCTCTGATATACCTATTATTCTTATGTTATTCTTTCTGATGGAGTCAGACAATTCCTGTAGGGCTTTCTCATTTTTTATTATTTTTGAGTCTCTTTCTTCTTCTCTCTGTTGTGCCTCAAGTTGTTTGTCTTCTATTTCACTAATCCTATCTTCAATCTGGGCTGTTCTGTTAGCTAAGCTTGTTACCTCGTTTTTCAGCTCGTGAATTGAGTTTTTCATTTCTGTTTGATTTGTTTTTATAGTTTCAATTTCCTTGGTAATATATTCTTTGTGTTCATTGAGTTGTTTTCTGATCTCCCTATATTGCCTTTCTGTGTTTTCTTGTATATCTCTGAGTATTTTTAAGATATCTATTTTAAATTCTCTGTCATTTAGCTCCAAGGCTTCCAATATGTTAAGTCTTTTCTCCATAGATTTTTCCACATCTATTTGTGTTACCTCTCTTTCTTTTGTATCCATAATATTCGATTTCCTCTTTCTTATCGGCATCTGAGGGTGGTCTTATTGATAGCACTAATTAGAATTAATAAAGAGTAAAAAGAAAAAAAAAAGGGTAAAACACCCCACAAAAAAAAACAGTAATAATTTATTATTTCCCCCTTTTTTTCTCTCTTCTCTTTCCCTCCTCTCCCCTCCTCAGGGAAATATCATGCCTATAATGGAGGGCCTGATTTGGGGTGAAGAGTTCAAGGGGCAAAAAAAAGGGAGTAGGGACCTACTAAATGCAAAAAAAAAAAAAAAGGGAAGAAAATCTTAGACAAGCATAAGATGATTTGCTTGTAAGTGATGTTCAACTAAGAGATATAATGAGAGGGATAAGAGGGAATCAGAAAAAAGGACCAAAAAAGAATAATAAAGAAGAAAAAATAAAAATAATAAGTAAAAATCTGTTTTATTAAGTGGAGCGAAGACTAAATACAATGGAGACCTTGGGTTGGGAGGACCCAAAATGCCACAAAAATAAACAAACAAGAGAAAAAAAATAAAAACAAAAGCAAAAAAGAGAAATAAAGCCAAAAAAAAGCCTTGAGTCCCAAATTAACTAATTTGTTCGTGATTGAGGATTATATGGGAGAAAAGTAAAATGAGAAAAGAAAAAACGAATAGAAAGGAAAAAATAAGAAAAAGAGAAAAACGAAGGAAGAAATAAAATAGGAGGAGAAAAAAACAAAATAAAGTAAGACAAAAAACAAAAACAAAAAAAAAACAAAAGAGGAGAGAGTGAGAGTTAAGTGTTTTGGAGTATAACCTTAAAGGAGGGTGAGGATGAAGAAGAAAAATAAAATGCAACACTCATGGGTAGTGTAGTTCAAGAAAGGGGAAGCATAAGATGGGCAGAGAATAGAAGGACCGAGGTGGAGGAAATAAAGGCAAAAAGATAGAAGAAACAAACAACAACAACAACAACAACAAAAAATTAGTGGATCAAGTTGTAAAGTCTGTGGGTTTTTCTTGATTTTGAGAGGTTAACTTCTTCCTTTTTCTTTTCTCTCCTTCTTCCTAGCCGGTGACTCTGTACCCCAGGCTCTGCCCCTGTGTCACTCTTAGGTAGGGATTTGCAGTTGATGGGATTCTATGGCAATGTCATATAATTGGCTTTAGTCTTGCTGGAAGTAAAGGCTTGTTGGCGTTTGCAGGGTCCAACGATGAGAGAGTTTGCTTTCCTGGATTCTCTCTCCTAGTCCCCTCTTTCTGAATTAGCAGCCTGGTGATCCAGCTATAAGGCTGCAACTGCTTCTGCCTGGGGAGTAAGAGGCTCAAAGAGCTGCGAAATCCCCACTCTATCCCCACTCAGTGCAAGGCTTTGGGAAAGGCTCTGAGAGTCAGGGCCTCCAGTGTAATCAGGCGGGGGTGGGAGTCAATTGTTGTCAAGGTGATTGTTCAGCGCCTATCATTTAGTTGGACCTCTGAACCCAGGCTTTCCACACTTTGTAGCCTGTTTTTGCAGGGAAGAAGAGGCACTAGTCTCTGCTTACGACTAGTGTAGTATAGACCTTATTATCTGCCAAGTCCTTCTTGTTAGCGTTTATCCCTGAATATGGAGGCTCTATCAATCAGAAGTTGCCCCCACCCCTTTAGTGAGAGGCACTAAAAAATATCACGCCTCTTGTCTTGGAACGCTGAACTGAGAGAGATCTTATCAATTAGAACCGAGGGTGCGCAGATTTCATGGGTTAAGCTAATTTCAGTGATTGGGTCGCAGCTGTGCTTCCGAAGGTATTTTAGGCTGCCTGCGCACGCCCCTCCCCCAATGCTTGATTGTTAGCTTGAATGGCTGGGTGAGGTGCCCCGCCCACGGAGAGAATCTCCCAAGCCTCTCCCGCTCGCCCCGCCGCTGGCGGCTGGACCGCACCAGGCGCAGGATAATGGAGCCCCCTGGGTGTGCGGGCCAGCAGGGCGCCCTGGGCACGTGGAATGCCCAAGGCACCCACGCGAATGGGGCGCTCCGGGCACCGGTGGCCGGCGACCCCCACTCGCAGTGTGCGGGCCGCTGGGAACATCAGCGGTGCTCAACCAGACCGGGCGCACGCGCGGGGGCTCGCGGAGGCTCGCGGTGGCGGCTCGCGGTTTCCAAGTATATGGGCTGACTCACCGCAGGCGCACTCCCTCATGGCTTGAATGAGCGTCGCTGCTGCGGTAGCTTCCTCCACACCCTCGTCTCTCAGATTCAAGTGATAACAGTCCTTTTGCTTTCAGTTTGTGTGGAACTCCGGAATGCTCCGAGGATAAATTTTTCTGTTTCTAGTTGATAAATTTGTTGTGATTTAGGGGAGAGCTGTCGGACGCGCTTCTCACGGCGCCATTTCCGTGACGTCACTCTCTGTATATATCTTTTGATCTCTGTTTTTATTTCTTTTTCGACCCAGTTATTTTTTGAACTAAGTTGTTTAATTCCACATTTTTGTGGGTTTCTTTACTTTCTTTTTTATAGTTGAATTCTAATTTCAGAGCTTTATGATTAGAAAATATGCTTAGTATAATTTCAATCTTTCTAAATTTGTTGATGTTAGTTTTATGGTCCAACATATGGTTTATCCTTTAGAATGTTCCTTGCACACTGTAGAAGAATATATAATCTGATGTTTTGAGATGAAATGTCTCATAAATATCTTTTATGTCCATTTGATGCAGTGTGTCATTTAAGGCCAAGATTTCTTTATTGATTTTCTGTTTGGATGATCTATGTAAAGCCATCAATGTTGTGTTCAAATCTCCAAGTATGATTATGTTTTTGTCTGCTTCTATTTTTAGATCAGTTATTAGATGTCATATATTTTGGTGCTCCCTGGTTCAGTGCATATATATTAAGATGTGTTTTCTTGATACAATGTCCCTTTTATCATTATGAAATGTCTATCTTTGTCTCTGGTTACCTTAGTTGTCTTGAAGTCAGCGTTATCAGATGTGAGTATGGCTATACTTGCTTTTCTTTGGTATTATTTGCTTGGAGAATAATTTTCCAACCTTTCAGTTTGAATCTATTTTTGTCCTTGCAGCTTAAATGTGTCCCTTGAAGGCAGAATATGGTTGGGTTTTGCATTTTGATCCAATCTGCTACTCTGAGCCTCTTTTTTGGTGTGTTCAGTCCATTTACATTTAGGGTAATTATTGATACTTGAGGATTTTTTACAGCCATTTTATATTCTATTTCTGGTAGCTCTGTGTCTTTTTTGGTTCTTCTCTTTTGTGTTTCTGTCAATTGTTTTTATTTGGCTGCATTCCATACTTCTTTGCACCATTTCTTTTTTTTTTTAAGCTGTGTGTTTCAGTAGTGGCTTTATTTGGATGGTTACCATTAGGTCATTAAGAGAAAAATGTTCATACGTACAGCAGTCCTTTGTCTTATGAGTGCTTCTGCACTTCATCCTCCTTTGCTACTGCAGATCTTTATCCTTTTCCCTTTTATGTTATTATTGTCACAGATTATCCTTGTCTTTTTCTTTTTTCTAGATATTCTTGTTTTTATTGTAATCTTGTTGGCTTTTATTTGTAGTTTTGTTTTATTTTTTTGTGTCTGGTTGAATAACCTCCTTGAGTATTTGCTACAGTGGGGGTTTTCTGGTGATAAATTCCTTCAGTTTCTGTATGTCTGGAAAAGTTTTCATTTTTCCTTTTTATTTTATTTTTTTACAGAGACAGAGAGTCAGAGTGAGGGATAGACAGGGACAGACAGACAGGAATGGAGAGATGAGAAGCATCAATCATTAGTTTTTCGTTGCGCATTGCAACACCTTAGTTGTTCATTGATTGCTTTCTCATATGTGCCTTCAGCAGACCGAGTAACCCCTTGCTTGAGCCAGTGACCTTGGGTCCAAGCTGGAGAATTTTTGCTCAAACCAGATGAGCCAATGCTCAAGCTGGCAACCTCAGGGTCTCGAACCTGGGTCCTCCACATCCCAGTCCAACGCTCCATCCACTGCGCCACTGCCTGGTCAGGCTCATTTTTTCTTTTTATTTGAAGGCTAATTTTGATGAATATAGTCTTCTTGGCTGGTAATTTCTCTGTCAGTAGTTTGAATGTTTGGGTTGACTCTCTTCTCACTTGTAGAGTTTCTGCTGTGAATTCTAATGATAACCTAATGGCCTTTTTTTTTTTTTTTTTTTTTTTTATAGGTTATGTTCTTCTTTTCCCTAGCTGACTTGGGGATTATTTGCTTCTCATTGACTTTTGAGAATTTCATTATGCTGTGCCTTAAAAATAGGTCTTTTTAGGTTGAGGTAACTTGGCATTCTGCTTGCTTCTTGGATTTGAGGCTCTTTTTCCATAGGTTTGGAAAACTCTCATTCATTATTATTTTGAATAGGCTCTCCATTCCCTTCTCCCTCTCTTCTTCTCATATACCCATTATTCTTATATTGCTCTCTCTGATGGAGTCCAAGAATGCTTGTAGAGCCCTCTCAGTTTTTTAAATTCATGAATCTCTCTCCTCTTATTTCTGTAGCATCTCTAGTTTCCTGTTTTTGATTTCACTGATTCTTTTTTCTGTCTGGCTTGTTCTATTAGCTAAACTTGCTACCTCAGTCTTCAATTCAGGTATTGTGTTCTTCATTATTGTTTTTAGAGTTTCAATCTCCTTTCTGAGCTTATAAAGTTGCCTATTGGTGTTTTCTTGCACCTTGTTGTGTAATTTCAGAACTTCAATTTTGAATTCTGTATAATTTAACTCCAAGGTTTCCATGAGATTTACATTGCTGTCTGGAAATTTTTTATTTTCTTTCTGAACTATATCTCTGTCTTATATAACCATGGTATTTAATTTCTTCTTCTTTGATGACATTTGAGAGTTGTATTGTTTAGAACCCCAACAAAAAAACCAATTAAAAAGTAAATGAAGGGCCCTGGCCAGTTGGCTCAGTGGTAGAGCGTCGGCCTGGCGTGCAGAAGTCCCGGGTTCGATTCCTGGCCAGGGCACACAGGAGAAGGGCCCATTTACTTCTCCACCCTTCCCTCTCTCCTTCCTCTCTGTCTCTCTCTTCCCCTCCCACAGTGAGGCTCCATTGGAGCAAAGATGGCCTGGGTGCTGGGGATGGCTCCTTGGCCTCTGCCCCAGGTGCTAGAGTGGCTCTGGCCATGGCAGAGTGACTCCCCGGAGGGGCAGAGCATCGCCCCCTGGTGGGCATGCTGGGTGGATCCCAGTCGGGCGCATGCGGAGTCTGTCTGACTGTCTCTCCCCATTTCCAGCTTCAGAAAAATACAAAAAAGAAAGAAAGAAAAAAAAGTAAATGAAAATACATAAAATTTAAAAATTATGAAAAGAAAAACCACAGAAAACAAAGATCAAAAAGAAAAAAAAATCTGAAATAAACAAAACACCCATAAGTAAGAATTGAAAGTATAAAAAGACAAAAGTATAATTCAAAAAAGAAAAAGAGAAAAAATGAATATGTAGAAAAAATAAAAATTGGAAAAAAAGAAAAAATAAATTTCAATTTTGTGAGGTTTATTCCAGTAGGTATTGTTGTATTTCATCTTTTAGCTCTGTAAAATTCCTGTGCTGTCCTGTGCTCAGATGTTGCTGTCCAAATGATGTAGGCAGGGCTGCAGTTGCATTGGTGGGTGGAGCATGTTGTGAGGGCTTTATGGCTTTGGCTTTATGGTTTTCCAGTTCTAGTAATGTGATCTCAGGCCTCCAGGTGCTCCTCCCCACGTCTCAACAGACCCAGGGACTAGATGTGATGCACCTCTGTTTTTCAGGGGAGAAAGTGACTCTGAAGAGCTAGCTGTGTGATTTGTTTCTGCCACCATGAGGTGAGGGAGTCAGAATCTGGGTGGCTGGAGGCTGCACTTTAGTTTTCTCTGTTTCTGCTAAGTGCAGGCTGCAAGCAGACCATGGGAACACTGGCCATGACCCTGTACTCTGTCTGCTTTGGTTTAGTTTTTTCCCCTCTGCCCCTTTATCTTGCCACTGCTCTGAGCAGAAGGAGACCCAGTCATTTTGGGCTTCCTTCTTTGTACCCCTCAGACAAAAACCAGAGAGAGAGAAGAAAAAGAAACCCAGTCACTTCAGGTTTTTTTTCCTCTCCAGAGCTCACAGCAAATGCGTTTTATCTTTCACCCCCCTTTTAAATCCATCCGACCTTTAGTCCATTCGGTATATAGATCTTTCAAGTGCTCCTACAGCCTAGCTGGGGTTCCTTCTCTATGTTATAAGTTGTTAAAATTTCAAAGGGAAAGATCAGGCATACCTCTCTGACATGATTTTTTTTTTCAATTCTGGATTCTTCAAATATGTTCTAGAAAGAGAGAGTGAGCTCCAGATAGATATGCCTTGGTCTCCTTGCTGTGGAAGAGAGCCAGAAAAGTTCTTCATTACAGGACCAGAGCAGAGCAGTGGCCCTCTTTGTCTTGGTGGAAGGCTAGCACTATCTGCCTTTGGCTTCTTGGAAATAACTGAATAGGAAATGGACTGAAAGACATCCTGCTCTGCTCATCCATTCTGGACATAGCCTCCAGAAGAATAAACTCTCCACTAATTGCTGCCTGGAGTTGCTTGAGGCTCTAGCTGGTACCTCTGACCTTTAGTGTACACCCCTTCTCAAGGAATGCATGGGTGACAGTCTCACACCTTCATCTTCTGAGTGCTCTAGCCACAGGAAACCAGGAAAACTGGAAGCTTGGCCCCATATTTGTACTCTCCATCTCTTGGAGTGGCCAGGTCTGCTGTCAGTCTTCCTTCCATCTGCATCTCTCACATTACCATGCTGAACCATCACTGTGCATGTGGATCTGGTTTCCATGCTCTGTGCTCAGACTAGTTCAAAACCTTCAGTGTGTGTGTGAATGGTTACAGATTTTCTGGGACTGTTGTACTGGAAAGTTGTATCAAGTTTGGGCAGGAAGAATCCTACTGCATTTCTGAACAAGAGTTGGAAGACTTTTGAGGGTCTGAGCAGTCCCAGTGAGGGGATGCATACCTGAGGCCAAAAGCCTGAGACAGAGGGTAGATTGAGCATTTCAGACTCCCACTCCAGGCCTCCAAATCAGGATGCCCCACCCCAGAAGTGTGGCATCTGTCTCAACTTGTGAGCGGACTGCTGTTCCTCTTTAGTGCCACCTAGAGGAAAATCTAAAAACAACCTATCAGTCTGGAATATATTAGTATTTTGGGAACATAGTCAATAAAACAAAACCCTGATGCTGCTTTGGGAAGATCTTTCCAATAAATTACCATGCCATCCCTTCAAAAATTCCTGCCAATCAAAGTTTTATTTACAGTCAGAGTCTCCATCTCTTTCATCACTTCCCTGTAGACCCAACTGATACTTCTTCGGAACAGAGTCTCATGGATCAGGAGACACTTCTGAGCACAACCTGGGAGCTATATTATGGTTTGCTAGTTAGAATCACTTATTGACACATTGCTTTCTCATTAGACTGTAATCTCTTTGAGGGCAAGGATGGGCATGCTACTATTTAGAAATCTCTGTAACCAAGGTGGTATTGGTGGCCAGCAGGTGATCAGTAAATGCTTACTGAATAAACAGACAAATGCATATCCTGTTCAAATTTTGTTTTGTACTTCATTTTGTTAAACTAACTGCCACTTATGATAAGATGTCCTGCAACCCTTTCCCATACCCCTACGGAGAGAATCTTTGACCTAGGCCAGTCAAGGTCAATCTGTTTTTTGGGAATTTTAATCCTCAGTGAGCAACAGGGAGACAGAAAATAGAACAGTTTTATTCTACAGTAAACCTTAAAGAGGTTGTCTCAAGCCCACATGGGACCCTGAGGCCACCTGATTTTGTTATTCCTGAGGCCTGGTTGGTTATGGTTTTCTTTGGTTCTCTGAGTGCTATAGACTGAATTATTGTGGGCTCCCAAAATTGATATGCTGAAACCTATTCCCCAGTGTGATGTTGTTTGGAGGTTAGCTCTTTGGGAGGTGATTAGGTCATAAGGGTGAGGCCTTCATGAATACGATTAGTGCCCTTATAAAAGAAACTTCAGAGAGTTCCCGTACTCTTTCCACTATGTGATGACACAGCAAGTCTGTGAACCAAGAAGCAGCTCTCACCAGACACTGAATCTACTGGTGCCTTGATCTTGGACTTCCAAACTTCAAAACTGTGAGAAATTAATATCTGCCAATTATAAGCCTCCTAGACTATGGTATTCTTTTTTTTTCTTTTCCAAGTGGGAAGAAGGGAGATAGAAAGACAGACTCCCACATGTGCCTTGACTGGGATCCACCTGACATCCCCCATCTGGGGCTGATGATCTGCCCATCTGGGATATGCTCACTACTGAGCTATTTTTAGCACCTGAAGCAGAAGCTCCATGGAGCCATCCTCAGTGCCTGGGGCCTAAGGGCTCAAACCAACTGAGCCATGGCTGCAGGAGGGGAAGAGAGAGGGTGAGAGAGAAGGAGGAGAGAGGGAGGGGTGGAGAAGCAGATAGTTGCTTCTCCTGTGTGCCCTGACCAGGAATCAAACCTGGGACATCTACACACCAGGCCAATGCTCTACCACTGAGCTAACTGGCCAGGGTGACTATGGTATTCTTTATAGCAGCCTAAACTGACTGAGACACTGATCTATCTATAAGTTTCTGATAATTTCTTCTTTTGCTTTAGTTAAAACGGAGTTGGCTTCTTTGCTTGCATCCAGAAAAACTCTTACTGATACAAGTGTTGTCCTATTATTCTTAAATATTCTAAATAACATGATTTCTTAAATGGCCATATAATTGTATTCATTTATTTGACTTATTTCATGCTGCATTGAACTTTCCTGGCAATAGTATTACTACTCCCCATTAATCACTCTTTTGTTTCCAGCTCTATTTCCTAAGAGATATACTAAGGAAAATGACAGAACACAGAAGCTAGAAAAACCCTTCTTTACAGGAAACAGATTGTTCTGACACCCTAGCCAGATTCTTTCATTGGGCTCTTTTGTTTCACTGTCCATTCATTCTTTCTGTAATTTATGAATCAGTCTCAATGTTGGAAGAATCTTATAGGTTGTCTAGGGCAGGAATGGAAAATTGGTCCCATCTTCGCTCCTCACTTCAATTAATTGTTGGAATTACTTGAGTACTGTGCTGTGTTTGTGGACTCAGTAGGAAAAGTGTGTCATAATTATCTATGTTCAACATGGCCTTTGAAGAGAGATTCCTACCTAATATGTGAAACTTCCCACCTAATATGTGAAAAGTCTCTAGTGTGTATAATATTGTTCTGTGATGGTTTTTGCTTAAGCACATTCATTGAAAGAGCTCACTTCATTGTTTGATTTTTCCATTTGTTATTAAGTCTTCTTTGGTAAGGGGCTGGACTGACTCAGAAAACCCAAGTTAATTCTAACTATGCCACTGACTAATGATGTAACTCTAAGGAGTAACAGTGTCTTTGGGTTTTGGTTTTCCACCTGAGAAATGAAAAACTTGAAGTGAGCAACCACAGAGTTTCCTTCAAGCGTTAAGATCTTATTATTCAGCCTGACCAGGTGGTGGCGCAGTGGATGGAGTGTCGGACTGGGATGCCGAGGACCCAGGTTTGAGACCCCGAGGTCGCCAGCTTGAGCGTTGGCTCATCTGGTTTGAGCAAAAGCTCACCAGCTTGGGCCCAGGGTCACTGGCTTGAGCAAGGGGTTACTCTGTCTGCTGCAGACCCATGGTCAAGGCACATATGGGAAGACAATCAATGAACAACTAAGGTGTCGCAATGTGCAACGAAAAACTAATGATTGATGCTTCTCATCTCTCTATTTCTGTCTGTCTGTCCCTGACTGTCCCTCTCTCTGACTCTGTCTCTGTAAAAAAAAAAAAAATCTTATTATTCATGTGAAGCAATAGCTGCCCTTCAGTATCTTGTTCCACTAGCCTCAGCTACACAACTTGGCTTACATGAGGACCCTGCAAATAGCTGAGGACTTATGGCCTTCTAAGCTGTTTGTTTGAAGTGAAACATAACCAGTTTCTTTAGTCATTTCTTGTATATTAAGGTTTCTAGACTTTTTACCATTCTGTTTATTCTCTTCTGGAGACTGGAATTTTCCAGTGTCCTCCTGGAAAATTGGCTTCTAGAACTGGACCCAGGCCAGTTGTGCAGTGAGAGTGTCCCCACTATTCACGTATGTGCTCAGCCTGGCCCTCCTGGCAGACGGGACCCACGTGACCAGTGCACAATCTGAGGGAAGGCACCCATTGAGACTGTCCTGGATTTGGGGATGTGCAGTTTTAGAGGCCTTCTGTCACACTGCATGCAAGCAGCTATTGAGTCAGAGCTGGTTGGAGATGGTGCTTCTCCAAAAGCCAGTAAAAAACCAAGTGCTGATGAACAAAGCAGGTGTTACTTCTTTTTATTTATTTATTTATTGTTATTGTTATTATTATTATTATTAATGTGAGAGAAGGGGAGATAGGCAGACTCCTGCATGTACCCTGACTGGGATACACCCAGCAATCTCATTTAGGTCCAGTGATCGAGTACCAGCTATTTTTAGCTCCTGAGCCTAATGTGCTCCAACGGAGCTATCCTCAGCACCTGAGGCCCTGCTGGAATCAATCAAGCCACTGGCTGCAAGAGGGGAAGAGGGGGAGAAGGGGGAGAGGGATAGAAGAGAAGCAGATGGTTGCTTCTCCTGTGTGCCCAGACTGGGAATTGAACCTGGGGTACCTATATGCTGAACTGATGCTCTACTCACTGAGCCACTGGCCAGGGCCTAAAGAAACATTTTGTTTTTAGATTTTATTTATTGATTTTAGAGAGAGGAGAGAGAGAGAAGGGGGGGGAGAGTGGGAAGCACTAACTCCTAGTAGTTGCTTCTTGTGTATGCCTTACCGAGGCAAACCCAGGTTTTTGAACTGGCAACCTCAGCATTCCAGGTCTACGTTTTATCCACTGTTCCACCACAGGTCAGGCTAAATTTTTTAATGCTTATTGTATTGATTATAGAGAGGAAGGGAGAGAGTGAGAGAGAGACAGGAACATCAATTTGTTCCTGTATGTGCCCTGACTGGGGATTAAACCAGTAACCTCTGCACTGAGGGACAATGAGCTATCTGGCCAGGGTGGTTTTTCTACGTCCCCTCTATTCTCTCTGACATCATGTTACAAGACAGCTCTACCCCAGCAGCTTATGTGTTCGTCCTTTGCACAGAAGGACAGGTACATTTTCCTTTTGCTCAAGGAAAATGTAACAAAAACAAGGAAAACCAAAAGCATATTTGGAAAGGATTCTGATCTGACCACAAGCCTACTAGAAATAATAGTGCAAAGGTTGTCATCGGAAGAATCTGACATCCAAACAGATGGGGGTTCTCCTGGCCCCCCTACTCCAGGAAAGGATATTCTGAAGATGACAAGGTCCCATGTACTGTGGCCCCATGCCATTAATCTGATTCTCCCCCTTCCACACTCACCCCTTTGTTTTTAAATTTAATTAACTTATTTTTAATTGAGGTAAATTGGTTAATAACATTAAATACATTTCAGGTATATGACATTATAATTCAATATCTGTATACTTTATTGCATGCTTGCCACTAAAAGTCAGGTTTCCATTTCTCACCTTTACCCATTTTGTTCTTCCTCCACCTTTGGTAACCACAATTCTGTTGTCTGTATTTATGAGTTTGTTTTTGTGTTGATTTGTTTGTTACATTTTTATTTTAAACTAAAATGCAACCAACAGAAGGGAAGTAAATATTTGCAAATGATATTTTCAATTAGGGCTTAATATCCAAAATATATCAAGAACTCAACTCACAATAAGAAACCAAACAACCTAACTTAAAAATGGGTAGAGAATCCAAATAGACATTTTTTGCAAGAAAGACATACAGATGGCCAATGGGCATATGAAAATTTGATTAGCAAAGTCCTAATCAAAACCACAATGAGATGCTACCTCACACCTGTCAGAATGGCTAGTATCAATAAGACAGTAAATAACTAGTGTTGGTAAAGATGTGAAGAAAAGAGAACCCTTGTGCATTGGTGAGATTGGAAATTGGAAGAGACTGTATGAAAACAGTTTGGATATTCTTCAAAAAATTAAGAATAGAGCTACCATATGGCCCAGCAATTCCACTTCTTAGTATTTAGACAAAGACTGTGAGTACACTCACTTGAAAGGATAGATACACCCCTCTGTTTATTGCAGCATTATTCACAAGTGACAGGATCTAGAAACAACCTAAGTGTGCATCAATAGACAAGTGGATAAAGATGTGGTACATATATACAACAGAATAATACTCAGCCATAAAAAATGATAAAATATTGCCATATGCAACAAAATGGATGAATCTTGAGGGCGTTATACTAAGAAAAATAAGTCACATAGAAAAAGACAAAAGCCATATGTTACTCATGTGATATATAAAACAAAAAGTAACAAACAAAACAAAACAAAAACAAAGTCACTTTCTTGTTTTGACCCAGCCACCTTGGCCTCCATTCTCATTTTCATAAACATAAGCCATGCTTTCATTTCAGGACCTTTTCGCTTTGCAGTCTCTGGAATGCTCTTTGCCCAGACACTGCATGGCTCACTCTACTTTATTGGGTTTCTGTTCCAAGATCACTCATCAGAAGATGTTCTATAATTGCCTATCCAAAGACAGACCTCTTTTCCCCAACACATCATTCTCTAGCTTTTCACTCTGCTTATTTTTCTTAATAAAACCTTTCAACACCTGGCATATACTTACTTGCTTATTTATTTTCTAGAATATAAACTTCATAAAGAAGGGAATTAATTTGTTTACTGATGATTTCCTAATGCCTCAAAGTATACTCAACACTTGCTGGACCCTCTGTCAATATTTGTTCTTGTGTGACTCTTACAGCGTCAATCCCAATGTATATGAACACAAACGTCCTCACAGAAGCACTTTGAGTTTTTATGTAGAGAGTTAATTAGTTCATTAGGTGATAAATGAGTCCTTGTGAATGTGAATATCAATTTATTTGAGCCATGATGATCTGTTCAAAAAGTTCCTGGTGTACTACACTACAAAACCACTTGTCTAAATGAAGTCACTAAGAGTTACCTTGAAAAGGGAGAACTGTGGGCCCCATCCTATCCAGAACTGACTGCTCTGATCTGAGACTATTGGGATGAAGGAAAGAAAGATGGGGTATGGGATATACATATGTGTGTGTGTGTGTGTGTTTCCCTCATACACCTATCCAACCACCATGGACACTTGCTAGATCTTGGGCTTTCTTTTTCACATAATTTTAGGAACTGAGGCCAATTTTTATGATTCCCTGATCAGGTATAGGGAATGTTGGTAGGTGGAAATTGGAGCAACACAAACTGCCAGGTTGAGTGGCCATGTGCATGTTCAGGTGGACTTTGGAGGTGATAGGTGAGAAATGGGTACAGGAAAAGCATGAACACTAGGTGAAGCCAGGTGTTGGAGCATACCTGCTCCATGAGGGATGACTTAGGCAGTGAGATTCCTAAGGTGAAGAAAAGCACGAGGAGCCAAAGGCAAGGTGGTACATTTTTCAATACTTTATTCATGCTTCATCAATGCTGCTTTTAATTTCCTGTTGCTGCTGCTGTTACTTTTGCTTCTGTTGCTCTCCCTGGTCTCCTCAGTGTTCAAGTCTTAAATCTCCCGAATTCTGATGCCTCCCATCTCCCATCTCTTCTCTCCTCTGCCTACCAGTGCTGGCGTGGGTAGATATAGGGCTTAGGGACAATAGTGGCATGGGGCCAATATCACATCAACCATTGCATCAGTGTGGTGATGTCAACTTGCTGTGTTAACTAGCCTGTGCCCTAAAAGGCAATCTTCTGGATGCCTGATCTAGAATCTCCTGGGAACCAAGGCTAAACAAGTCTGAATATGTGGGGGAGTTGGCACTGGGGTGGGCTGCCCAGGACAGGGGAGCTAGAGCTGCTTGCAGTTTCTCATAAGAACCAGAGCTCACATCCTGGCTTCTACTATGAGGGTCCTTACACCAGGTGACCAGCCGAGAACCTCTGAGCAGAGCCAGTAAGCTGGGAAACTCCAGGATTAGTCAAATGGGGGAGTGGTGATATGAATCTGAAAGCCAGTTGTACTGACCATTTGTCCAAAGTGAAGTGACTGCCCAGAAATTGAGGCAAAGAAGGAAGATCCTTGGACTGGAGTAAAATCCTGAGTGTAGTGATTGAATCCACCCTGGGAAAGTACTTCAAAACCTACCTCTGTTTATTCAATGCCTCCTTCCTCTCTATTATCAAGAGTTGAGTGGGACCCTAGAAAAAATCCAATTGTGCCTGGGAAGGAGTAACTATGAAACTTATCATCTACTAATCCTTAAATTTAGCTCATCAACTCTTTCCCAGTGACAATACTGCAGAGCTTTTCTAGAAAGAATCACTCAATGACAGTATTTTCCAAAGATGGCCACTATAATTGCTTCCATCCAACATGTTCTTCTTTCATAGTGATCTTGACCATCTTCCCACTGAGTTGTAGTATCTTTACCCTCCCCCCTTGAACTTGGCTGGATCTTCTGTCCTCGCATCTGAAAATGAGTCTGCCAGATGCCAGGATGCCTCAACACACTTCCCCTTCATAATTTTTCTTCTGCTTCACTTTTCCTGTCTCTTTCCTCCTCAGCCTCAACTACAGACATCCATCTTGAGCTGAGCTGCATTTTTTCAAGTTGTACAAAAACTTCCTGTTTGCTGGGGAAAATTTAATATTTTTTTCCTGGTCACTATGCTAGACAGTGAGGAGAGAATCTCAAATTCCACCTCTAGACCCTGTTGCCTGATGGTCAACAAAGATGGTTGTCTATGAAAAAGGTGTTACCTGTAAAATGGCACCCATCCCAACCATAAAATATCAACCACCCCTTGACTCTCTATACCTGTAAATTACCTTTGAGGGCCATGAACTCAGATGGCCTGAAAGAAAAGAGAAACCCTTGTCCCTCTTCTACCACATTAACCCATTTTTAGACCTTTTCTCATGATAATGCCTTGGTTATCAGAAAGCATCAGGGTATCAAACTGTAGAAGCTGGGGCTCTGGCTGGGACTGGGGCTGGAAGTTGGTGATTCCGACAATTATAGTTAGTTCAGAGGTCTAATGTCTTCTAAAGCCTGGGACCCAGGCTAGAGGCATCCTCTGGTACAAGTTGGTTAATTACTCTGTCCTGGCTATCATAACAAGGTACCAGTGACTGGGTGTCTTAAACATCAGACATTTATTTTCTCACAGTTCTGGAGGCCGAAAGTCTGAGATGATGTGTCAGCTGGTTTGGTTTCTCCTGAGGCCTCACTCTTTGGTTTGCAGATGGCTTTATTCTCTCTGTGTCTTTTAATGGCTGTTTGTGTGTGTGTGTGTGTGTGTGTGTGTCTGGTGTTTCTCTTTTTATAAGGACCCAGGCATATTGGATTAAGGCCCTATTCCAAATTCTTCAGTTAATCTTAATGATCTCTTTAAAGGCCCTAACTCCATATAGTCATATTTTGAGATATCAAGGGTTAGGACTTCAACATGTAAATTTTGAGGGAACAAATTCAGTTCATAACAATAGTTCATGAACAGTGGTGGGAAGTGAATGCCCTGGATAATCACTGTGGGTCCTGGAGAATATCCAGCATCATTTAGTGAATAGCCTCCTAGGCTCATCTTACTGAGACCAATGCCAGGACGTGTAGCAAGGGGGGAGGAAAGGAGGGGGCTGTGAAATGTCATGCCAGTGTTTTCTGTCCTCCTAATGTGACAGCTGCCCAGGCTGATCCCGGGAAGTGGGATAGAGTCTCGTGAGAGGCACAAGGACCATGGTAGTTTCCAGGCACCAACTATGTCTCAGACCACCATGTGTCTGGGCAGCGTGGTTCCTCATGATCCAGTGTCCATTTACTTTCTCCGTCATGGCAGACCCTACTCAAGGGTGTTTTCTGTCTCTAGAGCCCCTCCATCAGCACAGACATCCTTCTTCTTTTTTCCTGTCAAGGAAATAAGAAAGAAGGTTACTCCTCCAATGTTCGGAATCTTAGCATCCTTGGCCTGGCCCAAGGTCTCTAAAGCTCAATTGTCCTGGTCCAAGATTACCTCAGATAAAAAATTCCCAAAGTTTATCCTGGTTTTTCATGACCCTAGAAAATGAGATGGTTCAAGGACAGGAAGTTCTTTCTAATGTCTAGCCTTCCTCTGCAACTATGCCATACATTTAGCTGTAAAAAGTGTAGAAAGTTAGAGCTGGGATGGAGCTAGTTAGTTTATTAGCTAGAAGCCACATGGCAGGGCCTGGGCCAGCCTCTGGTCTCTCTGTGAGGAGACTTTCTGCTGTGTTTTTTTCATTCCCTCTTGGTGGCCAACACAATTCCTTTCTGAACCTTAAAAACATTAGGCTGAATGAAAAAAGTCAGTTACAAAGGACCACATAGTGCATTTTCCAGAAGAGACAGTGTACAGACAGAAAGTAGATAACTGGCTGCCTAGGTCTGGAGGGCAAAGAAGGATTATGAAGTGATGGCTAAGTAGTTTGGGGGTTTCTTTTGGGAATAATAAAAATGTTCTGAAATTGATTGTGGTGATGGATACACAAATCTGTGAAAAAAAGCCACTGAATTGTACACACTTTAAATAGGTGAATTATATGGTATGTAGATTATATTTCAATAAAACTGTTAAAAAGATGCTCTTTTACTGACTTCTACTTTCTTATCATAAATCCTGGGAACTGTCTGGGCAGACAGGGCCCCTGCGTGGAGTGCAACCTCAGCTGCTCTCCCCTCCTGCCCCAGGAAAAGAATACACAAGAGCCAGTCATCTATCCCATCTCTGTGTTGAGTGGCTGAGGTCTCAAGCCTCCTTCTCCTTGCTGACGCACTTACTCCTCACTGGGGCCAGTAAGCCCATACAGCTGGGATGCTATATGGCCATAAAGCCCACGCCAGTGGGGGGGTTTCTTTGAGGGGCAGGGCATTTTGGGGCAAAGGCGGGCTGATGGGTCTAGAGCTCAGAACATGGCTGACCTTTGAGTTTACTTTTTCTTCTTCTCCTCAAGAAGGAGGCCCTATCAGCTCCTGGCCAGAGAAGTACTTTGCTCAGGGAGCATTTCTAAGGCAGCCATGACTAGGGATTCAACTAGACTTTCACTCAACAAACCTTTATTGATACCAGCTCTGTAACTGGAACTATTGCTAGGTACTTAGTGGTGACCTAGCCTTTGCTTTTGAACAACTGAGAATTTAGTGGAAGAGTAAGTGCAGTAAGTACTGTGAGAGGGGTAAGCAATGGACATTAAAGGCAAGATGCTAATCTGGTCTGGAGGTGGGGAAGAAGGTCAGGAATAATTCCTGAAGCAGGCACACCTTAAAGATTGTGTAGGAGATAACCCAATGAAGGAGTTGAGTAAGAAATCATGGAAACTGTTTCAGACAGGAAAAAAGGAATGTGTAAGAGAATAGTTCATTTGCAGTACCACAAAAGAAACTTCAAATCTAATTGGAGGCCAGAATACAAGATGGAGACTGCCAAGAGATAAGGTAGGAGAGGTAAGGAGGGCAGAGCATCTGAAGAAACTAGGAGGAGGTCCAAACTCTGCCCTCCTCTCCAGTGGATTCAGCTCCTCCACCTCCCTCCAGCATGTACAGAACTCCCACCTGAGCAGGGGCCCCAGTGCCAGGCAGAGAGGAGACCAACTAGGATCAGGAGCAGCAAGACAGTCACCACCAGCAGCAGCACATCTTTATAGGAGGCCTTCCCTGGTGCAGGACATGGAGGGGGCAGGGTCAGAGATGGACTTGATCTTCACCATCCCACACTGACCCTCTGCCCATAGCATACCTGCCTCGTGATGGCAGCTCTCCCAGGGGGTGACCACAGTTGAGTTCCAGCTGACAGGGTTGGAGACAATGCAGGAATAGGCTATGCGCTTGTCTCCTGGTCCCAGTGAAACCCTCAGCACCTGTCCATCCATGAGGGGGCCATGTGGCTTGATACCAAAGTCAATGGTCTCCTCCTGTTGCCAGGTATAATTTATGTCACTGATGTTGGGGACCCAACAGGACAGGAATGCCTGGCATGTCTTGGGGGGCTGAGCATCCTCAGATACAGCAGTGAACACTTGTACAATGGGCCTGGGTACTGCATCTGGGCAAGAACAGTAGAGCAGGTGTGGGTTACAGGGATGCTAGGCAAGGCCCACAGCCCAGGCTCTGGAATCCATGAAGGGTGAGATGCCACCTCTGACTAGTCTGTTCTTACTCCAAAACCTTGTCTGGCTTCCAACTGACCACAGAACAAAAGCTGAATTCTTTTTTTTGCATTTTTCTGAAGCTGGAAACAGGGAGAGACAGTCAGACAGACTTCCGCATGCGCCCGACCAGGGTCCACCTGGCACGCTCACCATGGGGTGACGCTCTGCCCACCAGGAGGCGATGCTCTGCCCATCCTGGGCGTGGCCATGTTGCGACCAGAGCCACTCTAGCGCCTGAGGCAGAGGCCACAGAGCCATCCCCAGCGCCCGGGCCATCTTTGCTCCAATGGAGCCTTGGCTGCGGGAGGGGAAGAGAGAAACAGAGAGGAAGGGGGGGGGAGGGGTGGAGAAGCAAATGGGCGCTTCTCCTGTGTGCCCTGGCCAGGAATTGAACCCGGGTCCTCCGTACGCTAGGCCGACGCTCTACTGCTGAGCCAACCGGCCAGGGCCCAAAAGCTGAATTCTTAATCTGGGATTCAAAATCCTTCATAAAATGGTTGATAACAACCTCTTCAGCTATCCCTCCTGTGGGTCCTCCTCACCTATCTTAATTAATTTCTAGTTTTCTCAATCATGTCATGCTTCTTTTCCATGCTTTAATATGTCTCAGCTGTGTATATATACCTTTTCCTTCTTGTCCTCCTAGAGAACTCCCGGGCTCAGCTTGGAACATTGCTTGCTGCCCTTAGTATGAAGCCTTCCCTGATGCTCCAGGTGTGGTTCTGAGCTCTATAAACCCTCTGTGTGTACCTTATCAGAGCACCTTTCTCATGATATATCAGTCAGAGAGACAGTGAGCATTTATTAAGTCATGCAAAAAATATACATTTCTGGAATTTTGGAGCTTATTTTGGTGATGAAAACAAATACTGACAAGTAATTATAAATAATTAAGAAAATAATTACAATGTTGCAAAATGCTGTGAAGGGGCTCTGTCTTATTATCTCCATAACCCTCACTATCTAGGACAGGGGTCGGGAACCTATGGCTTGTGAGCCAGATGTGGCTCTTTTGATGACTGCATTTGGCTTGCAGACAAATCTTTAATAAAAACAATAATCACATTAAAAATATAAAACATTCTCATGTATTACAATCCATTCATTTCCTACCACTCATGTTCATGGTTGTGTGTGGCTGGAGCCAATCACAGCTGTCTCTGGGACAACACCAAATTTTTATTGGATAATGTGTAATGTACATGGGTCATTGTATGGTTCTCATGGAATTACATTTTAAAATATGTGGTGTTTATGGATCTCTCAGCCAAAAAGCTTCCCAACCTCTGATCTAGGTGCTCAGCTATCTGGGCCATTGAACAAATTGGTGTCCTAGTATCCTATGTCATGGCCTTTTCTATATAGGTTGATGGGTAACTCCTGAGTCTCCGTGGCAATGGGGGCCAGTGGGAAAGCATTCTGGCTCAGTGTCTGACAATATTCCAAAGTCAAGCAAAGTAAACATCACTAATGCCAGCTCAATACAGAAAAAGAAAATTTGTTGTTCACACTAATAGTAAACAAAGATTAAAGGGGTAGATATGTACACTACTTAACAAGGACAAGTTGCTTTCAAATATGATGGGCACAGTAAAAACATCACTGACATTTCTAGTAACTAATCTGCTAATTCAAATCCTTTATCTATTATCAAAGTAGAGCTCCTAAGGATGGCTGTTTGGCAGCTTTGTGCAATTAGTTCTAATCAAGCTATGCATTTGGAAGCAATAAAACAGAAATTTCCTTAAAATCTGTAAAGCAGATGCTGAGAACAAGGCATTTTCGAGCTTAGTAGTGTGGGTGCTGCATATATTATCACATTCAGTGTCCTTATGTGTGGCAGCTGAGGCTCAGAATAAGGGAGCAGCTCCAGGGCTGCCTGTATGTTGTACAGGTTGTTCACTGCACAAGGGCATTGGCTAAGGGGGTACCAGGTGAAGGTGGGGGTGCTACATTCCAGCCAACACTCTGCTTGCCAGACTATACACCTGGTTCAGGGATGATGCATCCAGAAGGGCACCCACCTAATTGCCTCTCATACCCTGAGTGGCATAGCTGAGGGAAGCCAGTTAGCTGTCTCAGGGTGGGGGATGTCTCTCTCCTCCCAATTTGCTACTGCCTTTCTCTCCTTCATTGTTTCCATCTTCCTAGCTGTCACCCATTCTTAAATCTGAACATTTTCCTTTCTTCTACTCTACCAAATTTCTAAGGTTTTATTGAAATTGTGTTTTGGAGTCACTCACATCATTTCCAAGCCATTAGGTAGATAAGTGAGAACTAGAAGGCCATTTTTCTTGACCAGCAGAAATATAGTGGAAATGGTGGAGGTGGAGGTAGAAGGAGAGGTAGAGATACTGGTAGAAGTGATGGAGGAGGCAGAGATGGAGGTATAGGTGGTAGTGGTGGTGGAAACAGTCAACATGAAGGTGGAGGTGATGGTGGGGGTCATGGAGATAGAGGTACAGGTGATAGTGGAGGTGGAAGCAGAGATAGTGATAGTGGTAGAGGTGATGATGGTGGTGGTGGTGATGATGATGGTGTTGGTGGTGACGGTGGTCGAGGTGATTGTGAAAGTGGAGAAGGTGGAGGTTGTGACAGTGGTAGAGGTGATGGTGGGGGCGGTGGTGGGAGTGGAGGGGTTGATGGTGGTGATGGTAGAGGTGATTGTGAAAGTAGAGAAGGTGGAGGTTGTGATAGTGGTGGAGGTGATGATGAAGGAGGTGATGGTGGTGGTGGTGGAGGCGGTGGTGGGAGTGGAAGGGTGATGGTGGTAATGGTGGAGGCGGTGGTGGGAGTGGAGGGGTTGATGGTGGTGATGGTGGAGGTGATTGTGAAAGTGGAGATGGTGGAGGTTGTGATAGTGGTGGAGGTGATAGATGAAGGAAGTGATGGTGGTGGAGGTGGAGACGGTGGTGGGAGTGGAGGGGTGATGGTGGTAGGGCGATGGAGGAGGTAGATAGTGGAGATAGAGGTAGAGGTGGAGGTAACAGCGGATGTGGAGGTAGAGGTTGTGATAGTGGTAGAGGTGATGATGGAGGTGGAGTTGTGGTAGATGTTGAGATGGTAATAGCTGGTAGAGGTTATGATAAAGGTGGTTGTGATAAAGGTGGATGTGAAATTTCTAGAAAGAAAGACCCTTTCTGTCCTCAGTAAATTCAGCCTCCCTAGCTGAGGTGCTGAATGGAGTTGCATGGAAACCCAGGCAGACTCACTTGGAACAGAGCTCTGCCTGGTTGAGCTAGGCTAACCCACAGAACTGTGAGAATTAAAAATAACTGTTTTAAGCCAATAAGGTTTGGAATGGTTTGCTTTGCAACAGTGAATGACTGAAAGAACCCAGTAATGTTATATAGTTAAAATCTCTAAATATATTTGAAAGAATTCTTTTAAAAATAGAGAGCAATTTTTTTGTACTTTTAACTACAGTTGAATTATAATTTAATTTTTTTTGGGGAGGAGGTTTGTATTTTTCTGAAGCCAGGGAGGCAGTCAGACAGACTCCCACATGCGCCCGACCAGGATCCACCCGGCATACCCACCAGGGGGCGATGCTCTGCCCATCCGGGGCGTCACTCTGTTGCGACCAGAGCCACTCTAGTGCCTGAGGCAGAGGCCACAGAGCCATCCTCAGCGCCCGGGCAAACTTTGCTCCAATGGAGCCTCGGCTGCAGGAGGGGAAGAGAGAGACAGAGAGGAAGGAGAGGGGGAGGGGTGGAGAAGCAGATGGGCGCTTCTCCTGTGTGCCCTGGCCGGGAATCGAACCCAGGACTCCTGCACACCAGGCCGACACTCTACCACTGAGCCAACTGGCCAGGGCCAATTTAATTTTTAATAAAAATATTGTATCATAATTTAATGCGCAATACTTTTTCCCTTTTAGTGGTACATAAAATAATGGCACATTATAATATGATACCTTTGAATGGATGAAGTATAGACCAGCTTCTGTCCTAGATGCTTTTCCAAGCACCATTATATTTCACTCTTTTGAACATCTATGTAGTAATATCATGATGCCCGTTTTTCTAGGCAGAAGGCAAATGTTGGAATTAAGCATTTTGTCCAAGGCCACTGAGCTAAGAAAATATCACGTTGGGGCTCAGACAAGGACTATAGGGGGCAGAGCTGAGCTGCTCCAGATAGAAGCTCACCTGGGAGAATAGGAGGGGTTTTCTTAGATGTGGCTGCTAGAAAAGAGCTGGACTCTGAATCAGCCACAAAGTCAGAGGCCCAAGGTTTCTGGAACCCAGTTCTCCAGCTCCCAGGACTTAGGATGCCTCTCCAGGGCTTTGTGTGTGTGTGTAGGGGAACGGGGCAACAAGACAGTGTCAGGCACACTCACCATATACCTTGAGCTGCAGGATCTGGGTCCAGGTCTGACCTCCAGTGTCCACTAGCAATACAGAGAAGTTGCCATTGTCTCCAGACTCCAGTGGTTGGAGCTCTAGGCTCAGGTTGCTGTGCAGCTGGGTTCGGCCCAGGAAACAGGAGTGGTACAGAGTCTCCAGGGAGCCCCGAAAATATGTGGCCAGAAGCTCCTCTGAAGGCCAGAGAGATCTCCAGATGGCCTCTCGAACTTGAAAGCCAGGGTGGTGCTCTGCCATAAGCAGCACCGAGCCCCCCACCTGGCCCTGCACTTGGACACCAGTAACTGCAACAGGACGTGGTGCTGCAAGGACAAAGTCATGTCACTCTGCCTGCTGCAAGCTCCTCGTATCTCTCTTGCATGCAGCATGAAGCAAATAAGGCTCCTCTCCCCACACTCCCTCCACCCCAACTGAGAACGCACTGTGTCAGGGGCTAGGAATAAAACAATAAGGAAGAGAATTTGGTACCTGTGATCATAGAGTTCACAGAGGAAACCAGACTCTCTTTTTTTTTTTGCATTTTTCCGAAGCTGGAAAGGGGGAGGCAGTCAGACAGACTCCCGCATGCACCCAACCGGGATCCACCCGGCATGCCCACCAGGGGGCGATGCTCTGCCCATCTGGGGTGTTGCTCAGTTGCATCCAGAGCCATCCTAGTGCCTGAGGCAGAGGTCACAGAGCCATCCTCAGCGCCTGGGCCATCTTTGCTACAATGGAGCCTCGGCTGCGGGAGGGTAAGAGAGAGACAGAGAGGAAGGAGACGGGGAGGGGTGGAGAAGCAGATGGGCGCTTCTCCTGTGTGCCCTGGCCGGGAACTGAACCCGGGACTCCTGCATGCCAGGCCAACGCTCTATCACTGAGCCAACCGGCCAGTGCCAAGGAAACCAGACTCTTAAGCAAGCAATTAAAATATACTAAGTTATATACCATAATGGAAGAAAGGAGAGTGCTCTGGGAGAATACAGGCAGGGTGTTAAAATGATCGCACTTGGCCTTGAGGGGTTCAGTTAAGCTGAGGCCCAAAGGAGAAGTGAATCAGTCAAGCCAAGCAGAGAGCTGCCTGGAGGGGGTAAGAAAAATGTTACAGGCAGAGGCAACAGCATGTACAAAGGCCTGGAGGGTGAGAGCATGGTGCACAGGGAACTGAAAGTAGTTCTCTGCAGGGGGAATAAGCAATTGTATTGCAGAGTTAGAGGGAACCAGATTATATAGGGCCCCGAAAGTGGCACTGGCATATGGGCTTTATGTTTAGAGCAATGGGGGGGGGGGAGAATAGAATAGGTTTTAAATAAGGGAGTAACAGGATTAGATGCACTTTAGAAAGATCACTCCAGCAGAGGGGCAGAGGATGCATTGTAAGTGAGGCAAGACTGAGGCTGCTTCTATTAATCCAAAGGTGAGTGATGAAAATTTGTATTGTGGGGAGCAACTGGGATGGGGAGGAACTGAGAGAGAAAAAGATGCATCAACAGTGGGATCTAGTAAGAGACTGGATCTGAGGAGTGAAGGAGAAAGGAGACAAGGATGGCTCCCAGGTCCTTCTGTGATCCAGAACAGCAGGAGAACATAATGGGCATAGGGGGAGATGGCAGGTTGCTGAATGTTGCTGGGAACGTATTGAGTTTGAAATGCGTGGGTGATGACTCTGCTTGAGGTACTCCCTGCCTTCTTCAATGGATAATTTCTGCTCATCCTTGAAGACAAGTTTACCTAACCTCCCTCATCTATCTTTGCAGGCTACACACTTCTTCTTAGCGTTTTCTCAGCAGCCTGGGGCCACTGCTATTAATTGGCCTAATCTCTAATGTCATTGCCTGTTTATGAGTCAGTGTCTCCCACTAGCCTGCAAGTTCCTCTTTTCATCTTTGCATTCCCAGTGCCCACCACTGTTCAGGAGAAGGATATAGAAGCTCAGTAAATTTTACTGAACAAATGGCAGAATTTGCTGACTTACCTTGTTCCTGGCACAGTGATGGGTGCAGGGGTGCAGAGCAGAGTAAGAGCAGACGTGGAACATACCCAAGTGCTGGGAGTTTGGTTAAGGACACATGTTCTGGATGTTCCCTCAGCCAACCACTGGTAACTGGTAGCCCCTTGTCTGCCTCACTGCCCTCCCTGGCTCAATTATCTCAGGCTTGGTTTGGCAATGTCTTCAGGTAAATGCAGAGTGAAGAAATAAGATAGAGAAGGAATAGTACTGGATGTCCGTCAAGACTCCTAGGTTCTATTCTGCTCTGCTGTGCCCAGAATAAGTGGTGTGACCTTTAGCTATCACCCTCCTTTCTGGGATTCCACTGTCCCATTCATAAAACAAGGGGGTCCACCAATCAGTTGCACTCATCTCATTTACCATTAAAAGCCTTTTGGAAAATTATTTTTACCCCTCACAGTCAAATTTGAGATTTTTGAACCAAACAGTTTTCTCTTTTTGAGGGATTTCCTTCACGTATTGAGAAATGTTGAAATCTACAGAGCTGTTGGAGCCCAAAGGGTCAGAGACTCGGGGGAAACACTGGACAAAGTCATCTCCAAGTCACTGTGAGTCTGAAGTAAACAAAGGTGTCTTTGTCATTGCCACACCCCAAGACTCCTGTCCCCTGGCCTTGCAGTGCTGACCCGTGTCACACTGAGCACTTCTTAACCAAGGAAGGGAAGTCAGGCACCAGACAGAATGGAAGGATTGCCCAGTGCTGAAGAGACCCAGTAGGCAAGCATCCCATCACACCATGATCAGCCACTTCAGGTCCACACGTGTCACATTAACTTGTTCTCGCCTCTCATCCCTATTTAGCATCCACCTCCCCTTACACAGACTTCAGGAAGGGTCTCTGCTTCCCACAGACCGTTGGAAAAACATCCTCATATTGAAAAAGCCTTGCTCTACTCTGCACTCCCCTACTGTCCCCAGACTATATTTAGAATTCTCATGTGTTAACACTGCCAGACCCTTATCATTTTCACAGCCATTTCTTTACAAACTACTGGTACTAACAGCTTCAACTTTAATTGCCCTGGGTCATAAAACAGCTTGAGTCTCCTAGACATGAATTCTTCCAGTGCTGTTGCCTGCTTCCACCCAAGACCCTGCATCTCTTTGCCTCTGCTTAGTTTTCAGTGATGCCCCCAACCTTGCTTCAGTCTTTCCTACCTCTTCTCAGCTCTTGGGTTCTCACTTGGGATGAGGGGGCCTGATCAGATACTTGACAAGGGGCAACTGAAGGGGTTAGCTCTTTGAGGATAGGCCACTCACCTGTCCAACTTACCTGCCCAGAGAAGCAAACTCCACAGAGACCACACAGCCATTCTTCTCCAGAGACGTAGGCAAATTCCTTTGACAACCGAAATCCAAAACATCTTAGTTCAAGTGGATGCACGGAAGGAACTGTAGTCTTTTTGGAAAGTCCAATGTTCAGAAAGAGGAGTCTTGACTCATAATAAAATGTTCTGAAACTGAAAACATCCAGAGTGAAGTGGAAGTTGGCCTCTCAGGGTTCCTTCAGGAACTGTTTCTTGTAAATCAGTCTCTTTCATGTGCCTTTGGTTGGCCATACAATCTCAGACCACAGGCACCCCCACAGAAGCCCACATCCTATCCTCGGACACATACACACTCTCTCTCTATCGCTTTTTCTCCGCCTCCCTCCAGGACTCCCTGCAATCAACCTTGCCCTGACTGGTTGCAGCCTCAGAGAGCCCTTTAAACTGCAATTCATTGTCACTTCTCTGCTTAAAATCCCTCCACAGCATCCTGCAAGACAAAGGCTAAATTCTTGGTTTAGCATACAAGGCTTTACAAAGTCTCACTCCAGCTTGCCTCTCTGGGCTGGTCACCCATGTCCATTCTACTCTGTAGTTACACCAAGCTACAAGCTAGAACAGCCTCTTCTCACACCTATCAATCACACACTTCTAAGGCATTGGCTTGTTCCACCACCAGGCTTGCTGGTCCATTTATCCTTCTGGACTTGGCAGCATCATGCAATCAACCAGGTTCCCAATCAGGCTTTCTCAACCATAGGCAGAGTGAAGAATCCTCTCTTCTTAGCACACTGTTTTGTTTTGTAACAATTTTCTGTCTCCACAGCCAGCAAGGTCTTCTATTCATTTCTTTTTTTAGCCTATTTATTTAAAATTTTTAAAAAATTTTATTGATTTTAACTTATTGTTTTTACATAGATTCAAGTGTCCCACCTAATATATCTCCCCCAACCCCGTGTTTCCCTCAACCTCCCCCTTGCCCTCTCCCCCCAACGCCACCCCTCCTTCCCTCCAGGATATGCTTTTCTGCTTTCTATAATGCTGTGTTATGTGTATATAATTTCACCAATCTCTTTCCCTTCTCTGATCCCATTCTCTCATCCCCTTTCCCTCTGACTGCTTTCCCTCTGGTCCCTTTGATCCTGCCTCTGCCTCTATTCAATTCCTCAGTTCACATTGTTCATTGGATTCCTCAAATGAGTGAGGTCATGATATTTTTCTTTCTCTGCCTGGCTTATTTCACTTAGCATAATAGTCTTCAGGTCCATCGATATTGTCACAAAAGGTAAGACTGCCTTCTTTTTCACAGCTGCGTAGTATTCCATTGTGTATATGTGTCACATCTTTTTTATCCACTCATCCACTGATGGACACTTAGGCTGTTTCCAGATCTTGGCTATTGTGAACAATGCTGCAATAAACATGGGGGTGCACTTCTTTTGAATCAGTGATTTGGTATTCTTAGGATATATTCCTAAAAGTGGGATAGCTGGGTCAAAAGGCAGTTCCATTTTTAATTTTTTTAGAAATCTCTATACTTTTTCCACAGTGGCTGCACCAGTCTGCATTCCCACCAGCAGTGCAGGAGGGTTCCCTTTTCTCCACATCCTCGCCAGCACTTATTATGTGTTGTTTTGTTAATGAGCACTGTTCTGACAGGTGTGAGGTGGTATCTCATTGTGGTTTTAATTTACATTTCTCTAATGATTAGTGATGTTGAACATTTTTTCATCTGCCTATTGGCCATCTGTATGTCCTCTTTGGAGAAGTGTCTATTCATTTCTTTTGCCCATTTTTTAATTGGATTGTTTACCTTCCTGGTGTTGAGTTTCACAAGTTCTTTATAAATTTTGGTTATTAACCCCTTATCAGACGTATTGTCGAATATGTTCTCCCATTGTGTGGTTTGTTTTTTTATTTTGTTCATATTATCTTTAGCTGTGCAAAAGTTTTTTAGTTGATATAGTCCCATTTGTTCATTCTGTCCTTTATTTCACTTACTGTGGAGATAAATCAGCAAATATATTGCTGCAAGAGATGTCGTAAAGCTTACTGCCTATGTTTTCTTCCAAGATGATTATGGTTTCATGATTTAAATTTAAGTATTTTATCCATTTTGAGTTTATTTTTGTGAATAGTTTAAGTTGGTGGTCTAGTTTAATTTTTTTGCAAGTACCTTTCCAATTTTCCCAACACCATTTGTTAAAGAGACTGTCTTTACTCCATTGTATGCTCTTACTTTCTTTGTCAAATATTAATTGTCCATAAAGGTGTGGGTTTATTTCTAGGTTCTCTGTTTTGTTCCATTGATCTATATGCCTGTTCTTATGCCAGTACCAAGCTTTTTTGAGTACAGTGGCTTTGTAGTATATATAACTTAATATCATGAAGTGTGATACCACCCACTTTATTCTTCTTTTTCAAGATTGCTGAGGCTATTCGTGTTCGTTTTTGGTTCCATATAAATGTTTAGAATATTTGTTCTATATCTTTGAAGTATGCCATTGGTATTTTAATAGGAATTGCATTGAATTTATAGATTGCTTTGGGCAATATAGATATTTTAATGATGTTTATTCTTCCTATCCATGAACATGGTATATGATTCCACTTGTTTGTATCTTCCTTGATTTCTTTTATCATTGTTTTGTAATTTCCAAGTACAAGTCTTTAACCTCTTTGGTTAAATTTACTCCTAGGTACTTTATTTTTTTTGTTGCAATAGTGAAGGATATTGTTTTCTTAATTTCTCTTTCAGACAGTTCATTGTTGGTGTATAAAAATGCTTCTGATTTCTGAATATTAATTTTATATCCAGCCATCTTGCCAAATTTATTTATCAGGTTTAGTAGTTTTTTGACTGAGACTTGAGGGTTTTCTATGTACAGTATTGTGTCATCAGCAAATAGTGATAGTTTTAGTGCTTCTTTTCCAATTTGGGTGCCTTTTATTTCTTCTTGTCTGATTGCTGTGGCTAGGACTTCTGGAACTATGTTGAATAAGAGTGGTGAAAGGGGACACCCCTGTCTTGTTCCTGATCTTAAGGGGATATTTTTTCATTTTTGCTCATTGATTATGATGTTGGCCATGGTTTTGTCATAGATGGCCTTTATCATGTTGAGGTATGTTTCCTATATTCCCACTTTGCTGAGAGTTTTGATCATAAATGGGTGCTGGATTTTATCAAATGCTTTTTCTGCATATATTGATATTATCATGAGATTTTTTTTCCTTTTGTTTATGTGATGAATCACATTGATTGATTTGTGAATATTGTACCAGCCTTGCCTCCCCAGAATAAATTCCACTTGATCATGATGTATGACTTTTTTCATGTATTGCTGGATCTGGTTTGCTAATATTTTGTTGAGAATTTTAGCATCTAAGTTCATCAGGGATATTGACTTATTGTTTTCTTTATTTGCAGTGTCTTTACCTGGTTTTGGAATGAGGATTATGCTTGCCTCATAAAACGAGTTTGGAAGTCTTCCCTCCTCTTGAATTTTTTTAAATTTTTTTTTAATAAATAAATTTTTATTTTAATGGGGTGACATCAATAAATAAGGGTACATATATTCAAAGAAAACATTTCCAGGTTATCTTGTCATTTAGTTCTGTTGCATACCCATCACCCAAAGAGAGATTATCCTCCGTCACCCTCTATCCAGTTTTCTTTGTACCCCTCCACCTCCCTCTCTCCCTCCTTCCTTCCCCCTACCCCCTGTAAGCACCACACTCCTGTCCATGTCTCTTAGTCTCATTTTTATGTTCCACCAGTGTATGGAATCCTGCAGTTCTTGTTTTTTTTCTGATTCACTTATTTCACTCTGCATAATGTTATCAAGATTCCACCATTCTGCTGTAAGTGATCCGATGTCATCATTTCTTCTAGCTGAATAGTATTCCATGGTGTATATGTGCCCATCTTCTTTATCCAGTCTTCTATTTTTTTTACAGTGATTAAAAGCTTTTAAGCAAACTCTTGGCCAATACAGCAAGAATCCATAAAAGAGTAGTGTCCTTAACATGTTCACCAAGTCCAAGTTGGCCCCATCACCATGCCAAATCCCTGAAAAATGCAACCCAACCACAGTTCAGTCTGTTAGGAGCTGTCACAGGGAGCAGGAGTCCAGGAAAAGTTCACATCCAGGAAAAGTCCACATGGCACTGGAGTTGTCACCATTCTATACTTTGCAGCTTATGTCCAAGTCCCAATGACAGCTGCTTCTAGCTGGTAATGATTCAGGTAGACTGGAAAAGCCATTTGCAGCATGCATGGATATGGAGCTTCTGTTCTCCTCTGCCAGTCTCGGTGTGGCTTCTTCAGTGTTCCTTAGTTGAAGAGTCCTCTTAGTTTTCCTCTTGAATTTTTTGAAACAGCTTGAGCAGGTTAGGAGTTAGTTCTTTGAATATTTGGCAGAAGTCGCCTGTGAAGCCATCTGGCCCAAGACTTGTTTGTTGGGAGTTTTTGATAACTGTTTCAATTTCATTTCTTGTAATCGGTCTATTTAGGTTTTCTGATTCTTTCAGATTGATTTTTGAAAGATGATATGTTTCAAGGAATTTGTCCATTTCACCTAGGTTGTCTAAGTTTTTGGCATACAGTTTTTCATAATATTTTCTTACAATCCTTCATATTTCTGCTTTCAGTTGTTACATCTCCACTCTCATTTCTAATTTTATATATTTGAGTCCTCTCTCTATTTTTCTTGGTGAGTCTGGTTAAAGGTTCATCGATCTTGTTTACCTTTTCAAAGAACCAGCTCTTGGTTTCATTGATCCTCTGTATTGCTTTTTAGCCTCTATGTCATTTATTTCTGCTTTGGTCTTTATTATTTCCTGCCTTCTACTTCCTCTGGGCTTTACTTGCTGTTCTTTTTCTAGTTCTTTTAGATGCAGGGTCAAGTTGTTTATTTGAGCTTTTTCTTGCTTCTTAAGGTATGCCTGTAATGCTATGAACTTCCCTCTCAGGACTGCTTTTGCTGTGTTTCATAAATTTTGAGTTGTTGTATGTTCATTTTCATTTGTTTCAAAAAATTTTTTTATTTCTTCTTTGATCTCACTGTTAACCCATTCATTATTTAATAACATGCTTTTAGTCTCCAAGTGTTTGAATATTTCTCAATTTTTCTATTTTAGTTTCTTTCTAGTTTCATGCCATTGTGATCAGAGAAAATCTTGATATTATTTCAATCTTCTTAAATTTATTGAGACTCATTTTGTGTCCTAACATGTGGTCTATCCTAGAGAATGTACCATGGGCACTTGAAAAGAATGTATATTCTACTGTTTTAGGGTGAAAGGTTCTGAAGATATCTATTGATCTAGTGCCGTGATGGTGAACCTTTTTATAAAAATCACCCACTTTTGCAGTGCTGGTCAACCTGGTCCCTCCCACCCACTAGTGGGCATTCCAGCTTTCATGGTGGGCCAATCATGGCGCCATTTGGTTGCTCTGCTACTGCCCACTGCAAAAGTTGGCGGTTTTTATAAAAAGGTTCGCCATCACAGATCTAGTGTGTCCTTTAAGGCTGCTGTTTCTTTGTTAATTTTCTGTCTTGAGGATCTATCCATTGGTGTTAGTGGGGTATTAAAATCTCCTACTATTATAGTATTGCTGTTCATCTCACCCATTATGTCCACCAAAATCTGCTTTATATATTTAGGTGCTCCTATATTAGGTGCATAGATATTTATAATGGTATATCTTCCTGTTGGCCTGATCCTTTTATCATTATGTAGTAACCTTCATTATTCCTTACTATAGCCTTTGTTTTAAAGTCTGTTTTTATCAGCTATAAGGATTGCTACCCCAGCTTTTTTTTTCATTTTGATTTGCATGAAATATTTTTTTTCATTCTTTCAGTCTATGTGTATCTTTTGTTTTAAGGTGGGTCCTGTTTTCTTATTTATTCAGCTACCCTATGTCTTTTGATTAGAGCATTTAATCCATTTATATTTTAGGTTATTATTGATATGTAGTTGTTTATTGTGATTTTATTTTTTAAACTACATTCCTCCTTTTCTAGATTTTTTTCCCCCTTTGTTCTGTTTACAACAGGTCCCTTAACATTTCTTGCAGCATTGGTTTGGTTGTAATGAATTTCTTGAGGTTTTTTTTGTTTGTTTGTTTGTTTTTGTCTGGTAAGCTTTTTATTTCTCCAATTTTAAAAGATAACCTTGCTGGATAAAGAAGTCTTAGTTGTAGGCTCTTGTTTTGCATTACTTTGAATATTTCTTGCCATTCCCTTCTGACCTCAAGTGTTTCTGTTGAGAAGTCAGATGTCATCCTTATGGTTGCTCCTTTGTAGGTAATTGATGGCTTTTCTCTTGCAGCTTTTAGTATTCTTTCTTTATCTTTATCTTTGGTATTTTAATTATGATGTGTCTTGGTGTAGGTCTGTTTGGGTTCCTCTTTAATGGGACTCTGTGCTTCTTGAACTTGTGTGACTTTTCCATTCATCAATTTAGGGAAGTTTTCAGCTATGATTTCTTCAATCAGGTTCTCTATCCCTTGTTCTTTCTCTTCTCCTTCAGGAACCCCTGTCATTGGATGTTGTTTCTCTTCATGTTGTCACAGAGCTTTCTTAGAGTTTCCTCAGACTTTTTGTGCCTCTTTTCTTTTTGCTGTTCTGCTTCTGTGCTTTTGTTTACCTTGTTCTCAGTAAATTGCTGATTTGATCCTCTGCTTTATCCAGCCTGCTGTTAACTCTTTCTGGTGTAGTCTTCATTTCTGATATTGTATTTGGCATTTCTAACTGATTCTTTTTTATGATTTCAGTGTGCTTTTTGATGCTTGCTATCTCTTTATTTAGGTGCTCATTATGTCCATCTATTGTTGCTCTAAGATCCTTGAGCATCCTAACAATCATTATTTTAAACTCTGCATCTGGTGTCTTGGTTATTTCCATCTCATTCAGTGCTTTTCCTGAAGATTTCTCTTGTTGATTCATTTGGATTGCATTTCTCTCTCTTTCCATTTTGTCTCTGTATATACTGCTTCTTTGGGTGTGCTGTTTGTGTAGCTAGCTGAGTATAGGGTTGGTGTTGTCTGCTTCCAGCTTCCAGTTGTGTTGTTTCTAGATCTTCTTGGGTTGGAATCAGCTGTTGTTTGTAATCCACTGTGGGCTACTTGTCTGATGCTACTTCTCTTTCTGCTCTTTGTGTCAGTGTTTTCTATGCCTTAGCTGGGTCAGGTGTGAGGAGCCCTTCCTTAAGATACCACTCTAACAAGAGTTGTTAGGTCCTGAGCTGATGCTCTCTTCATATATGGCCACTGAATGTGTCAGCCCTGGACCTCCCTTAGTGGAACCTGGCACAGACTGGTGTGCGTCACTGCCTATGACTGGTCCTTAGCAATCTTCTTGGAGCTACAGGTGATCCAGAATTTGTGGCTGCCTCTGCTAGGCCCAAGTGCAGTTATAAATAACAGCTGCATGCCTAGGCTGGCTTTTATCTACTCTTGGCCAGTAGGTGTGGCCTCTGTGTTCCTGAAGTGTGGCCTGCCCGCTAGCCTGGCCCGCCATTGCCACTGCCTCCTCAGGCATTTGGACACGGGCACCACTGTGTGTGCAGGTGCGTGGGTCACCTTGCTGGTGCTGCAGGCATGTTGGCCAGGCACCGCCCCCACCACCATGAGTGCATGGCCACAACTGCTACAGCCAGGCCCACCCACCCTTTGGGGGGCACTTAGCAGCATGGGGGGGTCAGTGTAGCCCATACCTTAGCACTCAAAACCTGTGTCCGTGTTGCACCCCCTGCTTCTAAACAACTCTTTGCTCTGACTGGGGCAGGAGAGCCTCTGGTGGGTGGGGTAATTGCTTCCCTTTGCTGGTGTTGCTTCTCCCAGGAAATGTGGCCACTTTAGAGTTGGAGAGTGACCCAGTATAGGGGTCAGGATGGCTGTTTCCTACAGTCTCTCCCTTTGCCCCTGAGACTACACTCTCCTCTCGCAACTCCAGTCCTCTCAGTGCTTCTCATCTCTGGAGCTCCAGGTAAGTGGCTGTGAATGAGGTTTTCTGTGTAGTCCCTTTAAGATGGAGTCTGGGTCTGAGAGTTCTGTCACCCTCTCGCAAACAGAAACCCAGCTCTTTTCTCAGCTAAATACTGTCTGTATGCCTCTTCTAGTCTCTAGGGCTCTAGGCTAGGGCTCCCGTCCTGGGGTTGAGGACCCATGCCTTTCTGGGCAACCCACCCTGCTGTGAGAGTCCCTCCGCACTACCTCTCACTCCTGGGAGTGGGGCAGCTCTTTCTTTGTCTCCACCCTTTCTACCAGTCTCAGTGTCGGTTCTTCGGTGATCCTTGGTTGTAGATTCCTCTTAGTTTAGTCCAAAGTTGCTTTTTTATGATAATTGTTCCCAAGTTAAGTTGTAATCCACTTTGGTTCTAGAAGGTGAGAGTTGGAATGTCCGCCTACTCCATCGCCATATTCTGGACCACCTATTTATTTAATTATTTATTCATTTTTTAGATGTGTTGCAAGGGAGAGAGATGGGGGTAGGAGCAGGAAACATCAACTCCCATATGTGCCTTGACCAGGCAAGCCCAGGGTTTTGAACTGGCGATCTCAGTGTTCCAATTCAATGCTTTATGCACTGTGCCACCACAGGTCAGGTGATCTTCTATTAGTTTCTGTGCTCCCCTTGGTGCTTGGCACATCACGAATGTTTAATAAATGTTTGTTAAATGTGTGCATAGATTCTAGACATGATAATGTATTTTGCTTACTGAAAGTCCTACAACTCTTCTCTGAAAGGATCTTGTTATTGCCTCATTAGAGATGGGGAATTTGAAAGCCAGAGTGAGGATAGCACCTTGTGCAGGTCATAGTGTGGCAGAACTGGGACTCAAATTTCAACTTTCAAACTGTGGTCCATTTCACCAGCCACCCCCTCCTCACTCTGTTTTATTTCTCACTTTGAGTTACTTGATTTCTTGAATCAGGGAAGCTTTGAGAGAAGATGAGAAAATTTCCTGTATGACTCTAGAGTGACTTACAATGTCTAGTTCTGCACAGTTTTTGACCTGTCTTCAAACTGGATGTTCCACTTTGGAATTAGCGCTTCCTGAAAAGATGACATTTGAATTGTGCTTTGAAAATGGGCATGATTTGGAGAAGCTGAGAATATGGTCAACAGTGGGCTCTGAGCATGAGAAGATTGCTGAGTGTGTAAGGCTGGGCAGTGAGAAGGCCTAAATGGGCTGCAGGGACAATGAAGGAACTTGGGGAGAAATCCTTTAGGACTGAAGTGGGTAAGAATAGAGAGGAAGGTTGGGAGTCAGATTCTGGAGGCCTTGAGTACTGGGTTATTAGGCTTTTATTCTGGAGAACAGTGGCTCTCAACCTCGTGGAATACACGGATTCTCAGGGATTCTAGTTTTATGGGCCTGGGAGAGGCTCCAGGAACCTGTAGTTTAACAAGCCTCCCCTCCAGGTGATTTTGAAGCTGATGGGGCTGAGGAAGGCTCTGAGCAGCACTGCTTAGGGCTGTTGCCCATTTTAAGCGGGGGCTAATTGGCTGGTGGGAGGCCAGCATGCAGGGTTGGTTAGGGGAGAAAGAAGAGGCAGGGAAGCATAGGCAGCAGCTGTTGTCATGGTTCTGATGAGGTAGGAAGAAAATCTCTAGAGAGAAAAAGGCAGAGCTGGGGTCCTGACAGAAGCTGCCTGGCTCTGGGGCAGAGAGGCCAAGGGAAAGCAATCATGATAACACCATCGCCAATTCTGTCACTCATGCTTCAGATATTTATTGAGCATCTACTTATGAGCCAGGGAGGGACACACAGATGAAAAGCATAGCCCCTGCCCTCAAGAAGTCTGCAGTTTTGATAAGAATACAGGATATACCATTTTTCCCCATGTATAAGACTATCCCAAGTATAAGACACACCTTAATTCTGGGGCCCGAAGTTTGAAAAAAAAGTATTACTAAAGTTATTGAACTTAAGTTTTATCCATCATAAAATTCATACAACTCCTCACTGTCAAAGCTCCCATCCATTAGCTTGTCCTCATCTGTGTCTGATGACGAATCACTGTTACAATGAGCACAAAAATAAGTGCGCAAAAATGGGGAAAGCAAGTAAAAAAATCTACAACCATTGTGTAAGACGCACCCAGTTTCCCACTGTGTAACACACACCCAGTTTTTAGACCCAAATTTTTCGAAAAAAGTACGTCTTATACGTGGGGAAATACGATATAACCCAGTAATTACAATCAGTGTGGCAAGAGCAGCATACATAAGGGTTCAGAATGAGTGAGGTCTGGTGCAGAGTCATCACTCAAAATATTAACTATTGCTACTAAATAGCCAGGGAGAGGGAAGAGAGGAGAGCTGGGTGGATGTAGATCAGTCCCGTTGAGGTGTGAGCAGCCCCGATCCCACTCTTTCCTAGGCTGTGAGCTCTGTGCGGCAGGGATCAGGTCCCCTTCATTTCTGCCCCCTTATGTCACCAAGGGCAGGTTTTCCCTGAGGTGGTGCCATCCAAGCATGTGGTGAAGTGGGTTGAGTGAGTCTGAAGTGTTGGGCTTGGGACCAGGAAGCTGTGGGAATGCTGGAAATACACATGCTGTATTTCTAGAGGGAAGACAGTGGGCAGTCACACTCCCTCTTTGCAGAATCCATATGGAGTGGTTCATTAGAGCAGGAAACAGGTTGCAATCTTCCCTGCCCTTTTCCTTGAGAGGAATTTCAGGGAAGCTGGGGGAGGGGGAGGAGGAGGTCAAGGAGAACTGGAAAATATCCCACCTCTCCAAAGGGAAAAACGTAGGGTGTGTGACAACTGGAGAAAATGGACTGAGGAAAGCACAAGAAGGGTTAAGTCTGTGGTGGCAGGTCCTCCCCACTGCTAATCACCGGTTCAGATCACAGTAATTACCAGCTGCAGGAGTTGGGGGGTGTGCACTAAAGAAAATTAGCTGGTGAGTTCAAAGGGACACTTCCCACATGCCTTAAGAGAGCAGCTGGAGGTGGAGTTGCTCCCCAGCCTTCTCAGAGTCCTTCTGGAAGCCTGGACAGGCACCGTGGCACCAGCAGCCCACTTTCACTGGGGGCTGAAGGTGGGGAGCAGGTATTAAACAGCTGCCTGAGCTCACATCAATCCTGAGAGCAGCTTGGTGCGGATTAAGGGCCAAGCAGAATTCGAGTGGGTGTGAAAAGTCTGTCATGTGCATGTGATTCTTTGTCTCTGCCCACTCACACTTGCCCTCACTTCTTGGACTGGCCCGATGGTAAAATGGGACCAGGTTTCTCCCAGAGAGACAGATGAGAAAGGGACACAAAGGTGGGGTGTTTGAGGAGAGAAGAGTAGGGCAGAGCCCCAGACAGAAAGAAGAGGCACTCAGCAGGCTTTTTTTAGGAGCCAAGGGTGAGGGAGGAGGGCAGAGTGAGTGAGCCTCTGGGTATCGCTTCAAGGAAGTGTTGCAAGATGGGGCCTGAGAGGATAGCAAGAAGCCCACCTAAGCCCTGCCTTCCTGTCTGCCTTCACCTGTATGGTTCCCGGTTCCTATAGAGTAGACCAGCTGCCTGCATGATCTGCCAGCCAACAGCATGCCACCAGGGCCTGGCCAACCCCAAATACCGCTTGCTGCCTTGGGTGGGAATCCCAAGCCCAGTCGCTCTCTTGCTAGCTAGTGTAGGCAGCAGTGCTGTGAGGTGGCAGGAAGACTGGGTTTGAGGCAGTGCCCGCCTGTGTGAATTGGATGTACCTCCTCTTTTCTGATATGGCGCTCTCACACATACATGGCCCTGAGGATGATGTCTCCTTAAATTTTGTGCCTAAAGTGCCTCATCTTGCTGCATACTCTCCCTACCTCTCTTGGTGTAGGTACAGGGAATAGAATCTTTGATGGACCAGAAGTGTGATGCACACAACTGGAGAGGGAGTAACTGAGGAGTAAGAGAAAGAGTGAGCTCAGTGAAATAGCTCGAAGGAACACGAATGGGAGGGGTCTGAGGTTGAGGTAGGGTCTGCGTTTTAGGCAAAGACACACCTTCCCTGAGAGTTGATGGAAAGCTGCAAAAAACAGAAACAAAGCCAAAATTATGCTTTATTGGGAGGGAAGAGTTGGAAACTCATTTATTCCTTCAGTCATTCACCAAACATTTCCTGGCTTCCCATCTTGTGCATACTGAGGCTTTAAACATTTATAGAGCATCTAGCATGTGTAAGCCCTGCAAGGGCAGGAACTCACACTGATGATGATAGTGATCATGACACTGACAATAAATGATTAATCAGTGGCCGACGTGGGAAAGAATTCTGAAAACAAGTACAACATAGGTGGGTTTTTTGTTTTGATTCTTTGCAGAATTACCAATTAAAAAAATTATTGAGATGACATAGTTTGACAAACCATACAGGTTTCAATTGTACAACTCAGTAAAACAATCTACACACTACACTGTGCACCCTCTACACTAAACAAAGTCCCTTTCTGGCCCCATTCCTCCAGCTCCTGCCTTTGCCTCTCTTCCTACCTCTACTCCTCCCCTTTCCATCTTACTATTGCCACTATGTTGTTTGTATTATTTTGTGTGTGTATTTTTCTGAAGTTGGAAATGGGGAGGCAGTCAGACAGACTCCCGCATATGCCTGACCGGGATCCACCTGGCATGCCCATCAGGGGGCGATGCTCTGCCCATCTGGGGCATTGCTCCATTGCAACCAGAGCCATTCTAGCGCCTGAGGCAGAGGCCATAGAACCATCCTCAGTGCCCGGGCCAACCTTGCTCCAATGGACCCTTGGCTGCGGGAGGGGAAGAGAGAGACAGAGAGGAAGGAGAGGGGGAGGGGTGGAGAAGCAGATGGGCACTTCTCCTGTGTGCCCTGGCCGGGAGTCGAACCCAGGACTCCTGCACGCCAGGCCAACGCTCTACCACTGAGCCAACCGGCCAGGGCCTATGTTGTTTGTATTTTTATGTTATGTATATATGTTTTTGGCTAATCCCTTTACCTTATTTCATCCAGTCCCCTTATCCCCTCCCTCTAATGATTGTACATCTGTTCTATGTGTCCATGTCTCTGTTTTTATTTTATCAGTTTATTGTGTTCCTTTGATTCCATGCGTAAGTGAAATCATATGATATTTGTCTTTCTCTTCCTGGCTTATTTCCCCTAGCATAATGCTCTCCAAGTCCATCCATGTTGTCACAAAAAGTAAGATTTCCTGCTTCTTTTGGTTGCATAGTATTCCACTGTGTAAATGTACCACAGCTTTTTTATCTACTCATCTACTGATTGGGCACTTGGGTTGTTTCTAAATCTAGCCTATTGTAAATAATGCTGTGATGATTATGAGGGTGCACATTGTGGGTTTTTATTTTTACATTTCTTAAAAAAATTTTATTTAGAAAATTAAATATATTTTATTTTTTACATTTTATTTTATTTCATTTTTTATTTAGGCAATGAAATTTAACATGTTGACATTGGTCAACCAGAATACATAGATTTAGAGAAAACATCTCCACATCATTTGGACAGTTGATTATGCTGTATACTCATCATTCAAAGTCAAAGCATTCTCCATCACTCTATATTTGTTTTTCTTTCTGCCCCTCTACTTCTCCATACCTTTCTTCCTTTCCTCCCTTCCCCTCCCCCTGGAAACCACTGCACTCTTATCTATGTCCACGAGTCTCAATTTTGTGTCCCACCAATGTATGGAATCATAAAGTTCTTAGTTTTTACTGATTTACTTATTTCACTCAGTATAATGTTATCAAAGTCCATCCATTTTGTCATAAGTGATACTATGTCATCATTTCTTATGGCTGAGTAGTATTCCATTGTATGTATATATGTACCACATCTTCTTTACACAGTCTTCTATTTAAGGGCATTTTGGTTGTCTCCATGCCTTGGTCACCATGAACAATGCTGCAATGAACATGGGGGTGCATGTGTCTTTACATAACACTGCTTTTGAGTTTTAGGGGTATACAGCCATTAGAGGGATTGCTGGGTTGTAAAGCCAGTAGCCACATCCACCATCACAGCCTGGCCCATGCAGGTTCACATTAGATTTGGACAGATGGTAATGAAACAATGGAGCCAGGAACTGGTGGGCCATTACCTTTAATCTTAGCTTGCACCAGGCAAGCAAGAAATACACACATTGGGCTCCAAAACCCACTCATTCAGTGCTCACAAAGCTACTGACTTATCCGAGTTTCCTAGAATCAAAGGTTTCTAGCTCACCAGCCTTATTCACCTCTGTTCTCCAACTCCTTCTCTCTACACAAATTCTGAACAAACTGGCTTCTCCTTCAACACTCCTCCATCTTGGCTACTTCTCCTGGCCTCCTCCACATGGCCTCTCTCTACTCTCCTCTCTGCTTTCCTCTCTGCTCTCTCCTCTCATGTTAATCTTGGGACTGGGGCTGCAAGGCCTGCGAAGCAGAGACAGTGTCGGCCCAGAACTCAAGCCCCGCACCTGGAGATGGTGTTTTCAGTTCCTCTTTGGAGGATGAGGAGAATCAGGCTGGAGTTGCGATCCACAGTCTCCAGAAGGTGAGAGCCCAGCAGCAAAGAGTACCTTCTATGCCCCTGGTAGGTCTGCAATTTTGGGACATAGGGATGCCATCACGCTCTCTGGCGAAGAGATGGAAATGCTGACTGCCATTGCCACGTGCTCCTCTTTGGGACAGTGTAAGACCTGACAGGACGCAGGGATAAAGGGGGTGGCTGAGACCCCACGTGCTTGGACTGATTTCCTGGACTATGACCAGAGTGAGCACTAGCTCCTTTGTTGGATGGACTTACGGATTTTGGACAATGTGAAATACCCTGATGGGGTGGGGGTGCGGCTTTGCTGGAGGCCCATCCTCTGCCCCAGGAAGCTTTTCCCATGGCTAGAAAGAAGGCTGAGGACATTTTGTGCTTTTGGCAAAGTGCTCAGAGACTGGTGAAGAGGGATTGCATTCTAGGAGGAAGGCAGAGAGCAGGAAAGAGAGTAGAGCAGAGTAAGGCCACGTGGAGGAGGCCAGGAGAAGCAGCCAAGATAGCGGAATGTTGAAGGAGAAGCCAGTTTGTGCAGAGTTTGTGCAGAGAGGAGATGGGGAACAGAAGTGAATGAGACTGGTGAGGTTAGAAACCTTTGATTCTAGGAAACTCGAATAAGTCAGTGGCTTTGGGAGCCCTGAATGGAAAGGGAAGTGTTTTCCCACTGTGTGTATTTCTTGCCCGCCAAGTGCAAGCTAGGATTAAAGCTAAAGGCCCACCAGTTCTTGACTCCGTTGTTTCATTGCCGTCTGTCTGAATCTAATGCGAACCTGCATGGGCCAGGTAGCTGTGATGGAGGCTGCGGCTACTGGCTTTACATGGGTCATATGGCAGTTCTATTCTTAATTTTTTTAGGAACCACCATACTTTCTTCCATAGTGGTTGTACTAATTTACATTCCCACCAGCCGTGAGTGAGGGTTCCTTTTTCCCTGCAGCCTCTCCAACACTCGTTATTACCTATTTTGTTGATAATAGCTAATCTAACAGGTGTGAGGTGATATCTCATTGTAGTTTTGATATGCATTTCTCTAATAGCTAGTGAAGATGAGCATCTTTTCATATAGCTATTGGCCATTTGTATTTCTGCTTGGGAGAAGTGTCTGTTCATGTCCTCTTTCTATTTTTTTTATTGGATTGTTTGCTTGTTTGTTGCTGAGTTTTGTCAGTTTTTTATATATTTTGGATATTAGGCCATTATCTGTGCTGTTGTTTGAAAATATTATCTCCCATTTAGTTAGCTGTCTGTTTGTTTTGCTGTCAGTTCCTTTTGCTGTGCAGAAGCTTCTTAGTTTGAGGTAGTCCCATTCATTTATTTTTGCCTTTACTTCCCTGCGTTGGAGGTCAAATTCATAAAATATTCTCTATAGCCAAAGTCCATGAGTTTAGTACCTATGTTTTCTTTGATATAATTTATTGTTTCAGATCTTACATTTAGGTTTTTGATCCATTTTGAATTAATTTTTGTGCAAGGAGACAAAATTTAGTCATTTCATTCTTTTGCATGTGGCTTTCCAATTTTCCCAGCACCATTTATGGAGATGCTTTCTTTTTTCCACTGTGTGCTTTTGGCTCCTTTTCAAAGATGATTAGACCATATATATGTAGTTTTGTTTCTGGGTTCTCTATTCTGTTCCATTGGTCTGTGTGTCTATTTTTCTACCAGTACCATGCTGTTTTGATTATCATGGCTCTGTAGTATAATTTGAGGTCAGGTACTGTAATGTCTCCAGCTTTGTTGTTTTTCCTTAGAATTAATTTAGTTATTCAGGGTTTTTAATGGTTCCATTCAAACCTGATGATTTTTTCTTCCATTTCTTTAAAAAATGACTGGAATTTTTATGAGAATTGTATTAAATTTGTATATTGCTTTGGGTAATATGGCCATTTTAACTATATTAATTCTTCCATCTCATTGTGTCTTTTGCAATTTCCTTTAATAATGCTTTGTAGTTTTCAGTATATAGGTTCTTTACATTCTTTTTTATGTTTATTCCTAGGTAATTTTTTTTTGTTGCAACTGTAAAAGAGATTATTATTATTTTTAGTTTATTTTCCAAAGGTTCATTATTGGCATAGAAGAAAGCAATGGACTTCTTTTAAAGAAGAAATAAAAGCAGAGATAAAAACATATATACAGACAAATGAAAATGACAACATGACATACCAGAATCTCTGGGATGCAGTGAAAGCAGTAATAAGAGGGAAGTTTATATCATTACAGGCTTATAAAAAACAAGAGAGAACTGAAGTAAACAACCTAACATCTCATATTAAGGAACTAGAAAAAGAAGAACCCAAAATTAGCAAAAGAAAGGAAATAATAAATATTAGAGCAGAAATAATGAAATAGAAAACAGAAAAACTATAGAAAAAATCAATACAACAAAAAGCTGGTTCTTTGAAAAGATCAACAAAATTGACAAACCCCTGGCAAGACTCACTAAGGAAAAAAGAGAAAGTGCTCATATAAACATAATCCAAAATGAAAGAGGAAAAGTTACCACAGATATCATACATATACAAAGGATTATTTTAGAATACTATAAAAATAACTATATGCCATAAATTCAACAATTGAGAAGAAATGGATAAATTCCTAGAACAATACAATATTTCTAGACTGGATCATGAAGTAGAAAGCCTAAACAGACTCATAAGCAGGGAGGAAATAGAAACACCTCTCAAAAACCTCCCTAAAAATAAAAGGTCAGGGTCAAATGGCTATACAAGCGAATTCTACCAAACATCCATAGAAGATTTGGTTCCTATCTTTCTCAAAGTCTTCAAAAAAATTGATGAAGAAGCAATACTTCCAATCACATTTTATGAAGCCAACATAATCCTCATACCAAAACCTGGCAAGGACAATACAAAAAAAGAAAACTACAGACCAATATCTGTAATAAATACAGATGCAAAAATACTAAACAAAATAGTAGCAAATCGAATACAACACATTAATAAAAATAATTCATCATGATCAAGTGGGATTCATCTTGGAAACACAAGGATGGTTCAATATATGTAAAACGATGAATATATTACATCATAACAACAAAACAAAGAACAAAAACTATATGATCCTATCAATTAATGCAGAAAAGGCATTTGATAAAATACAATATCCTTTTATGTTTAAAACACTCAACAAAATGGGTATAGAAGGAAAATATCTCAACATAATAAAGGCCATTTATGATAAACCATCAGCTAACAGCATACTAAATGGTGAACATCTGAAAACTTTTCCTCTAAAATCAGGGACAAAACAAGGTTGCCCACTCTCTCCACTCCTATTCAACATAATGCTGAAAGTTCTGGCAGAGCAAACAGTCAAGAGAAAGAAATAAAAGGTATTCATATTGGGAAAGAAGAAGTAAAAATTTCACTTTTTGCAGATGACATGATCCTGTATATAGAAAACCCCAAAGACTCCACAGAAGGGCTATTAGAAACAATAAGCCAATACAGTAAAGTCACAGAAAATTAAATTTAAAGGGGTGACATTGATCAATAAGAGTACATAGGTCTCAGGTAAACATCTCTATAGCATTTAAACTGTTGATTGTGTTGTGTACTCATCACCCAAAATCAGATCAGTTTCCATCGCTTTATATTTGACCCTCTTTACACTCATCCTCCCCAACCCACTTCCCCTGGTAATCACTTTACTTTTATCTCTGTTCATGAGTTTCAGTTTCTATATCCCACCTGTGTGTGAAATCATATAGTATTCAGCTTTTCTGATTTACTTATTTTATTTAGTTTAATATTCTCAAGTGCCATACATGTTGTCATAAGTGGCAATATGTCATCATTTCTTATGGCTGAGTAGTATTCCATTGTCTATATGTACCACATCTTCTTTATCCAATCTTCTATCCAGGGACACTTTGGTTGTTTCCATGTCTTGCCACTGTGAATAATGTTGCAATGAGCATGGGAGTGCATGTCTTTACATACTGATGTTTTTGAGGGTTTTTTTTTGGTATATGCCCAGTAGAGGTGTTGCTGGGTCATATGTTAGTTCTATTCTTAATTTTTTGAGAAACTACCAATTTTCTTCCATAATGGCAATACCAGTTTACATCTCACCAGCAGTGAATGAGGGTTCCTTTTCCTCCATATCCTCTTCAACACTTGTTATAAACAGTCTTATTAATAATAGCCAATCTAACAGGTGTGAGGTAGTATCTCATTGTAGTTTTGACTTGCATTTCTCTAATAGCTAGTGAAGATGAGCATTTTTTCATATTTCTGTTGGCCTTTTGTGTATCTTCTTGGGAGAAGTGTCTGTTCAGGTCCTCTCCCCATTTTTAATAGAATTGTTTCCTCATCTGTTGCTGAACTTTATGAGTTCTTTCTATATTTTGGATATTAACCCCTTATTAGAGCTGTTGTTTATAAATATCATCTCCCATTTGGTTGGCTTAATTTTTTTTATTGTGAATTTCTTTTGCTGTGCAGAAGCTTTTTAGTTTGATATAGTCTCATTCATTTATTGTTGTCTTTACTTCCTTTGCCTTTGGCATCAAATTCATAAATTATTCTTTATGGCTAAGGTCCAAGTACTTGTTTTCTTCTATGTAATTTATTGTATCAAATCTTATATTTAGGTTGTTCATCTATTTTGAATTAACCTCTATACAAGGGGAAAGGTGTAGTCAAATTTCATTTTTTTGCATGTGCCTTTCCAACTTCCCCAGCACCATTTATCAAAGATGTTTTCTTTTCTACATTGTGTGTTTTTGGTTCCTTTGTTGAAGATGACTTGTCCAGATACATGTGGTTTTATTTCAGGGCTCTCAACTGAATTCCATTGGTCTGCATGTCTATTTTTCTGCCACTACCATGCTGTTTTAATTATCTTGGTTCTGTAGTAAAATTTAAAGTCGGGTAGTGTGAGACCTCCATCGTGATTCCTTTATATATATATATATATATATATATATATATATATATATATATATATATATATTATATATATATATTATATATATATATAATATATATATATATATATATATGTATATATATTTATCCATTTTAGAGAGGAGAGGGAGAGACAGAGAGAGAGACAGAGAGAGGAGAGAGAGAGAGAGAAAGGGGGAGGAGCAGGAAGCATCAACTCCCATATGTGCCTTGACCAGGCAAGCCCAGGGTTTCGAACTGGCGACCTAAGCATTTCCAGGTCGACGCTTTATCCCACTGCTCCACCATAGGTCAGGCTTCATTCCTTTTTCTTAAGATTGCTTTGGCTATTTGGGATTTCTTATAGTTCAGTATAAACCTGGTATCTACTCCAAAACTTGAAAACATTGGTACATAAAGGCACATGCACCCCTATGGTCATCGCAACATTATTCACAGTGACCAAGACATGGAAGCAACCAAAGTGTTTCTAGATAGAGGTTTGGATAAAGAAGATGTGATACATATACACAATGGAATACTACTCAGCCATAAGAAATGGTGACATAATTTCATTTATGACGACATGGATGGATCTTGAGAACATTATACTGAGTGAAATAAGCAAATCAGAAAAAGCTAAGAACTGTATGATTTCACACATAGGTAAAATATAAAACTGAGACTTATGGGCATAGATAAAAACCTTGTGATTTTTTGCTCTATTTCTTTAAAAAATGACATTGGAATTTTGATGGGGATTGCATTAAATCTGTATATTCCTTTGGATAACATGGCTTTTTCATTTTTAAATTTTTTAATTTTTAAATTTTATTTAGAAAATTAACTTTAACAGGATGACATTGATCAGTAAGAGTACGTAAGTTTCAGGTGAACATTTTATTAGCATTTGAACTATTGTTAATTATGTTGTATACCCATCACCCAAAGTCAAATCATTTTCTGTCACCTTATATATATTTGTCCAGCTTTACAACCATCCCCCCACCTTTCCCCCTCCCCATTCACTCAAGTCCCACTCCCCCACACACACATTCCCTACCCCCTAACCACTTCACTTTTATCTATGTCCATAAGTCTCAGTTTTATATTTTACCTATGTATGAAATCATATAGTTCTTAGCTTTTTCTGATTTACTTATTTCATTCAGTATAATGTTCTCAAGATCCATCCATGTTGTCATAAATGAAATATGTCACCATTTCTTATGGCTGAGTAGTATTCCATTGTGTATATATATCACATCTTTTTTTTTTTTTTTTAATAAATTTTTATTAATGGTAATGGGATGACATTAATAAATCAGGGTACATATATTCAAAGAAAACATGTCTAGGTTATTTTGTCATCAAATTATGTTGCAAACCCCTCGCCCAAAGTCAGATTGTCCTCCGTCACCCTCTATCTAGTTCTCTGTGCCCCTCCCCCTCCCCCTAACTCTTTCCCTCCCTCCCTCCCATGTCCTCCCTCCCCCCCCACCCATGGTAACCACCACACTCTTGTCCATGTCTCTTAGTCTCATTTTTATATATCACATCTTCTTTATCCAAACGTCTATCTAGGAACACTTTGGTTGCTTCCATGTCTTGGTCACTGTGAATAATGTTGCGATGACTATAGGGGCGCATGTGTCTTTATGTACCAATGTTTTCAAGTTTTTGGAATAGATACCCAGTAGAAGGATTCTGGGTCATATGGAAATTTTATTAATTTTTTGAGGAATTATACTTTTTTTCATAATGGTTGTACTAATTTGCATTCCCACTAGCAGTGAACGAGGGTTCCTTTTTCTCCACAGCCTCTCCATACTTATTATTACCTGTCTTGTTGATAATAGCCAATTTAACAGATGTGAGGTGGTATCTCATTGTAGTTTTAATTTGCATTTCTCTAATAGCTAGTGAATATGAGAATCTTTTCATAAACTCTTGGCCATATTTATGTCCTCTTGGGAGAAGTGTCTATTTAGGCCCTTACCATTTATTAATGAGATTGTTTGCTTGTTGTTGCTGAGCTTTGTGAGTTCTCTATATATTTTGAATATTAACCCCTTATTGGATCTGTTGTTTGCAAATATTATCTCCCATTTAGTTGGCTACCTGTTTGTTTTGTTAGTTTCTTTTGCTGTGCAGAAGCTTTTTTAAATATAGTCCCATTCATTTATTTTTGCCTTTACTTCCCTTGCCTTTGTGGTCAAATTCATAAATTGTTCTCTATGGAACAAGGTCCAAGAGCTTAGCAGCTATGCTTTCTTGTATGTAATTTATAGTTCAGGTCTTATATTTAGGTCTTTGCTGAATTTTGAATTAATTTTTGTGCAGGGGATAAACTGTAGTCAAGTTTCATTCTTTGGCATGTGGTTTTCTAATTTTCCCAGCACCATTTATTGAAGATGCTTTCTTTTTTCCATTGTGTGCTTTTGGCTTCTTTGTCAAAGATGATTTGTCAATATAGATGTGGTTTTACTTCTTGACTCTCAATTCTGTTCCATTGGTCTGTACATCTGTTTTTCTGCCAATACCATGCTGTTTTGATTATTGTGGCTCTACAGAATAATTTGAGGTCAGGTAGTGTTATACCTCCAGCATCATTCTTTTTCTTCAGAATTGCTTTTGGTATTTGGAGTATTTTATGGTTTCATACAAACCTGGTAATTTTTTGTTTTATTTCTTTAAAAAATGACATTGGGATTTGGGAGGGGATTGCATTAAATTTATATATTGTTTTGGGTAATATGGCCATTTTAACTATGTTGATTCTTCCAATCCACAAACATGGAATACGTTTTCATTTCATTGTGTCTTTTTCAATTTCTTTCAATAATGTTTTGTAGGTTACAGTACAGTGGTACCTTGAGATACAAACAGACCAACATATTTTTTTTTTTTTTTTTTTTTTTTTTTTTTTTTTTTTTTTTTTTTTTTTTTTTTTTTTTTTTTTTTTAAGATACGAGCTGCGACTTGGTCCATATTTTGTTTGAGATACGAGCAAAATTCCAAGATACGAGTCATGATTCGGGAAGCTGCCACTAGTTGGCGCATTGGCGCATAGGTCCCGTATCAGCAGTTTGATATATGAATTGACTGACTTACGAGGTTGGATACAGAACAAATTAAATTTGTATCTCAAGGTACCACTGTATATAGGTCCTTCACATTCTTTGTTAAGTTTATTCGTAGATATTTTATGTGTTTTGTTGTAATTGTAAAAGGAATTGTTTTTTTGAATTCATTTTCTGAAGTTTCATTGTTGGCATATAGAAAAGCAATAGACTTTTGTATGTTGATTTTTGTTGATTTTTGATCCCGTGACTTTACTGTATTGATTTATTGTTTCTAATAGTTTTTTGGTGGAATCTTTGGGTTTTTTCTATATACAGGATCATGACATGTGCAAAAAGTAATACCTTATTTCTTCTTTTTCAATATGAATGCCTTGTCTTTCTTTCTCTTGCCTGATCGCTCTGGCTAAAACTTCCAGAACTATGTTGAGTAAGAGTAAAAAAACTGGGGCAGCCTTGTCTCATTCTTAATTTTAGAAGAAAAGCCTTAATTTTTTTACCATTTAGTATGATATTAGCTGATGGTTTATCCTATATGGCTTTTATTATGTTGAGGTATTTTTCTTCTATTCTGATTTTATTGAATGTTTTAAACTAAAGTAATGTTGTATTTTATTAAATGTCTTTTCTGCTTCTATTGATAGGATCATATAAGTTTTGTTCTTTGTTTTGTTGATGTGGTGTATTATGTTGATCGATTTCCATATGTTAAACTATCCTTGTGCTCCTGGAATGAATCCCACTTGGTCGTGATGTATTATTTCTTCAATGTATTGTTGTATTTGTTTTGCTAGTATTTTGTTTAGAATTCCTGCATCTGCATTCATTACAGATATTGGTCTGTAGTTTCCTTTTTCTGTGTTGTCCTTGCCAGGTTTTGGTATGAGGGTTATGTTGGCCTCATGAAGTGTGTTGAGGAGTATTCCTGCTTCTTCTATTTTTTGGAAGACATTTAGAAGTATAGGGAGCTCACTCTTTGAGTGTTTGGTAGAATTCTGATTCTAGACATGTTTTTGGAGCGGTTTTTGATAGTTGTTTCTATTTCCTCCCTGCTTATAGGTCTATTTAGGTTTTCCACTTCTTTGTGGCTCAGTCTAGGAAGATTACATAGTTCCAGGAATTTATACATTTCCTCTAGGTTACTAATTTGGTAGCATATAATCTTTTATAATATTCTACTATGATCTTTTGTATATCTATGAGTTCTGTGGTAATTCTCTTTCATTTCAAATATTGTTTATAAGAGTCCTTCTTCTTTATTCCTTAGTGAGTCTAGCCAGTGGTTTGTCAATTTTATTTATCTTTTCAAAGTACCAGCTCTCTGTTGTATTAATTATTTCTACCATTTTTTTCTTTATTTCTTTTAGTTCTGCTCTATTTTTACTATTTCCTTCATTCTGCTGACTTTGGGTTGCCTTTGTTCTTCTTTTTCTAGTTCCTTATATTGTGACATTATGTTTTTTATTTGAGATATCTCTGGTTTCTTGATATAAGCCTGTGATGATACAAACTTCCCTCTTATTACTGATTTCGCTACATCCCAGAAATTTTGAAATGTCTTGTTGTCATTTTCATTTGTCTGTATATATCTTTTGATCTCTGTTTTTATTTCTTCTTTGACCCTGTCATTTTTTAGAAGTATGTTGTTTAATTTTCATATTTTTGTGGTTTACTTTTTATAGCTGCATTCTAATTTCAAAGTGATATGGTCAGAAAATATGCTTGGTTTAATTTTAATCTTCCTGAATTTGTGTGAGCACATGGAGCAATTATCACTCTTGACATCTCCAGTGGGAGTATGAATTAATGAATCCACTTTGGAAAACGGCATGGCAGAAGCTATTACAACTAAATGTGGATACCTGATGGCCTAGCATTTTCACTCCAAGGTCAATGCTGAACAAAAATGCATATATGTGAGCACCAAAAGACATTCAAGAATATTCATAGCAGCATTGTTTGTAATGGTTTCTCAACAAAGAAGGAGCCCCCATGCCCCCATCTTCCTTGAGAACAGAACATGTGAGTTTAAGGTGAAGTATGGAGAGTTATGTAAAATACCAGGAAACTATTTTTGACAGTTAGTTGTTTTTCGTGTGTGCGTGTGTAGAAGTTTTTAGGCAAGAAGTTCCATACAGTTTGGAAAGAATTTGATGAGCTTATTGCCAAAGGCAGAACTGGAGAGGGTGAGTTTTCAGTTTTTTTGCCAGAGATTCTCTGATTTATTGAAAGTGGGAAACCAATCTGACAGCACTAACCATTACTTTTGTCACTCAGTGATTGAGAAAGAGGTAAAGTAGTGAGGACGTAAGGTAGGAAATGGATATTTTGTTCATTTACCTTGATATGTTAATATTTATATTTTCCTTTTTCTAACAAATCTCTGAACTTGAGTTATGTCCAATTTTGTTCAGCTTCAGGATCAGAGGTTGGGTCAGCAACCCTGCAGCATTGCAGCTGAAGTAGAAGACAGGGGCAACCACAGAGAGTCTATCTTGCAAGCACTTTTGATGCTTTGCACACAGAACATTTGAAGCCTCTGCTTCTGGCTGCTTCTACATTCATTGGGTCCCAGCAGCTTGCATGAACTCTTTCTGACTTCTCACTCTGTCCCTGCACAGTGGTAGAATTGCTACACAGTTGTGTACCTCCAGAGGTGTTAATGGGATTGGCTTTCTGAGCTGAAATGGCTGCACAATCTCCCCTTGGCTCTGGAGAATTGGAGCTGCTGCCAGGTTAGGAATCTTATAGGATCTAGGTTGATCTTGAACCAAGGCTGCGATGGGTTAGGAAAGGGATCAAAATCCCATAATACAAACACTCTAAGTGAAACAAGAGGCTAAAAGGAGCTGGGAATAACAACAGAGTGGGGGTTTTCTTCCAGAAGGGGCTTGAAGCCCAGGTACACTCGTTACTTATGGTCAGCTGAAGGGGACTAGCTGTGAGGGACAATGGCTGTTGGTATTGAAAGAGTCCCACTCCTGAGAGATGAGAAGAGAGAGCTGAGTTGCTAGGGTTAGGGAACCACACTTGTCATAGAGACAGATGGTGGGCTCCAGAGCCATCCACCTGAACTTAAGCCCACTCTCTGGACACTAATCTACTGAGAGCTTGGCTAAGTTCCTTAACCTCTCTGTACCTTGGGGTCCTTACCTCTAATGTGGATAAATGATTACACCTGCATCAGAGGGTTGTTATAAAGTTTAAATGAGATTTTAAAATGCTGTCTAATAGAACTTTCCATGATAATTAAATGTTCTCTGGCCTGTCCTGTTGCTACTAGTCCCAGGTAGCTATCGAGCACTTGAATCAGCTAGTGAGACCGAGGAACTAAACTTTTAACAGTTGTTAATTTTATTTACTTTAAATAGCTATGTGTGACCAGTGCTCACTTATTGGATATTGCAGGCTTTGGCAATGCCTGACAAGTAGAAAGTTCTTGATAAAGGATAGTTGTGATTATGAGGAAGAGTCAAAATCTTTGAACCACCAGAGCCCTCCTCCCAACCTTAGCTTTTACCAGTAAGTCTCAGAGAGGTGATCTGTGTAAATATTCTCAATCATAAAGCCTGCTGGTATTGGAGCCACATCCCAAGCTGGACCTGGGGGCTTGAGGAGAGACCTGAGACCATTTCTCTGGATTAGGTCCAAAAAACAAGCTGGGAAATCTGTCAAAGGCTTAGAATTTAGGACAGAAGCTGTAAAGACCAGAAGCCAGTAAATATGGAGCCAGACTGGGAATAATAAAGCTGTGTACCTGGCTTGCCAAGGTAGGAAATGCTGTGAGGCATCTGGTCACCTCCTCTTTCTCTCTCCTTCTTTCTTCCTTCTAGCAGCTGGAGAGCACTTGAAAGGGCGGGTGGAAAAGTTTATGTCCAGTCTGCAGCGACCCCTTGTGGCTAATTGACAACAATTGCCCTAAGGAGGAACACTTAATATGTACTAAAATGTTATTCTCTAATTCCCCACCCACCCATACATCAAAAAAAATTTTTTCAAGCTCTTTCTGAATGCACAACCCATCTGTGCCTTTGGTAGCTCAGGAAGAGATAGGCATACAGTATACTTAATATAGTTTTTGAATTTCTTAAAACATTTTTTTTATGTGTGCCTCTGTTATTCTATTTTATCATAGTGTATTGTATGTTTTATTGTTTCTCTCTACTTCCAGTCTGTGATCTACTCAAAGGCAAGGGCTAAATCTAATTAATCTTTGCGTTTCCATGCCTAGCACCGTAGGAGCTCCAAGATACACCAAAGTATAACGTTAGGAGTTGGGAGTCAGAAAGATCTGGATTCTAATCTAGGTTCTGCTAGTTACTAGACAGAGTTCATGGGGCAGTGGCTTTATGTTACTAGCATCAGGTTTTAAATTTGTAACATGGCAATAACAACATCTAATTTATAGTATCCTGGGGAGGATTACACTTTTGCACACACAGCATCTTGCATACTTACCCCTCCACCTGAAATTGGGTTCTACCCTATATCTTCTTAGCTATACTTATACTACTATACTAACTTGTACTATGATATACTAACCTTTATTTCCTGTAAATCCAGTCACACCATTTCAACTAGATCTTTCCCATAGATGCTTCAGAAAGATGCTCTTTTATCTGAAAACCAAACCAAACACGCCAGCAACCTTGCTCTTGATTTCACACTCACCATGAACCCCCATTCACTGACAATCTACTAGAGAGTGGTTTATGGTGGCCCTCACCAGTTGGCATTCTGAGACACACTGTTGTGCCTCAAATGATTACAAGCGTTATAAGATATTGATCTTCCCAGTCCTCAGGGCAGCTGGGTGAGGCAACACTTGAAGCTGGGAGAAGCCTTGCTCAAATACCCAATGTTCCATTTAAATATGATTTTCTACATGTTCCATGAAGTGAAAGTGCTTGGGAAGCACCAGTGTTTATTCTCTGACTCCCTGTCCCATTTGACCCCTCTCATGTATCGCTCAACCCACTTCGTTTGGCTTTAGCTTTCTTTACACACGTCTCCAGTGTATTTACCCATGGGCAGCTTTGGTCCTCATTCTGTTTGATTGATGCTTATGCTGTTACTGCTGATTACTCCTCACTTCCTTAAACACCCTGCACTAGAACACCTCTCCTGGTTTTCCTTGCTGCTCTCTACAGATTCAGCTGCCCTCCTCTATTGGCTGTGAAGTTCTTCAAACCCTGATCCCAGGCCCCTTTCTCTTTCCACTTACTCTGAAATCTCTCGCTGAATATTCTCATCTTGTGTCCATGGTGTAAATGATCACCTCTAATGCAATGAGTCCCAGATTTGCCTTTCTAGCCCAAACCATACTGAGTGTTTCAGATATTAAACTGCTCACCTGAGAACTTGTGTGGGGGACGTAGAGTCTCCTTCATGCGTCAAGACTGAACCTAGCCTTTGCTTACCTCTCAACCTGGTCCTCTCCTGGTGTTTCCTGTGTTAGTCAGCAGCGCCAGTCAGCACCCTGGTGTGCCTGTTGAAATCTTGGTTTCATGATTTTGATTTGCCCTAAAGTGCAAATTATCCCAGCAAAATATTCCCATTAATAAAACCCTTTTGATAACAGGTATCGTGTATGTGTGCGCACTTGTGTACATGTGCTTTATATTCTGTCGTTTGTGACCACGTTCTTCCACCAGACTTGGTTAGGGGACTTGTACCCTATCTTAACACTTCACATGTCCATCTGGCATTAATTCCAGTAAAGAACTTCAAGCTTCCTAAGGGCATGGCCTTACTTGTCCTGTTCTGTGCTGTGCTTCCAGTGCCTGGCACAGAGTATGTGCTCAACAAATAATGTGTGGGAGGAGACTGAGAAAGCAGAGGCCCCCCTCCTACTGGGAAGGCTGCTGAATTGTATTCTCATTTGCCTTCCATCAGGCCCTCTCACCCTCTCATTTTCTTATTTATAAATCAATAGATTTTTAGGGTGAATATCTGCACCTAAAGGTGCTTGGTTGACTCTGAGTTAGCCTAGGATCCAAATAATTCAGTACCTTTATTCCATTCTCGGTAGCACTGGGAGGCTGTCTTTGGATAATACCCTGGAGGCCCTGCCATTTAACCTATGGCATTCCTTTGAACCGCAACTCCACCCCCAACTCTATTTCCTTACTTTTGATTTTATACATATCCATTACATTCTTCCTTGCATGTATCTTCTATGTAGCATGTTCAATTTTTTTCAGTTGTGGTTCAGATAGGACAGCTTTGACTAGAGGTTGGTAGTCACCAAAGCAGCCTTAGAAATTAGAGAATGGCTGTGAGGAAGAGGTTGGAAATAAATGGAGGTACATTCTTCCTGGGAGATAAAGAAAAGCATAAATTATTAAGCAATATATTTTTTGGGTTCTCTGTTTACCACTGTTTAACATAACCTATTTCATGCATTGATTTTGAATGCATAAAATAGGTCAGATTTAATTTTCTTCAGTTAGCTTATTTTTTCTTCCAGTTCCCTGGGTAGACATGGAACTTAGATGAAAATGTAAAGACCATAAAACTTGTGTATTTAGAGGAGGTGGCAAAAACGAGTTAGCTAGCACACAGGACCAGGAAGTTGAATGCCCATAGGCAGGTAAAACTCAGGCAGTAATGAGATGTTTGGAAAAGAGTATGGCTTTAGGAATGAGACAGACCTGAGTTTGAGGCCTGGCTTAGCCACATTTATTCTTTGTCCATTCCTGTTCCTCTTCTCAAAGTATTCCTTCCTGTGTTCATTCCTTTCACTCTTCCCACCATCTATTTTCCTTTTTACTGGATTATTTTCATCTGCATATAGGCATGCACAAAAATCATCCCAAACAGGCCCTGGCCGGTTGGCTCAGTGGTAGAGCGTCGGCCTGGCGTGCAGAAGTCCCGGGTTCGATTCCCGGCCAGAGCACACAGGAGAAGCGCCCATCTGCTTCTCCACCCCTCCCCCTCTCCTTCCTCTCTGTCTCTCTCTTCCCCTCCCGCAGCCAAGGCTCCATTGGAGCAAGGATGGCCCGGGCGCTGGGGATGGCTCCTTGGCCTCTGCCCCAGGCGCTACAGTGGCTCTGGTCGAAACAGCGCTATGCCCGGAGGGGCAGAGCATCGCCCCCTGGTGGGCAGAGCGTCGCCCCCTGGTGGGCGTGCCGGGTGGATCCCGGGCGGGTGCATGCAGGAGTCTGACTGTCTCTCCCCATTTCCAGCTTCAGAAAAATACAAAAAAAAAAAAAAAAAAAAATCATCCCAAACAAACCTCTCTCTCTGCCTTACTCGCCTCTTTCAGCTTTCACCCCATGTTTTCCTCCTTTTATTGCCCAGCTTCTCAAAAGAGTCACTCACATTTACCATTTCCTCTTCTGCAATCCCTACCGACTCTCCAGTTTTGGATGGTCTGGCTTCAACTACCACATTACTGAACTGCTTTTGTCCAAGTCACAATGACTCTTGTGTGTTGCTAGCTCCAACAGATTCACTTCTGCCCTCTGATTATTTAGCTACTCAGCAGCATTTTTTTACAAGTATATTTTTTAAATTGGACTTTATTGGAGTGACACTAGTTAACAAATTATACAAGTTTCAGGTGCCCAGTTCTCCAACACATCCTCATACACCTTATTGCAATTTCACTCCCCCAAGTCAAGTCTCTGTCCATCACCATTTATCACCCCAATACCCTCCTCCACCTTTTCCTCCAGAAATTTCCACACTGTAGTCCATGAGGTATTTTTGTCTTTTTTTCCTCTTTCCCTCCACCTCCCTCACCCAACTCCTCTGCCTGAGAGTTGTCAGCCTGCTCTCTATGTATGAGTCTGTTTTAATTTTTTTTTGCTTGTTAGTTCATTTTGTTCATTAGATTCCACATGAGTAAAATTATATAGTATTTGTCTTTCTCTGACTGGATTATTTCACTTAGCATAATGGTCTAAAGGCTTAACCACTCTTGCAAAAGGTAAACTTTCTTTTTTATGGCCACATAGTATTCCATTGTGTAAATGTACCACAGCTTGCTTGCTCGCTTATTTATTTATTTATTTATTTATCCATCCACTCATTTGCTGATGGGCATATGGGCTGTTTCCAGATTTTGGCTATTGTAAGTAATGCTGTAATGAACATAGGGATGCATATATTGTTTTGAATTAGTGCTTTGGGATTCTTAGGATATATCTCCAGAAGTGGGATCACTGGGTCAAAATGCAGTTCTTTTTTTAATATTTTGAGGTAACTTCATACTACTTTCCACAGTGGCTGTACCAGTTGGCATTCCCACCAACAGTGCACAAAGGCTCCCTCTTTTCTACACTCTTGCTAGCACTTATTGTTTGTTGATTTATTGATGAGTGCCATTCTGACAGGTGTGAGATGATATCTCATTGTGGTTTTAATTTTCATTTGTCTGATGATTAGTGACAATGAGCATCTTTTTAAATGTCTATTGGTTATCTATATATGCTCTTTGCAAAAGTGTCTATTTGGGTCTTTGCCCATTTTTTAATTGGATTTTTTTGGTGTTGACTTTTGTAAGTTCCTTATAAATTTTGGCTATTACTTGTTTATCAGATGTATCAGCAAATATGTTCTCCTATTTAGTAGGTTGTCTTTTCATTTTATTGATGGTATTCATAGCTGTGCAAAGGCTTCTGGGTTTAATGTAGTCCTATTTGTTTATCTTTTTTCTCATTTCCCTTGTCTGAGGAGATATATTGGAAAAAATATTGCTATGAGATATGGTGTGACAAAGTGGTATAGTTTTTGCACGCATCAGTCCAATTTTCTAAACACAATTTATCGAATAGACTGTCTTTATCGCATTGTATGTTCTTGTTATCTTTGTCAAATATTAATTGATCATATAGGTGTGGGTTGATATCTGAGGTCTCTATTCTGTTCCATGGATTTATATGTCAGTTTCTATGACAGTACCATGCAGTTTTTTAATTTATTAAGAAAATTAAATTTATCAGGGTGACATTGATTAATATGAGTACATAGGTTTCAGGTACACATTTCTATAGCATTTGAACTATTAATTATGTTATATACCTATTACCCAAAGTCAAATCATTTCCGGTCATCTTAAATTTGTCCCTTTTTACACCCATCTTTTCACACACACCCTTTTTTTTTATTTGCTACACAAGAGACATTTATTAATGTTTTGTTATATTTACAGTTTTAACATAGCAAACCAAGGTGAATAACCACTTGGCAGAAAGCACATCATTCTACATTTATAATGTATCAGTTTCTGCTAACACATTGTAAAAGCAAGTAGTACATATAGTATGTTAGGGATCATCTCAAAAGTTCCAAGCTAATTCTTTCTTTGCTTGCTCCTAGTAGCTAATCACCTCCCTACTCCCAGCCCTTGGCCTAATCATCAGGAGATAAAAGAAAAAAGGGATAGGGACTCAGTAATCATACAGAAAGTGTCAAAAATTGCATTATAGTAAATGAGCTGTATTTGTCCCTGTCTTCCTCCAAATCCTTCCCCCACTAGTAACCACTTAAATTTATCTATGTCCATGAGTCTCAGTTTTATATCCCACCTATGTGTGGAATCATATAGTTCTTAGCTTTCTCTGGTTTACTTATTTCACTCAGTATAATGTTCTCAAGGTCCATTTATGTTATAAATGGCACTATGTCATCACTTCTCATGGCTGAGCAGTATTCCACTGTATGTATGTACCACATCTTCTTTATCCAATCCTCTATCAAAGAGCATTTTGGTTGTTTCCATGTCTCGGCCATTGTGAATAATGTTGCGATGAATATGGGGGGTGCATGTGTCTTCACATACCAATGTTTTTGAGTTTCTTGGGTAGATATGCAGTAGAGGGATGGCTGGGTCATATGGTAATTCTATTCTTAATTTTTGAGGAACCACCATACTTTCTCTTGTAATGATTGTACTAATTTTCATTCCCACCAGCTGTGAATGAGGGTTCCTTTTTCTCCACAGCCACTCCAACACTTATTATTTGTCTTGTTGATAATAGGCAATCTAACAGGTGTGAAGTAGTATCTCATTGCAGTTTTGATTTATATTTCTCTGATAGCTAGTGAAGATGAGCATCTTTTCATATGTCTGTTGGTCATTTGTATGTTCTCTTGGAAGAAGTGCCTGTTCAGGTCCTCTCCCATTCTTTAATTTGATTTCTTGTTTGTTGCTGAGCTTTGTGAGTTCTTTATATATTTTGGATATAAACCCCTTGTCAAAGCTGTTGTTTGCAAATATCATCTCCCCCTGCTGCCTATTTGTTTTGTTCTCAGTTTTTGTTTTTTTGCTATGCAGAAGCTTTTAAGTTTGATATAGTCTCATTCATTTATTGTTGCCTTTACATCCTTTACCTTTGGGGTCAAATTCATAAAATATTCTCTATGGCCAAGGTCCATGAGTTTAGTACCTATGTTTTCTTCTATGTAATTTGTTTCTATTCTTATATTTAGGCCTTTGATCCATTTTAAATTAATTTTTGTACTGGGGGACAAACTGTTGTCAAGTTTCATTCTTTTGCATGTGGCTTTCCAATTTTACCAACCCCATTTATTGAAGAGGCTTTCTTTTCTCCATTGTGTATTTTTGGCTCCTTTGTCAAAGTTGATTTGTCTATATATATATGGTTTCATTTCTGGGCTCTCAATTTTGTTCCATTGGTCTGTATGTCGGCTTTTCTGCCAATACCACGCTGTTTTGATTATCATGGCTCTCTAGTATAATTTGAAGTTGGTAGTGTGGTAATTCCAGCTTTATTCCTTTTTCTCATGATTATTTCTGCTACTTGAGGTATTATTATTATTTGTTGTTGTTTGTTTGTTTTTCAGAGACAGAGAGAGACAGAGAGAGGGACAGGGCAAGCTACTTAGATACATCATTTCCAGACCAGACCGATGTGGCTGAGCAGATCCTTATGTGCTCAAGGGCAAGGAACTCGAGCACTAGCTGAGGAAAATCAAAGTCCAGAAAAACAAATAAATCCTCTTCCCCCCATCTTAGCTCCTGTAATAAAAGTATTTATTCTAGGGGGGGAGGGATCCCTGGGTGCCCATGCTGTATGTTACTCTCTAGGTCTCTAGCTAGAGAGTGCCAGTCTGGAGAGCCCAAGGGTACAGGGTGCTCTGGAATTTGCAGCTGCCTCAACTTCTACGAGGATTATGCATGTTCCCATGGTGGGAACTATCTTTGGAGTTCCCATTACTGACCCTCCTCAGTATACACCATGTCCTCCACTTATAGAAGAACATACCATCTGGTCTGTTTGGCTCTCTATACTTGACAAAATCAATGACTATTTGGAGAAAAAAAACCAAACAAGTTTGAAGGTGCAGAGACAGACAGAATGGGAAAGAGGGGAGAGAGTGGGGGTGTAACTGAAATAGAAAGTTTGAAGTCACAGGGTACCTCTCGGCCTTGGGGAAATAGGGAGAAATACTAAGGAGCTGAACTGAATGCAGTACCAGGGGTCACCACCCCTGTAAACCTATGAATCAGGTCAACAGGGATATGGCAACAGCCCACAATTTAAAATGTGATGCCAGTAAATTAGCCAGGGTGGTGGGTATGTAGGAGACAGTGCTAGCTGCCACTGGAAAGTACATTTCTAGAACATGGGGATGACATTCACCTGAGGTATTTTCTCATTCCCAATCTGCAGCAATGAGACCTTGTCTTTTTGTTAGCATTACAGCATAAAACGCCATACTGCTGCCAAGTTATGGGGCCATTCTGTCAGGGCATGCCCTCTGCTTGGAAGCCTGTGATGACTCCACATTGTTAATGAGATATGATCCTAACACTATGGCATGAGTTTCTGCTGTCCTTTCTCTGCTTTAATTTAACTATGTGTTTTCTACTATCCACTGGATGAAATTTTTACCCCATCCTCATCCATACACTCTACTCTTTATATCTTTCCTTTCCCCTCACTGCCCTCCATTCATCTTGCTCACCTTTCCTTTCAAGCCTCCCTATGTGGACTCTGCACCTTACACATAACATTAGTAATTTTAATAGCATCCAACATCTGCATATCCGTTAGGCTATCCGACCACATCCTCCTAATATCATTCATTGAAAGTTCCAACTTTTTAAATTTTACCAGACACAATTCTCTCATCTCTTTAATCACTCCAGCATTGCTTAAATATTTCTATATTGCATCTTTTCTAATTGTATGTACCCATCTTTGCATGCACACTTTTGGTGTGTATAGGTGTCATGTTTCCCCCACTAGCTTTATTATTTTCTTCCTATTTCTGCATCTATGTGCAGATACCCAGATAGGTGACAGCATGTCACATGTCCCTTGCCAAATATTTATCAAGCACCCACGTGCAAGATATTGTGCTGGGTGCTACCTTCATGGGCCTGGTACTTAGATTCTAGTAGGAAAGAAACAACTAAATAAATCACTATAGGTGAGCAAAGGACCAGGAGGTGGAATTACAGATGATTTGGGAAAATGTGTGAGTATATGTGATGTGGTTAGAGACCTTTCCCCCAGGAAATGGTATTAAACTGAACTTAAGGGGGGGGGCTTAGGAGTTGGGAGCTAGGCAAAGAGTTGGGAATAAACTATCCTGGCAAAGGGAACAGCATGTGCTCAGACAGTTGGGTGTGGAAAGCATAAGCATTTGGTCATGTGCAGAAAAGGGTGCCCAAGCCTCACGTGTTCCAAAGGTCTTTGGGACTGCCTCTTGACCAACTCCTGAGCTCTTGGAATATCCTGCTTGATAAGAATGTCATTGTACCTGAGACCTTAGGCCAGGCCAGTAGTCTGTGCTAACAATGTATTTTTGTATGCACAGGTTGGTTTGGGCCCTGCTCTATCAGACCTCCATGGAATCTGAGTAGGTAAGGTCAGTCAGGCCAATACTGCATGTCTATTTGATTGGCCCCAACCAAAACCCTGGGCACCAAGACTCAGGTAAACTTCCCTGGTTGGTGATATTTTTTAAGTTTGTCTCACACTGCTGCTGGGAGAACGAAGCACTGTCCACATGACTCCACTGGGAGAACAGAACTGGAAGATCCTGCCTGGTTCCTCCTAGATTCTCTGCCCTATGTGCCTTTCTCGTTTTGCTGATTTTAATGTGTATCCTTTCACTGCAATAAACCATAATTGAGAAGATAACTTTTCTGTGAGTTTTTCCTAGAATATTATCAATTCTGAGTGGTCTTGGGACTCCAACAAAGGTAAAGCCGAGAGTATAAAAGCTATGGGGGAGGGGAAAGTATGAAGTGAGAGAGAAGGTGGAGGAAGGGATTGGATTCCCCAGGGCCTTATATGTCGTAGTCAAGAATGGCATAGTTCTGCCTGTGGGCTTAATCACAGCGTGATTACTTTATTAATTTTATTTCATGGCCCAAGGCTCTACCCAGCCTCAACTAGATCTCACAAAAGGTACCTGCAGAAAACCAGCAAATCAGTGAATTTTCTTGGGGTGGGACTGGGGGTGTCCAAGAGCACATAAACCTACTGAAGGAGGTAAGTGTCACCTGGGTGATGTCTACACTGATTACTTCCCATATGGCCCACCTTGGGTTTTGAGCAGTTACTACCCAATATAAGCTGGTCAAGAAACAGTGCTGTGTTCATTATAAAAAGCCAGGGATAAACAATCCCAGAACTGTTTGCCATATTGAACCCCACATATTGAAAATTCAGAGGTGATCTCACCAGTTTGTTTCATTATGATATGTCCATGACAACAGAATAAGTGAAGAAAAAAGTAGGCCAAGGGAGTGGCTGAAGCAATTTATTGGCACAGAAGACTGAGTTACCAAAGTTAAAAATAAGTCATCAACTTCAGGCATGGATGTCCACCAAAGCGTTTCTCAAATTTCTGTTTGCTTGGACAAACATGCTGCCTTCTCAAGAGTATGCCTTGAATCCATAATGGCCAAGAAAAATGATAAAGTAATGGAAGATATGCTTATGTAAGTCATTTTTAAATCAACAGAGACTATGTTTTCTGATGGTGTAGAAGGCTGGAGGTGGAAGCCTATTAGGGTTGATGAGTGTGCCACAGCCCAACACTGCGAGTCAGAGCATTGCTGCCAGAGCCAGGGAAGCAGCCTGGGGGTGGGGCTGTGAAATCCCAGAGCTCTCCTGGTGGGTTGTGAGTCCAGAACTGCAATTCAGGGGAACACAAGATATTGTTATGCACTTTCCAATTACAACAAAGTATTTTCTCTCTGCTCTAAAGAGGATGGCAGTTTATAGTTAGATAAACTCAAGTTTGAATCCTGTTCTAGCTATGTGACTCTGGGTGTGTTGCTTAAACTCTCTGGGCCTCAGAGAGTTTACAAGAGCATTATAATGATCTGGTCCTTATAATAAGATTTTATTCATAGGGTTCTTTTGAAGACTAAGTGAGATAATGCAGTACTTGCAATAGTGCCTGGCATGTGTTAAGGGCTCAGGTAACAACAAAACCAGGATATTATGAGTTTTAATAAATCATGAGACTAAAAAGACATTTTTAGGGCTCAATGTCAATCACATATGCCTCAAGACTGTCATGCCAGGTGAGGATATCCACATGCTCTAAGTTAGATAATACGGCTATGAGAGAAGTCGCCTGATGAACGAGCTATACGATGTTGGACTAAATGCTCTGGCTGCATTTGGCTTCAGTCAGGTGCAGGCTGTTCTCCGGCCCTAAGGGGATGAAAAGAGTGAACAGTGGAGGCTGTGCCGATGAGATGACACTTGAAGCTAAGCTCTGCTCATAAAAAACAGACTTCTCCATGTAACTGGAACCAAGGGCAGGTCTTGGGAGGCAAGATGTCTAATCAAAGGAGCAAGAGGCAGAGTTCCCACTTGGGTTGGATGCTAGCTCCTTCACACAAGTGTGTGGCATTGGGCAAGTTAGTAATCCCTCTAAACCTCAGTTCCCTCATCTCTAAGAAAGGAAACATACATAATTTTCAGAATGGTTCTGAGGTAAAATGAAATAATACAAGGTATGTAAACATCTGCTATATGGTAGGTGTTAATAAATATGACAATCATAATCACATAAGCAAGCAAAGTGTAGTCAGGACGAGGTATAAAATGAACTGTTCGTAACTGATATTGGTTTGCAACAAAACTATCCTGTTGAGACTAAATTAGTTTCATTCTTATAGAGCAGCAAGATACAGTGTAATTTGAGGCTTGGCAAATAAGTGCAGTTCATTCTGGGAAGCTTATGGTCTGGAACAATTCCCTGACCCAAGTGACATGCTCATCGTTGCCTTTGGAAGACCTGATCTAGAGGACAATATGGCGTAGACCTCCTTAGCCAGGGGAGGATCAATTACCTTATGAGATGGAGTCCTTACATGTCATAAATAGTTGTGAGGGTGATGATGAGGCACAGCTCCAAGGAAAGCATGGACAGCCACCGGGAATGTGCAGGATGCAGGTCTATTTCTGCAGCAGGAAGTTATGTGCTGGGATACGTGGCCAGGGAGGAGCTGTGTGACCTGGAACCCAGAGAGCAGAAGTACATACCCCAGTCAGGGCAAAAAAAGAGCAGCAGGTAAAGTGCAGGTGGGAGCCAGGCCAGCGAGGAATGGTTGCCAGGAAAAGCAAGGTCCTGACTCCAGTGGCTTCTGCATCAGAAAAAATTTCTAAGAGGTGATGGGTGCAAAACCCAAATGATATGGAGGGATGTTTTTTTACATAGAAAAGCCTCCCTTCAGCAGGGAACTTGGGTCACGTGACAAAGAATAAACATGAATGAAACTTTAAACACACGGGGATGGGGAGTCAGTGTTACTATGGCTATGCCCACCAGCAACTCATTGAGAATAAAGCATTCCTAAGTGTTGGAAGTTAATAGTGTCTCTCACCGTCTTGGGAACCCAGCCTGGGAAAAGGGGAGGGACTGGGGATGAGTGCCAGACATTGCTCAAAAGGGTAATGGTATTTGAGGATGCTTAAATTTGGTCCCCTTCTTCCGTATCAAGATGTGTGCATTCACAGGAGAAATTTCCAAGAATGTTTCCAGTTCTATTGTGTAGGAAACAAAAACCTATAGTTGCATCTGGCGCTTGCTGGTCTGATGTAGCGGTTCTTAAATGGGTTAATTTTTTTTCCTTCCAGGGATGATTTGCCAATGTCTGGAAACATTTTTGCTACTTTTTTTTTTTGGGGGGGTGGCATTCTACTAGTATCTGGTGGACAGAGGTCAGGGATGTTAAAACACCCTATAGTGCACAGGACAATCCCCACAACAAAAAAGTATCCAGCCCCAAATGCCAGCAGTGCTGACTTTGAGAAGCCCTGGTCTGATACAATGTGCAGACTATTTACAGAGGAGATTGTTCTTCACACCTGTAATCTCAGTGTAGCGTAGAATGGGTAAGGGTCATGGCTGGTCTGTAATCCCTCATTGGTGGCCATACGTAGGAGAGGGGGTGAGCAGAGGGCAAAATATTTGGGGGTGGGAGTAAGCCAAAAGGGCACTTCAGACTAACCTCCCAAGGTAGATGGAAGGATAAGGATAGTTTTTCATTCCAAGTCAACTCTTATTTAAAAATCAGTTTCCTCAAGCACATAATTATGTTTATTTTCCTGAGGAACTCTTGAGGCAGAGGAGACCTGCTTAAATTATGGGGATGGAGGCTGCACACAGGAGGGCTTTAATGGTGTTACAAAAATTTTCTGTCTCTTTTGAAGGAGCCTCAGGAGGAAGGGAAGGGCAGATTCTTCTCTTGCAGTGCAGAAGATATGGGAAGGATGGAGTGAGGTAGGAACAGAGGACAGAAAGTGTGAGGATCTGTTGCATGACCTTAGCAGGTCAGGATCAGAACAGAGACATGAACTCAGGGGTGTAGCTTCAAGCCTCCCACCTATCTAAGTGAGAGAAAGAAAATCCAGGAGAGAAGAAATCCAGGAAGTGGCCCATTCACACCCTTTCTGCCTTCATGTGCTCTCTCGCTCTTTCTCTCTCACTCATACACACACACCCCTTTACAAGATAATCTGATTTGCATTAAGAAACAGAATCATGGAGACATATGAGGGTTTCAGTGCATCCTCTCTACATGCGCTTTCTCACTACTCTATTGCAGCCTAGATGCCAAGAATTGTGGATTCTTAACTTTGGGAGATATCCTCACATGGGTAGGCTGAGTGGGGACAAAGTGATTATCCAGATCTAACACACAGATGAAAGGGGGGGGGGTGTATCTAACAGCCTCTTGCTCCTAGATTGGCAAGACTCTAATATATGGTTAGTGCACAAGAGGATTGGATGGAAGTTGAGTTGGGTGGGAGGTGGTGAAAGGGAGAAAGATGTAGTGAGGAGCTAGTGGCTTTGGCCTGGCTCTGGTCTAGGTTATAAAGAAGGGGGGCTAAAGGGAAACCCTTGTCTCCTCCATGTCCCCACTGCATCTGAAACGCATGTCTATCATAGTCCCCATTATATGATTAGGCTCTGCCTACCTCGTCCAGGAGACTGTGAATCGTATCTCAGTCAGCTGGGTACCCTTTGAATCTAACAAAGCCTGGAACATACAGGAATTCAGTACGTATTTCATTATCAATTTCAGCTTATCCAGCGTGGCCTGCCACAGCAGAGAACAGGAATTCAGGTAGAAGTTATAGCAAAAAGAGTCTATTTGGCTGGACTATTTCATTTATCCTATCTCTCAAAGTCAAAAGTGTGGTGCTGGTAGAATGAATGGAATCCAATGGGGAAGTGAAGATAATGTCTGAGAAACATGACCAGGATTTGTAACCCTGAATCTCTTCATTTAGTTATGAAACATCCTCTCTGCATAACTGCCCAGACTAGCTAAGTCCCAGCATTCCCTGGCCTGCAGTGGTGGGGTAGCACAATGGACTGAAGGTTATAGGTGAGCTGAGTAGCTTGAGGCTGGTGAGAGGCATGCAGAACTTAAGGAAGCACACCATTCAGGCCTTCTCTGTCCTGAGAAGGATAAGGGAATGACATGTTGGGCATGTGGGCCTAGAAAGAGGGGCTGAATCCATAAGGGTCCTTCGGACCTGTGAGCATCAGAGACCCTGGGCTTTTGGCAATTTGGTCCTTTTCACTGGCTAGCTCTCCAGAAGACAATCAAACGTCATCAGAGAACAGAGAGTTTCAACATCTTTAAGAGGCTGAAGATGGGGTTTTTAGCCCTGGCCCACCCTTTCACTTTCTAGAAGTGTGACCTTGAAACTCTGAGCTTTCGCTTCCTCATCCAAATTGCCTTTCCAACATCACAGGGCTAGTGTGAGGCTCAAGTATGTTGATGTATGGGAGTGCTTTGCAAATTGTAAAGTGCTATGCAACATGAGCTGGTTGTTATAAGTTATTTATTCAAAGAAGTGGCAGAGGGACCCCCATATCAATGCAGCTCCAGCCATCCCCTCAACCAGAACCTGCCAGCAGGAAAAGGGCAACTTTAGTCTTTTGAGCCAGCTGGGAATTGAAGAGCTTTAGTCTACTTCCACATCTCTGGCCCCATCTAACACCCTGGTCATGGCAGTGGGGGCCTGGCAGAAGGGCGATGAGACCCCCTTATTTAGTTCGCTGGTAGAACTGGAAGACCGCTTTCTCCTGATCGTATGTCTCGATTGAGCCGGGTCGAAGTCGTCGGATTTCAGCGATGGCATCTCCTGCAGCCAGGCCCTGCTCCTTCACCAGGTAACAGGCCAGCATGGTGCCAGTGCGGCCAAAACCTAGGGCACAGTGTACTCCCACAGCCTGTGAAAGGGGAGTTTGATGGAGTGGAGCCTAATCTCCTCCCAACACTCTCCTGCCCCTCACTTAGGCTTGTCTACTTTGCTCAGCTGCTTCTTCAGGGTCAGGCCCAGACCTCTGCATATGTCTCAAGGTCAAGAAGTGACATTAAAAGCAGGGAGGGCTGTCCTGTACCTGGTAGCCTGGAGGCCACCCCCACTGGCAAGGTGGCTGGTTCAAGTGCTGGGCTCCTGGCTTGCCTTCCCACAACCATCTATCTACCTGCTCTGTTCACTGTGGATGGCATTGGCTATGTGCAGTACCAAGGACCTGCAATGCTGCTAGTCCAAATGTGATGCAAAATGTAATGAGGTTGGAAAGATGTGGTATAAAAAACAATGAAAATAATCTAAGAATTTATTTTATATTGATTATATAATAATGCAATGATAATATTTTTGATTTACTGGGTTAAATTATATTAACAAAATAAATATCTCCTGTTCCTTTTTTACCCTTTAAAACGGCTAGCAACTTTAAGATTATATATGCTTCTATTATATTTGGACGGAGAACTGATGTGGATGGATACTGTTCAAAAGCCTTCGACTTTGACTCCCACTTCTCCCAAGGCTGTCTATCCTTTCTCCTCCTCAATTCTCAACCTCAGCTGGTTCTTCCTTTCCTCCCCACTAGCCCAGTTTACAAGGCTGGGCCCTCTTTATTCCTCCCACTTGCCGCCCGGCCCCCTCCCCTTGGCCTTACATCCAGGTTTCACTTGCGGTCCTCAGGCCCCTACGGTCTTCCCTGTCTCTCTCCCAGCCCTGTATTCCCGACTCTGACTCCCCAAGCTCCGCCAGAGTCCCCGTTGAATTCTCCCAGATCCCTTCCTCCCTGCGCTGACCCCGCCGGCTGACCTCTCCCCGGGCGTTCGCCTCGTCCACGATCTGCACGAAGTGGTCGATCTGTTCGGGGGCTGGCGGGCAGAAGTCCGGGATGCGCAGTCGGTGCACGGTGAGGCCGGGGCAGCTGTCCCCGTACGGGGGCCCGCGCTCCGTCAGGGACACCAGGTGACGCACGCCCAGGTCCAGCAGAAACTGGTAGTGGGCGGGGAGCCGGGGCAGCGCCAGCCCCGCCAACCGCCCCGGGAGCACCCACGAGAAATTGGGGGGCTGCACACCCATGACTGATGGAGGGTCCAGGACAGTGGGTCACCGAAAGAGGTGGCGCGTCCCGTGCCGCCTACTTGCCCCGCCTACTTCGCCCGCCCAAGCCAGATAACACTCATCTATCCAGAACTGGCGCTTCCAGGAACCGTGGACTCCGGGGAACACCGCCCCTACAACGTGCGGCTGGACCTCGGAGACTGGCTCAGCAGCAGGGAAGGGGGCGGGGCTAGAACGCCGGGCTCGGAATGACCGAGAGGAGCACCAACCCAGCCTCGGCTCCATCTGGATCCTGGCTGATTGGCTGGCTAGTCAATAATGGGCGGGATTATGGTGGCGGTGCGCTCGGAAATTGGAGCAACGCAAACAACCAAGAAGGAAAACTTTAAACGAATTAAGATTTGTTTTCTGTGGGCGAAAACACCCGGGTCAGACTTTGCTGCTCCCTGGTGGTGGGCAGGAGTTGTTGCATTACCGGCCAATTGCCCTGCTGCCTTTATAGCCCTTCCGTATCCCTTCACTTACGCCCAGGAAGTTAAGAAATGGCAAATTTACTTCCGCCTTGGAGGGCGAATCTTATCTGCAATGACTGATCCTTCACTATCAGTGAGTTGCTGAACACGTCTAGGTAGAAGGAATCAATATTTTACTGAAGACTATACTCATTCCCATTACTGGAATTATTAAAAAATATTGGGCTGCCATTAGGTGCCCTAAAATTAACAAAAAATAAACAAATTGAACATTTACTATATGCCAGATACTATTCTAAGCACTTTACATGTGTTAACTAATTTAATTGCCACATAATCTTATGAGGTAGGTAATCTAATTAATTCTATTTTACAGATGAAAAAACTGAGGCTTTGGAGAAGTTCAGGAACTTGACTAAGGATGACTGATGACCTGGGAATTTCAAACCAAGCATTCTGCTCCACACGCTTTAACAATACAGTATTGTTTCCTGAAGTTAAATGGAAGGTTACTACCTCTTCACATAACCATCCTCATGCTCCCAAATATCGTCTGCGTTAAAAGTTTCTGAATTTATTAATCTCTCTTTATATTTCATGAATTCCAGGCTCTCTGAGTCGTCCTCCTCTGGGGGAGGCTAGAATTTATCAATGTTGTTCCTAAAAGTTGGAGCTAGATCTGAACACAGTGTCTCATCTATGATCTGACCAGTGCATATCCTTATTTGAACAGTATGCTTCTAGCAGTGCAGACTAATTATATTTGTGGAAACAGTTATCTCTTATTGAATTTGCCTATGTACCAGACCCTGTGCCAAGTGTTTTCTGGAAGAACCACATGTGGAAAATATTTTTATATCCCTTTTGTATGTGAATAATCTGAGGGTTAGAGAAGTTGGTTAACTTGGCCAATGACACACAACTAATAAGTAGCTGGGCTAATTGAGTCAAGGTTTTTCTCATTCCGAAACAAGGGCACTTAGCCATGAAGATATATTTCCCTCCCTTTATCTCCATTTACCCCTGTCTCACACATTTGACCATTTAAAGCTCTGGTTACAGTAGAATGAAAAGGAACTTCTCTTTCCTCCAATTCAAAGCCTGCTCTGACCCTGTGGAAAATGCACTTCATTTACTAAGACAACATTAAAGCATTGCCTCCACCTGTTCTCCTCAGGTTCTAGGAGCTGCCAAATTTACCCTTTCCTTCCCTTCTGTGCAATCACAGCCCTGATTAAGACCTTCCCCTTTGCACTCTCATTTTCCACACAGCTCCCTATCAGTCTTTTTAGTCTATCCTAACTCATTCCTTTCCCTCTTTCTTTGCTGTGCCTCTGTAATGCCAGTGACCGAGGCCAGACAGGTTTACATTGGATTCAGGAAGACAGTAGAGAAACTGTGGAGGCAGAAAGCATTGGGCCATTCTTGTTTAACAGAGTCTCACAATGGCAGATGAGCAGATAGGCCAGGGAAAACCTCTTCTCACAGCAGCAGGTGAACAAATAGCAAAAAATGGCCCTTCACAGTGATGGGCAGGCAATCTGCAATTTGCCCAGAGGGCAAGCACCCATAGCCTTACGTAGACTAGACTCAGGTGGTGCTGCCATGTGCTCACGCACTAATCAAGCAAAGTATATACAAGAGAGCAAGCCAAACAGCTGTTTTTCCAACATTCCACCCCTTTAGGGTTGCTTGCCTCACAATCTACACAACAAGTATCTTCTGCTATGGTCCCTGTGCCACGAGTGAGGTACATTACACAAACAGACTACAGCAACAACATAATTTATACAATAATTACAAAGGTGCCCTTCACAATGTCTCCCTGAGCACTCTTCTCAGAGTTAACTGGAGGCCCACTCTAGCCCCCTATCCCATGGTAGGTGAGAGGGCCTGTATTGTCCAGGGCTATGTCCATTGAAATCATAAAGTGTCCTTGGTGCATCTCTACAACTGAATGGGAGCAGCTTCCTGGTGCAAGAGGGCCTCCACAGGTGCTGTGGCACCCCCATCAAGGTCTCTTGTAGTACTGTACACAAACAGCATGTCTATCCAACAAAGGAGCCAATGTCCCCGTCTTGTCAAAGTCCCTACTTCAAGAGTCCATTATACCACTCAATGATCAGTTCAAATAGCACATCTATCTGTATAAATCACCCAAGGTAAAAGTCCATTACAGGCAACTATCCATATAGCTCTTCGATAACAGACCTCAACATATTTCCGTAAGTGCTATGCTATGTCCATTGCCATAAACCCCATTCAAACACCTCAGCAAGCTCACAGGGCCTGGCAAGGTCAAACACATTCAAGGCCTGTGCTCCCTTGCAGTTTTCTTAGCAGCTGCTGCTGCTAAAAAAAGCACCGATTATCTTCTAATGCCAACACCTGCAGCACATTAAAAGGGGACCAGTAGATTGCCAATTTCACATGGTCCCTCCAGCACCCTGCCCATCCAATTGGACTGATCCCTTGGCCTTCCCCCTATTCAAACTGGAACAGCAGGTCTTGGGGATCCTCCTTTCCCTCAACTTTCTCCATAATATAATCTCTCAACCATGCAACCTAAACACCAGACATTTTCTTGGCAGCTAGCTGCAGGGGCCTCCTGCTTCCCCTACTTTTTCAGCAGCTCCATCTCTGTTGCAGCTTAAGCTGCTGCCAATCTCTAACAGAACTGCCATCCAATTTCTCTCTATCTTCCCCAGCTGCAATCAAATCTACCCACATCTGTGTTCAGGTAAACTTTACAGGCCCATTTCGCTTCTTAGTTGCAGAGTGGGGGAGCAGTATGGCCAGCAGTCCACACAGCTTTATTATTCTGTGCTGCCTCCACCTCACCCAAATCTGCTACCGTCTGTGTAACTGAGTTGATGGCCTGCCTAACCTAGAGGCTCAAGATAACCACAAGTGACCCCAAAAGGACTGATGGGGCACTACAGAGAATAAGGTCCTTCATCCCTGCCATAAACAAACACTTCCTCATCTGGAGCACAGGACCTCAGGTTTAAAGGAACATTTCTCAATACAGTTCCTGGAGGATCTGCTGCAACTCTGTATATGACTTCCACTGAGTCACTGCCCTGGCAAGTCACCAACATTCTGCCAGACTGCACAAACAGCAGCCATCACCCATTCTAATAGGGTATGGTTTTCTGGGTTGTCATGGCAGTTCTGAAGATGCTGCCTCAAAGAGGAGTGTGTGGTAATGGCAGCCAATTTCTCCACCTCTCTTCTGGAGAACATAATGCCATCCACTCCTATGTCCCACAACTGCAGCAATCAGGCTGCCAGGGACTTGGTGGGTTTCTGCCTGAATTTTTGCCCCTAACTCCATCAGCTCTGCCTGGGTGTAGGGCTGGATCACAGAGTACTCAACTACCTGTGGAAGGGGTTTTGCCTGCCCCTAAAGCACTCTTGGCTACTGGGTTTTTACCTTCTGGGTGACTACTGGCTGGAGTCTGTGGATGGCAGTTTCAGTCCAAACCTCCTCAGAAGACTAAAAAATGACTACAACTGCTCAGAGCCACTCTGCTGGCATGAATGCAGGTCCTTGTTTGGTGACTCCTTCCGTTCTTGCAGCTGCTGGCTCTCAGCCTGAAGCTGAAGCTCAAACTTTTGAACCCACAATTGTTTCTCTAACAACTGTCACTGCCAAAGTTCAATTTCCAAGGAAAATTGCAGCTCACAAACCTGTAATTCCTTCTCCAGATACCATTTTGGTTCCAGGCACTGTTGGGGTTCAACCTGCATCTCACACTGCAGCTCTCAAGAGCAGTCAGCTTCCTTCTGTAGCAACTGTTGCAGTTCACACCACTGCTGGTGTTCAGTCTGCAGCTCATCCTGGAGGACTCAAACTTAGGCAGCCTCTCACACAGAGCTTTCAGTTTCTTCTCACAGGGCTGTAAAAAAATACCCAGCCCCACAGAATAGCCACAGGAAACCATATGCTGGGGAACAATAGCCACTCCTCTATCCCACCCTTCAAGTGTGTTGGTGGCTCCATACTGATCTGATTTGAATCCTGCCCATCATGCCACATGTAATACCAGTGGCCAAAGCCAGGCAGGTTCACATTGGATTTGGGCAGATGGTAGAGGAACTGTGGACCCAGAAAGCATAGGGCCATTCTTGTGTAATAGAGTCTTGCAATGGTGAATGAGCAAACAGGCAGGGGAAAAACCTCTTTCCATGGCAGCAGGCAAACAAACAGCAAAAAATGGCCCCTCAATCTTCAATCCACCCTCAGGGAAAGCACCCACAGCCTTACATAGGCTATACACATGTGGTGCTGCCATGTGCTCATGCATCAATCAGGTAAAGTACAAGCAAGCAAGACTAACACAGATGTTTTTTCAACAGCATCTCAGCCACCAGTCCCTCTCACACCCCCAGGGTTTCTGGTTATACTGCCGCTGCATACAAGAATCTGCACTTGCTCCTTTGAAGTAGAATTTTTCCTAGTCTCTTTGCCTTGCTCTCCTTTTTTTACTCCCTCCACTAGTCAGGGGAAATGTTCCCACATCCCTCCCCCCCATATGCCCCTTTCATGCTTTCTTGGGAACCAGCTCAAACCCTGTCTTCTCTAGAAAGAAGACATTGCTAAGGGAAACAGAGATTCTCTTCTCCTCTGAATCTCTCAATAGTGATTGTCTCCCATGGGTAGATCTCTGTAAGGGTAAAAAGTGCATCCTTTCACAAACCTGGCTCTCCTTCTGGAAAAGCCAGTGGCTCAGTTTTAGAAAATTTTCCCTTTCTCTACTGTTCTGCCCCTTCTTTCCAATAGACCCTGGGTGAAAGGTCCCAGGTTCTCTTCCTTGGGCTGTGTCCCATTTCAAGAGTGATATTTAGTATTTTGTCTTGGACGCAGGGAAGTTCACACTAAAGGGAAAAGTTCTCTCTGATGGTTTTCTTGCTAGAAATTTTGCAACGTAACAATTTCAGCACTCTGCACATTCTCTCCTCATTTTGCAAAGTTGACATTTTCCTTGATATTGGTTCTGAAGCTGGTTCTGGTGGGGTTCGTGTATAGTATTATATAAAAAGCATTCTATAAAACCCAAACTTGGAGAAGCTTCAGCTTTTGCAGTATGATTTATTTGGAGTTGATATAGAAGGTTGCTTAGAGGTTGTAGATATCTCATTTCTCTCTGTCTTGCCAAGGAAAAAGTCCAGTCTTGTCTTCAAAAAACCCACCCTAAAAACCAAAAATTTGGATGTTCTTGCCATGGGTTAGTCTATATCAAAGCTTAGTCCAGTCCATGCACTGCTTAAAGCTTGTATTTGGGAGATCATTCTGCTGCCAGCCCACGTAACCTGGCTGCAAATGTGACTAGCACATTTCTTTCACAGAAGAGGGAAAAATGGGTAGAAAGGACTGGAACTCTATTAAACCCACGTTTATATTTTGGGCTGGGAAGGACTAGCTTTTCTTTAATCCAAACAATCAGTTTCTTTAAAATTTCACAGGCTTGCATAGAATCCTATCATTAACCAATCTTGTTTCTAGACCTCTGTGTTTCATGTCCTCTGTCCAATTTTGACTTCCATTGTGCATGTTCTAAAATGGAAGAATGTCCCCCTTGCTCCCCACAGCACCAGAGAGACAGTGTCCTGGGGGAACTTCTCCCAAACCTGAATCCCAAAGGTTGAAGGTACGATGGACTTCTGAGGACACAATAGATTTCTGAAATGTGCATTAGGCCTATGAATGTGTTCAGACTTCTAGCAAATAAAGCTAAATAGAATGTTGTAGTTTCCTACTAAAGCAGGGCTTTATTAAACTTTAACATTTTGACTTCTTCCAGCAACGTTTTTCTCCCTTAATAACTAGCTAACTGACTACACTAATACTTTCTCTCCTCTGTAAAGTGTTAGCTGACCCTCAGGAAGATTTAGGACTTTTCTGTACTACTATCTCACCTTATATAAATAGCTGTTCCTAGTATGACAGCTATGTTATTGGATTGGGGTCTCCTATTTGTGCCAAGATGTCACCATTCCATCTTTGAATTCCATACATCTAAGATGGAGCCTGATACACAGTGTTCAAAAATGTTAAATGAGCCAATGACTAAAAAAATAAAAAAAATAAGTAGAATACCTAAGCAAGACTGAATGTACACTTCTGGGAGTGTATGTGAGTTTCTAGGACTATGTGACAATGTGTGTTTGTGTTTATTTATTTTATTTATATAGTTACTATTCCTGCACCTCCTCCCCTTTGGGGACCATCAACTTGTTTTCTACTGTATTTCTAAGGGTTTGTGTGTCTCTTTTTACTTGCATGAGTTTGAAGCCTATGCTGAGTACTGTGAAACACCTTCTTGAAATGTAATTTTTATGTGTTTGTGCTTTTAAGAAAAGAATGACTTTGTCAGTATGATCATGGCTAAATTTAATTACTATTTTTGTAAAATGGGATAAGTAAGCCCTGCTCTTTATAGAGCTCTGCTCCTGTTGTGTGCATGTATTGTGCATATGAGCATGTGAATATGAGTGTGTGTATGTGGGTGTGTTGAAAGGCTATATTCCTGGAGAATGATCTGTTGTTGATAGTGGTCTGAGTGATAAGCTTAATTTCTCTGACTTCAAGAAATTTACAACATGCTTGGAGGGGACTTAGATTCAAATGTAATTATTCTTATAACAGAATAAAGTACTAAATTACTCACAAAAGGCAATCAGATAATACATGATAAAAACTTAATTCCTCAAAAAATTAAAAATCCAACTGCCTTTTGACCCAGCTATACCACTTTTAGGAATATATCCCAAGAACACCATAGCACTGTTTCAAAAGGAGAAATGCACCCCCATGTTTATGGCAGCATTGTTCACAATAGCGAAGATCTGGAAACAGCCCAAGTGTCCGTCAGTGGACGAGTGGATTAAAAAGCTTTGGTACATATATACTATGGAATACTACTCAGCCATAGAAATGATGACATCGGATCATTTATAACAACATGGATGGACCTTGATAACATTATACTGAGCAAAATAAGTAAATCAGAAAAAACTAAGAACTATATGATTCCATACATAGGTGAGATATAAAAATGAGACTCAGAGACATGGACAAGAGGGTGGTGGTTACAGGAAGTGGAGGGGCACAAAGAAAACCTGTTAGAAGGTGACAGAAGACAATTGGATTTTGGGTGATGGGAATGCAGCATAATCAAATGTCAAAATAACCTAGAGATGTTTTCTCTGAACATATGTACCCTGATTTATCAATATCACTCCATTAAAATTAATAATAAAAAATAAATAAATGAAAAGGGAAAAAATGAGATGTAGGGACATGGACAAGAGTGTGGTAGTTACAGGGGGTGGGGAGGGGAATGTAGAGGGTGGGGGAGAGGAGGGGCACAAAGAAAACCAGATAGAAGGTGACAGAAGACAATTTGACTTTGGGTGATGGGTAAGCAACATAATCAAATGTCAAAATAACCTGGAGATGTTTTCTCTGAACCTATGTACCCTGATTGATTAATGTCACCCTATTAAAATGAATTTAAATAAATAAATAAAATTCTAAAAACAAAACCAAACAAAACTTAATTGTGCAGTAAAATAAACAAGTGCAAAGAAGTCAGTGGGGTAAAGATGAACTTGTGTTGGAACCACCAGAAAATTCTTATAAAAATAGAGATCGTTTTTCACTTTGTTCTTTGTTCATTGTAAAATATTGGAAATAACTTCCATTGAAAAGCTCAACAGAATAGTTTTAGGGTACTTTAGCTGTCTTTTCCTCAGCTAATAAGAATGTTTTGACCTAGTTCTCTCTCATGTTGAGGTCCCAATTCCCCAAGGGCTTGATGCCAGTGAGGTGAGGCCAGAGTCAGAGGATTCCTTCCTCCAAGTAGGTCCCTGTGCCCCACTAAGGCAAACAATGTTTGTCTCTTACTTGACATTTTTTTAGTGTCATAATTTTCTGAGTACAAGTCTTTTATGTTCTTGTTTAAATTTATTCTTAGGTATTTTATTTATTTTTTGTTGTTTCAATAGTAAATGAGGTTGTTTTTTTAACTTTCCTATCTGACAACTCATTATCTATATAAATAAAAATGTAAATATTTATTTGTTCAAAATCTTAAATCTCTGAAAGTTCTTCACCGATTGCTTTGAAAGTTTGAAACAATGTTGCATTTGAATACACACTCTTTTTTTATATACCTACTATTATATAGATATCGATGTCGCACCTGTGACAGGTAAAAACATGCTTCTTTTTTGAAACACAGCGCCATCTGTTGGACATAAGCAACACATGCTATACTAAATATTTTACAATTCCATTTTAATGTTTTCAATTTACAATCCATTTACGTGCAACCAGACTTGAGGATGCATGGTTCGGTTGTGAGCACGGCAATTGCGTTCTGCAGCTTCAGATCTGCTTTGTTCTCAACAGAATGAATGCAACAGGCTGAGAGTGGCTAAACGACATCAACGAGAGACAGCAGATCAGTGTCAAACATGACTCTGCTCAGCAATCACGCGATTACAGTCACCTTGAATTTTGGTACAACCCAGCTGATAATTATAGTTTGAGCCGGCATGTTCTCATTAGCACTATGACTGAAGTGTGTCCTTATTGCAAGGTTCTGAAATTTAATGGAGAAATGAAAGGAATGTGTTGTGCCATCAGAAAAATTAAACTGCCTCAACTTGGAGAACCGCCAGAGCCATTAAAAACTTTGCCTGCCTGATATACCACTGAATCAAAGCATTTCCTATCTAACATCAGGAAATAGAACTCATGCTTCCAAATGACGTCATTCAGTCCAGAAATCGTAACAGCTCAATTCATGCCAACTTTCAAAGTGAAAGGACAAATTTATCATAAAGCCGGCTCCCTGCTTCTATTCCCAGATGGTCAACATAAATTCCTACAAATATATTTTATCGGTGATGGCAATGATGAAGTGAATGCACACTGCGGAATTTTTACAGGCATAAAAAGGTCCATCATTTCCCAACTGCAAGAGCTTATTCATGAAAAAAATAATTTAGTGTGTTTGTTCAAAACAGCAATTGACATGATGCCATCTGATACACACAAGATTATTATTCATGCTGACAAAACAGCTGCTAGAGAACATGTATGAAGATTCAACGCTCCAACTATAGATGAAGTGGCAATTGTTATAGTTGGAGATCAATTCCAACCTAGAGATATTGTTCTTCATCAGAGAAACAATCAATTGACAAAATTGCAGAAACTCATCGATACTATGATGCCCTGCAATATCCAATCATTTTCTGGGATGATGCTGATTGATATCACTTCAATGTTAAGATGATAAATCCAGTCAGTGGCGAAGAAACAAATATGAAATGCAGAGCAATGAACTATTATTCATACTGATTAATGATTCGAGAGAATGAAGACAATTACATTTTGAAATGCCATCAATTGTTTCACCAATACATCATATATATGTATGAAAAAATCAAAACAGAACATTTGATATTCATACAATTGAATCAGACCAAGCTTTGCTCTAAAGAATAAGTTCATTTGTGAGATGCAGTTGTAAATGACAGTAACACAACTAACATTGGAAGACTAACGATTTTGCCATCTTCATATACAGGCATCCACGTCATATGCATGAGTATGCTCAAGATGCAGTTGTGTATGTTCGTCACTACAGGCATCCAGATTGGGACAATATACAACAGCTCTTACTTCCTGGCCAATCGCTGGTGGATTGGCATGACATCACAGCATGTGTTTTCAGACATAAGCTGAAATCACTGATGGATTTCATGGTAAAATATGAAGTGTTTGGGTCTGTGTGCTGTAAAAAATTAATGAGCAACATCGTAGAAGCAACCATCTTTACAGGATCTTTCTCTTTCAAAGGTAAAGATGTCCTCATTCCTCACATTCCTATGATTCCAATGAATATGCCATTTCAATTTAAGAGATTGCAATTCCCAATTTGATTGGCATTTTCAATCACCATCAACAAAGCTCAGGGCCAATCTTTAGAATTGTGCAGTTTACATCTAGACACAGATTGCTTCTCACATGGACAATTATATGTTGTGTGTTCTAGACTCAGCAAACCAGACAATCTCTATATCTGCACAGACAATGGAACAAAAAAAAATATTGTTTACCCACAGCATTGTGAAATTAAACGTTTTAAAAACGTGCATTTTCTCTTTTCTTTCTTTTCCATTTAACCAGACTGAGCCACAGCAACACGTGGCTGGATACAGCTAGTTAGTGTAATAAAATGCCACTGATTTCTGAATATTAATTTTATGTCCTGCCACTTCACTGAATTTGTTTATCAGGTCAAGTAGTATTTTTTAGCAGACACCTTAGATTTTTCTATGTGTAGTATCGTATCATTCAGTTTGGATGCCCTTTATTTTTTATACTTGTCTGATTGCTATGGCTAGGACTTCCAGAACTATGTTAAATAAGAATGGTGAAAGGGGACACCTCTATCTTGTTCCTGATCTTAGGAGGATTACTTTAAGTTTTTGCCCATTGAGTATGATGTTGGCTGTTTGTCTTATATGATATTTATTATACTTGAGTGTGTTCCCTATATTTCCATTGTGTTGAGAGTTTGATCATAAGTGTATGCTAGATCTTATTAATTTTTTCCCTGCATCCATTGATATGATCATGTGATTTTTATCCTTCATTTTGTTTACATAATAAATTGTGTTTATTGATTTGCAAATATTGTATCAGCCTTGCCTTCCTGGAATAAATCCCACTTGAATATGGTGTATGATCTTTTTAATGTATTGATTGATCCAGTTTGTTAATATTTTGTTGAGAATTTTAACACCTACGTTCATCAGTGGTATTTCTATTTACTGTCAGTGCCTGGTTTTTGAATTAGGATAATTCTTGTCTTGTAAAATAAGCTTGAAATCCTTCCCTCCTCCTGATTTTTTTTTGAATAGTTTGAGAAGAATAAATGTTAGTCCTTCCTTGAATGTTTGGTAATATTCACCAGTAAAGCAATTATGTCCAAGACATTTGTTTGCTGGAAGTTTTTTGATAATCATTTCAATGTTATTTGTTGGAATCAGTCTGCTCAAGTATTCTTATTTTTCCAGATTCAGTTTTGGAAGAGTGTATGTTTCTAGGTATTTATCCTTTTCACCTAGGTTGTTCAATTTTTTTGGCATATAATTCTTCATGGTATTTTCTTACAATCCTTAGTATTTCTGTGATGTCAGTTGTTACTTCTCCTCTTTATTTAGTTGGGTTCCCTCTTTTTAATTTTTTTTTTATTTTAGTGAGAGGGACAGATAGGGACAGACAGGAAGGGAGAGAAATGAAAAGCATCAATTCTTTGTTGCAGCACCTTAGTTGTTCATTGATTGCTTTCTCAAATGTGCCTTGACTGGTGAGGAGCTCCAGCTGAGTCAATGACCCCTTGCTCAAGCCAGTGATCTTGGGTTCAAGCCAGCAACCTTGGACTTCAAGCCAGCAGTCTTTGGGCTCAAGCCAGTGACCATGAGGTCATGTCTATGATCCCATGCTCCAGCCAGTGACCATATGCTCAAGCTAGTGAGCCCGTGCTCAAGCCAGAGAACTTGGGGCTTTGGACCTGGGTCCTCTGCATTCCAAGTTGATGTTCTATCCACTGCATCACCACCTGGTTAAGCCCTCTCTTTTTTTTGGATGAGTGTGGTTAAACATTTGTCAATTTTGTTTACTTTTTCAAAGAATCAGTTCTTGGTTTCATTGATATTTTTTTATTGTTTTTTTTTTTTTTAATTTTTATGTCATTTATTTCCATTCTGATATTTATTATTTCTTTCCTTCTACTTCCTCTATATTTGTTTGTTTTCCTTTTTCTACCTTTTTTAGGTGCAGGATTAGATTGTTTTTCAGATTTTTCTTGCTTCTTGAGGTAGGCCTGTAATGTTATAAACTTCCCTCTCAGAACTGCTTTCACTATGTCCATTACATTTGGGGTTGTTGTATGTTCATTTTCATTTGTTTCAAGAAACTTTTTTTATTTCTTCCTTGATCTCATTGTTAACCCATTTGTTATTTAGCCCCCAAGTGTTTGAATGGTTTTCAGTTTTTTATTGTAGTTGATTTTTAGTTTCATGACATTGTCATCACAGAAGATGGTTGATATTAATTCAGTCTCTCTAAATTTATTGAGACTTGTTTTGTGTCCTAACATGCAGTCTATCCTAGAAATGTACCATGTGCACTTAAAAAGAATGAATATTCTGCTGCTTTGGAGTAAAATGGTCTAAAGATATCAATTAAATCTTGTTGATATAATGTATCAATTAAGGTCACTGTTTCATTGTTGATTTTCTGTCTATCCATTAATATCAAGGGGATGTTAAAATTCCCTAATATTACTGTATTGTTGTCAGTCTCTTAATTTATGTTCATCAAAATCTGCTTTATATATTTGGGTGCTCCAATAAGGTGCATAGATATTTACAATGGTTATATCCTCTTGTTGAATCACTGCCTTTATTATTTTGTAGTGACTTTTTTTTTTTTTTTTACAATAGCTTTTGTTTAAAAAACTATTTTGTCAGCTATAGGTATCGCTACTCCAGCTTTTATTCATTTCTATTTGCATAAAATTTCTTTTTTTGATGCCTTTACTTTCAGTCTGTGTGTATTTTTGTTTTGTTTTGTTCTGGGGTGGATCTGTTGTAGATAAAATATATACAGGTCTTCTTATCCATTCAGTACCCTATGTGTTTTGGTTGGAGTATTTAATCCATTTACACTTATGGTTATTGTTGAATGTACTTATTTATTACTATTTTATTCTTTAAACCTATAATCCTGTTTCTTTTGATTTCTCTTTTTCCTTTTGTCTTTTTATAACAGGGCTTTTAACATTTCTTGCAATACTAGATTGATGGTAATAAATTTATCTTTTTTTGTTTTTTTTTGGTCTGGAAGCTCTTTATTTCACCTTCACTTTTAAATTGAACAGAGTAGTCTTGGTTGTAGGTTTTGTTTTTTTTTAACAGTTGAATATTTCTTGCCAGTCCCTTCTGTTTTGAAGTGTTTCTGTTGAGAAATCAGATTATAGCTTAATGTGCTTCATTGTAGGTAATTAATTGCTTTTCTCTTGAAGCTTTTAGGATTCTTTCTTTATCTTTAATTTTTGGCAATTTAATTATGATATCTTTTGATGTAGCCTCTTTGGGTTCATCTTGTTTGAGACTCCTCATGATTTTTGAACTTGTGTGACTTTTTTCTTAACCAGGTTAAGGAAATTTTCAGGTATAATTTCTTTAAGAAGTTTCTCTATCCCTTGTTCTTTCTTTCTTCTTCAGGGACCCCTATGATGTAAATGTTGTTTTGTTTGATGTTGTCATAGAGGTCTCTTAGACCTTTCTTAGCCTTCTTGAACCTCTTTTCTTTTTGTTGCTCTGCTTTTGTGCTTGATGTTATCTTGTCTTATAGATCGTTGATCCAATCCTCCACTTTTCCAACCTGTTGTTGATTCCTTTGGTACAGTCTTTATTTCAGATATTGTATTTCCCATTTCTCATAGGTTTTTTTTTTTTACAGTTTTGATTTTTTTAATGCTAACTATCTTTTTGTTTAAGCTCTCACTGTGATTATCCATTCTTACTCTAAGATCCTTGAGAATCTTTTAGCATCTTTGTTTTTAAAACTTTATTTATTCATTTTAGAGAAGAGAAAGAGAGAGACAAGGGGAGAAAGGAGCAGGAAGCATCAACTCCCATATATTCCTTGATCAGGCAAGCCCAGGGTTTCAAACCAGCGACCTTGGTATTCCAGGTCAATGCTTTATCCACTGTGCCACCACAGGCTAGGATGATACTTGAGAATCCTAATAATCATTGTGTTAAACTCTGCATCTGTTAGTTTGGTTACTTCATTTTATTTAATTCTTTTCCTGGAGATTTCTCTCATTGATTCATTTAGGCATAGTTATTTTCCTGCACATTTTGTCTTTGTATTAAGTAACTCTGCTCTAACTCCTAAGTTTGTTGTGATGTCTTCATAAGAAAGTGGACTTGGCCCTGGCCGGTTGGCTCAGTGGTAGAGCGTCAGCCTGGCATGCGGAAGTCCTGGGTTCGAATCCCAGCCAGGGTGCACAGGAGAAGCGCCCATCTGCTTCTCTACCCCTCCCCCTCTCCTTCCTCTCTGTCTCTCTCTTCCCCTCCGCAGCCAAGGCTTCATTGGGGCAAAGATGGCCCAGGCGCTGGGGATGGCTCCATGACCTCTGCCTCAGGCACTAGAGTGGCTCTGGTCACAACAGAGTGACGCCCTGGATGGGCAAAGCATCGCCCCCTGGTGGGCGTGCTGGGTGGATCCTGGTCGGGTGCATATTGGAGTCTGTCTGACTGCTTCCCCGTTTCCAGCTTCAGAAAAATACAAAAAAGAAAAGAAAAAAAAGAAAAAAAAGAAAGTGGACTCAGTGGTATAAACCTTCAGACCATTTGAGCTCCTTGCTCTAGGAATATTTCTTTAGGCTTATATTTACCCTCCTGTTGTATGGGGATCTTGAATGCTGTTGGCCCCCTCCTGGGTGGGGTTATCTTTCAGGTTGACTGCCTTAAGGGTCAACCTTGATCATGCATATTAAATGCTGTGCAGTGGTTGTTTGCTGGGGCATGATTATTCTCAGGAGGGGCTGGTGTCTGCTGGACTTCCCATTTGGGAGTGCTGCTTGTGTGGCTGGTTGAATCTAGCACTGATGTGGTCTGCCACCCACAACTGGTTGTGTTGGTTCTGGGTCCTCTTGGGCTGGGTTCAGACACGGGTTGATATTAGATGTCGTTTATAACCTGCTGTGGGCTACCTGTCTGGAACTACCACTCTGTTCAATGGTTGTGTTTGCATCTTCTGTGACTGGGTGTGTGTAGGAGGGGCAAACCTGTGTATAAGAATGGACTTCCTCCTCCTTAGAGTTGAGAGCAACTCTATAAAATCGTCCAAGCTCCTCAAGATTTGCTTCCACTTTTCAGCTGCTCTACCTACTCTTGCAGATTTCTGGTCTTTCTACAGAGTCTTCTGGAGAAAGACTGTAGAGTGGGCTCAGACTAACCTCATCCTGCTAACCCCTCCACAGGTTGTAATCTTGGTTAAGGCAGCTTAGGTCATAAGGAAAATGTTAGTGGAATACCCTACTTAAGAGTATCTTGGTCAGGTGCTCAGTACAGTGGCCACTACTTCTGAGATTAATCCCTCAGCCATTGCTGGATATTTCAATTCTATTTCTCCCCAGAGAGGTGAGAAATAGGTTCAGGTTTGGTGGGACTGACAGTTCCTTATATAGAAGTTCTTTCAGTTGAGGAGCCCCTGGTCTCAGGGAGGAAGACTGAAAGAGTCTTCCACTTGGGCTGACTGTGGTCTTTTCACCAGGAGGTGGCTAAACTCTTCAACCAGTTTCAACAATAAGCTCCAAGGAATTCACACTTTGAATGTCTGAGCTCTAAGCTTCTTACCCTTCCTCCTGTGGAACTGAGCCCAGTGGGGCTAAGTATGTGGGATTTAGGCTGGTTGACTGTGAGGTTCTACCTCATCTAATGCATGTGACCTGCTGTGCAGGTACTGACCACAGAAAGCAGAATTCACCTCAACTAGGTTTGGTACCTGACAAACTTTTTCTTTGGACATGCTGCTAGTAATGTTAGTGGTATCCTACTCTGATGTCTGTATCTGGTCACTGGATAAATTGGTATTGGGCTTCTTATGAGAAAACCTGGTGTAAACCAGTATATAATACTGTCACTGAGTGGCCCAGAGAAACTGGTTTGGAGTTATAAATTAGCCAAGTTTGTGGCTGCTTTTGCTGGTCTCAGGTGTACATGGAAGGACCAAGCTGCACACCTAGACTAGCTTTTACCAGCACCAGGCTTAGTGAGTATGTCAGCAAAAAACCCAATGTTCCCTGAAATCTGTCTCTTGCTGCCTCTCTGTGCTGGCTGCTTATTAGGCTGGGCCCCTGTAAAAACCTATGGTGGAAATAGAGTCTGGGGCTAGTCAGGTGTCAAGACAGGTGGTTGGTGTGGCTCCCATCCCAGAGCCCCAGGTGATCTGTCCTGAATTTTTTCTCAGATCTCAGTAGTATGTGGCCACTACAAGTCCAGTGTATGTGGCCTCTATAACCCAGAGATTTGGTCTACCGACAGCCCAGACAGTTTCTAGTGAATCTCCCATGAGGGAAAAACACCAGTCATATTCTTGGGAAAGTGAGAAGAATAGCTCCGGCTTCAATGCTAGACAACTGTGTCACTGTCATTCCCTGAATCTTTTCAATCTCTTGCTTCCTAGTCAAGATTGCTTACTTCTCAGCAGGGTCCTATCTCCATTAGATGTGACAAAAGAGATTCCCAAGGGTAAGGTAGTTTCTTTCCCCCAGCTGATGCCACACAGAAAGGAGGGCTCCACCCAAGAAAGATGGTGACTGCAGTACTGGCAAATGACCCATCACAGAGGTCCTGGTGGCTGTCTCCAGTGGTGGAGTTTAGCTGGTTTGCCCCAGTTCAGCAGAACTGATGTCTAATTTTTGGTTGAGTTTAGTGAACCAGTTGTTAAAATGGCACTTGTAATCAGGGTTCTTTCTAAGGTGGGCTCTTGAGCAGCTGCCCAATGTGGAAATCACATATTTACATTCTTTTCTCTTTTTTAATGTTCATCTGTGTAATAGTGTGTCCTAAGCACTGGTAGTAATGTTCATTACATCCAGAGGTGAAAAACATTGCAAGTGAGAATGCCAATCAAGAAGCAATATGGAGAGAGAGAAGATGGCAGCGGAGTAGGCGGATGCACAGACACCCAGCTCTCAACACCAAACTGGAATACAAATCAATTTAGAAAAAATCAGCATGAAAAACCAACACTGAACTGCAAGAACAGCTCTCAAAAACCAAGGAGCAAAGAGGAAGCCACAATAATCCTGGTAAGGAGTGCCTGAATCTCCTCTGCTTACAGGAAGGGAAGGAGGGGGGTGAGGCTGAGAGCCCAGAGAGGATTTCACAGAGGAAAAAGAGCAGAAACTACTGCTCACAGCCACTTACCTGGCGACCAGGGAGCAAGGTGGGTTGAAAAGACCAGCTTATCTCCCAAGTGGAAAAGACAGGGAGAGGGACAGACTGTGAGGGGATAAGGTATGCAAGAAACAAAGTAAAAAAGCTGACTCATTCGTGCTGGAGGCGGCCATAGCTGGGGGAGGGACTGAACCTTTCACAAAACAGAGCTGAAGTGCTTCCGGATCAGAGATCTCCAGACATCTATCCAGCTCCAATCAGCACAACAAGACACAGCTGAAAACAAGAAGTGGGGAGGAGGGGCAGTAACTCAGGTCTCCATGGAGATCTGAGATACACCTCCCCATACTGAAGCTGAGAGAAAAAACCCTGCCCCCAGTGAGATTAGTTGGAGGAAGAGACCTTCAGCGTCTCAGGTTACACCCACAGCATTCCTGGTTACAGTTTCAAGGAAGCCCCCTGCTGAGATCAGTTAACAAGACTATCACCTGTTAAGAAAACAAACAAATCAAGACTTCAAAGCTGCCCAAATCCGAAAGTGGATTACAAATAATAGCTGATACCAACCCACGAAGACCTAAAAATAACACAACTGAAAACTGGAGGCAGACAACACCAAGCCTAGACTCAATCAACTCTACAAATAAAAAAAAAAAAGAAGAAGAAGATGAGAAAACAAAGGAGTGCAATCCAAATGAAACCACAAGAGACACTTTCGAGAGATGAACTGAGTCATATGGAAATAATCAAACTTCCAGATGCGGAGTTCAAAATAATGATTGTAAGGATGCTTAGGGATCTTAGAACAACAATGGAGGGGGAGTTTGAAAACCTAAATAAAGAAATAGCAAGTATAAAAAAGAATCAGTTGGAGACGACAAATACAATATCAGAAATAAAGACCACAATGGAAGGAATTAAAAACAGGATAGATAGAGCAGAGGATCGAATCAGCGAGTTAGAAGACAACTGGAATGAAGGCATGAAAGCAGAGAAGAAAAGAGAAAAAAGACTCAAAAAGTCAGAGGAAACTCTTAGAGAGCTCTGTGACAACATGAAGAGAAATAACATCCGCATCATAGGGGTTCCTGAAGAAGAAGAAAAAGAACAAGGGATAGAGACTTTGTTCAATCATATCAATCATAGCTGAAAACTTCCCTAAATTAATGCAAGAGAAACTCTCACAAATCCAAGAAGCACAGAAAACTCCATTAAAGAGAAACCCAAAGAAACCTACACCAAGACACATCATAATTAAAATACCAAAGCTAAGCGATAAAGAGAAAATATTAAAAGCTGCAAGAGAAAAAAAAGTTATCACCTACAAAGGAGCTCCCATAAGGATGACATCTGACTTCTCAACAGAAACACTTGAGGCCAGAAGGGAATGGCAAGAAATATTCAAAGTAATGCAGAACAAGAACCTACAACCAAGACTACTTTATCCAGCAAGGCTATCGTTTAAAATTGAAGGAGAAATAAAAAGCTTCCCAGACAAAGAACAACTCAAGGAATTCATTACAACCAAACCAATGCTGCAGGAAATATTAAGGGGCCTGGTGTAAACAGATAAAGTGGGAAAAGAATACAGAAAAAAAAAAAGAAAAAGGAATACACCTTTAAAGAAGAAAATGGCAATAAACAACTACATATCAATAATAACCTTAAACGTAAATGGATTAAATGATCCAATCAAAAGACATAGGGTAGCTGCGTGGATAAGAAAACAGGACCCATACATATGTTGTCTACAAGAGACACACCTTAGAACAAAAGACACACACAGATTGAAGGTAAAAGGATGGAAAAAAATGTTTCATGCAAACGAAAATGAAAAAAAAGCTGGGGTAGCAATACTTATATCAGACAAATTGGACTTTAAAACAAAGGATATAGTAAGAGATAAAGAAGGCCACTACATAATGATAAAGGGAGTAATCCAACAGGAAGATATAACTATTATAAATATCTATGCACCTAATATAGGAGCACCCAAATATATAAAACAGACTTTGATGGATTTAAAGGGCGAGATCAACAGCAATACTATAATAGTAGGGGATTTCAATACCCCACTAACATCACTAGATAGATCCTCAAGAAAGAAAATTAACAAACAAACAGCAGACTTATTGGAAACACTAGATCAACTCGATTTAATAGATATCTTCAGAACCTTTCACCCTAAAGCAGCAGAATATACATTCTTCTCAAGTGCTCATGGTACATTCTCTAGGATAGACCACATGTTAGGGCACAAAAGTGCTCTCAACAAATTTAAGAAGACTGAAATCATATCAAGCACTTTCTCCGATCACAACAGCATGAAACTAGAAATGAATCACAGCAGAAAAGCTCAAAAATTCTCAAACACATGGAAACTAAATAGCAGGGTGTTAAATAATGAATGGATTAAGAATGAGATCAAAGAAGAAATAAAGAAATTCCTAGAAACGAATGACAATGAGCATACAACAACTCAAAATTTATGGGACACAGCAAAAGCAGTGCTGAGAGGGAAGTTCATAGCACTACAGGCACACTTTCAGAAGCTAGAAAAAGCTCAAATAAACAACTTAACCCTGCATCTAAAAGAATTAGAAAAAGAACAGCAAGTAAAGCCCAAATGTAGTAGAAGGAAGGAAATAATAAAGATCAGAGCAGAAATAAATGACATAGAGGTTAAAGAAACAATACAGAGGATCAATGAAACTAGGAGCTGGTTCTTTGAAAAGGTAAACAAGATTGATGCACCTTTAACTAGACTCACCAAGAAAAAGAGAGAGAGGACTCAAATAAATAAAATTAGAAATGAGAGAGGAGAAATAACAACTGACACAACAGAAATACAAAATATTGTAAGAAAATACTATGAAGAACTGTATGCCAAAAAACTAGACAACCTAGATGAAATGGACAAATTCCTTGAAATGTACAATCTTCCAAAAATCAATCTGGAAGAATCAGAAAACTTAAACAGACCAATTACACCAAAGGAGATCGAAACAGTTATCAAAAAACTCCCAACAAAGAAAAGTCTGGGGCCCGATGGCTTCACAACGAAATTCTACCAAATATTCAAAGAAGAACTAACTCCTATCCTTCTCAAACTATTTCAAAAAATTCAAGAGGAAGGAAGACTTCCAAACTCCTTTTATGAGGCGAGCATAATTCTGATTCCAAAACCAGGCAAAGACCACACAAAGAAAGAAAATTATAGGCCAATATCTCTGATGAATATAGATGCTAAAATCCTCAACAAAATATTAGCAAACCGGATCCAACAATATATGGAAAAAATCATACACCATGATCAAGTGGGATTTATTCTGGGGAGGCAAGGCTGGTACAATATTCGTAAATCAATCAATGTGATTCATCACATAAACAAAAAGAAGGAGAAAAACCACATGATCATTTCAATAGATGCAGAAAAAGCATTTGATAAAATCCAGCACCCATTCATGATCAAAACTCTCAGCAAAGTGGGAATACAGGGAACATACCTCAACATGATAAAAGCCATCTATGAGAAACCCACAGCCAACATCATACTCAATGGGCAAAAATTAAAAGAAATCCCCTTAAGATCAGGAACAAGGCAGGGGTGCCCCCTTTCACCACTCTTATTTAACATAGTCCTGGAAGTCCTAGCCACAGCAATCAGACAAGAAGAAGAAATAAAAGGCATTCAAGTTGGAAAAGAAGAAGTAAAACTATCATTATTTGCAGATGATATGATATTGTATATAGAAAACCCTAAAGTCTCAGTCAAAAAACTACTGGACCTGATAAATAAATTCGGCAAAGTGGCAGGATATAAAATCAATACTCAGAAATCAGAAGCATTTTTATACACCAACAATGAACAGTCAGAAAGAGAAATTAAGGAAACAATCCCCTTCACAATTACAACCAAAAAAATAAAGTACCTAGGAGTAAACTTAACCAAGGAGACTAAAGACTTGTACTCGGAAAATTACAAAACATTGATAAAAGAAATCAAGGAAGATACTAACAAGTGGAAGCATATACCGTGCTCATGGTTAGGAAGAATAAACATCATTAAAATGTCTATATTACCCAAAGCAATTTATAAATTCAATGCAATACCAATTAAAATACCAATGACATACTTCAAAGATATAGAACACATATTCCAAAAATTTATATGGAACCAAAAAAGGACACGAATAGCCTCAGCAATCTTAAAAAAGAAGAATAAAGTGGGAGGTATCACACTTCCTGATATCAAGTTATACTACAAGTCCATTGTACTCAAAACAGCCTGGTACTGGCATAAGAACAGGCATATAGATCAATGGAATAGAACAGAGAACCCAGAAATAAACCCACAGTTCTATGGACAACTGATATTTGACAAAGGAGGTAAGGAAATACAATGGAGTAAAGACAGCCTCTTTAACAAATGGTGTTGGGAAAATTGGACAGCTACCTGCAAAAAAATGAAACTAGATCACCAGCTTACACCACTCACAAAAATAAACTCAAAATGGATAAAAGACTTGAATGTAGGCCGTGAAACCATAAGCATCTTAGAAGAAAACATAGGCAGTAAGCTCTCCGACATCTCTCGGAGCAATATATTTGCTGATTTATCTCCACGGGGAAGTGAAATAAAAGACAGGATAAACAAATGGGACTATATCAAACTAAAAAGCTTTTGCACAGCTAAAGACAACAAGAACAGAATAAAAAGACAAACTACACAATGGGAGAACATATTTGACAATACATCTGATAAGGGGTTAATAACCAAAATTTATAAAGAACTTGTAAAACTCAACACCAGGAAGACAAACAACCCAATCCAAAAATGGGCAAAAGAGATGAATAGACACTTCTCCAAAGAGGACATACAGATGGCCAATAGGCATATGAAAAAATGCTCAACATCACTAATCATTAGAGAAATGCAAATTAAAACCACAATGAGATATCACCTTACACCAGTCAGAATGGCTCTTATCAACAAAACAACACAGAATAAGTGCTGGCGAGGATGTGGAGAAAAGGGGACCCTCCTGCACTGCTGGGGGGAATGCAGACTGGTGCAGCCACTGTGGAAAACAGTATGGAGATTCCTCAAAAAACTGAAAATCGAACCGCCTTTTGACCCAGCTATCCCACTTTTAGGAATATACCCCAAGGACACCATAGAATGGCTCCAAAAGGAGAAATGCACCCGCATGTTTGTGGCAGCATTGTTCACAATAGCGAAGATCTGGAAACAGCCCAAGTGTCCGTCAGAGGACGAGTGGATTAAAAAACTTTGGTACATATATACTATGGAATACTACTCAGCCATAAGAAATGATGACATCGGATCATTTACAATAACATGGATGGACCTTGATAACATTATACGGAGTGAAATAAGTAAATCAGAAAAAAAACTGAGATGAATCCATACATAGAAGGGACATAAAAATGAGACTCAGAGACATGAACAAGAATGTGATGGCAACATGGGCGGGGGCGTTGGGGGAGGTGGGTGGGGGTGAAGAAGGAGAGAGGGGTTAGGGGAGGGGAGGGGCACAAAGAAAACCAGATAGAAGGTGACAGAAGACAATTTAACTTTGCAGGTGGGGTATACAGCAGAATCAAATGTCAAAATAATCTAGAGATATTTTCTCTCAACATATGTACCCTGATTTATCAATGTCACTGCATTAAATTTAATAAAAAATATTAATATTAAAAAAAAGAAGCAATATGGAAATACCTTAAATAACAGTTTTATTGTTTTTTGTCAGGTATTATTTAATATTTTTTAATTAATATTTTAAAACTCTTTCTTATAACATAATCTAGTTTTATGTACCTCTTTTATTATCCTTATTTAAGTATTAAATACATGAAATAATAAATGACTTTTTGATATATATATATGTATATATATATATTTAATCTTAAAATGGTCATTAGGGCAGAGAATTGGTTGTTAAATTATTTGAATCCCACCACTGGCTGTCAGCTCACTATATCTTTCCCCAGGGCCACCAATCTCAGACTCTCTTCACACAACTCTAGTCTTCTCAGCACAACATCCACCAGAGCTCAGGGTAAATGGCTGTGAATCAGATTTTCTACAATGGCCCTTTAAGAGGGTACTTGCATGCTTGAGAGCTCCTGTCTCTTTTTGGCAGACAGAACTCTTGCTGTTTTTCACAGTGGAATTTTATGTGGGCACCTCTTCTAGGTTGTGGTACTCTAGGCTGAGGAGCCTGTCCTGGGGCTTAGGGTTAACCACCTCTACAGATGAAATGTCCCTCTGTACCCTCAGCTGCCACTTGGGAGCAGGACCAGCACTTTTTGCATCTCTGTACTTCCTACAAGTCTTGATGTGTTTTCTTTGAATCCTCAGTTATTAGACTCTTCTTCATTTAATCCTGAGTTGATTTTTCAGGATGACTGTTCTTAAATTTAGTTATAACTCCAGTTTGGTCCTGGGGGGAGATGAGTGGAACATCTGCCTACTCTGTTACCATCTTGGATCCCCTCTATTCTGCTTTTTATTACATGTATTTCAGTGTGGAGTAGAGAGGCTGTGACATAATCTGAGGTGTGGCTAGATCACCTTGGATATTTTAATAAAAGTCTTTCCACAAGATGGCACTGATAGCTTTTTCTTGTTCATCTTTTTCTGTCCTTCTGAAAAATTTGTAATTTGTATACTGTTACAGAACATACCATGACTGAAATCTCATTATTTACTAATTGAATTCTTACACTTCTGACAATTCTATTGCTTTCATGGCATTTAAAATTATGTTTTTCCTTTAGACCACTCAGTAAGCACATTGAGACTTTATGCTAGGATAGTGATGAGTGGTGCCTTATACTAGAAGCTATGATTTGAGGATTTGGAAATGGGGAAGAATTTGGGGGCTAGGCTTTAGTTTTTTGTAAAGCCATTCAACAGAGGCAGGTGAGAGAAGAATCAGAGAAGAGGTACACTCAGGTAAGAACCAACTTTGTGATCCATACCATTTCGTAGAACTCTCTCACTTCTACTATTCATGCTGCTACTAATTTTGATTTGCTTTAAATCTGAAAGAAAGAAGTTACTGGAAATCTTTGCATTGCAGTTTTCATAGTATAAATGTCAAAATTGAAAGAAACCTCAAGGAACCTCCTGGTTTTACTACTTCATTTCTAGGTGGGAAAAGTAATGATCACTCAGTTGGTTCAGACTAAGACTCAATCCATTCTATCCAACATCACTGGGTCAGTAATATTTGTGATCTAGACCAAGTCATTTAAACTTTCTAAGCCTCAGTTTCTTCATCTACAAAATATAGATGTCTGTAATGACATAGATTATTAAGGATTATTGATAGAGTTGAATAATCCAGGAATATATATATAGCACCTAGAAAAGTGCTGGCACATAATTGGTGCTCAGAAGATGGAAGTACTGCTACTACCATCATAGTCACAAGATGATTTAGAGCTGATGACAATAAATGAAGAAATTACATTTATGTTTTGAAATATCTTTAATAAAAAGTACAATCATAGGATGCTGTGTTGGCAGAATTCTAAAATGGTCTAAAATGACCCACACCCTTTGAGAAGAGTATATTACTTTCATGATTGTTATGTTACAAAAGGGGACCATGTAGCAAGGTGGCCTCTCTGATCTGAGTGGTTTCCAGCTAATAGATACTAAGAAAGCAGGGACTTCAGTGCTACAATCGAAGGAAATAAATTCTGCCAACCTGAGTGATCTTGGAAGAGAACCTAGCCTCAGTGGAGAACCTCGCTAGCATCTTAATTTCAGCCTGAGAAGACCCTGGGCAGAGGATCCAGCTAACTAGTAACTGAACTACAGAACTGTGAGATAATAAATGGGTATTTTTTTAGCGACTAAGTTTGTGGCAGTTCATAAGTTATAAATTTTTATTCACTATGCTGTATACCTGAAACTAATATAATATTAAATGTCAATTGCAATTGAAAAAATAAAATAATAAAGAACACTAATACATTTTCATATCTTTAATATGCTGATTTCAATACTAGACCTTTGACATTTCTAAACTGTCTTATTTTTTCCCATTGATGTGAGAGGTAGAGAGAGAGAGAAGCATCAACTCACTGTTCTACTTAGTTGCTCCATTTAGTTGTACACCCATTGATTGGTTTTCATATGTGCCCCGACTGGGATCAAACCTGAAACATTGATGTGCCAGGACAACACTCTCTCCACTGAGGCATCTGACCAGGGCCTTAAACTATCTTATTTCTTGTCTCTTTCCTTTAAGTCTTCCAATCTTGAAAACTATAGATCCAGTGCAGACTCAACAGAGTTCAGGAATAGTCAATATCTGATTCTCTCTAGGCAACTTCTCAGATCCTGGCTGTTCCTAACCATCTCTAAACCAGTGATTTTCAAACTGTGATCCACAATTGAGAAGAACTGGCATCTCAGGCCCTGCCCCAGACCTGTGAGATCCCCAGGTAGTTCATATGCACAGCTATGTTTGAGAAGCCCTGTTGTAAGATCATCTTGTCCTGCAACTCTGTGTCCTTTCTGCTTGATAAGCATTGGTTGACCCTAAAACATGGCCTGACCACAGGGTGCCATGGACATCTCTAGGCATCTTCTCTTTGAAGCTGAGAAATTTTGGCTGAGCTGAGCTGTGGGCAGAGAACCAAATCAGCACAGAGTGAGGTCTAAAGAAGTCTAATTGGTCTGGGTGAAAGCCTGAAGTCAATTAGAAACAGCCAACAGTCCTAATTGGAAAAATCTATTGTTTTATCTAACGGTTAGGAATATGCCAAGAAAAATACACTTAGATGTACATTGTGATTTTCCTGTTTTTGTTCCAAGGAAGGGCTTGGTTCCCAGATTTCCTTCCTGAAGGAATGTTGAAACATCACTTTTCACTCTCTCTACCTTTAAAGTACATCCTGGGCATGGCAGAAATTGTCTGAATTATCATCCTTCAATTTATGTGACCTCAGCTGCCCACCCTGAAATTTGGAGGAAAGGACGAAGTAGCCAGAGACTACTTTCTAACACATCCCCACAACCCCCCAGCAGACATTTTTTTCACCCAGATTTTATTCTTCTAGAATTTTCTTAGAGCCTCTCACTTCTATGGCTCTTTGGACTGGCCTTGACTCTTCCAGCCTCTGTACATTAATTACCCTCTGTGAGGCTATGATGACTTTCACAAAACAAAAACCTTAGTTTTCCAGTTCTTTAGTAACTCCTTATTGCCTTTAAGAAAAAAGTCTCAACATTTATACACTGGTAGAGAAATTCCTCCAGGATGAGGCCTTTTGCTTCTCTCTTCAGCCTCATCTTATCTTATTCCTCTTTAAATGGAGCTCAGAAATTGTCAGTATCTGATTCTCTCTAGACACTTTCCTAGCTCCTGGCTGTCCCTCTGACCACCTTTGACCAATCCTTCTCAAAGTCCTTGTCACATCAAACAATGTATTGTTCCTCAGCAAAGCAGAGCTCTCTCACATGCCTTTGCATTTGCTGCTCCCTTTATCAGTCTTGTTTTTACCTGTGGCCTGCAGCAACTCCTCACTTTCTTCAAGATTCAGTTTAAAACACTTCATTCTCTCTAGGAAACCTTCCCTGCACTCTTAAAATTCATGTATTGTATCTCTCTTTTGAGCTTTTTAGCATCTCTAGCAAAATATTTATTACATTATATATTTAAAACATTAAAAATATTACTTTTTATACTAATAATTTTGTATTGTAAAAGCATTAAAATATCTATACTCAAAAAAAAAAAAAAGAGCTTGACAAATGGTTGCACAGTGGGTAAAATGTTCACATGGAATGCTGAGGTCACTGGTTCCAAATCCTGAGGTCGTTGGATCTGAGCTCAGGCTTGTCAGCATGAGGTCACTGGCTTGAATGAGGGATCGTCCACAAGATCCCAAAGCTTGCCAGCTTGAGCCCAAAATGTCACTGACTTCAACATGGGGACACTGGAACAGTCCTGGTCAAGGCATATATGAGCTCAATGTACAATTAAAGTGAAAGCAACTATGAGTTGATGCTTCTTGCCTTTTCTCTCTCTTCCTGTCTCTCTCTCTTTCTCAAAAGAAAAGAAAAGAAATCATTACCTATCAACTATTTATAATATATTTGCTGGTATTTAAAAGAGACACTACTCTATTTTCCAGATAGGAAGAAAAACAATACAGGAAGTTAGAGGTTTACACACCTGTTGGATGAGCTGATGTAGCAAGAGTTCCAGATAATCTTAGTCTGTGACATTTAAGTGATGGGCTTTCAAAGACCTTGACTGAAAGCCACTCAATATAATGCTCAAGAACTTCTGGAAAATTCCCACCAATGATTTCAGTCTCTAGCACTAATGTGGAGAGTCTCAAGAGATTCATTTGGACTGTTTTGAACCTCTCATCTCTCAATGCATTTACTTACCTCTGGAAAATAGTGGCCTTTTATCTCTTTTAAAAATGTTCTCAGCATTTCTTATCTGGCTTACAGGACTTAATAATGAGGGGCATTGATGCTAAGTTTACAAGAGACATTTACCTAAAGATAGCCACATTTGAGGGCAACATTTTTCATGTGTATTTGTGTGAGCATGTATATATAAGTGAATAATATATATAAGAAATTCTCTTTACTGTGTTCTATCTGTACATCTATATACATTTCTCCCCTCTGAATCCTTGAAAGTTTAATGAACTTGTTTATCTACTTTTTAGAACAAGGATTCCTAGCACTGGTTTGATGACACCCTGGAGTATTTTCATTTATCTCAGGGTGTACCTTGAAATTCACAAAATAAGATTAATTTAAATTTATTTTCATTTTAAAAAGTAAACAAATATTATATAGTAATTATAGGTACAAGTGTGGGCAGAAATCAGACTAATAAATACTAGCCTTAGAGAAAAATCAAGACAATAGTGGTGAGGTTGGAAGAGAACATAAAGGTGGTTTAGTTTGAATCTCTCTAAAACATCCCTTCTAATTACTTTCAGATTGGTATTTCCCCCAATTAGTCATGTTTCTTAAATCAGGAGTCAGGATTGTGGAAGCTGAAAGCTTCCAATATGCAGGTTTATCTTCTGTGCCTACCACAGGGCCTGGCACATAGGAGGTAGTCAGGAAACATATTTTGATTTACTGTGTGTTAGGATGAGACATAGTGGTGGTGACTGAGGAAGGTGCACCACACATCAGAGCTCCAGCTTTGTGGGATTGGAGGTCACGAAATAGTGGTCTGGGTATCAATCCCATTCAATTTTCAAGGGAATGTAGATGCCTAGACTGTCAAAGAGAAAAGCACTGTTCATTGACTTTATGTGACCGGCCTGCTGTCTCTGTGATTGTCTTTCTGTTAACAATTTGTTCAAAACTTCAGAAAGTTAGATGGATCAATTAATGTTGTAAGTGTACAAATGTCAGTGACTTGCTGCTGAGGGTACAGTTCCAAGGTCATAGATGCAGGAAGAAAATTTGAATTTTGCATGTAATCCATATATTTGAGGCAATAGAACTAGTATTGGGTTCAAATCCTGTCTCTGCTAGTTAAAGTGATATAAACCTGAAAAAATTGCTTTATACTTCAGTGGCCTCCTTTATAAAGAGGAGAAAATCATAATGCCTATTATATGGGGTTATCAGACTAAATGAGTTAATCCATGTAAAGTGCTTCGAATAATTCTTGGCACAGTGAGAGATCAATAAATGCTGGCTCTAGTCATCATCATCATCAGACTCTACACACTTATTAGGACTCATTAGTGGTAGGTGTTTCAATGGATATCCATTTCCCACTGCCATCAGCTTGGAGTACTTTACTGGCCTGTTTGGTCCCAAAAAATAGGTTCAGAAACTCCTCCTTGTTGCCCCTAGATTAGAGTAGGAGCATCATTTGCAGTGGTGCACTGGAAATTCAGGCAGAGGGTTCATTGATTAACAAACAAGCAAACAGACAAAACAGAAAACCACCACGTACAAATTGAGTTCTCAGAGAATCCTTTTTCACACTTTGAAGGGATATTCTGCTTTGTGAGGAAAAATAGTAAAAAGATACTTGGATTATTAGAATCACAACTGGTAACAAGGAAAAAAATGTGTCTTTTAGCAGTTTCATGGTCTATCAATCCTTAAAGGCAAGACATTACCTTAATCAAGAGTCAGTTTCAAGATGTGTTCATTACTACTTGTGTACTATTGATAAAAAACCCAACCTCTTCTGGAGAAAATGATTGCTGGAAGGAGAACCTTTGATGCCATTAAAACATATTCTTGATTCTTTTTATTTCAGTGAAAAACTAAATGTGCCTATATCCTCAGATGAGAAAGACAAATTAGTTTCACATCTAATCCCAGAAAAATTCAAATACTGGGTCTGAATGCCAGTAATTGTATTCTTTTCTTTCCTTGTGAAAATTCTGAGGGATATACATTATATAATTACTCGGATGTTCAAACAGTGTTTTATGTTCAAAAAATTAAATTAGTATAGAATTTATTTCTAGGATTTCTTATGACCATTATTGAAACAAGGTTAATGAGCCAGAGTGATTTATTTGAATTCTATGATATGCTAAAGGCTATGTGGCCAGAGAAAATATTTGATTTATAAGAAGATAATAGGAGAAAAGATTTTTTTATTAGGATTTTTTTTATTTTTATTAAATTTAATGCAGTGACATTGATAAATCAGGGTACATATGTTGAGAGAAAATATCTCTAGATTATTTTGACATTTGATTGTGCTGTATGCCCCTCCCCCAAAGTTAAATTGTCTTCTGTCACCTTCTATCTGGTTTTCTTTGTGCCCCTCCCATCCCCTAACCCCTCTCTCCTTCTTCACCCCCTCCCACCTCCCCCAACCTCCCGCCTCTGTTGCCATCACATTCTTGTTCATGTCTCTGAGTCTCATTTTTATGTCCCTTCTATGTATGGATTCATCTTAGTTTTTTTTTTTCTGATTTACTTATTTTACTCCATATAATGTTGTCAAGGTCCATTCATGTTATTGTAAATGATCCAATGTCATCATTTCTTATGGTTGAGTAGTATTCCATAGTATATATGTACCAAAGCTTTTTAATCCACTCGTCCTCTGACGGACACTTGGGCTGTTTCCAGATCTTCGCTATTGTGAACAATGCTGCCACAAACATGCAGGTGCATTTCTCCTTTTCGAGCCGTTCTATGGTGTCCTTGGGGTATATTCCTAAAAGTGGGATAGCTGGGTCAAAAGGCAGTTCGATTTTCAGTTTTTTGAGGAATCTCCATACTGTTTTCCACAGTGGCTGCACCAGTCTGCATTCCCCCCAGCAGTGCAGGAGGGTCCCCTTTTCTCCACATCCTCGCCAGCACTTATTCTGTGTTGTTTTGTTGATAAGTGCCATTCTGACTGGTGTGAGGTGATATCTCATTGTGGTTTTAATTTGCATTTCTCTAATGATTAGTGATGTTGAGCATTTTTTCATATGCCTATTGGCCATCTGTATGTCCTCTTTGGAGAAGTGTCTATTCATCTCTTTTGCCCATTTTTGGATTGGGATTTTTGTCTTCCTGGTGTTGAGTTTTACAAGTTCTTTATAAATTTTGGTTATTAACCCCTTATCAGACGTATTGTCAAATATGTTCTCCCATTGTGTAGTTTGTCTTTTTATTCTGTTCTTGTTGTCTTTAGCTGTGCAAAAACTTTTTAGTTTGATATAGTCCCATTTGTTTATCCTGTCTTTTATTTCACTTCCCCGTGGAGATAAATCAGCAAATATATTGCTCCGAGAGATGTCGGAGAGCTTACTGCCTATGTTTTCTTCTAAGATGCTTATGGTTTCACGGCCTACATTTAAGTCTTTTATCCATTTTGAGTTTATTTTTGTGAGTGGTGTAAGCTGGTGATCTAGTTTCATTTTTTTTGCAGGTAGCTGTCCAATTTTCCCAACACCATTTGTTAAAGAGGCTGTCTTTACTCCATTGTATTTCCTTACCTCCTTTGTCAAATATCAGTTGTCCATAGAACTGTGGGTTTATTTCTGGGTTCTCTGTTCTATTCCATTGATCTATATGCCTGTTCTTATGCCAGTACCAGGCTGTTTTGAGTACAATGGCCTTGTAGTATAACTTGATATCAGGAAGTATGATACCTCCCACTTTATTCTTCTTTTTTAAGATTGCTGAGGCTATTCGTGTCCTCTTTTGGTTCCATATAAATTTTTGGAATATGTGTTCTATATCTTTGAAGTATGTCATTGGTATTTTAATTGGTATTGCATTGAATTTATAGATTGCTTTGGGTAATATAGACATTTTAATGATGTTTATTCTTCCTAACCATGAGCACGGTATATGCTTCCACTTGTTTGTATCTTCCTTGATTTCTTTTATCAATGCTTTGTAATTTTCCGAGTACAAGTCTTTAGTCTCCTTGGTTAAGTTTACTCCTAAGTACTTTATTTTTTTGATTGTAATTGTGAAGGGGATTGTTTCCTTAATTTCTCTTTCTGACTGTTCATTGTTGGTGTATAAAAATGCTTCTGATTTCTGAGTATTGATTTTATATGCTGCCACTTTGCTGAATTTATTTATCAGGTCCAGTAGTTTTTTGACAGAGACTTTAGGGTTTTCATATACAATATCATATCATCTGCAAATAATGATAGTTTTACTTCTTCTTTTCCAACTTGAATGCCTTTTATTTCTTCTTCTTGTCTGATTGCTGTGGCTAGGACTTCCAGGACTATGTTAAATAAGAGTGGTGAAAGGAGGCACCCCTGCCTTGTTCCTGATCTTAAGGGGATTTCTTTTAATTTTTGCCCATTGAGTATGATGTTGGCTGTGGGTTTCTCATAGATGGCTTTTATCATGTTGAGGTATGTTCCCTGTATTCCCACTTTGCTGAGAGTTTTGATCATGAATGGGTGCTGGATTTTATCAAATGCTTTTTCTGCATCTATTGAAATTATCATATGGTTTTTCTCCTTCTTTTTGTTTATGTGATGAATCACATTGATTGATTTACAAATATTGTACCAGCCTTGCCTCCCCAGAATAAAACCCACTTGATCATGGTGTATGATTTTTTCCATATATTATTGGATCCTGTTTGCTAATATTTTGTTGAGGATTTTAGCATTTATATTCATCAGAGATATTGGCCTATAATTTTCTTTCTTTGTGTTGTCTTTGCCTGGTTTTGGAATCAGAATTATGCTCGCCTCATAAAAGGAGCTTGGAAGTCTTCCTTCCTCTTGAATTTTTTGAAATAGTTTGAGAAGGATAGGAGTTAGTTCTTCTTTGAATATTTGGTAGAATTCCGTTGTGAAGCCATCGGGCCCCGGACTTTTCTTTGTTGGGAGTTTTTTGATAACTGTTTCGATCTCCTTTGGTGTAATTGGTCTGTTTAAGTTTTCTGATTCTTCCAGATTGATTTTTGGAAGATTGTACGTTTCAAGGAATTTGTCCATTTCATCTAGGCTGTCTAGTTTTTTGGCATACAGTTCTTCATAGTATTTTCTTACAATATTTTGTATTTCTGTTGTGTCAGTTGTTATTTCTCCTCTCTCATTTCTAATTTTATTTATTTGAGTCCTCTCTCTCTTTTTCTTGGTGAGTCTACTTAAAGGTGCATCAATCTTGTTTACCTTTTCAAAGAACCAGCTCCTAGTTTCATTGATCCTCTGTATTGTTTCTTTAGCCTCTATGTCATTTATTTCTGCTCTGATCTTTATTATTTCCTTCCTTCTACTACATTTGGGCTTTACTTGCTGTTCTTTTTCTAATTCTTTTAGATGCAGGGTTAAGTTGTTTATTTGAGCTTTTTCTAGCTTCTGAAAGTGTGCCTGTAGTGCTATGAACTTCCCTCTCAGCACTGCTTTCGCTGTGTCCCATAAATTTTGAGTTGTTGTATGCTCATTGTCATTCGTTTCTAGGAATTTCTTTATTTCTTCTTTGATCTCATTCTTAATCCATTCATTATTTAACACCCTGCTATTTAGTTTCCATGTGTTTGAGAATTTTTGAGCTTTTCTGCTGTGATTCATTTCTAGTTTCATGCTGTTGTGATCGGAGAAAGTGCTTGATATGATTTCAGTCTTCTTAAATTTGTTGAGAGCACTTTTGTGCCCTAACATGTGGTCTATCCTAGAGAATGTACCATGAGCACTTGAAAAGAATGTATATTCTGCTGCTTTAGGGTGAAAGGTTCTGAAGATATCTATTAAATCGAGTTGATCTAGTGTTTCCAATAAGTCTGCTGTTTCTTTGTTAATTTTATTTCTTGAGGATCTATCTAGTGATGTTAGTGGGGTATTGAAATCCCCTACTATTATAGTATTGCTGTTGATCTCGCCCTTTAAATCCATCAAAGTCTGTTTTATATATTTGGGTGCTCCTATATTAGGTGCATAGATATTTATAATAGTTATATCTTCCTGTTGGATTACTCCCTTTATCATTATGTAGTGGCCTTCTTTATCTCTTACTATATCCTTTGTTTTAAAGTCCAATTTGTCTGATATAAGTATTGCTACCCCAGCTTTTTTTTCATTTTCGTTTGCATGAAACATTTTTTTCCATCCTTTTACCTTCAATCTGTGTGTGTCTTTTGTTCTAAGGTGTGTCTCTTGTAGACAACATATGTATGGGTCCTGTTTTCTTATCCATGCAGCTACCCTATGTCTTTTGATTGGATCATTTAATCCATTTACATTTAAGGTTATTATTGATATGTAGTTGTTTATTGCCATTTTCTTCTTTAAAGGTGTATTCCTTTTTTTGCTATATTCTTTTCCCACTTTGATCTGTTTACAACAGGCCCCTTAACATTTCTTGCAGCATTGGTTTGGTTGTAATGAATTCCTTGAGTTGTTTTTTGTCTGGGAAGCTTTTTATTTCTCCTTTGATTTTAAACGATAGCCTTGCTGGATAAAGTAGTCTTGGTTGTAGGTTCTTGTTCTGCATTACTTTGAATATTTCTTGCCATTCCCTTCTGGCCTCAAGTGTTTCTGTTGAGAAGTCGAATGTCATCCTTATGGGGGCTCCTTTGTAGGTGATAACTTTTTTTTCTCTTGCAGCTTTTAATATTTTCTCTTTATCACTTAGCTTTGGTATTTTAATTATGATGTGTCTTGGTGTAGGTTTCTTTGGGTTTCTCTTTAATGGAGTTCTCTGTGCTTCTTGGACTTGTGAGAGTTTCTCTTGCATTAATTTAGGGAAGTTTTCAGCTATGATATGATTGAACAAAGTCTCTATCCCTTGTTCTTTTTCTTCTTCAGGAACCCCTATGATGCGGATGTTATTTCTCTTCATGTTGTCACAGAGCTCTCTAAGTGTTTCCTCTGACTTTTTGAGTCTCTTTTCTCTTTTCTTCTCTGCTTTCATGCTTTCATTCCAGTTGTCCTCCAACTCGCTTATTCGATCCTCAGCTGTATCCATCCTGTTTTTAATTCCTTCCATTGTGGTCTTCATTTCTGATATTGTATTTGTCATCTCTGACTGATTCTTTTTTAATATTTCAATATCCTTTTTTATACTTGCTATTTCTTTATTTAGGTTTTCAATCTGCCCCTCCATTGTTGTTCTAAGATCCCTAAGCATCCTTACAATCATTATTTTGAACTCCGCATCTGGAAGTTTGATTATTTCCATATCACTCAGCTCATCTCTCAAAGGTGTCTCTTGTGGTTTCATTTGGGTTGCACTCCTTTGTCTTCTCATAATGGTGTTTTATTTGTAGAGTTGTTTGAGTCTAGGCTTGGTGTTGTCTGCCTCAAGTTTTCAGTTGTGTTTTTCTAGGTCTTCTTGGGTTGGTATCAGCTATTATTTGTAATCCACTTTCGGATTTGGGCAGCTTTGAAGTCTTGATTTGTTTGTTTTCTTAACAGGTGATAGTCTTGTTAACTGATCTCAGCAGGGGGCTTCCTTGAAACTGTAACCAGGAATGCTGTGGGTGTAACCTGAGACGCTGATGGTCTCTTCCACCAACTAATCTCTGGGGGCAGGGTTTTTTCTCAGCTTCAGTAGGGGGAGGTGTATCTCAGATCTCCATGGAGACCTGAGTTACTGCCCCTCCTCCCCACTTCTTGTTTTCAGCTCTGTCTTGTTGCGCTGATTGGAGCTGGATAGATGTCTGGAGATCTCTGATCCGGAAGCACTTCAGCTCTGTTTTGTGAAATGTTCAGTCCCTCCCTTAGCTATGGCCGCCTCCAGCACGAATGAGTCAGCTTTTTTATTTCGTTTCTTGCATACCTTATCCCCTCACAGTCTGTCCCTCTCCACGACCTTTCCACTTGGGAGATAAGCTGGTCTTTTCAACTCACCTTGCTCCCTGGTCACCAGGTAAGTGGCTGTGAGCAGTAGTTTCTGCTCTTTTTCCTCTGTGAAATCCTCTCTGGGCTCTCAGCCTCACAGCCCCCCTTCCATTCCTGTAAGCAGAGGAGATTCAGGCACTCCTTACCAGGATTATTGTGGCTTCCTCTTTGCTCCTTGGTTTTTGAGAGCTGTTCTTGCAGTTCAGTGTTGGTTTTTCATGCTGATTTTTCCTAAATTGATTTGTATTCCAGTTTGGTGTTGAGAGCTGGGCGTCTGTGCGTCCGCCTACTCCGCTGCCATCTTCTAAAGCCCCAGGAGAAAAGATTTTAATGGTTAGTTTTGGTTTACAGTATTTTGTAAAGCTATAGTAGACTGAGCCTTTCTGGCCCTTGCATTTTCAAAATTCTTCAATTAAACCAATATATACCAAATATGCTTGGGTGAACAAAATATCAGGCTATATACCTGAATGAAGATACAGAGAAAAGCACAACATTTACATGATAGTTCTGTAGTGGATTGCTATAGGCACACATCATTGAATCACACCTATCAAGGTCTACACACACCCTGATATATTCCTCCACCACACTGACATTGGACTATGTGAGTTGCTTTGGCAATGGTACATAAGAAATGTAATGGAAGCAAAAATTTGATAAGCACTTGCACACGGAGGCTTGTCTTTCTGAAACACTGAGATGACCATTCAATAGAGAAACCCCAGATTAAATACCATGTAGCAGGAGAGGCTAATTTGGTTCAGTTCCTAAGGGCCCTCTGGTTGAACGCAGATTCATAAGTGGTCCAAAACATGAAATGCAGAAACATAATTTAGCAAACACACAGAATTGTGAAAAGTAATACCTTGTGATATCAGTAAGTTTTGGGGTGATTTACTACCCAAAAATGAAAAAGTGATATAAAAAATATCCAGAAGTAGTATGCTGCTGTAATAGAAACCTAAACTATGTGGCATTGGCTCTGGGACTGCATGTCTGGCAGGGGCTATAGGGGCAGCATGTGGAACCTAAAAGACCTGAGAGGAAACTTACTGAAAGCTGTGAAAGGGCAACCCATGTTATTAGGGGAAGAACTGGTAATACTCTCACAATAGCTTGGAAGATAGGAAATATACTGAGTGAATTTGTGAATTTCAAGTATGATTTACATTTATAATGATGAAGGAGTCAGTTTTTTAAAAGTTATATATTATAGGGTATGAAAATAAAGAGATGAACTAAAAAACCGATCTGTTTGCAAGCAGAATTAAAAGTAAACATGGAGGCCTGACCTGTGGTGGCGCAGTGGGATAAAGCGTCGACCTGGAACACTGAGGTTGCTGATTCAAAATCCTGGGCTTGCCTGGTCAAGGCACATATGGGAGTTGATGCTTCCTGCTCCTCCCCCTTCTCTCTCTCTCTCTCTCTCTCTCTCTCTCTCTCTCTCTCTCCCCTCTCTCTAAAAATCAATATAAAAATAAAATATTAAAGTAAACATGGAGGGTCCAGGATACGCTGGGTTGGGAAGTAAAACAATTTCTCATTTGCAATCTCTTCAACTGGTAAAAGTTTCTCAAAGTACCAAATGGCCCCAGGACACAGAAAATATCAAGAGTGTGAATATTACACTTCATTAAAGCCATAGGAAAATGTAACATGACCTAATTGAACTCTGTCAGTTAGTCGAAAGAACCTCTAAACATTTAAAGGGCATTTCACAGAACATCTTCACATGCTGACCAAAGTAGCAGCCTATCTCAAAAAACTGTGTCGGCATAACTTTTTAAAAACTTTTATCTGGAAAATTAAATTTAAAGGGTGATATTGATCTATAAGGGTACATAGGTTTCAGGTAACCATTTCTATAGCATTTGAACTGTTGATTATGTTGTGTCCTCGACCACCCAAAGTCAAATCATTTTCTGTCGCCTTACATTTGTCCCTCTTTACACCCTTCCCCCCACCCTCTCCTCCATATTCCCTCCCCGTGGTAACCACTTCACTTTTATCTATGTACATGATATTCAGTTTTATATCCCACCTATGTAAGAAATCATACAGTTTTTAACTTTTTCTGGTTTACTTATTTCACTCAGTGTGATGTTCTCAAGGCCCATCTATGTTGTTGTAAAAGACATTATGTCATCTTTTTTTTTTTTTTTTTTTTTTTTTTTCCCCAGAGAGAGGGATAGATAGGGACAGACAGCAGGGAACGGAGAGAGATGAGAAGCATCAATCATCAGTTTTTTGTTGCGACACCTTAGTTGTTCATTGATTGCTTTCTCATATGTGCCTCGACCGCAGGCCTTCAGCAGATCGAGTAACCCCTTGCTCGAGCCAGCGACCTTGGGTTCAAGCTGGTGAGCTTTGCTCAAGCCAGATGAGCCTGTGCTCAAGCTGGCGACCTCGGGGTCTGGAACCTGGGTCCTCTGCATCCCAGTCCGACGCTCTATCCACTGCACCACCACCTGGTCAGGCTATCTCATCATTTTTTTATGGCTGAATAGTATGCCATTGTATATATGTATCACATCTTCTTTATCCAATCCTATGTCGAGGGACACTTTGGTTGTTTCCATGTCTTGGCCACTGTGAATAATGCTGCGATGAACATGCTGCATGTGTTTTTATGTACCAATGTTTTTGAGTTTAGGGGGTAGATACCCAGTAGGATTGCTAGGCCATATGGTAGTTCTAGTCTTGGTTTTTTGAGGAACCACCATACTTTCTTCCATATTGGTTGTACCAGTTTTTATTCCCACCAGCAGTGAATGAGGGTTCATTTTTCCCCACAGCTTCTCCAGCACTTGTTATTATCTGTCTTGTTGATAATAGCCAATCTAACAGGTGTCAGGTGATATCTTATTGCAGTTTTGATTTGCATTTCTCAAATAGCTAGTGAAGATGAGCATCTTTTCATATACTGTATCTGTTGGCCATTTATGTGTCCTTTTGGGAGAAGTGTCTGTTCAGGTCCTTTCCCCAATTTTTTTTTTTTCTGTATTTTTCTGAAGCTGGAAACAGGGAGAGACAGTCAGACAGACTCCTGCATGCGCCCGACAGGGATCCACCCGGCACGCCCACCAGGGGCGACGCTCTGCCCACCAGGGGGCGATGCTCTGCCCCTCCGGGGTGTCGCTCTGCCACGACCAGAGCCACTCTAGCGCCTGGGGCAGAGGCCAAGGAGCCATCCCCAGCGCCCAGGCCATCTTTGCCCCAATGGAGCCTTGGCTGCGGGAGGGGAAGAGAGAGACAGAGAGGAAGGAGGGGGTGGGGGTGGAGAAGCAAATGGGCGCTTCTCCTATGTGCCCTGGCCGGGAATCGAACTCGGTCCCCCGCACGCCAGGCCGATGCTCTACCACTGAGCCAACCGGCCAGGGCCTCCTTTCCCCAATTTTTAATTAGATTGTTTACTTGTTTGTGCTGGGCTTTGTGAGTTCTTCATATATTCTGGATATTAACCCTTCATTGGAGCTGTTGTTTGTAAATATTATCTCCCATTTACTTGGCTGCCTATTTGGTTTTGTTTTTTTGTATTTTTCTGAAGTTGGAAATGGGGAGACAATCAGACAGACTCCCGCATGCATCCGACTGGGATCCACCCGGCATGCCTACCAGGGGGCAATGCTCTGCTCATCTGGGGCGTCGCTCTGTTGCAACCAGAGTCATTCTAGCGCCTGAGGCAGAGGCCACAGAGCCATCCTCTGTGCTCCTGGAGTGTTATGTCTTTTTGATAGAATGTTCCCTTTATTATTATGAAAGGTCCATTTTTGTCTCTAGTTACTTTTGTTGTCTTAAAGTCAATGTTGTCAGATACAAGTATGGCTACACCTGCTTTCCTTTGGATATTATTTACTTGGAGAATTGTTTTCCAACTTTTCACTTTGAGTCTAGTTTATTACTTGGAGCTTATATGTGTCTCTTGAAGTCAGCGTATGGTTAGGCTTTGCTTTTTATCAAATCTGCTACTTTGCCTCTTTATTGGTGAGTTTATTCCATTTACATTTAGGGTAATTATTGACACTTGAAAATTTCTTATAGCCATTTTGTGTTTTGTTTTTTGGTAGTACTGTGTCTTGTTTTGTTCTTCCCTTTTGTGTTTCTGTTAGTTGTTTTTGTTGGGTGGTATTCCATACTTCTTTCTCCTGTTTCTTCTTTTTTTAAGCGGTTTATTTTAGTAGTGGCTCTTTTGTAGGTGATTACCATTAAGTTATTAAAAGAAAACTGTTCATATGTACAAAAGTCTTTTGGGTTGTGAGTACTTCTGCACTCTATTCTCCTTTGCTACTGCAGATCTTTATCCTCTGCTTCTTTATGTTATTGTTTTCACAGATTATCCCTGTTTTTAATGTGACCTTCTTGGAGGTTTTAATTGCAATTTGGATTTGTTTTCTTCTTTGTGTCTGGTTTAATAACTGCTTTGAATATTTCCTTCAGTGGGGGTTTTCTGGTAACAAATTCCCTTAGCTTCTATATGTCTGCAAAACTTCTATTTCTACTTCATATTTGAAGGATAACTTTGATGGATATAGTATTTTTGGGTGTTAATTCCTCTCTTTCAGTACTTTGAATGTTTGAGTGCACTCTCTTCTGGTTGTAGAATTTCTGCTGAGAAGTTTGGTGATAACTTGATGGGCTTTCCTTTATATGTTATGTTCTTTTCCCTCAATGCCTTGGGAAATTTTTTTTTGTCATTGATTTTTGATAATTTTATTATAATGTGCCTTGGAGTAGGTCTGTTTATATTGAGGTAATTTGATATTCTGTATGAGTTTTGGATTTGAGGCTCTAACTCTTTTTATAGGCTTGGGAAATTCTCATCTATTATTTGTTTGAGTAGGCCCTCCATTCCCTTTTCCCTCTCTTCTTCTTCTGATACACCCATTATTCTTACATTGCTCTTTCTGATGGAGTCAGACAATTCTTGTAGAGCTCTGTCAATTGTTTTTAATTCGTGAATCTCTTTCCTCTTCTCTCTTCAGCATCTCTGGTTGCCTGTCTTTGATGTCACTGATTCTTTTTTCTATCTGGCTCATTCTATTAGCCAAATTTGCTGCTCCAGCTTTCAGTCTATGTGTTGAGTTCTTCATTTCTGTTTTAAAAGTTTCAGTCTTTTTGGTGAGGTGTTTGTTTTGATTTCTGAGTTTATTAACTTACCTATTGGTGTTTTCTTGCATCTCATTGAGTATTTTTAGTACTTCAATGTTGAATTCTCTTTAATTTAACTCTATGGTTTCCATGTAACTGAAGTATTTTTTTCTATAGAATTTTTATTTTCTTCTATGTCTCTGTCTTGTGTAGCCATGGTATTCCATTTAGTCTTCTTTGATGGCATTTGAGAGTGGTATTGTTAATAACTAGAGCAAAAAAACCCACCTAAAAATAAAAAATTTAAAAATACAAAAAAATATAAAAATTTAAAAATTATGACAAGTAAAAAAACTCCACAGGAAAAAAGATGAAAAAAGTAAAAACAAAACACCCACAAAATATTAGATTAAAACATTTGAAATTAGAAAAAAATGAAATTTAAAGGAGAAAAGAGGATCATATATAAAGGGAAAAAGAAAAAAATAAATTTTGGTTTTGAGATGTTTCTTTCACTAAGTGTTGCTGTATTAACAACTTTTAGCTCTGTGAAATTCTGGGCTGTTCTTTGCTGAAATGTTGCTGTTGTAACGATGTAGGTAGGGCCACAGTTGTTTTGGTGAGTGGATCATTTTGTGAGGGTTTTACTGCTTGTGCTTTATGGCTTTTGTTTTACCATTCTAGCAATGGTGATCTCAGGCTTGAGGGCATTCATCCTCACATCTTAACAGATCCAGGGACAAGACATGAATCACATTTTTTCTTTACGTGAGAGAATGGATCTGTAGAGCTAGCTATGGGGTTTGTCTCTGCCATCTCCTTACTGCAAGATGAGGGAGGTGGGATCTGGGGGACCACACTTTAGTTTTCTCTGTCTCTGCCAAGTGCAGGCTGCAGGCAGACTGCAGGAACACTGACCATGACCCTGTGTTTGTCTACTTTGGTTTAGTTTTTCCCCTTCTGCCCCTCTATCTTACTACTACTCCCAGCAGAAGGAGACCCAGTCATTCTGGATTTCTCTCTCTGTACCCCTCAGACAATATCCAGAGAGCCTGAGTTTTCCTCCTCTCCAAAGTTCAGCAGAGAAAAACAAGCCAGTCACCCCAGACTTGTCTTCTCTACACAGCCAACCAGGAATGCATTTAATCTTCTGCCCCCCCCCCTTTACTCCATCTTACCTTTAGTCCTTTTGGTGCTTGGATCTTTCAGGTGCACCTGTGAGTCCAGCTGGAGTACCTTCACAGCATTATAGTTGTTCAATTTGTTGAACCTTCAAGGGGAAAGATGAGAGATCTCTCATGCTGCCATTACTCTGACATAATCTCTAATTTGTTTCTTAATGATTTGAAACAATCTATGCATGATCTAACTGTGTACACCATTATTATAAAAAGTATAAAAATAACTATTCTTCATGCTGTTGATTCAAATTATTGTCACTAACTAGAATTGGCCTCTCTCTCTTACTGAAAAACAGAGTGCCTTCAATTCACTTTTTAAAATCCCAAGTATAATTTTTGGAAGACAGTAGATTGAATTCAGTTGACTTATATCTAATAACCATTAGATATTGCTGGCCAACTCTTTCAGCCACTTATGGGTACATTTTTCAACCATTTTGCCTTGTGTTTTATTAGAAAAATATGTGTTGGTCAAATAAGTTTGTAAATTAATATATATGTTTGCTCGCTTATAGTTTGCTTTGTGTGTGGGGGACAGGCTGTAAGCAGGCTGGGTCGTTATAGCCTGAGGCTTAGTTTTAAGACTAAGCTTTCCCCCACACCCTTGACTGTTGCATGATGTGGGTGATGCACTCTTATGAGGAATCTCATTATGCCTCAGATAAGTGACTTTATATCAGAGACTTTCTTGTTTGTATATCAGATTAAAAGGTTTTGATTTCTATACTATAAAGTGGAGCAGACCGGGAGCTTGCTCTCTCTTGGTTCTTGCTATCACCATTGCAGAAGCCTCCCTGATCCCTTGCCCTTCATGGGAAAAGAGCAGGTTTTCTGCTCTTCTCTTGTCTTCTCTTGTGGCTTGCCTGTCTTGGTGAGACACCAATAAACAGAATGGCCCACTATCCTCCAACTCTGCCATTTTTTTAACCCAAATCCAATGGGAACCTGCACGTGAATGGCCATGATGGTGGCTCCTGGCCATACAATATGCTACTTAAAAGTAGATGTTTCTCTAATGCATTATGGACATTTACTTGTTTATTTCTGGGGCTTTGGAAACTGGTATAATTGATTTTGAAAATGTTTTCAGGTACAGTGCATAGCATCCATGCAATTTTGAGCAATTCTGATAGAAAGTCTAAATCAACACTGTCTAATAAAACTTTCTGCAATAATGAAAAAAAGATTTTTTTATTCAGACAATTAAATTTGATAGGGTGACATTGGTCAACCAGAGTACATAGATTTAGAGAAAACATCTCCACAACATTTGGACAATCGGTTATGTTGTATACCCAACACTCAAAGTGAAATCATCTTCTGTCATCCTAGATTTTGTTTCTGTTTAAGCCCCTTCTCTTCCTCCAACCCCCTTCCTTTTCCACCTTTTCCTTCCCCCTGGTAACCACTGCACTTTTATCTATGTCCATGTCAATTTTGTGTCCCACCTATGGATGGAATCATACAGTTCTTAGCTTTTTCTGATTTACTGATTTCACTCAGTATAATGTTACCAAGGTCCATCCATGTTGTAGTAAATGGTACTATGTCATCATTTCTTATGGCTGAGTAGTATTCCATTGTATATATGTACCACAATTCTTTATCCAACCCTCTATTGAAGGACATTTGGCTGTTTCCATCTCTTGGACACCTTGAACAATGCTGCAATCAATGAACATGGGGGTACATGTGTCTTTATGTACCCATGTATGAAAATATTTTTATAGCTATGCTGCACAATATAATAGCCAATAGCCATGTGTTGCTATTAAGTATTTGAAATATGGATATTAAAGCTAAAAAATGGCATTTAAATTTGATTTTAATTAATTTAATTTTAAGTAGCCACTTCTGCCAGTGGCTACTATGTTGCGCAGCACAACTGTAAATATTATAGATTTTATACCTGGATCAAATCAGTGTATTTCTTCTTTGGCTTTCAAAAGAGTATATTTGCTGAATTGCAAATTTCTATTTTGTCATTTATAGTGGTTTTCAAATACATTCTCATATATTTGGACACTCCTTCACCAAAATATGGAAGACTAATTACTCTTCCTTTGAATGTGGGTTGGCCTTAGTGATTTGCTACTGGCCAGTAGAAATGGGAGAAGTGATGCTGTGGGAATTGAGGCTAGTTTATGAAAGGTGATAAAGCTGCCTGGCTTACTTTCAGCCTGAACTTCCATGGTGCTCTAAAGCTAGCGTGTTGAAGAGTCTTATGGAGAGATGACATACAAATGTCTGAAGAGGACCAGATGTTCTAGCTCCACCTTAGGCTCCTAATAATTCCAGACTCAGCCACCATCTGACTCTAGATTTTTAAGAGACCCTGAGTGGAAACTGCTTAGCTGTGCCTAGTCACTCCCTAGAGAGATAATAAGTGACTGCTAAGGTTTTAGCCAGTATTTTAGGGCTTTTGCACAATGATAAATAACTGGAACACTCTTGTATGAAAAGATGAAGTAGAAAACAGTTCTATTAAATCCCTGATGTATTTATTTTTGGGTTTTATTGAGAATAAAATCTACTATATCAACTTACCTTATATCTTAATATCAGAAAGAACTGCACTTTTGTTTTTGCTTTTAATTTTTATTTTTAATTTGATGTGTGGAAATGGTTTCAAGCATTCCACTCAATATAACAAGCACAGACACCACATTGTGCCTCCCATGACTCATATAAAGTTTCTTTCCATTCCTATTTTATCCTTTTGCCCCCCTCTCTCAACCTCCACCCCCCTTTCCCTCTGGGACTTGATATCCTGTTTCCTGTACCTATGTGTTATGTATATATAATTTGGCTAATCCTTTCACCTTCATTGATCCAGACTCCTCTTCTCCTTTCCTTCTGAAAGCTATTCATTTATTCCCTGCGAACTTGACTCTGTTTCTATTTTGTTACTCAGTTTATTGTGTCCATTAGGTTCCACATATAAGTGAGAACATATGATATTTGTCTTTCTCTGCCTGGTTTATTTTACTTAGCATAATAATCTCTAGGTCCGCCTATGCTGTCACAAAAAGTACAATTTCCTTTTTCTCACAGCTGTGTAGTATTTTATTGTGTAAATATGCCATAGCTTTTTTTTTATCCTCTCATCCACTGATGAACACTTGGGCTGTTCTTAGATCTTGGCTATTGTAAACAATGTTGTAATGAACATGGGAGTGCATATCTTCTTTTGAGTTTGTGGTTTGGGATTTTTAGACTATGTTTCTAATAGTGAGATAGTTGGTTCATAAGGCAGTTTTATTTTTCATTTTTTGAGGAAGTGCCATGCAGTTTTCCATAGTGGCTGCACAAGTCTGCATTCACACTAGCAGTACAAGGGAGTTCCCTTTTCTCCATACCCTGGCCAAAACTTGTTTGCTAACTTGTTAATAAAAGCCATTCTGGCAAGTGTGAGGTGGTATTTCATTGCAGTTTTAATTTGCATTTCTCTGGTCATTAGTGATGTTGAGCATATTTTCATAAGCCTGTTAGCCATTTGTATGTCCTCTTTGGAGAATTGTCTATTTAGGTCATTTGCCCATTTTCTAATTGGATTGTTTACCTTCATGGTGTTGAGTTATAGAAGTTCTTTATAAATTTTGGTTATTAACCCCTATCAGATATATCAGCAAATAGGTTTTCCCATTAAATGGGTTGTCTTTTTATTTTGTTAATGGTATCTTTTGCTGTGAAAATATTTTTAGTTTGATATAGTTCCATTTGTTTATTTTGTTTTTTATTTCACTTGCTCACAGAGATATATCGGCTGAAATACTGCTACGAGAGGTCTGAGAATCTACTACCTATGTTTTCTTCCAAGATTTTTATGATTTCATGGTTTATATTTAAGTCTTTCATCCATTTTGAGTTTGTTTTGTAAACAGTTTAAGATGGTAATCATTATTTTTTTTTGCATTTGCCTGTTTAATTTTCCCAACACAATTAATTAAAAAAACCTCTTTGTTTTATTGTGAACTCTTATGTTCTTTGTCAAATATTAATTGATCATAAAGATGGGGGTTTATTTCTGGGTTCTTTGTTCTTTTCCACAGATCTATATGGCTTTTCTTATGCCAGTACTAGGCTGTTTTGATTTACAATGACCTTGTAGCATAGCTTGATACCAGAAAGTGACCTCCCACTTTGTTTTTCATCTTCAGGATTGCTAAGGCTGTTTTTTGTTGTTTGTTTTGGTTCCAGATAAAATTTTAGGCTATTAGTTCTAGATCTGTGAAGTATGCCATTGATATTTTGATAGGAATTGCATGAATCTATAGATTGCTTTGGGTAATATGGACATTTTAGTAATGTTAATTCTTTTTATCCATGAACATGGTATATGCTTCCACTTGTTTGTATCTTCCTTGATTTCTTTTCCCAATGTCTTATAATTTTCTGAATATAAGTCTTCTACCTGCTTGGTTAAATTTACTCTTAGGTACTTTTTATGTTGTTGCAATAGTGAAGGGAATTGCTTCCTTAATTTCTCTTTCTGACAGTTTATTATTGGTGTATAAAAATGCCACTGATTTCTGAATATTAACTTTATGTGCTGCCACCTTGCTGAGTTAATTTATTAGATATAGTAGTTTTGGGCAGATATTTTAGGATTTTCTATGTACAGAATCATGTCATCAGCAAATAATGACAGTTTTCTTTCTTCCTTTCCAATTTGTATGCCTTTTATTTCTTTTTTATTTTGTCTGATTGCTGTGGCTAAGAATTCCAGTTCTATGTTGAAAAGAGTGGTGAAAGAAGACACCCCTTTGTTGTTTCTGATCTTAAGGGGGTTGCTTTTAATTTTTCCTATTGAATACAATGTTGGTTGTTGGTTTGTCATATGTGGCCTTAATTATGTTCGGGTATGTTTCTTGTATTTCCACTTTGCTGAGAGTTTTGATTATAAATGGCTGTTAAATTTTTATCAAATGCTTTTTCTTCATCTATTGATATGATCCTGTGATTTTTATTCTTCATTTTGTTATTTGATGAATCACATTTATTGATTTTCAAATATTATATCACCCTTGCCTTCCCAAAATAGATCTCACTTTAGCATAATATATAATCTTTTTAATGTATTACTGGGTCTATTTTGCTAATATTTTGTTGAGAATTTTAGCATCCATGTTAATTAGGGATATTAGCCAATATTTTTCTTTCTTAGTAGTGTCGGTACCTGGTTTTGGAATTAAGATGATGCTTGTCTTATAAAATGAGCTTGGAAGTCTTCCACCCTCTTGAATTTTTTGGAATAGCTTGAGAAAAAGAGGTGTTAATTCTTTTCTGAATGTTTGGTAAAATTTGCCTGAGAAGTCATTCAATCCAGATATTTGTTTGCTGGGAATTTTTGACAAATGTTTAAATTTCATTTGTTCTATTTGGTCTGCTCAAGTTTTCTGATTTTTCCAGATTTAGTTTTGGAAATTTGTATGTTTCTATTAATTTATCCATTTCACTCAGATTGTCCAATTCTTTAGTATATAGTTTTTCATAGTATTTTCTTACAATTATTTGCATTGCTGTGATGTCAGTTGTTACTTCTTTTTCATTTCTAATTTTATTTATTTGAGTGCTCTCTCTTTTATTCTTGATGCATCTGATTATAGGTTCATCAATCTCGTTTACCTTTTCAAAGAACCAGCTCTTGGTTTCATTGATCTTCTGTGGTTTTGTTTTTGTTCTTTTTTTAGCCCCTATGTCATTCATTTTCACTCTGATCTTTATTATTTCCTTCCTTCTACTTTCTCTGGGCTTTATTTTTTGGTCTTTTTCTAGTTTACTTAGTTACAGGGCAAGATTGTTATTTTGAGCTTTCTTTCTTTCTTTCTTTCTTTCTTTCTTTCTTTCTTTCTTTCTTTCTTTTTTAAGGCATGCTTGTAATGCTATGAACTTCTCTCTCAGGACTGCTTTCAGTTTGTCCCATAGATTTGGGGTTATTTTATGTTCATTTTTATTTGTTTCAGAGAAATTTTTTATTTCTTCCTTGATTTCATTTTTAACCTATTTGTGATTTAATAACATACTATTTAGCCTCCAAGTGTTTGAGTTTTCCTATTTTAGTGATTTATAATTTCATGCCATAGTGGTCAGAGAAAATGCTTGATGTGATCTCAATCTTCTTAAATTTATTGAGACTTTTTATGTTTTCTAACATGAGGTTGATCTTAGAAAATGTACCATGAGCCATTGAAAAGAATGCATGTTTTGCTGCTTTGGGGTGAAATGTTCTGAATATATCAATTAAACCCAGTTGATATAGTGTGCCATTTAAAGCTGCTGTTTCTTTCTTGATTTTCTGTCTGGAGGATCTATCCATTGATGTTAAGGGTATTAGAATTCTCTACTATTATTGTGTTGCTGTTGATCTTGCCCTTTATATCTATCAAATTTTGCTTTATATATTTAAGTGCACCTAAATTGGGTGCATAAATATATGCAATGGTTAAATTCTCTTGTTGGATTGTTCCCTTTATCATTATGTAGTGGTCTTCTTTGTCCCTCACTATAGTCTTTGTTTTAAAGGCTATTTTGTCAGATATGAGTATTGCTACCCCAGCTTTTTTTTTCATTTCCATTTTCATGAAATATTTTTTCCTATTCTTTCACTTTCAGTCTGTGTGTACTTTTTTGTTCTAAGGTGGATCTGTTGTAGATAAAATATCTACAGGTCTTCTTTTCTTATCTATTCATTTACCTTATGTCTTTTGATTGAAGCACTTAATCCATTTATATTTAAGGTTATTATTGATATAAAATTATTTATTACCATTTTATTTTTTAACCCTACAATCCTCTTACTCTTTACTTATTTTCCCCCCTCTTCTATAACAGGCCTTTTAACATTTTTTGCAGTACTGGTTTGGTGGTAATGAACTTCTTAAGCTTTATTATTATTATTATTGTCTGGAAAGCTTTTTATTTTCCTTCACTTTTAAATGGTAGCCTTCCTGGATAGAGTAGTCTTGGTTGTAGTTTCTTGTTTTGCTTTACTTTTAAATATGTCTTGCCAATACCTTTAGCCCAAAGTGTTTCAGTTGAGAAGTCAGATGCCAGCTTTGTGGAAGCTCTTTTGTAGGTAATTAATTGCTTTTCTATTGCAGCTTTTAGTATTCTTTATTTGTCTCTTAACTTTGGCATTTTAATTATGATGTGTCTTGGTGTAGGCCTCTTCAGGCTCGTATTTAATGGGACTCTGTGTGCTTCTTGTACTCATGTGACTTTTTCTTTCATAAATTTAGGGAAGTTTTCAGCTATGATTTCTTAGACAAGTTCTATATTCCTTTTTAGTTCTCTTCTCCTTCAGGACCCCTATGATGTGAATGTTGTTTTGCTTCACGTTGTCACAGAGATGTCTTAGAGTTTTCTCAGCTTTTTTGAGCCTCTTTTATTTTTGTTGCTCTCTTCTGTGCTTATGTTTATCTTGTCTTCTAACTCAGTGTTCAGCCTTCTGCTTTATCCAGCCTGCTGTTGATTTCTTCTATTGCATTCTTCATTTCAGATATTGTATTTGCCTTTTTCTTAATGGTTCTTTTTTATGGTTTCAATGTTCTTTTTAATGCCTACTAAGTTCTTACTCTGATCATCCATTCTTATTCTAAATTCTTGAACATTCTAACAACTATTATTTTAAACTTTACCTCTGGTAGTTTGGTTATGTCCATTTCATTTAATTCATTTTCTGGTGATTTCTCTTGTTGATTCATTTGGGTAACATCTTTGTCTGCCCATTTTGTCTGTGTATTAGATAGCTCTACTCTGACATCCAAATTTATTGTGGTATCTTTATGAGGAAGATATCCACAGTGGTATTAACCTTCAGGCTGCCTGAGTTCCTTGATCTAGGAATGTTTCTTGAGGGTTATATTTACCCTCCTGTTGTATGTGAGTCTTGAATGCAGTCAACACTTTTGTGGGTGAAGTTATTTCTTCAGGTTGGCTGGCTCTATGCATCAATTTTATCATATATATTAGAGGTTGTGCAGTGTCTGTCCTATGAGGCATATTTATTTTTTGCAGGGTCTGATGCCTGCAGGACTCCTCCTTTTAGTGTGATACTTGTGTAGCTAGCTGAGTCTAGCATTGGTGTGGTCTGCCACCACCTACCAGTTGTGTTGTTTCTGGGTCCTCTTGGGCAGGGTAAGGTATGGGACATAAGCCATTGTTTGTAAACCACCTAAAGCTACCTGTTTGAAGCTACTGCTATGTTTTCTATTTGTGTTTGCATTGTCTGTGCTTAGGTATGTGTGGGAGGGGCTAATCTGTGTGTAAGGATCAGCTTCCTCTTGCTTAGAGCTGATAGCAGCTTCATGAAGGGGCCCAAGTTTTTGAAAATTTGCTTCAACTGTCTAGCTTCTCCACTTCCTCTTGCAGGTGCCTGGTTTTCCAACAGTCTACTGTAGAGACTAGTTTGGTCTCAGACTGGCCTCAGCCCACCAATTTTTCTACAGTTTGCAAGCTTCAAGGGTTAAGGCAACTGAAATCAGGATGACAATGTTAGTGGGCCCCTCTGTTGTGGAGGTCTTTTGGTCAGGCACTCAGTATGGGAAAAGTGACTCCTACTTCGGAACCTAATCTCTCAGACCCTGCTGAATACTCCACTTCTATTTCTCCTCAGTGAGGTGAGCAGCAGGTTCAGGTTGGGTGGGGCCAACAGTCCCCTCTGTGGAAGTTCTTCCAGCTGGGGAGTCCCTGGTTTCAAGGAGAAAGACTAAGAGAGTCCTTTTCTGGGCTCCAGAATATATTAATATATCCTCCCAAAATTTGGCTAAGACCCTCGACTGGCTAAGTCCCAACAATAGGCTTCAAGGAACCCACACCTTGAATATTTGTGCACCAAGACTCTCTCTTTTCCCCCTGTGGAACTTAGCTTAGTGAGACAGGATATCTGGGACTGCAGCTGGCCTACGCTGAAGCTCCACCCTGTCCAATGTGTGATCCTCTCTTTAGGTGTTGACCACAGAAAGCAGAACTTGCCTCAGCTGGGCCTAGTGTTTGATAAACCCTCCCTTAGGACACAGTGTCAGCAGGGTAGTTTGGCCCTGCTCCAATGCTCTCTTCTGCTGGCCACTAAATGTGCTGGCCATGGGGCTTCCAGAAGGGAACCCAGTGCAGACCAGTGTAGGACATTGTCCATGACTGGCCCTCAACCACCTTCTTAGACCTACAAGTAAACCAGCATTTGTGGCTGCCTCTGCTGGGCCCAGGGGCACATGGAAATACCAAGATACACACCTAAATTGGTTTTTACCCACACAGGGCTTGGAGGCAAGTCAGCAGAAAGCCCAACATTCAGTAAGATCTGCCTCTTGCTGCTTCTCTACTGGCTGCTTGTTGGGCACAGCCACTAAAATAACCTCGGATAGAGTGTAGATTCTGGGCAATTTAAAGATTAGGAAAGGTAGTGGGTGTAGCTGCCACCCCACAGCCCCAGATTTAGTCTGTCTTGTCTTTTCTTACAGATCACAGCAGAGTGTGATCACAAAAAGTCCAGTGGCCTCTGAATTCCAGATATTTGGTCTTCTTACAGTCTGGACAGTTTCTAATGACTTGCTCATGAGGTAGAAGTACCCATCATACCCTTGGAAAGTGGGGAAAATCTCCAGCTTTAACACCAGAAAATTGAGTCACTGATATGCACCCTGCTTTCTGGTTTATTTCTCAAAATGGCCTAATTTCCAAAGAATGAGCAAGAGAGATTCCCAAGGGTGGGGTAGTTGCCTTCCTCTAGGCTGATGCAATGGAGGGGACTGCTCCACCTAAGAAAGATGGGGACTTCTCTATTGGAGAATGACTGGTGGCCATCTGCCAGTGTCTCTCAGTGGGCCACCCACTTCACACTCTCCTCCCACAACCCTAGTTCTCTCAGCCCTCCCTCTGCTGAAGCCCAGGGTAAACGGCTGTGAACAAGATTTTCTACATTGGTCCTTTAAGATTGTTCTAATGTCCCTGAGATCTCCCATTTCTTTCTCATAGACAGAAACCTTGTCTCTGTTCACCATAAAATGTTATGTGGGTATCTCTTCCAGTCTCTGATGTTTCAGTCTGGGGCAAGCAGCCTGGGGCTTGGGAGCTTCCCTTCTCAGGACAAATCTCTCCACATCTGAGAGTCCCTCTGGGCCTTCAGCAGCTGCTCACTCCTGGGTCAGGATAGCTTATTTTATGTCTCCAACCTTCCTACCAGTCTTGATGTGGCTTCTGTGACTACTTGATTATGAAGTCCTCTTCATTTAGTCCAAAGTTGATTTTTCAGGATGATTGTTCTTAAACTTAGTTATAACTCCAATTTGGTCCTGGGAGGCCACAGCTGGAATGTCTGCCTACTCTGTCACCATCTTGCAGAACTGCACTTTCTGGCATAACTAATATTGTACTTTTACTTTAATACCTTTTAGTTTTCATTGTGAGAAAGGGCAAAGCTGAATTCATGTTCAATTATTGAAACTAAATAAGAATGTAGAGAATTTATTTCTGTGTTTTTACTTTTTTCTCTGGCTTTATCTTACTGTTCTCTTTACCTTTTTATTTTCTTTTTCAAAACTTACTGCAGTATAAACATTGTCAAAGTATTTTTAAAAATGAATGTATGTAATATTGGGCCCTTTCTGAACCAATGTGAGCTGGAAGATTATCCTGTGGATAAGTAATGATGGCTAGAAAAGCTCTGAAATTTTATAACTCTCAATTGGCCTTATTTTATAGAAAGAAAATATGGCCCAGAGAAATAATGTAACTTCTTAGGGATACAGAGTTAATGAAAAACAAAATCTCAGCCCAGGTGAAGACAGCTTACCATCTATTCATCCATATGGCACTGTTGATCTTATATTGATTCTTTACCAAGGGCCAGCTCTGGGGATGGAACAATGGTAGAAAAATAAATAAGACCTTATAAGGAATTGACTTAAGATTATGTCTGGTGGAGAATAGTACATTTATTTAAACATAAAGTAATATATACTACAAAACAAATACAGATTAAGCATTCAGAGTAGTGAGAGATTAATTACTAGTAGAAGATCATGGTAGGCTTCACGGAAGAGTGATAATGGACTGGGCCTGGAAGAGTGGGTATGATTCATATATGTAGACATTAGGAGAGAGGATGGGGTGAAGAATGAGAAAATTAGCAGCAGTGAGCTTAATGCCAGGAATTTCAGGCACTACTACATTGGGTGAGGAAGATATTTTGGGCAATACAGATTGTGATACATCTCAAATTATACTATGCGAGTACTTGTTTACTCTTTTGTTTATGGCTTCAGGACTGTCTAAAAGCATGTGACTTGCACTTGTGGATGGGATAAACTTAGTGACAAGAAAAATAAATGCTGATTAAAGTTTCCCATAGCTGACTGTTAAATTCTTTATGAACAAATAGCTTTTAGATTTTGGTGTGGAGGGGAAAAGGTTGGAAGATATTTGATAGTGTTGAGCATTTATGCAAAGGAGGAATTTCAAGACATATCTGAGAAAACCAATGATGTGCTCAGCTTCTTCTTAAAATTAACATTTCTTGCAGCTCCATTGTGACCATAGGTGCCTGGTGTTCCATGGCAGTAAAAATTTATGTGTTGGTCTCTGTAGGAAAAAATATGCAGTTCTTTCCAGTGCTTGATTGATTTTTTACAATTAGTAATAGGAAGCTCTACTAAAATTCCACAATTAACTCTTCAAATAAAAATACTCCAAGTCACATTGGTAGGAAATGACTAATTATGTGCAAACGTTTCCAGGCCATTAAAACAAGATCATGCCACTTGTTTATAAATACAAGTTTAAACAAACCTTTCTTGACCAAAGTCAATATCTGATTACAGTAAAATTCAATGCCATTCTGTTGGATTTGGGGGGGGGGCTTACAAAACTCACACATGTCCTGACTCAAACTCCAACTTTTTTGTGTGTGAGAGTGTAGGGGAGATAGTGAGACAGAGTCCCATATGTGCTCTGACTAGATCTATCCAGCAACCCTGTCTCGAGCCTTGTTTGGGTAACTAAGCTATTTCTAGCACCTGTGGCTGACATGCTCAGATCAGCAGAGCTATCCTCACTCCTGAGGCCATGTTCAAAACCACTGAGCCACTGCTGATGGAGAGAAGGAGGAGAGGGAGGGGGAAAAAAAGCAGTTGGTCACTTCTTCTGTGTGATCTGACTAGAAATCAAACCAAGGACATCCATATACTTGGCTGACACTCTGTCCACTGAGGCACTGGCCAGGGCCAAAATTCAACTTCTTGATGTGCTTTCTTTAGAGTGTTTTTGATGGTGTTAAACCACCAGTTGTTATAGTTGCTATGTTAACTTTACACATTGCCATACAACCTAGAAATCATTTTCACATACAGTATTTCATTTAATCCTCATAAAGTCAATGAGATAAATATTATTCTTCTACTTTTGCATAGGAGAAAAGTGAGGTCCAGATAATTTCAGTAAATTATTGTAGATCTCAGGGTGATGTGGATTAGTGGAGGGTTTACTTGTGGTTTTAAGGAGTTTAACTCTGTGTCCTGGAGCAAGGCCTGAAAGTAAGAGGTGGGGCTGGTATTGTAGGAGGAGGTGAGTGAAGAGAAACATCAGGCCAATATCTGATCATCTAGGGATATGCTGTACCCAGATCGGGACAGACTTTTACCAGCCTTCTCTCGGCTTAGGAGGGTAATCTGTCAGTGGCAGAGACCCCATATTTGGAAATGACTAAAGTTATGCAGTTCAAAATCTATAATTGTTCAGATGAAGAATCTGAGGCCCAGAAACGTTAAATGTCTTGCAAAGACTTATACAGCTAAACTGTATAACAGACAAACCTGGGATTGTTACCTTGTCTTCTGGATCTTACACAGGAATTTCTACAGCTACATTAGGTATGCTTTCTACTACACTCTCTCCTTTTGACTGGCATACGTGCTTAGAATGGAAGATGCTTGGACATTGCTTAGATAAGTAAGCTCACACTAGCAATTGCTACTATGCACCAAACACCTGCATGTGTAAGAACTCTACAAATGATATATTATATCTGTGAAGAGACTGAGACAGGGATGAGGGAAGACTTTCTAAAATAATACTGCAGTCCTGCTCTTTCCACTGGGTAGTGCAGCCTTTTCAATAATGTATCTCATTCCAGGAAACAGAAATGTCTGAAATTTTTTTATGTTAAGGATCATTCTTGAAAAATTATAAACATTCACTTTGTCTATGTTTATTTAGTGTTACAACTACATCTGATTAAAAAAGGAGATAAAGGAGATGAATCCATTATCACATAAACAGAATCCTTAGAAGTCTTGGTTAATAAGTTTTGTTTTTTTACTGAGAAGGAAAACAATTTATTGAAAAACTGTAAATCATATATGCTTAGTTATTTTTTTTAAAGTGTTTTTTTTAAACCCCTATTCTTCTTGAGTGCTGGGGTAGAGCTCTAGAGGGTCTTTTGTATTAATTAGTTCTTCCCTTCACATTCTAATATCTTTAAGAGCAATGAGCATACTTGTTATCCTTACCTCACTTAGAGTTACATTGGTATATCTGTTTTCCTCTTAGCATCTGTGATATGCCTTTCAAAGTATAAAACAAAACAAAACAAACACTTTTAAAAAAAATTTTGGAATTTTAAGTCTGAATGTCATGCCTCCAAAGAAGGGTTTGAACTACAGATAGGCAGCATGGAATTGCTTGGAATTTGACAATCAGAAAGGCAGGATATCAGAAAGTAGGAAAATGGAACTTATAGGGGGTTGGAAAAGTGTCAAATTGAAATTTCTCAAATTCCATTTTTTCCCTAATAACTAATCTTGGCCAGTGCCCCCAAATCTTTATACAACATAGATGGCTAATTACAGGGACTGCACAGAGGCATCATGATGTGTCTATGAGTATAATTCCAAATGCTATACCTCTTCCATTTTAATTCATCATCTGTCACATAGATCCTCTGCTTCCACCTGCATAACCCAGAATTGTCAATTTGTGGATTGTTTCTACAGAACTGGGTTAAGAACCTTCTTACCTAAAATAGTAGGTACCTCAGCATCAAGACCATCATGATGATGTCTTTTAATCTGCTGATGTGAAGTTTTACTTGTTTTCTGGCCCTTTGACTTATACTGCCTGACTCTGGTGCCTGTGTGTTTCCTGGTTCTTAACTGCTGACTTGATTTTTAACTCACACACTTAATCTTGGCTCCTGATATGCATCTGATTCCTGACTTCTCATTTGGCTTCTAAGCCCTCTTGGCTTTTCCAATTCCCAGACCTTTCCTGTAAATCTTAGATTTATTTTATTTTTCTTCCTGGTTTCCTATCCTGGTTCTAGAATGTCTCATTAGCACCAGTCCTGACCCAATGGAGATATTCAATAGCATTGAGTAGCCAGGACTGTGGACTGTTGATTTAATAAGAGGACTGTGAAAGGAATTGACAATCTGACATCATCATCTAGCATCTGGAATGATTCTCATGGTCTTTTTGATCACGGAGTTGCTTTTATATGTAATAAGCCAAAGAATACTTGAAAAGAAAAAATATTTTGTAATCAAGGGGCAATAATTTTCTTTTGGGTTGTTGAGTTAGTTATGCCTTATAAATTGTAACGTAGTGTTCCAAATTTATATGAACACTATATGTGCTGTCCTGACACTGGGGTCAATCTTCCTCTCCAGAGAAAGCCAAACATGATGTTGGATATTTGACAGTGGGTTTATAGGTGATAATTTCTACTTTCTTATTTATTCTAAAAGGGAACAAACGTTAGTTTTCCAAAAAGTCATTTTCCCACATAGACTATATTTTTGAAGTAACTTTACCTATTTGAAATTCCAACTTAGCCCTGGCTGGTTGGCTCAGCAGTAGAGCATCGGCCTGGCGTGAAGGAGTCCCGGGTTCAATTCCCGGCCTGGGAACACAGGAGAAGCACCCGTCTGCTTCTCCACCCCTCCCCCTCTCCTTCCTCTCTGTCTCTCTCTTCCCCTCCCGCAGCCGAGGCTCCATTGGAGCAAAGATGGCCCAGGCACTGGGGATGGCTCTGTGGCCTCTGTCTCAGGTGCTAGAATGGCTCTGGATACAACAAAGTGATGCCCCAGAGGGGCAGAACATCGCCCCCTTGTGGGCATGCCGGGTGGATCCCGGTCGGGCGCATGCGGGAGTCTGTCTCTGACTGCCTCCCCGTTTCCAGCTTCGGAAAAATGAAAAAAAAAAAAAAGAAATTCCAACTTATCTCAATAGGATATTGTTAAAAGGAGGAGAATTTCCCATCCAAGATAACTAAACCAAATCAAGACCTTTGGTTGGAAAAACAAAACTCAGTATCTGATCCCAGCAAAGCTCTATCTCTTAGTCTTGCAGGTTTGTTGAGAGTAGATAACAATGGGTAATTTCTTGGGACATAAACTGAAATTAATTTCTCACCATTTGTTTTGGAATATATTGAAGCATTTGTAGATTAAGATAGGGTGGGCTCTCAAATAGTAGTTCATTCAGATCATCATTCTTAAAAATTCACATTGCTTTTATTTCTAAAATCATAATTTATTATGACAGATAAGTCCATGTGTTGGACAGATAAAATATATTATGCTCACTTTGTTAAAGATGGCACTGCCCACGTGGAAGCCCATCTCCCAGGTGATGATATTAGTTGCCCTTATGCTTGGAATGGGTGTAATTATATTAATGTGTGTTGGGGGCGGGCTGTGGACAGGCAGGATCCTTGTAGCCTGGGGCTTGGTTTTAGGACTAAGTCTTTCCCACCCTTTTTTTTTTTATAATTTTTATTTTATTTATTTATTTATTTATTTATTTTTTTTCAGAGACAGAGAGAGTCAGAGAGAGGGATAGACAGGGACAGACAGACAGGAACAGAGAGATGAGAAGCATCAATCATTAGTTTTTCGTTGCGCCTTGTGACACCTTAGTTGTTCATTGATTGCTTTCTCATATATGCCTTGACTGCGGGCCTTCAGCAAACTGAGTAAACCCTTGCTTGAGCCAGCAACCTTGGGTCCAAGCTGGTGAGCCTTTGCTCAAACCAGATGAGCCCATGCTCAAGCTGGCAATCTCGAGGTCTCGAACCTGGGTCCTTCAGCACCCCAGTTCGATGCTCTATCCACTGTGCCACCGCCTGGTCAGGCTCCCACCCTTTTTGATGTGAGGTGGACTTTGTGTCAGAGACTTCCCTATTTTGTATATTGGATTAAAGGGGTTTTGATTGGATTAAAGTGGGGCAGACTGGAAGCTTGCGTTCTGGGTTCCTGAGATTAGCATTAGAGAGGAGAGCAGAGAAAGGCCATGTGGAGGAAACCAGGAGAAGCAGCCAAGATGATGGACTGCTGAGTGAGAAGTCAGTTTGTGCAGAGTTTGTGCAGGGAGAAGGAAGGAGATGGGGAACAGAGGTGAATAAGTCTGGTGAGCTAGAAACCTTTGATTCTAGGAAACTCAGATAAGTCAATAGCTTAGTGAGCACTGAATGTGAGTGGGTTTTGGAGCCCAGTGTGTGTTTTTACTTGCCTGCTGAGTGCAAGCTGGGATTAAAGATGACGGCCCACCAGTTTTTGGCTCCTTTGTTTCTTTATTGACTGTCCGAATCCAATGTGAACCTGCATGGGCCAGTGGGCTGTGAACTGGCTTTACACCATAAGTTAATGTCATCTCATAGAGCTTATGATGTTTTAAGGCACATTGTCAACCACATTTCTAACCAAAAATTAAATAATTTTAGGTATAGCTCCTAAAGTAGTTGATTTTTCACAATGTCACACTTATACTTACACTGCTTTTTGAGCTGCAGATTTGGTGGGGTTAGAAATGCTGACCTCAGAAAGGATTTGGGCTTGCTCGCCAATCTTATGATATATCAGTTGTTCTTTTCTGTCATCAACTTGGCATTAACTGGACCAACAACAGAGCAGTACTCCCAGTTTATGTTGAAATTCTCTGTTGTCCTTTGAAACCCTAAGAAAGGATATCCTCCCATTGTGTAACTCAAGAAGCCTGATAAAAGCATTCTTTTTCTGGATATCTCTCTTACAGAGGGCATCTATCAATATAAGTGTTCTAGAGTTGTTTGAGTGGCAGTGCTGGATGGTGCAATAGAGGCCACAAACCCAGTCTTTGTGACAATAAAACACATCCTGTAGGAATAGAGGCAAGGATAAGCAGGACAAATCTCAGACAGATGCAGCAAAAATTCAAAGGTCTATCACTGAAACAAAGAAGGTCATTGAGACCATAATAGGAACACGAAGATAAACCAAAGATAAATCCTGATAAACCAGTGCAGTAATTGAAAGTGTTTCTGGCTATGTGAAGGGTCTTGAAGGCCTGTAGTTGAGATAAAGCAGGTAATCAACATGTCAAGATAACTTTTTAGCAGTTCTGCCTTTGGGCTGAGATATGGAAACTTTCCTACTGTGATGAATGAAGCCTGCTAACGTGAGGAAAGTTGGCCACAGAAGACAGCGGCATAGTGGAACCTGCTTGGAACTGACAAGAGGGGCCATGTGTATCTGTAAATGGAACATCTGCCCCAGCAAAGGCAGACCCTGAACACAAACAACTTATATAGAGAAAGCCTCCAGATAGAACAGCAGGGTATTTCCCACCTTTCTCTGATCTTGTTGAGTAGTTCTTACAGAGATATTTTCAAAAAGCTGAAAAATGGTTATAAAGGCTTTAGTAAATGTTCACAGTATAGGCCAAACAGACACTGATTGACTGACCCCACAGTAATTGTGCATACAATCACCATCTCACTGAACCCACACAGATTATATACCACTTGCCACATTATTAATAACACACTGATTCTACGTTTCTCAGTGTCATACTAATTCACACTGGTAGCACATACCCTTCCTTCCCCATCTCAATAATTTCACATTCACTTTGCACTAAGCTCAGTTGAAGTCACACAGCCTAGTTTACTGACTTCACACAGATTATGTATTGCTGTGAAAGCATTTGCTGTTTGCCCATTCAGTATCTATTTTACCATTATTTTTAGAAATAAAACCTGGTTTTACTTAAGGTGGTGCAGGTAAGAGACTATGTTTCCCAACCTTCCTTGCAGTTACATTTGGTTATGTAATTAAGTCTGGTTAGTGGGATTTAAACAAAAGTTGGGTGGGATTTCTGAGAAGGTTCCTTGAAAGAGGACAGAATGCTGGGATGAATTATTTTACCTTTAGTCTTTATATTTTTTTGCCCGCTGTTTTCAGAACAGATATGATAGTCAGATTTCATCAGTCATCTTATGACTAAGAATAGAAGTCACCTGATAAAAATGGTTTGTTCATAATTTAGAGGAAAATACCCATTATACATCCCAAAAAGCTGTTTCTGAAAACAACAACATTAATTTCTTTGCCTTGCCTTACATCTTTCCCCCTAAAGAAGAAGGAAAACGCAAGATAGGAAGATTGCAACTGGAAAGTAGGAAGTGGAAAGATGGGCATATACTATACTGGGCTATGATGTAAATTGTGCCCCCTAAGGAAGTGCTAAAACAGGAAAAATGATCCAGAGATCTGGCTGCCTGTCATCGTGAAGAACAATTACACGAGACAAGGGCTGATGAGCAGGAAAGAGGTTTATTCAAGTGCCATCACCTAAGAAGATAGAAAGAGTCCTGTCCTCAAAAACTTATCTGAATTTTTTGGTGCAGTCAGGTTTTTATAAGGAGGGAGAAAGAGGAGAATAAACAAGAAATAGAAAAAATGAATAAAAAAGAGGGGGTTGAGAGTCCTTTGATCTCAGTGTATGTATTTGTGTGTATGCAGTGCAAGCTAGCCAAGTGTGTTCAAGCAACTGATGGAAGGTCACAAAATCTCCTGGAGCTGGCATATCTGAAGGTCAGAGTCTGCTTCTTTGGTTGTTATGAGAACTGAAGCTAACAAGTAACTTATAAACTAGGGTTATTTTTCTTTGCAACAGGTGCCCACACATTCCCACAGTCAGGGTGTGCTCTTGGCCTTGAATGAGAATCAGAACTGCAATCCTCAGCATGGTGGGAGTGAAGAGAAGGGGACTGAGGTAGAGTAATGTAGCTCCTGCTTATGTTCATTCTTCTTGCTCAGATGATAATCCTTGGTGTGCATCAGCCAGAGAGGAGCAGGCCTTTCAACTGTAATAAGAACTTGGTCAGAGGTGAAACACAGGGTTGATTATATACTTTTGATTTGTTACAGAATACAAAATTTTTTTTTTGTATTTTTCTGAAGTTGGAAACGGGGAGGCAGTCAGACAGACTCCTCCATGTGCCCGACTGGGATCTACCTGACATGCCCACCAGGGGGCAATGTTCTGCCCATCTGGGGCATTGCTCTGTTGCAACCAAAGCCATTCTAGCGCTTGAGGCAGAGGCCAAGGAGCCATCCTTAGCACCTGGGCCAACTTTGCTCCAATGGAGCCTTGGCTGTGGGAGGGGAAGAGAGAGACAGAGAGGAAGGAGAGAGGGAGCGGTGGAGAAGCAGATGGGCGCTTCTCCTGTGTGCCCTGGCCAGGGAATTGAAACTGAGACTCCTGCACGCCAGGCCGACACTCTACCACTGAGCCAACCGGCCAGGGCAGAATATATAATTTTGATCACTAAACTATTGTTATTAAATAATGGTTATAAGAGCAATAAACTGGATTTAATGTCCAGACCTGTGTTGAAATAGTACATGTAGCAACACATGTTTCTAGTCAATGCATCTTAAGAAGACTTTAAAAGAGCATTAAAAAGTCCACAGGAGCAATTGGAAAAGAAATGATAAAATGTACAAAATCAAGGTCGAAATAGTTACCAGCTTGTTTAAAAGTCCTAGAATGCTAGGCTGAAGCCTACCTATCCCTACCTTGCTTCCTTTAGATATTTGTACTAGTTTTATTTGTGGAAATTACAAAAAAATAACCACTAATAAAATGTCTATTTATCAAAGGCTTCCTATGTGTCAGGTGCTATGTCAAACTCTTCAAATATATTAACCCATTTAATACTCACAGTAACTTTATGGAGTATTATCATACTCAATTTACAAATGAGTTTAAATTTTATGCTTACAATTTTGAGGAGGTACTAAAGAATTTATGCAGGAGGTTTCATGAGCTGATTTTTTTTTTTTTAACAAGTAATGTGGCCTCCTTTAGAAATGACAACATTCAGGTGGAAGACTTGGACTAAGGTTGACTGAAGTGAGGGAGATTAGATAGGAGACCACTGGAATTATCACAGAGGATAATGATAGTGATCAGAAGTTGAGTTTTGGTAGAGAGTATGGAGAGAAAACAGGACAGAGGGGAAAGAATTTCAGAAGGTACTGTCTTTAAGGTAGTGAAATGAAGGGAAAAAATTGGGATGATTATCAGCTTTCTGAGTATAGATAATGATTAAACATAATAGGCTTTATCAAAAGTTAATATAATTTAAGGAGCAAGGCTAAATCTTTCCCAGTACTCTCCACTTTTGAGCTGACATGGGGTAAGCTTATTTCCATCCCCATCACAACTTGGAATATAAAAAATTGAAGGAAAAAATAAAACATCTGGTCTTTCTCTGGTTAAATAAATTTTATCTTTGCTCTCACACTAAGAAAATCTATTTTCTACTTGAAGGAAATTTATTCCATCTTTTTTCTCCCTTCATCTAGAATTCAAGAAGATAAACTGAAAACCCGTGGAGAATTCTCAACCATTTTTCATAATATTAAAGAACATTTGATGCAGACAAAGAGGAATATTCAGTAGAAGTGTTTTCCTTCTAATATTTCAAGATCACAGTGGATCTACGTGAAGCCTAGGACCCAGGTTCTGGGAGAGAGTCAATCTAAGACCCTCAGGAAGCGTTTGGTGTTGGTAGTGCATTCTGACAGTATTGATATCAGCATCAGTTATCTTTTGTTTTTACCTAGGTAACTGTTCCTCACTAAATTTTAGGGTACTGGTTCAAGTGTGTTTGAGGAGGCCTATAGAGCTAGGCTTCTTCCTTGACATGGACTCAATTCTTCAATGGCTGGTAATTATTTCTATAAAATATGTCTTTTAATTTGTCTCTACTTTCCCTCTCAGATCTATTTCTTATCTGAATAATAGGGTCTTTTATTATTATTATTAATTTTAATTTATTGTGTTTTACATAGATTCTAGTGTTACCCTGAATGTATCTCCTCTCCCCCGTATTCCCCTCAACATCTCCCTTGCCCTCCTCTCGATAGCACCCTCTCCCCTTCCCTTCAGGTTTATCCAATCCTATCATCCCCTTTCCCTCTGTCCTCTTTTCCTCTGGTCCCTTTGATCCCTCCTCTGCCTCAATTTCATTCCTCAGTTCACATTGCTCATTGGATTCCTCAAATGAGTGAGTTCATATGATACTTTTCTTTTTCTGCCTGGCTTATTTCACTTAACATAATAGTTTCCAGGTCCATCCATGTTGTTGCAAAATGTAAGATTTTCTTCTTTTTCATGGCCCCATAGTATTCCATAGTATATATGTACCACAGTTTCTTAATCCACTCTTCCACTGACGGACACTTGGGCTGTTTCCAGATCTTTGCTATTGTGAACAATGCTGCCATAAACATGGGAGTGCATTTCTACTTTTGAATCAGAGATATGATGTTCTTGGGATATATTCCTAAAAGTGGGATGTCTGGGTCAAAAGGCAGTTCCATTTTTAATTTTTTGAGGAATCTCCATACTGTTTTCCATTTCCACAGTGGCTGCACCAGTCTACATTCCCACCACCAGTGCAGGAGGGTTCCCTTTTCTCCACATCCCCGCCAGCACCTATCGTGTGTTGTTTTGTTAATGTGTGCCATTCTGACTGGTATGAGGTGATATCTCATTGTGGCTTTAATTTGCATTTCTCTTATGAATAGTGATGTTGAACATTTTTTCATCTGTCTATTGGCCATCTGTATGTCCTCTTTGGAGAAGTGGCTATTCATTTCTTTTGCCATTTTTGATTGGATTGTTTATCTTCCTGGTGTTGAGTTTTACAAGTTCTTTATAAATTTTGGTTATTAACCCCTTATCAGACATATTGTCGAATATGTTCTCCCATTGTGTAATTTGTCTTTTTATTCTGTTCATATTGTCTTTAGCTGTGCAAAACCTTTTTAGTTTGATATAGTTCCATTTGTTCATCCTGTCCTTTATTTCACTTGTCCGTGGAGATAAATCAGCAAATATATTATTGCGAGAGATGTCGAAGAGCTTACTGCCTATGTTTTCTTCTAAGATGCTTATGGTTTTATGGCTTACATTTAAGTCTTTTATCCATTTTGAGTTTATTTTTGTGAATGGTATAAGTTGGTGATCTAGTTTCACTTTTTTTGCAGGTAGCTGTCCAATTTTCCCAACACCATTAGTTAAAGAGGCTGTCTTTGCTTCATTCTATGCTCTTACCTCCTTTGTCAAATATCAATTGTCCATAAAGGTGTGGATTTATTTCTGGGTTCTCTGTTCTGTTTCATTGCTCTATATGCTTGTTCTTATGCCAGTTCCAAGCTGTTTGGAGTACAATGGCCTTGTAGTATAACTTGATATCAGGAAGTGTGATACCTCCCACTTTATTTTTCTTTTTCAAGATTGTTGAGGCTATTCATGTTCTCTTTTGGTTCCATATAAATTTTTGGAATATGTGTTTTATATCTTTGAAGTATGTCATTGGTATTTTAATTGGTATTACATTGAATTTATAAATTGCTTTGGGTAGTATAGACATTTTAATGATGTTTATTCTTCCTATCCATGAACACAGTATATGCTTCCACTTGTTTGTATCTTCTTTGATTTCTTTTATCTGTGTTTTATAATTTTCTGAGTACAAGTCTTTAATCTGCTTGGTTAAATTTACTCCTAGGTACTTTATTTTTTTTGTTGCAATAACAAAGGGGATTGTTTCCTTAATTTCTCTTTCTGTCAGTTCATTGTTGGTGTATAAAAATGCATCTGATTTCTGAGTATTAATTTTATATCCTGCCACCTTGCTGAATACATTTATCAGGTCCAATAGTTTTTTGACTGAGACTTTAGGGTTTTTGATATACAGCATCATATGAATGCTGCAAATAATGAATTTTACTTCTTTTCCAATTTGGATTCCTTTTATTTCTTCTTGTCTGATTGCTGTGGCTAAGACTTCCAGAACTATGTTAAATAAGAGTGGTGAAAGGGGTCACTCCTGCCTTGTTCCTGATCATAAGGGGATTGCTTTTAATTTTTTCCCATTAAGCATGATGTTGGCTGTGGGTTTGTCACAGATGGCCTTTATCATGTTGAGTATCTTCCCTGTATTCCCACTTTGCTGAGAGTTTTGATCATAAATGGGTGCTGGATTTTATCAAATGCTTTTCCTGCATCTATTAAAATTATCATGTGGTTTTTCTCCTTCCTTTTGTTTATGGGATGAATCACATTGATTGATTTGTAAATATTGTACCAGCCTTGCCACCCCAGAATAAATCCTACTTGATCATGATGTATGATTTTTTTCATATATTGCTGAATCCAGTTTACTAATATTTTGTTGAGGATTTTAGCATCTAAATTCATCAGGAATTCATAAATTCATAATTTTCTTTCTTTGTGTTGTCTTTACCTGGTTATGGAATCAGAATTATGCTTGCCTCATAAAAGGAGCTTGGAAGTTTTCCCTCCTCTTGAATTTTTTGAAATAGCTTGAGAAGAAAAGGAGTTAGTTCTTCTTTGAATATTTGGTAGAATTCACCTGTGAAGCTATCTGGCCCAGGGCATTTGTTTGTTGGGAGTTTTTTGATAACTGTTTTGATCTCATTTGTAGTAATCGGTCTGTTTAGGTTTTCTGGTTTTTTCAGATTGATTTTTGAAAGAATATATGTTTCAAGAAATTTGTCCATTTTACCTAGGTTGTCTAATTTTTTGGCATACAGTTCTTCATAGTAGTTTCTTACAATCCTTTGTATTTGTTGTGTCAGTAGTTATTTCTCCATTCTCATTTCTAATATTATTTATTTGAGTCCTCTCTCTTTTTTTTTGGTGAATTTGGTTAAAGGTCATCGATCTTACTTACCTTTTCAAAGAACCAGTTCTTGGTTTCATTGATCCTCTATATTTTTTTTTAGCCTCTATGTCATTTATTTCCGCTCTGACCTTTATTAGTTCCTTCCTTCTACTACCTCTGGGCTTTACTTGCTGTTCTTTTTCTAGTTCTTTAGATGTAGGGTTAAGTTATTTATTTGAGCTTTTTCTCACTTCTTAGGATATGCCTGTAATGCTATGAATTTCCCTCTCAGTACTGCTTTTGCTGTGGCCAATAAATTTTGAGTTGTATGCTCATTATTTGTTTCTAGGAATTTTTAAAATTTCTTCTTTGATCTCATTGTTAACCCATCTGTTATTTAATAACATGCTATTTAGTTTCCAAGTGTTTGAGTATTTTTCAGTTTTCCTGTTGTGGTTGATTTCTAGTTTCAGGCCATTGTGATCAGAGAAGATGCTTAATATGATTTCAATCTTCTTAAATTTGTTGAGACCACTTTTGTGCCCTAACATATGGTCTATCCTAGAGAATGTACCATGAGCACTTGAAAAGAATGTATATTCTGCTGCTTTAGGGTGAAAGGTTCTAAAGATATCTATTAAATCCAGTTGATCTAGTGTGTCCTTTAAGTTTGCTGTTTCTTTGTTAATTTTATTTCTTGAGGATCTATCTAGTAATGTTAGTGGAGTATTGAAATCCCCTACTACTATAGTATTGCTGTTGATCTTGCCTTTTATATCCATCAAAGTCTGCTTTATATATTTAGGTGCTCCTATATTAGGTGCATGAATATTTATAGTGGTTATATCTTCCTGTTGGATTGTTCACATGCCCAGCTATAAGCCCTGGCCAGCCTCGGCCTTTACCCTGCTCCGTGGGCAGGCCTGCACCCATGTGCCATGCCAGGGCCTCAAGCCTCGACACTGCGGGCAAGGCTGTGCACCTATGCCCAGCCATGAGTCCCTGCTGGTTCCCTGGCTTTCACCTTGTCCCTGTGCGTGGAACTGCAGGTGGAACCACTCTTGCTCACCCAACCCACAGCTGCAGGTCAAATCATTTTCTTGTGCCCTTTCTGCCCCACGGCCTCCCTCAACCTCCACCCCCACCGGGTGGGACTGAGCTCACACCGGGTCTCAGTTGTGGCCAGCCTGGCTTCCACCCTTGCTGAAGGGACCATGCTTCTGTGTCCTGCAGCCACCCACCCTCTGGAGACCACTCAGCAATGTGGGTTGGGGTGATGCAGCTCAGACCTTTGCACTCAATACTGTATCCCTGGTGGCTTTCTCTTTCTAAATGACTCTACTCTGAGTGCAGCAGGAGAACTTCTGTTTGGCTGGTGACCTGCTTCCCTTTGCTGGTATTGCTGGTTCTAGGAGAAATATTCACTTTAGATTTGGGGAGTTACTCAGCCCAGGGGTTAGGGTGGCTGTCCCTCAAAGTGTTTCTCCTTGTGCCTCCTAGATTACACTCTCTTCCTGCTACTCCAGTCCTCTCATCTCTTCCCATCCTCCAAAGTCCCAGGTGAGTGGTTATGAAAAAGGTTTTCTGCGCAGTCCCTTTAAGAAGAATCCTGTTTGTGAAAAATCTGTCTCTTTCTCACATCCTGGCTTGTTTTGCAGCTAAATACTGTCTGTATGCCTCTTCTACACTCTGGGGCTGCAGGCTAGGGCTTTGTTCCTGGGGCCCAGGACCCTCCCTTCTTCGCTAAACTCACTTCCTGCCATGTGAGTCTCTCCAGGTTGTTGTTTGCTCTCGGCAGCTGGTCAGCCCTCTCTACTTTTCCACTTTTCCTATTAGTCTCAGTTGGCTTCTTCAGTGATCCTTGGTTAAAGAGTCTTCTTTTTTTTTTTTCTTTTAATAATTTTATTTTTTTAATGGGGTGACATCAATAAATCAGGATACATATATTTAAAGATAACATGTCCAGGTTATCTTGTTGTTCAATTATGTTGCATACCCATCACCCAAAGTCAGATTGTCCTCTGTCTCTAGTTTTCTTTGTGCCCCTTCCCCTCCCCTTTTCCCTCTCTCTCTCTCCCTCTCCCCCCTCCCCCTGTAACCACCACACAAAGAGTCTTCTTAGTTTAGTCCAAAGTTGGTTTATCCAGATGATGGTTCTTAAAATTAAGTTGTAATCCACTTTAGTTCTGGGAGGTAGAAGTTGGTACATCCGCCTACTCCATCGCCATCTTGCCCTGAATCATAGGGTCTTAACATAACATATCTGTAGTTCCAAAGAAGAGGATCAACAAAGGTGATGACTCTGAGCAATCAGTCAACAGCTGGCCAGTGGTGTCCCCAGATTTCAAGGGCCATAACTCAGAAGATGAGAAACCCTTTACTGAAGGCCTTAGTCCAGCCTACTATCTTTCATAGTTAACTCATTACACCTTTCTTTTCTTTATCCAACTCTTTCAGACCAGACCTTTTTCAATGCCAAAACCAAACTCCACGGCTGTGGCTGAGTTCTTCTTTGAAGGTTTCTCCAGCTTTGGGTGGTAACACAAGCTTGTCTTCATTGTTATCTTTCTAACTTTGTATATGCTGACTCTCTCTGGCAATGCCATCATTATTATTATTATTCACCTGCATTGTCACTTCCATACTCCCATGTACTTTTTCCTGAACATGTTGTCCATTTCTGAGACCTGCTATACTGTAGCTATCATCCCCCCATGCTTTCTGGCCTGATGAGTCCTCATCAGACCATTGCTATCCAAGGCTGTGCCAGTTAGCTTTTCTTCTATCTCACCTTTGGTAGCAACAACTGCTTCCTGCTCACAACAATGGGATATGATTGTATGTGGCCATCTACAAACCCCTACGGTACTCAGTTATCAAGACTAAAAAGGCTTGTGTGCAGTTTGTATCTGGATCACTGAGGATTGGTCTGGGCATGGCCATTGTCTAAGTAACATCTGTGTTTTGCCTCCCTTCTGTGATGACTTTGTCATCTCTTACTTCTGTGATGAGAAACCCCTGCTGAAGCTGGCTTGTGCAGACACCATGGTTAATGAGATCATTAACTTTGTTGTCAGTGTCTGTGTCCTCGTTTTACTCATGAGCCTGGTCTTTATCTCTTATGTCCTTATTATCTCTACAATCCTTAATATTGCTTCAGCTGAGGGTCAGAAGAAGGCTTTTGTTACCTGTGACTCCCACTTTACAGTGGTCATCATCCACTATGGCTGTGCCTCCATCATCTACCTTAAGCCTAAGTTACAGAGTTTACTAGGGCAGGACATACTCATCTCAGTGACCTACACTGTCATCACTGCCCTGCTGACCCCCGTTGTGTGCAGCCTGAGGAACAAGGAGGTCAGAGATGCTCTGTGTAGACCCATGGGGAGAAAACCTCTCTTCCCTTAATGAGGAAAAGTTGTGAAGACCTTTTATTTTATTTTATAAATATGTGTTAATTTTAATGCTGTTTTAATAACATCTTTAAATATGGGATCAAGAAGAATAGATTAAGCTTAATTGGGTGCTAAAACTGAAGTTTTTCATTTGAGCTAGTCATGGTTCTTTGTGTCTTCCTTCTGAAAAGATAAAATGTGACTTCATGTGCATTAATAATGTAGGAGAAAGTTTTACATGCCTGAGTCACTCATATCCATGTTCTTTTTAAAAAAGATTTTATTGTCATTTTAGAGAAGAGAAAAAGAGAGAGAGAGAGAGAGAGAAGGTGAGGAGAAGCAGAAAGCATCAATTCCCATATGTGCCTTGACCAGGCAAGCCCAGGGTTTCAAACTTGCAACCTCAGCATTCCAAGTCAATGCTTTATCCCTGAACCACCAAAGGTCAGGCTCCATGTTCTTTTTCACGTACATGTACATAGCTATATATACCCTGAGAATATGTTGAGTTATACAACTCCATTGAGATGCAGAATACAGCAGAGTTCTAAAGAGCTAATAAACAAAGGGTTTAAAACAATCTTAGAAAGACTTTTTTTGTATGGGTTATTAAGGGTGTAGGAGTGATCTGTGCAAACATCTTAATAATTAAGTGAGGAGACATGCCTGCATAGCCTTTCTCATCGACATTAAAGTGTTTCTTGTAACCGATTTTTGCCACTTGCTAATATCCCATCGCAGTCTGAAAAATATCAAAAGATGGCGTGCACACTTTCCAAGTAACTGGAACTGCCCTAACTGACCATTTCTGAAAATGAGTGCAAATGTGAGAAGGCAAAATGCCATCAGCTTCTGAAAACCCACAGGTGAGACATCCATAGTCCAGAGATACCAAGATGAGAAAACTCCAAAAGTGAAGTTAAACATGCTGAAAAGCCCATTGTTTTTCACACTTCCAATAGGAAGAGTGAAAAGAGTATTGAAGTTGGAAATGAAACTAAAAAAAATGACCCACAGGTCACGTTTCCTGTTACCATGAAAACCAATGACATAACACAGGTACTGCTGCAAAGAAAAGAGTGCCCATATCTCTCAGAGCTGGCATATTTGAAAGTCAGACTCCTTCCTTTGGTTGTTACAAGAATTGAAGCTGGCAAGTAACTTATAACTTAGATTTTTGTTTCATGTAACAAGTGTAGACAGAGGTCCACAGTGAAGTTGTCCTTTTCGGCCTTGAGCAAGGAAGAATCAGCACGGCAAGCTCCAGCAGAGTGGGAGTGAGGAGAGAGGTGGTAACATACTTATTCTTCTTGCTTGGATGTTAACCTGTAATACGCTTCAGCAGAGGGGAACAGGTTTAACTATCATGAGAGCTTTCCCAGAGGTGAAAGAACACAATTGATTGATTATATACTATTGATTTGTTACAAAATGCGTAACTTTGATCACTAAATTGGTAATATTGAATCATGGTTACAAGAGCAAAAAACTGGACTTAACATTTTATAGTAATCTTTTTATAAAAGTACTTTGTTAATACATTCTTATTTAACTTTATTTTATGGTTAATAAGACTAATATCAGAAAATCAGTAATATATACTTAGTTATAAAAAGAGCCAAGCTAAAGTAGAGGGGGTTTTTTTTTTTGTATTTGTGCGTGAGAGAAAGATAAAGCTAAACTCTTTGAGATATTATTATACATGTAAGCACTTTAACTACAACTTCTAAAAATATTTGTTAATCAGCAGATATCTGAAGCTTGACTTGAAAAAATTTCCAGTAAGCCCCTAAACCTTCAGAGGTTAATCTTCAGAAATTTCTTCTTAGATACTCCAGCTCTAAACCTGAGTTGAAATAAGCATTTTACTTGTGAGCATCACAGAAGGTAAAGCAGATGTTCTGATGCAAGGAAGAATTCTCTTTCTCTCATCCTTTTGCTCTATTCTGGATTTCTGTATTGAGGATCAATCTTATATTGAGTTTCAAACACAGCTCTTATAGTCCCAAGAATCCAGCTGATACCCAGAGGTGACCCTGCAAAAGCTTAGAGATTGTCATGAAGTCTGCTGGATACTGAGGTTGGGACAAGTTAGAGGAAGTTAACATGTCTTACTTTGCAAAGAAAATACTGGCATGTGGAGTTTGACAAGAGATAAAAACATAACTTTGCCTTTGTGTCCATATTTCTAGAAATGATAGAATCAGTTTATTTCTGTAAGGATAGTCTTAAGACTATTATAAAAACTGCTTTCTGTAGTAATTTTGCTTAATCTAGATAAAAATGTTAGGTAAAGAGCAGATAACTGGTGTCATAGTTTCTCCATTTGGAGTTGTATCTAGTGGAGGCTGTTGTAGTCTACCTTCATTGCTCTCCTTGAGGACCCACATTCATTTCTTAAGCTGCTAGAAGTGTCTTGAGCTGACAGATCTCAGTTGAGTCCCTCTTCAAGAATTGCCCTTGCTAAAAGAGCTGCCTCCTCCAAAGTCACACCTTCTGCCCACAGGTAGACAGCCCCCACTGACTTGCTTATTTCAGGATGGAAAGACTGGCCCTTGCGTCCCTTTAAGATGATTAAGAAGTGCTTTCCCAGTTCCAGGTCTCTTGTCTGTGAGATGGTTTGAGGTTGCTGTTGTGGCTGTATTATATTCCTTCTGCTCAGTTCTGTTTCCTTCACTCTCACACAGGTATTGATGCTGAGAGCATTCCCTTATAAACTCATTGCACTCAAATCTCTGCTTCAAGGTCTATTTCCTGGGGATCTCAACACAACGTTTTAAGATCTTATCTTTAGAACAGCAATTGGCAAGTGCAGAACCCCAGTTTTTGACCTTAATATATTCTAACAAAGGCAGAATAGATGATTTCTTTTAATTAAAAAATAATTTATCCTTTCAATTGAACTGTACTTTTTATAGATCAACTTACTGATAGGTTGGATTTTTTGTCCGAGTTTATATTCTTCAAGTGTCAAGGGAATTTATCTTCCATTGTCCACCAGTAAGGAGTTACCAAGATGACTTCAAAACAAACAAACATCAAACAAAAACATCCAATCTTTGACTATTATGAATTCATGATGATTTGTGGCAGCCAATTATGAACAGCAAGTATGGGAGAGAAAATTTGTTCTATGGACTAGCATAGGCCAATCTAGTAAGAATTTGAAGGGAACAGAGGAGGCCCCATGAATGAAGCTATGGTGAATCATTTCTACTCCAACCATATATATAAAATACATCCTTCCTCTCTGGCATAGATAGCGTAATGCCAGTGGCCAAGGCCAGGCAGGTTTACATTGAATTTGGGCAGACAATAGAGGAACTGTGGAGTCAGAAAGTGCTGAGCCATTCCCATTTATTAGATTCTCACAATGGTGGGTAAGCAGATAGGCAGGGGAAAACCTCTTCTTGTTATGGCAGGGGAGAAAACAGGAAAACCACCTCTTGTGACAGGCAAGTGATCTGTACTGAGGGAAAGTACCCATAGCTTTATATAAGCTAAACACACACACACACACACACACACACACACACACACACACACACACGGCTTTCTGCCACATGCTCATTCACTAATCTTGCAGAGTATAAGCAAACAAGCCTAATATAGCTGTTTTTCCAAACACTCAGCCCATTTAGGGTTGCTTGCCTTCAATGATGTTCCCTGTGTAAGGAGTGAGGTACATTATATATTGTACATAAACAGAATATGGCAACAGCACAAGCTATACCAAAAAAATGACAATAATTACAAAGGTGCTCTTTACAATGTCTCCCTGAGCTCTCAAGGGATAACACACTTTTATCTTTGGCAGTCAGATGCTGGTTGCTCAGGAATTTAATTAGAGACCTACTTCTAGTCCCTTTTCTTACCGTGCCAACAAGGCCACCCATGATAGGTGGGGGGCCTGCACATTTAAAGACATATCTAATGAAGTCATTGGCCTGTAAGGAGGACTGTTGGGGCAGGCAGAAGCATGTTGCCCTGCCACCCAAAGCCCGGCTTGAGTCAAGTGTCCTTGGTGCCTATCTGCAACTGGATGGGTGCAGCTTCCTGGTGCAGGAGGGCCTCCACAGGCACTGGGTCCCTTTATTGGGGCCTCTCATATTGTCCACAAGTGGTATATTCAGCCAGCAAGGAAGCCAGTGGCCCAACAGTGTTGCAGTCTCAGTTTTAGGAGTCCATTATACCACTCAATGATCAGTCCACATTAGCACAACTATCTGTACAATCCACCAAATGTGAAGGTTCATTACAGGCAACTAGCCATACAGCTCTTTGATATTGGACCTCAGCATCTTTCCATAAGCACTCTGTTGCCACACGCTCCATCCAAACCCCTCAGCAAGCACATGGGGCCTGGCGAGGTCAAACACATTTAAGGCTTGTGCTGCCTTGACAGTTCTCTTAGCTGCTGCAAAAGCACCTCGTGCCTTCTAAGGCCAACACCTGCTGCACATTAAAAGGGGATTAGGGCCTGACCTGTGGTGGCACAGTGGATAAAGTGTTGACCTGGAAATGCTGAGGTTGCGGGTTCGAAACCCTGGGCTTGCCTGGTCAAGGCACATATGGGAGTTGATGCTTCCAGCTCCTCCCCGCCTTCTCTCTCTGTCTCTCTCTCCCTCTCTGTCTCTCTCTCTCCATTTCTCACTCCTCTCTAAAATGAATAAAAAAAAAAGATTAAAAAAATAAATAAAAATTAAAAAATAAATAAATAAATAAATAAATAAATAAATAAAAGGGGATTAGTAGCCTGACCAGGTGGTGGTGCAGTGGATAGAGCATTGGACTGGGATGTGGAGGACCCAGGTTTGAGACCCCGAGGTCTCCAGTTTGAGCGTGGGCTCATCTGGCTTGAGAAAAAAAAAACTCACCAGCTTGAACCCAAGGTCACTGGCTTGAGCAAGGGGTTACTCGGTCTGCTGAAGGCCCACGGTCAAGGCACATATGAGAAAGCAATCAATGAACAACTAAGGTGTTGCAACAAAAAAATGATAATTGATACTTCTCATCTCTCTTCATTCCTATCTGTCTGTCCCTATCTATCCCTCTCTCTGACTGTCTCTCTGTCCCTGTAAAAAAAAATAATAAAATAAAAATAAAAGGGGATTAGTGGACTGCCAATTCCACAGGGGGCCTCTGCACCCCACTCATCCCTGTTAGATGGGTCCTTGGCCTTCCCTCTGATCAAATTGGAATAACAGGTCTTAGGTTGTTCTCATATCCCTCAGCTGCCTCTGATGTGTAAATCTAGCAGCTGTGCAACATGAACACCAGCCATTTTCTTGGCAACTTTCAGGGCCACCTGCTTACCCCATTTTTTCAGTGGCTGAAATCTCGGTTCTAGCTTAAGCTGCTGCCAAAGCTCTTACAGGACTCTATTAGACCTGCCATCCAATTTCTTTATCCATCCCAGCCATAATCATATGTGTTTGAATAACCTTTTGTAGGCTTGTTTCTCTTGTTAGTCGGGCGGCAATATGGGCAGTAACTCATACAGCCTTATGTTGCCACACTGCTTCTACCTCTTCCAAATCTGCCACCGTCTATGTAATAGTGTTGATGGGCTACTCCATATAGGGGCTCAAGATAGCCACAAGTGACCTAAAAAAGGCTGACAGGGCACTACAGAAAATAAGGTTCCTCATTCCTGCCATAAATGCTTCCTCATCTGGCCCATGAGACCTCAGGTTGAAAGCAGCATTTCTCATACCTAGTTTCTAGAGGTCCTGCTGCAGCTCAGTATACGACTGCCACTGACTCATTGCTCCTGGCAAATCTCCAGCATTCTGCCAGACTATATAAATGGCAGCCATTACCTATTCTAATAGTATATGATTTCCTGAGTTGTCATGGTAGTTCTGAAGATGTGGTTATTAAGGAGGACTGTGTGGTAATGGCAGCTAACTTCTCCATCTATGTTCCAGAGAACATGATGCCATTCACCCCCCTCTGTCCCACAACCACAGCAATCAAGCTGTCAGGGGCTTGGTGACTTTCTGCCTTAATTTCACACCTAACTCTATCAACTCTGTCTGGGTACAGGGCTGAAACACAGAGTACTCAACTACTTGTGGAAGGGATTGTGCCTACCCCTAAAACACTTGTTGATGCTGGATTTTTACTTCTGGGTAACCACTGGTTAGGCTCTGAGTCTGCTGACTGAATCTTTCTGCCTAAATCTCCTCCTCTTCTAAGGAGGAGGATGGAAATGCCTACTATTGCTAACTCAGAGTCACTTTGTCAGTGCTCTGTTTTCAGTGACTGCTTTGGCTCTTGCAATCGCTGGCTCTCGACCTGAAGCTGAAACTGAAGCTATTGAACCTGAAGCTGTTTGTCTAACAACTGCCGCTGCCAACACTTGACTTCTAGTACAAACTGTATTTCTCAAACCTGCAATTCATTCTCAAGCAAATTTTCCAGTTCTAGGTGCTGTTGACGTTCAGCCTGCATTTCAAATTGAAGCTCTCAAAAGTGATCAGCCTCTTTCTCCAGCAACTACTCCATCTCATATCTTTGTTGGCACTCAGTCTACAGCTCATCCTGGAGCTTTTGACCTCATGCATCCTATCACACAGAGCTTTCAGTTTCTTCCCACAGGGTTGTAAAAGCACCCATTCTATAGCACCCAACAGGATAGCCACAGGGAACCATATGCTCAAGAACAATGGCTATTTCTCTATCCCACTCTTCAAGGGTGATAGCAACTCCATACTAATCTGATCTGAATCCTGTCCACTACGCCAAATATAATGCCAGTGGCTGAGGCCAGGCAGGTTCACACTAGATTTGGGCAGATGGTAAAAAAAACAACTGTGGAGCCAGAAAGAGTTGGGCCATTCCATTTATTAGATTCTCATAATGGTGGGCAAGTGGACAGGCAGGGGGAAACCTCTTCTAGTGGTGGCAGGCAAACAGAAAAATTGCCCTATTACAGTGGTAAGCAAGTGATCCAGACCAAAGGAAGTACCCATAGCCTTATGTAGGTTACATACACACACATGTGGCTTTCTGCCATGTGCTTATGCAATAATCATGCAAAGTGAAACTAAATAAGCTTAACACAGCTTTTTCCCCAACAGCTAGAAAGTATTTTATACATATTAAAAAAAATACATCTTTATAAATGCCGTATTTGGGGATCCATGAAATATTCAAGCCATAACTCCATGTCCCACATTTCCTGTGGAATAAATGTTTAAATATCAAGAAAAAAATAAGAAGAAATAAATAGTAGGCATAAGTCTAAAACAAACCTGCAATTCAGATACATAACATAGCATAGTGAAGGGAGAGACCAATGTATAGAGGGTGAAGGAAAAAAATCAAACTAAATCTTTTTGAGAAATGGATTCCAAGATTTTGTGCCTGGATAATCACTAATTAGAAACTGGGTTCTCATATAATGAATAATAAAATGTTTAGGCTCAAAGGGATCTTAAAGACTACCTAGTTCAAATCCCTCTTTTTACAAAGAAGAAATAGAATCTGAGACTTTCTGTGGACAAGTCCTGCTGGGGGTGAGGATGACGGAGACGCAAAGACCTGACTCTGGGGACCAGGTTCAGTGATGCAGATCCACTTTATCCAGGAAGTAAGCTAGCTTATATACGTGGGTTCAGCCAATAGGATGTTACAGCGTGTCCTTCATAGCCAATGGCTGAAAAGATTAGGGAGCTGCGTGGTTGACACTAAGTCACTTCCTCATAGTGGGCGAGCTTCCTTCCTGGGTATGCCCAGGGGGCTTCTGGGACCTGGAGTATTCTCACAGCATTGCATCAGCTGCAGCTGCTAGGAATGCACTCTGTGCTCCACCCACAACTTTCCCAAACCACACAGCTAGTTAACAGCAGCTTGTACTTCTAGGTTTGTGCTGTGTCTGTGGCCTTTATAATATAAATATAAAAGGGGAGGTAAAAATGAATTGTAATATTCAAGAACCCAAAAACTTCTTTAGAAGATGTATCTCAAGTTGTTCAAGCCTAGACTTCCTATCCATGCTAACTATCTTTCAATTCTTAAGTCTGGGTCATTTGGCCTCAAACCAAATAAAAGAGCAAGTAACTTGCTCTCAGTTGATGTGTAGCTATGTATACAGCACAGTAAAACAACAGATTGTTAACAAATATTCTGTAAGACTGTCATTCCAAGGTTCCTGTAATATACCTCCTATCTTTCTTTAAGAGCAGGGAAAGTGATAAGGAGGACTCCTATAGAAAATTTTCCAGGCTTGTGGTCCAAAAAAATTCTTTGGAGAAAATGGGACTTGTTGGTGTCATAGATATTTACAAAATTTCACCCTAGTTTCACTTGCTTCTTATATTTTTTAATTGTTCTAAAACACTACTTAAAGTGTGGACACTAATCTTTTATTGACCGTTGTCACTACTGACAATATGCTCATGGTTAGTACTGACAATATGTTGCCTCTCTTTCGTAATGGTTCTCTGAGCCCCCAGTATAACTGTTTATGAGTGGAAGTAAGTTTGGAGGAGCAAAGAATGGGTCTCACACAAGCTAGATGTCCCTTTAAATCTTTGAAATTTATAGAGAAATTCCAAATACAGCCTCTCACTTAATTTTCAGAAGAATACTAGGAAGTTTACAGGATGACAATTCTTGTTTTAGAAATGAAATACTAAGGCCCATGGATGTACAAAAACATTTTTTAAATCACAGACCTGAAAATAGAATAAGTCAAGATTTAAATCCATTTCTTTTCATGTATAGTCTCTTTCTGATGGATGGCTTTATAAGAAGATGAAACTTCAGTTCCAGCTATTACATGAAAGAATCCTGGGCCTCCAATGAAATTTGTGAACACATAAAATGAAATGAACAAACCAAAAACATCTAAAACCTTTTTCTGAGATTTGTTCACTTCTAGATTGCTTTCAGAGCAGAGAGATCTGATTATTATGACTCACTAAGATTTATCCAAGACGCTTAGTTCAAGTGTTGTAAAAGGGTATTCAAGATATAAATTTGGGGGATTTTAAAGGGGTGAAAAAAATCACAAGGGAATCTTAAACTGAGCCTCATCCCCCTGAGTTCTTTGGCTCAGAACTTCCCCAGGTCCTGCCAGGACCTAGAAGTTCATAGAGAGTGGTTGAAAAGAGAGCATAAAAATTATCAACCTCACTAGAATTCTACCATGTTTTTTCATTCCTAGCTTATATTTACAATGGTCAAGAGACAACATATATAATATAAAACTTCATGGTTTTTGCCCCTAGAATCAAAAAATAAAAAGAAAGAAGTAAAATGGAAAAAAATTGGCAAGTCTCAAATACTTGGAAGCATCATGTGATATGGTTTCATACTTGTCTTATTTAAATTTCACTTCTCTTTCACAGATGTATAAATAAATGTATAAACAGATGTATAAATGAATCTATACATTTTTTAAACTTATTTAACACATTTATTGAGCACTTATTATTACATGGCACTTAACCAGTTTCCGTTGGCTTAGTGAAGAGCACAGTTGAACGCACCTCATTATACATACATTGTGAGTATTGGAAAATTGAGAAAATTGCTATGCTGTAAAGAAATTACTGTTGAAAATATTACTTAAGCAATGATATTATTTATTTGGGGGGATCTGCCTTAGGATGTTGGTCCATAAGTTTGTTGCCTTTCCTGGTCCTCTTAATCTTCAAGATAAATGTAAACTGTTGCTGGATTGAGATAAGCAACCCTGTGTCCACGGCAAACAGAAGCGCCACCAAAGATGGGATAAGATATTTTAGCCAGTAGTAGTTGCTTTGGTGAGGTATGGTGGAACCTAGATGCAACAAGAAACATAACTTATATTAAAAATTGAACTATGAGGTTCAGGGCTTCATCCTCTCTAAGAGAAGGGCCTAGCATGGTCTTCAATATTCTAGCTTGGTATGACATTCGGTTGCAGAGAAAAGCACTCCTGGCTTTGGGTTCCTTAGACTGTTTCCCATGGATCCTTAGGGAGCTTCGAATATCTCCCGAGAGCCCTCATTTAACAGTTTCTCTAACCAGTGTGACCAAGGGGCAAGGTTATAGAAAAAATGACCCTTTTCTTGGATCATACAAGACCAAAGTCCAAATATTATTTTGGAGTAGAAAGTAGACAGTGAGGGCTGGGGGTCACCAATGTTCTACTTCTCAGTCATCAATCAATTATCATTCTTGTATGTCTTCTGGGTGGAATAAAGATATTGGATTAAATCATCTTTAAGTTTCTTCCAGTTCCACTATTTTCTGACTCTATTACTCTTTTTACAAAGTAGTGCTTATTGTGATTTTTATGGAGCCCCACAATATTAAATCCAGATACCAGTTAGAGATGAACTAGACCAGTGGCTCTGAGCACTGTCTATACATTACCTGAAAGAACTTTTAAAAATACCTATGTCCAGGCCTTATCGAACCAATTAAATCAGAATTTCTAAGAATTAGAGGTCAATATATTCTTTAAATTTTTCCAAGTGATTCTAATGAAGTCTAGAACAAAATCTTTATTTTACAAATAAATATACTGAAATCCCAGGTACAATTAAATAGTACTTAGGCCTCAAGTTAGTTAACAGAGAACTGCTATTAGAGTTTAACTCTGGATTCTGGTCTTATGTTTTTGTAGACATTAGCATGAGCCAAGTCTGCAAAACAAAAAGTCTAACTTTCTTCTTGTAAGGCATACATTTCAAAAGCTTCATCTCTTATATAAAATTTGGAAAGATCAGTCCTTTTCATTGGCTGTGGAGGCAGCCCACCTGCCTTTTTTTCCCCCTGATCAAGACCTCTTTCTCTTCTCCCAATAAACGGGCACACTGCGTATTTGAATTATTGGTCAATAGACCCTCAAACTTTTCAAGACTTTGTTCCTTGAACTTTGAAATTTTCTTTTAATTTAAAAAATGTAAGTGTTCCCCAAAGGGCAGCAGATGGCTTTGAAATCAAAACTAGTTGCAAATTGTGTGCTGAACCGTTTACAAATCCATTTCACAAATACTATCACATTTATTCTTCATAAAGATTACATAATGTGAGTGGCTATTACTATTACCACGAAACAAAACAAAAACAATACTTAAGACAAGAATAGAAAGATATACTATACCCCACGTCTACCACAGGAAGTTTAGTAGACTAAGGTTTCAGAACTGCCCCATTTTATAAGCTGTTACTATTTCAAGCTGAGATGTCTTTTCTCCCTTTCTTTGCAATAGGCTCCATCTGTTTCTGTTACTAACTCACCTTTTTTTACAATAATGTTGAGGGAATGAGAGGTATAGTTTTTTTGCCCAAGAATGCCCGTGCAGTGATAGCTGCCAGTATTTCTTATTGTGGCATTGGTAATGGAGTAATTGTGGTTCTCGTACCAGTACTTCAGTGCTTTGTTATCCTTGTAGTAAATCACTTTGAGGACGTTTCCATTCATCCAACCATGGCACCTGATGAGGAAGGACTCACCCTCCAATACCTCCACTGTAGAGGACTGAAGGAGCAGCCAGTCTGAAGAGCATTTATTATGTTATTTATTTAACCATGAATAAATAGCTAGATGATATAGATAGATAATAAAGTAAATAAAGTCCTTAGTTAAGTTTGTGTCAGAAAACATTGTTCATCATTAATATATTTCTTAGCTCATGAGTCAATAAAAAATAAACAAAATAATTCTTAAAGTCAGACTCTTATATTAAAGTCTAGGCCATAAAATTTCTTTGACATTTCTGGCTATGTTGTTGTTAGTTCTAGTCACTAAGTAAAAAGTAAACCTATTCTGCTTAGGGTATCTCAGCCTAGGACAGTGTCTATTTTGTCCTTTCTTACCTCATAAGGACTTCCCAGTTTCATTTTTAATCATAGTTGATCTCAAGAATTCCTCAAAACATGTATCAAAGTTTTTATTAATTATTTATGTAATTGTTTATTTAATGTCCTTGTCTTCATTTGTCTCTATGCTTCAAGAGGTTTGAGGCTATGTCTATTTCTTACTTTATATCTCCATTTCCTAACACAATATCTAGGAGTTGGTGAGTACTCAACAAATATTCTTCAATATGAGTCAGTAAAAAAACAAGAGTCAGATTCTATGGCCAATGCCATTTTAGGAATTAAAAAGCCTTCACTGAAGGAGAATTTTAAATAAAAATATGGCTAGTTTGTGTAAATCAATTTTATATAAGAATAAATTTGACTGACCTGTGGTGGCGCAGTGGATAAAGCATCAACCTGGAAACACAGAGGTTGCCAGTTCAAATCCCTGGGCTTGCCTGGTCAAGGCACATATGGGAGTTGATGCTTCCTGCTCCTCCCCCCTCCTCTCTCTCTCTCTCTCCTTTCTAAAAAAATGAATAAATTAAAAAAAAAGAATATTCTTTGAGTGCTTCTCCAGAATTTCACTTAAGAAAATAAAAAAGCCTGACCAGGTGGTAGTGCAGTGGATAGAGCGTCAACTTGGGTAGCTGAGGACCCAGGCTCAAAACCTCAAGGTCACTGGCTTGAGAGTGGGCTCATCTGGCTTGAGCACAGACTCACTAACTTGAGCGCAGGGTTGCCAGCTTGAGCGTGGGATCATAGACCTGACCCCATGATCACTGGCTTGAGCCCAACATCGCTGGCTTAAGCAAGGCATCATTGGCTTGGCTGGAGCTCCCCAGTCAAAGCACATATAAGAAAGCAATTAATGAACAACTAAATGCAACAACTATGAGTTGATGGTTCTTATCTCTTTCCTTTTCTGTTTGTCTCGCTCTCACTCTCTCTCTATCTCACAAAAATAAATAAATAAATAAATAATCTATTTTACACTTTTTTAGCTTGTATTTGGAATTTGCATACAAATGTTAAAACATTTTCCATTCAAGAGAAAAATACAGTTTGTTTATACTTTAAAATATACTTATATTTAAAAATATAAAGTAAAATATAACACTAACCTAGTCACTGAAATCAATAATTTGTTCATTCTGCATTTATTAACTAACCCACATATGCTACACAAATAATTAGAAATAGGAAAGTGATAAAGAAAAAGCAAACATAATTTTTTTTTCTTAAATATAAGTAGAGGACTTGAGAGATATACACAGATACCTTTCAAAATGAAGAGTACAACCTACTATTCAGGTTATTGCATATGGATGTTGCAGGACAAATCTTTAAATTGAACCTTTTGATTCTATTTCAGATATGTAGCACTTTGCAATGTTTACATATTCAACATACCATTGACTATATAATATACATCTCAACCTATGTAGAAAAGTTAGTCAGAAGTGAAATAAAATGGAAAAATAACATTGGAAGATGGCCAGAATATTGAAAGAAGGCAGAAAGGCAGACAGGCAGGAGGAAGAGAGATGAAAAAAGAGAGAAATGGACAGTTCTTAAGTGACAGACCCTGATTACCACCCTGGTACCCTCACCTTGGAATAACTTGTTTTCTTTCATTTTCAGAAAGACTGTTCCTCACATGGGAGAATCTGTATTTCTACAGATTTAGAACTTACCACTGAAGACTTCTAGATGCACAGGTTGACTTGGGATAAGATTTTTGTGCTGACATCTGTATTCCCCGCTGTCCTGGATTTTGGCATTTATAATGTCCAGACTGGTAGCTCTGTGTTCTAACACGGTGTTGTTATGAGTCCACTTAGTGGAGTTAACTTCAAGGGAATTGTTCCCATTACATGTAAGAGTCACATTCTCTCCTCTAAATATTCTATTCCATGGGGGATTCAAGGACACCATAGATTTCCAAGTGGCTTTGAGAAGATCAAATTGTGAAAAGATATACAGAGAGGGAGAAAAACATAAAAAATTAATTATCTAAGTTTCAAAGTACAGACTTACCAATAGTCAATCAATGATCAGTCTACCCTTTATTGCTGTTGATGAGACCCTATCCTGATTCCTAAGATTTAAAAAAAGAGAAAACACTGCTGTGGCCCCAGAGAGCACCTCATCTAGGGAGAAACACAGGACAAAAATATAAGGTAAAAAAAGAAATAGAAAGACAGACAAAATATGTAATATGTAGTTTAGATAACTCACTTTAATTCTCTTTCTCTCAATTTCAGAATTTGTAAATGAGAACTGAAATCTTTTTTCAGGCAGAGACAATGTCTGTCATGTTCAACCATAGCTCAATGGCTGATACACTGAGAAAATAATGGTTGAATGTTGGTCAAATAAGTTTGTAAATATAATATATGTTTGCTCGCTTATAGTTTGCATTAGGTGTGGGGGGCAGGCTGTAAGCAGGAAGGGTCGTTATAACCTAAGGCTTAGTTTTAAGACTAAGCCTTCCCTAAACCCTTGACTGTTACATGATGTGGGGTGGTGCACTCTCATGAGGAATCCCATTATGCCTCAGATAAGTGACTTAGTATCAGAGATTTCCTTATTTGTATATTTGATTAAAGGTTTTGATTGCTACACTATAAAGGAGAGCAGAGAAAGGCCATGTGGAGGAGAGGAGAAGCAGCGAAGGTGGCAGAGTGCTGAAGGAGAAGCCAGTTTGTGCAGAGTTTGTGTAGAGAGAAGGAGATGGGGAACAGAGGTGAACAAGGCTGGTGAAGTAGGAACTTTGATTCTAGGAAACTCAGATGAGTCAGTGGCTTTGGGAGCCCTGAATGGAAAGCGAAGTGTTTTCCCACTGTGTGTATTTCTTGCCCGCTGGGTGCAAGCTAGGATTAAAGCTAATGGCCCACCAGTTCTTGGCTCTGTTGTTTCATTACCATCTGTCCAAATCAAATGCAAACCTGCATGGGCCAGGCAGCTGTGATGGTGGCCGCAGCTACTGGTTTTACACTGAATAACTGTGTTGTGAGTGTATACACAGAAAACAATATATGTCAATTCTGGAAGGTAATAGGAAACACCAAGATGATCAGTCCTAAAAGGTTTCCAAGAGCAAAGAGATGTGACACAAATTTGAACTGAAGCTAAGGAAGCAACAGGGGGTGATGAAGAAGGGGTGATACAAATGCAGTTGAAAGAGAACCAGACTTGGTTCCAAGGGGCTGCAGTTCTTTGTTAGCTGCATAACCTCCAGAAAATCACTGAATCTGAATTTAAATATCTTCAATTATAAAATAGCAACATTAAGAATGATGGTGTAAGAATTTAATTGAATCAAATTATGGACGAGAAGCCGAGACATTTAAATGTTCACATTAAAAGAGGAGGTGGTAACTTGAAAGAATAAATTGGTATGTGAGAAGCTTTTGAGTGGAGAAAAGAAGAAAGACAAAGCAAGGTGGAAATGGGAAGTAGATTGAACAGGGTAGAGCAGATTCATAATCATTAGAAAACAAAAAAGAATGATTGGAAAACAAACATGCTGTATTGAAAAGAAACAGCTGGGGAAGCAATGCTTATACACAGGGAAACACTGAGGGAACAAGGACAGAGGACTCACCTGCTGACATGCCATGTGGACCTACAAAATTTCAGAGAGAATAAGTTAGTGTCTATCACCAGCCTTCTGAGACTCTTGAGGACTGAAATCTGGGTGTAATGGTGAGGTCTACATTCATGGAGTTTTGTTGTTTTTTAAAAAAGATTTTATTTATTCATTATAGAGAGGGGAGGGGGAGGAGGAGCAGGAAGCATCAACTCCCATATGTGCCTTGACCAGGCAAGCCCAGGGTTTTGAACCACGCAACCTCAGCGTTTCCAGGTTGACGCTTTATCCACTGTGCCACCACAGGTCAGGCTACATTCATGGAGTTTTAAGGTCCAACTATCTTCTCAGGAATTTGATCCAAGGAGATATGGAGATTCTCTCTTTTCTCGATCCTTCCTCCCTGCCCTCTGGGAGATGCCAGAGCAATTGCAAGAAACCAAGCTTTCAGTCTGGCTTTTTGCTTAGTTACTCAGCCCCGTTTCCTTTGTTCTCCAGTTTTTCTCCACTACAGAACCCTTGAGAAATGTCCCATGGTTTGTGCATGGCCTAGAAAAAGCCACAACTAAACTGTCAACCCTACCCCAGCTGTTCCATAGATCAATTTTGGCCCTCCCAAGAAGGGTGACTGAACCTCTACTTACAGAAGAGCAGCAACACTATCCACAGCTGGGCAGGGCCTCCCATGGAAGTAGACATTTCTTCTGTGATCCCCAGGTACAGAGTGAGCTGGACAAGTCTAGGACCTTAAAACAGACTTAAAACCAAAAAGGAGAAGGAAATGTTTTCTGTGTCATATCTAGTTAACAGATCAGCCACGCCTGGGTTCACTTTCTTCTCTGGAAATAAAATTTAGAGGGTGACTAACTGAAATTTTATATGTATGTTCTTATCCCATTCTACCTCCATAAACAGACCTGGAATCAGGTGGGCTAGGCACACAGTTACAGGACTTTATTAAACTGTAAATCAGTGCAACTTAGAAAAGTGGATGTAAAGCCAGTAGCCATGGCCACCATCACAGCAGCCTGGCCCATGCAGGTTTGCATAGGATTCAGACAGGAGGTTATGAAACAATGGAGCCAAGAACTAGTGGGCCATTTGCTTTAATCCTAGTTTGCACCCAGTGGGCAAGAAATACACACAGTGGGAAAACACTTCCCTTTCCATTCAGGGCTCCCAAAGGCACTGCCTTATCTGAGTATTCCTAGGATCAAAGGTTTCTAGCTCACCAGCCTTATTCACCTGTGTTTCCCATCTCCTTCTGTAAAGCCAGAAGCCATGGCCAGGGCCACCATCAGAGCAGCCCGGTCCATGCAGGTTCGCATTGGATTTGGACAGTTGGTAAAGAAACAACGGAGCCACAAACTGGTGGGCCATTGTCTTTAATCCTAGCTTGCACCGGGCAGGCAAGTAAAAACATACACTGGGCTCCAAAACCCACTCACATTCAGTGCTCACAAAGCCACTGACTTATCCGAGTTTCCTAGAATCAAAGGTTTCTAGCTCACCAGACTTATTCACCTCTGTTCCCCATCTCCTTCCTTCTCCAGTGCTCATTGCACAAACTGGCCTCTCACTCAGCACTCCACCATCTTGACTGCTTCTTCTGGCCTACTCCACTTGGCCTCCTTCTGCTCTCTGCTCTGCTCTCTCCTCTAAAGATAATCTCAGGAACCAAGGGCGCAAGCTCCCGTTCTGCCCCTATTTTATAGTGTAGAAATCCAAACCTTTAATCCAATATACAAAACAGGGAAGTCTCTAATACAAAGTCACTTCTCTGAGGCATGACTGGATTGTACCACCCCACATCAAAAAGGGTGGGAAAGGCTTAATCCCAAAACCAAGCCCCAGGCTACAAGGATTCTCAACACACATTAATATCACCTGGGCGACGGCCTCACGTGGGCAGCACTATTTTTAACAAAGTGAGCATAATATATTTTATCTGCCCAACACCTTCTCTCTTCACAAACTGGCTTTTCCTTTAGCATTTTGCCATCTTGGCTGCTTCTCCTCTCCTCCACGTGGCCTTTATCTGCTCTCCTTTCTCTGCTCTCTCCTCTAATGATAACCTCAGGAACTGAGAGAGAGAGCAAGCTCCCAGGCTGCCCCATTTTATAGTGTAGATTCAAAACCTTTAATCCAATATACAAACAAGGAAGTCTCTGATACAAAGTCACTTATCTGAGGCATAATGGGATTCCTCATGAGAGTGCATCACCCCACATCAAAAAGGGTGGGAAAGGCTTAGTCTTAAAACTAAGATTTAGGCTATAATGATCCTGCCTGCTTACAGCCTGTTGCCAATACACATTAATATAATTACGCCCATCCCAAGCAATAAGGGCAACCAATACCATCACCTGGGTGATGGACTTCCATGTGGGCAGTGCCATCTTTAACAAAGAGCATAATATATTTTAACTGCCCAACAGTGGGGTGTAAGAAATATTTCATTCATTTCTCATAATAATCCTATGAAGCAAGTGCCTTCATTATCTATACTTTATAAGTCGAAAAACTGAGGCTTAGAGAAGTTAAGTAACTTGTCTTACGGTATTAAATGGCTAATTTGGGATTCAAACATTTAAAAAATCTAACCCTAGAATAAAACTCTTAATCATGACAATATATTGGTTATGTATGTCCACCAGTATGGCTAGCAATTGCTGAAATCCTGTTGTGGTTCTCCAGAGTTACTATTATAGTAGGTGGTTATTTAGATATAAACAAAAAGAAAAGGAATGAATGGAACCAGTCAGATTAACTAGAAAAGGCCAACTTCACAGTGACTGTGCATCCAAGTAGGCAGGAAAGACACTTTACAGTCACCCTCGGAAATGCGCCCCACTAAAAAGGGAGAGACAAGTAATGCAGAGGATGTCCTTTCTCTTAGTGCAAGTTTAGAGTAAGCCAAAAGGCATCCATGAAAGGGAGGAGACAAACCTGGGAAAATCTGGGGGGAAAAAATCAGATAGCATAAGGACGCAAGCCTGGGGGGAAAGGATAAACAGGAAAAAGATTGCATAGTTTGAAAGAAAGCCTACCTCTTCCTAAACTCAGAAATATATAGTTATAGCTTAACGAAAGCCCATCTGTGGGTGGCAGGCTCACAGGCCAGAATGCAGTGCAGATCATGGCCCAGGCAACATCAAGCCTTGGCAGAATATGCACAGATAAGGAATAAGGCACGGGGACATTAAGTAACTTGCCCAAGGTCAGCCTCAAGTTCTAGGCTGATGCAACTCTGGGCTCTACTGACCTTACTGTACCTGGTGGGCCTAAGTGCAGGCCTACGGCCCTAGAAGCTGGAATTCTTCTGTACTGAGATGGAGCTGAACACCTGGTTGTTGTTGAGACATCAGAAGTAGTACATATGGAGGCAGTGAGTGTGATAAGGTGCCAAGAAACTATAAAACTAAGCATTAGCAACGCCATTTTAAAGAGGAAAAGTCAGGCCTCTTACCCCCTCTTTTGTGTGGAGAAAGGAAAGAGAAGAATGCAGGAGAAAGGGCTTGCAAGGGCAACTGGGTCAGCTAAGTCATAACTTAACTACAGAACAAGGAAGATGGAACTTATCTGAGAATCCCTTCACTTCTCTTTTCTTAAAAGCCTTTAGGGTGTAACAATGTTTTCCTTTTGATAGATCCTATAGATAAACGTTGTAACAAGGCAGTAAAATTCAGTGAGCTTGTTAATGAGATTAATGACTTTTGTACCATGTTCCCCCTCCTCCCAAGCCCAGCCAGTGTGTAATTTGGTCTTTAAAAAGGGGCTTCAGAACTGTGTTGGATGCTGCAGGATTTGGGTTTGTCCTAGCCCCCTGTAGTCGCTGGCCAATAAACTAAAAAATTCATCTGGACTTGGTGTCTTTGTGGAACTCACCGGTCGCTTTACAACATGAGCTCAGTCTATCACCTGAGTGCTGGAGAAGTGCCTTTTTGAGTGTGGCAGCCTTCTCAAAGTAACTCTTTTTTTTCTTTTCTTTTTTTTCTTTTTCCAAAGCCAGAAATGGGGAGGCAGTCAGACAGACTCCCGCATGTGCCCGACCGGGATCCACCCGGCATGCCCACCAGGGGGCGATGCTCTGCCTATCTGGGGCGTCGCTCTGTTGCGACCAGAGCCACTCTAGAGCCTGAGGCAGAAGTCACAGAGCCATCCTCAGTGCCCGGGCCAACTTTGCTCCAATGAAGCCTTAGCTGCAGGAGGGGAAGAGAGAGACAGAGAGGAAGGAAAGGGGGAGGGGTGGAGAAGCAAATAGGCACTTCTCCTGTGTGCCCTGGCCGGGAATCGAACCCGATACTCCTCCTGCACGCCAGGCCGACACTCTACCACTGAGCCAACTGGCCAGGGCTCAAAGTAACTCTAATAAATCTTTTTTACTATTGCTTACAATCCTCCGATGTGTGTGTTCCTGAAATTCATTTCCTGCAACACAATGGAAGAAATCATTTTCTCCAATAACATTACAAATTAGGTAACTCTCTTGTAACCTAATTTCTGCTAATCCATTGGTCCATAAATTCACAAATTTTCATCTGATTCCCTAATGATTCTCTAGAGGGCCAGGCAAAATGGAGATATTTGCAGACATTTTTTTTTTTGTCCTACTGGGTCTTGATGGAGCTCACAACACAGGATGTCAAATGTCAAACCATAACTTATAGAAATCTAGATCATATATTTTATTTTATATTTCCCCAGATTGTGTCCATTTTTATTGTCTAATTGTTGGGCAGATAAAATGTATTATGCTCACTTTGTTAAAGATGGCGCTGCCTACATGGAGGCCATTGCCCAAGTAATATTAATGCATGTCTCTGTGGGCTGTGGGCAGGCAGGATCATTGTAGCCTGGGGCTTGGTTTTGGGATTAAGCCTTTCCCACCCTTTTTGATGTGGGGTGGTACAATCCCATCATGCCCCAGATAAGTGACTTTGTATTAGAGACTTGCCTATTTTGTATATTGGATTAAAGGTTTGGATTTCCACACTATAAAATGGGGGCAGAATGGGAGCTTGCTCTCTTGGTTCCTGAGATTAGCATTAGAGAGCAGAGAAAGGCCACGTGGAGGAGGCCAGGAGAAGCAGCCAGGATGGCGGAGTGTTGAGTGAGAAGCCAGTTTGTGCAGAGTTTGCGCAGGGAGAAGGAAGGAGATGGGGAACAGAGGTGAATAAGTCTGGTGAGCTAGAAACCTTTGATTCTAGGAAACTCGGATAAGTCAGTAGCTTTGTGAGCACTGAATGTGAGTGGGTTTTGGAGCCCAGTGTGTGTTTTTACTTGCCCACTGGGTGCAAGCTAGAATTAAAAAAGATGGCCCATCAGTTTTGGGCTTCGTTTTTTCTTTACCGACTGTCTGAATCCAATGCGAACCTGCATGGGTCGGGCGGCTGTAGTAGTGGCCCTGGATTCTGGCTTTACACTAATCTTATAGCATGATTACCCTTTCCCCTTTAAATCCGCAGATCCTCCTCCTTTAAATCCCTCCAGGACCCCTTTGACTTTTAGATATAATAGATAAGAATTGGTGGCCTTCTTCTAGATAGGGATTTGATATTAATGATGACACTGAAGATGGTAAGTCCATAAATATTTATATATAGTGGTTTGCCACTTAAAACGTTTTATATATAAAATTTGAGTTCAAATACTTCTAGCATTCATGTGATTAAGGTTATCTATAAAATAGGCACAATAATGGTTCCAGATCACAGCTTTATTATGAGGTAGAATAATATAATTAAAATGTATTGCACAGCATCTTTTGCTCAAAAAATATATTTCTGCCTTTGTTATTGTAATTTATTAAAGACTCTTAAGAGTGTTGTTGGGCAGATAAAATATATTATGCTCACTTTGTTAAAGATGGCGCTGCCCACGTGGAAGCCGTTGCCCAGGTGATATTAATGTGTGTTGGGGGCAGGCTGTGGGCAGGCAGAATCCTTGTAGCCTGGGGCTTGGTTTTGGGACTAATCCTTTCCCACCCTTTTTGATGTGGGGTGGTACAATCCCATCATGCCGCAGATAAATGACTTTGTATTAGAGACTTCCCTATTTTGTATATTGGATTAAAGGTTTTAATTTCTACACTATAAAATGGGGGCAGAACAGGAGCTTGCTCTCTTGGTTCCTGAGATTAACATTAGAGGAGAGAGCAGAGAGGAGAGCAGAAAGAGGCCATGTGCAGTAGGCCAGGAGAAGCAGCCAAGATGGTGGAGTATTGAGTGAGAAGCCAGTTTGTGCAGAGTTTGTATCTGGGATAAGGAAGGAGATGGGGAACTGTTGGGCAGATAAAATATATTATGCTCACTTTGTTAAAGACGACACTGCCCACGAGAAGGCCGTCACCCAGGTGATATTAATGTGTGTCTCTAAAGGCAGGCAGAATCCTTGTAGCCTGGGGCTTGGTTTTGGGATTAAGCCTTTCCTACCCTTTTTGATGTGGGGCGGTACAATCCAATCAAGCCTCAGAGAAGTGACTTTGTAGTAGAGACTTCCCTATTTTGTATATTGGATTAAAGGTTATGAATCTACAGTATAAAATGGGGGCAGGACAGGAGTTTAGGTTCTTGGTTCCTGAGGTTAGCATGAGAGAGCAGAGAAAGTAGAGCCAGCAGCGGAAGGAGGCCACGTGGAGGAGGCCAGGAAAAGCAGCCAAGGTGGTGGAGTGCTGAGTGAGATGCCAGTTTGTACAGAGTTTGTATCTGGGATAAGGAAGGAGATGGGGAACTGAGGAGAATAAGGCTAGTGAGCTAGAAACCTTTGATTCTAGGAAACTCGGATAAGTCAGTGGCTTTGTGAGCACTGAATGTGACTGGGTTTTGGAGCCCAGTGTATATTTTTACTTGCCCACCGGGTGCAAGCTAGGATTAAAGACGATGGCCCACCAGTTTGTGGCTCCGTTGTTTCTTTACCGACTGTCCGAATCCAATGCGAACCTGCATGGGCCAGGCTGCTGTGATAGTGGTGGTGGCCCTGGCCCTGGCTTCTGGCTTTACAGGAACATAGGTGAATAAGTCTGGTGAGCTAGAAACCTTTGATTATAGGAAACTTGGATAAGTCAGTAGCTTAGTGAGCACTGAATGTGAGTGGGTTTTGGAGCCCAGTGTGTGTTTTACTTGCCCGCTGGGTGCAAGCTAGAATTAAAGATGATGGCCCACCAGTTCTTGGCTCCATTGTTTCTTTACCGACTGTCCGAATCCAGTGCGAACCAGGCGGCTGTGATGGTAGCCCTGGCTACTGGCAAGTGTCTTTTTTCAACTGTGGTAAGGCAATTGGCAACCTACAGAGGATGTTTCATTTGAAAACCAGTATATTATGCCAGCATAATTTATAAACAACCTCATTTCTGTCCATAGTTATGAAGAAGAGAGCATGATAAGAAAAAAGTAGAACACAAAAAGTTGATTGATTGAAATGGGGAAAAGGAGGAGAAACAAGTTTTTGAGGTGCTGTCAGAGGGCAGTATTTGAATACCAAGACCCAATTGAGACAAACAGATTCTATCAATACTTTACTGCTGTGTTGCACATTTTTCCAGGGGATTTATGGAATATTTGTTTTTCCTTAGGATAGTAATCCTCCAGTCAAATTGTCCTTCAGAAACAATCATTTTTCTGTGACTCAAATAATAATTTTAAAGGCAACCTTTAAGTCTTTACACTGTCCAAATATGTTCTTCTTGACTAAAAGATGGAGTGGAGCTTATTGAGTGGTATTATTTTCTAGTTTAGAGAATGTAAACTTTGGAATTAGACCACTTTCATTTGTTTCAGTACTCTAAGCTTTTGCTTTAGTATCCAGCATTAAAATGAAGATAGTGTTTTGGTAGCAGTAATGACAAAGATTTAGGAGATTAAAAAAAAGCAGTTCAGGGCCCTGGCTGGTTGGCTCAGTGGCAAAGCATCAGCTCAGCATGTGGAAGTCCCAGGTTTGATTCCCGGCCAGGGCACACAGGAGAAGTGACCATCTGCTTCTGCTTCTCCACCCCTCCCCCTCTCCTTTCTCTCTACCTCTCTTTTCCCCTCCCACAGCCAAGGCTCCATTAGAGCAATGTTGGCTCAGGCACTAAGGATGGCTCCATGGCCTCTGCCTCAGGCACTAGAATGGGTTCGGTTGCAATGGAGCAATGCCCCAGATGGGCAAAGCATTGCCCCTAGTGGGCTTGCTGGGTGGATACTGGTTGGGCTCAAGCAGGAGTCTGTCTCTCTGTCTTGCTGCTTCTCACTTCAGAAAAAAAGAAAAAAAGGCAGTTCAGGCCCTGGCTGGTTGCTTCAGGGGTTAGAACATTGACCCAACATGCAGATATCTGGGTTCAATTCCCAGTCAGGGCACACATGAGAAGTGACTGTCTGTTTCTCTTTTCCTTCCTCTTTCCCTTATCTCTCTCTTCCCCTCTCACAGCCAGTGTCTCAATTGGTTCGAACATCACCCCTGGGCATTGAGGATAGCTTGGCTAATTAGAGAGCATCAGCCCTAGATGGGGGTTGCTAGTTGGAAACCAATTGGGGCACATGTGGGAGTCTGTCTCCCTATCCCCTTTTCTCTCACTTAAAAAATAGCAGTTCATTACTGCTTAGAAACAAAATAAACTACCCATCAGAAAGAGTAAACTATACCTTAATTCCCATAGTGTACAACCACAGGTACTTAAAGAAACAAAACAAAAATTCAGGGGGAACACATAAACACAAATATTAAATTATAACTCCACTCAACACTGGCATAACTGGTTGGTGCACCAGTTGAATTCTACACATTTTAAAATTTTATTTTAAAAATCCTCTAAATTTTATGCCTACTATCTTGGTAGAGTGTGTTGTTAATATCTTGTACTCAGCCCATTAACATCAGGAACATGTGCTTACTAAGATCAATAGACTATAAGTTAACCTTACTTCTTACTACTGAGTACTCATGTATTTAATACATATCCCCAAATTTTGACTTGTTATTGGTTCTCAGAAACTTTGATCTGTATTTTACTTTTTAGCAATGGGGTAATGAAATATAACTGATCATCTATATACTATAGGGCCAATCAACAGTGAAGTACCCAAAGAGAAAGGCTTTTGTCAGGAGCTTATGTGAATTGGAACATGCTGGAAGAGAAAGAATCAGTTCAAAGGGTGCCTGGGCCTCTGTGCCTTCTCCAAAATTGGGAAACAGAAAGAAGGGCCAATATACTGGTTTTTCCCTCTCTTTGTTCTCCAATTAGGCAAGGTTCATTAAAAATCCAAATTAAAATTATATATAAAAGGATGAAAGGGCAGAATAGCTGTATGCTCATGATGTGTATGTACGTGACAAACACTGATCTCTCCCTGAGGACTAGATACAAGGCTAACTATGCAACATTTCTTATCTACTTTGCTCCTTCCATCAACTTTTTGTGGTTAAATGATGACAAGACTAAAGCACAAATAGTTTAAGTGATTTATCCAAAGACATGCAGCTGTTAAGTGGAAAAATTACTATCTGACCTGGACAATCTGGCTCATGGGTTTATGGTGAGAATAACATTCTTTTGAGCTAATAAACCTATTATAATACCCATAATGTGCATATTTTTTTCCATATGAACAAATGGGAACCTACTTTTGCCCTTATTCATACAATCTACATATTGTGCTTGAAGTTCACTAGGGTCATAGCCCCAAGACAAAAATTTCTTGGACTCCCACGGATTCATAACCCACAAGTAGATAATCATTGATATAGTCCAGTCTCTTGTTTTACATTTTTTCCTTTATTTTAGATGACTTTTCATTCCACAGTTATACAAAGCTGTTGGCACTATTGGCATATTAGTTATATATATTTCACAGATGTGCCTAAAGATAAAAGAGAAGAGAAAGAGACATTCTTGCCTTTTTACTCTAGATTCTTGAAGCACTCAGTAGTAGATGTTGACTATCTGATGAATTATCACAATTAAGTCAGTGGCTTTAGTACTTTATTTTTTCTTGTCTTGACATGAATGGTTACCTGCTTTGGTGGATTCAAAAGAAATAAATGAAAACTCTCAGGGCTCCCTAAGCAAATGTCATTCAGAAAGAACATGGAGGTTATGAAAACTACAACCTTTGATCTGGACAGAGATTCTTCTCCCAATAAAAGAAAAATGAGACTTCAGGAAACCATCCCAAGAATGACCCTTTCCCTCTCATTTTTAGAGACTAACTTCTTTCTAACATGGAAGGGGAAATAAGTAAAATTTTCCATAGAAATAAGTATTTGAATGGACACTAGCTGAAAAATGTATTTCTAGCACCTGATTTTAATAAAATATGTTATGGCTCAAGTTCAAAGCTCACCCTACTATTTGGATTCTACAAATTACTCTAGCTAGAGCTAATACTTTGTAGACTATTTATAGGCAAGTTCTACCATATTTCCAGTAAAAGGATATCAGTGGAAGCCCAGAGTCAAAGGACCTGGGTCAGGTCTTGGTCGTATTCTGATTGCACATAAAATGCAATAGACTGGGGAAAATATTTTCTAACTAGTATTACAACAATAAAATTACAGAGAAAAATCCTAAATAGATCTCTTAAAATTCTTCAGGGCTTGAGCACTGATTGAGCCTAATCTATATTGTATTATAGTATATATTGTGTGCATCTGTAATATTAAGCTGACTGTCTTTGAGATAACCAGCTACTCACTTTCTAGATGAGGCACCTTTGTGCCATCTTGTAATTAGGGAGCAGTCTGAACCGTAAGGTGTGCTCAAGCAAATTGACCATGACCTTCACCTTATAAACACTATGTTATATGTAAGAAACCTAAAGGGCCTTAGACTTGTCTTTGAACAAATACAGATGCTAAGTGAGATGATCTTTCCTTCAGAATGGGAAGAACAAATTTATAATACTGCTGAAAAAGATTCTCGGGTGCATGGTGGTGTAAAAAGTTCTTTTCTTAAAATTTCAAGCTATGTATTAAATTTAATAGGTTAAAAGAATAAAAAATATTATCCAATATTTTTTAAACACAGTAAGTGAAAGACTAATTAAGACTCCAGGCTCTGAACAAGCTGTGGAGTTTTATTCCCAGCTTAGACCATTTATTGGCAATGTGACTCTTGGGAAGTTACTCAATCTTCTTATTTCTCAGCTTCCTCTCTGATAAAATAGAGATAGTAATAATGTCTGTTGTTGTGCACATTAAATGACTTAATATAGTGAAAATTTTAGAACAGAACCTGGTAGATAGTTAATGTTGTATGTGTTGATTATTACTGTTATTATGATTATTTTGTAAAGAGCTTTTGACTTAAAAATAGAAGAGAAAGAAACCACTTCCCCAACCTTATGTTCAGTCCACAGGGGGAAAAAACCCTGAAAAGCTATGAGTGGGTCCAGAAGACAAAGCTTTTCCCCAGAAGATGCAACCATGATCAACATGTGAGCAGTGTGTCAGTGGACCAGATTCTTCCTCACACACATAGGGCTCCAAGGAGTTTGAGTGACATTGTTTGATGGTGTTCTGAGATCATTCTTAGGTGTGGTTCTAGACAGAGAAACCACTGTCTTGCAGCATCAAGCCAAATGTAGTGTAAGCCATGTTTATTTTATGTTTTCTGTAAGAATCACAGTTAAAATATGAAAACAGACTTCTCTTAAAGGAATTCCTTTAGGCTATTAGCTGATAAGGACAAGAGGTTTTAGTCCAGCCAACAATATTTGAATTTTAATAGTTAACAGTTTTTTTAATTTTTATTTTTAAGTTACATTTATTTTGTAATTTTAATTTTTAATTTATTGTGTTAACACGGTTTCAATGGACTCTAATCTTTTATGACCTGGCTGAACAGTACGGTGACCAGTGTGCTTTTGTGGGTAAGAGTGTGTAAGAGTAGAGGCTGGGAAATGAGGACAAGCAGGAAGTTGTCTGAACCTCTCAGATCATACTCCTTGTGTTGTTTTCTGCAGAGAACAGTGAGAAAATGTGAGTGTGAGTGTGTGTGTGAGTGTGTGTGTGTGTGTGAGAGTGTGTGTGTGTGTGTGTGTGTGTGTGTGTAGGGGTGGTGAGGCTGGGGTGGCAGTGAACACAGTTGGTAGGCAGCAGAACATCCTGCAATACCCAGGATGGTCTTGCATAATACAAAATGTCCAACCAGATCTTTTATAATTATTTGAACCTTTGAGTCTCAAATCTGACTCTCTGACAAATAAATGGAAACTTTTTTTTATTTGTTTACTTTTTCATGTATACTGGATTTTACAGGAAACTAACATAGATATGAGGGAAGATTATTCTTTGCTTTTCCTGGAAAATCATCCTTTAATTGTTCAGCATTTCAGACAGTCTGATCGTCCACAGCCAGGCTGTTCATATTTGTATCACTAATACCTCACCCTCATATTTGGTTGTATTTCTAGTCACCATATTCATTATAAATACACTTCTTATTACAAAGTTATTTTATTATATTTATTTTTTTCTATTAAGATTGGGAATTATATTGATTTAAAATCTATATACGTGTGTTATATCAATTTTGGTGCCAGTTCTGATGGAGTTCATGTACAGTGTTGTATAAAAAGCATTTTTGTGGACCTGCACTTGAAAAATATTCAATTTTTTTTACTTTATTGTAAATAGTTAAATCATTTTTCATTACCATATATTTATCCCTCTTGAGAAGCTTAAGTTTTTGCAGTAAAATTTATTTGGGGTTGAAATAGAAGATTGCTCAGATGCTCCCAATGTTTTATTTTCTTCTGTTTCACCAAGGAAAAAGCCCAGTCTTGTCTTCATTAATCCCAGTATAAAAACAAAAGTTCAGATGTTCTGTACCATGGTTTATCCTATATCAAAGTTTAGTCCCATCCAGGTGCTGCTCGAAGTCTGTACTTGGAAAAATGCTTTGTTCCCAACTCTCAAGGTATTCCTTGGACACCCCAGGAATGAACAAGCAAGGCCAGTTTTTCTCCAAGCAGAAAGAGAGAGAGAGCTTTACTAACCTTGTGTTTATAGTTTCAGGTTTGGAAAAACTAACTTTTCTTTAAGCCAACCAATCAGTTTTTTTTAAATTTTGTGGTCTTATCTTGGTTCCTTCCACTAACCAACCAGGTTCTTCTTGTAGGCTAAATTGTCAAGCCTCTATGGCAGTTGCTCTGGCTTCCACTGCACAAGCCTTAGAGTGGAAGCACAGAAACATCTTCTCCCAGCACCAGACCAGCAGTGCTTTGGAGAGATTGCTTCAAATCTGAGTCTGGAGAGCTAAGACAGTGGTTCTCAAACTTTTTGAAGTCAGGGCACATTTAAAATCTGACAAATAATTGTAAGTGCACTATATACAAATTTCTGAGAAATGTGTTTTAATAATTAAGTCAAATATTAAAGGAAAAAAAAGTCCAAGTGTGCTTTTATGGTAATTAAATGAAATAAATATGACAAAATTAAATTTATTCTGATATTAATAAACATTTTTATGTTACATTTTTTGAATTGTAGTTTTTTTGTTTTTTGTTTTTTTTTTAAAGTGGCTCAGGGGCCACTTTTTTTTTTTTTTTTTTTTTATTCATTTTAGAGAGGAGAGGGAGAGACAGACAGAGAGAGAGAGAGAGAGGAGAGACAGAGAGAAGGGGGGAGGAGCTGGAAGCATCAACTCCCATATGTGCCTTGACCAGGCAAGCCCAGGGTTTCGAACCGGCGACCTCAGCGTTTCCAGGTCGACACTTTATCCACTGCGCCACCACAGGTCAGGCTTGAGTTGTAGTTTTTAAAATTCATAAAAAAGAGGGGTTAAAAAATGACAAAAAGTTATCTTTTTTATCTATATAGATATATTCTTAGTAAGATTTAGTAAATTTGGCAGGTCCCAGCATGAATGTGTTGTTTTTTCATTCTTGTGTTTATGAGAAACATGAGCCTGATGTGTCCTAGCAATTTCTTCAATGTTTGGGCATATATTTGAAAGGCAAACTCATTTTCTGGTCAATACATTGAAGAATTTCTCTCTTTTTACTCTTAATTATGTTGAGTGCAGAAAACCCCCACTGTACATATCATCTTAATTTTACACCAAAAAAAGGATAGAAGAAACTTTCCTTCAGCCTTTCTGGGGAACATGGGGGGTAGTGTAAACAATCCAGCACTATACTTAACAGCCTTTTGCAACCTAATCAGACAAGTGAGGTGGGGGGTTGGGCAGACTGTCAGCTTACAGCCAATTCCCCACACCTCTGTCCCCCAAAAATCTAAAATAAAAAAATGCAGTTGGTTTTTTGGTCCCCAACAGACACATATTTCTCTGGAATACCAAAGGGCACACCTGAAAATCTTCTAGGGTGCACCAGTGTGCCCTGGCACACACTTTGAGAACCACTGGGCTAAGAGCACAATTGATTCTAAGGGCACAATGAACTAATTTTATCTTGTCAGTTCTTTAGCTTCTGGCAAATTGAGCTAGATGGGATGCTACAGCTTCTAACTGAAATAAGGTTTCCAAATTTTATAGAATATAATGTCTAACTTCCTTTGCTCTCTTTCTCTATCAAGATCTAGCTACCTATGTTAACATAAGTAATAGAAGTGGATTCAGTTTCAAGCTCCTGAAACTTCCACAATTTTAGGGCATTCTTTAAAAAATTGAATAGAAAATTATGAATACAATATTAGATGATTGAATAACTATTCAAATAAAGAAAGTCACAACAAATTAAAAAATACAAAAGCTGAAATAAAACATGTGCATTATAAAACCAAGAAAAAATAATCATTTGCTTCTAGACACTTAATATAATACTTTTCTTTCCTCCATATCTTTGCTACACCTACTTCATCAGATGGTGATATTATAATATTTTTATAGAGATATTATAAATTTAATATATATATTCTTTCCTCTAGCATTACTAATCGGCATATATTTTCTATTATTGATAGTTGAAGTTCATAAAAATGCAATTTATATGAGGTATTCTCACTGTGGTACTCCTAGAGTTTTGTGCTTTATGAACACAAGAATTTCTATTTTAAAGTTTTATTTCTAACAAAAAAGACAAAAATATTATGGTGTGCTTATAATTTTGTATTCTGCGTAATTAAGTACATTCCTTGATAGGAAGGAACTTTCACTTTCAAGAAACACAAATGAACTAAATTCTCTGGTTATAATTTTATATTCATTCTATGCTTAGAAAAAAAATTTAATAAGATTACCTTCTTTTTATAAATTTTTAAAATCTTATTTAGAAAATTAACTTTAGCAGGGTGACATTGATCAATAAGAGTACATAAGTTTCGGGTAAACATTTCTATAGCATTTGAACTGTTGATTATATTGTATATCCATCACACAAAATCAAATCATTTTTTATCACCTTATATTTGTCCCTCTTTACACCCTTCCTTATACCCCCCCTTGCCTATTTCCCTCCCCACATCCCCTTATCATGGTAACCACTTCACTTATATCTATGTTCATGAGTCTCAGTTTTATATCTCACCTATGTAAAAAATCATATAGTTCTTAGCCTTTACTAATTTACTTATTTCACTCAGCATAATGTTATCAAGGTCCATCCATGTTTTAATAAATGTCACTATGTCATTATTTCTTATGACTGAATAGTATTTCATTGTATATATGTACCACATCTTCTTTATCCAATGCTCTGCCTAGAGACACTTTTGTAGTTTTCATGTCTTGGCCACTGTGAATAATGCTGCAATGAACATGGCGGCATATGTGTCTTTATGTACCAATGTTTTCAAGTCTTGGGGGTAGATACCCCGTAGAGGGATTATTCGGTCATATGGTAATTCTATTCTTAATTTTTTGAGGAATATTGGTCAAATAAGTTTGTAAATATGATATATAGGTTTGTTTGCTTATAGCTTGCATTGGGTGTAGGGGACAGGCTGTAAGCAGGCAAGGTTGTTATATACCCTAAGGCTTAGTTTTAAGACTAAGCCTTTTCCACCCTAAGTGACGTTGTATCAGAGACTTCCTTGTTTGTATATTGGATTAAAGGCTTTGATTTCTACACTATAAAATGGGGCAGACCGGGAGCTTTCTCTCTTTTGGTTCCTGAGATTAGCATTAGAGGAGAGAACAGAGAAAGGAGAGCAGAGAAAGGCCATGTGGAGGAGAGGAGAAATAGCCAACATGGCGGAGTGCTGAAGGAGAAGCCAGTTTATGCAGAGTTTGTGCAGAGAGAAGGAGGTGGAAAACAGAGGTGAATAAAGCTGGTGAGGTTGATACTTTTGATGCTAGGAAACTCGGATAAGTCGGTGGCTTTGGGAGCCCTGAATGGAAAGGAAAGTGTTTTCCCATTGTGTGTATTTCTTGCCCACCGGGTGCAAGCTAAGATTAAAGGTCATGAATCACCAGTTTTTGGCTCCTGTAAGGCCAGTAGCCCCGGCCACCAACACAGCCGCCTCACTATGCAGGTTCACATTTGATTCGAACAGATGATAATGAAACAAAGGAGCCAAGAACTGGTGGGCCATTAGCTTTAATCCTAGCTTGCACCCAGTGGGCAAGAAATACACACTATGGGAAAACACTTCCCTTTTCATTCAGGGTTCCCAAAGCCACTGACTTATCCAAGTTTTCTAGAATCAAAGGATTTTAGCTCACCAGCCTTATTCACCTCTGTTCCCCATCTCCTTCTCTCCGCACAAACTCTGCACAAACTGGCTTCTCCTTCAGCACTCCATCATCTTGGCTGCTTCTCCTCTCCTCCACGTGGTCTTTCTCTGCTCTCCTTTCTCTGCTCTCTCCTCTAATGCTAATCTCAGGAACCAAGAGAGAGCAAGCTCCTGGTTTGCCCCATTTTATATTGTAGAAATCAAAACCTTTAATCCAATATACAAACAAGGAAGTGTCTGATACTGTTGTAAGGTACCAAAATGCTGAAAATTGATATTGATTTTCTGAGGAAAAAGGTCAGGCTTTTCTATCAGGCTTTCCTGTCCCATCCCTCCTTTAGGGAGGGGAAGGAGAAGAATGTAGAAGTTTCTGGGTCATTCAGTTTTAAATCTAAAATAAAGGTTAACTGAGAATCTTCTTCTCTTTCAATAGGAGGCAGAATTTACATACCACCTTGCATTGATTATAGTTCCTCCCCCTTCCTGGAATCTTGAAAGCAAAATAACTCTAGGTTAATGAGAAAAGATGAACCCTAAAAGATTTGTAAATGTCTTTGATTGTGTTACCTGAAAAGTCTTAATGTTTCTGTGTATCCCCTAAACAAATGTTGCATTCATACCATGATGTCATGCTCTCCCCTGTCCATGTGTAAGCAAGGGTATACAAACAGCCCCTGACCTATTTTTGGGACTGCACAATTTGGGTCTAATGCCCCATGTCAGCTATATGCTGCCGGCATATTTAATAAATCTCCTCCTCTAATAAAACTCTTCAAAATTCATCTGGACTGGGTGTCTCTACATGAACTCCATGAAATGAGGTACAGTGCCTTTCAGAATCTGGGGTGCAGTACTTTATAACAATACAAAGTCACTTGTCTGAGGCATAATAGGAATCCTCATAAGAGTGCACCACCCCAGGGTGGGAAAGGCTTAGTCTTAAAACTAAACCTTAGGCTATAACGACTTTGCCAGCTTACAGCCTGTCTCCCACCAAAAAAAGTGAGCAAACATGTATGTCATATTTTAAAACTTATTTGACCAACAGCTCCGTTGTTTCATTACAATCTGTCTGAATCCAATCCAAGCTAAGATTAAAGGTCATGAATCACCAGTTTTTGGCTCCTGTAAGACCAGTAGCCCCGGCCACCAACACAGCCGCCTCACCATGCAGGTTCACATTTGATTCGAACAGATGGTAATGAAACAAAGGAGCCAAGAACTGGTGGGCCATTAGTCAGGCAGCTGTGATGGTGGCTGTGGCTACTGGCTTTACAAGGAACCATTATACTTTCTTCTATAATGGTTGTCTTAATGTGCATTCCCACAAGCAGTGAATGAGGGTTCCTTTTACCCCTCCCTGCCTCTCCACACTTGTTGTTACCTGTCTTTTTGATAATAGCCAATCTAACAGGTATGAGGTGATATCTCATTGTAGATTTGATTTGCATTTCTCGAACAGTTAGTGAAGATGAGCATCTTTTTTTTTTTTTTGGTATTTTTCTGAAGCTGGAAATGGGGAGAGACAGTCAGACAGACTCCCGCATGCGACCGACCGGGATCCACCCGGCACGCCCACCAGGGGCGAAGCTCTGCCCACCAGGGGGCGATGCTCTGCCCCTCTGGGGCGTCGCTCTGCCGCGACCAGAGCCACTCTAGCGCCTGGAGCAGAGGCCAAGGAGCCATCCCCAGCACCTGGGGCATCTTTGCTCCAATGGAGCCTTGGCTTCGGGAGGGGAAGAGAGAGACAGAGAGGAAGGAGGGGGCGGGGGTGGAGAAGCAAATGGGCGCTTCTCCTATGTGCCCTGGCCGGGAATCGAACCCGGGTCCCCCGCACGCCAGGCCGACGCTCTACCGCTGAGCCAACCGGTCAGGGCTGAAGATGAGCATCTTTTCACATATCAGTTGGCCATTTGTGCAGTCCTCCAGCTCACTGGGAACTACCAGTGTCTCATGGAAAAACTGCTCAAGACACAAACTTGTCAAGAGTAGAGGGTGAGACAGTCAAAAAAGACTAACCTCCTGAGTTTCCTCCCAGAGCTTTTATTGATCAGAAGCAGAACAAAGGTAACAGGATTACAAGGCAGGGAGATCAGGCAATAAGGGGAAAGAATGACTAATATACTTCTTGTTGATATGGAAAAAGAGCTAGTTTCAGTCAGTACATTCTTTTTCTTTTTCTAATTAACAACAAAGGAGGGCAATCTATAATCTTCTAGGCTAATTTCCTAAAGCTCATTCACATACATTCCTCTGTGTTTGCAGAAAGGTAGGTCACTAACACACTCACACAGTTTCTTGGTGTTTGCATCCAAGAAACCTATTATGTTGGCAGCAGGGGATCACATTAGCATCCACACTCAGAGCTTTTTAATTAAAGTTCCCTAATCCAAGTTATAGAGGGTCCAACATCAGATAGGTGATTCCCTACAAATTCTATGGCCTCTTGGGAAAAGTGTCTGTTCAGGTCCTCTCCCTATTTTTTTAATCTAATTTTTATTAATTTTAATGCAGTGACATTGTTTATCAGGGTACATATGTACTGAGAAAACATCTCCAGATTATTTTGTCATTTGATTATGCTGCATACCCATCACCCAAAGTCAAATGGTCTTCCCTCACCTTCTATCTGGTTTTCTTTGTGCTGCTCCCCTCCCCTTCCCCCTCCCTCTCTTCCCTCGCCCCCTCCCCACCCCTCCACTCCACCCCCTGTTACCATCACATTCTTGTTCGTGTCTCTGAGTCTCATTTTTATGTCCCATCTATAGATGGGTTTATGTAGTTCTTATTTTTTTCTGATTTACTTATTTCACTCATATAATGTTATCAAGGTCCATCCATGTTATTGTAAATGATCCGATGTCATCCTTTCTTATGGCTGAGTAGTATTCCATAGTATATATGTACCAAAGCTTTATAATCCACTCGTCCTCTGATGAACACTTGGGCTATTTCCAGATCTTCGCTATTGTGAACAATGCTGCTATAAACATGGGGGTGCATTTCTCCTTTTCGAGCCGTTCTATGGTGTCCTTGGAGTATATTCCTAAAAGTGGGATAGCTGGGTCAAAAGGCAGTTCAATTTTCAGATTTTTGAGGAATCTCCATACTGTTTTCCACAGAGGCTGCACCAGTCTGCATTCCCACCAGCAGTGTAGGAGGGTTCCCTTTTCTCCACATCCTCGCCAGCACTTATTTTGTGTTGTTTTGTTGATGATCGCCATTCTGACTGGTGTAAGGTGATATCTCATTGTGGTTTTAATTTACATTTCTCTAATGACTAGTGATGTTGAGCACTTTTTCATATGCCTATTGATCATCTGTATGTCCTCTTTGGAGAGGTGTCTATTCATTTCTTTTGCCCATTTTTTGATTGGATTGTTTGTCTTTCTGGTGTTGAGATTTACAAGTTCTTTATAAATTTTGGTTATTAACCCCTTATCAGACGTACTGTCAAATATGTTCTCCCATTGTGTAGTTTGTCTTTTTATTCTGTTCTTATTGTCTTTGGCTGTGCAAAAGCTTTTTAGTTTGATATAGTCCAATTTGTTTATCCTGTCTTTTATTTCACTTGCCTGTGGAGATAAATCAGCAAATATATCGCTACGAGAGATGTCGGAGAGCTTACTCCTGTTTTCTTCTAAGATGCTTATGGTTTCACGCCTTATATTTAAGTCTTTTATCCATTTTGAGTTTATTTTTGTGAATGGTGTAAGTTGGTGGTCTAGTTTCATTTTTTTGCAGGTTGCTGTCCAATTTTCCCAACACCATTAGTTAAAGAGGCTGTCTTGACTCCATTGTATGCCCTTACCTCCTTTGTCAAATATCAGTTGTCCATAGAGCTGTGGGTTTATTTCTGGTTTCTCCGTTCTGTTCCATTGATCTATGTGCCTGTTCTTATGCCAGTACCAGGCTGTTTTGACTACAATGGCCTTGTAGTATAACTTGATATCAGGAAGTGTGATACCTCCCCCTTTATTCTTCTTTTTTAAGATTGCTGAGGCTATTCATGTTCTCTTTTGGTTCCATATAAATTTTTGGAATATGTGATTTATATCTTTAAAGTATGTCATTGGTATTTCAATTGGTATTGCATTGAGTTTATTAATTGCTTTGGGTAATATAGACATTTTAATGATGTTTATTCTTCCTAACCATGAGTACAGTGTATGCTTCCACTTGTTAGTATCTTCCTTGATTTCTTTTATCAATGTTTTATAATTTTCTGAGTACAAGTCTTTAGTCTCCTTGGTTAAGTTTATTCCTAGGTACTTTATTTTTTTGGTTGTAATTGTGAAAAGGATTGTTTCCTTAATTTCTCTTTCTGACTGTTCATTGTTGGTGTATAAAAATGCCTCTGATTTCTGAGTATTAATTTTATATCCTGCCACTTTGTTGAATTTATTTATCAGGTCTAGTAGTTTTTTGACTGAGACTTTAGGGTTTTCTATATACAATATCATATCATCTGCAAATAATGATAGTTTTACTTCTTCTTTTCCAACTTGAATGCCTTTTATTTCTTCTTCTTGTCTGATTGCTATGGCTAGGACTTCCAGGACTATGTTGAATAAGAGTGGTGAAAGGGGGCACCCCTGCCTTGTTCCTGATCTTAAGGGGATTTCTTTTCATTTTTGCCCATTGAGTATGATGTTGGCTGTGGGTTTCTCATAGATAGCTTTTATCATGTTGAGGTATGTTCCTTGTATTCTCACTTTGTTGAGAGTTTTGATCATGAATGGGTGCTGGATTTTATCAAATGCTTTTCCTGCATCTATTGAAATTATTATGTGGTTTTTCTCCTTCCTTTTGTTTATGTGATGAGTAACATTGATTGATTTATGAATATTATACCAGCCTTGCCTCCCCAGAATAAATTCCACTTGATCATGGTGTATGATTTTTTCCATATATTGTTGTATCTGGTTTGCTAATATTTTGTTGAGGATTTTAGCATCTAAATTTATCAGAGATATTGGCCTATAATTTTCTTTCTTTGTGTTGTCTTTGCCTGGTTTTGGAACCAGAATTATGCTCACCTCATAAAAGGAGCTTGGAAGTCTTCCTTCCTCTTGAATTTTTTGAAATAGCTTGAGAAGGATAGGAGTTAGTTCTTCTTTGAATATTTGGTAGAATTCACTTGTGAAGACATCTGGCCCAGGACTTTTGTTTGTTGGGAGTTTTTTGATAACTGTTTCGATCTCATTTGGTGTAATTGGCCTGTTTAGGTTTTCTGATCCTTCCAGATTGATTTTTGGAAGATTGTATGTTTCAAGGAATTTGTCCATTTCATCTAGGTTGTCTACTTTTTTGGCATACAGTTCTTCATGGTATTTTCTTACAATATTTTGTATTTCTGTTGTGTCAGTTGTTATTTCTCCACTCTCATTTCTAATTTTATTTATTTGAGTTTTCTCTCTTTTTTTCTTGGTGAGTCTAGTTAAAGGTTCATCAATCCTGTTTACCTTTTCAAAGAACGAACTCCTAGTTTTATTGATCCTCTGTATTGTTTCTTTAGTCTCTATGTCATTTACTTCTGCTCTGATGTTTATTATTTCCTTTCTTCTACTACATTTGGGCTTTACCTACTGTTCTTTTTCTAGTTCTTTTAGATGCAGGGTTAGGTTGTTTATTTGAGCTTTTTCTAGCTTCTTAAAGTGTGCCTGTAGTGCTATGAACTTCCCTCTCAGTACTACTTTTGCTGTGTCCCATAAGTTTTGAGTTGTTTTATGCTCATTATAATTTGTTTCTAGGAATTTTTTTATTTCTTCTTTGATCTCATTCTTAATTCATTTGTTATTTAACAACCTGCTATTTAGTTTCCATGTGTTTGAGAATTTTTGAGTTTTTCTGTTGTGGTTAAATTTTAGTTTCATGCCATTGTGATCAGAGAAAGTGCTTCAATATGATTTCAATCCTCTTAAATTTGTTGAGACCCTTTTTGTGCCCTAACATGTGGTCTATCCTAGAGAATGTACCATGACTACTTGAAAAGAATGTATATTCTGCTGCTTTAGGGTGAAAGGTTCTGAAGATATCAATTAAATTGAGTTGATCTAGTGTGTCCTTTAATTCTGTTGTTTTTTTGTTAATTTTCTTTCTTGAGGATTTTTCTAGTGATGTTAGTGGGGTATTAAAATCCCCTATTATTATAGTATTGCTGTTGATTTTGCTCTTTATATCTATCAAAGTCTGCTTTATATATATGTATATTTAGGTGCTCCTATATTAGGTGTGTAGATATTTATAATAGTTTTATCTTCCTGTTGGATTACTCCCTTCATCATTATATAGTGACCTTCTTTATCTCTTACTATATTCTTTGTTTTAAAGTCTATTTTGTCTGATATAAGTATTGCTACCCCATTTTTTTTCATTTCTATTTGCATGAAATGTTTTTTTCCATCCTTTTACCTTCAGTCTATATGCATGTTTTGTTTTAACGTGTATCTTTTGTAGACAGCATATGTACAGGTCCTGTTTTCTTATCCATGCAGCTACCCTATGTCTTTTGATTCGATCATTTAATCCATTTACATTTAAGGTTTATTATTGATATGTAGTTGTTTATTGCCATTTTATTCTTTAAAGCTCTATTCCTCTTTTGTTATATTCTTTTCCCACTTTGATCTGTTTACACCATGCTCCTTAACATTTCCTGCAGCATTGGTTTGGTTGTAATGAATTCTTTGAGTTTTATTTTTACTGGGAAACTTTTTATTTCTCCTTTAATTTTAAATGATAGCCTTGCTGGATAAAGTAGTCTTGATTGTAGGTTCTTGTTCTGCATTACTTTGAATATTTCTTGCCATTCCCTTCTGGCCTCAAGTGTTTCTGTTGAGAATTCTGATGTCATCCTTATGGGGGCTCCTTTGTAGGTGATAGCCTTTTTTTCTCTAGCAGCTTTTAATATTTTCTCTTTATCACTTAGCTTTGGTATTTTAATTATGATGTGTCTTGGTGTAGGTTTCTTTTTAATGGAGTTCTTTGTGCTTCTTGAACTTGTGAGAGTTTCTCCTGCATTAATTTAGGAAAGTTTTTAGCTATGATATGATTAAACAAAGTCTCTATCCCTTGTTCTTTCTCTTCTTCTTCAGGAACCCCTATAATGCGGATGTTATTTCTCTTTATCTTGTCACAGAGCTCTCTAAGAGTTTCCTCAGACTTTTTGAGTCTCTTTTCTCTTTTCTTCTCTGCTTTCATGCCTTCCTTCCAGTTGTCCTCTAACTCGTTGATTTGATCCTCAGCTGTATCCATCCTGTTTTTAATTCCTTCCATTGTGGTCTTCATTTCTGATATTGTATTTGTCATCTCCAACTGATTTTTTTTTAATATTTCAATATCCTTTTTTATACTTGCTATTTCTTTTTTAGGTGTTCATAATGATCATCCATTGTTCTAAGATCCCTAAGTATCCTTACAATCATTATTTTGAATGCCGCATCTAGAAGTTTGATTATTTCCATATCACTCAGTTCATTTCCTGAATGTTTCTCTTGTGGTTTTATTTGGATTGCACTTCTCTGTCTTCTCATTGTGTGTGTGTATTTGGGTGTTTTGTTTGTAGAGCTGGTTGAGTCTAGGCTTAGTGTTGTCTGCCTCCAGTTTTCAATTGTGTTATTTCTAGGTCTTCTTGGGTTGGCTTCAGCTATTATTTGTAATACACTTTCAGATTTGGGCAGCTTTGAAGTTTTAATTTGTTTGTTTTCTAAACAGGTGATTGTCTTATTTGCTGATCTCAGCAGGGGGCTTATTTGAAACTGTATCCAGAAATGCGGTGGGTGTGACCTGTCACTCTGAAATCCTCTTCTGCCAGTTAATCTCTCTGGGGGTGGGTTGCTTTCTCAGCTTCACTAGGGGGAGGTGTATCTCAGATCTCCAAGGAGACCTGAGTTACTGCCCCTCCTCCCCACTTCTTGTTTTCAGCTGTGTCTTGTTGTGCTGATTGGAGCTGGAGAGATGTGTGTATCTCTGTGACCTGGAAGTACTTTTGTATTTTGCTTTGTGGAAGGATCAGCCCCTCCCTCATTTATGGCCGCCTCCAGCAGTGAATGAGTCAGCTTTTCAGGTCGTCCCCTGCATTTCTCTCCCCCTCACTATCCATCTTTCTCTCTCTCACCTTTCTTTTCGGAAGACAAGCAGGCCCTTTCAACATACCTCATTCCCTGGTCACCAGGCAAGTGGCTGTGAGCAGTATTTACTGCTCTTTTCCTTGGAGTGAGAGCCCTGCCTCACCCCTCCTCCCCCGTTCCTGTAAGCAGGGGAGATTCAGGCACTCCCTACCAGGTTTGTTGTGGTTTCTTCTTTGTTCCTTGGTTTTTGAGAGCTGTTCTTGTAGTCCAGATTTGGTTTTTTATGCTGATTGTTCATAAATTAGTTTATAATCCAGTTTGGTGGTGTGAGCTTGGAGTTTATGCATCTGCCTACTCTCTGCCATCTTCAGGCCTCTCTCTCTATTTTTTAATAGGATTGTTTGCTTATTTGTTGCTGAGCTTTGTAAGCTCTTTATATATTTTGGATATTAACCCCTTATCAGAGCTACTGTTTGCAAATATTATCTCCCATTTAGTTGGCTACCTACTTGTCTTGCTGTCAGTTTCTTTTGCTGTGCAGAAACATTTAGTTTGATATTTTTGGCTTTACTTTCTTGCCTTTTGAGCCAAATTCATTAATTGTTTTCTACAGCCAAGGTCCATGAGCCTAGTATTTGTTTTCTTCTATGTAATCTATTCTTTTGAATCTAATATTTAAGTCTTTGATCCAATTTGAATTAATTTTTGTGTAGGGGGAATAACTGTACTCAAGTTTTATTTTTTTCAGGTTGCTGCCAATTTTTCAAGCACCATTTATTAAAGAGGCTTTCTTTTCTTCATTGTGTGTTTTTGGCTCCTTTCTCAATGATGTTTTGTCCTTATAGATGTGGTTTTATTTTTGGGTTCTCGATTCTGTTCTATAGGTCTGTATGCTTGTTTCTCCGGCAATAAAATGCTGTTTTTATTATCATGGTTCTCTAGTATAATTTTAAGTCAGGTAGTGGAATAACTCCATCTTCATTCTTTTTCCTCAGGATTGCTTTGGCTATTTAGGTTTTTTTTTTTTTATGGTTCTCTACAAACCTGGTAAGTTTTTTGTTCTATTTCTTTAAAAAATGACATTGGCACTTTGATAGGGATTGCATTAAATTTATGTATTGCTTTGGATATTATGACCATTTTAACTATGTTGATTCTTCTAATCTATGAGCATGAAATATTTTTCCATTTCATTGTGTCTTTTTCAATTTCTTTCAATAATGTTTTGTAGTTTTTATAAATTTTTATTTATTTATTTATTTATTTATTTATTACAGAGACAGAGAATGAGTCAGAGAGAGGAATAGACAGGGACAGACAGACAGGAACGAAGAGAGATGAGAAGCATCAATCATTAGTTTTTCATTGCGCATTGCAACACCTTAGTTGTTCATTGATTGCTTTCTCATATGTGCCTTGACCACGGGCCTTCAGCAGACCAAGTAACCCCTTGCTGGAGCCAGTGACCTTGGGTTCAAGCTGGTGAGTTTTCCCTCAAACCAGATGAGCCCGAACTCAAGCTGGTGACCTCGGGGTCTTGAACCCGGGTCTTCTGCATCCCAGTCCGACACTCTGTCCACTGCACCACCGCCTGATCAGGCTGTTTTGTAGTTTTTAATATATAGGTCCTTCATGTTCTTTGTTAAGTTTATTCCTAGGTATTTTATTTTATTTTTGTTGCAAATTTAAAAGAAATTGTTTTTTTTAGTTCATTTTCCAATGTTTTATCATGGGTGTTGTCGGATGTCATCCGTATGGGGGCTCCTTTGTAAGTGATAACTTTTTTTTCTCTTGCAGCTTTTAATATTTTCTCTTTATCGCTTAGCTTTGATATTTTAATTATGATGTGTGTTGGTGTAGGTTTCTTTGGGTTTCTTTTTAATGGAGTCCTCTGTGCTTCTTGGACTTGTAAGAGTTTCTCTTGCATTAATTTAGGGAAGTTTTCAGCTATGATATGATTGAACAAAGTCTCTATCCCTTGTTCTTTTTCTTCTTCTTCAGGAACCCCTATGATGCGGATGTTATTTCTCTTCATGTTGTCACAGAGCTCTCTAAGAGTTTCCTCAGACTTTTTGAGTCTCTTTTCTCTTTTCTTCTCTGTCTTCATTCCAGTTGTCCTCCAACTCGCTGATTCAATCCTCAGCTGTATCCATCCTGTTTTTTTTTTTTTTTTTTTGTATTTTTCTAAAGCTGGAAATGGGGAGAGACAGTCAGACAGACTCCTGCATGCGCCCGACCGGGATCCACCCAGCACGCCCACCAGGGGCGATGCTCTGCTCACCAGGGGGCGATGCTCTGCTCACCAGGGGGCGATGCTCTGCCCCTCCGGGGCATCGCTCTGCCACGACTAGAGCCACTCTAGTGCCTGGGGCAGAGGCCAAGGAGCCATCCCCAGCACCTGGGGCATCTTTGCTCCAATGGACCCTTGGCTGCAGGAGGGGAAGAGAGAGACAGAGAGGAAGGGGGGGTGGAGAAGCAAATTGGCGCTTCTCCTATGTGCCCTGGCCGGGAATCGAACCCGGGTCCCCCGTATGCCAGGCCGACACTCTACCGCTGAGCCAACCAGCCAGGGCCTCCATCCTGTTTTTAATTCCTTCCATTGTGGTCTTCATTTCTGATATTGTATTTGTCATCTCCAACTGATTCTTTTTTAATATTTCAATATTTTTTTATATTTGCTATTTCTTTATTTAGGTGTTCATGATGACCATTCATTGTTGTTCTAAGATTCCTAAGCATCCTTACAATCATTATTTTTTTAATAAGGATTTTTTTATAAATAAATTTTTATTTTAATGGGGTGACATCAATAAATCAAGGTACATATATTCAAAGAATATCCAGGATATCTTGTCATTTAGTTCTGTTGCATACCCATCACCCAAAGAGAGATCGTCCTCCATCACCCTCTATTCAGTTTTCTTTGTACCCCACTCCCCTCCCTCCCCCCACCCCCATAACCACCCCACACCTGTCCATGTCTCTTAGTCTCATTTTTATGTCCCACCAATGTATGGAATCCTGCAGTTCTTGTTTTTTTTCTGATTCACTCCACACAATGTTATCAAGATTCCACCATTCTGCTGTAAGTGATCTGATATCATCATTTCTTCTAGCTGAATAGTATACCATGGTGTATATGTGCCCCATCTTCTTTATCTAGTCTTCTATATTTTTTTACAGTGATTAAAAGCCTTTAAGCAAACTCTTGGCCAATACAGCAAGAATCCATAAAAGAGTAGTGTCCTTAACATGCTCACCAAGTCCAAGTTGGCCCCATCACCATGCCAAATTTCTGAAAAATGCAACCCAACCACAGTTCAGTCTGTTAGGAGCTGTCACAGGGAGCAGGAGTCCAGGAAAAGTCCACATCCAGGAAAAGTCCTCATGGCACTGGAATTGTTGTCACCATTCTATACTTTGCAGCTCATGTCCAAGTCCCAATGACCGCTGCTTCTAGCTGGTAATGATTCAGGTAGACTGGAAAAGCCATTTGCAGCATGTGTGGATATGGAGCTTCTGTTCCTCTCTGCCTAGAGAGATGAGACCAGATTGCTTTTCCCTGGAGCTCTGCAACTGTGGCATGGTAAAGAGAACCTTGGGATACACTAAGCTTGGTGGCAAAGGTAGATTCATAATAGAAATTGGCAAAAGGGGGAAAGAGAGCTATAAATTAGGAGTAGGTCCCAGCCTGAAATATGAGTGGGGCACTGGCTAAACTGAAAATGCTCCTGCATATGGAGCAAAAGCATTTATTGTATTTTGTCATGCTTACAATCTTTAAAGTTAAGGTATTATTAAAGTCTACTCAGCAAACATTTTAAGGTCAATTTAAAAAAATTTTAAAGGGAGTAGTCATATCCTGGAACTCCTTCGGGTCTACCATATCATGTTTCTTACTTAAAAAAATAATAATTTACATTTCTTTTGAATGCAAGATGATGAACTGGAGACGCCAAATCTTTTTCACCTGCAAACTACTACCTTCTTTATTAGATCCAGCTAATAACACTGTTTTGTCTTTTTCCAAATAGCTCCAGATATATGGAAAAGATTTATATAGGCAGATGGGGATCCTCAAACCCCTCAGCGAGATCTTCTGAGCATGGCTTTTAAGATACCAAGAGGCAGAAAAAGCCCAATAGAGATTAGGGGAACTACCAGCTTTTAGGATACACCCTTAAAGGCTCCAATGCCCCAAAGGGGTCTCAAAGGATGCCATCTGGGTCCTGATTCAATAGTGGAAAGGAAGGTCATTGAGCTAAAGCCTGCCAGGCTTATATGCCTCTGCTGTGAGGAAACAGGAACACTGGAAGGTAGGCTTCCCCCTCGCTCCTCTAAGGGAGAGTTCAGTCTCTTCCAGCCTTCCTCCAGCCACCTTGCCCAGAATGCTGGGGTTAGCCACTGAAGGCTGAAGCTGCCCAGGGCCATCGGCCCCATCTATGACACTGTGGACGAGCTTAGGGTATTTATTCCAAGAAGCAGGTAAACTGATCTCATTTGCACAAGGGCCAGTTAACTATGTTTTGCCTGAATAGTCAGGTTTTTTATTCTTCCCTCGAAGATCTCTCTTGTGGGTGTTGATAGTCCTATTTTCTGCTGCTTTGCTTAATATATAGTGTTTCCTTTATCCCTCCTACCCCACAATCATTATTTTAAACTTCGCATCTGGAAGTTTGATTATTTCCATATCACTCCGTTCATCTCCTGAAGGTCTCTCTTGTGGTTTCATTTGGATTGCACTTGTTTGTCTTCTCGTTGTGCCTGGGTATCTGGGTGTTTTCTTTGTAGAGCTGGTTGAGTCTAGGCTTGGTGTTGTCTGTCTCTAGTTTTTACTTGTGTTGTTTCTAAGTCTTCTTGGGTTGGCTTCAGCTATTATTTGTAATACACTTTAGGATTTGGGCCACTTTGAAGTCTTGATTTGTTTGTTTTCTAAACAGGTGATTGTCTTGTTTGCTGATCTCAGCAGGGGGCTTATTTGAAACTGTATCCAGGAATGCGGTGGGTGTGACCTGAGGCTTTGAAATCCTATTCTGCCAGTTAATCTCTCTGGGGGCGGGTTGCTTTCTCAGCTTCAGTAGGGGGAGGTGTATCTCAGATCTCCAAGGAGACTTGAGTTACTGCCCCTCCTCCCCACTTCTTGTTTTCAGCTGTGTCTTGTTGTGCTGATTGGAGCTGGAGAGATGTGTGTATTTCTGTGACCTGGAAGTACTTTTGTATTTTGCTTTGTGGAAGGATCAGCCCCTCCCCCAGTTATGGCCGCCTCCAGCACTGAATGAGTCAGTTTTTTGTCATCACCTATATTCCTCTCCCCCTCACCATCTGTCTCTCTCTTTCTCCTTTCTTTTTGGAAGACAAGCAGGCCCTTTCAACAATCCTTGTTCCCTGGTCGCCAGGTAAGTGGCTTTGAGCAATATGTAGTGCTCTTTATCTTTGGAATTGAGAGCCCAGCCTCACCACCCCCCCTGTTCCTGTAAGCAGGGGAGATTCAGGTGCTCTCTACCAGATTTGCTGTGGCTTCTTCTTTGCTCCTTGATTTTTGAAAGCTGGTCTTGTAGTCCAGATTTGGTTTTTTACTCTGATTGTTCATAAATTAGTTTATAATTGTAAAGCCAGTAGGCACGGCCAGGACCAGAGCCACTATCACAGCAGCCTTCTGGTCCATGCAGGTTCGCATTGGATTCGGACAGTCGGTAAAGAAACCATGGAGCCAAAAACTGGTGGGCCATAGCCTTTAATCCTACCTTGCACCCAGCGGGCATGTAAAAATACACACTGGGCTCCAAAACCCAGTCACACTCAGTGCTCACAAAGCCACTGACTTATCCGAGTTTCCTAGAATCAAAGGTTTCTAGCTCACCAGACTTATTCTCCTCAGTTCCCCATCTCTCCTTCCTTATCCCAAATACAAACTCTACACAAATTGGCATCTCACTCAGCACTCCGCCATCTTGGCTGCTTCTCCTGGCCTTCTCCACGTGGCCTCCTCCCACTGTTGGCTCTATTCTCTCTGCTCTCTCATGCTAACCTCAGGAACCAAGAGAGCAAACTCCCGCTCTGTTCCCATTTTATAGTGTAGAAATCCAAACCCTTAATCCAATATACATAATGGGGAAGTCTCTAATACAAAGTCACTTATCCAAGGCATAATTGGATTTCTCATGATAATGCACCACCCAGATCATACAATCAGTCAAGGGTGTGGGGAAAAGCTTAGACCCAAAACCAAACCTCAGGCTACAACAACCTGGCCTGCTTATAGCCTGTCCCCCACACCCATTATAAGTCACAAGCGAGCAAACATATATATCATGTTTACAAACTTATTTGACCAACAATAATCCAGTTCAGTGGTGTGAGCTGGGAGTCTGTGCGTCTGCCTACTCCGCTGCCATCTTCAGGTCTCTCTATCTCTGCTACTTATAAAATATAGGTTAATTGGCTTATAATTAATTATTTGTAGTCCTGTATTATCAACAAGTCAAAAATGAAGTTTTTTTTTTTTTTACTGAGTGTAATGTACACTAGACAGAGCACCCATGTTTAAATTCCTACTTTATTCAGTTCCACCTTGCACTCTTGCCCTAACTGATGAAAGTAAATTCTATACAAAAAAAGAGAAAGAAATAATGGAACAAATGTAGAAAAAATGACATGATTAGAAAAACAATTTGCAACCTTAATAAAAAATAATTCAGCATAAGTCTTCAAAAGGTGAAATAATAAAAGATTTATGAGGTGAATTTGAGTAGAGCATATGGCTGTTGCCACATGGAGCAGTGATCAATATAGCATTGCTTAGAGTGGGATAATCAAACAATATGTGCCTCCTGATTAGTGTCACCAGATAAAATACAAAATGCCGAATAGAGAGAGAGGTGGGATCAGAAGGTCCATAGGGAAAGTGGACAGAGGAAAAGGGGATGATAGAAAGGGATGAGAGCAGAAAAGCAAAACTGGGGGGAGGCTGTTGCGGGGAGTAGGGCAAGGGGGATGTGGTGGGGAACATGGGGGAGGGGGGAAGTATTTGGGAGGGACACTAGAATCTACGTACACCCAATAAATTAAAATTGAATTAAATTTTAAAAATACAAAATGCCTAATTAAATATAAATTTCAAATAAATAATAAATAATTTTTATAAAACATGTTACATGCAATAGTTGGGATAAACAAAATTTATTGATTTTTTTAAATTCAAATTTAATTGAATATTTTATATCTTTATTTGTTAAATCTGATAACCCTATTTAATGTAATGCAAAATTTTATATAGTAATATAGCATAATGTAGTTTATAGAATATGTAGTTTAATAGAGTTAACATAATTTAATAAGTCAAACTTGCATCTAATTAAGCCTTTATTTTTTTTTAATAAATTTTTATTAATGGTAATGGGATGACATTAATAAATCAGGGTACATATATTCAAAGAAAACATGTCTAGGTTATTTTGTCATCAAATTATGTTGCAAACCCCTCGCCCAAAGTCAGATTGTCCTTCGTCACCCTCTATCTAGTTCTCTGTGCCCCTCCCCCTCACCCTAACTCTCTTCCTCCCTCCCTCCCATGTCCTCCCTCCCCCCCCCACCCTTGGTAACCACCACACTCTTGTCCATGTCTCTTAGTCTCATTTTTATGTTCCACCAAAGTATGGAATCATGTAGTTCTTGTTTTTTTCTGATTTGCTTATTTCACTCCTTATAATGTTATCAAGATCCCACCATTTTGCTGTAAATGATCTGATGTCATCATTTCTTATGGCTGAGTAGTATTCCATAGTGTATATGTGTCACATCTTCTTTATCCAGTCTTCTATTGAAGGGCTTTTTGGTTGTTTCCATGTCTTGGCCACTGTGAACAGTGCTGCAATGAACATGGGGCTACATGTGTCTTCACGTATCAATGTTTCTGAGGTTTGGGGGTATATACCCAGTAGAGGGATTGCTGGGTCATAAGGTAGTTCTATTTGCAGTTTTTTGAGGAACCACCATACTTTCCTCCATAATGGTTGTACTACTTTACAGTCCCACCAACAGTGAATGAGGGTTCCTTTTTCTCCACAGCCTCTCCAACATTTGCTATTACCCGTCTTGTTGATAATAGCTAATCTAACAGGAGTGAGGTGGTATCTCATTGTAGTTTTGATTTGCATTTCTCTAATAACTAATGAAGCTGAGCATCTTTTCATATATCTGTTGGCCATTTGTATCTCTTCCTGGGAGAAGTGTCTGTTCATGTCCTCTTCCCATTTTTTTATTGGATTGTTTGTTTGTTTGTTGTTGAGTTTTATGAGTTCTTTGTAAATTTTGGATATTAGGCCCTTATCTGAGCTGTCGTTTGAAAATATCAGTTCCCATATAGTTGGCTGTCTGTTTATTTTGATATCAGTTTCTCTTGCTGAGCAAAAACTTTTTATTCCGATGTAGTCCCATTCATTTATCTTTGCCTTCACTTCTCTTGCCATTGGAGTCAAGTTCATAAAATGTTCTTTAAAACCCAGGTCCATGATTTTAGTACCTATGTCTTCTTCTATGTACTTTATTGTTTCAGGTCTTATATTTAGGTCTTTGATCCATTTTGAATTAATTTTAGTACACGGGGACAGGCTGTAGTCGCGTTTCATTCTTTTGCATGTGGCTTTCCAGTTTTCCCAACACCATTTGTTGAAGAGGCTTTCTTTTCTCCATTGTGTGTTGTTGGCCCCTTTATCAAAGATTATTTGACCATATATATGTGGTTTTATTTCTGGGCTTTCTATTCTGTTCCATTGGTCTGAGTGTCTATTTTTCTGCCAATACCATGCTGTTTTGATTATCGTGGCCCTATAATATAGTTTAAAATCAGGTATTGTAATGCCCCCAGCTTCATTCTTTTTCCTTAGGATTGTTTTGGCTATTTGGGGTTTTTTATAGTTCCATATAAATCTGATGATTTTTTGTTCCATTTCTTTAAAAAATCTCATAGGGATTTTGATGGGAATTGCATTAAATTTGTATATTGCTTTGGGTAATATGGCCATTTTGATTATATTTATTCTTCCTATCCAAGAACAAGGAATATTTTTCCATCTCATTGTATCTTTTTCGATTTCCCTTAACAATGCTTTGTAATTTTCATTATATAGGTCCTTTACGTTCTTTGTTATGTTTATTCCTAGGTATTTTATTTTTTTTGTTGCAATCGTGAAGGGGATTATTTTTTTGAGTTCGTTTTCTAATATTTCATTGTTGGCATATAGAAAGGCTATGGACTTTTGTATGTTAATTTTGTATCCTGCGACCTTACTGTATTGGTTTATTGTTTCTAATAATCTTTTTGTGGAGTCCTTCGGGTTTTCGATGTATAGGATCATATCATCAGCAAAAAGTGATAGCTTTACTTCTTCTTTTCCGATATGGATGCCTTTTATTTCTTTGTCTTGTCTGATTGCTCTGGCCAGAACTTCTAGCACCACGTTGAATAAGAGTGGAGAGAGTGGACAACCCTGTCTTGTTCCTGATTTAAGGTAGAAAGTCCTCAGTTTTATGCCGTTTAATAGGATGTTGGCTGATGGTTTATCATATATGGCCTTTATCATGTTGAGATATTTTCCTTCTATACCCATTTTGTTGAGAGTCTTAAACATAAAATTGTGTTGTATTTTATCAAAAGCCTTTTCTGCATCTATTGATAAGATCATGTGGTTTTTGTTCTTTGTTTTGTTGATATGGTGTATTACGTTAACCGTTTTGCATATATTGAACCATCCTTGAGATTCTGGGATGAATCCCACTTGATCATGATGTATTTTTTTTTAATATGTTGTTGTATTCGGTTTGCCAGTATTTTGTTTAGTATTTTAGCATCTGTATTCATTAGAGATATTGGTCTGTAGTTTTCTTTCTTTGTGCCATCCTTGCCTGGTTTTGGTATGAGGGTTATGTTGGCCTCATAAAATGTGTTTGGAAGTATTGCTTCTTCTTCAGTTTTTTGGAAGACTTTGAGTAGAATAGGAACCAAGTCTTCTTTGAATGTTTGATAGAATTCACTAGTATAACCGTCTGGGCCTGGACTTTTATTTTTGGGGAGGTTTTTAATAGTTTTTTCTATTTCCTCCCTGCTGATTGGTCTGTTTAGGCTTTCTGCTTCTTCATGACTCAGTCTAGGAAGGTTGTATTGTTCTAGGAATGTATCCATTTCTTCTGGATTGTTGTATTTGGTGGCATATAATTTTTCATAGTATTCTACAATAATTCTTTGTATATCTATGATGTCTGTGGTGATCTCTCCTCTTTCATTTTGGATTTTATTTATTTGAGTCCTGTGTCTTTTTTCCTTGGTGAGTCTTGCCAAGGGTTTGTCAATTTTGTTGATCTTTTCAAAGAACCAGCTCCTTGTTTTATTGATTTTTTCTGTAGTTTTTCTGTTCTCTATTTCATTTATTTCTGCTCTGATTTTTATTATCTCCTTTCTTCGGCTGGTTTTGGGTTGTCTTTGTTCTTCTTTTTCTAGTTCCTTAAGGTGTGAAGTTAAGTGGTTTACTTCGGCTCTCTCTTGTTTGTTCATATAGGCCTGAAGTGATATGAACTTTCCTCTTATTACTGCTTTTGCTGCATCCCAGAGATTCTGATATGTCGTATTTTCATTTTCATTTGTCTGTATATATCTTTTGATCTCTGCGCTTATTTCTTCTTTGACCCATTCATTTTTTAGAAGTATGTTGTTTAGTTTCCACATCTTTGTGGGTTTTTCCCCCTCTTTTTTGCAGTTGAATTCTAGTTTCAAGGCTTTATGATCAGAAAATATGCTTGGTACAATTTCAATTTTTCTAAATTTGCTGATATTGTCTTTGTGGCCCAACATATGGTCAATTCTTGAGAATGTTCCATGTACACTAGAGAAAAATGTATACTCTGTCGCTTTGGGATGAAGTGTCCTGTAGATGTCTATCATATCCAGGTGTTCTAGTATTTCGTTTAAGGCCACTATATCTTTATTGATTCTCTGTTTGGATGACCGATCTAGAGCCGTCAGCGGTGTATTGAGGTCTCCAAGTATGATTGTATTTTTGTTAGTTTTTGTTTTAAGGTCAATAAGTAGCTGTCTTATATATTTTGGTGCTTCTTGGTTTGGTGCATATATATTAAGGATTGTTATGTCTTCTTGATTCAACTTCCCCTTAATCATTATGAAATGACCATTTTTGTCTCTGAGTACTTTTTCTGTCTTGTAGTCAGCATTATTAGATATGAGTATTGCTATGCCTGCTTTTTTTTGGGTGTTGTTTGCTTGGAGTATTGTTTTCCAGCCTTTCACTTTGAATTTGTTTTTATCCTTGTTGCTTAGATGTGTTTCTTGTAGGCAGCATATAGTTGGATTTTCTTTTTTAATCCATTCTGCTACTCTGTGTCTTTTTATTGGTAAGTTTAATCCATTTACATTTAGTGTAATTATTGACACTTGTGGGTTCCCTACTGCCATTTTATAAATTGCTTTCTGTTAGTTTTGTATCTAGTTTGATTCTTCTCTTTTGTTTTTCTATCATTTGTTTTTGTTTGTTTGTGTTCCATACTTCTTTCCTCTGTTGCTACCTTTTTTAAGTCAAGTGTTTTTGTGGTGGTTTTTTAAGGGTGGTTACCATTAAGTAATGAAAAGGGTACCTACCATATTCATTGTAGTACCCTATCTTATAAGTATTTCTGCACTTCATCATCCTTTGCTACTGTTAATCTCCATCCTCTCCCTTCTTTTTTTTCCTTTGTTGTCACAGTTTAAGTTTGGTTTTATTGTGTTCTTGGTGGAGCTGTTACTTGTGGTGTTGTTTTCTTTTGTTCTTTGAATCTGGTTGGAAAACCCCCTTTAGTATTTCCTGGAGTGGGGGCTTTCTGTTGATAAATTCTCTCATCTTTTCTGTATTTGTGAATGTTTTTATATCTCCTTCATACTTGAAGGATAGCTTTGATGGGTATAGTATTCTTGGCTGAAAGTTCCTCTCTTTCAGGGCTTTAAATATTGGGGTCCACTCTCTTCTAGCTTGTAGAGTTTCTGCTGAGAAATCTGATGATAATCTAATAGGCCTTCCTTTATATGTTGTACTCTTCTTTTCCCTGGCTGCCTTGAGAATTTTTTCTTTGTCATTGGTTTGTGCCATCTTTATTATGATGTGCCTTGGAGTGGGTTTTTTGTGGTTAAGAAAACTCGGTGTTCTGTTTGCTTCTTGAATTTGAGGCTTTAGTTCCTTCCACAGGCTTGGGAAGTTCTCGTCTATTATTTGTTTGAGTATATTCTCCATTCCATTTTCTTTCTCTTCTCCCTCTGATATACCTATTATTCTTATGTTATTCTTTCTGATGGAGTCAGACAATTCCTGTAGGGCTTTCTCGTTTTTTATTATTTTTGAGTCTCTTTCTTCTTCTCTCTGTTGTGCCTCAAGTTGTTTGTCTTCTATTTCACTAATCCTATCTTCAATCTGGGCTGTTCTGTTAGCTAAGCTTGTTACCTCGTTTTTCAGCTCGTGAATTGAGTTTTTCATTTCTGTTTGATATGTTTTTTATAGTTTCAATTTCCTTGGTAATATATTCTTTGTGTTCATTGAGTTGTTTTCTGATCTCCCTATATTGCCTTTCTGTGTTTTCTTGTATATTTCTGAGTATTTTTAAGATTTCTATTTTAAATTCTCTGTCATTTAGCTCCAAGGCTTCCAATATGTTAAGTCTTTTCTCCATAGATTTTTCCACATCTATTTGTGTTACCTCTCTTTCTTTTGTATCCATAATATTCGATTTCCTCTTTCTTATCGGCATCTGAGGGTGGTCTTATTGATAGCACTAATTAGAATTAATAAAGAGTAAAAAGTAAAAAAAAAAAAAGGGTAAAACACCCCACAAAAAAAAACAGTAATAATTTATTATTTCCCCCTTTTTTTCTCTCTTCTCTTTCCCTCCTCTCCCCTCCTCAGGGAAATATCATGCCTATAATGGAGGGCCTGATTTGGGGTGAAGAGTTCAAGGGGCAAAAAAAAAAGGGAGTAGGGACCTACTAAATGCAAAAAAAAAAAAAAAAAAGGAAGAAAATCTTAGACAAGCATAAGATGATTTGCTTGTAAGTGATGGTCAACTAAGAGATATAATGAGAGGGATAAGAGGGAATCAGAAAAAGGACCAAAAAAGAATAATAAAGAAGAAAAAATAAAAATAATAAGTAAAAATCTGTTGTATTAAGTGGAGCGAAGACTAAATACAATGGAGACTTTGGGTTGGTAGGACCCAAAATGCCACAAAAATAAACAAACAAGAAAAAAAAATAAAAACAAAAGCAAAAAAAGAGAAATAAAGTAAAAAAAAAGCCTTGAGTCCCAAATTAACTAATTTTTCGTGATTGAGGATTATATGGGAGGAAAGTAAAATGAGAAAAGAAAAAACGAATAGAAAGGAAAAAATAAGAAAAAGAGAAAAACGAAGGAAGAAATAAAATAGGAAGAGAAAAAAACAAAATAAAGCAAGACAAAAAAACAAAAGAGGAGAGAGTGAGAGTTAAGTGTTTTGGAGTATAACCTTAAAGGAGGGTGAGGATGAAGAAGAAAAATAAAATGCAACACTCATGGGTAGTGTAGTTCAAGAAAGGGGAAGCATAAGATGGGCAGAGAATAGAAGGACCGAGGTGGAGGAAATAAAGGCAAAAAGATAGAAGAAACAAACAACAACAACAACAAAAAAAAATTAGTGGATCAAGTTGTAAAGTCTGTGGGTTTTTCTTGATTTTGAGAGGTTAACTTCTTCCTTTTTCTTTTCTCTCCCTCTTCCTGGTTGGTGACTCTGTACCCCAGGCTCTGCCCCTGTGTCACTCTTAGGTAGGGATTTGCAGTTGATGGGATTCTATGGCAATGTCATATAATTGGCTTTAGTCTTGCTGGAAGTAAAGGCTTGTTGGCGTTTGCAGGGTCCAACGATGAGAGAGTTTGCTTTCCTGGATTCTCTCTCCTAGTCCCCCCTTTCTGAATTAGCAGCCTGGTGATCCAGTTATAAGGCTGCAACTGCTTCTGCCTGGGGAGTAAGAGGCTCAAAGAGCTGGGAAATCCCCACTCTATCCCCACTCAGTGCAAGGCTTTGGGAAAGGCTCTGAGAGTCAGGGCCTCCAGTGTAATCAGGCGGGGGTGGGAGTCAATTGTTGTCAAGGTGACTGATCAGTGCCTATCATTTAGTTGGACCTCTCAACCCAGGCTTTCCACACTTTGTAGCCTGTTTTTGCAGGGAAGAAGAGGCACTAGTCTCTGCTTACGACTAGTGTAGTATAGACCTTATTATCTGCCAAGTCCTTCTTGTTAGCGTTTATCCCTGAATATGGAGGCTTTATCAATCAGAAGTTGCCCCCGCCCCTTTAGCGAGAGGCACTAAAAAATATCACGCCTCTTGTCTTGGATCGCTGAACTGAGAGAGATCTTATCAATTAGAACCGAGGGTGCGCAGATTTCATGGGTTATGCTAATTTCAGTGATTGGGTCGCAGCTGTGTTTCCGAAGGTATTTTAGGCTGCCTGTGCGCGCCCCCCCCAACGCTTGATTGTTAGCTTGAATGGCTGGGTGAGGTGCCCCGCCCATGGAGAGAATCTCCCAAGCCTCTCCCGCTCGCCGCGCCGCTGGCGGCTGGACCACACCAGGCGCAGTATAATGGAGCCCCCTGGGTGTGCGGGCCAGCAGGGTGCCCTGGGCGCGTGGAATGCCCAAGGCATGTGCGCGAATGGGGCGCTCTGGGCACCGGTGGCCGGCGACCCCCACTCGCAGTGTGCGGGCCGCTGGGAACGTCAGCGGTGCTCAACCAGACCGGGCGCGGGCGCTGTTGCTTGCGGCGGCTCGTGGCGGCCGCTCGCGGCGGCGGCTCGCGGGGGCGGCTCGCAGGGGCTCGCAGTGGCTTGCGGTGGCGGCTCGCGTCGGCCGCTCGCGGCGGCTCGCGGTTCCCAAGTATATGGGCTTTCTCACCACAGGCGCACATCCTTGCGGTTTGAAAGAACGTCCCTGTGGTAGATTTCTCCACACCCTCGTCTCTCAGATTCAAGTGATAACAGTCCTTTCGCTATCAGTTTGTGTGGAACTCCGGAATGCTCCGAGGATAAATTTTTCTGTTTCTAGTTGATAAATTTGTTGTGATTTAGGGGAGAGCTTTCGGACGCGCTGCTCACGGCGCCATTTCCGTGACGTCACTCTAATTAAGCCTTTAAAATTAACTTCCAGTCTACAGGAAATACAGAGTGTAAGGAAGAAATTAAATGATATGTGAGTAAATAGATATGCAGAAGGTGCAAAACCACACTTTAATTTGGTTTTAAATATGTCAATAAAATGTAAAAAAAAAAAAAATAGAAGGGTAGTGGTGGACAAACCTTGCTCAAAGGAGGGTGACCCTCCAGAGGATGTTTGACAATGTTTAAAGACATTTTTGGTTTTCTACCATTTAGTGGGTGCAGGGGAGAAGATGCTCTGACACCTAGTGAATAAAAGCCAAGAATAGTACTAAATATAACACACAGGAGGACCTCCTCTTCTCACCTGTCTCCCTGTCTTCACACATACAGCAAGAAATGATCAAAGTGTCAACAGTGCCATTATTGAGAGACACTGATCTAGACTAAAAGATACTTTAAAAACTCAACCAAATGTGCCTGACTGGGCGGTGGCGTAGTGGATAGAGCATTGGACTGGGAAGCGGAGGACCCAGGTTCAAGACCCCGAGGTTGCCAGCTTGAGCACAGGCTCATCTGCTTTGAGCAAGGCTTGCCAGCTTGAGCCCAAGGTCATTGGCTTGAGCAACAGGCCACTAGCTCTGCTGTAGCACCCCCTCCCAAGGCACATATGAAAAAGCAATCAATGAACAACTAAGGTGCCACAACAAAGAATTGATGCTTCTCATCTCTCTCCCTTCCCGTCTTTCTCTGTCACACACACACACACACAACCAAATGCAAGCTGTGGTACATTGAATCTTGAAATTATACTATAATATAGGGCAATCATGATTAAAGGCAAAGCAGCTATTTTTAAATGATAAGATAGAAAATTGTTTATTGATATAACGAAGGTTCACCATAAATTGCTAGGAGAAAGAACCAAATAAAACAAATGGTATAAAGGAGTTTGTATAGAATGATCTCATATTTTTAAAAAGGACAAAAGGATACAAAAATAATTATTATCTTATTTTGCCATAAACTTAAGTGGTATGTATGTGTAAAAAGATACACACATATGAATGAATGAAGAAAACATTGGAAAATGAGTCACCAGAATGTTAAGAGTGTTGACATTTCTAAGTTGGAGATCATAAATGGTTTGCCTTATATAATTTTTCCTTTTTTGTGTTTTCTATAATGAACATGTATTACTTTTTTTTTTTTACTAAAGGAAAATAGGATTATTTTAGACAGAAAATTCTTAGTTTGGTTTGAAGATTGTTATGGAATCTACTTGTTCAGGGTATCACTAACATGGCTCCTCATACATCTTGTGGGTACGGAGATCATCTTGAAGTTATGTTGAGCCAGAAACTGAACTTGATAGAATTGAGATATATTGCTGTTTCATTTTCTTTCCAGCATGATCTGTGAATTAACTGAAGAAAGCATGAGGAGTAGATCTGACAGGATTTTCTGCTGTTGCCAAGAATGGATGAGTGCTTTCCTTAAATGGAAGAGTTAAGCTGATATGTATTTCTAATGAGACTTAAGAAAAATTGGCTAGAGGCTGTAACTAGACAAAAGAAGCTCTAGACCTTATGACCCTCTTCTTGCCCCTAACTTATTTAAGTAAGTTTCATAAAGTTGGTTTCTCTCTAATTGTAAAAAACTAGAATTTGAAGTGTTCTCTTTATAAGCTTATTGACTATTCCTAAAGTTTTACTTGATTAAAACTCAATGCAGTGTTAGTTGCTCAACCTCAACAATCCCCAATAGAGTGAAAACACATGACAGTCTCTCTCATCTGCTTCCCAAGTTCTTAATAAAACCCTTGGGACAAGCTCTAGGGTTCTCTCACTCTTCCCTTGTGGTACTCTAGAGGGATTTTACAAGGGTTGTTCCCAGGACACTTGGGGCAAAGAAATTTTCTCCTCTTGGGGAAAATAAATATTCAAAGCTGCTTAAATCTGGATTTTAAGAGAATGCATTTTTTTATGGCCACTTTCCCAGCCAAAGGAATCAGTGCCCCCAGTCTCAAGAAATAAAGAAATAATTAGAAGTTCTCTCTGATACTAGAGAGAGCTGAATTTTCCTTGCTTTTGGGTTTTGGCTTCCATAACAAGGTGCTTTCAAAGGGTTCCTCTGAACAGACTAGGCCGCTACACTTCCTTTTGAAGATCACTATCTGGAAAGCAACTCTCCCTTCCTATTATCAAGGTCAGAATCAGTAAGTTGTTGTTGGCAGAAGTGAAAATGGAATGCCTTGTATATTTTCCAAAGTCTTATTATTTTCCCACTATGGTGTTCAGTATTTGTTTGGTTGTATTGATTCTCATATTTATTAATATTATATTTCTTTATGCTCATTTTGCTGTGGCAATGAGTTCATGAAATTTAACAGAAATAATAATGATCTTCAAATTTTTTAAATACTAAATGGCTGAAAAAGAAATAGAAAGTAAGATAACGTGGGGAGGTGGAAGTTGCAGAGAGACTGACATTGAATCAATATAAAGTAGCATTTTCTAAGAATTAAGGCTATTTAAAATAGAATTAATGGCAGTATATCTATCTACATGAATCTATAAATAGAATATTATGCACAACTGAAAATAATGAGATAGATTTATAGTACTATTATAAAAAGCATTTAAGATACAATATTAAGTGAAAAAAGTTAGCTGTAAATTTGTATGTTTCATATAATTCCATTTGAGTAAAATTGAAATGCTATGGAAATATACATGACTGTACATAGAAAATTAGTAGACAAATAAATTTAAAAAACAAACATTAATTATGTTTACTTCTCTACCAAAGAATGTAAAATGTAGAAGAAAAAAACTAACTTTTCCATTTATACTCTACAGATGGCTTTTTCCCCCCTTAAGCATTTTTATAACGTAAAAAGGCTAATTTTATTTTTTAAGTAAACTTAGTATCTTTCAAAAAGAGAGAGAGAGGATGCTCACTTGTAAGATAACAAATTTCCAATCACTGGAAGCAATGAAGCAGAATTTGATGGACTATTTGTGAGGAATGCTGGGCTTTAAAAATTACCTTCTAACTCTAAGTTTCTATGATGCAATTATATTTAAAAAACTTAAAGTGATGAAGCATATGAGTTTTTCCAGCTTACTTTCAACTGGAAAGACTTGAATAATAAAATATATAAAATTAACCTTTTGCCTAGAATTAGTTGTCAGGTCTAAGTAGAAAATGTTTCTTTACAAGGTAAGCTTCACATTTTTTTAGTGTAGAGAAATATTTTAGACAAAATATCTGGAATCCAAGTAAACAGAAAATGGTGTAAAGTGCTGCACTTCTCAGTGACATGGATTCCATAAATGGAGGCTGCTATTTTGTTTCAGAGATCATGATCATATTGCAATCCTAGTGTTAACCACACATCAGGTCTTTGCCTTTTGATGAGTCATTGTTTTTCTGAGGAACTGATGAGAGAGGAGACATCATAGCAGTAATGCACAAGCTCTATTCAATATTTTCTCTTTTATAGCCTAGTTTAATTTTTCTATTCCTCTTAGTATAGGTAGGAATGGCTTTTCCATGTACATAAGATCTGTGTTTTATGTTGTTTAGTAATAAATGATGAATCTCAGGAAAACAGGAATGATTAAGGACTAGCTTAACCTCACGTCCCTGAGGAAAATTAACACATACAAATTTTACTGTACATTTTCTCTATATTTAGATATGTTTTATATATGTTTGTTCTTAAATATCTATAGTAAGAAAATTATAAAATCTGTCTTTATCTATTGTACTTACAACTCACTGTTGTAATATTCAGAATTGACTCTGTAGTTAATTTAAAAAAATTTTTTTTTGTGTTTTTCTAAAGTTGGAAAAGGGAGGCAGTCAGACAGACTCCCATATGTGCCCAACTGGGATCCACCCGGCATGCCCACCAGGGGGCGCAATCAGAGCCATTCTAGCGCCTGAGGCAGAGGCCACAGAGCCATCCTCAGTGCCTGGGCAAACTTTGCTCCAATGGAGTCTCGGCTGCAGGAGGGGAAGAGAGAGACAGAGAGGAAGGAGAGGGGGAGGGGTGGAGAAGCAGATGAGTGCTTCTCCTGTGTGCATTGGCTGGGAATCAAACCTGGGACTCCTGCACACCAGGCCGACGCTCTACCACTGACCAAACTGGACAGGGCCGTTACTTAAAATTTTAATATTTTTTTCATCATGGATTTTTGCATTAATTTTTAAAAATATTAAAATTGTATTAATGTTGATAACTGAGGCTTTGGTACTCTCTATAATTTTGCACCCAGGATGAGTGCCTTACTTGCCACCCTCTATTTCTACTTCTCTTCAGAAAGTTTTTCTTTTTACCAACTACAATCTTTCTTTAAAAACTGTAGTTATTTTTCTCTAGAGAGGGTTCTTAGGTGCTCAAATTTCTATAAAATGTCTGTTCTGTCAACTTTCTCTTCTTGAAGGTAAATTAATTCCCTTCTTTTATCTTTTTTCTTCTGTCCTCTCTGAAATCTCATTTTAGAGTTCTATTTTAGAGCAGACTTAAAAATTTTGATTTTCTGTTTAGAAGAGACTAATTAGGAAGAAAATTTGTATTATATAGAGGACATAAAGAAAAAGATAATTTAAGATTCTCCATTTATTACCCCCCAAAATATTTTTAACATGTTGGTATATTTCCTCCTAGCCTTCTTTTTTTTTAATTTAGAAAATGAAAATTAACAGGGTGACATTGATTGATAAGAGTGTATAGGTTTTAGGTAAACATTTCTATAGCATTTGAACTGTTGATTATGTTGTATACCCATAACCCAAAGTCAAATATTTTTCTGTCACCTTATATTTATTTCTCTTTAGACCTTTTAGCCTTTTTTTTAATGGCAGGTGTGCTATTGAATGTGTTATCTTCATTTATTTATTCTTTTTCTTCTTGTCTTTGTTTTGTTTTTGGAAAATTATGGTCTAGCTATATATTTTTGCATCTACCTATGTATCTATGTAACTATGTGTGTATGTATGTATATGTATATATATGTGTATGTATGTATTTATCTACTTACTTATCTATCTTTATCATATTTTTCCATATTAGTAGCTTATAGATATTTAATGACTGTAATTTCCATAAAATTGATATAATTTATTTAATTATTGCTCTATTTATTTGGTCTTCATTATTATAAATAACATTATAAAACTTCTTACACATGCATTTTGATGCACATCTCTGGTTATTTCCTTAAAATAAATAATTTGCAATGAAAATATTAAGCAAGGAGAATGGGCATGTGTTGTTACTAATATGCTAATATTTTATCTACTTATCTAGATAAAAATCCTCAAAATTTTCTAGTTTTCTTAATGTTTTTCAATTTTTCCATTTTTTTCCTCTATGTAATCTCATTTCCTGAGAAAGGAAATGCATTAATTCTTGTTAATAAAAACAAAAAATATAACCTTTTTTCTTATCCGTTTTGTGGACATGATGCTTCTCAGGATGTTGTTGTGTAGGGCAAATCATACTGGCCTTGAAATTAAAAGATTGGATTTTTACAACTTTTGAATTTCATATAAATCACCTAACTCTAGGTGATTTAAGCTTTCCATATACAAGATGAAGATAATAATTGTCTAATATATGGGATTGTTATGCTGTTTAGTAATACATGTAAAAACTCTTTATAAATGAAAAAGTGCAGTAAGGGACTATCATTTTTGTTGTTATTACCATTACTATTTTAAAAAATCTTAAATGATTACTTTGTTATCTCTAATTACTCCTCAAATAGAAAATAGAAGAGCTATGCCTGTTTGTTTCCCCAAGGATACCCAGTTCATAATTCTGAAGAAATTAGAAAAGATATTTCAGAGTACAATAGTGAGTCAGACTACCTATGAAAATTCATATGCAATCATCAGCTAGAAAATACAGACAAATACACATATTTTACAAATACTAGCTACAAAGCAACACTAGCAATTTAAAAGGGTTTGGATTGATAAATTGTATTTAGTTTTGAGAAGACTTTCTGAACAAGAGAAGATGAGTTAAATATTGAATAAAGAGAGAAATATGCTTCATTAAAAACCAGTGGAAAGAGCCCTGGCCGGTTGCCTCAGCGGTAGAGTGTCGGCCTGGTATGTGGGGGACCCGGGTTCAATTCCCGGCCAGGGCACATAGGAGAAGCACCCATTTGCTTCTCCACCCCCACCCCCTCCTTCCTCTCTGTCTCTCTCTTCCCCTCCTGCAGCCAAGGCTCCATTGGAGCAAAGATGGCCCAGGCGCTGGGGATGGCTCCTTGGCCTCTGCCCCAGGCGCTAGAGTGGCTCTGTTCGCAGCAAAGCGACGCCCGGAGGGGCAGAGCATCACCCCCTGGTGGGCAGAGCTTCGCCCCTGGTGGGCGTGCCAGGAGGATCCCGGTCGGGCGCATGCGGGAGTCTGTCTGTCTCTCCCTGTTTCCAGCTTCAGAAAAATACAAAAAAACAAACAAACAAAAAAACAGTGGAAAGGATTAAGCAAAAATATAAATAAATATAATGAAACTCATAGACAAAAGTGTGGTAATTACCAGAGGGAAAAGGGGGTGGGGGAGGTAAAAGAGGGTAAAGGAGAAATAAAATGAAGATGAAAAGAGGTTTGTTTTGGGGTGGTGAACACACAGTACATATGATGTATTATAAAATTATACACCTGAAAATTATATATTTCATTAACTAATGTTCCTTAATAAATTCAATAAAAATTAAAAAAAACAATCAGGAGGGTAGTCAAGTTTAAAGCTATTGAATGATTTGTGAAAAGAGTTAATGAAAGATGCAGCGAAGTAGAACAGGGAGAAAGCAAACACTAATCTCTTGTTTGGAAACTTAGAAGGGAAGATGTTTAAGAAGATAAAACTGTGCTTTAAACAAAGTATAAAACATTAGCAAATTCGTTTTAGGTTAACAAAACTCTGAAACTATCAATATAATTCAGGAGAAAATTTTTTTCAAATTTAACTATTCTCTTCTGTTTCTTTAACCTCAGTGTTTTCTAATATCTATGTTCTATAATTCATTAATAAATCTTTTCTAAACTTAACCCAGTTATCCCTTCTTTTATCTAATCCTATCTTTATTTATTCTTCTTTGTCTTTATTCATAAATCTGCATACCTGAAATTATTTCCTGATTGTATTCTTTTTTCTTATAAGTGAATAGTTTCTCTATTTACCTGGCATCCATCCAAGAGCAAATTATTATTATCTCCTTCTCCTAGAGTTTTCCTGTTCAAAGCATTGAACAATGTTATATTCTGACCGATTGGCTTAAGTCTCCAGCTTTTAGACGTGAAATTTATCAATGAAGAAAGAGAACAACACAGTGGTGAGTGAATTTGTTTTCCAAGGCTTTTCCAGCTTTCATGAACACAAGCTTACTCTATTTGTTGTATTTTTTATATTGTACCTTCTAACCCTGACTGGCAATGTCATCATTGTGACAGTTATCAGCATTGATCATCACCTTCACACTCCCATGTACTTTTTTCTTAGTATGCTTTCAACTTCAGAAACACTGTATACATTGGTTATTGTACCACAGATGCTCTCTAACCTTATAGGACAAAGCCAACCTATCTCCTTGGCTGGATGTGCTACCCAGATGTTCTTTTTTATCACTTTGGCCATCAACAACTGCTTTCTACTCACAGCAATGGGGTATGACCGCTATGTGGCCATCTGCAAACCCTTGAGGTACATGGTCATCATGAATAAGAAGGTGTGTGCCCAGTTGGTATGGGGAGCCTGCAGCATTGGGCTTCTTGTGGCCATAATTCAGATTTCCTCTGTGTTTAGGTTGCCTTTTTGTGATAGAGTGGTGGCTCATTATTTCTGTGACATCCACCCAGTTATGAAACTCTCCTGTGCTGACACAAATCTACATGACATAATTAATTTTATTATCAGCTCACTTGTTATTGTGGTGCCTATGTGTTTGGTCATCATATCCTACATCTGTATCATCTCCACCATCCTCAAGATTGCCTCAACTGAAGGCCGAAAGAAGGCTTTTGCAACTTGTGCTTCTCACCTCACTGTGGTCATTGTCCACTATGGCTGTGCCTCTATTGCCTACCTCAAACCCAAGTCAGAGAATACCAGGGATCAGGATCAGCTGATCTCAATGACCTACACTGTTTTTACTCCTCTTCTTAATCCTGTGGTGTACACTCTGAGAAACAAGGAAGTCAAGGATGCTCTTCGCCATGCTATTGGCAAAAAACTTCTTGCCTATAATCTTAGATAGTTGGACATAAAGCCTGTCATACTCTTGGTATTTTTGTAATCTGAAAACAATTTTGATATTTTTTTTCCTGCATGTATCTGTTTTATTTTCCCATTATCATTTGTTGAAGAGATGATATTTACCTTATTGTATATTCTTGCCTCCTTTTTCATAGATTAGTTGACCATATAAGGGTGGTTTTATTTCTGGGTTCTCTATTCTGTTCTATTAATCAACGTGTTAGTTTTTATGCCAATAATATGCTGTTTTGATTACTCTAGCTTTGTAGTATAGTTTGATATTGGGTAACATGATAGCTCCAACTTGTTCAAGATTGCTATGGCTATTCATGGTTTTATATGGCTTCATATAAATTTTAGAATTATTTGTTCTAGTTCTTTGAAAAAATGCTATTGTTAGTTTGATAGAGATTGTATTAAATTTGTAGATTGCTTTGGATAATATGGACATTTTAACAATGTTAATTCTTTCTATTCATGGGCATGGTGTATACTTTCATTTATTTTTATCTTCTTTTTTTCTTCATTGTCTTATGCTTTTCTAAGTACAGGGTTTTTACCTCATTTTTAGACTTATCGCTAGGTATCTTTTGTGTATGCAATTAAAAAAGGGGGGTTGTTTTCTTCATTTTTCTTACTGATAGTTTGTTATTGATGTATAAAATTGTAACCAGTTTTCAAATATTAATTTTGTGTCCTGCTAGACAACTTTCTTACATCATTACAAGAATAAACTCAAAATAGTTTAAAGACTAAAATGTATATACTCATACTATAACTTATAGAAGAAAACATAGGTAATAAACTCTCTGACATAGCTCTTGATAATGTTTTTTTGACAATACCTTACTAGCAAGGGAAACAAAAGGAAAAATTAACAAATGAGACTACATCAACCTGAAACATTTTTGCATAGCAAAGGAAATCATCAACAAAATGAAAAGACAACCTACTGAATGAAAAAAAATATTTGTCAGTGATATATCTGATGAGATTAAGTTCAAAAATACATAAAAACTCATACAACATAACAGCAAAAACAAAAACAACAACAAAACAAGCAATTCAATTTAAAAAATAAGCCCTGGCCGGTTGGCTCAGCGGTAGAGCGTCGACCTGGCATGCGGGGGACCCGGGTTCGATTCCCGGACAGGGCACATAGGAGAAGCACCCATTTGCTTCTCCACCCCCACCCCCTCCTTCCTCTCTGTCTCTCTCTTCCCCTCCCGCAGCCAAGGCTCCATTGGAGCAAAGATGGCCCGGGCGCTGGGGATGGCTCCTTGGCCTCTGCCCCAGGCGCTAGAGTGGCTCTGGTCGCGGCAGAGCGACACCCCAGAGGGGCAGAGCATCGCCCCCTGGTGGGCAGAGCGTGGCCCCTGGTGGGCGTGCCAGGTGGATCCCGGTTGGGCGCATGCGGGAGTCTGTCTGACTGTCTCTCCCCGTTTCCAGCTTCAGAAAAATACAAAAAAAAATAGATTTTGAGTAGATATCTCTCCAAAGAAGACATACAGATGATCAATAAACATATGAAAAGGTGCTCAATGTCAATAAGCATAAGAGAAATGCAAATCAAAACCACAATTAGATCACCTCACATTTGTTAGAGTGGTTATTATAAACCAACCAACAAACAAGAAGTGCTGATGAAAGTATGAATAAAAGGGAATCTTCATGCATTGTGGGTGGGTCTACAAATGGTGCAGTCTTTATGCAAAAACAGTGTGGAGTTTCCTCAAAAATTAAAACTAGAATTACCTAATAACCCAGCAATTACACTTTTGTGTATTTATCTGAAGAAATTCAACACTAAGTTGAAAAGGTGTATGCATTCCTATGTTCACCGAAGCATTATTTACGATAGCTAAGATATGGAAGCAACCAAGTGCCCATCAACAGATAAGTAAATAAAAATGTGGTACATATATACAATTAATTATTACTCAGCCATAAAAAAATGAAATATTATTATTTGTAAAATGAATTTAGGGGGTATTATGCTAAGCAAACTAAGTCAGAGAGAGAAAGACAAATAATATATAATTTCACTTGTATGTGGAAACTAAAAATAGTTATACAAACAAAAGAGAAACTTATAGACACAGGAAACAAACTAATAGTGGTCAGACAGGAAGAAAGTTGGTGAGCTGGGTGAAAAAATGTGAAAAGACTAAAAGTAGAAATTGACAGTTACAAAATAGTCACTGGGCTATAAAGAACAGCATAGATAATATAGTCAAATATTCTAATAACTATGTATGACATCAGACAAGTATTAGCCTTATCAGAGAGAATTACTTCATAAGTTATATAAATGTCTTACTACTATGCTATATACCTGAAACTAATATAATATTGCATGTCAACTGTAATTGAAAATTAAAAAAAAATTGTCCTCTACCAATGGAGAGTTGCAAGATTTGGTGTTAAAGTTCTGTTATACAGTTTCCCTGACTTGAATTTTATTTTTATCACTCTCCTAAACCCTTTTCTTAATCTCATAGGTTGCCATTTTTGTTGAAGCTCATATTAGAGGTATTTCCTTGGTGAGTTTTGTATATTTACATGTTGGCAAGTAACTTGTCACATCCAGCATCTGAATTTCACTGCAGTTATATATGCTTACTATGGAGTATTGTGTAAGTTATTCTACATGTGAAGATAGTTAATCCTATCTCTCAACAATTTTGGCTGTCTCAGATTTGAAAATTAGCCTATGGTTTTCATTCTGCCCTATGTGGAACCTAAGCTGTGGTGTCCATGTCTTGCCTTTACCATCTTCATTTCTATATCAATGGACCCATTTTCTGTGAAAAATTGGGTGCCTACTTTAAACTTACAGTTTAAACACTTGTCTAAACAAGTCTCGGGACTTCCCAATTCTTACTGTTATTGCTTTCTAAAGGGGAAAGTTGTACTAATTTGTGAAAAACATTTAAGACTTTAAAATTATTTGGTTTAAGTAAAAATGAGGCAGAACTTGCCAAATGGCTGCACATAAAGGGCTGATGTTTAAAAAAATACAAATAATAATCTGTATCTGCCACCCACTATCCTTTTTCTGTTTAAAGATAGTCCAAACTTGCATTGAAAGATGTGTTGAAAGTGTGTGTCAAACAAAAGACTTGGGAATCCTTGTTCATGGAAGGGCCAAGAAGGAAAGTATTCATGTTCATTGAAATAATAAAATATTTGATTCATCAGAACAGCTATCTTCAAGAAAACAACCTGAGAATGAATGTAATGAGGACCATTAAGGAAGTTTTTCTTTGCCTGTATCTGGGTTCCCTAAGAACACTTGAATCTTTTTTGGGACAGGTTCAAGGGAAACACATTTATGACCTTACTTCTAGTAAAGCCCTTTTGAGATCCTGTCTATGAGTGTCTTGTTCACTATAGTAATCCATTCTTAAAAGCCTCCCCCAGCAGTGGCACCTTTTTTATAGATTTTTGAAATTGTGTACACAGAATCCTTTATGACTTCCCATAGCTGGACAGGTCTTTTGTCCCCCAAACAGAAAGCAATGTGTTACCTTGAATTCCTATAGTTTGATGCTGCAGAAAATTTTGGTGTGATTCACCCAAAGTAATATTTGCAACAATAAAGAATAAATATTAAAGGCCTACTTCTTGCCTTTTTTTCATGCAGTTTACACCATCTTAACAGAGCCAGAAAAAATATGCAATGCATTTACTTTTAAAGAGAATGTGAGTGATTTCTATTAAACATTAATTATGCCTGAAGAGAGTTAGGTTTAAGCTCACATTTTGGGCTTAGTCACCACAGAGCCACCCACATCTTGGACTTAGTCACCACAGAGCCATTATCTTTCTAAGTCAGGGCCTGTCAGGAGGTTGCCACTGTAACATAAGACATCTGACATCTTCATTAGGAAGAGCACCCTTCAAAGACACATCTCATATCTCCCCAAAAAGGGTTGTTTTACATCAAAACGCCTTCCAAAGGAAGCCTGTTCTTATCTCAGAATAATCTTTGCCTATACCCCCACAGAGTACCCTTTTCTCATGCCCTTCCTCTCCATGAGCCTTTCATCCATCTTGAGACAGACTGCCACTTGACACAGACATGGACTGGGACATAAAAAGATGGGAGTGGAGGCCAGGCCTTGAAAGTGACCACAGAGTTCCCAATGTACAATGCGTACTCTCATATTTTGTTGACAAAGAGATGCAGCTCATTGTTCTGCTATAGGAGAAGAGGCTGTAAGGGCAGGTGAGGTCTGTGAAAGCTTTCTGGCACAGTGTGAAGTTCTTCAGTGGCTTCTTCATTCTGAAAATCAGAGACACAAAGGCTACAGCTGATTCTTCAGAGGGGAAAAACACCATTCTTTGCAAGGATGTGAAGAGGAGAAAATGTGACTAAAATTCTGTCCATTTTCTTGTTTGATGTGCTCTCACTATAGACCATAGGCTGCCTCCTGACAGAGTATAAATAGCATGCTGGAGCTTGCAAGTTACTTATAAGTGCATTAATCTCAATGAGGGTATAAGAAAAATATTAGCATTTAAAACAAGAATTAAAGATGTCCTGTATCAACACCTACTCCTATCTTCTTTGCAGATTTGATCTATATAGAACAGCAAACACCAATAATAGAAAATAAAACACAGCTGATTCATTCAGTGTAATGTATAAAGTATGTAATGCCTCACATTCTCCCCTTAGTGACTATGTTCTGAGATATTTCTCTTTAGACACTTGTGGCTGAGTTTAGACATAATTATAATGGCTCTTCCTGAACCATGGCTTGGCTATGCTTGGCTACATTATAACCTAATGTTATAATGTAAAGTCTTAGGAATAAAACAGTGTACAAACCAACATGATCCTTTTTCATGTCCTCAATGTTTCTCCACTCCCATTTTGCAGCTCTTGTGTGCTAGTTCAGGAGTTATTTCCCACTGCTTGTTTCCCTATTGCTGCTATGTTAGTATCATAAAATATTACTTAACATTGACTTATTTCCTTTTAAGGCCCATGAGAAAAGAGGGCTTAGTCATTATGAAATCGGCTATTTTCTCTTGATTAGAAAAGCAAATTTAGCAAATATTGTGGTGTGCAAATAAATGAGAGAATAATGACTAACTAAATCAAGGGAGACATAGCCTAGAAGTATTATGAAGTTCTGAATTGAGTTAGTTTTGCTTTATGGTAGAAAATGGAAAAAGAGCATGAATTCCCATTTTAAGAGAGAGAAAGAGAACTTCAACCAGTACAACAGGTATTAGGAAGATGGGAAAGTAAACCATAAATGTATATTGTGTGATCTAATTATCTCCCTGTGTGTGATCTGTGGTCTTGTCAGTATACAAACCTGGGATAAAATAGCAAAACAGCATGGTTAGCCAGACAGTGGTGCTTTGAAAAACTTACTACTGATTGTAATGTGATAGAGCAGTGGGTGTCTCAAGCTTGAGAAGATGAAATTGTGCTTATTTGCAGTAATAAAAAGAGAAAAAAGGGTGCCTGAACATTAAAACTTTTTACTGTTAATAAAAACTAACTTTCTGTAACATTTAGATACACAAAGTACATTTTACATTTAACCAATCTTACTTAAATTCATAACAGCTTCTGCAAGATTTATGTAATTTTTATCTTCATTTCATAGATGAAGAAACTGAGGCTTAGCGTTCACAGACTTCACAAAGGCAATTCAGTTTGTTTGGAAGAAACTGGTTCTCTGACTTAAGATCTAAGATTCTTTTAGGGTTTCATATTTTCCCACCATTTGACCAAAACTAAAATATTGAAAAGAATCAAAGAGTAAACAGCTCAACCTCTGTAATAACCTCTCTTTTCCTAGTAAAAGTTGCACATCTTTTCTTTTTCTCCCTGGTGAGAGGTGATAGTACTCCCATGTATTAAGCAAAACCAGATCTTCATTTCTTAGCCCTGGAGTTTCCTTAAGTCAGGCATTTCCTTACTCATCAGCAACTGTGATTGTTTTAAAAAATATGTTGAAAAATAATTCTTCTCTCCTTGATTGAAGGCTACTTGCTTCTAATCAATAGAATACAAAAGAACTAAAGTATGTGATTTCTAAGATTAGATTATGAAAAAACTGACCTTTCTGTCGGGTCTTTTCTCTCTCTATGTTGGATCACTTATTGGAGAAGCCACCTGCCATGTTGTGGGTTGCTTTATAGAGAGGCCCACAAGGCAAAGATTAAAGGTAAGCCTCTGCCCGATAGCCACTGGGAAACAAGGTCTCAATCCAACAGCCGGTAATAAATGGAATCCTGACGATTACTGTGTGAGTAAGCTTAGAAGCAAGGTCTTCCTGACTTGAGCCTTTGGATGAAACTTGGACTGAGAATTGTTCCTTTAAGTTCTTTCCTGATTTCTGACCCAGTAATAAAAAGAGAAAAAAGGGTGCCTGAACATTAAAACTTTTTACTGTTAATAAAAACTAAGTTTCTGTAACATTTAGATATCACAGAATGTTATATCTAAACATTGATAATAAATGTTTGCTGTTTGAAGTTGCTAGGTTTTGAGGTAATTTGTCATGTGGCAGTAGATAACATATACTATCCTCTATTCACATCTTTCTCAAACAAGAGCAGTAATGACAGCAAAAGGCTTTGTACCGCAGTTCCCCTAGCACTTGGAGGAAACTTCCTATCAAAGCTCAATGCCTATGTGACGATGTTGTACCTCTTGAGAGAATGGTGAGAAACAGAGCATCCAGGAAAAGGTTCTCCATCATGTTTCCTGTGGATCTTCAGGAGTAGTGGTAGGGATAACTAATCATAACAATGAAGAGATGCTCACTGTTTGGTATCTTATATCGAGCTTTTAGGGGCACAGCCTTTGTTCCAGCAACAGAAGACAAATGGGAAACATTAACTGAATCAACATATGGTTTAGAAAAACAAACTTGTTTACTTTTTGGTCTATTGTTTTTGTTGTAGGGTCTTCTTGCTGAGCTGTCCTGTTAATGTTCCACTCAAGGAAAAAGGCTCTTAATTAATTAATTTATATTTAAATTATTGGGGTGACATTGGTTAGTAACATTGTATAGGATTTAGGTGCACATTTCTATGATGCATGATCTGTGGATTTTTTTTTAATTTTTTTTTTTTTTTTGTATTTTTCTGAAGCTGTAAATGGGGAGGCATTCAGACAGACTCCCGCATGTGCCCAACCGAGATCCACCCGGCACGCCCACCAGGGGGCGATGCTCTGCCCATCCGGGGCGTCGCTTCTGTTTTGACCAGAGCCACTCTAGCGCCTGAGGCAGAGGCCATGGAGCCATCCCCAGCGCCCGGGCCATCCTTGCTCCAATGGAGCCTCGGCTACAGGAGGGGAAGAGAGAGACAGAGAGGAAGGAGAGTAGGAGGGGTGGAGAAGCAGATGGGCGCTTCTCCTGTGTACCCTGGCCGGGAATCAAACCCGGGACCTCTGCACGCCAGGCCGACACTTTAACACTGAGCCAACCGGCCAGGGCTGATCTGTGGATTTTATTGTGTGCCCACCACCCAAAGTCAAATCATCTTCCATCACTACGTATTTGACTCCCTTTGCACTTTCCTCTCACTCCCCTTCTCTCTGGTAACCACCATACTGTTATCTGTGTCAGTGAGTTTTTGTTTGCTTGTTTGTTTTTTCTTGTTTGTTTATTTGTTACTTTCAGTTCTATACCCCATGTATTTGTGAAATCATATGGCTCTTAACTTTTTGTGTATGATATTTTGCTTAGCATGATATTCTCAAGGTCAATCCATGTTGCTGCAAATAGCAGTATTTCATCTCTTCTTACGGCTGAGAAATATTCCATTATTCATGTTTACCATATCTTCTTTATCCAATCATCTATCAAAGGACACTTCAGTTATTTCTATGTCTTGGCCATTTATTACCTAATATGTTTAAGAAAATTATGGCAGTTAATTGTTAATTCTATAAGATGAGCATATTTGTGGAGCTAGCTACTGGTGGAATCATTTCTCTCCATGTTTAGAAGCTGGGATATGTCCAGTAGAATAAATAAGCACATTTACTGATCTATGTGGCTGTGGACTTCAAAATAGTGTGAGATAGAGACTCCTTGGCTCGAAGCAGAGTGGAAACCTAACTTTGTGGTCTTGAGGATGAAATTGCAAGGTTGTCTGTAAAGAAACTCCTGAATGTTGGATTTAAGATGAAGCCCTATATCTGAAAATAAGATATCAGCTAGGAAATTAAGAACTCAACAAAAGGGTCTGTGAAGATGGATAGCTGAGCCAATCTCAAGAGGGCATAGAAGATTACAGGTACTTGAATACAGGGAACAAGCTAGTTATGTTATCATCTAAATTTATGATTTACAAACATATTTATAAACATTTTATTCTGATATTTTTTCCTTTGTCTTCAATAAAAAACCTTTTGTAAGTTGCTGTATCAGATTTTCCATTATTATTCATTACACATTTGAAGACTTTAAATTCAAGAACATAGAGGCCATGTATATTCCCCCCACACACACCTTACTTCTCTCCAGTATCTATTACTATAATTAACTTATAGTAAGAGCACTAAAACTACTAATAGAATAAACTAACCCAAGTTGATGAGAAGAACTCAAAAAATTTTGTAAGTTAAGTCTCTAGTTGCAAACAAAAAAAGCCATTATAATTAGTTGTAGTAGCCTATTTCTACTTAGCTATGGTGTGCAATAATCCAGTTTTTTAAATGGCAAACATTTATTTAGTTCATAATTTGGGTTTAGTGATTCTTTTGGTTTCAGAGGGTGATTAACAGCAAGTCAGTTAGTTTTTGAATAATATCATATGAGTCAGGGTTGAGATGATGGGAATTAAAGTATTTTAAGGTCTTTGTCTTGCTTGTGTAATTTCAGATTGGCCTAAATCAATCTTGATTTCTCTTTTTAAATTTTAGAACTCTATTTATAGTGACTTATAACATGAAAAATTTCCTAAGGAATATTTTAAATCATTTTTTACAGTGTATTTTGCATAAAAGAAAATAAATAAGTTATTTTCTATAAAACATCTTCCTTTAGTTTAATATATTGCAATTAAAGATTACATTGTAAGTTAATTTTATTAAAGTCTTAATAATATTTATAATACATATCTAAAAGAATTTTGACTTACCCACATTTAATAATTGCTCTACATTATTGAAAAAATAATTATTAGAAATAAATATTAATTAATAATAATTAAGAATAAAATTTATGGAGAAATTCAAATGGCAGTTTAAAAACCACACTGCTCAGAAACATAAATCAAATCATTAGATATTTTGTATATTTCTGAAATAGTAAAAAGTAGTTAAATTTCAATATTTTAATGCATTTATTTATCTATTTATTTTTAATTTAGTGGGATGACATGGCTCACCAAACCATACAGGTTTTAAGTGTACAACTCATGTAACACCATCTACCTACCACATCATGTACCCTCCGCCCCAAGTAAGGTCCCTTTTCATCTGTATTTCCCTCTTTTTGCTCTTCTGCTCATACTTCCAGCCCCCCTTTCCCTCTGGCTATCGCCACTCTGTTGTCTGTACATATGTGTTATATTTTTTGGCTTTGATGATTTAATTTGTATTTAGAATTTATATATTAAAATAGCCACAACACACACACACACACACACATTTTATAAATAATATTTGTGCTTAGTTTCTAAGTATTTATTTTTCAGTGTTCAATTAAGTGCTGATATCTTGTGTTATAGAATATTATACAATCAATATAAATAAAATTTAAAAATAGAAAAATGTAAATTTAAAATAACACCCTATATTTATAATACAGATAGATGTATTAATTTCTAAACAAGTAAAAAAATAACATGCATGTACTCAATAGAGTGTTGACCTCTGAGGAAGGAAGAAGTAAGAAAAGGGGAAGGATGGGTGTGAGTGTCTGATTGTATCCATAAATGTTATTACTTTAAACAAAGATACAAAAGAATTATGACAAATTGGCATGGCAAATGCATGGTAATTGATATATAATTTTATAACTTTTTTATTTTGTAAATTCAAATTTTTCACAATTATTATTTTTAAATATAATCATTAGATAGATTCTGAGTGATCGTATTTTTTTTGCTCCTCATTAACATGTTATATTTCAACATGAATGTTCATTATGGTCCATAACTAACCAGAGACTTATTATAGTTATAAAGGAAATAAATGTATGACTAAGGAAAAACAACATGTAAAATGGTATAACGGTCAAAACCACCAACTTGTTTTGCAGTGATAAACTCTTGGAGTGGTTAAGTCATGAGAAGGCACTCTTATTTCCACTATCAGACTTTCTCAATTGATTTCTACTGTAGCTTATACTTCAAAGAAACATTGTCAGGAAATGGAAGACTTCCCTCCACCCCTGGCTTCCATTTCTAAGCCAGCAGCTGATCTTCATAATATATAATTTCAATGCCTGACCTGTGGTGGCACAGTGGATAAAGCGTCGACCTGGAAATGCTGAGGTTGCTGGTTCAAAACCCTGGGCTTGCCTGGTCAAGGCACATATGGGAGTTGATGCTTCCAGCTCCTCCCCCCTTCTCTCTCTATGTTTCTCTCTCCCCCCCTCTCTCCTCTCTAAAAATGAATAAATAAAATTAAAAAAAACTTTTAAAAAAAAATATAATTTCAAGAGCTGACAACACAGATCGTAAATGTCAAAGAGTCTGTACCCTCATAAAGATATAGAGCCTGTTTCCTTGTCTGACATGTTCAAGTTTCTTCAGGTGAAAATAGGAAGTGGGAGGTTATATGAGACAAGGCAATAACAGCAGGTGAAAAGAGAGATCAAGGAGTTAAGAAGCATTCTTCTTTATATTTATGTATATTTATCATCTAAATTTGACTCTTGTTAATTAGAAAACAAAATTTGTCCTTGAAAGAGGGTAAGAAGCATAGTGGTGAATTTTTCCCCTTACTAGGACCTCTGCAATCCTTGAGTATAATTTCAGTTCTTATTATTCTCCTAGAAGAGAGGCATCAAGTCAGGTAGGTACTTAGTCTAGTTGGGTAAAATCTCCAACCTAGAAAAACCGGCAGAGGCCCTGAGCAGTGGCTCAATGGATAAAGCATTGGCCTGGAGTATGGACATCCTGGATTTGATCCCAGTTAGGACACACAGGAGAAGCTACTATCTGCTTCTCTCCCACTCCCTCTCCCCCTTCTCTCCCTCTTCCCCTCCTGCAGCCAGTGGGTCAATTGGTTTGAGCCCCAGGCACTGAGGATAGCTGAGTTTGTCTGAGAGCATCAGTCTTTGGTGCTAAAAATAGCTCAGTACTTAAGTATCAGCCTCAGATGGGGTTGCTGGATGGATCCTGGTCAGGGTATATGTGAGAGCTTGCCTTATCATCTCCCATCCTCTCACTTAAAAACAAAAACAAAACAGAAAGAGACAAGGGTGTTTTTGAAAAGGGCAGAAAGTTGAGGTGGAGAAAAGAAGAAGTGGTGGAAAAATAGAGAAAGTATTTTTTGAATCTCAGGGATTCCTAGGGCCAGAGAAAGGAGAGTTGTCTTGGTTACTAGATGGGGATACTGTTACCTCTAGTTTAAGAGAATGAGAAGTGGTTGAGGCCTTTTGGTTCTACATACTCTATGAAGCCTAGTAGCACCTGCATTTCTAGACAAAATGGGCTCATAAACAGTGTTCCTTTGCTGTGAATGGGCATAACATATAGTTACAGTGGGCATTTGAACCATGGCAGAGGTGGGTTAATGGGACATATTTTTCAAGTTATTTTTTGATAAAAGAAGAAATTCTTACCACATAATATGCTATTTCTTTATGAGAGGCTCTACCTGAAGGAGGCCTGTGTGTCCTGCTAAGAGCTGTTGCTTTATAGAATATATTGGGTTTCTGTCCCTTTCCAGATCTGGGACAAAAATCTTAGGGGCATGCTCTTCTTTTGTTATCTCTGCCATAATGCCCAACCTATACCATCTGGAGTCACAGGCACATCTAACTCAAATGGTAGCCCTATTTGGGGGATGCTTAGAGCTTTAATCTGCTTTCCTAGTATTCTGCCTTCTCAAAGGTGACTTGTTATTCTAATCCCCACTCCTACAAATGACCTTTCTTTCTCTGGCAGTATAAAAGGTAGAGACACTGTCACATGGGGAAGAAAAATTCTTCAAAATTCTGAAATCCCTACGAAAACTATATCTCTCTTTACTCATATGTATCCTTCTATCTGAAGCAGATGGGATATTTTCAATAACAAAATTCCCTTTGAGGCCACTTTGTGTCACAATGTTGAATTGAGCTCCAACTTTTTCAAACCTTCTGGATAATACAGGTCATTGTTTGGAGTGGGACACAAAAACTGTGTGCATAAGAAGTAGCCTGACTTTTGGTGGCTGTCTGGAAACACAGAACAGAAGAGAAGGTATAGAGGGAGGTTGAACAATATGGATAGATGATGATCTATAAAGAAAGTGAGAGGATGCCATCAGAGCAATGGCTGTGTGAAAGATACTCCTGATCTCTCTTCTTGAAATTTCAACGACTTGAACAACTATAACACAATGAAGAAATTTCAGCTGGGCTCACAGGCATGCCTGAAAGATCCATGCACCAAATGGATTAAAGGTGGGAAGGGTTAGAAAAGGGGTGAAAAACAAAATGCATTCACAGTGGGCTCTGAACAGGAGACAAATCCAGAGTGTCTGGGATTTTTTTCTCTACCCAAGTATGAGGAGGAGGGAAGCTCAGGCTATTTGGGTTTTGTCTGAGGAGTACAGAGAGGAGGAAAACCTGGGGTGACTGGGTTCTTTCTACCAAGAGAAGCAGTGAGGTAAAGGGGCAAAAGGGTAGAAACTAAAACAAAGTGGCCAGAGCATAGGTTCATGGCCAGTGTTCCTGCAGTCTGCCTGTAGCTTGCACTTGGCAGAGACAGATAAAACTAAAGTGTGCCCATCCCTAGCCTCTCAGATCCTGCCTCCCTCACCTTACGGTAAGGAGAGTGGCATAAACAAACCCCACAGTTAGCTCTTCAGAGCCACTCTCACCCCTAAAGAACAGGGATACTCTATGTCTGATCTCTGAATCTATTGAGATATTGGGAGGAGTACCCAGAAGCCTGAGATTGCCATTGCTAGAGCTGTACAGCTAAAGCTGTAAAGCCCTCACAACATGTCCCATCAACCCACATGGCACTGCCTACATCATTACAGTCACAACATACCAGTGGAGGACAGCCCAGGAAATTCGCAGAGATAAAACTTATAATACAGCAACAACTACAGAAAGAAACCTCTCAAAACCAAAATATATTTTACCTTTTTATTCCTTTTTGTTCTTATAAATTTTTTCTTCTTTGAATTTTATTTTCTTTAATTTTCATGTTATTATTATTATTATTATTATGAGTATTTTGTTTGTTTTTGATATCTTTTGGTTTTTATTTTTTTGGTAGTTTTCTTTTTTACTTGTCATAATTTTTAAAATTTTTATATTTTTACTGTATTCTTTTATTTTAATTGTTAATTTTTAGTTGCTTTTCTGTTAGAGTTCTGAACAATACCTCTTTCAATGCCATCAAAAAGGAAGAAATCAAAAACCATCGCTACACAAGACAGAGTTGTTATTCAGAAAAAAAAATCTCTATAAAAAAATCTTAATCACATGGAAACCTTGGAGTTAAATGATAGAGAATTCAAAACTGAAGTTCTGAAAATACTCAACAAGATGCGAGAAAACACCAAAAGGCATCTTAATGAGCTCAGCAAAGACACTGAAATATTTTAAAAAGATAAAAAGCTCAATACATGAATGGAAGACTGAAGCAGCAAGCTTAGTTAATAAAACAAGCCACATAGAGGAAAGAATCAGTGACATCAAAGACAGGCAACAAGAGAGGCTACAGAGAGAAGGGGAGAAAGATTCATGAATTTAAAAAAAACTAAGAGAGCTCTACAAGAGTTGTCTCACACCATTAGAAAAAGCAATATAAGAATAGTGGATATATTACAAGAAGAAGAGAGGGAGAAGGGAATGTGGAGCCTATTCAAACAATGTATGAGAATTTTTTATGCCTATGAAAAGTGTTAGAGCCTCAAATTCAAGAAGCAAACAGAATGCTGAGTTACCACAACCAAAACAGACTTTAACCAAGACACATTGTAATAAAATTGTCAAAAAATCAAACACAAAGAAAGAATCTTCAAGGCAGCTAGGGAAAAGAGGAACATAATTTATAAAGAAAGGTCCATCAGATATCATCAGACTTCTCAGCAAGAGAGTGAACACAAACATTCAAAGAACAGATGGAGAAGAATTACCAGCCAAGAATAGTATACCATCAAAGTCATTCTTCAAATTACACATATATATACATATATATATATATTTTGCAGAAATACAGAAGCTGAGGGAATTTAACACAGAAAAAAAACTCACTGCAGAAAATACTCAAGGGGGTAATTAGACCAGACACAAAGAACAACAACAACAACAACAAAAAAAAATCAAAACTAAGTAACAGCTCCAACAAGGTCACAATAAAAACAAGGATAATCTGTGACAACAATAACATAAAAGGGGAGAAGATAAAGTTTTGCAGTAGCAAAGAAGAATGGAATGCAGAAGCACTCATAAGACAAAGGACTTCTGTGCATATGAACATTTTTCTCTTAATAACCTAATGGTAAACAACCACAAAAAGGCACTACTAAACTACACAGTTAAGAAATGAAGAAACAGGGGAAACAAGTATGAAAAACAACAGAACAAAACCAATAGACAGAAACAAAAAACAGAAGAACCAAACAAGACACAGAGCTACCAGAAAACAAAACATAAAATGGCTATAGGAAATCCTCAAGTGTCAATAATTACCCTAATATAAATGGATTGAACTCACCAACAAAGAGGCACAGATTAGTATTTTGGATCAAAAAGCAAAACCTAACCATATGCTGCCTTCAAGAGACACATCTAAGCTGCAAGGACAAAAGTAATTTAAAGTGAAAGGTTAGAAAACAATTCTTCAGGCAAATAATATCCAAAGAAAGCAGTTGTAGCCATACTCATACCTGACAATGCTAACTTCAACACAGCAAAGGTAACCAGAGACAAAGATGGATATTTTATAATGATAAAGGGGACATCATATCAAAAAGACAACATTTCTTAATACGTATGCACCAAACCAGGGAGCACCGAAATATATAGGCAATCTACTAACTGATCTAAAAACAGAAATAGACGAAAACACAATCATACTTGGAGAACTCAGCACACCATTGACAGGTTAAGATAGATTATCCAAACAGAAAAATCAATAAAAAAATATTGGCCTTAAAGAATACACTGGACCAAATGGACATAATAGATATTGAGGGGAGACCTTATCCCAAAACAGCAGATTACACATTTTTCTCTAGTGTGCATAAAACATTCTCAAAGATAGACTGTATGTTGGGCCACAAAACTATCATCAACAAACTCAGGAATATTGAGTTTATTATTCCTGATTATACTAAGCATATCTTATGATGATAAGGTTTTGAAATTAGAATTCAACTAAGGCAGTGGCATAGTAAATAGAGTGTTGAACTGGGATGTGGAGGATGCAGGTTCAAAACCTAAGGTTTCTGGCTTGAGCACAAGCTCATCTGGCTTGAGCATGGGCTCACCAGCTTGAGCACAGGAAGGCTGGTTTGAGCGTGGAATAATAGACATTACCCATGGTCTCCAGTTTGAGCCCAAATGTCACTGGCTTAAAGCCCAAGGTTGCTGGCTTGAGCCCAAATTTGTTGGCTTGTGCAAGGGGTCATTCACTCTGCTGTAGGCCCCTGGTCAAGGCACATATAAGAAAGCAGTCAATGAACAACTAAGGTGCTTCAAGGAAGAACTGATGCTTCTCATCTCTCTCCCTTCCTGTCTGTCCCTCTCTCTGACTCTCTCTCTGTCAAAAACTAACCAACAAACAAACACCCTGAATAGCTAAAGGAATCTTGAGGAAAAACAATAAAACTGGAGTTATCACACTACCTGACTTCAAATTATACTAGAGAACCACAATAATCAAAACAGCATGGTATTGGCAGAAAAACAGACATACAGACCTATGGAACAGAATCAAGAACCCAGAAATAAAACCACATATATATGAACAAATAATCTTCAACAAAGGAGCTAAAAACACACAATAAGATAAAGAAAGCTTCTTTAATAAATGATGCTGGGAAAATTGAAAAGCCACATGCAAAAGAATGAAACTTGACTGTTTGTCCCCTGCACAAAAATTAATTCAAAATGAATCATATACCATGCATGGAGCTGAGGGTCCTTGGTTCAAATGTCAGTTCTTTAATAAATTCTATGTGACTCTCAGCCAGCAGTTTACTTTTTCATTTCTTTACACACTAATTATTAAATTCACTGTCTCTCAAATGCTGTCCAGCCTCTTATGGCTAAACCCTTCAATTTCTCTTTTTTACAAGACACCCATTTTTTATTTGTTTTATTTTGCATTGGGCATATTTTTGTTATTATGGTCATCGACAAGTGCAATTGATCATAGCTATGGGTTAGTAACTATACATAATGCCCTGGTTTCTATTGTCATTTTTTAAGTATTGCCTTTTTTTTCTTCTCCTAAAGAATTCTTGATTACCTTCAATATGACTTTTTCTGCTATTCAGACAGAATATTCATGCACCATACACTTCCTGATTCTTTATCCTAATTTAGTTCTAATTGATGATCTTGTTGCTACCAACTTCAATTGGCAGAGAAGCGTACCAAACTTTAGAGATAACTACTTCTTTTAATTATCTAGAAACTTATACCCATTTTTTTGTTTCAAATGAGCTCCTTGTTTTTATTTTTTTGGAGGGGTGCATGGTGGTAAGAATCAGAAACTATTCAATATGAGGTTGGTAAACACTGCTGATAACTTTCCATCTCTTAGAACAAAATTCACAGGAACTGTTGATTAAACAAATCTTTTTCCATTCTTTCTTGTTAGGATAAAGTGGCTCAATAGTGTAAGATGGCTGGTTTTATTTTAGTAGGAGTTCCCTTCTATTTGTTTATGTTGCTTAAAAGAGTTAAATGTTAAGTGTTGATAGTATAATAAATACAGCATGCTTATAGGAAGAGTTATCACAGGAGTATAAATTAGAAAAGAGGTTTATAAGAAAATTATACTAATTAATGCATATCAGAAGAGTGTAATATAGATTACACTTTTACAGAAAGTGTTAAAGTGTTGCTATTATAGATAGATAAAAAATAGATGATAGGTAGATAGATAGAAAGATAGGTAGATAGATAGATAAATAGATAGATGGTAGATAGAATGCTTATCAGATTAAGACCTTAAGTTTACTACCTTTATGATAGTAAACTTTTTATTATTTCCTACTGGAATTATGTATTTTTAAAAGTTTAGTTTTTTTGGCAAATAAATTTTTGCCATCTTAAATAACACATTATCATTTTTTAATATGCCCCCTCCCTTATTCCTGTAGCAATTTGCTACAAAATAACTTGCTGGAATTTTGATTGAAATTGAGATGAATCCATAGAGCAAAATCCAAATTGAGAAACAGTTTTCAACATTCCTGACCAATACTCCTCACAGCTCTCAAAGTCATCACAAACAAGAGTCAGAGAAAATGTCATAACCAAGAGGAAGCTAAGAAGACATAATGACTACATATACTGAGATGTTTTATTTAGGATCTTGGCATAGAAAAACAATAGTAGGTAAATAATAATATATTAGCATTGGTTCATTAATTGTGACAAATATACCAAATCCATTTGATATTAATAAATAGGTAAAACTATTTTTAGGATATATAATAGGGTAGTTCAATTTTTAATTTTTTGAGGAACCACCATACTTTCTTCCATAATTTTACATTCCCACCAACAGTGAATGAGAAGTTTCTTTTTCTCCACAGCCCCTCCAACACTTGTTATTACCTGTCTTGTAGATAATAGCTAATCTAACAGGTGTGAGGTGGTATCTCATTGTAGTTTTTTTTTTTTTTTTTTTTTTAAACAGGACAGAGAGAGAGTCAGAGAGAGGGATAGATAGGGACAGACAGGAATGGAGAGAGATGAGAAGCATCAATCATCAGTTTTTCATTGCAACACCTTAGTTGTTCATTGATTGCTTTCTCATATGTGCCTTGACCAGGGGGCTACAGCAGAGTGAGTGACCCCTTGCTCGAGCCAGCAACCTTGGGTCCAAGCTGGGAGCCTTGCTCAAACCAGATGAACCCAGGCTCAAGCTGGTGACCTCAGGGTCTCGAACCTGGGTCTTCCGCATCCCAGTCCTTTGCTCTATCCACTGCGCCACCGCCTGGTCAGGCTCTCATTGTAGTTTTGATTTGCATTTCTCTAATAGCTAATGAAGATGAGCATCTTTTCATATAATTGTTGGCCATTTGTATTTCTTCCTGGGAGAAGTGTCTGTTCATGTCCTCTTCCCATTTTTTTATTGGGTTGTTTGCTTGCTTGTTGCTGAGTTTTTTGAGTTCTTTGTATATTTTGGATATTAGGCCCTTATTTGAGCTGTTGTTTGAAAATATCATCTCCAATTTAGTTGGTTGTCTGTTTGTTTTGTTGTCAGTTTTTCTTGCTGTGCAAAAGCTTCTTAGTCTGATGTGGTCCCATTCATTTATCTTTGCCTTCACTTTTCTTGCCTTAGGGGTCAAATTCATAGAGTGCTCTTTATAACCAAAGTTCATGAGTTTAGTACCTATGTTTTCTTCTATGTAATTTATTGTTTCAGGTCTTATATTTAGGTCTTTTATCCATTTTGAATTAATTTTAGTACAAGAAGATAAACTGTAGTGGAGTTTCATTCCTTTGCATGTGACTTTCCAGTTTTCCTAGCACCATTTGTTGAAGAGGCTTTCTTTTCTCTATTGTGTGTTGTTGGCCCCTTTATCATAAATTATTTTACCATATATATGTGGTTTTATTTCTGGTCTTTCTATTCTGTTCCATTGGTCTGTCTATTTTTCTGCCAGTACCATGCTGTTTTGATTATCGTGGCTCTATAATATAATTTGAAGTCAGGTATTGTAATGCCCCCAGCTTTGTTCTTTTTCCTTAGGATTGCTTTGGCTACTCGGGGTTTTTTATAGTTTCATATAAACCTGATGATTTTTTTGTTCCATTTCTTTAAAAAAAGACATTGGAATTTTGATAGGAATTGCATTAAATTTGTATATCGCTTTGGGTGATATAGTTATTTTGACTATATTCTTCCTATCCAAGAACAAGGAATACTTTTTCATTTCATTGTATCTTTTTTGATTTCCCTTAACAATGGTTTGTAGTCTTCATTATATAGGTTTTTTACATTCTTTGTTATGTTTATTCCTAGGTATGTTTTGTTGTTGCAACCATGAAGGGGATTATTTTTTTTTTAGTTCGTTTTCTGAGTTTTTATTGTTGGCATATAGAAAGGCAAACGACTTTTGTATATTAATTTTGTATCCTGAGACCTTACTGTATTGGTTTATTGTTTCCAGTAGTCTTTTTGTGGAATCTTTGGGGTTTTCGATGTATAAGATCATATCATCTGCAAAAGTGAAAACTTTACTTCTTCTTTCCCAATATGAATACCTTTTATTTCTTTATCTTGTCTGATTGCTCTGACTAGAACTTCCAGCACTATGTTGAATAAGAGTGAAGAGAGTGGACAACCTTGTCTTGTTTCTGATTTTAGAGGAAAAGTCCTCAGTTGTATGCCATTTAATATGATGTTAGCTGATGTTTTATCATAAATGGCATTTATTATGTTGAGATATTTTCCTTATATACCCATTTTGTTAAGTGTTTTAAACATAAAATGGTGTTGTATTTTATCGAATACCTTTCCTATTGATAGAATCATATGGTTTTTGTTTTTTGTTTTGTTAATATAGTGTATTATGTTAACCGTTTTACATATGTGGAACCATCCTTGTGATTCTGAGGTCAATCCCACTTGATCATAAGAATTATTTTTTAATGTATTGTTGCATTTTATTTGCTAGTATGTTGTTTAGTATTTTAGCATCTGTATTCAATAGAGATATTAGTTTATAGTTTTCGTTTTTTGTGTTGTTTTTACCAGGTTTTGGTATGAGGGTTCTGTTGGCCTTATAAAATGTGTTTGGGAGTATTGCTTCTTCAATTTTTTGGAAGACTTTGAGTAGAATAGAGACCAAGTCTTCTTTGAATGTTTGATATAATTCACTAGTATAGCCATCTGATCCTGGTCTTTTATTTTGGGGGAGGTTTTTTAATAGTTGTTTCTATTTCCTCCCTGCTTATGGGTTATTTAGGCTTTCTGCTTCTTCGTGGCTCAGTCTAGGAAAATTGTATTGTTCTAAGAATTTGTCCATTTCTTCCAGATTGTTAAATTTTGTGGCATATAGTTTTTCATAGTATTCTACAATAATTCTTTGTATATTTATGATATCTGTGGTGATTTCTCCTCTTTCATTTTGGATTTTGTTTATATGAGTGCTTTCTCTTTTTTCCTTAGTGAATCTTGCAAAGGCTTTGCCAATTTTTTTGATCTTTTCAAAGAACCAGCTCCTTGTTTTATTAACTTTTTCTATAGTTTTTCTGTTCCCTATTTTGTTTATTTCTGCTCTGATTCTTATTACTTTCTTTCTTCTGCTGGTTTTAGGTTGCCTTTGTTCTTCTTTTCCAAGTTCTTTAAGATGTAAATTTAAGTGGTTTACTTGGGCTCTCTCTTGTTTGTTTATATAGGCCAGTAGAGATATGACCTTCCCTCTTCTTACTGCATTTGCTGCATCCCAGAGATTCTGATTAGTCATATTGTTATTTTCATTTGTCTGTATGTAACTTTTGATCTCTGCTTTTATTTCTTCTTGATCCACTCATTTTTAAAAAGTACATGTTTAGTTTCCACATTTTTGTTTGTTTACTTCTGTTTTGCAGTTGAATTCTAGTTTCAAGGCTTTATAATCAGAGAATATGGTTAGTATAATTTCAATCTTTCTGAATCTGTTGATGTTATTTTTGTGGCCCAACATACTGTCAATTCTTGAGGATGTTCCATGTATACTAGAGAAAAATGTATACTCTGGAACTTTGGGGTAAAATGTCCTGAAGATGTCTATTATATCCAATTGTTCTAGTGTTTCATTTCAATATTTCTTTATTGATTTTCTGTTTGAATGAATGATCTGGAGGCATCAGCGGTATATTGAGGTCTCCAAGTATGATTGTATTTTTGTCAGTTTTTGTATTTAGATCAGGTAGTAGCTGTCTTATATATTTTGATGCTCCTTGGTTTGGTGCATATATATTAAGAAATGAAGCCCTGGCCGGTTGGCTCAGTGGTAGAGCATCGGCCTGGTGTGCAGAAGTCCCGGATTCGATTCCCAGCCAGGGCACACAGGAGAGGCACCCATCTGTCTCTCCACCCCTCCCCCTTTCCTTCCTCTCTGTCTCTCTCTTCCCCTCCCGCAGCGAGGCTCCATTGGAGCAAGGATGGCCCGGGCGCTGGGGATGGCTCCTTGGCCTCTGCCCCAGGCACTAGAGTGGCTCTGGTTGCGGCAGAGCGACGCCCCGGAGGGGCAGAGCATCACCCCCTGGGCGTGCCAGGTGGATCCCAGTTGGGTGCATGCAGCAGTCTGTTTCTGGCTTCAGAAAAATACAAAAAAAAAAAAAGAAAAAAGAAAAAAGAAAAAAAAATATTATGTCTTGATTCAATGTTCCCTTTATCATTATGAAATGACCATTTTTGTCTCTGATTACCCTTGCTGTCTTGTAGTCAGCAATGTTGAATATGAGTATTGCTACACCTGCTTTTTTTTTTTTGATATTTGCTTTACAGTATTGTTTTCTAGCCTTTCACTTTGAATTTGTTTTTATCCATGTAGCTTAAATGTGTTTCTTGTAGGCAGCATACAGTTGGATTTTCTTTTTTAATCCATTCTGCTACTCTGTGTCTTTTTATTGGTGAGTTCAATCCATTTACATTTACTGTAATTATTGATATTGAGGGTTTCCTATTGCCATTTTATATATTGCTTCCTGATAGTTTTGTATCTTGTTTGATTTTTCTTTTTTGTTTTTCTATCATTTGTTTTTGTTTGGTTGTAATCCATACTTTTTTCCTCTGTTACTTCTTTTTTCAAGCTATGTGCTTCTGTGGTGGTTTTTTCAGGGATGGTTACCATTAAATAATAGAAAGAATATATATCATGTTCACTGTAGTACATTATCTCATGAGTGTTTCTGCACTCCATCCTCCTTTGCTACTGATAATCTTTGTCCCCTTTTTTTGTTGTCACAGATTAATCTTGTTTTTATTGTGATCTTGATGGAGCTTTTACTTGTAGTTTTTTTGTTGTTATTTTCTTTGTATCTGGTCGGAAAACCCCTTTTAGTATTTCCTGAAGTGGGGGTTTTCTGATGATAAATCCTCTCATCTTTTCTATATCTGTGAATGTTTTTTATTTCTCCTTCATATTTGTAGGATAGCTTTATGGGTATAGTATTCTTGGCTGAAAATTTCTCTATTTCAGAACTTTAAATATTGGGGTCCACTCTCTTCTAGCTTGTATAGTTTCTGCTGAGAAGTCTGATGATAAACTAATGGGTCTTCCTTTATATGTTGTATTCTTCTTTTCCCTGACTGCCTTGAGAATTTTTTCTTTGTCATTGGTTTGTGCCAATTTCATTATGAAGTGACTTGGAATAGGTTTGTTAGGGTTAAGATAACTTGGTGTTCTGTTTGTTTCTTGAATTTGAAGCTTTAGTTCTTTCCACAGGCTTGGGAAGTTCTCATTTATTATTTGTTTGAATATGTTCTCCATTTCATTTTCTCTCTCTTCTCCTTCTGATATACCCATTATTCTTATGTTGCTCTTTCTGATGGAGTCAGACAATTCCTGTAGGGCTTTCTCATTTTATTAGTTCTTGAGTCTCTCTCTTCTTCTCTCTGTAGTGCCTCTAGTTGCCTGTCTTCTATGTCACTAATTCTCTCCTCTATCTGGCCTGTTCTATTAGCTAAGCTTGTTACCTCATTTTTCAGTTCATGAATTGAGTTTTTCATCTCTGTTTGATTCATTTTCATAGTTTCAATTTCCTTGGTGATGTACTCTTTCTGTTTATTGAATTGTTTTTTGAGTTTCCTAAACTGCCTTTCTGTGCTTTTTTGTATATCCCTGAGTATTTTTAGAACTTCAATTTTAAATTCTTTGTCATTTAACTCCAAGGTTTCCAAGCTATTGAAATTTTTTTCTATACATTTTTTTTATTTATCTGAGCTATATCTCTGTGATTTGTATCCATGATATTCAATTTCTTTTTTCTTAATGGCACTTGAGAGTGGTATTGTTAATAAGGCTAATAAGAGTTGATAAAAATAAAAAATAAAATAAAATAAATATTTTTTTTAGAAAATACAGTGAAAAACTAAAAATTCTATTGTTCTAAGTGAAACAAAACCTATATAGAATGGAGGGCCTGACTTGGGGGGAAGTGACAAAGAAGCATAAAATGAGGTAAGAGCCTACAAATGCTTCAAGGAAAAAATTTAAATTAAGAATAAAATAATTTATTTGTAAATTATGGTTGAATGAGAGATATAATGAAAGAGAAAAGAAGAAAAAAAAAAGAAAAAATACGTTTAAAAAAATGAAAATTTTATTGTATTAAGTGGAACAAAAACTACCTAGAATGGAGAGCCAGAGTTGGGGGAAATGCTAATGATGTGAAAAGCAAAGTAAAAAGCACACAAAATGCCACATAGAAAAAAATTGAATCCAGAATAATATATATTTTTTTGTAATTGAGGATCAAATAAGAGAAAAAATGAAACCAAAAGAGAGAGAGAGAGAGAAAAAAAAGAAAAAGAAAAGGAGAGTTGAGTATTTTGGAATGTAACCCTCATAGAAAAAAAAGAATGGAAAATGTAACACCTGTGATTAATGAAGTTTAAAATAAAAAGAAAAGAATGAAATGGAAAGAGGATAAAATGACCAAGGTGGAAGAAAAAAAGATAAAAATAAAAGAAAAAATGGAAAAAGTTATACTTTGGATTTTTTCTGGTTTTGAGAGGTTATCTTCTTCCCTTTTCTTCTTTCTCTCTTTTTGGCCAGTGGCACTGTACCCCAGGTTCTGCCTTTGTGGCACTCTGAGGTAGAGATTTGCAGTTGATGTGTCATTATGGTGATGACATAAAACTAGGCCTTAGTCCCATTGGTAGGCAGGGCTTGTTAGCATTTGCAGGTTTTGACAATGGAAGAATCTGTTTTCCCAAAGTCTCTCCACAGATCTTGCCTTCCTGAACCAGCAGCCTGGGGACCCAACTGTGAAGTTGCCTCACCACTGCCTGGAGAGCAAGAGGTTCTAAGAGCTGCCAAATCACCCCTCTATCCCCACTCAATGCAGGGTTCTGGGTAAGGCTTTGCCAGCCTGAGCCGCCAGCATAATCAGGCAGGGCTGGGAGCTGATTGCTTTTCAGGTGTCTTTCTATGAGCCTCCAGGCATGTCTAGTATGCCTCAGCTCTCTACGGATCTACTCTTCCCAGGCTTTTTGCACTTTGTAACCTGTATCTGCTGGTAGGAAGATGTCCCAGTCACTGCTTGTGGAGCAAGAGGTCTTAAAAACTGCCAAGTCCCTCTCCCAGTTCCATTCAAAGTACAGCTCTGGGTATGAAAGCTTTGTCAATCAGAACCACCAGCTTAAGCAGGCAGGGGAGTGAGCTGACTTCTGATCAGGCTCCTTTCTAAGGTTCTGTTGTAAGGTACCAAAAAGCTGCAAAATCAATATTGATATTCTAAGAGGAAAAGGTCAGGCTTTCCTGTTCTTTCTTTGGAAAATGGAGGAAAAAGAATATAGAAGTCTTCTGACTTACAAGGATGACTAGGGTCATTTGGTTTTAAGTACTCTGAAAGAATTAAGGTTATCTGAAGAACTCCTTTTTGCTTTCAATAAGAGCCAAATTTACATACCACCCTACACTAATCTTAGCTCTCCCTCCCTTCCTGGAATCCTGAGATTAATGTGTACCTCTAGGTAAGAGAGGAGAGATAGATACTAAAAGGATTTGTAAATTTTTTTGATTGTATTACCTTGAAAGTTTTAACATTCTTTGTAAATCCCCTAGACAGATGTTAATCTTGTTATTGTAATCTTGTCAAATGTTAATCTTGTTGATTGATCATGTCAAATGTTAATCTTGTTAGATGTAACATAAATCTTGTTAAATGTTAATCTTGTCATGCTGTCATGGCCTCCTCCAATCTGTATGTAGTCAAAGGATATATAACCAGCCTCTGAAATATACTCAGGGTGTATGATTTGGATCTGCCATGCCCTATGTCAGCCATATGTGGCTGGCATATTTAACAAATCTCCTCTTTCAATAAAACTCTTCAAAATTCATCTGGACTGGATGTCTCTAAGTCTCATTTTTTTTTAACAGAGACAGAGAGAGAGAGTCAGAGGAGGGATAAATAAGGACAGACAGACAGGAAGGGAGAGAGATGAGAAGCATCAATCATCAGTTTTTTGTTGCAACACCTTAGTTGTTCATTGATTGCTTTCTCATATGTGCCTTGACCATGAAGCTACAGCAGATCGAGTAACCCCTTGCTCAAGCCAGTGACCTTAGGTCCAAGTTAGTGAGCTTTGCTCAAACCAGATGAACCCGTGCTCAAGCTGGCAACCTCAGGGTCTCAAACTTGGATCCTCTGCATCCCAATCTGATGCTCTATCCACTGCGCCACTGCCTGGTCAGGCAGGACTGGGTGTCTCTATGTAAACCTGATAGAATGAGGTAAAGTGCCTTTCAGAATCTGGGGTACAGTACTTTATAACAGTTCCCTGGGTATGTCTAGTTAAATTTGCCTCAGCACTCCACGGGTCTGCTCTCCACAGGTTTCTCTCTTGCTGGGAAGCTTATAGCTCAGCCCACCCAACTTCTGCAGTGTTCTCTGAGGTCTGTTCCATGGGGCCTGTGCTTTTTTACCTGTATCAGCTGGCAGGAAGTTGCCCCAGCCACTGCCTGCAGAGCAAGAGGCCCTAAGAACTATCAAGTCCCTCCTACAGGTCCACTTAAATTGCAGCCCTGGGAAAGAAGGCTTTGTCTGCCAAAGCTACCAGCACAAGTCAGCTGGCAGTGAGCAGACTATGGGTTAGGCTTCTTTCAGCGTTTCGTGGATCTGCTTTCCAGAGGCTGACTGCAAGCTGCCTACACGCCCTTCCCCCATCACTTCTGCAATTTTTTTGTGTGTGGGAATGCGCTTTGTTAGCCTGTATAGCTGGTGGAGGTGCCTCACCTGGACAGGACTGTTGGGCAGATAAAATATATTATGCTCACTTTGTTAAAGATGACGTTGCCCACATGAGGCCATCGCCCAGGTGATATTAATGTGTGTTGGGGATCATTGTAGCCTGGGGCTTGGTTTTGGGATTAAGCCTTTCCTACCCTTTTTGATGTGGGGTGGTACAATCCAATTGTGCCTCAGAGAAGTGACTCTACTAGAGACATCCCTGTTTTGTGTGTTGGATTGGAGGTTGTGAGGCTACAATATAAAATGGGGGCAGAACAGAGTTTCTGTTCTTGGTTCCTGAGATTATCATTAGAGGAGAGAGCAGAACAGAGAGTAGAAGGAGGCCACATGGAGGAGGCCAGGAAAAGCAGCCAAGATGGCAGAGTGCTAAGTGAGATGCCAGTTTGTGTAGAGTTTGTATTTGGGATAAGGAAGGAGATGGGGAACAGAGGTGAATAAGTCTGGTGAGCTAGAAACCTTTGATTCTAGGAAACTCGGATAAGTCAGTGGCTTTGTGAGCACTGAATGTGAGTGGGTTTTGGAGCCCAGTGTATGTTTTTACTTGCCCGACGGGTGCAAGCTAGAATTAAAGACTATGGCCCATCAGTTCTTGGCTCCTTTGTTTCTTTACCGACTGTCCGAATCCAATGCAAACCTGCATGGGCCAGGCTGCTGTGATAGTGGCTCTGGCCATGCCTACTGGCTTTACATTTGGCGTAGTTTGTGGCAGGATTCGATACAGATCGGCAAGGAGCCTTTGAGTGGTGGAGTAGAGGACTGGCTAGTGTTAGGGTTCCCCATGGCTGCCCTTTTGGGGACCATAGGCTGGCTGACTTTTACAGCCATGCGTGAGAAAACTGAGAGCTCTGTGGAAGAGGCTGCCCGGGATCTGCAAACTGAGCAGTGGAAGGAGCTGGAGCAAACGCGGGAGAAACCAATGCTGACCTTGGAGCTGGAGGAAGCGCTGGAGGAGGAGGCCGACCAGGTTTGCGACATTCACCTGGAAATGGAGCAGCTGCTGGAGGAGGATTCACAGATTCGTGAGTTGCAGATTGCCCTGGATGCTGTGGAGAGCCAGCTGCGGCAGGAGGCTGGGGCTGAGGCTGAAGCTGAGGCTGAGGCTGAGGCTGAGGCTGAAGCCGAGTCCGGAGCTGCAAGGTCTGCGGAGCAGAAGGTGGTGGCAGCCCGGGGCTTGAGCCTGGCAGCGGGAGCTGGTGTTTTCAGTTCCTCTTTGGAAGATGAGAATTGGGCTGGAGTTGTGATTTGCAGTCTCCAGAAGATGGAAGCCCAGCTGGAAGGAGCACCTACTGCGGCCCTGGTAGGTCTGCGATTTTGGGACATAGGGTTGGACGCCATGTGCCCCTCTTTGGGACAGTGTAAGACCTGCCAGGACGGCAGGAATGAGGGGGGTGGCTGATGCCCCATGTGCACGGACTGATTTCCTGGACTACGACCGGAGTGGGCATTGGATCCTTTGTTGGATGGATTTACGGATTACGGATTTTGGACAATGTAAAATACCCTGATGGGGGTGGGGGGTGGCTTTGCTGGAAGCACTCCCCTGCCCCAGGAAGCTTTTCCCATGGCTAGGAAGAAGGCCGAGGACATTTTGCGCTTTGGGCTAAGTGCTCAGAGACTGGTGAAGTGTACCTTTGTGATTGTTGAAACTGTATGATTTATGCTGTTGTAACTTGTGTAATGTGCTAATTTCCTTGCACAGGAATGTCAGTGGTGTAGATTGTGGGTAGTAAAGTGAGCATAGGGGTGGATTGTTGGGCAGATAAAATATATTATGCTCACTTTGTTAAAGATGACGTTGCCCACGTGAGGCTGTCGCCCAGGTGATATTAATGTGTGTTGGGGATCGTTGTAGCCTGGGGCTTGGTTTTGGGATTAAGCCTTTCCTACCCTTTTTGATGTGGGGTGGTACAATCCAATTGTGCCTCAGAGAAGTGACTCTACTAGAGACATCCCTGTTTTGTGTGTTGGATTGGAGGTTGTGAGGCTACAATATAAAATGGGGGCAGAATAGAGTTTCTGTTCTTGGTTCCTGAGATTATCATTAGAGGAGAGAGCAGAACAGAGAGCAGAAGGAGGCCACATGGAGGAGGCCAGGAAAAGCAGCCTAGATGGCAGAGTGCTAAGTGAGATGCCAGTTTGTGTAGAGTTTGTATTTGGGATAAGGAAGGAGATGGGGAACAGAGGTGAATAAGTCTGGTGAGCTAGAAACCTTTGATTCTAGGAAACTCGGATAAGTCAGTGGCTTTGTGAGCACTGAATGTGAGTGGGTTTTGGAGCCCAGTGTATGTTTTTACTTGCCCGCCAGGTGCAAGCTAGAATTAAAGACTATGGCCCATCAGTTCTTGGCTCCTTTGTTTCTTTACCGACTGTCCGAATCCAATGCGAACCTGCATGGGCCAGGCTGCTGTGATAGTGGCTCTGGCCGTGCCTACTGGCTTTACAAGGACCAAGCATAGAGAAGCCAACTCTCCGCACTTCCCATGCTGTTGTTTGGGGTGCCGGGATTCCACAAACTCTGGTTACAGCCCACACAGAAGGCCACTTCTGACTGTCTCCAACCCAGCCCCTCCACCTGGGAATGCAGGCACCCACTCCAGAAGTGCCAGGTGGAACCACTCTCACATTGCTGGTGCTCGCCCACTGGGAGACCAGGAGTAAACAAAGCCCAAAGCCATTCTGGTATCAGTCTGCGCAGGCAGCCCACTCAACCACCTCTGCCGGGGTTTGCTGCTGGCTTTAGCTCTACATCGGTGATCTCAATCTGAGCTGTGGGCACACTATCTCCTCAGCTTGAATGTCTCTGCCCTAGCCATCTTATTCCCTCTTCCCTAGCATTCTCTTCCTCTCAGTTCCAAGTGAAAGCAGTCCTTCCTCAGGTCAGTGAAGGAAGCGGAATATTCCATTCTCCGTCTTATTTCTTCAGAGTGGATTATATATTCAACCACCTTTTTGTCCAATTGTACCTTTATTTGATGTATTTGTATTTCAGATGCTCCTGGGGTTGTTTTTCTGTCTCTAGTTGTATAAAAATTCTAAGGTCTAGTTTCATTTTTTTCATTGTGGACATATAATCATTCTAGCACAATTTGTTGAAAAGACTATCCTTCCTCCTTTAAGTTACCTTTGGCCCTTTGTCAAAAATCAGAGTGCTACAAAATAAATTGCTAAAGTTTTTATTGGGATTGAGATGAATTTATAGAACAAGGTGGAAGAATTGAGATTGTACTGATATTGAAAGGCAATCTTGCCTGACCTGTGGAGGTTCAGTGGATAAAGCTTTGACCTGGAATGCTGAGGTCACCAGTTTGAAACCCTGGGCTTGCCCCATCAAGGCACATATGAGAGTTGATGCTTTCTGTTCCTCCCCTTCTCTCTCTCTCTATCTCTCAGTCTCTCTCGCCTCTCTAAAAAAAATGAATAAATTCTTTATAAAAAAGTTAATCTCTGTCTTTCATTGGTGTATTTAGATCATTCAAAATTAATTATTGATCACTTTGGTTCATATCTACCATGTTTGAATCTATTTTCTATTTATTGCATTTGTTTTGTTTCTCTTTCCTCTCCATATTTCTACCTTCTGTGTTCTAAAAAAATTTTAATGATTTTACTGGGGTAATACTGGTTAACATAATTATACAGGTTTCAGGTGTTCAGTTCCACAATACATCTCTGTACACAGTATTGTGTGTTCATCCCTGCAGGTCACATCTTCATTCATCACCATTTATCCCCCCTATACCATCCTTCACTACTCCCCTGCCAACAATCACCACACTATTGTTTATTTGCCCTATATTTTCCCTCAATTTCTTCACCCTCCTCATACAGCACTAACCCCCTGACACCTGAAAGCCTGCTCTTTATATATAAGTCTGTTTCTACTTTGCTTGATAATTTATTTTACTCATTAGATAACACATATGAGTGAAATCACATGGTATTTGAATATCTCTTACTGGCTTATTTCATTTAACATAATATTCTCCAGGTCTATCCATGCTGTTGCAAAATTTAAGATTTCCTTCTTTTTTTTTTTAAATTTTTTTTTATTTATTTATTTTTAGAGAGGATAGAGAGACAGAGAGAAGGGGGAGGAGCTGGAAGCATCAACTCCCATATGTGCCTTGACCAGGCAAGCCCAGGGCTTTGAACCAGCAACCTCAGCGTTTCCAGGTTGACGCTTTACCCACTGCGCCACCACAGGTCAGGCAAGATTTCCTTCTTTTTATGATAGCATAATGTTCCACTGTGTAAATGTACTGCAGCTTTTTTTTTTATCCACTTTTATCTACAGTTGGGCAGTTAGGCTACTTCTGTATCTTGGCTGTTGTAAACAATGCTGCAATAAACATATATTTTTTTGAATTAGTGTTTCAAGATATTTAGGGTATATTCCCAGAAGTGGAATTCCTGGGTCAAAAAGCAGTTCTATCTTTAATTTTTTGAGATAACTCCATACTGTTTTCTATAATGGTTGCACCAATCTACATTTCCATCAAGAGTGCACAAGGGCTTCCTTTTCTTTATATCGTCTTCAACACTTGCTATCTGTTGATTTATTGATGATAGTCATTCTGATAAGTGTGAGGAGATATCTCATCATGGTTTTAATTTGTATTTATCTGTTAATTAATGATGTTGAACATCTTTTAATATTTTTGTTGTCCATTTGTATGTTCTTTTCCTATTTTTTTTTGTTGTTTTATAAATTCTTTATAAATTTTGATAATCCCTTATCAGATATATCCAATTTATTGTTTATTCCTTCCAGTGTATTCCTTTTTTTAAGATTTATTTATTTATTTATTTTAGAGAGATGAGAGAGAAAGAGAGAGACAGAGAGAGAAGGGGGCAAGCAGGAAGCATCAACCCATAGTTGCTTCTGGTATGTGCCTTGAATGGGCAAGTCTGGGGTTTTAAACTGGCAACCTCAGCATTCCAGGTCGATATTTTATCTACTGTGCCACCACAGGTCAGGACCAGTGTATTCTTAATGTTGGATATTATATTTATTGACTGATTAATTTTCTTTCTTTTTTTTCCCTTAGAGAGAAGTGAGAGAAGAAGAGAAAGAGAGGGAAAAAGCAGGAAGCATCAACCTGTTGTAGTTACTTCCTGTATGTGTCTTGACTGGGCAAGCCCAGAGCTTTGAACTGGAGACCTCAGCATTCCAGATTGAAATTTTATCCAGTGAGCCACCACAGGTCAGGTTGCTGTCTATGTCATTTTTTTTTTTTTGTATTTTGTATTTTGCTGAAGTGAGAATTGGGGAGGCAAAGAGACAGACTCTTGTATGTGCTCGACCAGGATCCACCCGGCAAGCTTGCTAGGGGGTGATGTTCTGCCCATCTGGGGCATTGCTTTGATTGTAATGGGAGCAATTCTATGGCCTGAGGCCATGGAACCATACTGGCCAACTTTGCTCCAATAGAGCTTTGGCTGCAGAAGGGAAAGAGAGATAAACAGAAAAAAGAGGTGGAGGGGTGGAGAAGCAGATGGGTGCTTTCCTGTGAGCCCTGGCTGGGAATCAAACCCAGAACTTCCACACTCACCAGGCTAAAGCTCTACCACTGAGCCAACTGGACAGGGCCTATGTATCCTTCTTAATATTTTCTTTCTTTGTTGAAGTTTTCACTTTGTTCCTTGAGCATCTGTATAATCATTACTTTGAATTTTATTTCTGATAAATTGCTTATCTCTAGTTCAGTTAGCTCTTTTTTTTGAGATTTCTCCTGTTCTGTTATTTGGGGCCTGTTTCTTTTTCTCTTCATTTTACTGACTATTTTTGTTTATTTTCAATGTATTAGATAGATCTGCTATGATTATCAGTTTTTGTAGTATGACCTTATGTAGTAGTTGTTCTGTTGAGTCTGGTGGTGCAGTCTCCTAGATTACCTGAAGGTAGGTGCTCTATGAATGTCCCTTGTGTGGGTTATGTGGGCCCTTGTATTATAATTGGCTCTTGACTGTTATTGGCCCATTTTGCATAGGTTTAATTCTCAGCCTTGCTGACTGAGAGACTCTACCTTGACCAAAGCATGCAAGCTGTTGTGCAGGTGCTGACCACAAGAAGCAGGATTTTCCTAGATGGGTTTGGTACCTAACAAGATCTCCTTTTGATATGCTACTTGTGAAGCTAATTGGATTTTGCTGTGATATTGTCTGAAACTGGCCAGTAGGTGTATTGGTTCTGAAACTCTTGGAAGGGAAACTGGTACAGGGCAATGTAAGACGCTGCCTATGACTGGCCCTCATGCACCTGTTAGAGGTTACCAGTGAGTGATCTACAGTTTGTGGCAGCTTATTCTGGACATAGGTGCATGTGAGAAGGACCAATCTGTACACCAAGATCAACTTTTAATAGCTGGGCACTGGGGTCAAGTCAGCAAAAGTCTCAACACACCCCTAGATCTACCTCTGGTTGCCTTAGCCTGCTAGTTGGCTGTTAGGCTCTGTCATTGAAAGAGCCTCTGGTGAAGGGGTGAGGATCAAGCTACTGGATATTCCCTAAGGGGGATGTATCAGTTAGGTCAGGAAATATGGTGGGTAGGTATGGCCCCTACCAGAGTCACAGGTCTCAGTCTGTCCTGTATTTGTCCCTGTCCTCAGCAAGGAAAAGCCACCAGAGGTCAATCAGGTAAGGCCTTGAAGCCCAGAGTGTGGATATGCCAGCAGCCAGAATGGTATTTCTATTGAAACTCCTATGCAGGGAAAATGCCAGTCAGATTTACAGGAAAGTGGGAGAAATAGCTCCCATCTCAAAGGCAGACAATTTAATCACTGTCACCCCCTGAGTCTGTCCAGACTTCTACTCCCTGGCTAAGGCAGCCAACTGCTCAGAACATAATTACAAGATTAGAAAATTTCTTCCCTCCAGACTGATGCTCCACAGAGGGGAGTGCTCTGTCCATGAATGATGGCAACTGAAATATTGGACAATGACTCATCACAGGGATTTGGGTAGCCGTACCCCTGTGTCTCTCCCTAAAGCCACAAACTGCAGACTCTTCTCACACAACTCTGGTCTGCTCAGTCCTCCCTCTGCCAGAGACAAGGTAAGGGACTCTGAATGGCCCTTTAAGAGGATGAAAGTTCTGCAGACTTTTGTTTCTTTCTGGCAGGCAGAAACCTCACTGTTTTTTACAGGTGAATGCTATGTGGGTGCCTCTTCTGGATACTTTTGCCCTGGGCTGGAGAGCCCAGCTTGGGATTTAGGCTCCACACTTAGGGTTTATACCCCCCACAGCTGAGATCCCTCTGGAACCTCAGCCTTGGCTCATGGATGCAGGGCCAGCCCTTTTTGCATCTCTGCCCTTACACCAGTGTTGATGTGGTTTCTTCTGTGACTCTATGGTTATGACTCCTCTTCATTTAGTCTTGAGATGGTTTTTCAAGATGACTGCTCTCAAATTTAGTTGTCACTCCAATTTAATCCTAGGAGAAGGTGGCTCTAAGATCCATTTACTCCTTCACCTTCTTGGATTTCCTCTATCTTCTGTGGTTTTAATTGAGCATTTTATATGGTTCTATCTTATCTCTTCTTTTAGAATATCAATTATGTTTTCTTTAAAAAAAGCCTTTTAATGGTTGCAAATAGAATTTGTAATATATATTTTTTACCTAAAATGAGTGCACCAACAAATAACACTGTGCTGCTTTATGAGTGGTACAGTACCTAATAATTGAATACTCTCAAGCCCTCTTTCCCATCTCACAATCTGAAGTCATTTATTTCAGTTATCCACACACTGTGCATAATCCAATGCATTTTTACTATTATTACAGTTATTTTTTTACTTATTACTTCATTATCTTTTATACAACAAAGTAAAAAAAGATTTTATTTTACCATTATGTACTCCTTCTCTGATGCTCTTCCTTTTTAAAATCTAGATCCCATTTCCTGACCCATACTATTCTCTTTATGACTGAAAAAGTCCTTTTTTAGACTACTAAAAATTTATCTTTTTTTTTAACTGAATTCATTGGGATGCAATGCTTAACACAAATATATAGATTTCAGGTGTACAGTTCTACACTACCTCATCTGTATACTGTATAATGTATTCACCATCCCAAGTCAAGTTTCTTTTTATCACCACTTATTTCCCCTTCATCTTTGTTTATATCCCCCATTCCCTTTCCCTCTGGTAATCACCATACTACTGTCTGTGTCTATGAGTTTATATATTTTTTGCTTAATCCCTTTATCTTTTTCACCTAGAGCAGTGGTTCTCAACCTTTCTAATGCCGTGACCCGCAATATAGTTCCTCATGTTGCGGTGACCCCAAACCAAAAAATAATTTTGGTGGCTACTTCAAAACTGTAATTTTGCTACAGTTATAATTCAGAATGTAAATACCTGATATGCATTATGTATTCTCATTGCTACAAATCAAACATATTTTAAACATAGTGATTAAGCACAAAAACAATATTTAATTATATATTGAGAAATATTTATTACTAATGGACCTCCTTACCTAGTGTATTAGGGCTATCATTCTGTAAATAGCTGCTTAACTAATGGATCTGTTTTTTTCCAGATTAGTGGCAAGTTTTCTATATAGAACAGTATGAACTACGTCATAGGATACACTGCAGTTTCTGCACAGCATGGTATCTTTCAGGGCTCTTTCACACTATAAAGCAGCGGTTTCTGCGGTGGAATCCACATCTCATTTACTTCAATGGGAGACCCGTGGATTCCGCAGAAGAGAGATCCCCTGTACGGCAGAAATGCAGTTCTGACACATTTCTTCCTCTGCTATTCAAGTCAATGGGAGGCCGCAGCAGATTCCGCTCAAATATAGAGCATGTTGCTTAATTTTTTCCACGCTAGAACTTTTCCTAGAGCAGAAAAATTCCAAAGATGGAATCCGCCACCCCCAATAGACTGAAAGAGGCCTCAATCTGAGGAATCTGCTGTGCGGATTCTGCAGTGTAAAAGATCTGCCTCCTATAGAAGTCTTTGGGGGTGGCGGATTCCATCCTTGGAATTTTTCTGCTCTAGGAAAAGTTCTAGCGTGGAAAAAATTAAGCAACATGCTCTATATTTGAGCGGAATCTGCTGCGGCCTCCCATTGACTTGAATAAGAGAGGAAGAAATGTATCGGAAACTGTCATTTCTCTGCCTCTTATTGAAATCAAAAGGAGGCTGTGGCGGATTGTGTGGTAACCCGAGATTCTCGGGAGCTCTCTTCCACAAAATCCGCCGCACTCCCAATGAAATCAATAGGAGGCAGATTCAATGCCGGAAACCGCTGATTTCAGCAGTTTCCTCATTCAGAATATGGGAAAATAGTGGAAGATATGGGAGATAATTATACATTGGGGAACAGTGTGAACTACATCTTATAGTGGTCTCTTATAGTATAAGACCAATGTAGTTCACACTGTGTAAATATATGGTGCTTTGTGTAAGTGCAAGCTGCTTTGTGTATTGTGTAATGATTACACACAAAGCACCTTACACTTACACAGTATTGTGTATGGTGTGTGTACTGTTTTTACATTATTAACCTTTTTACACCAGCAGGCTGTCTCGCAGGCTCTCTTGGCTCTCTGCCTCTTGCCTCTCTGCCTCCTAGGCTTCTGTCCGCCGGCGCTTGCTGCACCTGCCCACTGATGATGTCAGCAAGCGCCGGACACATGTAATGCACTGCTATGGACGAGCAGCCGCACTGCTATGGACCGTGGAGCATTCCCCCCCCCCCCACTTCCCCCACCCCTTAGACCCTGGACGGATGTCTGTGCATGACCGCAGGCATTCAGTTTGGAACGCATGTCCATAACAGCGTGCGTTCAAGCTGAATAGTGCTGCTGCAGATGGTAGCGTGGCTTCTCAGTGGCTAAAGCCATCGGAAATATATATTTTCCGATGGCTTTAGGAGACCCCTGTGTTTTGGTTGTTCGACCCCCGCTGGGGTCACAACCCACAGGCTGAGAACCGCTGACCTAGAGCCCTAAACTGCCTCCCCTCTGACAGATGTCAGTGTGTTTTCTGTATCTATGAGTGTTTCTCTTTTGTTAGTTTATTAGATTCTACATATAAGTGAAATGATATGTACTTGCCTTTCTCTGACTGGCTTATTACACTTAGCATAATAACCTCCAGACTTATCCATTCTGTTGTAAAGGGTAAGATTTCTCCTTTTTAAGGCCTAGTAGTCCACAGTGTAAATGTACTACAGATTTTTTTATCCACTCATCTACTGATGTACACCTGGCTGCTTTCAAATCTTGGTTATTGTAAATAATGCTGCAATAAACATAGAGGTGCATGTTTCTTTTAAATTACTGTTTTGGCTTTCTTTGGATATAATCCCGAGAGAGGAGAAACCAGAAAAATGTGTAAGAGCGGACCTGCAATGTCTGTGATCTTATGCTTAAGCCAGTGACCTCACTGTTTAGGACTGAGGGAGCAAGGGCAGACTGAGATAAGTTTAAAAAATAACAAACCACAGTTGTCCTTGATTGTTATCAGTTCCTTGGAAATAGACTCATAGCACCAGCAAGAAGAATGAATAATATGATTATAAAGGGCAGACCTTCAAGCCCTCTCTCCTCCCAGAGACACAAAAGTCAAACAGGTCTGAAAAAAAAAACATAGATATCAGGCATTTGTCATATGAAAGCTAATGCTGTAAAGGTATATAAGATGTAAGAAATCTAACTTCAGAGAACTCGTGACTTTGGTGCTACCAGCCCCACATGCTCTGCTGGCTACCGATAAATCTTTCTTCCTCCTTGTCTGGGCATCTTATCCTCCATTTGCAGCTAATTCCTTCTACAGTCCCAGAAGTAGAATCTCTGGGTCATAAGGCAGTTCCATTTCATGTGCTTTGAGATAACTTCATATTGCTTTCCCCAGTGGGTGCACCAATCTGCATTTCCCCTAACAGTGCAAAAGGGCTCTCTTTTTTCCATATCTTCTCCAACAATTGTTGCTTGTTGATTAATTGATGATACATTCAGTCAGGTGTAAGAAAATATCACATTATGGTTTTAATTGCATTTCTTCAGTGATTAGTGACATTGAATATCTTTTCATATATATATTGGCCATCTGTATGCCCTTTTTGGAGAAGCGTTGATTCAGGTCTTTTGCCCATTAAAAAAAATTTCCTTGTTTTATTGTGTTGACATGTTTCAAGTGTCTCACTCAATGAAATACCCTCTACCCACCACAGTGTGCCCCCCATGCCCCATGAAAAGTCTCTTTCCACCCTCAGTTTAACCCCTTCTCACCCTCTACCCTTAACTCTATCTCCCCTTTGCCTCTGGAAATTGCTACACTGTTATCTGTATCTATTTTATATGTCTATATAATTTGGTTAATCCCTTCACCTGCTTTTATCCTGTCCCCCTTCCCCTTCCCTCTGACAACTGTCTATCTTTTCCCTGTGACCTTATTTTAACTCTGTTTCTGTTTTGTTCCTCAGTTTAGTGTGTTCATTAAATACCACATATAACTGAGATCATATAATATTTTTCTTTCTCTACCTAAATTATTTCACTTAATATAATAATCTCCAGGTCCATCCATACCATTACATGGTATGTAGTATTCCACTGTGTACATGTATCACAGCTTTTTTATCCATTTATTTTCTGATATACACTTGACTGTTTCCAGATCTTAGCTATTGCAAACATGCTGCAATAAGCATGGGGGGGGGGGAGGTATCTTCTTTTGAATCAGTGCTTTGGGACTCTTATGATACATTCCTAGAGTGCCTCATCCTCAGTTCCATCTATGGCATTTGAAATGCCACACTTCTTAAATGACTTGACAATGATCTTAATCTTGATATTATCCTAGGGTCTTTTCACTTAGGCACAAACTTCTCCTATTGTTGATTTCTTCAGTCTTCCTGCTGGTGTCAAATTGTCCCCAAAAGACTTCATCCATTGGTTTCATTTGTCTCTCATGGAAGCTTTGAAGGGTTTGTTAATGCTGCATCAAGTAGTTGGGAACTGGAATGCAAAGCCTCCAGTTATGGCGGTAAGTTTTGTATTTTGCTCTGCAGCAATCTTCTTTGTGTTTTTTGTTATGTGTGCCTTGAACCGATCAAGCACCAATAAGGCTTGTTTCCATAAAAGCCCACCTGGTCTCCTTCTCCAAACTTTCTCAAACCAGATCTTCATCCCATCCTGATCCATGTCATGAACATGAACAACCACTCCTTGTGGAATGTCTTCTTTTGGCATTGTTTGTATTTGAAAATCAGCATAAGAGGCTGCTTGGTTCCATCGGCCCAACAAGCTAGACCCACTGTAAAATGGCTTTTTTCATGTCCACTTGTCTTCACAATTACAGTTTTCACCCCCTTCTTATCAACAGCTCTGTTACTTGGGACATCAGATTAAAGGGGGACTTTGTCCATATTTGCAATCTGTCCCAACTCAAACTGATATGTCTTCTAACATGGAATGACAAAACGATGAAATTTAAGGACTTTCTGTTTATACCTTTCAGGTATCTTTTAGACAAGTCACATGCTTAGTCCATTCCGTTTCATGAACTTGAAGCACCAATTGTGTTCTCTTTTGAAATCAGTAACTTGTTTTTCATCAGCAATTCTTCTTGCCTCATGCTGAACCACCTTTGTGGATACAGGAATTCCAATTGCCCTTTGCTATTCAATCCATATCTTCAACTCCTTCTCTAAACCAGGCCATTTTGCTAACTTGTCTCTCATGACCTTCTTCTGCCATGGTGTTTTCAGTAGGGTTTCTTCTTCCCATAGCCAGTCTTGGATTTATTTCTCAGTTGGAGCAGGACCAAACTTATGTTCAGCAGCATGATTTCTATTCACTTTTGCAAACTGGATCACTTTTAACTTGAATTCAGCATTGTACAAAAATCTTTTCTAAGCCATTTCTGGGAAGAACATGGCAAAATGTAACCTACTCTAATATACCAGTAACAAGTGTGAAACAATGAGTGCAAAGACAAGTGTGAAAAAGCAGAAAATGCAAGTAAAAAAATTTACAACCACTGTATAAGAAGCACCCAGTTTTTAGACCCTAAACTTTTTTTTTTAAATAATACCCAATTTATTTATTTTTATTTATTCATTTTAGAAAGGAGAGAGAGAGAGGGAGAGAGAGAAACAGAGAGAGAGAAGGAGGAGGAGCAGGAAGCATCAACTCCCATATGTGACCTGACCAGGCAAGCCCAAGGTTTTGAACCGGCGAACTCAGCATTTCCAGGTTGACACTTTATCCACTGCACCACCCCAGGTCAGGCCAAGACCCCAAACTTTTTGAAAAAGGGTGCATCTTATACATGGGGAAATATGGTCTATTCTGCTGTTTTGGGTAAACTTTTCTGAAGAACAATTAAATCCAGTTGATTTAGTGTTTCATTTATGGCTGCTGTTTCTTTGATGATTTTCTGTCTGGAGAATCTATCCATTGATGTTAGTAGGGTGCTAAAATCCCCTAATATTATTGTATTGCTGTCAATTTCACACTTTATGTCCAACTGAATTTGTTTTATGTATTTAGATGTTCCTGTATTGGATGCATAAATATTTACAATGCTTATATTCTTTTGTTGGATTGCTCTCTTTATCATTATGGAGTGACTTTCTTTGTCTCATACTATAGCCTTTATTTTAAAGGCTATTTTGTCAGATATAAGTATTGCTATCTTAGCTTTTTTTTTTTTTTTTTTTTTTGCATGGAATATTTTTTTCCATCCCTGCACTTTCAGTCTATGTGTACCTTTATTCTGAGGTAGGTCTCTTGTAGATGGCCTATATGTGGGTCCTATTTTTTTTATCCATGCAGCTACCTTATCTTTCTGATTGGATCATTTAATTTATTTACATTTAAGTTTATTATGGATATGCACTTATTTGTTGTCATTTTATTTTTTAAACCTATAATTCTGTTTCCTTTGATATTTTTTCCCTTTCCTCTTCTCATAGCAGGCCTGAAAGATTTAACATCTTTCAGTACTGCTTTGGTAGCATAAAACTCCTTGAGCCTTTTTTTTGTTTGTTTAGGAAGCCTTTTATTTCTTTTTTAATTTTAAATGATAACTTTGCTGAATAGAGTAGTCTTGGTGGTAGGTTTTGTTTTGCATTATTTTGAGTATTGCTTGCCAATCTCTTCTGGTCTGAAGTGTTCCTGCTGAGAAGTCAGATGTCATCCTTATGGGAGTTCTTCTGTAGGTAATTAATTGCTTATTTATTTATTTATTGCAGCTTTGGTATTCTTTCTTTGTCTCTTAACTTTGGCATTTTAATTATGATGTGTCTTGGCATGGGCCACTTTGCTTCATCTTTAATGTGACTCTGCTTCTTGAACTTGTGTTACTTTTTCTTTCATCAATTTAGGAAATTTTTTAGCTATGATTTATTCATCAAATTCTTTATCCTTTGATTGTTCTCTCCTCCTTTAGGAACCCCTATGATGCAGATGTTGTTTTTCTCCCTGTTGTCACAGAGGTATCTTAGAGTTTTCTCAGCCTTTTTGAGCCTCTTTTCTCTTTGCTGCTCTGCTCCTCTGTTTACATTTATCTTCTCTGAATTGCTGATTCAACCCTCCACTTTATCCAGCCTGCTGTTGATTTATTCTAGTGCAGTCTTCATTTCAGATATTGTAGTTGTCATTGTGGATTGGTTCTTTTTTATGGTTTCAGTGTTCTTTTTAATGCTTACTAAATTCTCATTGTGATCATCATTCTTATTCTAGGATCCTTGAACATTCTAATAACCAATATTTTAAACTCTGCATCTGGTGCTTTGGTTACTTTCATTTCATTTAATACTTTTTCTGGGGATTTCTTTTGTTCATTTATTTGGGCCATGTTTCTTTGTCTGCACATTTTGTCTGTGTATTAGGTAACTCTGCTCTAACTCCCAAATTTGTTGTGTCATCATCATAAGAAAGGTGCACTCAGTGGTACTAACTTACAGAATACCCTTCCTCCTTGCTCTAGAAATGTTTCTTGAGGGTTATATTAGCCCACCTGTTGTATGTGCATCTTGCATTCTGTTTTCCCTTCAATTGGTGGAGTTAACTCTTGAGGCTGGCTGACTCTAAGATTCAACCTTGATAACATGTATGAGATGCTGTGAAGTGTCTATCCTATGGGGTATAGTTATTTTCAGCAGGGTCTGGAATCTGCTGGACTTCTCCTTTGAGCATGCCATTTATGTGGCTATATGAGTCTAGTGTTGGTACTGTTCGACAACCAGTACTGGTTGTATTGGTTCTTGGTCCTTTTGGGTGGGGGTTGAGTATGGGTTGATGTCCAATGTTGTTTGTAACCCACTGTGGGCCTTTGCCCATTTTTTTATTGGATTGTTTGTTATGATGTTGACTGGTTTCATTTATTTGTAAATTTTAAATATTGACCTCTTATGAGATCTATCATTGGAGAATATGTTTTCCAATTTAATGGTTGGTTTTTCATTTTTGTTGATGATTGTTTTTTTTTTTTTTGCTGTACAAAAACATTTTAGTTTGATGCAGTCACATTTATTTATTTATTTATTTTGTTTCCCCTGCCTGAGGAGATATATCAGAACAGAATTTTAAAAATTACTTGCAAGAACAATCTCTTGACAATAAATTCCTTCTGGTTTTACTTGTTTGGATGTCAGTATTTCTTCTTTTTCTTTGAAGTATGTTTTTCAGTTCCAGGTAGGTGTTTTTTTTTTACTCTCAAAGCTTTAAGCATTTCATTTTATTCTTGATTTGCTTGCATAATATTTGATGAGAATGGCTTTAAGTTTTATCCATATTTTTTAAAGATAAGGTAAATTTATTCTCCCTAGGTTTGTTCATGGTTTGTTTTTGTTTCTGGATTGTGTATGATATACCTGATTAGAGATTTACAAATTTTTTTCCTCTAAGCCCTTTAATATTCACTTAAAACAGCTGAGGCACAAGCAATAATAAAACTGCATTTGTTACAAGAAAAAAAATTTTGTATGTTATCTGCATGATATACCAATTAACTCAGTCTCTTTTCTGCAATAACATTAACACACTCTGGTCCATACGTTGAGTCAACAGGATTAGAAAGGCAGGCCACAAAGACAGAGATGACATCAGAGTAATGGTGGGGTAGGAAGCGATACCGATAAATCTCCCCCAAAACTCAACAAGATCTTCAACCAGAAACAGAAAAACCTATACTTGGAGCTTCCAGATGCTTTGCAATATACCCAAAGGTATGATTGAGTGAAAAATTGGCTAAATATATAACCAAACCCCGAAGGAAATAGGGAGTAAGAAATGCTCCGCCTTCCTCACTAACCTAAACAGGGCGGCTTTCTCTGGTAACTGTGAATATAGAAACTGAGGCGGGCAAAGGGGGTGAATAGATCCAGGCCACCGCGGCACAAACGGCCGAACCAGGCTGTGGCACGGAGATCCAAGCCGAGGAAAATCTGATCCTGTGGCAACCCGGGCAATACAAGCTAACACTCGCGCCAAACCCAAACAAAGAAAGACAAGCGGAGCGGCCATTTTACCCGGTCTCCTGGTCGGCATGCGCGCAGTTAGTGGGCAAAAGATTTCTTCCTAAGCCCCGGAAGTGGGTGCCCGTGTTGCCCCACGGAGAGGCAGGGTCAGAGGCCTTTCTGTGGGCCGAGGGCAGAGTCTCTGGGCAGCCCCAGCACCCTGGGAAAGCCACACACGGGAGGGAGTGAGAACTAATTCCAATGGTGGAGATTTTCCGTGCTGGAGGGTGTTTCACTCAGAGGGAACCGCTGCCGGCCTCATATCCTGGTTTGCGCGCGCAGATAAGGAGTGAGCAATTCCTCCCAGTGCCTCAGCAGTGCGCGCCCATGTTATCGCACAGAGGGGCAGAGTCAGGGGCCTTTGTGTGGGCCAAAGCGGAATCTCGGGCCGCCCCAGCGCCTTGTAAAAGCCGCGCACGGGGACGGAGCGAGACTCAATTCCAACGCTGCAACTTTTCCCTGCGGTTGGGGGTTTCACTCAGAGCGTGAGACTGCTGGCCGGATATCCTGGTCGCAGACAGTGAGTGAGAGTTTCCTCCAAGCGCCCCGGAAGTGGGTGCCCGCTTGTGTTACCGGACAGAGTGGCAGAGCCAGAGGTCTTTGAGTGGGCAGAAAGCCCACCTGATTATGCTAGCAGCTCTGACTGACTGAGCCTTACCCAGAGCCCTGTGCTGAGTGGAAATAGAGTGGGGAGTTGCCAGCTCTTTGAGCCTCTTACTATCCAGGCAGAGGAAGCTGCAACCCCATAGCTGGATTATCAGGCTACTAATTTAGGAAGGAAAGACTAGGAGAAAGGCTCCAGGAACACGGACTCTCTCCCTGGCGGAGCCTATAAATGCTAATGAGCCTCGACTCCCAACGAGACTAAAGCACAATACATGACATTGCCATAGAGACTTATCAACTGCAAACCTCTACCTGAGCGTGCCAAAGGGGCAGAACCCGGGGTACAGAGTCACCGACCAGGAAGAGGGAGAGAAAAGAAAAAGCAAGAAGATAACCTCTCAAAATCAAGAATAATCTGCAGACTTTATAACCTATCCCATTTTATTATATTTGTTCGTTTGTTTCTCTTATCTTCATTCTTGAGACTTTTTTTTCCTCCTCCAATTTGGCCGATTAACTCTCTACCGGTCTTACTCTCTCCTCTCCTTGAACTACATGACCCATAAGTGTTACATCTCCCATTATCTTTTCTCTTCTCTTCCTTTCTCTCTATGAGGGTTGCACTCCAAAACCCTTAACTCTCTCTCTCTCCTTTCTTTTTTCTTCTTTTAGTGGTTCCCTCTTTTTTTCTCTCTCTCTCTTTCTTTTCTCCCTCTATATTAGTTTCTTCCTTTCTCCTTTACATCTCCTCTCATTCAAACCTCAATAACAAACAAATTATCTTATCTGGGACTCAAACCTATGTTTGTGGCATTTTGGGGTTTTTTTACTTCACCTTTTTAACTCACTAGCAGTGCTCCCATCCCTGGCTCTCCATATTATCTAGTTCTTGTTCCACTAAATACAATAGTAAGTTTTTAATTTGTCCCCCCATTTTTCCGTTTTCCTCTTATTCCTCTCATCATAACTCTTAGACAACCAACACCTAAAAGCAAATCATTTTATTCTTGACCCAAATTTTTTCCTTATTTGCTTTTTGTGGGTCCATATGCTCTTTTTTTTTCTTTTTTCTTTTTCTTTTTTTTTTCTTTTTTTTTTTTTCTCTTTTTTGCCCCTTTATTACTTTTCCCCAATTCAGGCCCTCCATCACAGGCATTGTTTGTTATAACTCACAGTCCACCACAAGATTTTCTCAAGAAAGAGGGGAGAGGAGAGGAGAGGAAAAAAGGAGGGGGGAATAATTTCCTTTTTTTAAATTTTTATTTTATTTTATTTTTCTTTATTTCATTATTAATTTTTTTTAAAAAAACAACCCTTTTTGATTTTTTATTTTTTTATTTTTTTAACTTTTTATTCTTTATTAAATCTCATTAATACTATCAACAAAACCACCCTCAGATGCCATTAAGGAAGAGAAAATTGAATATCATGGATACAAAAGAAAGAGAGGTAACACAGCTAGATGAGGAAAAATCTATGGAGAAAAAATTTAATATATTGGAAACCTTGGAGCTAAATGACAGAGAATTCAAGATAGAAATACTAAAAATCCTCCGAGATATACAAGAAAACACAGAAAGGCAATATAGGGAGCTCAGAAAACAACTCCATGAACACAAAGAATATATGTCCAAGGAAATTAAAACTATAAAAACAAATCAAACAGAGATGAAAAACTCAATTCATGAGCTGAAAAACGAAGTAACAAGCTTAGCTAATAGAACAGGTCAGATAGAAGAGAGGATTAGTGAAATAGAAGACAAACAACTTGAGGCACAACAGAGAGAAGAAGAAAGAGACTCAAAAATTAAAAAAAATGAGATAGCCCTACAAGAATTATCTGACTCCATCAAAAAAAATAACATAAGAATAATAGGTATATCAGAGGGAGAAGAGGGAGAAAATGGAATGGAGAACATACTCAAACAAATAATAGATGAGAACTTCCCAAGCCTGTGGAAAGAACTAAAGCCTCAAGTTCAAGAAGCAAACAGAACTGCAAGTTTTCTTAACCCCAACAAACCTACTCCAAGGCATATCATAATGAAATTGACACAAACCAACAGCAAAGAAAAAATTCTCAAGGCAGCCAGGGAAAAGAAGAATACAACATATAAAGGAAGGCCCATTAGATTATCATCAGATTTCTCAGCAGAAACTCTACAAGCTAGAAGAGAGTGGAACCCAATATTTAAAGTCCTGAAAGAGAGGAACTTTCAGCCACGAATACTATACCCATCAAAGCTATCCTTCAAATATGAAGGAGAAATAAAAACATTCACAGATACAGAAAAGATGAGGGAATTTATCATCAGAAAACCCCCACTCCAGGAATTACTAAAGGGGGTTCTCCAATCAGATACAAAGAACAAAAAAAAAACAGAGCCACAAGTAAAAGCTCCAAGAAGAACACAATAAAACCAAATTTAAACTGTGACAACAACAAAAAGAAAGAGGGGGAGAAGATGGAGATTAACAGTAGCAAAGGATGATGGAGTGCAAAAGTACTCACAAAATAGTTCACTACAATGAACAGGGTAGGGACCCTTTTCATTACTCAAAGGTAACCACCATTGAAAAAACCACCACAGAAGCACATGAGATAAAAAAGATAGCAACAGAGGAAAGATGTATGGAATACAACCAAATAAAAACAAAAGATAGAAAAATGAAAGAGAAGGATAAAACAAGACACAAAACTAACAGAAAGCAAGATATAAAATGGCAATAGGGAACTCACAAGTATCAATAATTACACTAAATGTAAACGGATTAAACTCACCAATAAAAAGGCACAGAGTAGCAGAATGGATTAAAAAAGAAAATCCAACTGTATGCTGCCTACAGGAAACTCATCTAAGTAACAAGGATAAAAACAAATTCAAAGTGAAAGGCTGGAAAACAATACTCCAAGCAAATAACATCCAAAAAAAAGCAGGTGTAGCAATACTCATATCGGATAATGCTGACTACAAGACAGGAAAAGTACTCAGAGACAAAAATGGCCATTTCATAATGGCTAAGGGGACACTGAATCAAGAAGACATAACAATTCTTAATATATATGCACCAAACCAAGGAGCACCAAAATATATAAGACAGCTACTTATTGATCTTAAAACAAAAACTGACAAAAATACAATCATACTTGGAGACCTCAATACACCGCTGACGGCTCTAGATCGGTCATCCAAACAGAGAATCAACAAAGACAGAGTGGCCTTAAACAAAACACTAGAGCACCTGGATATGATAGACATCTACAGGACATTTCATCCCAAAGTGACTGAGTATACATTTTTCTCCAGTGTACATGGATCATTCTCAAGAATTGACCATATGTTGGGCCACAAAAACAACATCAGCAAATTCAGAAAAATTGAAGTTGTACCAAGCATATTTTCTGATCATAAAGCCTTGAAACTAGAATTCAACTGCAAAAAAGAGGAAAAAAATCCCACAAAAATGTGGAAACTAAACAACATACTTTTAAAAAATGAATGGGTCAAAGAAGAAATAAGTGCAGAGATCAAAAGATATATACAGACTAATGAAAATGACAATACGACATATCAGAATCTCTGGAATGCAGCAAAAGCAGTGATAAGAGGGAAGTTCATATCGCTTCAGGCATATATGAACAAACAAGAGAGAGCCCAAGTGAACCACTTAACTTCACACCTTAAGGAACTAGAAAAAGAAGAACAAAGACAACCCAAAACCAGCCGAAGAAAGGAGATAATAAAAATCAGAGCAGAAATAAATGAATTAGAGAACAGAAAAACTATAGAAAAAATTAATAGAACAAGGAGCTGGTTCTTTGAAAGGATCAACAAAATTGACAAACCCTTGGCAAGACTTACCAAGGAAAAAAGAGAAAGAACTCATATAAACAAAATCCATAATGAAAGAGGAGAAATCACCACAGACACCGTAGATATACAAAGAATTATTGTAGAATACTATGAAAAACTTTATGCCACTAAATTCAACAACCTAGAAGAAATGGATAAATTCCTAGAAAAATACAACCTTCCTAGACTGAGTCAAGAAGAAGCAGAAAGCCTAAACAGACCTATCAGTAGAGAAGAAATAGAAAAAACCATTAAAAACCTCCCCCAAAATAAAAGTCCAGGCCCTGACGGCTATACCAGCGAATTTTATCAAACATTCAAAGAAGACTTGGTTCCTATTCTACACAAAGTCTTCCAAAAATTTGAAGAAGAAGCAATACTTCCAAACACATTTTACGAGGCCAACATAACCCTCATACCAAAACCAGGCAAGGATGGCATAAAAAAAGAAAACTACAGACCAATATCTCTAATGAATACAGATGCTAAAATACTAAACAAAATACTAGGAAATCGAATACAACAACATATTAAAAAAATAATACATCATGATCAAGTGGGATTCATCCCAGAATCTCAAGGATGGTTCAACATACGTAAAACGGTTAACGTAATACACCATATCAACAAAACAAAGAACAAAAACCACATGATCTTATCAATAGACGCAGAAAAGGCTTTTGATAAAATACAACACAATTTTATGTTTAAGACTCTCAACAAAATGGGTATAGAAGGAAAATATCTCAACATGATAAAGGCCATATATGATAAACCATCACCTAACATCATATTAAATGGCACTAAACTGTAGGCTTTCCCCCTTAAATCAGGAACAAGACAGGGTTGTCCACTCTCTCCACTCTTATTTAATGTGGTACTAGATGTTCTAGCCAGAGCAATCAGACAAGACAAAGAAATAAAAGGCATCCATATCGGAAAAGAAGAAGTAAAGGTATCACTTTTTGCAGATGATATGATCCTATACATCAAAAACCCCAAAGAATCCACAAAAAGACTACTAGAAACAATAAGCCAATACAGTAAGGTTGCAGGATACAAAATTAACATACAGAAGTCAATAGCCTTTCTATATGCCAACAATGAAACAACTGAGAAGGAACTTAAAAGAATAATCCCCTTCACGATTGCAACAAAAAAAATAAAATACTTAGGAATAAACATAACAAAGAATGTAAAGGACTTATATAATGAAAACTATAAACCATTGTTAAGGGAAATCGAAAAAGATATAATGAGATGGAAGAATATACCTTGTTCTTGGCTAGGAAGAATAAATATAATCAAGATGGCTATATTACCCAAAGCAATATACAAATTTAATGCAATTCCCATCAAACTTCCAATGACGTTTTTTAAAGAAATAGAGCAAAAAATCATCAGATTTATATGGAACTATAAAAAACCCCGAAGAGCCAAAGCAATCCTAAAGAAAAAGAATGAAACTGGGGGCATAACAATACCTGACTTCAAACTCTATTATAGGGCCATGACAATCAAAACAGCATGGTATTGGCAGAAAAATAGACACTCAGACCAATGGAACAGAATAGAAAGTCCAGAAATAAAACCACATATATATAGTCAAATAATTTTTGATAAAGGGGCCAACAACACACAATGGAGAAAAGAAAGCCTCTTCAATAAATGGTGCTGGGAAAACTGGAAAGCCACATGCAAAAGAATGAAACTGGACTACAGTCTCTCCCCCTGTACAAAAATTAACTCAAAATGGATCAAAGATCTAAACATAAGACCTGAAACAATTAAGTACATAGAAGAAGACATAGCTACTCAACTCATGGACCTGGGTTTTAAAGAGCATTTTATGAATTTGACTCCACAGGCAAGAGAAGTGAAGGCAAAAATTAATGAATGGGACTACATCAGACTAAGAAGTTTTTGCTCAGCAAGAGAAACTGATAACAAAATAAACAGAAAGCCAACTAAATGGGAAATGATATTTTCAAACAACAGCTCAGATAAGGTCCTAATATCCAAAATATACAAAGAACTCATAAAACTCAACAACAAACAAACAAACAATCCAATAAAAAATGGGAAGAGGATATGAATAGACACTTCTCCCAGGAAGAAATACAAATGGCCAACAGATATATGAAAAGATGCTCATCTTCTTTAGCTATTAGAGAAATGCAAATCAAAACGGCAATGAGATACCACCTCACACCTGTTCGATTAGCTGTTATTAGCAAGTCAGGTAATAGCAAATGTTGGAGAGGCTGTGGAGAAAAAGGAACCCTCATACACTGTTGGTGGAAATGTAAAGTAGTACAACCATTATGGAAGAAAGTATGGTGGTTCCTCAAAAAACTGAAAATAGAACTACCTTATGACCCAGCAATCCCTCTACTGGGTATATATCCCCAAAACTCAGAAACATTGATATGTAAAGACACATGCAGCCCCATGTTTATTGCAGCGTTGTTCACAGTGGCCAGGACATGGAAACAACCAAAAAGCCCATCAATAGATGACTGGATAAAGAAGATGTGGCACATATACACTATGGAATACTACTCAGCCATAAGAAATGATGACATCGGAACATTTACAGCAAAATGGTGGAATCTTGATAACATGATACAAAGCGAAATAAGTAAATCAGAAAAAAACAGGAACTGTATTATTCCATACGTAGGTGGAACATAATAGTGAAACTAAGAGACATTGATAAGAGTGTGGTGGTTACAGGGGGAGGGGGGAATGGGAGAGGGATAGGGGGTGGGGAGGGGCACAAAGAAAACAAGATAGAAGGTGACAGAGGACAATCTGACTTTGGGTGGTGGGTATGCAACATAATTGAACGACAAGATAACCTGGACTTGTTATCTTTGAATATATGTATCCTGATTTATTGATGTCACCCCATTAAAAAAATAAAATTATAAAAAAAAAAAAAAAAAAAAAAAAAAAGAAAGGCAGGCCAACTGCCTGCTTGCCTACTAGCACACTGTACTGGGTTTTATGTGATAGGGAGAATGAAAGGGCTAATTCTGTTACTGGAACAGCAATGCTACCACCAGGTGAGCCTATTTTAAATGCCCTTTCACTTTGCCCAAGCAGCACGCCAATGTGGACTTCCATTTCCAGAGATTCCAGCCCACATGTGCAACAGAGGAACATGGGAACACTGCAGTTCTCAGTACTAGTCTTGGGTCAGCATCAATGTGACTGACTGCTAGGTTCCAGGAAAGTGTTTGGCAATTACGCATCGGGGAAAAAAATGTATTTTACCTATGACAGCTAGCTTTCAAAAGTGGTACAATGTCCTGGCCGGTTGGCTCAGTGGTAGAGCATCAGCCTGGCGTGCAGATGCCAGGGTTCAGTTCCCGGCCAGGGCACACAGGAGAAGCGCCCATCTGCTTCTCCACCTCTCCCCCTCTCCTTCCTCTCTGTCTCTCTCTTCCCCTCCCACAGCCGAGGCTCCATTGGAGCAAAGATGGCCCGGGCGCTGGGGATGGCTCCTTGGCCTCTGCCCCAGGCGCTAGAGTGGCTCCTTTGGTGCTCTAAAAGTAGATACTGGACTACTTTTTTTTTTTTTTTTTGTATTTTTCTGAAGCTGGAAACGGGGAGAGACAGTCAGACAGACTCCCGCATACACTTGACCGGGATCCACCCAGCACACCCACCAGGGGGTGATGCTCTGCCCACCACGGGGTGATGCTCTGCCCCTCCGGGGCGTCGCTCTGTTGATTATAGATATTTTGATATTTCTGAGTTCAATGAATCTGTGTTTTATTGTCAGTCATAAATTTTGAAAATTTTTTTCATTTTTATTTCAAGTATTTCTTCTTCTCTGTCTCTTCCTTTAATATTCCAACTACAAATATGTTGTGCTTTTGAAATTACTTCATTGTTCTTGGATATTATGTCCTTTTAAATTTTTTATTATTTTTCTCTTTGCTCTTTAGTTTGGGAAGTTACTATTGACCTATAATCAAGTTTACTGATTTTCTTAGTGATGTTCAGTCTACTGATTAGACTATTAAAAGTGTTCTTTAAACTTGTTACAGTGGGATTTTTTAAATTTTTAATTGTGTTGACATGGTTTCAAGTGTCCCACTCAATATAACCCTCTCTTCTCACCACAATGTGCCCCCCTCATGCATGCTGCAAAGTCTCTTTCCATTTCCATTTTACCTGCTTTGCCTCCCACCCAATACCTCCATCCTCCCTTTCTCTCTGGACTTGCTATTTTGTTATCTGTATCTATGTGGCATGTATATATAGTTCAGCTAATCCCTTTACCTTCTTTAATCCTGTCCCCTCACTCTTCTTTCCTCTGACAATTGTCCATCTGTACCATGTGAACCTGTTTCTATTTTGTTCCTCAGCTTATTGTGTTCATTATATACCACATGAAGGGGGTCCTTGGGTTGCTACAGTCTCAACATATGATGTTTCTACAATAGTTTAAGACACTCACTTCCACCTGATCAGGTGGTGGTGCAGTGGATGGAGTGTTGGACTGGGACATGGAGTACCCAGGTTCAAAACCCCAAGGTCATCAGCTGGAGCGAGGGCTAATCTGGCTTGAGTGGCAGCTCACTAGCTTGAGCACGGGTCGCTGGCTCGAGCATGGGATCATGGACATGACCCCATAGTCACTGGCTTGAGCCTAAGGTTGCTGGCTTGAAGCCTAAGGTCATTGGCTTAAGCCCAAGGTCACTGGATTGAGCAAGGGATTACCTCCTCTGCTGTAGCTCCCCTGCTCAAGGCACATATGAGAAAACAATGAACTGAGGAAACTAAGGAGCTGCAACTAAGAACTGATACTTTTCATCTCTCTCCCTTCCTGCCTGTCTGTCCCTATCTGTCCCTCTCTATTTCTCTCTCTCTGTTTCTATCACACACACACAAGAAAGACACTTACTCCCATAAAAACTTTAAAAAAATTGAGATGTGAGTGTTTCAGCTTATGCTGTAACATCATGCTTTTGGACTACATGGGCAAACTAGTTGGTTGCACACAGTGGAAGAATGCACAGTAACATGGAGTATGAGTGAGGAGGTTGGTGTCCCTCAGTATGCTTACCTATGCCATTTTGGACTGTTACAAGCACAAGTGTTCCATTTGTGTTAGGCTAGGGTGTGTTTTGACTTACACCAAAATTCATATTATGTCATTGAGATAGGAACGGAAATGTGTTGTAAACCGAGGGCCCCCTGTATAAGTGAGATCATATGATATTTGTTTTTCTCTGTCTGGGTTTTTTCACTTAATATTATAATCTCCACATCCATTCATGCCATTACAAAAGGAAAGATTTTCTTCCTTTTCATGGCCATATAGTACTGCATTCTATATATGTACCTCAGCTGTTTTTATCCACTTGTCCACTGATGAACACTTGGACTGTTTCCAGATCTTGGCTATTGTAAACAATGTTGCAATAAACTTGGGGGTGCATATCGTTTTTTGAATTAGTGTTTTGGAATTCTTAGAATATACTTATAAAAGTGGCATAGATGGGTCATAAGCAGTTCCATTTTTAATTATTTGAGGAAATACTATACTGCTTTCTACTGTGGCTACACGAGTCTGCATCTCCACTAACAGGATAAGAGTTTCTTTTTCTCCACACCCTTGCCAGCACCTGTTGTTTGTTAATTTTTAAAGCTATTCTGGTAGGTTTTAGGTGATATCTCATTGTAGTTTTAATTTGCATTTCTCTAATAATTAGTGACATTGAAAATTTTTTTATATGCCTATTGGCCATCTGTATGTCCTCTTTGGAGAAGTGTCTATACAGGTCCTTTGTTCACTTTTTTAATTGGATTGTTTACCTTTCTGGTGTTGAGTTTTAAAAGTTCTTTATAAATTTTGGTTATTAACACCTTATCAGATGTGTCAGCAAATAAGTTCTCCCAATGGGTGAGTTTTCTTTTTTATTATGTTAATGGTGTATTTTGCTGTGCAAATCTTTTTAGTTTCATATAGTCCAATTTGTTGGGGGTTTTTTGTCCTTTATTTTTCTTGCCCCTGGAGATATACTGACAAAAATATTGCTATGAGAGATATCAGAGTTTACTGCCTATTGTTTTCTTCCAAGATTTTTATGGTTTTATGACTTACATTTAAGTCTTTTATCTATTTTGAGTTTGTTTTTGTGAATAGTGTAAGTTGGTAGTCTAGTTTTTTTTTGGGTTTTTTTGCCTGTACCTGACCATTTTTCCAACACCATTTAATAAAGAGAATGTCTTTACACCATTGTATACTCTTGCCTCATTTGTCAAATATTAATTGACTATAAAGATGTGGGTTTATTTCTGAGTTCTCTGTTTTGTTCCATTGATCTCTATGCCTGTTCTTATGCCAGTAAAAAGCTGTTTTGATTACAATGGCCTTGTAGTATAGCTTGATATCAGAAAGTGTGACACTTCCCACTTTGTTCTTCATTTTCAAAATTGCTGAAGCTACTCAGGTTCTTTTTTTGGCTCCATATAAATGTTTGAAATATTTGTTCTAGATTTGTGAATTATACTATTGGTATTTTAATAGGAATTGCATTAAATCTATAGATTGCTTTGGGCAGTATACTTGTTTGTATTTTCCTCGATTTTTTTTTCTATGTCTTTTTAAAATTTATTCCTAGCTACTTTATTTTTGTTGTTGTTGCAATAGTTAAGGGAATTGTTTTTCTTAATTTCTCTTTCTGACAGTTTATTTTTGGTGTATAAAAATTTCACTGATTTCTGAATATTAATTTTATATCCTGCCACACTGCCAACCTCATTTAGCAAGTCTAGTAGATTTAGGTGAAACTTTAGTGTTTTCTATGTATGGTAACATGTCATTAGCAAATAGTGACTGATTTAATTCTTCTTTTCCAATTTCAATGCCTTTTGTTTATTCTTCTTGTCTGATTGCTGTGGCTAGGACTTCCAGAACTATGTTGAATAAAAGTGGCACAAGGACACAACCCTGTCTTGTTCCTGATCTTAAGACAATTGCTTTTAATTTTTGCCCATTGAGTATGATGTTGGCTGTCTTTTTTGTCATATATAACCTTTATTATATTTGAGGTATGTTCCCTGTATTCCTATGAATTTTGGTCATGAGTGGGTGCTAGACTTTATCAAGTCCTTTTTCTGCATCTATCAATATGATCATGTAATTTTTATCCTGCTTTTTTTATGTGATGAGTCACATTTATTGATTTATGAATATTGTACCAGTCTTGTATCCCTGAAATAAATCCCATTTAATCATGGTGTGTGATCTTTTTAATGTATTTTTGATCCAGTTTGCTAATATTTTGTTGCAAATTTTAGCATCTATGTTCATCAGGAATATGGGCCTATAGTTTTCTTTGTAGTGTCACCTGCTTTTGAAATTAAGATAATGCTTATCATATAAAATGAGTTTGGAAGTTTTTCCTTATGTTGAAAGTTTTGGAATAGCTTGAGAAGGATAGGTGTTAGTTTTTTCTTGAATATTTGGTATAACTTGCCTATGAAGCCATCAGTCCAAGACTTGTTTGCTGAGAGTTTTTTGACAATGATTTTAATTGCATTTGTTGTGATTTGTTTGTTCAGGGTTTCTAATTTTTTCAGATTCAGTTTTGGAAGATTTTTTGTTTCTAGGAATTTATTCATTTTTCCTAGGTAGCCCAATTTTTTGAGATATAGGTTTTTATAGTATTTTCTTGCAATCTTTTTTAATTTCTGTGATGACAGTTATTACTTCTTCCCTTTTATTTTTAATTTTATTTATTGAGTCTTCTCTCTTTTTTTCTTTATGAGTCTGGTTAAGAGTTTGTCCACCTTGTTCACTTTTTTAAAGAGCCAGCCCTTTGCTTCATTGATATTTTGTATTTTTTAAGCCTCTATATCATTTATTTTCACTCTGATCTTTACTTCCTCCTACTTAGTCTGAGTTTGTTTTTTATTTTGTTTGTTTGTTTTGTTTTTTAGTTCTCTTAGGTACAGGGTTTGATTTTTATTTGAGATTACTCTTGCTTATTAAGGTATACCTGCAATTTTATGGACTTCCTTTTCAGGACTGCTTTCTCTGGGCCCCATAGATTTGGGGTTGTTCTATGGTCATTTTAATTTATGTCAAGGAATTATTTATTTCTTCCTTGATCTCATGGTTAACCTATTTGTTATTTAATAATATGTTATTTAACCTCCAAGTTTGAATATTTTTCAGTTTTTTTATTGTAGTTGATTTCTAGCTCCATGCCATTGTAGTTAGAGAAGATGCTTGATATGATTTCAACCTTTGTAAAATTATTGAGATTCGTTTTGTGTCTTAACATGTGATCTATCCTAGAAAATATACCATGAGCACTAGAAGTCAGTGGGTATGGCTTCTGAAACTCAGATATTTGGTTTTTCCACAGTCTGGACAGTTTCTAATGAATCTCTTGTGAGGTTGAAACACCAGTCATATTCTCTAGAGAGTGTGGGGGAAAGCCTCAAAGCCAGAAAACAGAGTCATTGGCACACCCCCTGCTTCCTTGCTTACTTCTCAGAATGGCCGAATCTCCAGAGTGTGGAGCAAGAGAGATTCCTGAGGGTGAGGCAGTTGCTTTCCCTCAGGTTGATGCTGCAGGAAGGTGACTGCTCAACCCAAGAAACATAGCAACTATAATATTGGAGAATCACTCAACACAAAAAGTTCCAATGGCCATTCCATGTAGTGTCACTCTCTGGGCTACCAGTGTCACACTATTCTCATGCAACTCTAGTCATCTCATCCCTTCCTCTGCAGGAGTCCTGGATAAGTGGTTATAAACAAGATGATCTGCATTGGCCCTTTAAGATGTGCCTGCATCTCTGACAGGTCCTGTCTCTTTCTTGTAGACAGAAAATTCACCTTTTTTTTTTTTACCGCTGAGTGCTATGTGGGCACTTCTTCTAGTCTTGGTGCTCTAGGCTGAGGGCACCCACACCTCTCAGGGCAAACCTCCTTGCAGTTGAGAGTCCCTTTATACCCTCAACACTCACTTTTGGGAGCAGCAGCAGCACTTATTGCATCTATGCCCTTCTTACCAGTCTGGGTGGATTCTTCTATGACTCCTTGTTAGTGAACTTCCCTTCATTTAGTCTGAAGATAATTTTTCTAGATTATTGTTCTTAAATTTAGTTGTGACACAAATTTAGTACTGGAAGTTGACTGTTGAAACATCTGCCTTCTTTATTGCCATCTTGGAATACCTGTTAGTGTTTTTGATTTCTAGGATTTCTATTAATTGTTTCTTAGAGTTTTCATAAATGTTTACATTACTATCTGTCATACATGTTGTCTACTTTTTTCTCAGCATTCTTAATATATTAATCATAGTTATTTTAGATCTGCCACCTAATTTCAAAGATTGTCCTATGTTAATCTCCCAATTCTTACTTTTCATTTTTAGACAGTACTTTTTTCTTTTTTTTTATAAATAAAATTTTATTAATGTTAATGGGGTGACATCAATAAATCAGGGTACATATATTCAAAGAAAACATGTCCAGGTTATCTTGTCATTCAATTATGTTGCATATCCATCACCCAAAGTCAGATTGTCCTCCATCACCTTCTATCTAGTTTTCTTTGTGCCCCTCCCACTCCCAATTCCCCTCTCCCTCCCCCCCCCATAACCACCACACTCTTGTCCATGTCTCTTAGTCTCGTTTTTATGTCCCACCAATGTATGGAACCATGTTGTTCTTGATTTTTTTCTGATTTACTTATTTCACTCCGTATAAATATCAAGATCCCACCATTTTGTTGTAAATGATCCAATGTCATCATTTCTTATGGCTGAGTAGTATTCCATAGTGTATATGTGCCACATCTTCTTTATCCAGTCTTCTATTGAAGGGCTTTTTGGTTGTTTCCATGTCTTGGCCACTGTGAAAAATGCTGCAATGAACATTGGGCTACATGTATCTTTACATATTAATGTTTTTGAGTTTTGGGGGTATATACCCAGTAGAGGGATTGCTGGGTCATAAGGTAGTTCTATTTTCAGTTTTTTGAGGAACCACCATACTTTCTTCCATAATGGTTGTACTACTTTACATTCCCTCCAACAGTGAATGAGGGTTTCTTTTTCTCCACAACCTCTCCAACATTTGCTATTACCTGTCTTGTTAATAATAGCTAATCTAACAGGTGTGAGGTGGTATCTCATTGCAGTTTTGATTTGCAATTCTCTAATAACTAATGAAGATGAGCATCTTTTCATATATCTGTTGGCCATTTGTATTTCTTCCTGAGAGAAGTGTCTGTTCATGTCCTCGTCCCATTTTTTTATTGGATTGTTTGTTTGTTTGTTGTTGAGTTTTATAAATTCATTGTATATTTTGGATATTAGGCCCTTATCTGAGCTGTTGTTTGAAAATATCATCTCCCATTTAGTTGGCTGTCTGTTTATTTTGTTGTCAGTTTGTCTTGCTGAGCAAAAACTTCTTAGTCTGATGTAGTCTCATTCATTTATCTTTGCTTTCACTTCTCTTGTGTTTGGAGTTAAATTCATAAAATGCTCTTTAAAACCCAGGTCCATGAGTTTAGTACCTATGTCTTCTTCTATGTACTTTATTGTTTCAGGTCTTATATTTAGGTCTTTGATCCATTTTGAATTAATTTTAGTATAAGGGGACAAGCTGTAGTCAAGTTTCATTCTTTTGCATGTGGCTTTCCAGTTTTCCCAGCACATTTGTTGAAAAGGCTTTCTTTTCTTTATTGTGTGTTGTTGGCCCCTTTATCGAAAATTATTTGACCATATATATGTGGTTTTATTTCTGGACTTTCTATTCTGTTCCATTAGTCTGAGTGTTTATTTTTCTGCCAATAACATGCTGTTTTGATTGTCATGGCCCTATAATATAGTTTGAAGTCAGGTATTGTAATGCCCCCAGCTTTATTCTTTTTCCTTAGGATTGCTTTGGCATTTCTTTAAAAAATGTCATCGGAATTTTGATGGGAATTGTATTAAATTTATAAATTGCTTTGGGCAATATGGTCATTTTGATTATATTTATCCTTCCTATCCAAGAACTAGAAATATTTTTCCATCTCATTGTTTCTTTTTCAATTTCCCTTAACAATGCTTTGTAGTTTTTGTTACATAGGTCCTTTACATTCTTTGTTATGTTTATTCCTAGATATTTTATTTATTTTTTGTTGCAATCATGAAGGGGATTATTTTTTTGAGTTCATTTTCTAATATTTCATTGTATATTAATTTTGTATCCTGCGACCTTACTGTGTTGGTTTATTGTTTCTAGTAATCTTTTTGTGGAGTCTTTGGGGTTTTTGATGTATAGGATTATATCATCTGCAAAAAGTGATATCTTTACTTCTTCTTTTCCGATATGGATGCCTTTTATTTCTTTGTCTTGTCTGATTGCTCTGGCCAGAACTTCTAACACCAAGTTAAATAAGAGTGGAGAGAGTGGACAACCCTGTCTTGTTCCTGATTTAAGGGGGAAAGTTCTCAGTTTTATGCCATTTAATATGATGTTGGCTGATGGTTTATCATATATGGCCTTTATCATGTTGAGATATTTTCCTTCTATACCCATTTTGTTGAGTGTTGAAACATCTGCCTTCTTTGTTGCCATCTTGGAATCCCTGTTAGTGTTTTTGATTTCTAGGATTTTCTATTAATTATTCCTTAGAGTTTTCATAAATGTTTACATTACCATCTGTCATGCATGTTGTCTACTTTTTTTCTTAGCATTCTTAACATTAAATTATTCATAGTTTAGATCTGCCATCTAATTTCAAAGATTGTCTCCTGATTCTTACTTTGCATTTTTAGACTGTACTTTTTTCTTGCTTCTTATTATACTTCATTTTTTTGTATGTTTGTAGAAACTTGCCATGATGTATTGGTTAATAGAAACAGATAAATAGAATTTTAAGGTAAAATTTTATATTAATTTGGTTTGAAATTAAGTTGTGTTTAATTTTTGCTATATCTCTAGGTAACAGAGACTTCAAATTCTTTTAGTATCATTGTTTTTGTCTCCTCTGTTGGTTTTGGAATTTTGTAAGTACTTCTTAGGGACTGTTTAAATCCTATAACCATTTTAACTGTACCTACTATTATTATACTGGAACCATGTAGATATGGTTGATTGTAAGGTATGGGAGTGAAGGAGCATTTTATAATCTTATAATTAAATATCAGTCTGTCCTCAGCATGTGATCTTCATAAGCATATATTACCATCTCTTTTTACTTTTAGGTTAGATAGCTATGCTAGAGGGTACTAAAATAAAAGAAATGTGCTTTCAGGTAGGATAAGGCTCTTGGTAAGTCTTTATCCCTTAAGAGTAGGTCTTTGTTATGGAGAATAGTGAGTTTGTACTTTAAAACAATTACTATCTTCACCCATCCATTTTACTCTCCCCTTTTTACCTGAGAAATAAGTGTGGTTTTTTCCTCAGCTTTACAACATAAGAACCCTGTGTGGTGTCTAAAGAAAAAACTTACAAAAATATGAGAAGTCTTAGAAATTTCTCACTCAGGATAGTCTACTATCAGCCTGCAGCAATTCATCAAAATTATTATTTGTTTTCCAGTTTATGGCTCTAGCAGCTCTCCAGCAGTAAGCAGATCTGTTTGTGGCTCTCTGGATTTACCTGTCCTCTACTTTAGCAATGGCATTTTGTCTTGCAACTTCAGCTTTCTGATGCATCTATAAAATTTTGCTGATTTTGTTTATATTTTTTATTATTGTTGTCATAAGAATTGGAGTGAGTTCTTTGCATGTTAGAAATAAAAAACATATAATCTAATTTTAAAGACCAGATTTTTTTTCCTTTTTACCATTTTTTGAAAAGGGAAATGCTATATAGGTCAGTATAGCCTGGCTTATTCTCAGGCTGAACTCCAAGTATGAATATCAGGTCTCTACAAATTAGATAATTATTTTAGTTTATCTTAAAATCACCTTTTCTATAAAGCTATCTTTGAATCATTTATCTCAGATTGAGCTTGTAAAGCCAGCAGGCAGGGCCAGGGCCACTATCACAGCAGCCCGGCCCATGCAGGTTCGCATTGGATTCGGACAGTCGGTAAAGAAACAACGGAGCCACAAACTGGTGGGCCATTGTCTTTAATCCTAGCTTGCACCGGGCAGGCAAGTAAAAACATACACTGGGCTCCAAAACCCACTCACATTCAGTGCTCACAAAGCCACTGACTTATCCGAGTTTCCTAGAATCAAAGGTTTCTAGCTTACCAGCCTTATTCTCCTCTGTTCCCCATCTCCTTCCTTATCCCAAATACAAACTCTACACAAACTGGCATCTCACTCAGCACTCCACCATCTTGGCTGCTTCTCCTGGCCTCCTCCACGTGGCCTTTCTCTGCTCTCCTCTGCTCTCTCTTCTAATGATAATCTCAGGAACCAAGCGCGCCAGCCCTCATGTAGTCTACCCCCATTTTATATTGTAGCTTCACAACCTCTAATCCAATATACAAAATAGGGAAGTCTCTAATACAAAGTCACTTCTGAGGCATGATTGGATTGTACCGCCCCGCATCAAAACGGGTGGGAAAGGCTTAATCCCAAAACCAAGCCCCAGGCTACAAGGATTCTATCTGCCCACAGAGACACACATTAATATCACCTGGGCGATGGCCTCCTCGTGGGCAGCGTAATCTTTAACAAAGTGAGCATAATACATTTTATCTGCCCAACAGAGCTCATCTTTTTCTGAGTTTAAATTCCTCTTTCTTTCTTTTTCTCTTAATTGACTATACTTAATTATACTTGAGTTTCATGAGTGAACTTTCTCTTTAACTATAGTTTTTATGGGAGGGACAATTTTTTATACAACTATTATACTCCTAGTTCTTCTGTCATAAGTGTATATTAGGCATTTAGAAAATATTAAATCAAGTGTATAGGACAGTCCAGGGGATGAATGACTTTTCTTTAATTTTGGTGTTAGTGAGGCTTTATCAGATATTCCAAAAAGAGATATGCCCAGGTCATCACAGTTAATAGAAACTTCTTATACGAATAGATATGAAGATAAAAAGAAAAGAATAAATCTGCCAAACAGACAGAACCCACAAGTGGCTGACACATTATTCATTACTAGTTCAAGATACAATAACAAATGTATTCATTTCAAAGTAGGTGCAATGAACCAATATAGGTGACTCAGTTCCTGCATATCTGCTTTGCCACTCTCAACTTACCTTTTGCTTAATTACCCTTTCTCTTACTCTCTCCATATATTTTACTGATTGATTTATTTAATAAAAATTTTCAGAGTACTCTCTGTGTGATAGGCACTCTACCACACAGGAAGAAAGGAGAAGAAATATATAGTTCTTGTGCACAGAATATATAGCCCAGAAAAAAAGACAAGAAAATTAGTAATTATAGCATCATGTGATATATATTATGATGAGAGAACCTAATGATATAATAGAAACAAATAGAAGAAAAATTGAATCTAGTCCAGGCTGGGGGTCAATAAAATCTTTTTGTAGGGAATAACACCCAAAATGAGAAGTAAATAAAGAAGAGAGACTTATCTGCAGGTTGGTGAGTTTTTGTTAAAGACAATGGGTACAGTATATATAAAGGCCTAGACACCGCAGTGCCTGAGAAACAGAAAGTGGTTTAATATAACCAGAGTATAGAATATAAAATGGGGAGCAGGGAGAAGAATGTGATAGAAATATCAAGATATAATTCTTAGAGATAAGCAGGGTCTAGATCTTAATCATGTCAATAAGTATAAACTTTATTCTAAATGCCCCTGAAGGAAAGACACTAGAGACTTTCAATCATGAAAATGACATAATCTAGTTGCAATTTTGGAAATATCATTTTGTTAACAGTTGAAAGAAGCAGAGCAAGAAAATACAGGCACACAGAAGTAGTTATTAGGGTTTTTTTTTTTTAATAAACCAAATAAGAAATAATAAATGTGATGAGAAAAAAAATATAGAGAAGGAAGGGAGCAATTTTTAGGAAATAAAATTGCTAGAGCTCAGGATTGCTTGTGTATAAAGTTTGAGAGGTCTGGCCAGTCTTTTAATGCTACATTTTATCAACAACTCCTCTTTCCTGATCCAATTAGTTTGCTAAGGATAATGAATTCATGGGATCTAAAACATAGTTACAATGAATAAGGAGTTTCTCAGAAGGAAGCAGTGCCAATGCTATTCTGAGCTCTTGCATGGACTACTGAATAACCCCTAATTTCTATTTGCTGAAGGTGGGAAGAAATCAAAAGATTTTAGGGGGAAAAATCTGCAGAAGCTTCTCTGCACTACCAAGGGAAATTTTTAATGCAAAAGCAAGTAAAAATCTCATTGATGGAAGGGGTAGCAGAAAGTTAAAGTAGGTAACTTTAGTCTTTTCCAGAGATAGTATAAATGAGTTGAGAAGATCTAATGTGCCTCAAAATGCTCTTGTCCAACAGTAGACAGAAGTTTCTTCATAGAGAACCACTTGGAGAACTGAGGCATTTAGTATCCACCCCCTTAACCAAGTCATCATCACTAACAGTTCCCTGAGAGTAAATGAGAGTCATGATGTTATGAGTAAAAATTGAGTTCTTTTACAAAGTTTCAGAAAGAAAACATTTTACAGGACTCATGTCGGGAGAAAATTAAACTTTCACATCAAGATTTATTTGGGGTTGAAATAGAAGCCCATAGACTTTCAGTGTCAAATTTCTCTCTGTCACATCCAGGAAAAGTCCAGCCTTGTCTTTGTTAAGCTAAGTACAAAGACCAAAGTATAGATATTCTGTGCCATGGTTTAACTTATATCAAAGCTTAGTTCAGTCCAGGGACCAAATAAAGCTTGTCCTTGAGAGGCCACATGGCTGTTGAGTCACAGATGGCTGCCCACTCATGCACCATAGTGAGCATTTCTAAGTGAGTTTAGGCAGAGAGAGAAAAAGAGGGAGGAGATCTTTGTTAGGCTTGTGTTTACATTTTCGAGCTGAAAAGGACTAGCTTTCCCTTAAGCCAACCAATCAGTTTATTTAAAATTTTGTGGGCTTGTGTTGGTTTCTTGCACTAACCAATCAGATTCTTCTTCGAGGCTAGACCAACAGGCTTCTATGACAGCCATCTTGACTCCCACTGTGCATGCACCTTAAAATGGAAGCACAGAAGCTCTTTCCTCTTGTGAGTTGGGCTTGGATTTCTTATACCCTGGGTAGTTAAAAAAATTGGGGTTTTTTTCCTGTTTGGAGGATTAAGTCCCAAGGGCACAATGGGCCAATGAACTTGTAAATGCTATAGCTTCCTAGTAAATGGAATGGTGTAGCTTCTTACTGAAGAAAACTTTCTCAGTTTTATTAATTATAATGTCTGGTTCCCTTTTCTCCCTTTTCCCATCAATATACTGTCTACTTAACCCACATTAACAACACTGCTCTCTCTACAGCAGGGCATCTTAACACTATTCTTTATTTGGACTGGCCCAGGAAAGCTGTTTTACAGAAATTTAATACTATCTTCATTTTAACTTTGTTTTTTTTTCTTCTGTGTAGGGATGTTTTATTAAAATAAAGATATCAGTCTAATTACTGTATAATTATGTATTAATGCAACAAACACCCACCAGCACCAGCTATGCTGTTGAGTTTATGTCCTGATGGGTTACAGGCTTATAATCTTGTGTTATTATGAAACTATTTCTGGTGAAACTGAGAAAGGAAAGAAGGAAAGAAAGAAGAAAGGAAGGAAGAAAGAAAGGAAGGAAGGAAGGGAGAAAGAAAGAAAGAAAGAAAGAAAGAAAGAAAGAGGAAAAAAGAAAGAAGGAAAAAAAGAAAGAAAAAATTGCTATTTTTCCTGCCAGTTTATTTATTTATTTTATACTTTTATTTAAAAAATTAAATTAAATAGAATGACATTGCTCAATAAGAGCATATAGGTTTCAAGGAAACATTTCTATAGCATTTGAACTGTTGATTATGTTATGCACCCATCATCTAAAGTCAGATTATTTTTCCATCAACATATATTTGTGCCTCTTTACTTACCTCCCTCCCCACCCCAACCTCCCCCCCCACCCCATCCCCCTGGTAACCACTTTATTTTTATCTATGTCTATGAGTCTCAGTTTTATATCCCACCTATGTGTGTAAATCATATAATTCTTAGCTTTTTCTAATATACTTTCAACAAGAAAACTTCTATTTAAAACAACAGCTGCCAAGTGACATCAGAGAAATGGTGCTGTGAGGAGTGCTCTCAATACCTCTCCCAGAAACTTCAACAAATTTAAAAACTAGAGACAGAAAAATATCTCAGGAGCATCTAAAATACACATACATCAAACAAAGGTATGATTGGGCTAAAAGGTGGCTGAATAGATAGTCCATTCTGAAGGAAATAAGATGGAGAATGGAGTATTCCACTTTCCTCACTGACCTGAGCAAGGGTTGCTTTCACTTGGAACTGAGAGGAAGAGAGGGCTGAGGGCATGGAAAAAGCTGGGCTAAGGCAGAGAAGTTCAAGCCGAGGAGACAGTGGGCCAGTGGATCAGCCCACATGGAGCTAATGCCAATGGCAGATCCCTACAGAGGTGGGCAAGCAGTTGCCTTGTTTGCTCCTGGTATCCTGGTTGGTGAGTGTGGGCAGTGTGTGAGTGGATCCACCTGGTACTTTGGACGGGGGCACCCACATTCCCAGACAGAGGGACTGGGTGGGAGACTGTCAATAGTGGCCCTATGCATGGGCTGAGACCAGTGTTCCTGCATAATCCCAACTTCCCGAATAACAGTGCACAGGAAGTGCACCAGAGCCAGCTTCCCTATGCCCAAACCTGTCTTGGAGTGGTGCCTTCGCCTGTCCTACAGGCTAACAAAGCACATTCCTGGGAAAGAGAACTGCAGAAGCGCTAGGAGAAGGGCACACAGGCAGCTTGCAGCAGCCTCTGGAAATCAGACCCATAAAAAACTGAAAGGAGCCTAATCCGCAGACTGCTCACTGCCCAGCTGGCTTACACTAGCAGCTCTAGCTAATAAAGCTTTTTTCCCCCAAGCCTGTAATTTACACAGACCCAGAGGAGGTGCTTGATAGTTCTTAGGGCCTCTTGCTCTGCAGGCAGTAGCTGGGGCAACTTCACAGCTGGGTCCCCAGGCTGCTGATTCAGGAAGGAGAGATTTAGGAAGAGGCTCAAGGAAAATGGACTCTTCAATTGTCAAAGCCTGCAAATGCTGACAAGCCCTGCCTACCAACAGGCCTGAGGTCTACCTTATATCATCACCATTGTGACACATCAACTGAAAATCTCTGCCTAAGAGTGCCATGGGGGCAGAACCTGGGGTACAATGCCACTGGACAAAAAGAGAGAGAAAAAAGAAAAAGGAAGAAAATAACCTTTCAAAACCAGGAAAAATCTACAGTCTTTATAACGTTTTTAATGTTTTTCTTGTATTTTTTCTCTTTTCTTTCTTTCTTTTCTTCTACCTTGATCATTTTATCCTCTTTCAGTTTTATTCTTTTATTTTCATTTTGAACTTTATTACCCATAGGTGTTACATTTTTCATTCTTTTTTTTCTATGAGTATTACATTCCTAAAAACATAACTCAATTTTTCTCTCTCTTTTTCTTCTTGTTTTCTTCTTTTCTCTTTCACTTTTTCTCTCATTCGAATCTCATCACAAATTATTTAACAATACCACTCTCAAATGCCATTAAGGAAAAATAAATTAAATATCATGAATACAATAGACAGAGATGTAGCATAGATAAATAGGAAAAATTTACAGAAAATAATTTTAATAGCTTGGAACCATCAGAATTAAATGACAGAGAACTTAAAATTAAAATCCTAAAAATGCTCAGAGATATAAAAAAAGAACAGAAAGGCAATTTGGGGAGCTCAGACAACAATTCCATGAACATAAAGAATACATCACCAAGGAAATTGAAACTATGAAAACGAATCAAACAGAGATGAAAAACTCAATTTATGAAATAAAAAATGAGGTAACAAGCTTATTCAATAAAACAGGCCAGATAGAGAAGAGAATTAGTGACATAGAAGACAGGCAACTAGAGGCACTACAGAGAGAAGAGGAGAGAGACTCACAAATTAAAAAAAGTGAGAAAGCCTACAGAAATTGTCTGACTCCATCAGAAAAAACAACATAAGAATAATAGGTATATCAGAAGGAGAAGAGAGAGAAAATGGAATGGAGAACATATTCAAACAAATAATAAATGAGAACTTCCCAAGCCTGTGGAAAGAACTAAAGCCTCGAATTCAAGAAGCAAACAGAACACTGAGTTATCTTAACCTTAACAAACCTACTCCAAGGTACATCATAATGAAATTGGCACAAACCAATGACAAAGAAAAAATTCTCAAGGCAGCCAGGGAAAAGAAGAATACAACATATAAAGAAAGGCTCATTAGATTATCAACAGATTTCTCAGCAGAAACTCTACAACCTAGAAGAGAGTAGACCCTAATATTTAAAGTTCTGAAAGAGAGGAACTTCCAGCCAAGAATACTATACCCATCAAAGCTATCCTTCTAATAGGAAGGAGAAATAAAAACATTCACAGATACAGAAAAGATGAGGAAATTTATCACCAAAAAATCCACACTTCAAGAAATACTAAAAGGGGTTTTCCGACCAGATACAAAGAACAAAACAAAACAAAACAAAATTACAAGTAAAAGCTCCATCAATATCATGATAAAATAAGATTAATCTATGACAACAAAAAAGGGGAGAGGACAAAGATTAACAGTAGTAAAGGAGGATGGAATGCAGAAATACTCATGAGATAATGTACTACAATGAACATGACATGTATTCTTTCCATTACTTAATGGTAACCACCTCTGAATAAACCACCACAGAAGCACATGGCTTGAAAAAAGAAGTAACAGAGGAAAGAAGTATGGATTACCACCAAACAAAAACAAATGATAGAAAAACAAAAGAGGAGAACCAAACAAGATACAAAACTATCAGAGCAATATATAAAATGGCAATAAGAAACCCTCAACTGTCAATAACTGCACTAAATGTAAACGGATGAACTCACTGATAAAAAGACACAGAGTAGCAGAATGGATTAAAAAAGAAAATTCAACTATATACTGCCTACAAGAAACACATCTAAGCTACAAGGATAAAAACAAATTCAGAGTGAAAGGTTGAGAAACAATACTCCAAGTAAAATAATATCTAAAAAACGCAGGTGTAGCAATACTCATATCTAACAATGCCGATTACAAGATGGCAAAGGTAATCAGAGACAAAAATGATCATTTTATAATGATAAAGGGGACATTGAATCAGGAAGATATAACACTTCTTAATATATATGCACCAAAATATATAAGACAGCTACTGACTGACCTAAAAACAAAAAACAACAAAAATACAATCATACTGAAAGACCTCAACACACCACTGAAGGCTTTAGATTGTTCATCCAAACAGAAAATCAATAAAGAAATATTGACCTTAAATAAAACACTAAATAAAACACTAAAATAATTGGACATGATGAATATCTACAGGACATTTCATCTCAAAGTGCTAGAGTATACATTTTTCTCTAGTGTATATTGAACAGTTTAAAGAATCAATCATATCTTGGGCCACAAGAATAACATCAACAAATTCAGAAAGATTGAAATTATACCGAGCATATTCTCTGATCATAAAGCCTTGAAAGTAGAATTCAACTGCAAAAAAGAGGTAAAGAAACCCACAAAAATATGGAAATTAAACAACATACTTTTAAAAAATGAATGGATCAAAGAAGAAATAAAAGCAGACATCAAAAGATACATACAGTAAAATGAAAATAACAATACAACATATCAGAATCTCTGGGGTGCAGCAAAAGCAGTAATAAGAGGGAAGTTCATATCACTACAGGCCTATATGAACCAACAAGAGAGAGCCCAAGTAAACCACTTAACTTTACATCTTATGGAACTAGAAAAAGAACAAAGACAACCCAAAACCAGCAGAAAAAAAATAATAAAAACCAGAGCAGAAACAAAATAGAAAACAGAAAAACTATAGAAAAAATTAAACAAGGAGCTGGTTCTTTGAAAAGATCAACAAAATTAACAAACCCTTGGCAAGACTCACTAAGGAAAAAAGAGAAAGGACTCATATAAACAAAATCCAAAATGAAAGAGGAGAAATCACCACAGATACCATAGATATACAAAGAATTATTGTAGAATACTATGAAAAACTATATGCCACCAAATTTAACAATATAGAAGAAATGGATAAATTCTTAGAACAATATAATCTTTCTAGACTGAGTCATGAAGAAGCAGAAAACCTAAATAACACATAAGCAGGGAGGAAATAGAAACAACTATCAAAAACCTCCCCAAAAATAAAGGTCCAGGGCCAGATGGCTATACTAGTAAATTCTATCAAATATTCAAAGAGGACTTGGTTTCTATTCTACTCAAAGTCTTCCAAAAAATTGAAGAAGAAGCAATACTTTCAAACACATCTTATGAGGCCAATGTAACCCTCATACCAAGCCTGGCAAGGACAACACAAAGAAAGAAAACTACAGACCAATATTTCTAATGAATACAGACACTAAAATACTATTCTAAATACCACCAAATTGAATACAACAACATTAAAAAAATAGTTCATCATGATCAAGTGAGATTCATCCCAGAATCACAAGGATGGTTCAACATACATAAAATGGTTAACATAATACACCATATCAACAAAACAAAGAACAAAAACCATATGATCCTATCAATAGATGCAGAAAAGGTATTTGATAAAATACAACATCATTCTATGTTTAAAACACTTAACAAAATGGGTATATAAGGAAAATATCTCAACATAATAAAGGCCATCAGCTAACATCATATTACATGGCATAAAACTGAGGACTTTTACTCTAAAATCAGGAACAAGACAAGGTTGTCCACTCTCTCCACTCTTATTCAACATAGTGCTGGAAGTTCTAGCCAGAGAAATCAGACAAGAGAAAGAAATAAAAGGCATTCATATTGGGAAAGAAGAAGTAAAGGTTTCAATATTTGCAAATGATATGATCCTATACATCGAAAACCCCAAGGACTCCACAAAAAGACTATTAGAAACAATAAACCAATACAGCAAGGTCGCAGGATACAAAATTAATATACAAAAGTCCATTGCCGCCCTGGCCGGTTGGCTCAGCGGTAGAGCGTCGGCCTAGCGTGCGGAGGACCCGGGTTCGATTCCCGGCCAGGGCACACAGGAGAAGCGCCCATTTGCTTCTCCACCCCTCCGCCGTGCTTTCCTCTCTGTCTCTCTCGTCCCCTCCCGCAGCCAAGGCTCCATTGGAGCAAAGATGGCCCGGGCGCTGGGGATGGCTCTGTGGCCTCTGCCCCAGGCGCTAGAGTGGCTCTGGTCGCAACATGGCGACGCCCAGGATGGGCAGAGCATCGCCCCCTGGTGGGCAGAGCGTCGCCCCTGGTGGGCGTGCCGGGTGGATCCCGGTCGGGCGCATGCGGGAGTCTGTCTGACTGTCTCTCCCTGTTTCCAGCTTCAGAAAAATTAAAAAAAAAAAAAAAAAAAAACCTAAAAAAAAAAAAAGTCCATTGCCTTCCTATATGCCAACAATGAAATGTCAGAAAACAAACTCAAAAAAATAATCCCCTTCATGGTTGCAACAAATAAAATAAAATACCTAGAAATAAACATAACAAAGAATGTAAAGGACCTGTATAATGAAAACTACAAAGCATTGTTAAGGGAAATCGAATAAGATATAATGAAATGAAAAAATATTCCTTGTTCTTAGATAGAAAGAATAAATATAGTCAAAACAACTATATTACCCAAAGCAATATACAAATTTAATGCAATTCCCATCAAAATTTTAATGTCATTTTTTAAAGAAATGAAACAAAAAAATCATCAGGTTTATATGGAACTATATAAATACCCCAAATAGCCAAAGCAATCCTAAGGAAAAAGAACAAAACTGGGGGAATTACAATACCTGATTTCAAATTATATTATAAAGGCACAATAATCAAAACAACATGGTATTGGCAGAAAAATAGACACACAGGCCAATGGAACAGAATAAAAAGCCTAGAAATAAAACCATATGTATATGGTCAAATAATTTTTTGATAAAGGGGCCAACAACACACAATGGAGAAAAGAAAGCCTCTTCAATAAATGGTGCTCTGAAAACTGGAAAGCCACATGCAAAAGAATGAAACTCAACTACAGTTTGTCCCCTTGTACCAAAATTAATTCAAAAATGTATCAAAGATCAAAATATAAGACCTGAAACAATAAATTACATAGAAGTAAACATAGATACTAAACTCATGGCCCTTGGTTATAAGAAGCATTTCATGAATTTTACTCCAAAGACTTGGGAAGTGAAGGCAAAGATAAATGAATGGGACTACATCAGACTAAGAAGCTTTTGCACGGCAAAAGAAACTGAAAACAAAACAGACAGACATCCAACTAAATGGGAGATGATATTTTCAAACAACAGCACAGATTATGGTCTAATATCCAAATACAAAGAACTCACAAAACTCAGCAACAAGCAAGCAAACAATCCAATAAAAAAATGGAAAGAGGACACGAACAGACACTTCTCCCAGGAAGAAATACAAATGACCAACAGATATATGAAAAGATGCTCATCTTCATTAGCTATTAGAGAATTGCAAATCAAAAATACAATGAAATACCACCTCACACCTGTTAGATTAGCTATTATAAACAAGAAAGATAATAACAAGTGTTGGAGAGGCTGTGGAGAAAAAGGAACCCTCATCCACTGTTGGTAGAAATGTAAAGTAGTACAACCATTATGAAAAAAAGTATGGTGGTTCCTCAAAAAATTAAAAATAGAACTACCTTATGACCCAGCAAATCCTCTACTGGGTATATACCCCCGTAACTCAAAATCACTGGTACGTAAAAAGACATATGCAGCCCCATGTTCATTGCAGCATTGTTCACAGGTGGCCAAGACATGGAAACAACAAAAAACCTTTCATTAGATGATGAGATAAAGAAGAAGTGGTACATATATATTATGAAATACTACTTAGCCATAAGAATGATGACAGAGGATCATTTACAACAACATGAATGGACCTTAATAACATTATACTGAGTGAAATAAGTAAATCAGAAAAAACTAAGAACTATATGATTTCTTACATAGGTGGGACATAAAAATGAGACACAGGTGTGGTGGTTACAAGGGGGGAGGGGAGAAAGTGAGAGGTGGGGGGAGAGGAAGGGCCCAAAGAAAACCAGATAGAAGGTGGCGAAAAAAAATTTGACTTTGGGTGATGGGTATGCAACATAGTCAAATGTCAATATAACCTGGAGATGTTTTCTCTGAACCTATGTACCCTGATTGATCAATGTCACCCCATTAAAATTAATAAAAAATTAAAATTAAAACAACAGCTTTCTTCTAAGGGTAAGGGAATTGGATTTGGTTACAAATAATCTCAGTGACTCTGCTGGCCTTTTGAGCCACTACATAGTAGATGGCTCATTTACCAAATACCTTAATGGTTTGGTACAACCAATGTGGGCCTGAAGTAAAATTTTAAAGGCTGTAGAGAGCTTTGATCTGTATTATAATATAAAAATAATTCAGAGTTCCTAGAAGGTGGAGGAGGGTGAATATGAGAAAAAAAATTGTGTGAGGAAAAGATGGGAGGAAAGATAGGAGGGAAAAAAAGCCAATAAAATGACATATGTGAGTCCATATAGGTTCCATAAACTTGAGCACTTTTTCATGGGAGTATGAAAATAAGTTTTAGGGCAGAGATAACCAATGTTCATTTGTAAGTATGCATTTTTAAAGTAACTTTTGTATCCTAGAGCAGTGGTCCCCAACCCCCAGGCCACAGACTGGTACTGGTCCATGGGCCATTTGGTACCAGTCCACAGAGAAAAAATAAATAACTTACATTATTTTCATCTTACTTATATTTAAGTCTGAACAATGTTTTATTTTTTTAAAATGACTAGATTCCCTCTCTTACATTCATCTAAGACTCACTCTTGACGCTTGTCTCGGTCACATGATACACTTATTCATCCCACCCTAAAGGTCGGTCCGTGAAAATATTTTCTGACATTAAACCGGTCCGTGGCCCAAAAAAGGTTGGGGACCACTGCCCTAGAGTATTCCCCATCATTTTGAACTTTTAGTAAAGTCTGATACACATCATATGTGAGAACTTTTAAGCAGGAGCAAAGACAATATCACACCATGGTGAGTCATACATAAATGGAACAGTATGTTTTAGACTTGAAGTCAACTATAAGCTGTACAAACGCAGTGGGAACCAGATTTAAATATGAGAATGCAAACCTTTGAGAATTCATAAAAATCATGGGTCAGGAATTGAACTTTCTATAAGTTATAAAATGAGGGTTGAAAAAAATTTGTTTTAAAGCAAGGATTATCCAGCTAAAACTTGTTTATACTAGCCAAGACTTCCCTTAACATGAGTTGTGAAATAGTGCAAGTGGAATTCCACATATATATAAACACATATTTCTAAATATATAAAAGTTATAAATCAAGTGAAAAAAATTGGTAACCAAAATGTGTTCTAAAATTTTACCTACAAAAGTATAGCTTTATAATATCAAAACTAAAATAAATGCATAGAGTTGTTATATTAATGTGACTGAAAGATGGCAAAACAACAAAGATTCCTGAAATTGTTTTATATGTCTCCGTGTTCATTTTTATTTGAATAAGAAATAAAATAGAACAAAATGTATTCTTAAAAATTTATTTATTGATTTTAGAGAAAGAAGAGGGGAGAGACAGAGAGAGACAGAAACATCAATCTGTTCCTGTATGTGCCCTGACCAGGGTTTAAACCCATAACCTTGGCATATCAGAATGATGCTCTAACAAATCAAGCTATTCGACCAGGGCAAAACAAAATGTATTTTTATTTCAAGAAATTTATTTTTTATTTTATTTCAGAAAAATCACTGTTTTCTTATTAATATTTTAACATAAGATTTGTCTTATTGAAAGCATGCGAAATTAAATAACTATATTTGAGTTATTGTGGTCCTTAGAGAGTTTTTATTACTTTCATTTGTAAAATAAATTGCTTTTCTGAGACAATAGCAACCGCAACTAAAATGAAAATGTTTAAAGCAATGTTTACTGAAAAAGTATATAAATTTTACACATTATATTTAAACATTGTAAAGGGATCAAATATAATAAATTACCTTTATCACAGAGTTTGTTTCAAAATATTTACATTTCATTATATAAATTACTATTAAATATATCATAATCTTTTGCTATCCTCTAAAGCAGTCAACCTTTTTATACCCACCGCCCACTTTTGTATCTCTGTTAGTAGTAAAATTTTCTAACCACCCACCGGTTCCACAGTAATGGTGATTTATAAAGTAGGGAAGTAACTTTACTTTATGAAATTTATAAAGCAGAGTTACAACAAGTAAAAACATATAATAATAATTACTTACCAAGTACTTTATGTCGGATTTTCGCTGTTTGGCAAAATAAATTTTTATAAAATAACTTACTATAGTTAAATCTATCTTTTTATTTATACTTTGGTTGCCCTGCTACCACCCATCATGAAAGCTGGAATGCCCACTAGTGGGCGGTAGGTACCAGGTTGACCACCACTGCTCTAAATCACTATCTAAATCCACACATTATTAACTAAGTTCTTTCAAAAATTTCAATTTTGGAATATTATAAAAAAAAATTTAAATGGCAACATACAGTGTGAAACTATGTTATTACTAATGGACTTAAAATAGTTTGTATTAAAATTAATTTCATAATTTTAATATATGTATCTTTTCCTTCAGATATGTGGAAATACTTTTATTTCCTTTTTTTGATATCTTTTAAGTTCTTGAAATATCACCTTCATTGCAAATTTCACATGCAGTTTCTTTTGACTTGAAAAAATTATTTCCTTTAAAATTTTGAAAACTATTTACCATTTTTAAGAGTATTGTTTAATGTTGGTGGATTTTTCTTTTTTATTTATTTTTTGTTTGTTTTTATTTTATTTTATTTTTTTACAGAGACTGAAAGAGAGTCAGAGAGAGAGAGAGAGAGAGAGAGATAGGAACAGACAGAAAGGAACAAAGAGAGATGAGAAGCATCAATCATCAGTTTTTCGTTGCAACACCTTAGTTGTTCATTGCTTTCTCATATGTGCCTTGACCATGGGTCTTCAGCAGACTGAGTAACCCCTTGCTTGAGTCAGTGACCTTGGGTCCAAGCTGGTGAGCTTTCCTCAAACCAGATGAGCCCGCGCTCAAACTGGCAACCTTGGGGTCTCGAACCTGGGTCCTCGGCATCCCAGTCCGATGCTCCGATGCTCTATCCACTGTGCCACCACCTGGTCAGGCTCTTTTTTATTTCTTTATTTTTAAATTTTATTTAGACAATTTTAATGGGGTGACATTGATAAATTAGAGTATATAGATTCGGAAAAAATATTTCCATATCATTTTTTATTTTTTTACTTACAGAGACAGAGTCAAAGAGAGGGACAGAGACAGACAGGCAACAGGAAGGGAGAGAGATGAGAAGCATCAATTCTTCCTTGTGGCAACATAGTTGTTTATTGATTACTTTCTCATATATGTGCCTTGGCAGGGGGGCCACAGCAAAATGAGTGACCCCTTGCTCGAGCCAGCGACCGTGGGCTCAAACTGGTGAGCCTTGCTTAAACCAGATGAGCCTGCACTCAAGCTGGCAACATCTGGGTCTTGAACATGGGTCTTCTGCATCCCAGTCCATCCCTCTATCCACTGCACCACCACGTGGTCAGGCTTCAGATTATTTTGATATTTGATTATGTTGTATACCCATTACTCAAAGTCAAATTGTCTTCCATCATCTTCTATTTGGTTTTTTTTGTACCCCTCCTCTCCCCCTACCCCCACCTTTGGCTCCTTTCCCTCCCCCTAGTAACCACCACACTCTTGTCCATGTCCATGAGTCTCAATTTTGTGTCCCACCTATGTATGGAATCATATAGTTCCTAGTTTTTACTAATTTACTTATTTCACTCAGTATAACATTATCAAAATCCATCTATGTTGTTGTAAATTATCCTATGTCATCATTTCTTATGGCTGAGTAGTATTCCATAGTATTGATATATATGTACCACATCTTCTTTATACAGTCATCTATTGAATGCCTTTTTGGTTCTTTCCATGTCTTGGCCACTGTGAACAATGCTGCGATGAACATGGGGCTGCATGTGTCTTTACGTACCAATGATTTTGAGTTTTGAGGGTATATACCCAGTAGAGGGATTGCTGGATCATATGGTAGTTCTATTTTATTTTTAATTTTTTGAGGAACCATACTTTCTTCCATAATGGTTGTACTGCTTTACATTTCCACCAACAGTGAATGAGAGTTCCTTTTTCTCCACAGCCTCTCCAACATTTATTATTACCTCTCTTGTTGAAAACAGCTAATCTAACAGGTGTGAGGTGGTATCTCATTGTAGTTTTGATTTGCATTCTCTGATAGCTAGTGAAGATGAGCATCTTTTCATATATCTGTTGGCCATTTGTATTTCTTCCTGGGAAAAGTGTCTGTTCATGTTCTCTTTCCATTTTTTTATTAGGTTGTTTGCTTGTTTGTTGTTGAGTTTTATGAGTTATTTGTATATTTTAAATATTAGGCCATAATCTTTGCTGTTGTTTGAAAATATCATCTGCCATTTAGTTGGATGTCTGTTTGTTTTGTTGTTAGTTTCTTTTGCTGTACAAAAGCTTCTTAGTCTGATGTAGTCCTGTTCATTTATCTTTGCCTTCACTTCCCAAGTCTTTGGAGTCAAATTCATGAAATGCTTTTTATGGCCAAGGTCCATGAGTTTAGTACCTATGTTTTCTTCAATGCAATTTATTGTTTCAGGTCTTATATTTTGATCTTTGATACATTTTTGAATTAATTTTGGTACAAGGGGACAAGCTGTAGTCGAGTTTTATTCTTTTGCACCATTTATTGAAGAGGCTTTCTTTTCTCCATTGTGTGTTTTTGACTCCTGTATCAAAGATTATTTAACCACATATATGGTTTTATTTCTGGGCTTTCTATTCTGTATTATTGGTTTCAGTGTCTATTTTTCTGCCAATATCATGCTGTCTTGATCTTTACGTGGCTCTATAATATAATTTGAAGTCAAGTATTGTAATGCCCCCAGCTTTATTCTTTTTCCTTAGGATTACTTTGGCCATTTGGGTTTTTTTATAGTTCCATATAAACCTGATTTTTGTTCCATTTCTTTAATAAATGACATTGGAATTTTGATGGGAGTTGCATTAAATTTGTATATAGCTTTGGGTAATATGGTCATTTTGACTATATTTATTCTTCCTATCCAAGAACAGGGAATATTTTTCCATTTCATTGTATTTTTTTTATTTCCCTTAACAATGCATATAGGAAGGCAATAGACTTCTGTATATTAATTTTGTATTATGCGACCTTACTGTATTGGTTTATTGTTTCTGGTAGTCTTTTTGTGGGGTCTTTGGGGTTTTCATTGTACAGGATTATATTATCTGAAAAAAATGAAACCTTACTTCTTCTTACCCAATATGAATGCCTTTTATTTCTTTCTCTTGGCTGATTTCTCTGGCTAGAACTTCTAGCACTATGTTGAATAAGAGTGGAGAGAGTGGGGTGTCTTGTCTTGTTTCTGATTTTAGAGAAAAAGCCCTCAATTTTATGCCATTTAATATGATGTTAGCTGATGGTTAATCATAAATGGCATTTATTATATTGAGATATTTTCCTTCTATACCCATTTTGCTGTGTTTTCTTAAACATAAAATGATGCTGTATTTTATCAGATACCTTTTCTGCATCTATTGATACATCATATGGTTTTTGTTCTTTGTTTTATTTATATGGTGTATTATGTTAACTGTTTTATGTATGTTGAACCATCCTTGTGATTCTGGAATGAGTCCCACTTGCTCATGATGAATTATTTTTTTTAATGTGTTGTATTTGATTTTCTAGTATGTTGTTTAGTATTTTAGCATCTGTGTTCATTAGAGATATTGGTCTATACTGTTCTTTTTTGTGTTGTTCTTTCCAGGTTTTGATATGAGGGTTATGTTGGCCTCATAAAATGTGTTTGAAAGTATTGCTTCTTTTTCAATTTTTTGGAAGACTTTGAGTAGAATAGAAACCTAGTCTTTAAATGTTTGAAAGAATTCACTAGGATAGCTGTCTGGCCATGGACTTTTATTTTTTGGGAAATTTTTTATTTTTTTTCCATTTCTTTTCTGCTTATGGGTCTGTTTAGGCTATCTACTTCTTTATGATTCAGTCTAGAAAGATTGTATTGTTCTAAGAATTTATCCATTTCTTCTATATTGTTAAATTTGGTGGCATATAGTTTTTCATAGTATTCTACAATAATTCTTTGTATATCTATGGTATCTGTGGTGATTTCTCCTCTTTTATTTTGGGTTTTGTTTATATGAGTCCTTTCTCTTTTTTCCTTAGTGAGTCTTGCCAAGGGTTTTTAATTTTGTTGATCTTTCCAAAGAACCAGTTTCTTGTTTTATTGATTTTTAAATATTTTTTAGTTCTCTATTTCATTTATTTCTGCTCTGATTTTTATTATTTTTTTTCTGTTGGTTTTGGGTTGCTTTGTTTTTCTTTTTTTAGTTCCTTAAGATGTGATGTTAAGTTGTTTTCCTGGGTTTCTCTTGTTTGTTCATATAGGCTTGTAGTGATATAAACTTCCCTCTTATTACTGCTTTTGCTGCATCCTAGAGATTCTGATATGTCATATTGTTATGTTTGTTTGTCTGTATGTAAGTTTTGATCTGTGCTTTTATTTCTTCTTTGACCCACTTATTTTTTAGAAGTATGTTGTTTAATTTTCACATTTTTGTGGGTTTGTTTACTTATTTTTTGCAGTTGAATTCTAGTTTTAAAGTTTTATGGTCAGAGAATATGTTCGATATAATTTCAATCTTTCTGAATTTGTTGATGTTAGCTTTGTGTCCCAATATATGGTCAATTCTTGAGATTGTTCCATGTACACTGGAGAAAAATGTATACTTTGGCGTTTTGCGATGAAAATTCCTGTAGATGTCTATCATATCCAATTGTTCTAGTGTTTTGTTTAAGGCTGATATTTCTTTATTGATTTTGTTTGGATGAACAATCTAGAGCCATCAGTGGTGTATTGAGGTCTGCAAGTATGATTTTATTTTTGTTGGTTTTTATTTTTAGATCAGTTAGTAGATGCTTTATATATTTTGGTGCTTTTTGGTTTGGTGCATATATGTACCTATTAAGAAGTATTATGTCTTCTTGATTCAATGTCCCCTTTATCATTATAAAATGACCATTTTTGTCTCTGTTTACCTTTGCTGTCTTGTAGTTAGCATTGTTAGATATGAGTATGGCTACACCTGCTTTTCTTTGGATGTTATTTGCTTAGAGAATCTTTTTCCAACATTTCACTTTAAATTTATTTTTATCCTTGTAGCTTAGATGTGTCTCTTGAAGGCAGCATACAGTTGTATTTTCTTTTTTAACCCATTCTGCTACTCTGTGTCTTTTTCTTGGTGAGTTCAATCCATTTACATTTGGTGTAATTATTGACACTTGAGGGTTTTCTATTGCCATTTTATATATTGCTTTCTGATAGCTCTGTATCTTGTTTGGTTCTTCATTTGTTTTTCTGTCATTTGTTTTTGTTTGGTATTCCATACTTCTTTTGTCTGTTTCTTTTTTTTTAAGACACATGTTTTTGTAATGGTTTTTTTCAGAGGTGGTTACCATTGAGTAATAGAAAGGATATATATCATATTCATTGTAGTCCATTATCTCATAAGTGCTTCTGCATTCCATTCTTCTTTGCTACTGTTAATCTTTGTTTTCTGCCCTTTTTTGTTTTTGTTCTCACAGATTAATCTTGTTTTTATTGTGATTTTGATGGAGCTTTTACTTGTAATTTTGTTTTGTTTTGTTCTTTGTATTTGGTTGCATAACTCCCTTTAGTATTTTCTGAAGTGGGGGTTTTCTGGTGATAAACCTCCTCATCTTCTCTATATCTGTGAATGTTTTTATTTCCCCTTCTTATTTGAAGGATAGCTTTGATGGGTATAGTATTTTTGGCTGGAAGATCCTCTCTTTCAGTACTTTAAATATTGGGGTCCACTCATTTCTGGCTTGTAGAGTTTCTGCTGAGAAATCTGATGATATTCTAATGAGCCTTCCTTTATGTGTTGTATTATTTTTTCCCTGGTTGCCTTGAAGATTTTTTCTTTGTCGTTGGTTTGTGACAATTTTATTATGATGTGTCTTGGAGTAGGACTGTTTGTGTTAAGGTAACTCAGTGTTTTGTTTGCTTCTTGGATTCAAAGCTCTAATTCTTTCCATAGGCTTGGGAAATTCTCTTTTATTATTTGTTTGAATATGCTTTCCACTCCTTTTTCTCTCTCTTCTTTTTCTGATATACCCATTATTATTATGTTGCTCTTTCTGATAAAGTCAGACAATTCCTGTAAGGCTTTCTCATTTTTTTAAATTCTGAGGTTCTCTCCTCTTCTCTCTTCTCTTCTAATTGCCTGTTTTCTATGTCACTAATTCTCTCCTCTATCTGGCCTCTTTTATTACCTAAGCTTGTTACCTCATTTTTTAGTTTATGTATTGAGTTTTTCATCTCTGTTTGATCCCTTTTCATAGTTTCAATTTCCTTGGTGATGTATTCTTTTTGTTAATTGAATTGTTTTTTGAGCTCTCTAAGTTGCCTTTCAGTGCTTTCTTGTATTTCTCTGAGTATTCTTAGGACTTCAATTTTAAATTCTTTGTCATTTAACTACACGGTTTTTAAGCAATTGAAAATATTTTCTAGAGATTTTTCATAATCTATCTAAACTACATCTTTGTCTTTTGTATCCATAATATTTTATTTCTTTTTCCTTAATGGCATTTGAGAATGGTATTTTTAATAATGCTAATAAGAGATGATTAAAAAATAAAAAAATTAGAAAATACAGTGAAAAAGTGAAAATTTTATTATAATAAGTGGAGCAAAAACTACATTAAATGTGAAGCCAGAGCTGGGGGTAATGACAAAGAGATAAATAAAACAAAGTAAAAAAAGAGAAAAGAAGAAAATAAAAGGTTAAGGTTTTGAAATCCTCATAAAAATAATCCTCATAAAAAATACAAGAATAAAGAATGAAACACCTATGGACAATGAAGTTCAAAATAAAAAGGAAAGGATAAGATGGAAAGAAGATAAAATGACCAAAGTGGGGAAAAAGAATAAAGAAACAAGAAAGAAATAAAAACATATTATAAAAATGTAATTTTTTTCCTGGTTTTGAGAGGTAGCTTCTTTTCTTTTTCTTTTTAGCAGATGGTGCTGTATTACGGGTTTTGCCCCTGTGGTGCTCTTGAGTAGAGATTTGCTGATGTGTCACTATGGCGATGATGTAAACTGGGCCTCAGTCCTGTTGGTGGGTGGCACTTGTTAGGATTTGCAGACTCCGACAATGAGAAAGTCAGTCAGTTTTCCAGGTGCCTCTCCCCATGTCCTTCCTTAGCCAGCAGCCTGGGGACTCAGCTATAAAGTAGCCCCAGCCACTGCTTACAGAGCAAGAGGCTCTAAGAGCAGCCAAGTCCTTCCTCCAGCACCACTCAAAGCACAGTTCTGGGAAGGCTGTGCCAACCGGAGTCACCAGTGAAAGCAGGGCAGGGAGCTTATTGCTGATCAGGCACCTTTCTAAGGGCCCCCCAGCACCTCAGTGCTCCTCGGTTCTAGTCTCCACAGGCGTTTCCCCCTTGTGCCCTGTCTAGAAGCCCGCAACCCAACCCAGACGACTTTCGCAGTGCACTCAGAGGTTTGCTCTGCAGGAATGCAAATGTGATTCGTGAGCTGTATTGGCTCATGGAGTCCCCCTGCCCAGACAGATCGAGGCCTAGGGATCCCGGCCCTTGTGCTCTTCCTATGCAACAGGGAGCCAGGACCACACAGAAAGTCTGGCTACAGCCCATGCAGAAATCCACTGCTGACTATCTCCAACCTAGCCCCTCTGCCCAAGAATGTGCACGCCCACGCCAGAGGTGCCAGGTGGAGCCACTTTGCCCAGATTTCAGACTGGGAGCACACAAAGCCCAAAGCCACTCTGGTGCCAGCTTCTGCAGGCAACCCACTCAGGCTACCTCCACTGGAGTCTGTTTCTGGCGCTAGCCCCATGTCCGCGATCTCAGGCCCAGCCAGCATGCTCTCTCCTCTGCTTGATCATTAAATCCACCCTAGCCTCTTCCCTCTGCCCCAACTCCTTCATTTCTCTCATTTCCAGGTGAAAGTAGCCCTTCCTCAGATCAGTGAGGAAAGCGGAATACTCCATTCTCCGTCTTATTTCCTTCAGAGTGGATTATATATTCAGCCACCTTTTTGCCTAATCGTACCTTTTTCTGGTGTGTGTATATGCTCCTGAGATTGTTTCTCTGTCTCTAGTTGTTGAATTTGTTGAAATTTCAGGGGGATATATCGGGAGTATCCCTCGGCACCATTTCTCTGACATCACCCTTAGTAGTTTTTTTCATATTAATAGCAGGCAAGATTTCTTAGCAGATAACTATGAATAACAAATTATTTTTTATTTTATTTTTTGCTGAATATCATGATTATTTATTTAAGAATTTTTTTGTTTTACTTATTTTTTTGAGAATCTTACCTTGTTTAACCTAAATTTATTTGTTTTATAAATGATTGATAACATTTCCATCATGTGTCCAACTGTGTTTCTAAGGTCAATTTGATAAACATTCATCAAGATATTGTATCTTTGGTGTATCCAGAAAATATTGCATTGTAAACCTTGATTTGTTCCTAAGAATGTCATTTCTATTGGCACAGTTGAAGACACAACTGCTTGTGACAAATTTAAACTATGCTCTGTATATGCCACTAAAAATATCTTCTGAATTTTTGTTTAAAATTCAGACACAGAGATAATAATTTGAATTAAATTCTGTTTTGTTCAAATGTACATGTGATATTAAAAATATGCAATGATAATTTTCTAAAATTTTTTTCTAGTAAAGTGCAGAAAGTTGTCCTCTTCAGCCATAAAACTTGCCAATTTCATGAATGCAGTTTCCTTCACCTTCCAATGGGCAGGTCAAAATCACATTTGATGTTTTCAAATTGATTTGATTTGAGGAATCTTTCTTTTCATTTTCATTATTTGCATTAGTAATTAAATTTACATTTGGTAAGGGCTATGAAGTTGTAGGCATTTTATTTCAACTGAGCAAGTTGTAGATTTGATGAGAATAATTTCCTTGCTCCTTCTAATTGTTTTTATAAATAATTAAATCTTTATTTTAAAAATTATAATATTATAATCAAAAATATTATGTGGGTCATGCATGTAAAAAATGTGTTTACTTTCCTTCTTTATAGTTCTAGATACTTTACTTTCCTTTTTAATTCTTTTTATTTCTTTTATGAGCTCAAATTACTTCTACTCTAGCTTTATTGAGATATAATTGGCATATAGTATTGTTTAAGTTTAATATATACAATGTATTGATTTGATACTTTTATATGTTGCAAAATAATTACCACCATAGCCTTAGTTAACACTTCCATCCTAAAACACATAATTATCATTTCTTTCATTTTGTAGTGAGAACATTAATGTCTACTCTCTTAACAACTTTTAAATGTATAATATAGTGTTATTAACTATAATCACAGTGATGTATCTTCCAACCTGGAACTTATTCATCTTATAATTGAATTTTACCCTTTGACCAATATCTCCTTATTTCCCCTCCACCCCACTCCCACATAAACCCTATTCTAGTCCCTGGCAATCACCAATTCATTTTGTCTATGTAAGTTCAGTATTTAAAAATATTTTATACAGTATTTGTCTTTCTCTGCTTGACTTATTTTACTTAGAAAAATGCCCTCAAATTTCATTCACTTGTTGCAAATGGCAGGATTCCCTTTTTTCTTATGGCTGAATAATATTTATTTTTTCTTTTCTTTTGTTTTTTTTATTAAGGGAGAAGCAGAGAAGTGTAGAGGCAGAGAGACAGATTCCCACATACACCTCTAACAGGATCCACTTATCCACTTGGTAAGCTCCCTCCAGGGAGATGCTCTGTCCATCTGGGGCCACTGCTCCATTATTCAGCAACTGAGCTCTTTTAACACCTGAGTTAAGGCCATGGAGCCATCTTCAGAGTCCAAAGCCAACTTGCTCAAACCATATGAGCCATGGCTGAAGGAGGAGAAGAGAGAGAGAGAGAGAAGGGAAGGAGAAATAGATGGTCACTTCTCCTGTGTGCCCTAACTGGAAATCTCACATGCTGGATGATGCTCTACTGCTGAGCTAACTGGCCAGGACAATTGAATAATATTTTATTGTGTATGTGTATTTAAATATAAAACTGTACAAGTAAAAATAAATGTAGAATATTTTACAAACAAAATTTTTATTTTCAAGAAAGTTTTTTTTCTTCTAAAATATTTAAATGTGTTAAAGAAGTAGATGTCAGAGAAATGGTGGTATAAGAGATACTCTTGACCTCTCCCCTTGAAATTTCAACAAACTCAACAACTATACACAGAAGCACCTGAAATATACACACACCAGATAAAGGTATGATTGGGTGAGGAGGCAGGCCAAAGATACAATCTGCTTATGGAGAAAAAAAGCCGGAGGATGGAGTTTTTTTTTATCCTCACTGATCTGAGGGAGGGAGGCACTTTTAGCGAGGGTTTTGTTTCAGAGCCGGGAGAAGTGGAGAGACTGAGAGGCAGAGGGGAAGGAACTGAATTAAGGTGAGTGTGCAACCAAGTTCAGGAACACAGTTGGTTCCCAGAATCTGCTTGCATTGTCAGGCTTCATTTACAATTGCAGGTGCTGGGTGTGCACATAGCCCATGGCAACATTTACTGAAAAAGCAATGTTGTTTGCTCTCGAGTTTGGTGTGTGAATAGCTCATGGAGATCAGTCTGAGAGTGCTGAAGCATACTCAATCTGCCCACATGGCCCATGGAGCTTGGCCTACGTGACATGGAGTCATGCTTGATCTGTGATCCAAGCTTCACCTCCTCCACTTTCAAAGGTCAGGCATTGGCACACCTGCTGTGCCCTGCCTAGGACTGTGCTTTGATTGGTATCAGAAGAAAGACCCAGCTGTGTCTTCTTCAGCCTCCCAAGTCCCACATTGCTCCCCTTGCTGGGTGAACAGTGGCAGTAGCAGACATTCCACAGCTGGGTATCTTTCCTGTGAGATGCAGAGGTGCCAGGCATTTGATGTCTTGCTCTGTTGGGACATGGGGAGTGGCCACTGGAGATCTGAGACTGCCATTGCTAGAGCCATAAAATTGCAAAGCCCTAACAACAAGCCCCTCCTACCAATGTGACTGTGGCCCTGCCTACATCATTACTACAGTAATGCCTCAGCAGAACTCCACCCAAAAAACTCACAGAGGCAAAATTTATAGTACAGTGCCACCTGCTGGAAAAAGAAAAAAGTTATCTCTCTAAATTAGAAAATATATTTTTTTCTTTTTCTCATTATTTTTCTTTCTTTTTCATTATTTCTCTTTTTATCATTTGCATTTTATTATCTTTAGTTATATTTTTATTATTGTTTTTATGTGTTTCATTTCTGACACTTTCTCTTTTACTTTTTTCTCTCTTTTCTTTTTCTGTCCTTTTTTTCTTCTTCTTTCTTTTTTTCCTCTCATCTGAACACCACTTTTCATCAAATTATGATATTTTAGACTCATATTTTTATGGCAATATGCTTGTTTTTTATTTTATTTTTTCTCTCTTTTTTCATTTTTCCTCAGTTCCTACTCCTTGTCTCCTGTAGTTTTTGTTCTACTTATCATTATTTGTAAAATTTTTATTTTTTTCACTGTACTTTTGCAAATATTTTTAGTTATCTTTTTTAGTGTTATTAAAAATACTACTCTTGCCTGACCTGTGGTGGCGCAGCAGATAAAGCATCGACCTGGAAATGCTGAGGTTGCTGGTTCGAAACCCTGGGCTTGCCTGGTCAAGGCACGTATAGGAGTTGATGCTTCCGCTCCTCTTCCATGTCTCTCTCTTTCTCCTCTCCAAAATGAATAAATAAAATAAAAATTAAAAAAATATATGCTATTCACAGAAAATTAAAAAAATACCACTCTCAAATGCCATCAAGGAAAAAGAAATTAAGTATCATGATAAAGATGTAGCTCAGATAAATAATGAAATCTCCAGGAAAAAAATCTCAATTACATGGAAACTTTGGAGCTAAATCACAGAAAATTTAAAATTGAAGTTCAAAAAATACTCAGTGATACAAAAAAAAACCAAACACTGAAAGGCAATTTAGTGAGCTCAAATAGATTTTTAATGAACAAAAAGAGTACTTCTCCAACAAAACTGAAACTGTAAAAAAAGAACCAAACAGAGATGAAAAACTCAATACATGAACTAAAAAATGAGGTAACAAGCTTAGCTAATAGAACTGGCCAGATAGATGAAAGAATTAGTGACATTGATGACAGGCAACTAGAGATACTACAGAGAGAAAAAGAGAGAGACTCATAAATCTATAAAAATGAGAAAGTTCTATAAGAATTGTCTGACTCCATCAGAAAGAGCAATATAAGAATAATGGGTATATAAGAAGAACAAGAAAGAAGAAAAGAAATGGAGAACATATTCAAACAAATAATTAATGAGAACTTCCAAAGCCTGTGGAAAAATTTAAAGCCTCAAATTCAAGAAGCAAATGGAACATCAAGTTACCTTAATACAAACAGATCTACTCCAAGGCACATCATAATAAAATGATCACAATCAATGACAAAGAAAAAATCCTCAAGACAGCTCAGGAAAAGAATACAACATATAAAGGAAGGCCCATTAGGCTATCATTAGATTTCTCAGCAGAAATTTTACAAGCCAGAATAGAGTGGACCTCAACATTTAAAGTACTGAAAGAGAGGAACTACCAACCAAGAATAATACATTCATCAAAGCTGTCTTTTAAATATGAAGGGAAAATAAAAACATTTACAGACTTAGAGAAGCTGAGGAAATTTATCACCAGAAAACCCCCACTTCAAGAAATACTAAAGGGGGTTATCTGACCAAATACAAAAAACATAACAAAACAAAACTACAAGTAAAAGCTCCAACAAGATGACAAAAAAAAAAGGATAATCTGTGACAAAAATAACGTAAAAGGGGAGAAGACAAAGATCAGCAGTAGCAAAAGAGGATGAAGTGCAGGAACATTCATGAGATAATGAACTCTAATAAATACAATAATTTTATTTTAATAACCTGATGGTAACCACCTTTTAAAATGCCACTACTGAAACACATAGCTTAAAAAAAAAGAAACAGGAAAGAAATACAGAATACCACCAAACAAAAACAAATGACATAAAAAAAAGAACCAAACAAGACACAGAACTATCAGAAAGCAATATATAAAATAGCAATAAGAAACCCTCAAGTGTCACCTGACCAGGCGGTGGTGCAGTGGATAGAGTGTTGGAATGGGATGCAGAATGATCCAGATTCGAGACACTGAGGTTGCCAGCTTGAGTGTGGGCTCATCTGGCTTGAGCAAAAAGCTCACCAGTTTGGACCCAAGGTTGCTGGCTCAAGCAAGGGGTTACTCGGTCTGCTGTAAAGCTCCATGGTCAAGGCACATATGAGAAAGCAATCAATGAACAACTAAGCTGTTGCAACAAAAATCCAATGATTGATGCTTCTCATCTCTCTTTGTTCCTGTCTGGCTGTCCCTATCTCTCTCTCTCTCTGACTTTCTCTCTGTCCCTGTAAAAAAAAAGAAAGAAAGAAACACTCAAGTGTCAATAATTATATGAAATGTAAATGGATTGAACTCAGAGGCACAGAGTAGCAGATTGAATCAAAAAGCAAAACTCAATTGTATGCTGCCTTCAAGAAACACATCTAAGCTACAAGGATAAAAATAGATTCAAAGTGAAAGGCTGGAAAACTCTTTGCCAAGCAAATAATATCCAAAGGAAAGCAAGTGTAGCCATACTTATATCTGACAATGCTGGCTACAAGACAACAAAGATAACCAGGGACAAAGATGGTCATTTCATAATGATAAAGAAGACATTGTATTAAGAAGACATAACACTTTTTAATATATATGCACTAAACCAAAAAGCATCAAAATATATGATATCTAAAAACTGACATAAAAATAGAAAACAACAAAAATACAATCATATTTGGAGATCTTAATACACCACTGATGGTTCCAGATCATTCATCCAAACAGAAAATTAATAAACATTGGCCTTAAATAAAACACTAGAATAAATGGATATAACAGACATCTACAGAACATTTTATTTCAGAACATCAGAGTTTATATTTTTCTCCAGTGTTTATAGAACATTCTCAAGAATAGACCATATGTTAGGCCACAAAACCAACATCAACAAATTCAGAAAAATTGAAATTATACCAAGCATATTGTCTGACCATAAGGATTTGAAATTAGAGTTCAATTACACAAAAATGTGGTAATTAAAGAACATATTTCTAAAAAATGGATGAGTGAAAGAAAAAAATAAAAGCAGAGATCAAAAGATATATACAGACAAACAAAAATGACAACACAACATATCAAAAATCTCTGGGATGCAGCAAAAGCAGTAATAAGAGGGAAGTTTATATCATTACAAGCTTATATCAAAAAACAAGAGACAGCTCAAGTAAACAATTTAACATAACATCTTTTTGTGTGTGACAGAGACAGAGAGAGACAGAGAGAGGAACAGACAGACTAGAAGGGAGAGAGATGAGAAGCATCAATTCTTTAGTTGTGGCACCTTAGTTTCTCAGTGATTTCTTCCTCAGATATGCCTTGACTGGGGGTTTACAGCAGACCGAATGACCCCTTGCTCAAGCCAGCGACCCTGGGTTCAAGCTAGTGAGCCTTGCTCAAACCAGATGAGCTCGTGCTGAAACTGATGACCTTGGGGTTTTAAACCTGGGTCCTCAGCATCCCAGTCAAATGCGCTATTCACTGCGCCACTGCCTGGTCAGGCTAACATCACATCTTAAAAAACTAGAGAAATAAGAACAAAGGCAACCCAAAACCAGCAGAAGAAAGAAAATGATAAAAATTAGAGTAGAAATAAATAAAATAGAGAACAGAAAAATTATAGAAAAAAATCAATGCAACAAAGAGCTGGTTCTCTGAGAAGATCAACAAAATTGACAATCCCCTGGCAAGATTCACTAAAGTAAAAAGAGAAAAGACTCATATAAATGAAATCCAAAATGAAAGAGGAGAAATCACCACAGATATCATAGTTATATAAAGGATCATCATAGAATACTATGAAATACTATCTGCCACAAAATTCAGCAATCTAGAAGAAATGAATAAATTCCTAGAACTATACAATCTTCCTAGCCTGAATCATGAAGAAGTGGAAAGCCTAAATAGACCCATAAACAGGGAAGAAATAGAAATAACTATCAGAAATTTCCCCCAAAATAAGTCCAGGGCCAGACGGCTACACTAGTGAATCTACCAAACATTCAAAGATTTGGTTCCTGTCTTTCTGAAAGTCTTCCAAAAAATTGAAGAAGTAACAGTACCTCCAAACGTATTTTATGCACCCAATATAACCCTTATACCCAAACTTGGCATGGACAATACAAAAAAAGAACACTACAGACCAATATCTCTAATGAATACAGATGCAAAAATCCTAAACCAAATACTGGCAAATTGAATACAACACATTAAGAAAATAATACACCATAATCAAGTGGGATTCATTTCAGAAACACAAGGATGGTTCAACATATGTAAAACGGTTAACATAATACACCATGTCAACAAAACAAAAAACAAAAATCATGTAATCTTATCAATAGATGCAGAAAAGGCATTTAATAAAACACAACATTCTTTTATGTTTAAACACTCAATAAGATGAGTATAGAAGGAAAACACCTCAATATATTACAGGCCACATATGACAAACCATCTGTTAAGATCATACTAAGTGGTAATAAACTAAATGCTTTTCCTCTAAAATCAGAAATAAGACAAGGCTGCCCACTTCTCCCCTCCTAGTCAACATGGTGTAGGAAGTTCTAGCTAGAGAAATTAGACAAGAGAAAGAAATACAAGGCATTCTTATAGGGAAATAAGAAGTAAAGGTTTTGGTTTTTGCAAATGACATAATCCTGTATATAGAAAACCCCAAAGACTCCATAGAAAGACTATTAGAAACAATAAACAAATACAGTTAGTTTGCAGAACACAAAATTAATATACAGAAATTTATTGCTTTCATATATGCCAGCAATAAAATTTTGGAAAATGAACTAAAAATAATAATCCCTTTTATAGTTGCAACAAAAAAATATGTAGGAATAAACATAACAAATAATGTAAAGAAACTATATACTGAAAATTACAAAGCATTATTAAAGGAAATTGAAAAAGACACAATGAAATGGAAAAATATTCCATATTCTTGAATAGGAAGAATAAATATAGTTAAAATGGCCATATTACCCACAGCAATATACAAATTTAATGCAATTTGCATCAAAATTCCAATGTCATTTTTTAAAGAAATGGAATAAAAAATCATTGGGTTGTGTCAAACCATAAAAACTCCCTGAATAACTAAAGTAATCCTGAGGAAAAATAAAAACAAAGCTGGGGACATTACAATGCCTGACTTCAAATTATAGTACAGAGCCATAATCATTAAAACAGCATGGTATCGGCAGAAAAATAGACACACAGACCAATGGAACAGAATCAAGAGCCCAGAAATAAAACCACATATATATGGGCAAATCATCTTTGATAAAGGAGCCAAAAACACATAATGGAGAAAAGAAACCTTCTTCAATAAATGGTGCTGGGAAAATTGGAAAGCCACATGCAAAATAATAAAACTTGCTACAGTTTGTTTCCTTGCACAAAAATTAATTCAAAATGGATCAAAGACTTAAATATAAGATTTGAAACAATAAATTACATAGAATAAAACAGGTGCTAAACTCATGGATCTTGGCCATAGAGAACATTTTATGAATTTGACCCTAAAGGCAAGGGAAGTAAAAGCAAAGATAAATGAATGGGACTATATCAAACTAAGAAACTTCTATACAGCAAAAGAAACCAATAACAAAACAAATAGACAGCCAAGTAAATGGGAGATAACATTTGCAACAATAGCTCAGATAGGGGGTTAATACCCAAAATATATAAAGAACTTACAAATCTCAGCAACAAGCAAGCAAACAATCCAATAAAAAAATGGGGAGAGGACATTAACAGACAGTTCTCCAAAGAAGAAATACAAATGGCCAATAGATATACGAGAAGATGCTCATTTTCACTAGCTATTAGAGAAATGCAAGTCAAAACTATGATGAGATCCCACCCTACACCTGTTAGATTAGCTATTTTTTTTTATTTATTTATTTTAATAAATTTTTATTAATGGTAATGGGATGACATTAATAAATCAGGGTACATATATTCAAAGAAAACATGTCTAGGTTATTTTGTCATCAAATTATGTTGCAAACCCTTCGCCCAAAGTCAGATTGTCCTCCGTCACCCTCTATCTAGTTCTCTGTGCCCCTCCCCCTCCCCCTAACTCTCTCCCTCCCTCCCTCCCATGTCCTCCCTCCCCCCCCCACCCTTGGTAACCACCTCACTCTTGTCCATGCCTCTTAGTCTCATTTTTATGTTCCACCAATGTATGGAATCATGTAGTTCTTGTTTTTTTCTGATTTACTTATTTCACTCCTTATAATGTTATCAAGATCCCACCATTTTGCTGTAAATGATCTGATGTCATCATTTCTTATGGCTGAGTAGTATTCCATAGTGTATATGTGCCACATCTTCTTTATCCAGTCTTCTATTGAAGGGCTTTTTGGTTGTTTCCATGTCTTAGCCACTGTGAACAGAGTCATGAAGAAGCAGAAAGCCTAAACAGACCAATCAGCAGGGAGGAAATAGAAAAAACTATTAAAAATCTCCCCAAAAATAAAAGTCCAGGCCCAGATGGTTATACTAGTGAATTCTATCAAACATTCAAAGAAGACTTGGTTCCTATTCTACTCAAAGTCTTCCAAAAAATTGAAGAAGAAGCAATACTTCCAAACACATTTTATGAGGCCAACATAACCCTCATACCAAAACCTGGCAAGGATGGAACAAAGAAAGAAAACTACAGACCAATATCTCTAATGAATATAGATGCTAAAATACTAAACAAAATACTGGCAAACCGAATACAACAACATATTAAAAAAATAATACATCATGATCAAGTGGGATTCATCCCAGAATCTCAAGGGATGGTTCAACATACGCAAAACGGTTAACGTAATACACCATATCAACAAAACAAAGAACAAAAACCACATGATCTTATCAATAGATGCAGAAAAGGCTTTTAGATTAGCTATTATCAACAAGACAGGTAATAATAAGTGTTGCAGAGGGTGTGGAGAAAAAGAAACCCTCATTCACTGCTGGCGGGAATATAAATTAGTACAGCCATTATGGAAGAAATATGGTGTTCCTCAAAAACCTAAAAATAGAACTACCTTATGACCCAGCAATCCTTCCACTGGATATATACCCCCAAAACTCTAAAAATTGATATGTAAAGACACATGTACCTTATGTTCATCACAGCATTATTCACAGTGGTCAAGACATAGAAACAACCAAAGTGCCCTTCAATAAAGGACGGGATAAAGAAGATATGGTAAATATATACTATGGAATACTACTCAGCTATAAGAAACCATGACATAGAATCATGTACAACAACATGGATGGAACTTGATAACATTATACTGAGTGAAATAAGGAAATAAGAAAAAGCTAAGAACTGTATGATTACATACATAGATAGGACACAAAATTGAGACTTATGAACATAAATAGGAGTGCAGTAGTTACCAGGGGGAGGGGAAAGGGAATAAAAGAAATGGGTTGGGGTGGGGGAGGGACATAAAGAGGGACAAATATAAGGTGACAGAAGATGATTTGACTTTGGGTGATGGGTATATATACAACATAATTGACTGTCCAAATGATGTGGAAATATCTGCCCAAAATCTATGTATTCGAGTTGACCAATGTCACCCTGTTAAGTTTAATTGTCTAAATAAAAATAAAAATTTTAAAAATGTGTTAAAAATTTAAAAAGGGAAATATACATTATAATTAATACATATCAAAATGTAATTTAAATATTTAAGTTTAAATTTTTAATTAATATTTGAAACTTTATTTAAATCGTATTGACTATCTTTATAAAAAAATAAAAATATTCACAGTTATGGAGTTCAATGTCTGTATATTTGCCAAGGTAAAGAATCAATGCCACACTTTTTGAATATTATGCAATATATTGTGTTGGCTTCATATATCTAAACTTAAAGATAATGTGTATTAGTTAACATAGTAAAATATTTCTTATATGCCATGTGTAACCTTTGCTAGTTGGTGAGTTCCCATGGACCTGCAAATTGAAATACAAAGAGGAGCAAGGAAATGGACAATTGACACTATGGGGAAATGAAAATTTTTTATACAAGAACTTACTGTATTCACTTTAACAGAAGGGACAAATTTGACAAGTTAATTAATTTTGTTTTTTTTCTGTCCCAAGAGCTCTGCCATTCAAACCTCTTCTCATGCTATATAGTATCTATCTCAAAGTGCTACAATCCAGCAATTTGATAGTATTTAGACACAATTGTTTTTATTTTTTAATAGAATTTATTGGTGTGACATTGGTTTGCAAAACTATACAGGTTTCAAGTGTACATGTGTGCTCGTGTGCTCACTGTTGTCTATGTCTATGTGTTATGTGTATATGGTTTTTTGGCTAGTCCCTTCACCTTTCTTTATCCAGTTCCTCCTCTCCTTTCCCCTTCAGCTGTCAGTCTATTCAATGTATCCGTGCCTCTGTTTCTTTTGCGGCAGTATGAATGGACATGGACATTATTATGCCAAGTGAAATAAGCCAGTCAGAGAAAGATAAATACCACATAATCTCACTTATATGTGAAATTTAATGAACACAATAAACTGAGGAACAAAATAGACACAATTGTTTTTATTTTTGAGGATAAAGAACAAGAGATGTGGAGAAACATTTCTCTCAGGGAATTAAAGTTATTAGTTATAAGAGTAAATATAATGTATGTCCTTAGGCCATCATTGGACACTGGATCACCAGGGCAGAATAAATTCATTTTTAAATAAATTAATTTTTGCTGTGTTTATGATATGAGTTTTCTAAAATGTGAGAGCTAGCACATTATGAATTGGGACTGAGAGGGTGGGAGAGAACAACAGTTACATTTTGAAAGTGGAATGGAAATGACAATGAAGACTTGTTTTATGTTTCAGCAAATGCCAAGCTAAAGTAACAAAACTGTAATTATTATCATTCACTCAGATATAGTTTGTATCCTGAGAGCTTTGTATACTTCAATAAAGTATCTGTAGTCTGAAACAGCTGTGGGGAGGAGTAGAACAGTAGTGAAGGGGAAAGAATATGGGTTCTGGAGTATGACCTTTGGAGGAGCGACTCCCTCATGCCTTTTGTGGTGTCAGTGGAAATGTACTTGGGAGCAGAAGTCGCCACAGAATCTGCTGCTTGGGGGATGCTCTGGGCACCTGCTTCATCACATGTTTACTAAAGACCTGTGTACTTTCACCAGTCCAGATGGACTCCACCTGCTTCTGGGTCAGCATCTTGAAATGTGAAACTGAGCAGTTGCCAAAGGGTTATGTCCAGACTAAATCATAGCTGTGAGTCTGAGTCCTGCCACTGAAAGGCATTTTTCTATGCTTTTGACCCTCCTCTCTTTTTGTGGATGGGTGTCTATAGCTCAGGCACTTGTGGGGATAAAAACAATACCTTCTCCAAGGTATATCTGGGGCTGAGCCAAATGAGCCATCAGTCCAGAAAATGGGCTTGGTCTTCTTTTGAATAAATCCTTCTCAGAAACTCATATCTTGAAAATGCATAAGAAATATTTGTTTAAAGAATTGACTTACTGATTGATTAATAAATTAAAAGATTGTTTCTAAACTTAACTTTTAGCTTTTGTAAGAAAGATTTAGGTCTATGTTAACTGTAGCTCACTCAAAGATAAAATTCTCTTTTCTCCCAAATTCACTTTGAGAAAAGGGAAAATAATATGTATAGATCATGGAGCCTTAAGTGATACAGTCTTATCTACAGGTTGCATATAAAGAGACTGTAAAAATGGAATGTAATTAAAATCAGTAAAAAAATCTCTCATCTTTATTTTACTGTCTCAAAGAACACTTAGGGAGATCGCCTTCAGAATTCACATTTCTGGCCCAGAACAAACATTCTATAAACAGTAGTTTTGCTTATATTCTTATTACTATTTTTTATTTATTATTTTTTATTTTATAACCCCTTCCCCAGATTTCAACCTCTATTGGCTCTGTCCTAGGATCCCACCCTCCTATAGTGAGAGCTCCAGTGGAAGCACACATCTTATTAGAATCAAACAGAAAGCCATTATAAGACAAGAACACAGTTTAAATTAGTTTATCAGATTGGCTTTAATCTGTTAATGAAGCCCAAAGTAGCAGAACTATGAAACCCAGTAAGTAGGAAATGGTTTCTTCATACTCAGAGTGAACAGCTTTCAAAGAGATACCTGCAAGAGGCTCAAATTCTCTAGTCTAAAAAGAAAGACAAATTCCTTAAATGACTATAATAAGAAAATAACTATTTACACATAATAGTTAAAGTTTCTTCTTATTGTTGGTAGAAGCAGACATCTTTAAGTGCTGTGCATGTAAAAGAAGATAAATTCTTAGACTTTCTATGTCATAGGGCAAGTGATATAATCTATATATAAGTTCTACTTTAAGTTATTTTCGCCTGACCAGGCAGTGGCGCAGTGGATAAAGTGTTGGACTGGGATGCAGAGGACCCAGGTTTGAGACCCCGAGGTCACCATCTTGAGCGTGGGCTCATCTGGTTTGAACAAAGCTCACCAGCTCGGACCCAAGGTCGCTGGCTTGAGCAAGGAGTTACTTGGTCTGCTGTAGCCCCACGGTCAAGGCACACATGAGAAAACAATCAATAAACAAAGTGCCACACAAAAAACTGATGATTGATGCTTCTCATCTCTCTTCATTCCTATCTGTCTATCCCTCTCTCTGACTCTCTCTCTGTCTCTGTAAAAAAAAAAGTTATTTTCTATAAGAAACATTAAAAATGAGCATGTGTGTCTCTAACAGTGACTTAGAGAAGCAGTTTGATTATTCAATTATTAAGAAATATACCTTGATAAGAGATCAATTCACCAATTAACAGAAATGTTGTAGTATTAGCTTTTGAGAAAATCCCACTCCTTTCATTCTAAATTTTATAATCACTAAATAGTTTGATGTTCTCTATTTGCCAACAGAGTGACCTTAGCCAAATCACTTAAATTTCTGAACATATTTAAACATTCAATGAAAAGGCTAGACTAGATAATCACTGTTGGATTTTCAAATGCTAAGAGAGTTTGTATAAATTAATATCATCTGTAATTTATCTCTTAATCAGAGCAAAATCAAGAAGCAAGTTTAAGAGAACTAGTTCTAATTCTCAAGATGTATGTAATGTGCCTATTTTCCTATATAAGTAAGTTGCTACCTCTATCTTTAGTCTGGGATGATTAGCTTATTTTATTAGCATAGTATTACCATTCACAATGAATATCATATCACAGCCTACAAAGTGCTGTCTGCTAGAAGAGAGGCAATAAGGCATAATTATAAAAGACTGTGGGCACAACAATCATCTTGCTGGGTTTACACTATTTTTCTAATTGCATGACCTTGGGACAGTTACTGGTGCCTTGGTGGTCTCACCTATACAATGGGAATGTAAAAATACCTAGTTAATGATTTACTATGAAGATCAAGGAAATTAATACTTTAAAGTGCTTCAGACAATTCTACAGACCTTAGCAAGCACTTGGTGACTGTTAGCTACAAATGTTAATTATCATCATGTCCATTGATCTTCATTAGGCTAAACAGACTTTCCAGTGATCATTCAGATAAAACAACTAGAGGATAAGAGAAGTTGGATTGGTTGTTAAAGGTCATCCAACTCAGAAGTGGCTAGTGATGAGAGTGGACCCTAGGCATTTTAGTTTCCAGTGCAAGTAATCTCTAAACATTTTGCTCCCAGGTGAAACCAAGGGCTAGAGTTGGACCAATGGCTGGTTTGATAAGCTTCATTACAGCAGAATCTGCCTACTGAGTCATATGGCACACCCCAGTTTCCCACTGGCCACCTCAAAGTTCTCACTTGAGAACCTGTAGACAGGACTAAGAGCGATAGCATTTTCTGTGTACCAAGCTAGTATTGTGCCTCCCAGACAACTGCTTTTACTGTGTTTTCACTGGAAGTAATTCCTTGTGGACAAGGTCTGCTGGGAGTGAGGACGACAGAGACACAAAGACCTGACTCCAGAGACCAGGTTCAGTGACGCCGATCCACTTTATTAAGGAAGTAAGCTAGCTTATATATTATACATGGGTTCAGCCAATAGAATGTTATAGCATGTCCTTCACAGCCAATGCCTGAAAAGATCAGGGAGCTGTCTGGTTGGCGCTGAGTCACTTCCTTATAGCAGGCGAGCTCCCTCCTGGGTATGCCTAGGAGGGTTTCAGGTGCTGGAGTGTTCTCACAGCATTGCATCAGCCACAGCTGCTAGGAATGCGCTCTGCACTCTACCTACAATTCCTCTCTTCTTTTAATGGCCATACTGCTTTGCATGTACTTCTTCCATAGAGCATCATTCACTTCCCAGCACATGTTATAGAATCCTGCATGCATATATTATCTGCTCTGCTACAGGCTCCCTCCTTGAGTAAAGTATTGCTGTCTCATTCTTTTTGCACCTTATTATGTACTCTATAAGTATTTGTTGATTAAATAGATGAAGGGGTGAATGAATGTATACTTGAAGTACTAAAGTATTTCAGATCAGAATTGAGCCCCTGCAGAGAGACAGAATTTAATTCAGCTCAAGCAAAGTTTGAATGATGAAAATGTCCTGGTACTGAACCATATAATTAGGGGATATATATTGCTCACAAGAATTAGAGGATATTTCAAAATGAATATGAAACAATTAAAAAAAGAATCATTTAATTTTTTATTAAACAAGAACATCAGAAAACTAAACAACAAGTCAAAGAAATTTGTTTAAATTATGCAAGTGTAATGCAAAACCAACTTTTATTTCATTGGTGAAAATGCATTATATACAAAAGGCTAAAAGTACTGAAGTGTCTGTATGTTTGCTAATCTTGAAAGTGCATATCCTGCAATTTCCTAACCCTTGCAATACCCCTGAAACACGATTTGCCTAAATGCAAAGGCTGGAGAGCCATAGGACATCTTAAAGCTGGTCAAACACAGACCACAGTGGCAACAGCACTTGAAACATCCCAAAACGTGATTAGCAGACTGTGGAATTGCTTTCAAGAGACTGACACAGTACAAAGAAGATGAGGGCAGGGTTGCCAGTCTGCCACAACAGTAAGAGAGACTGCTACTTGACCTTATAGGCAAGAAGAAACAGGCACAGCAATGCAACAGAGCTGTGGGGACAGTTTCTCACTGCCACTAGACGATGGATGTGCACCCAGACCATACAAAATTGCTCCATCATGTTGGACTGCATACCCAGTGACCATTGAACACAGTAGAACCCATAGATGGTAGGCTAATGAGCATTGTCATTGAACCCATGATGAGTGGTCAACTGTTCTCTTCTATGATGAGTCATGGTTCAGTCTGCAACCTGACATTCACTGTTTCCTGATTTGGTGTGAACAAGAAACATAGGAGAATCCACATTTCATGCTAGAAAGGGACTCCTTCAGTGGTGACGGAATCATGGTGGGGGCTGGCTGACTGCTGCTAGATATCGAGGTGAGGTCTTCTACCCTTAGTGATACCCTATGCTGGAATGGTTGGAAACAACTTTCTTTTCATGGATGATAATGCAAGGCCCCACCATGTGCATCTTGTTAACAACATGCTTCAGGAGGCAGGAATCGAACACAAGGACTGGCCTTCACATTCTCCAGACCTGAATCCTATTGAACATGCTTGAGATGCACTGGGAAGAGGTCTGGCAATCCATCCAATGCCTCCCACAACACTTCTTGAGCTGGAAGTTGACCTGGAGCAAGAGTGGCAGAGGTTCCCACAAGAACTGTTGGAAAATGTGATCCTGTCCATGCTCCATCATTGTCAGTGTGTTTTGGCAGTCTTGGGTGACCATACACCCTACTGGACAGTCAACGTCTGGCACTATCATTCAGTTTGACATGCTTCTGTTCACCCCCACCAACATGTCACTTGCTATTTAATCATGATAATTGAGTTTGCATCTGATTTGCATAATCAAACAACTTTCTTTGACTTTTAGTTTGCTTTTTTGATGTTCTTATTTAATAAAAAAGTCAATTTTTTAATTGTTTCATATTCATTTTGAAATATCTCCTAATTTTTTTTTTCTGAAGTTGGAAACAGGGAGGCAGTCAGACAGACTCTCGCATGCGCCCCACCGGGACCCACCTGGCATGCCCACCAGGGGGCGATGCTCCACCCATCTGGGGCATTGCTCTGTTACAACCAGAGCCATTCTAGCACCTGAGGCAGAGGCCACAGAGCCATCCTCAGCGCCCGGGCCAACTTTGCTCCAATGGAGCCTTGGTTGTGGGAGGGGAAGAGAGAGACAGAGAGGAAGGAGAGGGGGGGTATGGAGAAGCAGATGGGCACTTCTCCTGTGTGCCCTGGCTGGGAATCGAACCTGGGACTTCTGCACGCCAGGCTGATGCTCTACCACTGAGCCAACCAGCCAGGGCTATTCCCTAATTTTTGTGAGCAGTATATAATAGGTGATCCAAAACATATGTCATTGTCTCTTAAAAGCTTTGGACAGGCAAGAAATTATAGCTGAGGGGGAAAACGGAAATGACATAAAAGAGTTCTGAAAGTCCTTAAATTGGTAGGTTTTTCCAAAAATTAATTTCAAATTAATTATTTAAAATTTAAAGTACACTTAGCTATAAAAACATTGTCACAAATTATGGTCTGTTTCCAATATTGGTCCACAATATAAATCCTTCCTCTGCTCCCTTTCTTATCACATCCCACTGATTTTACTGCCCAGATATTTCTCAGATCTATCCCCTTCTCTTCATCCCTACAGTTTCTGAGTTCAGGCTGTCTCAGCTCTTATCTAGCTGATTACAGCAGCTTTCTATACAACCTCCAAAGTGATTTACCTACAATATTCCCCTCCCCCAAAATTATGTTTCTCTGCTTAAATTCTGTCCATGAGCTCACATTGTCTACCAGATAAAACAAAAGCTTCCTAACTTATTCTACCAATTTCCCCATAATCTAACTCTTATTAATTTATTTAGTTAGTTGCTCCCCACACCCCACTTTGTGCTATAGCAGTACATACCCGCTCTCCATTTTCTGCTCAGACCATTATGCCATTTCTCCCTGTGCAGGTTCACATTTCACTCTCAGCCTGGAATCTCCACCTCCCACCTCCTCTCACCTGGTGGGTCCCTCTATATATCTTTTGGTAACATAAGTATCCATTTCACCATGTTGCCAGGTTGTATCAGTGTATCCTTTGATTACAGATTATTGGGCTCCTTACCCAATGGAGGATGGTAGAACAAAATTTAAAACAATTCTACCATCACCCCATTAGGTGACCAGAGAGTTTCTAAAGATTTGAAATCATCAGGAGCATTGTTTATGTGAGTCAAAATAAGATATCTGTGGTATTTCTGAATCCATTGCATTGGCTGAAGAAATATGGATGATGTCTCTGAGGTAGAGACCAGATTGCAGGCAATGATTGAATCCTCAGAGAATAAGAAAGGACAGGTTCCAGATATGGATTGGCCAACTACCCTTCTGGGAGAATTTGTCCCAGTAGGCACTACTTCTATGCAGCTTGCTCTCTTGCTCCCCTACCCTTTTCTTTCTTGTCCTACTATCTTGGTTCTATAAACTTTTCTATCAGCAATTCAGAACCCTGACACTTCTCTTACTTGTGTGTCCCTTGGGTTATCTCTTCTCCTAAATCTTCTCTACAATGTCTGATTCTACCTCTCTTACATAATAGAAATTGTGGCCTGTCTGGGCTCAGACATTTCCCCAAAGTCTATTTATTGGCCACCTACAGATCCCTGGCAATTTCTTTTGTTCAGCTTTAAACACAAAAGGGTTTATTTTGTGCCGCAATTATAGCTTTCTAATTAAAAAGAAATTGATGACATTTGCAATAGGGAGTTTTGTTAAGCTTTCAGACTTAGTTCAGCATCACTGCTGATCAGATGCCACTCTGACAAGCAGCATTTCCCCCTCTCCCTTCAGGTCAGGCGAGGTGCCTCTCCTCTGTGTCCCATAATAGGCAGAGCAACATCTTAGTAACTGCACACACTGCACTGTGTTGCAATGATGTTTATATTCTTATCTTCTCTATGCCTATGTGATTTTTGAGAGTAGGAGCTATGTCTTATTCACTGTTGGGCAAAAAAGTGTGAAACAAGTGAGTTAGGTTTGCTCGCTTATATTTTGCATTGGTGCGGGGCAGTGCCATGTGTGTGTGGTCTGTGGAAAGCTGTGGGTGCTTGCCCTCAGGGCAGCAGATTGCAAATTGCAGATGGTCTGCCTCCATGGGGAGAGGTGATTGTTTGCCAGAGAAGGGGTATTTCTGCCTGGTCTGTTTTGGCTGAGGAGTGCTGAGTCTGGTGGGAGCTGTGAGTCAGGTGAGTCCAGAGGGGGTTGGGGCTTGGGAGCCCTGAGTGAGAGGTAAGTGGTCTTCCCTGCTTGTTTGGTTGTCTGCCTTTATGAAACTTTAATAAACGAGATGGTCTACTATTTTCTGGTTCCACAAATCCTTTACCACCTGCCCAAATCTACTGTGAACCTGCATGGCCATGAAGGTGACAGCCCCTGGCCTTACATCTGGTGCAGCCAGCAGGATTCAAATCAGATTGGTATGAAGCTGCAGCCACCCTTGAGAGGTGGGGTAGAGGAGTGGTTGTTGTTATGGTTTCCCATGACTGTCCTTTTGGGGACCATGGGCTGGCTTTTTTTATAGCCCTGCAAGAGGTTGCCAAGGTCAAGAACTCCAGAATGAGCTGCAGACCTAGAAGCAGCAACGACATGAGCTGGAATAGTTACTGGAGAAAGAGTTGCAGATATAAGAACTGCAGGTCAGGCTAAGGGCTGAGAACCAGTGACAACTTGAACTGGAACAAGTGCTGGAAAAAAAGTCGACTGAGTTCAAGAGCTGCAGATGCAGGCTGAGCACTAACAGTGCCTGGAATTGGAACAATCTCTAGAAAAGGAAGCCAAATGGGTTCACAAGTTGCAATTTGTCCTGGAAATTGAACGTTGGCAGTGGCAGTTGTTGGAGGAACAACTGCAGGTTCAGTTTCAGACTGAGAGCTGGCAGCTGCAGAAGCTAAAGATAAAACCATGCCAGTGGAGTGGCTCTGAGTCAGCAGGAATGGGCATTTCTAGCTCCTCTTTTGAGGATGAGGAGGCTCAGGCTGAAGCTGCCATCTGCACACTCAGAGGTTGGCCAGTGGTCATCCAGAAGGTAAAAACCCAGCAGCAAAGAATACCTTCCCTGGTAGGGTTGCTGTGACTACAGGACCCTACATGTGAATGGCATCATGTTTCTGGAACAGAAATGGAAAAATTGGCCAGCATTACCATGCACTCCTCCTTAAGGCAGCATCTTCATCCCTGCCATGATGGCAGGGATGAAGGGGGAAGTCTGAGGCCCTATGTGAACCTAGTTGCCTATAATGGGCCTTTACCTTGGTGATTTGCACAGACAGCTGGGCTGTCTATTGTGGACTGATCATTGAGCAGTGTAATGGACTCCTGGCTACAACCAGAGGGGGGCACAGCTCCCCTGTTGGATGGATATGCTGCTTTTGGACAGTATGAGAGACCCTGATGGGTGAGGTAGCTCTGGTGGTGGCCCTCCTACACCAGGAAGCTGCTCTCATCCAGTTGGAGAGATGCACCAAGGACACTTTAAATTTCCATGGACACAGCCCTGGACCATACAAGCTCTCCACCTACCGTGGGGTAAGAGGGCTAGAGGTGGGCCTCCAGTTAGTGCCTTGGGCAGAGTGCTCAGGGAGACATTGTGAAGGGCACCTTTGTAATTGTTGTAATTGCATAACTTGTGCTATTGCTATAGTCTGTTTGTTTATATAATGTACCTCTTCCTTGCACAGGGATACCTGTGGTGTAAATTGTGAAGTGAGCAATCCTAAAGGGGTGGAATATTGGGCAAAAAAGTGTGAAACAAGTGAGTTAGGTTTGCTTACTTGTATTTTGCACTGGCATGGGGCAGTGCCATGTGTATGTAGTCTGTGGAAGGCTGTGGGTGCTTGCCCTCAGGGTGGCAGATTGCAAATTGTGGATTGCCTGCCTCCATGTGGAAGGGTGATAATTAGCTATTGTTTGTTGGAGAAGGTCCATTTCTGCCTATCTTGTTTTGGCTGGGGAGTGCTGAGGCTGGTGGGGGCTGTAAGTTAGGTGAGTGCAGAGTGGGTTGGAGCTTGTGAGCCCTGAATGAGAAAGAAGTGGTCTTCCCCGCTGTTTGCTTTTCTGCCATTATGAGACTTTAATAAACAGAATGGCCCAACATTCTCTGTCTCCACAGTTCCTTTACTGTCTGCCTGAATCCAATATGAACTTACATGGCCACAGTGGTGATGACCTCCAGCTTTACATTAATTTTTGTATTTTTCATCTCAATTATACTGTCTGACATATAAAAAATACTCAATAAATGATTATTATTTTTTTACTGTATTTTACTGACCTCCTTTGACATCTAAAGTAAATCAGAGAGCTGGCATCTGCCCTCAAAGAATTTATGTTCAGTTTAACCTTGATTATTACAACCATGAATAGTGTGATCCTTTTCTGATATGAGGTGTAGATAAGACACCAAGATTTACTATCCAGGAGGAAGACATATAGAAATATATTTAGCAAACCAATAACCAATAGTTCAGTTCAACTGACTGACCAGCTGTGACAATTCAGCATTAGTCAGAGACCAGTGATGTAAAGTACATCAAGAGACCAAATATTATACATTTTCTTTAGGGTTCTGACTGAAGTATACAGTTTATGGGGGAGGAGAAGGGATAAGTACTGAGATCTGCAGAGCACAGAGTCAAACAATAAAGGAGTGTTTTAAGGATACTTCTTTCAAAGTAACTTTATGCTGGAGGAAAACCCTAAAATATACATAAGAATTGATTTCACTTATATGTGAAATCTAATGAACAAAATAAACTAATAAACAAAACAGAAATAGACTCATAGACATGGAGAACAGACTAACAGCTGTCAGAGGGGATGGGGCCTAGGGGCCTGTGTGAAAAAAGTGAAGGGATTTATTAACAAAGAAAAATGTCACAGACACAGACAACAGTACAGTGATTACAAAAGAAAAAGGAAGTGCGGGTGGTTGAAGAAGGTGAAGGGAAGATAAATGGTGACCGAAGGAGATTTGACATGGGATGATGAGCATACAATAAAAAATACAGATCATGTATTATAGAATTGTACACATGAAACCTATAGAATATTAATTAATATCACCACCAACAAATTCAATTTTTAAAAATCTATCAAGAGTCTTAGGAGTGCATAAATGGTATTTAAAATAGAGACTTCTGAGAACATTCATTCTTACAGAGGACATGAAGCAGACACATGTGCAACTGCCATATAGATAGCTCTCTATCTCTTTTCTCTGAATTGCAAAAATTGGCAAAAAAGCAAGATCTCGTGGAGATGAGGAACTTCAACTAGTGGGACATCTGCTGGAAGTCTCATGCAGTACATCTGATTAATTCTTGACTTGATTTGCTGACAACTTAGCCTCTCAGTAGATAGAAAAAGCAATGAGCCTGACCTCTGGTGGCGCAGTGGATAAAGCGTCAACCTGGGAACACTGAGGTCGCCGGTTCAAAACCCTGCACTTGTCTGGTCAAGGCATATATGGGAGTTGATGCTTCCTGCTCCTCCCTCCTCTCTCTCTCTCTCTCTCTCTCTCTCTCTCTCTCTCTCCTCTCTAAAAATGAATAAATAAATAAAATAATAAAATTTAAAAAAATTTAAAAAGCAATGAAGGGAAAGTTCTACTCAAGACTTAATTATGACCAGTAAGGAAGACCTGGATAATGACATGTGTATTATAGGAAACTGGGAGGAATGTGACTATGGCATTTCTAAAAACTATAAATAAATAATAGGATGGCCTCTTATAATAAATTATAGCAATTATCTCAATTTCTTTTGGGAAACAGGCAATGTATGAATAAATTAATTAAAATATTTAGATCAGTATACTCCAGACATAAGAGGAGCAGATTTCTAAAAATTTAGAGAAAAAAAAATAGATTTGGTGACCCGTGATGCAAAATAATAATGGAGCTCTACTCTTTAATGAGATGGGCATTTTAAAAAATAAAATTTAAATAAAACTAATTTATGTCATCCTGATAAAAATGAAAAGTAGAAAGCAGCTAAGAAAAATCCATTGGACCTCATAAAGTGCTCTTAAATGAGCTCAGATTGAATAAAGGCATGCATACAGGAAGATAATGTAGCTCATAACTGTTAGAGTTATAATGTTTTTATTATTAATTTTAATGGGGTGACATAGATCAATCAGGGTACATAGGTTCAGAGAAAACATCTCCAGGTTATTTTGACATTTGATTATGTTGCATACCCATCATCCAAAGTCAAACTGTCTTCTGTCACCTTCTACCTGGTTTTCTTTGTGCCCCTCCCCTCTCCCCCTCCTTTCTCTCTTTTCCACCCCCTGTAACCACCACACTCTTGTCTATGTCCCTGAGTCTCATTTTTATGCCCCACCTATGTAAGAAATCATATAGTTCTTAGCTTTTTCTGATTTACTTATTTCACTCAGTATGTTATTAAGGTCCATCCATGTTGTTATAAATGATTATAATTAAGCAAATTTTGCTAAGGCAAAATACCTTGGCAAGGCAACTTTAATAACTTCTGCATAAGGGCGTGCTGCCACTGGTGAAAGCTGGCCAGAAAGCATGCGGCAGAGCTTCATTCTGTTTTTGTTTCTAATGCAGGCCTTAGGCTGGGTCCTGCCCCATTGGCTGGTATGGTGACCTTCAATCTTACTCTTTCCTAATTAGCTAGTTTAAATGATTGCATTAAGGGAGAAGGGAGAGGTGGGGATAGCTTTAACTTGATGAAACTGGATCAGTGGGTTTGGGAAATCATTGCCTGAAACTGGATGAAGGTGGCTGGGGAAATTCCCGTTGAAGAAAAAGAACACAAAGTAAATGTTGGTCAAATAAGTTTGTAATTTGATATATATGTTTGCTTGCTTATAGTTTGCAATGTATGTGGGAAACAGGCTGTAAGCAGGCTGGGTCATTATAGCCTGAGGTTTAGTTTTAAGACTAAGCTTTTCAGCCTGACCTGTGGTGGCGCAGTGGGATAAAGCATCGACCTGGAACGCTAAGGTTGCCGGTTCGAAACCCTGGGCTTGCCCAGTCAAGGCACATATGGGAGTTGATGCTTCCTGCTCCTCCCCTTTCTCTCTCTCTCTCTCTCCCCCCTCTAAAAAAAATCAATAAATGAAAAAGAAATAAAATAAAAATCTTAAAAAAAAAAAAGACTAAGCTTTTCCCCACACCCTTGACTGTTGCATGATATGGGGTGGTGTACTCTCATGAGGAATCCCATTATGCCTCAGATAAGTGACTTTGTAACAGAGACTTCCTTCTTTGTATATTGGATTAAAGGTTTTGAATCTACACTATACAGGGGGGCAGACCAGGAGCTTGCTCTCTCTCAGTTCCTGAGATTAGCATTAGAAAGGAGACCAGAAAAAGGCCATGTGGAGGAGGCCAGTAGAAGCAGCCAAGATGGTGGCTGTGATGGTGGCTGCAGCCACTGGCTTCACAGTAAACAAGTTGTTTTTCCTTCATAACAAATTCAAAAATTCACATGGTCCTATATGAACAGTAATAATACAAATGCTCAATATTTACTGAGGATTTATTACGTGACAGGTAGTTCTTAACTCTTTATACACATTAACTCATTGATTCCTCAGAAGAAAATTGTAAAGTACATATAAAATTTAGCTTGTTTCTATAAATGAAAAATTTAAGAAAAAAATTGTTTATTACAGTACTGACCCAGGGTCAAAAAATTAAGTAGCTGGCCCTGGCCGGTTGGCTCAGTGGTAGAGCGTCGGCCTGGCATGCGGAAGTCCCGGGTTCGATTCCCAGCCAGGGCACACAGGAGAAGCACCCATCTGCTTCTCCACCCCTCCCCCTCTCCTTCCTCTCTGTCTCTCTCTTCCCCTCCCGCAGCCAAGGCTCCATTGGAGCAAAAGATGGCCCGGGCACTGGGGATGGCTCCTTGGCCTCTGCCCCAGGCGCTAGAGTGGCTCTGGTCGCTACAGAGCGACGCCCCGAATGGGCAGAGCATCGCCCCCTGGTGGGCGTGCCAGGTGGATCCTGGTCGGGCGCATGCGGGAGTCTATCTGACTGCCTCCCCGTTTCCAGCTTCGGAAAAATACAAAAAAAAAAAAAAAATTAAGTAGCAGATTGTTGGGCAGATAAAATGTATTATGCTCACTTTGTTAAAGATAATACGTGAGGCCGTTGCCCAGGTGATATTAATGTGTGTTGAGAATCCTTGTAGCCTGGGGCTTGGTTTTGGGATTAAGCCTTTCCCACCCGTTTTGATGTGGGGTGGTACAATCCAATCATGTCTCAGAGACGTGACTTTGTATTAGAGACTTCCCTATTTTGTATATTGGATTAAGGGTTTGGATGTCTACACTATAAAATGGGGACGGAGCGGGAGCTTGCACTCTTGGTTCCTGAGATTATCATTAGAGGAGAGAGCAGAGCAGAGAGCAGAAGGAGGCCACGTGGAGTAGGCCAGGAAAAGCAGCCAAGATGGCAGAGTGCTGAGTGAGATGCCAGTTTGTGTGGAGTTTGTATCTGGGATAAGGAAGGAGATGGGGAACTGAGGAAAATAAGGCTGGTGAGCTAGAAACCTTTGATTCTAGGAAACTCGGATAAGTCAGTAGCTTTGTGAGCACTGAATGTGAGTGGGTTTTGGAGCCCAGTGTGTGTTTTTACTTGCCCGCTGGGTGCAAGCTAGAATTAAAGACTATGGCCCACCAGTTTGTGGCTCCGTTGTTTCTTTACAGACTGTCTGAATCCAATGCGAACCTGCATGGGCCGGGCAGCTTTGATAGTGGCAGCAGTGGCTCCTGGCTTTACACAGATGTCAAGAAATTTCCAAACCTGTAAGAATTTTTTGTTTATTTGAGCCAAACTGTTGACAATTGCATGGAAGCAAAGTCTCAACAGATTGAGAAAGTGCTCCAGAAAATGGCTATTTCACTACCCATTTTATATATCAGAATCAAAGGGAAAAAAATAAGGGAGTTACATGAAATTGGTGATAGATTTGGTGGGAGAAAGCAAAGTGGGGAAATCTCTGGGATTGGACAAAAAATAAAAACGCATATACTAAAATGTCTTTTACATAGCAGGTATAAAACAGCTACTAGTTAATTAACACGATAATAACAGCAATGAGGAGATTTATTGATTTTTGCTCTGGTGGGCCTACCCTGAGGGAAGCAGGAAAAAAAGATTAGCTGCATGTTATCAGGTACCTTTATTGTAGATGCAAAAGACAATAGACAGTCTAGATTAAGGTAAGCACTGATCTTTGTTAGAGAAAAGTACCTACCTCCCTAGGACATGACTACCCATCATGAATTGCTTTTAGTTAGAAAGTTTCCATTTCAGACCATCTTGTGTGGTGACTTTAGATCTCTGCATGTGCAAGGCCAACATGCAGGCTTTACCAGAGCTTGTTAGGTTCAACATGTGGCCCCCTTTTCCTCCACACAGAGGTGGAATTTGAATACAAGAAGTCACTCTTAACCTCTGTGGTCTACTCTACCTACTTTACAATACACATTGAAGAGCAGAATGCAAAGGTCTTTGGCACAATAATAATTTTGTATGGCTTTTAAAGGAGATATTCCATGTAACAAGAAGAAAAAAAAATAATGAGCTTAACAAAGGTAATAAAATGAGAGCAGATGTCAAAGGAAAGGTAGTCAGTCCTTTTTAAACTCTTATTTTGTTGCCATTTTCTCCAAGAAGATTGTTTAATTATAAGTGTTGTAAAGTAGCATTCCTAGAACTTACTTCCATGGCTTTATGTACAGACACCAAGTCCAAATGAATTTTTTTGAGTTTTATTAATATGCTGACTGCATATGACTGACATGGGGTATAGCTGACCCAAATCGTGTATACATGAAATAGCCTTGCAGCTTGTTATATAGACTTGATCACATACAGGTTTGGGGGAAGGGAAAAGGAAGGGGAACATGACACAATAATTAATTCATTAATATTGGGCAGATAAAATATATTATACTCACTTTGTTAAAGATGGCACTGCCCACGTGGAAGCCCATAGCCCAGGTGATGGTATTGGTTGCCCTTCTTGCTTGGGATGGGCGTGATTATATTAATGTGTGTTGGGGGTGAGCTGTGGGCAGGCAGGATCCTTGTAGCCTGGGGCTTGGTTTTGGGACTAAGCCTTTCCCACCCTTTTTGATGTGGGGTGGTGCACTCTCATGAGGAATCCCATTATGCCTCAGATAAGTGACTTTGTATCAGAGACTTCCTTGTTTGTATATTGGATTAAAGGTTTTGGTTTTTCTACACTATAAAGTGGAGCAAACTGGGAGCTTGCTCTCTCTCGGTTCCTGAGATTAACATTAGAGAGGAGAGCAGAGACAGGCCACATGGAGGAGGCTAGGAGATGCAGCCAAGATGGTGGAGTGCTGAGGGAGAAGCCAATTTGTGCAGAATTTGTGCAGGAAGAAAGAGATGGGGAACAGAGGTAAATAAGTCTGGTGAGCTAGGAACATTTGATTCTAGGAAACTCAGATAAGTCAGTGGCTTTGAGAGCACTGAATGAGTGAGTTTTGGAGTCCAGTGTGTGCTTTTACTTGCCCGCCAGGTGCAAGCTAGAATTAAACCAAATGGTCCACCAGTTCTTGGCTCCATTGTTTCATTACCATCTGTCCGAATCCAACACGAACCTGCATGTGAATGGCCACGATGGTGGCTCCTGGCCATACAATTAACAAACTTATAACATTTGTCTATAGGATCTATAAAAAACATTTCTACATATTGAAACCTATAAGGCAACACAATAGAAATGTCATTTTACATATCAAAGATATCACAAATCTTCTAGTGTCTACCTCCCATTCCTTTGTCTAGAAGTATATGTTATTCTCAGGATTCCAGGAAGAGAGGAAGAATTGAAATCAGTGTAGGGTATATAAATTTTGTCTCTTATTGAAAGGGAAAGAAAGTTCTTCAGATAACCTTTATTCTATAGTTAAAACTAAATGACCCAGTCGTCCTTGCAAGCTAGAAAGCTTCTGCATTTTTCTCCCTCCATTCTCCAAAGAAAGGATGGACAAGAAGCCTGACTTTTCCTCCTTAAATATTAATATTAAGTTTTGCAATTCTTTGGTACCTTACCACATTTCCCACTGGTTTATATCCTGAGTCAAATCCTTGACTCATTTTAAGGAGCTGCAAGGCTATTTCACACATGCACAATTTGGGTCAGCTATACCCTGTGTTGGTCATATGTGGCCGGCATATTAATAAAACTCCTCAAAAATTTATTTGGACTTGGTGTCTCTATGTAAACCCACAAAAGTAAGTTCCAGGAATGCTACTTTACAACATAAGAAAGTAGATTAAACAGTGTTGTCATATTGAAGCCAAAATAAAAAGTTTCTAGTTGTTCTAAAATAATAGCTGTCTTGGGATTCTGGAAAGGAAACAGTTTGGCTCAAAGACCCATTCGTGCTCTGAGGAGGAGTAAAAAGAGTGAGAGTCATGGAACCCAACACCCTAAAGACCATCCAGCCCAGTTCTGTTTCATTTTACTCAATATAGTTGACTAGATTACGCTCAGTTCTGGGTATAACATTCTGTGGGAAGCATTCACAAACTATTGCATCCATGACTACAGAAGTAAAGTCTCACAATAAAGTGCAGATGCTGTGCTGTATGAAGATCTCTCGTGGGAAGTGGGGCTGTCCTATAACTACGGAAGGAATACTTGCATGGCACTTCACAATTACAAAGCACTTTCACATGCTTTATATTCCTTGATCTTCACAGTAGTCTTCTGCAGTAGATGCTCCTGAGCCTACTTAACAGAAGTTTAAAGGAGGAAACCAATATGCCCATAGAATTGAAACTGAATATAAAACAAAGGCTCTGCTGACTGACTATACCAGGCTCCCTAATGACTGCTATCTTCTACTAGCTAAAAGGCAATCGTGTAGAACAAGGGTTAAATTTGTTCTGTTAGCTCTATCTGGGCTCTAAAGAGGAACAAACTTCCCAGCAGTACAGCACCTCCAACTCTGAAAATGTTCCAGTGGAACCGAGAGATTGGCATGTAGGTTGTTCTACTAATTGGAGGTTGGTCTGATAAATAGTGGTTTTTAGACTTCAGTTTATTTAAAACAAAACAAAATAATAAATGGAGCACTGGCATAGGATTAACACTCTTACCATTTGTTTTTTATCAGCCCATTAAAAAAGAGAAGCTGCAAACCAAAGAAAAAAATAGTATACTACCACACTATCTTTTCCTTCCTACATTTAGCTATAATCTGGTATAAGACTTTGTCACAAACTGACAACAATCCACAGAGCATTGTTTGAGAAATATTAGATAAGCAAGTTTTTGAGGTTCTTTCTAATTCTAAAAACTTGACAACTCTAAATCACATATTTTGATACCCATTTATGCCTTTCATATATTTTAGCTAACATCCTGAAGTCTTCCTCAGTGCTGAACAATGTGGTAAGTTCAATCCTCCAAATAACCCAATATAATAAGTACTTGCTAACCCACTTTCAGTGAAAACGGAGACTCTGGAAAGTTCTATGACTTGTCCCTGGTCACATAGCTGGGAGTTCAACTTTGGTCTTTGACTTTAGTGCCTTAATTCTCAACAATTGTATTACATTTCTTCCATTAAAATACTAATGAAACATTTCAAATATCTTCACAAACTCTGTGTTTCTAGGTATCAGGGTCTATATATTTTTAATTTCTGATTGCAATTAATTTCCTGTGATTGCAATCAGTATACAGTAACTCTACTGCAGTCAACAAAGTTAACAAGTATTTATTGAATGCCTACTATAGTTCAGCTAGTATATTTGGGGTTTATTGAGGCACACAGAGATATTTGTTGATTAGTTGAGCAGTAAATTGGTATAGGAAAATGTGTATCTATAAAATTGGCAATATAGTACTCTTATTTAAATTATTTGTTCTCTGACTATTCAAACTCACAACAATCACCAGCAAGGGGGGTCTTTTCTCTGACTTAACAACCCCCAGAATAAAAGTACTCATGTTCTATTACTTGAAACTCTCCTCTCCACACCAGGGAGTACAGTAAGGACACTACCCTTTATTTCCTCTGTTCTCTACCACTAGCCTGAGCCTGCAGACCTTTTTACAGTCTGAAAGACCAAATAGACTCCCTTCTGTATCCTTTTGAGCATGGGTCCCCAAACTTTTTACACAGGGGGCCAGTTCACTGTCCCTCAGACCATTGGAGGGCCAGACTATAAAAAAAACTATGAACAAATCCCTTTGCACACTGCACATATCTTATTTTAAAGTAAAAAAAAACAAAACGGGAACAAATACAATATTTAAAATAAAGAACAAGTAAATTTAAATCAACAAACTGACCAGTATTTAAATGGGAACTATGCTCCTCTCACTGACCACCAATGAAAGAGGTGCCCCTTCCAGAAGTGCGGCAGGGGCCAGATAAATGGCCTCAGGGGGCCGCATGTGGCCCGTGGGCCGTAGTTTGGGGACCCCTGCTTTTGAGCCTCTGCACCATTAAAAAGTGTTGGGAAGAGCATACTAAGAGCCAAATGGTAGGAAAAGTGAGTTTACAAGAAAAGGTGAAAAAATTTGGAGTAAGAGAAAAAAATTCTAAAGGGACTGGTGTTTGACTTCACAGTTTATACTCATATAATACTCAACTTGTGCCCTCTGTTTGCATATAGGGTTTGTATAACACTGCCACCTTAAGAGTCAAAAGATTTGTTTTGCACATTCTTGTGCAATCGGTATAGTTGCTATCTTAGTTTGAGCACAGAATTTGGAGGATAGGGGCTCAGGCCAGGCTGTAGGAGCTGTCCATGCTGCCCCTCTCTCTGCCACCTTCTCTGGTGCTACCTGCTTTAGTCCCCTTTAAGCACTGCTCTTCCCACAGCACTGGCACAGACTCATCCAGTGTCTGGACTCAGGGACGGTGGGTAGGTGAGGAGGAAAGTACAAAGAGCAAAATCTATTCATGACAACCTGGAGGCGACAATAATCACATTTACTTGAAAGTTGCCTGAGAATTAACTACCTGTTTTTTGTGTGGATATGCAAATATATACAATTGACCTTCTTAACTATTTTCTTCATCTGGATGTGGCCCCTTGTGGTGAGGCCAGAGGAAGTGGGATCTAAGTGATGGATTCTGTCTAGTTCTTCTTTTGGGCTGAGGGGGTGGCTGGAGAAATATTTGTCATTCTCTAGGCCACCCTTTTTCTACAGTTATTTGAAGAGGGGGATAAGGTGGCTAGGTAGGCTCATGTTCAATCAATGCATATTGCTTTACTCTAGCTTGTTCTAATCTGAGGAAATGTGCTTTCTGTTTCCTGTCCCCTTTCTCATCACCAGCACCTCCCATGAACCCCTTGCATAGACCATAATGTGATAAGAAAACAACATTATCATATTTTTCTGGGTATTTGGTAAACAGAAAACCTTCCACATTCTTGAACCTGAGCCATCAGTTCAAAAACAAGAAGGCTGAATGTGCCTCAATTCAAGATAACTCTCCAAAGTTCAGACCTGAATGTCCAGAATCTACAATGGAAAGTACAGCAACAGGGCTCTGCTATATGAGTCACTACCAGCTGGCTGCAAGACAGGAAGGAGCAAGGGCTTCATCATTCTGGAACACAAAACTGGGTTCACTTCTTAGATTTTTGTGGTTCTTAACAATTTATACTTGGACAAGTTGCATAATTTCTGATTGGAGGGCCTCATTTTTCTCATTTGGTACTTAACCTTTTCTTCCAGATATGCATTAATATATACAACAGACATTCAAAATGCAAACTTTGTATGCATTACTGAGCTAGGTTCTAGAAATTGAAAGATAAAGAAGCCATAGACTCTGTTCTTAATACACCTAACCTAGTGAGCGTGGCACACAAGGGCAGAGGTTCAATAGCACAAGGTGATAACTATTATACCAAAGATGCTTTGTGAGCACAAAGCAGGTACACCTAACTCACCAGTACAGCCTGCAGGGACACAAAGGATGGGCTATAGGTCAAGAGGCACCTGAGCTGAATCTGAAAAGCAAGCTTAAACATTGACTAGATGAAAAAGAAGTAGAGAAAGCTGTCTAGTCCATGGAGCAGCCCTGTGTAAAGACACATGAGCCCGAGAAAAGAAACTTGCTTTGTGGAAGCAGCTTGTTATGCTCTATATCTAAAACTTGACATGACTGGCAAGGTTGAAGAGGCAGGTAGGTGCCATGCTAAGGTTCCGCATTACTCTAGGACAAGGAGGACACTTGAAGGAGTGATGTGGTTAGACAGGGCATGTTTTCGGAACCTTTCTGACTATAGGGGGAGTTATTTTGAGAGGGCCATGTTGGAGCCTGAGAGGCCCATCAGATGGCTAAAAAGCTAGTTACCCCATTTTCCCCAGAAAAGGTAGATCTGAGCAATCTCAGCCAACATCTATGAGCCCAAGCTGCTCTGCGGCACAATTGTGAGGCAGGTAGTTTATCTCTGAGGTTCCTCCATCTCTGCTCCTTCTTCATTTGGCTTGTTGTTCCTCCTCAACTGCCTGATTTTCTCCTGGTGCCCTTGACCCTCCTTTGGATGACATTTCTGCTAAATTAACCTGTACCTAATGTTCATTGTGTAATCCATTATCACATTTAAAGGAATTCTGTGTTAACAGAGAAATACAAGGCATGGGCAGTGTTTACCAGTGGAAAGACATCTCTAACAGCATTCATTTCAGGACTCAGGGAATATGGCTGAGTAATGGAGACTACACTATGAGGCCTTCCCATTTTCACATTGCCTCACTCAGATCACATAGGAGAGGTTGATTCCATGTGACCCTAGAAAGCTTCTGGGGTTAAGTTTGTCACCAAATGCAGACAAGCCATGGCCGGTGAGAATGAGGCACCCTGTCCTCTGCCTTAAGAAAACGGTGCTTGGACGCAGGTCTGGAAGTGGAGACCATGAGTGACTATGCATACATGCTGGCCTTAATGCCTGTTGCTGCACAGAGTGAGACTATGTGTGGCCCCTCCACTACATCGACAGAGTGATACTTCCCCTTGGCACCCCTCAACCTCCAGTCACTTCTGATCCTGTTCTTACCTCATACTTGACTTACTGACCATTCCCCACAGTCACCCTTCCTAGAGATCATCCAGAGCAAGAGAAGATAGAAAAGGTGAAAGTTTGTGTTCCCATTGCCCACAACCTTCAGACCTCTGCCCCTTGGGGGAATATTTGAAGAAAGTCTACACTTTGGGGTCAGAGGGAGCCTGAGATGAAAGGGAGTTATGTTTCTGTTTTCCCACTTTGTCTAAAGCATGGGAACCAAGTGTGTGCAGGGCCTGCTCCCAATGCATGGTAATCCCTAAATTTTGAAGTAGAATCTGGAAGACAGGGAGATTCGAGAAGGGAAAGTTAAGGGAATTAGGGCCTTTCATCTCCTGGTGGCAGAGTAATGGATGGGTTGCCTTGGGTGAAGACGGAGCCTAGGCTGAAAATGCAACAAAATGTACACAGTGCTTTTCAGACTTCAGTGTGCAAACAAATCCCCTGCAATCTTGTTAACGTGCTGATTCTGAGTCTGTAGCAGGTCTGAGAGTCTATTTTCTATAAGCTCCCAGGTCATGTTAATAAAGGGTATAGAATACGTGGCATTAATTTATTTCCAAATAGTTGGGAGAAGCTCAGGGGCAGCTGAGCCGATAAGTTCTCCCCACTATTCTACTTTCACACAAGAAGCATTCAAAAGATGCCATGTCCTCAGGGACAAAAACCGCAGGAGAGAGTGTATGAGAAGAGCTGGAATGTGGTCATTGTAGGGTTCCAGAGCAAGGTTAGATAACATAAATGACATTGCCAAGGTATCATTGCTTTATGGCAGTCAAAGGATATTTTATGCTCTGCCTTAAATAATACTGTAATGCAACAAAACCCAACCCAAATGCTAGCAAAATTCCTGCTAACCACCCCCCATTATCACCATTATTATCACACCCACTGATTGGCCTTTCTTTTTAAGAAATGCTTTCTGGGAACTTCCTGTCAAGCTGTCTGGGGAAGATTCTATTGGCCCTTTGGTCACCAAAGTAAGTGGAGGCAGAAGGATAGAGGTGGAAGGGTAACTCCCAAGATTCCAGTGTCTTCTGACATATTATTACCTTTGTAAGAACTTACATTCAGGTGAAATGGCCCAGAAAGCAATGGATATATTCCAACTGCCTACAGGGCAAACTCTTTAATATTCATTACAGTGCATTTCCTCCTAGCTATCACTCATTTTACAACTTCCACATCTATTCATTTCTGTAATGCTTATGTCGTATCTATGAGTTAGGCAGGATAGGCATTTTTACCTGCTTTTCTCAAGTAGGAAACCTAAAGCTCAGAAAGTTGGTAGATGATGCAGCTCAAGAGGTCAGGAACCATGCCTCCAACTCAACCTGGTGTTCTCTCAAAATGTGCAGGGCACAGAAATGACACTCAGAATCCATGACTGAATGCTGAATATTCTGGGAGTTATTTACTGTGATCTATAAAAAAATGTTATTGAAGATCATCCAAGACCTGGCAAAAAGGGGCAGGGTGGGGGAGATTGCTGAGCAATTCCTTAATTTTAAAACCTCTATTTATTAATGTTAATTATAGTGAAGAAGTTTCTAAAATATGTATTTTCTCTTCATAGGGCACCTTCATCCTCATAGAGTCAAATATCATCAAATAATTCTCTGGCTGAACCCAAGTCTGGAGAGAAGTGAAGCTGAAGTGACAGCTTCTGACCACTAGAGGGACCCTAGGCACCAGCTACAATTTTCCCGCAGCAATTGGTACCTGGAACGAACAGTACAATCTCTTCGGAAAATGTAGGTCAGGTGCATATCTGACTAAGAATCCCTTCATTGTTTTACAAAACAAGTCCATAAAAAAATCTTTGAACTAGAAGATTTTAATTTGAGGATCCAAACAAAGAGATTAAAATTATCACAAGTAGGATCCAGACACCAGAATCAAAGACTATGCTTTTATAGCTCTTTCATTTAACATATTATCATAGAGTTTTAATAGTATTCTAGACCCAAATAATCGGACTCAGAATATTTCAAATTGAGTAAAAACAAAACAAAAACAAACTACTGAATAATTTGCCTCAGGCCATTCTGATGCACTGTCAATTCGGGGAAAGTTGCTGGACTGGTCTTTGCTCTAACCTAATGCATGGGATGGTCCTCTGCTTTGTTTTGATGATTTGTTACTGTCCAGCTTCAGCTTGAGTTTGTCTGTGACTGTGAACTCATAATTTAAATTAGTTTTTTTCTTTTATTCTCTTCTATGCTTTTCCTCTGATAGCAGTTGCAATTTATCTGTTTGCTAAATGTCTAATGTCTGCCTCTCCTATTTGTTTCTAAGCTCTGCAAGAGTAAGGCCCTCACCTGATACATGTACCACTATAAAACAAGAACACTGAACAGTGTAGAGAACATAGTACGTATGTAGGAGTGTTTTGGTCAGTGGTAGGATTCAAATAATTTAACAATTGGTTCTCTGCCCTAATGACTGTTTTAAGTATAAAAAGATAATATACTAAAAGGTAGTTTATTATTTCATTTAATACTTAAATAAGAACAATAAAAGAAGTACACAAAACTAGATTATGTTATGAGTTTTAAAATATTAATTAAAAAATTTTAAATATACCTAACAAAAACCAATAAAACTGTTATCTAAGATATTTTCATATTGCTTCTTTATTGGCATCCTCACTTGCAATTTTCTTCGCTTTTATCAGAGCATCATCCGTTGTGTGATTTATCCTTAACCATCTTTTCACTGTAAGAGTAGGATCCCATTTCTTTAGAGGTAGGCCGATTAGACTAATAGTCATTGTGTTTGATATTTTAGAAACAGGTGACGTCTCTTCTCTGAACATATTATGTTCATCTTTGAACATCACCTATGGATGGAATGAATATTACTATGGGCACTTAGAATACACTGTTGCCCAAAGGAATGTTAAAAAAGAGCAAGGAATATAATTTTGTGATTTCCACATTGGGCAGCTGCCCAGGCACCCACCTTAGAGAGAACCCTGATTACAAGTGCCATTTTAACAACTGGTTCGCCAAACTCAACAAAAAATTAGATATCGGTTCTACCGAACGGATGCGAACCAGCTGAATCCCACCCCTAGTTTGGGTGTATGTGTTTACACTAACAAGGATGCCACAGCCTATTCCTGTAATGAAGAATCTAATTGTGAAAAGCCTTTTCTAACATTTAGTCCAAATCAATCTCTGTGATTTCTTCCCTTCCAGTGTTTCTATTATGAAGCTACAACCACATACATGTCTAATGCTCATTTTACCGGACAACTATTCAGCTATATAAAGACAGCTCTATATTTTCTATATTTTTCCAGCATCAATGTCCCACTCCCACTCACCCCTGCTCCTCAACCCTTTCTTACAGAAGTAGCACTGTCATCATTTTGACCACTCTCTTTTTAAGAGTACTGATTTGCTAGTGTCACTTTCAACGTGTGGTAAACATAGCTGAGTTCTCTATCTCAAAAATGGTCTGTCCAGGGAGGGAGCCAGTGATATAGTATCCCCCACACCCACACCCCTGTCCTGTACATTGTATCTCTTACTGCAGTTTGAGTCTGATTTGCTATTTGGCCACCACACATACTATTGACTCTTGTTTAGCCCACTGTGAAGTGAAACCTCTAAGTCTTTTTTTGCAAGAACTACTGTTGAGTCAGGCATCTTCCATCCGTTTTTGTCGTGGTTTTTTTTAAACATAGATTTTGCATTAAACTCTATTAAATTGTATTTAATTTCTACAATTTTTGCTATCTCAGTGACTTTTTTTCCTTTCAGACTTGCAGAGCTTTCCATGGCTCTCCTTCCAACAATCGATAAAGAAGGTGAAGTGAGCAGCCTTGTTCTGGATCTTGAAGGAGTGGCTGTGAAAGGAGAAACATGCCTATATTTTTGAAGCTTCCAGGCTAATAGCAGAGACAGTCCACTTCTTCCTTACCTCTTTCTCAGGTCATAGACAGAAAAGGGCCAACTAAATTTTGAAGAGTTTTCTTTTTTCAATAGTTCACACCTTTTGCCTCTTCTCTGGGTAATTAGCCTCATTGTACTGGCTTCTAAAACCAACCTACCCACCTTGTAGAAATGTGTAAGAACATTTCTGCATGTGACAATGCTGCAGGACCACCCACTGATGGGAGGCTTTGTGGTTTGCTAAGGGTCTTTTGTTGTGTAATAGAGGCTTGGAATGAGAATTCTAGGTGACTAATGGCCTGGTCTATTTGCTATGTGTCCTGGGATCCAAATATGTTCAGGGTTATTGCAGAGAAGGCTAGGAAATTCTGAAAACCAAGGGAAAATAACTGACAGGTATCTTTTGTAGTGTCTTCAGCTTAGTAGACACTCAATACATTATTTAAATGAAATAAGCCATATTCCCCTAAGTGGTTTTTTGTTTGTTTGTTTGTTTTTTGTGACAGAGATAGAGAGAGGGGCAGAAAGGAACAGACAGACAGGAAGGGAGAGAGATGAGAAGCATCAGTTTTTCCTTGTGGCACTTCAGTTGTTCATTGATTGTTTTCTCATAATGTGCCTTGACCAGGAGGCTACAGCAGACCGAGTAACCCCTTGCTCAAGCCAGTGACCTTGCGCTCCAGCTGGTGAACTTTGCTCAAACCAGATGAGCCCACACTCAACCTGGCAACCTTGGGGTTTTGAAGCTGGGTCCTCCGAATTCTAGTTCAATGCTCTATCCACTGCACCACCACTTGGTCAGGCTACCCGTAGTGTTTTAAAGGGTTACCCAGAACTATAGAGAGGTAAATTGCCAAGCTGGGGGGAGGTGAAGAAAGGATCAGGGGTGCTTAACTGAAACTGAAAAGAAGAAGGGGGAACTGATAGAGAAAAAGAAACATCAGCTCTGGCCAGTTGGTTCATGGTAGAGCATCAGCCCGGCGTGTGAAAGCCTCGCATTCGATTCCCGGCCAGGGCACACAGGAGAAGTGCCCATCTGCTTCTCCACCCTTCCCCCTCTCCTTTCTATCTCTCTCTTTCCCTCCCGCAGCCAAGGCTCCATTGGACCAAAGTTGGCCTGGGCACTGAGGATGGCTCCATGGTCTTCACCTCAGGTGCTAGAATGTCTCCAGTTACAATGGAACAATGCTCCAAATAGGCAGAGCATCGCCCCCTGGTGGGCATGCCGGGTAGATCCCAGGTGCATGCGGGAGTCTGTCTCTCTGCCTCCCTGCTTCTCACTTCAGAAAAATACAAAAAAAAAAAAAAAAAAAAAAGGAAACAGAAACATCAACCCTGGAGACTAAAATGACTTTTAGGTCCTAGAAAGGTGTGGGCTCTCTCTAGCTGAATGTGATAAAATTTGAGGAGGTGGCCAGACCTTAAAACTGATTATAAACTAATGGATGACTCTTATTAGAACTCTACGATAGTCTCCTGTGACTCACTTTCCCTCAAGTTAAGATTAAAATTACAGCTCTTCTCAGTGCTTCTCTACTGACTAAAGCCTACAGTGCCCCAATGAACCCCAAAGTGTGGGTGAGGAAATGCAGCAAAGTCCTCCAGTTCCAGCCAGCCAGAAGGGATGCAGAAAACAAGTGTACAAGCCAAAAATTGTGTACTGACAATCCTTCAGTCTCTTCTGCTTCCAAATGATTGACTGGCAGGGGAAAGGTATCCCCTCCAGGGATTAGGGAGAGGAGATCTGTCTTCTGGCATTTTATCTGCATTAATTCTTTGCCTATTTGTTTCTCTTCCCCATGACACTGTATATACCCTTTAAAATGGGGCACAACGTTTTATTCATACAAAATTAATTAATTCACACATTTAGCACATGTTTACTGAGCTCTGACTATGTTTCCGTCACAGAAAAGTTCTTAAATAAAATCTATCCTGCATTTTGCTAAACTGATTTCTAAATTTCCTCACACCCTTCCTGCCCAAACCACCTAGCGGATGTGTAGGGATGATTTAAAGAACTTGGAGTTGGTAAAACAGTCACATCATCTGCAAAGTGCATTGTTGTTAATTAAAACCATGATTCACCTTATGCCCAGATGCAGGGCTGCTGATGTCAGAATAATTAAGTAATGTATGATGGTTTTCTTGTAAATCCCTGACAATTAGAGTTGGTAACAAATGGGGTTTAAAATCTCAGGGAAGGTCTCAATTAGAATTCCTCTGATGGTGGCTTCTAAAGGAAGGTGATGATGGGACTGGAGGGTAAAGAGAAATAGGGGTAGACAAAAGGGTGTGAGGACCAGCTTCTTGGTTCCTAAATCCTGGGAGGGGCTCAAGCTTGGAATAAACAAACTTGGAATAAATGGGCATCAATGTGAACTTCAATCTTCCCTTAAGAAATAAGTCTCTGTCCTTAAAGAAGCCTTGCAGACCACCCCCCCGGGGGCGTTGTGTGCTTCCAAGAATCTATTTCACAGCTTCCATTTTTCTGAGGGAATTTTTTCTTTAGTCAGGAGATCCAACAGCTTGTACACAGCTAAAGTCCTCCTTGCCAACCCCGAGATTAAACTATTCATGGATCTAAGAAAAGAGTATCTATGTTCCAGAAAGGTTGCCAAAAAAATGTCAGTTTCAGAACAATGTTGACGTGTTTGGTGACGGACAGCGGGTTAAATGGGCTAGGGTAACAGAACTCCGAGCAAAGTCTTAAAGAAATTACTGAGGTCAAGGTTTGAGTTTCCAAAGAACTATCTAAATTCAACCTAGATGATGACAGGGAGAAGGGACTGAGAAAAACCTGCAGGGATGGAATGGGGAGGAGACAACTATGGGGAGGTGTTTCCAGTCAGTCTTGAACTCTTCTAGACAGCAGGCTTTTGCTTCTGCCTTTCCTTGGTGAGAGATATAATAGCTGCTGAACTATCTGCAGTTTTCTCTAACTGGACTGAGCAAGGAGGGATTTTTACCTGGGGGCATGCTCTGGGGTGGGGAGTAAATAAAACAGCTCAAATGATCTTAAATGAAGTTCCCTTGCATCAGGTGGACACTGAAAGATTCAGTAAGTCAAAGACACCCTCGCTTTCTCCTTAACTAGGTCAGCATCCTCTGAGAATCCAGTACCTTTTTAAGGGAGCTGGAAAATATCTGGTAAGACTGAGAGAGTAGTCACAGGTTAGAGGAGAATTTACCTTCTAAGCTGATAATTTTGGGATGGGCTATAACTTCACCATAATCTCTAACACTGCCACCCCAAATAAGTACATATGCTGATTTAAAATGGTGGGCTTGTTTTACTAACACATTCATGAGCTGTAGTTGGAGACCATAGCATAATTTAGGTCTGTAAAAGATTTTTCTTCATTTTCTTTCCCTTCCTTTCTCTTTCAGAACATCTCCAGCATCTCAATCAGCCCCAAAATCCTGCCATTTGATTTAAGATGCACCGATCAGCAGCTAAGCACATGATTACTGAGCAAGGGGGGATTTTTACTTGGAGTTACTAAGATACAAGAGGTGGGAGTTTTTGGAGTGTTTGTCACTGCACCTACCCAGGAAAATTCCCCAAGCCTTTCGCACGGCTTGCCTAGAATGCTCTCGCTCATCTCTGCTCCTCCCCTGCACTCTGCTGTTTATGTCCAAGCCCAAAGAATCAAGCAGAACTGGCGTAGGGCAGAGTCAGGTATACTTCACCTTTGAAAGTGGAAAGATCATATTGTGGCTAAGATGTAAGGGACCCTCTCAAGTTTCCCCAACTTTTGATTAGGTTAAAGATAGGAACTCGTGTGAGTGTGAGTGTGAGAGTGTGTGTGTGTGTGTGTGTGTGTGTGAGTGTGTGTGTGAGTGTGTGTGTGTGTAATCTTGGGTAGAGGGTAAATTTGTTGATGATGGTAGAAATTGTTCCCCTTATATAGAAGGGCTTATTCATTGTTCTTCCAATCATCACTTAAATGTAGCTGTGTGGGGGTTGAGAAAAAGCCTCCGGGCCAAGATTAGCAGCCCCCAAAATCAGGAAGGTATTTAAGGAAGAGGTGCTCAGAGCATAGGGATACAGTGTGGAAGGCAAGATTTGTGTGGAAAAGAAAGGCTTATTACAAGAACCGGGGTTTAAAAGGGAAATTTAGAGGATTCTAAGCAGAAAAAGATCAGGTCAGTCCCCATCCCCTTTAAGTTTCTCATGCTGCACAATTTCTTGATTTTTAGTTCCCTGTACAAAATTTATAGAGAAAAAAACTAGGCACAGAGACAGGGGTATAGAAAACTCATGTGTAGGGAGCGTATCAGAATTACCGATTCTATGTCTTGAGAATGAGGATGGAGAACAGAATGAAGTGAAGGGGGCTAAGATAAGTCAGAGCACACACAGAGGTGTGTGCAATTCACACACTAGTGGTGAGGCAAGCACATATCAGCAGATGTTATTACATGCACACATATACCATGGATATGAGTTTTAACAGATCAAGACAGATATACATGCGCGTGCGCGCACACACACACACACACACACTTGGGAATTAAGGTCATGCCGAGAAATCAACCTCAAAGAGATGATTCCTCGGTAGTGGTTTATAGAATTATCTTTTTTTTTTTTTTTTTTTTTTTGTATTTTTCTGAAGCTGGAAATGGGGAGAAACAGACAGACTCCCGCATGCGCCCAACCGGGATCCACCCGGCACGCCCACCAGGGGCTACGCTCTGCCCACCAGGGGGCGATGCTCTGCCTCTCCAGGGCGTCGCTCTGCCGCAACCAGAGCCACTCTAGCGCCTGGGACAGAGGCCAAGGAGCCATCCCCAGCGCCCTGGCCATCCTTGCTCCAATGGAGCCTTGGCTGCGGGAGGGGAAGAGAGAGACAGAGAGGAATGAGGGGGGAGGTGGAGAAGCAAATGGGCGCTTCTCCTATGTGCCCTGGCCGGGAATCGAACCCAGGTCCCCCGCATGCCAGGGCGACGCTCTGACGCTCTACCGCTGAGCCAACTGGCCAGGGCCTAGAATTATCTTGATATGTTACCTGGACAAAGTGACATCTCAGGATGCTTCTCTCCACCTTTCTCACCACTACCCTGACCTCTAAACAAGCCAATAAGTGTCGGGGAGACAAAAGGCACAGGGGAAGATAGAACAGGTCAGAGAGGGAGGAGGAGTCATGTTCTGGACTCATCTTCTCCGCTTTGCTTTCTCTAGTTTCTAGTTTTCTTTCATTTTCTCTCTGTAGCACTTCTCTTCTTTCCTTACCTTCTAAAACTTCTCTTCTAGTTTCTTAGGTTTAGCTGCTCCCCTTTCTTCTCCCTTGAAAGAGATGGCAGTAACCCCACACCTCAAGAGAATACCTGTGAGCCCTGAGGATGTCTGTACATCCTTTACTTTCTCCTCAAACCAGCTATAGAAACAGTCACTGGCAGGACAATCTGAAACAAAATCAATCTCTCTCTCTCTCTCTCTCTCTCTCTCTCTCTCTCTCTCCTCCTTTCTCTCTATTTTTCTCCCTCTCCTCTACATCCCGAGACAAAATAAGAAACCACCAGCTTCATAAAAGCACCATAGACTTTAATTCAGGTTGGCAGGTGAGAAGAGAGCTAAGATTTTCCTCCAAGGGTGTCCTGATGGGAGAACTGTCTTGCAGAGAGAGGCAAGGAAGGCATGGATGTGCGAGAGGCCTGGTGGCAGAACAGGGCCAGGAGTAGGGGTGTAGCCACACCGTGCAGTATTGCCAGGGCTTCTGCCAGGTGCAGCAGCAGGTCCAGGGCCTGCTGGGCTGAACATGATGACAATACCAGGACCTTCGACCTCACTAGGGAGTCCAATCCCCGAAGCACTCCATGAGGCCACCAGAAAATGAACCAGATCCACAGGATATCAACCCAGGGACAAGACCTCCTGCCTAATACCATTTTCAGCCCCTTACTTCCCAATAAACCCAGTGGCAACAAGATAAAGATTAAAAAACATGTGGCAGAGTGAAAAAAATGCAAAATATCTTGGCTGAATGTCAGGGTGCAGAGTCCATTGGAAATGTTACTGGTCAAGGTGATTGGCAGCCCCAGTAGGACAGCCACTCCCCAAACTCCCACAGTAAGACCCAGGGTAAGGCCTGGGACCTGGCCTGTACCCAGTTTGGGACCCAGACAAGCACGGCAGCTTATCAGCAAAGCTTGGGCAAAGGCTGAGCCATACCAGACCAAGTAGGCCAGGTGGCACAGGTAGGTATTGTGGGCACCACTTAACCCTGGTGCCAGGATGGGCACAGAAAGGCTGAAGAGGGCACTACCCACAGCTAACTGTAAGAGGAACTGCCAGCCAGGACAGAGCTGCCAGTGAAAGAGAGGTCTGAGAAGAGCAAAGAGGACTGCTGCACTAGCTAGGATGCCCAGGATACTGGCGATGACGTAGAAAGGCAGGGAAGACTCATCCAGCAGGTTACAGGAATGGCAAGGGGCAGCTGCTTCCAGTCCAGTGTAGTTAAAGTCCTCAGGTCCGTAGGAATAATTCCACTCAGACGAAAACTCATCTCCAAAGGTAGTGTCACTGGAGTTCTCATCAGTGAAGGAGGATGAGTCCACCTGGAGGGCATCCCCAGAAGGGACAATCAGAGCATCTAGTTACCCAACTGAAGAGTCTCTGGGGAACTAAAGGGAAAGGGCAGGGAAGGGAAGGACAGAAGAGACCCTGGGGCTAAAGGACAGGGAGGCAGGAAGATTTAGATGCAGGGGGGATGGTGGTAAAGTACAATGCAGTTGAGACAAAAGCCTGTGGAGAAGTGGAGTCGTGGAAAAGCAAGGGAAGGGCAGTGGGCAAGACCGGTGAGCCGAGGAAGGTCTGAGGGAGGGTGACCAGGGACCTGATGGAACTGACTGGAAGGCAAATGAGAGGGAAAATAATGGGGACCTAGGAGACTTGGTAAAAAAGTAGAGAGGGTTAAAAAGGAAAGGGAAAAAAGAAATATAGAGACAGAGGGCCAAACAGAGGGGTATTAGGGGCAGAATTGTGGGTTGTGGGTTCTGCCCCACACTCACCCGGTGCAGACAGTTCCCCATGACACTGCTGTGCTCAGGGTAGGCAAAGAGAAGGGCTGGGATGGTTCTTTCACCTGCTGTGGTTCCAAGATAAGTGTCAGGGACTAATGAAGGCCATCAGTTCTGGGCAGGGCCGTGGGCTGGCACAGGGTGGAGGCACATTCGGGAAGCCTGCCTGCCTGCCTAAGCTTCAGGCCCACAGAGGGCGTTGGCCTCAAGTTTCCTGTTTTGAGGTTGTCCTGCTGGTGAGGACCTGCACTCGGGAAAGGAAAAAGGTGCGACCAGAAAGTGGGTGTTTTCCTGAAGGTGGAAAAGGAGGCTAAGAAGTAAGGGGCTTTCCATCAGGATGAACTTTTTAAACACAAAGAAGGAAGAGGAGGCCAGGGGTGAAGTGTGAGAAAGAGATAAGAGAAGTGCTGGGAAGTTGGAAGGAAAGGCAGCTAATGACTCTCATTGCTCCTCCATCCCTTTGAACTTGAGCCAATGAAAGATCATTCAGAAGCCATGTGTTTGTGAGAGGATATGTTATTGGTGCTGTGGCTAAATCCATTAGATGCTGACAAGCTGAGGAACATGTGGGCAAGGGCTCTTTGTGTATCAGTCTGGGGGGAAGAAGGTGTTTATTCACCTGTGCTTGTGGTTGTGTGCCGTGTATTGTGCACATATCTGAGGCAGGTGTCTGGGTTAGGGTCTGGGTGTTTGGTGTGAAAAGAGGAAGGGACTGCTTAATGAAGCTAGTTCAGGGAGTGACTGGGCATTTGCCTCATCACCTTGGGTGCAGTGAAATGATCTTTTACAGCAAACGGAACACATGGTCTAAGTTAGAGCAGGCTCTGGGGGACAATAGGACAGCACATTTTCAGATGGGTCTGTTGCCTCTGGGGTAATCTCTATTCATATTTCTTTCGGGGACACGAAGGCTGTGGGACTGTTGCATTGGCCTGGCTGTTCAGCGCCGGGTCAAGTTTCTGATGTGGGGAGAACTTGTTTCTTTCCAGCTGGCTGACAGAACGGTTGTCTACCGTGTAGGTGGATACCCCTAACTTGACACATTGGCTCTTTGGTAGCCCCTTTCCCCCTAGCTGCTTTCCTATGATCTCTGATGATCACCCTCCTTCACCTCCACATTTTATTTCCTCCATTAGGGAGATTTTTATTTGGACATTGGAAGGGGTAAGTCATGGAGTGTCCTAGTCAGAATGGTGAGATAGAGAAAGCTTCTTATCCAACAAACCATGTGATGTTTTAACTCCAATTCTGCCAAGTATCTCCTTCCCATTCACCTGGGGTGCCTAGCGGGGGAGTAGGGAAGCCAAGTTGCAAAAGAATGGGGACCTTACAAAGACCCTAGTTTCAGTTTCAAGTTCAATATGAGGAGGGTTGGAAAATGAGTTTGGGGGGGATCTGTTGAAACTGCCCTGGAACGATGTTGGCAGCATCTTCACCTTTGTCTCCACCTTCTCCAGTCCTGCCTGATGGCAGGCAGTAGGAAGCCACATCTTCCACTCCAAACACTCTCTGGAAAGCAAGGATCCAGCCAAAGGGAGTGAACACACTTCTCTCCCTTGGAGAGTTATATTGTTTCCATACAGAAATGTTCTTGGGAGGATGGTCTGGTGAGGTACACACCACCCCTGAAAGTACCAGGTGCAGGGATACCAACAGAGCAGCCCTTATACATGTATCCCCACAGGACCAAGAGCAGCAAGAAGGAGGCAGCCGAGCAACACGGTGATCCAGATATATTGAGGGTACCCCTCTGAGATTAGCATAGGTTAGAAAGGTTATAAAGATACACAATCCCCTCCCTGCTCCCTTCCCTTCCACCCACAGACAGACACACACAGCACAACGGCCCCTCTCCCCCCACCCCTGGTACAAATATGGCTTCTGTGTAATATGGACAGAGTGATTCAGCTCAAAGAGGAAATCATTTTTCCTGAAAGCAGGTGCTAGGAGACAGGGAGCTCACGGGTCTGGGGCCCTAGGCTGCCTTGCTGCGATAAGAGGAAGGAGCCCTGGCTTAGGGCAGGGAGCTGCTTGTGGTGCCCAGGGCCATACCCAGCTGCTGGAAGACCCGCAGTGATATTACCTGAACTTAAGTGGGCAGACCTGCTGGATGCAACTGCTTCCATTTTGCACACCCCTGGGTTGTCATAGCAGGGAGGGCATGCTGGAGGAGAGTGACAGCGGTGCCAAGGAGCATCCTGGGTCTGAGGCAAGGTGGCTGGCTGGACAGGAAACATGAGCAACTCATCTCCATGGCAACCAGCTCAAGCCACAAAGGAAGACAGAAAATCAAAAAGAGGAGTGGATATGGGAAGGAGACAGGAAGTTTCATTCCAGCTCTTAACTCATTAGGTACAGACTATAGAAAAAAAAGAAGTGACAGCAATTGTCCTAGGGTCAGGGCCAGGGAGAGGCCTGAGGGGGTGCATAGCAAAGGCTGTGGCACTGACTCCATAGCTCCAAGAAGGGCGGTGGAGGCAGAAGTTTGATGTTCTGTTTTAGGGCAAGACTAGATGTACAGCTGAGAACAAACATCCTGGGACTGTTTTCTTTATGACAGATGGGCACTGGGCGTGGCAGGGAAATGCCAGGAGGGAGCAACCTCCCAAGGTAGGTACCAAGCTGGCTATGAATCCTTCCCACCCAAGGCCCTTCTTTACATGTTCCACAGTCCACCCACCTGCCCAGGACCCACCTTGCTGCCTCTCACACGCACAGATGTACACACAAACACACACACATCCATACACTCACAGAGTTCACATTATTTTCTTTGTTTGGGCAGGAAACAGTTCAGTATAGTGAAGCTCCTTTTAGTATTTGTTGTGGTTATGTCTGCCTGGCTGCTGAGGAAAAGAGGAAGGACTGAGGGATGGCTTAGGAACTGGAAGGGGCCAGGTTGCACAGGATGGGAGGAGTCGGTGAACAATGCCATTGCCAAAAGTAGAGCGGTTGCCGAGCAACAGTCCAGGGGTTGGATGAGAGTGAGGGGCCCCTAGGCAGGGAAACAGACGCAGTTGGCCCTGGAGCAGCATCTGTCCCATAGTTGCTGGAGCAGAAGGGTAGCCTTGCCCTGCTATCCTTCAAGGGCAGTTCCTGTGTAAAGGACCTGTCTTCATACATCACGAGGGACAGGGTGGATGAGGTTATCTCTGCCATCCTTCCTCTCCCAGTCCACTCCTCCTGGCAGGGACCCACATCCTCCCCCAGTGGAAGCCCTGGGTCTCTGTGCGGCTGCATGCCATTTGCAGGTCACATCTCCTCAGAGACCCCCATTCATCCTTTCCTACTGAAGTGGAACAGGGGTATCAGAGAGACACCCGTGTCTCTGTTCACAGTCCCAGGTATGTGACTATTAGCAGCGGAAAGGCCACCTCCATCTCCTGCTCACAACCTCCCCATTCCCAGCGAAGTCCAGGAAGCCGCTCTGTTGTAGAGGATGGCGGGCTGGTGAGAACCCCCACTATGGCAGCCCTGCTCCTTTCTTGTCCTTACCCCTCCACCCTCATTCTCTTCCTAAAGCTTCAGTTTTTTTGCTTTTCTCACCCCAGGGCCCCTGCCCCTCCAGCCTGGAGACAGATTAGATTTGGGATTGTTACAAAAATAATAATAACCCAAACACAGGGAAGCCAGGGAAAGGGCTGAGGGCAACCCTTCCTCCCCCACCCCACCCCGTCCTCCTCCCTCCCCATTCCAAACCGAGTACAAAACCGCACCCAAAGCAGACATTCTGTACGGAGGGGAGGGAGGAGAGCAAGCAGGAGGGGTGGCCCTGGGGTCGCTCTGTACAAGTCCAAGTTGGTTATGGCCCCCAGCAGTCCCCATGGGGCCCCTGAAGAAGCACAGGAAGTGGGTGGGCACCCTAGATGAAATATTCCTTCTTGTCGTCCCCGCCTGACTGCCCGCCTTCTGCGTTGATGATGGCTGTGTCCGCGTCTGGGGCATCGTCAGAGCCTTTAGCCTCATGTGTCAGGTAGGTTCCTGGGGAGGAATAGAGGCTCCTCTTTTCAGAGCAGTTTCCAAACCTCTGAAGCCCCCTTGTCCACTTTCTTACCCACCCATCCACACCTTGCTCCTGTCATTTTTCTTTTGTTTAGAGCTTTCTTCCTCCTCACCTGACCTAACTTGCATGTTGCTGCCAACATCCCTCATCTGACCACCCTCCTATGAACTAATGAATCCTGCCTTTAATAAGAGAATATCATCAATAATCGTGGCAAAAAATAATGGTGTGTGTGTGTATGTGTGTATCTGTATGTGTGCATGATGTGTGTGCTTGTGTATATACGCATATGTACGTGGGCATGTGTATATGTATGTGTGCATGTGGCTATGTGTGTGTAAGGTAGTGCTAGGGAAACTGCCATCTCAGCTTCATGTTGAGAGCAGGTTAGCATTTGATCACTCAGTGTAGTCTGGCTAGAGCTAGAAGTTATAACAGAGGGGCACATCTGAGAGGAAAGCCTGTGAAGAAAGGGTGGAAAGATGGCATGTATCCAGGAGAGAAGAGAAAAGAAAAGATATTGTGGAGACTAGGGACAAAGAGATTAAAAGATAAGGGAAATGAGGCTAACCTGAAAGGAAGAAAGTGCATAAAGAAATGGGAAGAAGATGTAGAGTTTGGCTGTTTACTGCTCACAGCAGAAAACGCTGGTGACAGGGCAGTGTGAGAAGAGCAGCCGACTGGGAAAGTCTGATTTGACTGAGTGAGCAACAAAGTGGTGAGGCTTTCCTGTGGGGCCAGTGAGGCTCCATTTATAACAAAGTTGCTTGCATTCTTCTTTCTCAAACACTCATAAGGGTTGACTGGGTCTCTGAAGGCCCTTCCTATATCCAGCTTCTACCTGCCTGCTCCTGATCCATCTCCCTACCGCACCCAAGTTCTCCTGATACTTCCCTCATGCATCTGACCTTTGTGCCGAATCAGGTAGTGGCCGAGGAAGATGAGCAGGATGAGCAGCAGAAAGACAATGAAAGCCACAATCCCACCAATGATGGCATGGTAGGTGCTAGAGGAGGAGAGCACCGGACTCGGATCTAGGGAAGGGCCAATGCACACAGTCAGATCTTAGAAAAACCCGAATATTATGGCATTTCTGACCTGGCCACAGATCATCTAACACAGCAGAAAACATAAACTAATATCAGGAGAATGAAGTAACATCATTCAGCAAAGGGACCGGTTTGAATTCAGGTTTTTTTTACACAGTGTTTGGAACATAGTAATTTTGCAAAAAAGTATTTGTGAATAAATAGATAAATTGCCTCCATTTAACCTTTTAAGTTGAGTTCATGGCACTGAAGTTTGACTTTAGTCAAGTCAAAGATAATTGCTTTAACATTTAAATTATCTTTAAAACTTTCTCTCCTTGTCTTTCTATATTTATTTCTTCTAATTTCTGGGTTTTCAGAGTATTCCTTCCCTGTACACCTCATGCCCTCTCACTCTCGCGTCCACTTGATATTCTGAGATGGAGTTCCTACAGGGGTTTCTCAACCTATTAACCCATTGCCCTGATATCAGGTAGAGAGGGAGCAGTAAAACACTAATGAATCCAGGCCTGACCTGTGGTGGCACAGTGGATAAAGCATTGACTTGGAATGCTGAGGTCACTGGTTCAAAACCCTGGGCTTGCCTGGTCCAGGCACAAATGGGAGTTGATGCTTCCTGCTCCTCCCCCCCTTCTCTGTCTCTCTCTTTCTCTTTCTCTCTCTCTGTCTCTCCTCTATAAAATGAATAAATATAGTCTTAAAAAAAACTGATGAATCCAAGAATTGAGCACATCGACAGCACTTTACAAAATATGATAAACTGTGACCCACTGTATATAAAAAAAACAGTGTTCCTTCTTGGCAGAAGAGTATAGAGTTCCAGCAAAATCCTAATTCTCTAACAAGTCTTATCAGGAGGATCTACAACTGCACTCTCACTTCCTATCAAACAAAAGTTTGTGGAAAATAGACGATTTCCTTCATGGAAGTCCTACCATGCTTCCTTCAATGATGGCTGATGTCTCTGCCATTGAACAGAGAATCTATATTCTCTATAGCAGAATCTACAGAGGATCGATTCCCACAGCACAGATGGGCTAGTCATGCCAAGGACAGGGCCTGCAATCGCAGAGTCCCAAACACCTGAGAAGAAGTGCACAGGCCTAGCATACAGTGCTGATGTGTCCAAAATTACACTCACTGTAGATATGATTCTCCCACCCACGGGAGAAGTACTGTTTTTCTACAGGTGCAGCTTGAGTCTGAATGGCTCCCTGACTCATTATTATATATTTTGTCTTTCCTACTTTGTCTCCTCAAGCTTGATTAGGCCAACTTTTTAGTTCCTTATGTGTCAATACTTTATTTGAAAATAAAATATTTATGCTCTGGTTTTTAATGTTCTACTTGGGAGGTTGGGAGAAGATGGGCCGTGAATACCATGATATCATGGGGGTGGGGGGTGTGATGGTGTAAGTTAGAGAAAACAAAATGAAGGTATTCACTGTCTTTCTCCTAGGGAGCCTGTGCGACACAGTCTACATTAAAAGTAAATCCTGGATGGTTATTCTAGAGATAGGGAAATAAAAATTCCTTAGAAAAACAGGTTTCCATCAACATGACCTCTGGGGTCATTCAATGACAGGCCCGTCTCTAGGTGGAACACTTGAATTTTATTCCGGGCAAGCAGGAGTCTATTCCTGTGAGAAGATGCAGTAACTCACTCTACCATCAGGTGTCAGCACTGGAGCAGTTAAGTCAAACAGGACTGGATTTCCAGCACAGGGCAGAGAGAACCGCCACAGGGCACAAGAACTTGCTCTCATCATCCTCACAGTTTGTCTGGAGAGAGCTGAGAGCAGATACTTACTGCACCTCAGGGCACTGTCCTTGCTCTAAGCACCTAACTTTGTTTGTTGTGTTGAGACAGTCCCCACATGATGAGGTATGCCCTGAAGTTAGAATCACCCCGTCCAGACACTCACAGGACTCTTGTCCCTGGGAGGCCTGTCTATGGGAGACCTACCGTTTTCCACAGATTCAGCTTGCCTTGATGCCTCACTGACTCCTTATTATATATTTTGTCTTTCTTACTTTGTCTCCTCAGGCTTGATTAAGCAGGCTTTAAATGGGCATTTCACTCGAGGGAACTTCTGATATTCCCCTGACAATGCATTTCCCTATTCTGAGGGAAAGTTTATAAGGCTTTCTGAAGTGACCCCACTGCTGTTGGGATCTTCAAAAAATCTTCTGCTCGCTCTCTATAAAGGAACTTCTTTGTTAGCCTGTCTCTTATTCTAAAACTGGGTTTTATGGCCACACCTTTGGGAAGAACTTCAGAGAAGAAACATCACTTAATTCCTCTAGAACAGTCGTCCCCAAACTACAGCCATTTATCCGGCCCTGCTGCACTTCCAGAAGAGGCACCTCTTTCATTGGTGGTCAGTGAGAGGAGCACTGTACGTGGCGGCCCTCCTACGGTCTGAGAGACAACGAACTGGCCCCTTGTGTAAAAAGTTTGGGGACCCCTGCTCTAGAAGATATGGCATTGGAGAAAATATTCTGAATATTTATCAACATAGTACAAACTTATCTCAATTTCCTTCCTGGACCCAGGTCTGCAGGAAAGGAGATGGCAGCAGTAGTATGCATCCCATACTAGCCACAGGAGAAGGACTCTGAGAATAGCTTGTTGCAAAAACACAGAATTATTATTCCTTCTGCCATGTGAGTGCAGGTGCTGGAAGATGGTGTCATTTGAGTTATCAGTGCTAAACAGGCCAATAAAAGCCTTCCATTCTGTTGATCTTTTCATATTGTGCATGCCAGAGCGGATCTGGAGTTGTTTGTCTTCAGGCCCTCACTGGGGGTCTATTGGTTCCTTTAGTTCACTCCAAAGCACCATCTGGGGGTGTTCTCAGGTGACAGAAAGATGCAAGTGTAAGATGGACAGCGAAGGGGAAAAGAGGAACGCTGAAAGAAAACTGAGGGGGGCTCACCATTCACATTAAGGGTGTAGTAAGCCTTGTAGCTGCCCATGTTGCTGATGGCTGTGCAGCCATAGGTGCCGCTGTCACTCTTGTTGAGGAAGGGGAAGATCAGAGCACTCTCCTGGGCTATCTTCACGGGTGGTGTACTGCCCTCCTTCTCCCATAGGTACTGCTGGGGGCTGTTGAGTGTTCAGAAAAGAATAGGTCAGGGAGCTAAAGGAAGACAAAAATAACTGGGAGCAGGAAAGTCGGGGACTGTTTGATGAAAGCTTAAGAAGTTTAAGGAGCTACAGACACTGAGCTGCTCAGAGGCAGGAAGAGGGTGACCTCCTGGGGTTCAATTTGGAGAAAAAAGAAAGGTTCTAATTTGTACCTTACTATACCTTGGTTCTTTATGGAACCTCAGGGAATGGGGGACTGGCCCCTCCCCACTCCTGCTGTTTTATAGTAAAAACAGAGGATGGATGTTGTTAGTGTCAGGGCAAATGTAAGGTTCAGACAGTACAGAAGATGTAGGAAGATGGTATGTGAAGATCACAATCTGAGAGTATGGAGTTGTATTAGAGGCCAGGAAATGAATCTTCTTACACGGGATTGCCATGACCCTCACAGTATAGCAACAGCTTCTGGCCTTCCCGGGGGTGTGGAGGGTCTGGCCTAATCTTTGCCGTTGGTGTGTCTGTGGAGAAAAAAAAAATGCTGTTAACATAAAACTCCCACACTGTTCAAAAGATCACCCTGATCTCAAAATCATCCTGTTACCCATTATAGCTTCCACCCTTAAATGCCTCAGGAGTCCAAGAGGCTGTGAACAAAGACTTTGCCCCTTCTACTTCTTGTGAGCAAAGACCACTATTGCCATTAAATATCTGAGGGACTGGTACTGCCACCTTGTGGAGGTATAGACCTGGATGGTCTGTCCTTGGTGAGGACTTGAGAGATGTCTAAGAGAGGGCTAGGAAGGGGTCTCACTGGTATATCTGTGTTTAGCACACTGCCTAGCACATAAATGGAACTGAATGCGTATTTGTCACACAGCAAATATATCTGAACTTGATAATTTATTGAGCTCACAAACTTTTAATCCTCTCTTCTGTATGGAAGCTTAAACCTGCAGTAATGGTTGAACAAAAAAAAACATGACTTTCAGTGGTGAGTCCAAAATTGAAGTGAGAGCTTTGACACAGTAGGTGATGAGAATCATATTTTGGCTGCAAAAAGGCACTGACACAATATAAACGGGCTCTGCAAGGGAATCATGGCATCTCACTGACACCAGAGGGCTGCTGAGGAGGCTAGGTCTAGATGGCCACCTAGAACAATGCTGGTTTCCAACAACAGATAAAGATGTCAAGCTTCCCCTAAGGCTAGAACCAACTGTGACAACCAGTTAACGAATGGGTTTCAGTCAAATCAAACAGGACAAAGAAAATCAGGCAGGTGAGCGAATGGGTGTTCAGGGGCCCCACAGCCATAGAAACCTAACACACTACCTGGAGTATAGCATTTGTTGACTGACTGCTGATCACAGTTGTGCCAAAAAGCTCCCTGGAGAGTAATTGCTAGATGGTCTGGTACCTAAAAGAAATCTTCGGGACTCAGATGGGGGGTGGGCCTGCTTTATCCCCAGCCAGGGTCCAGACTCAGGGGAAGAAGCCCAAAGTCAGGGGACCTCACCCTCAGGACTAATAATCAGATTAATAAATTATAACAGTATAGAACTCTGAAGTTTACAAAGGGCTTTCATAGATATTGTTTCATTTATCCTTAAGAAAATTTAAAGAAGTAAGCAGGAGGCACTAAGAGATTACGTGCTGTGGTGAAAGTAATACAGCTAGCAGGTAGAGGTCCTGTAGTAAGAATCCAGGTTGTCTGCTTTCAAACGCAGTCCGCTAAACAGAAAATGAAGCTGTCCCAGACCTACCTCATGTTCAAGTTTCAGCAATAAGTTTAAATAGCCCTGAATCAGGCCTACATCAACCACAAGAAAGAGATTAAGGGTTTTAATTATTTTAGAAAAGCACCCAGCCTTTAGATGAGTTAGAACAAAAAGTACATTATTATAGAACTCTCTATCTTCGACCTTTATACTATATTTTCTTTCCCCTTTGCTTCCTCCATTCAGAAAAGTTCTTTTTAAAAATTTCCAAATTTCCTCAGGTAAGGAGGGAAGCCCTCGGACCTTACTCAAGGCAGGTTCCATGAATGGCTGAGGATCCCTGGAAAGGTTAAGAGTGATCATTGTGATAGTGGTCATCTTTGGGTCAAGAGCCCAGGAAAAATCAAAGACAGGGTGTAGGGTAGGAAAAGATCTGGGAATAATGATGCTAGAGAGGTTGTGTTTCCTACGACCTGTGTTTTCTTGAAACTATTCATAAGCCACATCAAGCAGAAGCCTTGGTGATCCCCATATGTATCTTCTCATTTAGCGAATAAAGAATCAAACTCATGGGGGTAAAACAAGTTTCTTAGCATGACATAGCCGGTAAGTGGTGGAGGGCAGACCAGAACCTGCATCTTCTGACCCCTCACTTCCTAGTTACCACTACAATTTACAAGCTAGTTGCATCATACTGGCCAACTCAAGCAGTTGGTAAACTTACCCACTGGGTCAAATCCTGCCAGCTACATGGTTTTATAAATAAAATTTTATTGGAACACTTCTATGTTTGTTTACATATTGTCCATGGCTCCTTTTTTCTTGCAAAAACGGCAGAAATAAATAGTTGAAACAGAGACCATATGATCCAAATCTTAAAATGTTTGATATTGGGACCGTTACAGAAAAAAGTTTGATGACCCTTGGCCTAGTCCTGTCACTTCTTGTCTCATTTTGTTTTTACCTACCTACTGCTCTGTGCCTGTTCCTTCATGTACAGTCACCACAATTTTCCTTTTCCCCACACCTCATCTCATACCTGATCTATCTTCACCCACAAGCCCATGACATACATAAAACTTCAATGCGTTGAGAGGTGGATCTGTCAGCTCCATTTAGAGATTCATGGTTCACAGAGCATATGATGTTCGCCCCATCATCCTCCCGGGTAACCTGGAATGTTACTGAGCTGCTCACGGTGAAGGTTTTCCCATTGGGATCTTCCTGTATTCGGGTTGGTTCTCCTAGAGTGCAGAAACACACACACACACACATACACACACACACAAAGTGAGCCCTAACATACAGATATTGTGTGGGCCCCACTGTAGACATACAGATGGTGAGTTTCAACTTAGACAAACTTAAGAAATTGTGAAATGGGTATGTACACACATGCATTCATGTGTGCACAGAATATCTGTCATTCTCACTTTTCTCTTCTCTATCATGCCTTGTGTGCACTTACACAGACATATAAAAAGATATGCCTCCCTCTCTCCTTTCCTCCCCCCATCACCACCTCCTCCGGTGAGCCAAGGGCAGGAGAAACTTACCGTGGAGCTCTTGTTCACCCTTCCACCATGTGAGATGAGCTGCAGGTTTGCTCCCAGAAGACTGACAATTTAGGGTGGTTGTCTCCTTTTCCCGTAATGATGACTTGTAGCCAGTGATTATGGGCTTCTGTGGGATTCCTACCATGCATAGGAGACAGCCAGAATATAAAGAAAAGGCCATGAGGTTACACTCAGCTCTCGGCTGAGATGGCATCTCTGGGGGACAGAATACCTAGGTCCTGCTTTGGTATAAAAATTTGGAGGGAGGAGGCATGGTAGTGGGGAGATATACCACTCCTGAGACACGATATGTGACTTGACACCCCAGAGCACAACTAGGTGGCCACAGAAACAGTGTGAAGCTCAGGGAAGCACAGAAGAAAATTGAAATATAGGATAAAATATAGAATGAGAGCACGTAGGCAACTGGGGTACTGAACTTAGACATTATAATCATACACTGCATGCACATCTCATGTTTCCCTCATACAGTCTTGGGGGGTAGATGGAATAGACATTATCATCCTTCTGTTGCAGGTTAGGAAATTCAGTTCAGAGAGAATAAGAGATCTGTTACAGAGCACACAGTAAGTAGAGGAGAAATGATCAGAGATCAGTGCACTTTGTATTTTGTCCCATTGCAAAGAAAATAGACTGAAGTATTCCAAAAGGCTTGGAGTCTTGCCTGGCTCTAGGCTTCTTCAGGGACCCATCTAGGGAGACTTGTTTGCACAGAAGCATGCTGCAGTGACACTGGGGTTTAGGAGCCTCACCCAGCACAGTGATGAGGGACTTGGCGGTTCTCACAGGCATAGTGAAGATGGAGCAGGTGTACTCGCCCTCGTCCGCTAGGGCCACGTTGCTGATGCTGATGCTGAGCTCATGGGGTGTGGATTTAACCAGCTGAATCCGATTATCTCGAAGGGCTGGGGGGGGGGATAAAAAATGGGAAGCAAGGCTTTTACCAGCACCTTTCATGTTTATCTTCAATCCCAGGGTAACTTTTTGCAGGGAAAGGGTTGAGTGTGATTTGGACCGGGGAAAAATCTGCTCCTGAGTTTGAGCAGTCTTTAGGGTACTGAGTCACTTTCCTAAGGCACTGGGCACAGTGACCTCAGCGACACACAGAAAATTAGTTTGGACCTCAGCTGCTTCCTTATGAGACACATAGGTCAACACTGACATCAGCTGTCTCATACTGCTGCATTTGGGTCAAGTCACCCCAGGACCTCATAAGACCATGCATGCACTAGGTCAGAACTGCAACAATGAAGTTTCCCTGAAACTAGTTGAGGAGCCCATGGCTTGAAGTTTCCTCAAACAGCCATATTTCTGCATGTCTCAGCCTCTGGACTACAGGGACATTTTCCTTCAGTGCTGCAATCCCCTTCCCCAGACTATGGTTCCCACAAAGAGAGATAACTCTACCTCTCTTTTCCCCAAAATAAAGGGTCTGTTGAGCAGGGTTAGACCACTGCAGGGATGAGTCCTCATGGTCTTTCACTTGACACTTGAGCACCACGGTGCCACCAGCCACCACCGTCTCATCAGATGTCCAGGGCTGACTGTCTGCAGGAGTAGAATTGGGTTAGTTTCTTGAGCAAGCCCTAGACCCGTACCCATTTCTGGGCCAAAGTTCACTTCTTTTAATTCAGACCATCCAAGGTCCAGATGTCTGTTTCTCTTAATGCATCATAGGGGAAGGATCAGGAGGAAAGAACAGAAGTGGTGGTAAGGGGGGGCCTTTTTTCTTCCTGTTTTGAATACACAGAAAAACAGTCATTTGTTGAATGTTTGTGTAATAAACTGAAATGGCTATGAACACTTAGAAGAATAAAGGATCTCCAAATCTACACATGTCATGCCATCAATACTGCTCACAAACATGAGGGGATATTTCAAAATGAATATGAAGTGATGAAATATCCCCTCATGTTTGTGAGCACTGCATATCTTTTCGGGTAGAGTTCTACCATTCACTTTTGGAAACACACATATGTACCTCTCATTCCATATTTTGCCTTCCTGCCACCACCTGCCTATATGAGTAAGAACAGGAGAAGCAGTTGTGACTAATAACTGAAAACTAAAAGTGAGCAGAAGGCCAGGCCAGTCCTTGGATTGCACATTCATGTACACAAGAGGTAGCTGATAAAACTTCAAAACATACAAACAAAAAGATTTTTAAAAACCAAAAACATATTGACGCAGACTCTTTCATTCATCAGCTCCCTTAACATGTTTCTTCAGTGTTAGTTCTACCTACCTCCCAGCACAAACCCAGTCACCATCCTGGTGCTAAAGAGCAAAGAATTAAAGCTTTCCCTTTGGTGTGATGGAAATATGTTGTCTAATCCTTCTCTCCTTAGTCAAATTAAACAAACAAACAAAAAATACTAATAAAGCATCATATGGACGAGCCACTGGGATCTCAAATGTGCCTTCTTGTCAGGCATAGTTGTGAGTCCCTTCATCTATGTGACACTTGCTTCATTCTCCCAGGATTATTGCTCCATTTTCCTCAAAGTATTGCTTCTGATTCCCAGTGTTGATTCCCTCATCTTCAGGACTGGCTTTCTGTGACCCGAAAGCACTGACCTTCACATAACTAAAAAACCAACACCTTCCAGCTCTGATTCTGAAACATCCACAGTATTTTTTTCTATGGTGCTAAATTACTTAACCAGCATTATTCTCCTCTGAATAGAAAGCCAAGAAACATATTACTTGCATACCCTATTTAAGTAACTTAGACAATCCCTACGCTCCCTATGGCACTGACCTTACCCCTTCCCTGTCTGCTTATTCCTTTTCTTCTTGGTCACCACAGTTCCATCTCCAACATGCAATGAGCACTCCTGGCAGAGAAGGTGCCCTGAGGAGTAAAGGCGGCATGTGCTGGAGTTGATATCAATGCTTAGCATAGTTGTCTTCAAATTGAAGCACTAGTTTTTAGTGTTTAGAATCATAAAAATTAGAATTGAAAGAGGTCTTAAGGATTATGGAATCCAATTCCTTCATTTTACTGATGTAGACAATGAGGCAATGGAAGTGGAGTTTTTGCCTAAAAAGATCATTCTACCTATCAGTGATTCTTGTTAAGACTAGAACTTTATTCTTCTGACTCTCAACGCAGGATTTATTTAATTGGAATGCCTCTCAAGTAATCATCTAATAAGAATTAACACTATATACAGTTTTGAGATGAATGAGGCAGAGACTGATCTGACAGAGTAAATTTGAGAGTGATACATTTCTTCAATATCTCAATGGAAGGTTTAGGAAGGTTTTCATTTCCTACTAGCTATATACCAATTTTTGAGTAGTAATCCCATTGTCCCTGCCTGGTTCCTTATAAAGACTTTTACCTTAACTATGTCTTCTAGGACTTCACTATTCTTGGAATCATTTTACTTTTAGAGAAAGGTGTAGGGGATACAGAGGTCTTTGTACTGGAGTAAGGGAAGAAGAAGTATGTGCTAGAGATGTTGGTCTAGAACTAAGAACTACGATGTCAGATGGAAAGGAAGGGAGTAAAACACAGGGTGAAGAAGGTCACATGAGTGGGAGATGATGTGAAGATGATTGAGGGCACTGAGTACACTGAGATGAGGAGTCCTGGATTCTCACCTTGACTGACCAGCATGTCAGGACTGCTCCAGCCTGTGGAGCTGATGGCCTCGTCGAGTGGAGCCAGAGTTCCCAGCTCCAAATCCTGCTCTTGCCAGTAGCCTGGGGAGAGAATCTCCATCAAGGATGAGCCCTACATATATGTTGCTGCAGTTTGGGATCTATATTTTCATTGTTGGAGGTAGGGGAGAGGCAGGCCCCTGTAAAAAGTAGGTTCACCAGAATACACAGGAGAAAGTGGGTTTCTCACAAATAAAAGAGAGATTAACGAAAGTATGTTAAAAAGGAAGTGAACTCTTCCTCCCAAGGGGTGAATTAAAGGAGGATGCTAAATTTTACCATTGAATCATATCATGATAGAGCCAAAAGAGATCCTGGGGTCATCTGGTCCCATTATCCCACTTCACAGGTGAGTATAATGAAGCATATAAAGGTAAAACATGGTATGGTAGAGGTTATCACAGAGAAAATGAAAGATAACCAAAGACTTCATTCCTTATCTAGGATTCTCTCTGCTACACTCTCTTAGCTACTAAAATAATGACAAGTTTAATAATTAGAAAATACTTTCACATTAATATTTTTAATAAACCTGTAAAATCAGCATTCAGATATTATCATTACTACTTTGCAGTGTGGGAACAGAATGAAGTGACTTGCCCAAGATCATATAAATAGAAGAACACAGACTGGATGTTAAATGCCTGATCCAAATTCAAATCTCTACTTTTTTCAGGTTAAGACCCTACTACTGAAGACAGACAACAAGGGTGAGGGCAGAAGTTGCCCCCACCCTTCCCAGATTGTTACCTTCTTTTGGGTGCTCAAATTCTCAAGTTTTCCTCCTTTACCCTCAGTCCAATTGCCCTTTACATCACTGACTTTGCTTGCTCCTCTGGCACAACAAATCTCTTTCTAGCATGTAGCCCATAAACCATTTTGTGACTGCACAGTGTCAAGGGCCTATTTCCCCAATTCAACCGGAAAGGGTAGAGGGACAAAGAAAGAGGCCAAAGACATCTTTTCATGGCCTCCGCCATAAGCTCAGAAGTAGCCAATCACGTGCGCAAAATTCAGTGTGGTCATCGGCTGCTGAGCAGAGTTCCGACCTGTTAACTTGTCTCGACCCAAGCTCCAGCATGATTTCAGTTGTTGCAGCATGCTGGTTTGAGAGACCAGTGGGGAAAGTGGGTGGGAGAGAAATGAAGCAGAAGGGGGCACTGGGACCTAGAGAATGGGTAGGGGTTACTGTGGGGAGAGGCACAGTGGCAGGGGCGAGAGACAAAAAGAGAAAGTGGCATATGGGTTTAGGGTCCAAGGAGAAGAAACGGGAGACGGACAGAAATGCTGAATCAGAAAGGAAAGAGGGGAGAAGGGAAGAAGGATAGGGAGAAATGAGGGGAGAGTTAGAGAGATCTTTGCTTCTGGATAGGGCTCTAAGAGAGTTTCAGGGGCTTGCAGGCCTTCATGGAGATGCCGCCCTCTCTGGAGTTCCTCACAGACATGCTCTTGGAGATTTAGAAATTACTCTGTACTAAACAGAAGTGTTAATTCCCAAATGAGAAGGGGAGTAAAATAGAGAAAACAGAAAATTGGTAGAGGTGGCCTGTAGAGGACAGGGCTCTCCTAGGAGTAGAGACCCTCCGGGGGTTCCAGGTTCTCACCCTGCTGCCTTCTGTGCACATCAAGGATGGAGGCAAGCTGAAGTTGATGAGTGCTTCAGGTTGTTGTTTTTTCAGGTTGTGTGTCTGTGGGTGTGCTGCTTAAACACATAGTAGGAAGCCAAATGTTTGTGCTCAAGTTTGGAATGGTGGATTGGAAGTGAGGAGCCAGAGGATCGATGCTCAGCGCCCAGTACCACTCAAATGAACAGAGGAAATAGCCATCTCATACACTGGCATAGGACTTCGAGTTTGCAGAGGTTATTTTCAACCATAAATCCACTGAATGTCAAAACAACCTTGAGAGATAAGCTACCAAATATAATCACTTTTTAGAGATGAGGTTTAGAAAGGTTCAGGGACTTACCTAAAGGCACCTAAAAAGACACCTCTCAAGGATTCTTTCTCTGGTGGTGCTCTCAAAACTTTTCAACAGCTCCTTTTTCTTATATCATTTCAACCTATTATATTGCAATTTACTTGTTTATCTATGTCTCCTCATATAGACCTTGAGCTGTTTGAATAAGGTCTTACCTTATTCATCTCTGTATCTTTAGCATTTAGCTCATAGTGGGTTCTCAGTACATTTAATTGGTCTAGTAATGCATTCCGCTGCAATTGGCATTGTGCTATGTCTATTCCTAATCAGGCAGTGTGTATTCTGTCCAACAGCATGAATTTGGTCTTTACTCTTCTTTCATCTGTGCTTCCCCCCCCCCACGCATTATCAATTTTGTTCTCCTTGCTTACATTCTTTTCATCCCTTCCCTATCTCTGCATTTTGCTCACTTTTTTTTTTTCCTGCATAGGATGAATAAGTGAAATGGTGATGTAGGTCATTCAAACCAAAGAAAATTGTTTAGGTAAAGGAACTGAAAATAAACAAATTATCTTCAATAAGTGGCATATTTGTAATATGCTTGGTATATTGTCTCTATAGGCTTATAGGGAACTCTGGTTTGTATTGTTTTAAAAATTGCTTAAGAAGTAGCTGTTTCATTTTCCCCTATGGGGTGACAAATTGCACACCTGTGATGATAAATTCTGGATGGCCACTCCCAGGGGAACAGATGAGTGATGATTCTATTAACAAAAACATGAATAAGTAGAAAAAATTATTACCTGGGTTGTGGAAGTCTAGTGCCTTTTTTATTTTTATTTTATTTTTCTTGTGGGAGAGACAGAGAGAGTCAGAGAGAGAGGGACAGATAGGGACAGACAGACAGGAACAGAGAAAGATGAGAAACATCAATTCTTTGTTGTGGTTCCTTAGTTGTTTATTGATTGATTCCTCATATGTGCCTTGACTGGAGGGCTACAGCAGACCAAGAGACCCCTTGCTCGAGCCAGCGACCTTGGGCTCAAGCTGGTGAGCCTTGCTCAAACCAGATGAGCTCTCACTCAAGCTGGCAACCTCGGAGTCTTGAACCTGGGTCCTCCACATCCCAGTCTAATGCTCTATCCATTGCGCCACCACCCGGCCAGGCTCTAGTGCCTTTTTTAGATTTATATAGGTTTTGCCATTCATTTATGACATCAGCACGATTTCATCAATTGATTCAGACTAGAAAGGATAACTTAAGAATACTCTGAAGGGACTATATGGACTTTGAAGTGGAAATAGTAAAATTCTTCTCAGATGGGGTCCTTAGAAGGAAAAGCAGACATTGAAACCACAGAACCTTTAGTGAAGGAGGACCCTCACAGAGCTAAATAGATAAAGAGAGATCTGGTCACATTGGTCATATTGTTTTCTTGCTCAGACGCCTTCACTACTTCCCTTTAGCTACAGATTATATCCAGATTTGTTAGTCTGGCCTTTAAAATTTTATACAGTCTAATGCCTTTCAGCTTTGTCTTTTCTTTATTTCACTCACCCCATATCCCAGATAGTTGACTATTGGGAATTGTTTCTGTAACCCCTTTGCTTTCTTACATTCATTCCCTATTTTACAGTAACTGTTGAGAAGGCCCTTCACCCATCTTCGCACATCTAAGCCCTCCCTATTCATCCTTAAGGCTTATCTTCAGTGGCATCTCCTTCCAAAAGTCTTCCCTAATTGTTCCAGGTGAAAACAATTTCTCATTTCTCTGAGTTACAATACTTTTTCTAGCTTCCCTAAATTATTCATCACTGTACTTTGTACTGCACTTTTGGCTTCTTTCCAAAGTTATACAGATCATGCAGGTAGGGTTGATATCTGATTCATTTTTATATCCAGTACTGGTACTAATGCAGCATGTTACACATAAAAAGTGCTTAATAAATATTTATTTAATAAATGAAACAAAGGCTGAGCGTCTTCTATTGTGAGAAATAGGCTCATCATCTGTCAGTAAAGAGGCAACAGCAAATGAAACAGGGTAAGAACAAACAGGCCAAGGAAGAGGGTCACCTATCCAGAGGCTGAAAAGCCCTAGAAGTCTACAAGATGGTGGCAATTAATATTTATCAATCGCTCTCTGTGTTTCAAGATCCAACTTAGATGTTCTATATTGATTACTTCAGAACATCTTTTTTTTAAAAACTCATTTTAGAGAGGAGAGAGAGTGAGGGAGGGGGGGAGAGAGAGAGAGAAAGAGAGAGAGGGAGAGAGAAAAAGAGAGAGAGAGAGAGAAGGGGAGGAGCAGGAAGCATCAACTCCCGTATGTACCTTGACCAGACAAGTGCAGGGTTTCAAACCTGTGACCTCAGCATTCCAGGTTGATGCTTTATGCACTGTGCCACCACAGGTCAGGCCCAGAACAACCATTTTAATAAGTATTATTATGCACATGTTAAGGATGAGGTAACTAAGACTCAGAAACTGACTAAGGCTCAGGGAAGCTAAGTAACTCATCTATATGATGGATTCAGTAAGTATGATGGGACAGGTTTTAAACTTAGATCTCTCTGGCCTGACATGTGTGGTACAGTGGATAAAGCATTGACCTGGAATCCTGAGGGCGCCAGTTCTAAACCTTGGGTTTACATGGTCAAAGCACATAGGAGAATCAACTACTAGGAGTTGATGCTTTCTGATCCTCTCCCCCTGTCTATCCTCTCTTTAAAAATAATGAATAAAATATTTTTTTCTTATTATTGAGACGCAGGGAAGCAGACAGACTCCCACATGCACTCTGACCCCAATCCACCTGGCAGGCCCCCTACCAGGCGATGCTCTCTGCCCATCTGGGGCCATTGTTCTGTTGCCAGCAACTGAACTATTTTAACGCTGAGACAAAGCCATGGAGCCATTCTCAGCAGCTGGGGTCAACTTGCTCAAACCTATCGAGTCATGGCTGCAGGAAGGGGTGAGAGAGAGAGAGAGAGAGAGAGAGAGAGAGAGAGAGAGAGAGAGAAAGAGAGAGAGAAAGAGAGAGAGAAAAGGGGGGAGGGTGGAGAAGCCGATGGTCACTTCTCCTGTGTGCCCTGGCCAGGAATTGAACCTAGGACTTCCACACACTAGGCTGATGCTCTATTGCTGAGCCAATCAGCCTGGGCCAATAAAATCCTTTTACAAAAAAAACTTAGATCTCTCTGACCACAAAGCTCAACCTTTCTTAACATTTTCACTATACTACCTTCTTTTGCAGAGCATGTATTTTGTGTCTGGTAGTTGGCTGGGGTTGTAAGGGGAAGATTACTTTCTGTATTGCTGGCCAGGGGTGGCCCACCTACATAGTATTCACAACACTCACCTACAATGTAATTTAAAAAAACCAGAAAGCTATAGCAAGTAGGAATTGGGTGCTTGTAGTGGAGGTGGTGATGGTGCTGCTGCTGGTGGTGGTGTGATTTGTACCCACTCTTACATTTTTTATTGGGTTTCTTAATATATCTTCATCTAATCCTTTGGGGGATGTTTTGTAAATTCTTAAAAGCTTTACAATGTGAGACTCTTCAGTTAATAAAGCTAAAGATCTGTCCAGTTAGAAGCAATGGAATCACCTTGTATTTTCATAGCACTCTAGCATCTATGCTAAAAACTAACATTACCTTCCTGTTTGCTCTCAGTTGTCTTGGAGGTTCTTAATTCTTGGTTTATTTACCCATGGGTTTTAGTATATTTAGGATTCCCAGCATTTTAAAGGACAAGATAGCCCTTTCACTCACTAACTTCCTTCTGATTGATTGTTCATGTTGAGAGTAGCAGAGATGGGAACTGGAAACTTACTAATGTGCCTCCCTCGAGCATACATTGGCACCTGTGATAAAGCTGTTCACTTATCACTCAGGATCTTGCACATAGTAAGTGCTCAATAAATATTTATTGAATAAATGAATGACTCAAATGAATAAAAATGTATTATGTCTCTAATTTAAGTGATGCTACTAGGGAAGTCTACGTGCCAGTATAAACTCTGACTGCTTGGTTTTAATATCTTCATTGCCCTGTCTGTTTTGGGAAGCTAAGGCACATTGGCCTTAGGGTTCCTGATCGCAGGTGCACATGTAGGATGGTGGGGCAAGGGGACCGAACTCTCCCAAATAACCGCTGCTGTCCTTGCTAGAACTTGGGTCTAGAACCCCACCTTACCGAGTAAAGAAAATCAGCTCCCTGAATAAGAGCTGATGGTGATGGTGATGATGATGATGATTCAGCACTTCTCTAACTTCGGTATTAAAAATACTCTTCATCCCAGCCTACTTATTTCTTATGACTACTGTGACAAGTGGGTGGAGGAGTGTTATCTCCATGGGAAAAATACGCCGACAGCTGTGGCCCAGATTACTGAAGGGACCCACTTTTTTTTTTGAAGGGACCCACTTTTAAAATGGTTTACCCACTCCCATGCACAGGTGGGTTCCCTGGCCAGAGATTTTATTCTAATTCTTCCCTGACCTCAGACACATAGTAAATTCTTGTGTCATACACTTAAAAAAAAAAAAAAAACTTTAACAAAATCATAATCAGATTTTAGCTCCTGAAACTTTTCTTGATGCCCAGAGCCAGTACCAGCTGAGTTTTGATTTAGGCAAAAACTCCAAGATTTTGAAAGTCGCTTTGACTTGAGAGACTTCTGACTTCAGAGCATAAAACCCTGATCAAAAAAACCTCAACTTTCTTCAGTTGCTCTTGGGATGCCAGAGATTACACAACTCCTATGAAGTCATGCTGTAGTTCCTTAGTCTAAGATTTTGAGGGCCTGAAATATTCCTTTCTTCTCTCCATTCCTTTGTAACTTTGCCTTTCCTTAAGCTCCCGATTCCTTGATATCCTCAGTATTACAGTGCAATCAGACAAAAGTTGGGGCCACAGAGGTGGGAGTTAATCTGTAATCTGGGGTTACCTTTCTTTTCAGAGATTCTCTGTGAATTTCCTTCTCTTTCTGATGCTTTTCAGGGATGGAGCTGTGCTGCCTCATAGGCAGCAGGTGCAGGCATCCCCAAACTACGGCCCCGCGGGCTGCATGTGGCCCCCTGAAACCATTTATACAGCTCCCGCCGCACTTCCGGAAAGGGGCACCTCTTTCACTGGTGGTCAGTGAGAGGAGCACTGTATGTGGCGGCCCCCCAATGGTCTGAGGGACAGTGAACTGACCCCCTGTGTAAAAAGTTTGGGGACTCCTGTTTCTTGCTTAGCTCAGATATGCTCTAGCTCACATTTACTTCAGAACTCCAAAACTCAGTTATGCTTCTGCTGCCTGCCGCCTCCCTGAGCGAGGCCTTCTGTCCAGCCTGCTGCCCCTCCACCCTCTTTCTGGCTGGATTGCTGAGCTCTTGCTTCTCCTTGTTCCCTCCCTCCATTGTTCTTTCTGTCACTGTCTGTTTTTTTTCTCCTGGAGTCTTATTTGTCCACTTCCTCCTTGTTTCCATCAGCCTCTTGGGCCTAAAGTCACTACTCTCAGCTTTGCTTTATTCTCCCAGGAGGCTTACAGGAAATAAGTGAAAACATGTAGTAACTAGAGGTGGGAACAGTAGCTTCACTCTAAGAAGTTCCTAACATGCTGATTAGTCCTGTAGCTTGGAAGAGCATGGCTAAGAGATCTAGGATTGATATAACCTACATTGTTAGATGGTCCAAGATTTAAGTTTGAAAGGGACCAATGTGGACTCACACAGGTTTATTATTGCACATCGGCAGACACCTTTTGGTTCCATCCTAATTAGGTTGTTGCAAATGAAAAGCTTTGTTTCCTAGGCTTGGAATGGTATGTGGCTTAGCTTCTCCAGGTCGAATGAGGAGAAGGGGACCTTTCTGGTAGTTGGTTAGCTTGCCTGTGGAGACTGGGGAAAAAAAATTACTCCAATTTTAATATGTCATGAATAAAAATATTTGTATATTTCCTTAAACCCTGCAATGAATTTGCATGTCTGATCATTTTTCTCCTAACCATTAATGGCCAAATACGGTTATTTTAAAGATCTTTTTGATTCTACCAGACAAGATGGAAGTGACATGTTTCTGAATGTTTATTACCAAAGTTCAATAACTTCTCTCCTCTTTCTGTTACACCTCATTCCTCCCAAAATATTTCCCTCTCTGTGATTCTTAGAAGCATAAACTTTTAGAGTTGACAAGAGCCTTAAGTAGCATCAAGTGCAGCCCTCTTAATTTAAAGATGAAAAACTAAGGTTCAAAGAGGTTTCAGAACTTGAGTACAGTCACACAGGCAGCTGATGGGAGCTGTGGTTATAACCTGATCACCTGTAATCATTGTCACTTGATAGCAGGTCTTTGTACTAGCTAATTCAAAGGTTAAGTTTCCATTTAGTGTGATTTTACTTGCAATGACATCCTCCTTTTCTACTCCACATCTCCCTGTGTATGGTAGTGAGGAACCCCAGGACCTTAGACTTCAGGGGAAGTGACTCTAATAAATGCTGGGCAGAATCCCTGAAGATGTCAAGAAACACATCTTCACAAACTTCAGGGCCTTATGGGCAGATTTCAGTTCTTATAAAAGAGGAGGCCAAGGGGCAGAAGCCACTTCCATGACCTTAGGAATTAAAAAGGATGATTATGAGAACAGGCTCTGTGTGTGTGTGTGTGTGTGTGTGTGTGTGTGTGTGTGTGTGTGTGTGTACACACGTGCATGTGCGCCGGCATCTGTCTGGTACAGAGCTATAGGGATGCTAACCTGATTGTGAAGTGGGAGACAGACTGGAAGAGATAAAAAAGAGCATGTCCTGCTCTTGAGCTAGAGAGAGAAAAAATCTGGAGGCAGAGGGGGCTTGCTGTAGGCTGAGGGGAGCCGTGAAAGACTTAGTTAAGATTCTGAGGAGCAGAGACTGAGAAGTTGGAGGTAGAGAAGGAGGTGGGGACAGCTGTTGCTTTGATTTGATACTGATTCAGTGTTATCCATGCATTAGTACTGGGCTTGCCATCTGTAAAACAAGGCCATCTGTAGCCAATACTATGTTGTAGCAAGAACTGCAATTGGGAAAAAAATGGAAGGGGAACCTATCCCCAAAGAGCCTCTTCCTAGCCTTAGCTTCTTGCTTCTAGGACTGAGCATCTAGCGTTCTGTACCAAGGCTGGTAGAGGAGACAAGACAGAGCGAAGGGATGGCTCAGTAAGTGCTTCTGGAAGAACAGGGGTCTGATTCTAATAATTTGTTTCTCAGGTAAGCCTCTGAGGCCAGCCATGAAATCACTCCTATGACCAATAGTTCTGAGACATTTTAGGAGTGTCCATCTGACCACTCCCTCATTTTCCTTCCCACCATGCTCACACACTCAGAAATCAGGACCAGAATGACCTGGGATCTGCAATCTAATGCAATAGAAAGTCAAAAGACCAGACTTTATCTGAAGTTTTAGATGTCCCTTGAACCACATGCCATGTATTTATACCCTTTGCTAAATTTATCTTGCTGCTTTCACATATGTGTAATAGAACTGGATAAAATCCACCCTTTGCCCCCCCCCCAAACTTAGGAAGTACTTGGAAAGGAAGCATGTCAGAGTGGAGTAAAATGAAAGTAGAATTCAGTGCTCATTGGAAAATAGGTTTAGCTATGGGAAATTAGGGGCTGGGAAAAAGCAAGAAAGCCCAGAGACATCAGAGAGAAGTAAAGGCTAGACTCCCCGAGGACCAGAAATCTCAGTCCAGGTTCTAAAACCTTGCACCTACCCTCCAGAACTTCAGTATTCATTTGAGCACATGAATGAATTCCCTTATCAACAGGCTGTCTTCTCAGGCTGATGACCTTGCATGGTAGGATTGCAATGCTGTCCAAAAGTTTAATTTATTAGAAGTCAGTCAAGAAAGGATTTATCTCCATTGGTTCCAATTTTACTGACTTGTTTTTAGTTTCCCTTCACTGGGTGATCAGAGGCAGGGTGTGAATGACAGGTTCAGGGCAGTGGTTAGAATGTTACATGAAAAATAATGTGTTCTACTCTTCATGTCCACACTGCACTAGCTTTCCCTCTTCTCCTAATCTTATCTGAGGTTCAGCCTACTTCCCTCACTTTCTTCATGTAAAAATGTATTTTTCAGAGAGGGGAATATTTTTAATTAGACTTACTTTGTGCCTTGCTGGAAATTTAATTCTTCTGTGAGACGGACACATTCTTCCAAGTCTACAGACTTCACAGTCTTCAGAGTGGTAAATAACACTCTTCTGACCCCAAAACCTCCTTTTCTCTCTTCTTAAAACTTCATTGACCATCTCTTCTTTAATGTGAGGATATACTCATTTTTGTGCCCCGAGTGCATATATATTTCAACTTGGTTATGCTGCCCCCCCCCAACATGTGTTCCTCAACCTACATGGCACACTACAATTTTTACTATTTATATAGCTGTGTTAAATTTTTTTCTGACATAAACACACAGTTTTCCTTATGACCCAGATACAGAGTCCTTTTCACAAGCCCATTATTAATAAGAATCTCTTATTTTCAGAAAACCATATGGCTTAAGTGCAGATGTTCTTCCCAAAGCAGAATTCAGGCTCTCTTCTTCTGTTCATACTCTCCAGGAGAGGGCCAGAATCCTCTTCTCCCCAGGGTTGAGGTTCAGTCCATCTGTTACAGACATTGGACTCCAGGGCTTGAAAACCAGAAGAGTTGGCATGAAGCAGCAGTTAAGGATAAATGAGCATTGTGACACTCAAGGGCCTAGTAACGGTGGTTTTTATATTTATCTGATATTATAGGACAGAGATTAAGGGAGGAAACATATATAATATATGTTTGGAAAGATATCTTTAAGAATTAAAGTAAGAACTGGTAGGGATGAGTAAGTACAATTGTCCCACTGTCACTTTTGCATTTTTTGAGGAATGATTAGGAACAGATGGTATAACTGGCTCCTCATTTTATAGTCATAGAAGAACTTGGCCCTGTACTCTTCAAAGGCTGATCTAAGCTATACTAAGCCTCAAGTTACTGTCTTCAATTGTATTTATTAAAGTTTTGCTGGGTTTCCAATAAGTATTTAAGTCAGAGACTCAACAAACCAGTTTACCGCTGTAGCTTTTTACACTACCTGAGACTTTGGCTGGAATTCTAGAATCAGAATAGAAGCAAAGAGCCAGGACAGAGAAGAAAAATAAATGTATCAGCAAGAATCTGTTTATTCCAAATGAAATCTTTTATTGAAAGTACTTGTTCCTTATTCTACCTTGCCAATATCTGGAACTATATGAAGAAAGTGTAGCCTTCATTTTTTTTTTTCTCCTAGGCCAAGATGATGAATCTGACCTTTCTGACCCTGCACTGGAAGTAAATGAGCCAAAGGTGCTTATAATTATCAACTAATGACACAATTAGGTCTAGCTAGGGACAAGAAAAAACAAATCCTTAGAGAAGAACTCCAAGAGAAAGATGAAGAGAGATCAGTGTTAAATAATTCCAGAGGTAAGAGTTCACATAGAAGAATGACACAAAGGTTGAAAAAAAAAAAGTTGGAACCTCTGCATGAGAATCCTTTCTGAAACACATCTGCTATGTAAGAGAAAAAGGGCCTCAGGGAAATGAGTAGACGGGAGATACTCCAGCTGTAACCCCAATCCTGTCTTCCTGAAGACTTGTAGATAAAGATAAATCACTTTTATTACTTGTCCTTGAAGAATGAAGTATCTCTTTGTTTACTGAGGAAATGGAAAAGGGGTCCCAGAAATTCATTCTGGAAGCCTGCTTCTTCAACCAGACTCTGCTGTAGGTCTTTCATTGGTGTTAACTAACATATGAAATATTTTACAAAAATTGACACAGGGCACTCAGCATTTAGAAGAAGGGAGGCTTGTGTAGTCCTTCTGTGATGGGAGGAACAAACTGTCTCATCTCAAACTGGCAGGGGTGGAGCAGTCTTGGCTCCTAGCAACACTTGATGTCATCAGCTTATTGGCAGATACCCCAAAAGAGTAGCAAAACCCAGTTTAAAGATGCATCTCCTGAGTTTTGGCCAAGTACTAGGACTCTGGGATGTGCTGGTTATGTATTTAATGCCATTTAGTTATGTATAAGATAGCTGTAATGATGGAGAACATGAGTTAGCATTCTGTTATTTGTTTTCTAAGCCTCTCATATGGTGAATTCCTCCATTATCTGTTCTGATAACCCATCACTATGTGTTGTCTTTTTATTTACCTCTAAGATTGAGGGAAAAGGGGGAGTAAGCTCCATGACAGGACAAATAGCATTAGTCAGGCTCAGGGTGGTTTTAAGAAGTTCATGCTTATAAACTAAGACTCATTTTGCATTCCACATTTATAGTGTATGTGTGGCCACTGTATATGGCCAATACTGTCTCAATCTAAAACATAATTACCGTATTTCCCCATGTATGAGACACAGTCTTTTTCAAAAAACTTGGGGTCTAAAAACTGGGTGCATTTTATACAGTGGCTGTAGATTATTTTACTTGCATTTCCTGCTTTTCGCACTTGTTTTTGTGCTCATTGTTGAAGGCAGTGATTCGTCATTAGACACAGATGAGGACAAGCTAATGAATGGGAGTTTTGACAGTGATAAGGAGTTGCATTAATTTTATGATGAATAAAATTTGAATTCAATAACTTATGTAAATATTTTTTTTTCCAAATTTCGGGCACCAAAATTTAGGTGCGTCTTATATGTGGGAAAATACGGTATTTGTCATTCTTTTTAAAAAAATATATGAGTCAACATATGGCAAAACATCCGGTTTTTCTGAGATTTTTTGAGGTCACTCTAGGCTTTATTTTCCTAAACATCTCAAACAGCATTTCTTTTCAACCTCAGAATTAGCTATTTTTCTGTTCCCTTCCTACAGTTGATTAGATGGTTTTGAAGACTCTCCAGACCTATATCTCAAGGTTGTGTTCCCCTCTTCCTGGTGGATCAGGTCAGGAATCATAACCAAGATCATGTGTGTATGTTTGTGGTGGGGGAGGGAAATTCCAACACTGTTCTAGAGCTGCATTGTGGAGAGCAGAGATTATTAAACTTGAAGAAAGAGCAGGACCATGGAGAGCAACAAGAAGAGACTGGAGTGTCACCATCTAGCACCATGGAGAGCTCAAGCACAGGTAGTTTGTTTCACAAAGAACACTGGAAGCAAGCCGGAACACGATGAAGGCAGCCCACTCTCTACAATCATACTGAAAGAACAGACATCAGGCCTTCTATTAGGATCACGTTACACACCCATCACTTGCTCTAAATGGCCTCCTGAAGTACTTTGTTTGATCCTCTTATATATACACCCAAGAGTACATAAAAGGTAAAGACCATCACCAGACTGAATTTATCAATAAAAGCCTTGGTAATTATGACAAATTATCTACGTATTAGTGGTGATGAAAAGGGTTTTAATTTGCTACAACCAATTACATATAAGTAAAATTACAGTTATCATCTAATGAAATAAGCAGTGCCACAGAGCCTGTGTCCTCGCAGAGACTCAAGGGCGTGAAGAAGTCACAATGTATTACAATCAGATAATATATGATCTGTAATAAAGTTAGGATGTTCTAAGTTACCTAAAATTCCTGTGAATAGTCCAGTCTTGATGATACATGGAAAGGAGAAATAGATTATGCTTCTGAGAAAGGTGTTGTCCTCAGGATTAGAGGTTACTATGTTAATTGAGATATTTGGTCACTTTCTTTAGGCTTAGGAAAATTTTGGTAAAGGGAGAAATGTTTTGGCTTTAGTGCTTGTTGCTTTAGTAAAGAATATGTAGCTTTACCAAGCCTCTATTTTGTAAAAATCTCAACAGCTTCATGTGTTCAAGACTTTTAAGAGCTTGGTATTTTAGTATTAGAAAGAAAAGATCTCCTTGTGATAACAGGAGATTGAATTGGGTTTTTACTTGGGTTATAGAAACCTCTAGGATCAACTGGTTCTGACTATGTAAAAACTCATCATTACAGCTGATTTTAAAGTTTATGGATGGATCGCTAGGGCATGACCTCATCCAGGAAAGAAAATATTCTAATGCACAGGTCTGTAGGCAATCAATAAGCAGGAATTATTAAATTTTAACATGGAAAATCAAAGGAGGAAATATAATTACCAAAATCTTCTAATACCTTGGATTTTTCATTCAGTAGTCAGTAAGGAGGTGAGCCAGTTCAGATTGTTTTCATGGAGAATCTGGAGCCTAGATTACTAACCTTAAGTAAAATCCCATTACTGAGACGTAGACAGGCTCTGGCCAGTTGGTTCAGCAGTAGTGCATTGGTCTGGTGTGTGGATGTGCTGGGTTCAATTCCTGGTCAGGGCACACAGGAGAAGTAACCATCTGCTTCTCCACCCCTTCCCCTTCATGCTCTCCCCCCCCCCATATATTCTGCTCCTGTAACCATGGCTCAAAAGAGTCGAGCAAGTTGGCCCTGGCACTGAGGATGGCCTCACTTCAGGTGCTAAAATAGCTTGGTTGCTGAGCAACTGAGCAGTGGTATCAGATGGGCAGAGCATTGCCCTGTAGAGGGCTTGCCAGGTGGATTCTGGTCATGGCACATGTGAGAGTCTTTCTCTCTGCCTCCTTGCCTCTCACATAATAATAATAATAATAATAATAATAATAATAATAATTAGACAGCAAAAGGGAAGTTGGGCCATTATACAGTTCTACTGGAATAAGAAACAACAAAAAATGTGACTAGTCACAGCCCCATGGGTTTTATTTCTATGGTGCTGACTATGAAGACATTTTTTTCCCTGCATGTGACTTAAGAAAAAGTAGTTTTTGATCCTATTCTACATATTATTTGAACTGCAATAAAGTAGTAACAGTAAGAAGTATCAAAATAAAATATAAAGATTTATAGAGCAATGGCTCAACCATCCAATCTGCTAATCTGCTATTTCAAAATGACTGGAACATCAGAAGAAAAATGCCATCTGTAGAATTTTATGACTACAGAACTATGAGTCACTCTCCAAGTGAACAGTAAATGTCTCCAACAAGGCACTCTTGAAATTAGATTTGGACCTTGTTACTTCCTCAGTTGGGGAAAGAGAGAAAGAGAGAGCTTAGAGGTAGTGAGCTGACTCATTTTACTGTCAGTCTAGGGCACAAGATTTCAAACCGTATGTAACAGAACTCCAGGATGTGCCTTAAGGATTATGCAGAGTAAGGATTAGGGGAAGAAGAGTAAAAGAGCTACAGGTCTTACTTCCCTGTTTTAACAAGAAGTTATTTTTTTGTGGGCCCCTAGGGGTGCTCAAACCACACTTGGAGAACTATAGCTGCAGATACTGGCAGGGGTAAGTCCATGAGAGAGAGCTGTGCACATAATGCTAAGTGCACTGAAACTTAACAAAGGACTGAAGGACTTTAAGCTTGGAAATACATAGTCAGGTTTGAGGTTTACTTTTAAAATTTTTTCCTTTTTATTTAATTTATTGGGGTGATACTGGTTAACTAAATTATACATGTTTCAGGTACACAATTCTACAAGATATCATCTGTACATTATATTGTGTGTTCACCACCCCAAGTCAAGTCTCCGTCCATCACCATTTATCCCCATATGCCCTCCTCCACTTTCTCCCACTCTCCCTTGGCAATCTCAACACTGTTTGTACCTATCCATGAGTTTCTCTCTCTCTCTCTCTCTCTCTCTCTCTCTCTCTCTCTCTCTCTCTTTTTGCTCAATCTCTCCACCCTCCCTCCCTACCCCAGACAGCTGTTAGCCTGCTTCTTATCGATCAGTTTGTCTCTATGTTTCTTATTAGTCCATTTTGCTTATTAGATTCCACATACCAGTGAAAATAATGTGGTACTTGATGTCTCTGACTGGCTTATTTCACTTAGCATAATGCTCTCCAGGTCCATCCATGCTTTCGTAAAGGGTAAGATTTCCTTCTTTTTTTATGGCCGATTAGTATTCCATTGTGTAAATGTACCACAGCTTTATAATCCACTCAACAAGTGTAATTTTCCTTTTATCTGTTTTATTTATTTGAGAAAAAAATTTCACATCTTTAAAAAAATAGTGAGAAAACCACTGCCCTAGAGGAAGCTAGTAAGACCAACAGTACTTAGCCTTAAAGAGATCTTAGGAGAAAATCATTGGCATAACTGATGAATAAGCAGTTGACATTCCACAGCTTGGGCCTCACAGCAGGTAGACTGGTTCTGCATTGAATTAACAACTCTTGTTAGACCACTCTCTCCAGTGGTTTCATCTTCTCTGTACAAGAAGATGCAAATACCTGACGGGAGAACATATACTTCCCAAAGGTTATAGCTGCAACTAGGAAAAGAACAGGAAAAGAAACAAAACAGAACAGTTACAGCTGCAACAGAAAATGGATGGAGTAGGTCTGCCAAATAGATATGTAGGCTGCTTTTGAGTTAATGCCTTCTGGACTTCTCTGGCACACTGAGCATGATCTCTATACTGGGCATCTGGCCAGTCAGCTGCAAAAAGGATGGCAGTGGACAGAAGATCATTGGGAAGGGAAAGTATATTCATGCATGGGGCAGTGCAGTACAAGGTTAAATTGCTATAACCTGGTCTAAAGCAAAGAGAGGTTGTCCACCTACCCATCTCTACACCAAATCAATTCACAAAGTGCTAGAATTAACTTGAAAAGGAAGAAACCAAGGAAGCCTGGTCATAATGTTGAATGTCAAACTGATCATCAGAGAGATATAACCACAGGACACTTTAAGTTCATAGGAACTGTATTCCTCACATCTAGAATTGCTCATTTCTGCCAATACTAGTGGAGAAATGTGAGAAGGAAGGGGCAGGTGGAAAACTCTGAATGTCTAAACTGTTCCTGAGCTTCCAGACAAAGCACTAATGGCCAGGTTCAGATATCACTTGTCCTTCTCTAGCCTCTCAATCCCTGTTCAAACTTATGAGCCTAAAATGTATGCTGTACTCCAGGGAGAAATATATCTCAGCAGCACAAAAAATCTGCTTTTCTTATTCTAAGTGGAAATAGTCACTCTACCACACACTCTTGACCACACAAGTATCAGTGTATTAAGATATCTTGTCCTTAAATGTTTATATCACATCTCTTCCTGTTTTGGTCAAACATTACCAGATAAGCTATGAACTACCTAGGTTTCTGCTCAGGGGCCCCAGATCAACTCAGTGGTGTTAGAAGTCCACTGTATGATCTTGAATGATCTTGGTCAGAATGGCTTCATCAATGAGCCTATGGGAGGTAGGTACATAGGGTACCACTATTAGAGCTGTTCTTCTAGGATCCAGAAACTAAGTGGTAGAATTAATTTAGATAAAAGATCATATGTAGCTATAGCTCGCATACATCAGTGCATCCTGAGACATTACACACTAGACATATGCCCACTATCTGGACGGACCACTATCTGGACGGATAATGCTCTACAAGGAAAATGATGCTTGATTTGACTCTTCCTAGTTAACAGACCTCTTTCCTCATTCCTGACTTCTCAACCTCTCCTTTAGAAATTCTCTGTTTAAAATATAATGCCTCTATGCCTCTTACTCTTTCCTTCAAGCCACTGGTCTCAGACATATTTATAAATATAAGAATAGAACATTTCTCTTCCTCTCGACCTTAAGCCTGCACAGAGGCCAAGCCTCCAAATTGAGAAGAAAAAAAAAACAAAACCAAAACAAACAAACAAACTATATATATATATATATATATATATATATATATATAGAGAGAGAGAGAGAGAGAGAGAGAGAGAGAGAGAGCGCAGTTGGTAAAGACATAACTAGCATGTAGATTTACTCAGTTCTTCAATGTTTACATTCTAGAGTTGAAGAGCTCACAGCTTTCTGGGATGACTTCTTTGTGTTTAGGTACCAGCCTGGTGCTATTAGTTCCCATTGCTGAACAGGTTCGATTTGGGTCTCTCTTTAATGCACCTAACAGGATGGAAAATGAAGGGGCTGCAGTTCAAAGTCAAAGTCTAGTAGAGGGCCTTTATTGAGGTACAAACACCCAGCGCCTCTCCTTGCCTTGCACTTAGCTTGCCCTCCATCCAGACTCTCCACACTTTCTCAGTGAGTTGGGTCAGCAGTGCAGGCCTCTGGGGAAGGGGGATTCCACTTAGGGGAGAGGGGAGGCTGGTATCTCAGTGGTGACTCAGGCAGGAATTCCCTTTGGGGAGTGTTGATGGGTACAGGGTGGAAGGAGTCAGCCAGTCAGCTGTAGGGAGGAGATCTCCAGTGTCCCCATACTAGCGGATGCTCCTTGATCATGATGGAAACAAGGCTGAGGGAGGTCAGGCAAGATGGAGTGATTATCCCTCCAGCACTGTGGCTCTCCACCTGTTTTGTTTTTCAGATGAAATTCTCTACATCATCCTCCCCAGGTTCAATCCCTCCCCTTCCCACCCCCGCCCCGCCCTGTGCCCATCCTTCTTGGCCACTGGGTCCATCACCCAGGAGCCTCCTCCCTTTTCTCCTCCCCTGCGGTTCTTTCTGTTTTTCGCTGGCATCTGGCCGGGCATAGCTACCACCCTCCCCCACACCTTCTCCATATCCCTTTGCTCCGCAGAGGGCTCTTTCCCTCTTCCCCTCCCAGCTCTGACTGGGCTGGAGCCTGGTGGATGCATTCCTTTAGTCCCTTCACAATCTGCCCTCCCTCCTCTGGGACCCGAGCCTCTGAGCTCTGGTTGACTGCCTTACTGGTCTCCTTACAAACTGCCCCCTACCACCTCATTAACTGTCAGCAACCTTTAAGAAAGCTGAGGTGCTCACACGTCGCTGACCTACATAGCCTGGTCCTGGGCGGTGGGAGGGGCTCTTCCTCAAGTCCCCTCACTAACCGCTAACCCCCACTCCCACCCCCGCCTCCTTTCTCCCGCACTCTCTTCCTTGATCTCCCTACCATTACAAACCAAAGAAGGTTTGAATTCCAGACTGGAACTAAAGGGCTCAGCATGCTACCCTACCTCAAATTTGGAAAAATCAATGGTTATCCCTGGAAAGAAGGAAACCCTCCTTCCGAAAATCTTGATTTTTGCCTAACCAATCCCCAACTCCTCTGATCCTGTCTGGATTTCTTCTCCCAGCTTCTGCCTCCTCTAGGAACATCGCCATCCCCGGACATCAACCGCCCTGTGTTGTTGTTTTGCTCCAAGGAGAAGCTCCCCCTTCCTTGCCCACGCCCCCCTCAACAGCCTCACCTAAACCCCCTTCCCTAGCCACTCAGAGCTCCGCTGCGGGTGGGGGAGCAGAAATGTTTGCATATAGCAGTTTGGGGGATTGCATTGGTCACCTAATCCTCCAGACGTACATACACAAACAACCGACACACGCCCTGACTGTCTCACTCCGCCCGCAACACGCACTGACACAGACATACTCACAGATACTGACACAGGAACGCAGACCAGACACCAACAGGACGCGCACACCCAGACACACACGGACATCAACACATCCAGACCCACAACCCCAGTGCACATGCAGACACACTCGACGGTGTACAGAAGAGTGCATACCCGGCACAAACACGACCCACAGAGAAACATGCTCACACAGACACAGGGATAATAGCTTCGGCTGACGACTTGAAACCCGGGTTCCAAACAAAGCCAATAGACTCCTTCTGCCCCCAACACTGCTCAGAACCCCCGTCCAGGTCGTTCTCCACCTTCCCTGGCGCCGCCTCCTCCCTCACTCACCGTCCTGGGAGAGGTTGGCCCTGCTGGGCGCCCAGCAGCAGGCGAAGAGCAGGAGCAGAGGCAGGGCGGAAGGATCCCCCATCGCGCTCCCGGCCGGCTCCCTGCTGGGCGCGGGCGAGCCTGGGTCCCCGGGGGCTGGGGCTGGGGAGGGTGTAGACAACGATGCCGACTGAAAGGACGCCCCGGAGCCGCTTGAACCCCGGGGCCGAGGCGGGGACCGGGAGGGAGCCGGCGCTGCTGCAGTCGCGGGGATTAAATAGGACGGTCGGAGCAAACCATTCGGTTGGAGGTGGAGGGGGGTGACAGGGAGCTGGGTTGGTCGCGGGGGTAGGGGCGGCGGGAGACTGCCGCACTCCCCACTCTCCCCGCTCCCCGTACCACCTCCGCACCATAGTGGTGCCTTCCACCCTCTCCCCCGGGAGCTCAGCCAGCCAAGCTCGGGTGTGGAGCTGAAGGAGGGAGCTAGCTCAGCAGCGGGACCCGCTCACACCTCTCTTAGGTTTGGGGTGGAGGGAAAGAACTAGGCAGAGACCTGGGCCAGCTGGCAAGAGCGGTTACTGCAGGTCTGGACAAAGGTGTGCACACTAGCCGAGGTTCTCAGCCCCTCCTCCCTCATCCCCTTTTGGCAACTGGGGAACACCAAGAGTCCCCCTGGGGGTCCCATATCAACAATGTGCCCAGAGACATCTCCCCACTGGATAACCAGTTACCTTGACTATTCTCCTAAACACTAACATTCTTAGTTCCTAACCCAAGCGCCCCTGGTTATCTCTCCAGCAACAATTTGTGGCCTAGGCGATTTCCTTTGAAAGGCATCTTTTGGGAAACCCAGAAATCATAAGACTCAACATTTCCCTCAATCCCTTGTAACAGAAATGACCTCCCTTCCCTCAAAACAGTGATTTCCCTTATTACTGCCCAACCAAATGGCTTGCACAGCAACTCAGTAATTTCCTCCTTAATCTTTCCTATGCCCCTACTTCCTTACTCCCAGGCCTTGTTCTTCATTTTCAAGTTTTAGTGAGTAAGATTCCTGGGTGAATGGTCTGATCTACAGACCCTTTTAAGAATCAGTGCATCTGAAACTGATGTATTTCTTGTCCCTGAGGTCAGGATAGTATAGATGGGAGGCAGGGTGTCTATACTTGCTCTTGGCTCAGGAGTTTCAAGTCCCTGGAGTTGCTGTTCTTTGTGGTAGAGTACCTCTGGAAGAGCCTTGGTACATCTCAAAAAGGGATCCTTCTGAGTCAGTTTGTTCAAATTTGGCTTTTGGAAATCAACTTCTAAATTTTAGAATCTCTGAATCAAGGAATTTTACATTTATAAGCATTCTTAGAAAATATTGCATCCATCCCTCATTATTCAGGTGCAACATAGGTCCAATGGTATTAACTGACCTACCCAAGGTTATACTGACAGTTAATAATAGAAAACACAAGTATTGGTTAAGACATGAAACAATATGATTGTCAAGGTGCCTTTCTATCCTGTGAGGCCATATTTTGTCTGTAGATGAGGGATTTGGGTTCATATCTTCCAACTGCTGCACCGGTCCCTTCCTGTGCTGATGGCTGAGCCTCACCCTGCGAATCCTTAGTGTTCAGGTTATCTTTCTTCCTCTCAGAAAAGTTTTCTCAGTTCTCTGTGATGGATACAAGGTCAAGGATGAGGGAAGTACTTTGTAATCAGTAAAACTTTATATAAGTGTTAGTCACTGATGGAAAGGACAAGAGAGAATATTCTCCAGGAACATCCTTCAGGATGATCAGAAGCTGCCCCACTGTTTTTCTCTCACAATTTCTAGGATTTATCTATGGTATCTGGGAGAAGAGCTCTTTCTGCCTCTTGAACATTTCCTGAGTGTCGGGGTACTGGTTAAGAATAATTTGTCGGACAGTGTTTGACCACCTTGGGCTGCCTGACTTGCCTGCCTTGACAATTCTCAGTGACTCCAAACCATTCCTCCTCCCTGGGTTCTCTCGCATCTTGAAATCTCTGAGAGGCACAGATGGAGAGAGTAGTGTGGTTGAAGGATGTAGAGACCCTGGTGTAAGAGAGAAGAAAGGATGGTCTATGGGATGGAGGAGGAGGAGGTAATGGTAAAACTGAACTATTTGATAGAGGTGGGGCCAAATTGACATGAGTTTAGTCATATACAGAAAAGCAAAGAGCAGGTGTGTTTTCAAAAAGAGAATGGGACTTCAGAGGGGAAGGATCAGGCTATCCTAGTGAAATGATCTTGATGGATAAAGAGCTACAATCTTTGAAGCTAGAAGAAACCTTAGAGATTATGTAAGTGGTTTTAAGAGAGAATATGTCAGTGTGGCAGGAGGACTAAGATGGGGGGGCGGGGTGGCAGGATGTGGGATTAGATTCCAACTGCCTCTTACTAATGCTCTTTTCCACTTGCTGCTTTGCAATGGTCTCCTTCCACCTGCCCTCCATTAAATCTCTAATGACTCTGTTGGGTCCAGCCCCACACTGCACTGGAACTGCTTGGGGGGATAACCCCAGGTGGGATGAGAGGAGAAGTTGTTTTGGAGAGAGAGTATTAAGAATAAACAAATGAGACTCTGGAATGCTCTTTTCCTCCTGGCTTCCTTTCCCTTTTCTGCACCATCAGCATCCCTTTGGCAGTATTGTAGGCCCTTGGAATTGGAAGCAGTCATTGGCTTTTAAAATCATAGAATAAAGGAATATTTGAGTTGTGAGGGACCTTCAAGATTACCTAATTAATGTCCCTTGTTAAACAGGTGTTGAAAATGAAACTCAGAGAAGTTAAGTGACTTTCTGTGTTCACATAGCTCTATAGTAAAGGTTTACTAATATTGGATAGGGAAGCACATACCATCTTTGGGGGCAGGAGAAATAAGTAAAAACAATCACAGTGCTCCTCAACAGTGTATAATTTGAGGAATTCCTCACTCCTGCATAGCTCAGAGTGAAAGGGTAGTTTCTTCTATAGTTATAAATTTCTACATTGAAATAACTTCTTATCTGTAACCATACTAATGTCCTTTATACATGCCAGCATCTACCAGGCACCCTATTCACTAAGAATAGATTTTCACATGAAGACTGACCTACAAAAATTATCATCATCATAAAAATAGGTAAAATAAAAGTATCCATGTTGGATTGTGATCTCTATGGTTACTTACCATTCTAAAATTCTATAGCACACAACATGTGTTTCCCAGAAATTTGCACAAAGTCTGGAGTAGATTGTCTGTGGGATTAAAGAGCTGGTAGCCACAGTGAAAGTTGAGGAGGAGGAAGGCAGAGAAAGGCAGTGCGGGGAAGGCGGGTTTAGGCTCCTGGATACCCTTGTCAACTCAGCAACAGCCTGGGTCATGGTGGGGTGTGGAATGTGAAGCTGGCAGCAGTGCTGGGATCAACACAGCTGTGTGGGCCTGGGCATTCCTTTCCCTACACTGCAAATGGGGAGGGAGAGGAGGGAATCAGCCTGAGTGGAGTGAATACTACATATTCATCTGGGAAGGGGATGACAGGATCTTTAGGGAAAAATAAAAAATCTCAGAAGACTTGGCTCCATTCTGCTTTGTACTCTAACGCTTCTTCTCTGTATGACTTTTTCTGTATTAGTAAATTTTACATAGATTTTCACATTATTTTCCTCTTTAATTTTCCACCAAACTAAACCAGTACTACTTATTCTGCTTTTTACTTCTACTGTCCAGTTTTTGTTTTGTTTTGTTTTTTTACAGAAACAGAGAGTCAGAGAGAGGGATAGACAGGGACAGACAGACAGGAATGGAGAGGTGAAAAGCATCAATCATTAGTTTTTCATTGCGCGTTGCAACACCTTAGTTGTTTATTGATTGCCTTCTCATATGTGCTCTGACTGCGGGCCTTCAGCAGACTGAGTAACCCCTTGCTCAAGCCAGCGACCTTGGGCTCAAGCTGGTGAGCTTTTGCTTAAACCAGATGAGCTCGCGCTCAAGCTGGCGGCCTCAAACCTGGGTCTTCCGCATCCCAGTCCGACGCTCTATCCCCTGCGCCACCGCCTGGTCAGGCTCTACTGTCCAGTTTTAATTAACCCTATCCTTAATAATAAGCTCTGTATGCGTTTTAATTATAATCTGAAGTGAATTCTAATTTCAGTTTTAACCTTAATCTATCATAGACCCTAATTACTAATTCCAATACTAAACCCAATTTAATTGTCAATTTTAACCAGTATCTTAGTTCCAATCTGTTATATGCCAGCAATTAGGACAGTGACTTGCACATAATAAAAATGATCACAGCTACTACTTATTGAGAACTCATTGTATGCTGACTTTGCACTAGGTACTTCACATATACACTATCTCATTTAGGTACCTGAAGGTACCCTAATGTGCTTGATACTATTAGCTGCCTTACAAATATGAAGAAGCAAAGTTTAACTAAATTATGTAATTATAAATACTAGATTCAAATCCACTGCTTAATTTCTGCTTGACTGGAAAGCTTGTGTTAAAACAGTAAAGTAATGCATTTAAAAAGTTAAAGCAATCAAACTTGAAAGAAACAAACTAAAGGGAAAGGCCTTCCTCTCCTTCCCAGACTGGCCATACTGTATACTCCCCACCCCTGGGATGGGGGAATCATTGAAGTTGGAGGTGTGCAGCACAGTAGTCCTGCCTCTGACCACCTCAGAAGACAGGTAAAGTCAAGGTAAATATCATTAGAACCACCAATGTATGTTCATGAGAAAGACATGGACAATTTGACTTTATGATTAACAACAACCACTAAAGGCCAAAGTTCTACAGCCTAAGTTCTTCACCCAGGTCATACCTTTTAATATTTACAAGTTGTTTGTGCAGTATGCATTACCTTTATTTTACAGAAAAGGACAGCAAAGTCTGGAGAAGCCAAGTTACTAGCAGAAGAGCGCAAGACTCGAGTTTCAAATACAGATTTGTCTTACTCCAAAGCCTACAATGTAACCAGTACACTTAGCCAGGAAGGCTTTTGAGAGGGCAGGCAGGGTTTTGCTGAACTTGCTTCTGAAGGAGAGATAGAAAGGATGACCTATGAGATTGCAGATGGAATCAGATCAACGTGGGAAGAAGCAGTACAGAGGGAAAAGGAGCAAGACAGCTAGAGCACAAACAGAAATGAGTAACAGGTGAGAGGGCCAGTGGGGACTAGAACAGATAGGAGTGGAAACCTGGGACAGTTTGGTGATAAATTCAGGCAAAAACAAAACCATGTTGTAAATATGAGTGACACTATCGCTTCAGTTTCAGGATGATTGATATATTTTGGAATGACAGTAGACACAAATAATCATCTGCAAAGAAAAACACACATTTTTAGTTACTTGTAGCTGTATCTGTAGCCTCTTCAACCAATTACCTCTGTATTTCTCCACTTGCATTCCATGCACTAGCACTATCAAGTGACTCGTAATTTCCCCAACACACTATGCTGTTTCGTGCCTCAGTGTCTTTGCACATTACTATTTCCTATACTTGGATTGTCTGTTCATTAGCTTGATGAAAGTTGTGCTTGTTTTTATCCATCCAAACATTGATGAAGTGTTATTGTCTCTGTTAAGCCTTTTACCCAAAGATAATCACTCCTTGCTAGGTGCCATCCTAACATTGAGTATATATTTCTATTGTTATACTTCTTTCACTGTGTTGCAAAGATTATTCTATATGTTTTTTCTTCTCCATGAGCTCTTTGAGAACATGAATGATATTTTGTGAATCTTGTTATTCCTGCTTAGTGTAGAAATGGAAAAATAATGGATTCTTAGTTAATTCTAATAAATAAAGCTGAAATAATATATTTATAAACACATAGGCTTTACAAACCTTTTTTTTTCCAGAGCACATACATGTATATTATACTATGTTTCATTAGTATACTCCCTTTGGTTGATGTAAATGTTCTTATGGATATCATGTGTCCAGAATAATGTGAATGATTCTAACATACATGTAAACAAATTTTCATCTGATCATTAAAGAAACATTTTGTAATTCTTGGAATTTATTTTAGAGCCTACCACAAAAGGTTGCATACCATCAATTGTGGAAACTTCTCATCCTTTGAGATTGGTTTTTAATGTTGCAAACAGCCAAATGTCTTCAGGATTCAACCCTTATGGATAAGTGAAGGTTCATGTTGGGTAATACAAAAACAAGATTTGGTTTAAAGCAATAAGAAATGGCTTATAGGTTGACTAATATGTTTGTTCTTAAGGCAGATCCCAAAGAGGAGTTCTAGAAATTCTTAAACAATGTCATTCCTGTCTATTTGTTAATACAAACATAATTAAACAAGAGCTTTGTCATTTTATAGGTGAACATATAAGAACACAAAAATTATGTCCAGAGTAGAACTCCTCATTGTTCATTTACAGATTATCAAATTTTTATATGAAATGTACAAAATGAGTTGAAATTGGGTGTTTTATCTTAGCTGTTTTGTTGCAGTGTGTAAAAAATTTATAAATTCCCAGCTTTTATTTTTTATTACAAAATAAAGTGATTAGTGGATGCTAGTACACCATCCCCAACTCCCACACCATTTTTTTTTTGTATTTTTCTGAAGTTGGAAACAGGGAGGCAGTCAGACAGACTCCCACATGTGCCCAACCGGGATCCACCCAGCATGCCCACCAGGGGGCGATGCTCTGCCCATCTGGGGCGTCGCTCTGTTGCAACCAGAGCCATTCTAGCACCTGAGGCAGAGGCCATGGAGCCATCCTCAGTGCCCAGGCCAACTTTGCTCCAATGGAGCCTTGGCTGTGGGAGGAGAAGAGAGAGACAGAGAGGAAGGAGAGGGGGAGGGATGGAGGAGCAGATGGGCACTTCTCCTGTGTGCCCTGACTGGGGCTCCTGCACGCCAGGCTACTGCTCTACCACTGAGCTAACTGGCCAGGGCACCATTTTTGAGCCTTATTATTCTGTGAGGAATAATGCAAAAATCAGAGATAGAATAATGTTTTGGGATGTAAATACTTGATAATTAAGATGAATTTAGTAGTAATTGTTTGCTTTTTAGAATTGTAAAATAAGAGTGAGTGTTAAAAAAAAAAAAGACCGGGGTCTCAAGACTACAAAGATGAGTAGATAATGAAACTTACCTTCAAGGAACTCCTAGTCCAGTAGAAAAAATAAGCAAATGCAATTACTCTACCATATGATAAATGCTTCAGTACAATTATAAATAAGTCACTGCAGAATCAAAGAAGAAGCAGAGATTAAATTTGTAGAAGATCTTAAGGAATGACTAAGTGTTGACCAGCTGTAAAAAGGATGAAGGGTATTACAAAAGAAGGAACAGCATATGCAAAAACAGGAAAGCAGAAAACAGTATAGTCGGTGTGGCTAGATTGTGAAGGGTATTTATAGAGATTGCTCTTTATTTTGCAAACAAGGAGTTATTGAAGGGTTTTAAGCAGGGAAATGTTAGTGTCAGATTTGCATTTTAGAGCAGCAACTCTGGCAGTGGTGAATGAATGGACTACATATCATCTGATTAAGAAGCCTGACCCTTATGGGTATCACAAATCCAGTAACATGGTATTACATAGGATCCACTGAGTGTGATCTTGTCTGAATCTATGAGTAAGGTGGAGGTAACACTTGGAACGTTGTTGTGGGACCCAGACAAATACATAGTGTGGCCAATGGGGTGGAGCACACAGTTGCAGGCAGTGGTGCACAGCAATGTGAAGTAGTGTGAGGTAAGGGGCTAGGTTCAATGACCAGCTTTCTTAGTTTTACAAGGACAGAGGCAATTTCCAGGACTTTCAACGCTGACCTTAGGAAAGCCCCTGTCAAACTAGCATAGATGGTCACCTTAGGCAGTACCTGGCAGAAATAGCCTGCACTCAGTGGCAACTGTTACACTTTTTCTCTGACAACCAGCTGGGGTCAGAGGAAGGAAAGCTGAGTGAGTTATTTTATGTCTGAGAGGAAGGTAGAAATGGGGAAGAGTAAGGGGTGGTGAGGAGTCAGAAAAGCTAGGCCAGTTGAATGGGAGGAAAGAGAAGAAAGGCTAGTAGGAGCCAGAGGGTGGAGGTTGGTGTCTGGTCCAAGATCCTGAGCTTTCTGCTTGTGGTAAGGAACATTACAGATTCAAAATGACAAGCATTGAAAAGAGTGACTATATGTATTCAGCTTCATATTCATGCATAGGTTTTATATATTCATTCAATGCTCATGGAGTTCCCACTGTGTGTCTGGTACTTCGCATATGCACTATTACCGTATTTAGTTTTCGAACACAGCCCTATGAATTGTAGGTAAGATTATTCCCATTTTACAGAGGAAGAAAATGAGGCTCAGAAATGTGGTAACTTCCTATAAGTCACACATTAACTGATGGAGCCGTGATCTTAATTTAAGTGTGCCTTCAAAGTCCCTGGTCATTCCCACAAACTAGTATATCAATCTGTGCATGATTGTAAGAGTTACATGGGGCACCTGTTAAAAATAATACAGGTTCTAAGGAGATTTTTGGTTCCAAAAGTTAATGACAAAGATCCTCAGACTCACTGTTAACAAGTGCTCCCAAATGATCCTTTAGCCCCAAACAACCCTGAAAAATAGCATACACAGCCTGTATCTTCTCACAAAGGCCTCATTGACTCTTGAAAGAATCCTATGTGTAAATAGTCCATTAGAACACAGTTGCATTAAGTTTGAAAATGTATCACTGAGTCTTTCAACAAATAATTTTCTTGATTATTCCTATCCAGTGATTGCTAACCTTGTTTATAAAGCAGTATGCAATCTGGCCCCTCCCTGTCTCTCTGACCTTGTGTGACCTCATGGCCACATTGTCTCTTCTTTTGTGTTTCTAACACACCAAGCTCATGCCCACACTAAACCTTTGCACTAGCTGGTCATCCTGACCTGACACCTTCCCTCTCTGCTTAGCGCAGGGCTGCTTTTGCTTTTACATCCAGTTTAAATGTCACTTGCTCTGAGAAGCATTCTCATTCCCTTGTAATCTCTTACTATTTCCTACTGTGTTCTTTATAATTTCTTTTTTTGTTTATTCCCAGTAAACATCGGGAAAATTGAGAAAAGGAACCTCAATTTTGTTCAAAGTTGTATTGTCAGAAACCAGAAGGACATTGCACATAAGGCCTGACACATAATAAGTGCTTATTAAATGTTTGAATAAATGCATGAAAGACAATACTCTCACTCACTACATTTGGCCACATTCTTTGATTTTACACTTTGGTTTTAGCATCAAGAACTTTTTCCTTAGGTCCAAAGTAAATCTCCCACTGTCATTTAAATCTTTTATTTCTGGTTCATAAAAGAAGACACCTTTTTCTCTTTCCTAGACTCTAAATAATTTTCTTCTAGCTGGGGTCCCCAAACTTTTTACACAGGGGCCAGTTTACTGTCCCTCAGACCGTTGGAGGGCCGGCACATATAGTGCTCCTCTCACCACCAATGAAAGAGGTGCCCCTTCCGGAAGTGCAGGGGGGGGGGACACAGAGGGAGCGGTGGATAAATGGCCTCAGGGGGCTGTATGAGGCCTGTGGCCACTAGTTTGAGGATGCCTATAGAGGCTATAAGACTGTTATTAAATTCCCCCTTCACCTCCTGTATAAGAGATAAACTGTCCTCCTTCTTAACCTTCTACCAGTTCTTTTATCATTTCAGAACCTCTTCTCTGATTCTTTTTTCTTAGATAGTTGGATTCAGAACAGGTCCTATTAGGTGAGTAAAGCTGTGGTTGATTATTTATGAGTTGAACATGAAATGCTGTTTCTGGTCCTCATATATTTTTCTGTTATTCTTGATTTTAAAATCTGTCTCCTTTTGCTAATTTATGGTCACCTGTGGTCCTTTTGGTCCTAATATTTTTTTAAGCCCAGAGTTTGCTACCTCCAGAGCAGTATTCCCTAGCCAGGTGACACTTGATGAGATTTGCCACCAGAGCTTCTAGTCCTGTGGTTTGTTTGTGGACTAGTGTCCCCACATGCACATGCCTGTCAGGCTGACCATTGCTGTGGCTTTCCTGTAGCTAAGCCAGAAACGGAGGCAGATACATTTAGGTATTCTTGCTACATTCATATGAAGCTGCTGTTAGTGTGGACTGGGAAGGAAGTTCAAGGAGTGACTATGGGTCCTGCTCTAACAAAATTAAATGGGTTCTGGGTCCAGCTGCAAGGAGCCATTCATTCCTGTCTCGACCCATTGAAGAGAGTGCAAGAGTGTGAGAAAGCGTGAATTTTGAAGTTGGACTCACCTGGCTTGAATACCAACTGTGTCACTTTTTTTATTTGAGTCAGTTTTTTTCATTTGCTAAATATTAGACATTATTATTGTCTATTTTGTAGGCATCCATGAAGGTTTAATGAGAACATTTATGCAAAACCCCTAGTTGAGAACTCAATGCACATCAGTACCCCTTTACTTCGGAGCACATGTGTGAAAGATGTTTCTCAGCTCTACTTGGATGTACCATAGAATCTTGTTCTCTGCCCATTATTTGAATATAAAGTACTTCTTGGATCTAGATTTTCAGTTCCAATAAATTGTTTATTCTTACTCAGGGCTCCTCTGTTGAGCTTGCTTTCTGCTACCCTCCCAAGGCCACCCTGATTCTTGGCCATTCCTGATCCTATGCTCCCTCAGTGTGGTCGCTTTCTGTAATGCAGCTTCTTCCCAGCTACTTGGCCAAACTACCGTATTTTCCCATGTAGAAGATGCACGTTTTTCTGAAAATGTTGGGGTCTAAAAACTGGGTGCGTCTTATACAGTGGTTGTAGTTTTTTTTACTTGCATTTCCCGCTTGTTTTTGCGTTCATCATTGAAGGCAGTGATTTGTAATCAGTCATAGATGAGGACAAGCTAATAGATGGGAGTTTTGGCAGTGATCAGTTGTATTAATTTTATGATGAATAAAATTTGAGTTCACTAAGTTTCTGTAATACATTTTTTTTAAAATTCGGGCCCCCAAATTGAGGTGCATCTTATACACGGGAGTGCCTTATACATGGGGAAAATACGGTAGTTTCCAACTCCTTTGAGTTAAGAATATGTACATAAAACAATTTTTAAAGTTTATGTATGTATTTAATTACCTCTTAATGTATGGCTCTGTTTTTTATTTTTAAATTGAACTTATTGGTGTAACATTGGTTAATAACATTATATAAATTTCAGGTGTACAACTTTATAGTAATCTGTACATTCCCCTATATGCTCACCACCTAGTTTAATTTCCTTCTGTCACCATATATGTCACCATGCCCTTTACCCACTTCACCCTCCCTCCACACATTGTCTTCTCTGATAACCACTCTTCTGTTGTCTGTGTCTTTAAGTTTTATTTGTTCATTTGTTGTTTCTTTGCTTGTTTGTTTTAGACGCCAGAAATGAGTGCAGTCACATGGTTCTTGTCCTTTTTCATCTGATTTATTTCACTTAGCATGATATTCTCAACATCCATTCGTGTTGTCGCAAATGGCAATATTTTATCTTATTTTGTAGTTGAGAAATATTCTATTGTTAATATGTAACACATCTTTTTAACCATTACACTGGGGAACAAAATTTTTGTTGAATCCACAAAAACACTTGTTCTTGTCTAATTTGACTGTGCTGATTCAAATCTGACATTAGTTTTTCTCTGTAAGCTACAGGGTTTTTTTTGCAATTCAAGATTTTAGGTTTTCATATTATTATAAAATTTTCAACATTGAGTTTAACATAATAAAGTAGAATGTCTTCTTGGTCATCATCTTTGTGAAAACATAATAATTTATATAGTGCAGTAAATACACTAATATACTAAAAGATATGATTGCATCAGAATTTGTCTACAATTTCAAAATAGAACATATTAAAACATTTATTTTAATCATAAAATTTGTGTAAAACTTATTTAAATTCTATCCAGGCAAAAATTTGTGTTTGTAGCTCTTGCATTTGTGTACTTGTTGAGGACAATCTTGTTTGATACTCCAGCAGTAGTCTGCTCATCACTAACAGCTCCAAGATTTTTGGGAAACTTATCAAGGTGACTGTTCAGGAAGTGAATCTTAATGCTCATGTTACATCCGATGTTGTGAAAAGCCAACAGCATCCTTTGAACTAGAAGTTCATAGTTTTCTGCTTTTTTGTTGTCAAGGAAGTTTTTTGTAACTGCCACAAAAGACTGCCATGCTGCTTTCTCCTTCTTATTCATCTTCCTGGCAAATTTTTCGTCACATATGAAGGTTCGAATTTGAGGTCCATCGAATACACCTGCATTTATCTTCTCGAAAAACAAGGTAGGAAAATCAGAAATAATATGTCGAAAGCATTCACTTTCTCTATTCAAAGCCTGAACAAACTGTTTTATTATGCCAAGTTTGATGTGAAGTGGAAGAAAAATGATCCTGTCTCAATTAACTACAGATTCATTCACAGTATTTTGCATCCCTACTTCCGGAGCTTCACATTTGGCCACTCTTACTATGTCCAGTGTTTCTTCCAGCTCGGCTGTCCCACAGACACAGAAAGCAAGGATACTTAATGAAACCTCTCTGTTGTCCCAGCAGAAAATTTATCATTTTAAGATCCACACAAATGATCCAGTTATGCTCATACTTCAGAAAGTTGAGGACAATTTTTATGTCATTATAATCTCACAGATGAGTTGAATAACCAGTTGGAACCACTACATAAACATTACCATTGTGTAAAAGAACACATTTCAGACTCCGTTTAAAGCTGTCAAGAAATAGCCGCCATTCTGTTGGACTATAAGTGGTAACACCTAGCTGGCTGAAAAGACTACTGATATCATGACAGTAAACAAAGTGTTTGTCTTCGGGAAAAAAGTCCACAAAAATTTGTTCACGCTTCCTGAAATGGGATACTTTAGCTGACTGGTGAAGTACATTCTTTTCTTAAAGACTGGAGGCTAATAACTCAGCTGCTTTCTTCGATAGGCCCAAATCTCTTACTAAGTCATTCAATTCGGGTTGGCTAAACTGCTGAGGGATTAATGACTGCTTGGCATCAGAAGAAGATCCTTCAGATTCTACAACCATTTCCTCATGCATCTTATCAAAATACACTTGATTACCATGTTCACTTTCTTCTGGTCCTTAGAAGAAATAAACCATTGAAAACTGGAACCGGGAGTGTCTCAGAGTGTGGGATAGGTCATATTGCTGAAGGAATATTAGGATATGTGATCATATGCCGTTTTTTCTTGCCAATGCCTTTTGCGTGGATCAGACAGAAATAAGAGTCACTGCTGTGGTCCTTAGGTTCACGCCAAACCATGAGAATACCAGAAGGCATTCCTTTGCATTTTCATTTTGTCCAGTCACAAAACATTTCCTCACAATTATGGCACACAGTATGAGGAGCCCAATTCTTGTCTTGATCGCCAAGGGGTACTTGAAAATAGGCAATATATGCACGTGTCACAAATGATGAAATACTGAGCCTTTGATGTTGAAGTGTGTAACAGCCACATCTATAACAGAAGGTGTCAGGACTAGTCTTACATGTACGTCTACTTGAAGAAGCCATGATTCAATCTTAAAACAAAATAAGAGGGTGTTTTTTATCAGATAATAATTTTTACATTTAAAAACAACTACAATTATGTAAAAGTGATGTTTGTAAAACATTAATTGCCTTGTGGTTATGTTCAATCCAAGAGTTGTTGCCCTTTATCTTCAATTTAAAAACCAATGCATGCCATTAACTGTAACAAAAAGAAATTAAAATTGCATAAAAACTAGAGCATGCACCAAAAAATGGATTTCAGATTTGGAATCAGTGATGCAGAAATATATAGAAACAATTCTAAAACCTCATGCAATAGAAAATGAAAAAAAAATTGTTCTTCAGTGTTATTTATCAAAGGACACTTAGATTGTTTTCATGTCTTGGCCACCATGAATAATGCTGCATTATGAACATAGGAGTACATATATTTTTACAAGTAAGTGTTTTCAAAATTATCAGATAGATATCCAGAAGAGGAGACTCATATGTTAGCTCTATTCTTAACTTTTTGAAAACCCTCTATCCTGTTTTCCATAGTGGCTGCACTAATTTACACTCTTATCAACAATTTATGAGAGTTTCCTTGTAAATGTTTCCTCTCCAACATTTGTTATTTCTTGTCTTATTGATAATAGCCATTTTAACAAGTGTGAGGTGGTATCTCTTTGTAATGTCAGCCTCTTAGGTAGAATTATCTCAATTCTCCTAATCTTTTATCATTGCTTTCTAACATTTATCTCATCTGTCAGAGATTCTGTAGGAAATATATTCTGCATTTTTAGAGTTAGTAAGTTCTCTAAGTTTCAAATCCCATCACTTGTTGCCTTGTTCAACATTAAATTCTTTGTCCTATGAATGCTGAAAAGGCATTATGTTGCCATAGATTAATCTTAGAAATGGCCTCTTTTTGCTCTCAAAACCAAATCTCTTTAAGTTAATAAAAAAAACACACACTTATTCTTGTCTTGTCAAAGGGTGATGATGGTGAACCGAACCTTGCATAGCCCAGAATGCCAGTACTTCAAAGTGAAGATATATAGACAAAGAATAAATCTGCTCTGTCCCTCCCCTAATTGCATAACATGTGTAGCAAGGGAAATGAAGAATAATTTAGGATACAGTAAGTACACCAGTTTGTTTGAAAAGTCTTCCTAAACAGGACAGAAAACCCAGAATCCATAAAGGAAAGAGCTAACAAATTTTACTACATGAGTTTTTAAAATTGATATAATTGTAGACACATAGACAAAGTTTAAAAGTAAGTTACAAAGTGGGAAGTTTTTGCTTACAACGTATATAGCAAGATACTAAGCTGATAATATGCAAAATATCTAGTAAATACGTATAAATAAACATTTGAAGAAGAAATTCAGCACAGAGTATAAGTAGAAACTCTTAGAAAAAATAAAATTTCCTAATAAATTGCATTTGAATTTTGAGAAATGCCAAGTTAAAGCAGCTAAGAGACACTAGATTGTTAAAAGTTGTCTGACCTGTGGTGACGCAGTGGATAAAGAATTGACCTGGAATGCTGAGGTTGCCAGTCTGAAACCCTGGGGTTACCCAGTCAAGGCACATACCAGAAGCAACTACTATGACTTGATGCTTCCCACTTCTCTCTCTCTTCTTTCTCAAAAATCAGTAAAATAAAATCTTTTTAAAAATGAGTTTAAATGGCAATGAGATACCACCTCACACCTGTTCGATTAGCTATTATTAGCAAGACAGGTAATAGCAAATGTTGGAGAGGCTGTGGAGAAAAAGGAACCCTCACACACTGTTGGTGGGATGTAAAGAGGTACAACCATTATGGAAGAAAGTATGGTGGTTCCTCAAAAAACTGAAAATAGAACTACCTTATGACCCAGCAATCCCTCTACTGGGTATATATCCCAAAAACTCAGAAACATTGATACGTAAAGACACATGCAGCCCCATGTTCATTGCAGCATTGTTCACAGTGGCCAGGACATGGAAACAACCAAAAAGCCCATCAATAGATGACTGGATAAAGAAGATGTGGCACATATACACTATGGAATACTACTCAGCCATAAGAAATGATGACATCGGAACATTTACAGCAAAATGGTGGGATCTTGATAACATGATACGAAGCGAAATAAGTAAATCAGAAAAAACCAGGAACTGCATTATTCCATACGTAGGTGGGACATAAAAGTGAAACTAGGAGACATTGATAAGAGTGTGGTGGTTACGGGGCGGGGAGGGGGAAATGGGAGAGGGAAAGGGGGTGGGGAGGGGCACAAAGAAAACAAGATAGAAGGTGACAGAGGACAATCTGACTTTGGGTGATGGGTATGCAACATAATTGAACGACAAGATAACCTGGACTTGTTATCTTTGAATATATGTATCCTGATTTATTGATGTCACCCCATTAAAAAAATAAAATTATAAAAAAAATAAAATAAAATAAAAATGAGTTTGAAAAGAGTTAAAATGATGGGTGATATCTAGTGTTGGCAAACGTTTGGGGAAGCAAGCATCTTCATTTATTTTAATGAGAATGTAAATCTGTGAAGTATCTTTGGAACTCTTTTGGTAGAATGTATCAAAATTAAATATGGAAATACTATTTTCACAAATACCATGATTTACTCATATAAAGGTGGTTCATGTTATCATTTCTAGTAATAAGAAATGAAAACCAAATATCCATCAATAGTGAATTAGTTAAATAAATTATACTGATTTATACTTTATAACAACACATAACTGTTAAAAATAATGAGGTAAATTTATATGAAGAAACATGGAAAGATAACCAAGATATATTGGTGACTGAAAATACAAAAAATATGCATACTTTTTATTATCCCTTTTGTGTAAAATAGTGAAAAAGGGTTAGTTTGGAACATACATTTATATATGTTAAATTTCGTATACATGTAAATGTGTGATTAAGTGAATAAATAGGGACTTATTGGCTATATGACCTTGGGCAAGATGCTTAAAATGATGGTATTTTGTTTCCTTGTATGAAAAGTAAAGATAATAATAATACATATTTACTAGGGTTGTTGAGGCTTAAATAAATTATTTTATTTAAAGTATTTTGAATAGTGCCTGACATGTAGTAGGTACTGGATAATATCTTATTATTCAGCTACATGTTATATTTGGGAAAATAAATGATTATTCTTGAGGCAGAAATAAGATTTAAGGCATAATAAGAAGGGGGCTATAATTGTTTATGTTATATACTTAATTTTTTAAAGTGAGCATATGCTTATATGTCAAGTTACTAAAAAAATATTTTTAAAAGCTTATCTAAAGAAGTCTATTAAAAATGATTATAGAAATCTAGGAACAAAGTCAAACAGTCTTGAGCTAAGGCAGGGCATTGAGAAAGGATACTATATTTAGTGTTGGGTATGGGAAGTCAGAGAGAGGGAGAAGGCAGAGATGGTTCTCAGCTTGGGGGTTTGAGTGATTGACCATGGAAAGAAACAGTGGAGTCAGGAGAACCTTTTTTGGAGATGTAGTATTTTAAGATTGAGGAAGATTAGTATTGTTTGAATTATGTTGAGTTCAAGTTTATGGGGAGCCATCTAATAGGAAATATTCAGTAGAATTGATTTAAAAACTGGAGCTCTGGAGAAAGTTGAATGTTTCAACTACCACTTTGAGGTAGAATGGCAGAAGAAGTCTCAAATTCTCAGGTCTCATTTGAATAGTTTTCATCTAACATTTTTATTATAAAAAATAAATAATTGCGTTATTTAACTGTCTCTGGGCTTGGGAGACAGAAACTTGTTCTAGTCACTCAGACTCATGAAGGTAGAAGGAACTCAAGTTGCTCACTGACTGGGAAGAAATAGACAAGCACAAAATTGATTGCAATACAGTCTTTTTAGTGCTCCAATAGCCATATGCACAGAGTGCAGTAATAGTGTGAAGATGGGTGTAATCCATCTGCTCAGAGATATAGTAGATGTTGGGAAGATATTATAGAAAATAAGGTGACTGAGCTGAATCTTCAAAGAGAAGTAGCAGTCTTTCAGACAGGGAGGGTAGAGAGAAGAGATGGGCATTCCAGAAAAAAAGAATATCTCATATCAAGACATATTACTATAAAATCCAGTGTTTTTGTTTTTTGTTTTTGAGAGAGAGAGAAAGAGAGAAAGAGAGAGAGAGAGAGAGAGAGAGAGAGAGAGAGAGGAGAAACATTAACTCATAATTGTGTCACTTTAGCTGTTCATTGATTGTTTCTCCTTTGTGCCTTGACCATGGGGCTCCAGCCAGGCCAGTGACATCTTGCTCAAGCCAGTGACCTTGGGCTCATACCAGCAACCTTGGACTTTAGGCCAGCAACCTCTGGGCTCAAGCCAGTGACCCTGGATCATATATATGATCCCATGCTCAAGCCAGCAACCTCAGGGTTTATAGCCTGGGACCTCAACATCCCAGGTCAACATTCTATCCAGTGTGCCATCACTGGCCAGGCTGTTTTTATTTTTGTTCATTTTCTCAGGGAACTGAATGTACATTGAAACTGCACAACATAAGACCAAGGATGACAGTTTCCTAATAATAGTAAATAAAGTTGAAAAGAGGAACAGGGACCAGACCATAGATGGTCTTTAGGCCCTTGACTTGGTAATGAGCATCCAAACATTGAGTGAAGTTGCCTTAAAAAAATAAAAATTGGCCCTGGCCGGTTGGCTCAGCGGTAGAGCGTCAGCCTGGTATGTGGGGGACCCGGGTTCGATTCCCAGCCAGGGCACATAGGAGAAGTGCCCATTTGCTTCTCCACCCCCCACCCCCTCCTTCCTCTCTGTCTCTCTCTTCCCCTCCCGCAGCCAAGGCTCCATTGGAGCAAAGATGGCCCAGGCGCTGGGGATGGCTCCTTGGCCTCTGCCCCAGGCACTAGAGGGGCTCTGGTCGCAGCAGAGAGATGCCCTGGAGGGGCAGAGCATTGCCCCCTGGTGGGTAGAGCCTCCGCCCCTGGTGGGCGTGCCGGGTGGATCCCGGTCGGGCGCATGCGGGAGTCTGTCTGACTGTCTCTCCCCGTTTCCAGCTTCAGAAAAAGAAAAAAAAAAACAAAAAAATAAAAAAAATAAAAAAAAATAAAAATTGTTCTGTTGGAGGTATGGTAGATCAGTGAGAAGACTGCAGGCAGACAGTGAGGGACTATTAAAATATTCGAAAAAATTCTGGTTACAAAGGATAAACTGTCTGAACTGTGCCCAAAGCAATGGGAGTGGAAAGTGAGGGACATATTTGATAGCTAATAAAGAGGCAGAGTTGATAGAACAATATAGTTAGTTGATTAATTTTGCAGGATAAAACTGAGGGAAGGAACTTGGACAGGTTTCATGTTTACAGTTAAAGTGACTGGATGACCAATTCCTTATTCATAATACTGTTTTTGTTATATTGATCATTTTTCAACTCACTGTTGTATAGCCAGTTTTATTATTGGGGTCCAAGTCTCCATTATAACTTACCTTACCACTGGCAAAAGCCTTCTCACAGAGCCCTCTTGAAATTATTCACCACATAGGAACCAGAGTGATCTGTCTAAAATGCAAGTCAAGTCATAGTTCTTTCTTACTTAAAATCCTTCACTGCCTCTTCATCTCCAGAATAAAATCAAAGACCTTAACATGGCATATGAAGATCTCCATGGTCTGGTCTTTCTAGCCACATTCTTTGTCGCTTTCTCCTCAGGACTTTGGACTTAAGCAACCCTTCATTTCTTGTACTTTCTTAAAAAAGCAAGTGAATTTTAGCTACATCTTTGCTCATTCTGTTTCCTCTTCTTAGAGAGACTTTACTTCTCAGTTTCTGCAACACACACATATGTGAGTCTCCTCCCCCCCCCTCTCATTTATCCTCAGGTTAACAACTGTTTTTACTTTAAATCTTGGTTAGGTCTTTTGCTCTAGAAAACTTTCTTAGACCCCTCAGACTGGGTTTGTCTGCCCATATTCTTTGTTATTGTGGTATGCTAGATGCATCTCTAAAGTTGGGCAACATCATTTTATGATTCTATTTATTTTATATTTATGACAGATTTTATTGAAGACAGATTTGGTGTCCTTATTATCTTTGTGTCTTCAATGCTTAGCACATTTCTTGGTATATACTAAATGTTTATGGGTTTGTGGAATGAATAAATAAATTAATTAATTAATGAGTCAGTATAAAATTCAACACCAAAAGAAATGCAATTGAAAAGTGGCCAAAAATCCTGAATAAACATTTCCTTAAAGAAGATATACTGATAGCCAATAGACATATAAAAATATTCTCAATGTCGTTAATCATCAGAGAAATGCAAATTAAAACCACTGTGAGATATCACTTCACACCTCTCAGAAAGACTGTCATCAATAAATCCACACACAACAAGTGCTGGCGAAGATGTGAAGAAAAAGGAACCTTTGTGCACTGTTGTTAGGAATACAGATTGGTGCAGCCACTGTGGAAAGCAGAATAAAGTTACCTTAAAAAGTTAAAAAAATGGAACTGCATTATGACCCAGTCATTCCACTTCTGGGAATATATCCAAAAACAAAACAAAACAAAGCAATATTTTTAAAAACCTCCAAAACACCAATTCAAAATACATATGCATGCCTATACTCATTGCAGCATTATTTACAAGAGTCAAGATCTGGAAGCAGCCCAAGTGCCCATCAGTAGATGAGTGGATAAAAATGTTTTGTTATATTTTTATCGGAATACTGTTCAGCCACAAAAAAAGAAGAAACTCTTACTTTTTCCAACAACATGGATGGTCCTGGAGATTATTATGCTAAGTGAAATAAGCCAGTAAGAGAAAGACAAATACTATATGATTTTGCTTATATGTGGAATCTAATGATCAAAATAAACCAGCAAGCAAAATAGAAACAGACTCATAGATACAAAGAATAGACTGACAGCTGTTAGAATAGATGGGGATCAAGAGCTAGGGGAAAAGGTAAACGGATTAAGCAAATATAAGAAAAACTTTGAGACACATACTACAGTGTGGGGATTTTAGGAGGAAAAGGGGGTGGAGGAGGTGAAAGAGGTTAGATGGTGGTGGAGAAAAACTTGACTTGGGATGAAGAACACCCAGTGCAATAAATGGATGAGGTGTTATAGAATTATACATCTAAAACCTGTATAATTTTGCCTGACCTGTGGTGGTGCAGTGGATCAAGCATCGACCTGGAATGCTGAGGTTGCTGGTTCAAAACCCTGGGCTTGCCTGGTCAAGGCACATATGGGAGTTGATGCTTCCTGCTCCTCCCCCTCTTTTCTCTCTCTCTCTCTCTCTCATCTCTAAAAATGAATAAATAAAAATAATAAAACCTGTATAATTTTATTATCCAATGTCACCCCAATAAATTCATACAACAACAAAATTAAGCATAAAGAAAGCTGACTCTTGCCTGACCTGTGGTGGCACAGTGGATAAAGCGTCAACCTGGAATGCTGAGGTTGCCTGTTCAAAACCCTAGGCTTGCCTGGTCAAGGCACATATAGGAGTTGATGCTTCCTGCTCCTCCCCACTTTCTCTCTCTCTCTCTGTCCTCTCTAAAATGAATAAATAAATGAAGAAAAAAAAAAAAAGAAAGAAAGCTGACTCTTATGGAGCTTCTCAGTCTCAAAGGCATGATTTTCCTTGTTAATTTGGAGGTCTGTAGAGTCTGAACAAACTTCTAGAAAAATATCAGCCTTTACTTGTACATTTCCAGATGAGCCAAATGCTGTGGGTATTTCTTGAGACTTGTTTGGAGCTTCTAGCAGGGGAGTGCAGCTACTCGTATACCCTTGGCCGAAGAATGGTCCTCTCCTCTAGCGGGGAAGGTCGTCCTCTTCCACCGAGTACGCAGCTTCAGGAGGGATGCACATGGAGCGGTGAGGGAGGAAGGGGACACCCGCCTAGCCAGCCAGATCAGCCAAATCAACCCTGGCGATCAATGGGGTGACAGATGTCGCAGCCAGATCGCCCTCACATCTGCTGTGGGTATTTCTATAGAGCTAAATGCCTTGCGCCATGGAGGAAATTTTTTCTCAGACAACTCCATGAAGGTTTTTAGTCACCTAAGAATACCATAGCAAGGGCCAAAAAAAGCTTACTAGGCATTGACAAAACCACAACACTTTCCAGGTTACCCTGCCCTTCTCCTCAATGGACCCATGTAGTACTCCAGCCCACAGGGAACTACCCGTGTCACATTGAAGAAACCTACTCAAGACACAAACTTATGTCAAGCGGAAGAAGGGGAGGCCTGCCAAGGGAGGCAAAGAAGATCTCCTGAATTTCCTCCTTCCTTAGCTTTTATTGATCAGAAGCAGAACAGAGGTAACGGGATTACAAGGGAGGGAGATCAGGTCAGGGAAAGAATGACTAATAGCCATTTTGCTAACATGGAGAAAGGACTAATTTGGTCAGTACATTCTTTTTCTTTTGCTAATTAACAAGCACAAAGGAAGGAGTAATCTAGAACCTCTAGGCTAATTTTTTTTTAAAGCCTGTTTACATGCGTTCCTTTATGTCTGCACAAAGATTACTCACTCACACAGTTTCTTGGTGTTTGCTTCTAAGAAACAGTTACTCAGGGCTTTTAACTAAAGTTCTCCAATCTAAGTCATAGGAGGTTCAAGGTTAAATGTGTGATTCCCTACAGACACTTAAGCTTCTCCGGCATTAGTTAAGTTATCCCCAGGATGCCTCACTCTGCTCTTTTCTGCCACTCCAGATTCAGGGATCTGCAATAACTACTGTCACCCCATTATGCTATTTGGATTGGATAAACTGTGATAGAGGCCCAGTTGTGTATGGGACCTCAGTATTGTGTATAGAGAGTTGGACATAAAGAGGAACTTTAAACTTGCTTTTGGTAACTGCTTAGAGTAGAAAATCCCCAATAGTTTGTACAAGGAAGTTAAGCATTAAACGGAGCTTGCCTGTGGCAGTAGCTTAGAGTGAAAAATTTTTACAAGCCCAACTAGTTAGACATCTTGACTTAAATCTTGCCTACAGAAGCAAGATGTAGTTTTATGCTTTTAGCTTGCAGCAATTATAAGAACTGTAATTCAGCTTTAGAACAAAGAATGTTTTCCACTGAAATGTCAAGAATGTTGTGCATACATGTTGTAATAGCTATGACTTTGTGGTTTATCCCCTTAAATACTGCTCTCGCCATAGGCTCGGGGCTGTTAGTGTGATAAGATACCAAAGAACTGTAAAATTTAATATTGGCAATGCCATTAAAAAAAAAGTCAGGCTTCTTGCCCCCTCCTTTCTTTAGAGCAGGGGTCCTCAAACTTTTTACACAGGGGGCCAATTCACTGTTCCTCAGACCGTTGGAGGGCGAGACTATAAAAAAAAAACTATGAACAAATCCCTATGCACACTACACATATCTTACTTTAAAGTAAAAAAACAAAATGGGAACAAATACAATATTTAAAATAAAGAACAAGTAAATGTAAATCATCAAACTGACCAGTATTTAAATGGGAACTATGCTCCTCTCACTGACCACCAATGAAAGAGGTGCCCCTTCTGGAAGTGCAGTGCAGGCCATAGTTTGGGGACCCCTGCTTTAGAGAATGGAGAAAGAAGGATGAGGGAGCTTCCTGGCATACAAAGAAGACTGGGTCATTTAGTTTAACTATAGTTCTCTGAAAGAATAAAGGTTATCTGAAAAACTTCCTTTTCCTTTCAATAAGAGACAATATTTACATATCCTACACTGATTTTAACTCTTCCTCCTTTCCTAGAGTCCTGAGAGTAACATATACCTCTAGACAAAGGAATGGGAGGTAGACACTAAGAGATTTGTGAATGTCTTTGATATGTAAAACAACATCACTATTGTGTTACCTTGTAAGTTTTAATATGTAGAAATGTTTTTATAAATCCTATAGACAAATATTGTAACCTTATTGTGTCATGCTCCCCCTCCTTTTCCCCCAACCTATATGTGATCAAGTCTACATAACTAGCTTCAGGGCTATTTTGCACACACACGATTTGGGTTAGCTATACCCCATGTAAGTCATATGCAGCCGTCTTATTAATAAATCTCCTCCTAAAACAGTCTTCTGTATCCTGCTTTGGTGTCTCTATGTAAACCCATGAAATTAAGGTACACTACTTTACAACATTAGCTGTTTTCTCAGCTAGCAGTCGCCAGCCAGCTAATGAAGGCTCTTTAAATTTATAATCAATTTGGGCTCTGATCAATAATTACTCGCATTTGGTCCATAACAGAAACAAGTGCCCTTTCTCTTTTGGAGTTGAAAGGAGTTCTATTTCTCATTTTAAAAATATAAAATAAAAATAAATGAGTCAGTGAGTGGTGCTACCATTAACTAAATTAGTGGATTATGAAAAGTAGAATTATGGGAATAAAAAAAAGAAAATTTATGTTTTATCATGAATAAATTTTATGGAAATACCTAAGTTCAGATTTGTACATTTTACAATTGAGATGTCTGTGAGTCATATAGAGATAGTTATGTCAAGGCAACTGAATAAAGCAATTTATCTTTCCAGTGAGATGCCTGGATATAAGGAATGGATATGAGAATTTTCAACTCATAGTTGGTACTGTGTGCTGTGTACACTATTCAAGATCATTCAGGGAGAAAATAGAAGATAGCTAATGCACACTTTAGGGAAATGTTTTGAGTCACAGAAGAAATTAATTAACTTTTTTTGAGTAGTATGAACATTTATGTATGTCCTCGTGCCTCCTGACCATCCAGAGTACAATCGATTTATTTTAAAAATATGTAAGGCTTTTTATTTATTTTATTTACATATAAAATATGTAAGGCATATTTATTTTAAAAATATGTAAAAACATTGAAAAAAAGCAAATGTTCTTCTTGTTTCCATAAATTGTTTATTAAAAAACATGATTTTAAGTGAATAAAACTGTAACTGTAACTAATTTCATTTTTTGAAAAAAAAATCACTCCTGGGGGTCAGTGAGCATGAATAAAACTCACTACTCAAAGGGTTAAGAGCACAGATGTCCACACAAATGCATATACATATAACTGGAGCAAACATTTTATGAAACAGTGCATGCTTTTATTAAAGGATAATGTCTTGTGTTATTTTCTTTGTTATTCTGTTCTGCCTATTCTACTCTATTCTATCTTACTTTATCTTATCCTACCCTACCCTGTACTATTATTTCTTTTCTATTTAGTAATATAAAAATGCTGCTAACATTTTGAATGGCAGTCTGATAAATGTGACTCTTTGTAACACTCGTACTTAAGAAGAAAGAAGAAAGGCTGGTGGAGGAAACCAGAAGGAGGGGCCAAGAAATAGGAGATAATTTAGAAGAGTGTAGTGTTTGTCCCAGAAACCGGAGGGGGACCATTTTCAGGAAGGAAGGTGTGGTTGCCAGTGTAAAATGCTACAAAAAGGTGAAGTGAGACTATTGAATTTGATGATTAGAAAACCATTGGTGAGTTTAGGGAGAACATTTTGGCATTAGCTAGGTTTAAGTCATTTGAGGAATGGGTGGGGGTAAGGAGAAAGAATTTGAAATTGAACTTAATCTATTCTCTGTAAAAATAGACTACCAAGCACTACTCTATTAAGGATTTTCTCATTCTTTAGCTTACTTATTACTTATAAAAACCTTACGAAGTAGGCATTATTACTTGTGTACATTTTTAAAATCAAATGAGCAATCTGAGACTCAGAGAGGTTTATTCAGGTTCCCTTTGGCACTAAAATACTGTGTGCATTATCACAAAGTAAGTTGAAAGCTGGGATTTAAACCTTGGTCGGTCTTGACTATAATGTCTATAGTTTGCCAATGGGACTATAACAGTCTGTTTTTATAATATTGGATAAGTAATTTAATTTCTATGGTTATAAGTTTACTAATATATGTAATTACATATGGACAGGCTTGACAACAATTATAGACTACAGAAATGTAGAAAATAAAATGTAAACATTCACCCACTTAGCCTTATCAATTTAATTTTCAAACTAGTTTTTTATTTAAATTTATACAAGTAATTAGAGTATATGGTAAAAATTCAGCTGATGCATTAGGTTAAAAATGAGACTTATTTATAATCTTTTTTCATTTTTAATATTCAGTGAACTTAATCTTTTTATTTTTTTCATTTATCAGTTAATATTGAATACTGAACATTTTCCTCTCCCTTCTCTCCCCTTCTCTGTACTGTGCATAGAGACTACACTGGGGATTCAAGAGTGATTTGGTGACACTATGGTAGAATAAAATGAGCACTGATAAGGGTCAGAAAACCTAGAATTGAGTACCAGCTTTGTGAATGACTAGCTGACTGATCTTGAACAAGTCATTTTATTTATCTGGACATCGGTTTTTTTATGTTTTGCAAAGGCAGGGAACAGACTTGTAAAGGAAAGTTCTCATAGTCTCACTTCCTGATACAAATTGTAGCGAGGTAGCCTATACCTCTTGGTGAAAAGCTTCTGTGGGACACCTACTTGGATTGGTGACAGTGGTCAGAATACTGTGCCTATGATTCTCCTTAGCCCCAGCTCTTCTAAGCTGAGTGATTTAGTACAAGTCATTTTAATGTCTTTGATCAAGGTTTTTCTTTTGTAAAAGGAGAATAATGATAATCACTCTTTACACAATCTAAGATAGTTTGGATGATAAAATGAGATAAAGAATTCAAAATACTTTTATCATCATTATGATTATTGTTAATACTGTTTCTGAGAATTGCAGACAAATAGCACAAGGAAGGACCTTGGAAATTCATTTTCTACCTTTAAAAGAGGAAATCTGACCCTGGACGTCACGGAAATGGCGCCGTGAGAAGCGCGTCCGACAGCTCTCCCCTAAATCACAACAAATTTATCAACTAGAAACAGAAAAATTTATCCTCGGAGCATTCCGGAGTTCCACACAAACTGAAAGCAAAAGGACTGTTATCACTTGAGTCTGAGAGACGAGGGTGTGGAGGAAGCTACCGCAGCGACGCTCATTCAAGCCATGAGGGAGTGCGCCTGCGGTGAGTCAGCCCAGATACTTGGGAACCGCGAGCCGCCGCTAGCGGCCGACGCGAGCCGCCACCGCGAGCCGCCGCGAGCCGCCGCCGCGAGCGGCCACAGCGAACTGCCACCGCGAGCGGCCGCCACGAGCCACCACCGCGCGCCCGGTCTGGTTGAGCACCACTGACGTTCCCAGCGGCCCGCACACTGCGAGTGGGGGTCGCCGGCCACCAGTGCCCGGAGCGCCCCATTCGCGTGCGTGCCTTGGGCATTCCACGCGCCCGCATACCCAGGGGGCTCCATTATCCTGCGCCTGGTGCGGTCCAGCCGCGGGGCGAGCGGGAGAGGCTTGGGAGATTCTCTCCGTGGGCGGGGCACCTCACCCAGCCATTCAAGCTAACAATCAAGCGTTGGGGGAGGGGCGCGCGCAGGCAGCCTAAAATACCTTCGGAAACACAGCTGCGACCCAATCACTGAAATTAGCTTAACCCATAAAATCTGCGCACCCTCGGTTCTAATTGATAAGATCTCTCTCAGTTCAGCGATCCAAGACAAGAGGCGTGATATTTTTTAGTGCCTCTCGCTAAAGGGGCGGGGGCAACTTCTGATTGATAGAGCCTCCATATTCAGGGATAAACGCTAACAAGAAGGACTTGGCAGATAATAAGGTCTATACTACACTAGTCGTAAGCAGAGACTAGTGCCTCTTCTTCCCTGCAAAAACAGGCTACAAAGTGTGGAAAGCCTGGGTTGAGAGGTCCAACTAAATGATAGGCGCTGAACAGTCACCTTGACAACAATTGACTCCCACCCCCGCCTGATTACACTGGAGGCCCTGACTGTCAGAGCCTTTCCCAAAGCCTTGCACTGAGTGGGGATAGAGTGGGGATTTCCCAGCTCTTTGAGCCTCTTACTCCCCAGGCAGAAGCAGTTGCAGCCTTATAGCTGGATCACCAGGCTGCTAATTCAGAAAGGGGGGACTAGGAGAGAGAATCCAGGAAAGCAAACTCTCTCATCGTTGGACCCTGCAAACGCCAACAAGCCTTTACTTCCAGCAAGACTAAAGCCAATTATATGACATTGCCATAGAATCCCATCAACTGCAAATCCCTACCTAAGAGTGACACAGGGGCAGAGCCTGGGGTACAGAGTCACCGACTAGGAAGAGGGAGAGAAAAGAAAAAGGAAGAAGTTAACCTCTCAAAATCAAGAAAAACCCACAGACTTTACAACTTGATCCACTAATTTTTTTTTTGTTGTTGTTGTTGTTTGTTTCTTCTATCTTTTTGCCTTTATTTCCTCCACCTCGGTCCTTCTATTCTCTGCCCATCTTATGCTTCCCCTTTCTTGAACTACACTACCCATGAGTGTTGCATTTTATTTTTCTTCTTCATCCTCACCCTCCTTTAAGGTTATACTCCAAAACACTTAACTCTCACTCTCTCCTCTTTTGTTTTTTTTTTTTGTTTTTTTTTGTCTTGCTTTATTTTGTTTTTTTCTCCTCCTATTTTATTTCTTCCTTCGTTTTTCTCTTTTTCTTATTTTTTTCCTTTCTATTCGTTTTTTCTTTTCTCATTTTACTTTCCTCCCATATAATCCTCAATCACGAACAAATTAGTTAATTTGGGACTCAAGGCTTTTTTTTGGCTTTATTTCTCTTTTTTGCTATTGTTTTTATTTTTTTTTCTCTTGTTTGTTTATTTTTGTGGCATTTTGGGTCCTCCCAACCCAAGGTCTCCATTGTATTTAGTCTTCGCTCCACTTAATACAACAGATTTTTACTTATTATTTTTATTTTTTCTTCTTTATTATTCTTTTTTGGTCCTTTTTTCTGATTCCCTCTTATCCCTCTCATTATATCTCTTAGTTGACCATCAATTAAAAGCAAATCATCTTATGCTTGTCTAAGATTTTCTTCCTTTTTTTTTTTTTTTTTTTTTGCATTTAGTAGGTCCCTACTCCCTTTTTTTTGCCCCTTGAACTCTTCACTCCAAATCAGGCCCTCCATTATAGGCACAATATTTCCCTGAGGAGGGGAGAGGAGGGAAAGAGAAGAGAAAATAAGGGGGAAATAATAAATTATTACTGTTTTTTTTTGTGGGGTGTTTTACCCTTTTTTTTTTCTTTTTACTCTTTATTAATTCTAATGAGTGCTATCAATAAGACCACCCTCAGATGCCGATAAGAAAGAGGAAATCGAATATTATGGATACAAAAGAAAGAGAGGTAACACAAATAGATGTGGAAAAATCTATGGAGAAAAGACTTAACATATTGGAAGCCTTGGAGCTAAATGACAGAGAATTTAAAATAGAAATCTTAAAAATACTCAGAGATATACAAGAAAACACAGAAAGGCAATATAGGGAGATCAGAAAACAACTCAATGAACACAAAGAATATATTACCAAGGAAATTGAAACTATAAAAACAAATCAAACAGAAATGAAAAACTCAATTCACGAGCTGAAAAACGAGGTAACAAGCTTAGCTAACAGAACAGCCCAGATTGAAGATAGGATTAGTGAAATAGAAGACAAACAACTTGAGGCACAACAGAGAGAAGAAGAAAGAGACTCAAAAATAATAAAAAATGAGAAAGCCCTACAGGAATTGTCTGACTCCATCAGAAAGAATAACATAAGAATAATAGGTATATCAGAGGGAGAAGAGAAAGAAAATGGAATGGAGAATATACTCAAACAAATAATAGACGAGAACTTCCCAAGCCTGTGGAAGGAACTAAAGCCTCAAATTCAAGAAGCAAACAGAACACCAAGTTTTCTTAACCCCAACAAACCCACTCCAAGGCACATCATAATAAAGATGACACAAACCAATGACAAAGAAAAAATTCTCAAGGCAGCCAGGGAAAAGAAGAGTACAACATATAAAGGAAGGCCTATTAGATTATCATCAGATTTCTCAGCAGAAGCTCTACAAGCTAGAAGAGAGTGGACCCCAATATTTAAAGCCATGAAAGAGAGGAATTTTCAGCCAAGAATACTATACCCATCAAAGCTATCCTTCAAGTATGAAGGAGATATAAAAACATTCACAAATACAGAAAAGATGAGAGAATTTATCAACAGAAAGCCCCCACTCCAGGAAATACTAAGGGGGGTTTTCCAACCAGATTCAAAGAACAAAAGAAAACAACACCACAAGTAACAGCTCCACCAAGAACGCAATAAAACCAAACTTAAACTGTGAGAACAAAGGAAAAAAAGGGGGGAGAGGATGGAGATTAACAGTAGCAAAGGATGATGAAGTGCAGAAATACTTATAAGATAGGGTACTACAATGAATATGGTAGGTACCCTTTTCATTACTTAATGGTAACCACCCTTAAAAAAACCACCACAAAAACACTTGACTTAAAAAAGGTAGCAACAGAGGAAAGAAGTATGGAACACAAACAAACAAAAACAAATGATAGAAAAACAAAAGAGAAGAATCAAACTAGATACAAAACTAACAGAAAGCAATTTATAAAATGGCAGTAGGGAACCCACAAGTGTCAATCATTACACTAAATGTAAATGGATTAAACTTACCAATAAAAAGACACAGAGTAGCAGAATGGATTAAAAAAGAAAATCCAACTATATGCTGCCTACAAGAAACACATCTAAGCAACAAGGATAAAAACAAATTCAAAGTGAAAGGCTGGAAAACAATACTCCAAGCAAACAACACCCAAAAAAAAGCAGGTGTAGCAATACTCATATCTAATAATGCTGACTACAAGACAGAAAAAGTACTCAGAGACAAAAATGGTCATTTCATAATGATTAAGGGGAAGTTGAATCAAGAAGACATAACAATCCTTAATATATATGCACGAAACCAAGGAGCACCAAAATATATAAGACAGCTACTTATTGACCTTAAAACAAAAACTAACAAAAATACAATCATACTTGGAGACCTCAATACACCGCTGATGGCTCTAGATCGGTCATCCAAACAGAGAATCAATAAAGATATAGTGGCCTTAAACGAAATACTAGAACACCTGGATATGATAGACATCTACAGGACACTTCATCCCAAAGCGACAGAGTATACATTTTTCTCTAGTGTACATGGAACATTCTCAAGAATTGACCATATGTTGGGCCACAAAGACAATATCAGCAAATTTAGAAAAATTGAAATTGTACCAAGCATATTTTCTGATCATAAAGCCTTGAAACTAGAATTCAACTGCAAAAAAGAGGGGGAAAAACCCACAAAAATGTGGAAACTAAACAACATACTTCTAAAAAATGAATGGGTCAAAGAAGAAATAAGCGCAGAAATCAAAAGATATATACAGACAAATGAAAATGAAAATACGACATATCAGAATCTCTGGGATGCAGCAAAAGCAGTAATAAGAGGAAAGTTCATATCACTTCAGGCCTATATGAACAAACAAGAGAGAGCCGAAGTAAACCACTTAACTTCACACCTTAAGGAACTAGAAAAAGAAGAACAAAGACAACCCAAAACCAGCCGAAGAAAGGAGATAATAAAAATCAGAGCAGAAATAAATGAAATAGAGAACAGAAAAACTATAGAAAAAATCAATAAAACAAGGAGCTGGTTCTTAGAAAAGATCAACAAAATTGACAAACCCTTGGCAAGACTCACCAAGGAAAAAAGACACAGGACTCAAATAAATAAAATCCAAAATGAAAGAGGAGAGATCACCACAGACATCATAGAAATACAAAGAATTATTGTAGAATACTATGAAAAATTATATGCCACCAAATACAACAATCTAGAAGAAATGGATAAATTCCTAGAACAATACAACCTTCCTAGACTGAGTCATGAAGAAGCAGAAAGCCTAAACAGACCAATCAGCAGGGAGGAAATAGAAAAAACTATTAAAAATCTCCCCAAAAAGAAAAGTCCAGGCCCAGACGGTTATACTAGTGAATTCTATCAAACATTCAAAGAAGACTTGGTTCCTATTCTACTCAAAGTCTTCCAAAAAATTGAAGAAGAAACAATACTTCCAAACACATTTTATGAGGCCAACATAACCCTCATACCAAAACCTGGCAAGGATGGCACAAAGAAAGAAAACTACAGACCAATATCTCTAATGAATACAGATGCTAAAATACTAAACAAAATACTGGCAAACCGAATACAACAACGTATTAAAAAAATAATACATCATGATCAAGTGGGATTCATCCCAGAATCTCAAGGATGGTTCAACATACGCAAAATGGTTAACGTAATACACCATATCAACAAAACAAAGAACAAAAACCACATGATCTTATCAATAGATGCAGAAAAGGCTTTTGATAAAATACAACACAATTTTATGTTTAAGACTCTCAACAAAATGGGTATAGAAGGAAAATATCTCAACATGATAAAGGCCATATATGATAAACCATCAGCCAACATCCTATTAAACGGCATAAAACTGAGGACTTTCTACCTTAAATCAGGAACAAGACAGGGTTGTCCACTCTCTCCACTCTTATTCAACGTGGTGCTAGAAGTTCTGGCCAGAGCAATCAGACAAGACAAAGAAATAAAAGGCATCCATATCGGAAAAGAAGAAGTAAAGCTATCACTTTTTGCTGATGATATGATCCTATACATCGAAAACCCGAAGGACTCCACAAAAAGATTATTAGAAACAATAAACCAATACAGTAAGGTCGCAGGATACAAAATTAACATACAAAAGTCCATAGCCTTTCTATATGCCAACAATGAAATATTAGAAAACGAACTCAAAAAAATAATCCCCTTCACGATTGCAACAAAAAAAATAAAATACCTAGGAATAAACATAACAAAGAATGTAAAGGACCTATATAATGAAAATTACAAAGCATTGTTAAGGGAAATCGAAAAAGATACAATGAGATGGAAAAATATTCCTTGTTCTTGGATAGGAAGAATAAATATAATCAAAATGGCCATATTACCCAAAGCAATATACAAATTTAATGCAATTCCCATCAAAATCCCTATGAGATTTTTTAATGAAATGGAACAAAAAATCATCAGATTTATATGGAACTAGAAAAAACCCCGAATAGCCAAAACAATCCTAAGGAAAAAGAATGAAGCTGGGGGCATTACAATACCTGACTTTAAACTATATTATAGGGCCACGATAATCAAAACAGCATGGTATTGGCAGAAAAATAGACACTCAGACCAATGGAACAGAATAGAAAGCCCAGAAATAAAACCACATATATATGATCAAATAATCTTTGATAAAGGGGCCAACGACACACAATGGAGAAAAGAAAGCCTCTTCAACAAATGGTGTTGGGAAAACTGGAAAGCCACATGCAAAAGAATGAATCTCGACTACAGCCTGTCCCCGTGTAGTAAAATTAATTCAAAATGGATCAAAGACCTAAATATAAGACCTGAAACAATAAAGTACATAGAAGAAGACATAGGTACTAAAATCATGGACCTGGGTTTTAAAGAACATTTTATGAACTTGACTCCAATGGCAAGAGAAGTGAAGGCAAAGATAAATGAATGGGACTACATCAGAATTAAAAGTTTTTGCTCAGCAAGAGAAACTGATATCAAAATAAACAGACAGCCAACTATATGGGAACTGATATTTTCAAACGACAGCTCAGATAAGGGCCTAATATCCAAAATTTACAAAGAACTCATCAAACTCAACAACAAACAAACAAACAATCCAATAAAAAAATGGGAAGAGGACATGAACAGACACTTCTCCCAGGAAGAGATACAAATGGCCAACAGATATATGAAAAGATGCTCAGCTTCATTAGTTATTAGAGAAATGCAAATCAAAACTACAATGAGATACCACCTCACTCCTGTTAGATTAGCTATTATCAACAAGACGGGTAATAGCAAATGTTGGAGAGGCTGTGGAGAAAAAGGAACCCTCATTCACTGTTGGTGGGACTGTAAAGTAGTACAACCATTATGGAGGAAAGTATGGTGGTTCCTCAAAAAACTGCAAATAGAACTACCTTATGACCCAGCAATCCCTCTACTGGGTATATACCCCAAAACCTCAGAAACATTGATACGTGAATACACATGTAGCCCCATGTTCATTGCAGCACTGTTCACAGTGGCCAAGACATGGAAACAACCAAAAAGCCCTTCAATAGAAGACTGGATAAAGAAGATGTGGCACATATACACTATGGAATACTACTCAGCCATAAGAAATGATGACATCAGATCATTTACAGCAAAATGGTGGGATCTTGATAACATTATAAGGAGTGAAATAAGCAAATCAGAAAAAAACAAGAACTACATGATTCCATACATTGGTGGAACATAAAAATGAGACTAAGAGACATGGACAAGAGTGTGGTGGTTACCAAGGGTGGGGGGGGAGGGAGGACATGGGAGGGAGGGAGGGAGAGAGTTAGGGGGAGGGGGAGGGGCACAGAGAACTAGATAGAGGGTGATGGAGGACAATCTGACTTTGGGCGAGGGGTTTGCAACATAATTTGATGACAAAATATCCTAGACATGTTTTCTTTGAATATATGTACCCTGATTTATTAATGTCATCCCATTACCATTAATAAAAATTTATTAAAAAAATAAATAAATAAATAAAGGAAATCTGAGTCTGAAGGAGATTAACTGGTTTACTTAAGGTAAAACACTTCCCCTTGATAGTGACTCTGTTTTCAATGTGAAGACTGAATGCTCTTCAAGACAGACTTTAGAAGGACCAGTCTTATGTAAAGAATGACCGACTATTGTGTAGGATAAATTGTGTGTATAGACCTTGCTATGATTTGTCAGTCTGAGTTTCCTATGTAAAAACAGGTATATTCCCTAGAATTGAACACTCCATGGTCATACTTTTTGTTTAAACTGATGCATTGTAAAAGATGAATACTTGTTTTTCCAAATAATTACAGAGTCTATCTTAGTATAATATGTTCTCCTCAAAGCTCCTTTCAGGCAGAATGGAAAGTAAAAATGAGGTAGGTGGGAGAGAAAAAGGACCCAATTTTTTTCTAATATTTGGCAAAAGCAAAGTTCTTAAATTCCTTGGCTTATCATCACAGAATCATTGATCCCTTAAGGATTCATCTTCTAATTCATTGGCTTTGGTCCAAGAGTATCTGCTCCTTTAAAAACCAGAGTTTCTATGGTGACTGTGAAGACTAAGGAATTTGGTTGCCAGCCCACCCACATGATAACTCAATGCCATAGAACAGAGGTTTTCAACCTTTTTACTGTTGGGGATCAGTAAAAATAGGAGAATTATTTTGGGGACCTCTAAAGCAGAAATGACTCTGAGCAGAAGTGAATTCAACTAAGATCATTGGGTCTATAATCTTGCTACAACATCAGAGTGGTTAACTCTTCCATAGACAGGCACAAAGTTTCTGGTAGAATAGCACCGTCCATGGACAGGCAGTTGAAAAACACTGCCATAGAGATTAGGAGGGTCCTTTCAGGTCCTTCTGATTTTAAAGCCAGCAGTGATTAGAGTCCCAGGCAAAGAAATAAAATAGATATATATGTGTTATAGAATCAGAAGAAAGATGAGTGGAGGTGAAATACACATAGAGGGAAATCTGGTATAGTATGAATGGGTAGAAGAAGATGAAGAACAAGTAGTTAAGACTAAATATTTAAAGAGGAGAGATTGGTGTAAAATGATTGGAGTGAAGTAAAGAGTTATAGAAAATGAAATATGGAGGAAGGAAAAAGAGGGTGTAAGAATGAAGGGATGATAATATCAAGACTCTGAAGCCAGTGGTAGAATATCATGATTGAGGTTAAGGGTAGAGGGGCTTGGAAGCTTGGGGCTTGGAACTCAGACAACCTTAAGGATGTCAGATAAGAGGAATAAAGACAGAAATTAACAGTGGACTGTATCTGCAGAAAACCGGGTGCAGTGCCTCAACAATACACTATAGTGTTTGAAAGAGATGTATCTTAGATGAAAACAAATGGGGATATGGGCAAGAAATTGAGCATTGCATAAGATATGGAATAGATGGGAAAAGATTAGGAAATGTCAACTGCAGAATGTGGCAGAAGTGAAATGGATATGAATGAGGAGAGGTATGGACAGAGGGCGGAGGATCTTTTTTTTTTTTTTTTTACAGAGACAGAGTGCAGGATAGATAGGGACAGACAGACAGAAACGGAGAGAGATGAAAAGCATCAATCATTAGTTTTTTGTTGCAACACCTTAGTTGTTCATTGATTGCTTTCTCATATGTGCCTTGACTGTGGGCCTTCAGCAGACTGAGTAACCCCTTGCTCGAGCCAGCGACCTTGGGTCCAAGCTGGTGAGCTTTGCTCAAACCAGATGAGCGGTCAGCCCGTGCTCAAGCTGGCAAGCTCGGGGTCTCAAACCTGGGTTCTCCACATCCCAGTCCGATGCTCTATCCACTGCGCCACTGCCCGGTCAGGTGGAGAGGCTCTTTTTAAATAAGGAAATGACTAAAGGTGACATAGTTGAAGAAAAAGGAGAAATTGGTGGAAAACATAAGAATAAATAGTAAGAATACAGGACTAGGGAGCTACTACTGGACACAGAAGTTGATGGCCTGAAGTTAGGAAAAGAAGCAAGGAGAGCTGGATTCTAAAGAGGAGAAAGGGCATTGAATTTGAGAGGTGGTATCAGGAATTAATTATTTGTTGGGGGAGTAGGGGTGAAGCAGAGAGCAAATTTCTCTCCAAATTCCCAGAAGAATCTGGTGGGGCATGATCACCCACTGACTTAATAGCCTCTTCATTATTCTTTAGCAAAGAGAAAATTCATATCCTTGGAGACACACTCTAGAATTCTCTAGACAGTTTTCTAGAAAAGGTTGAGCTAGAAGCAGATAAGGGAGATTCTATCTCCAAATTCTTCACCATTTCTCAGCTTTGCATAGGGGATTTATCTATGTGTGAACTCTGCTATGACCTTTAGTAGTTACTGGGAAGTCAATCCCATTTTGAGAAAGATTAGTTCTAGGCCTACTTTTGAGGAGATCTGAGAGGCTTGGGTCAAGAATTATACTGCGCTAGACATATAATGGCTTCTGAAAACAGGATGTGATAATAAATCAAAATTTGCCCCATATTGCCTGACTAAGCAATGGCGCAGTGGATAGAGTGTCGGACTGAGATGCAGAGGACCCAGGTTCGAGACCCCAAGGTCGCCAGCTTGAGCGCGGGCTCATCTGGTTTGAGCAAAAGCCTACCAGCTTGAACCCAAAGTCACTGGCTCCAGCAAGGGGTTACTCGGTCTGCTGAAGGCCCATGGTCAAGGCACATATGAGAAAGCAATCAATGAACAACTAAGGTGTTGCAACGCACAATGAAAAACTAATGATTGATGCTTCTCATCTCTCTCCGTTCCTGTCTCTCTGTCCCTGTCTATCCCTCTCTCTGACTCACTCTCTGTCTCTGTAAAAAATAAATAAATAAATAAATAAATTTGCCCCATATTTGTTCTCCTTTGGCTTAATTCTAAGACTCAATTATTACTTTGATTATCTCACTTCTTCCCTCATAAAAGATAGGAAACAAGGTAGGGAAGGAATGAGCAATCTTCAACCAGGTTCATCACCTGAGGATGAATGGAAACAGAAGACTTTAGGAATATAAATTCTTCATTATGATGAGTTAGAAAATGCATGAGAAGAATAGATAAATGAGCAAGGGCAAAACTCCACATAAACAAACTGTCTGGAAAAGAAGTGATGGGCCTTTTTGACTTACATATATGTCTATATTGTCCTTCTTTAAAGGGTAGGGAATTATAAGCTGAACATCTGTTAGTTCTGTAGAGTGGGCCTACTACCATAAGCCTGACTTTCCAATGGACCTTTTTTAAACCTCCCTTGGAGGTGCTGAGAGAAGGAATGAGGTAGGCTGACTACCAGGAATGAAATACTAAAAGGGAGCTGGCAAAGCTTAAGGACATAAGAGGATAGTATATAGAAACTATTTCTAGAGAATTTTTGCACTACAGAGGTGAATTAATAAAGTTTAGGACCATACATCTGTAGTTACAAAATACTCATGAGGATGTGGGGCACAGCATAGGGAATATGGTTAATGGTGTTGCGGTGATTGTATATGGTGCCAGGTAGGTGCTGGACTTGTTGGGGGCATCGCTTCTTAAGTTATGTAGGTGCTGTCCACTATACTGTACACTTGAAACTAATATAAAATAATGTTGAATATCAACTGTATTTGAAAAAAATTAAACAAAAAATTGATACAAATATGAAAAAATCAATTAACATTTTAAAAATATAAGATTTGGGACACTGTAGGAACTGAGAGATAAATTATAGCATGTAAGAACTATGTCATACAAATGATTATTTTGCTCTGTTACTCCATGTAATATCTCTTAGCATTTAAAACATGGACTAGTTTAATATAGTCAATAATAATATTGTAATAACTAATACAGTAGCAGGTGAGTACTAGACTTATTGGGTAATCATTTTGTAAGTTACATATGTGTCTAATCACTATGTTTTATACCTGAAACTAATATATTATATGTCAACTATAATTGACAAATACCACCCCCCCCCAACACAGATTGGTCAGTATCTTTGAGGAAACTGTAAGACCATAGCAGGATGTGGGATTTGTTTTTGTTTTGGGACCAACAGAGAATTTTATTTTTGGCAATGCTTTATGAATGAAATAATGAATGAGAATCACCAGTTTGTCTGTGGGGTCAAAGAGTATTTATTTAGAAGCATGAGTAATGTTTAAGTCATAGAACTTTGGAGAATTAACTCAGTACAAAAAATCTTTGGAAGAAAATGTACTCATCTTTTTAAAAGTTTATATAAACATAAAGGACATACCTAGTTTAAAAGAAAGAAAAGATGTAATGTCTTCCATTATTTTGAATGGTTTGACTTCAATATTTTTGCTTCTTTAAAACTTTCATTTTCTTTTATTGTTTCCTTCCTTATTTTTAAATTAAAAACCTAGTCTAGAGACATTATTCACACTTATCAAGAAGGTATATCTGGGCTCTGGCCAGCTGGCTCAGTGGTAGAGCGTTGGCCTGGCGTGCAGGAGTCCAGGGTTTGATTCCTGACCAGGGCACACAGGAGAAGCGCCCATCTGCTTCTCCACCCCTCCCCCTCTCCTTCCCCTCCCGCAGCCAAGGCTCCATTGGAACAAAGTTGGCCCGGTGTTGAGGATGGCTCTGTGGCTTCTGCCTCAGGTGCTAGAATGACTCTGGTTGCAACAGAGCAATGCCCCAGATGGGCAGAGCATCGCCCCCTGGTGGGCATGCGGGGGGATCCTGGTAGGGCGCATGCGGAGTCTGTCTGACTGCCTCCCCATTTCCAACTTCAGAAAAATACACACACACACACAAAAAGAAGGTATATCTGATTTATAGATGATAAAGTCAAACAAGAGATATCAGAGACAGCTGTTATTTGAAAAAAGCCCTTAGACAAAATCCAGAGTATTTTTGTTGTAAAGACTAGTAATATAAGGGATCCTGGCAAATTCTGTTGAGGAGAAGTGTTTTTTTTGCTACAATGGAGAAATTGTTGTTGCTGAGAGAAGGGCAGGATTGGGGGACTGTGAGGAAAAGATAAAGAAAGGCTATTTAAAAAGGAGGCAATCCAGGCAATAGAGTCAAGAATTATAACTCATGGAACATGGGAAGGAAAGGACAACACCTTGCATCATGAAGTCTCAGCTAATCTTTATAAATAGCATTTACTATTGTCCCTAGTTTATAATGTAAATGGTAGATTAAGAAGTTAAGCCATTTTCTCAGGGTTTTGAAGCCAGTAAGCTGCATGGTTTGCTACTGAAGCTGGAGCATTCTTCCAGAGTTATGATAATGGTGTTAATTTGGAAAATTGGCACCTTATCTGGTGGGCAATAAGATTAATGTTGCCATTTCTTCCATATGTCTTTTAAAGTTGTGACTATATTGGTATTTACATACAGGATCCTTGAGGGTGGGACCATGTCATTTATTAGCTTTCACTATTGTATCCCAAATGCTAAGTGAGGACATTGCAAACAACAAATGAAGCTACTGGAGGGGCCTGGCCTCCTCATTCAGCTTTACAGAATGCATGATCTCTTAAGAGGCAATGAAGCTTTGAGCAAAACTTGGTCTAACAGATTTCTTTAGTATCGCAGAGAAAATGTTGATTAAGCCTGGTGGGAAGTGGCCTGAGAACTTGTATTGCATTTGAATGGTTTGTGACTGGCCTGTAAGTTTGAGTTTCCCTTTATGGACACCCAAAGCAATAAAATCTCTGGCTAGTTCTGCATTCTGTGTGTAAGATTCTTGGAGTTATCTAAGGTAGATGTGCTAAGAATGGTTTATGCTGTGCTCTCTTGCTGTAGGTTTATTATATACATTGGTTTCACTTTTCTGAGCTCCTCTTTAGGTTCTAGTGGAAGGCAAGCTTGGTTGGAGAATGTGCTTTTTCCCAGATGTTAGTCTTCTCCTTGCATTCTAGCCTGACTGAATAACTTTGGTCCTGTTTTCTCCCAGATCTCATTCTTGAGACTAGGTGAGTGGATAAGGAAGTGTGAGATATTGTGATTATAGTCTTGGAAGGGCACTTAAAGATTTTTCAGTGGGAGCTCTTTATATTATTCTATTACTCCTCATTTGGCTATCAACTAGTCTCACAGGTAAGAGAGAACTATTTTGAGTTAAATTCAATTGGCAGTGTCCAGGTCTGTGGGCCATGAAAGCAATACACTGTGAGAAAAGAGGAGAGAGTCTGAGCCAGCTTTCTGCTTTTAGTGTAACCTTTTGAGTGAGAGAGCAATGGAGAATACCAAATCAAAAAATTTTTAATTAATGCATTGTCATTGGAATATAGGGGCCGAATAGTACTCTTGATGTATCTGGGAATCAAATAGGAAAAAAATGGAGCTTATGGTGAGGTAGAAGGACTTAGATTAGGCATTCAGAAGAATTAGCATAGTGGGAACTATAACCAACAGTAATTATAGACTTGTCTTCTCTAGAAAGTTTTTCAAATAAGAACTATATTTTTGGATCTGGGCTGCTTCTATGAAGGCCTTTATACAGGGGTGGGCAAAAATAAGTTTAAAGTTGTGAGTATACAAAACATAATTTATTCTTGTATTATTTATTAATTATTATATTATATATTTGTATTTCATTTGTAAGCCTACTTTTGCCCATCCCTGTATATGATTATGAAGGGATGGTCACTTTGACTTTTCTAGGAAGCCTCTAGCAAGCTCAGACAGTTGAGAAATCTTCATTCTTTAAATTGGGCAGCCCTGGGAGTATGAATGGCAGAGAGTTGAACTAGAAACGGTGGGGAGGGATAGGTATTCATAGAGGGCTATGTAAGGACCATCTGTATTTCATTGGGGAGCTGTCACTCTCACCCTCTTCCCTATAAGCAAGCTCTCTCTCTCTTACACACACACACACACACACACACACACACACACACACTCATTGCTGTTTGTCTTCTCTCCCATCTTTAATTCTAGTGAAGATGCTGAAGAAACATCACATCAGACTCTGAGTACCTCTTCCCTAGGCTTGACACATACAGCTCGCAAAGCTGAGGACCAGACCTGTTTCCTGGAACCCAGCTTTCTTGCCAGTTTCTGCCGTTGTTCGCACTGTTTCTTTATCGAAGCCGCTCCTTTGTCTCAGGGATTCAGGGTTTTCCTGAATCTCCTAGCTTTGCCCAGCCCCTCTTTGAGAAACTGGACTGGAATGAAACCACAGTGATGGGAGGGGGTGGAGGTAGAGTTGGCTTCTCGTGGCTCTGCTGGGCAGGGTGTGTTCTGCTCAATTAGCATGAGAATAGACAAGCTTTCTCCCTATTCTCCCTTAGGGATGGAGAGAAAAGGACAGTAAAGGCTATAGTTCTGTCCTACTCTAACGGCGAACAGAGTAGATGGGGACTGGGAAAGTGACCGTCATCACATTCTTCTAATCCTCTGAAGACCCGAGGACCCTGCCGTAGTGAGAAAAGCTTTGATGGAGCCGGCTAGTGGATCTCCGCTCCAGATTTTCCAGCTGTCCTTGTCCCCACACCGCTGAGAGAGCAGGATGCTGAGATGGCTCCGTGATGCAGAAGGTATGTGCTTTTTCAGATCTGGTACTGATGCTGTGTGTGTGGTGAGGTCTCTGTGGCGCAATGGACGAGCGCGCTGGACTTCTAATCCAGAGGTTCCGGGTTCGAGTCCCGGCAGAGATGATCACCTGGCGATCCTCTCTTTTACTTTGTATGTTCTCACGCTAGGTTTATAATTATATTTATGCCTCCCCGGAGGCTCTAAGGCAGAGAAAGGAAACCCCTTTCCTTGGGAATCCTGGACTTCCTCTCCTTTTGCTTTTCCTGTCTTCATTCTTTCTCCGTCCCTCCCTTACTGATTTTCATTGTAGTGAAGGCTCAAATGTCTGCTTCATCCCTCTGCTCAGCCTGAATGATACAGCCTTTGCATCTTGCTTCAAAGGAGAATCACTGGGACATAGTGACCGAGATGCCAGGTTCTGGGACCATTGTGGCTCCTTTTACTTCTGAAAGCACAAAAAGACAGCTTGATTGTCTCATATGCCAATGAAGAAATGTCCAGTTGTCCTAAGGTAACACCCACCTTAACTTAGGTAAGTCAGGAGATGAATGGGGTCATGCAGAGGATAATTTCTGGTGCTATCTTTGTCAGCTATACATTTGCATTTCTAGGGCTTTTTGTTAGAAAGTTCATTACTCACTTCCTCATCTAAAAGGTGAAGTGTAATCATTGCCCTTTGTCTCAAGAAATAAACTACACTGCAACACACTAATTACCAGTAGCAAATGAATTTGTCCCCAGAAACTCAAAGGTCCTATACTTAAATGCTCTTTACTGTGAAAAGTTTTCCACTTTTCCTGTTTACAGGGCCAGCTTTGAGGGTTGTGTCTAAATATTATTTTTATAATTCCTGGTTTCCAACAAGCCGTCTTCTCACCGCTCTCTCATCCCCCATTCACTTCTGCTCTCACCCTGAGCAAGATTGGGAGGGAGCTTGGGTTTCTATTTTGAGTTGGCTTGGCTCTCTCACCCTTGCATATTGCAGCATCCAGCCCATTAACTATAGATTGCCACCCACGTCAAGAACTGACTTCCACCTCTGATAAACCCAGGAAACCTGAGAAGACAAACTTCTCCCACAGCTGGAGAATCAACATCTTTCTCACTTGGGGCTCTGGACGGGTGATCAGAGGCTACAACTAGCCATGAATTCAGCTCTGAGGAAGCTGAAGTGAGGTGAAAGGGGAGAATTCATACACAATTTAACCACAACAACACCATACTAAGAAGTGGATGTTGATAGAGCAGACAGAAGGATTCTGAAGGGAGACTGATGATTTCTGCCTTTTGGAAGTATTCATGTTTGTAGCAAATTGAAACTTTTGAAATTCTTTTGAAGTAGAGCAGTAACTTAAAGGACTTACAATTCTTATAGTAAGAGACCACAAAGCTTTCCTTCTCTGAGTTACCTTGGTGGAATACCAATTTAGATATTAATTAAACTATGGACATACACTTTGGAGGATGTTTCTGTGGAGCAGAAATTCCTGGGCAGACCCTTTTGGAGCCTGTTTTTTTATTGTTAGCTCAGCCTATCTATGTATTTTTGCTTTAAGCTCTGTCCTGAGAGGAAAAATCAATGTGCGGATGAGGGAAGGAAGTTAAAGAAGGGGCCTGCTACATTTTTCAACTATACACAGAAAACTCTATCTTTCGAGTTTCCCTAAATCATTTGATTGCAATGGGACTGCTCCACAGTAATGAGGAGTAAGGAGGTTGTCTCTCTATCACTCTTAAAGGGTGGGGCAAGATTCTAGGTTCATTATAACTGACATTAAGGTTTATTCAATTCTAGAAGTTTTTTAGGAATAAAGACTTCATGAAATTGTGGAGGCTAGGAGTGAGGGTTGAGGACTGGGAGGGGATGTGTACCCAAGTAGACGTCAAACTGTTCAAATTTTGATCAGGCTGCAATATAATCAGCTATTTAGGTGAAATTCTATACTAATGAGAATAAAAACCCACAGACAATCTTTCAAAACTGATTTTAGCTAGTTATTTTTATTTTCTATCTAGGGATGAGAAGACTTGGTTCAAATTGCAGTTTTGCCAAGTTGCTAAATCTGTCTGAACTTTAATTTGTTTATTTATAAAAACAAGGATATATTATCTATCCTCCAAATGTGAAAATGAGTGAGAAAGTTTATAGTGCAGCTCTGTATAGATATATAGGTTATGTTAGTGTTCTAGTGGCTTTCATCTCCCTCCTCAGCATGTAGAAAAAATATGTGGCCACAAAGTGAGGAATAAAAAGGTCTGAATAATCAGTCCCTGCCTGAGACATCCCAGGTGACTGTATACCTTCAGCTGGGACTGATGTGGACTTGTGTTACCCTAAGAAAGAGGATAGAATGAACTTTTCTACTTAGTAGAGTCCTTCAGAGGGCAGATGGTCCCTCTGTGTCTTAGCTAAGGGTTTTATCTCAGTAGGTAGGTCAAGGTCCTTGCTATCTAAATACTTATGAGAACTAGAGTCTTCCACCTACTCAAACATCACCTAACCTTCAGCCCCTTCAGTCTTTTAGGGGACCTATTTCAAGGATTTGAAGAACATCACAAGATTGGTGGCAAGATATTCCATATTGGTTGAAATTCCTCTATGTTTTCTTTTTTAATGTTTATTTATTTATTTATTTTAATGAGAGGAGGATCCACCCAACAAGCCCACTAGGGGGCGATGCTCTGCCTATCTGGGGCCCTTGCTCTGTTGCAACTGGAGCCACTTTTTAGCGCCTGAGGTAGAGGCCATGGAGCCATCTTCAGCACCCAGGGCCAGCTCACTGTAATTGAGCCATGGCTGCAAGAGGGGAGGAGAAAGAGAGAGAGAGAGAGAGAAGCGAGAGAGGGAGTGGTGGAGAAGCAGATGGGAGCTTTTCCTGTATGCCCTGACCGGGAATTGAACCCGGGACTTCTGCATGCAGGGAGGATGCTCTACCACTGAGAAAAATTATTGATTTTAAAGAGGGGAGAGAGATAGAGAGAATGCAAGGAGGAGGAATGGGAAGCATCAACTCATAGTACCTGTTTCTCTTATGTGCCTTGAGCAGGCAAGCCCAAAATTCCTCTGTATGTGATAACAGATTTTTTTCTTAACTCTGAGAGATAACTCTTAATTTGCAAGTATTATAATTACTGTATTTTAAAGAAAGAATATAAAATAAAAATGGGTGGGCTTTTATAAAGTTATTGCACTGTAGAACTCAAATACTTCACAAGTTTGGAACTGATTATTAATTATAAAATATGCCAGCAGAATGTATGTTCTGTATTACTGTATTTTCAGTGCCTAAAATATGGTAAGCATTTGATGTATATATCTGAAATAATTAATGCTGGCTTAGATTTGCTATAAAGTACATAGTTAGGAAAGATGAAGATGTAGCTCCTAAAGATCATAAACACAGGCAACATCTTCATGGATTTGCTCATGTGCTTTACAAATGTGAAAATGAGTGAGAAATTTCATAGTGCAGCTCTTAATAATATTTATTAAGTGTCCATTCTGTGTCAGTCTCCATGTTTTAAGCACTGAGATCCATATTTTTGTGGCAGAAACAAAGAATAAATTGGTAAATAACATTATAATAGAACTATAGGTAGAGAGATACAGTAGGCTCTTCTTATTTAGGGTTTCATTTTCCTCAGTTTCAGGTCCCCATGGTCAACCATAGTCTGAAAATATTAAATTGAAAATTTGAAAAATAAACAATTTTTTTAAAGAAGCATTTTTATTTTTATTTACAGAGACAGAGAGAGTCAGAGAGAGGGATAGATAGGGACAGACAGATAGGAATGGAGAGAGATGAGAAGCATCAATCATCAGTTTTTTGTTGTGACACCTTAGTTGTTCATTGATTGCTTTCTCATATGTGCCTTGACTGTGGGCCTTCAGCAGACCGAGTAACCCCTTGCTCGAGCCAGAGACCTTGTGTCCAAGCTGGTGAGCTTTGCTCAAACCAGATGAGCCCGTGCTCAAGCTGGCGAGCTCGGGGTCTCAAACCTGGGTCCTCCGCATCCCAGTCTGATGCTTTATTCACTGCGCCACCACCTGGTCAGGCTAAAAAGTAAACAATTTATAAGTTTTAAAATTACACATCATTTTGAGAAGCATGATGAGATCTCAAACCCTCCTGCTCCCTCCTGCCCAAGACGTGTCATTTTGTCCAGTGCATCCACACTTTAAACCCTACCCTTCAATTAGTCACTTAACAGCTCTCTTAGTTGTCCGGTCAGCTGTCATGGTATTACAATGTTTGTATTCTATATAGTAACCCTATTTTACTTAATAGGGTTTCTAAATCCATTCATATAACTTTTATTACAGTATATTGTTATAATTGTTCTATTTTATTTGTAGTTATTATTGTTAATCTCTTACTGTGCCTGATTTAATATAGGCATATATGTATAAGAAAAAAATAGTGCATATAGGGTTTGGTACTCTATTCCTGGTTTTAGGCCTCCAGCGAAGGTCTTAGAATGTATCTCCCATGGATAAGGGGGGACTACCGTACATGCTGGAGGAACTTAACTAGTGATAAGAGGTAGAGCAGTGTGAAGCATTGTTGTCACGTAAGACCTCTCACAAGAGATAAGATTTGAATGAAGAATGAGTGAAGCAAATGAGATCAATGAGATCTAAAGGATGGGTGCTCCAAATAGAAAAGAAACAAGAACAGAAACCCTGAGGTGGCCATGAGCTTGATGGCTTTGAGGGAAAGCACAAACATCATTGTGGTTGGCATGGAGGGAGTGATGCGGTAAATTAAGTTCAGAGATTAGTATGGGCATGTCACGTAGGACAGCGTTCTCAATCAACCCTATCACATCCAAATGTGCCTTGTATAATAAGTTGAGTATTTTCTTATTCTCTATTAATATCCTGCAAAGAAATTTATAGGTAATATAACCTCCTTATACACATAAGTAAAATAAATCTAATAATATTTAGTTGTAATATGAGAGAAATAAAAATAAATTTGTAATAAATAATTTGTTTGAGAGAGAGAGAGGCATGGAGAGAGAGAGGAACATCAAGTTGCTCCTATATGTGTCCTAACTGGGGAATCGAACCAGCAACCTCAGCACTCTGGAATGAGCTCTAACCAAGCTATCTGGCCAGAGCTTTTATTTATTTATTTATTTTTAAAGGCAGAAAGGAAGGGAGAGAAAGGGGAAGGATAAGGGAAGAATTTATTTGTTGTTCCATTTAGTCATACATTCATTGGTTGCTTCCCATGTGTGCCCTGACTGGGGATCGAACCTGCAACCTTGTCCTTTTGGGACGACTCACTTAACTGACTGAGCTAATCGACCAGAGCCAATAATATGCATTTTTTTTTTAGATTTTATTTATTCATTTTTATAGAGAGAAGAGAGAGAAAGAGAAAGAGAGAGAGAGAGAGAGAGAGAGAGAGAGAGAAAGAAGGTGGGGAGGAGCAGGACGCATCAACTCCCATATGTGCCTTGACCAGGCAAGCCCAGGGTTTTGAACCGGCGACCTCAGTGTTCTAGGTCGACACTTTATCCACTGCGTCACCACAGGTCAGGCCAATAATATGTATTTTTTTTCTTTTTGTATTTTTCTGAAGCTGGAAACAGGGAGAGACAGTCAGACAGACTCCCACATGCACCCGACCGGGATCCACCCAGCTCGCCCACCAGGGGCGATGCTCTGCCCACCAGGGGGCGATGCTCTGCCCCTCCAGGGCGTCGTTCTGCTGCGACAAGAGCCACTCTAGCGCCTGGGGCAAAGGCCAAGGAGCCATCCTCAGCGCCCGGGCCATCTTTGCTCCAATGGAGCCTTGGCTGCGGGAGGGGAAGAGAGAGACAGAGAGGAAGGAGGGTGGGGTGGAGAAGCAAATGAGCGCTTCTCCTATGTGCCCTGGCCAGGAATCGAACCCGGGTCCCCCGCACGCCAGGCCGACGCTCTACTGCTGAGCCAACCAGCCAGGGCTAAAATTAATAATATGTATTTTGATATGTAAATGCCACACTAACAGTCTGTACCAATATGAAGACTTACTTTCACTGCAACAGATTTTATATTATTTATATTTAAATTTATTTACATTATTTATATGTATTTATATTTTATATACTATGTAAAAGAAGTTTCAGCATATACACTTTTACTTTTTATCCAATCCCAGAGATTTCCCCACTTTACTTTCTTCTGCCTCCTTAATCTATCACCTATCAATTTATGTAACCCCCTTACATACCTCTTCCCTTTCAATTTCAATGTATAAAGTAAGTGGTAAAGCTGCCATTTTCCAGAGCATTTTCTCAATCTATGGAGACTTTGCTTCCTGGCAATTGTTGACAGTTTGGCTCAAATAAACTCATAAAATTCTTACAGGTTTGGAATTTTCTTACAATGACATAGATTAGAATTAAAGATGAGTTTGTGATCCCTGAATATCCACCCAGATATGAAAGGGAGATACTCCAGAGACAGGTTAAGTAGATAAAAACCTAACAGGAAATAAATATTAATTCGCTTCTTCAACAAATATTTACTTAGTACCTACTATATGCAAAGCAAGAAGAGACAGAATTATTGCACAGATATATGTAAAATTGCAACAGTCAATGAAGGAAAGATCTATGGAGCAAAGAAAATTTATAATGAGGAGCTGACCTCTTCAAAGAGGCCTAGGAAATCTTCCAGAAAGTGCCTCTTGACTTGAGTTTGAAAGATCATTAGGAAATAATGAAACAAAAAAAATGAAAGAACGAGCTTTCCTGACTGGAACAGAGAGCACAAAAGTCTTGTGTTGGGAAAAAGTACAAAGGACTGATAAGCAAGTGTAGTTTGACTATAGAGAGTGTGGCAGAAGTGGGGAGAAATGAATTTAGAAAAAAAGAGGCAGGAGGCTGACTCTGTACAGCCTTGTACTGACTCAGGGGATTTTGTCCTTATCAAACTAGAGAAGACCACTAGAGAATTTTAAGTCAGAGAATAACATGGTTAGATTTGTATTTTAGAAAGCTTATGACAGCTGCTGCTGAGAGAACAGAGAAGAAGGGTGCAGGATAGAAGTGGAACTGAATTAGCAGTTACTGCCAGTAGTTGTTGTAAGAAGTGATGCTAGCTTGGGTTAGAGAGATGATGACAATGGTGGTGGCAGTAATGGTGAAGAGAGAAGATGGGTTTTAGAGATATTTTTAAATGTACAGGATTTGTTGAGAGATTAGAAATGGTAGAAAGAAGAAGGACTTTTCATGGATGGTGCCAAGATTTCTGGCTTGCATACCATTGATCAAGATAGGAAAAATTGGAAAAAGACCACCTTTGGCTGTGAAAATAATAAGTTTAGTTTTCAGCTTCAAATATGAGGTGCTTTTGATATCCAAGAGAAAATGTCAAGTATCTGTGAAGTTGAGAGCTGGCTTAGGGTCTGAATTAATAATTCGATTTAAGGAGTCACTGCATGTTGGTGGAATTTGAAATCATAAGTATGAATAAGATCATCTAGGAGTAAGTGTAGAGTTAGAATACAGGCTTAAAAATTAATTAAGAGAAACTCCAACATTTGATAGTATAGTAGAGAAAGATTTAGAGAAGCAGTCTCCAAGAAGGAGGAGGAAAGCCAGAATATTATCACTTCCAAAGCCACGGAAAAGGAGTGTTCAAGAAGGAACTTGCTTGAGCACTATATGCTACTGAGAAGTCAAAAATGATTATAACTAAAAAAAAATGATTATAACTAAAAAATGTCCATTAGATTAAGTGACATGGAAATTAGTGGTGGTAGTTGTTTCCGTTTCTATGGAGTATCAGGACAAGGAATCAGACTGGAGTAGACTGTATAAGGTGGGATGTTAAGACATTGAAGAAATGCCAATAGTAGCTTGGCTGAGAATACATGAGGAGAGGGTGGTGATATGAAAGGCATGAAGGAACAAACAAGAAATAATTTTTTCTTATTTAAAAAGTTTATTTATGAAAAAATTTTAAACATAAATAAAATTAGAATAGTGTTATGAACCCATATCACTCAGTTTCAATAGTGATTAATTTACGATCAGACTTGTAACTTTCAACCTTTTTTCACTTTTAGTGAGAGAGGCTTGAGCTAATTTAAAGCCTATTGGGAAGGAAATCATTGAGAATACAAGTATGAATATTCCATAGTGAGAGAAAAATTAGCATAAATAATAGCCAAAGTTTCTGAGAAGGTAGGTGGGAGGAGAATAGAATATGAAGTACTGGTGAAGAGATTAACTTTAGGAAACGCGAGAAGCTCTCCTATTGCTATAGGAGAGAAAGCAAGAAAGATGGAGGGTGTGCACATATGTAAATTTACATGTTTAAGATCTGAAAGATAAAATTTCATCTGCTGGTAAAGGTAGCTTTTCTTTGTCCTCCTATTACTCTTTCTTCTCCTTTTTAAAAAATAAAGTAGTCATATCATGTTTAGAGAATAATGGAGAAAAAGAAGATCTTGGATGTTAGAAGAAAACATAGAAAGTTGGATTAGTTATTGTTGAGAAGAGAAAAAATGAAAATATAGCAGAAAATAAATATAGAATATTTACTAAAAAGTGGTAAAGACCCATTTAGAGTGGATTAATTGGTTCTGAGAAACATATTCATATATATATATATAATTATATGTATATTTGTACATCTGGCTTATTAATATTTGCCTTTATAATAGTAACATAAAACAACATAAAATGATGTTGGTACTCTATTCCTTAATAAAAGAAAGTGCCCATGCACAAGTATATGTGTGTAAACATGGATTCTATCTCCTGAGTGTGATCAGATGATATATATCTTAAAAGGGAGGTGATTTTAATGCTTAAAATGTGAGTCTAAGAGTGAATTGTCACTTGTTTCACATTAATTGGTTCAGGGCTCCACCTGCTGGAAAGTGGGCGCTCAGCATCGCCAGCCAGATTTTTCCAGTGAAAAACCTAAAACCCTTATTCTCTGAAAAATCAGTGATCTTTACATACAGCATTTCCCCCATAATTCATGAGTTTTATTTTTTACATACTTTTTTACTTGATTTATGTATTAAAGAAAGATCATTAGAATGTATTTTTTTCTGATTTAATTTTGGACAAAAATCATATCTATGCTATTTCAGTGAATTTGTTGTCTATAAACTTCATCCATGATCCATATATAAAAAAAGGTAAAAAAATATCAGAATTATTTAAAATGGCATGAATAAGAAATATATTACTTAAAATATATAAATTATAGATGACACAGAGACCACTTCATCCAGATTAAGAGATGTAGTATTTATAAATTTCTTAAATTTGGATTTTGTTGTTCCACTGCTTCTTATATCAAAATCTTCTTTAGTCTCTTTAACTAAAATATGTGTTTCTGTACAGCTTCTAACCTGACTTTTCAGGAAACCAGTCTGCTATGAGCGACCTTTTTTATAGTATATCTTAACCTGAGTATAATGTCCATTAAAAAAGTTTTTCTTCAAGATTTCTACATCCATACCACTAAACTGCTACTAGTTTCTAGGTTTTCATTAAATAATTCTTTTCCTTAAAATTAACTTATTCTCAGAAGAGTTTAGGGATAATAAATTTATTCTAATTGCTTCCTCTTCTTTAATTCAGACAATAACTCATTAATTATGGTCACTTTATATATACAAATTTAGTCATAATTCATAAGGAATTTAGAGAAATGTCAATATAAAGTACAAATCATTTACAATAAAAGAAGCATCAGTCCATTTACTCAGTCAATCTTTATTAAGTGCCCCACTGTGTGTCAGAGCTTTGAGAGCATGAAGATACATAGGAAACAAGGAAAGCGTAATCTTGCAGAGCGTATTATACAGTGTGGAAAACAGACATTGATTAAGTCATCCCAGCAAATTCTGGTGAGTTTTCTGCTGGGGAAAGTACCGAGAATGTTATGGAATATCTGGAAGCTAGAAAGTCATGGATGTCCTCTAAGAAGAAGTGTTATTAAGACACAAGAAAAGGGGAAGACAAGAAGATACCAGGAAAGCTGTGAGGTGAAGCCTGATTTTGAGAGCCAGATTATGGAGGAGCTGATTAAACTCCTTTCTTTTTGAGAGAGTGAGAGAGAGAGGGATAGACAGGAATAAATAAACAGAAAGGGAGAGAAATGAGAAACATCCACTCATAATTGTGGTGCCTTAATTGTTCACTGATTATTTTCTCATATGTGTCTTGACCAGGGACTCCAGCTGAGCCAGTGACCCCTTGCTCAAAGCTTTGGGTTCAAGCCAGTGACCTAGGCTTCAAGCCAGAAGCCTTCGGGCTCAAGCCAGTGGCCATGGGGTCATGCCTATGATCCCACACTCAACCCAGTTACCCCACCTCAAGCTGGTAAGCCTGTGCTCAAGCTGAATGTGCCAGCTCAAGCCAGCAACCTCAGGGTATCAAACTTGGGTCCACTGATTAAATTTTTAAAAAGAGTTTGGATATAATTCCAAGAGCAATTATGAAACTACCAGCTAATGAACTATTTTAAGTGTGTGTGTGTGTGTGTGTGTGTGTGTGTGTGTGTAGGGGGTGATGGGGGGAGGTGGTGGTGACTACACTCAGATTTATATTTTGGAAACATTATTCTAGCTGAAATTTGGAGAAGGTCTGGAGTGAAACCAGATTGAACATTAATTTAAAGGTATGTGTGGTATGGCATTGGTTTATTTTCCACTGAAAAGAAGAGAAGTGAATTAACTTGAGAAATATGATGTTGAATGAAGAAAACTTGGAGGAAATTGGTTGTAAGAGATAAATACAAGAGTCCAAGATGGACTTAGCTTTTTGCTTTAGCATATAGGTAAATGGATACTAGAAAAGCAGATTCTCAAAATGGCCAAGAAAGATGACTATTTTCCCTTCAGACATGTTGAATTTGAGATGTTTAAAGTATATAGGTACATATGTTTTGTGAGAAATTAGATATATGAGCTGGAAACTCTGAGGAGAAATCTGAACCAAAGCTACAAGTTAGGAATGATCAGTCTGTTGAAAGTAAATTGATATTTTAGAGGTAGTTTATTTCTCTTAGAATGTACTGTGAGAAAAGAATGCTTGAGAAAGATTTGTTAGCCATGGAAGCCAGTAAATAAGATGCTTCAGGAAAGTTGGAAAAAACAAACCAGGAGGGATATAGCCAGAGCCAATGAAAAGAAGCTTCTCTGACAGGAATTGGATGTACAACTGTATCAAATGTTGCTGATAAGCCGAATGTTTTCTTTAGGGTTTAGTAGAATTTGGCTTGTTATATTCAGTCCCAATGGAGTAACATTGTCAATTTTAGTGAGTAGAGTTGAGGAAGTGGAGGTAGCAAGTGTATAATATTAAAATATTTGATGTGAAATGGTCTTTAGGCATGGGGTGGGGGATGGAAGGAGAGGTCTGATAAAGGGAGTGATTTTCTGTTTTTTGGAAAGGGAATGGTTGAGAATGATTAAACAATCAAGAAAATAATCCTGTAAATAAAAAAAAAAGGACCTTGTGGCGCAACGGTAGCGTGTCTGACTCCAAGAAAAAAAAGACTGAGTGATTAAGAGTGAGAGTAGTCAACAGTTTGGTTCCTGAGGAAGCAGCAGAGATAATAATAGTAATTATAAATTTATTGTGCTCTTTGTATAGGAACTATTCTAAGGGCATTATCTCATTTAACTCTTACACAGTCTCTCTGAGAAAGGTACTATTATTTATATTATAATCTTATTTTTAAGACAAAAACACTGAGGCCCAGACAGATACTGTGAGTAACCAAGGCCACATGGTAAGTGGTAGAGCTAGGATTCATGTGCAGGCATCTCACTTGAGAATTAAACTATTAATCACAAGGTCTTATTATGGGATCTGCAGCCTAGTTGAAGATGTAAATAGGAGGCACCTACCCTTGCTATTGTAATGGAAGAGAAGGGGAACAAGGCAGCTTGGGTAGCATTTTTAACTTCTTACTGCTGTTAACATAAATTACCTCAAACTGGATAACTTAAAAACAACAGGATTTAAATGACTTTGGGTGATGGGTATACAACATAATCAACAGTTCAAATGCTATAGAAATGTTTACCTGAAACCTACATACTCTTATCGACCAATGTCATTCCTTTAAATTTAATTTTCTAAATAAAAAAAACAAAAACAATTTATTCTTTCACAGGCTTGGAAGTCAGAAGTCCAAAATTAGACCACCATTAAGATCTCACTCCATCTGAAGAAGCTGCTCACCTCCAATCTCTGCCTGTCTTCACATGGCTGGCTTCTCTGTATCTCAGATCTCTTTTTACTTTTCTAAGAACACCTGCCATTGAATTTAGGGCTCATCTTAAACCCGGAATGGTCTCATCTCGAGAACCTTGACTTAATTACATCTGGAAAGAATCTTTTTTCTAAATAAAGTCACATTCACAGGTTTCAAGGGTTAGGATCTGGTCATATCTTTTGGAGGCCACTAATGAACCTATTATAGTTAAGAAGTTGAGCGAGTTCCTGTCTGATGGATTCTATATTTCCTGTGAAGGAGGAATATGGTCATTTTTATGGGAGTGAGCTCAGATGAAGAGGGCTCAAATATCTGAAGAATAGAAGAAACATTGAAGTAATTATTATTATTGAAATTTGGAGTCAGTTCTATAGGAAATAATATTAAGGTGACCAACATTTTTTACAATGAAAAGGAGGACAAAAATAAGTTGAAGAAAACAATATCATAAATAGAAACATTTTATTCATTGCAACAATAATATACTATAATATGATAAATACATAATAAAACATTTGTAATACTTTATATTGTAATTATGCTTACATGCTTATTAATTTTTAATAATAATTGTAATAAAAAACTACTCACTTAGTAAAAGTAAATATCAAACAAAATTACTAATTTGGAGTGATATTCAGGTGTATTTATCATTTTCTAATTAAAAAACATCTGTTTTATGCAACTATTTAATCAAAATGTATTATTAATGAATATGGTTTGAGGTTAGATTTCTACTTTAAAACTTGAGTTTCAGCCCTGGCCAGATAGCTCAGTTGGTTAGAACATCATCCCAAAGCATAGAGGTTGCCAATTTGATCCCTGGTCAGGGCACATACAGGAACAGACTGATGTTTCTGTCTCTCTCTTTCTCTCTTCCTTCCTCTCTCTCTAAAATCAATAAAATAAACATTTTTTAAAAAACTTGAATTTTGGAAAATACTTGTAAATAAAATTATATGTATTTGGAAATTATTAAATAGATAATGAATTAATAAAATGTGAATTGTGCTTACCTATGATTGAATATTCACTGAGAAAGAAATAACTGTGAGTCTACAATGTCGTATGTGCCATGTCAGTTTCAGTAAGAAATACACAAAGCCATTTGCATGCTTGGTATATCACACGCTCTCTCAAGGAGCAATTAATACAAGGTTAATCTCAGAGTATGGAATATTGATTCATATTATTTCACATGGAGAAATGAATCTGGTTGCAACAGATATATAGAGAAAGTTAATAGCGATGAAAAAGTCAAAGAAAGTGGAGAGAATTCTGGACAGACCACCCATGTGGACACAAAGCTACACAGGAAAATAGCAGGAACTGAATGGGGAATGTTGCTAATGGTGTTTTACCTCTAGAACTGTTAGCAGTTGGAGAAGACTGTTAAGGTAAGGTGTTATGGTTTCCTTGGGATAACATTCAAGGGAAGTGTTAAGATTTTCCAGAGAAACAGAACCAATGTGTGTGTGTGTAAAGAGAAAGATAAAGAGAGGGAGAGAGAGATTGGTTTTGTATGAAGAATTAGCTCACACAATTATGGAGGCTGAGAAGTTTAGCAAAGGAGAGCTGATAGTAAATCTCCAGTCAGAGTTTTAAGCCCTGAGAATCAGGAGAGTCAATGGTGTAATTTCCAGTTTAAGTCCAAATTGGAAGGCAGAAGGGTGATGTCTCAGCTCAAAGACAGATAAAGAAAAAGAATTCTTTTATGATCTTTTATTCTATTCAGACCTTCACTAGATCGGATGGGGCTGAACACATTGGGAGAGGCAATTTGATTTACTCAGTCTACAGATTCAAATGCTAATCTCATTCAGAAACACCCTCACAGAAACATCCAGAAATAATGTTTGACCAAGTATCTGGGCACTCATCAGCCCAGTCAAACTGACACATAAAATTAAGCATCATAAATATTTGAATTATATAAATGTTCTTAATATTGTATCTTCAACCCATTGATTATAAAAGGAAGGGATGAACAAGATTTCTAAAGGGTTTTGCTAATTTTAACTTTCATGTTTTAAAGCAGAATTTCTGGTTCTTAGGGTGAAATGAAACATTATCTTCAAGTTATTTTTTTTTTAATGAATTTGTTGGTGTAACACTGGTTAACAAAATTATACAGATTTCAGGTACATGATCCTACAATGCCCTAACTGTTCCATCATTATTTATCCCCCCTATGCCCTCATTCACTTGTTCCCACTCCCTCTACCTCCAGCAATCACCACACTTGTTTTCTGTGTCCATGAGATATATATATATTTTTTTGCTTAAGTCCTTCACCACCACCCCAGCTCCCCCTCAAGAGAGCTGTCAGCCTGCTCTTTATCTATGAGTCTGTCACTATCTTGCTTGTTAGTTCATTTTGTTCATTATATTCCCCATATGAGTGAAATAATATGGTACTTCTCTCTCTCTGACTGGCTTATTTCACTTAGCATAATGCTCTCAAGGTCCATCCATGCTCTCACAAAGAGTAAGATTTCCAACTAGGTATAACTCAGAAATGATACTGTGAATCTACAGATCTTAGAAACTGATGATTATACCCAGAATTGGAGGAATACTCTTTATCTACCTGTTTTTTGTTTCAATTTATTTTGATTTGTTTTCTAACCATAAAGGTCTTGATAGAACAATTTTAATAATATAGTCAAGAAAACTCTGTCATTAACACTATTCCACAAAGTTCCTGGACATTGGGTCTTGGCTCTAGGTCAGTGGTCTCCAATCCCCAGGCTGTGGACTGGTACTGGTCCGTGGGCCATTTGGTACTGGTCTGCAGAGAAAAAATAAATAACTTACATTATTACTGTTTTATTTATATTTAAGTCTGAACAATGTTTTATTTTTAAAAAATGACCAGATTCCCTCTGTTACATCCATCTAAGAATCACTCTTGATGCTTGTCTCGGTCACATGATACATTTATCCGTCCCACCGTAAAGGCCAGTTCGTGAAAATATTTTCTGACATTAAACCAGTCCGTGGTCCAAAAAAGGTTGGGGACCACTGCTCTAGGTTGTTGAATCTATGTCTTCTCAGAGTGTGGAGTAAGTGATATTGTGACATTGTAGCAGTCATCTCTGAAGTGAGTTCTAATTCATGTTAATATAGCAAACTTGCATGCAGAGAATGTACTTCAAGTCTTTCCTTTTGCATGAAATCTGGACATTTTAAAGGTGTGTTGAATATGTCTTTTAAGTAGGTGCGCCTGAGATAAATAATGACACTATTTCCTGGAGGCATAGGGTTGGGAGGAGATGATATTTTGAAGTGTGGTGTACGTGACTATTTTGAGTTTAAGGAAAAGGGAGTTTAAGAACAGCAGTGCCTGGCCTGTGGTGGAGCAGTGGATAAAACATCAACCTGGAACACTAAAGTTGCCATTTCAAAACCCTGGGTTTGCCTGGTCAAGGCACATATGGGAGTAGATGCTTCCTGCTCCTTCCCCATTCTCTCTTTCTCTCTCTTTCTCCTCTCCTCTCTAAAAAATGAATGAATGAATAAGTAAATAAATAAAGACATGAACCATAAAAACAAAACAAAACAGAACAGCAATAAGGAGAATTCTTGGTTCAGAATCTAGCTGAAAGAGTTAGACCAGGGGTAGTCAACCTTTTTATACCTACTGCCCACTTTTGTATCTCTGTTAGTAGTAAAATTTTCTAACCACAGTAATGGTGATTTATAAAGTAAGGAAGTAACTTTACTTTATAAAATTTATAAAGCAGAGTTACAGCAAGTTAAAGTATATAATAATAATTACTTACCAAGTACTTTATGTCGGATTTTCGCTAAGTTTGGCAGAATAAATCTTTATAAAAGAACTTACTGTAGTTAAATCTATCTTTTTATTTATACTTTGGTTGCTCCGCTACCACCCACCATGAAAGCTGGAACACCCACTAGTGGGCAGTAGGGACCAGGTTGACTACCACTGGGTTAGATGAAAAAGATCAGGAGAGTTGATGTCTTCTTAGATTGGTACACTTTATCTTTACCTTACTTAAAATGTTTTTCCTCTATTTCTTTACTTGGTGACTTAAAACATTCCCTGAAACACTAGTCTCCTCTCTGTAATCTTTCTTGTCTTACCTTTCCACTTGCCCAATCTAGATTAGAGGCCCTACCTTTGTTGGCCTATCACATCTTGTATGTGCCTGCCTCTATCACAGGGGTCGTGAACCTTTTTGGCTGAGAGAGCCATGAACGCTACATATTTTAAAATGTAATTCCATGAGAGCCATACAACAACCCATGTACGTTACTCATTATCCAATAAAAATTTGGTGTTGTCCTGGAAGACAGCTGTGATTGGCTCCAGCCACCCACAACCATGAACATGAGTGGTAGAAAATGAATGGATTGTAATACATAAGAATGTTTTATATTTTTAATGTTATTATCCTTTTTATCAAAGATTTGTCTGCGAGCCAGATGTAGCCATCAAAAGAGCCACATCTGGCTTGCAGGCCATAGGTTCCTGACCCCTGCCCTATCATGTCATTCACCATGTTTATTTACTTGTGTTTGATTTTTATCTCCTGAACACAATGGTTGCCACATAAGAAATGATAAATTAACATATGTTAAAGTCATTTTATTATAGACTTACAATAAATTTGCCATTATCTTGCTTCTGTCCCCATATCTAACAACTGTTTTATGCCAGTCACTGTGCTAGCAACTGGGAGAATAATTATAAACAAGACATGGGGTCTTGACCCTAATGAAACATAGATTCATTCTGAATGCACTCATTCAGAAACTGACAAAAAGCATTAAAAAATGAAGTGACTACTGTTTGTAATGAAGTGACTACTGTTTATTATAAAGGGAATAAATAAGAGGCTGAGTAGAGACTGGCGGGCATACCTACTTTGGTAAAGATGAACAAGAAATCTTTCTCAGTTGGTGATGAGATGAATACTACAGGCAGTGAAAATGGAAATATTGAGGCCCTGAGTTAAATGTGAGTGGAGTAAAATGATACAGGCAGCCTGGAGAGACACAGGAATGAGGTTATACAGAGATATTGTCCCCTAGTTAGGAGTTCAGATAAGAAGACTTGGGAAACCAATTAAGAAGCAGTGCAGTAATATCACAAGTGAAGGAAATATTACTGTCTTATATTGTAATGGCAGTGAATACAGAATAATGTAGGCTTGACATTATATTTTAAAGATAAAACATGATCAGATTTTGTTACATTTGATAGCAAGTTCTTCTCATTGTTACCATTTGGTAGAACTTGTCCCATTTGAAAAAGTAAAGAATTTTAAATGTTTTGCTTTAAAAAAAAATCAGATTTGTTGATACTTTGGATGTGGTTTATGTAGGAAATAGGGATTTGAGAATGTTTCTGACTTAAGAAATGGATTGTCATGTACTGATTTGGAGAGATTTAGAAGAAGGAGAAAAGGAAAAAACTCAAGATAAAGTTAAGTGTTCCATTTACATTTGAGATGTGTGTGAGTTACCTAAGAGTAGGTTCCAACTGGGAAGTTGAATATGAGTTTTAAGCTTAGAGGAGCTCAGAGATGTCAAATATAAATAAAAGGCATCCACATAAAGATCATACATAGGCCCTGGCTGGTTGGCTCAGTGGTAGAGCATCGGCCTGGTGTGCAGGAGTCCCAGGTTCGATTCCCCGCAGGGCACACAGGAGAAGTGCCCATTTGCTTCTCCACCCCTCCCCCTCTCCTTCTCTCTGTCTCTCTCTTCCCCTCCCGCAGCCGAGGCTCCACTGGAGCAAAGATGGCCCAGGCGCTGGGGATGGCTCTGTGGCTTCTGCCTCAGGCACTAGAATGGCTCTGGATGCAACAGACTGACGCCCCAGAGGGGCAGAACATCGTCCCCTGGTGGGCATGCTGGGTGGATCCCAATTGGGAGCATGCAGGAGTCTGTCTGACTGCCTCCCCGTTTCCAGCTTCAGAAAAATGAAAAAATAAATAAATAAATAAATAAATAAATAAATAAATAAATAAATGAAAGATCATACATAGATCTACAGGAATTAATGAGGTCATTTAGGGAACCAATGTAAAGAGAAGAGCAAAGAAGTTTCAGTCAAGATCTTTGAATCTCCAAGATTTGAAATTTAGGGAAAGGAAGAAGAACCATTAAAGAAAACTGAGGAAAAATAGCCAGTTAGAGAGTGATTTTTAGAAGCAGGAAAGAGAAGGGCTTTAAAGAAGAGGGAGTACTGTTGCTGAGCTTAGTAAGATGAGGACTGTGAAGTGTCCACTGAACCTTGTGTAACATGGAGGGTGCTTTAGCAAGAACAGTTTCAGTGGGTGGTGAGGTATAAGCTAGATTACAGTAAAACAGAGTAAATGAGATTTCAGGAAGTGAACAAAGCATGTGTATAGAGCTCTTTCAAGAAGTTTGGTTATAGAAGGGAACAGAGAAGTGGACCAGTAGTTGTGGAGAAGTGTGGGTCAATGAAGAATTACTGTTGTTTTATTTTATTTTATTTTATTTTTTAATTTTTCAATTGATTTGAAAGAGAGAGACAGGAAGGAGAAGAGAGAGAGAGAGAGAGAGAGAGAGAGAGAGAGAGAGAGAGAAATATCAATTCATTTCACTTACTTGTGTACTTATTGATTGCTTCTCATAGGTGGGCTGACCAGGGGTGGAACTTGCTACTTCTGGTGCTCTGGGAGGGCACTTTATCCAATGAGTCACCTGACCAGAGTCTGTTCTTATAGTCTTAATGAGAGATAGCAGATTATGTTTTTATTCCAGTGAGGATAATCAAGGAGAGTAGGAGAAGTTGGAGGTTCAGAAAAGTAAAAGAATAATGTAAGGCTTGAAGTTCTGTAAAATTTTAAAGAAAAGATGGAGTTCAGAACCCAAGAGGAAGGGTAAGCTTTGATCGGAGGAGTTTTGTCTTTCTACTGTAACAGAGAGAAGAGTACGATGAGAGAAAATGAGTGGGTGGGTTTATAGGTGAGAAAATGTGAGGATTCACTTCTAGTGACTTCTATTTTATCACTAAAAAATGAAATGAAATCATTAGCTACAAGTGACTAAACAGAGGGTTGTACCTAGTCTACTCCTGATGACAATGAAATTAATTTTGCTTACTATTAAGATAGATAAAACTTCTATTATTTGTCTGTACTCTTTAGTACTGCTTTTTGGCATGGATGAATTCCTATTTATTTGTGTTTTGTAATTTCTTTTTGAAGGTAGTTTTTTGCGATAGTCAATAGTTTTTTGATGAGATTAAAATTCTGTATCAGTAAGTATTCTTAAATGCTTTGGGGACAAGAATTGGCCTGAGTAGTTAACTATGAAATGGGAAGGAGTGATTTTTGTAGGTTATTGAGGGACTTTTTAAGGCATTGGAGGGGACAAATATATAAGAAAGAGAAAATTTTTAAGAGCTATGTACAAACAAATCAAGTATGGGAATGATTAAAGGGAACGTTTAAGTTTTGTCATGTGCTGTACAACATAGAGCATTTCCATAAAATTTTTTGTTTTGAAAGAGGTAGGGAGAGAGAAAGGCAGAAACATTGAGCTGCTCCTCTATGTGCCCTGACAGGGGGATCAAACCAGCAACTTTCACGCTCCACGCTCTGGGATGATGCTCCAACCAACCAAGCTATGTGGTTAGGGCTTAATTTTTATTGATTTTTAGAGAGACAGAGAGAGGAAAGGAGAGAGAAAAGGGAAAGGGAAGAATTTGTTGTTCTACTCAGTCATGCAGTTTTTGGTTGCTTTTTGTGTGTGCCTAGACCAGGGATCAAACCCGCAACCTTGTTGTTTCTGAATGATGTTCTTAACTGACTAAGCTAACTGGCTAGGGCCTCCACATAAAAATCTAATTAAATTTATGTAACCAGTCAAGGCTGATACTGGTGGTCTTACTGGGCTCAAGATAGTGCAGATTGATAAAGAGGCTACCCAGAGTTGCCCCATGTACATTTGGGTTACATTAATTCTTTCTTTTATTGTAAAATAAATTATTCATAGCCAAGAGTGTATACAATATATATGAATAGTTTAAGATCTATAAATAGAATCATAAACAGTCAATTTTCAGCCAGCCCTCTTAAAACAAGAACATTGCCATCTCCTTTGAAGACACTTGGGTAAACCTCCTCCATTGCACTTTCCTCTCAGCCCCCAGAGGTAACCAACCAATAACCACCTTAGCTTTCTTTAGAATTTTATCTCACATTTATTTATTCCTAAATATTGTTACCTACTTTTACTTATTTTTAAATTTTAAATAACTGGAAACATATTATTTTGTGTTTTGTTCCTTCATTATTACATCTTGAAAAACATTTTATTTATTGAGAAGAAATAAATAATATGAGAGGAAAGAGAAAGTCATGGGGGAGGAGTGGAAAGCTTCAACTCATAGTTGCTTCTCATATGTGCTTTGACCACAGGCCAGAGTTTCAAACCAATGACTTCAGTGTTCTAGGTCTACACTTAGTTACTGCACCACCACAGGTGAAGCTCATTATTACATTTTTTGAGGTTTATCTATGTTCTTAGATGGACAACAGTTTATTTATATTCATTGATGTATAGTGCTCCATGGTATGACTATACCACAAAGTATTAATACATCCTACCTTTAAAGGACATGTTCTTTGTTTCTAGGTTTTTCAGTTATAAACAATTCTGAGAGATTTTTTTTTATATCTCATGGTGTAAGAGTTTTCAGATTATATACTTGAGAATACATTTGCTAAGTCATAGGTTATATTCCTTCCTATAGTCACCTTCACTAAGGTATGCCTTACTGTTTTCCAATATGATTCTACCAATTTAGGTTGTATTTTTATTACTGATAATATCAAAGTCTTTGCACACCTGGGAGCAGAAATATTACCTGGGTACCCTAAGAGCTAGCCATAGTGCAAGAAATGGGTGACTTCCAGGCTGATATATATATAAACAATATATATATTGTTTTATTCCGTGAGAAGAGGGGAGTAGTCAGACAGACTCCCACATATGCCCTGTCCGGATCCATCTGGAAAGCCAAGTAGGGGGTGATGCTCTGCCCATGTGGAGCATTGCTCTGTTGTTCAGCAACTGAATTCTTCTTAGTGTCTGAAGTGGAGACCATGGAGCCATCCTCAGCATCCAGGGCCAACTCACTGCAATAGAGGCATGGCTGCAGAAGGGGAAGAGAGAGAGATTGAGAGAGAAGTGAGAGGGGGAGGAGTGGAGAAACAGTTGGGCGCTTCCTCTGTGTGCCCTGACCAGGAATTGAACCCAAGACATCCACATGCCAGGCACTGAGCCACCTGGCCAGGCCCTAGATAAATTTTTATTAATATATTTTTCCTTTGTTTTATTTCTTCCTTCTCTACCTCTTGTTGGCAGAAAGAAATATCCCTTATCATGTAAATGTGTTTAGGAGGCTTCCAAAAAGCTGAGAATATCAGAAAATAAGAGATTAAATGTTAGAAGCAGAAAAGGAAGGGGGCATTCACTGGCACACATTTTGAGGTTCTGTAATATTCATTAGGCAATGGAGGGCAACAGGTTGACTTGCAAATATTGTGCTCAGCATTCCTGGCTCCAGAATTAAATTTTTGTTTGTTTGTTTGTTTGTTTTATTTTTCCCAGCCAGGAGTTCCTATAGTCATTGTAAGACTGACTGTAAGAACTATAAGTTTTATAATTCCCCCCCCCCCAGAGGATGTGGAAATGCAGAAAAAACTCTGCCTGAAATTTTGGTGTACTGTGTCTCCATGCTTTCTAAAGTAAGAATACCTGGTACCTGCACACCATCTTCTTTTCCTCTAAAGGGTCAGTCATGAGCCAATCACATTAGAAAAAAAAATCCTCTAATTCTCACATGTTCTCTTAAAAGTAGACATTATTTCAATTTTAGAGAAAAGAGAACTGAGGTTCAGGAGCGTAACTTGTCTATAATTAGATGATTGCTAGATGTCAGATTTGAGAGTCAAATTTACATCTATTTAATTTTATTTCTATTTTTTCTCTTGCTATCTTTCCCTGTTCATCTATTCTTTGTCTTGTCCTTTATAATCATGTGGCCTTGTATGTGTCTTTTTATCCTATCTGAGCTTTAGAATGAAAAGGAACAGTTCATATAAGTTTAATAAATATTTATTAAAAATGAAAATAGCTATATAAACATTTTAAATTTTAGTAAGAGAAATGTTCTAGGCTGGCAAAGGATCTTTCTATTTTGCCAATATTATTATTGTTGTTACTGAGTTTATATTTGTCTCCTAAATCTGGTCTCACAGCCTCTGGCTAAGCATGGGAGTTAAATTCATTTTGCAGCTAATATGTGCCAACAATTAAATAGGTCTTAGCTATAAAGCTCACTCTGGTGTATATCTGATTGTGTTATTTTGTTTTCATTCTACTTTGCTGGAAGAGAACATATTTTCCCTCATAATAATCAGGGGTATTAGTGGAGGCTTTCTCATGATATGCTGCTATAAACTTATACTCTGGTTCTAATATTTTCTTCAGAGAAGTAGTCAGGCTTAGCAGTACAATCAAAATGGCAAAATCCTGATCCCTGGGGGACCTGTTATTATAGCCTTCTAAGCTCTTTACTTCTCAAGTCTTATCTCAGCTTGCTAACATGGGAATCTGAAGCAGAGCATAGAGATATCGTTTAAATATGGGGAAAATATTAAAATCAGCCTCAATCTTGGTGTGTCTTGGGAAGATCCATTTGCCACCATAAAGGATTCACTGGGAGGAAAAATTATTCATGTCATTCTCCTGCATAACCTTCCTGCAACTTACCTGCAGATGTTACCTTACCTGTTTCTCTTTTACATTTCTGGGCTGGAGGGAAGGGGATGTTGATTATCCAGTAGACCACTGATATGTTGGGAATGCAAAGGCAATGATCTGAGGAGTTTCTCTATTTGACCACAAATACTCCACACCCAAATCAATAAATTAAAATTTAAAAAATCTAAACTTTTCTAATAATGGTCATGTCACATAAAGGAAAATATTAGAGGTCTTAGGTTACAGGGTTGTTTCATTGTTTGTTTATTTGTTTGTTTTGTTTTGCAGCTGATTTCACTGTATATTCTACTTTAAAGCTAGGGAGAGGAATCTGAGATGGTGGCAGAGTAGGTGGAGGTTACATTCACCTCCTGCCAGAACCAAACTAGAGTTACAATTACATTTAAGAACAATCATCCTGAATAACTAACTCAGGACTCAAGACTAAAGGAAGAGGAGTCTTTATTTATTTATTTTTTGGTCAAAGGATGGAAGATAGTGAGGCTGACCTCAATATACACCCTCACTGGGATCTACCCGGCAACCCTGTCAAGGGTAGATGCTCAAGTACCAAGCTATTTTTAGTGTCTGAGGCTGGTGCACTACAATGGAACTGCTTTCAGTGCCTGGGGCCACATTCAAACCAATGGAGCCACTGGATGGAGAAGGGGAAGAGGGAGAGAAGGGGGAGGAGAAAGGAGGGAGAAGCAGATGGTCACTTCTTCTATGTGCCCTGACTGGGAATCAAACCTGGGACACCCATACATTGGGCTGATGATCTATCAAGTGAGCCACTGGCAAGAGCTTGAAGAGTAGTCTAATAGCCAAAGATTAACAAGAGAAACCGTAGTGAGACAGGTAGGATGGGTGGAGACACAAAACGGGTTGGCCCCACTTCCATGGGTGGCAGCTGAGCTTCTGAAGGGATATCTCAGCTGCCGGGATTTTCCCTTGAGAAGTGTGGGGCCTAAACCCTAAGCTGGGCTCTTCAGCTCAGAGCACCAGAACCAGGGAGAGGTATCCACAGCGAATTTGGTTGTGAAAAGCACTGAGGTTTCTGTCTGCTAGAAAGAGACATGAATCCACAGAGATGACAGAACACTCTTAAAGAGCCATGCACAAAAGTTATTCACAGACATTTACCCTGGGCTCTGACAGAAAGAGGACTGAGTGGAATAGAGTTGCATGAAAGAAGTTGGGTTTACAACTCTGGGAAGAGACATGGGGGGGTGATTCCAATATCCCTGTGCTGAGTCATTTTTCAATACTGTAGCTGCCATCTTTCTTGGGTGGAACGTTCCCTTCCCTAGGGTAGCAGCCTGGGAGAAAGCAATTTCCCCACAGTTGGAACTCTCTCTTAACCTACCCTACCCTAAAAATATTAGGATCTTCTGAGGAGTCAGCTGCCTTGGTCAAAGAGTGGTAACAGTGACTCAGTTGTCTAGCTTTGAGATGGGGGCTATTTTCCCCTCTTTTTTTTATGAATCTGACTGGAGCTTCACTCTCCTGGGGATTCAATAGAACTACTCTACTGGCTACTGGCAGACCCAGATGCTGGGCTCCATAGACCTCATCCACCTGACTCAGTGCCTCTGCCCTGCTGAGGTCATGGCAGAATCCAGGCAGACTGAGACATGTGGCTCTAGGGTAGGGTTCACAACCACCATCTTCCTTGAACTCTGATGGGCTCTTTCCTCTCAGGGACATCCAATAGCCCTATCCTTCTGATACCACCAGAGGCTTATTTAGTAATGGAGCCTAACAGGCAGCCAGAAGGTGGAAGCAGCTGCAGGCAGATCTCAGGGTGCCTTGGGAATTTTCTGACTTTCCCCTGGCCACAGTGATGGCAAAAGCAGTTCTTCGTATACAGCTTGGTCCTTCTTGTGTGCTCCTAAGCCCAGCAAAGGCAGCTACAACTGTGGATCACCAGTCACTATAAACAGGTTGCTGAAGGCCAGTCTCAGGCAGTATCTCAAATTGGTCTGTACCAGTTCCCCCCCAAGAGAACAAGAACCTATTCACTCAGTGGCTAACTTCTGACAGCATCAGAGAATGATCCAATTAGCTTCATAAGCAGCATATACAAAGGGAGAATGCATCAGGCATGAAACCCAGCTGAAGCTAATTCCACTTCTTGTGGTCAGCACCTGCACAGTCACTCACATGCTTTGGTCAAGGTAGATAGAGCATGATAGTCAGCCAGCCTGTGGGTAAATCCCATACACAAAGGGCCAATAGCAATCAAACCTCAAATGCGGGTGGCAAGATGGTGATGGAGTAGGTGGATGTACCAACTTTCACCTCCCAGAACCAAAGTGGATTACAACTTAATTTTAAGAACCATCATCTGGAAAAACTAACTTTGGACTAAACTAAGAGAACTCTTTAACCACGGAACACCAGAGAAGCCACACTGAGACTAGTAGGAAAAGCAGAAACACGGAGAGGGCTGCCCATATCCCGGAAGCAAACGGCAACCCAGAGAGACTCATGTGGTGGGAAGTGAGTTTAGCAGAGAGGGGAGGGTTCTGAGCCCCAGGAACAAAGCCCCAGCCTGCAGCCCCAGAGCATAGAAGAGGTGTACAGACAGTATTTAGCTGTGAAACAAGTCAGGATACTGTTTGTGAGAAAGAGACTGATTTCTCACAAACAGGATTCTTCTTAAAGGGACCACGCAAAAAACCTCTCTCACAACCACCCACCCAGGGGTCCAGGGGCCAGGGAGAGAGGAGAGGACCAGAGCAGCAGGAAGAATGTAATCTAGGAGGGACAGGGAGAAACACTTTGAGGGATAGCCATCCTAAACCCTGGGCTGAGTCACTCCCCAAATCTGAAGCAAGTATTTCTTCTGGAAACAGCAATACCAGCAAAGGGAGGCAGGACATCAGCTAAACAAGATCTCCAGTGGCACTCAGAGCAGAGTCACTTAGAAGGAGGAAGCTTTTGGGACTACAGTATGGAGTGTTAGGGTCTGAGCTGCAGCACCCCCACCCACATGGCTGAGGGCTTGCTGGAGGGCAGGTGGTGGCGGGACAAGGAAATGTGATTTCATTGGCAAGGGCAGAAGTCAGCTGGCCACAACTGAGGCCTGGTTGTGACCTCAGTCTTGCCCGGAGGGGACAGAGAGTATGCAAAAGTGGTCAGGCCCAGCTGTGGGCCCACCTGCAATCCTGCCTATGGGGGAAGGGGTGAAGACCTGCTGCTGAGCAAGGGTGCACAGGTGCAACCTTGTCCTGCCTGCGGATATGAGGCTTGCAGCCAACCCAAGTGGGCTCATCCCATGGGGGTGGGGCAAAAGCCCGGAAACAGGTGGAGACCAGCAGCTAAGCAAAGCTGCTCACCCCTGCCTGCAGTGCCGAGGCTTGCAGCCCGGGTGTGCCGCAAAACCTAACTCGCGGGGGTGGAGTGAAAGTCAAGGCCTCAGAGGCTTGTAGACCCAGGCACATGATCACAGTCACTCTTGTGGAGGAGAGGTGGAAACCTCAGTGACAGCCCCAGCGGGCTGGCAACGGCAATGCCCATACTTGAACGCCCTAGGCAGCAGAGGCAGAGGTGTTGGTGGGCCTTCAGACAGACCACACCTAGGGAACACAGAGGCCACAATCATTGGACTCTAGTGGCCAAAACCTTCTTATACACAGACAAAATGGGAAGGCAGAGAAATGAAACACAAATGAATCAAGAGAATTCCCAAGAAAAGAACCTGAATGAGTTGGATATAACCAAATTACCAGTTGCAGAGTTTAGAATAATGATTGTTACGATGCTCAAAGACCTTAGAATAATAGATGGTCATTACAAACACCTAAAGACATAGTAAATATAAAAAAGGACATTGAAATAATAAAAAAGAATCAATCAGAAATGACACATACAATATCAGAAATAAAGATCACAATGGAAGGAATTAAAAGCAGGATGGATGAAGCTGAGGATCGAATCAGCGAGTTAGAGGACAAGATAAATGAAGCAGAGCAGAAAAAAGAAAAGAGACTCAAAAAGTCTGAGGAAACAAAGAGAGCTCTGTGACAACATGACGAGAAATAACATCCATATCATAGGGGTTTCTGAAGAAGAAGAGAAAGAACAAAAGATAGAGACTTTGTTCAATCATATCATAGCTGAAAAGTTCCCTAATTAATGCAGGAAAAAGTCTCACAAATTCAAGAAGCAGAGAGAACTCCATTAAAGAAAAACCCAAAGAAATCTACACCAAGGCACAGCATAATTAAAATGCCAAAGCTAAGTGATAAAGAGAAAATATTAAAAGCTGCTAGAGAAAAAAAGGCTATCACCTACAAAGGAACCCCCCTATGAATCACATCAGACTTCTGAACAGAAATACTTGAGGCCTGAAGGGAATGGAAAGAAATATTCAAAGAAATACAGAACAAGAGCCTACAACCAAGACTACTTGTAGCCAGCAAGGCTATCATTTAAAATTGAAAGAGAAATACAAAGCTTCTCAGACAAAAAAAAAAAAAACACTCAAGGAATTCACTACAACCAAACTAATGCTACAAGAAGTGCTAAGGGGTCTGTTGGAAACAGATCAAAGGGGAAAAAGAATATGGCAAAAGAGAAATACAGCTTTAAAGAATAAAATGGCAATAAAAAACTACATATCAATAATAACCTTAAATATAAATGGATTAAATGATCCAATCAAAAGACATAGGGTAGCTGCATGGGTAAGAAAACAGGACCCATACACATGCTGTCTACAGGAGACACACCTTAAAACAAAAGATGCACATAGACTGAAGGTAAAAGGATGGAAAAAAAATATTTCATGCAAATGGAAATGACAAAAAAGCTGGGGTAGCAATACTTATATCAGACAAAATGGACTTTAAAACAAAGGCAATAGTAAGAGATAAAGATGGTAATGATATAGGGATAATGATAAAGGGAGCAATCCAACAGAAAGATATAACCATTATAAATATCTATGCACCTAATACAGGAGCACTTAAATATATAAAGCAAACTTTGATAGATTTAAAGGGCGAGATCAACAACAATACTATAATAGTAGGGAATTTCATACCCCATTAACATCACTAGATAGATCCTCAAGAAAGAAAATTAACAAAGAAACAGCAGACTTAAAGGACACACTAGATCAACTGGATTTAATAGATATCTTTAGAACTTTTCACCCTAAAACAGCAGAATATACATTTTTTTCAAGTGCTCATGGTACATTCTATAGGATAAACCACATGTTACAGCATAAAAGTGGTCTCAACAAATTTAAGAAGATTAAAATCATATTAAGCACTTTCTTTGATCACAATGGCCTAAAACTAGAAATCAACAACAGAAAAACTTAAAAATACTCAAACACTTGGAAACTAAATAGCATGTTATTAAATAATAAATGGGTTAACAATGAGATCAAAGAAGAAATAAAAAAACTTCCTAGAAATAAATAATAATGAGCATACATCAACTCAAAATTCATGAGACACAGCAAAAGCAGTCCTGAGAGGGAAGTTCATAGCAGTATAAGCATACCTCTGGAAGTGAGAAAAAGCTCAAATAAACAACTTGACCCTGCATCTAAAAGAACTAGAAAAAGAACAGCAAGAAAAGCCCAGAGGTAGCAAAAGAAAGGAAATAATAAAGATCAGAGTGGAAATAAATGACATAGAGGCTAAAGAAACAATACAGAGGATCAATGAAACCAGGAGCTGGTTCTTTAAAAAGGTAAACAAAATCTATGAATCTTTAACCAGACTCACCAAGAAAAAGAGAGAGAGGACTCAAATAAATAAAATTAGATTTGAGAGTAAAGAAATAGCAACTGACATAACAGAAATACAAAATATTCTAAGAAAATACTATGAAGAACTGTATGCCAAAAAAACTAGACAACCTAGATGAAATGGACAAATTCCTTGAAACATGTAATCTTTCAAATATTAATCTGGAAGAATCAGAAAACCAAAACAGACCAATTACAACAAATGAGATCAAAACAGTTATCAAAAAACTCCCAACAAAAAGAAGTCCTGGGCCTGATGGCCTCACAAGTGAATTCTACCAAATATTCAAAGAAGAACTAACTGTTATCTTTCTCAAGCTATTTCAAAAAATGAAAGAGAAAGGAAGACCTCCAAGCTACATTTATGAAGCAAGCATAATTCTGATTCCAAAACCAGGCAAAGACAACACAAAGAAAGAAAACTATAGGCCAATATCCCTTACAAACTTAGATGCAAAAATCCTCAATAAAATATTAGCGAACCAGATCCAGCAAAATATGAAAAATATTATACATCATGATCAAGTGGAATTTATTCTGGGGAGGCAAGGCTGGTACAATATTTGTAAATCAATCAATGTGATTCATCACATAAACAAAAGAAAGGAGAAAAACCACATGATAGTTTCAATAGATGCAGAAAAAGCATTTGATAAAATCCAGCACCCATTCATGATCAAAACTCTCAGCAAAGTGGGAACACAGAGAATATACCTCAACATGATAAAGGCCATCTGTGACAAACCCACAGCCAACATCATACTCAATGGGCAGAAATTAAAAGCAATCCCCTTATGATCAGGAACAAGGCAGGGGTGCCCCCTTTCATCACTCTTATTCAACATAGTTCTGGAAGTCTTAGCCATAGCAATCAGACAAGAAGAAGAAATAAAAGGCATTCAAATTGGAAAAGAAGAAGTAAAACTATCATTATTTGCAGATGATATGCTATTGTATATAGAAAACCTTAAAGTCTCAATCAAAAAACTACTGGACCTGAAAAATGAATTCAGCAAGGTGGCAGGATATAAAGTTAATACTCAGAAATTGGAGGCATTTTTATACACCAACAATGAACTGTCAGAAAGAGAAATTAAGGAAACAATACCCACCACTATTGCAACCAAAAAAATAAAGTACCTAGAAGTAATTTTAGCCAAAGAGGTTTAAGACTTATACTTGAAAAATTATAAAACATTGATAAAAGAAATCAAGGAAGATACAAACAAGTGGAAGCTTATACCATGCTCATGGTTAGGAAGAATAAACATCACTAAAAATGTCTATTTTACCCAAAGCAATTTATAAATGTAATGCAATAACAATTAAAATACCAAAGACATACTTCAAAGATATAGAACACATATTCAAAAAATTAATATGGAAGCAAAAAAGAACACGAATAGCCTCAGCAATCTTGAAAAAGAAGAATAACGTGGGAGGTATCACACTTCCTGATATCAAGTTATACTACAAGGCCACTGTACTCAAAATAGCCTGGTACTGGCATAAAAACAGGCATATAGATCAAGAGAACAGAACAGAGAACCCAGAAATAAACCCACACCTTTATGGAGAACTGATATATATATATATATATATATATATATATATATATATATATATATATATATATATATATATTGTATTTTTCTGAAGCTGGAAACAGGGAGAGACAGTCAGACAGACTCCCGCATGCGCCCAACCGGGATCCACCCGGCACGCCCACCAGGGGTGATGCTCTGCCCATGAGGGGGCGATGCTCTGCCCCTCCGGGGCATTGCTCTGCTGCGATCAGAGCCACTCTAGCGCCTGGGGCAGAGGCCAAGGAGCCATCCCCAGCGCCTGGGCCATCTTTGCTCCAATGGAGCCTTGGCTGCGGGAGAGGAAGCGAGAGACAGAGAGGAAGGAGGGGAGGGGGGTGGAGAAGCAAATAGGCGCTTCTCCTATGTGCCCTGGCCAGGAATCGAACCCAGGTCCCTCGCACGCCAGGCCGACGCTCTACCGCTGAGCCAACCGGCCAGGGCGGAGAACTGATATTTGACAAAGGAGGTAAGAGCATACAATGGAGTAAAGACAGCCTCTTTAACAAATGGTGTTGGAAAAATTAGACAGCTACCTGCAAAAAAAATGAAACTAGACCACCACCTTACATAATTCACAAAAATAAACTGAAAATGGATAAAGGAGTTAAATGTAAGTTGTGAAAGGATAAACATCTTAGAAGAAAACATAGGCTGTAAGCTCTCTGACATCTCTTGCAGCAATATATTTGCTGATTAATCTCCACAAGCATATGAAATAAAAGACAGGATAAACAAATAGGACTGTATCAAACTAAAAAGCTTTTGTACAACTAAAGACAATAAGAACAGAATAAAAAGACAAACTACACAATGGGAGAACATATTTGACAATATGTCTGATAAGGGGTTAATAACCAAAATTTATAAAGAACTTGTAAAATTCAAAACCAGAAAGACAAACAACCAAATCAAAAAATGGGAAAAAGAAATGAATAGACACTTCTCCAAAGAGGACATACAGATGGCCAATAGGCATATGAAAAAATGCTCAACATCAGTAATCATTTGAGAAATGCAAATTAAATCCACAATGAGATATCACCATACACCAGTCAGAATTGTGCTCATCAACAAAACAACGCAGAATAAGTGCTGGCAAGGATGTGAAGAAAAGTGAACCCTCCTGCAGTGCTGGTGGGAATGCAGACTGGTGCAGCCACTGTAAAAAACAGTATGGAGATTCCTCAAAAAAGTGAAAATCGAACTGCCTTTTGACCCAGCTATCCCACTTTTAGGAATATACTCCAAGAACACCATAGCGCTTTTTCTTTTTTCTTTTTTCTTTTTTTTTTTTTTGTATTTTTCTGAAGCTGGAAACAGGGACAGACAGTCAGACAGACTCCCGCATGCGCCCAATCGGGATCCACCCAGCACGCCCACCAGGGGCGATGCTCTGCCCACCAGGGGGCGATGCTCTGCCCCTCCGGGGCATCGCACTGTGGCAACTAGAGCCACTCTAGCGCCTGGGGCAGAGGCCAAGGAGCCATCCCCAGCGCCCGGGCCATCTTTGCTCCAATGGAGCCTTGGCTGCGGGAGGGGAAGAGAGAGACAGAGAGGAAGGAGGGGGTGGGGTGGAGAAGCAAATGGGCGCTTCTCCTATGTGCCCTCGCCGGGAATCGAACCCGGGTCCCATGCATGCCAGGCTGACGCTCTACCGCTGAGCCAACCGGCTAGAGCCCATAGCACTGTTTCAAAAGGAGAAATGCACCCCCATGTTTATGGCAGCCTTGTTCACAATAGCAAAGATCTGGAAACAGCCCAATTGTCCATCAGTGGATGAGTGGATTAAAAGTTTTGGTACATATATATTATGGAATACTACTCAGCCATAAGAAGTGATGACATCGGATTATTTACAACAACATGGATGGACCTTGATAACATTATATTGAGTGAAATAAGTAAATCAGAAAATAACTAAGAACTACAGTTTGTCCGTAAAGTTATGGTGTACTTTTGACCGGTCACAGGAAAGCAACGAAAGACAATAGAAATGTGAAATCTGCACCAAATAAAAGGAAAACTCTCCCAGTTTCATACTATTCAGTGCAGTTCAATGTGGGCTCTCATACAGATTTTTTAGGGCTTCTTTGGTAGCTATCCCATATAGCCTCTACAGACTCATCACTGACTGATGGCCTACCAGAACGGGGTTTCTCCACCAAACTGCCGATTTCTTTCAACTGCTGATCCCATCGAGTAATGTTATTCCTATGTGGTGGCACTTCATTATAAATGCGTCGATATTTACATTGCACTTTGGTCTAGGATTCGAATTTAGCAAGCCACAGAACACACTGAACTTTCCTCTGTACCGTCCACATCTTGACTGGCATGGCCATGGGCTGCTCTGCTGTATACACAGTGTTACATCATCATCTGCACATGCTCACATGCTGCCTCATCATCCTACAGAAACTGGGAGGGTTTTCTTTTATTTGGTGCAGATTTCACATTTCTATTATTTTTTGTTGCTTTCCTGTGACCGGTCAAAAGCACACCATGACTTTACAGACACACTTTATACAAAGTATCATACTAGAATACTAGGAAAAAAATTATGCCACCAAATTTAACAAATGAAAGAAATGGATAAATTCCTAGAATTATAGAATCTTTCTAGACTGAGTCACACAAGAAAAATAGAAAACATAAATAGACCCATTAATAGAGAGCAAATAGAAAGAACTATCAAAAACCTTCTCCAAAATAAAAGTCTAGGACCAGATGGCTATCTTTTTGCATTCTACCAAACATTGAAACAAGAGTTGGTACCTATCCTTTTGAAAGTCTTCAAAAATTGAGGAAGAAGCAATACTCCCTAAGATATTTTATTAAGGCCCTGGCCGGTTGGCTCAGTGGTAGAGCATCGGCCTGGCATGTAGAAGTCCTGGGTTCGATTCCCAGCCAGGGCACACAGGAGAAACGCCCATCTGCTTTTCCACCCCTCCCCCTCTCCTTCTTCTCTGTTTCTCTCTTCCCCTCCCGCAGCCGAGGCTCCATTGGAGCAAAGATGGCCCGGGCGCTGGAGATGGCTCCTTGGCCTCTGCCTCAGGTGCTAGAGTGGCTCTGGTCGCAACAGAGCGACACCCTGGAGGGGCAGAGCATCGCCCCCTGGTGGGCAGAGCGTCGCCCCCTGGTGGGCGTGCCAGGTGGATCCCAGTAGGGCACATGCGGGAGTCTGTCTGACTGTCCCCGTTTCCGGCTTCAGAAAAAATAAATAAATAAAATTTAAAAAAAAGAAGATATTTTATTAAGCCAAAATAACACTGACACCAAAACCTGGTAAGAACAACCAAAAACAAACAAAAACTACAAACCAATGTCTATAATAAATAAAAATCCCAAAATCCTAAACAAAATACTTGCAAACCAAATACAATAATACATTAAAAAATAATATGTAATGATCAAGTGGGATTTATTCTAGGAGCACAAGGATAGTTCAACATATGTAAATTGATCAATGTAATACATCACATCAACAATGCAAAGAACAAAAATTATATCATTCTATCAATAGATGTAGAAAAGGCATTTAATAAGCTACAACATTCCTTTATGTTTAAAACTTTCAATAAAATGTGTATAAAAGGAAAGTACCTCAACATAATGCCATTTATGACAAACCATGGGTTAATATTATACTATATAGTAAAAAACTGAAGGCTTTTTCTCTAAAATCAGGAACAAGACAAAGCTATCCAATTTTTTCACTCTAACTCAATATAGTCCTAGAAGTCTTAACCAGAGCATCATGGAAGAGAAATAAATAAAGACATCCATATCAAAAAAGAAGAAATAAAAGTATCACGTTTTACAGATGACATGATTCTGTATATAGAAAACCCCAAAGAATCTTTCAAAAAACTATTATAAAAATAAACCAATACATTAAAATCTCAAAATACAAATCAATATTCTAAAGTTTATTGAGTTTCTATATTGCAATTGTAAAACTTTAGAAAATGAACTCAAAAACAATCCTTTTATAATTGCAACAAAAAATAAAATAAAATACTTAGAAATAAACAATCAATAATATAAAGGGCTTATATAATAAAAAATATGCATTATGGAAAGAAATTTTAAAAGACGATGAAATGGAAAAATATTTTTTGCTCATGGATTGGAACAATAAACATAGTTAAAATGGTCATATTAACCAAAGTAATACACAAATTTAATGCAATCCTCATCAAAATTCTAATGTCATTTTTTAAAGAAATTCAAAAAAATCACCAGGTTTGTGTGGAATTATATAGAACCCTGAGTAAGCAAAATGAAAAAAGAATAAAGCCAGAGGTATCATACTACCTGACTTCAAGTTCTACTACAGAGCCACGATAATCAATACAGTGTGATATTGTCTGAAAATAGATGTTTAAACCAATGGAACAGAATTGAGAGTCCAGAAATAGAACCACATAGATATGGACAAATAATCTTCAACAAAGGAGGCAAAAACACACAATGGAGAAAAGAAAATCTCTTCAATAAGTGGTGTTAGGAAAATTGGAAAGTCACATGCAAAAGAATAAAACTTGACTATAGTTGGACCCCCTGCAAAAAATTAATTCAAAATAGATCAAAGTCCTAAATATAAAATCTAAAACAACAAATTACATAGAAGAAAACATAGATACTAAACTCATGGACCTAGGCCATGGAGAACAATTTATGAATTTGACGCCAAAGACAAGAGAAGTAAATGCAAAAATAAATGAATGGGACTACACTAAATTACAAGCTTTTGCACATCAAAAGAAACTGACAACAAAACAAATAGGCAGGCAACTAAATGGGGGATGATATTTGCAAACAGTAATTCTGATAAAAGCTTATTATCCAAAATATATAAAGAGCTCACAAAACTCAGCAACAAACAAGCAAACAATTTAACTAAAAAATGGGGAGAGGACCTGAATAGACACTTCTCCCAAGAGGACATACAAATGGCCAACAAATATATGAAAAGATGCTCATCTTTATTAGCTATTAGAGAAATGCCAATCAAAACTACAATTAGATACCATTTCACACCTGTTAAATTGGCTACCATCAACAAGACAGGTAATAAGATATGTTGGACAGGCATGGAGAAAAAGCAGCCCCCATTCACTGCTGGTGGGAATGCAAATTAATACAACCATTATGAAAGTATGGTGGTTCCTCAAAAAACGAAGAATACAACTAACCTTATGACCTTATGCAATCCATCTACTGGGTATCTACTCCCAAAACTTAGAAGCATTGGTACATAAATACACATGCACCACCATGTTCATCACAGCATTATTTACAGTGATGAAGACATGGAAACAACCAATGTGTTCTTTGATAGAGGATTAGATAAACAAGATACGGTACATATATATAATACAATGCACTACTCAGCCATAAGAAGTGATGGCCATTGCCATTTATGACATCATGAACAAACTTTAAGAACATTATACTGAGTGAAATAAGTAAGTCAGAAAAAGCTAAGAACTATATAATTTAACACATAGGTGAGATATGAAAGTTAGACTCATGGACATAGAGAAAATGAAGTGGTTACCACAAGGAGAGGGGTGTGAGTAAGGGGGTGTTGGGTGGTAGTAAAATGAAACAAGTATACTGTGATAAAACATGATGACTGGGTGATAGGGATACAACATAATCAACAGTGAAATGCTATAGAAATATATACCTGAAATCTATGTACTCTTATTGATCAATGTCCTCTATTAAATTTAATTTTCTAAGTTAAATTAAAAAAATAAGAATTGTATTGTTTTCTTATTTTCCCTTTCTGATAGATTATTATTGCTTTATAAAATTCAATTTATTTCTGGGCATTTAGTTTGTATCCTACTAATTACTGAATTTTTTTATGAGTTCTAGTAGTCTTTTGATTGAATCTTTAGTTTTCTATATATGTGTCATGTAATCTGCAATTAATGACAGTTTTCTTTCTTCCCAATTTATTATAGATGCTTTTATTTCTTCTTCTTACCTGATTGCTGTGGCTGGGACTTTCAGCACAATATTAAATAAACGATGATAACAGACATCCTTGTCTTGTTCCCAATTTTAAGAAAATTATTGTAATTTTTGCCCATTGATTATGATGTTGCCTGTTAGTTTGTCATATATGGCCTTTATTACGTTGAGGTATTCTTCCTTTATTTCTACTTTGCTGCGAGTTTTTAACATAAATGGGTGCTGGGTATTATCAAATATTTTTTTCTGTATCTATTAATGTGATCATGTAATTTTTATTTTTGTTTGTTATGTGATGTTTTATATTTATTGATTTATGGATATATGCACCTTGCATCTCTAGAATAAATTCCACTTGATCATGTTGTATGATCTTCTTAATGTATTACTGAATATGGCTTGCTAATATTTTGTTGAGGGTTTTTGCACCTATGCTTATTAGGGATATTTACCTATAATTATTTTTTCTTTGTAGTGTCTTTTTCTGGTTTTGGAATTAGGACAATGCTGGCCTCATGAAATGAGCTTGGGAGTTTTTTTACCTTCCTGAATTTTGGGGGATAGCTTGAGAAGAATAGATGTTAATTCTTCTTTAAATGTTTGATAAAATTCACATGCAAGAGTCCAGGACTCTTCTTTGTTGGGAGCTTCAATTTCACTAGCTTTAATCAGTCTATTCAGATTTTCTGATTCTTCCTGTTTCAGTTTTGGAAGATTGTATATTTCTAGTAATTTATTCATTTCATCCAGATTGTGCATTTTGTTGGCATATAGTTGTTCATAACATTTTCTTAAAATGCTTTCTATTTCTTTGTTGTCAGTTGTTACTTCCCTTTTTCATCTCTGATTTTATTTATTTGAGTCCTCTGTCATTTTTTTGTGATGACAGAGGACTCACAAAAAGTTAAAGTTATGTCAATCTGTTTGATCTTTTCAAAGAACCAGATCTTGGTTTCATTGATCTTTTTAATTTTTTTTTACATTCTTTTGATTATTTTAGCTCTGATCTTTACTTTTCTTTTCTTCTACTTACTTTAGGTGTTGTTAGTTGTTCTTTTCAGAGTTCCTTTAAGTGTAAAGCTAGATTGTTTATTTGAGATCTTTTTTTATTTCATGAGGCATAGTCCTGTAATGCTATGAATTTCCCTCTTATTGACTTTGCTAGGTCCCAGAGATTTTGGATGTTATAGTCTCATTTTCACTTGTTTCAAGATATACTTTGATTTTTTCCTTGGTTTCATTGCTAACCCATTCATTGTTTAGTAACAAGTTTTTTAGTCTCCCTATCTTTGTGTGTTTTTTTGGTTTCTTTCATGTGATTAATTCTAGTTTCACACCATTATGGTCAGAGAAGATACTTGAAATAATTTCAACCTTCTTAAATTCACTGATATTTGTTTGTGTCCTAACATGTGGTCTGTCCTAGAAAATGTTTTGTGTACACTTGAGAAAAATGTATATTCTCCTGCTTTGTGATGAAATGCTCTGAAGACATCAATTAAATCTAACTGATCCAGTGCGTCCTTTAAGGTTGCCATTTTCTTACTGATTTTCTGTTTGGAAAATCTATTCATTAAAGCTAATGGGATGCTAAAATCTCCTACTATGAATGTATTGCTGTCAATCTGTGTCTTTATGTCCATCAAGATTTGTTTTACATATTTAGATTCTCTTACATTGAGTGCTTAAATATTTACAATAGTTATTTCCTATTTTGAATTGCTCTCTTTATTATGATATAATAACCTTCTTTGTCTCTTACTTTAACTTTTGTTTTAAAGCTTATTTTGTCAGATGTATATATTGCTACCCCAGCTTTTTCTTTATTTCTATTTGCATGAAATATATTTTTTATCTCTTTACTTTTTGATAGATATGTGTATTCTAAACTGCCCTCTTGATGTTCCGCTTATCTGTCAGACCTCACCCTTACTGGACTATCACCCCTGAGACAGAGGAATTCCAAAAAGCAGACAAGCCACCCCAAGGAGGGGCTCCGGACATACCAGGACTTTTGATTCAACACCCACATGCTTGAAGCCCCCCAAAGAGGAGCATTCTGGACATACTAGGACTTTTGCCTCAGTATCCCCTCAGGCTCTCCAAAACACTATATAACTCACCCCTAGTCTGTATATATAACTTCTCCCCCAGGAGAAGTGCCTGGCAGGGTTCCTTTCTTCCTTTCAATAAAGCCTGTGACTCTGGTCTTTCGGACTCCCATGGATTCCAACATTTGGTGTCGAAACCTGGGACAGGGTACTAACTGCCTGGATGATCCCTCTTTTCCATCCAAACTTACAACCAGGGAAGCAACGGGCAGTGGCAGCTTGTCCTGGGCTTACTCCCTGATTCTGTTTGAACGTGTAATTGTAGGTTGATTGGCCGGCAGTCTAACCCTGTCCTGAACCACTGCTGGACCAAAGAAAGGTAAGGAGTTTCTCCATTCCCCTTCCCCAGTTGGCCTTTAAATTTCTCTCTAAAAACACCCCTTTCTGGTTGGATGGTTTTCTCTGTCACGCCTCATGTTTTGAGGGGTTTGACTTTCAGTCTCAGTGGACTGCACGAAAGACTAGGCACCTAGCCAAACCTCTCCACTCTCTTGGACTTCTTGTCCTTGGAGCTCCCTGACAGGTGGTGACAACCTCTATCAAGGATGACTCCCCCATGCAGAGATTATCTCCTCTTGGGACAGTGACAAAAGGTGGGGATGCCCCCTCTTGCTCACCTGTCTCCATTATGGGTTCTTCAGAGTCTAAGCCTTCCAACCAGACCCCTTTAGGATGTCTCATAAAAAACCTCACCAAACTCGGTCTCTCAGACCTCAAACCGAAGAAATTAATCTTCTTCTGTAACACGATGTGGCCCCAATACAAACTAGACAATGACTCCCATTGGCCTGAAAATGAGACATTTGATTACAATATCCTAAGAGATCTTGACAATTTCTGCCACCGGACAGGGAGGGCATCAGAGATTCCTTACATGCAGGCTTTTCTTCTCCCTTCTCTCCTGTCCTTAATTTCTGTGCCTTGTGTTCTATATGCAGGCTGTTTTGGCCAAAGAAACCTCACCTAAAACCTCTGCTCCTAATCTTTTCTTCTCCATGGACTCCCAACTATTTCCCTCTTGCCTGACCCCTGAGGGCACCCCTCTCTCGGGACCCATCTCTACTCCCTTAGCAAATCTTTTTTGCTGGAGTCTCTTCCCTCCAGAAAGCCCCTTCCCTTCACTAAATCCTGTTTTCTCATTCACCAGTCTCTCTTTCTCCTCCCCTGCTGGCCGGGGGCCTCTCCCTTCTCCACTGTTTTCTTCATCACCTCCCTCCTTCTTAGAAGCTGTGTCTCTGGCTGCAGTGCCTGTTTCATTTCTGACCTCTCTTCCCTCCTTACAAACTGCAGTTCTGTCTGTTTTCTCTCTGACCCCTCCTCCTTTCTTACAAACTGTGACTGTGCCTCTTTCCTCCTTGCCCCCTCCCCTCTCCTCAAAGCTTTAAATCTTTTTTGACTCTTCTGACCATGTGGCACCACACCAATACTTTAACCTCCTCCTCTTCCTCCTGTAGATTCTGACCCTCCTTCTTTCCATCCAGCTGCTCACGCTGTCCATCATCTGCTTTCTCTCTTCCTCCCCTCTATGCTGGCAACTCCCTGCCATCTCTAAAAACTTAAAAAGCAGAATTGTATATTAAGCTATGTGAGTAAGTAATCCTTCTTATCTTTTTGTTTGTCAGAAAATATCTCTAGTATAATTTGAATTGAAACAAGTAAAGTGCACTCATTTAAATTCCTTAATTTATAACTTTTATGTAAAGTCTTTGTTTAATGTGTAACTGTGTCTGTTTCTAAAGCCTTAAACCGATAATTATCCACCTCTTAAACCAGGCTTACACATCCCCATGGGCTCTCCCTGCAATGCCCCCATCCTTCCTGTTTGAAAACCTTCAGGAGCTTATCGCCTTGTACAAGCCTTACACCTAATCAATGAAGCAGTAATTCCCCTCCATCCAGTAGTCCCTAATCTCTATAAATTACTGTTGCACATTTTCTCAAACACCGCTCACTTCAGCGTTCTAGACCTCAAGAATGCTTTATTTACCATTCCTCTACACCCTAACTCTTACTTTCTGTTTGCATTTACCTTTATTTAAACTGACCCAGACACTAATGCAGCCCAGCCATTTACGTGGACTGTCTTACCTCAGGGGTTCAAAAACAGCCCACACCTGTTTGGACAAGCACTAGCTCAGGATTTGGCAGCATGCAATCTCAAAACTAGTACTCTCTTACAATATGTAGATAACCTACTCCTCTGCATCCCTTCTTTGCCTGCCTCAAGGAGATACACCATCACCCTTCTTAACTTCCTCATTATGAAGTGATATCCTGTCTTCTCTGCTAAGGCTCAACTTCATTCTCAGTCTGTACTCTATCTAGGCATCATCTTAACACCCACCACCTGAAGTCTCACCCTAAATCGAACTCAGACCCTCCAGTCTCCAACCACCTACCACCACAGATAAAATCTTTTGTTTCCTCAGTCTAATAGGCTTCTTTAAACACTGAATTCCCAATTTTACTCTCTTAGTCAAGCCTCTCAGTGAGATCTTATGAGCATGGCTTTTAAGATCTATAATGACCAAGGAACTAACAGAAAAGGCAAATAAGGTCCAAAAGAAGTCAGGAAATACCAGATTTTGGCTTCAGTGCCCTAAAGGGCTTCGTAGAATTCCATCAGGGCCCTACTTCAAGAGTGAAAATAAGGTCATAGAACTGAAGCCTGCCAGGCTTCCCGGCCCCACCGGTTGACACATCTGTGCTGTGGAAAGAGGGACACAAGAAGGTAAGCTGCCCCCTTGCTCCATGGAGGGAGGGTTCATCTCTTCTAGCCCAGCTCCAGCTACCTGTGACCTGACCTTGCCCAGCATGCTGGGAATTGCCACTGAAGGCCCAAGGACATCATTCAGGAGCCTAAGGTATTTATTCCAAGTAGCAGATAAGCTAATCTCATTTCTTGTAAACAAAAGGGCCATCTACTATGTCTCGCTTGAATATTTAAGTTTTATTTATCCCTCAAAGATCTCTACTGTGGGTATTGACAGTCTGATTTTGTTACTTTATTTAATGTATAGTATCTCCTTTACTCCTCTTGTCTCAATGCCCCATGCCTATTGTAGGCTGGGACCTGCTGCTAATTCCAGCTAGAAGCAGTAGTCACTAGGACTTAAACTCTAACTGCAAAGTGTAGAAATGTAACTACCCTTTCCCTAAGTACTTGCAGGATTTACAGTTACTCAACAAACTGTTCAAAGACTTTCCAAGAAGTACTTCCAGCATTACATCACCCAAGGACTGACTTTTACATGGACAGGTCCACACATCGTGATCCTGACAACTCCCACTGCTGCTAAAGTAGAAAAACGGCATGCCTTACTCCAACCACAAACCTGAAGCTGGTTGGTCTACATATGGCAAATATATGAAAAAACTAAGGACTCTTTTAATCAGGCTTTGAGAAAAGGGAAACTAGGATAAAAAGAAAGCCAACTTAATTGTCACTAAAGGTTAAAGAATTTTAAATCAAGAGTTCTGACTAGAAAGAAATTGTATGGTTTTGATAATAGAAGGTATAAGGTATGGAAATACTTTTGAAAGAAAAAGGAAAAGCAAGTTGTTATGAAGGCCAGTTATTTCTGGATAGAAAGTTCATGAAAGTTGAAGGTTTATGTAAGTTGTAGAAGGTTTGTGCAGGTTGTAGGAGGTTTGTACCGAGAAAAAAGAATTTGTAGTCAGAAAACTGGTTTTCAAAGAATGTTTAATCAGTTACCCTAACTAACAATCCTCTACTCTCCCCACTTATTGGATGACTCTTTCCTCCACCCTGACCATCTGGAGCTCAGAAACAGAGAAACAAAACCGACCCCTTGTCCTTCTATTCTCTATTCACCTCTCAACCTCCCTCAACCAATCAGTGGCTTTATACTCATATGAAACCAAAACCTATATGTGTCTCCTTACTAATTGTACAGAAACCTGTACTCTAATCTGTCCACTCCAAATGTCAACCTAATCCTACTCCATGAGCCTCTTCCAGTTCCTAATATACTATCCATCAATCTAAGGACCAAATGAGCTATACAGGTAATTTCTCTTCTTGTTGCTTTAGGAAGCCTAGTGAAATTGTATACATGGAATCAGTGGTTTCACACAAACTGGGCGTCTTACTATTTATTGCCTTTCATTAGTCCACTCACTCTCCTATTTATTTTTCTAACTTTTAAACTCTGCCTCTTACATTTGTTTACTAGTTTCTTATAGAACTGCATGCAGACCTTTGCGAATCAGAAAATTCGAAAAATCTACCTAACCCTACACACCAACCCTGAAACCTGCCCTCGCAAAACAGAAAAATCTGAAACCCTATATCAGCAAACCTCCTCCATCCTATCTTTCAACCCCTAAAGGTCTCCTAACCCTAAAGCTCTCCCGTATCCCTGAAGAACTAGGAGAATAAATAGCACTCACCTCTTAATGCTTCTCAATCTTTTTATCCTTCACATAGTAAGGGGACAAGATCACTGGGTCTTCTTGGCTGAAGAAGAGCCTACAAATGGACATGAAACATTTCTTTTAGCTCAAGCTAACTGCTCTCTCCAGGGCTGCCAGGGAAAATTATTTCTAACTTTACCATGGAAGAACTTTCACCCCTTGCTATACAACCCTCCTTATCTCTGCCTTCCTGATCTCCAAATACTTGCCTCTTTCTTTATCAAGTTCCTACAGGCCCAGATTAGAGAAATCTCTAGGATTACCTACAATAAAATGCTCCTACACTTCTATTCCCCAATACCCCAAGGAGAACTTCACAAAAGAAATATCAAATAGGTAGGAATGACAGCAGGAAGAAGCCGCCCCTCAGCCTGAGAAGTTCCCTCCTGAATGTTCTCCAAACCCCCTTTCTTTTAAACCACACATATTTCAGTCCTTCTAAAAACTTACACCAACAGGTTCCCTGTCTCTACAAATCTCCACATCTCTTCCCATTTGAGAGGAACCAGACCAGCACATCTCATGAGGCTCAACTAGGAGACCATGTATCACCATGTCACTCTGTCCACTTGGCAATCGCAGCAAGCAACTAACAATTATTACCTTGCAAAAATTTTTTTAACTTCCTCACCCAGGTTTTCAGAGACATTGCCTGGTTCAGACCTTTCAGCATGGAAATTGATGACCTCCTTAACTGGATGAGGAACTTGGCTTGGCAAGATTCCCTTCTTGAGTTCTCTCCAGAAGAAGCAATAATTTTCCAATTTTTTCTCCCCTTTCTCCTCATCACCCCTTACTGTATATTATAAAATTAATAACTGCATTTTTTATATGTAACCACAGAGCTCAGAAATGATAGATATGTGTATTCCAAACTGCCCTCTTGATGTTTCGCTTATCTGTCAGACCTCACCCTTACTGGACTATCGCCCCTGAGACAGAGGAATTCCAAAAAGCTGACAAGCCACCCCAAGGAGGGGCTCTGGACACACCAGGACTTTTGATTCAACACCCACATGCTTGAAGCCCCCCAAAGAGGAGCATTCTGGACATACAGAACTTTTGCCTCAGTATCCCCTCAGGCTCTCCCAAACACTATATAACTCACCCCTAGTCTGTAACTGGTGCTCTTCTCCCCCGGGAGAAGTGCCTGGCAGGGTTCCTTTCTTCCTTTCAATAAAGCCTGTGACTCTGGTCTTTCAGACTTCCATGGATTCCAACACTTTTTAGCCTGTGTGTATCTTTTGTTCTAAGGTTGGTCTCTTGTAGACTATATATATATATATTTTGCTTTTTTATCTATTCAAATACCCTGTCTTGTGATTGGAACATAAAGCCATTTACATTTAAGGTGACTTTTTTTTATAAATAAATTTTTATTTTAATGGGGTGACATCAATAAATCAGGGTACATATATTCAAAGAAAACATTTCCAGGTTATCTTGTCATTCAGTTCTGCTGCATACCCATCACCAAAAGAGAGATCGTCCTCCGTCACCCTCTATCCAGTTTTTTTGTACCCCTCCCCCTCCCTTTCCCCCTCTCCCTTTTTCCCTCCCCCTATCCCCCCGTAACCACCACACTCCTGTCCATGTCTCTTAGTCTCACTTTTATGTCCCACCAATGTATGGAATCCTGCAGTTCTTGTTTTTTTCCGATTCGCTTATTTCACTCTGCATAATGTTATCAAGATTCCATCATTCTGCTGTAAGTGATCCGATGTCATCATTTCTTCTAGCTGAATAGTATACCATGGTGTATATGTGCCCCATCTTCTTTATCCCGTCTTCTATTTTTTTTACAGTGATTAAAAGCCTTAAGCAAACTCTTGGCCAATACAGCAAGAATTCATAAAAGAGTAGTGTCCTTAACATGTTCACCAAGTCCAAGTTGGCCCCATCACCATGCCAAATCCCTGAGAAATGTAACCCAACCACAGTTCAGTCTGTTAGGAGCTGTCACAGGAAGCAGGAGTCCAGGAAAAGTCCACACAGGAAAAGTCCGCATGGCACTGGAATTGTTGTCACCATTCTATACTTTGCAGCTCATGTTCAAGTCCCAATGACAGCTGCTTCTAGCTGGTAATGATTCAGGTAGACTGGAAAAGCCATTTGCAGCATGCATGGATATGGAGCTTCTGTTTTCCTCTGCCTGGAGAGTTGAGACCAGGTTGCTTTTCCCTGGAGCTCTGCGACTGTGGCATGGTAAAGAGAACCTTGGGATACACTAAGCTGGGTGGCAAAGGTAAATTCATAATACAAGTTGGCAAAAGGGGAAGGAGAGCTCTACATTAGGAGTAGGTCCCAGCCTGAAATATGAGTGGGGCATTGAGGTAGGAGGGATAAAGGAAACACTATATACTAAGCAAAGCAGCAGAAAATAGGACTATCAACACCCACAACAGAGATCTTTGAGGGAAGAATAAAAAACCTGACTATTCAGGCAAACATAGTTAAGTGGCCCTTGTGCAAATGAGATCAGTTTACCTGCTTCTTGGAAGAAATACCCTAGGCTCGTCCACAGTGTCATAGATGGGGCTGATGGCCCTGGGCACCTTCAGCCTTCAGTGGCAAACCCCAGCTTTCTGGGCAAGGTTAGGTCATAGGTGGCTGGAGCAGGGCTGGAAGAGACTGAACCTTCCCTTAGAGGAGCGAGGGGGAAGCCTACCTTCCAGTGTCCCTGTTTCCTCACAGCAGAGGCATGTAAGCCTGGCAGGCTTTAGCTCAATGACCTTCCTTTCTACTATTGAAGCAGGACCCAGATGGCATCCTATGAGACCCCTTTGGGGCATTGGAGCCTTTAAGGGTGTATCCTAAAAGCTGGTAGTTCCCCTGATCTCTATTGGGCTTTTTCTGTCTCTAGGTATCTTAAAAGCCATGCTCAGAAGATCTTGCTGAGGGGTTTGAGGATCCCCATCCACCTATATAAATCTTTTCCATATATCTGGAGCAATTTGGAAAAAGACAAAACAGTGTTATTAGCTGGATCAAATAAAAGAAGGTAGTTTGCAGGAAAAAATTTGGCATTTCCTGTTTATCAGCATTCAAAAGAAATTTAAAAATTTTTAAGTAAAAAGCATGATATGGTAGACCCATAAAAGTTCCAGGATATGACTCCTCCCTTTTAAATTTTTTTAAATTGACCTTAAAATATTTGCTGGGTACATGTTAATAATACTTTGACTTTAAAGATTGTAAGAAATACACATAATTTGAAAGGTTTGACAAAATACAGTAAATGCTTTTGCTCCATATGCAGGAGCATTGTCAGTTTAACTAGTTTAGGAAATCCAATAATAGAACAATGCATACAGACAATGAGCTATAACATACTTAGCAGCCTCTCCTGTTCTGACAGAGGTTACTATAAATCCAGAATATGTATCCACTGTAACGTGGGCATAGGACTGTTTGCCAAATGAAGGTATATGAGTAACATCCATTTGCCAAAGTTGTCCTGGTAGGGGTCCTTGAGGGTTAACTCCAAATTAAGGGACAGATTATAGTATAGGACCCCTTGGACAGGATTTCCCAATCTGCTGTGCTGCTTTCCGAGAAAGTTGAAATGGTTTACACAGGGCTGCAGTGTTCTGGTGATGAATAGTATGAGACTGAATTGCTTGATCTGTCATAGTTGCTCCAAATAATTTTCTTTTGGGTAGCTTGATCAACATTCCCTTGTGCTAAAGCTCCAGGGAGCATGGAGTGAGCTCAAGTATATCCTATAAAACATGGAGCTCTATGTTGATGTACAAGTCTTTGAAGAAGAAGGAACTGCTGAAGTACTTCATCAGCATTTGTCCCTAAGACAGCAGTCTTTATAGTGGAAACACCGTAAGTAAATATTTGCTGTCTTTATATAGATTAAAGGGGGAATATGGCAAATGCTGAAAAGCCATGATAATGGTATATAATTCTAGTTTATGAGCTGATTTTAAGTTGACAGTTTCAGTATAAAGTTGTCCGTTGATTTGCCAGAGTGATTTGCCATTTAGTGGAAGTTTCCCAGAGCCATTGTTGTTGACCCTTTGAAAAAAGGAACAACAATAATTTTGAGGCTCAAAACCTATAAGCTGTAAGGGTCGCCTATGCCCCTTGCATCAAGATCAAAATATTGAAGTGTATTCCATGGGCTATTAGATGATTCTATGTGCCCAAGCTTAGCTGCTCTTGTGCCAATTGAGCAACTGCCCTAAGTTTCTCCCGAGAAAGGGGCCATTGGTCTACCCATACAGGATTATCTGATTTCCAAGTAATTGGGTCTGCACAATGCATTATTGAGGTAGCAGGAGCTACCAAGGCCCCTATGCTAAATTTTTATATCCTAATCCACACCTTCTGGCATTGGGTGTCACTTCTGTTGGGGTGAGAATTTCTCGCTGTTCTTTCCCTAATCCCTTGGTTGGCAAGAATCCCCGATCAAGCATCTGAGTACTGACTAAACCATTAGGACTGACAAGCAACGCTCCCATATTTCAAAACATCTCTACCCCACAAATTAACTGGCCATCCAGGGAGCACATAAGACTTAAAAAATCCAGAATGACCTTCTTAATCTTCCCAATGTAGAAAACTAGAACTTTGTTGAGGGGATTTACTCTGCCCTATAACTTGTAATTCTGTGGCTGCTGCATGAGTGAGCCAGGAAGCTTAGCAATAACAGATACCAAAGTATCTGTTAGGCCAATGTAGCTTAGCAATAACAGATACATCAGCCCCAGTATTTAAAAGCCCTTTAAATTTATGCTCATGTATTATTAGTTCTATTTCAGGGCATTCCTGACCTATTTTTTTAAATCCAATTGGCAAAATCAGAGGAGCCAAATTACCAATTTGCTTGGGGCCCCTTTTGCAGGATGTGGCCTCAGACGCAGAATTAGCATCCTTATACTATTCTTCTAACTATCTGAATTAGCCATGAGAAAAATTCTCTTTTTTTTTGAATAATTTTAATGGGGTGACATTGATAAAATTGTCTTCTGTCACCTTCTAACTGGTTTTCTTTGTGCCCCTCCCTTCCCCCAACCCCCTGTAACCCCAACACTATTGTCCACGTCTCTGAGTCTCATTTTTATGTTCCACATATGTATGGAACCATATAGTTCTTAGTTTTTTCTGATTTATTTATTTCGCTCAGTATACTGTTATCAAGGTCCATCCATGTTGTTGTAAAAGATCCGATGTCATCATTTCTTATGGCTGAGTAGTATTCCATAGTATATATATCCAAAGCTTTTTAATCGACTCATCCTCTGACAGACAGTTGGGCTGTTTTCAGATCTTTGCTATTGTGAACAATGCTGCCATAAACATGGGGGTGCATTTCTTCTTTTGAAACAGTGCTATGGTGTTTTGGGGCATATTCCTAACAGTGATATAGCTGGGTCAAAAGGCAGTTCAATTTTTAATTTCTTGAGGAAATTCCATACTGTGTTTCACAGTGGTTGCACCAGTCTGCATTCCCACCAGCAGTGCAGGAGGGTTCCCTTTTCTTCACATCCTCGCCAGCACTTATTCTGTGTTGTTTTGTTGATGAGCGCCATTCTGACTGGTGTGAAGTAATATCTCATTGTGGTTTTAATTTGCATTTCTCTAATAATTAGTGATGTTGAGCATTTTTTCATATGCCTATTGGCCATCTGTATGTCCTCTTTGGAGAAGTGTCTATTCATTTCTTTTGCCCATTTTTGGATTGGATTGTTTGTCTTCCTGGTATTAAGTTTTACAAGTTCTTTATAAATTTTGGTTATTAAACCCCTTATCAGATGCATTGTCAAATATGTTCTCTCATTGTGTAGTTTGTCTTTTTATTCTGTTCTTATTGTCTTCAGCTGTGCAGAAGCTTTTTAATTTGATAAAGTCCCATTTGTTTATTCTGTCTTTTATTTCACTAGCCTGTGGAGACAAATCAGCAAATATATTGCTGTGAGAGATGTCAGAGAGCTTACTGCCTATGTTTTCTTCTAAGATGCTTATGGTTTTTACAGCTTACATTTAAGTCTTTTATCCATTTTGAGTTTATTTTTTTGAATGGTGTAAGTTGGTGGCCTAGTTTCATTTTTTTGCAGGTAGCTGTCCAATTTTCCCAACACCATTTATTGAAGAGGCTGTCTTTACTCCAATGTATGCTCTTGCCTCCTTTGTCAAATATCAGTTGTCCATAAAAGTGTGGGTTTATTACTGGGTTCTCAGTTCTGTTCCATTGATCTATATGCCTGTTCTTATACCAGTACCAGGCTGTTTTGTGTACAATGGCCTTATAATATAACTTGATATCAGGAAGTGTGATACCTCCCACTTTATTCTTTCTTTTCAATATTGCTGAGGCTATTCATGTTCTCTTTTGGTTCCATATAAATTTTTGGAATATGTGATCTATATCTTTGAAGTAAGTCATTGGTATTTTAATCAGTATTGCATTGAATTTATAAATTGCTTTGGGTAATATAGACATTTTAATGATGTTTATTATTCCTAACCATGAGCATGGTATATGCCTCCACTTGTTTGTATCTTCCCTGATTTTTTTATCAATGTTTTATAGTTTTCTGGGTACAAGTCTTTAATATCCCTGGTTAAATTTATTCCTAGGTACTTTATCATTTTTGGTTTCAATGGTAAAGAGGATTGATTTCTTAATTTCTCTTTCTGATAGTTCATTGTTATTGTATAAAAATGCCTCTGATTTCTGAGTATTGATTTTATATCCTGCCGCCTTGCTGAATTCATTTATCAGGTCCAGTAGTTTTTTGACTGAGACTTTAGGGTTTTCTATATACAATATCATATCATCTGCAAATAATGATATTTTTACTTTTTCTTTACCAAGTTGGATGCCTTTTATTTCTTTTTTATTGTCTGATTGCTGTGGCTACAACTTCCAGAACTATGTTGAATAAGAGTGGTGAAAGGGGGTGTCCCTGCCTTGTTCCTGATCTTAAGGGTATTGCTTTTAATTTTTGCCCATTGACTATGATATTGGCTGTGGGTTTGTCATAGATGGCCTTTATTATGTTGAGGTATGTTCCCTGTATTCCCAGTTTGCTGAGAGTTTTGATCATAAATCGGAGCTCGATTTTATCAAATACTTTTTCTGCATCTATTGAAATTATCATGTGGCTTTTCTTCTTCCTTTTGTTTATGTGATGAATCATATTGATTGATTTGCGAATATTATACCAGCCTTGCCTCCCCAAGATAAATCCCACTTGATCATGCTGTATGATTTTTTTCATATATTGCTGAATCCAGTCTGCTAATATTTTGTGAGGATTTTTGCATCTAAATTCATCAGGGATATTAGCCTATAATTTTCTTTCTTTGTGTTGTGTTTCCCTGGATTTAAAATCAGAATTATGCTCGCCTCATAAAAGGAGCTTGGAAGTGTTCCTTCCTCTTGAATTTTTGAAATAGCTTGAGAAGGATAGGAGTTAGTTCTTTGAATATTTGGTAGAATTCACTTGTGAAGCCATCAGGCCCAGGACTTTTCTTTTTTGGGAGTTTTTTTTTTTTTTTGTATTTTTCTGAAGCTGGAAATGGGGAGAGACAGTCAGACAGACTCTCGCATGCGCCTGACCGGGATCCACCCAGCACGCCCACCAGGGGGTGGCGCTCTGCCCACCAGCGGGTGATGCTCTGCCCCTCTGGGGCATGGCTCTGTTGCAACCAGAGCCACTCTAGTGCCTGAGGCAGTGGCCAAGGAGCCATCCCCAGCACCCGGGCCATCTTTGCTCCAATGGAGCCTCAGCTGCGGGAGGGGAAGAGAGAGACAGAGAGGAAGGAGAGGGGGAGGGGTGGAGAAGCAGATGGGCACTTCTCCTGTGTGCCCTGGCCAGGAATCGAACCTGGGACCTATGCATGCCAGGCCGACGCTCTACCACTGAACCAAACGGCCAAGGCCTTTGGGAGTTTTTTGATAACTGTTTCAATCTCATTTGTTGTAATTGGTCTGTTTAGGTTTTCTGATTCTTGCAGATTAATTTTTGAAAGATTATATGTTTCAAGAAATTTGTCCATTTTGTCTAGGTTGTCTAGTTTTTGGCGTACAGTTCTTCATAGTATTTTCTTACAATATTTTGTATTTCTGTTGTGTCAGTTGTTATTTCTCCACTCTCGTTTCTAATTTTATTTATTTGAGTTCTCTCTCTTTTTTTTCTTGGTGTGTCTGGTTAGACGTTCATCAATCTTGTTTACCTTTTCAAAGAACTAGCTCCTGGTTTCATTGATTCTTTGTGTTGTTTCTTTAGCCTCTATGTCACTTATTTCTGTTCTGATCTTTATTATTTCCTTCCTTCTACTAGCTCTGGGCTTTACTTGCCGTTCTTTTTGTAGTTCTTTTAGATGTAGGGTCAAGTTGTTTATTTGACCTTTTTCTAGCTTCTTGAGGTATTCCTGTAATGCTATGAACTTCACTCTCAGGACAGCTTTTGCTGTGTACCATAAATTTTGAGTTGATGTATGATTATTATCATTTGTTTCTAGGAATTTTTTAATTTCTTCTTTGATCTCATTGTTTACCCATTTGTTATTTAATAACATGCTACTTAGTTTTCAAGTGTTTGAGTATATTTCAGTTTTTCTGTTCTTGTTGATTTCTAGTTTCATGCCATTGTCATCAGAGAAAGTGCTTGATATGATTTCAATCTTCTTAAATTTGCTGAGACTGCTTTTGTGCCCTCACATGTGGTCTATTCTAGAGAATGTACCATGAGCGCTTGAAAAGAATGTATATTCTGCTGTTTTAGAGTGAAAGGTTCTGAAAATATCTACTAAATCGAGTGTATCTAATATGTCCTTTTAAGTCAGCTATTTCTTTGTTAATTTTCTTTCTTAAGGATCTATCTAATGATGTTAATGGGGTATTGAAATCCCCTACTATTATAGTATTGCTGTTGATCTCGCCCTTTATATGAGTTCTTTCTCTTTTTTCCTTGGTAAGTCTTGCCAACAGTTTTTCAATTTTGTTGATCTTTTCAAAGAACCAGCTCCTTGTTCTATTAATTTTTTCTATAGTTTTTCTGTTCTCTATTTCATTTCTTTCTGCTCTGATTTTTATTATCTCCTTTCTTCGGCTGGTTTTGGGTTGTCTTTATTCTTCTTTTTCTAGTTCCTTAAGGTGTGAAGTTAAGTGATTCAGTTGGGCTCTCTCTTGTTTGTTCATATATGCCTGAAGTGATATGAACTTCCCTCTTATCACTGCTTTTGATATGTCGTATTGTCATTTTCATTAGTCTATATATATCTTTTGATCTCTGCACTTATTTCTTCTTTGACCCATTCATTTTTTAAAAGTATGTTGTTTCGTTTCCACATTTTTGTGGGATTTTTTTCCTCTTTTTTGCAGTTGAATTCTAGTTTCAAGGCTTTATGATCAGAAAATATGCTTGGTACACTTCGATTTTTCTGAATTTGCTGATGTTGTTTTTGTGGCCCAACATATGGTCAATTCTTGAGAATGATCCATGTACACTGGAGAAAAATGTATACTCTGTCACTTTGGGATGAAATGTCCTGTAGATGTCTATCATATCCAGGTGCTCTAGTGTTTTGTTTAAGGCCAATTTATCTTTGTTGATTCTCTGTTTGAATGACCAATCTAGAGCTGTCAGCGGTGTATTGAGGTCTCCAAGTATGATTGTATTTTTGTCAGTTTTTGTTTTAAGGTCAAGAAGTAGCTGTCATATATTTTGGTGCTCCTTGGTTTGGTGCATATATATTAAGAATTGTTAGCCCTGGCTGGTTGGCTCAGCGGTAGAGCGTCGGCCTAGCGTGCGGAGGACCCGGGTTCGATTCCCGGCCAGGGCACACAGGAGAAGCGCCCATTTGCTTCTCCACCCCTCTGCCGCGCTTTCCTCTCTGTCTCTCTCTTCCCCTCCTGCAGCCAAGGCTCCATTGGAGCAAAGATGGCCTGGGCGCTGGGGATGGCTCTGTGGCCTCTGCCCCAGGCGCTAGAGTGGTTCTGGTCGCAACATGGCGACGCCCAGGATGGGCAGAGCATCACCCCCTGGTGGGCAGAGCGTCGCCCTATGGTGGGCGTGCCGGGTGGATCCCGGTTGGGCACATGCAGGAGTTTGTCTGACTGTCTTTCCCTGTTTCCAGCTTCAGAAAAATGAAAAAAAAAAAAAAAGTTGTTTTGTCTTCTTGATTCAGTGTCCCCTTACCCATTACGAAATGGCCATTTTTGTCTCTGAGTACTTTTGCCATCTTGTAGTCAGCATTATCAGATATGAGTATTGCTACGCCTGCTTTTTTTTAGATGTTATTTGCTTGGAGTATTGTTTTCCACTCTTTCATTTTGAATTTGTTTTTATCCTTGTTATTTAGATGAGTTTTCTGTAGGCAGCATACAGTTGGATTTTGTTTTTTAATCCACTCTGCTACTCTGTGTCTTTTTATTGGTGGGTTTAATCCGTTTACATTTAGGGTAATCATTGACACTTGTGAGTTCCCTATTGCCATTTTATAGATTGCTTTCTGTTAGTTTAGTGTCTTGTTTGATCCTTCTCTTTCGTTTTTCTATCTTTTTTTTTATTTGGTTGTATTTCATACATCTTTCCTCTGTTGCTATCTTTTTTATCTCATGTGCTTCTGTGGTAGTTTTTTCAATGGTGGTTACCTTTAAGTAATGAAAAGGAGTTCCTACCCTGTTCATTGTAGCGCACTATTTTGTGAGTATTTTTGCACTCCATCGTCCTTTGCTACTGTTAATCTCCATTCTCTCCCCTCCCCTTTCTTTTTGTTGTTGTCACAGTTTATATTTGGTTTTATTGTGTTCTTCTTGGAGCTTTTACTTGGGGCTTTGTTTTTTTTTTTTTTGTTGTTGTTCTTTGTATCTGATTGGAGAAACCCCTTTAGTAATTTCTGGAGTGGGGGTTTTCTGATGATAAATTTCCTCATCTTTTCTGTATCTGTGAATGTTTTTATTTCTCCTTCATATTTGAAGGGTAGCCTTGATGGGTATAGTATTCATGTCTGAAAGTTCCTCTCTTTCAGGACTTTAAATATTGGGGTCCACTCTCTTCTAGCTTGTAGAGTTTCTGCTGAGAAATCTGATGATAATCTAATGGGCCTTCCTTTATATGTTGTATTCTTCTTTTCCCTGGCTGCCTTGAGAATTTTTTCTTTGCCGTTGGTTTGTGCCAATTTCATTATGATGTGCCTTGGAGTAGGTTTGTTGGGGTTAAAAGAACTTGGAGTTCTGTTTGCTTCTTGAATTCGAGGCTTTAGTTCTTTCCACAGGCTTGGGAAGTTCTCATCTATTATTTGTTTGAGTATGTTCTCCATTCAATTTTCTTTCTCTTCTCCCTCTGATATACCTATTATTCTTATGTTATTCTTTTTGATGGAGTCAGATAATTCTTGTAAGGCTATTCTTGTTACCTCATTTTTCAGCTCGTGAATTGAGTTTTTCATCTCTGTTTGATTTGTTTTTATAGTTTCAATTTCCTTGGAAATATATACTTTGTGTTTGTTGAGTTGTTTTCTGAGCTCCTTAAATTGCCTTTCTGTGTTTTTTTTGTATATCTTGAAGGATTTTTACAATTTTTATCTTAAATTCTCTGTCATTTATCTCCAAGGTTTCCAATATATTAAAATTTTTCTCCATAGATTTTTCCTCATCTAGCTGTGTTACCTCTCTTTTTTTTGTATCCATGATATTTGATTTTCTCTTCCTTAATGGCATCTGAGGGTGGTTTTGTGAATAGTATTAATTAGATTTAATAAAGAATAAAAAGTTAAAAAAATTGAAAAGAGTTGTTTTTTAAAAAAAATTAATAATGAAATAACGAAAAATAAAATAAAATAAAAATTAAAAAAAGAAATTATTTCCCTCCTCCTCCTTTTTTCTCTCCTCTCTTCTCTTTCTTGAGAACATTTTGTTGTGAACTGTGAAGTACAATAGTACTAAATAGAACAAACAATGCCTTTAATGGAGGGCCTGAATTGGGGAGAAGTAATAAAGGGGCAAAAACAAAAAAAAAAAAAAAAAGAAAAGGGCTTATGGACCCACAAAAAACAAATAAGAAAAAAAATTGGGTCAAGAATAAAATGATTTGCTTTTAGGTGTTGGTTGACTAAGAGTTATGATGAGAGGAATAAGAGGGAAACAGGAAAATGTGGAGACAAAATAAAAAATTACTATTGTATTTAGTGGAACAAGAACTAGATAAAATGGAGAGCCTGGGATGGGAGCACTGCTAGTGCCTTAAAAAGGTGAAGTAGACCCCCCCCAAATGCCACAAAGATAAGTTTGTGTCCCAGATAAGATATTTTTCGTTATCGAGGTTTGAATGAGAGAAGATGTAAAGGAGAAAGGAAGAAACTAATATAGAGAGAGAAAAGAGAGAGAGAGAGAGAGAGAGAGAGAGAGAGAGAAAGAGGGATCCACTAAAAGAAAAAAAAGAAACAAGAGGAGAGAGAGAGAGAGAGAGAGAGTTAAGGGTTTTGGAGTGCAACCCTCATAGAGAGAAAGGAAGAGGAAAGAAAAGATAATGGGAGATGTAACACTTATGGGTAGTGTAGTTCAAGGAGAGGAAAGAGTAAGACCAGCAGAGAGTTAAGCGACAAAATTGGAGGAGGAATAAAAAATATCAAGAATAAAGATAAGAGAAACAAATGAACAAATATAATAAAATGGGATAGGCTATAAAGTCTGCGTATTATTCTTGATTTTGAGAGATTATCTTCTTGCTTTTTCTTTTCTCTCCCTCTTCCTGGTTGGTGACTCTGTACCCCAGGTTCTGCCCCTTTGGCATGCTCAGGTAGAGGTTTGCAGTTGATAAGTCTCTATGGCGATGTCGTGTATTGTGCTTCAGTCTCGTTGGCAGTCGAGGCTCATTAGCATTTATAGGCTCTGCCAGTGAGAGAGTCCGTGTTTCTGGAGGCTTTCTCCTAGTCTTTCCTTCCTCAATTAGTAGCCTGATAATCCAGCTATGGGGTTGCTGCTGCCTCTGCCTGGATAGTAAGAGGCTCAAGGAGCTGGCAACTCCCCACTCTATTCCCACTCAGCACAGGGCTCTGGGTAAGGCTCAGTCAGTCAGAGCTGCTAGCATAATCAGGCGGGGCTTCTGCCCACTCAAAGACCTCTGGCTCTGCCACTCTGTCTGGTAACACGGGCAGGTGCCTACTCCCGGGGCACTTCGAGGAAACTCTCACTCACTATCTGCACGTGCAGACCAGGATATCAGGCCAGCAGTCTCACACTCTGAGTGAAACCCCCACCCACACGGAAAACTTTCAGCGTTGGAATTGGCTCTCACTCCATCCCCATGCGTGGCTTTTTCAAGGCACTGGGGTGGCCCAAGGTTCTGCTTTTGGCCCACACAAAGGCCCCTGAGTCTGCTTCTCTGTGCGATAAGCACGGGCGCACACTGCCGAGGCACTCAGAGGAATCTCTCGCTCACTATCTGTGTGTGCAGACCAGGATATCAGGCCAGCTGCCTCACCCTCTGAGTAAAACCCCCACCCGCATGGAAAAGTTCCAGCGTTGGAATTAGTTCTCGCTCCCTCCCCATGCACAGCTTTCCCAGGGCGCTGGGGCAGTCTGAAGATTCTGCCTTTGGCCCACACAAAGGCCTCTGAATCTGCCTCTCTGTGGGACAACACAGGTGCCCACTCCTGGACCTTTGGAAGGAATCTCTCACCCACTATCTGAGCGCACCGACCAGGGGATAGGGGAAAATGGCTGCCCCACTTGTCTTTCTTTGTCTGGGTTTGGCACGAGTGTTAAATGCTTGAATTGCCTGGGTTGCCACAGAACAGTTTTTCCTCGGCTTGGATCTTAGTGCCACAGCCTGGTTCAGACGTTTGTGCCACGGCCTGGATCTATTCACCCCCTTTGCTTGCCTTAGTTTCTATATTTTCAGTTCCCAATGAAAGCCGCCCTGTTTAGGTTAGTGAGGAAGGCGGAGCATTTTCTTACTCCCTATTTCCTTTGGGGTTTGGTTATATATTTAGCCAATTGTTCACTCAACCATACCTTCGGGTGTATTGCGAAACATCTGTAGGCTCCAAGGATAGGTTTTTCTGTTTCTGGTTGAAGATCTTGTTGAGTTTTGGGGGAGATTTATCGGTATCGCTTCCTACCACGCCATTACTCTGACGTCATCCAATCTTGCCCTTTAAATCCATCAAAGTCTGCTTTATATATTTATGTGCTTCTATATTATGTGTGTTGATATTTATAACGGTTATATATTCCTTTTGGATTGATCCCTTTATCATTATGTAGTGACCTTCTTTATCTCTAACTATAGTCTTTGTTTTAAAGTCCATTTTGTCTGATATAAGTATTGCTACCCCAGCTTTTTTTTTTCATTTTCATTTGCATAAAATACTTTTTTCCATCCCTTTATCTTCAGTGTATGTGCATATTTTGATTTAAGGTGTGTCTCTTGTAGACAGCATATGTATGGGTCCTGTTTTCTTATCCATGCAGCTACCCTATGTCTTTTGATCGGATCATTTAATCCATTTACATTTAAGGTTACTATCGATATGTAATTATTTATTGCCATTTTATTCTTTAAAACTGTATTCCCTTTTTGCTATATTCTTTTTCTTTTTTGATCTGTTTACAACAGGTCCCTTAGTATTTCTTGCAGCCTTGGTTTGGTTGCAGTGAATTTTTTGAGTTTTTTTTTTGTCTGTAAAGCTTTTTATTTCTCCTTCAATTTTAAATGATAGCCTTGCTGGATAAAGTAGTCTTGGTTGTAGGCTCTTGTTCTGCATTACTTTGAATATTTCTTGCCATTCCCTTCTGGCCTCAAGTGTTTCTGTTGAGAAGTCAGAAGTCATCCTTATGGGGGCTCCTTTGTAGGTGATAGTCTTTTTTTCTCTAGCAGCTTTTAATATTTTCTCTTCATCACTTAGCTTTGGTATTTTAATTATGATGTGTCTTGGTGTTGATTTCTTTGGGTTTTTCCTTAGTGAAGTTCTCTGTGCTTCCTGAACATGTGAGATGTTTTCCTGCCTTAATTGAGGGAAGTTTTTAGCTATGATATGCTTGAACAAAGTCTCTATCCCTTGTTCTTTCTCTTCTTCTTCAGGAACCCCTATGATGCAGATGTTATTTCTCTTCATGTTGTCACAGAGCTCTCTTAGAGTTTCCTCCAAATTTTTGAGTTTCTTTTCTTTTTTGTGCTCTGCTTCCATGCCTTAATTTATCATGTCGTCTAACTCGCTGATTTGATTCTCCACTTCATCCATCCTGCTTTTAATTCCTTTTATTGTGTTCTTTATTTCAGATAGTGTATTTGTCATTTCTGACTGATTCTTTTTTATTATTTCAACATCCTTTTTTATATTTGCTATCTCTTTATTTAGGTGTTTGTAATGATCATCTATTGTTGTTCTAATATTTTTGATTATAATAACAATTGTTATTTTAAACTCTCCATCCAGTAATTTGGTTATATCTAATTCACTTAGGTCCTTTTCTGGGGATTTCTCTTGGTTCATTTGTGTTGCATTTCTCTGCCTTCACATTTTCTCTGTAAAGGAATGTTTTGGCCATTGGAGTCCATTGGTTATGGCTTCTGTTCCCTAAGTATGGTCTATCTGCAGGCCCACTACCTCCTCTTCTGATGCTGCCTAGGGCTTTTGGGTTTGGGCATTGCTGGTGCCTGCCCACTGGGGCTGTTGCTGAGGTTTCCACCTCTCCTTCACGGGTGCACAAGCCTTGGTGGCCTTGGCTTTGCCCCGTCCCCATTGGTGGCATTATGCTTGGCCCTGAGGGCATTGGCAAGCACCTTTGCTTAGCTGTGGGTCTCTTCCTGTTTCTGGGCTTTTGTCCCACCCTTGCAGGAGGAGCCCGCTCATGGATTGGCTGCTAGCCTTGGCTCTACCAGCCGGGCAGGACTGCGTGCCCATGCTCAGCTCAGTAGTGGAACTCTGCCTGTTCTGGGCTTTTGGCTCCACCCCCATGGAAAGAGCCGGCTCCTGAGTCAGGCCACAAGCCTCGGTTCCATGGGTGGGGCAAGGCTGTGCTCCTGCACCCTTGCTCAAGGGCTGTTCTCCACCCCTTCTGGGGTTTCTGCCTTTCTCCCACAGGCTGTATTACAGGCTGCTGGCAGCTGGGCTTGACCGCTTTTGCATGCCTACTCCTCCCCAGCCGGGTAAGACTGAATTCACATGTGAGCCCAGTGGTGGCCAGCAGGCTTCCGCCCCTGCCGACAGAACCATGCCTCCACTTCCCACTGCTGCCCGCCCTCTGGTGAGCCCTCAGCCATGTGGGGTGCAGGTGCTGCAGCTCAGACCCTAACACTCACTACTGTAGACCCAAAAGCTCCCTCCTTATAAGCAATTCTGCTCTGAGTGCCACAGGAGAGCTTGTTTGGCTGGTGTCCTGCTTCCCTTTGCTGGTATTGCTGTTTCCAGGGGAAATATTCCCTTCAGTTTTTGAAAGTGACTCGTCCCAGGGGTAAGGGTGGCTCTCTCCCAAAATGTTTCTCCCTGTGCCTTCTAGATTACACTCTCTTCCTGTTACTCCAGTCCTCTCCTCTCTCCCTGACTCCCAGAGCCCTAGATGAGTGGTTGTGAGAGAGGTGTTCTGCGCAGTCCCTTTAAGAAGAATCCTGGGTCTGAGAAATCAGACTCTTTCTCACAAACAGTATCCTGACTTGTTTCCAGCTAAATACTGTCCTTATGCCTTTTCTGGGATCTGAGGCTGCAGGCTGGGGCTTTGTTCCTGGGATTCAGTACCTGCCCCTCTCTGCTAAACCCCCTCGGAAGTCTCTCCAGGCTGCTGTTTGCTCCAGGGAGCTAGGCAGCCCTCTCCGCGTTTCCGCTTTTCCTACCAGTCTTGGTGTGGCTTCTTCAGTGTTCCTTGGTTGAAGAGTCCTCTTAGTTTAGTCCAAAGTTGGTTTTTCCAGATGATAGTTCTTAAAATTAGTTTGTAATCCACTTTGGTTCTGGGAGGTGGATGTTGGTATGTCCGCCTACTCTAGCACCATCTTGTCTTCTCCAGACCAGTATATTCTTGATGTTGAATATTTTATTCTTCATTTTTGACTAGTTCCTTTTAATGATGTTTATGTCCTTTTTTATGCTAGCTATCTTTTTGTTGAAGTTCTCACTTTGCTCTTTGAGCATCCATGTAAACTTTACTTTGAATTCTGTATCTAATAAATTGTTCATCTCTATTTTAATTAGCCTTATTTCTGAAGATTTTTTCTGTTTTCTCCTTTAGGGTCAGTTTGTTTATTTTTCTCTACATTTTGATTGTCTCTTTGTGTTTGTTTCTATGTATAGATATATCTGCTGTGATTTCCAGTCTTTGTTGGTTGGTCTTTATAGCAGGTGTTTTTTTCGGTAATGCATTCTCCTTGAACACCTGAGATGAGTGTTCCAGAAATAACCTTTGTGTAGGTTATGTGAGACTTCCTGTTGCAGTTGTTTTTTTATTCTTTTTTTATTATTATTAATTTTAATGGGGTGACATTGATCAATCAGGGTACGTATGTTCAGAGAAAACATCTCCAGATTATTATCACATTTGATTATGTTGCATACCTATCACCCAAAGTCAAATTGTCTTCCATTACCTTCTATCTGGTTTTCTTTGTCCACCTTCCCTTCACCTCCACTCCTCCCCCACCCCATTAACCACCACCTTCTTGTCCATGTCTCTGAATCTCATTTTTATGTCCCACCATTTGTATGGAATTATATACATATATTGTTTCCTGATAGTTTTGCATCTTGTTTGGTTTGTCTTTTTTGCTTTTTTATCATTTGTTTTTGTTTGGTTGTAATTCATACTTCTTTCTTCTGTTACTTATTTTTAAGCAATGTGCTTCTGTGGTGTTTTTTTCAGGGGTGATTACCATTAAGTAATAGGAAGGATACATATCATATTCATTGTAGTATTCAATACATTATTTTATGAGTACCTCTACACTTCATCCTCCTTTGCTACTGTTAATCTTTGTCCTCTTCCCTTTTTTGTTTTTGTTGTCCCAGATTAGTCTTGTTTTTATTGTGATCTTGATGGAGCTTTTACTTGTACATTTGTTTTGTTTTGTTCTTTGTATCTGGTAGTAAAACCCCCATTAGTATTTCCTGAAGTGTGGGTTTTCAGGTGATAAATTTCCTCTTTTTTTTTTTTATCTGTAAATGTTTTTATTTTTTGTTTGTATTTGAAGGATAGCTTTGATGGGTATAGTATTCTTGGCTGGAAGTTCCTCTCTTTCAGAACTTTAAATATTGGGGTCCACTCTCTTCTAGCTTGTACAGTTTCTGCTGAGAAATCTGATAATAATCTAATGGGCCTTTCTTTATAAGTAGTATTCTTCTTTTCCCTGGCTGCCTTGATAATTTTTTCTTTGTCATTGGTTTGTGCCAATTTTATTATTATATTTCTTATAGTAGGTTTCTTAGGGTTAAGATAACTCAGTGTTCTGTTTGCTTCTTAAATTTGAGGCTTAATTCTTTCCATAAGCTTGGAAAGTTCTCGTCTATTATTTGTTTGAATATATTCTCCATTCTATTTTTTCTCTCTTCTTTTTTTGATAAATCATATTCTTATGTTGCTGTTTTTAATGGAGTCAGACAATTTCTGTAGAGCTTTCTCATTCTTTAAATTAGTGAGTCTCTCTCCTCTCTGTAGTGCCTCTAGTTACCTGTCTTCTATGTCACTAATTCTCTCCTTTATCTGGCTGTTTTATTAGCTAAGCTTGTTACTTCATTTTTCAGTTCATCAATTGAGTTTTTCATCTCTGTTTGACTCATTTTCATAGTTTCAATTTCCTTGGTGATGTATTCTTTTTGTGAATTGTTTTTTAAGCTCCCTAAATTGCCTTTCTGTGTTTTCTTGTATGTCCTTGAGTATTTTTAGACTTCAATTTTAAATTCTCTGTCATTTAACTCCAAGGTTTCCAACCTATTGAAATTTTTTTATAGATTTTTCCTCATCTATCTGAGCTATATCTCTGTCTTTTGTATCCATAATATTCAATTTCTTTTTTCTTAATGGCATTTGAGAGTGGTATTGTTAATAACACAAATAAGAGTTGATAAAAAAAATTTGAGACAATACAGTGAAAAACTGAAAATTCTATTGGGCTAAGTGGAACAGAAACTACATAGAACGAAGGGCCTGAGTTGGAGGAAAGTGACAAAGAGACAAAAAACAAGGTAAGAACTCACAAAATGCTACAAGGAAAAAATTTGGATCAAGAGTAAAATAATTTGTATGTAAATGACAGTCAAATGAGAGAAATAGTGAAAAAGAAAAGAAAAAGTGAAAAAAGAAAAAATACAATGAAAAATGAAAGTTCTGTTGCATTAAGTGGAAAAAAACTGCATAGACTGGAGAGCTGGAGTTGGGGCAAATGCTAATGGGTGAAAAGTGAAGTAAAAAGCACACAAAATGCCACAAAGAAAAAATTCGAATCCAGAATAAAATAATGTTTGTGAGTAAGGATCAAATTAGAGAGAAAATGAAACAGAAAAGAAGAAACAAAATGAGAGAGAGAAAAAATGAGAAAAGAAAAAAAATAGAAAGAGATAATGTTTTTGAAATGTAACTCTTATAGAAAAAAAATGAAAAAAGTAACACCTATGGGTAATGAAATTCAAAATGAAAAGAGAATATTAAGAGACAAGATGGTGCTGGAGTAGGCGGATGTACCAGCATCTACCTCCCAGAACCAATGTGGATTACAAACTAATTTTATGAACTATCAGCTGGAAAAACCAACTTTGGACTAAACTAAAAGGACTCTTCAACCAAGGAACACTGAAGAAGCCACACAGAGACTGGTTGGAAAAGCGGAAACGCAGAAACGCGGAAACGCGGAGAGGGCTGCCCAGCTTCTCGGAGCGAACGGCAGCAGGGAGAGACTCGCGTGGCGGGAAGTGAGTTTAGCAGAGGGGAAAGGGTCCTGAGCCCCAGGAACAAAGCTCCAGCCTGCAGCCCCAGAGCCCAGAAGAAGTGTAAGGACAGTATTTAGCTGGAAACAAGTCAGGATACTGTTTGTGAGAAAGAGTCTGATTTCTCAGACCCAGGATCCTTCTTAAAGGGACCACGCAGAACATCTCTCTCACAAACACTCACCCGGGGCTCCTGGGGACGGAGGGAGAGGGGAGAGAACCACAGTAACAGGAAGAGAGTGCAATCTAGGAGTCATAGGGAAAAACATTTTGGGAAATAGCCACCCTAACCCCTGGGACGAGTCACTCCCCAAGCTGAAGTGAATATTTCCCCCGGAAACAGCAATACCAGCAAAGGGAAGCAGGAGAGCAGCCAAACAAGCTCCCCCGCAGCATTCAGAGCAGAGTCGCATAGAAGGAGGGAGGTTTCAGGTCTACAGTAGTGAGTCTTAGGGTCCGAGCTGCAACGCCCCCACCCACACGGCTGAGGGCGCACCGGAGAGTGGGCGGCACTGGGAGACAAAAGCGCGGTTCTGCTGGCAGGAGCGGAAGCTGGCTGGCCACCAGTGGGCTCAGGTGTGAGCTCAATCTTGCCCGGCTGGGGAGAAGGGGGCGTGCAAAAGCGGTCAAGCTCAGCTGCCGGCAGCCTGTAATCCAGCCTCCGGGAGAAAGGCGGGAAACCCAGAAAGGGTAGAAACCAGCCCCGGAGCAAGGGCAGAGGAGCACATCCCTGCACCGCCCGTGGAACCCAGGCTTGCTGTCTGACTTGGTAGCCGGCTCCTCCCGTGCGGGTACAGTCAAAAGCCCAGAAGAGGCGGAGTTCCACTACGAAGCTAAGCTTGGGCACGCAGCCCTGCCTGGCAGTAGAGCCAAGGCTAGCAGCTGTTCCTTGAGTGGGATCATCCTGCAAAGGCAGGGCGAAAGCTCAGAAACACGCAGAGACCCGCAGCTGAGCAAAGGTGCTCGCCAGTGCCCTCAGGACCGAGCATAACATCACACACGGGGGCGGGGCAAAGGCCAAGGCCACCAACCCTTGTGCACCCGAGCACGGGATCACAGCCACTCCCCTGAAGAGAAAATGCGGAGGCAGAGAAATACAACACAAATAAACCAAGAGAAATCCCCAGAAAAGGACCTAAGTGAATTAGATATAACCAAATTACCAGATGCAGAGGTTAAAATAACGATTGTTAGGATGCTCAAAGATATTAGAACTACCATAGATGGCCATTACAAAAACCTAAATAAAGAGATAACAAATATAAAAAAGGACATTGAAATAATAAAAAAGAATCAGACAGAAATGACAAATACAATATCTGAAATAAAGAATACAATGGAAGGAATTAAAAGCAGGATGGATGAAGCAGAGAATCGAATCAGTGAGTTAGAGGACACAATAAATAAAGGCACGGAAACAGAGCAGAAAAAAGAAAAGAGACTCAAAAAATCTGAGGAAACTCTAAGAGAGCTCTGTGACAACATGAAGAGAAATAACATCCGCATCATAGGGGTTCCTGAAGAAGTAGAGAAAGAACAAGGGATAGAGACTTTGTTCAAACATATTATAGCGGAAAACTTCCCCCAATTAAGGCAGGAAAACATTTCACATGTTCAGGAAGCACAGAGAACTCCATTAAGGAGAAACCCAAAGAAACCAACACCAAGACACATCATAATTAAATTACCAAAGCTAAATGATAAAAAGAAAATATTAAAAGCTGCTAGAGAAAAAAAGACTATCACCTACAAAGGAGCCCCCATAAGGATGACTTCTGACTTCTCAACAGAAACACTTGAGGCCAGAAGGAAATGGCAAGAAATATTCAAAGTAATGCAGAACAAGAGCCTACAACCAAGACTACTTTATCCAGCAAGGCTATCATTTAAAATTGAAGGAGAAATAAAAAGCTTTACAGACAAAAAAAAACCTCAAGAATTTTACTGCAACCAAACCAAGGCTGCAAGAAATGCTAAGGGACCTGTTGTAAACAGATCAAAGGAAAAAAAAGAATATAGCAAAAGAGAAAAACAGTTTTAAAGAAAAAAATGGCAATAAACAATTACATATCAGTAATAACCTTAAATGTTAATGGATTAAATGATCCGATCAAAAGACATAGGGTAGCTGCATGGATAAGAAAACAAGACCCATACATATGCTGTCTACAAGAGACACACCTTAAATCAAAAGACGCACACAGACTGAAGATAAAAGGATGGAAAAAAATATTTCACGCAAATGGAAATGAAAAAAAAGCTGGGGTAGCAATACTTATATCAGACAAAATGGACTTTAGAACAAAGACCATAGTTAGAGATAAAGAAGGTCACTACATAATGATAAAGGGAGCAATCCAAAAGGAAGATATAACCATTATAAATATCTACGCACCTAATATAGGAGCACCTAAATATATAAAGCAGACTTTGATAGACTTAAAGGGCGAGATCAACAGCAATACTATAATAGTAGGAGATTTCAATACCCCATTAACATCATTAGATAGATCCTCAAGAAAGAAAATTAACAAAGAAACAGCAGACTTAAAGGACATATTAGATCAACTCGATTTAATAGGTATCTTCAGAATCTTTCACCCTAAAACAGCAGAATATACATTCTTTTCAAGTGCTCATGGTACATTCTCTAGAATAGACCACATGTTAGGGCACAAAAGTGGGCTCAACAAATTTAGGAAGATTGAAATCATATCAAGTACTTTCTCTGATCACAATGGCATTAAACTAGAAATCAACCACAATAGAAAAATTGAAAAACATTCAAACACTTGCAAACTAAATAGCACGTTATTAAACAATGAATGGGTTAACATTGAGATCAAAGAAGAAATTTAAAAATTCCTAGAAACAAATGATAATGAGCATACATCAACTAAAAATTTATGGGACACAGCAAAAGCAGTCCTGAGAGGGAAGTTTATAGCATTACAGGCATACCTCAAGAAGCTAGAAAAAGCTCAAATAAACAACTTAACCCTGCATCTAAAAGAACTAGAAAAAGAACAGCAAGTAAAGCACAGAGCTAGTAGAAGGAAGGAAATAATAAAGATCAGAGCAGAAATAAATGACATAGAGGCTAAAGAAACAATACAGAGGATCAATGAAACCAGGAGCTGGTTCTTTGAAAAGGTAAACAAGATCGATGAACCTTTAACGAGACTCACCAAGAAAAAAAGAGAGAGGACTCAAATAAATAAAATTAGAAACGAGAGTGGAGAAATAACAACTGACACAACAGAAATACAAAATATTGTAAGAAAATACTATGAAGAACTGTACGCCAAAAAACTAGACAACCTAGATGAAATGGACAAATTCTTTGAATCATGTAATCTTCCAAAAATCAATCTGCAAGAATCAGAAAACCTAAACAGACCAATTACACCAAATGAGATTGAAACAGCTATCAAAAAACTCCCCAAAACAAAAAGTCCTGGGCCTGATGGCTTAACAAGTGAATTCTACCAAATATTCAAAGAAGAACTAACTCCTATCCTTCTCAAGCTATTTCAAAAAATTCAAGAGGAAGGAAGACTTCCAAACTCCTTTTATGAGGCGAGCATAATTCTGATTCCAAAACCAGGCAAAGACAACACAAAAAAAGAAAATTATAGGCCAATATCCCTTACGAACTTAGATGCAAAAATCCTCAATAAAATATTAGCAAACCGGATCCAGCAATATATGGAAAAAATCATACACCATGATCAAGTAGGATTTATTCTTGGGAGGCAAGGCTGGTACAATATTCGCAAATCAATCAATGTGATTCATCACATAAACAAAAGAAAGGAGAAAAACCACATGATAATTTCAATAGATGCAGAAAAAGCATTTGATAAAGTCCAGCACTCATTCATGATCAAAACTCTCAGCAAAGTGGGAATACAGGGAACATACCTAAACATGATAAAGGCCATCTATGACAAACCCACAGCCAACATCATACTCAATGGGCAAAAATTAAAAGGAATCCCCTTAAGATCAGGAACAAGGCAGGGGTGTCCCCTTTCACCACTCTTATTCAACATAGTTCTGGAAGTCCTCGCCACAGCAATCAGACAAGAAGAAGAAATAAAAGGCATCCAAATTGGAAAAGAAGAAGTAAAACTATCATTATTTGCAGATGACATGATATTGTATATAGGAAACCCTAAAGTCTCAGTCAAAAAACTACTAGACCTTATAAAAGAATTTGGCCAGGTGGCAGGATATAAAATCAATACTCAGAAATCAGAGGCATTTTTATACACTAATAATGAAATGTCAGAAAGAGAAATCAGGGAATCAATCCCCTTTACTATTGCAACCAAAAATATCAAGTACCTAGGAATAAATCTAACCAAGGAGATTAAAGACTTGTACTCAAAAAATTATAAAACACTGATAAAAGAAATCAGGGAAGATACAAATAAGTGGAGGCATATACCGTGCTCATGGTTAGGAAGAATAAACATCACTAAAATGTCCATATTACCCAAAGCAGTTTATAAATTCAATGCAATACCAATGAAAATACCAATGACTTACTTCAAAGACATAGAACACATATTCCAAAAATTTATATGGAACTAAAAAAGAACACGAATAGCCTCAGCAATCCTGAAAAGGAAGAAAAAAGCGGGAGGTATCACACTTCCAGATATCAAGTTATATTATAAGGCCATTGTACTCAAAACAGCATGGTACTGGCATAAGAACAGGCACATAGATCAATGGAACAGAACAGAGAACTCAGAAATAAACCCACAGCTCTATGGACAACTGATATTTGACAAAAGAGGTAAGACAATACAATGGAGTAAAGACAGCCTCTTCAACAAATGGTGTTGGGAAAACTGGACAGCTACCTGCAAAAAAATGAAACTAGACCACCAACTTACACCACTCACAAAAATAAACTCAAAATGGATAAAAGACTTGAATGTAAGCTGTCAAACCATAAACATCTTAGAAGAAAACATAGGCAGTAAGCTCTCTGACATCTCTCACAGCAATATATTTGCTGATTTGTCTCCACAGGCAAGTGAAATAAAAGACAGGATAAACAAATGGGACTTTATCAAACTAAAAAGCTTCTGCACAGCTGAAGACAATAAGAACAGAATAAAAAGACAAACTACACAATGGGAGAATATATTTGACATAGCGTCTGATAAGGGGTTAATAACCAAAATTTATAAAGAACTTGTAAAACTTAATACCAGGAAGACAAACAATCCAATCCAAAAATGGGCAAAAGAAATGAATAGACACTTCTCCAAAGAGGACACACAGATGGTCAATAGGCATATGAAAAAATGTTCAACATCACTAATGATTAGAGAAATGCAAATTAAAACCACAATGAGATATCACCTCACACCAGTCAGAATGGCGCTCATCAATAAAACAACACAGAATAAGTGCTGGCGAGGATGTGGAGAAAAGCGAACCCTCCTGCATTGCTGGTGGGAATGCAGACTGGTGCAACCACTGTGGAAAACAGTATGGAGATTCCTCAAGAAATTAAAAATCGAACTGCCTTTTGACCCAGCTATACCACTGTTAGGACTATACCCCAAGAACACCATAGCACTGTTTGAAAAGAAGAAATGCACCCCCATGTTTATGGCAGCATTGTTCACAATAGCAAAGATTTGGAAACAGCCCAAGTGTCCATCAGAGGACAAGTGGATTAAAAAGCTTTGGTATATATATACTATGGAATACTACTCAGCCATAAGAAATGATTACATAGGATCTTTTACAACAACATGGATGGGCCTTGATAACATTATACTGAGTGAAAGAAGTAAATCAGAAAAAACTAATAACTATATGTTTCCATACATAGGTGGGACATAAAGATGAGACTCAGAGACATGAACAACAGGGTTGGGGTTACAGGATGGGGGGAGGAGAGGGAGGGGGTTGGGGGAGGGGAGGGGCACAAAGATCATGGCTTTTCAGCGTTTGCCATATTCCCCCCTTAATCTATAGACAGCAAATATTTACGTATGGTGTTCCCACTATAAAGACTGCTGTCTTAGGGACAGATGCTGATAAACTACTTCAGCAGTTCCTTTTTCTTCAAAGACTTATATGTAAACATAGAGCTCCATGTTTCATAGGACATACTCAAGCTCACTCCATGAATGCCCCCCCCTTTTTTAGTATTTTTTCTTTTATTTATTTATTTTTTGTATATTTCTGAGGATGGGGATAAGGAGGCAGTCAGACAGACTCCTGCATGCGCCTGACTGGGATCCACCTGGCATGCCTACCGGGGGGAATGCTCTGCCCATCTGGGGTGTTGCTCTGTTACAACCGGAGCCATTCTAGCGACTGGGGTGGAGGCCATGAGGCCATCCTTAGTGTCTAGGGTGGATTTGCTCTGGTGGAGCCTTGGCTAAGGGCGAGAGGAGAGAGACCAACAGGAAGGAGAGGGGGAGGAGTGGAGAGGTAGATGGGCGCTTCTCCTGTGTGCTCTGGCTGGGAATCGAACCCGGGAATCCTGCACACCAGGACAATGACTCCGACGGGTCTACCATATCATGCATTTTACTTAAAAAAAAATTTACATTTCTTTTGAATGCTGATTGAACAGGAGACACCAAATCTTTTTCGCCTGCAAACTACTACCTTCTTTATTAGATCCAGCTAATAACACTGTTCTGTCTTTTTTCCAAATAGCTCCAGATATATGGAAAAGATTTATATAGCGGAAGGGGATCCTCAAACCCCTCAGCGAGATCTTCTGAGAATGGCTTTTAAGATACCTAGAGGCAGAAAAAGCCCAATAGAGATCAGGGGAACTACCAGCTTTTAGGATACACCCTTAAAGGCTCCAACACCCAAAGGGGTCTCATAGGATGCCATCTGGGTCCTGCTTCAATAGTGGAAAGGAAGGTCATTGAGCTAAAGCCTGCCAGGCTTACATGCCTCTGCTGTGAGGAAACAGGGACACTGGAAGGTAGGCTTCCCCCTCGCTCCTCTAAGGGAGGGTTTAGTCTCTTCCAGCCCTGCTCCAGCCACCTATGACCTAACCTTGCCCAGAAAGCTGGGGTTTGCCACTGAAGGCTGAAGGTGCCCAGGGCCATCGGCCCCATCTACGACACTGTGGACGAGCCTAGGGTATTTCTTCCAAGAAGCAGGTAAACTGATCTCATTCGCACAAGGGCCACTTAACTATGTTTTGCCTGAATAGTCAGGTTTTTTATTCTTCCCTCAAAGATCTCTGATGTGGGTGCTGATAGTCCTATTTTCTGCTGCTTTGCTTAATATATACTGTTTCCTTTATCCCTCCTACCTCAATGCCCCACTCATATTTCAGGCTGGGACCTACTCTTAATTTAGAGCTCTTTTTCCTCCTTTTGCCAACTTGTATTATGAATTTACCTTTGCCACCCAGCTTAGTGTATCCCAAGGTTCTCTTTACCAGGCCACAGTCACAGAGCTCCAGGGAAAAGCAACCTGGTCTCATCTTTCCAGGCAGAGGAGAACAGAAGCTCCATATCCACACATGCTGCAAATGGCTTTTTCCAGTCTACCTGAATCATTACCAGCTAGAAGCAGCAGTGGTCATTGGGACTTGGACATGAGCTGCAAAGTATAGAATGGTGACAACAATTCCAGTGCCATGCGGACTTTTCCTGGATGTGGACTTTTCCTGGACTCCTGCTCCCTGTGACAGCTCCTAACAGACTGAACTGTGGTTGGGTTGCATTTTTCAGGGATTTGGCATGGTGATGGGGCCAACTTCGACTTGGGGAACATGTTAAGGACACTACTCATTCATGGATTCTTGCTGTATTGACCAAGAGTTTGCTTAAAGGCTTTTAATCAGTGTAAAAAAAATAGAGGACTGGATGAAGAAGATGGGGTACATATACACCATAGTATATTATTCAGCTAGGAGAAATGGTGACATCGGATCACTTATAGCGGAATGGTGGAGTCTTGGTAGCATTGTGCAGGGTGAAATAAGCGAATCAGAAAAAAAACAGGAACTGCAGGATTCCATACATTGGTGGGACAGAAAAGCGAGACTAAGAGGCATGAACAGGAGTGTGGTGGCTATGGCGGGTGGGGGGAGGGAAGGAGGGAGAGGGGGAGGGGGAGGGGTACAGAGAGAACTGGATGGAGGGTGGTGGAAGACGATCTCTCTTCGGGTGATGGGTATGCAACAGAACTAAATGACAAGATAACCTGGAAATGTTTTCTTTGAATGTATGTACCCTGATTTATTGATGTCACCCCATTAAAATAAAAATTTATTTATAAAAACAAAACAAAACAAGAAAAGAGAATATTAAAACTGAAGGAGAATAAAATGTCCAAGGTAGAAGAAAAAAAATAAAAAAAATGAAAAAAATATAGAAAAAGTTATAAAGACTGTGTATTTTTTCTGGTTTTGAGAGGTTTTTTTTTAAATTTTCTTTCTTCTCTCTCTTTTTGGCTGGTGGCACTGTACCCCAGGTTCTGCCCCTGTGGCACTCTTAGGCAGAAATTTGCAGTTGATGTGTTGCTATGGTGTTGACATAAACTAGGCCTCAGTCCCATTGGTAGGTGGGGCTTATTAGCATTTTCAGGCTCCAACATTGGGAGAGTCCGTTTTCCCAGAGCCTCTCCTCAAATCTTTCCTTCCTGAACCAGAAGTTCGGGGATCCAGCTGTGAAGTTACCCCAGCCACTACCTGGAGAGCAAGAGGCTCTAAGAGCTGCCAAATTCCTCCTTTATTTCCACTCAAAGCAGGGTTCTGGGTAAGGCTTTGCCAGCCAGAGCTGCCAGTATAATCAGGCAGGGCTGGGAGCCGATTGTCTTTTAGGTGTCTTTCTATGAACCTCCGGGCATATCTAGTATGCTTCAGCACTCCGCGGGTCTATTCTCCACAGGCTTTTTGCACTTTGTAACATGTATCAACTGGCAGGAAGATGCCTCAGTTACTGCCTGCAGACCAAGAGGCCCTAAATGCTGACAAGTCCCTCTTCCAGGTCCATTCAAAGCACAGCCCTGGTATGAAAGCTCTTCCAACCAAAGCCACCAGCTTAAGTAGGCAGGGTAGTGAGCTGACTTTTGGACAGGCTCCTTCCTAAGGTTTCTTGGGCATGTCTAGTTAAATTTGCCTCAGCACTCCATGGGTCTTCTCTCCACAAGCTTCTCCCTTGTTGGGAAGCCTACAGCCTAGCTTGGCCACCTTCTGCAGTGTTCTCTGTGGTCTGTTCCGTGAGACTGTACTTTTTAACCTGTATCAGCTGGCAGGAAGTTGCCCCAGCCACTGCCTGCAGAGCAAGAGGCCCTAAGAACTATCAAGTCTCTTCTCCAGGTCCGCTTAGATCGCAGCCCTGGGAAAGAAGTCTTTGTCAGCCAGAGCTGCCAGAGTAAGCCAGCCAGGCAGTGAGCAGACTGCAGGCCAGGCTCCTTTCAGCGTTCCATGGTTCTGCTCTCCAGAGGCTATCTGCAAACTGCCTGTGCACCTTTTCTCCCACCACTTCTGCAGTTCTCTTCTTGGGAATGTGCTTTCTTATCCTGTATGGCTAACAGAGGTGCCATGCCCGGACAGGTCCAGGTGTAGGGATGCTGGCTCTCGTGCACTTCCTGCACACTGTTGTTTGGGAAGCCAGGATTATACAGAAACTCTGGCCATAATTCACGTGGAGAGCCACTGCTGACAGTCTCTGACTCGGCCCCTCCATCTGGGAACATGGGCACCCATGCCTGAAGTGCCAGGAGGATCCACTCACACACTGCTGGTGCTTGCCAACTGGGAGACCAGAAGTAAATAAAGCCCAAAAGCTCTGATATGAGTCTCTGCAAGCAACTCACTCACACACCTCTGCAAGGGTTTGCTGCTGGCATTCGCTCTTCATTGGTGACCTCCAGCTAAGCCGTGGGCACACTCTCTCCTCGGCTTGAACGTCTCTGCCCTAGCCAGCTTCTTCCCTCTGCCCCAGCCCTCCCTTCTTCTCAGTTCCAAGTGAAAGCAGCCCTTTCTCAGATTGGTGAGGAAAGCAGAATACTCTGTTCTCTGTCTTATTTCCTTCAGAGTGGATTATATATTCAGCCACCTTTTTGTCCAATCATACCTTTCTTTGATATATGTGTATTTCAGATGCTCCTGGGATTACTTTTCTGTCTCTAGTTGTTGAACTTGTTGAAATTTCAGGGAGAGGTATCAGGAACACCCCTCCTGGTGCCATTTCTCTGATGTCATCCGATTTCTTTTTTCTTGGTGGCATTTGAGATTGGTATTGTTAAGAATTCTAACAAAAAAATTTGTAAAAACAATAAATATTAAAATTTTAAAAATACAATTAAAATATAAATATTTTAAAAATCATTACAAGAAGAAAAACCACAGAAAAAAGTTCAAAAACAAAAAAAATCACCAAATAAACACACACTAAAATATAAAAATAATAATATATGAAAATTAAATAAAGTGAAATTTTCAAGATACAAAAGAATAAGAAAAGAAAGAAAAAAAGAAAAAAAAAAAGAAAATAAATTTTGGTTTTGAAAGGTTTCTTCCAGTTGTAGCTGTATTACAGGTTTCAGCTCTATGAAGTTCCTGGGCTGACCTCTGCTGAGATCTTGCTGTCACAATGATGTAGGTGGGACCTCAGACTTGATGGCTGCTAGGACATGTTGTGAGGGCTTTACAGTTTTGGCTTTATGGCTTTGGCTTTACAGCTTCAGCTTTATGCCTCTATGGATCTAGCAATGGCTATCTCAGGCCTCCTGGTACTCTTTCCCATGTCTCAACAGATCCAGGAACAAGACGTGGAGCACCTCTGTTCTTTTGGGTAGAGAATGGTTCTAGAGAGCTATCTGGGGGGGTTGTCTTTGCCCCTCTCTTTACCACTAGGTGAGGGAGGCAGGATTTGGCAGACTGGAGGCCATACTTTGTTTTTCTCAGTCTCTGCTGATTGCGGGCTGCAGTCAGACTGCAGTAACACTGGCCATAACCCCACACTCTGCTTTGGTTTATCTTTCCCTCTGCCCTTCTATCTAACCACTTCTCCCAGCAGAATACCCAGTCACTCTGAGTTTTCTTCTCTGTACCCTTCATAGAAAATGCAAACAGCCTGAGCTTTCCTTCTTCTCATTATCCAGCAGAAAAAAACAAAACCTATTCATACAAAGTTTGTCTCTTCTTCAGAGCTGACTGCCAGTGCACTTTATCCTCCACCCCCCTTTACACCCCATCCCACCTTTACCTCATTTTGTGCATGGATCTTTCAGGCGCCCCTGGAATCCAGCTGGGGTTTCTTTGCTGCATTATAGTCGTTTAGTTTCTTAAAATTTCAAGGGGAGAGATCAGGAGTATTTCTCATGACATCTGACATCATCTCTACAAAATTCAATAGCCTTTGTTTTAAAGGCTATTTTTTTAAGACATACATATTGCTACCCCAGCTTTGTTTTGTTTGTTTTGTTTTGTTTTGTTATCATTTCCATTTGCAGGAAATATTTTTTTTATCCCTTCACTTTTAGTCTATGTGAATCTTTCATTCTAAAGTGGGTCTCTTGCATATATATGGATCTCTCTTTTTTTTTTCCATGCAGCAACCCTATTTCTTTTCACTGGTGCATTTAATCCATTTACATTTAAGGTTGTTATTGATATGTACTTTTTTTTTTGTATGTGTGTGTGTGTGTGTGTGAGAGAGAGAGAGAGAGAGAGACAGAGACAGAAAGAGAGACAAATAGGGACAGACATACAGAAAAGGAGAGAGATGAGGAATATAAATTCTTCATTGTAGTTCCTTTGTTGTTCAGTGATTGCTTTCTCATATGTGCCTTGATGGGGGGGGGTTGGAGAGTTACAGCAGAGTGAGTGACCCTTTGCTTAAGCCAGTGATGTTGAGCTCAAGCCAGTGATATTTGTCTTCAAGCCAGTGATCATGGGGTCAAACCAGTGACCATGGGGTCATGTCTATGATCCCACGCTCAAGTCAGTGACCCTGCACTCAAGCTGGTGAGTCTATGATTAAGACGGATGACCCTGTGCTCAAGCCAGCAACCTCGAGGTTTCAAACTTGGGTCCTCTGTGTCCCAGTCTGACTATCTATTGTGCAGCCACCTGGTCAGGCGATATGTACTTATTTGTTGCCATTTTATTTTATTTTTCTAGAGAAAGACACACACACACAGAGAGAGATGGAGGGACAGAAAGACAGAAAGGGAGAGAGATGAGAAGCATCAACTCATAGTTATGGCACCTTAGTTGTTCATTGATTGCTTTCTCATATGTGCCCTGACTGGGGGCTTCAGCTAAGCCAGTTACCTCTTGCTATAGCTGGCAACCTTGGGATCTAGCCAGTGACCATGGGCTCAAGCCAAGCCAGCAACCATTGGGTTGTGTCTATGATCCCATGTTTAAGCCAGCAATTTTGTACTCAAGCTGGTGAGCCTATGCTGGAGACGTTTGGGTTTTAAACCTGGGATCTGAGCATTGCAGGCTGATGCTCTATCCACTGCACCACTGACTGGTCAAGCACCATTTTGTTTTCTTTAACTTATAATACTCTTTCTCTTGGAGAATTTTTTTTCTTTCCTCTTCTTATAACAGGCCCTTAACATTTCTTGTAGTACTGATTTGATGGTATTGAACTCCTTGGGCTTTTTTCTTTTCTTTTCTTTTTTGTTTGGGAAGCTCTTTATTTCTTCAATTTTAAAAGATAGCTTTGATGATCAGAGTAGTCTTTGTTGTAGGTTCTTGTTTTGCATCACTTTGAATATTTCTTGCCAATCTTTATGGCTTCAAGTGTTTCTTTTGATATGTCAAATGTAACCCTTTGGGGCTCCTCTGTAGGTAACTAACTGCTTTTCTCTTGCAGCTCTTAATATTCTTTCTGTGTCTCTTACTTTGGCATTTTAATTATAATGTGATTTAGTGTAGGCTTCCTTGGGTTTCTCTTTAATGGGACTCTCTGTGCTTCTTGAACTTGTGTGACTTTTTTCTTCATTAACTTATGAAAATTTTTAGGTATGATTTATTTTCAAACAAATTCTTTATCTCTTGTTCATTATCTTCTCCCTCAGGAAATTCTGTGATGTGGATATTGTTTCTCTTTGTGTTGTCATGAAGCTCTTTTAGTTTACTCAGTCTTTTTTAGCCTCTTTTCATTTTATTGCTATGCTTCTGTACTTACATTTATTTTGTCCTTTAATTTAGTGGTTCAATCCTCTGTTTCATCCAGTTTGCTATTAATTTCTTCTAGTACAGTATTCATTTCAGATATTGTATTTGCCATTTGTTTCATTTTTTGTGATTTCATTGTCTTTTTCATGCTTACTTTCTCTTTTTTAAAAAAGAGAAAAAAAATTTGTGATTTTTCTTGTGATTACCAATCCTTACTCTAAACTCCTTGAGCATCCTAGTAACCACTATTTTTTTTTGTATTTTTCTGAAGCTGGAAATGGGGAGAGACAGTCAGACAGACTCCCACATGCACCCGACTGGGATCCACCTGGCACGTCCACCAGGGTCGACGCTCTGCCCACCAAGGGGCGATGCTCTGCCCCTCCGGGGCATCACTCTGCCATGACCAGAGCCACTCTAATGCCTGGGGCAGAGGCCAAGGAGCCATCCCCAGTGCCCGGGCCATCTTTGCTCCAATGGAGCCTTGGCTGCGGGAGGGGAAGAGAGAGACAGAGAGGAAGGAGGGGGGCGGGGGTGGAGAAGCAAATGGGCGCTTCTCCTATGTGCCCTGGCTGGGAATCGAACCCAGGTCCCCCGCACGCCAGGCCGACGCTCTACCGCTGAGCCAACCGGCCAGGGCCGTAACCACTATTTTAAACTCTGCATCTGGTAGTTTTATTACTTTCATTTCATTTAGTTTTTTTTCTGGGGATTTCTCTTGTTGATTCATTTGAGTCATATTTCTCTGTCTACCCATTTTGTCTGTGCATTAGATAGGTCTGCCCTGACTTTCAAATTTGTTGTGTTATCTTTGATGGGCTCAGTGGTACTGACCTACAAGTCACTTGAGTTTCTTGCTCTTGAAATGCTTCTTGAGGGATTATTCACCCTCTTGTTATATGTGAGTATTAAATACAGTTGGCCATTTTATAGGTGAAGTTATCCCTTTAGACTTATTGGATCTAAAATTCAACCTTAATCGTATGTATTAGTTGCTGTGTAGTGTCCGTTTTGTTGCACATTTTTATTCTCTGCAGTGTCTGGTGTCTGCTGGACTCCTCCTTTGGGTGTGTCACTTGTGTAGCTAGGTGAGTTTAGCATTGATGCAGTCTGGCACCCACTACTGGTTGTGTTGGGTCTGGGTCCTCTTAGGCAAATTTCAGGTATGAGTTGGTGTCAGCAGTTGTTTGTAACCCACTGTGGACTACATGTCTAAGATTACTGCCCTATTCTCTTTATGTGTCTATTTTTTCAGTGCCTGGATAGTGTGGGAGGGGCCAATGTATGTATAAGGGTCAGCCTTCTCCTGCTGAGAGCAGAGAGCAGCTTCATATAAGGGCCCAAGCTCTATAAGATTTACCTCCATTTTCCAGCTGCTTTACCTCTTCTTGCAGCTGCCTTATTTTCCCACAAATTCTTCTGTACAAAGACTGTAGAGTGGCTTAGACTGGCTTTACCATACCTACTCCTCTGCAGGTTGCAAGCTTTGTGGATTAGGGAAGCTGAGGTTGGAAATATTATGTTAGTAGGATCCCTTACTTCAGGGTCTCTTGGTCAGGAGCTCAGTACAGGGAAAGTGGTCCCTACTCTGGAGCCTAAGTCTTCAGACACTGCTGGATGCTCCAATTCTATTTCTCTTCAGCAAGGTGAGCAGCAGGTTCAGATTAGGATGGGTCCACAGTTTCCTCTGCAGACCTTCCAGCTGGGGAGCTCCTGGTCTCAGGGAAGAAAATGAAGATAGTCTTCCCTGGGAGCTGACTCTGCCCTTCCAGGAAGTGGCTAAGACTTTTGACCCATCCTAACAGTAGGGTCCAGGAAACTCACACCTCGAATGTTCATGCTCCAAGCCTATTTCCCTTCCCCCAGCAGGACAGGATATCTGGAATCAGGCCATCCAACTGTGAAGCTCCATTCTATTTAATGCACACATGAGTCACCGTGCAAGTGCTGACCACGGAATGTGTTACTCTTCTTGGCTGGGCTCAGTGTTTGATGAGCTCTCCCTTTGGACATGCCACCAGCAAGAGTTTTTAGGCCCTGAACCAATGCTCTCTGCAACTGGCCACTGAACATGCTGACCTTGGGCTTCCCTGGAGGGGATGTGGCACAGACAAGTACAGGAACTGCCCATGACTAGCCCTCAGCAAACTTCTCAGAGCTACAAGCAAACCAGTGTTTGTGGTTGCCTCTGCTGGCCCAGGTGCACATGGAAATACCAAGCTGCAGACCTAAGCTGGCTTTTACCTACTCTGGGCATCAGGGAAATTAAGCAAAAGTCAAAAGATTCCCTGAGATCCACCTCTTGCTACTTCTGTCTTCTGATTGCCTATTGAGCTTAACCATTGGGGGGAAAAATTTGGTAGAGTCTAAAGCCTAGGGAAATTCAGGGATTAGGGAAGGTGGTGGTTGTGGCTCCTACCCCTTGGCCTCAAGTGTCAATCTTTCTGACTTTTTTCACATACCTTATTTGTGGGTGTCCACCAGGAGTCCAGTGTGTGGCCTCTGAAACCCAGAAATTTGGTCTTTCTACAATCTGGAAAGTTTCTACTGAATCTACCATGAGGTGGAAGTACCAGTCACATTATCAGGAGAGTGTAAGGAAAACCTCCAGTCTCAATGCCAGAAAATTGAGTCACTGATGTTCTCCCTGCTTCCTGGCTTACTTCTCAGAATGGCCAGATTTCCATAGGGTGGGCCAGAGAGATTCCTGAGGGTGGGACGTCTGCTTTCCACAGGCTGGGGTTGCATTGAGGGATCTGCTCCACCCAAGAAAGATGGAGACTGCCATCTTGGAGAATGACTCAGCATAGAGGTTCCAGTGGCTGTTTCTCACAGTGTCTCTTTCTGAGCTCCCAACTTTACACTCTGTTCTTGCAAGTCTAAAAGTCTAGTCCTCTCAGCACTTCCTTCACTAGAACTCTGAGTAAGTGATTGTAAATGGAGTTTTCTGCATGGGCCCTTTAAGGTGATGTTTGCATCTCTGAGAGCTCCTCTTTCTTGAAGACAGAAATCTAGCCTCTTTTCACTGCCAAATATTATGTAGGCACTTCTTCTAAGCTCTCATGCTCTAGGCTGGAGATTTTGGCCTGGGATTTAGGACTTATACCTACTAGGGCAAACCTGCCTGCAGCTGAGAGTCCTTCCAAACCTTCAGCTTCAGCTTGATCCTGGAAGGAGGGCAGTTTTTTTCATGTCTCGGCCCTTCCTACTACTCTTGATGCAGCTTCTGTGATTCCTTGATTATGTACTTCTCTTCATTTATTCTAGAGGTGGTTTTTTAAGGTCATTTTTCTTATTTTATTTATTTATTTTATATTTTTCTGAAATGAGAAACAGGGAGGCAGAGAGACAGGCTCCCACATGCGCCCATCTGGGATCCACCTGGCATACCCACCAGGGGTGATCCTCTGCCCATCTGGGCAGTTGCTTCCTTGCAACTGGAACTATTCTAGTGCCTGAGGCAGAGGCCATGGAGCCATCCTCAGCGCCCGGGGCCATCTTTGCTCCAATGGAGCCTTGGCTGCAGGAGGAGAAGAGAGAGACAGAAAGGAGAGAGGGAAGGGTGGAGAAGCAGATGGGCATTTCTCCTGTGTGCCCTGGCCAGAAATCAAACCTGAAACTTTCACATGCTGGGCCAACACTAAGGTGATTGTTCTTAAATTTAGTTGTAATCTAGTTTGGTCATGGGAGGTGGCAGTTGGAATGTCCACCTACTTTACCACCATCTTGTAATCTCCTTGGTTTCAAATCTTACATTTAAACTTTTAATACGTTTTTAGTTTATTTTGTATATGGTTGTAAAAAGGTGGTTTAGTTTTAATTTTTTGCATGTATCTGTCCATTTATTTACAAAGAATTTATTTAATAGACTGTCTTCAAATTAATTGTATGTTCTTACATCCTTTGTTAAGTATTAATTTACCATTCAGACATGAGTTTTGTTTCTGAGCTCTATATTTGGTTTTCATTCCAGTACCATGCTAGTTTAATTATTGTAACTTTGTAGCATAGTTTGATATTAGGTAGCATGTTACCTAAAGATTGTTGTGTTGTTTTGATGTCTTGGTGGTTTCACATAAATTTTTAAAATATTATTTTTAGTTTTGTGAAATAAGCCATTGGTAGTTTGATAGGAAATGTATTAAATCTATAGATTGCATGGGAAGTATGGATGTTTTAAAAATGTCAAATGTTCCTTTTCATGAACATAAAAATGATTTCATTTATTTATTTATTTTCAATCTTATTATTTTCTTAGTATAGGCCTTTATCTGAGTTAAATTTATTTATGGTTATTTGTAATAAGTTGTAAATGAGATAGTTTCCTTAAATTTTCTTTCTCATACTTTATTATTAGTGTATAAAAAATGCAACCAAAATTGCAATCAATTTTTGAATATTTATTTTGTATCCTACTACTTTACTGAACTTATTTATCAGGTCTAATAGTTTTTGAGTGAAATCTTTAGGGTTCTCTATATACAATATCATGTCATCTGTAAATAATGCCAGTTTTCTTTTTTTTTCTTCAATTTCGATGCCTTTTATTTTTTTCTTTTGTCTTCTTCTTGTGGCTAAGACTTCCAGTACTATGTTAAATAAGAAGTGAAAATGAACATCTTTGTCTTGTTTCAATCCTAAGGAAACACTTTTATTTTAGCCCAAAGTATATGGTGTTACTTTTAGGTTTATCATATAAGGCAGTTATTATTTTTAGATATATTTCTTTTTTGTGTGTGCGTGACAGAGATAGGGAGACAGAGAGAGAGACAGATAGAGACAGACAGAGAGAAAGTGAGAGACATGAGAAGCTTCATTTCTTTGTTGTGGCTCCTTAGTTGTTCAATGATTGCTTTCTCATATATGCCTTGACCAGGGGGCTATAGCAGACCAAGTGACCCCTTATTCAAGCCAGCAACCTTGGGCTTAAGCTGGTGAGCCTTGTTCAAACCAGATGAGCCCACACTTAAGCTTGCAACCTCAGGGTTTTGAACCTCGGTCCTCCTCATCCCAGTCAAACACTCTATCCAGTGAGCCACCACCTGGTCAGGTGAGATATATTTCTTTTCTTTCTACAGTGTGTCTGTAATGTCATGGTGCACTTTTGACCGGTCATAGGAAAGCAACAAAAGATGATAGAAATGTGAAATCTGCACCAAATAAAAGGAAAACTCTCCCAGTTTCATACCTATTCAGTGCAGTTTGATGTGGGCTCACACACAGATTTTTTAGGGCTCCTTAGGTAGCTATCCTGTATAGCCTCTACAGACTCGTCATTGACTGATGGCCTATCAGGACCAGGTTTCTCCATCAAACTGCCAGTTTTCTTCAACTGCTTATCCTATCGAGTAATGTTATTCCTATGCAGGGGCACTTTGTTATAAACGTGCCAATATTCACGTTGCACTTTGGTCATGGATTCAAATTTAGCAAGCCACAGAACACACTAAACTTTCCTCTGTACCATCCACATCTTGACTGGAATGGCTGTGGGCTGCTCCGCTGTATAGACGGCATTACATCATCATCTGCGCATGGGCACATGCTGCCACATCATCCTACAGAAACTGGGAGGGTTTTCCTTTTATTTGGTGCAGATTTCACATTTCTATTGTCTTTTGTTGTTTTCCTGTGACCAGTCAAAAGTGCACCATGACTTTACGAACACACTGTACTTTGCTGAATCTTTATTATAAATATATGTTGAATGTGTTTCTCTGCACCTGTTGATATAATTATAAATATATATATTTGAACCTTCTTTTTTATTTATATGTTGTATCACATTAACACATTTGCAGATATTGTACCAACCTTGCATTGCAGGAATAAATTCACTTGATCATGTATATGTTCTTTTTAATGTGTTGCTGGATCTGGTTTGCTGATATTTTGTTGAGGATTTTCATATCTATGTGTATGGATGATATTGGCCTGTAATTTTCTTTGCACTCTCTTTGTTTGGTTTGGAATTATGCTAGCCTCATAAAATGAGCTTGGGTTTGCTTCTTTTTAAAAAATATTTATAACAGTTTGAGAATAATAAGTTCAGTTCTTATTTGAGTGTTTGGTAAAATTCACCTGTGAAGCCCTTCAGTTCAGTACTTTTGTTTAGAGGAAGTTTTTTTTATTACTACTTTAATTTTATTAGTTGTATTGATCTGTTCAAATATTCTGTATCTTTTTTAGATTTTTCTTGTCTTTATTCAATTTTAACTAATAGCCTTGCTGGTGAAATCAGTCTTGGTTGTAGGTCATGGCTTTCATTATTTTGTACATTTTGTACCAATTTTTTCTGACTTGAATTGCTTTTTTTTTGAGACACTTGCTTACAGTGTGAAGGGAGCTCCTTTGTAGGTAACTCACTGTATTTTCTTGCTTCTTTTAAGAGTCTTTATTTGTCTTTAACTTTTGCCTTTTTTAATTATAATGTGTTTTGGTGTGAGTTTCTTTGGTTTTACATTTTTTGAGACTCTTTACTTCCTGTACTTGTAATTGTGTGTCTTTTTCTTTTATCAGATTAGGTCATTTCTTTGTCATTATTTCTTTTGATAGGTTCACAACCCTTTGCTTTTTCTCTGGTCCTTCTAATATACCTATGATATAAATATTGTTACATTTCATTTTGTCCCAAAGGTCCCTTAGATTTTTGTTATTTATTTATTTTTGCTGCCCTGATTGGCTGTTTTCTACTACCATGTTTTTCAAATTACTGGTTCAGTCCTCTGCTTTATGAAAGCTGCTGTTGATTCCTTCTGGGTATTCTTCATTTCAGACATTGTGTTCTTATCTTCTGACTGTATTTAAATGACTTTTATGTCTTTTTAAGCTGTTAAAGTTCTTAATAAGTTTCTTGAAATTCTTACTGACTTCCTTGAGCACCCTTATAACCATTTTTCTGAACTCTATGTCTGATTAATTCCTTGCCTCTATTTCATTTAGCTCTTTTTTTTCTGGAGACTTCTTCTGTTATTTGGGACATTTTTTAAATCTACTCACTTTGGCTCCCTCTTTGTATTTCTTTCTATGCATTAAGTAGATCTGCTATGTCTCTCAGTCTTGGTAGGGTGGCCTTATGTAGTAGTTGTCCCATGAGACCCAGTAGTGTAATTTTTTTGGATTACCTGAACTGGATGCTCTAAGAATGTCCCCTGTGTGGGTTATGTGAACACTCCTCTTTTAATTCAGTCTTGATTGCTATTGGCTCAATTGTGCATGGGGTCAACATTCTGGCTGGCTGGCTGTGAATATTGACCCAGACTAGAGTGTATAAGCTATTATACATATGCTGCATACACAAAGTAGAATTCACCACAGTATGGTCTTGTGCCTGCTGAGATTTCCTTTTGGTTAAGCCACTTGTGAAGCTAATTGAATTCTGCTCTAATGTTGTCAAAGCTAGCTACTTTTTGTATTGGTTTTGTGGCTCCTTTGAAGGAACTATGGGGCCAGTCAGTGCCAGACACTGCCTGTGACTGGCACTGGGCTACCTGTTGAGAGACACAAAGTGATCCACAGTTCATGGCTGCCTCTTCTGAGCCTGACTGTGTGTGCAAAAACTAAGATGCATATCATGGCCAGGTTACACTTGTATCAAGGCCCCAGAGGCAGGTCAACATGATTCCCAAGCAGCTTGCTATCTGCCTTCACCTGCCTTTGCCTTCCAGGTGCTTATAGGGCTTGGTCACTGAAAGATCCTTTGATGGTATTTGAGTTGTGTGAAATAGTTTTTCAGTGAGTCACCAAGTAGGGGTTAATGGTGTTTACTAGATTGGTACAGATTTAAACTCAGTGCCAGTGCTGGATTTCGCCTTACTTAGAAAATGCTCCAGGGTAGCCAAGAGCTACTTCCACCTCTTGGGTGCCCACAGAATTTGTGGTGAGATGAAATTGCTGGTAGTTATCAGGGTGAGATAATCAGAGTTTATCAGTTCCAAACAGACCAAGATTTCACTGTGTGAAGGGAGAGCTCTTCACAGATTTGTGCTAGGAAAAATTAACCCCGTTCTAAAGCCACAAACTCATCCTGCCCCTGATTTTTCTTGGACCTATTGGACAGCCATAGTTTAGCAGAATGATGCCACCAAAAGTTAGGAAGGTGGGGCACACAGATCTACCATGAGGGGTAGCGCTGGTCAGACTTTTTAGAAGAGGGAAAAATATTCCCAACCAAGAGCCACAAAACTCTCTCTTTGACACTTACAAAGTTAGCTAGGACCTCTATACCACAATCCCAGGCAGCTGACTCCACCAAGGAGCATCAACTCAGCAGCACAGATACATAGGATGTCAGAAAAGTGAGGTTATTGCATTTACCCTAAATGATGTTGTATTAATGGGAGTATTCAACTATTAAAAGATAGTGTTTGTGGGTGGCATAAGTATGACTCAGCACTGGGACACTGGTGGCTGTCCTTTTAGGTCTCTTCTTAAAGCCACACAACCCAGTCTCTTTCTAATACTCTAATATGCACTGAGCTTGTTTTCTTCTACCAAAGCCTAGTGTGAGTGGCTGCAAAGAAAATTTTGTGTGTTGGCCTTTTAAGAGGTTCCCTGGGTTTCTAGCAGGCTCCAATACCTCCTGGTGGATAGAGTTTCTGCTGATTTTCACAGCCAAATATTGTATGAGCTCTTTTTTTCTGGCTCTGGTGCTCTGGGTTGGGGAGCTGAGGGTGGGGAGATATTTGTAGTCAAGATATCCCTCTGGAATCTCAGTTCTTGCCTGTGGGAGTGGGGCCAGTCCTTTTTCATCACTATCCTTTCTACCAGTCTCAGTGTTGCTTCTGTAAATCCTTGGTTATAAGACTTCTGCTCAGCTAGTCTTTAGTTTGTTTTTCAGGTTGATTGTTATACATTTTAGATGTAATTACAAATTGATTCTTGGAGGATGTGAGCATAACTTTGACCTACCCCATAACCATCTTAAATATTTGGAAAAGACAATCTGTTTTTAAATTTTTTCTTTGATTTGAGAGAGAGAGAGAGAAAAAGAGAGAGAAGAAGATAAGTATCAACTTGTTATATACTAAGCCACTGGCCTGAGGTAAAGATGGTCTTTAAAAAATAATAAATTATATTAAAATAAATTTAAAATAATAAGCTAAAATAAACTAATAAAAATAAAAAAGAGTGTTGAGCAGTCAGTTTACTGACTCGCAAAAGAATAAAACCAAACTCTTACTTATACCATATGAAAAAATTAACCCTAAAGTGTCAAATATTTTAACATTAGCACTAAAACTATAGAAGTCTCAGAGGAAAAATAATAGGAGAATCCAAGATGGCAATGGAGTGGGTGGACGTTCCAATTGCTACCCCCAGGACCAAATTGGATTACAACTTAATTTAAGAACAATCATTTTGGAAAACCAACTTTGGATTAAACAAAGAGAAGTGTATAACCAAGGGTCATAGAAGAAGCCACATTAAGACTCATAGGAAGGGCAGAGATGCAGAAAGGGCTATCCTGCTGTCAGGAGTGAGTGATAAGGGTCCAGAGGGACTCTCACTGCAGGGAGGGTCACTCTGAGAGGTTTGAGTGCTCAGCCTCAGGCCCGGAGCCCTAGCCTAGAGCCCCAGAGCCTAGAAGAGGTGCCCACACCTCATTTGGAAGTGAAAAGAACTAGGTTTCTGTCTGTGAGAAAGAGATGGAGCTCTCAGAGATGCAAGCTCCATATTAAAGGGACTGAACAGATCTCTTTCATAGCCACTTACCTGGGGCTCTGGTGGAGGTAGAGATAAGAAGACTAAAGTTGCATTAGGAGAGTGTGAAGTTAGAGGTCCAGAGAGAAACAGTGTGGAAGGAAGCCACTGGAATTCCTGTGCTGAGTCATTCTCTAATACTGCAGTTGCCATTTTTCCTGGGTGAAGCAGTCCCCTCTGAGTGGCATCAGCCTGAGGAAAAGCAACTGCTCCACCCTCAGGACTCTCTCCTACCCCAGTCATGGAGATAGGGTTGTTCTAAGAAGCCAGGAAGCAGGGGACACATCAGTGACTCAGTTTTCTGGTATTGAGGCTGGAGCTTCCACCCACCCCATGTGCTCTTGAGTCTAAGACCAGTAATTCCTCCTCATGGGAGACTCAGTAGAGACTGTCCAGAGCACTGGCAGACCACACCTCTGGGTCTCAGATGCTACATCCAGTGGGCTTCTGGGGCCACAGCCTACTGAGGTCTGTGAAAAGTGTCTGGACAAACTGACACCTGGGGCTGAGGGGCAGAACCACACCAACCAGACTTCCAAATTCCTGTGTTGCTGCAGGCTCTAGGCCAGGGGTCAGGAACCTATGGCTTGTGAGCAAGATCTGGATTGTTTGATGGCTGCATCTGGCTCACAGACAAATCTTTAATAAAAAAAATAATAACATTAAAAATAGAAAACATTCTCTTGTATTACAATCCATTCATTTCCTACCACTCAGGTTCATGGTTGCAGGTGGCTGAAGCCAATCACAGCTGTCCTCTGCGACAGCACCAAATTTTATTGGATAATGCATTATGTACATGAGTCATTGTATGGCTCTCACAAAATTACATTTTAAAATATGTGGCGTTCATGGCTCTTTCAGCCAAAAAGGTTTCTGACCCCTGCTCTAGGCTCTACTAGAGGTTTTTTAAGGGGCTAAGCCAAACAAGCAGCCAGCAGACAGAGGCTGCAGGACATGAGACTCAGGGAACCTTGGACTTTTAAGCAGATCTTCCCCCAGGCCCAGTGTGAGTAAAAGCCAGTCTAGGTATGCAGCTTGGTATTTTCATGAACACCTGGGCCCTCAGAAACAATCAAAACTCTGGATTTATGATAGTTACAAGAAGATTACTAAAAAACCAATCATAGGCAGTGTCTCCAACTGATCTGCACCAGGTTCCTGCCAGGGAGGTCCAGGGCTGGCACATCCAGTGGTCAGCTGTGGAGAGCATTGGTTCAAAATGTAACAACTCTTGCTAGAGTGGTATCCTAAGAAAGGGGTCTTCACACCTGGCCCAGCTGAAGCAAGTTCCACTTTCTGTGATCAACATCTGCACAGTGGCTAATGTGCATTGGATAGTGTGGATCCTCACCCTTTCCAGAAAGGGAGAGAGGCTTGAAACATAAAAATTTAAAGTGTGTGTCCTCATGAGCCTATTGTTGGTTCTGGTTAAAAGGCTTAGCCACTTTCTGGGAGTGACAGTCATCCCCAGGAAAGGACTCTTTCAGACTTCCTCCCTGAGACCTGGGTCACACCAGCTTTAAGAATTTCTGCAGAAGGGACTGTCAGCCCCACTTGATCTGAACCTGCTGCTCACATTGTTGGGGAGAAATAATGTTTGAGTATCTTGCAGTGGATGAGGGATTAGGCTCTGGAGTAGGGCCCACATTATCCATACTGAGCTCCTGACCAAGTGACTCCTGAAGTAGGGGGTCCCACTAAAGTTGTACTCTCAACCTCAGCTGCCCTAACCCACCAAGCTTGCAACTTGTAGAAGGGTTGTTTGGGTGAGACCTATCTGAGCCCACATCACGGTCTTTCTACAAAAGACTCTGTGGGAACACCAGGCAGTTGCAAGAGAAGGTGGAGTAGCTGAAAAGTGGAGGCAAATCTTAAGGAGTTTGGGGCTTTTACGGAGCTACTATCATCTCTACGCAGGAGAAAGCTGCTCTTTATACATAGGTTAGCCTCTCTCACACTACCCAGGCACAGAAAACACAAACATAAATGGTGAAAGGAGCAGTAGCTGCAGACACATAGCCCACAGTGGGTTATAAACAATAGCTGACACCAACCCAAGAACATAAAGAACCAACATAATTAGTAGTGGGTGGCACACAGCACCAACCCTAGACTTAGTTAGCTACACAAGCAGCATGCCCAAAGGAGGAGTTTAGCAGGCACCAGACACTGTGGAGAATAAATATGCCCAACAGGATAGACATTGCACAGTGTCTAAAACACATGATCAAGGTTGACCCTTAGAGCCATCCAGCCTGAAGAAATAATCATATTCATGAAAGCATCAATTGCATTCAATACTCACATACAAAAGAGAAAGAATAGTACCCTCAAGAAACATTTCTAGAACAGAAAGAACAATGGCCAAGAGGTCAGTACCACTGAGCCCATCTTCTTCATAAAGACCCACAAAAATTGCAGTTAGACAATGCTATCTAATACACAGACAAAATAGACATAAAAAGAAACGTGAGCTAAATGAATCAACAAGAGAAATCCTCAGAAAAAGAACTATTGATAATTGAAATGGAAGTAACCAAAGTACCAAACACAGAGTTTAAAATAATAATTTTTAGGATGCTCAAGGATCATAGAGCAACAATGGAGGGACATAATGAGCACCTAAATAAAGAGATAGAAAACACCAAAAAGGACATTGAAATCATAAAAAGGAACCAGTCAAATGACAAATGCAATATGAGAAATGAAGACTGCACTAGAAGAAATCAACAGCAGGCTGAATGGAGCAGAGGATTGAATCAGCAACTTAGAAGACAAGGCAAACATAAACACAGAAGTAGAGCAGCAAAACAAAGAGAAGTGCAAAAAGACTGAGGAAAATCTAAAAGATCTCTGTGACAACCTGAAGAGAAACAACATTTGCATCATAAAGGTTCCTGAAGGAGAAGAGAACAAGCAAGGGGCAGAGAACCTGTTTGAAGAAATCATAAAAAATTTCCTAAATTGATGAAAAAAAAATAACACAAGTTCGAGAAGCACAGAGATTCTCATTAAAGAGGAAACCAAGGAGGCTTACACCAAGATGCATCATAATTAAAATACCAAAGTTAAGAGACACAGAAAGAATACTAAAAGCTGTGAGAGAAAAGCAGTTAATTACCTACAGAGGAGCCCCTTAAGGATAACATCTGACAGCTCAATAGAAACATTTGAGGCCAGAAGGGATTGGCAGGAAATATTCAAAGTGGTGCAAAACAAGAACTTACAACCAAGAATACTTTATCTAGCAAGGTTATCATTTAAACTTAAAAGACAAGTGAAAAGCTTCTAGAACAACAACAAGAAAAACTTCATGGAATTTATTACTACCAAATCAGTAAAGCAAGAAATGTTAAGAAACCTGCTGTAAAAAAGCAAAGAAAACAAAAAAGAAAATAGAGACAGACAAGATTGTAAATTTAACGAATAAAATGGTAATAAATAAGTGCATATCAATAATAACCTTAAATGTAAATGTATTAAATGCTTCAATCAAAACACATAGGGTAGCTGCAAGGATAAGAAAACAGGACTGGTAAATCTGCTGTCTGCAAGAGACCCACCTCAGAACAAAAGATATACATAGACTGAAAGAAAAGGTATAGAAAAAATTATCTCAGAAAAATAAAAGCAAGAAGAAAAAAGCTGGGATAGTAATATTTATATCTGACAAAATAGACTTTAAAACAAAGGGTATAGTAAGAGATAAAGAAGATTACTACATAATGATAAAGGGAGAAATTTAACAGGAGGATATAACCATTGTCAATATTTATGTGCCTAATATAGGAGCACCTTAATATATAAAGCAGAATTTGATAGAGATAATGGGTAAGATTGACAGCAATATTATAATAGTAGGGGATTTTAATACCCCACTAACATCAATGGATAGATCCTCCAGACAGAAAATTAACAAAGAAACAGCGGCCTTAAATGACAAACTAAATCAACTGAATTTAATTGACATCTTCCAAATTTTTCACCCCAAAGCAGCAGAATATACATTCTTTTCAAGTGCTCATGGAACATTTTCTAGGATAGACCACATGTTAGGAAACAAAACAAGTCTCAATAAATTTAAGAAGATTGAAATAGTATCAAGCATCTTCTCTGATCACAATGGCATGAAACTAGAAATCAGCTACAATAAAAAACTGAAAAATATTCAGATAATTGGCTAAATAGCATGTTATTAAATGATGAATGGGTTAACAATGAGATCAAGGAAAAAATAAAAAATTTCCTTGAAACAAATGAAAATGAACATACAACGACTCAGAATTTATGGGACACAGGCGAAACAGTCCTGAGAGGAAAGTTCATAACCTAGCAGGCATACCTGAAGAAGAAGAAAAAGAAAAAAGCTCAAATAAACAACTTAACCCTACATCTGAAAGAGCTAAAAAAAAGAACCAAAAAATAAAGCCCAGAGGAAGTAGAAGGAAGAAAATACTGTGGTACCTTGAGATAAGAGCAGACCAACATACAATTTTTTTAAATGTATGAGCTGCGATTCAGTCTGTATTTTTGTCTGAGATCTGAGTGAAATTCTGAGATATGAGTTGTGATTCAGGAAGCTGCTGCTAGTTGGTGCATTGGTGCACAGGTCCAGTATTGGCACCACACCAGCATCTCGTTCTTTCTCACATGGTACCCACAGAATCAAGTCGAATCTTATGTGCTGTACTTGTTCTTGCATCATTTTTGCATTTTTTACTAACTTTTTTTTGTACTATCATGAGGACAAAGAAAGTGAGTGTAAAGGACAGTGGTGAGAAGAAGAAGAGAATGATGTCAATAGAAATAAAGCAAGAAATAATAGAAAAACATGAGCATGATGCACGAGTGATTGAACTGGCAAGGCTGTATGACCGCAATACATCTACAATTTGTACCATCCTTAAGCAAAAGGATGTCATCAAAAGCGCAAATCCATCAAAAGGAACTACAATTCTGTCCGAATAAGGACAACTATTCATGAAGAAATGGAGAAGCTTCTGCTGGTGTGGGTGACAGAGAAAGAGCTGGCAGAAGATACAGTGACGGAGACTGTAATATGCAAAAAGGCATGTACTGTATTATTTACAGTGACTTGAAGAAGAAAGAACCATCAACCTCAAAAGAGGCAGCAGAAGATATATTTAAGGCAAGTCATGGCTGTTTTGAAAATTTCAAGAAGAGATCTGACATCCACTCGGTGGTGAGTCATGGTGAAGCTTAAAGTGCTGACGTTAAGGTAGCTGAGGAGTACTCTCACGTTTTGCTGTGCTTATCACAAAGGAAGGCTACATCCCCCAACATGTGTTCAACTGTGATGGAATAGGATTGTTTTGAAAAAAACAAAACAAACAAACAAAAAAACGCCCTGGAGGACTTTCATCACCACGGAGGAGAAGAAGCTGCCAGGTCATAAACCCATAATGTACTGTCTGATCCTTGCATTTTATGCAAATGCTAGCAGTGACTGTAAAGTAAAGTCACTGCTATTATATCATTCCAAAAATCCTTGAGCCTTTAAGACTCACAAGATTCTTAAAGAAAAACTGCAGGTTAGGTGGCACACCAATGCTAGGGCATGGGCTATGCGGCAGTATTTTATTGAATGGGTAAATCTCATCTTTGGTCCTGCAGTGAAGAAATATCTTCAAGAAAATAAACTCCTGATGAAAGCATTACTAATCCTTGATAATGCTCCAGCCCACCCACCTGGTCTTGAAGATGATATTCTCAATGAGTTCAAATTCGTGAAAGTCCTCTATCTCCCACCCAACATGACTTCAATCTTGCAACCAATGGCTCCGAAGGTCATTTCCAACTTTAAAAAGCTTTACACAAAACATTTCTTCTGCCACTACTTTGAGGTAACTGAGAATACAGTTCTAACCCTTTGAGAGTTTTGGAAAGATCACTACAACATTGTGATATGTTTATGCATTATTGACTTGGTATGGCAAGAGGTTACAAGACGAACCTTGAACTCGGCATGGAAAAAGTTATGGCCTGATGTTGTTGCAGAGAGGAACTTCAAAAGATTTGAACCAGAGACCGAGACTGAGGTAGAAGCTTTGGAGGAAATTGTGTCCCTCAGAAAGTCAATGAGTTGGGAGGTAGATGAGGGTGACATAAATGAACTCACCGAGGAACATGAGGAGGAACTCTCAAATGAGCTGTTGAAGGAGCTATGGATGATGTAACATATGAAGCTTCTTCAAGAGATTAGTGGTGAGGAGGAGGGAGAGTCGGAGGAAGTGATTTTTACAAGTGAAATTAAAGACATGCTGGCAATGTGAAAGAAGCTTTCAAGTTTCATTGCAAAGAAACACCCAGAGAAAGTTTCAACTTGTCGTGCTTCAGACTTTTTAATGACACTTATTTGTCATATTTCCATAACATTTTAAAAGGAAGGCAAGAGCAAACCTCTTTGGATAGATTTTTATTCAAAAGTCCTGCGAGAGACCTGAAGATGGCAGCAGAGTAGGCAGATGCACAGACACCCAGCTCTCACCTCCAAACTGGAATACAAATCAATTTAGGAAAAATCAGCATGAAAAACCAATTCTGGACTACAAGAACAGCTCTCAAAAACCAAGGAGCAAAGAAGAAGCCACAACAAACCTGGTAGAAAGCACCTGAATCTCCCCTGCTTACAGGAATGGGGGGGTGAGGCTGAGAGCCCAGAGGGGATCTCACTCCAGGGAAAAGAGCAGAAAATACTGCTCACAGCCACTTGTCTAGCAACCAGGGAGCGAGGTGTGTTGAAAAGACCAGCTTGTCTCCCAAGTGGAAAGGAAAGAGAGAGACAGACTGTGAGGGGCTAAGAAATGCAGGAGACAACCTAAAAAAGCTGGAGGTGGCCATAGCTGGGGGAGGGGCTGTTCCTTCCCCACAAAATAGTACTGAATTGTTTCTGGATCAGAGATCTCCAGACATCTCTCCAGTTCCAATCAGCACAACAAGACACAGCTGAAAACAAGAAGTGGGGAGGAGGTGCAGTAACTCAGGTCTCCATGGAGATCGGAGACACATCTCCCCCTACTGAAGCTGAAAAAACAACCTGCCCCCAGAGAGATTAGTTGATGGAAGAGGCCTTCAGAGTCTCAGGTTACACCCATCACATTCCTGGATACAGTTTCAAGGAAGCCCCCTGCTGAGATCAGTAAACAAGAATATCTCCTGTTAAGAAAACAAACAAATCAAGACTTCAAAGCAGCCCAAATCTGAAAGTGGATTACAAATAATAGCTGATACCAACCCAAGAAAACCTAGAAATAACACAACTGAAAACTGAAGGCAGACAACATCAAGCCTAGACTCAACCAACTCTACAAACAAAACACCCAAACACAAACAATGAGAAGACAAAAAAATACAATCCGAATGAAACAACAAGAGAAAACTTCAGGAGATGAACTGAGTGATATGGAAATAATCAAACTTCCAGATGCGGAGTTCAAAATAATGATTGTATGGATGCTTAGGGATTTTAGAACAACAATGGATGGTCATTATGAACCCCTAAAAAAAGAAATACCAAGTATAAAAAAGAATCAGTCAGAGATGACAAATACAATATCAGAAATAAAGACCACAATGGAAGGAATTAAAAACAGGATAGATAAAGCTGAGGATCAAATCAGTGAGTTGGAGGACAACTGGAATGAAGGCATGAAAGCAGAGAAGAAAAAAAAAAAGAGACTCGAAAAGTCTGAGGAAACTCTTAGAGAGCTCTGTGACAACATGAAGAGAAATAACATCCGCATCATAGGGGTTCCTGAAGAAGAAGAGAAAGAACAAGGGATAGAGACTTTGTTCAATCATATCATAGCTGAAAACTTCCCTAAATTAATGCAGGAGAAATCCTCACAAGTTCAAGAAGCACAGAGGACTCCATTAAAGAGAAACCCAAAGAAACCTACACCAAGACACATCATAATTAAAATGCCAAAGCTAAGTGATAAAGAGAAAATATTAAAAGCTGCAAGAGAAATAAGAGCTATCACCTGCAAAGGAGCCCCCATAAGGATGACATTCGACTTCTCAACAGAAACACTTGAGGCCAGAAGGGAATGGCAAGAAATATTCAAAGTAATGCAGAACAAGAACCTACAACCAAGACTACTTTATCCAGCAAGGCTATCATTTAAAATCAAAGGAGAAATAAAAAGCTTCCCAGACAAAAAACAACTCAAGGAATTCATTACAACCAAACCAATGCTGCAGGAAATGTTAAGGGGCCTGGGGTAAACAGATCAAAGTGGGAAAAAAATATAGCAAAAAAAAAAAAATACAGCTTTAAAGAATAAGATGGCGGGCCCTGGCCGGTTGGCTCAGCGGTAGAGCGTCGGCCTAGCATGCGGAGGACCCGGGTTCGATTCCCGGCCAGGGCACACAGGAGAAGCACCCATTTGCTTCTCCACCCCTCCGCCGTGCTTTCCTCTCTGTCTCTCTCTTCCCCTCCCACAGCCAGGGCTCCATTGGAGCAAAGATGGCCCGGGCGCTGGGGATGGCTCTGTGGCCTCTGCCTCAGGCGCTAGAGTGGCTCTGGTCGCAACATGGCGACGCCCAGGATGGGCAGAGCATCGCCCCCGGGTGGGCAGAGCATCGCCCCTGGTGGGCGTGCCGGGTGGATCCCGGTCGGGCGCATGCGGGAGTCTGTCTGACTGTCTCTCCCTGTTTCCAAGCTTCAGAAAAATTAAAAAAAAAAAAAAAAAAAAGAATAAGATGGCAATAACAACTACATATCAATAATAACCTTAAATATAAATGGATTACATGATCCAATCAAAAGACATAGGGTAGCTGCGTGGATAAGAAAACAGGACCCATACATATGCTGTCTACAAGAGACACACCTTAGAACAAAAGATACACATAGATTGAAGGTAAAAGGATGGAAAAAAACATTTCATGCAAATGGAAATGAAAAAAAAGCTGGGGTAGCAATACTTATATCAGACAAATTGGACTTTAAAACAAAGGATATAGTAAGAGATAAAGAAGGTCACTACATAATGATAAGGGAGTAATCCAACAGGAAGATATAACTATTATAAATATCTATGCACCTAATATAGGAGCACCTAAATATATAAAGCAGACTTTGATGGATTTAAAGGGCGAGATCAACAGCAATACTATAATATTAGGGGATTTCAATACCTCACTAACATCACTAGATAGATCCTCAAGAAAGAAAATTAACAAAGAAACAGCAGACTTATTGAACACACTAGATCAACTCGATTTAATAGATATCTTCAGAACCTTTCACCCTAAAGCAGCAGAATATACATTCTTTTCAAGTGCTCATGGTACATTCTCTAGAATAGACCACATGTTAGGGCACAAAAGTGGTCTCAACAAATTTAAGAAGATTGAAATCATATCAAGCACTTTCTCTGATCACAACTGCATGAAACTAAAAATGAACCACAACAGAAAAGCTCAAAAATTCTGAAATACATGGAAACTAAATAGCAGGTTGTTAAATAACGAATGGATTAAGAATGAGATCAAAGAAGATATAAAAAAAATTCCTAGAAACAAATGACAATGAGCTTACAACAACTCAAAATTTATGGGACACAGCAAAAGCAGTACTGAGAGGGAAGTTCATAGCACTACAGGCACACTTTAAGATGCTAGAAAAAGCTCAAAAAACAACTTAACCCTGCATCTAAAGGAACTAGAAAAAGAACAGCAAGTAAAGCCCAAATGCAGCAGAAAGAAGGAAATAATAAAGATCAGAGCAGAAATAAATGACATAGAGGCTAAAGAAACAATACAGAGAATCAGTGAAACTAGGAGCTTGTTCTTTGAAAAGATAAACAAGATTGGTGAACCTTTAACTAGAATCACCAAGAAAAAGAGAGAGAGGACTCAAATAAAATTAAAAATGAGAGTGGAGAAATAACAACTGACACAACAGAAAAAACAAAATATTGTAAGAAAATACTATGAACAACTGAAGCCAAAAAACTAGAAAATCTAGATGAAATGGACAAATTTCTTGAAACACACAATCTTCCAAAAATCAATCTGGAAGAATCAGAAAACCTAAACAGACCAATTACACCAAATGAGATTGAAACAGTTATCAAGAAACTCTCAACAAAGAAAAGTCCGGGTCCTGATGGCTTCACAACTAAATTCTACCAAATATTCAAAGAATAACTAACTCCTACTTTTCTCAAACTATTTCAAAAAATTCAAGAGGAAGGAAGACTTCCAAGCTCCTTTTATGAGGCGAGCATAATTCTGATTCCAAAACAAGGCAAAGACAACACAAAGAAAGAAAATTATAGGCCAATATCTCTGATGAATATAGATGCTAAAATCCTCAACAAAATATTAGCAAACCGGATCCAACAATATATGGAAAAAATCATACACCATGATCAAGTGGGATTTATTCTGGTGAGGCAAGGCTGGTACAATATTTGTAAATCAATCAATGTGATTAATCACATAAACAAAAGGAAGGAGAAAAACCACATGATAATTTCGATAGATGCAGAAAAAGCATTTGATAAAATAGAGCACCGATTCATGATCAAAACTCTCAGCAAAGTGGGAATACAGGGAACATACCTCAACATGATAAAAGCCATCTATGAGAAACCCACAGCCAACATCATACTCAATGGGCAAAAATTAAAAGCAATCCCCTTAAGATCAGGAACAAGGCAGGGGTGCCCCCTTTCACCACTCACATTTAACATAGTCCTGGAAATCCTAGCCACAACAATTAGACAAGAAGAAGAAATAAAAGACATTCAAGTTGGAAAAGAAGAAGTAAAACTATCATTATTTGTAGATGATATGATATTGTATATAGAAAACCCTAAAGTCTTAGTCAAAAAACTACTGGACCTGATAAATGAATTCAGCAAAGTGGCAGGATATAAAATCAATACTCAGAAATCATAGGCATTTTTATATGCCAATAATGAACAGTCAGAAAGAGAAATTAAGGAAACAATCCCCTTCACTATTACAACCAAAAAAATAAAGTACCTAGGAGTAAACTTAACCAAGGAGACTAAAGACTTGTACTCGGAAAATTACATAGCATTGATAAAAGAAATCAAGGAAGATACAAACAAATGGAAGCATATACCGTGCTCATGGTTAGGAAGAATAAACATCATTAAAATGTCTATATTACCCAAAGCAATCTATAAATTCAATGCAATTCCAATTAAAATACCAATGACACACTTCAAAGATATAGATCACATATTTCAAAAATTTATATGGAACCAAAAATGAACACGAATAGCCTCAGCAATCTTGAAAAAGAAGAATAAAGTGGGAGGTATCACACTTCCTGATATCAAGCTATACTACAAGGCCATTGTACTCAAAACAGCCTGGTACTGGCATAAGAACAGGCATATAGATCAATGGAACAGAACAGAGAACCCAGAAATAAATCCACAGCTCTATGGACAACTGATATTTGACAAAGGAGGTAAGGAAATACAATGGAGTAAAGACAGCCTCTTTAACAAATGGTGTTGGGAAAATTGGACAGCTACCTGCAAAAAATGAAACTAGATCATCAGCTTATACCACTCACAAAAATAAACTCAAAATGGATAAAAGACTTAAATGTAGGCCGTGAAACCATAAGCATCTTAGAAAAAAACATAGGCAGTAAGCTCTCCAACATCTCTCGGAGCAATATATTTGCTGATTTATCTCCACGGGGAAGTTAAATAAAAGACAGGATAAACAAATGGGACTATATCAAACTAAAAAGCTTTTGCACAGCTAAAGACAATAAGAACAGAATAAAAAGACAAACTACACAATGGGAGAACATATTTGACAATACGTCTGATAAAGGGTTAATAACCAAAATTTATAAAGAACTTGTAAATCTTGAGAGAGGAAGGAGAGGGGGAGGGGTGGAGAAGCAGATGGGCGCTTCTCCTGTGTGCCCTTGCTGGGAATTGAACCCGGAACTCCTGCACGCCAGGCCAATGCTCTACCACTGAGCCAACCAACCAGGACTGGTGTCTGCATTTAGAATAATGGAATTTTTCTTGTTTGTTTTGTTTTCAGAAAAATTGAGCAAAATACATTTTTCAATAGAGCCTTCAATAAATAGAAAATAAAGGAGTGACGTCACGGAAATGGCGCCGTGAGAAGCGCGTCCGACAGCTCTCCCCTAAATCACAACAAATTTATCAACTAGAAAAAGAAAAATTTATCCTCGGAGCATTCCGGAGTTCCACACAAACTGAAAGCAAAAGGACTGTTATCACTTGAATCTGAGAGACGAGGGTGTGGAGGAAGCTACCGCAGCGACGCTCATTCAAGCCGCCAGGGAGTGCGCCCGCGGTGAGTCAGCCCATATACTTGGGAAGCGCAAGCTGCCGCGAGCGGCCGACCGCGAGCCGCCTTGAGCCCGTGAGCTGCCGCGAACCCCCGCGAACCGCCACCGCGAGCTGCCGTGAGCCCCCGCGAACCGCCACCGCGAGCGGCCGCCACGAGCCGCCGCGCGCGCGCGCCCGGTCCGGTTGAGCACTGCTGACGTTCCCAGCGGCCCGCACACTGCGAGTGGGGGTCGCCGGCCACCGGTGCCCGGAGCGCCCCATTCGCACGCGTGCCTTGGGCATTCCACGCGCCCAGGGCGCCCTACTGGCCCGCACACCCAGGGGGCTCCATTATCCTGCGCCTGGTGCGGTACAGCCGCCAGCGGTGGGGCGATCGGGAGAGGCTTGGGAGATTCTCTCCGTGGGCGGGGCACCTCACCCAGCCATTCAAGCTAACAATCAAGCGTTGGGGGAGGGGTGCACGCAGGCAGCCTAAAATACCTTCGGAAACACAGCTGCGACCCAATCACTGAAATTAGCTTAACCCATAAAATCTGCGCACCCTCGGTTCTAATTGATAAGATCTCTCTCAGTTCAGCGATCCAAGGCAAGAGGCATGATATTTTTTAGTGCCTCTCCGTAAAGGGGCGGGGGCAACTTCTGATTGATAGAGCCTCCATATTCAGGGATAAACGCTAACAAGAAGGACTTGGCAGATAATAAGGTCTATACTACACTAGTCGTAAGCAGAGACTAGTGCCTCTTCTTCCCTGCAAAAACAGGCTACAAAGTGTGGAAAGCCTGGGTTGAGAGGACCAACTAAATGATAGGCGCTGAACAGTCACCTTGACAACAATTGACTCCCACCCCCGCCTGATTACACTGGAGGCCCTGACTCTCAGAGCCTTTCCCAAAGCCTTGCACTGAGTGGGGATAGAGTGGGGATTTCCCAGCTCTTTGAGCCTCTTACTCCCCAGGCAGAAGCAGTTGCAGCCTTATAGCTGGATCACCAGGCTGCTAATTCAGAAAGGGGGGACTAGGAGAGAGAATCCAGGAAAGCAAACTCTCTCATCGTTGGACCCGGCAAACGCCAACAATCCTTTACTTCCAGCAAGACTAAAGCCAATTATATGACATTGCCATAGAATCCCATCAACTGCAAATCCCTAACTAAGAGTGACACAGGGGCAGAGCCTGGGGTACAGAGTCACCAACTAGGAAGAGGGAGAGAAAAGAAAAAGGAAGAAGTTAACCTCTCAAAATCAAGAAAAACCCACAGACTTTACAACTTGATCCACTAATTTTTTTTTTTTGTTGTTGTTGTTGCTTGTTTCTTCTATCTTTTTGCCTTTATTTCCTCCACCTCGGTCCTTCTATTCTCTGCCCATCTTATGCTTCCCCTTTCTTGAACTACACTACCCATGAGTGTTGCATTTTATTTTTCTTCTTCATCCTCACCCTCCTTTAAGGTTATACTCCAAAACACTTAACTCTCACTCTCTCCTCTTTTGTTTTTTTTTTGTCTTGCTTTATTTTGTTTTTTTCTCCTCCTATTTTATTTCTTCCTTCGTTTTTTCTCTTTTTCTTATTTTTTCCTTTCTACTCGTTTTTTCTTTTCTCATTTTACTTTCCTCGCATATAATCCTCAATCACGAACAAATTAGTTAATTTGGGACTCAAGGCTTTTTTTTGGTTTTATTTCTCTTTTTTGCTTTTGTTTTTATTTTTTTTTCTCTTGTTTGTTTATTTTTGTGGCATTTTGGGTCCTCCCAACCCAAGGTCTCCATTGTATTTAGTCTTCGCTCCACTTAATACAACAGATTTTTACTTATTATTTTTATTTTTTCTTCTTTATTATTTTTTTTTGGTCCTTTTTTCTGATTCCCTCTTATCCCTCTCATTATATCTCTTAGTTGACCATCACTTACAAGCAAATCATCTTATGCTTGTCTAAGATTTTCTTCCTTTTTTTTTTTTTTTTTTTTTGCATTTAGTAGGTCCCTACTCCCTTTTTTTGCCCCTTGAACTCTTCACCCCAAATTAGGCCCTCCATTATAGGCACGATATTTCCCTGAGGAGGGGAGAGGAGGGAAAGAGAAGAGAGAAAAAAAGGGGGAAATAATAAATTATTACTGTTTTTATTTTGTGGGGTGTTTTACCCTTTTTTTTTTCTTTTTACTCTTTATTAATTCTAATTAGTGCTATCAATAAGACCACCCTCAGATGCCGATAAGAAAGAGGAAATCGAATATTATGGATACAAAAGAAAGAGAGGTAACACAAATAGATGTGGAAAAATCTATGGAGAAAAGACTTAACATATTGGAAGCCTTGGAGCTAAATGACAGAGAATTTAAACTAGAAATCTTAAAAATACTCAGAGATATACAAGAAAACACAGAAAGGCAATATAGGGAGATCAGAAAACAACTCAATGAACACAAAGAATATATTACCAAGGAAATTGAAACTATAAAAACAAATCAAACAGAAATGAAAAACTCAATTCATGAGCTGAAAAACGGGGTAACAAGCTTAGCTAACAGAACAGCCCAGATTGAAGATAGGATTAGTGAAATAGAAGACAAACAACTTGAGGCACAACAGAGAGAAGAAGAAAGAGACTCAAAAATAATAAAAAATGAGAAAGCCCTACAGGAATTGTCTGACTCCATCAGAAAGAATAACATAAGAATAATAGGTATATCAGAGGGAGAAGAGAAAGAAAATGGAATGGAGAATATACTCAAACAAATAATAGACGAGAACTTCCCAAGCCTGTGGAAGGAACTAAAGCCTCAAATTCAAGAAGCAAACAGAACACCAAGTTTTTTTAACCCCAACAAACCCACTCCAAGGCACATCATAATAAAGATGACACAAACCAATGACAAAGAAAAAATTCTCAAGGCAGCCAGGGAAAAGAAGAGTACAACATATAAAGGAAGGCCTATTAGATTATCATCAGATTTCTCAGCAGAAACTCTACAAGCTAGAAGAGAGTGGACCCGAATATTTAAAGCCCTGAAAGAGAGGAACTTTCAGCCAAGAATACTATACCCATCAAAGCTATCCTTCAAGTATGAAGGAGATATAAAAACATTCACAAATACAGAAAAGATGAGAGAATTTATCAACAGAAAGCCCCTACTCCAGGAAATACTAAAGGGGGTTTTCCAACCAGATTCAAAGAACAAAAGAAAACAACACCACAAGTAACAGCTCCACCAAGAACACAATAAAACCAAACTTAAACTGTAACAACAAAGAAAAAAAAGGGGGGAGAGGATGGAGATTAACAGTAGCAAAGGATGATGAAGTGCAGAAATACTTATAAGATAGGGTACTACAATGAATATGGTAGGTACCCTTTTCATTACTTAATGGTAACCACCCTTAAAAAAACCACCACAAAAACACTTGACTTAAAAAAGGTAGCAACAGAGGAAAGAAGTATGGAACACAAACAAACAAAAACAAATGATAGAAAAACAAAAGAGAAGAATCAAACTAGATACAAAACTAACAGAAAGCAATTTATAAAATGGCAGTGGGGAACCCACAAGTGTCAATAATTACACTAAATGTAAATGGATTAAACTTACCAATAAAAAGACACAGAGTAGCAGAATGGATTAAAAAAGAAAATCCAACTATATGCTGCCTACTAGAAACACATCTAAGCAACAAGGATAAAAACAAATTCAAAGTGAAAGGCTGGAAAACAATACTCCAAGCAAACAACACCCAAAAAAAAAGCAGGTGTAGCAATACTCATATCTAATAATGCTGACTACAAGACAGAAAAAGTACTCAGAGACAAAAATGGTCATTTCATAATGATTAAGGGGAAGTTGAATCAAGAAGACATAACAATCCTTAATATATATGCACCAAACCAAGGAGCACCAAAATATATAAGACAGCTACTTATTGACCTTAAAACAAAAACTAACAAAAATACAATCATACTTGGAGACCTCAATACACCGCTGACGGCTCTAGATCGGTCATCCAAACAGAGAATCAATAAAGATATAGTGGCCTTAAACGAAATACTAGAACACCTGGATATGATAGACATCTACAGGACACTTCATCCCAAAGCGACAGAGTATACATTTTTCTCTAGTGTACATGGAACATTCTCAAGAATTGACCATATGTTGGGCCACAAAGACAATATCAGCAAATTTAGAAAAATTGAAATTGTACCAAGCATATTTTCTGATCATAAAGCCTTGAAACTAGAATTCAACTGTAAAAAAAGAGGGGGGAAAACCCACAAAAATGTGGAAACTAAACAACATACTTTTAAAAAATGAATGGGTCAAAGAAGAAATAAGCGCAGAGATCAAAAGATATATACAGACAAATGAAAATGAAAATACGACATATCAGAATCTCTGGGATGCAACAAAAGCAGTGATAAGAGGGAAGTTTATATCACTTCAGGCCTATATGAACAAACAAGAGAGAGCCGAAGTAAACCACTTAACTTCACACCTTAAGGAACTAGAAAAAGAAGAACAAAGACAACCCAAAACCAGCCGAAGAAAGGAGATAATAAAAATCAGAGCAGAAATAAATGAAATAGAGAACAGAAAAACTATAGAAAAAATCAATAAAACAAGGAGCTGGTTCTTTGAAAAGATCAACAAAATTGACAAACCCTTGGCAAGACTCACTAAGGAAAAAAGACACAGGACTCAAATAAATAAAATCCAAAATGAAAGAGGAGAGATCACCACAGACATCATAGAAATACAAAGAATTATTGTAGAATACTATGAAAAATTATATGCCACCAAATACAACAATCTAGAAGAAATGGATAAATTCCTAGAACAATACAACCTTCCTAGACTGAGTCATGAAGAAGCAGAAAGCCTAAACAGACCAATCAGCAGGGAGGAAATAGAAAAAACTATTAAAAATCTCCCCAAAAATAAAAGTCCAGGCCCAGACTGTTATACTAGTGAATTCTATCAAACATTCAAAGAAGACTTGGTTCCTATTCTACTCAAAGTCTTCCAAAAAATTGAAGAAGAAGCAATACTTCCAAACACATTTTATGAGGCCAACATAACCCTCATACCAAAACCTGGCAAGGATGGCACAAAGAAAGAAAACTACAGACCAATATCTCTAATGAATACAGATGCTAAAATACTAAACAAAATACTGGCAAACCGAATACAACAACATATTAAAAAAATAATACATCATGATCAAGTGGGATTCATCCCAGAATCTCAAGGATGGTTCAACATACGCAAAACGGTTAACGTAATACACCATATCAACAAAACAAAGAACAAAAACCACATGATCTTATCAATAGATGCAGAAAAGGCTTTTGATAAAATACAACACAATTTTATGTTTAAGACTCTCAACAAAATGGGTATAGAAGGAAAATATCTCAACATGATAAAGGCCATATATGATAAACCATCAGCCAACATCCTATTAAACGGCATAAAACTGAGGACTTTCTACCTTAAATCAGGAACAAGACAGGGTTGTCCACTCTCTCCACTCTTATTCAACGTGTTGCTAGAAGTTCTGGCCAGAGCAATCAGACAAGACAAAGAAATAAAAGGCATCCATATCGGAAAAGAAGAAGTAAAGCTATCACTTTTTGCTGATGATATGATCCTATACATCGAAAACCCGAAGGACTCCACAAAAAGATTATTAGAAACAATAAACCAATACAGTAAGGTCGCAGGATACAAAATTAACATACAAAAGTCCATAGCCTTTCTATATGCCAACAATGAAATATTAGAAAACGAACTCAAAAAAATAATCCCCTTCACGATTGCAACAAAAAAAATAAAATACCTAGGAATAAACATAACAAAGAACGTAAAGGACCTATATAATGAAAATTACAAAGCATTGTTAAGGGAAATCGAAAAAGATACAATGAGATGGAAAAATATTCCTTGTTCTTGGATAGGAAGAATAAATATTATCAAAATGGCCATATTACCCAAAGCACTATACAAATTTAATGCAATTCCCATCAAAATCCCTATGAGATTTTTTACAGAAATGGAACAAAAAATCATCAGATTTATATGGAACTATAAAAAACCCCGAATAGCCAAAACAATCCTAAGGAAAAAGAATGAAGCTGGGGGCATTACAATACCTGACTTTAAACTATATTATAGGGCCACGATAATCAAAACAGCATGGTATTGGCAGAAAAATAGACACTCAGACCAATGGAACAGAATAGAAAGCCCAGAAATAAAACCACATATATATGGTCAAATAATCTTTGATAAAGGGGCCAACAACACACAATGGAGAAAAGAAAGCCTCTTCAACAAATGGTGTTGGGAAAACTGGAAAGCCACATGCAAAAGAATGAAACTCGACTACAGCCTATCCCCGTGTACTAAAATTAATTCAAAATGGATCAAAGACCTAAATATAAGACCTGAAACAATAAAGTACATAGAAGAAGACATAGGTACTAAAATCATGGACCTGGGTTTTAAAGAACATTTTATGAACTTGACTCCAATGGCAAGAGAAGTGAAGGCAAAGATAAATGAATGGGACTACATCAGAATTAAAAGTTTTTGCTCAGCAAGAGAAACTGATATCAAAATAAACAGACAGCCAACTATATGGGAACTGATATTTTCAAACGACAGCTCAGATAAGGGCCTAATATCCAAAATTTACAAAGAACTCATAAAACTCAACAACAAACAAACAAGCAATCCAATAAAAAAATGGGAAGAGGACATGAACAGACACTTCTCCCAGGAAGAGATACAAATGGCCAACAGATATATGAAAAGATGCTCAGCTTCATTAGTTATTAGAGAAATGCAAATCAAAACTACAATGAGATACCACCTCACCCCTGTTAGATTAGCTATTATCAACAAGACGGGTAATAGCAAATGTTGGAGAGGCTGTGGAGAAAAAGGAACCCTCATTCACTGTTGGTGGGACTGTAAAATAGTACAACCATTATGGAGGAAAGTATGGTGGTTCCTCAAAAAACTGCAAATAGAACTACCTTATGACCCAGCAATCCCTCTACTGGGTATATACCCCCAAACCTCAGAAACATTGATACGTGAAGACACATGTAGCCCCATGTTCATTGCAGCACTGTTCACAGTGGCCAAGACATGGAAACAACCAAAAAGCCCTTCAATAGAAGACTGGATAAAGAATATGTGGCACATATACACTATGGAATACTACTCAGCCATAAGAAATGATGACATCAGATCATTTACAGCAAAATGGTGGGATCTTGATAACATTATAAGGAGTGAAATAAGCAAATCAGAAAAAAACAAGAACTACATGATTCCATACATTGGTGGAACATAAAAATGAGACTAAGAGACATGGACAAGAGTGTGGTGGTTACCAAGGGTGTGGGGGGAGGGAGGACATGGGAGGGAGGGAGGGAGAGAGTTAGGGGGAGGAGGAGGGGCACAGAGAACTAGATAGAGGGTGACGGAGGACAATCTGACTTTGGGCGAGGGGTTTGCAACATAATTTGATGATAAAATAACCTAGACATGTTTTCTTTGAATATATGTACCCTGATTTATTAATGTCATCCCATTACCATTAATAAAAATTTATTAAAAAAAAAAAAAAAAAGAACTTGTAAAACTCAACACCAGGAAGATAAACAATCCAATCCAAAAATGGGCAAAAGAAATGAATAGACACTTCTCCAAAGAGGACATACAGATGGCCAATAGGCATATGAAAATATGCTCAACATCACTAATCATTAGAGAAATGCAAATTAAAACCACAATGAGATATTACTTCACACCAGCCAGAATGGTGCTCATCAACAAAACAACACAGAATAAGTGCTGGCAAGGATGTGGAGAAAAGGGAACCCTCCTGCACTGCTGGTGGGAATGCAGACTGGTGCAGCCACTGTGGAAAACAGTATGGAGATTCCTCAAAAATCTGAAAATCGAACTGCCTTTTGACCCAGCTATCCCACTTTTAGGAATATACTCCAAGGACACCATAGAACGGCTCGAAAAGGAGAAATGCACCCGCATGTTTGTGGCAGCATTGTTCACAATAGCGAAGATCTGGAAACAGCCCAAGTGTCCGTGAGAGGACGAGTGGATTAAAAAGCTTTGGTACATATATACTATGGAATACTACTCAGCCATAAGAAAGGATGACATCGGATCATTTACAATAACATGGATGGACCTTGATAGCATTATACGGAGTGAAATAAGTAAATCAGAAAAAACTAAGAACTATATGAATCCATACATAGATGGGACATAAAAATGAGATTTGGAGTCATGAACAAGAATGTGATGGCAACAGGGTGGAGGAGTGGGTGGAGGGGGGATGGGGTGAAGAATGAGAGAGGGGTTGGGAGAGGGGAGGGGCACAAATAAAACCAGATAGAAGGTAACAGAAGACAATTTGACTTTGGGGGAGGGGTATACAGCACAATCAAATGTCAAAATAATCTGGAAATGTTTTCTCTCAACATATGTACACTGATTTATCAATGTCACTGCATTAAATTTAATAATAATAATAATAAAGTCCTGCAAGTGAAAGTGCCAAAAGTGCAGCCAAAAAGCAAAACCAGGTGATGATTAAATGAAAAATATGTAACGTTAAGCTTAGGTTAAGTTTAAAGTTAAGAAAGTGCATTTTTTTACAATTAAGTTTTTGTTGTTTTATTTTATGTAAAGAAAGTGCAGTTTTAGTTTTGTTTAAAGTAAAGAAAATGCAGTTTTTGTTTACATTTAGTGTTAAGAAAGTGCAGTTTTAGTTTATGTGTTTACAATGCCTGCATCCTTTCCTCCCTCTCTCTTCCTTTGTCATTCACCTTTGTTAGTCACACTCGTCTGTCTCCAAGGTAAGAATACAGTACTAAATAACACTTTTTTTATTTCATATATTTTTTTATGCATTGGTAAAGTATACATATGTGTTTCTTAATTAAAAACATGTCTTTTTTCATAATTTAGATGGTTTGAGATGTTTTACAGGGCTGGAACGAATTAAATCTATTTTAGTTATTTTAAATGGGAGAAATTTGTTTGATAGATGAGTTGACTGACTTATGAGTTCGGTTTCAGAACAAATTAAACTCGTATCTTAAGGTACCAGTGTAATAAAAATCAGAGTGGAAATAAATGGCATAGAGCGGGGGTCCCAAAACTACGGCCTGAGGGCCGCATGCAGCCCTCTAAGGCCATATATCTGGCCCTGCCGCACTTCCGGAAGGGGCACCTCTTTTATTGGTGGTCAGTGAGAGGAGCACAGGATGTGGATGTTCCCTGCACTTCCCAGATCACCGCTCACCATGCTGACATCTTCCATTTTGCAGCCACATAATCCTTTGCGTGGAGCCTTGTTCTGAGAGTAACTGAACGAGAACGAGGCGCCGCACAAAGGATTATGTGGCTGCACAATGGAAGACGTCAGCATGGTGAGCGGTGATCTGGGGGAGGGGATTCCGCACTGTGTATACTGCTGCCCAGTATAGTGGTGATGGTGATGGGCCTGTGCAAGGTGTGACAGGCCCATCACAGCCAGCACTGCAGCCTCCGCTATCCCAGACAGCAGTATACAGTGTTACAGGCCCAGCACCGCCTCTAGTACAGTATACAAGCATCGGATAGCTGTGATCTGGCCTGTGACATCAGCAGTGGGCTTCTACTGTGAGAAGCCCACCACTGCCCTGGGTATTTTATAAGACACCCCCTGTTTGGGGGGGGGGTCAAATTAATATAAGACAGTGTCTTATTTTGGGGGAAACATGGTAGTACAATGGCCCTCAGACTTTTTCCAGAATGAAACATCTGAAATCTCCAACCAGATCTAGATTAACTGATGCACACTTGCATCACTTGTTATGACTAGCAGTGACAAATATGGAACTGGACATTGACCATCTCATTAGCCTAAAGTAGACCCATAGTTACCATTAAAATACTGGTCAGTTTCTTGATTTAAATTTACTTGTTCTTTATTTTAAATATTGTATTTGTTCCCGTTTTTTTTTTTTTTTTTTTTTTACTTTAAAATAAGATATGTGCAGTGTGCATAGGGATTTGTTCATAGTTTTTTTCTATAGTCTGGCCCTCCAATGGTTTGAGGGACAGTGAACTGGCCCCCTTTGTAAAAAGTTTGGGGACCCCCGACATAGAGGCTAAAAGAAAATATTTATACTAAAGATCAAAGAAAGCAAGAGCTGGCTCTTTGAAAAGGTAAACAAGAGTGATAAATCTGCCTGACGAGGCGGTGGCACAGTGGGTAGAGCATCGGACTGGGAGGCAGAGGACCCAGTTCAAGACCCTGAGGTCACCAATTGAGCGTGGGCTCATCTGGCTTGAGCAAAAAGCTCACCAGCTTGGACCCAAGGTCGCTGGCTCGAGCAAGGGGTTACTTGGTCTGCTGAAGGCCTGCGGTCAAGGGACATATGAGAAAGCAATCAATGAACAACTAAGGAGTCGCAACAAAAAAGTGATGATTGATGCTTCTCATATCTCTTCATTCCTGTCTGTCTGTCCCTATCTATCCCTGTCTCTGACTCTCTCTCTGTCCCTGTAAAAAAAAATTGACAAATCTTTTTTTTATTATTTAGACAATTAAATTTAACAGGGTAACATGGGTCAACCAGATTATATAGATTTAGAGAAAACATCTTCACATCATTTGGACAGGTGATTTTTTTTTTAATAAATTTTTATTAATGTTAATGGGATGACATTAATAATTCAGGGTACATATATTCAAAGAAAACATGTCTAGGTTATCTTCTCATTAAATTATGTTGCATACCCCTCGCCCAGAGTCAGATTGTCCTCTGTCACCCTCTATCTAGTTTTCTCTGTGCCCCTCCCCCTCCCCCTAAATCTCTCCCTCCCTCCCTCCTGCATCCTCCCTCCCCCCACCCCTGGTAACCACCACACTCTTGTCCATGTCTCTTAGTCTCATTTTTATGTTCCACCAATGTATGGAATCATGTAGTTCTTGTTTTTTTCTGATTTACTTATTTCACTCCGTATAATGTTATCAAAATCCCACCATTTTGCTATAAATGATCTAATGTCATCATTTCTTATGGCTGAGTAGTATTCCATAGTGTATATGTGCCACATCTTCTTTATCCAATCTTCTATTGAAGGGCTTTTTGGTTGTTTCCATGTCTTGGCCACTGTGAACAGTGAAGCAATGAACATGGGGCTACATGTGTCTTTACGTATCAATGATTCTGAGGTTTTGGGGTATATACCCAGTAGAGGGATTGCTGGGTCATAAGGTAGTTCTATTTGCATTTTTTTGAGGAACCACCATACTTTCCTCCATAGTGGTTGTACTACTTTACATTCCCACCAACAGTGTATGAGGGTTCCTTTTTCTCCACAGCCTCTCCAACATTTGTTATTACCCGTCTTGTTGATAATAGCTAATCTAACAGGGGTGAGGTGGTATCTCATTGTAGTCTTGATCTGCATTTCTCTAATAACTAATGAAGCTGAGCATCTTTTCATATATCTGTTGGCCATTTGTATTTCTTCCTGGGAGAAGTGTCTGTTCATGTCCTCTTCCCATTTTTTTATTGGATTGTTTGTTTGTTTGTTGTTGAGTTCTATGAGTTCTTTGTAAATTTTGGATATTAGGCCCTTATCTGAGCTGTCATTTGAAAATATCAGTTCCCATTTAGTTGGCTGTCTGTTTATTTTGATATCAGTTTCTCTTGCTGAGCAAAAACTTTTAATTCTGATGTAGTCCCATTCATTTATCTTTGCCTTCACTTCTCTTGCCATTGGAGTCATGTTCATAAAATGTTCTTTAAAACCCAGATCCATGAGTTTAGTACCTATGTCTTCTTCTATGTACTTTATTGTTTCAGATCTTATATTTAGGTCTTTGATCCATTTTGAATTAATTTTAGTACACGGGGACAGGCTGTAGTCGAGTTTCATTCTTTTGCATGTGGCTTTCCAGTTTTCCCAACACCATTTGTTGAAGAGGCTTTCTTTTCTCCATTGTGTGTTGTTGGCCCCTTTATCAAAGATTATTTGACCATATATATGTGGTTTTATTTCTGGGCTTTCTATTCTGTTCCATTGGTCTGAGTGTCTATTTTTCTGCCAATACCATGCAGTTTTGATTATTGTGGCCCTATAATATAGTTTAAAGTCAGGTATTGTAATGCCCCCAGCTTCATTCTTTTTCCTTAGGATTGCTTTGGCTATTCGGGGTTTTTTATAGTTCCATATAAATCTGATGATTTTTTGTTCCATTTCTTTAAAAAATGTCATAGGAATTTTGATGGGAATTGCATTAAATTTATATATTACTTTGGGTAATATGGCCATTTTAATTATATTTATTCTTCCTATCCAAGAACAAGGAATATTTTTCCATCTCATTGTATCTTTTTCTATTTCTCTTAGCAATGCCTTGTAGTTTTCTTTATATAGGTCCTTTACATTCTTTGTTATGTTTATTCCTAGGTATTTTATTTTATTTTTTTGTTGCAATCGTAAAGGGGATTATTTTTTTGAGTTCATTTTCTAATATTTCATTGTTGGCATATAGAAAGGCTATGGACTTCTGTATGTTCATTTTGTATCCTGCAACCTTACTGTATTGGTTTATTGTTTCTAGTAATCTTTTTGTGGAGTCCTTCGAGTTTTTGATGTATAGGATCATATCATCAGCAAAAAGTGATACCTTTACTTCTTCTTTTCCGATATGGATGCCTTTTATTTCTTTGTCTTGTCTGATTGCTCTGGCCAGAACTTCTAGCACCACGTTAAATAAGAGTGGAGAGAGTGGACATCCCTGTTGGACAGGTGATTATGCTGTATACCCATCACTGAAAGATTGACAAACCTTTAACCAGGACCATCAAGAAAAAGAGAGAGAGGACTCAAATAAATAAAATTAAAAATGAAAGTGGAGAAATAACAACTGTCACTGCAGAAATACAAATGCTTGTAAGAAAATACTATGAAGACCTATATGCCAAAAAGTTGGACAACCTAGGTGAAATGAAACATACAATCTTCTAAAGCTCAATCTGGAAGAATCAGAAAACCTAAACAGACCATTACAACAAATGAAATTGAAACAGTTACCAAAAAACTCCCAGTAAACAATTCTTAGAATGGCGGCTTCACAGGCAAATTTTACCAAATATTCAAAGAACTAATACGTATTCTTCTCAAGCTATTTCAAAAAATTCAAAAGGAGGGAAGATTTCCAAGCTCCTTTTATGAGGCAAGCATTATCCTCATTCCAAAACCAGGTAAAGACACTACAAAGAAAGAAAACTATAGGCCAATATCTCTAATGAACACAGATAATAAAATTCTCAAGAAAATATTAGCACTCAAATCCAGCAATACATTAAAAAAATCATACATCATGATCAAGTGGGATTTATTCCCGGGAGGCAAGGCTGATACACTATTCACAGATCATCAATGTGATTCATCATATAAACAAAAGGAAGGATAAAAATCACATAATTATATCAATAGATGTACAAAAAGCATTTGATAAAATCCAGCACCCATTTATGACCAAAACTCTCAGCAAAGTGAGGATACAGGGAACATACTAAAGGTTATCTATAACAAACTGACAGCCAACATCATACTCAATGGGCAAAAATTAAAAACAATCATCTTAAGATCAGGAACAAGACAGGGGTGCCCCCTTTCACCACTCTTATTCAACATAGTCCTGGAAGTCCTAGCCACAGCAATCAGACAACAAGAAGAAATAAAAGGCATCTAAATTGGAAAAGAAGAAATGAAACTATCATTATTTGCTGATGACATAATACTATACATAGACAACCCTAAAGTCTCAGTCAAAAAACTGTTTGACCTGACAAATGAATTCAGCAAAGTGGCAGAATATAAAATTAATATTTATAAATCAGTGGCATTTCTATACACCAACAATAAACTGTTAAAAAGAGAAATTAAGGTAACAATCCCCTTCACTATTGCAAAAAAAAAAAAGTACATAGGAGTAAATTTAACCAAGGAGGTAAAAGACTCATACTCTGAAAATTATAAGACATTGAAAAAAAAAATCAAGAAGGATACAAACAAGTGGAGGCATATACCGTGTTCATGGACAGGAGAATTAACATCATTAAAATGTCTATATTACCCAAAGCAATCTATAAATTCAGTGCCATTTCTATTAAAATACCAATGACATACTTCAAAGATATAGAACAAATATTCCATAAATTTATATGGAACCAAAAAGGAACACAAATAGCCTCAGCAATCTTGAAAATGAAGAATAAAGTGGGAGGTATTACACTTCCTGATATCAAGTTATACTACAAGGCTATAGTTATCAAAACAGCTTGGTGCTGGCATAAAAACAGGCATACAGATTAATGGAACAGAACAGAAAACCCAGAAATAAACCCACGTCTTGATGGTCAATTGATATTTGACAAAGGAAGTAAGAGCATACAGTGGAGTAAAGATAGTATCTTTAATAAATGGTGTTGGAAAAATTGGACAGGTACACACAGAAAAGTGAAACCAGACCATGAACTTATATCATTCACAAAAATAAACTCAAAATGGATAAAAGAATTAAATACAAATCATGAAATCATAAACATCTTGGAAGAAAGCATAGGCAATAAACTCCCTGATATCTCTCATAGCAATGTTTTTGTTCATTTATCTCCATGGGCAAGTGAAATAAAGGACAAAATAAATAAATGAGACTATATCAAACTAAGAAGCTTTTGCACAGCAAAAAAAACCCATAAACATAATAAAAAGACTAACCTCCTAATAAAAGAATATATTTGCCAATATATCTGATAAGTGGTTAATAATCAAAATTTTTAAAATACTTCTAAAACTCAACACCAGAAAAGTAAATAACCCAATTAAAAATGGGTAAAAGAAGTGAATAGATACTTCTCTGGAGAGGACATACAGATGGCCAATAAGCATGTAAAAATTTATTTCAATGTCATTAATCATCAGAGAAATACAAATTAAAACCACAATGAGAAGCCCTGGCCAATTGGCTCAGCAGTAGAGCATCGGTCCAGTGTGTGGAAGTCCCAGGTTCAATTCCCAGTCAGGGCACACAGGAGAAGCACCCATCTGCTTCTCCACTCCTTTTCCTCTTCTTCCTCTGTATCTCTCTCTCTCTCTTCCCCTCCCCTAGCCAAGTCTCCATTGGAGCAAAGTTTGCCCGGGTGTTGAGGGCTGCTCCTTGGCCTCTGCCTCAGGTGCTAGAATGGCTCCAGCCACAACAGAGCAATGCACCATAGGAGCCGAGAATCGCTCCCTGGTGAGCATGGCATGTGGATTCTGGTCAGGCGCATGCGGGAGTCTATCTGACTGCCTCCCCACTTCTAACTTTGGAAAAATACAAACAAATAAACAAAAAACCCACAATGAGATGCCCCCTTGCACCTGTTAGAATGGCGTTCATTAACCAATCAACACACAATAAGTGTTGGCAAGGGTGTGGAGGAAAGGTAACCCTTCTGCATTGCTGGTGGGAATGCAGGCTTGTGCAGCCACTATGGAAAACAATATGGCATTTCCTCAAAAAATTAGAAAAGGAACTGAGTTTAGACCCACTTTTTTTAGCTGTTCCACTTTCAGGAATATATTCTAAGAATACCAAATCACTAATTCAAAAGAAGATATGCATGCCCGTGTTTATTGCAGCATTGTTTACAATAGGCAAAATTTGGAAATAGCCCAAGTGTCCGTCAGTGGATGAGTGGATTAAAAAGCTGTGGTACATATACACAATGGAATACTACATGGCCATGAAAAAAGAGGAAATCTTACCTTCTGCAATTGCATGGATGGACCTGGAGATTATTATGCTAAGTGAAATAAGTGAGGCCAAGAAAGACAAATATCATAGGATCTCACTTACATGTGGAATCTAATGAACAAAGTGAACTGAAGAACAGAATAGAAGCAAAGGCAGGGTCACGGAGTAGAAGGACAAGTATCAGAGGAAAGGGGGATGGGACCAGAGAAGGTGAAGGGATTATATACACATAACATATAGATACAGATAACGACAGCAAATCCCAGAGGTAATGGGCGAGGGAGTTAGGGTCAGGGAGGTAAAGGGGGTGTAATGGGGACACAGTGGTAGACAGTGAGGGTATTATATTGAGTGAGACACTTGAATCCATGTTAATGCAATAAATTAAAATTAATAAAAATTAAAAAAATAGAAATATCCTGAAAGAACAAATAAATGTGAAAATGCATTTTTGTGTTTGATCTCAAATGGTACACATTCCTTTTTCTGGGGGGCGGTGCCTCTTTGGGCATATATTTATCTTATTTTTATATTTCCCACTTATTCCTTCATACTCTTTCATATTCAAAAACTTTTTTTTCCTTAAAGCCAAAGTGAGACTAGTACTCTTGACTCTTCTTGCTATTATCCAGAGTATAAGAAAGAAAAAAACATATCAGTTACCATAGTTGATAAAATTACAGTTTAAATAAACTATGTTATTCATGAAGTTTAATCTCTATATTTTTTATATTAAAAAAACATGGGTCAGGGAAGCTGTATGATCCACTTTACATCAGAATTAATCAGTGGCAGAACATGGATTAAAACTCAGACATCCTGATTCTCAATTTAGAGCTCCACAAGTTCCCTATGAATGATAAAAACATGCTTTTCTGTATGATTCAGAGAAAGCTGGGAGGCCGGCGTCTCCTCACCAGTCCTGTACAATGGACTCCCAGAAGGAGTGTACCCTGGAGCTGCTTTCATCCTGGTCTGCTTTTACACATTCCCACTTAGTAATAATTGAAAAAGGCAATAGGAGAAAACAAGGGCCCCTTCAAAACCCCTTGCTATACAACTCAGGTAGGGGAAGTCTCTGTAGAGAAAAATGATAATTACTGAAGTTGATGCTGTGTTTCATTAAAGGAGCCCAACCTCCTCCTGGGAATAGCTCCCTAACCTCAAACTTTGGTTTCCCTGCTCAATTTAAGCAGTTTGTCTGCCTTCTCATTAGCAAGCTTGTTAGTTCTTTGCTCTGTTCCCTTGAGTTACTGAGAAGAAAAGTTTTGTGGGAGGATTTCCTTTGCAGGGTAGGTCTGGCTTTCGTGCTTCCCTGTGGAATACCTAATTATCCAGGCCTTTCAACACAGGCTAAGTGTGGCAGTAATAATTCAGCAATGGGCCCAAGACTCCTTTTCTTGACCAAAGGGAAGTAGAAGCCAAAGCCTGAACTGGCTAAGCATATAGAAAGACAATACAGTTTTCCTGAGATCTGAGAAGGAGGGACATCTTTAAGACTTGTTTTGGACACCGTGTTGAAATATTGCCAGAATAATCTTGTGCTGTTGAACTTCTGAGTAGAAGTACCCATGCTTTCTGGATTTCTGCCTCCATGTAAAGAAGTTCTACAGGCCCTATATATTACTACAGATCTTTAATACTCACCAAGCACTTTCATATTTCAGTAGTTCCTCCCTCTAAGACAAGGCAGAGCAGGATACATACAATTATTCTCTAGTTTTCAAATAAACGCCTGAGTCTCTAGGAGCTTACCCAGCACAGAGATGCACTAGTAGGGGGATTTTTAGCCCTTATTAATTAAGATTAGGTGAAATAACATTTTATATGGCCAATCTAGTCCATTCAGACAAGCATCAGTAATTTTACTTGATACCTATATATTATCCTCCAGTAAGTTAGTTTTAATAGCAGTAATACCATTTAAACACCACTAAAATGGGTGTGCAAACATAATATATGTGAGAAACTGAGGCTCAAAAAGGTGAAATGACTAGTCTAGGATCAGGGCAAAAATAATGGATCTAGTGTTTGCCTTGCTGAGGGGAAGAGAAGGAGAACATTTTAGATGAAGAATCAGCACAGGATAGGTAAAAAGATAAATTTATTAATTAGTAACAGCCCAGAACAGATGAAAAGGAATGCATATAAGGGGGAATAAATGGAAGACACAATTAAAGATAATAAATTCAGGAAATGTTAGAGCTCATCATTATTCTGGTTTTACTTTCCTTGGGCTGTGGCACCTGGATCTAACAGACTCATTCTCAGTCAATTTACGTACTCAAATTCTTTGTTAAGTTGCAAAAACAGAAGATTTATCAGTATGAGAGGTCTCAGACAGACTCTGTTCTGATTTCCCCATTGTCTCTGCCACTCACCATTAGCAGGAGTTGTTAATTATTAGGCCATTATTTAGCCCTTGGTTCCTGGCTCTGAGTCCATATGCCTGAAGCTCCAGTCTTACTGACTTTTTCAGTGAGGCCACTGACTTACATTACCTGTTCATAATTCACCCTTCTCTGTGTTTGCTAAAGGTAGGCCAGAGGCAGGTAAGCTGGAACTGAGGATGTTCTCTCTCTCTCTCTCTTTTAAGTGAATGGTCGGGGAAGATAGAGAAACAGACTCCTGCATGTGCCCCAACTGGGATCCACCTGGCAACCCCTGTCTGGGACTGGTGCTGTAGTCCACCAAGCTTTCTATCCTCAGTGCCTGAGGCTGATGTTCAGACCAGCCAAGCTATCTTCAGCACCCAGGGCTGATGCTGGAACTAATCAAGCCACTGGCTGCAAGAGGGGAAGATGTAGGGGAGGAGAAACAGTTGGTTGCTTCTCATGTTTGCCCTGACCAAGGCCCCTGAGCCAACTGATCAGGGCCTTGTTCTTTCTTTCTTTATGTTAGTTCAGCAATTGTTGCATAACACTTACAAGAAGCCTACCAAAATTTCTTGAAGTATCAAAGACTACACTCAAGAAATAGCTGATCCACCCTGGCCAGATGACTTAGTTGTTTAAATTATTATCCAGAAGCACAGAGGTTGCTGGTTCAATTCCCAGCGAGGGCACATGCAGGAACAGATTGATGTTCCTGTCTCTCTCTCTTTCCTGTCCATCCTCACCATAATAATTAAATAAAAAAATATTTAAAAGAAATAGCTGATCCCATATTTTCAAACAAACAAGCAAACAGAAACAAACAGCATTAGAACTGGTATAGAAAGTAGAAATGGGGACCCCAAAGCTCTGGTCACTCCACCTGCCTTCATCTTTCCCCTGGTGCTTCAACTGCTTCTGCTGAAATGACTTAGTTTACTATTCTGACTTTTCAGATAGGTGAATTGGGGACCAAGGATGTGACATGACCTGCCAAGGATGCACAGCTCATTAGTGACTAAGACAAGACTGAAATATGGCAAAGACACTGTTTAGGATATGAAAGCTCTTCAAAAATCCTTTTTAATTTTGTTTTTGTAAAGATAAAAAATAAAAAGAGTACTGGATTTATAGTGTACAGACAGGGATTCAACCCTAGATCCATTCCAATGGACTGGTGATTTGACAAAGTTCTTTGGTCTTATTTTCTCTCTGTCTGCTGAGAGGCTGAGGATAGATAACTGCTCACATTCCCTCTTGCTTAGGTAGTTTTGATTCCGTGATTGGCACACATCTAAAAGAAAGCAGGATCTGTATATCAAGAACATAAAGGGAAAAAGAGGTTGATCTAAATCTCAATGTTGCTACTTTTATGTGTATGCATGTGTATGTGTATGTGGTATGTGAAAAATGTAGATTGATTTTTTTTTTTTTGTAATTTTCTGAAGTGAAAAGCAGGGAAGTAGAGAGACAGAATCCTACATGTGCCTGACCGAGATCCACCCTGCAAGCTCACTAGGGGGTGATGCTCTGCCCATCTAGGGCATTGCTCTGTTGCAACTGGAGCCATTCTAACACCTGAGGCAAAGGCCATAGAGCCATCTTTAGCACCCGGGCTAACTTTGATCCAATGGATCCTTGGCTGCAGGAGGGAAAGAGAGAGAGAGAGAAAGGAGAGGGGGAAGGGTGGAGAAGCAGATGGGCGATTCTCCTGTGTGCCCTGGCTGGGAATTGAACCCACGACTTCCACACACCGGGCCAACACTCTACCACTGAGCCAACCAGCCAGGGTTGTAGGTTGGTTTTTATTGCTCATTGACTATATATAAGGAAAACATGATTGGTTTTGTATAATTTATTCTGTTTATAACATATTGAAAATCAGATCAACCTCAAAGTCCCTTTCAAACATAAAGATTTTTTTTGTATGAAACCCAACATATCTGCACTAAAATAAAGAGAATTAACAGCTTTGAGTGATATAATAGAAACACCTCATAGAACTTTGGGGCATTTTAGTATTGACCACTGTTACTTTTATGGGAGTTAGATATACACAGTTAAACATCATAAATTAATTCCATACTACAGTTCAATATTTTATTGTAAATCGGCAGGTAAAAAACAGAAAAACAAAAGTCACATGGTTCTGATGAAAATCAATCTAAAAACAAATTCTTTGGATAATTCTTTGAATTTTGTGTCTAACATCTACACACCATTGGTACATTTTTTTTCTGAGTTCCTTTTGAAAGTGTGTCCTTCTGCTTTCTTTCACCATCTCAGTTTTTCAGGATGTCAAGTTGCTCTAAGTGTGAAAGTTTGAGGTCAGTAATTTAAAGTTCACTGAAACAAGGCAGGTGCTCCATGGAAGATGTGAGTGGTTTAGAGATAGATGCGACTATTTTTGTGGCATGTGGAACCTGTGCCAACCACAGAGAGGTAAATTTTCTTGTCTGGACAAACACAAATTTCATAGAGCCTTTGTGAGCTGCCAGCAGGACCCCAACCCCCCTGAACCAACAGGGGTAAACACAGTTTCAAAATCAAGCAAAGGCATTTCATCACTGCTATGAAAAATGGTGTCTATTTGAGAAAGGACCACTATTTTCCCAGTAGAAGCTTTAATAGTATCATTTGGGCTGTCCATGCTTAGACTTCATGTGGGGGATTCTAATCTCAGTTCATGAAATGTCTTAGCTCTTAGAAGGGTATCTCCACTGTATGTTCAAAATGAGCCCCTTCAGGCCCAGTTACTTAAAGTCTATCGCTACCAACAACTTTGTTATCATCAACAGTCAACAGTGGCTTCCCTTATTTGGAACTGATCTAAAAGTGTTGACTCTGGACTTTTATCATTTTGGGACCCATTTTTAGTCTGTCTTTGACCTTTTCTTGTGTTATGGTCATATTCCCAGTATACTGTAGAAGCAGAGATTAGTCTATTCTGGAGTATATGTCTCTGGCATAAAATAAGAATAAAAATTCTGACCCCTTTCAGACAATGCCCATTTTCTGTAACACACCATTGACCCCTTCCTGTTAAGGAAAACCACATCACTTTAAGTATCCAAATTATAAAAGCAAAAATCACAAGGAAAATGAGGAGTAAATAAAGAACAAATATGTAGAGGCAATGCTTTCCCCAGCCATAATGACGATTTTGTAGACTTACTGGGTCTCTGGCTTCTGTATGTGAGTGCCTTCTGTGGTTGTAGTGTATTGTTTAAATATCATCTGCTGTACTTCTTGGGGTCCAGAGGTGCAAACAGCCACTACCTTTCCCTTCATTCCAGACGGATATCCACTGTCTTCTCTTCAAACAGTGTGTGCCTTAGCCGTATCATCCTTCCTCAGCGACCACAGGAACAACTCTGCTCCTGGAAGGTAGAGCAGTGTCCCCCAGCCACAGGTGTCTACATTCCCGCTGAGGCTCCAGGTGCCACTGACACAGGGGCCAGGAAGGAAAGGGGCAGAGAACTTCTTGGAACTCCTAGTGTTGCTGTTTTTTGGTTCTACAATTCTGAGTAACATTTCACCTCTTCCTCAGCATTCATTTCCCCATATTAATATATATATATATATATACACACATACATATATAATATCTTTATCAAGTAATTCTACAAAGATTAAAGGAAACAGAACATGTAAAGTGCCTAATTTTTAAGTGTTCCTGACTCTTCAGAGGTTCCCCATAGATACTAAAAAGCCTTATTATTCCAGAGGCAGGGCAGTGTATTGTTTGGGGAAGGGACTTTGAAGCCTTTCTCCCTGAATTCAGTAATTATCTCTACAACTTTCCTTTACATGACCTTGGACAATGTACTTAACCTTACTGTTCTTCAGTTTCCTCCTTTGTAATATGGAGACAACAGAAGAAACTTATTCAAAGATTTTGTGAGTGTCAAATTAGTTTATACATATAAAGCATATAGAATAACAAATGCTAGTCATTATTATTCAAATTTGAGATGTAATTTTTTGCCATGGGAATGTCTTTTTTTGAGTATGCCTAGTTTTACACATACCTCACATTTTTGTCACATGTAGGTCAGTAGAATTGATAATGCTCCAAATCAAGCATCTTCTTTCAGCCTAGGTGTCCAAGGTCACCCTGGAACATCCTTTGTATTTTTTGTGCACTGGTAAAGTTTATACCATTTCTAATGCTTTATGTTAACCAGTGAAACCACAATAAATTTATTATGGCTTTAGGGTCCCTATCCATTTCTTACTCTTTTTGATATCTTGCATTGTGTTTATTTCAACTTGTTTTTATTGAGGAGTGGTCATGAGGGCAACAAAATACTACCTGGCTAGCGCATTTCCTACTGTCAGTCTAAAATAATCACTGGCAATTTCTTTGGTCAATTTAATCAATATTGTATAGTGAGCCTTAGGAATTATAAGCCTTTTGTCAAGAAAGCATATACCTCACCATTGATTTCTAGTATGGAGCATGGCATATTATTCAGCTATGAGTAAATGAACAAATGAATGAGTAAATGATTGGACCAAATGAAATGAAGGTCATAGAAATTAAATACCCTGTATTTTATTTAATAAATTTATTGTGGTTTCACTGGTTAACATAATAATACAGCTTTCAGGAGCTCAATTCTACTACACATCTCTGTACACTGGATTGAGTGTTTATTCTCCAAGTCAAGTTCATCACCATTTATTCACCCTATACCTTTCTCCAACTCCTCTGCCAGCAATCACTACATTGCTCTTCTTGTCCATGAGGGGTTTTTGTTGTTGTTCTTTTTTGTTCTATCCCTCCACCTTCTTCACTGAGCCAGTGCCCTTGACAGCTAGTTGTCAGCTTGCTCCTTATGTAGGAGTCTGCCTCTATTTTGTTTGCTAATTCATTTTGTTTATTAGATTCCACATATGAGTGAAATCATATAGTAATTGTCTTTCTGAGACTGGCTTATTTTAATTAGCATAATGTTATCCAGGTCCATCCATGATGTCACAAAAGGTAATATTTTCTTTTTTATGGCTGCATAGTATTCCATTGTGTAAATATACCACATCTTTTTTTATCCACTCATCTAACAATGAGCACTTGAGTGGTTTCTAGATTTTGGCTATTGTAAATTATGCTGCAATGTACACAGAGGTATAAATATTCTTTTGAATTAGTGTTTCAGGATTCTGAGGGTATATTCTAAGAAATGAAATTACTGAGTCAAAAGGCAGTTTTATTTCTAATTTTTTGAGGTAACTTCATACTGCTTTTCACAGTGGTTGTACCAGGCTGTAGTTCCACCAACAGTGCACACGGATTTTCTTTACTCTAGCCAACTTGTTGTTGATTTATTGATGATAGTTATTCTGACAGGTGTGAGGTGATATATCTCATTGTAATTTTGATTTGCATTTCTCAAGTAGGTAGTTAAGATGAGCATTTTTTCAGATATCTGTTGGAAATTTGTATGTCCTATTGGGATAATTGTCTGTTCAGGTCTTCTCCCCACTTTTTAATTGGATTTCTTGCTTGTTTCTTGATGAGGTTTGTAAGTTCTTTATATATATTAGATATTAGGCCCTTAATAAAGATGTTGTTTGTAAATATCATCACCCATTTAGTTAGTTGCTTATTTCTTTTGTTGTCAGGATTTATTTGTTTGTTTGTTTCTTTTTTTTTTTTTTTTTGCTGTGCAGAAGACTTTTAGTTTAATATAGTCCCATTTATTCATTTTTGCCTTTACTTCCCTTGCTTTAAAGTGAAATTCATAAATTGTTCTCCATGGCCAAGGTCCATGAGTTTAGAACCTATGTTTTTCAGTGTAATTTATTGTTTTAGAACTTATATTTAGGTATTTGATACATTTTGAATTAATTTCTGTTCAGGGAAACAAACTGTAGTCCAGTTTTATTCATTTGCATGTGGCTTCGAATTTTCCCAGGATCATTTATTGAAAAGGCTTTTTTTTTTCTTTGTGTGTTTTTGGCTCATTTATCAAAGATTATTTGTCCATGAATATATATTTTTATTTTGGGGTTCTCAATTCTGTTCCATTGGTCTATATGTCTGCTTTTCTGACAAAACCACACTGTTTTGATCATCATAGTTCTACAATATGATTTGAATTCAGGTAGTGTGATACTTTTGGTATCAATCTTTTCTGACAGGATTGCTTGAGCTATTCAGGGATTTTTATGGTTCCATAAAAACTTGGTAATTTTTTGTTCTATTTTTTTTAAATGACTATGGATCTTGATGTAGATTGCATTAAATATGTATATTGTATTGGGTAACATGGCCATATTAATTATGTTGATAGTTTCAATCCATGAATATGAAATATTTTTTTATTTCATTTTGTCTTTTGCAGTTTCTTTCAAATATGCTTTGCAGTTTTCAGTATATAGGTCAAACACATTTTTTGTTAGGTTTATTAAGTATTTTTTTCAAATTTTTTTAATAATTAAATTTTATTTAGAAAATTAACTTTAACAGAGTGACATTAATCAAAGGAGTACATAGGATTCAGTTGAATATTTCTATAACATTTGAACTGTTCATTATGTTGTATACCCATCATTCAAAGGCATATCATTTTCCATCACCTATATTTGTCCCTCTTTACACCCTCCCCAAACCCCTCCCCTTTCCCTGTTTCCCAACATCCCCTTTCCCACCACCATTACCTCGCCCCTGGTAACAACTTTACTTTTATCCATGTCCATAAGTCTCATTTTAATATCTCACCTGTGTATGAAATTATATAGTTATTAGCTTTTTCTTATTTACTTATTCTGCTCAGTATAATGCTCTCAAGGTCCAACCATGTTTTCATAAATGGCATAATGCCACATTTTCAATAGCTGAACAGTATTCCATTGTATATATGTGCTACATCTTTTTAATCCAGTTCTCTATCGAGGGACACTTTGGTTGTTTCTATGTCTTGACCACTGACAATAATGCTGTGATGAACATGGGGGTACATGTATCTTTATATACCAACTTTTTGAGTTTTGAGAGTAGCTTCTCAGTAGAGGAACTGGTGGGTCCTATGGTAACTCTATTCTTAATTTTTTGAGGAACCACCAAACTTCTTTACATAATGATTGTATTAATTTGCATTCCCACCAGCATTAAATGAGGGTTCCTTTTCTCTACAACCTTTCCAAAACTTGTGATTTTTAAAAATTTTTTACTAATTTTAGTTTATTGTGTTAACATGGTTTCAAGTGTCCCACTCAATATAATGACTTCACCCACTACCCCATATCCTCCATTACATCCCCTTGCTCCCCACCACTAACACCCTCCCCCCTTCCCTCTGGGATTTCCTGTCCTATTATTTGTATCTATGTGGTATGTATATATAGTTTCAATAATCCTTTCACCTTCTCTGTTCCCATCTCCTCATCCTCATCCCCTTTTCCTCTGATAGCTGTCCCTCTACTCCCTATAATCCTGTCTCTGCCTCTATTTTGTTCCTCAGTTTACTTTGTTCATTAGATTCCACATGTAAGTGAAATCATATGCTATTTTTTTTTAGCCTGGCTTATTTCACTTAGCATAATAATCTCCAGGTCCATCCATACTAATGCAAAAGGTAAGATTTTCCTCTTTTTTATAGCCACATACTATTCTATTGTGTACATGTATCACAGCTTTTTAATCCACTTGTCTACTGATGGACACTTGGGCTGTTTCTAGATCTTGCCTATTGTAAACAATGCTGCAATAAACATGGGGGTGCATGTCTTCTTTTGAATCAGTGATTTTGTATTCTTAGGATATATTCTTAAAAGTGGGGTATCTGGGTCAAAAGGCAGTTTCATTTTTAAATTTTTGAGGAAACACCATACTAATTTTTACAGTGACTGCACAAGTTCACATTCTGACCAGCAGTGCAAGAGGGTTTCCTTTTCTTCATACCCTCTCCAGCACTTAATATGTGTTGATTTGTTAATGAATGCCATTCTGACAGGTGTGAGGTGCTATCTTATTATGGTTTTAATATGCATTTCTCTGATGATTAGTGACATTGAACATTTTTCCATATTCCTATTGGCCATCTGTATGTCCTCTTTGGAGAAGTGTCTATTCAATTTCTTTGCCCATTTAAATTGGATTGTTTAACTTCCTGGTCTTGAGTTTTAGAAATTCTTTATACATTTTGGTAATTAACCACTTAACAGATATATCGGCAAATACAGTCTCCCATTGTTTGAGTTGGCTTTCTATTTTGTTAGTAGTGTCTTTTGCTATGAAAAAGCTTTTTAACTTAATATAGTCCCATTTGTTTATTTTGTCCTTTATTTCACTTGCTTGTGGAAATAAATTGGCAAAAACATTGTTACAAGAGATATCAAAGAGTTTACTGCCTATGTTTTCTTCTAAGATGTTTATGGTTTTGTGACTTATATTTCATTTCAGTCTTTTATAGACTTTGAGTTTATTTTTGTGAATGGTGTAAGTTGGTGGTCTAGTTTCATTTTTTTGCATGCACTTGTCCAATTTTCCCAACATCATTTATTAAAGAGACTGTCTTTACTCCATTGTATGCTCTTACTTTCTTTGTCAAATATCAACTGACCATAAAGATGTGGGTTTATTTCTGGGTTCTCTGTTCTGTTCCATTGATCTGTATGCCTGTTCTTATAACAGTACCAATCTGTTTTGATTACAATGGCCTCATAGTATAACTTGATATCAGGAAGTGTGATACCTCCTACTTTGTTCTTCAATTTTGAAGATTATTGAGGTTATTCGGGTCTTTTTTTGGGGGAGGGTTCCATATAAAATTTTGAAATATATGTTCTATATGCCATTGGTATTTTAATAGGAATTGCATTGAATTTATAGATTGCTTTGGGTGATATAGACATTTTAATGATGTTTATTCTTTCTATCCATGAACACAGTATGTTTCCACTTGTTTATGTCTGTCTTGATTTTTTTTTCAATGTCATAATTTCTGAGTACAAATCTTTTACCTCCTTGGTTAAATCTATTTACTCCTAGGTACTTTATGATTTTTGTTGCAATAGTGAAGGGGATTGTTTCCTAAATTTCTCTTTCATACAGTTTATCATTGGTGTATAAAAATGCTATTCATTTTTGAATATTAATTTTATATCCTGCCACCTTGCCAAATTCATTTATAAGGTCTAGTAATTTTTTGATTGAGACTTTAGGGTTTTCTATATACAATATTATGTCATTAGCAAATAATAATAGTTTTTATTCTTTTCCAATTTATATGCCTTTTATTTCTTCTTGTTGTCAGATTTCTGTGGCTAGGACTTCCAGAACTATGTAGAATAAGAGTGGTGAAAGGGAGCACCCCTGCTTTGTTTCCAATCTTAAGGGGATTGCTCTTAATATTTTCCCATTGAGTATGATGTGGTCTGTCAGTTTGTTATAGATGGCTTTTATTATGTTGAGGTATGTTCCCTGTATTCCCACTTTGCTGAGAGTTTTTAATATAAATGAGTGCTGAATTTTATCAAATGTTTTTTCTGCATCTATTGATATAGTCATGTGATTTTTATTCTTCCTTTTGTTTATGTGTATGGAATTCATTGATTGATTTGTGAATATTGTACCAGCCTTGCCTCCCAAAAATGAATCCCACTTGATAATGATGTATGATCTTTTTGATGTATTGCTGGATCTGGTTTGCTAATATTTTGTTGAGAATTTTAGCATCTATGCTCATTAGCAATTTTGTCCTATAATTTTATTCCCTTGTAGTGTCTTCACCTGGTTTTGAAATGAGGATAATGCTTGCCTCATAAAAAGAGTTTGGAAGTATTTCCTCCTCTTGAATTTTTTGAAATATAATGCTCACAAAAATTAGGAGGTATTTTAAAAGAAATATGAAGTGATAAAGAAAAAAGCATTTGATGTTGAACATTTTTTCATCTGTCTATTGGCCATCTGTATGTTCAACATCACTAATCATTAGAGAAATGCAAATTAAAACCACAATAAGATACCACCTCACACCAGTCAGAATGGCTCTCATTAACAAAACAACACATGATAGGTGCTAGCGAAGACGTGGAGAAAAGGAAACCCTCTTGCACTGTTGGTGGGAATGCAGATTGGTGCAGCCACTGTGGAAAACAGTATGGAGATTCCTCAAAAATTAAAAATGGAACTGCCTTTTGACCCAGCCATCCCACTTTTAGGAATATATCCCAAGAAAACCATATCACTGATTCAAAAAAAGAAATGCACCCCCATGTTTATGGCAGCATTGTTCACAATAGCAAAGATATGGAAACAGCCCAAGTGTCCGTTAGTGGACAAATGTATTAAAAAGCAGTGGTACATATATATAATGAAATACTATGGGGTCATGAAAAAGAAGGAAATATTAACTTTTGCAACTACAAGGATGGACCTGAAAACAATTGTGTTAAGTGAAATAAGCCAGGAAGAGAAAGAAAACTATCATATGACCTCACTCATTTGAGGAACCTTAGGAACAATGTGAACTGAGGAACAGAGTTAAACCTGAAAGGAAGGGGGGAGGAAGCTTTTAGGAGGGAAGAAAGGGAGAAGTTGAGGGAAATATGGGGGATGGGGGTGCACTTGGGGAGACACTAGAATCTATGTAAACACAATAAATATTTTTTAATAAAAGAAGCATTTGATTTTTTTATTAAATAAGAACATCTTTAGAGCAAATGATAGTCCAAAGAAAATTGTTTGATTATGCAAATGAGATGCAAAACCAACTTTTATTTTATTGGTAAAAATGCATCATACAAAAGGCTGAAAGTACGGGAGTATCTGCACATTTACTGATCCCTTAATTTTGTGAGCAGTGTGGCTTGAGAAGGATAAGTGTTAGTTCTTTGAATGTTTGGTAAAATTTGCCTGTGAGAACATCTGGTTCAGGACTTTTGTTTGCTGGAAGTTTTTGATAACTGTTTCAATTTCATTTGTTATAATCGATTTGTTTATGTTTTCTGATTGATCCAGATTGAGTTTTGGAAGATTGTATGTTGCTAGGAATTTATCCATTTCACCTATGTTGTCCCAATTTTTGGCATATATATCTTCATAGTGTTTTCTTACAATCCTTTCTATTTCTACAGTGTCAGTTGTTACTTCTCCACTTTCACTTCTAATTTTATTTATATGAGTCCTCTCTCTTTTTTTCTTGATGATTCTGGTTAAAGATTCATCAATTTTGTTTACCTTTTCAAAGAACCAACTCTTGGTTTTATTGATCTTTTGTATTTTTTTTTAGCCTCTATGTCATTTATATTCACTGTGATCTTTATTATTTCCTTCCTTCTACTTCCTCTGAGCTTTATTTGTTTTTCCTTTTCTATTTCTTTTAGATGCATGGTTAGTTTACTTATTTGAGTTTCCTTGTGATTCTAAAGGTATGCCTGTAATGCTATGAACTTCCATCTCAGGACTGCTTCTGCTGTGTCCCATAGATTTTGTGTTGTTGTATGTTCATTTTCATATGTTTCAAAGAAATTTTTTATTTCTTCCTTGATCTGATTGTTAACCTATTTGTTATTCAATAGCATGCTATTTAGCCTCCAAGTGTTTGAATATTTTTTAGTTTTTCTTTTGTAGTTGATTTCTAGTTTCATGCCACTGTGGTCAGAGAAGATGCTTGATATGATTTCTCTCTTTTGAAATTTATTGAGACTTGTTTTGTGTTCTAACATGTGGTCTATCCTAGAGAATGTACCATAAACACTTGCAAATAATTTATATTCTGCTGCTTTAGGGTGAAAGGTTCTGAAGATATCAATTATATATAGTTGATTTAGTGTGTCGTTTAAGGCCACCTGTTTCTTTGTTAATTTTCTGTCTGGAGGATCTATTCATTGATATTAGTGGGGTATTAAAATCCCCTGCTATTATAGTATTGCTGGCAATTTGCCCTTTATTTTCATCAAGATCTGCTTTATATATTTTGGTGCTCCTATATTAGATGCATAAATATTTACAATGGTTATATCCTCCTGTTGGATAGTTCTCTTTATCAATAAGTAGTGACCTTCTTATTTCCTTTATATAGGTTTTGTTTTAAAGGCTATTTTGTCAGATATAAGTATTGCTATGATAGCTTTTTTTAGTTTCCATTTGCATGAAATACTTTTTCCATCCCTTCACTTTCAGTTTATGTGTATCTCTTGTTCTTAGGTGGGTCTCTTATAGACAGCATATGTACAGGTTTTGTTTTCTTATCCATGCTCTTTCCTTTAGATTGGACCATTTAATTCATTTACATTTAAGGTTATTACTGATATCTACTTACTTATTGCTATTTTAATCTTTAAATCTATAATCTTCTTTATCTATAATCTTCTTTCTCTCAATTTTTTTTCTTTGTTTTTTTTTTTTTCAACAAGCCCCTTAACATTTCTTGCAATACTGGTTTTGTTGTAATGAATTCCTTGAGTCTTTTTTGTCTGGGAAGCTCTATTTCTCCTTCAATTTTTAAAACATTTTATTTATTTATTTCTTTGTTTTTTACAGGGACAGAGAGAGAGAGAAAGTCAGAGAGAGGGATAGATAGGGACAGACAGACAGGAACAGAGATGTGAAGCATCAATTATCAGTTTCTCTTTGCGACATCTTAGTTGTTCATTGATTGCTTTCTCATATGTGCCTTGACCGTGGGCCTTCAGCAGACCGACTAACCCCTTGCTTGAACCAGTGACCTTGGGTCCAAGCTGGTGAGCTTTTACTCAAGTCAGATGAGCCCGCGTTCAAGCTGGCAACCTCGGGGTCTCGAACCTGGGTCCTTTCGCATCCCAGTCTGACGCTCTATCCACTGCGCCACTGCCTGGTCAGGCTCTCCTTCAATTTTAAATGATAGCCTTGCTGGATAAATGATAGTCTTGGCTCTAGGTACTTGTTTTGCATCACTTTGAATATTTCAAGCCAATCAATTTTGGCCTCAAGTGTTTCTATTGAGAAGTCGGATGACATTCTTATGGGGGTTCCTCTGTAGATAATTAACTGCCCTTCTCTTGCAGCTTTTAGAATTCTTTCTTTATCTCTTAACTTTGGCATTTTAATTATGATGTGTTTTGGTGTAGGCTACCTTGAGTTTCTCTTTAATGAGACTTTGTACTTACTCAATTTATGTATCTTTTTCTTCATTGTTTTAGGAAAAATTTCAGCTACAATTTCTTCAACCAGGTTCTTTATCCTTTGTTCATTCTCTTGCCCTTTAGGAACCCTTAATGCAAGTATTGTTTCTCTTCATGTTGTCAGTGAGGTCTCTTAGAGTTTCCTTAGTTTTTCCGAGCCTGTTTTTGTTTTGCTGCTCTGCTTCTATACTTCTGTTTATCTTGTCTTCTAAATCACTGATTTGATCCTCTGCTTTATTTAGCCTGCTGTTGATTCCTTCTTATGCAGTCTTCATTTATGATACTGTATTTGTCGATAATGACTGGTTCTTTTTTATGATTTCTGTGTCCTTTTTATTTCTTTATTTAGGTTCTCATTATGAGTATCCTTTGTTGCTTTAAGATCCTTGAGCATCATAAAAATCATTACTTTAAACTCTGCATCTGGTAGTTTAGTTACTTCCATTTCATTTAGTTCTTTTTCTGGGGATTTCTCTTGTTTATTTATTTGGGTCGTGTTTCTATGTCTTTCCATTTTTTCTGTGTATAAGGTAGCACTGTTTGACTTTGAAATTTCTGTGATGTCTTTATGAGAAAGATGGGCTTGGTGGTACAGACCTCTAGATCATTTGTTTTTCTTGCTTTGGCATTCTTCTTGAGGGCACTATTTTTCCTCCTGTTGTAATTGAGTATTGAATGCAGTTGGTCCTTTCATTGATATTGTTATTACTTTAGGCTGGCTGGCTCTAAGGCTCAACCTTGATCATGTGTATTGACACTGTGCAATGTCTGTCCTGTTGGGCATATTTATTCTCCATGGTGTCTGGTGCCTATTAGACTCCACCTTTGGGTTTGCTGCTTATGTAGGTAGCTGTGTCTAGTGTTGGTGCAGTCTGCCACCCACTACCATTAGTGTTGGGTCTAGATCTTCCTGGATTGGCATCAGCCTTTGTTTGTGACCTGCTATGGGCTACCTGTCTGTAGCTATCTGTCTTTTCAATGTTTACATCAGTTTTCTCTGTGCCTTGGTAATATGGGAGGTGCCAAACAGTGTATAAGGATCAGCTTATTCCTGCTTAGAGATGATAGCAGCACCATAAAAGCCCCAAGCTTTGTAAAATTTGTCTCCACTTTTCAGCTACTCGATCTTCTCTTACAGCTTCCTTGTATTTCACAGTCTTCTTTAGAAAGGCTGTAGTGTAGGCTCAGATAGGCCTCACCCAACCAACCCATCTACAGGTTTCAAGTTTGTTGGGTTAGCCCACCTGAGTTTGGAAATAAAATGTTAATGGGACACCCTACTTCAGAAGTCTTTTAGTCAGGCGCTCAGGACAGGGAATGTAGCCTTTACTCTAGAGTCTAGTCCCTCAGTCACTGCTGGATACTCAAATTTTATTTCTCTTCAACAAAGTGAGCAGCAGGTTTAGATTGGGTGGGGCCAACAGTCCCCTCTGCAGTAGTTCTTACAGCTTAATGGGACTCTGTTCTCATGAAGGAAGACTGAGAGAGTCCTCTCCTGGTGCTGACTTTGGCCCTCAAAACAGTGGCTAAGCCCCTTGACCTGACACAACAGTGGCATTGAGACTCACACTTTAAATGTCCATACGCTAAGTCTCTCTCCCTTTTCCTTGTGGAATCTAGCCCAGCAGGGCAGAATATCCAGCACTTAGGTTGGCTGACTGTGAAGCTCCACTCTATGCAATGCACATGAGCCACTGTGTCAGTGCTGATTATAGAGAGCAGAACTCACCTTAGCTGGGCCAGGTGTGAGGAGCCCTTCATTAGGATATTACTCTAGCAAGACTGTTAGCTTCTGAATCAATGTTCTCCACAGCTGGCCACTTGAAATGTCAGTCCTGAGCATCCCTGGCAGGAACCTGGTGAAGAGCAGTGGGAGGCACTGCCTGTGACTGGCCCTCAGCAACCTTCTTGGAGCTACAAACAATCCAGAGTTTGTGGCTGACTGTCCTGGGCCCAGGTGCACATGGAAATATTAAAATGCACACCTAGGCTGGATTTTACCCACTGTGGGCCTGGGGACAGGTCCACTTAAAGGACCACATTTCCCTGAACTCCACCTCCTGCAGCCTCTGTCTGCTGTCTGTTTGTAAGGCTCAGCAACTGTAAAAACCTCTGGTAAACTCTAGAGCCTGGGTCAATTTAGGGATTTAGAAGGATGGTCATTGTAGCTTGGCTTTAGGTGTCACTATGTGCAGACTTTTTTCACAATCCTCAGTATGATGTAGTGTCAGGAGACTACTGGGTGTGGCTTTTTACACCCAGTAATGCAGTCTGCCCACAGCATAGACAGTTTCTACTGAATCTCTCTTCAGGCAGAAGTACCAGTCATAGACTTGAGAAAGTTTGGGGAAGAAGCTCCAGCCTCAATGTCAGTAAACTGAGACACTGATGTTTCCCCTGCTTCTCGAATGACTTATTAGAATGCCACAGTCTCCATATAGTGGAGCAGGAGAGATTCCTGAGGGTGGGATAGTTGTTATATCTCAGGCTGATGCTGCTCAGAGGGGATTGGTCCTCCCAAGATGAAAACTGCACTATTGGAAAGTGACTCAGCACAAGGGTTCCAGTGGCTGTCACCCACAGTTCTCTCCCTGGGCCTCCAATTTTACATTCTCCTCATGCAACTCTAGTTCTCTTATTCCCCCCTCTGTCAGAACCCCAGGTAAGTGACTGTGAATGAGACTTTTTGTACTGGCCCTTTAAGATAGAGCCCATGTCTCTGAGAGCTCTCATCTCTTTTTTGCAGACAGAAACCTCGACTCTTTTCACTTCCAAATCCTGTGTGGGTGCCTCTTCTAGGCTCTGGAGCTCTAGACTGAGGTACCCAGCCTGGGATGTAAGACCCACATCTACCCTGGCTGGTTGGTTCAGCGGTAGAGCATCAGCCTGGCATGTGGAAGTTCCCAGGTTTGATTTTCAGCTAAGACACACAAGAGAAGCACCCATTAGCTTCTACACCCTTCCCCCTCTCCTCTCTCTCTGTCTTTCTCTTCCTTCTTCCTCTCCAACAACCAAGGCTCCATTGGAGCAATGTTGGCCCAGGTTCTGAGGATGGCTCTATGGCCTCCACCTCAGATGCTAGAATGTTTTCAGTTGCAATGGAGCAGCAGCCCAGATGGGCAGAGCATCACCCCCTAGTGGGCTTGCTGGGTGGATCCTGGTCAGGTGCATGTGGGAATCTGTCTCTTTACCTCTTCACTTATTGTTTCAAAAAGTACAAATAGAAATGTGAAAATTAAACAACATACTTCTAAAAATTAACTGGGTCAAACAGAAAAGCACAGGTCAAAAGATATATACAAACAAATGAAAATGACATATCAAAATATCTAGGATGCAGCACAAGCAGTCATAAGGGGAACATTTATATTATTACAGGCTTATATCAAGAAACAAGAAAGATCACAAGTAGCTTGACATTACATAAAAAGTAAGTAGAAAAAGAAGACCAAAGGCAACCCAAAATTAGCAGAAGAAAGGAAATAATAAAAACTTAGAGCAGAAATAAATAAAATAGAGAACAGAAAAACTATAGAAAAAATTAATAGAACAAAGAGCTGGTTCTTTGAAAAGATCAATAAAATTGATAATCTCCTAGCTAGACTCACTATATAAAAAATATAAAAGATTCATAAAAACAAAATTAGAAATAAAAGAGGGGAAACTACCACAGATATAATAGTCATATGAAGGATTGTTGTGGATAAGTATAAAAAATTTTATTGCACCAAATTCAACAATCTACAAAAAATGGATAAATTCCTAGAATTATACAATCTTCCTAGACTGAGTCACAAAGAAGTGGAAAACCTAAATAGACCCATGAGCATGGAGGAAATAAAAACAATTATCAAAAACTTCTGGTCAGAGAAATGGCACCATGAAGGGTGCTCCCAATACCTCTCCTTGCAATTTCAACAAATTCAACAACTAGAGACAAAAACAAAACAAAACAAAAAAAAAACAACCCCAGGAGCATCTAAAATACACATACATCAACCAAAGCTATGATTGGGCAAAAAGGTGGCTGAATATATATTCCACTCTGAAGGAAATAAGATGAAGAACAAAGTATTTTGCTTTCCTCACTGATCTGAGGAAGGACTGCTTTCACTTGGAACTGAGAGGAAGGGAGTGCTAGGAAAGAGGAAAGAATCTGGCTAGGGCAGAAATGTTCAAGTTGAGGAGAGAGTGTGCCTACGGCTCAGATTGAGATCACCAATGCAGAGCTAATGCCAGTAGCAAACTCAGGCAGAGGTGGGAGAGGGGGTTGCTTGTGGAGACTCATACCAGAGTGGCTTTCAGCTTTGTTTACTCCCGGTCACCTGGTCAGTGAGTGCAGGCAGTGTATGAGTGTGTTTCTCCTGGCACCTCAGGCATGGTCACCCACATTCTGAGATGGAGGGGCCGGGTCAGAGACTGTCAGCAGTGGTCTTATGCATGGGATGTAGCCAGAGTTTCTGTATAATCCCTAATCCCTAAACAACATTGCACGGAAAGTGCACAAGAGCTGGCTTCCCTATGCCTGGACATATCCATGCAGGGCACCTCCACCAGACATACAGGCTAACAAAGCACATTCCAGAGAAGAGAACTATGGACTATGGAAATGGTGGGGGGAAGGGTGCAGAGGCAGCAGGCAGCCTCTGGAAAGCAGATCTGTGGAACACTGAAAGGAGCTTAACCCACAGTCTGCTCACTGCCTGGCTGGCTTTCGCTGGCAGCTATGGTTGACAAAGTCTTCCTTCCCAGGCCTGCAATTTAAGTGGACCCGGAGGAGGGACTTGATAGCTTTTAGGGCCTCTTGCTCTGCAGACAGTGCCTGGGGCAACTTCCAACCAGGCGATACAGGTTAAAAAGCACAGTCCCATGGAACAGACCTTGAAAAACACTGTGAAAGTTGGGTGGGCTCGACTGTAGGCTTCCCAACAAGGGAGAATCCTGTGGAGAGTAGACCTGCAGAGCGCTGAGGCAAATTTAACTAGACATATCCAGAGAACCATAGAAAGGAGCCTGTCCAGAAATCAGCTCACCCTCCTGCCTACTTAAGCTGGTGGCTCTGGTTGGCAGAGCTTTCATACACAGGGTTGTACTTTAAATGGACCTAAAGGAGGGAATTGTCAGCTTTTAGGGCCTTTTGCTCTGCAGGCAATGACTGGGGCATCTTCTGGCTAGCTGATGCAAGTTATAAAGGACTAAAGCCTGGGAAGAGCAAACCTGTGGAACACTGAGGCATATTAGACATGCTCTGAGGCTCATAGAAAGACACCTGTAGAGGAATCAGATCCCAATGCTGCCTGATTATGCTGGCAGCTCTGGCTTGTAAAGCCTTACCCAGAACCCTGCTTTGAGTGGGGATAGAGGGGGGATTTCACAGCTCCTAGAGCCTCTTGCTTTCCAGGCAGTGGCTGGAACAACTTCACAGCTGGGTCCCCAGGCTGCTTGTTCAGGAAGGAGAGATTTGGGGAGAGGCTCAAAGAAAACAGACTCTCCCATTGTCAGAACCTGCAAATGTTAACAAGCCCCACCTACCAATGGGACTGAGGCCTAGTTTATATCATCACCATAGTGACACATCAACTGCAAATCTCTGCCTAAGAGTGCCACAGGGTCAGAACCTGGGGTATAGCACCACTGGCCAAAAAGAGAGAGAAGAAAGAAAGAGGAAGAAGATAAACTCTCAAAACCAGAAAAAATACAGTCTTTATAAGTTTTTCCATTTTTCTTTCATTTTTTTTATCTTTTTTTCCTCTACATTGGACATGTTATCCTCTTTCCATTTTATTATTCTCTTTTTATTCTGAAATTCTGACAGTACCCATAGGCATTACATTTTCCATTCTTGTTTTTTCTATGAGAGTTATATTCCAAAAACCTTAACTCTTTTTATTGTTTTCTTTTCTCTCTTTTTCTCTCTCTTGTTTTGTTTCTTCTTTTCTCTTTCACTTTCTCTCTCATGCCGGGGTCCAGCCCCGGGGGGGATCCAGGGGTCCCACAGGAGGAGACGGCGTTGGCAAAATCGAGTGAGAGCCGAATTCTTTTCTTTCTCTTTATTCTCCGGTTAGCATTTACTGCCAGGCATCTCTACCAAATGCTAGTATAGCTCCCTTTTTATACACGCACACCGAGTTACAATCACATGGTTTTAATTATTACTTTTGTTTCACTATGTTTTCATGTTTCCGGATAACAGTTAATTTACATCTATGAGTCACAAATCAGGTAGCAAATCATTCAAAATACAAAATAACTTGAATAGCGATAACAACATCAGTAAAAACTTTTAGAGTATTAGTTCTAAAAGGCTTGCCTCTAAAGAAATTAACATAACATCAAGAATAGCTTTCACCCAAAGATATGCAGAGTGCACTTGCAAGATAGCCCAGCAGCAACACAAGACATTCCATGGATTTCCCTACATTTTTGAATCTCAAGAGAACATCTCATTGAGAAAGCCTAGCAATTGCCTTTAGTCAAAAGACAATTCTCTTAGTAAAACATTCTTTTCTTGCTGACTACGCTCTCATCCTAGGCCACACAATGGGCCATTCTACTATACCTTACCTAAGATACTAATGTCTAGTCAAATATTACTTATTTATTATATTTAAACACTAGTTAAGTTCTGACTCTATTCTTCTCAGAATATACCACTATTTGCAAATCAAAGAAGAAAGGAATGTTTCTCTACTTATCACATGAAAAGGCTAGGGAGGAAAATGTTAAGTGAAGGCCTAAGGGTGCTCTGTGCACAGCCACTGCCTCCTAAGTTACAATTTATTCTTTTTAACATGATTAAGAAGGAATTCTCCTACAAACTTAACCATTTATGAGGGATATCATAGCCAGCCTCTTATGTCTATGAGCCCAGTTCAAGGGGCTTACAGGCTTTTCTGTGGAATTCACACCCTCTGTCTCATTTCCAAAGAAATCACTACAAATCTACAGGGAAAGCACGGTACTATTATCCCTGTGCCACAAATAATAGCACACACCCAGAAAAGGGGGGATATAAGGCCAGATTAATTTAAAAAGTCAAAAGGGGGAGTATCGTTGTGCCTATCCTTTGTGGTGACTTTGTCACCCCACAGCCATTGGTCTTCACTGCAGTGACTTTGTCACCCCTCAGCCATTGGTCTTCTCTGCTGTGACTTTGTCAATCAGCAGTTTTTGGTCTTCTTCTGCTGTGACCTTGTCAGCCAGCAGTTGTGGGTCTTCTGCTGTGACCTTGTCAGCCAGCAGTTGTGGGTCGGCTCCCGACACTCTCATTTGATCCCCACTCACAAACAAATTATTTTATTCTGGATTCAAATTTTTTCTTTGTGGCATTTTGTGTGCTTTTTACTTTGCTTTTCACCTCATTAGCATTTCCCCCAACTCTGACTCTTTGTTCTATACAGTTTTTGTTCCACTTAATGCAATAGAACTTTCATTTCTCATGGAATTTTATTTCTTTTTTCTTTTCTTTTTCACTATTTCTCTCATTCGACTGTCATTTACAAACAAATTATTTTACTCTTGATCCAAAATTTTCCCTTGTAGCATTTTCTAGGTTCTTACCTCGTTTTTTGTCTCTTTGTCACTTTCCCCCAACTCAAGCCCTCTGTTTTATGTAGTTTCTGTTCCACTTAGCACAATAGAATTTTCAGTTTTTCACTGTATTTTCTAAAAAATTTTTTTATATCAACTCTTATTAGTGTTATTAACAATAGCACTCTCACATGCCATTAAGGAAAAAGAAATAAAATATCATGGATACAAAAGACAGAGATATAGCTCAGATATATGAGAAAAATCTATAGAAAAAAATTTCAATAGCTTGGAAACCTTGGAGTTAAATGACAGAGAATTTAAAATTAGAGTCCTAAAAATACTCAGGGATATACAAGACAGCACAGAAAGGCAATTTAGAGAGCTCAAAAAACAATTCAACAAACAGAAAGAAAACATCACTGAGGAAATTAAAACTATGAAAACAAATCAAACAAAGATGAAAAAAATATTTATGAACTGAAAGACAAAATAACAAGCTTAGCAAATAGAACAGGCCAGATAGAGGAGAGAATTATTGACATAGAAGACAGGCAAGTAGAAATACTAGAAAGAGAAGAGGAGAGAGACTCATAAATTTTAAAAAATAAGAAAGCCCTACAGGAATTGTCTGACTCCATCAAAAACAGCAACATAAGAATAACGGGTATATCAGAAGGAGAAGAGAGAGAAAATGGAATGGAGAACATATTCAAACAAATAATAGGTGAGAACACCCAAACCTGTGGAAAGAACTAAACCCTCGAATTCAAGAAGCAAACAGAACACCGAGTTATCTTAACCTTAACAAACCTACTCCAAGGCACATCAATGAAATTGGCAAAAATCAATGACAAAGAAAGAATTTTCAAGGCAGTCAGGGAAAAGAAAAATAAAACTTATAAAGAAGGCCCATTAAATTATCATCAGATTTCTCAGCAGAAACTCTACAAGCTAGAAGAGAGTGAACCCCAATATTTAAAGTTCTGAAAGAGAGGAACTTCCAGCCAAGAATACTATAACCATCAAAAGTATCCTTCAAATACAAAAAAGAAATAAAAACATTCACAGATACAGAAAAGATGAGGGAATTTATCACCAGAAACCCCCACTTCAGGAAATACTAAAGGGGTTTTCCAACCAGATACAGAGAACCAAACAAAACAAAACCACAAGTAAAACTCGATCAAGATCACAATAAAAACAAGACTAATCTGTGACAACAAAAACAAAAAAGGGAAGAGGACAAAGTTTAATAGTAGCAAAGGAAGATGGAATGCAAAAGCACTCATGTGATAATGTACTACAATGAACATGATATGTATCCTTTCCATTACTTAATGGTCACCACCCCAGAAAAGACCACCACAGAAACACATGGCTTGAAAAAAGAAGTAACAAAGGAAAGAAGTATAGATTACAACCAAAAAAACCCCTAATGATAGAAAAAAAGAGAGAAGAACCAAACAAGATACAAAGCTATCAGAAACAATATATCAAATGTCAATAGAAAACCCTCAAGTGTCAATAATTATACTAAATATAAATGGATTGAACTCACCAATAAGAAAACACAGAGTAGCGAAATGGATTAAAAAAGATAATCCAACTGTATGCTGCCTACAAGAAACACATCTAAGCTACAAGGATTAAAAAAAAATTCAAAATGAAAGGTTGGAAAACAATACTCGAAGCAAATAACACCCCCCAAAAAGCAGATGAAGCAATACTCATATCTAACAATGCTGACTACAAGACAGCAAAGGTAATCAGAGACAAAAACAGTTATTACATAATGATAAAGGAACCATTAAATCAAGAAGACATAATACTTCTTAATATATATGCACCAAACCAAGGAGCACCAAAATATATAAGACAGCTATTGACTGACCTAAAAAAAAAAAAAAGACAAAAATACAATCACACTTGGAGACCTCAACACTGCTCATGGCTCTAGATTGTTCATCCAAACAGGAAATCAATAAAGAAATATTGGCCTGAAACGAAACACTAGCACAATTGGATATGATAGACATTTACAGAACATTTCATCCTAAGGTCCAGAGTATACATTTTTCTCTAACATACATGGAACATTCTCAAGAATTGACCATATGTTGGTCCACAAAAATAACATCAACAAATTCAGAAAGATTGAAATTATACCAAGCATATTTTCTGATCATAAAGCCTTGAAACTAGAATTCAACTGCAAAAAAGAGCTAAAGAAACCCATAAAAATGTGGAAACTAAATAACATACTTTTAAAAAGTGAGTGGGTCAAAGAAGAAATAAAAACAGAGATCAAAAGAACATATATACAAACAAAAGTAACATTATGACATATCATTATCCCTAGGATGCAAAAGCAGTAATAAGAGGGAAGTTCATATCACTTCAGGCCTATATGAACAAATAAGAGAGAGCTCAAGCAAACCACTTAACTTTACACCTTCAGAAACTAGAGAGAAAAGAACAAAGGCCACCCAAAACCAGCAGAAGAAAGGAAATAATAAAAATCAGAGAAGAAATAAATAAAATAGAGAACAGAAAAACTATAGAAAAAATTAATAGAACAAGGAGCTGAATCTTAGAAAAGGTCAATAAAATTGACAGACCCTTGGCAAGACTCACTAAGGAAAAAAGAGAAAAGACTCATATAAACAAAATCCAGAAGGAAAGAGGAGAAATCACCACAGATATCATATATACCAAGAATCATTGTAAAATACTATGAAAAACTATATGCCACCAAATTTAACAATCTAGAAGAAATAAATTTCTAGAACAATATAATCTTCCTAGACTGAGTCATGAAGAAGCAGAAAGCCTAAACAGACCCATAAGCAGGGAGGAAATAGAAACAACTATCAAAAACCTCCAAAAAAACAAAAGTCAAGGGCCAGATGGATATACCAGTCAATTCTATCAAACATTCAATTCTATCAAACTTGGATCCGTTCTACTCAAAGTCTTCCAAAAAATTGAAGAAGAAGCAATACTTCCAAACACATTTTATGAGGCCAACATAACCCTCATACCAAAACCTGGCAAGGACAGCACACACACAAAAAAGTACAGACCAATATCTCTAATGAATACAGATGTTAAAATACTAAACAAAATACTAGCAAATTGAATACAACAACACATTAAAAATAATTCATCATGATCAAGTAGGATTCATCCCAGAATCACAAGGATGGTTCAACATATGTAAAATAGTTAACGTAATACACCATATCAACAAAACAAAGAACTAAAACCATACGATCCTATGAATAGATGAAGAAAAGGCATTCAATAAAATACAACACCAATTTATGTTTAAAACACTCAACAAAATGAATATAGAAGGAAAATATCTCAACATAATAAAGGCCATTTATGATAAACCATCAGCTAACATCATATTAAATGGCATAAAACTGAGAACTTTTCCCCTAAAATCAAGAACAAGACAAGGTAGTCCACTGTCTCCACTCTTATTCAGCCTATTGCTGGAAGTCCTAGCCACATCAATCAGACAAGAGAAAGAAATAAAAGACATTCATGTTGGGGAATAAGAAGTAAAGGTTTCGCTTTTTGCAGATGATATGATACTATACATCAAGAACCCAAAGACTCCACAAAAAGACTACTATAAACAATAAACCAATACAATAAGGTTGCAGGATACAAAATTAATATACAAAAGTCCATTCCCTTTTTATATGCCAACAATAAAACTTCAGAAAACGAACTCAAAAAAATAATCCCCTTAAATCGAAAAAGATATAATGAGATGGAAGAATATACCTTGTTCTTGGCTAGGAAGAATAAATATAATCAAGATGGCTATATTACCCAAAGCAATATACAAATTTAATGCAATTCCCATCAAACTTCCAATGACGTTTTTTAAAGAAATAGAGCAAAAAATCATCAGATTTATATGGAACTATAAAAAACCTTGAATAGCCAAAGCAATCCTAAAGAAAAAAAATGAAGCTGGGGGCATTACAATACCTGACTTCAAACTATATTATAGGGCCACGACAATCAAAACAGCATGGTATTGGCAGAAAAATAGACACTCAGACCAATGGAACAGAATAGAAAGTCCAGAAATAAAACCACATATATATAGTCAAATAATTTTTGATAAAGGGGCCAACAACACACAATGGAGAAAAGAAAGCCTCTTCAATAAATGGTGCTGGGAAAACTGGAAAGCCACATGCAAAAGAATGAAACTGGACTACAGTCTCTCCCCCTGTACAAAAATTAACTCAAAATGGATCAAAGATCTAAAAATAAGACCTGAAACAATTAAGTACATAGAAGAAGACATAGGTACTCAACTCATGGACCTGGGTTTTAAAGAGCATTTTATGAATTTGACTCCACAGGCAAGAGAAGTGAAGGCAAAAATTAATGAATGGGACTACATCAGACTAAGAAGTTTTTGCTCAGCAAGAGAAACTGATAACAAAATAAACAGAAAGCCAACTAAATGGAAAATAATATTTTCAAACAACAGCTCAGATAAGGGCCTAATATCCAAAATATACAAAGAACTCATAAAACTCAACAACAAACAAACAATCCAATAAAAAAATGGGAAGAGGATATGAACAGACACTTCTCCCAGGAAGAAATACAAATGGCCAACAGATATATGAAAAGATGCTCATCTTCTTTAGCTATTAGAGAAATGCAAATCAAAACTGCAATGAGATACCACCTCACACCTGTTCGATTAGCTGTTATTAGCAAGACAGGTAATAGCAAATGTTGGAGAGGCTGTGGAGAAAAAGGAACCCTCATCCACTGTTGGTGGGAATGTAAAGTAGTACAACCATTATGGAAGAAAGTATGGTGGTTCCTCAAAAAACTGCAAATAGAACTACCTTATGACCCAGCAATCCCTCTACTGGGTATATACCCCAAAAACTCAGAAACATTGATACGTAAAGACACATGCAGCCCCATGTTCATTGCAGCATTGTTCACAGTGGCCAGGACATGGAAACAACCAAAAATCCCATCAATAGATGACTGGATAAAGAAGATGTGGCACATATACACTATGGAATACTACTCAGCCATAAGAAATGATGACATCGGAACATTTACAGCAAAATGGTGGGATCTTGATAACATGATACGAAGCGAAATAAGTAAATCAGAAAAAACCAGGAACTGCATTATTCCATACGTAGGTGGGACATAAGAGTGAAACTAAGAGACATTGATAAGAGTGTGGTGGTTACGGGGCGGAGGGGGGAATGGGAGAGGAAAAGGGGGTGGGGAGGGGCACAAAGAAAACAAGATAGAAGGTGACAGAGGACAATCTGACTTTGGGTGGTGGGTATGCAACATAATTGAACGACAAGATAACCTGGACTTGTTATCTTTGAATATATGTATCCTGATTTATTGATGTCACCCCATTAAAAAAATAAAATTATTAAAAATAATAATAATAATCCCCTTCATGGTTGCAACAACAACAACAACAGCAAAAATACCTACGAATAAACATAACAAAGAATGTAAAGAACCTATATAATAAAAACTACAAAGCATTTTTAAGGGAAATCAAAAAAGATACAATAAAATGGAAAAATATTCCTTGTTCTTGAATAGGAAGAATAAATGTAGTCAAAATGAGTATATTACCCAAAGTGATATACAAATTTAATACAATTCACATCAAAATTCCAATGTCTTTTTTTTTTAATTATGGAACAAAACAATCATTTGTTTTATATGAAACTATAAAAAAAACCCAAATAGCCAAAGCAATCCTGAGGAAAAAGAACAAAGCTGGGGGCATTATAATACCTAACTTCAAATTACATTATAGAGCCACATAATCAAAACAAGCCAATAAAAAAAGGGGAAGAGGACTTGAACAGACACTTCTCCCGGGAAGAAATCCAAATGGCCAACAGATAAATGAAAAGATGTTCATCTTCATTAGATATTAGAGAAATGCAAATTAAAACTACAATGAGATACCACCTCACACCTGTTGGATTAACTATTACCAACAAGACAGGTAATAGCATGTGTTGGAGAGGCTATGGAGAAAAAGGAATCTGCATCCACTGTTGGTAGGAATTTAAAGTAGTACAATCATAATGGAAGAAAGTATGGTGGCTCCTCAAAAAATTAAAAATAGAACTGCCATATGACCCAACAATTCCTCTACTGGGTATATACCCTCAAAACTCAAAAACATTAGTACATAAAGATACATGCAGTCCCACGCTTATTGCCAAGCATTGTTCACAGTGGCCAAGACATAAAAACAACCAAAAAGCCCTTCAATAAATGATTGGATAAAGAAGATGTGGCACATATACACTATGGAATACTACTCAGCCATGAGAAGTGATGATATCAGATCATTTGCAACAACATGGATAGACTTTGATAACATTATACTGAGTGAAATAAGTAAATCAGAAAAAACTAAGATCTATATGATTCCATACATAGGTGAGACATAAAAATGAGACTCGGGCACATGGATAAGTGTGTGGTGGTTATGAGGGATGGGGTAGGGCACAAAGATAACCAGATAGAAGGTGATGGAAGACAATTTGACTTTGGGTGATGGGTATACAACATAATCAAATGTCACAATAACCTGGAGATGTTTTCTCTGAACCTCTGTACCCTGATTGATCTATGTCACCCTATTAAAATTAATAATAATAATTTAAAAAAACTTCCACATATATTAATGTCCAGGCAAGACATCCATAGAAGAGTTGGTTCTTATGCTTCTCAAAGTCTTCCAAAAAATAGAAATAGAAGCAGTACTTTCTAACATATTTTATGAAACCAACATAACTCTCATACCAAAACCTGGAAATGACATTACAATAAAAGAAAACTACAGATCAACATCTCTAATTAATACAGATACAAATATTTTAAACAAAATACAAGCAAACTGAATACAACAGCACATTAAAAAAATAATACATCATGATCAAGTGACATTTATTCTAGGAGCACAAGAATGATTCAACATACATAAATTAATTAACATTATACACCATATCAACAATACAAACAACAGAAATCATATGGTTTATCAATAGATGCAGAGAAGGCATTTAATAAGAAACAACGACCCTGTTTTTTAAAACACTCAATAAAATAGGTGTGGATAAATAGACCTCAACATAATAAAGGCCATATATTATAAATCATCAGCTAATAATATACTAAATAGTAAAAAATGAAAGCTTTTTCTCTAAAATCAGAAACAAGACAAGGCTGCCCACATTCGCCATTCCTATTCAATATAGTGCTGGAAGTTCTAGCCAGAGCTATCAAACAAGAGAAAAAAAATAAAAGGCATTCAGATCAAAAACAAAATATTAAAGGTTTTATTTTTTGCAAATGACATAATCCTGTATACAGAAAACTCCAAAGACTCCACAGAGAGACTAATAGAAACAATAAACCAATGCAAAGGTCACAGGATACAATATCAATATACAGAAATTTTTTGCTTTCATATATGCAAACAACGAAACTTTGGAAAATGAACTCAAAAAAATAATCCTTCTTACAGTTACAACAAAAGAAATAAAACACCTGGAAATAAACTTAACAATGAATGTAAAAGATCTATATACTGAAAACTACAAAGCATTATTAAAGGAAATTGAAAAAGGCACAATGAAATAGAAAAATATTTCATGTTCATGAAATGGAAGAATTAACATAGTTAAAATGGTCATATTATCTATGCAATATACAAATTTAATGCAGTTCCCATCAATATAACAATATTATTTTTTAAAGAAATGGAACAAAAACTCACCAATTTGAGTGGAACCATAAAAAACCTCAAATACCAAAACACTCCTAAGAAAAAAGAACATGGCTGGAGACATTGCAATACCTAACTTCAAATTATACTATAGAGCCATGTTAATCTAAACAACCTGGTGGTGGCAGAAAAATGGACACACTGACCAATCAAACAGAATTCAGAGCTGAGAAATAAAACCACATATATATGGTCAACTCATCTTTTTAAAAAAGCCAAAAACACACAATGGAGAAAAAAAGCTCATCAATAAATAATGCTGGAAAAATTGGAAAGCTGCATGCAAAATATTGAAACTTGACAACAGTTTGTCCTCCTGCACAAAAATCAATTTAAAATGAATCAAAGACCTAAATATAAGATCTGAAACAATAAATTACATTGAAGAAAACATAGGTACGAAACTCATGGACCTTGGCCATAGAGAACAATTTATTGGCATTTAACCCTAAAGGCAAGGGAAGTAAAGGCAAAAATAAATGAATGAGACTATATCAAACTAAAAAGTTTCTGCACAGCAAAAGAAACTGACAACAAAACAAGTAGCCAACAAAATAGGAAATGATGTTTGCAAACAATAGCTCCAATAAGGGGTTAATATCCAAAATATACAAAGAACCCACAAATCTCAGCAGCAAACAAGCAAACAATCCAATTAAAAATTGGGAAGAGAACCTGAACAGATACTTCTCCCAAGAAGACATACAAATGGCCAACAGATATATGAAAAAATGCTCATCTTCACTAGCTATTTGAGAAATGCAAATCAAAGCAAAAATGAGATTCCACCTTATACCTGTTAAAGTGGCTATTATCAACAAGACAGGTAATAACAAGTGTTGGAAAGGGTATGGGGAAAAAGAACTTTCATTCACTGCTGGTGAGTATGCATATTAGTACAACTATTATGAAAAAAATATGGTGGTTCCTCAAAAAATTAAGAGTAGAACTACCTTTTCACACAGCAATCTTTTACTGGGCATCTAACCCCAAAATTTGAAAACATTGGTACATGAAGACAAATGCACCCCCATGTTCATCACAGCATTATTCATAGTGACCAAGACATAAAAACAACCAAAGTGTACTTTGATGGAGGATTCGATAAAGAAGATGTGTTTTATATATATATATATAATGGAATACAACTCAACCATGAGAAATGATGAAATTTGGTCATTTATGACAACATGGATAAACATAGAGACCATTATACTGAGTGAAATAAGTAAATCAGGAAAATCTAAAAACTGATTTTGCACATAGGTGGGATACAAAGCTGAGACTCATGGACATAGGTAAGAGTGCAGTGTTTACCATGGGGAGGGAGGTGTAGGGGAATGGGAAGGGGATTGGGTGAAGAGTGTAAAGAGGGACAAATATAAGGTGGTAAAATATGATTTGGCTTTAGGTGATGGATATACAACAAATTGACTATTCAAATGATAGATTGGTGTTTGCCTGAAATCCATGTACACTTATTAATCAATGTCACCCTATTAAAATTAATTTTCTAAATACAAAAAAGAAAAAAAATGATGACATAGTGACATTTACAGTAACATAGCTGGAACTTGTGAACATTATACTGAGTGAAATAAGTAAATCAGAAAAAGCTAAGAATTCTATGATTTCACACATAGGTGGGACAAAAAAACTGAGACTCATAGATATAGATAAAAGTGAAGTGGTTACCAGGGATAGGAGGGTGGGGGAGAAGGAAGGGGGTGGGTGTAAAGAGGGAAAAATATAAGGTAATGGAAAGTGATTTGACTTTGGGAGATAGGTATAAAACACACTCAACAGTTCAAAATATTATAGAAATGTTTACCTAAAACCTATGCATTCTTATTGATCAATGTCACCCTGCTAAAATTAATTTTCTAAATAAAAATTTTAAAAAATGATATGATGCATAGTTATAATGAAATACTAACGCCACAAAGAATTATAACATATTGCCATTTATATCAAGATGGTTGGGCATTGAGAACATTATACTAAGTGTAGTAAGTTATGAAATGTTATGAATTATATGATTTCAAATACAATGGGATATAAAACTGAGACTCATGAGTACAGAGAAAAGTGAAGCTTATCAGAAGGAGGGGCTGAAGGAAGAGAATACAGTTGTCCCTCGCCATATTGCAGTTCACTTTTAACAGTCTCACTGTATTGTGGATTTTAAAATTGTATGTATCTAATTTTGTATCACAGATTTTTCACTCTCGCAGAATTTTGCAGTATATAGGTATTTTTATATATTTATTATTTTAATTATTTTTGTGGTAAAATAAGCATTTTCTAGCCTAAAAATAAAAAATATAAAAGTATTAATTAAAACATATTAAAAGAACATTAAATTGAAATAAAGCCTTAAAATATATATATGAATAATAAAATAAATATAAGGTTGCTACTTAGTGAATTTTTGCCTAATGTGGGGGATTCTGGAATCTAATCCTCACTGTGGACAAGGAACCACTGTAATGTGGGACTAATAAAGGGTGACAGAAAATTTGACTTTGGGTGATGGGCACACAACACAAACAACAGTTCAAATGCTAGGTAAATATTTATCTGAAATTTATCTATGCTCTTTTATTTATCATTGTTACCCCCATTAAATTTAATATTTAGATAAAACATAATAAATCTGAAATATTAAGCCCTTTCACTACTTTCTGTATAATAACTAGTAATCACATTATTCCCTAAACACTATATTTCTTTATAATTCTTCTTTTGTTTTGGTAATTGGTGTAGGTGAAAGCAATATAAAATGGGCACAAGATCATGATGAATAAGGGGCCTGGCCCTGGGAACAGATACTATTGAGATTCTGCCCTGGATTTTTAATAATTATGACTGCATAATTGGATTAGTTTTTTAAACTTTTTGTTTCATGTTTCTCTTATTAACAAGGGGTTAATATTTATTTTAAAAGACTCTTGTGAAAATAAATGAGACACACAGTTAAGGTTCTTATCATAAACTAAGACACTGTTCAAAAATCTTAGCTCTTACAAATCTCTAAAACTCCTAGGGCTAGAAATTATTTTGGTGATGTTCTAATCTAACACTTACCCAATCTCACCCATTATCAAAATTTTCTTGGGAGGTTTTCAGAAATGAAAATGCATAGGTTTCACTTTCATATTTTCTAAATCATGAATTCTGATGAGTAATCATTTGGAGAACCACTGATATAACAAACCACATAATTTTACAGACAAGGAAATTATACAACTTAGTGACAGGAAATATAAACTCTGGTCTTTCAACCCCCAAATCCAATAATCTTTCTATGATCCCACAATCACCTGAGGATTAGAAAGTTCACAGAGAAAAGAGTAAATGACTACTGTCACTCATCAAAGATGTATAATGTTTCATGAAACCACTTTTTGTGAAAAAAAATTTGTTGAATTTCATTTCTTGGGAAAAAAGTATGTAATTGTGGGAGACAGAGAAAGATGTAGAAACCTCAAGTTACATCCTAGCTCTGTCACTACTTACCTATATGGCCTTGACATGTTGTTAAAGTTCTCTGAGCTTTAGTTTCAACATTAAATAAAGGTGATGTGTGACCTAATTACATTAGAATATTTTAAATTTCAAGAGAATTTGTATATGTGAAACTTTAAAATAGTTAATTGTTAGAGAAACATAGTGGACTGTTATTGTTATTAATTTTAACACACCATTGGGCCTAAAATTCTATAACACACTGTGTATAGGATGGCTGTTGAATTGAGTTTATGGACCAGCATATTGAACCACAGAAAAAAAACAGAAGCCCAGCTGGGAGAGGGAAAGAAAGAGGCTAGCTTGTGCTACAAAAGCAGGAGAACCAAATACAGTGCTTCAGCTATAATACACATGGTAAAGGAATTGATGTAAACAGGCTATGCAATTACTACCAATGACCTGGATGCAGCAGTTTTTCATTTTTATTTATAATAATAGAACAAATAACTCTGGCTATAGAAAGAAATTATAATAATTAACAAGTCATGGAACAGTAAAAGGACAAACTTCTAGACAATTTTCAGATTCTTTAGCATCTAGATCTATGTTCCAACCCTACCAGCTCTCTGGGGATAGCAGAAAAGCCTCCTAATAGAATCTTTCATGTCTTTGTTTCTCAAGCTATAGATAATGGGGTTGAGGAAGGGAGCCAGAATAACAAAAGTGACAGCAATTACTGTGTCACATAACACAGAGTAGGTGGCTGAGAATCGCAAATACATAACAGCTACACTGCCAAAAAACAGCAAAAACACAACAAGGTGGGCAGCACAGGTAGAAAAGGCCTTGCGACGACCCTCAGCTGAAGGTATCTTCAGAATCACCACAATAATCTGGATGTATGATAGGGCAATGACCAGAAAAGTAGCCAGGATCGCCACTGCATGGATGGCATCCACAATGACCATCAATGATGTATCTGTGCAGGCCAGGCTCAGTACAGGTGTGAAGTCACAGAAAATCTGCTGGATCTCATTGGAGCCACAGAAAGGCAGGGTAGCAATCCACACAATCTCAGGGAGTACAATGAGAAAGCCAAAGAGGCAGGATCCAGCTGTCAGTTGAATACAAAGTTTGGAAGTCATGATAGTTGGGTAATGAAGAGGACTACAGATAGCTATGTACCTGTCAATGGCCATCAGAGTCAGGACACATCCTTCAGTGTTACCAAGGGAATGGAAGAAGTACATCTGCATGAGGCAGCCCACCAGAGATATTGTCTTCTGTTCACTGACTAGGTTGGAGAGCATTTTGGGGATAGTGGTTGTCGTATACCAGATTTCCAGGAAGGAGAGGACACTGATGAAGAAATACATGGGGGTGTGTAGGACATTGTCCAGCTGGATAACAATAAATATCACTAGGTTCCCAGTTATGATAAATCCATAGATGATAATCAGTAGAATAAAGAATAATAGGCCACCTTCATGCAGATGCAAGAACAGAGAGAAGATAAACTCAGTGACCATCGTCTGATTCCCAGCAGCCATAAACTGTGACACCTGTGAAAAGAAGGAAGGAGACAAAGAAATACCTAAAATTGAAATGGTGATTATTCAATGAAAATTGCTTTCTTCTCCAGGAATCAGTTTCTTAAGCTGACTCTGGAACTCTAAAAGAGCCAGTTAGAAATATCTCTCAGCTATACTTCTATGATAGAAAAAGCTAAAATATTTTCTTTTGAACCCCTAAACAAATTTTTTTAAAAATATCTTCAATTGATGCATTAAAAAAAACTGACCCATAAATTTAATTCTCTGGAAATATTTTTTGGAGGTCCAGTCCCTTATTTATTAGTTTCCTCCTCACTCTCTGTTCTCTTATTTACTTTTAAAATGTTTATCTTTCTTCCAGCTATTCTCTCCTCTTGTTTTTTAGACAAGTCATTTTTTAATAAATATAAAGTCACTGTCAGAAGTTGTTCTGGCAATAATCCTTCATGAAACTCTTACCCATCTCATCTAGCCCTGATATCTAATCTGACACTGGCTAAAATGTTCATCTTTCTATCTCTGCCTCTTTTTGTTGATTTCATTGTAACATCTCTGTTGTTCATTAAGTAATAAATTCCCAGATGTCAAGAAATAATATTTCTTTCATTCTCTTTTTTTTCTCTATAATTCCACTTTCTCCTCTCCTCTCAATGGTTGATAGTGATATTTGTGCAGACAAAGCATCTCTCTAGAACCACCTTGAACCTAAATAGTGGCTGTTGAAATTTGGACAAACATATAACTCCTCCTCTTCTTAAAACATCACTCTTAAGACCCACAGAAAGGAAATAATTCTGGGTTTAAAAAAAATACTTCTATGTAACTATGGCTACCTTGGGATGGAAGTGTCACAAAAATCTGCTGCAATACAAAGTAGAACAATTTTTACTGGTTGAGGAGAAAAACAACAATGAAAAAGTTTGCAATGCTAATTACATTGATAGCACAATGCATTCATTACCTCTTACCTTCACTATTTTAACATCTTTTTCAGGGGACTTCTTACCTTCAACAAGTTATTCTACAGATAAACATTCCTAAGCATGACTTTTACTGTCCCTATTTTTAAAATATACATTTAACAGCAAAGCCCAAAGATCTTATCAGATACTCTTTGTCTTCTCTGTCTGATTTTTATTAAATTAAACAAAATTTGTATTGATGTTAGAGAAAGAGAATGAGAGAGAAAGAGAGAAGGGAACATCAGTTTGTTGCTTTACATACTTATGTATTCATTGGTTGAATCTTATATGTGCTCTAAGGATCAAACACACCAACTTGATATATTAGAACAATGTTTTCACCAATTGAGATTCCTGGCCAAGGCACCTCTCTGCTTATTATTCATTTTTAGTGCCAAAATATTTTCCACATACTTATGAGCTTGGTCAAGTAACATTTTTCTGCATTTTGATTTTTGTTCTTGTCCTTCTTTCCTTCCATTTTCTTGAATTCTTTCTGTTGCCAATGCCCATTAAATATTCCAATTATCATGAAAATCTCATTGATCCTTAGTGCCAGAAGTAAACATTCTTTCCTCTGACCTTTGAGAGCTTTATATGTTCCTCTTTCATGATTTCTAACACATCCTTCTTGCATTTTGAATATCTGTATATAAATAAGCATAATCTCCCTCAAGTAGACTGAAAGCTCCTCAGAAGGAACCATAAAAGACAAGTTATTGAAGAGTTCCCATGTAATGGTCATGAGACTAATCATTTTACATATTTTATTTCTTTTATTTCTACCTATGACAAATTAATATTGTTTTATAGTGTAAGGCTGGTGGTTGTGGTCATGAAGATTCGCATTAAATTCAGGCTGATGGTAAAGGAACTGTGGAGCCAGAAAATGGTGAGCCATACCAGTTTTTTGGAGGTTCGCATAGACAGGCAAGCCAAAAAAAGGAAGAAAAGAAAAAACAAAAAACAAAACAAAGGTCAGCTGTTTTCTCCAGGTATAGGTAGAAAAATTGAGAAGCATAGAAGATAGATAATGTGTCCAAATTCACATAACCAGAATCCAAAACAAAAACTGGAAGCCCAGTATTTTATTTTTTATAACAGTGGAAATTTTAGGTCCAGATTTTTTAGTCATTCTGTTTCCTGTTCTGAATACCACTAAAAGTTTAGAACTCTGTGGGGTATGAGATTGGAGAGCTAATTTTCTGTTTGTTTATTTAAGTCAAAAACAGAATAAAGTAAATACATTGCAGATTAGGGAAATCACTTTATAAAGAATATCTCTTGCCTTATGCCTTAAACTTAGAGGAGAAAAAATACAATAGATGGGCTTTCAAAGGGAATGAGCAATAGTACTTAGCAGACAGGCAGAGTCTACATAGGGAAAGATGTGAGAGATTTGGAGTTCTCTGACTAGAGTGACCAGCCGCTTTTTTGTGTGTTTTTTGTTGTATTTTCTCAGCCTATATATTGGAGAATAGACATGCTAACTAGTCATTACAGAAAAGAGGTCAACAAAGCAGGAGGCTATGGGGGCTAAGAGAAAATGGATGAAAAAGCTCTGTATTAAGTGGCCCATAAAGGGTAAACAGAGTGGCTACCTTGTTGCTCTGGGTGAGACCTTCTTTCTTACTAGTAAGGCTGAATTATTATTCATCATTCATATATTTATTAAATTAACATTCATATGCTGATTGATCTGCTGCTCTGTGTCAAACACTGCCATAAATTCAAGGGCTATATAAAGTTGAATGAAACATTATTCTTGCTTCTGAAAAAACATTTTAAAAAAATTTTAGAATGACAAATAATAAACATTGACATGGAATTTAGCCTACAAATATTCCTTGTCTAGTAAAGAGAAACTTGAATTAGATTTAGTCTTGGAACAAAAATATTAAATTTTTTGTGACAATTTACAGATGCAAAATTCTTTGAAATTCAACAAAGTTTTAGTGTTGAGAAGACCATAGATAATATCAGTATCTTCATCTGTTTACTGAACTATATTTTTTCTAATGTTTCTTCTAGATTTATTTACTCATATAACAAAGCTCAACCATGAAGTTTTATTCCATATATTAAGGAAATTTTACCCTGAAAGACTATGGCAAATCTGGTCCAGAAGGATTAGTATTTAAGGCAAGTATTGGGTAACAGTTAAGTAGTAAAAGGCAGATTAGCAGTCTGGATTGGATAATGCCCTTTCAATAGTTTTGTACTTACCATGTCTTTTGAGTACCAAAAAACACTCCCAAAATCTCCACAGCAACCTGACCTCCTTCTGCTAGTTTGTCAATGAGGATATAAGTGCCTCTGAAGAATCTCCAGGGAATATGAAAATGAAAGTTTGTCTTCCCTGAGAGTTTCTCTTTAGATGATGCAGTATCAAAGGAAAAAGATGTGTCTCACTCTCTTAAGGGACAAATTAGGGGAAAAGTATCACATAGTTAATGAGACATTCTCCAGGGTCAGGTCTCAAAAACTTCCAGGTAGTAAAATAATCTTGCCTCTCATAAAGCAGTGTAAAGCTGGGTGGGGTTCAGGGGAGTACCATAGATATAGGTGTTGGAATAGATTTTAATTAGGACCATGATTCTCTGGAATACAATCAATAAACATTATCTTCTTCTCAGGCTTTCCCTCATTTATTTATTATGCCTTTCATTCCTTCTGCTGACATACTACTACTACTACTACTACTACTACTAATAATAATAATAATAATTTAAAATACACACGACCTCATTTGATTCTTTTTATTTTTTTTAACAGAGACAGAGAAGGAGTCAGAGAGAGGGATAGATAGGGACAGACAAACAGGAACGAAGAGAGATGAGAAGCATCAATCATTAGTTTTTTGTTGTGACACCTTAGTTGTTCATTGATTGCTTTCTCATATGTGCCTTGACTATGGACCTTCAGCAGACCTAGTAACCCCTTGCTTGAGCCAGCGACCTTGATTCCAAGTTGGTGAGCTTTGCTCAAACCAGAGGAGCCCGTGCTCAAGCTGGCAACCTTGGGGTCTCGAACCTGTGTCCTTCCGCATCCCAGTCCGACACTCTCTCCACTGTGCAACCGCCTGGTACGGCTCCTTTGATTCTTAAAAGAATAATTTGTGTGCTTAAAATGGTTAAGATGGTAAATTTTCTTATGTGCTTTTCACCACAATTAAAATAAATATATATATATATTTGTATGAAGTAGACAAGATAAGAGTTATTTATATTTTGCAGATTGAGAGATTTGAAGAAGTTAGAGGCTTGCCCCAGTTCACATAAGCAATACAAAGCAAAAAAAAAAAAAAAAAAAAAAGAATCTTGATCTTCTGGGTTCCAGTCTAGTTAAACATTAACTTTATCCTTTAATTAACTCTACTGGTTTTTCTCAAATATATATTTTCTATCTTTATCTTTCACTTAACTTGCAGTATCATTTAACAGGATTTGGTTTATCTAAGAAAAAGAGAGAAAACAAGAATGATAAAAGACATTTCTAAAATATTGCTTATATCTCTAGTCCCATTTCCTTTTTCACTCTACTCCTTGCCTTACACTATAAATCTCAAGAGCCAAACTGATTCTAGTTATATTTTCACAATGCTGGTTTGGTTCATTGTTCTTTATATTTGTGTTTTTCCCTGTTTATCCCTTGTCCTGGAATTTCAACTCTGCCTTTATTTTCACCATCCAAAATACATGCACATACTTTACCTATATTCTTATAAATCTTTTAAAATTTAGCACATTATCCTATCTTATAGAAACTTTTTTTCTGATCTCTAGGCTGGTTTGGAGATCTTTTTTTATGATTCTAATGCTTTTAATTCATAATGTGTTGCTAAATTTACTTAGTTATATTTTTCTATTAAAGAAATTTGATGATTAGAATTATATAGTCATAATTGAACCACCAGTGCATAGCCCAGAAACTTACATGGAACTCAAGTAATGCATGTTTAATAGAAGAAAATAAATGAAAGTCTAGAAGTAAAAATACAAGAACAGTGTTTATAGGATATTAAATATGTTTGGTTTTAGTTAAAGGGCTTATAGAGTGAAGTATGGAGAAATAGAATAAGAGGGTCAGAAAATGTGGATTGTGAAAGTCTCAAATGTGAGGCATTGAGCTTTTTAAGATATCATCTTAAAAGATCATTAAAGATAACATTACATTTGAATTAATTTCAGGTACCACTATTGACAGATATAGGAACAGCGGGAGGTAAGGAGGGAGAGGGGGAGGGGAAGGGGGAGGGGCACAAATAAAACTAGATAGAAGGTGACGGAGGACAATCTGACTTTGGGTGATGGGTATGCAACATAATTGAATGACAAGATAACCTGGACATGTTTTCTTAGAATATATGTACCCTGATTTATTGATGTCACCCTCCCCCTCCCCTTCCCCCTCTCCCTCCTTCTCTCCCCCCCTCCATAACCACCACACTCTTGTCTATGTCTCTTAGTCTCGTTTTTATGTTCCACCAATGCGTGGAATCTTGCAGTTCTTGGTTTTTTCTGATTTATTTATTTCATTCCATATAATATTATCAAGACCCTACCATTTTGTGTAAATGATCCGATGCCATCATTTCTTATGGCTGAGTAGTATTCCATAGTGTATATGTGCCAAATCTTCTTAAACCAGTCTTCTATTGAAGAGCTTTTTGGTTCTTTCCATATCTTGGCTACTGTGAACAATGCTGCAATGAGCATGGGGCTGCATGTGTCTTTACGTATCAATGTTTCTGAGTTTGGGGATATCTACCCAGTAGAGGGATTGCTGGGTCATAACGTAGTTCTATTTTTAGTTTTTTGAGGAACCACAATATTTTCTTCCATAATGGTTGTACTATTTTACAGTCCCACCAACAGTGAATAAGGGTTCCTTTTTCTCCACAGCCTCTCCAGCATTTTCCATTACCTGTCTTATTGATAATAGCTAATCTAACAGGTGTGAGGTGGTATCTCATTGTAGTTTTGATTTGCATTTTTCTAATAACTAATGAAGATGAGCATCATTTCATATATCTGTTGGCCATTTATATTTCTTCCTAGGAGAAGTGTCTGTTCATGTCCTCTTCCCATTTTTTTTTATTGGATTGTTTGTTTGTTTGTTGTTGAGTTTTATGAGGTCTTTGTAAATTTTGGATATTAGGCCCTTATCTGAGCTATTGTTTGAAAATATCATTTTCCATTTAATTGGCTGTCTGTTTATTTTGTTGTCAGTTTCTCTTGCTGAGCAAAAACTTTTTACTCTGATGTAGTCCCATTCATTTATCTTTGCCTTCACTTCTTTTGGCTTTGGAGTCAAATTCATAAAATGCTCTTTAAAACCCAGGTCCATGAGTTTAGTACCTATGTCTTCTTCTATGTACTTTATTGTTTCAGGTCGTATATTTAGGTCTTTGTTCCATTTTGAATTAATTTTAGTACAAGGGGACAATCTGTAGTCGAGTTTCATTCTTTTGCATGTGGCTTTCCAGTTTTCCCAGCACCATTTGTTGAAGAGGCTTCCTTTTCTCCATTGTGTGTTGTTGGCCCCTTTATCAAAAATTATTTGACCATATATATGTGGTTTTATTTCTGGGCTTTCTATTCTGTTCCTTTGGTCTGAGTGTCTATTTTTCTGCCAATACCATGCTGTTTTGATTGTCATGGTCCTATAATATAGTTTGAAGTCAGGTATTGTAATGCTCCCAGCTTCATTCTTTTTCTTTAGAATTGCTTTGGCTATTTGGGGTTTTTTATACTTCCATATAAATCTGATGATTTTTTTGTTCCATTTCTTTAAAGAGTGTCATAGGAATTTTGATGGGAATTGCATTAAATTTATAAATTGCTTTGGGTAATATGGCCATTTTGATTATATTTATTCTTCCTATCCATGAACAAAGAATATTTTTCCATCTCATTGTATCTTTTTCAATTTCCTTTAACAATGGTTTGTAGTTTTCATTATATAGGTCCTTTACATTCTTTGTTATGTTTATTCCTAAGTATTTTTTGTTGTTGTTGTTGCAATCATGAAGGGGATTATTTTTTTGAGTTTGTTTCATTGTTGGCATATAGAAAAGCTATGGACTTTTGTATGTTAATTTTGTATCCTGCGACCTTACTGTATTGGTTAATTGTTTCTAGTAATCTTTTTGTGGAGTCTTTGGGGTTTTCAATGTATAAAATCATATCATCTTCAAAAAGTGATACCTTTACTTCTTCTTTTCCAATATAAATGCTTTTATTTCTTTCTATTGTCTGATTGCTCTGGCCAGAACTTCTAGCACCTCGTTAAATAAGAGTGGAGAGAGTGGACAACCTGTCTTGTTCCTGATTTAAGGTGGAAAGTCCTCAGTTTTATGCCATTTAATATGATGTTGGCTGATGGTTTATCATATATGACCTTTATCATGTTGAGATATTTTCCTTCTATACCCATTTTGTTGAGTGTCTTAAACATAAAGTTGCGTTGTATTTTATTGAATGCCTTTTCTGCAACTACTGATTAAATCATGTGGTTTCTTTCTTTGTTTTGTTGATATGGTGTATTATGTTAACCGTTTTACGTATGCTGAACCATCCTTGAGATTCTGGGATGAATCCCACTTGATCATGATGTATTATTTTTTTAATATGTTGTTGAATTCGATTTGCTAGTATTTTGTTTAGTATTTTAGCATCTGTATTCATTAGAGATATTGGTCTGTACTTTTCATTTTTTTTGCCTTCCTTGCCAGGTTTCGGTATGAGGGTTATGTTGGCCTCATAAAATGTGTTTGGAAGTATTGCTTCTTCTTCAATTTTTTGGAAGACTTTGAGTGGAATAGGAACCAAGTCTTTTTTGAATGTTTGATAGAATTCACTAGTATAACTGTCTGGGCCTGGACTTATTTTTTGGGAGGTTTTTAATAGTTTTTTTCTATTTCCTCCCTGCTAATTGGTCTGTTTAGGCTTTCTGCTTCTTCATACCTCAGTCTAGGCAGGTTGTATTGTTCTAGGAATTTACCCATTTCTTCTAGATTGTTGAATTTGATGGCATGTAGTTTTTCATAGTATTCTACAATAATTCTTTGTATATCTATGATGTCTGTGGTGATTTCTCCTCTTTCATTTTGAATTTTGTTTATATGAGTCCTTTCTCTTTTTTCCTTCGTGAGTCTTGCCAAGGGTTTGTCAATTTTGTTGATCTTTTCAAAGAACCAGCTCCTTATTTTATTAATTTTTTTCTATAGTTTTTCTGTTCTCTATTTCATTTATTTCTGCTCTGATTTTTATTATTTTCTTTCATCGGCTGGTTTTGGGTTGTCTTTGTTCTTCTTTTTCTACTTCCTTAAGGTGTGAAGTTAAGTGGTTCAATTGGGTCTCTCTTGTTTGTTCATATAGGCCTGAAGTGATATGAACTTCCCTCTTATCCAGGGGTATCAAACTCGCGGCCCATGGGCCGCATGCGGCCCACCGAACAATTTTGTGCGGCCCGCAGATTAATCCACGAAGTTCAAAATATATTGGATAAAATTAAGTAAGCCTAGGGGCCTACTTGTATTTTTCATTTCTCTAGCATCCTAGCTAGATATTAGCTTAGTTAACAGCAGTTGTGATGCGAACTACAGTTTCTGGTCGTTTTGTGACACTGAGTAAACTGCATGTACGATTGTGCTTGTTGTACTGATTTTTTTTTTTTTTGTTTTCAACTGCAGTGAGAAAAGTGTTGCGTAACAGTTGCCTTTTGTAGACCTAGTGCGGCCCGCTGAACGGCTGTGATCTTGCTCTGCGGCCCACATTCTGAGTTGAGTTTGAGACACCTGCTCTTATCACTGCTTTTGCTGCATCCCATAGATTCTGATATGTCGTATTGTCATTTTCATTAGTCTGTATATATCTTTTGATCTCTGCGCTTATTTCTTCTTTGACCCATTCATTTTTAAAAAGTATGTTGTTTAGTTTCCACATTTTTGTGGGTTTTTTCTCTCTTTTTTTGCAGTTGAATTCTAGTTTCAAGGCTTTATGATCGGAAAATATGCTTGGTACAATTTCAATTTTTCTGAATTTGCTGATGTTGTTTTTGTGGCCCAACATATGGTCAATTCTTGAGAATGATCCATGTACACTGAAGAAAAATGTATACTCTGTCACTTTGGGATGAAATGTCCTGTAGATGTCTATCATATCCAGGTACTCTAGTGTTTTGTTTAAGGCCAATTTATCTTTGTTGATTCTCTGTTTGAATGACCTATCTAGAGCTGTCAACGTTTTATTGAGGTCTCCAAGTATAATTGTATTTTTGTAAGTTTTTGTTTTAAGGTCAATAAGTAGCTGTCTTATATATTTTGGTGCTCCTTGGTTTGTTGCATATATATTAAGAATTGTTATGTCTTCTGAATTCAGTGTCCCCTTAACCATTATGAAATGGCCATTTTTTTCTCTGAGTACTTTTGCTGTCTTGTAGTCAGCATTATTAGATATGATTATTACTACACCTGCTTTTTTTTGGATGTTATTTGCTTGGAGTATTGTTTTCCAGCCTTTCACTGTGAATTTGTTTTTATTCTTGTTGCTTAGATGAGTTTCTTGTAGGCAGCATTCAGTTGGACTTCCTTTATTAATCCATTCTGCTACTCTGTGCTTTTTTATTGGTGAGTTTAATCCATTTACATTTAGTGTAATTATTAACACTTGTAAGTTTTTTATTGCCATTTTATAGATTGCTTTCTGTTAATTTTGTGTCTTGTTTGATTCTTCTCTTTCATTTTTCTATCTTTTGTTTTTTTTTGGTTGTATTCCATACATCTTTCCTCTGTTGCTATCTTTTTTATCTCATGTGCTTCTGTGGTGGTTTTTTCAATGGTGGTTACCTTTAAGTAATGAAAAGGGTCCCTACCCTGTTCATTGTAGTGCACTATCTTGTGAGTACTTTTGTACTCCATCGTCCTTTGCTACTGATAATCTCCATCCTCCCCCCCCTTTCTTTTTGTTGTTGTCATAGTTAAAATTTGGTTTTATTGTGTTCTTCTTGGAGCTTTTACTTGTGGCTTTGGGTTTTTTTTTCTTTGTCTGATTGGAGAACCCCTTTTAGTAATTCCTGGAGTAGGGGTTTTCTGATGATAAATTCCCTCATCTTTTCTGTATCTGTGAATGTTTTTATTTCTCCTTCATATTTGAAGGACAGGTTTGATGGGTATAGTATTTGTGGCTGAAAGTTCCTCTCTTTCAGGACTTTAAATATTGGGGTCAACTCCCTTCTAGCTTGTAGAGTTTCTGTTGAGAAATCAAATGATAATCTAATTGGCCTTCCTTTATATGTTGTATTCTTTTTCCTGGCTGCCTTGAGAATTTTTTATTTGCTGTTGGTTTGTGCCAATTTTATTATGATGTGCCTTGGAGTAGGTTTGTTGGGGTTAAGAAAACTCGGAGTTCTGTTTGCTTCTTGAATTTGAGGCTTTAGTTCTTTCCACAGGCTTGGGAAGTTCTCATCTATTATTTGTTTGAGTATGTTCTCCATTCCATTTTGTCTCTCTTCTCCCTCTGATATACCTACTATTCTTATGTTATTCTTTTTGATGGAGTCAGATAATTCCTGTAGGGCTATCTCATTTTTTTAAATTTTTGAGTCTCTTTCTTCTCTCTGTTGTGCCTCAAGTTGCTTGTCTTCTATGTCACTAATCCTACCTTCGATCTGTCCTGTTCTATTAGCTAAGGTTGTTACCTCGTTTTTCAGCTTGTGAATTGAATTTTTCATCTCTGTTTGATTTGTTTTTACAGTTTCAATTTCCTTGGAAATATATTCTTTGTGTTCATTGAGTTGTTTTCTGAGCTCCCTAAATTGCCTTTCTGTGTTTTCTTGTATATCTCTGAGTATTTTTAGGATTTCTATTTTAAATTCTCTGTCGTTTAACTCCAAGTTTTCCAATATATTAAATTTTTTATCCATAGATTTTTTTCTTATCTATCTGTGTTACCTCTCTTTCTTCTGTATCCATGATATTCGATTTTCTCTTCCTTAATGGCATCTGAGGGTGGTTTTGTTGATAGTATTAATGAGATTTAATAAAGAATAAAAAGTTAAAAAATAAAAAATAGAAAAGAATTAAAAAAATTTAAAAAAAAATTATTCCCCCCCCTCCTATTTTCCTCTCCTCTCCCATCTTTCTTGAGAAAATCTTGTGTTAAACTGTGAATTATATTGTGCTAAATAGAACAAACATTGCCTATAATGGAAGGCCTGAGTTGGGGAGAAGTAATAAAGGGGCAAAAGAAGGGGATATGGACCCACAAAATGCAAGTAAGAAAAAAATTTGGGTCAAGAATACAATGATTTGCTTTTAGGTGTTGGTTGACTAATAGATATAATAAGAGGAATAAGAGGGAAACAGGAAAATTGGGGGGAAAATAAAAAATTACTATTGTATTTAGTGGAACAAGAACCAGATAAAATGGAGAGCCAGGGTTGGGATTACTGCTAGTGAGTTAAAAAAGTGAAGTAAACCCCCCCCAAAATGCCACAAACATAAATTTGAGTCCCAGATAATATAATTTGTCCGTTATTGAGGTTTGAATGAGAGGAGACGTAAAGGAGAAAGGAAGAAACTAATATAGAGGGAGAAAAGAAAGAGAGAGAGAGAAAAAAAGAGGGAACCACTAAAAGAAGAAAAAAGAAAAGGAGAGAGAGAGAGAGTTAAGGGTTTTGGAGTGCAACCCTCATAGAGAGAAAGGAAGAGGAAAGAAAAATAATGGGAGATGTAACACTTATGGGTAGTGTAGTTCAAGGAGAGGAGAGAGAAAGACCGGCAAAGAATTAAATGACCAAATTGGAAAAGGAAAAAAATAATTAAGATGTGAAGATAAGAGGAACAAATGAACAAATATAATAAAATGGGATAGGTTATAAAGTCTGTGAATTATTCTTGATTTTGAGAGGTTATCTTCTTGCTTTTTCTTTTCTTTCCCTCTTCTTGGTCAGTGACTCTGTACCCCAGGTTCTGCCCCTGTGGCACGCTCAGGTAGAGGTTTGCAGTTGATAAGTCTCTATGGCCATGTCATATATTGGGCTTCAGTTTCGTTGGCAGTCAAGGCTCATTAGCATTTGTAGGCTCCAACAGTGAGAGAGTCCGTGTTCCTGGAGACTCTCTCCTAGTCTTTCTTTCCTGAATTAGTAGCCTGATAATCCAGCTATGGGGTTGCTGCTGCCTCTGCCTGGATAGTAAGAGGCTCAAAGATCTGGCAACTCCCCATTTTATTTCCACTCAGCACAGGGCTCTGGGTAAGGCTCAATCAGTCAGGGCTGGTAGCATAATCAGGCAGGGCTTCTGCCCACACAAAGAACTCTGACTCTGCCACTCTGTCTGGTAATATGGGCAGGCACCCACTCCTGGTTGCTCAGAGAGATCTGTCACTTACTATCTGCATGTACGGACTGGGATGTGGATCAGGCCGTCTGTTACTCTGAATGAAACACTCACCCACATGGAAAAGTTCCAGCGTTGAAATTAGCTCTCCCTCCCTCCCCGTGCGTGGATTTTTCAGGGCACTGGGGCGGCCTGGAGATTCCCCTTTCAGCCCACACAAAGGCCCTTCAGTCTGCCTCTCTGTGGGTTAAAACGGGTGCCCACTCTCGAGGCACTTGGAGGAATCTCTTGCCCACTCTCCGTGCACGCCGACCAGTATATTAGGCCAGCCATCTCTTACTCTGAGTGTAACCCACACCCACATGGAAAAGATCCAGTGTTGTAATTAGCTCTGGCTCCCTCCCCGTGCATGGCTTTTTCAGGGTGCTTGGGTGGTCCCGAGATTCTGCTTACAGCCCACACAAATGCCTCTGATTCTGCCTCTCTGTGGGGTAACATGGGCGCCTGCTCCCAGGGCTCTAGGAGTAATCTCTCAGCCACTATCTGCATGTGCCCACTAGGAGATTGGGGTGAATGGCTGCCCTACTTGCCTTTCTTTGTCTGGGTTTGAAGTGAATATTACCTTGTGTTGACTGTGTTACCACAGGCACAGTTTTTCCTTGGCTTGGATCTTCGTGCCACAGCTGGTTTGGCTGTTTGTGCCACGGCCTGGATCTATTCACCCCCTTTGCCCACCTTAGTTTCTATAATCTCAGTTGCCAGTGAAAGCAGCCCTATTTAAGTTAGTGAGGAAGGCAGAGTATTTCTTACTCACTATTTCCTTCAGGGTTTGATTATATATTTAGCCAATTTTTTGCTCGACCATACCTTCGGGTGTATTGCGGAACATCTGGAGGCTCCAAGGATAGATTTTTTTGTTTCTGGTTGAAGATCTTGTTGAGTTTTTGGGGAGATTTATCGGAATCACTCCCTATAGTGCCATTGCTCTGACATCACCCCTTTGCTACTGTTAATCTCCATCCTCTCCCCCATTTTTTTTTTTTTTGCTTTTGTTGTCACAGTTTAAATTTGGTTTTATTGTGTCCTTGGTGGAGCTTTTACCTGTGGTTTTGTTTTGTTTTGTTCTGTTTTGTTCTTTGAACCTGGTTGGAAAATCCCCTTTAGTATTTTTTGGAGTGCGGGTTTTCTGATGATAAATTCCCTCATCTTTTCTGTATTTGTGAATGTTTTTATTTCTCCTTCATACCTGAAGGATAGCTTTGATGAGTATAGTATTCTTGGCTGAAAATTCCTTTCTTTCAGGGATTTACATATTGAGGTTCACTCTCTTCTAGCTTGTAAAGTTTCTGCTGAGAAATCTGATGATAATCTAATAGGCCTTCCTTTTTTTTTTTTTTTAATAAATTTTTATTAATGGTAATGGGATGACATTAATAAATCAGGGTACATATATTCAAAGAAAACATGTCTAGGTTATTTTGTCATCAAATTATGTTGCAAACCCCTCGCCCAAAGTCAGATTGTCCTCCGTCACCCTCTATCTAGTTCTCTGTGCCCCTCCCATTCCCCCTAACTCTCTCCCTCCCTCCCTCCCATGTCCTCCCTCCCCCCCCCCACCCTTGGTAACCACCACACTCTTGTCCATGTCTCTTAGTCTCATTTTTATGTTCCACCAATGTATGGAATCATGTAGTTCTTGTTTTTTTCTGATTTACTTATTTCACTCCTTATAATGTTATCAAGATCCCACCATTTTGCTGTAAATGATCTGATGTCATCATTTCTTATGGCTGAGTAGTATTCCATAGTGTATATGGAAGATGTGCCACATCTTCTTTATCCAGTCTTCTATTGAAGGGCTTTTTGGTTGTTTCCATGTCTTGGCCACTGTGAACAGTGCTGCAATGAACATGGGGCTACATGTGTCTTCACGTATCAATGTTTCTGAGGTTTTGGGGTATATACCCAGTAGAGGGATTGCTGGGTCATAAGGTAGTTCTATTTGCAGTTTTTTGAGGAACCACCATACTTTCCTCCATAATGGTTGTACTACTTTACAGTCCCACCAACAGTGAATGAGGGTTCCTTTTTCTCCACAGCCTCTCCAACATTTGCTATTACCCGTCTTGTTGATAATAGCTAATCTAACAGGGGTGAGGTGGTATCTCATTGTAGTTTTGATTTGCATTTCTCTAATAACTAATGAAGCTGAGCATCTTTTCATATATCTGTTGGCCATTTGTATCTCTTCCTGGGAGAAGTGTCTGTTCATGTCCTCTTCCCATTTTTTTATTGGATTGTTTGTTTGTTGTTGAGTTTTATGAGTTCTTTGTAAATTTTGGATATTAGGCCCTTATCTGAGCTGTCGTTTGAAAATATCAGTTCCCATATAGTTGGCTGTCTGTTTATTTTGATATCAGTTTCTCTTGCTGAGCAAAAACTTTTAATTCTGATGTAGTTCCATTCATTTATCTTTGCCTTCACTTCTCTTGCCATTGGAGTCAAGTTCATAAAATGTTCTTTAAAACCCAGGTCCATGATTTTAGTACCTATGTCTTCTTCTATGTACTTTATTGTTTCAGGTCTTATATTTAGGTCTTTGATCCATTTTGAATTAATTTTAGTACACGGGGACAGGCTGTAGTCGAGTTTCATTCTTTTGCATGTGGCTTTCCAGTTTTCCTAACACCATTTGTTGAAGAGGCTTTCTTTTCTCCATTGTGTGTTGTTGGCCCCTTTATCAAAGATTATTTGATCATATATATGTGGTTTTATTTCTGGGCTTTCTATTCTGTTCCATTGGTCTGAGTGTCTATTTTTCTGCCAATACCATGCTGTTTTGATTATCGTGGCCCTATAATATAGTTTAAAGTCAGGTATTGTAATGCCCCCAGCTTCATTCTTTTTCCTTAGGATTGTTTTGGCTATTCGGGGTTTTTTATAGTTCCATATAAATCTGATGATTTTTTGTTCCATTTCTTTAAAAAATCTCATAGGGATTTTGATGGGAATTGGATTAAATTTGTATATTGCTTTGGGTAATATGGCCATTTTGATTATATTTATTCTTCCTATCCAAGAACAAGGAATATTTTTCCATCTCATTGTATCTTTTTCGATTTCCCTTAACAATGCTTTGTAATTTTCATTATATAGGTTCTTTACGTTCTTTGTTATGTTTATTCCTAGGTATTTTATTATTTTTGTTGCAATTGTGAAGGGGATTATTTTTTTGAGTTCGTTTTCTAATATTTCATTGTTGGCATATAGAAAGGCTATGGACTTTTGTATGTTAATTTTGTATCCTGCGACCTTACTGTATTGGTTTATTGTTTCTAATAATCTTTTTGTGGAGTCCTTCGGGTTTTCGATGTATAGGATCATATCATCAGCAAAAAGTGATAGCTTTACTTCTTCTTTTCCGATATGGATGCCTTTTATTTCTTTGTCTTGTCTGATTGCTCTGGCCAGAACTTCTAGCACCACGTTGAATAAGAGTGGAGAGAGTGGACAACCCTGTCTTGTTCCTGATTTAAGGTAGAAAGTCCTCAGTTTTATGCCGTTTAATAGGATGTTGGCTGATGGTTTATCATATATGGCCTTTATCATGTTAAGATATTTTCCTTCTATACCCATTTTGTTGAGAGTCTTAAACATAAAATTGTGTTGTATTTTATCAAAAGCCTTTTCTGCATCTATTGATAAGATCATGTGGTTTTTGTTCTTTGTTTTGTTGATATGGTGTATTACGTTAACCGTTTTGCGTATGTTGAACCATCCTTGAGATTCTGGGATGAATCCCACTTGATCATGATGTATTATTTTTTTAATATGTTGTTGTATTCGGTTTGCCAGTATTTTGTTTAGTATTTTAGCATCTGTATTCATTAGAGATATTGGTCTGTAGTTTTCTTTCTTTGTGCCATCCTTGCCAGGTTTTGGTATGAGGGTTATGTTGGCCTCATAAAATGTGTTTGGAAGTATTGCTTCTTCTTCAATTTTTTGGAAGACTTTGAGTAGAATAGGAACCAAGTCTTCTTTGAATGTTTGATAGAATTCACTAGTATAACCGTCTGGGCCTGGACTTTTCTTTTTGGGGAGATTTTTAATAGTTTTTTCTATTTCCTCCCTGCTGATTGGTCTGTTTAGGCTTTCTGCTTCTTCATGACTCAGTCTAGGAAGGTTGTATTGTTCTAGGAATTTATCCATTTCTTCTAGGTTGTTGTATTTGGTGGCATATAATTTTTCATAGTATTCTACAATAATTCTTTGTATTTCTATGATGTCTGTGGTGATCTCTCCTCTTTCATTTTGGATTTTCTTTATTTGAGTCCTGTGTCTTTTTTCCTTGGTGAGTCTTGCCAAGGGTTTGTCAATTTTGTTGATCTTTTCAAAGAACCAGCTCCTTGTTTTATTGATTTTTTCTATAGTTTTTCTGTTCTCTATTTCATTTATTTCTGCTCTGATTTTTATTATCTCCTTTCTTCGGCTGGTTTTGGGTTGTCTTTGTTCTTCTTTTTCTAGTTCCTTAAGGTGTGAAGTTAAGTGGTTTACTTTGGCTCTCTCTTGTTTGTTCATATAGGCCTGAAGTGATATGAACTTTCCTCTTATTACTGCTTTTGCTGCATCCCAGAGATTCTGATATGTCGTATTTTCATTTTCATTTGTCTGTATATATCTTTTGATTTCTGCACTTATTTCTTCTTTGACCCATTCATTTTTTAGAAGTATGTTGTTTAGTTTCCACACTTTTGTGGGTTTTTCCCCCTCTTTTTTGCAGTTGAATTCTAGTTTCAAGGCTTTATGATCAGAAAATATGCTTGGTACAATTTCAATTTTTCTAAATTTGCTGATATTGTCTTTGTGGCCCAACATATGGTCAATTCTTGAGAATGTTCCATGTACACTAGAGAAAAATGTATACTCTGTCGCTTTGGGATGAAGTGTCCTGTAGATGTCTATCATATCCAGGTGTTCTAGTATTTCGTTTAAGGCCACTATATCTTTATTGATTCTCTGTTTGGATGACCGATCTAGAGCCGTCAGCGGTGTATTGAGGTCTCCAAGTATGATTGTATTTTTGTTAGTTTTTGTTTTAAGGTCAATAAGTAGCTGTCTTATATATTTTGGTGCTCCTTGGTTTGGTGCATATATATTAAGGATTGTTATGTCTTCTTGATTCAACTTCCCCTTAATCATTATGAAATGACCATTTTTGTCTCTGAGTACTTTTTCTGTCTTGTAGTCAGCATTATTAGATATGAGTATTGCTACACCTGCTTTTTTTTGGGTGTTGTTTGCTTGGAGTATTGTTTTCCAGCCTTTCACTTTGAATTTGTTTTTATCCTTGTTGCTTAGATGTGTTTCTTGTAGGCAGCATATAGTTGGATTTTCTTTTTTAATCCATTCTGCTACTCTGTGTCTTTTTATTGGTAAGTTTAATCCATTTACATTTAGTGTAATTATTGACACTTGTGGGTTCCCTACTGCCATTTTATAAATTGCTTTCTGTTAGTTTTGTATCTAGTTTGATTCTTCTCTTTTGTTTTTCTATCATTTGTTTTTGTTTGTTTGTGTTCCATACTTCTTTCCTCTGTTGCTACCTTTTTTAAGTCAAGTGTTTTTGTGGTGGTTTTTTTAAGGGTGGTTACCATTAAGTAATGAAAAGGGTACCTACCATATTCATTGTAGTACCCTATCTTATAAGTATTTCTGCACTTCATCATCCTTTGCTACTGTTAATCTCCATCCTCTCCCCCCTTTTTTTCCTTTGTTGTCACAGTTTAAGTTTGGTTTTATTGTGTTCTTGGTGGAGCTGTTACTTGTGGTGTTGTTTTCTTTTGTTCTTTGAATCTGGTTGGAAAACCCCCTTTAGTATTTCCTGGAGTGGGGGCTTTCTGTTGATAAATTCTCTCATCTTTTCTGTATTTGTGAATGTTTTTATATCTCCTTCATACTTGAAGGATAGCTTTGATGGGTATAGTATTCTTGGCTGAAAGTTCCTCTCTTTCAGGGCTTTAAATATTGGGGTCCACTCTCTTCTAGCTTGTAGAGTTTCTGCTGAGAAATCTGATGATAATCTAATAGGCCTTCCTTTATATGTTGTACTCTTCTTTTCCCTGGCTGCCTTGAGAATTTTTTCTTTGTCATTGGTTTGTGTCATCTTTATTATGATGTGCCTTGGAGTGGGTTTGTTGGGGTTAAGAAAACTTGGTGTTCTGTTTGCTTCTTGAATTTGAGGCTTTAGTTCCTTCCACAGGCTTGGGAAGTTCTCGTCTATTATTTGTTTGAGTATATTCTCCATTCCATTTTCTTTCTCTTCTCCCTCTGATATACCTATTATTCTTATGTTATTCTTTCTGATGGAGTCAGACAATTCCTGTAGGGCTTTCTCATTTTTTATTATTTTTGAGTCTCTTTCTTCTTCTCTCTGTTGTGCCTCAAGTTGTTTGTCTTCTATTTCACTAATCCTATCTTCAATCTGGGCTGTTCTGTTAGCTAAGCTTGTAGGCCTTCCTTTATATGTTGTATTTCTCTTTTCCCTAACTGCATTGAGAATATTTTCTTTGTCATTGGTTTGTGCCATTTTCATTATGATGTGTCTTGGAATAGGTTTGTTGTGGTCATGAAAACTTGGTGTTCTGTTTGCTTCTTGAATTTGAGGCTTTAGTTCTTTCCACAGACTTGGGAAGTTCTCATCTATTATTGTTTGAATATATTCTCCATTCCATTTTTTCTCTCTTCTCCCTCTGATATACCTACTATTCTTGTGTTATTCTTTTTGATGGAGTCAGACAATTCCTGTAAGGCTTTCTCATTTTTTTAAATTTTTGAGTCTCTCTCTTCTTCTCTCTGTTGTGCCTCAAGTTGCTTGTCTTCTATGTCACTAATCTTAGCTTTTATCTGGCCTGTTCTATTAGCTAAGCTAGTTACCTCATTTTTCAGTTCATAACTTGAGTTTTTCATCTCTGTTTGATTTGTTTTTATAGTTTCAATTTTCTTGGTAATATATTCTTTATGTTCATTGAGTTGTTTTCTGAGGTCCCTAAATTGCCTTTCTGTGTTTTCTTGTATATCTCTGAGTATTTTTAGGATTTCTATTTTAAATTCTCTGTCACTTAGCTCCAAGATTTCCAATATACTAAATTTTTTCTCCATAGATTTTTCCACATCTATCTGTGTTACTTCTCTATCTTTTGTATCTATAATATTCAATTTCATTTTCTTAATGGCATCTGAGGGTGGTCTTGTTGATAGCACTTCGCCTTCAGTGTGTGAAAGTTCCATACACTCCAAGGATAGATTTTTCTATTTCTGATGAACTTGTTGAAATTTTGGGGAGATTTGTCGGTCGCATTCCTTACAGCCCCATTGCTCAGACATCACTCATAAAAATTTATGTATAAAAAAAAGTAGATTAAAAATGAAAGGTTAGAAAATAATTCTTCCAGGAAATAATATCCAAAGAAAAGAAGTTGTAGCCATATTTATATATGACAATGCTGACTTCAAGACAACAAAGCAACCAAAACAATGATGGACATTTCATAATGATAAAGGGGACATTGTATCAAGAGGACAAAACACTTAATATATATGCACTGAACCAGGAAGCATCCAAATATATAATACATCTACTAACTGATCTAAAAATAGAAGCAGATAAAAAGACAATTATACTTGGAGATTTCAACATATCACTGACAGCTTTAGATAGATCATCCAAAAAGAAAAACAATAAAGAAATGGTAGTCTTAAATGACACTCTGGGCAAAATGGACATAATAGATATTTATAGGACATTTTATTTGAAAATGTAAGATTATACATTCTTCTCCAGTGTGCATGGAACATTCTCAAGGAGAGACAGTATGTTGGGCCACAAAAGTAACATCAACAAATTCAGAATGACTGAAATTATACCAAGCATAATTTCAGATCACAAGTCTTTGAAATTAGAATTCAGCTATAAAAAGAAAGTAAAGAAACTCACAAAAGTGTGAAAATTAAACAACATAATTTTAAAAAATGATTGGGTCAAAGAAGGAATAAAAGCAGAGATTAAAAGATATATACTGACTAATGAAAATGACAACACTAATATCAAATTTCTGGGACAAACTGTAGTCCAGTTTCATAATTTGCATGTGGTTTCCAATTTTCTCAGCATCATTTATTGAAAAAACTTTCTTTTTTCTATTCAGTTTTTTTGTCTCTTTTATTGAAGATTATTTGTCCATGAATATATGTTTTTATTTGGGGGCTCTCAATTCTGTTTCATTGGTCTATATGTCTGCTTTTCTGAGAGAACCACACTGTTTTGATCATCAGAGCTCTACAGTATGATTTGAAGTCAGGTAGTGTGATACTTTTGGTAGAAATCTTTTCTGACAGGTTTGCTTTGGTTATTCAGGGATTTTTATGGTTTCATAAAAACCTGGTGATTTTTTGTTCTATTTTTAAAAAATGACTATGAATCTTGATGTAGTTTGCATTAAATTTGTATATTGTGTAGGGTAGCATGACCATATTAATTATGTTGATATTTTTAATCCATAAATATGAAATATTTTTTTATTTTATTGTGTGTTTTAAAATTTCTTTCAATAATGCTTTTTAGTTTTCAGTATACAAGTCAAACACATTTTTTGTTAGGTTTATTCTTAGGTATTTCTTTTTTAATTTTTCTTTAATAATTAAATTTTATTTAGAAAATTAACTTTAACCAGATGACATTGATCACAAGGAGTACATAAGATTCAGTTGAATATTTCTATAGCATCTGAACTGTTCATTATGTTGTATACCCATCATCCAAAGGCATGTCATTTTCCATCACCTTATATTTGTCCGTCTTTACACCCTTTATCCACCCCTCTCCCTCTCCTCTATTTATTTCCCAACATTCCTTTTCCCTCCATTATCTTGCCCCTGGTAACAACTTTACTTTTATCTATGTCCATAATTCTCATTTTTATATCTCATCTGTCTATGAAATTATATAGTTATTAGCTCTTTCTTATTTACTTATTCTGCTCAGTATAATGTTCTCAAGTTCCACTCATATTTTCAAAAATGGCATAATGCCACATTTCCAATGGCTGAATAGTATTACATTGTATATATGTACTACATCTTCTTAATCCAGTCCTCTATCAAGGGACACTGGTTGTTTTTATGTCTTTCTTTTTCTTTCTTTTTTTTTTTTTTGGTATTTTTTCTGAAGTTGGAAATGGAGAGGCAGTCAGACAGACTCCTGCATGCACCCGACCAGAATCCACCTGGCATGCCCACCAGGGAGCGATGCTCTTCCCATCTGGGTTGTCGCTCTGTTGCAACCAGAGCCATTCTAGTGCCTGAGGCAGAGGCCATAGAGCAGTGGTTCTCAACCTGTGTGTCGCGACCCCAGCGGGAGTCAAACAACCAAAACGTGGGTTGCCTAAAGCCATCGGAAATACATATTTTATTTAAAAATGTATTGTATAATAAATATGTATTTTCCGATGGCTTTAGGCAACCCCTGTGTTTTGGTTATTCGACCCCCACCAGGGTCACGACACACAGGTTGAGAACCGCTGCCATAGAGCCATCCTCAGCGCCTGGGCCAACTTTGCTCCAATGGAGCCTTGACTGCAGGAGGGGAAGAGAGAGAAAGAGAGGAAAGAGAGGGGAGGGGTGGAGAAGCAGATGGGCACTTCTCCTGTGTGCCCTGGCTGGGAATCAAATTCGGGACTCCCGCATGCCAGGCCAACGCTCTACCATTGAGCCAACCAGCCAGGGCCTATTTCTATGTCTTGACCACTGTCAATAATGCTGTGATGAACATGGAGGTGCATGTGTCTTTACATACCAACGTTTTTGAGTTTTGAGGGTAGCTTCTGAGTAGAGGAACTGGTGTGTCCTATGGTAATTCTATTCTTAATTTTTTGAGGAACCACCAAACTTCTTTACATAATGACTGTACTAATTTGCATTCTCACCAGCTTTAAATGAGGGTTTCTTTTCTCAACAGCCTTTCCAAAACTTGTTTTTTTAAAAATTTTTACTAATTTTAGTTTATTGTGTTAACGTGGTTTCAAGTGTCCCACTCAATACAACAACCTCACCCCTACCCCATATCCCACATTAAATCCCCTTGTTCCCCACCCCTGAACACCTTCCCCCCTTCCCTCTGGAATTTCCTGTCCTGTTATCTGTATCTATGTGGTATGTATATAGTTTCAATAATCCCTTCACCTTCTCTAATCCCATCCTCTCATCCCCTTGCCTTCTGACAGCTGTCCTCTGCTCCCTGTAACCTTACCTCTGCCTCTATTCTGTTCCTCAGATTACTTTGTTCATTAGATTCCACATATAAGTAAAATCATATGCTATTTTTCTTTCTCAGCCTGGTTTATTTCACTTAGCGTAATAATCTCCAGGTCCATCCATGCTATTGCAAATGGTAAGATTGTCTTCTTTTTTTATAGCCACACACTATTCCATTGTGTATATGTACCACAGCTTTTTAATCCACTTGTCTACTGATGGACACTTGGGCTGTTTACAGATCTTGGCTATTGTAAACAATGCTGAAATAAACACGGGGGTGCATATCTTCTTTTGAATCAGTGATTTTTGTATTATTAGCATATATTCCTGTAAGTGGAATATCTGGGTCAAAAGGCAGTTTTAGTTTTAATTTTTTTGAGGAAACACCATACTGTTTTTCACAGTGACTGTACAAGTTTAAATTCCCACCAGCAGTGCAAGAGGGTTTCCTTTTCTACACACCTTCTCCAGCCCTTAATGTGTGTTGATTTGTTAATGAATGCCATTCTGACAGGTGTGAGACGATATCTTATTGTGGTTTTAATTTGCATTTTTCTGATGATTAGTGACATTGAACATTTTTTCACATGCCTATTGGCCATCTGTATGTCCTCTTTGGAGAAGTGTCTATTCAGTTTCTTTGCCCATTTTTTTTTTGTATTTTTCTGAAGCTGAAAACGGGGAGGCAGTAAGACAGACTCCTCCATGTGCCCAACTGGGATCCACCCGACATGCCCACCTGGGAGCAATGCTCTGCCCATCTTGGGCATCGCTCTGTTGCTACCAGAGCCATTCTAGCACCTGAGGCAGAGGCCATAGAGCCATCCTCAGCGCCCAGGCCAACTTTGCTCCAATGAAACCTTGGCTGCAGGAGGGGAAGAGAGAGACAGAGAGGAAGGAGAGGGTGAGGGGTGGAGAAGCAGATGGGTGCTTTTCCTGTGTGCCCTGGCTGGGAATTAAACCTGGGACTCCTGCATGCCAGGCCAATGCTCTACCACTGAGCCAACCAGCCAAGGCCTCTTTGACCATTTTTAAATTGGATTGTTTAACTTCCTAGTTTTGAGTTTTAGAAATTCTTTATACATTTTGGTAATTAACCCCTTACTAGATGTATTGGCAAATACATTCTCCCATTGTTTGAGTTGGCTTTCTATTTTGTTAATGGTGTCTTTTGCTGTGAAAAAGCTTTTTAGTTTAATATAGTCCCATTTGTTTATTTTGTCCTTTATTTCACTTGCACATGGAGATAAATTGGCAAAAACATTGTTACAAGAGATATCAAAGAGTTTGCTGCCTATGTTTTTTTCTAAAATGTTTATGTTTCCATGACTTACATTTCAATTCAGTCTTTTATCCACTTTAAGTCTACTTTTGGGAATGGTGTAAGTTGGTGGTCTAGTTTTATTTTTTTGCATGCAACTCTCCAGTTTTCCCAACACTCCATTGTATGCTCTTACCTTTTTTTTTTTCAAATATCAATTGACCATAAAGTTGTGGGTTTATTTCTGGGTTCTCTGTTCTGTTCCATTGATCTATATGCCTGTTCTCATACCAGTACTAATCTGTTTTGATTACAATGGCCTATAGTATAACTTGATATCAGGAAGTGTGATACCTCCCACTTTGTTTTTCAATTTTAAAGATGGTTGAGGCTATTCAGGTCTCAGGTCTTTTTTTTTTTTTCTTGGTTCCATATAAAATTTTGAAATATGTTTTATATGTTTGTAGTATGCCATTGGTATTTTAATAGGAATTGCATTAAATTTATAGATTGCTTTGGGTAGTATAGACATTTTGTTGTTTATTCTTTCTATCCATGAACACAGTATATGTTTCCACTTGTTTATATCTTCCTTGATTTCTTTTTTCAATGTCTTATAATTTTCTGAGTACAAGTCTTTTACCTCTTTGGTGAAATCTATCTACTCCTAGGTACTTTATGCTTTTTGTTGCAATAGTAAAGGGGATTGTTTTCTTAATTTGTCTTTCAGACAGTTTATCATTGGTGTATAAAAGTGCTACTGATTTTTTTATTTATTCATTTTATAGAGGAGAGAGAGAGAGAGAGAGAGAGAGAGAGGAGAGAGACATGGGGGAGGAGCTGGAAGCATCAATTCCCATATGTGCCTTGACCAGGCAAGCTCAGGGTTTTGAACCGGTGACCTCAGCATTTCCAGGTCGATGCTTTATCCACTGCGCCACCACAGGTCAGGCCAAAAATATTACTGATTTTTTAATATTAATTTTTTATCTTGCCACTTTGCTCAGGTCTAGTAGTTTTTTGACTGAGACTTTAGGGTTTTCTATGTACAGTATTACGTCATCAGCAAATAATGATAGTTTTATTTCTTTTCCAATTTATATGCCTTTTATTTCTTTTTCTTGTCAGATTTCTGTGGCTAAGTCTTCCAGAACTATGTTGAATAAGAGTGGTGAATGGGGGCACCCCTGCCTTGTTTCTAATATTATTGGGATTGCTCTTAATATTTGCCCATTGAGTATGATGTTGTCTGTCATTTTGTCATAAAGGCCTTTATTATGTTGAGGTATGTTCCCTATATTCCAACTATGCTGAGAGTTTTTATTATAAATGGGTGCTGAATTTTATCAAATGCTTTTTCTGCATCTATTGATATAATTATGTGATTTTTATTCTTCCTTTTGTTTATTTGTTGAATCACATTAATTGATTTGCAAATATTGTCTCCAGCCTTGCCTTCCTGAAATGAATCCCATTTGATCATGATGTATGATCTTTTTGATGTATTGCTGGATCTGGTATGCTGATATTTTGTTAAGAATTTTAGCATCAATGCTCATCAGCAATTTTGTTTTATAATTTTATTCCTTTGTAGTGTCTTCACCTGTTTTTGGAATGAGGATAATGCTTGCCTCATAAAAAGAGTTTGGAAGTCTTCCTATCTCTTGGGTTTTTAAAAATATAATGCTCACAAAAGTTAGGGGATATTTCAAAGAAATATGAAGTGATAAAAAAAAGCATTTAATTTTTTTATTAAAGAAGAACATCTGTTAAGCAAATGACAATCCAAAGAAAGTTGTTTGATTATGCAAATAAGATGCAAAACCAACTTTTATTTCATTGGTGAAAATGCATTATACAAAAGGCTGAAAGTACGAGAGTATCTGCACATTTACTGATCCCTTAATTTTTGTGAGCACTGTAGCTTGAGAAGGATAAGTGTTCGTTCTTCTTTGAATGTTTGGTAAAATTTTCTGTGAAGACATCTGGTTTAGGGCTTTCCTTTGCTGGAAGTTTCTTGATAACTGTTCCAATTTTATTTGTGATAATCAGTCTGTTTATGTTTTCTGATTGATCCAGATTGAGTTTTGGAAGATTGCATGTTTTTAGGAATTTATCCACTTCACCTATATTGTCCCAATTTTTGGCTTATATATCTTATAGTGTTTTCTTACAATCCTGTATATTTCTGCACTGTCAGTTGTTACTTCTCCACTTTTATTTTTAATTTTATTTATTTGAGTTCTTTCTCTTTTTTTCTTGATGATCCTGGTTAAAGGTGCATCAATTTTATTTACCTTTTCAAAGAACCAACTCTTGGTTTTATTGATCTTTTGGATTTTTTTTGTGTGTGTGTATTTTTTTTTAGCCTCTATGTCATTTATTTTCACTCTGATCTTTATTATTTTTTTCCATTCTACTTTCTCTGGGCATTTGTGTTTTTTTCTAGTTTTTTTAGGTGCAGGGTTAGGTTTTTTATTTGAGCTTTCTTGTGCTTCTTAAGGTATGCTTGTAATGCTATGAACTTCCCTCTCAGGACTGCATCTGCTGTGTCCCATAGATTTTGTGTTGTTGTATGTTCATTTTCATATATTTCAAAAAAAATTATTTATTTCTTTTTTGATCTCATTGTTAACCTATTTGTTATTTAATAGCATGCTATTTAGTCTCCAAGTGTTTAAATATTTTTTAGTTTTTCTATTATAGTTGATTTCTAGTTTCATGCCATTGTGATCAGAGAAGATGCTTGATATGATTTCTCTCTTCTGAAATTTATTGAGACTTGTTTTGTGTTCTAACATGTGGTCTATCCTAGAGAATGTACCATAAACACTTGCAAAGAATTTATATTCTGCTGTTTTGGGGTGAAAGGTTCTGAAGATATCAATTATATATAGTTGATTTAATGTGTCATTTAAGGTCACTGTTTCTTTGTTAATTTTCTATCTGAAGAATCTATCTATTGATATTAGTGGGGTATTAAAATCCCCTGCTATTATAGTATTGCTGTCAATTTACCCTTTATTTCTATCAAGATCTGCTTTATATATTTTGGTGCTCCTATATTAGATGCATAAATACTTACAATGCTTATATCCTCCTCTTGGGTTGCTCCTTTTATCATTATGTAGTGATCTTCTTATTCCCTTAATATAGGTTTTGTTTTAAAGGCTATTTTGTCAGATATAAGTATTGCTATGATGGCTTTTTTAGTTTCTGTTTGCATGAAATACTTTTTACCATCCCTTCACTTTCAGTTTATGTGTATCTCTTGTTCTGAGGTGGGTGTCTTGTAGACAGCATATGTACAGGTTCTGTTTTCTTATCCATGCAGCTTCCTTATGTCTTTAGATTGGACCATTTAATCCATTTACATTTAAGGTTATTATTGATATGTACTTATTTATTGCTGTTTTATTTTTTAAATCTACAATTCTCTTTCTCTCAATTTTTTTTCTTTGTTCTTCTTTCAACAAGCCCCTTAACATTTTTTGCAGTACTGGTTTTGTTGTAATGGATTCCTTCCCAGTCTTTTTTGTCTGGGAAGCTCTATTTCTCCTTCAATTTTAAATGATAGCCTTGCTGGATAAATGATAGTCATGGCTGTAGGTTCTTGTTTTGTATCATTTTGAATATGTCTTGCCACTCTATTTTGACCTCAACTGTTTCTGTTGCAAAGTCAAATGACATCCTTATGGGGGCTTCTCTATAGATAATTAACTGCCCTTCTCTTGTAGCTTTTAAAATTCTTTCTTTATCTCTTAACTTTGGCATTTTAATTATGATGTGTTTTTGGTGTAGGCCACTTTGAGTTTCTCTTTAATGAGACTGTACTTATTCAATTTATGTATCTTTTCCTTTATTGTTTTAGGTAAATTTTCAGCTATGATTTCTTCAATCAGGTTTTTTATCCTTTGTTCATTCTCTTGTCCTTTAGAAACCCTTAATACAAGTGTTGTTTCTCTTCATGGTGCCACAAAGGTCTCTTAGAGTTTCCTCAGTCTTTTTGCACAAGTTTTTGTTTTTCTGCTCTGCTTGTGCTACTATTTATCTTGTCTTCTAAATCACTGATTGTTCCTCTACTTCATCCAGCCTACTATTGATTCCTTCTTGTGCATTCTTCATTTATGATACTGTATTTATCATTTATGAATGCATCTTTTTTTTTACAGGGATAGAGAGAGAGAGTCAGATAGAGAGATAAATAGAGACAGACAGGAATGGAGAGAGATGAGAAGCATCAATTATCAGTTTTTTGTTGTGACACCTTAGTTATTCATTGATTGCTTTCTCATATGTGCCTTGAGTGCGGGCCTTCAGCAGACTGAGTAATCCCTTGCTTGAGCCAGCGACCTTGGTTCCAAGCTAGTGAGCTTTTTGCTCAAGCCAAATGAGCCCATGCTCAAGCTGGCAAACTCAGGGTCTCGAACCTAGGTCCTTCCACATCCCAGTCTGATGCTCTATCCACTGTGCCACCGCCTGGTCAGGCTGGTTCTTTTTTATTATTTCAATGTCCTTTATGATGCTTTTTATCTCTTTATTTAGGTTCTCATTATGACTATTCATTGTTTCTCTAAAATTCTTGAGCATTCTAAAAATCATTACAATAAACTATGCATCTGGTAGTTTGGATACTTCCATTTCATTTTATTCTTTTTCTGGAGATTTTCTTATTTATTCATTTGGGTCACTTTTCTATGTCTTCCCATTTTGCTTGTGTATTAGGTAACACTGTCTAACTTTGCAATTTCTGTGGTGCTTTTATGAGAAAGATGGGCTTGGTGGTACTGACCTCTAGGTCACTTGTTTTTCTTGCTTTGGGAATGCTTCTTGAGGGCACTATTTTTTCTCCTGTTCTGAATATTGAATGTAGTAGGTCGTTTCATAGGTATGGTTATTCTTTAGACTGGCTGGCCTAAGGCTTGACCTTGATCATGTGTATTAGACACTGTGCAATGTCTGTCCTGTTGAGCATATTTATTCTCCACAGTGCCTGGTGCCTGCTAGACTCCAGCTTTGGGTTTTTTGCTTAGGTAGGTAGCTGTGTTTAGGGTTGCTGCAGTCTGTTACCCACTACCAGTTGTGTTGGGTCTAGATCTTCTGGACTGATATCAGCCTTTGTTTGTGACATGCTATGGGCTACCTGTCTGCAGCTATCTCCTTTTTAGACATTTGTGTCAGTGTTTTCTGTGTCTTGGTAACATGGGAAGTTCCAACCAGTGTATAAGGATCAACATCAACTGATTTCTGCTTAGAGATGATAGCAGCTCCATAAAAGCCTTAAGATTCATAAGATTTGTCTCCATTTTCCTTCACTTACAGCTGCCTGGCATTACCACAGTCTTCTGTAGAAAGACTGTAATGTGGCCTCAGACAGTCCTTACCCAACCAACTCCTCTACAAGATTCAAGTTTTTTAGGGTAGCCCTCCTGAGATTGGGAATAAAACTTTAGGTGGACCCTTTTCTTTAGGAGTCTTTTGGTCAGGAGCTCAGTACAGGGAATATGGCCTCTACTCTAAAGTCTAGTCCCTCAGCCACTGCTGGATAGTCAAATTTTATTTTTCTTCAACAAGGTGTGAAGCAGGTTCACAATGAGTGGGTTCGACAGTCCCCTCTGCAGAAGTTCTTACAACTGATGGGACCATAGTCTCAGAAAGAAAGACTGAGAGAGTCTTTTCTTGGTGTTGACTTCACTTTCCAAGAAAGAAGCTAAGCCTTTGACCAGACCCTACAGTAGGCTCACTGAGACCCACACTTTAAATGTCCATACTCTAAGCCTTTCTTCCTTTCCCTTGTGGAATCTAACCCGGCAGGGCAGGATATCCAGCACCTAGGCAGGCTGACTGTGAAGCTCTACCCCATTCAATGCACATGAGCCATTTTGCCAGTGCTGATCATTGAGAACAGAACTCACCTTACCTAAGCCAGGTGTGAGGAACCCTTCCTTAGGATATCACTCTAGCAAAGGTTGTTAGCCCCTCAATCAATGTTCTCCACAGCTGGCCACTGGAAATTTCAGTCCTGGTCCTCCCTGGCAGGAACCTAGTGCAGACCACTGGGAGGCACTGCCTGTGACTTGCCCTCAGCAACCTTCTTGGAGCTACAAACAATCCAGAGTTTGTGGCTGTCTCTCCTGTCTCTCCTGGGCCCAGGTGCACATGGAAATACCAAGATGCACACCTAGGCTGGATTTTACCCACTGTGGGCCTTTGGACAGGTCCACTTAAAGAGCCAAGGTTCCCTGAACTCCACCTCCTGCAGCCTCTGTCTGCTCTCTGTCTGTAAGGCTCAACCACTGTAAAAACCTCTGATATAGACTAGATCCTGGGTTAATTTACGTTTTAAAAAGGGTGATAGGTGTGGTTTGGCCCCAAGTGTTACTGTGTGCAGAATTTTTTTCACAATCCTCAGTATGATGCAGCCTCAGGAGACTACTGGGTGTGGATTTTTATACCCAGCAATGCAGTCTGCCCACAGCATAGACAGTTTCTACTGAATCTCTCTTCAGGCAGAAGCACCATAGACTTGAGAGATTTGGGGGGGAAAGCTCCAGCCTTAATGCCAGTAAATTGAGTCACTAATGTTTCCACTGCTTCTTGGATGACTTATTAGAATGCCCCAACCTTCATACAGTGGGGCAGGAGAGATTCCTGAGGTTGGGATAGTTGCTGTATCTCAGGCTGATGCTGCTCAGAGGGGACTGGTCCTCCCAAGATGGAAACTGCACTATTGGAAAGTAACTCAGCACAGGGCTTCCAGTGGCTGTCACCCACAGTTATTTCCTGGGGCCTCCAATATCATACTCTCCTCATGTAACTCTAGTCCTCTCATTCCTCCCTCTGTCAGAGCCACAGGTAAGTGGCTGTGAATGAGACTTTCTGTATAAGTCATTTTTAAGATATAGCCCTTGTGTCTGAGAGCTCTCGTCTCTTTTTTGCAGACAGAAACCTCAGCTATTTTCACTTCCAAATCTTGTGTGGATGCCTCTTCCAGGCTCTGGAGCCCTAGACTGGGGTACCCTGCCTGGGACGTAAGACCCACACCTGCCCTGGCTGGTTGGCTCAGGGGTAGAGCATCAGCCTGGTATGTGGAAGTCCCATGTCTTATTCCCAGATAGGGCACACAATCTCCTTCTCCCACCTTCCCGCTCTCTTTTCTCTTTGTCTCTCTCTTCCCTCTTCCTCTCCCACAGCCAAGGCTCCATTGGAGCAACATGGTCCAGGTTATGAGGATGACTCTATGGCCTCTGCCTCAGATGCTAGAATGTTTTCAGATGCTAGAATGTTTTCAGCTGCAATGGAGCAGCAGCCCAGATGGGCAGAGCATTGCCCACTGGAAAGTGGTCTTGCCAATTGTATCCTAGTCAGGCACATGTAATAGTCTGTCTCTCTATCTCCCCACTTCTTGCATAGAAAAATACAAATAGAAATGTGAAAATTAAACATCGTACTTCTAAAAATTAACTGGGTCAAACTGAAAGGCACGGATCAAAAGATATATATATATATATATATATATATATATATATATATACATACACACATATACATATAAAGAAATGTAAGTGACATAATGACATATCAAGATATCTGGGATGCAGAAAAAGCAGTCATAGGGGGAAAGTTAATATCATTACAACATTATATTAGGAAACAAGAAAGATCACAAAAAGCTTGACATTACATCTTAAAAAAGTAGAAAAAGAAGAACAAAGGCAACCCAAAATTAGCATAAAAAGGAAATAGTAAATACTTAGAGCAGAAATAAATAAAATAGAAAACAGAAAAACTATAAAAAAAGATTAATACAATAAAAAGCTGGTTCTTTAAAAAGATCAATAAAATAAATAATCTCTTAGCTAGACTCACTATAGAAAAAAGATGAAAGATTCATAGAAACAAAATTAGAAATAAAAGAGGAGAATCTACCACAGATATAATAGCATATAATAGATATATACAAAGGATTGTTGTGGAACAGTATGAAAAATTTTATGGCACCAAATTCAAAAATCTACAGGAAATGGATAAATTTCTAGAATTATACAATCTTCCTAGATTGAGTCACAAAGAAGTGGAAAGCCTAAATAGACCCATGAAGAAGGAGAAAATAAAAACAATTATCAAAAACTTCCACATAAATTAATGTCCAGGCAAGACATCCATAGAAGTGTTGGTTCTAATCCTTCTTAAAATTTCCCCAAAAATAGAATAAGAAGCAGTACTTCCTAACATATTTTATGAGGCCAACATAATTCTCATACAAAAATCTGAAAATGACATTACAATAAAATAAAACTACAAATCAATATCTCTAACTAATACAGATGCAAATATGTTAAACAAAATACTAACAAACTGAATACAACAGCACATTAAAAATATAATACATCATGATCAAGTGGGATTCATTCCAGGCACAAAAGAATGGTTCAACATACATATCTTAATAATGTTATAAACCATATCAGCAATACAAAAAACAAAAATCATATGGTTTATCAATAGATGCAGAGAGATATTTAATAAGATACAACATCCCTTTTTGTTTAAAACACTCAATAAAATAGGTATAGATAAAAAGACCTCAACATAATAAAGGCCATGTATTACAAACCATCAGCTAATATTATACTAAATGGTAAAAAAATAAAAGCTTTTTCTCTAAAATCAGGAACAAGACAAGGTTGCCCACATTCACCATTCCTATTCAACATAGTGCTGGAAGTTTTAGCCAGAGTGATCAGAAAAAATAAAAAATAAAAGGTATTCAGGTCAAAAAAGAAAAAGTAAAGATTTTACTTTTTTGCAAATGACATAATTCTGTGTATAGAAAACTACAAAGACTCACAGAAAGATGAATAGAAACAATAAATCAACACAATAAAGTCATAGGATACAGTATCAATATAGAGAAATCTTGCTTTTATATATGCAAACAATTAAACTTTAAAAAACAAACACACAAAAAATAATTCTTACAGTTACAACAAAAGAAATAAAACACATGGAAATAACAACAAATGTAAAGGATCTATATACTGAAAATGACAAAACATTATTAAAGGTAAATGAAAAAGACACAATAAAATGAAAAGATATTCCATGTTCATTAATTGGAAGAAGCAATATAGTTAAAATGGCCATATTACCCATGCAATATACAAATTTAATGCAATTCCCATCAATATAACAATATTATTTTTTAAAGAAATGGAACAAAAACTCACCAATTTGCATGGAACCATAAAAAACCTCAAATAACAAAGCACTCCTAAGAAAAAAGAACAAGCTGGAGAAATTGCAATACCTAACTTCAAATTATACTATAGAGCCATGATAATCTAAACAACAGGGTGGTGGCAGAAAAATAGACACACAGACCAATCAAACAGAATTGAGAGCCAAGAAATAAAACCACATATATATGGTCAAATCATCTTCAAAAAAATAAAAAAGAAAAAAACACACAATGGAGAAAAAAAGCCTCATCAATAAATAATGCCAGAAAAATTGAAAAGCCACATGCAAAAGAATCAAACTTGACTACAGTTTGTCCTCCTGCACAAAAATCAACTTAAAATAAATCAAGGGCCTAACTATAAGATCTGAAACAATAAATTACATTGAAGAAAACATAGGTACAAAACTCATGGACCTTGGCCATAGAGAAAAATTTATTGTCATTTGACCCCAAAGGCAAGGGAAATAAAAGCAAAAATAAATGAATAAGACTATATCAAACTTAAAAGCTTCTGCACAGCAAAAGAAACTGACAATAAAAGAAATAGACAGCCAATAAAATAGGAGATGATTTTTGTAAACAACAGCTCTGATAAGGGGTTAGTATCCAAAATATACAAAGAATTCACTAATCTCAGCAACAAACCATCCAATTAAAAATTGGGAAGAGAACCTGAACAGACACTTATCCCAAGAAGACATACAAATGGCCAACAAATATATGAAAAAATGCTCATCTTCACTAGCTATTTGAGAAATGCAAATCAAAGCAAAAATGAGGTTCCATGTCACACCTGTTAGAGTAGCTATTATCAACAAGACAGGTAATAACAAGTGTTGAAAAGGGTATGGGGAAAAAGTAACCCTTATTCACTGCTGGTGGAGATGCACATTAATACAACCATTATGGACAAAAGTATGGTGAAATATGGTCATTTATGACAACATGGATAAACATGGAAACCATTATACTGAGTGGAATAAGTGAATCAGGAAAATCTAAAAACTGTATGATTTTGCACATAGGTGGGATACAAAGCTGAGACTCATGGACATAGGTAAGAGTGCAGTGTTTACCATAAGGAGGAAGGTGTAGCAGAACAAGAAGGGGTGAAGAGTGTAAAGAGGGACAAATATAAGGTGATAAAATATGATTTGGCTTTAGGTGATGGATATACATATACAACATAATTGACTATTCAAATGATAGATTGATGTTTTTCTGAAATCCATGTACACTGAAATCAATGTCACCATATTAAAATTAATTTTCTAAATATAATAAAGAAAAAATGACAATAATATTTGCAATGACATGGATGGATCTTGTGAACATTATACAAAGTGAAATAAGTAAATAAGAAAAATGTAAGAACTGTATGATTTCACACATAGGTGGGATAAAAAACTGAGACTCATAAATATAGATAAAAGTGAAGTGGATACCAGGGATAGGAGGGTGAGGGAGAATGCAGGAGATGGGTGTGAAGAGAGACAAATATAAGGAGATGGAAAGTGATTTGACTTTGGGAGATAGGTATAAAACATAATCAACAGTTCAAAATACTATAGAAATGTTTACCTGAATCCTATATATTCTTATTGATCAATGTCACTCTGTTAAAGTTAATTTTCTAAATAAAAATTTTAAAAAATGATGTGATGCATAGTTACATTGAAATACTAACAGCCATAAGAAATTATGACATATTGCCATTTATATCAACATGGTTGGACATTTAGAACATTATACTAAGAGTAGTAATTTAGGAAACGCTACAAACTATATGATTTCAAATACAATGGGATATAAAACTGAAACTCATGGGTACAGAGAAAAGTGAAGCTTATCAGAAGGAGGGGCTGAAGGAAGAGAATACAGTTGTCCCTCGCCATATTGCGGTTCACTTTTCACGGTCTCACTGTATTGTGAATTTTAAAATTGTATGTATCTAATTTTGTATCACGGATTTTTCACTACATTGTGGGATTTTGCGGTATATAGGTATTTTATATATTTATTATTTTAATTATTTTTGTGGTAAAATAAGCATTTTCTAGCCTAAAAAATTGAAAATATAAAAAATACACAGGGGAACAATTGTTTTTTATTTTCTGTTGCATGAGGTTTTAGAACTGTTTCTATATTTCTGCTTCACTGATTCCAAATCTGAAATTCATTTTTTGGTGCATGCTCTAGTTTGCCTGCAATTTTAATTTCTTTTTGTTACAGTTAATGGCATGCATTGGTTTTTACATGGGTGTTAGAAGGCAATGACTCTTGGATTGAACATAACCACAAGGCAATTAATGTTTTACAAACATCACTTTTACATAATTGTAGTTGTTTTTAAATATAAAAAATTATTATCTGATAAAAATACCCTCTTATTTTGTTTTAAGATTGAATCATGGCTTTTTTGAGTAGGAATACATGTAAGAATAGATCTAACACCTCTATTCTATATGTGGCTGTTACCTACTTTAAGGTCAAAGGAGCAATATTTCATCACTTGTGACACATGCATATATTGCCTATTTTCAAGTTCCCTTTGGTGATCAAGACAAGAATTGAGCTCCTCATATTGTGTGTCATAATTGTGAGGAAATGCTTCATGACTGGACAAAAGGAAAACACAAAGGAATGCCTTTTGGTATTCCATGGTTTGGCGTGAACCTAAGGACCACAGCTGTGACTTATTTTTATCTGATCCATACAAAGGGCATCGGCAAGAAAAAACAGCATATGATCACATATGCTAATATTCCTTCAGCAATAAGACATATTCCACACTCTGAGACACTCCCGGTTCCAGTTTTCAATGGTTTTATTTCTTCTAAGGATAAGGAAAGTGAATATGGTGATCAAGTTTATTTTGATAAGATGCATGAGAAAATGGTTGTAGAATCTGAAGGGTCTTCTTCTGATGTCAGAGTCAGTAAACGCTCAGCAGTTTAGCCAACCTGAATTGAATGACTTAGTAAGAATGACATAAAAATTGTCAACTTTCTGAAGTACAAGGAGCATAACTGGATCATTTGTGTGGATCTTAAAAGGTAAATTTTCTGCTAGGACAACAAAGAGTTTTCACGAAGTATCCTGGCTTTCTATGTTTGTGGGACAGCCGAGCTTGGGAGAAACACTGGGTACAGAAGTTGTGGCTGAAACATGAAGTTCTGGAAGTAGGGATGCAAAATATTTTGAATGAACCTGTAGTTAATTGAGACAGGATCATTTTTCTTTCACTTCACATCAAACTTGGCTTAATGAAGCAGTTTGTTCAGGCTTTGAATAGAGAAAGTGAATGCTTTCAACATATTATTTCTGCTTTTCCTGCCTTTTCTTTCTAGAAGATAAAAGCAGGTATATTCGATGGACCTCAAATTCAAACCCTCACATGTGATGAAGAATTTGCTAGAGAGATGAATAAGGAGGAGAAAGCAGCATGGCAGTCTTTTGTGGCAGTTACAAAGAAATTCCTTGGCAACAAAAAAGCAAACAACTATGAACTCCTGGTTCAAAGGATGCTGTTGGCTTTTCACAACATTGGATGTAACGTGAGCGTTAAGATTCACTTTCTGAACAGTCACCGTGATAAGTTTCCCAAAAATCTTGGAGCTATTACTGATGAACAGACTACTGCTGGAACATCAAACGAGATTGTCCTCAACAAGTACACAAATGAAAGAGCTACAAACACAAATTTTTGCCTGAATAGAATTTAAGTAAGTTTTTAGCAAATTTTATGATTAAAATAAGTATTTTAATATGTCCTATTTCAAAGTTGTAAACAAATTCTGATGCAATCATATCTTTTGGTGTATTAGTGTATTTACTGCATTATATAAATTATTATATTTTCACAAAGATGATGCCCAGGAAGACATTCTACTTCATTATGTTAAACTAAATGTTGAAAAATTTACAATAAGATGAACACTTAAATCTTGAATTGCAAAGAAACTGTAGCTTACAGAGAAAAACTGTCAGATTTGAGATCAGCACACTCGAATTTGGTAAGAACAAGTGTTTTGTGGATGCAACAAAAATTTTGTTCTCCAGTGATATTTAATTAAAACATATTAAAAGAACATCAAATTGAAATAATGCCTTAAAATATATGTAAATAATAAAATAAATATAAGGTTGCTACTTCACGAATTTTTGCCTATCCCAGGGGTTCTGGAACTTAACTCCCACTATAGGTGAGGAACCACCTTAATGTGGGACTAATAAAGGGTGACAGAAAATTTGACTTTGGGTGATGGGCACACAACACAAACAACAGTTCAAATGCTAGGTAAATATTTATCTGAAATTTATCTATGCTCTTTTATTTATCATTGTTACCCTCATTAAATTTAATATTTAAATAAAATATAATAAACCTGAAATATTAAGCCCTTTCACTACTTTCTGTATAATAACTAGTAATCACATTATTCCCTAAATACTATATTTCTTTATAATTCTTCTTTGGTTCTGGTAATTGGTGTAGGTGAAAGCTATATAAAATGGGCACAAGATCATGATGAATAAGGGGCCTGGCCCTGGGAGCAGATAATATTGAGATTCTGCCCTCGATATTTAATAATTATCATTGCATACAAAGTTTTTAAAAATTTTTGTTTCATGTTTCTCTTATTAAAAAGGGGTTAATATTTATTTTAAAAGACTCTTGTAAATATAAATGAGATAAACAGTTAAGATTCTTATCATAAACTAAGACATTGTTCAAAAATCTTAGCTCTTACAAATCTCTAAAACCCCTAGGACTAGAAATTATTTTGGTGATGTTTTAATCCACTTTTGCCAAATCTGACCCATTATTAAAATTTTCTTGAGGGCTTTTTGGAAATGTAAATGCATAAGTTATACTTTCATATTTTCTAAATTATGAATTCTGATGAGTAATCAGTTTGGAGAATCACTGATGTATCAAACCACATAATTTTACAGACCAGGAAATTATACAACTTAGTAGCAGGAAATATAAAATATGATCCTTCAACCCCCAAATCCAATAATCTTTCTATGATTTCACAATCACCTGAGGATTAGAAAGTTCACAGTGGAAAGTGTCAATGACTGCTGTCACTCATCGAAGATGTATAATGTTTCATGAAACCTTTTGTGAAAAAAAAGTTTGTTAAATTTCATTTCTTGGGAAAAAGTATGTAATTGTGGGAAACAGAGAAAGAAGTAGAAACCTCAAGTTACATCCCAGCTCTGTCGCTACTTACCTATATGGCCTTAGACAAGTTGTTAAAGTTCTCTGAGCTTTAGTTTCAACATTTAAATAAAGGTGATGTGTGACCTAATTACATTAGAATATTTTAAATTTCAAAAAAATTAGTATATGTGAAACTTTAAAATAGTTAATTGTTAGAGAAACATAGTGGACAGTTATTGTTATTAATTTTATCATATCATTGGGCCTAAAATACTATAACAAAGTATATATAGGATGACTGTTGAATTGAGTTTATGGACCAGCATATTGGACCACAAAAAAAAACAGAAGCCCAGCTGGGAGAGGGTAAGAAAGAGGCTAGCTTGTGCTACAAAAGCAGGAGAACCACATACAGTGCTTCAGCTATAATACACATGTTAAGGGCATTGATGTAAATAGGCTATGCAATCACTACCGATGACCTGGATAAAGCACTTTTTCATTCTTATTTATAATAATAGAACAAATAACTCTGGCAATAGAAAGAGAGTATAATAATTAACAAGTCAAGAAACAGTGAAATGACAAATTTTCAGAAAAATTTTCAGATTCTCTAGCATCTAGATCTATGTTCCAACCCTACCAGCTCTCTGGGGATAGCAGAAAAGCCTCCTAATAGAATCTTTCATGTCTTTGTTTCTCAAGCTATAGATAATGGGGTTGAGGAAGGGAGCCAGAATAACAAAAGTGACAGCAATTACTGTGTCACATAACACTGAGTAGGTGGCTGAGAATCGCAAATACATAACAGCTACACTGCCGAAAAACAGCAAAAACACAACAAGGTGGGCAGCACAGGTGGAAAAGGCCTTGCGACGACCCTCAGCTGAAGGTATCTTCAGAATCACCACAATAATCTGGATGTATGATAGGGCAATGACCAGAAAAGAAGCCAAGATCTCCACTGCATGGATGGCATCCACAATGACCATCAATGATGTATCTGTGCAGGCCAGGCTCAGTACAGGTGTGAAGTCACAGAAAATCTGCTGGATCTCATTGGAGCCACAGAAAGGCAGGGTAGCAATCCACATAATCTCAGGAAGTACAAGGAGAAAGCCACAGATGCAGGATCCAGCTGTCAGTTGAATACAAAGTTTGGAAGTCATGATAGTTGGGTAATGAAGAGGACTACAGATAGCTATGTACCTGTCAATGGCCATCACTGTCAGGACACATCCTTCAGTGATACCAAGGGAATGGAAGAAGTACATCTGCATGAGGCAGCCCGCCAGAGATATTGTCTTCTGCTCACTGACTAGGTTGGAGAGCATTTTGGGGATGGTGGTTGTCGTATACCAGATTTCCAGGAAGGAGAGGACACTGATGAAGAAATACATGGGGGTGTGTAGGACATTGTCCAGCTGGATGACAATAAATATCACTAGGTTCCCAGTTATGATAAATCCATAGATGATAATCAATGGAATAAAGAATAATATGCCAGCTTCATGCAGATGTAAGAACAGAGAGAAGATAAACTCAGTGACCATCGTCTGATTCCCAGCAGCCATAAACTGTGTCACTTGTGAAAAGTAGGAAGGAGACAAAGAAATATTCAAAATTGAAATGGTGATTATTCAATAAAGATTGCCTCCTTCTCCAGAAATCAGTTAATTAAGCTGACTCTGGGACCCTAAACAAGCCAGTTAGAAATGTCTCTCAGCTGTACTTCTAAGAGAAAAAAAGCTAAAATATTTTCTTTTGAACCCCTAAACAAATCTTTTTTAAATATCTTTAATTGATGCAAAAATAAACAACCTGACACATAAATGTAATTCTCTGGAAATATTTTCTGGAGGTCCAGTCCCTTATATATTACTTTTCTCCTCACTCTCTGTCCTCTTGTTTACTTTTTAAATGTGTATCTTTCTTTCAGTTATTCTCTCCTATTTTTTTTAGAAAAGTCATTTTAAAAAAAATATAAAGTTACTGTCAGCAATAATCCTTCATGATACTCTTACCCATCTCATCTAGCCCTGATATCTAATCTGAAACTGGCTAATATATTCATCTTTCTGTCTCTGCCTCTTTTTGTTGATTTCATTGTAACATTTCTGTTGTTCATTAGGTAATAAATTTCCAGATGTCAAGAAATATTATTTCTTTCACTCTCCTTTTTTCTCTATAATTCCACCTTCTCCTCTTCTCTCAATGGGTGATAGTGATAGTTGTGCGGACATAGCATCTCTCTAGAACCATTTTGAACCTAAATAGCAGCCATTGAAATCTGGACAAACATATAACTCATCCCTTGCTAAAAAAGTCACACTTTAGACCCACAGAAAAGAAATAATTCTGGGTTTAAAAAATACTTCTATGTAACTATGGCTATCTTGGGAAGGAAGTGTCACAAAAATCAGCTGCAATACAAATTAGAACAATTTTTACTTGTTGGGGAGAAAAAAAACATTAAAAAATTTTGCCATGCTAATTAAAGTTATACTAGGATGCATTACCTCTTACTTTGACTATTTTAACATCTTTTTCAGGGGTCATCTTACCTCCAACAAGTTAGTTTATGGATGAACATTCCTAAGCATGACTTTTACTGTCCCTATTTTTAAAAATATACATTTAACAGCAAAGCCCAAAGATCTTATCCTGATACTTTTTGTCTTCTTTGTCTGGTTCTTATTAAATTAAACAAAATTTGTAATGATGTTAGAGAAAGAGGATGAGGGGAAAAGAGAGAGAGGGGAACATCAGTTTGTTGCTCCACAGACTGGTTGATTCTTATATGTGCTCTGACTAAGGCTCAAACACACCACCTTGGTATATTAGAACATTTTTAATATAACCGACTGAAAGTCTCATTGATCCTTAGTGCCAGAAGTAAACATTCTTTCCTCTGACCTTTGAGTGCTTTATATGTTCCTCTTTCATGATTTCTAACACATCCTTCTTGTATTTTGAATACCTGTATATAAATAAGCATAATCTCCCTCAAGTAAACTGGAAGCTCCTCAGAAGGAACCATGAAGGATAAGTTATTGAAAAGTTTCCATGTAATGGTCATGAGACTAAGCATTTTGCATATTTTATTTCTTTTATTCCTACCTATGACAGATTAATATTGTTTTATAGTGTAAGGCTGGTGGTTGTGGCCATACAGATTCGCATTGAATTCAGGCCAATAGTAAAGGAACTCGGGAGCCAGAAAATGGTGGAGGAAAAATAGGAAAGATGGGCTTTCAATGTGAATGAACAGTAGAACTTAGCAGAAAGACAGAGCCTGGAGATTTCTGACTAGAGTGACCTGCCACTTCTTTGTGTTTTCTTTGTTGTCTTTTATCAGCCTAAGTAATGGAGAATAGACATGCTAATTAGTCATTATGGAAGAGAGGTCAACAAAGCAGGAGGCTATGGGGGCTAAGAGAAAATGGATGAAAAAGCTCTGTGCTAAGTGTCCCATAAAGGGTAAACAGAGTGGCTAGCTACATTGTTGCTCTGGGTGAGACCTTCTTTCTTACTAGTAACGCTGAATTATTATTTATCATTCATATATTTATTAAATTAACATTCATATGCTGATTGATCTGCTGCTCTGTGTCAAACACTGCCATGAATTCAAGGGCTATATAAAGTTGAATAAAACATTATTCTTGCTTCTGAAAAAACATTTAAAAAATTTTTAGAATGACAGATAATAAACATTGACATGGAATTTAGCCTACAAATATTCCTTGTCTAGTAAAGAGAAACTTGAATTAGATTTAGTCTTGGAACAAAAATATTAAATTTTTTTGTGACAATTTACAGATACACAATTCTTTGAGATTCAACAAAGTTTTAGTGTTGGGAAGACCATAGATAATATCAGTATCTTCATCTGTTAACTGAACTATATTTTTTCTAATGTTTCTTCTAGATTTATTTACTCATATAACTAAGCTCTACAACCATGAAGTTTTATTCTATATATTAAGAAAATTTTACCCTGAAGGACTATGGCAAATCTGGGTCCAGAAGGGTTAGTATTTAAGGCAAGTATTGGTCAACAGTAAAGTAGTAAAAGGCAGATTAGCAGTCTGGATTGGATAATGCCCTTTCAATAGTTTTAGTACTTACTATGTCTTTTGAGTACCAAAAAACACTCCCAGAATCTTCACAGCAACCTGACCTCTTCTGCTAGTTTGTCAATGAGGATATAAGTGCCTCTGAAGAATCTCCAGGGAATATGAAAATGAAAGTTTGTCTTTCCTGAGAGTTTCTCTTTAGATGATGCAGTATCAAAGGAAAATGATGTGTCTCACTCTCCTAAGGGAAAGATTAGGGGAAAAGTATCATATAGTTAATTAGACATTCTCCAGGGTCAGGTCTCAAAAACTTCCAGGTAGTAAAATAATCTTGCCTCTCATAAAGCAGTGTAAAGCTGGGTGGGGTTCAGGGGAGTACCATAGATATAGGTGTTGGAATAGACTTCAATCAGGACCATGATTCTCTGGAATATACAATCAGTAAATATTATCTTCTTCTCAGGCTTTCCCTCATTTATTTATTATGCCTTTCATTCTTTCTGCTGCTATACTACTACTACTACTACTACTAATAATAATAATAATAATAATAATTTAAAATACACATGACCTCATTTGTTTCTTTTTATTTTTTTTAACAGAGACAGAGAAAGCGTCAGAGAGAGGAATAGATAAGGACAGACAAACAGGAACAGATAGAGATGAGAAGCATCAATCATCAGTTTTTTGTTACAATACCTTAATTGATCATTGTTTGCTTTCTCATATGTGCCTTGACTGTGGGCCTTCAGCAGACTGAGTAACCCCTTGCTCAAGCAAGCGAGCTTGGGTCCAAGTTGGTGAGCTTTGCTCAAACCAGAATAGCCCGCGCTCAAGCTGGCGATCTTGGGGTCTTAAACCTGGGTTCTTCTGCATCCAATTCCGACACTCTATCCACTGCGACACTGTCTGGTCAGGCTCATTTGATTCTTAAATAAATAATTTGTGTGCTTAAAATGATTTAGATGGTAAATTTTCTTATATATTTTTCACCACAATTTAAATAAAAAAATATATATTTGTATAAAATAGACAAGATAAGAGTTATTTATATTTTGCAGATTGAGAGATTTGAAGAAGTTAGAGGCTTGCCCCAGATCACATAAGCAATACAAAGCAAAAAAAAATGAATCTTGATCTTCTGAGTTCCAGTCTAGTTAAACATTAACTTTATCCTTTAATTATAACTCTACTGGTTATTCTCAAATATATATTTTCTATCTTTATCTTTCACTTAACTTGCAGTATCATTTAACAGGATTTGGTTTATCTAAGAAAAAGAGTGAAAACAAGGAAGATAAAAGACATTTCTAAAACTTTGCTTATATCTCTGGTCTTATTTCCTTTTTCACTCTACTCCTTGCCTTACAGTATAAATCTCAAGAGCCAAACTGATTCTAGTTATATTCTAACAATGCTGGTTTGGTTCATTGTTCTTATTTTTGTGTTTTTCACTGTTTATCCCTTGTCCTGGAATTTCAACTCTGCCTTTATTTTCCTCATCCATAATACGTGCACATACTTTACCTATATTTTTATAAATCTTTTAAAATTTAGCACATTATCCTATCTTATAGAAACTTTTTTTCTGATTTCCAGGCTGGTTTGTAGGTCTTTCTTTTATGTTTCTAATGCTTCTAATGCATACATGTGTTGTTAAATTTACTTAGTTATATATGTTTATATTATAAGAAATGTGATGATTAGAATTATATATTCATAATTGAACCACCAGTGCATAGCCCAGGAACTTACATGGAACTCAAGTAATGCATGTTTAATAGAAGAGGATAAATGAAAGTCTAGAAGTAAAAATACAAGAACAGTGTTTAAATATGTTTGGTTTTAGTCCAAGGGCTTATAGAGTGAAGTATGGAGAAATAGAATAAGAGAGTCAGAAAATGTGGATTGTGGAGGTCTCAAATGTGAGGCATTGAGCTTTTTAAAATATCATTTTAAAAAATCATTAAAGATAACATTGCTTTTGAGTTAATTTCAGGTACCACTATTGACAGATATAGGAACAGCTAAATCAAAAAGATAGTAAGGGAAGCAATTATAAAATGAATTAAGAGTATATTATTTTGAGTATGTGAGAAAACATTTAAGTAGAAATTTTTAATTGCTACAAAAAAAATGTAAAACTGGAGTTTTACATTTGGATAAGCCTGTGAACAAAGATGTATTAATTAAGTAGAGATTTTAACTGAACTATTAGAATGCACTAAATACTTGAAGAAAAATATAGAGAATAAGGAGAGACAAGAGGATCAGAATTGTAGGATGGGAAATTAAAAAAACTGATAATACATAATAACTATCATTTACTAAGTATAAGTCCAAAGTATTTTAAAACATTTATGCATTTCATCTCATTACATCTTTTTAATATTCTTTTAAATTAGTTTATCTCCCACTTAAAAGGTGAGTAAAGTTTTAATGACTTATGTATCTTTCTCATAGTTACGTAGCTAACTAGGTGGCAGAGTCAGAATGAGCTGTCAGAAAAAAATGCAAAATAATGACATTGTGAGAGATATTCTTGATACCTTCTCTTGAAATTTCAAAATATTGAACAACAAAATCACAGCAAAGGAACCCCAGATAGGCTGGCAGTCATGCCTGAAAAATTCATGCACCAACTAGTCTAAAGCCCACACTCAGAAGAGACAGACAAAACTAAAGTGTGTTCCTCAGCCTTCCATATTCCATCACCTTCACCTCATGGTACAGAAAATGACAGAGACAAACCTCACAGCCAGGTCTCCAGAGCCACTCTCTCCCTTGAAGAACAGAGATGCTTTGTATCTGGTCAGTCCCTGAGTGTTTTGACACATAAGGAGATGTGCCCATAAGCCTGAGATCACCACTGCTAGAGCTATAAGCCATAAAGCTATAGTTGTAAAGCCCTCACAACATGCCCCAACCACCAATGAGATTGTGGCTCTGCCTACATCATTGTAACATTAACATCTTTAATAGAGGACAGTCCAGGACCTTTATAGAGCTAAAACTTATAATATAGTGACACATACTAAAAGAAACCTTTTAAAACCAAAAGTTTCTTTTCTTATTTTATTTATTTTTTATTTATTTTTTTTTTTATAATTTTATTTTTTTAATGGGGTGACATCAATAAATCAGGATACATATATTCAAAGATAACAAGTCCAGGTTATCTTGTCGTTCAATTATGTTGCATACCCACCACCCAAAGTCAGATTGTCCTCTGTCACCTTCTATCTTGTTTTCTTTGTGCCCCTCCCCACCCCCTATCCCTCTCCCATTCCCCCCTCCCCCCCGTAACCACCACACTCTTGTCAATGTCTCTTAGTTTCAGTATTATGTCCCACCTACGTATGGAATAATACAGTTCCTGTTTTTTTCTGATTTACTTATTTCGCTTCGTATCATGTTATCAAGATCCCACCATTTTGCTGTAAATGTTCCGATGTCATCATTTCTTATGGCTGAGTAGTATTCCATAGTGTATATGTGCCACATCTTCTTTATCCAGTCATCTATTGATGGGCTTTTTGGTTGTTTCCATGTCCTGGCCACTGTGAACAATGCTGCAATAAACATGGGGCTGCATGTGTCTTTACGTATCAATGTTTCTGAGTTTTGGGGATATATACCCAGTAGAGGGATTGCTGGGTCATAAGGTAGTTCTATTTTCAGTTTTTTGAGGAACCACCATACTTTCTTCCATAATGGTTGTACTACTTTACATTCCCACCAACAGTGTATGAGGGTTCCTTTTTCTCCACAGCCTCTCCAACATTTGCTATTACCTGACTTGCTAATAACAGCTAATCGAACAGGTGTGAGGTGGTATCTCATTGCCGTTTTGATTTGCATTTCTCTAATAGCTAAAGAAGATGAGCATCTTTTCATATATCTGTTGGCCATTTGTATTTCTTCCTGGGAGAAGTGTCTATTCATATCCTCTTCCCATTTTTTTATTGGATTGTTTGTTTGTTTGTTGTTGAGTTTTATGAGTTCTTTGTATATTTTGGATATTAGGCCCTTATCTGAGCTGTTGTGTGAAAATATCATTTCCCATTTAGTTGGCTTTCTGTTTATTTTGTTATCAGTTTCTCTTGCTGAGCAAAAACTTCTTAGTCTGATGTAGTCCCATTCATTAATTTTTGCCTTCACTTCTCTTGCCATTGGAGTCAAATTCATAAAATGCTCTTTAAAACCCAGGTCCATGAGTTGAGTACCTATGTCTTCTTCTATGTACTTAATTGTTTCAGGTCTTATGTTTAGATCTTTGATCCATTTTGAGTTAATTTTTGTACAGGGAGAGAGACTGTAGTCCAGTTTCATTCTTTTGCATGTGGCTTTCCAGTTTTCCCAGCACCATTTATTGAAGAGGCTTTCTTTTCTCCATTGTGTGTTGTTGGCCCCTTTATCAAAAATTATTTGACTATATATATGTGGTTTTATTTCTGGACTTTCTATTCTGTTCCATTGGTCTGAGTGTCTATTTTTCTGCCAATACCATGCTGTTTTGATTGTCGTGGCCCTATAATAGAGTTTGAAGTCAGGTATTGTTATGCCCCCAGCTTCATTCTTTTTCTTTAGGATTGCTTTGGCTATTCGGGGTTTTTTATAGTTCCATATAAATCTGATGATTTTTTGCTCTATTTCTTTAAAAAACGTCATTGGAAGTTTGATGGGAATTGCATTAAATTTGTATATTGCTTTGGGTAATATAGCCATCTTGATTATATTTATTCTTCCTAGCCAAGAACAAGGTATATTCTTCCATCTCATTGTATCTTTTTCGATTTCCCTTAACAATGGTTTATAGTTTTCATTATATAAGTCCTTTACATTCTTTGTTATGTTTATTCCTAAGTATTTTATTTTTTTTTGTTGCAATCGTGAAGGGGATTGTTCTTTTGAGTTCCTTCTCAGTTGTTTCATTGGTGGCATATAGAAAGGCTATTGACTTCTGTATGTTAATTTTGTATCCTGCGACCTTACTGTATTGGCTTATTGTTTCTAGTAGTCTTTTGTGGATTCTTTGGGGTTTTCGATGTATAGGATCATATCATCTGCAAAAAGTGATACCTTTACTTCTTCTTTTCCGATATGGATGCCTTTTATTTCTTTGTCTTGTCTGATTGCTCTGGCTAGAACCTCTAGTACCACATTAAATAAGAGTGGAGAGAGTGGACAACCCTGTCTTGTTCCTGATTTAAGGGGGAAAGCCTTCAGTTTTGTGCCATTTAATATGATGTTAGCTGATGGTTTATCATATATGGCCTTTATCATGTTGAGATATTTTCCTTCTATACCCATTTTGTTGAGAGTCTTAAACATAAAATTGTGTTGTATTTTATCAAAAGCCTTTTCTGCGTCTATTGATAAGATCATGTGGTTTTTGTTCTTTGTTTTGTTGATATGGTGTATTACATTAACCGTTTTACGTATGTTGAACCATCCTTGAGATTCTGGGATGAATCCCACTTGATCATGATGTATTATTTTTTTAATATGTTGTTGTATTCGATTTGCTAGTATTTTGTTTAGTATTTTAGCATCTGTATTCATTAGAGATATTGGTCTGTAGTTTTCTTTTTTTGTGCCATCCTTGCCTGGTTTTGGGATGAGGGTTATGTTGGCCTCATAAAATGTGTTTGGAAGTATTGCTTCTTCTTCAATTTTTTGGAAGACTTTGAGTAGAATAGGAACCAAGTCTTCTTTGAATGTTTGATAAAATTCGCTGGTATAGCCGTCAGGGCCTGGACTTTTATTTTTGGGGAGGTTTTTAATGGTTTTTTCTATTTCTTCTCTACTGATAGGTCTGTTTAGGCTTTCTGCTTCTTCTTGACTCAGTCTAGGAAGGTTGTATTTTTCTAGGAATTTATCCATTTCTTCTAGGTTGTTGAATTTAGTGGTATAAAGTTTTTCATATTATTCTACAATAATTCTTTGTATATCTACAGTGTCCGTGGTGATTTCTCCTCTTTCATTTTGGATTTTGTTTATATGAGTTCTTTCTCTTTTTTCCTTGGTAAGTCTTGCCAAGGGTTTGTCAATTTTGTTGATCTTTTCAAAGAACCAGCTCCTCGTTCTATTAATTTTTTCTATAGTTTTTCTGTTCTCTAATTCATTTATTTCTGCTCTGATTTTTATTATCTCCTTTCTTCGGCTGGTTTTGGGTTGTCTTTGTTCTTCTTTTTCTAGTTCCTTAAGGTGGGAAGTTAAGTGGTTTACTTCGGCTCTCTCTTGTTTGTTCATATATGCCTGAAGTGATATGAACTTCCCTCTTATCACTGCTTTTGCTGCATCCCATAGATTCTGATATGTCGTATTGTCATTTTCATTAGTCTGTATATATCTTTTGATCTCTGCACTTATTTCTTCTTTGACCCATTCATTTTTTAAAAGTATGTTGTTTAGTTTCCACATTTTTGTGGGATTTTTTTCCTCTTTTTTGCAGTTGAATTCTAGTTTCAAGGCTTTATGATCAGAAAATATGCTTGGTACAACTTCAATTTTTCTGAATTTGCTGATGTTGTTTTTGTGGCCCAACATATGGTCAATTCTTGAGAATGATCCATGTACACTGGAAAAAATGTATACTCAGTCACTTTGGGATGAAATGTCCTGTAGATGTCTATCATATCCAGGTGCTCTAGTGTTTTGTTTAAGGCCACTATGTCTTTGTTGATTCTCTGTTTGGATGACCGATCTAGAGCCGTCAGCGGTGTATTGAGGTCTCCAAGTATGATTGTGTTTTTGTCAGTTTTTGTTTTAAGATCAATAAGTAGCTGTCTTATATATTTTGGTGCTCCTTGGTTTGGTGCATATATATTAAGAATTGTTATGTCTTCTTGATTCAGTGTCCCCTTAGCCATTATAAAATGGCCATTTTTGTCTCTGAGTACTTTTCCTGTCTTGTAGTCAGCATTATCCGATATGAGTATTGCTACACCTGCTTTTTTTTTGGATGTTATTTGCTTGGAGTATTGTTTTCCAGCCTTTCACTTTGAATTTGTTTTTATCCTTGTTACTTAGATGAGTTTCCTGTAGGCAGCATACAGTTGGATTTTCTTTTTTAATCCATTCTGCTACTCTGTGCCTTTTTATTGGTGAGTTTAATCCGTTTACATTTAGTGTAATTATTGATACTTGTGAGTTCCCTATTGCCATTTTATATCTTGCTTTCTGTTAGTTTTGTGTCTTGTTTGATCCTTCTCTTTCGTTTTTCTATCTTTTGTTTTTATTTGGTTGTATTCCATACATCTTTCCTCTGTTGCTATCTTTTTTATCTCATGTGCTTCTGTGGTGGTTTTTTCAATGGTGGTTACCTTTGAGTAATGAAAAGGGTCCCTACCCTGTTCATTGTAGCGAACTATTTTGTGAGTACTTTTGCACTCCATTGTCCTTTGCTACTGTTAATCTCCATCTTCTCCCCCTCTTTCTTTTTGTTGTTGTCACAGTTTAAATTTGGTTTTATTGTGTTCTTCTTGGAGCTTTTACTTGTGGCTCTGTTTTTTTTTTTGTTGTTCTTTGTATCTGATTGGAGAACCCCCTTTAGTAATTCCTGGAGTGGGGGTTTTCTGATGATAAATTCCCTCATCTTTTCTGTATCTGTGAATGTTTTTATTTCTCCTTCGTATTTGAAGGATAGCTTTGATGGGTATAGTATTCGTGGCTGAAAGTTCCTCTCTTTCAGGACTTTAAATATTGGGGTCCACTCTCTTCTAGCTTGTAGAGTTTCTGCTGAGAAATCTGATGATAATCTAATGGGCCTTCCTTTATATGTTGTATTCTTCTTTTCCCTGGCTGCCTTGAGAATTTTTTCTTTGCTGTTGGTTTGTGTCAATTTCATTATGATATGCCTTGGAGTAGGTTTGTTGGGGTTAAGAAAACTTGGAGTTCTGTTTGCTTCTTGAACTTGAGGCTTTAGTTCTTTCCACAGGCTTGGGAAGTTCTCATCTATTATTTGTTTGAGTATGTTCTCCATTCCATTTTCTCTCTCTTCTCCCTCTGATATACCTATTATTCTTATGTTATTCTTTTTGATGGAGTCAGATAATTCTTGTAGGGCTATCTCATTTTTTTAAATTTTTGAGTCTCTTTCTTCTTCTCTCTGTTGTGCCTCAAGTTGCTTGTCTTCTATTTCACTAATCTTCTCTTCTATCTGACCTGTTCTATTAGCTAAGCTTGTTACTTCGTTTTTCAGCTCGTGAATTGAGTTTTTCATCTCTGTTTGATTTGTTTTTATAGTTTCAATTTCTTTGGACATATATTCTTTGTGTTCTTTGTGTTGTTTTCTGAGCTCCCTAAATTGCCTTTCTGTGTTTCCTTGTATATCTCGGAGTATTTTTAAGATTTCTATCTTGAATTCTCTGTCATTTAGCTCCAAGGTTTCCAATATATTAAATTTTTTCTCCATAGATTTTTCCTCATCTAGCTGTGTTACCTCTCTTTCTTTTGTATCCATGATATTTGATTTTCTCTTCCTTAATGGCATCTGAGGGTGGTTTTGTTGATAGTATTAATGAGATTTAATAAAGTATAAAAAGTTAAAAAAATAGAAAATCAAAAAGAGTTGTTTTTTTTTAAATTAATAATGAAATAAAAATAAAATAAAATAATAGTTTTTTAAAAAAGGAAATTATTCCTTCCCTCCTTTTTTTCTCTCCTCTCCCCTTTTTCTTGAGAAAATCTTGTGGTGAACTGTGAATTATAACAAACAATGCCTGTGATGGAGGGCCTGAATTGGGGAAAAGTAATAAAGGGGCAAAAGAAAAAGGGGGGGTATGGACCCACAAAAAGCAAATAAGGAAAAAATTTGGGTCAAGAATAAAATGATTTACTTTTAGGTGTTGGTTGTCTAAGAGTTATGATGAGAGGAATAAGAGGAAAACAGAAAAATGGGGGGACAAATTAAAAAAATACTATTGTATTTAGTGGAACAAGAACTAGATAAAATGGAGAGCCAGGGATGGGAGCACTGCTAGTGAGTTCAAAAGGTGAAGTAAAAACCCCCCAAAATGCCACAAACATATGTTTGATTCCCAGATAAGATAATTTGTTTGTTATTGAGGTTTGAATGAGAGGAGATGTAAAAGAGAAAGGAAGAAACTAATATAGAGGGAGAAAAGAAAGAGAGAGAGAGAAAAAAAGAAGGAACCACTAAAAGAAGAAAAAAGAAAGTAGAGAGAGAGAATTAAGGGTTTTGGAGTGCAGCCCTCATAGAGAGAAAGAAAGAGGAGAAAAAAGATAATGGGAGATGTAACACTTATGGGTAGTGTAGTTCAAGGAGAGGAGAGAGTAAGACCAGCAGAGAGTTAATCGGCCAAATTGGAGGAGGAAAAAAAGTATCAAGAATGAAGATAAGAGAAACAAACAAACAAATATAATAAAATGTGATAGGTTATAAAGTCAGCAGATTATTCTTGATTTTGAGAGGTTATCTTCTTGCTTTTTCTTTTTTCTCCCTCTTCCTGGTTGGTGACTCTGTACCCCGGGTTCTGCCCCTTTGGCATGCTCAGGTAGAGGTTTGCAGTTGATAAGTCTCTATGGCAATGTCATGTATTGTGCTTTAGTCTCATTGGGAGTCGAGGCTCATTAGCATTTATAGGCTCCGCCAGTGAGAGAGACCGTGTTCCTGGAGCCTTTCTCCTAGTCTTTCCTTCCTCAATTAGTAGCCTGATAATCCAGCTATGGGGTTGCTGCTGCCTCTGCCTGGATAGTAAGAGGTTCAAAGAGCTGGCAACTCCCCACTCTATTCCCACTCAGCACAGGGCTCTGGGTAAGGCTCAGTCAGTCAGAGCTGCTAGCATAATCAGGCGGGCTTTCCGCCCACTCAAAGACCTCTGGCTCTGCCACTCTGTCCGATAACACAGGCTGGCTCCCACTTCCAGAGCGCTTGGAGGAAACTCTCATTCACTATCTGCGCGCGCAGACCAGGATATCCGGCCAGCAGTCTCACGCTCTGAGTGAAACCCCCAACCGCATGGAAAAGTTGCAGCGTTGGAATTCGCTCTCGCTCCGTCCCCGTGCGCGGCTTTTGCAAGGCACTGGGGCGGCCCGAGATTCTGCTTTTGCCCACACAAAGGCCCCTGACTCTGCCCCTCTGTACGATAACACGGGCACGCACTGCCGAGGCACTCGGAGGAATCGCTCACTTCCTATCTGCGTGTGCACACCAGGATATGAGGCCAGCCGCGTTTCCCTCTGAGTGAAACCCTCACCAGCACGGAAAATTTCCACCGTTGGAATTAGTTCTTGCTCCTTCCCGTGCGCGGCTTTCCCAGGGCGCTGGGGCTGCCCAGAGATTCTGCTTTCGGCCCACAGAAAGGCCTCTGACCCTGCCTCTCTGTGGGGTAACACGGACACCCACTTCCGGGGCTTATTAAGAAATCTCTCGCCCACTAACTGCGCACCAACCAGGAGAACGGGTAAAATGGCTGCCCCGCTTGTCTTTCTTTGTTTGGGTTTGGCACGAGTGTTAGCTTGTATTGCCCGGCTTGCCACAGGATCAGTTTTTCCTCGACTAGGATCTCCGTGCCACAGCCTGGTTCGGCCCTTTTTGCCACAGCCTGGATGTATTCACCCCCTTTGCCCGCCTCAGTTTCTATATTCACAGTTACCAGAGAAAGCCGCCCTGTTTAGGTTAGTGAGGAAGGCAGAGCATTTCTTACTCCCTATTTCCTTCGGGGTTTGGTTATATATTTAGCCAATTTTTCACTCGACCATACCTTCGGGTGTATTGCGAAGCATCTGGAGGCTCCAAGTATAGGTTTTTCTGTTTCTGGTTGAAGATCTTGTTGAGTTTTGGGGGAGATTTATTGGTATCGCTTCCTACTCCGCCATTACTCTGACGTCATCTCTCAGTTTTTTTTTTTTTCTCTAGCAGCTTTTAATATTTTCTCTTTATCACTTAGCTTTGGTATTTTAATTATGATGTGTCTTGGTGTAGATTTCTTTGGGTTTCTCTTTAATGGAGTTCTCTGCGCTTCTTGAACTTGTGAGATGTTTTTCTGCCTTAATTGAGGGAAGTTTTCAGCTATGATATGTTTGAACAAAGTCTCTATCCCTTGTTCTTTCTCTTCTTCTTCAGGAACCCCTATGATGCAGTTGTTATTTCTCTTCATTTTGTCACAGAGCTGTCTTAGAGTTTCCTCATACTTTTTGAGTCTCTTTTTTTTATTTTCTGCTATGTTTCCATACCTTTATTTATTTTGTCCTCTAACTTGCTTCTTTGATTCTCAGCTTCACCCATCCTGCTTTTAATTTCTTCCATTGTGTTCTTCATTTCTGATATTGTATTTGTATTTTCTGACTGATTCTTTTTTATTATTTCAATGTCCTTATTTATATTTGCTATCTCTTTATTTAGGTGTTTGTAATGACCATCTATTGTTGTTCTAATATCTTTGAGCATCCTAACAATCATTATTTTAAACTCTGCATCTGGTAATTTGGTTATATCTGACTCATTCAGGTCCTTTTCTGGGGATTTCTCTTGAATGTGTGTTGCATTTCTCTGCCTTTCATTTTCTCTGTGTAAAGGAAGGTTTTGGCCACTGGAGTCCACTGGGTCTGGCCTCTGTGTTCTCTAGGTGTATCTGTCTGCAGGCCCGCCACTCTGCTGTTGCTGCCTAGGGTGTTCATGTATGAATGTTGCCGGTGCCTGCCCACTGGGGCTTTTGCTGTGGTTTCTACCTCTACTTCACAGGAGTGGCTGTGATCATGTGCTCGGGACTACAAGCCTCAGTGTCTTTGGCCTTCACCCTGACCCTGCGGTGGCATTATGCTCAGCCCTGAGGGCAGGAGCGAGCACCTTTGCTGAGCTTTGGGTGTCCACCTGATTCCGGGATTTTGCCCCGCCCTTGCAGGAGGAGCCTGCTAGTGGGAAAGCTGCAAGCCTTGGCTTCACAGGCCAGGAGGGACTGCATGCCCATGCTCAGTAGTGGGACTCTGCCTTTTCTGGGCTTTTGGCTCCACCCCCACAGGAGGAACTGGCTCCCAAGTTAGGCCATAAGCCTTGGTTCTGCAGGCAGGGCAAGGCTGTGCTCCTGTGCCCTTGCTCAAGAACAGATCTCCACCCCTTCTGGGCTCCTGCTTTTCCCCCACAGGCTGGATTGCCGGCAGCTCGCAGCTGGGCTTGACCACTTTTGCACATCCCCTCCTCCCCAGCTGGGCAAGACTGACCTCACACCTGGGCCTCAGTGGTGGCTAGCCAGCTTCCACACTTGCTGATAGAACTGCCCTTCTGCATCCATCTGCCGCCCACCCTCAGGCGAGGCCTCAGCCGTGTGGGTGAGGGCGCTGCAACTCAGACCCTAAGACTCACTACTGTAGTCCCAAAACCTCCTTCCTTCTAAGCAACTCTGCTCTGAGTGCCATGGGAGAGCTTGTTTGGCTGTTGTCCTGCTTCATTTTTCTGGTATTACTATTTCCAGAGGAAATATTCACTTCAGATTTGGGGAGGGACTTGTCCCAGAGGTTAGGGTATCTGTCTCTCAAAATGTTTCTCCCTGTGCCTCCTAGATTACACTCTCTTCCTGCTACTCCAGACCTCTCCTCTCTCCTCATCCCCTGGAGCCCTGGGTGAGTGGTTGTGAGAGAGGTTTTCTGCACAGTCCCTTTAAGAAGAATCCTGAGTCTGAGAAATCAGTCTCTTTCTCACAAACAGTATCCTGACTTGTTTCCAGCTAAATACTATCCATATGCCTCTTCTAGGCTCTGGGACTGCAGGCTGGGGCTTTGTTCCTGGGCCTCAGGACCCTCCCCTCTCTGCTAAACTCACTTCCAGCCACATGAGTCTCTCCCAGCTGCCATTCACTCTGGGGAGCTGGGCAGCCCTCTATGCGTTTCCGCTTTTCATACCAGTCTCAGTGTGGCTTCTTTGGTGTTCCTTGGTGAAGAGTCCTCTTAGTTTAGTCCAAAGTTGGTTTTTCCAGATGATGGTTCTTAAAATTAGTTTGTAATCCACTTTGGTTCTGGGAGGTGGAAGTTGGTACATCTACCTACTACATCACCATCTTGTCTCCTCTTTCTCATCCTTCTTAAGGTATGCCTGTAATGCTATGAACTTCCATCTCAGGACTGCTTCTGCTGTGTTCCATAGATTTTGTGTTGTTGTATGTTCATTTTCATATATTTCAAAGAAATTTTTATTTCTTCCTTGATCTCATTGCTAACCCATTTGTTATTTAATAGCATGCTATTTAGCCTCCAAGTGTTTGAATAATTTTAAGTTTTTCTATTATAGTTGATTTCTAGTTTTGTTACATTGTGATCAGAGAAGATGCTTAATATGATTTCTCTCTTCTGAAATTTATTGAGACTTGTTTTGTGTCCTAACATGTGATCTATCCTAGGGAATGTACCATGAGCACTTACAAAGAATGTATATTCTGCTGTTTTGGGGTGAAAGGTTCTGAAGATATCAATTATATTTAGTTGATTTAGTGTGTCATTTAAGGTCACTGTTTCTTTGTTAATATTCTGTCTGAAGGATCTATCCTTTGATATTAGTGGGGAATTAAAATCCCCTGCTATTATAGTATTGTTGTCAATTTGCCCTTTATTTCCTTCAAAATCTGTTTTATATATTTCAGTCCTCCTATATTAGATGCATAAATACTTACAATGCTTATATCCTCCTGTTGGGTTGCTTCCTTTATCATTGTGTAGTGATCTTCTCATTCCCTTAATATAGGTTTTGCTTTAAAGGCTATTTTTTCAAATATAAGTATTGCTATGATAGGTTTTTTTTAGTTTCTGTTTGCATGAAATACTTTTTTCCATCTCTTCACTTTCAGTCTATGTGTATCTCTTGTTCTGAGGTGGGTGTCTTGTAGACAGCATATTTACAGGTTCTGTTTTCTTATCCATGTACCTTCCTTATGTCTTTAGATTGGACCATTTAATCCATTTACATTTAAGGTTATTATTGATATGTACTTATTTATTGCTGTTTTATTCTTTAAATCTACAATCCTCTTTCTCTCAATTTTTTTCCTTTGTTCTTTTTTCAACAGGCCCTTTAACATTTCTTGCAGTACTCGTTTTGTTGTAATGAATTCCTTGAGTCTTTTTTGTCTGGGAAGCTCTATTTTTCCTTCAATTTTAAATGATAGCCTTGCTGGATAAATGATAGTCATGGCTGTAGGTTCTTGTTTTATATCACTTTGAATATTTCTTGCCATTCTATTTTGGCCTCAACTGTTTCTTTTGCAAAGTCAGATGACTTTGGGGGCTTATGGGGGCTTCTCTGTAGATAATTAACTGCCCTTCTCTTATAGCTTTTAGAATTCTTTCTTTATCTTTTAACTTTGGCATTTTAATTGTGATGTGTTTTGGTGAAGGCCACCTTGAGTTTCTTTTTCATGAGACTCTGTACTTATTCAATTTATGTATATCTTCCTTCATCATTTTAGGTAAATTTTCAGGTATGATTTCTTTAATCAGGTTCTTTATCCTTTGTTCATTCTCTTGTCCTTTAGAAACCCTTAATACAAGTGTTGTTTCTCTTCATGGTGTCACAGAGGTCTCTTAGAGTTTCCTCAGTCTTTTTGCACCAGTTTTTGTTTTTTTTCTCTGCTTCTGTGCTACTATTTATCTTGTCTTCTAAATCACTGATTTGATCCTCTGCTTAATCCAGCCTACTGTTAATTCCTTCTTGTGCAGTCTTCATTTATGATACTGTATTTGTCATTTATGACTGCTTCTTTTTCTTTTACAGGGACAGAGAGAGAGTCAGATAGAGAAATAGATAGGCACAGACAGGAATGGAGAGAAATGAGAAGCATTAATTATCAGTTTTTTGTTGTGACATCTTAGTTATTCATTGATTGCTTTCTCATATGTGCCTTGACCATGGGCCTTCAGCAGACCGAGTAACCCTTTGCTTGAGCCAGCGACCTGGTTCCAAGCTGATGAGCTTTTGCTCAAGCCAGATGAGCCCACTCTCAAGTTGGAAACCTCAGGGTCTTGAATCTGGGTCCTTCCACATCCCAGTTTAATGCTACATCCACTGTACTACTGCCTGGTCAGGCTGGTTCTTTTTTATTATAATGTTTTTATCTCTATATTTAGGTTCTCCTTATGACTATTCATTGTTGCTCTAAAATCCTTGAGCATCCTGAGCTGTGATGGTGCAGTGGGTAAAGCGTCGACCTGGAATGCTGAGGTCGCCAGTTCAAAACCCTGCACTTGTCTGGTCAAGGCACACAGGGGAATTGATGCATCCTGCTCCTCCCCCCTTCTCTCTCTCTCTCCCTCTCTCTCCCTCTCTCTCCTCTCTAAAAGGAATAAATTTTTAAAAATTGAAAAAAAAACTCTTGAGCATCCTAAAAATCATTACTTTAAACTCTGCGTCTGGGAGTTTGGTTACTTCCATTGCATTTCATTCTTTTTCTGGGGATTTCTCTTGTTTATTCATTTGGGTCACGTTTCTATGTCTTCCCATTTTGCTTGTGTATTAGGTAGCACTGTCTGACTTTGCAATTTCTGTGGTGTCTTTATGAGGAAGGTGGGCTTGGTGGTACTGGCCTCTAGGTCACTTGTTTTTCTTGCTTTAGGAATGCTTCTTGAGGGCATTATTTTTCCTCCTGTTCTGAGAATTGAATGCAGTCGGTCTTTTCATAGGTATGGTTATTCTTTAGGCTGGCAGGCACTAAGGCTCAACCTTGATCATGTTTATTAGACACTGTGCAATGTCTGTTCTGTTGGGCATATTTATTCTCCACAGTGCCCAGTGCCTGCTAGACTCCAGCTTTGGGTTTCTTGCTTATGTAGGTAGCTGTGTTTAGGGTTGCTGCAGTCTGTTACCCGCTACCAGTTGTGTTGGGTCTAGATGTTCCTGGACTAATATCAACTTTTGTTTGTGACCTGCTATGGGCTAACTTTCTGCAGCTATGTCTCTTTTCAACATTTGTGTCAGTGTTTTCTGTGACTTGGTAACATGGGAGGTGCTAACCAATGTATAAAAATCAACTGATTTCTGCTTAGAGATGACAGTAGCTCCATAAAAGCCCTATAATTCGTATGATTTGTCTCTATTTTTTATCTTCTCCAACTTTACTTGGAGCTACCTGGCATTACCACAGTCTTCTGTTGAAAGACTGTACTGTGGCCTCAGACAGGCCTCACCCAACCAACCCCTCTAAAAGTTTCAAGTTTTTTAGGGTATTTCTCCTGAAATTGGGAATAAAACCTTAGGAGGACATCTTTCTTTAGGGGTCTTTTGGTCAGAAGCTCAGTATAGGGAATGTGGCCTCTACACTAGAGTCTAGTCCCTTAGCCACTGCTGGATATTCAAATTTTATTTCTCTTCAACAAGATGTGAAGCAGATTCAGATTGAGTGGGTCAAATTGTCCCCTCTGCAGAAGTTCTTAAAACTGATGGGACCCTAGTCTCAGAAAGAAAGACTGAGAGAGTCCTTTCTTGGTGTTGACTTCACTACTCAAGAAAGTGTATAAACCCCTTGACCAGACCAACAGTAGGCTCAATGAGACCCACACGTTAAATGTCCATACTCTAAGCCTTTCTTTCCTTCCTTTGTGGAATCTAGCCCAGCAAGGCAGGATATCCAGCACCTAGGTTGTCTGACTGTGAAGCTCCACCCTTTCTAATGCACATGAGCCATTTTGCCAGTGCTGATCATAGAGAACAGAACTCACCTTACCTGGGCCAAGTGTGAGGAGCTCTTCCTTAGGATATCACTCTAGCAAGGTTGTTAGCCTCTGAATCAATGTTCTCCACAGCTGACCCTGGAAATGGCAGTCCTGGGCCTCCCTGGCAATAATCTAGTAAAGACCAGGGAAGGCACTGCCTGTGACTGGCCCTCAGCAACCTTCTTGGAGCTACAAACAATCCAGAGTTTGTGGCTGTCTCTCCTGGGCCCAGGTGCACATGGAAATACCAAGATGCACACCTAGGCTGGATTTTACCCACTGTGGGCCTGTGGACAGGTCCACTTAAAGGACCAAGGTTCCCTGAACTCCACCTCCTGCAGCCTCTGTCTGATGTCTGTTTGTAAGGCTCAGCCACTGTAAAATCCTCTGGTATAGGCTAGAGCCTTGGTCAATTTAGGGATTAAGAAGGGTGGTAGGTGTGGTTTGGCCCAGGTGTCACTGTGTGCAGACTTTTTTCACAATCCTCAGTATGATGCGGCATCAGGAGACTACTGGGTGTGGATTTTTACACCCAGTAATGCAGTCTTCCCACAGCATAGACAGTTTCTACTGAATCTCTCTTTAGGCAGAAGCACCATAGACTTGAGAGATTTTGGGTGGAAAGCTCTAGCCTTAATGCCAGTAAACTAAGTCACTGATATTCCCACTGCTTCTTGGATGACTTATTAGAATGCCCCAGTCTCCATACAGTGGGGCAGGAGAGATTCCTGAGGGTGGGATAGTTGTTGTAAATCAGGCTGATGCTGCTCAGAGGGGACTGGTCCTCCCAAGATGGAAACTCCATTATTGGAAAGTAACTCAGCACAGGGGTTCCAAGGGCTGTCACCCGCAGTTCTTTTCTGGAACCTCCAATTTTATCCTCTCCTCATGCAACTCTAGTCCTCTCATTCCTCTCTGTGTCAGAGCTGCAGGTAAGTGACTATGAATGAGACTTTCTGTACTGGCCCTCTAAGATAGTACCTATGTCTCTGAGAGCTCTCATTTCTTTTTTGCAGACAGACCTCAGCTCTTTTCACTTCTAAATCCTGTGTGGGTGCCTCTTATAGGCTCTGGAGCTCTAGACTGGGTTACCCAGCCTGGGACATAAGACCCACACCTGCCCTTGCTGGTTGGCTCAGGGTTAGAGCATCAGCCTAGTATGTGGAAGTCCCATGTCTGATTCCCAGCTAGGGCACACAAGAGAAGCACCCATCTCCTTCTTCACCCTTCCCGCTCTCTTTTCTCTTTGTCTCTCTCTTCCTTCTTCCTCTCCCACAGCAAAGGCTCCATTGGAGCAACGTGGCCCAGGTCCTGAGGATGGCTCCATGGCCTCTGCCTCAGATGCTAGAATGTTTTCAGTTGCAATGGAGCAGCAGCCCAGGTGGGCAGAGCATTGCCCCTAGTGGGCTTGTCAATTGGATTCCAGTCAGACACTTGTGGGAGTCTGTCTCTCTATCTCCCCACTTCTCGCACAGAAAAACACAAATAGAAATGTGAAAATTAAACAACATACTTCTAAAAATGAACTGGGTCAATCAGAAATGCACAGGTCAAAAGATATATATCAATATATAAACAAAGGAAAATGATATATCAAGATATCTGGGATGCAGCAAAAGCAGTTATAAGGGGAAAGTTTATATTATTACAATGTTATATCAAGAAACAAGAAAGATCACAAGTAGCTTGACATCACATTTTAAGAAAGTAGAAAAAGAAGAACAAAGACAACCCAAAATTAGCAGAAGAAATAAAATAGTAAATACTTAGAGCAGGAATAAATAAAATAAAGAACAGAAAAACTATAAAAAAGATTATTACAATAAAAAGCTGGTTCTTTAAAAAGATCAATAAAATTAATGATCTCCTAGCTAGACTTACTATAGAAAAGAGATGAAAGATTCATAGAAACAAAATTAGAAATAAAAGAGGAGAATCTACCACAGATATAATAGCATATAATAGATATATACAAAGGATTGTTGTGGAACAGTATGAAAAATTTTATGGCACCAAATTCAAAAATCTACAGGAAATGGATAAATTTCTAGAATTATACAATCTCCCTAGATTGAGTCACAAAGAAGTGGAGAGCCTAAATAGACCCATGAAGAAGGAGGAAATAAAAACAATTATCAAAATCTTCCACATAAATTAATGTCCTGGCTAGTCATCCATAGTAGAATTGGTTCTTATCCTTATTAAAGTTTTCCAAAAAATAGAATAAGAAGCAGTACTTCCTAACATTTTATGAGGCCAACATAACTCTCATACAAAAACCTGGAAATGACATTACAATAAAATAAAACTACAAATCAATATCTCTAATTAATACAGATGCAAATATGTTAAACAAATACTAACAAACTGAATACAACAGCACATTAAAAATATAATACATCATGATCAAGTGGGATTCATTCCAGGAGCAAAAGAATGGTTCAACATACATGTCTTAATTAATGTTATACACCACATCAACAATACAAAAAACAAAAATCATATGGTTTATCTATAAATTCAGAGAGACATTTAATAAGATACAACATCCCTTTTTGTTTAAAATACTCAATAAAATAGGTATAGATAAAAAGACCTCAACATAATAAAGGCCATTATTACAAAGTATCAGCTAATATTATACTAAATGATAAAAAAAAACACTTTTTCTCTAAAATCAGGAAAAAGACAGGGCTGCTCACATTCACCATTCCTATTCAACATAGTGCTAGAAGTTTTAGCCAGAGTGATCAGAAAAGAGAAAAAATAAAAGGCATTTAGATCAAAAAAGAAAAAATAAAGGTTTTACTTTTTGCAAATGACATAATTCTGTACATAGGAAACTCAAAAGACTCCATAGAAAGATGAATAGAAACAATAAACCAACACAATAAAGTCATAGGATGCAATACAATATAGAGAAATCTTGCTTTCATATATGCAAACAATAAAACTTTGAAAAACAAACTCAAAAAAATAATCCCTCTCACAGTTACAACAAAAGAGATAACATACATGGAAATAACAACAAATGTAAAGGATCTATATACTGAAAATGATGAAGCATTATTAAAGGTAAATGAAAAAGTCACAATAAAATAAAAAATATTCCAAGTTCATGAATTAGAAGAATCGACATAGTTAAAATGGCCACATTACCCATGCAATATATAAATTTAATGCAATTCCCATCAATGTAACAATATTATTTTTTAAAGAAATGGAACAAAAACTCACCAATTTAGATGGAACCATAAAAAATCTTGAATAACAAAGCACTCCTAAGAAAAAAGAACAAGGCTGGAGACATTGCAATACCTAACTTCAAATTATACTATAGAGCCATTATAATCAAAACAGCATGGTGGTGGCAGAAAAACAGACACACTGACCAATCAAATAGAATTCAGATACAAGAAATAAAACCACATATATATGATCAAATCATCTTCAAAAAAAAAAAAAGACAAAAACACACAATGGAGAAAAAAGCATCGTCAATAAATAATGCTGGAAAAATTGAAAAGCCACATGCAAAAGAATCAAACTTGACTACAGTTTGTCTTCCTGCACAAAACTCAATTTGAAATGAATCAAAGGCCTAAATATAAGATCTAAAACAATAAATTACATTGAAGAAAACATAGGTATGAAACTTATGGACCTTGGCCGTAGAGAACAATTTATTGGTATTTGACCCCAAAGGCAAGGGAAGTAAAGGCAAAAATAAATGAATGAGACTATTTCAAACTTAAAAGCTTCTGCACAGCAAAAGAAACTGACAATAAAACTAATAGACAGCCAACAAAATGGGAAATGATGTTTGTAAACAACAGCTCTGATAAGGGGTTAGTATCCAAAATATACAAAGAATTCACTAATCTCAGCAACAAACAAGCAAACAATCCAATTAAAAATTGGGAAGAGAACCTGAACAAGCACCTCTCCCAAGAAGACATGCAAATGGTCAACAGATATATGAAAAAATGCTCATCTTCACTAGCTATTTGAGAAATGCAAATCGAAGCAACAATTAGATTCCACCTCACACCTGTTAGTGTGGCATTATCAACAAGACAGGAAAGGGTATAGGGAAAAAGTAACCCTTATTTACTGCTGGTGGGTATAAAGTCGGTGGATAATTGGGAAGGTCACGCAGTCCTGAGAACTTTGGCTGGGACCTCCCACAACCAAGCACACCAAAAGAAACTTCTCAGGAGCCCTTTGAAAAAAAGAAACCATCTGTTAGAGAGATTTCACCACATCATATTAGCTCTACCACCCTAGGGACTCTTTAAATATCCCCCATGCGGGTCACCACTTGTGACTTCCTTGGCCTCCATATTTCCTTGGGGCCAGGGAATCTTGTCGGGTGGGATGCACACTCTGTACTCAATAAAGCCTTTACTATTCCACACTTTGTTGCTCTGACCCCTTCCTTTCTTCTCGGTGGGGAAAAATATCTTACAGTGGGGATGTACATTAATACAACCATTATGGAAAAAAGTATGGTGGTTTCTCAAAAAATATATATATATAATGAAATACTACTCAACCATGAGAAATGATGAAATGTCATTTATGACAACATGGATGGACTTAGAGACATTATATTGAGTGAAATAAGTAAATCAGGAAAATCTAAAATCTGTATGATTTTGCCCATATGTGGGATACAAAGCTGAGACTCATAAGAGTGCATTGTTTACCATGGGGAGGGAGGTGTAGGGGAACAAGAGGGGGATTGGGTGAAGAGTGTAAAGAGGGACAAATATAAGGTGATAAAATATGACTTGGCCTTAGGTGATAGATATAAAATATAATTGACTATTCAAATAATAGATTGGTGTTTTCCTGAAATCCATGTACACTTACTTATTAATCAATGTCACCATATTAAAATTAATTTTCTAAATATAAAAAAATGACATAATGATATTTACAATGACATGGATGGATCTTGTGAACATTATACTGAGTGAAATAAGTAAATCAAAAAAATCTAAGAACTGTATGATTTCACACATAGGTGGTATAAAAAACTGAGACTCATAGATATAGATAAAAATGAAGTGGTTACCTGGGATAGGAGGGTGGGGGAGAATGTAGGGGGTGGGTGTAAAGAGGTACAAATATAAGGGGATGGAAAGTGATTTGACTTTGGAAGATAGGTATAAAACATAATCAACAGTTCAAAATACTATAGAAATGTTTACCTGAAACCTATATGTTCTTATTGATCAATGTCACTCTGTTAAAGTTAATTTTCTAAATGAAAAATTTTAAAAATGATATGATGCATAGATACAATGGAATACTAACAGCCATAAGAAATTACGACATATTGCCATTTATATCAACATGGTTGGACATTATACTAAGTGTAGTAAGTTAGGAAACGCTACGAACTATATGATTTCAAATACAATGGGATATAAAACTGAGACTCATGAGTACAGAGAAAAGTGAAGCTTATCAGAAGGAGGGGTTGAAGGAAGAGAATACAGTTGTCCCTCGCCATATTGCGGTTCACTTTTCACAGTCTCATTGTATTGTAGATTTTAAAATTGTATGTATCTAATTTTGTATCACAGATTTTTCACTATATTGCAGGATTTTTCAGTATATAAGTATTTTTATATATTTATTATTTTAATTATTTTTGTGGTAAAATAAGCATTTTCTAGCCTAAAAAATTGAAAATATAAAAAATACACTGGGAAACAATTGTTTTTCATTTTCTGTTGCATGAGGTTTTAGAACTGTTTCTATATATTTCCACCTTACTGATTCCAAATCTGAAATCCATTTTTTGGTGCATGCTTTAGTTTGCATGAAATTTTAATTTCTTTTTGTTACAGTTAATGGCATGCATTGGTTTTTACATGGGTGTTAAAAGGCAATGACTCTTGGTTTGAACATAAGCACAAGGCAATTAATGTTTTACAAACATCACTTTTACATAATTGTAGTTGTTTTTAAATGTAAAAAATTATTATCTGATAAAAACACCCTCTTATTTTGTTTTAAGATTGAATCATGGCTTCTTCCAGTAGACGTACATGTAATAGTCCTTACACCTTCTGTTGTACATGTGGCTGTTACACACTTTAAAGTCAAAGGCGGAATATTTCATCACTTGTGACACATGCATATATTGCCTATTTTCAAGTTCCCCTTGGCGATCAAGACAAGATTGAGTTCCTCATATTGTGTGTCATAATTATGAGGAAATGCTTCATGACTGGACAAAAGGAAAATGCAAAAAAAATGCCTTTTGGTATTCCTATGGTTTGGCATGAACCTAAAGACCACAGCAGTAACTGTTATTTTTGTCTCATCCATACAAAGGGCATCGGCAAGGAAAAACAGCATATGATCACATATCCTAATATTCCTTCAGCAATAAGATGTATTCCACACTCTGAGATACTCCTGGTTCCATGTTTCAATAGTTTTATTTCTTCTAAGGATGAGGAAAGTGAACCTGGTGATCAAGTGTATTTTGATAAGATGCATGAGGAAATGGTTGTAGAATTGGAAGGGTCTTCTTCTGATGCCAAGGAGTCAGTAACCCCTCAGCAGTTTAGCCAACACAAATTGAATGACATAGTAAGAATGACATAAAAATTGTCATCGACTTTCTGAAGTACAAGGAGCATAGCTGGATCATTTGTGTGGATCTTAAAAGGTAAATTTTCTGCTAGGACAACAGAGAGGTTTCACAAAATATCCTTGCTTTCTGTGTTTGTGGGACAGCCGAGCTTGGGAGAAACACTGGATACAGAAGTAGTGGCGAAACATGAAGCTCTGGAAGTAGAAATGCAAAATATTTTGAATGAACCTGTAGTTAATCGAGACAGGATCATTTTTCTTTCACTTCACATCAAACTTGGCTTAATGAAGCAGTTTGTTCGGGCTTTGAATAGAGAAAGTGAATGCTTTCAACATATTATTTCTGCTTTTCTTGCCTTTTCTTTCTAGAAGATAAAAGCAGGTGTATTCGATGGACCTCAAAATCAAACCCTCATACGTGATGAAGAATTTGCCAGAGAGATAAATAAGGAGGAGAAAGCAGCATGGCAGTCTTTTGTGGCAGTTACAAAGAACTTTCTTGGCAACAAAAAAGCAAACAACTATGAACTTCTGGTTCAAAGAATGCTGTTGGTTTTCTGCAACATTGGATGTAATGTGAGCATTAAGATTCACTTTCTGAACAGTCACCATTAGTTTCCTGAAAAATCTTGGAGCTGTTAGTGATGAACAGACTACTGATGGAACATCAAACAAGATTGTCCTCAACAAGTACACAAATGCAAGAGCTACAAACACAAATGTTTGCCTGAATAGAATTTAAGTAAGTTTTTCACAAATTTTATGACTAAAATAAGTGTTTTAATATGTTCTATTTAGAAATTGTAGACAAATTCTGTTGCAATCATATCTTTTGGAGTATTAGTGTATTTACTGCATTATATAAATTATTATATTTTCACAGAGATGATGCCCAAGAAGAAATTCTACTTCATTATGTTAAACTAAATGTTGAAAATTTTAAAATAAGATGAAAACCTAAAATCTTGAATTACAAAAAAACCTGTAGCTTACAGAGAAAAACTAATGTTAGATTTGAGATCAGCACACTCAAATTAAGTAAAAACAAGTGTTTTGTGGATGCAACAAAAATTTTGTTCTCCAGTGATATTAATTAAAACATATTAAAAGGGCCCTGGCCGGTTGGCTCAGTGGTAGAGTGTCAGCCTGACGTGTAGAAGTCCCAGGTTTGATTCCTGGCCCGGGGCCCACAGGAGAAGCACCCATCTGCTTCTCCACCCCTCCCCCTCTCCTTCCTCTCTGTCTCTCTCTTCCCCTCCCACAGCTGAGGCTCCATTGGAGCAAAGGTGGCCCGGGTGCTGGGGATGGCTCCTTGGCCTCTGCCCCAGGCACTAGAGTGGCTCTGGTCACAACAGAGCAACGCCCCGGAGAAGCAGAGCATCGCCCCCTGGTGGGCAGAGCGTCGCCCCCTAATGGGCGTGCCGGGTGGATCCCGGTCGGGCACATGCAGGAGTCTGTCTGTCTCTCCCCATTTCTAGCTTCAGAAAAATACAAACAAAAAAAAGAAAACAACCAACCAAACAAAAAAAACATATTAAAAGAACATCAAATTGAAATAAAGCCTTAAAATATATATAAATAATAAAATAAATATAAGGTTGCTACTTTGTGAATTTTTGCCTATGGGGGGGGGGTTCTGGAATCTAATCCCGACTATAGACGAGGAACCACCTTAATGTGGGACTAATAAAAGGTGACAGAAAATTTGACTTTGGGTGATGGGCACACAACACAAACAACAGTTCAAATGCTATGTAAATATTTATCTGAAATTTATGTATGCTCTCTTATTTATCAGTTAACTGCATTAAATTTAATATTTAAATAAAACATAATAAATCTAAAATATTAAGCCATTTTACTACTTTCTGTATAATAACTAGTCATCACGTTATTCCCTATACAGTATATTTCTTTATAATTCTTTTTTGGTTCTGGTAATTGGTGTAGGTGAAAGCTATATAAAATGGGCACAAGATCATGATGTATAAGGGACCTGGCCCTGGGAGCAGATACTATTGAGATTCTGCCCTGGATTTTTAATAATTATCACTACATACTTGGATTAGTTTTTAAAACTTTTTGTTTTATGTTTCTCTTATTAACAAGGGGTTAATATTTATTTTAAAAGACTCTTGTGACAATAAATGAGACACACAGTTAAGGTTCTTATCATAAACTAAGACACTGTTCAAAAATCTTAGCTCTTACAAATCTCTAAAACCCCTAGGGCTAGAATTTATTTTGGTGATGTTCTAATTCAACTTTTACCAAATATGACCCATTATTAAAATTTTCTTCGGGGCTTTTTAGAAATGCATAAGTTATAATTTCATATTTTCTAAATCATGAATTCTGATGAGTAATCAGTTTGGAGAATCACTGATGTATCAAACCACATAATTTTACAAACCAGGAAATTATACAACTTAGTAGCAGGAAATATAAAATCTGGTCCTTCAACCCCCAAATCCAATAATCTTTCTATGATCCCACAATCACCTGAGGATTAGAAAATTCACAGTGGAAAGAGTGACTTTTGACAATGACTGCTGTCACTCATCAAAGATGTGTAATGTTTCATGAAAACTTTTGTGAAAAAGAAGTTTGTTTAATTTCATTTCTTGGGAAAAAGTATGTAATTGTGGGAGACAGAGAAAGATGTAGAAACCTCAAGTTACATCCCAGCTCTGTTACTACTTACCTATATGGCCTTGACATGTTGTTAAAGTTCTCTGAGCTTTAGTTTCAACATTAAATAAAGGTGATGTGTGACCTAATTACATTAGAATATTTTGAATTTCAAGAGAATTTGTATATGTGAAACTTTAAAATAGTTAATTGTTAGAAAACATAGTAGGCTGTTATTGTTATTAATTTTATCATACCATTGGGCCTAAAATTCTATAACACACTGTGTATAGGATGACAATTGAATTGAATTTATAGACCAGCATATTGAACCACTAAAAAAAAACCCAGAAGCCCAGCTGGGAGAGGGTAAGAAAGAGGCTAGCTTGTGCTACAAAAGCAGGAGAACCACATACAATGCTTCAGCTATAATACACATGGTAAAGGAATTGATGCAAACAGGCTATGCAATCACTACCAATGATATGGATATAGCTGTTTTTCATTCTTATTTATAATAATAGAACAAATAACTCTGGCAATAGAAAGAGAATATAATAATTAACAAGACAAGAAACAGTGAAATGACAAACTTTCAGAAAAATTTTCAGACTCTCTAGCATCTAGATCTATGTTCCAACCCTACCAGCTCTCTGGGGATAGCAGAAAAGCCTCCTAATAGAATCTTTCATGTCTTTGTTTCTGAAGCTATAGATAATGGGGTTGAGGAAGGGAGCCAGAATAACAAAAGTGACAGCAATTACTGTGTCACAAAACACAGAGTAGGTGGCTGAGAATCGCAAATACATAACAGCTACACTGCCAAAAAACAGCAAAAACACAACAAGATGGGCAGCACAAGTGGAAAAGGCCTTGCGACGACCCTCAGCTGAAGGTACCTTCAGAATCACCACAATAATCTGGATGTATGATAGGGCAATGACCAGAATAGAAGCCAGGATATTCACTGCATGCATGGCATCCACAATGATCATCAATGATGTATCTGTGCAGGCCAGGCTCAGTACAGGTGTGAAGTCACAGAAAATCTGCTGGATCTCATTGGAGCCACAGAAAGGCAGGGTAGCAATCCACACAATCTCAGGGAGTACAAGGAGAAAGCCACAGATGCAGGATCCAGCTGTCAGTTGAATACAAAGTTTGGAAGTCATGATAGTTGGGTAATGAAGAGGACTGCAGATAGCTATGTACCTGTCAATGGCCATCACTGTCAGGACACATCCTTCAGTGATACCAAGGGAATGGAAGAAGTACATCTGCATGAGGCAGCCCGCCAGAGATATTGTCTTCTGCTCACTGACTAGGTTGGAGAGCATTTTGGGGATGGTGGTTGTCGTATACCAGATTTCCAGGAAGGAGAGGACACTGATGAAGAAATACATGGGGGTGTGTAGGACATTGTCCAGCTGGATAACAATAAATATCATTAGGTTCCCAGTTATGATAAATCCATAGATGATAATCAATGGAATAAAGAATAATATGCCAGCTTCATGCAGATGCAAGAACAGAGAGAAGATAAACTCAGTGACCATCGTCTGATTCCCAGCAGCCATAAACTGTGTCACTTGTGAAAAGTAGGAAGGAGACAAAGAAATACCTAAAATTGAAATGGTGATTATTCATTGAAAATTGCTTTCTTCTCCAGGAATCAATTTCTTAAGCTGACTCTGGGACCCTAAACAAGCCAGTTAAAAATATCACTCGGCTGTACCTGTACCTCTAAGATAGAAAAAGCTAAAATATTTGTTTTTGAACTCCTTAACAAATCTTTTTTAAACATGTTTAATTGATGCAAAACAAACAAACAAACCTGACACATAAATTTAATTCTCTGGAAATATTTTCTGGAGGTTCAGTCACTTATGTTTTAGTTTTCTCCTCACTCTCTGTCCTCCTGTTTAGTTTTAAAATGTGTATCTTTCTTCCAGCTATTCTCTCCTCTTTTTTTTTAGAAAAGTCATTTTTTTTTAAATATAAAGTTACTGTCAGCAATAATCCTTCATGATACTCTTACCCTCTCATCTAGCCCTGATATCTAATCTGACACTGGCTAATATATTCATCTTTCTGTCTCTGCCTTTTTTTGTTGATTTCATTGTAACATTTCTGTTGTTCATTAGCTAATAAATGTCCAGATGTTAAGAAATATTATTTCTTTCACTCTCTTTTTTTTCTCTATAATTCCACCTTCTCCTCTTCTCTCAGTGGTTGATAGTGATAGTTGTGCAGACAAAGCATCTCTCTAGAATAATTTTGAACCTAAATAGCGGCCATTGAAATCTGGACAAAAATATAACTCCTCCCTTACTAAAAAGGTCACACTTTAGACACACAGAAAGGAAATAATTCTGGGTTTAAAAAAATACTTCTATGTAACTATGGCTATCTTGGGAAGGAAGTGTCACAAATAATAGCTACAATACAAATTAGAACAATTTTTACTTGTTGGGGAAAAAAAAAACATTAAAAAAATTTTACAATGCTAATTAAAGTTATACTAGGATGCATTACTTCTTACCTTGACTATTTTAACATCTTTTTTAGGGGTCATCTTACCTCCAACAAGTTATTCTATGGATGAACATTCCTAAGCATGACTTTTACTGTCCCTATTTTTAAAAATATACATTTAACAGCAAAGCCCAAAGATCTTATCCTGATACTCTTTGTCTTCTTTGTCTGGTATTTATTAAATTAAACAAAATTTGTATTGATGTTGGAGAAAGAGGATAAGGGGGAAAGAGAGAGAAGGAAGCATCAGTTTGTTGCTCCACATACTTATGTATTCACTGGTTGAATCTTATATGTGCTCTAAGGAAAAACATACCACCTTGGTATATTAGAACAATGTTTTACCAATTGAAAGTCTCATTGATCCTTAGTGCCAGAAGTAAACATTCTTTCCTCTGACCTTTGAGTGCTTTATATATTCCTCTTTCATGATTTCTAACACATCCTTCTTACATTTTGAATAGCTGTATATAAATAAGCATAATCTCCCTCAATTAAACTGGAAGCTCCTCAGAAGGAACCATGAAGGACATGTTATTGAAGAGTTCCCATGTAATGGTCATGAGACTAAGTATTTTGCATATTTTATTTCTTTTATTTCTACCTGTGACAGATTAATATTGTTTTATAGTGTAAGGCTGGTGGTTGTGGCCATGCAGATTTGCATTGAATTCAGGCCAATGGTAAAGGAACTCTGGAGCCAGAAAATGGAGGAGGAAACATAGGAAAGATGGGCTTTCAAAAAGAATGAGCAATAGAACTTAGAAGAAAGACAGAGCCTGGAATTCTCTGACTAGAGTGACCATCCAGCCACTTTTTTGTGTTTCTTTGTTGTCTTTCTCAGCCTAAGTACCTGAGAATAGACATGCTAATTAGTTATTATGGAAAAGAGGTCAACAAATCAGGAGGCTATGGGGGCTAAGAGAAAATGGATGAAAAAGCTCTGTGTTAAGTGGCCCATAAAGGGTAAACAGAGTGGCTACTTTGTTGCTCTGGGTGAGACCTTCTTTCTTACTAATAAGGCTGAATTATTATTCATCATTCATATATTTATTAAATTAACATTCATATGCTGATTGATCTGCTGCTCTGTGTCAAACACTGCCATGAATTCAAGGGCTATATAAAGTAGAATAAAACATTATTTTTACTTCTGAAAAAACATTTAAAAATTTTTTAGAATGAGAGATAATAAACATTGAAATGGTATTTAGCCTACAAATATTCCTTGTCTAGTAAAGAGAAACTTGAATTAGATTTAGTCTTGGAACAAAAATATTAAATTTTTTGTGACAATTTACAGATGTAGAATTCTTTGAAATTCAACAAAGTTTTAGTGTTGGGAAGACCATAGATAATATCAGTATCTTCATCTGTTTACTGAACTATATTTTTCCTAATGTTTCTTCTAGATTTATTTACTCATATAACTAAGCTCTACAACCATGAAGTTTTATTCCATATATTAAGAAAATTTTACCCTGAATCACTATGGCATATCTGGTTCCAGAAAAGTTAGTATTTAAGGCAAGTATTGGGCAACAGTAAAGTAGTAAAAGGCAGATTAGCAGTCTGGATTGGATAATGCCCTTTCAATAGTTTTAGTACTTACTATGTCTTTTGAGTACCGTAAAACACTCCCAGAATCTCCAAAGCAATCTGACCTCCTTCTGCTAGTTTGTCAATGAGGATATAAGTGCCTCTGAAAAATCTCCAGGGAATATTTAAAATGAAAGATTTTCTTTCCTGAGAGTTTCTTTTTAGATGACGCAGTATCAAAGGAAAATGATGTGTCTCATTCTCCTAAGGGACAGATTAGGGGAAAAGTATCACATAGTTAATTAGACATTCACCAGGGTTAGGTCTCAAAAACTTCCAGGTAGTAAAATAATCTTGTCTTTCATAAAGGAGTGTAAAGCTGGGTGGGGGTTAGGGAAGTACCATAGATATAGGTGTTGGAATAGACTTCAATTAGGACCATGATTTTCTGGAATACACAATCAGTAAACAATATCTTCTTCTCAGCCTTTTCCTCATTTATTTTTTTTTTTTTTTTTTTTTTTTTTTTTTTTTTAGATATAAAGTATCTTTTTTTTTTTTTTTTAATATTTTTATTTATTTATTCATTTTTAGAGAGGAGAGAGAGAGGGAGAGAGAGAGACAGAGAGAGAGAGGGGGGGAGGAGCTGGAAGCATCAACTCCCATATGTGCCTTGACCAGACAAGCCCAGGGTTTCGAACTGGCGACCTCAGCATTTCCAGGTCGACACTTTATCCACTGCGCCACCACAGGTCAGGCCTTTTCCTCATTTATTTATTATGCCTTTCATTCCTTCTGCTGATGTACTACTACTACTATAAATAAAAATTATAATTTCTAAAGTTTTAAAATACACATGACCTCATTTGATTCTTAAAAAATAATTTGTGTGCTTAAAATGGTTAAGATGGTAAATTTTCTTATATGTTTCACCACAATTAAAATAAATAAATAAATAAAATTATTTAAAGTAGACAAGACTTATTTTTATTTTGCAGATGGGGAGATTCAGAGAAGCTAGAGGGTTGCCCCAGTTCACATAAGCAATACAAGTCAAAAAAAATTGAATCTTGATCTTCTGAGTTCCAGTCTAGTTAAACATCAACTTTATTCTTTAATTTTAACTCTACTGATTATTCTCAAATATTTATATACATTTTCTATCTTTATCTTTCAGTAAAATTGCAGTATCATTTAACAAGAATTGGTTTATCTAAGAAAAAGAGAAAAAACAAGGAAGATAGAAGACATTTCTAAAATTTTGCTTATATCTCTGGTCTCATTTCCTTTTTCACTCTACTCCTTGCCTTACACTATAATCTCAAGAGCCAAACTGATTCTAGTTATATTCTCACAATGCTGGTTTGGTTCATTGTTTTTTTATTTTTGTGTTTTTCCCTGTTTATCCCTTGTCCTGAATTTCAACTCTGCCTTTATTTTTCCCATCCAAAATATGTGCACATACTTTACCTACATTCTTATAAATCCTATTATCCTATTTTAGCACATTATCCTATCTTACAGAAACTTTTTTTCTGATCCCCAGGCTGGTTGAGAGGTCTTTCTTTCATGCTTCTATGCTTCTAATGCATACATGTGTTGTTAAATTTACTTAGTTATATGTTTATATTATAAGAAATTTGATGATTAGAATTATATATTCATAATTGAACTACCAGTGAATAGCACAGGAACTTACATGGAACTCAAGTAATGCATGTTTAATAGAAGATAAATGAAAGTCTAGAAGTGAAAATACAAGAACAATGTTTATAGGATATTAAATATGTTTGGTTTTAGTCAAAGGGCTTATAGAGTGAAGTATGGAGATAAAGAATAAGAGGGTCAGAAAATGTGGATTGTGGAGGTCTCAAATGTGAGGCATTGAGCTTTTTTTAAATATTATCTAAAAAGATTATTAAAGATAACATTAAGTTTGAGTTAATTTCAGGTACCACTATTGACAGATATAGAAACAGCTAAATCAAAAATATAGTAAGGGAAGCAATTATAAAATGAGTTAAGAGTATATTATTTTGAGTATGTGAGAAAACTTTTAAGTAGAAAATTTTAATTGCTACAAAATCAATGTAAAACTGGAGTTCTACATTTGGACAAACCTGTGAACAAAGATGTGTTAATTAAGTAGAGATTATAATTGAACTATGAGGATGCACTAAATACTTGAAAAAATATAGAGAATAAGAAGAGACAAGGGGATCAGAATTGTAGGATGGGAAAAAAATAAAATTGATAATACATAATAACTATCATTTACTGAGTATAGGCCCAAAGTATTCTGAAACATTTATGCATTTGATCTCATTACATCTTTTCAATATTTTTAAAATTAATTATTTTACCTCCCACTTAAAAGATGAGTAAAGTTTTAATGACTTATGCATCTTTCTCATAGTTAGGTAGCTAACTAGGTGGCAGAGTCAGAATGAGCTGTCAGAAAAAAAAAAGCAAGGTAATGGCATTGTGAAAGATATTCTTAGCCCTGGTCAGTTGGCTCAATGGTAGAGCATTAGCCTGGCGTGCAGGAGTCCCAGGTTTGATTCCCGGCCAGGGCACACAGGAGAAGCGCCCATCTGCTTCTCCACCCCTCCCCCTCTCCTTCCTCTCTGTCTCTCTCTTTCCCTCCCGCAGCCAAGGCTCCATTGGAGCAAAAGTTGGCCTGGGTGCTGAGAATGGCTCCATGGCCTCTGTCTCAGGCACTAGAATGGCCCTGGTTGCAACAGAGCAATGCCCCAGATGGGCAGAGTATTGCCCCCTGGTGGGCATGCTGGGTGGATCTCGGTCAGGCGCATGCAGGAGTCTGTCTGAGTGCCGCCCCATTTCCTACTTCAGAAAAATACAAAAAAAGAAAAAGAAAAAAAGATATTCTTGGTCTTTCCTTTTGAAATTTCATAACATTTAACAACAAAAACACAGCACAGAAATCACAGCTGGCCTTGCAGTCATACCTGACAGATCCATGCACCAACTAGACTAAAACTCACACTCAGAAGAGACAGACAAAACTAAAATGTGTTCCCCAGCCTTCCATATTCCATCTCCCTCACCTCATAGTACAGAAAGTGAAAGAGATAAACCCCACGGCTAGGTCTCCAGAGCCACTCTCTCTTCTGAAGAACAGAGATGCTTTGTGTCTGGTCAGTCCCCACGTCTGTTGACACATAAGGAGGAGTGCCCAGAAGTGTGAGTTCACCACTGCTAGAGCTATAAACCATAAACTAATGTTGTAAAGCTCTCAAAACATGCCCCAACCACCAATGTAACTCTGGCCCTGCCTACATCATTGCAACACTAACATCTTAGTAGAGGACAGCCCAGGATCTTCATAGAGCTAAAACTTGTAATACAGTGACACCTAATGAAAGAAACCTCTTAAAACCAAAATTTTCTTTCTTTTCTTTAACATTTTTTTAATTTTCCACTTTTTTTCTTATTCTTTATTTACTAATTCTCTTTTAAATTTCATTTTTTAAAACTTTTATATATTTATTCTTATTTTTTGGTGTATTGGTTTTGGTATTTTTGTTTTTGATAATTTTTTCTGATGTTTTTTCTTCTATACTTGTCAAAATTTTTTATATTTTTATTGTATTTTAATTTTTATAGTTTTTTCTTGATAGGATTTATAACAATAGCATTCTCAAATGTCATCAAGGAATAAAAAATTAAACATTATCACTACACAAGACAGAGATGTAGTTCAGAAAGGAAATAGAAAAACTCCAGAAAAAAATCTCAATCACATGGAAACTTTGGAGTTAAGAGATAGAGAATTCAAACTTGGAGTTCTGAAAATAGTCAAGCAGCAAAGAAAACCCAATAGGTTACTTAATGACCCTACAAAAAATGAATGAACAAAAGAAATACCACAACAAAGAGATTAAAACTTTAAAGAGAGAGATGAAGATCTCAATACATGAATTGAAGATGGAGCTAGCAAATTTAGCTAAATAGAACAAGCAAGTAAAAGAATCAGCAACATCAAAGACAGGCAACAAAGATGTTACAGAGAGAAGAGGAGAGAGACTCATGAAATAAAAATCTGAGAAAACTGTACAAGAATTGTCTGACTTCATTTGAAAGGGTAATATAAAAGTAATGGGTATATCAGAATAAGAGAGAGAGAGAGAAGGAAATGGATAACCTGTTCAAACTAATAATTAATAAAAAATTTTCAAGCCTATGAAAATAACTAAAACCTTAAATCCAAGCAGCAAATAGAATGACAAATTACCTCAACCCAAACAGACCTAATTCCAAGGCACATCATAATAGAATTGTCAAAAATCAATGACAAAAAAAGAATCCTCAAGGCAACTATAAAAAAGAAGAATATAACATATAAAAGAAAGTCCATTAGGTAATTATTAGACTTCTCAGCAGAAACTGTACAAGCCAGAAGAGAGTATACCCAAACATTGAAATTATTGAAAGAGAGGAATTACCAGCCAAGAATACTATATACATCAAAGTTATCCTTCAGATATGAAGGAGAAATAAAAAATATTTATAGATACAGAAGCTGAGGGAATTTATCACCAGAAAACCCCCACTGCAAAAAATACTAAACAGAATTATTTGACCAGACACTAAAAACAAAACAAATCAAAATAATAAGTAAAAGCTTCAATAGTGTCACAATAAAAACATGGATAATCTGTGGCAGCAATAAGATAAATAGGGAAGATAAAGATCTGCAGTAACAAAAGAGGATTGAGTCATAAGATAAAATCCTTTTGTACATATAACCATTTTTTTCCTTAACCTAATGCTAACCACCAACAAAAACACCACTCTTAAAACACATAGCTTAAAAAAGAAGAAATGGGAAAGAAGTATGGAATATCACCAAACAAAAACAACTGACAGAAACACAGTAGAGAATAACCAAAAAAGACATAGAGCTACCACAAAACAAAACATTAAATGGCCATAGAAAATCCTCAAATGTTAATAATTACCCTAAATGTAAATGGACTGCACTCACTGATTAAGAGGGACAGAGTAGCAGATTGGATCAAAAAGCAAAAGACAACCATATGCTGTCTTCAAGAGACACATCTAAACTGCAAGGACAAAAGTAGATTGAAAGTAAAAGGTTAGAAAATGATTCTTAAAGGAAATAATATCCAAAGAAAAGAAGTTGTAGCCATATTTATATCTGACAATGCTGACTTCAAGACAACAAAGCAACCTAAACAAGGATGGACATTTCATAATGATAAAGGGGACATTGTATCAAGAGGATAAAACACTTAATATATATGCACTGAAACAGGAACCACCAAATATAAGACATCTAACTGATCTAATAATAGAAGCAGACAAAAACAAAATTATAATTGGAGATTTCAACATATTATTGACAGCTTTAGATAGGTCATTCAAAGAGAAAAATAATAAAGAAATGTCAGCCTTAAATGACACTCTTGACAAAATAGACATAATAGACATTTATAGGACATTTCATCCCAAAATGTAAAATTATATACTCTTCTCCAGTGTGCATGGAACATTCTCAAGGAGAGACAATATATTGGGCCATAAAAATAACATCAACAAAATCAGAAAGATTGAAATTATACCAAGCATAATTTCAGATCACAAGTCTTTGGCATTAGAATTCAGCTGTTAAAAGGAAGTAAAGAAACTCACAAAAATGTGAAAATTAAACAACATAATTCTAAAAAATTATTGGGTCAAAGAAGGAATAAAAGCAGAGATCAAAAAATATATACAGACTAATGAAAAGGACAATGCGACCTATCAAAATTTCTGGGATGCAACAAAAGCAGTAATAAGAGGGAAGTTTATATAATTAGAGGCTTATATTAAGAAACAAAGGAGATTCCAAGTAAATAACCTAACATCACACCTTAAGGAAATAGAAAAAGAAGAACATAGACAACCCAAAGTCAGTAAAAGGAAAGAAATAGTAAAAAGAGAACAAAATAAAATAGAGAACAAAAACATCATAAAAATTTAATATAACAGATGACATTAGAGAAATGGCACTGTAAGGAGCAATACCAATAAATCTCCCCCAAAATTCAACAAGATCTTCAACCAGAGACAGAAAAATCTATCCTTGGAGCCTCCAGAAGTTCCACACTAAACGCGAAGGTATGATTGAGCAAAAAATTGACTAAATATATAATCGACCCTGAAGGAAATGAGGAAGAAACACTCCGCCTTCTGCACTAACCTAAATAAGGGCTGCTCTCACTGGGAACTGAGAGTATAGGAACTAACACGGGCATAGGGTGTGAATAGAACCAGACTGCGGCACAAACGTTCGTACCAGGCTGTGGCATGGAAATCTAAGCTGAGGAAAAACTGTGCTTGTGGCACCAGTCAACACAAGCTAATGCTCATGCCAAATTCAAACAAAGAAAGGCACTTGGGACAGCCATCCACCTCAATCTCCTGGTTGATGCGCACAGATAGTGGGTGAGAGATTCCTCCTAGAGCCCTGGGAGTGGGTTCCCGTGTTACCAGACAGAGGGGCAGAGTCAGAGGCCTTTGTGTGGGCTGAAACCGCAGGGTCACCCCTACTCCCGAAAAGCAGTGCGTGGGGAGTGAGTGGGAGTGAAATTCCCTACGCTCAAACTTTTCCATGCGGGCAGGGCACCTCACTCGGAGTGAGAGGCAGCCGGCCTGATATCCTGGTTGACAAGTGCAGATAATGGGTGAGAGATTCTTCCAAGCACCCCAGAAGTGGGCACCCGTGTTCCCGGACAGAGGGGCAGAGTCAGAGGCCTTTGCGTCAGCTGAAAGCGGAATCTCGGGGTCACACCTGCACCCTGAAAAAGTGGTGCACGAGGAGGGAGTGGGAGCGAAATTCCCTACACTCAAACATTTCCATGCAGGCGGGACACCTCATCCAGAGTAAGAGGCAGCAGCCTGATATTCTGGTCAGTGAGCACAGAAAGTGGGTGAGAGATTCCCATGGGAGTGGGCACCCATGTTCCTAGACAGAGGGGCAGAGCCAGAGGCCTTTCTGTGGGCAAAACCAGAGTATTGAGGTCGCCCCTGCTCCCCAAAAAGCAGCATGCAGAAAGTGAGTGGGAGTAAAATTTTCTACACTGGAACGATTCTGTGAGGGTGGGGCACCTCACTGGGAGTGAGAGGCAGCTGGCCGGATATCCTGGTCGGCGAGCTCAGATAGTGGGCAAGAAATTCCCTGGGGGGTGGGCACCCCTGTTCCCAGACAGAGGGGCAGAGTCAGGGTCTTTTTGTGGGCCGAAGCCCCGCCTGATTATACTAGCAGCTCTGACTGATTGAGCCTTACCCAGAGCTCTGCACTGAGAGGGAATAGAGTGGGGATTTGCCAGCTTTTTGAGCTTCTTACTCTCCAGGCAGAGGCAGCAGCAACCCCATAGCTGGATCATCAGGCTATTAATTCAGGAAAAAAAAGACTAAGAGAGAGGCTCTGGGAATACAGACTCTCTCATTAGCGGAGCCTGCAAATGCTAATGAGCCTCTACTGCCAATGAGACTGAAGCCCAATATATGACATTGCCATAGAGACTTATCAACTGCAAACCTCTACCTAAGCGTGCCACAGGGGCAGAACTCGGGGTACAAAGTCACCGACCAGGAAGAGGGAGAGAAAAGAAAAAGTAAGAAGAAAACCTCTCAAAATCAAGAATAATCCACAGACTTTATAACCTATCCCATTTTATTATATTTGTCCGTTTGTTTCTTTTATCTTCCTGTCTTGATTATTTTCTTCCTCTTCCAATTTGGTCATTTAATTCTCTGCTGGTCTTACTCTCTCCTCTCCTTGAACTACACTACCCATAAGTGTTACATCTCCCATTATCTTTTCTTTCTTCTTCCTTTCTCTCTATGAGGGTTGCACACCACAACCCTTAACTCTCTCTCTCCTTTTCTTCTTTTTTCTTCTTTTTGTGTTTTCCTCTTTCTTTATTTTCTCCTTCTACATTAGTTTCTTCTTTTTTCCTTTATGTTTCCTCTCATTCAATCCTCAATCACAAACAAATTACTTTATCTGGGACTCAGATTTTTCTTTTGTTGCACTTTGGGATATTTTTTTACTTTGCTTTTTTAACTCACTAGCAGTGCTCCCAACCCTGGCTCTCCATTTTATCTAGTTCTTGCTCCAATAAATACAATAATAATTTTTAAATTTCCCCCCTTTTTCTTGTTTCCCTCTTATTCCTCTCATCATATCTCTTAGTTAACCATCACCTAAAAGCAAATCATTTTATTTTTGAACAAATATTTTTCTTTTTTGCATTTTGTTGGTCCATACCGCCTTTTTTGCCCCTTTATCACTTCTCCACAACTCAGGCCATCCATTATAGGTAGTTTTTGTTCTATTTAGCACAATATGTTCACAGTTCACCACAAGATTTTTCTCAAGAAGAAGGGGAGAGGAGAAGAGAGGAAAAAAAGGGGGGGAAATAATAACTTTTTAGATTTAATTTTTTATTTCTTATTTTTTTAATTTTTTATTCTTTTTTTTCCTTCCTTTAATAATTTTATTTTTAATGAGGTAACATCATTAAATCAGGATACATATATTCAAAGATAACAAGTCCAGGTTATCTTGTCGTTCACTTATGTTGCATACCCATAACCCAAAGTCAGATTGTCCTCTGTCACCTTCTATCTTGTTTTCTTTGTGCCCCTCCCCCTCCCCTTTCCCTCTCCCTCTCCCCCCCTCCCCCCGTAACCACCACACTCTTATCAGTGTCTCTTAGTTTCACTTTTATGTCCCACCTACATATGGAATAATGCCATTCCTGTTTTTTTCTGATTTACTTATTTCACTTTGTATAATGTTATCAAGATACCATCATTTTGCTGTAAATGATCTGATGTCATCATTTCTTATGGCTGAGTAGTATTCCAGAGTGTATATGTGCCAAATCTTCTTTATCCAGTCATCTATTGATGGGCTTTTTGGTTGTTTCCATGTCCTGGCCACTGTGAACAATGCTGCAATGAACATGGGGCTGCATGTGTCTTTACGTACAATGTTTCTGAGTTTTGGGGGTATATACTCAGTAAAGGGATTGGTGGGTCATAAGGTAGTTCTATTTTCAGTTTTTTGAGGAACCACCATACTTTCTTCCATAATGGTTGTACCACTTCACATTCCCACCAACAGTGTATGAGGGTTCCTTTTTCTCCACAGCCTCTCCAACATTTGCTATTACCTGTCTTGTTAATAATAGCTAATCTAACAGGTGTGAGGTGGTATTTCATTGCAGTTTTGATTTGCATTTCTCTAATAGCTAAAGAAGATGAGCATCTTTTCATATATCTGTTGGCCATTTGTATTTCTTCCTGGGAGAAGTGTCTGTTCATATCCTCTTCCCATTTTTATATTGGATTGTTTGTTTGTTTGTTGTTGAGTTTTATGAGTTCTTTGTATATTTTGGATATTAAGCCCTTATCTGAGCTGTTGTGTGAAAATATCATTTCCCATTTAGTTGGCTTTCTGTTTATTTTGTTATCAGTTTCTCTTGCTGAGCAAAAACTTCTTAGTCTGATGTAGTCCCATTCATTAATTTTTGCCTTTACTTCTCTTGCCTGTGGAGTCAAATTCATAAAATGCTCTTTAAAACCCAGGTCCATGAGTTGAGTAGTACCTATGCCTTCTTCTATGTACTTAATTGTTTCAGGTCTTATGTTTAGATCTTTGATCCATTTTGAGTTAATTTTAGTACAGGGGGACAAACTGTAGTCCAGTTTCATTCTTTTGCATATGGCTTTCCAGTTTTCCCAGCACCATTTCTTGAAGAGGCTTTCTTTTCTCCATTGTGTGTTCTTGGCCCCTTTATCAAAAATTATTTGACTATATATATGTGGTTTTATTTCTGGACTTTCTATTCTGTTCCATTGGTCTGAGTATCTATTTTTCTGCCAATACCATGCTGTTTTGATTGTCGTGTCCCTATAATAGAGTTTAAAGTCAGGTATTGTAATGCCCCCAGCTTCATTCTTTTTCTTTAGGATTGCTTTGGCTATTCGGGGTTTTTTATAGTTCCATATAAGTCTGATGATTTTTGGCTCTATTTCTTTAAAAAATGTCATAGGAATTTTGATGGGAATTGCATTAAATTTGTATATTGCTTTGGGTAATATGGCCATCTTGATTATATTTATTCTTCCTAACCAAGAACAAGGTATATTCTTCCATCTCATTATATCTTTTTTGATTTCCCTTAACAATGGTTTATAGTTTTCATTATATAAGTCTTTTACATTCTTTGTTATGTTTATTCCTAAGTATTTTATTTTTTTTGTTGCAATCATGAAGGGAATTGTTCTTTTGAGTTCGTTCTGAATTGTTTCATTGTTGGCATATAGAAAGGCTATTGATTTCTGTATGTTAATTTTGTATCCTGCGACCTTACTGTATTGGCTTATTGTTTCTAGTAGTCTTTTTGTGGATTCTTTGGGGTTTTCGATGTATAGGATCATATCATCTGCAAAAAGTGATACCTTTACTTCTTCTTTTCCAATATGGATGCCTTTTATTTTTTTGTCTTGTCTGATTGCTCTGGCTAGAACCTCTAGTACCACATGAAATAAGAGTGGAGAGAGTGGACAACCCTGTCTTGTTCCTGATTTAAGGGGGAAAGCCTTCAGTTAGTGCCATTTAATATGATGTTAGCTGATGGTTTATCATATATGGCCTTTATCATGTTGAGATATTTTCCTTCTATACCCATTTTGTTGAGAGTCGTCAACATAAAATCGTGTTGTATTTTATCAAAAGCCTTTTCTGCGTCTATTGATAAGATCATGTGGTTTTTGTTCATTGTTCTGTTGATATGGTGTATTACATTAAACGTTTTACGTATGTTGAACCATCCTTGAGATTCTGGGATGAATCCTACTTGATCGTAATGTATTATTTTTTTAATATGTTGTTGTATTCGATTTGCTAGTATTTTGTTTAGTATTTTAGCATCTGTATTCATTAGAGATATTGGTCTGTAGTTTAATATTTTGTGCCATCCTTGCCTGGTTTTGGTATGAGGGTTATGTTGGCCTCATAAAATGTGTTTGGAAGTATTGCTTCTTCTTCAATTTTTGGAAGACTTTCAGTAGAATAGGAACCAAGTCTTCTTTGAATGTTTGAAAAAATTCTCTGGTATAGCTCTCAGGGCCTGGACTTTTATTTTTGGGGAGGTTTTTAATGATTTTTTCTATTTCTTCTCTACTAATAGGTGTGTTTAGGCTTTCTGCTTCTTCTTGACTCAGTCTAGGAATATTGTATTGTTCTAGGAATTTATCCATTTCTTCTAGGTTGTTGAATTTAGTACATAGAAGAAGGCATAGGTACTACTCAACTCATGGACCTTGGTTTTAAAGAGCATTTTATAAATTTGACTCCAAAGGCAAGAGAAGTGAAGGCAAAAATTAATGAATGGGACTACATCAGACTAAGAAGTTTTTGCTCAGCAAGAGAAACTGATAACAAAATAAACAGACAGCCAACTAAATGAGAAATGATATTTTCAAACAATAGCTCAGATAAGGGTCTAATATCCAAAATATACAAAGAACTCATAAAACTCAACAACAAACAAATAATCCAATAAAAAATGGGAAGAGGACATAAACAGACACTTCTCCCAGGAAGAAATACAAATGGCCAACAGATATATGAAAAGATGTTCATCTTCATTAGTTATTAGAGAAATGCAAATCAAAACTGCAATGAAATACCACCTCACACCTATTAGATTAGCTATTATTACCTAGACAGGTAATAGCTAATGTTGGAGAGGCTGTGGAGAAAAAGGAACCCTCAATTACTGTTGGTGCAAATGTGAAGTAGTAGAACCACTATGGAAGAAAGTATGGTGGTTTCTCAAAAAACTGAAAATAGAACTACCTTATGACCCAGCAATCCCTCTACTAGATATATACCCCCAAAACTCAGAAACCTTGATGCGTAAAGATACATGCAGCCCCATGTTCATTGCAGCATTTTTCACGGTGGCCAGGATATGAAAACAACCAAAAAGCCCTTTAATAGAAGTCTGCATAAAGAATATGTGGCACATATATACTATGGAATACTACTCAGCCATAAGAAATGATGACATCGGATCATTTACAACAAAATGGTGGGATCTTGATATCATTATACAAAGTGTAATAAGTAAATCAGAAAAAAACAAGAACTGCATTATTCCATACATAGGTGGGACATAAAAACAAGACTAAGAGACATTGATAAGGTTATGGGGGGGTAGACGGAGGGGGGCTGAGGGAGAGGAAAAGAGGGAGGGGGTGGGACACAAAGAAAAGTAGACAGAAGATGACAGAGGACTATCTGACTGTGAGTGATGGGTATGCAACATAATTGATTGACAAGATAACCTGGACATGTTTTCTTTGAACATATGTACCCTGATTTATTGATGTCACCCTAGTAAAATTAATAAAAAAAGAAAAAGAAAGAGAAAAAATTTAATATAATAAAGAGTTGGTTCTTTGAAAAACTCAATAAAATAGACAAAACACTGGCTAGACTCACTAAGGACAAAAGAGGAAGGACTCATATAATCAAAATCCATAATGAAAGAGAAGAAATTACAACATATTTCATAGATATACAAAAGATCATAGTCGAATATTATAAAAAAAATATATGCCACCAAATTCAAAAATCTGGATAAAATGAATAAATTCCTAGAACTATACAATTTTCCTAAACTGAGCCACAAATAAGTGAAAAACCAAAATCTTTATTATATGAGGCTTAAGTGTCTGTCGCCGATAGCTTATTGGTTGCTTGCGTAACTGTACTAGCCAATGGGGTGAAGTTGCCACGGCTGAATGCAAATTGAGCGGGTCTGGGGGAAGTTGAACATTTGTTTGCATTGGCAGTCATCTGCTTTTGAAACAATTTAAGGCTGAACACAAATTGAGCGAGTCAGGGGGAAGGTGAACATTTGTTTGCATTGGCAATCATCTGTTTTACATAAAAAGTACGTCTTAACGTAATTTCTTTTAAGAATTCCTCCTAGAAAATACAGCACTGAAGAGGAGAGAAAAGGAGCTAAAGCTGCACAAAAACGGCTTTCTCGACAAAAAGAAACCACTGAGCAGAGAAAGACAAGGCTTCCTTCAGTTGCAGAACAAATGTGTCTTTCTCGGCAAAATGAGACTGATGAGCATAGAGAAACAAGGCTTGCCTCAGATGCAAGACAAAAAAGCCTGTCTTGACAAAATGAGTCCCTTGAACAAAGGCAGGAGAGAAATGCAAAAAAAAAATGACAGAGTAATGCTGACTGAAATGCAGAAAGGATTAAAACAGTTTCAAATGGAGAAACTTTAATTTTTGAGCATTCCTCTGGTGACATGAATATTAAATGTGAACACTGTCAGTCCTTAAACTTCAAGTTAGAAACTAATCGATTTGACTGTGGCAAGAAAGGATTTTCTCAATGTTGCAAGTACGAAAACATTGTAGTTCCACTAATTGAGAATTATCCACCAATTAAGCAAGTAGAAGACGGAAACCCCGTGGGGCACTAAGCAAAGGGGTGTCCTCGTCGCCTGCCCTGGGTAATTCAGTTTGAATTAGCAGACACCGGTGAGTGACGTCACAGAAATGGCACCATGAGCAGCGCGTCCGACAGCTCTCCCCTAAATCACAACAAATTTATCAACTAGAAACAGAAAAATTTATCCTCGGAGCATTCCGGAGTTCCACACAAACTGATAGTGAAAGGACTGTTATCACTTGAATCTGAGAGATGAGGGTGTGGAGGAATTTACCGCAGGGACATTCATTCAAGCCGCGAGGAAGTGCGCCTGTGGTTAGTCAGCCCACACTTGGGAGCCATGAGCCGCCACCGCGAGCCGCCGCCGCGAACCGCCGCCGCGAGCCGCCGCGAGCAGCCGTGCGCGCGCCCGGTCCGGTTGGGCACCGCTAACGTTCCCAGCGGCCCGCACACTGCGAGTGAGAATCGCCAGCCACCGGTGCCCAGAGCACCCCATTCGCGCGCGTGCCTTGGGCATTCCATGCGCCCAGAGCGCCCTACTGGCCCGCACACCCAGGGTGCTCCATTATCCTGTGCCTGGTGCGACCCAGCTACCAGCGGCAGGGCAAGCGGGAGAGGCTTGGGAGATTCTCTCCGTGGGCGGGGCACCTCACCCAGCCATTCAAGCTAACAATCAAGCATTGGGGGAGGGGCGCGCGCAGGCAGCCTAAAATACCTTCGGAAGCACAGCTGCGACCCAATCACTGAAATTAGCTTAACCCATGAAATCTGCGCACCCTCGGTTCTAATTGATAAGATCTCTCTCAGTTCAGCGATCCAAGACAAGAGGCGTGATATTTTTTAGTGCCTCTCGCTAAAGGGGCGGGGGCAACTTCTGATTGATAGAGCCTCCATATTCAGGGATAAACGCTAACAAGAAGGACTTGGCAGATAATAAGATCTATACTATACTAGTCGCAAGCAGAGACTAGTGCCTCTTCTTCCCTGCAAAAACAGGCTACAAAGTGTGGAAAGCCTGGGTTGAGAGGTCCAACTAAATGATAGGCGCTGAACAGTCACCTTGACAACAATTGACTCCCACCCCCGCCTGATTACACTGGAGGCCCTGACTGTCAGAGCCTTTCCCAAAGCCTTGCACTGAGTGGGGATAGAGTGGGGATTTCCCAGCTCTTTGAGCCTCTTACTCCCCAGGCAGAAGCAGTTGCAGCCTTATAGCTGGATCACCAGGCTGCTAATTCAGAAAGGGGGGACTAGGAGAGAGAATCCAGGAAAGCAAACTCTCTCATCGTTGGACCCTGCAAACGCCAACAAGCCTTGACTACCAACAAGACTAAAGCCAATTATATGACATTGCCATAGAATCCCATCAACTGCAATCCCTACCTAAGTGTGACACAGGGGCAGAGCCTGGGGTACAGAGTCACCGACCAGGAAGAGGGAGAGAAAAGAAAAAGGAAGAAGTTAACCTCTCAAAATCAAGAAAAACCCACAGACTTTACAACTTGATCCACTAATTTTTTGTTGTTGTTGTTGTTGTTTGTTTCTTCTATCTTATTGCCTTTATTTCCTCCACCTCGGTCCTTCTATTCTCTGCCCATATTATGCTTCCCCTTTCTTGAACTATACTACCCATGAGTGTTGCACTTTATTTCTCTTCTTCATCCTCACCCTCCTTTAAGGTTATACTCCAAAACACTTAACTCTCACTCTCCCCTCTTTTGTTTTTTTTTTTGTCTTGCTTTATTTTGTTTTTTTCTCTTCCTATTTTATTTCTTCCTTCGTTTTTCTCTTTTTCTTATTTTTTCCTTTCTATTCATTTTTTCTTTTCTCATTTTACTTTCCTCCCATATAATCCTCAATCACGAACAAATTAGTTAATTTGGGACGCAAGGCTTTTTTTGGCTTTATTTCTCTTTTTTGTTTTTGTTTTTATTTTTTTTCTTGTTTATTTATTTTTGTGGCATTTTGGGTCCTCCCAACCCAAGGTCTCCATTGTATTTAATCTTCGCTCCACTTAATACAACAGATTTTTACTTATTATTTTTATTTTTTTTCTTCTTTATTATTCTTTTTTGTTCCTTTTTTCTGGTTCCCTCTTATCCCTCTCATTATTTCTCTTAGTTGACCATCACTTACAAGCAAATCATCTTATGCTTGTCTAAGATTTTCTTCCCTTTTTTTTTTTTTTTTTTTTTTTTGCATTTAGTAGGTCGCTACTCCCTTTTTTTGCCCCTTGAACTCTTCACCCCAAATCATGCCCTCCATTATAGGCACGATATTTCCCTGAGGAGGAAAGAGGAAGGAAAGAGAAGAAAGAAAAAAGGGGGAAATAATAAATTATTACTGTTTTTTTTTGTGGGATGTTCTACCTTTTTTTTTTTTTTTTTTTTTTTTACTTTTTACTCATTATTAATTCTAATTAGTGCTATCAACAAGATCACCCTCAGATGCCGATAAGAAAGAGGAAATCGAATATTATGGATACAAAAGAAAGAGAGGTAACACAAATAGATGTGGAAAAATCTATGGAGAAAAGACTTAACATATTGGAAGCCTTGGAGCTAAATGACAGAGAATTTAAAATAGAAATCTTAAAAATACTCAGAGATATACAAGAAAACACAGAAAGGCAATATAGGGAGATCAGAAAACAACTCAATGAACACAAAGAATATATTACCAAGGAAATTGAAACTATAAAAACAAATCAAACAGAAATGAAAAACTCAATTCATGAGCTGAAAAACGAGGTAACAAGCTTAGCTAACAGAACAGCCCAGATTGAAGATAGGATTAGTGAAATAGAAGACAAACAACTTGAGGCACAACAGAGAGAAGAAGAAAGAGACTCAAAAATAATAAAAAATGAGAAAGCCCTACAGGAATTGTCTGACTCCATCAGAAAGAATAACATAAGAATAATAGGTATATCAGAGGGAGAAGAGAAAGAAAATGGAATGGAGAATATATTCAAACAAATAATAGACGAGAACTTCCCAAGCCTGTGGAAGGAACTAAAGCCTCAAATTCAAGAAGCAAACAGAACACCGAGTTTTCTTAACCCCAACAAACCCACTCCAAGGCACATCATAATAAAGATGACACAAACCAATGACAAAGAAAAAATTCTCAAGGCAGCCAGGGAAAAGAAGAGTACAACATATAAAGGAAGGCCTATTAGATTATCATCAGATTTCCCAGCAGAAACTCTACAAGCTAGAAGAGAGTGGACCCCAATATTTAAAGCCCTGAAAGAGAGGAACTTTCAGCCAAGAATACTATACCCATCAAAGCTATCCTTCAAGTATGAAGGAGATATAAAAACATTCACAAATACAGAAAAGATGAGAGAATTTATCAGCAGAAAGCCCCCACTCCAGGAAATACTAAAGGGGGTTTTCCAACCAGATTCAAAGAACAAAAGAAAACAACACCACAAGTAACAGCTCCACCAAGAACACAATAAAACCAAACTTAAACTGTGACAACAAAGGAAAAAAAGGGGGGAGAAGATGGAGATTAACAGTAGCAAAGGACGATGAAGTGCAGAAATACTTATAAGATAGGGTACTACAATGAATATGGTAGGTACCCTTTTCATTACTTAATGGTAACCACCCTTGAAAAAACCACCACAAAAACACTGGACTTAAAAAAGGTAGCAACAGAGGAAAGAAGTATGGAACACAAACAAACAAAAACAAATGATAGAAAAACAAAAGAGAAGAATCAAACTAGATACAAAACTAACAGAAAGCAATTTATAAAATGGCAGTAGGGAACCCACAAGTGTCAATAATTACACTAAATGTAAATGGATTAAACTTACCAATAAAAAGACACAGAGTAGCAGAATGGTTTAAAAAAGAAAATCCAACTATATGCTGCCTACAAGAAACACATCTAAGCAACAAGGATAAAAACAAATTCAAAGTGAAAGGTTGGAAAACAATACTCCAAGCAAACAACACCCAAAAAAAGGCAGGTGTAGCAATTCTCATATGTAATAATGCTGACTACAAGACAGAAAAAGTACTCAGAGACAAAAATGGTCATTTCATAATGATTAAGGGGAAGTTGAATCAAGAAGACATAACAATCCTTAATATATATGCACCAAACCAAGGAGCACCAAAATATATAAGACAGCTACTTATTGACCTTAAAACAAAAACTAACAAAAATACAATCATACTTGGAGACCTCAATACACCGCTGACGGCTCTAGATCGGTCATCCAAACAGAGAATCAACAAAGACATAGTGGCCTTAAACGAAATACTAGAACACCTGGATATGATAGACATCTACAGGACATTTCATCGCAAAGCGACAGAGTATACATTTTTCTCTAGTGTACATGGAACATTCTCAAGAATTGACCATATGTTGGGCCACAAAGACAATATCAGCAAATTTAGAAAAATTGAAATTGTACCAAGCATATTTTCTGATCATAAAGCCTTGAAACTAGAATTCAACTGCAAAAAAGAGGGGGGAAAACCCACAAAAATGTGGAAACTAAACAACATACTTCTAAAAAATGAATGGGTCAAAGAAGAAATAAGTGCAGAGATCAAAAAATATATACAGACAAATGAAAATGAAAATACGACATATCAGAATCTCTGGGATGCAGCAAAAGCAGTAATAAGAGGAAAGCTCATATCACTTCAGGCCTATATGAACAAACAAGAGAGAGCCGAAGTAAACCACTTAACTTCACACCTTAAGGAACTAGAAAAAGAAGAACAAAGACAACCCAAAACCAGCCGAAGAAAGGAGATAATAAAAATCAGAGCAGAAATAAATGAAATAGAGAACAGAAAAACTATAGAAAAAATCAATAAAACAAGGAGCTGGTTCTTTGAAAAGATCAACAAAATTGACAAAGCCTTGGCAAGACTCACCAAGGAAAAAAGGCACAGGACTCAAATAAATAAAATCCAAAATGAAAGAGGAGAGATCACCACAGACATCATAGATATACAAAGAATTATTGTAGAATACTATGAAAAATTATATGCCACCCAATACAATAATCTAGAAGAAATGGATAAATTCTAGAACAATACAACCTTCCTAGACTGAGTCATGAAGAAGCAGAAAACCTAAACAGACCAATCAGCAGGGAGGAAATAGAAAAAACTATTAAAAACCTCCCCAAAAATAAAAGTCCAGGCCCAGACGGTTATACTAATGAATTCTATCAAACATTCAAAGGAGACTTGGTTCCTATTCTACTCAAAGTCTTCCAAAAAATTGAAGAAGAAGCAATACTTCCAAACACATTCTATGAGGCCAACATAACCCTCATACCAAAACCTGGCAAGGATGGCACAAAGAAAGAAAACTACAGACCAATATCTCTAATGAATACAGATGCTAAAATACTAAACAAAATACTGGCAAACCAAATACAACAACATATTAAAAAAATAATACATCATGATCAAGTGGGATTCATCCCAGAATCTCAAGGATGGTTCAACATACGCAAAACGGTTAACGTAATACACCATATCAACAAAACAAAGAACAAAAACCACATGATCTTATCAATAGATGCAGAAAAGGCTTTTGATAAAATACAACACAATTTTATGTTTAAGACTCTCAACAAAATGGGTATAGAAGGAAAATATCTCAACATGATAAAGGCCATATATGATAAACCATCAGCCAACATCCTATTAAATGGCATAAAACTGAGGACTTTCTACCTTAAATCAGGAACAAGACAGGGTTGTCCACTCTCTCCACTCTTATTTAACGTGGTGCTAGAAGTTCTGGCCAGAGCAATCAGACAAGACAAAGAAATAAAAGGCATCCATATCGGAAAAGAAGAAGTAAAGCTATCACTTTTTGCTGATGATATGATCCTATACATCGAAAACCCGAAGGACTCCACAAAAAGATTATTAGAAACAATAAACCAATACAGTAAGGTCGCAGGATACAAAATTAACATACAAAAGTCCATAGCCTTTCTTTATGCCAACAATGAAATATTAGAAAACGAACTCAAAAAAATAATCCCCTTCACGATTGCAACAAAAAAAAATAAAATACCTAGGAATAAACATAACAAAGAATGTAAAGGAACTATATAATGAAAATTACAAAGCATTGTTAAGGGAAATCGAAAAAGATACAATGAGATGGAAAAATATTCCTTGTTCTTGGATAGGAAGAATAAATATAATCAAAATGGCCATATTACCCAAAGCAATATACAAATTTAATGCAATTCCCATCAAAATCCCTATGAGATTTTTTAAAGAAATGGAACAAAAAATCATCAGATTTATATGGAAGTATAAAAAACCCAGAATAGCCAAAACAATCCTAAGGAAAAAGAATGAAGCTGGGGGCATTACAATACCTGACTTTAAACTATATTATAGGGTCACAATAATCAAAACAGCATGGTATTGGCAGAAAAATAGACACTCAGACCAATGGAACAGAATAGAAAGCCCAGAAATAAAACCACATATATATGGTCAAATAATCTTTGATAAAGGGGCCAACAACACACAATGGAGAAAAGAAAGCCTCTTCAACAAATGGTGTTGGGAAAACTGGAAAGCCACATGCAAAAGAATGAAACTCGACTACAGCCTGTCCCCGTGTACTAAAATTAATTCAAATGGATCAAAGACCTAAATATAAGACCTGAAACAATAAAGTACATAGAAGAAGACATAGGTACTAAAATCATGGACCTGGGTTTTAAAGAACATTTTATGAACTTGACTCCAATGGCAAGAGAAGTGAAGGCAAAGATAAATGAATGGGACTACATCAGAATTAAAAGTTTTTGCTCAGCAAGAGAAACTGATATCAAAATAAACAGACAGCCAACTAAATGGGAAATGATATTTTCAAACAACAGCTCAGATAAGGGCCTAATATCCAAAATTTACAAAGAACTCATAAAACTCAACAACAAACAAACAAACAATCCAATTAAAAAATGGGAAGAGGACATGAACAGACACTTCTCCCAGGAAGAGATACAAATGGCCAACAGATATATGAAAAGATGCTCAGCTTCATTAGTTATTAGAGAAATGCAAATCAAAACTACAATGAGATACCACCTCACTCCTGTTAGATTAGCTATTATCAACAAGACGGGTAATAGCAAATGTTGGAGAGGCTGTGGAGAAAAAGGAACCCTCATTCACTGTTGGTGGGACTGTAAAGTAGTACAACCATTATGGAGCAAAGTATGGTGGTTCCTCAAAAAACTGCAAATAGAACTACCTTATGACCCAGCAATCCCTCTACTGGGTATATACCCCAAAACCTCAGAAACATTGATACGTGAAGACACATGTAGCCCCATGTTCATTGCAGCACTGTTCACAGTGGCCAAGACATGGAAACAACCAAAAAGCCCTTCAATAGAAGACTGGATAAAGAAGATGTGGCACATATACACTATGGAATACTACTCAGCCATAAGAAATGATGACATCAGATCATTTACAGCAAAATGGTGGGATGTTGATAACATTATAAGGAGTGAAATAAGTAAATCAGAAAAAAACAAGAACTACATGATTCCATACATTGGTGGAACATAAAAATGAGACTAAGAGACATGGACAAGGGTGTGGTGGTTACCAAGGGTGGGGGGGGAGGGAGGACATGGGAGGGAGGGAGGGAGAGAGTTAGGGGGAGGGGGAGGGGCACAGAGAACTAGATAGAGGGTGGCGGAAGACAATCTGACTTTGGGCGAGGGGTTTGCAACATAATTTAATGACAAAATAACCTAGACATGTTTTCTTTGAATATATGTACCCTGATTTATTAATGTCATCCCATTACCATTAATAAAAATTTATTATTAAAAAAAAAAAGAATTAGCAGACACCTTTGCACAAATAATTTTAATTACCATTTATAATATCTAGAACAGCAGTCATTTCGTATGACCGCCGGGCTTTCTAGTAGACCTATAAGTAGGGATGAAATAGAAATAACTATCAAAAACCTCCTTCAAAAGGAAAGTTCATGACCAAATGGGTAAACTTGTGAATGCTATCAAAAATTCAAATATTTGTTACTTATCCTTCATAAAGTCTTCTAAAAAATAGAAGAAGCAGCAATACTCCCCAACACATTTTATGAGGCTAACATAACCGCTACAACAAAACTGTGCAAATACTGCAACCTAATATCGCTAAAAAATACAAATGCAAAAATTCTAAGCAAAATACTAGTAAATTGAACACAATAACACATTAAAAAATACATCACAATCAAGTACAATTCATTCCAGGAGCACAAGGGTGGTTCAACTTATGAAAATTGATCAATGTAAACACCACATCAACAAAACAAAAATAATTTGCTCCATCGATAAATGATGAAAAGCATACAATAAGATACAACATTGTTTTATGTTTAAAATAGTCAATAAAATAAGAATAGAAGGAAAGTAACTCAACAAAATCAAGGCCATATATAATAAACCATCAGCTAATTTTATACTAAATGGTAAAAAATGAAAGCATTTTCTTTAAAATCAGGAAAAAAGACAAGACTACTCACTATCTGCACTCATATTCAATATAGTTCTGGAAATTTTCAGCAGAGCAATCAGGCAAAAGAAATAAAAAGAACTTCTATCAGGAAAGAAGAAATTAAGGAATCACTTTTTTCAGATGACATGATCCTGTATAAAGAAAACCCCAAAGATACCACCAAAAACTCTTAGAAATGATAAATCAAAGAGTCGCAAGATGCAAAATAAATATACAAAAGTCCATTGCTTTTCTATATGCCAATGATGAAACATCAAAAATTAAACTCCAAGCCACCTGTGTTCCTTGCTGTAGGAATGCTTAATTAATTAATTAGTTAATTAATTAATTTAGTGAGAGGATGGGGTGGTAGAGACAGACTCCCACATGTGCCCTGCTCAGAATTCACCAGCAAGCCCACTAAGGGGGTGATGCTCTGCCCATCTGGGGCTTTTGCTCCATTGTAACCAGAGCCATTTTTTAGCGACTGAGGAGGAGGCCATGGAGCCATCCTCAGCACCCTGGGCCCACCCACCCTAATTGAGTCATGGCTTCAGAATTGGGAAGAGAAGAGAGAGAGAAGTGATATGCAGATGGGTGCTTCTCCTGTGTGCACTTCCCAGGAATCAAACCCAGGATATCCACATACCATGTTGACTCTCACTGAGCTAACAAGCCAGGACTAGGAATGCTTCTTCTGGGTACTATCTACCCTCCTGTTGTATGTGAGTACTGAATGCAGTTGATCCTTTTGTGGGTGCAGTTATCCTTGCAGGTTGGCTGGCTCTAAGGATCAATGTTTATCATGGATATTAGACACTGTGCAGAGCCTGTCTTGTTGTGTGTATTTATTCTCTATGGTGTCTGGTTCCTGGTGGGCTTCTCTTTTGGGCATACTACTTGTGTAGCTAGCTAAGTCTAGTGTTGATGCTGTCTGCCACCCACTACTGATTTTATTGGTTCTAGGTCTTCTTGGATTGGCATCAGCCATTGTTTATAACCTGCCATGGGCTACCTGTCTGGAGCTACTGCTTTATTCACTGTTTGTGCCTGCATTTTCTGTGCCTGGGTAGTGTGGGAGGGGCCAACCTGTGTATAAGGATCAACTTTCTCCTGCTTAGAGATGACAGCAGCTCTGTAAAAGCCCAAGCTCTGTAAGATTTGCCTCCACTTTTCAGCTGCTCTACTTCCTCTCCTCTTATTGTTGTATGGTCATCCCACAGTCTTCTGTAGAAAGACCATAGTATGGTCTCAGACAGGCCTCACTTCACCAACCCCACCACAGGTTGCAAGCTTGGTGGTTAGGGCAGTAGAGGTTAGGAATACAACTTTAGTGGAACCCCCTACTTCAAAGGTTTCTTGGTCAGCGGCTCAGTACAAAGAAAGTGGCCCATATTCCAGAGCCTAATCTCTCTGAAACTGCTGGATACTCCAACTCTATGTCTCTCCAGTGAGGTGAGCAGCAGGTTCAAATTGGGTGAGGCTTACAATTCCCTGTGCAGAAGTTCTCTCAGCTGGGTAGCCCCTGGTCTCAGCAAGGAAGACTGATAGAGTCTTCCCCTGAGGCTGACTTTGCCCTCCCAGAAAGGGCTAAGCCCCTTGACCTGACCCAACAAGAGGCTTGAAGGGATTCACTACTTGAATGTCCATGCAGCAAACCTCTCTCCCTTTTCCCTGTGTAACCTAGCACAGTGGGGCAGGATATCCAGGACACAGGCCAGCCAACTGTGAAAGTCCACTTTGTCCAATACATGTGAGATGCTGTGCAGGTGCTGATCACTTAAAGTGGAACTTGCCTTAGCTGGGCCTGATGTTTGATGAGCCCTATCTTAGGACTTGCCACCATCAAGGGTCATTACATTCTGAACTGATGCTCTCTGCAGCTGGCCACTAGCTATGCTGGCCAGGGCCTCCCTGGAGGAAACCCAGTGCATACCAGTAGGAGAAACTTTCATAACTGGCCCTCAGCAACCTTCTTGGAGCTACAAGCAATCCAGGGGTTGTGGCTGCCTTTGCTGGGCCCAGGTGCAAATGGAAATATCAAATGGCATACCTCAGCTGGTTTTACCCACACTGCCTTGGGAAAAGGTCCACAAAAGGCCAAGGTTTTCTGAGTTCCACCTCCTGCAGCCTTTGTCTGCTGGCTGCTTGTTGGGCTTGGCCACTGAAATAAAGCCTCTAGTAGAGCTAGCACCTGGGGAAAGTCAAGGATTAGGAAGGGTGGTGGCTGTGGATCCTGTCCCTTGGCCCCAGTGTCAGTCAGCCCAGATTTTTTTCAGAGACCTCAGTAAGGTGTGGCCAACAGGAGTTCAGTGGGTGTGGTCTTTGAGACCCAGAGATGTGATCTGCCCACAGTTTGAACAGTTTCTACTGAGTTTCCCATGAGGCAGAAGCTCCTGTCACAGTCTCAGGAGAGGGGGAAAGCTTTGGTCTCAACACCAGAAAAACTGAGACACTGATTCACCCCTTGGTTCCTGGCTTATTTCTCAGAAAGACCCAGTCTCTAGGGTAAGCAGGAGAATTTCCTGAAGGTGGGGCATTCACTTTCCTCAGGCTGATGTGACATGGAGGGGACTGTTCTACCCAAGAAAGATGGCAACTGCAGTCTTTGAATAACCCAGCACAGGGATTCTAGTGGCCATTCCTCAAAGTGTCTCTCTCTGGGCCACCAACTTTATACTTTCTTTACACAACTCTAGTCCTCTCAACCCTCCACTTCCGGAGGTAAGTGGCCATGAACAAGATTTTCTATATTGGCTCTTTAAGACAGAGCCTGTGTCTCCAAGAGTTTAGCCTCTTTCTTGCAGACAAAAACCTCGGCTCTTTTCACCACCAAATGCTGTGTAGGCACCTCTTCTAGGCTCTAGTTCTCTAGGCTGGTGCACCCAGCCTGGGCTTAGGACACATACCTCTCAGGGCAAAGAGTCCTGCTTCACCCTCAGCCACTGCTTACTCCTGGGAGCAGGGCAGCCTTTCTTGCATCTCCGCCTTTTGTACCAGTCTCAATGTTGCTTCTCCTGCAATCCCTGGTTATGGACTCCTCTTCATTTAATCCACAGTTGGTTTTTCAAGATGATTGTTCTTAAATTTAGTTGTGATTCAATTTGGTCCTGGGCGGTGGCAGTTGGAACATCTGCCTACTCTGTCACCATCTTGAAATCCTCTCCTCTTTTTCTTATACTTGCTTTATAAAACATGGTCTTCTTTATAGCTGACATTTCAGTTGAGATGGTAGAAAGCTTATTACTATCTGTATGCAGATGTTAGTAGATTTTTATTTTTCCCTATCCCACTTATATGAATCCTTTTATTGTCAGCCTCATTTCCACACTACTCTGCATAGTCACTACCTCAACCTCAGCCCTAAATTTTATGATACTTAAAATTCAGATGGAAAGACCTAAATAAAGAAAAAGTTCTTTTTAAAAGAGACTAGTGTTACTTAATAAGGAGCTCAAATGGCAAAGAGAAAAGAAAATAAAGAAATGCCATAGATTATGAGTGGAGAGATTTCGGCTAAAAACAAACAAACAAAAAAGCGTGTTCAGAGAATATTTGGTGTAAGAAATTGAGGGAAAAAAGAAAAAGAGACACAAGAAGCATTCCAGTATCTTTTTTTTTAATGTTCTTCAAAAGACATGAGAAATATAACTACTTGAGCAAGATCAATTAATTACCTGTTTGATTGTTTGGCTGATTGATTACTTTAACTGTATTTTTCTAAGTACAGAATTTTCTACAGAACTGATATACATAGATTTCCAGTATATGAAATGATTACATTATTTTTAATCTGTTCTCTTCCTTTTAAAATTTGGTGTTCTAAAATTCTTTCCTACGTGTTATCAATGTCGCTAAAACTACCTCTTTTATATCCATAATTTCTCACCATTAAGTAGCTCTACCAATTGAAGTTAAGGTATTTTTTAAAACTTAGATCTGATTACTTGTAAATGTAAAGTAATTTTACTAGCTACCATGTGTGTGTGTGTGTGTGTGTGTGTGTGTGTGTTGAATAAAAAAATTCAAGCTTAAATAAAAACAAAAGGAAACAGAAAAATGAAGTTTATGGTGTGTTGACATTTATGTTAGCTTGTAAATATACTCTTACTGAATACACAAGGTTAGGAAGGTATTCTGGCATGGAGAAAACAGAAGCAGCTAACTCATGCTTGTAAATTTTATATGTATTTTTTTCCAAGAACTGTGCCACATTTATTAATCATATTTTGCTTGGCATTTTATATACTCACAATTGCAATTATATATAGATAATAAAAATAATACAACTTTCCACTTATTTGCCATTTTCTATTTTTAACCATTTTAATAAATATTACTTATATATTACTTTATAACTATCATATGCAATAAGAATTATTATTATTATCATTACTATTGCTTTATAAGTAAGGAAACTGGTTTATAGGAGTTAAGTCAGTGTTTTTCAACCTCTGATCCATGAACCAGGGCTGGTTCGCCACAAATTTCATACCAGTCTGAGAAAGAGTTAACCACCCTGATATTGTATAAAGATTATAGACCCAATGATTATAGACCCTATAACCATCATTTAGAGTGAGCCAGCATGAAAATTCTGGCAGACTGGTACCATTGAAAACCACTGAGTTAAGTGATTTATCTAAGTGTTGTCAGTGTTCTTTTACAGAGTTGCAGAAAAAGCATTTTACAGGACTCAAGTCTGAAGGAAATAAAGCTTCCAGCAGTAGGATTTATTTAGGTTTGAAATAGAAGATTGCACACATTGTCTTATCTCCATCTGTTCCACCAAGAAAAAAAGGCCAGCCTGGTTTTTATTAAGCCCAGTATAAAAACCAAAGTCCAGATATTTTGTGCCATGGTTCAATCCAATTAGTTTTTATTCAGCTACCATATTCTGTGTTTCTGCCTGTGCCCTGTTTGACATTTTTCCAGGCTTGCAGTCTAACCAGCTGCTGGCAGCTAGCTCACTCATGCCACTTTTTAGAACATGTGGCTTCTTGAAAAGACTCACAAATAAACAGGGTGAGTGTTTCCAAGCAGGAAGAGAGAAGGCAGAGTGAGAGCTTTGTTTGTTAAATCTGTGCTTGTATTTTGAGACTAGTAAAAACTAGCTTTTGTTTATCTGTTTGTTTTAATTTAATTTAGTTTTGTTTTTAAGCCAACCTATAGGTTTCTTAATCTTTTGCAGACTTGCATTGGTTCCTCCCACTAATGAATTAGATTCGTCTTCTAAGCTAAATTGACAGGCCTCTGTGGTTGCCATTCTGGCTTCTACTACTTATGCCTCAAAGAAGAAGAACAGAATTACTTCCCCCATAGTCTGTGGGTGGACTGAATGTACCCTGGGGGTCTGATAAAACTGGTTGTTCTTAATAAACTGGGGGATTAATTTTCAAGCAAACAATGACCTCCTGCAGTGTGTGAATGAGCCTGTAAATGCTACAGCTTTCTCCTGAAGCAGGCTTTCCAATTTTATTAAATTTAATGTCTGATTCCCACTTGCACCATTTCCTTATTAATGTTTAACTACTTACCTACATTAAAATAAGGACATATATTCAGTAATAGGCTGAACTATGATTTTGTAACAGACTGCTCAGTCCCTCTGACTCTATCTTAACTCTAGCCTGTATTGTTCTTATGGCCTTTATGTTAATAGCTCCTGCTATAGACAAGCTTATTTATTATTAGAGGAATTCTTCTGCTGATTGTGGTTTTAGAGAACAGCTCCTTACCAGAGGGTGCCTATCCTGAGGTGGAGAATAGTGTATAAAATAATGACAAATTAAAGATTTGTAGAAGCCTCAAAAACCATACTCAGATGAGCAGGGGTCAGCAGACCCAGAAGAAAGAGATTTAGACATTTTCTGCTCTTTGTCTAATCTTTGGGAGTGTCCAGATGTCTGTGATCACCAATCAATTCTTGTCTCACCCATTTTTTTTTTCCTGTGACACAAAAGAAATCTGAACTTTATGCTTGTGGAAGATGGACTTGAGGACCTGTAAATGTCCCCATCTTCTCAAGCTGGTGCTATCTCAATCAATAAACCTTTTCTTGCTCTTAAACTCACACATTTTGTATTTGGCACCTTTTGAAGAATCAAGCATATGGATTTTGGGTGGATAACAATTTGAATCCCAGTCTGTTTTACTTCAAAACCCTATTCCTAACTGTTAGAGCAAAAACTGTCCTTCTTCAGTCAGTACATGGTGAACTGTACTTAATCTTTAAGTTAACAAACAAAAGCCTGTTACAACAGGAGTCCATTATCAATGGAGGCAGAAATAGAAAAAGAAAAATACAATAAGCCCAGGCCAGAAGCCTGGTAGCCAGCATCAACAGAAACTGCCAGAAGGTGGAAAGCAGAATATAAAACTAGCCCTCTCAGCCCTGCTCAGGGCTGACTTCCTTATCGGACTCAGCCCACCTGCATCCAGGTGTTTGCAATAAATTATCTTTTCTGCACTTTGGGCTCTCTGTGGTTGATGCCACTCCTGCCAGGTCCTAGACCTTTCACTAACCACCATTCTAAATTTTCTAGTATTGTGACTATTTTCTTGAGAAAAATGAGAAGTAGAAAAAAACTTTCTGTTTAGCAACTACACAGAATAGATAATCCCTAAAGGTCTTGTCAGTATTTTTGAAATACTTCACTTATTTCTTTTTTTTTCACTAGTATAAACAATTCTGAACTTTGTAATCTTTTATTTTTTAGAAACAACTTCTTTATTTTATTTTATTTAGTATCATTATTTATTTAGTTTCTTTGCTACAAATGAAAGAAGTTTATTCAAGTTTTGGCACCCTGAGAAGATGGGGGACTAATGTCCTCAAAAACCCACCCTAACAGCTCACACTGCTTGACCAGATTATATAGGGAAATTGTGGGAATTAAGGAGAGGTGGAAAAAACCATGAATTTTCTCTTGAGAAAAGAAAATTCTTTTTTGATTGTATTCAGAAAACTAAATTTAATGGGTTGACATTGATCAAAAAGATTACATAGGTTTCAGGTAAACATCTCTGTAGGATTTGAACTGTCAATTTTATTATTTATTTATTTATTTATTTTTAAGTGAGAGGAAGGTAGATAGTAAGGCAGACTTCCAAGTGTGCTCTGATTGGGATCTACCTGGCAACCACCATCTGGAGCTATTTTTAGCACCTGAGGCTTACATGCTCAGACCAAATGAGCTAACCTAAGCACCTGGGGCCACACTTGAAACAATTGAGCCACAGGCTGCAGGAGGAAAAAAGTGGGAGGGGGAGAGAAGTAGATGGTCAGTTCTTTGGTGTACCCTAATCAGGAATCGACCCAGGATGTCCATACACTAGGCCAACATTCTATCCACTGAGGAACCATTCGGGGCCAAACTGTTGATAATTTTGTGTACCCATTACTCAAAGTCAAATCACTTTTCATCACCACATACTTGTTTCTCTTTACACCCCCTCTCAACACAATACCCCCAAAACCCCTCACCTAAGTAATCACTTCACTTTTATCTACATCCATGAGTCTCAGTCTGTATATCCTATGTATGATATCATGTAGTTTTTAGTTTTTTCTGATTCACTTATTTCACTCAATATAATGTTCTCAAGGTCCATCTATGTTGTAGCAAATGGCAATATGTCATTATTTCTTATGGTGTAGTAGTATTTCATTGTATATATATATACCATATCTTCTTTATCCAATCCTCTTACAAAGGAAACTGGTTGTTTTCACGTCTAGGCCACTGTGAATAATGCTGCAACAAAATTGAGAATGTATGTGTCAGTATGTAACAATGTTAGTGTGGTATGCCAATGTCCTAGTATCAATCCCAGTTTATGCACACATAAGAAGTGACCATCTTGCTTCTATAACCCCTTTGTCCCCCTTCTTTCTCTCTTCCCCTTCACAGCCAGTGGCTCAATTGGTTTGAACTTTGGCTCTAGGATCTAAGGATAGCTCAGTTAATTTGAGCATTTGTCCCACATGGGGGTTGCCTGGTGAGTCCCAGTCAGAGTACATGCAGGAGTTGTTTATATCCCCTCTTCTCACTTAAAAAAAAATAATTATTATTATAATGACAAGTAAAAAAACCCCACAAAAAACAGAGCAAAAACAAAATGAAAATATCAAAAACAAACAGAACTCTCACATAAAACAAGAATAAAAATATAAATATTAAATAAAATAAAATTCAAAAGAAGAAAATAAATATTTCAGTTTTGAGATTTTTTAAGGGTTTTTCTGTTTGTTTGTTTGTTTTTTCGCACTGTGTTACAACTTTTAGCTTTGTGAAATTCCTGGTCTGACCTCTGTTGAGATATTGCTGCTGCAATGATGTAGGCAGGGCTGCAGTTTCATTAGTGGATGGGGCATGTTGCGATGACTTTATGGCTTTAGTAATGGTGATCTCAGGCCTCTGGGTACTCCTCCCTAAGTCTTAACAGACCAGGAGACCAGGCACAAAGCACCTCTGTTCTTCAGGGCGGCAAGTGGCTCTGGAGTTATCTGTGGGGTCTGTCTCTGCCACTCTCTGTACCCTGCAATGTGTTAGGCGGGATATAGAAGGCTGGGGAGCCACATTTTGGTTTTCTCTGTCTTTGCATTGAGTGTGGGCTTCAGGCAGATTATGGAAACATTGACCATGACCCCTCATTCTGTCATCACTTTGGTTTAGTACCTCCTCCTCTCCCCCTCAATCTTACCACTTCTCCCAACAGAAAGGGACCCAATCGTTCTGGGCTTCTTCCCTCCCCGTAGCCTTGGCAGAGAAAAACCCAGATAGTCCAGGCTTCTCCCCTCTCTGAAGTTTCTGCAGACAAAACACAAACGTCTGAGCTTCCTTCCTCTCTGGTGCCCCAGCAGAAAAAATATAACAAAACAAAACAAAAACCAAAGGAACACAGTGACTTCTGGATTCCTTCCTCTCCAGAGCCCTAGCAGATGAAAACCATGACAGTTTGGGCTTCTCTCTTCTCCAGAGCCAACCTCAAGTGTGTCTTATCTTCCTTCTCTTTTCTTGACCCCTACCACCTTTCACCCATTCAGTGGTCAGATCTCTCAAGCAAGCCTGCAAGCCAGCTGGGGTTGCTTTGTTCCGTTTAATTTGTTGAAATTTCAAGGGGAGAGTACAAAGGTATCTCTTACACTTCCATTACTTTGACTTCATTAAGTACTTATCTCTGTGAAAAAATATTCCATGTCAGCCATTTACAATCTGATTTTTAATATTAATGAATCAAAATAAAATATATGACTTGAAGTAATTAAAATATGTTTGCATTATTCACATCAGTATAACAATAACAATTCTTTTTCTGCATTAAATTTAAATTAAAAATCTTTTTAATCAACCATCTAAATTGCATCATATAATAATTCTCTGGAATAGGTAGATACTTAATGAAATTTCAGCAAATTTTCAATGCTAACTTGATTATTAAATGGTGGAAGTAAGCCTTCAAATAAAATGCTTCTGTTTCAAAAACAGTATACATTTTATTATTTCAAGCTTTCTTTATATTTTAATTACATAGTTAACTATTAAAAAATGTATCATGGGTTTTGGCTTTTCTTATTCAATGTAGTAATTCCAAAAACATACACCAAAACAATAATAAAATAAAAATGGTTGAGTGAGAGAAGATAATAGTATGGAATAGAGTTCTATTTTTATTATAGAATTGCAAAATTAAGTAATATATGATTGTTCAAATAGAATTAAGGTACAGATAATTTCAGAGGACTTGAAACAATAAGTTTATGTAGATACAATAAACTGCAAAAAAAACACTTTTAAAAAAACTTTTTTGAATAATACTGTCTAACACGCTAATCACTTAAGAGGCAAAATTTTGAGATTTTTAAAGTGAGAATTAATTCTGGAGAGATAAAAAATAACTTTAACAATAAAATAATAATGAGCTAACATTTTTCCTGTTGGTAAATGAGTTGAGAAAGTTGCTTTCCAAAAAATAATCTACAGTAAACATATGAATTTTAGTGGTTCAAGCAGAGAAGACTTTATAATTTTTTATATAAAGCATCTCTTGGAATTTCTGAGCCCAGGAAAAGAAGATCTGATAACTGAGCAGAGGCTCAAGCAAGCTGGGCAATAAAGATAAAACTAGTGTGTTAAGAACATATCTGTCCAGGGCTGATAACCATGACCGAGTACAACAGCCCTCCAAATAGCATCCACTCTTGTAAAGCTAGATTAAGAATTCTCTTTAATGAAGCTGTTTATGATGAACTCAAGCTTTCTCTGCTGCTTCTCAGCACTCATTTATGTACAGTGCAACAACATGCAGTTTTAAAGATCTGTACATGAATCTAAACTCCCACAGTATCTGTCATGCATTCTTTACCTGAGCTTCTCTAATCAAGGTGTCTATGTAATCAGAGCCAGTAGGCATTCTTGAACAGCAATAAAAGTGGCAAGAGGTCAGAGATCCAAATGCTGAGCCACCAGGGTTTAAGATTTTCTCATCATGCTCTTCTATTAATCCAAAGATGCATCCTGGTACTCATACTAATAACGGTAAACAGTGCTCAGAGACTGAAATAACAAAAAAAACTTTGTCATTTTAAAAGTACTAAAAAAAAAAAGGGTGGGATTAAGTTCAAAGTTAGCAGCTGAGAAAGTAACACTCAGTGCTGCCAGAGAGACTTACCATGAATCTTTTCTAGATGCAATGACTGAAACTGCAGAAAACATTTCTTCATCAGTGTGAAACCTCTTTCCTGACTGTCTCTTGCGCATATTCACATTGCTACTGGCTTTAAAGACTATTGTTCTTATCAACTTTTATTTTATTTCATAATGGACATTCCTGCTGACTGTGCTCTGTTATTTCTTTATAATAGTGTGACCAAAAATGCAGGTTTGGCTGCCTGCTGCAATGAAAACCAAACTCATGATACCAGTGCTGGTTCAAAAGTAAAGAGATTTATTCAGGTGCCATGATCTGGGAGAATGGCGGACTTTCATCTCAAAGACCATCACCCTTCTTGCTCAATGTGTGGCTCTTACAGGGATAGGAAGGGAAGTTTTTTGTTTTGTTTTTATCCAATAATATTGCTAGCTTTTGGCCAGCTTGGTGTAAGAACCTCTTCCTGTGCCATCTATGGTAGCAATAGGTTATCACATGTTTGGCATTCTTGGTCAGAAGATCCTGAAGTAAGACAACCAGAAATATTAATGGACTAAGAGAAAATTGACAAAAATAGATGAGGAGCACAGTGCCATGATGTTCATACTCACATGTTTTGACTCTTTTTAAAATATGTACATACCAAATAACCATGGGATGAGTTTACCTCTCAGAGATTATCTCTGTTTTTTCATGTAAAAATGGGGATTATAATACTTGTTTTGCAAACTCTTCTAAAGATTAAAAATTAATGTAAATTAATTGTGTGAATATGTAAATTAAGATATGATAAATTCTAATTGAAGCTGGTTCTTCTTATCTCTTGAATAAAGATTTTAAATGTTACCTTCCCACCCAACTACAGTCAGAGTTCCTCAGTGCATGTGATATAATGCTCCTTAAGATTTGTGTTCCTGCCTTTAATACTCAAATTGATTTGAACTTAATAAAACTATACAGAAAAGTAGTGTTAGACTTTCAGGAGAAGAATTTAAAGCTGGTGAAGTTAAACCTCAGCTCTTGAGTTCAGCTGAGAAAGGATTAAGAGCCAAGAACTCTAACTATAAGAAAAAGTTGCCTGACCTGTGGTGGCACAGTGGACAGAGCATCAACCTTGATCACTGAAGTCGCTGGTTTGAAGCCCTGGGCTTGCCTGGTCAAGGCACAGACAAAAAGCAATCAATTAACAACTAAAGTAAAACAACTACGATCTCACTCTCTTTCTTTCTTTCTGTTTTTCTTCCTTTCTTTTTCTAAAATCAATAATAAAATCCTTTTTTAAAAATAAAAAATTATTTAGAAAGTCACAGAGGTAGAAGAAGTGAGACAGCTGGGCTGTGTGGACTCAGGAAACAAGCTACAGAGGTAAAAGAAGGGTCTTTGGAGCTTAGGAGAAAGAAAGCAGAGATGTGCATTGAGAGAAATGTAGAACCTTGATTCAAATGAGTAGATTATAAAAGCTAGATTGTTCACATTGGATTTACACTGGAATAACGTTTGGCATGGATAGTGCCACTGAGTTACAGTGCAATCTGAAACCATTCCACTATTTTTTGTTTGTTTCACTTTTGTAAAGATGCCTAAAGGAACTATACCTTTGTAAAATAATTTCTGCTTCCTTCCTTTGCCATTAAAAATAATACATATTTTTTATCCAATACCCTATTGAGGGACAGTTTGGTTGTTTCTATGTCTTGACCACCATGAATAATGCTGCAATGAACATGGGTGGTGCATATGTCTTTTTGTTGTATACTAGTCAGTCATATAAAAATGATGAAATATTTCCATTTATGACAACTTGAGAATATTATACTAAGTGAGATAAATAAATATGAAAAAGCTAAGACCTATATGATTTCACACAAAGGTGGGGTATAAAACTAAGACTCATGGATGTAGACAAAAGTGAAATGGTTACCAGAGAGAGAGGGTTAGGAGAATGGAGTAAAGGGGGCCAAATATATAGTAATGTAAAGTGTTTTGACATTGAGTGATGGGCACACGGCACAATGAATAGTTCACATGCTGTGGGGATGTATACTTGAAACTTATGTGTTCCTATAAACCAATGTCACCACATTAAATTTAATTTCTGAATAAAAAATAATAATACATTAAAGCAAATCTCACATTTTAGATCTTAGTCCTATTTTCAAATGCTTTCTGATTTCATTCGTTTTTCAAATGACAGATCCTAATTTTTGCTTCATGAAATGCAGATAAACATACACATCTTACTTTTTTTGTTTCTTCCATTTAAATTATTAAAGATAGAGCTAAATTAGATTTTTGAAATAACCCAATCTGTGAGGTCAGTAATAAAATTTTCTTTCTATTTAGGCAAAGGCTTTATAGAAAGAACAGAAATATCTTGTTCACTTAGAGGCTGTTAAAAATCTGCAGTGAGGCTTGGATGAAATTGTTGAGTTATATTTTTCTAGGGACAGCTTGGAAGAAGAATTTATGTATGTCCTGAGTTCTTGTAATTCTGCAGAGTCTAAAGAATGAGCAACAAAAAATTATTTCCTATTTTATGGTTCTCAGATTTAAAATCTGAAACTAATCAAAGAAACAAAACACATTTATCTTACTTACACCATTAACTGTATTTTTTCTTTCTAAATTTCTATGTAAAAACCTTGCTTTCATTTTTTATGAAGTCCTACTGTGAAATTTTGAGTTATAGTCCCTGAAAACTGCTGAGTCACATGGCATCTGTGAAAGTTTGTAGCTGCCTCAGCTGAATCTGTCTTCTGAAGATAATGTAGGTTGTAGCTGGCGGGATTCTGAGCCCAACTAAGTTGTTTTTTTTTTTTTTCTCTGCCATATATGTACCATCTCTCTAATCATTATCTGAATTAGACTAGACAATTCCATGTGAATTGTCTTTCTCTTTCTCCCTCTTTGACTCTCTCTGTTCTGGAAATATTTTGTCTTTCCAGGTTCTAGACCTTTAGGAAAACCAGAACACTTTCCAAAGAAAATGGTGAGTAAAGAATTCTTTTTTTTTATTAATTTTTAAATTTTATTTAGAGAATTAACTTTAACAGGGTGACATTGATCACTAAGATTACAAAGGTTTCAGGTAAACGTTTCTATAGATTTTGAACTGTTGATTACTTTGTATGCCCATCACCCAGAGTCAAATCATTTTCCATCACTTTGTATTTGTCTCTTTACACCTTACCCCCACTGCCTCCCCCCCATCCTTTTCCCCCTGGTAACCACTTCACTGCAGAATCCTTTACAGTGCAATTTGTCTTTATATCTCCTTGAATTTTCTGTACTATCTTTAACAGGAGGATTAAGAATTATTCTTGGCTCTTACAAAGTAAAGAAATTAAATTATAATTTTTGTGTGTGAATGTCTTATTTTAAACAATGACATTGAGCTAGTGGTTATACAGCACTTAAATCTAGCATGACCTGTTTACATGGGTTTTCAGAAAGAACAACTAACTTGAAATAAAATAATACAGAATACTCTGAGTTTTCATAGAATGATATAATTCTGTAGCCTGACTAGTGAAGATGTACAGAGTAGTAATTATATTTAGAAAGGAAGACTGAAATTTGACTTACATTGAATGTTCTGACTGAAATAAACCAGGGGAAATTGTGCTTTTATCCAGATGAGCAAAGGTAAACTTTGTGGAGATTCTGCAGGATATTGTCACAAATACGTTAGATCTCACTACAGAAAAAGATTTTTATGTTGTTTGAGAGTACAATGTTTTATATTTCAAAAGCCAATTACTAACATACTAATAATTTGACATTTGTGGTAATTGGGTAGTAAGTAGAGGGCTGAACTTCTGACTTGTAGTGCTTGTGAATTTAGCAAATAAGGAGTAAAGAATACTACATTTCTCCATGTGTAAGACACACTTTAATTTTGGGGCCCAAAATTTGAAAAAAATATTTATTGAACTCAAGTTTTATTCATCATAAAATTCATACAACTTCTCATCACTGTCAAAACTCCCATCCATTAGCTTGTCCTCATTTTTGTCTGATGAAACATCACTGTCCTCATATATTGCCTCGTCCTCAGTTTCATCTATGGCATTTGAAATGCCACACTTCTACAACCACTGTATAAGACACACCCAGTTTTTAGACCCCAAATTTTTCGAAAAATGGTGAGTCTTATACACAGGGAAATATGGTTTATTTACCCATGTGTATGAGCTACATTTTTAAGTAAAAGGAAAACATTTTTAAACTTTTGTGTGTATTATTAATGAAGTTAATTGCATGCCATTTTAATTATTAATTAAATTGTGTTCAGAATAATCAATACTTGTCAACCTTATTAGCCTTTGAAAAAGATAAAATTGTATTTTTTATTCATCTGAAAATGTGGTTTGGCTAATTTAAATATAACTTGCATTATTAGTACAAATTAATTCTATCTATAGAACTTAGTAAGTATGGGCATAAGTTTATGTGAAAACTCAGAAAAGTATATCTTAAAATTATATAAATGTTTTAAAGCCCTTGTAACAACAGACTTTTTTTTTCCTTGATTTTGTAGCTTTTTTATTTATTTTGTACTTAATATTTTATTTGCCCTATTCTTTTATAAGTCCATTTTAGACTGCTTATTTTTATTTTTATTTTTTTCAGTTGTTTATTGATTGCTTTTTCTTTTTTTTTTTTTTTAATAAATTTTTATTAATGGTAATGGGATGACATTAATAAATCAGGGTACATATATTCAAAGAAAACATGTCTAGGTTATTTTGTCATCAAATTATGTTGCAAACCCCTCGCCCAAAGTCAGATTGTCTTCCGTCACCCTCTATCTAGTTCTCTGTGCCCCTCCCCCTCCCCCTAACTCTCTCCCTCCCTCCCTCCCATGTCCTCCCTCCCCCCCCCCACCCTTGGTAACCACCACACTCTTGTCCATGTCTCTTAGTCTCATTTTTATGTTCCACCAATGTATGGAATCATGTAGTTCTTGTTTTTTTTCTGATTTACTTATTTCACTCCTTATAATGTTATCAAGATCCCACCATTTTGCTGTAAATGATCTGATGTCATCATTTCTTATGGCTGAGTAGTATTCCATAGTGTATATGTGCCACATCTTCTTTATCCAGTCTTCTATTGAAGGGCTTTTTGGTTGTTTCCATGTCTTGGGCACTGTGAACAGTGCTGCAATGAACATGGGGCTACATGTGTCTTCACGTATCAATGTTTCTGAGGTTTTGGGGTATATACCCAGTAGAGGGATTGCTGGGTCATAAGGTAGTTCTATTTGCAGTTTTTTGAGGAACCACCATACTTTCCTCCATAATGGTTGTACTACTTTACAGTCCCACCAACAGTGAATGAGGGTTCCTTTTTCTCCACAGCCTCTCCAACATTTGCTATTACCCGTCTTGTTGATAATAGCTAATCTAACAGGAGTGAGGTGGTATCTCATTGTAGTTTTGATTTGCATTTCTCTAATAACTAATGAAGCTGAGCATCTTTTCATATATCTGTTGGCCATTTGTATCTCTTCCTGGGAGAAGTGTCTGTTCATATCCTCTTCCCATTTTTTTATTGGATTGTTTGTTTGTTTGTTTGTTGTTGAGTTTTATGAGTTCTTTGTAAATTTTGGATATTAGGCCCTTATCTGAGCTGTCGTTTGAAAATATCAGTTCCCATATAGTTGGCTGTCTGTTTATTTTGATATCAGTTTCTCTTGCTGAGCAAAAACTTTTAATTCTGATGTAGTCCCATTCATTTATCTTTGCCTTCACTTCTCTTGCCATTGGAGTCAAGTTCATAAAATGTTCTTTAAAACCCAGGTCCATGATTTTAGTACCTATGTCTTCTTCTATGTACTTTATTGTTTCAGGTCTTATATTTAGGTCTTTGATCCATTTTGAATTAATTTTAGTACACGGGGACAGGCTGTAGTCGAGTTTCATTCTTTTGCATGTGGCTTTCCAGTTTTCCCAACACCATTTGTTGAAGAGGCTTTCTTTTCTCCATTGTGTGTTGTTGGCCCCTTTATCAAAGATTATTTGACCATATATATGTGGTTTTATTTCTGGGCTTTCTATTCTGTTCCATTGGTCTGAGTGTCTATTTTTTTGCCAATACCATGCTGTTTTGATTATCGTGGCCCTATAATATAGTTTAAAGTCAGGTATTGTAATGCCCCCAGCTTCATCCTTTTTCCTTAGGATTGTTTTGGCTATTCGGGGTTTTTTATAGTTCCATATAAATCTGATGATTTTTTGTTCCATTTCTTTAAAAAATCTCATAGGGATTTTGATGGGAATTGCATTAAATTTGTATATTGCTTTGGGTAATATGGCCATTTTGATTATATTTATTCTTCCTATCCAAGAACAAGGAATATTTTTCCATCTCATTGTATCTTTTTTCGATTTCCCTTAACAATGCTTTGTAATTTTCATTATATAGGTCCTTTACGTTCTTTGTTATGTTTATTCCTAGGTATTTTATTTTTTTTGTTGCAATCGTGAAGGGGATTATTTTTTTGAGTTCGTTTTCTAATATTTCATTGTTGGCATATAGAAAGGCTATGGACTTTTGTATGTTAATTTTGTATCCTGCAACCTTACTGTATTGGTTTATTGTTTCTAATAATCTTTTTGTGGAGTCCTTCGGGTTTTCGATGTATAGGATCATATCATCAGCAAAAAGTGATAGCTTTACTTCTTCTTTTCCGATATGGATGCCTTTTATTTCTTTGTCTTGTCTGATTGCTCTGGCCAGAACTTCTAGCACCACGTTGAATAAGAGTGGAGAGAGTGGACAACCCTGTCTTGTTCCTGATTTAAGGTAGAAAGTCCTCAGTTTTATGCCGTTTAATAGGATGTTGGCTGATGGTTTATCATATATGGCCTTTATCATGTTGAGATATTTTCCTTCTATACCCATTTTGTTGAGAGTCTTAAACATAAAATTGTGTTGTATTTTATCAAAAGCCTTTTCTGCATCTATTGATAAGATCATGTGGTTTTTGTTCTTTGTTTTGTTGATATGGTGTATTACGTTAACCGTTTTGCGTATGTTGAACCATCCTTGAGATTCTGGGATGAATCCCACTTGATCATGATGTATTATTTTTTTAATATGTTGTTGTATTCGGTTTGCCAGTATTTTGTTTAGTATTTTAGCATCTGTATTCATTAGAGATATTGGTCTGTAGTTTTCTTTCTTTGTGCCATCCTTGCCAGGTTTTGGTATGAGGGTTATGTTGGCCTCATAGACTGTGTTTGGAAGTATTGCTTCTTCTTCAATTTTTTGGAAGACTTTGAGTAGAATAGGAACCAAGTCTTCTTTGAATGTTTGATAGAATTCATTAGTATAACCGTCTGGGCCTGGACTTTTCTTTTTGGGGAGGTTTTTAATAGTTTTTTCTATTTCCTCCCTGCTGATTGGTCTGTTTAGGCTTTCTGCTTCTTCATGACTCAGTCTAGGAAGGTTGTATTGTTCTAGGAATTTATCCATTTCTTCTAGATTATTGTATTGGGTGGCATATAATTTTTCATAGTATTCTACAATAATTCTTTGTATATCTATGATGTCTGTGGTGATCTCTCCTCTTTCATTTTGGATTTTATTTATTTGAGTCCTGTGCCTTTTTTCCTTGGTGAGTCTTGCCAAGGGTTTGTCAATTTTGTTGATCTTTTCAAAGAACCAGCTCCTTGTTTTATTGATTTTTTCTATAGTTTTTCTCTTCTCTATTTCATTTATTTCTGCTCTGATTTTTATTATCTCCTTTCTTCGGCTGGTTTTGGGTTGTCTTTGTTCTTCTTTTTCTAGTTCCTTAAGGTGTGAAGTTAAGTGGTTTACTTCGGCTCTCTCTTGTTTGTTCATATAGGCCTGAAGTGATATGAGCTTTCCTCTTATTACTGCTTTTGCTGCATCCCAGAGATTCTGATATGTCGTATTTTCATTTTCATTTGTCTGTATATATTTTTTGATCATAGCACTTATTTCTTCTTTGACCCATTCATTTTTTAGAAGTATGTTGTTTAGTTTCCACATTTTTGTGGGTTTTCCCCCCTCTTTTTTGCAGTTGAATTCTAGTTTCAAGGTTTTATGATCAGAAAATATGCTTGGTACAATTTCAATTTTTCTAAATTTGCTGATATTGTCTTTGTGGCCCAACATATGGTCAATTCTTGAGAATGTTCCATGTACACTAGAGAAAAATGTATACTCTGTCGCTTTGGGATGAAGTGTCCTGTAGATGTCTATCATATCCAGGTGTTCTAGTATTTTGTTTAAGGCCACTATGTCTTTGTTGATTCTCTGTTTGGATGACTGATCTAGAACCGTCAGCGGTGTATTGAGGTCTCCAAGTATGATTGTATTTTTGTTAGTTTTTGTTTTAAGGTCAATAAGTAGCTGTCTTATATATTTTGGTGCTCCTTGGTTTGGTGCATATATATTAAGGATTGTTATGTCTTCTTGATTCAACTTCCCCTTAATCATTATGAAATGACCATTTTTGTCTCTGAGTACTTTTTCTGTCTTGTAGTCAGCATTATTAGATATGAGTATTGCTACGCCTGCTTTTTTTTGGGTGTTGTTTGCTTGGAGTATTGTTTTCCAGCCTTTCACTTTGAATTTGTTTTTATCCTTGTTGCTTAGATGTGTTTCTTGTAGGCAGCATATAGTTGGATTTTCTTTTTTAATCCATTCTGCTACTCTGTGTCTTTTTATTGGTAAGTTAAATCCATTTACATTTAGTGTAATGATTGACACTTGTGGGTTCCCTACTGCCATTTTCTAAATTGCTTTCTGTTAGTTTTGTATCTAGTTTGATTCTTCTCTTTTGTTTTTCTATCATTTGTTTTTGTTTGTTTGTGTTCCATACTTCTTTCCTCTGTTGCTACCTTTTTTAAGTCAAGTGTTTTTGTGGTGGTTTTTTTAAGGGTGGTTACCATTAAGTAATGAAAAGGGTACCTACCATATTCATTGTAGTACCCTATCTTATAAGTATTTCTGCACTTCATCATCCTTTGCTACTGTTAATCTCCATCCTCTCCCCCTTTTTTTTCCTTTGTTGTCACAGTTTAAGTTTGGTTTTATTGTGTTCTTGGTGGAGCTGTTACTTGTGGTGTTGTTTTCTTTTGTTCTTTGAATCTGGTTGGAAAACCCCCTTTAGTATTTCCTGGAGTGGGGGCTCTCTGTTGATAAATTCTCTCATCTTTTCTGTATTTGTGAATGTTTTTATATCTCCTTCATACTTGAAGGATAGCTTTGATGGGTATAGTATTCTTGGCTGAAAGTTCCTCTCTTTCAGGGCTTTAAATATTGGGGTCCACTCTCTTCTAGCTTGTACAGTTTCTGCTGAGAAATCTGATGATAATCTAATAGGCCTTCCTTTATATGTTGTACTCTTCTTTTCCCTGGCTGCCTTGAGAATTTTTTCTTTGTCATTGGTTTGTGTCATCTTTATTATGATGTGCCTTGGAGTGGGTTTGTTGGGGTTAAGAAAACTTGGTGTTCTGTTTGCTTCTTGAATTTGAGGCTTTAGTTTCTTCCACAGGCTTGGGAAGTTCTCGTCTATTATTTGTTTGAGTATATTCTCCATTCCATTTTCTTTCTCTTCTCCCTCTGATATACCTATTATTCTTATGTTATTCTTTCTGATGGAGTCAGACAATTCCTGTAGGGCTTTCTCGTTTTTTATTATTTTTGAGTCTCTTTCTTCTTCTCTCTGTTGTGCCTCAGGTTGTTTGTCTTCTATTTCACTAATCCTATCTTCAATCTGGGCTGTTCTGTTAGCTAAGCTTGTTACCTCGTTTTTCAGCTCGTGAATTGAGTTTTTCATTTCTGTTTGATTTGGTTTTATAGTTTCAATTTCTTTGGTAATATATTCTTTGTGTTCATTGAGTTGTTTTCTGATCTCCCTATATTGCCTTTCTGTGTTTTCTTGTATATCTCTGAGTATTTTTAAGATTTCTATTTTAAATTCTCTGTCATTTAGCTCCAAGGCTTCCAATATGTTAAGTCTTTTCTCCATAGATTTTTCCACATCCATTTGTGTTACCTCTCTTTCTTTTGTATCCATAATATTCGATTTCCTCTTTCTTTTCAGCATCTGAGGGTGGTCTTATTGATAGCACTAATTAGAATTAATAAAGAGTAAAAAGTAAAAAAAAAAAAAAAAAAAAAGGTAAAACACCCCACAAAAAAAAACAGTAATAATTTATTATTTCCCCCTTTTTTTCTCTCTTCTCTTTCCCTCCTCTCCCCTCCTCAGGGAAATATCGTGCCTATAATGGAGGGCCTGATTTGGGGTGAAGAGTTCAAGGGGCAAAAAAAAGGGAGTAGGGACCTACTAAATGCAAAAAAAAAAAAAAAGGAAGAAAATCTTAGACAAGCATAAGATGATTTGCTTGTAAGTGATGGTCAACTAAGTGATATAATGAGAGGGATAAGAGGGAACCAGAAAAAAGGACCAAAAAAAATAATAAAGAAGAAAAAATAAAAATAATAAGTAAAAATCTGTTGTATTAAGTGGAGCGAAGACTAAATACAATGGAGACCTTGGGTTGGGAGGACCCAAAATGCCACAAAAATAAACAAACAAGAAAAAAAATAAAAACAAAAGCAAAAAAGAGAAATAAAGCCAAAAAAAAGCCTTGAGTCCCAAATTAACTAATTTGTTCGTGATTGAGGATTATATGGGAGGAAAGTAAAATGAGAAAAGAAAAAACGAATAGAGAGGAAAAAATAAGAAAAAGAGAAAAACGAAGGAAGAAATAAAATAGGAAGAGAAAAAAACAAAATAAAGCAAGACAAAAAAAAAAAAACAAAAGAGGAGAGAGTGAGAGTTAATTATTTTGGAGTATAACCTTAAAGGAGGGTGAGGATAAAGAAGAAAAATAAAATGCAACACTCATGGGTAGTGTAGTTCAAGAAAGGGGAAGCATAAGATGGGCAGAGAATAGAAGGACCGAGGTGGAGGAAATAAAAGCAAAAAGATAGAAGAAACAAACAACAACAACAACCAAAAAAAATTAGTGGATCAAATTGTAAAGTCTGTGGGTTTTTCTTGATTTTGAGAGGTTAACTTCTTCCTTTTTCTTTTCTCTCCCTCTTCCTGGTCGGTGACTCTGTACCCCAGGCTCTGCACCTGTGTCACTCTTAGGTAGGGATTGCAGTTGATGGGATTCTATGGCAATGTCATATAATTGGCTTTAGTCTTGCTGGAAGTAAAGGCTTGTTGGCGTTTTCAGGGTCCAACGATGAGAGAGTTTGCTTTCCTGGATTCTCTCTCCTAGTCCCCCCTTTCTGAATTAGCAGCCTGGTGATCCAGCTATAAGGATGCAACTGCTTCTGCCTGGGGAGTAAGAGGCTCAAAGAGCTGGGAAATCCCCACTCTATCCCCACTCAGTGCAAGGCTTTGGGAAAGGCTCTGAGAGTCAGGGCCTCCAGTGTAATCAGGCGGGGGTGGGAGTCAATTGTTGTCAAGGTGACTGTTCAGCGCCTATCATTTAGTTGGACCTCTCAACCCAGGCTTTCCACACTTTGTAGCCTGTTTTTGCAGGGAAGAAGAGGCACTAGTCTCTGCTTACGACTAGTGTAGTATAGACCTTATTATCTGCCAAGTCCTTCTTGTTAGCGTTTATCCCTGAATATGGAGGCTCTATCAATCAGAAGTTGCCCCCGCCCCTTTAGCGAGAGGCACTAAAAAATATCACGCCTCTTGTCTTGGATCGTTGAACTGAGAGAGATCTTATCAATTAGAACCGAGGGTGCGCAGATTTTATGGGTTAAGCTAATTTCAGTGATTGGGACGCAGCTGTGCTTCCGAAGGTATTTTAGGCTGCCTGCGCGCGCCCCTCCCCCAATGCTTGATTGTTAGCTTGAATGGCTGGGTGAGGTGCCCCGCCCACGGAGAGAATCTCCCAAGCCTCTCCCGCTCGCCCCGCCACTGGCGGCTGGACCGCACCAGGCGCAGGATAATGGAGTCCCCTGGGTGTGCGGGCCAGCAGGGCGCCCTGGGCGCGTGGAATGCCCAAGGCACGCACGCGAATGGGGCGCTCCGGGCACCGGTGGCTGGCGACCCCCACTCGCAGTGTGCGGGGCCGCTGGAAACGTCAGCGGTGCTCAACCGGACCGGGCGTGCTCTGGCTGCTCGCAGCGGCTCTCGGTGGCGGCTCGTGGCAGCCACTCGCGGTGGCGGTTCGTGGCGGCCGCTCGCGGCAGCTCGCGGGGGCTCGCTGCGGCTCGCGGTGGTGGCTTGCGTCGGCCGCTCGCGGCGGCTCGCGGTTCCCAAGTATATGGGCTGACTCACCACAGGCGCACTACCTTGCGGTTTGAAAGAACGTCCCTGTGGTAGATTCCTCCACACCCTCGTTTCTCAGATTCAAGTGATAACAGTCCTTTCGCTATCAGTTTGTGTGGAACTCCGGAATGCTCCGAGGATAAATTTTTCTGTTTCTAGTTGATAAATTTGTTGTGATTTAGGGGAGAGCTGTCGGACGCGCTGCTCACGGCGCCATTTCCGTGACGTCACCCAACAGACTTTTTTAGGCTTAAAGATACCTAGACATAAGTCCAAAATATGTAAGTGCCTTGGGGCATATTAAAGGGGACAGTATACTAGAAATCTGAGAACCAGCAATGGATAGAACTTTTTTTTTAACTTGCAGGCTATGGAAAGCAGTGGGCCAAAGGTATTAGAAACAGCAGAAGAGATCCAAGAGAGGCGTCAGGAGGTGTTGACTCGGTATCAGAGGTTCAAGGAACTGGTTGCTGAGAGGGGCCAGAAGCTTGAAGAGTCCTACCACTACCAGGTTTTCAGACGGGATGCAGATGACCTAGAGAAATGGATCTTAGAGAAACTCAAGATCGCCGGAGATAAGAGCTATGAAGACCCAACTAACATACAGGTCACTCAGTTCCACTAACAGTTTCTAAATAGACCATAAGATTTTAAAAAAGAAAAATATTCTTATAACTGGTTAACTGTAGGAGGAGGATGCAATAGAAAGATTAGACTATCTGTAAGAGACATTTTGCCTCTCAGTAGCCTATACCTTCAACTTTTTAACCCTCAGCACCTTATTTACAAAGGAAAGTCCTTATAGATCAGCAATTTTGAAGCTTTTCTCTTCTCATAACATGTATAAACTAGCCACTAAGGGAAAATAAAGGCACTAACCACTTCGCCCTTAGTAACTAATTTATTTTTGCCATGAGATGAAAACGGTTGTGTTTAATCAAGAGCATTGACCTCTTCTCCCTTAGTTTATGTGTATCATAGGGAGGAAAAAAGGTTGAAAGTTGCTGTTCTAGATAATATCTTATGAATGTAATATTCATCTGATGTAAAACTCTGGGCAAAACAGTGACAGTGACCAAGAGTTTAAAAAATTTATTTAAGTGATTTTAATATTCTGTGACATTAAGAATGGAATTGAGGTGAAAAGACATCAATGCTTCGGAAACAACTGATTTCCACTCCCCTCAGAAAGACCTGAGTTAACCAAGGTTTTCTCTGGGTTTTCTAGAAATGACTGATCATATCAAATGAGAGGTCATGAGAGAAGGTTAGGGAAGTTCACACCTTTACCTGTAATATGGCATGTGACATCGTCATGATCAGAAGAGTTACATGCCTAAAAGGGGCAATCATTATTACAAATTAACTTTATTAATTTATATATGACAATAATAACATAATCTGGCATGTGAAAACTTAATCTAAGAAAAAAACAGTATTGTAATGATCATCTTTCTTATTGTTCTCTACTCTTCTTCTTAAAGGAATTTCTTTCTTTTTAAAAAAAGAAAAAGAAAAAACTCTGTGTTACATTCTTTCATTTACCTAGAAGACAATTGAGGCTTTAAAATAATAGGTATTTACTAGAAATTTCTCAAAACCAGTAGGAAAAGAAAAAAAACCTTTCTCTGTGGTCACTGAATTTGAGCCTGGAATCCTTTGAAAATCTGTGTGCAGTGATTCTGCTTAGAGCGGCCATTTCTTTTAGGATGTGACTTCCCCATCTATAGTCATTGATTATTACTTAATCTGGGTTGGGCAACAAGTAGTTCTGACTGAGAGTAAGATGAGAAACAAAAGGAACTTTTTATGGTTCAGAGATATTAGACTTCATTAGCTATAAACTGATTTCTAAACTTTAGGCAAAGTATCAGAAGCATGAATCCTTCGAAGCAGAGGTGCAGGCAAAATCAAGAGTCATTCCTGAGCTGGAAGAAATCAGGAAAGTCCGATTTGCTGAGGGGCATTTTGCCCATGAAGACACCAAGGTAAATATATGGCAGAGCTCTCAAAGATAAGTTTGTAATTGTTGATTACTTTATCAGGACTTTAACGGATTATACTAAATATAAACTTTGATGTAACTGGCTTGGAATTAGGGCTCCTGCCTCTTACCTTTTATAAAGGATGGGGCAAGAAAGATTATGGGTTGTCCATATGTTCCTTGGGGTGGGTAGAAAAATTATGATACAAAAGCTCTCACTGATGGCATCACATTTCTTCCTGTGGCACTGCAGAGTAAATTGACTCAAGAAAAAACCCACTTCCAGGGGAGGGGAAGGGAGGAGATGGAGAGGGCTGGGAGGAGGGGAGAAGCATAAAGAAAACCAAATAAAAGGTGATAAAGGACGATTTGACTTTGAGCAATGGGTATACAACATAATCAAACGTCAAAGTGATCTGGAGATGTTTTCTCTAAATCTACGTACTCTAGTTCAGTGTTTTTCAACCAGTGTGCCACGGCACACTAGTGTACCGTGAGACATGGTCAGGTGTGAGTATAAATACATTTAGAAACTATATTATTAACTATATGTATAATATGTACTGTGTTAGAGTGTCGTTTTGTGTCGTTTTTTTGGTAGGTGGTGTGCCCCAGGATTTTGTAAATGTAAAAAATGTGCCACGGCTCAAAAAAGGTTGAAAATCATTGCTCTAGTTGACCAATGTGACCCCGTTAAAATTAAAAAGAAAAAGAAAAAGAAAAAAAACACTTCAATCTTTTTCCAAATTTCCCAGTTGAATTGGCTTTCCCAAATGTCCTAATTATTTCTTCATTCTTCATAGTCCTTAACCCTTAAACGTTTTGGAAAAGGGATGTTCTCCATTTGAATCTTAACTGAAATATTTGTACCTTTGTCTCCAATATCTCTTTCTCTTCCCAGTCCACACGGTGTGATCACTATTGTAGATCTCCAAACCCTCCTGATCACTTTGAAAAATTCCTACAATACCTTTTCTTCAGAAAATTCTCCTAAACACTGAAGACCACCACATTTAATCTATGTACTCTCCCAACATATTTTCATTTAAATAGAAAATTTAGGATCTTTTTTGTATAAATACATTTTTTACTGTTTATATATGTTTTAAATTGTTAAAACATCGGTATCACGTACTTAAAAATTGGTCTTCCCTTATTTAACAAATCCACCCATTTTATTGTCAACAAAATACAGTCAGGGAACACGGACTTTAACCAGAATAGAACCTTATTCAAAAGAAAAACATGGAATAAGAAAATCTCAAAAGATATTCATTGATATAAAATAGAAATTATTTTGTATTATTCAGTTTTGGGTGCCACCAAGTTCCTAGATTAATTAGAATATTTGAAATGTGTTTAAAATATCTTCACATCTATCAGAATTATTAGGACTATGTCAAATTGTGTGATGCAGGATTTAGAGAGAAATGTGGTCTATATATATACTACCTTGAACAACAGAGTAATTGTAAGATGCAAGATTCTTGAAGACATGACATAGATGATAAGTTTACTTTTACAAGATATGCACTACATAATCCTCAAGCTAACCTGGCACTGAAGCCCTCAACTATATGATCTCAAAGTTCTCCTATTGCTTTGGGACCACTGATTTAATTTAATTTAATTAATTAATTTATTTATTTTATTTTGTTCTGATCTTTTCTGGCATACAGTTCATAATAAGTATTTTTTTCTGTGATTTTGCCACTGCTTAGAATACTCTTGCCCTATTTTCTACTTGCCAAAATTCTATTTTTCAAGATGCACTTCAAGTGAGCACTCGTCCATGAATCATTACCCCATCATATCTCAGTGTTTTTAATCACTTTTTTTTAAAACCCCAAAGCATTTCTAAAAATTGTTTTGTTTTATGGAAGATAATATCTGGCTCGAACATATCTTATGTTCTCTTTTTTAAGCTGGAAACGGGGAGAGACAGTCAGACAGACTCCCGCATGCGCCCGACCGGGAAGCAAATGGGCGCCTCTCCTATGTGCCCTGGCCAGGAATCAAACCCGGGTCCCCCACACGCCAGGCCGACGCTCTACCGCTGAGCCAACCGGCCAGGGCCTCTTATGTTCTCTTTTAAATACTAGTTGAACAGTTAACGCACAAGTGAATGGAAAGGAACATTTTTATCTAAGTCCCTCTCTGCACAAGTCTCTGAGACTGCACCTACTCCATAGCCTCTGTGTTTTAGTAGTTTTTCCTCTTTTCCCCAAAGGTCCATCTGGAGCAATTGCGCCACCTGTGGGACCTGCTGATAGAGCTGATGCAAGAGAAGGGCTCCTTCCTTCTGCAGACCCTGAAGCTCCAGCAGTACTTACAGGAGTGTGCTGACATCTTGGAGTGGATTGGAGACAAGGTATAAAACTAAACAGTATGTATTTAGGACTTCTCAGCCCTTTATGCCAGGCTTCCAAAGAAATTTAATATAAGCTATTAATAAAAAATGTAGGCATCTGTTCCTGTACTTTATTCCTTAGAAGAAGAAGAAACTTTGGCTAAGATTTACGGGACATTCTAGAGATTGTTAACATTGTAAAGGAGAAGGTAAGTTTAAATTATGATTCTGAATATGAAGAAGACAAGATTTACATGAAAATTGTGCACTGGAAGATAATCTAGGCTTGTCCCTCTCATACTTTCCATGATATTACACTCCATCTTCCATTTTTACTCCTACACTAGGTCCAGGCTGACAGTATTGCCAGCTCTTTCCTTAGCTCCTGTTTTTCAGTGCCTATAACTATAACGTTTCTTTTTTTTCTAAATACTTTAAGATTAATATTAGGGTTAGGACTGAAGACTTGTACAAGCAAGTGCTTACTTAGCACAATGATTTTGTAGATATTTAGTATATTGATTTGAGTAGAACCCAGATAAATTTATTTTTTTGTTCTAAAACTTAAGGGGTGCTTCCATGGGCTCTGCCCAACAATATCCCTGATTGCTGTGAAGGATTACCCCAAAGAGCACTGTCCCCTGGGCCAAGGTGACATATACTTTTACATTTGGTGTTTTTTTAGAAATGGTTCTCCCAGGTTCTACCTGTATCTCCTTCTGAGTTATCCTAGGAAAGCAGGCATGGATTTAAGACATTTTATCTGAAGGAATTAATAAATCTTTGCTGATGATTCAATAGAATTTTCTGTGTCTACAGGAGGCCATAGTGACATCAGTAGAACTGGGTGAGGACTGGGAACGCACAGAGGTTCTGCATAAGAAATTTGAAGAGTTCCAAGTGGATCTGACAGCGAGAAAAGGGAAAGTGGATGGAGTGAACCAATATGCTAACCAGTGTGCTGAGGTGAGGTGGAGAGCAAAAAAGTCGATCCAATTATAGGGTTCTGATCTTAAAGAAAAACTTCTGGCTAATCCAGGGTGGGGCGTGAGGTATATTGGACATTGTGAGAAAACAGAGGGATGTATGTCTCTGGAATAACATGCCCAAATCAGTTTCTTCTCTCTGGATCCATACTTTGCCACTACATGAAAATGGAGGTATGAGTAAGTGCGTGTGTATAGAGAAATTACATATACAATGAAGTAACTCCTGCACTGTGCAGTACACTGATTACTCATGTTTATGCAGCACTCTTTCTTCTTGAAGAATCAGAATAAATTAGCAAAAGATATAAATTAATGGTGGACTATTATAATATATATGATATCATTATATATGATTTTTGTGTGGGCACAGAGGGAAAGGAAGCGGATTTAACCTTAGGTTCTTAAGAAAATACATTAATGTTGCTCAATATCAATATCTTAGCAGACAAATACTCAGTATGTGAATGAATAAACCTATTATATGCAAGAAAACTGAGAAGCCAGTCTGATTTCATATGTATATGATATACAAAAAAACTAGAAAAGTTCTGCTTTTTCCATTATGGTTTTATTATCACTACAGTTTTATAATGGGAAATACTTTTATAAGTTGGTACCCAGGTTTTAGAATGAATGAATACTAAAGTAGGAAAAAATAACCTATTTCTCAAATTTTTTTCTGGGTTACATTTCCAATGGTTCCTAAATTTTTTCTGTTCACCATCTTTTTCTTATAGCAATTTTTATTTATTGTTGTCACAAACTGCCACAAAACTTAGAACAACAAATCTCTTATTTTTCCCATGACTCAATGACTCAGATTCACTGAATCATGATTCAATGAATTAGCTGTTGATCTGGGCAGTTCTCCTGAACTCACCTGGTATTAAGTTGTGATAGTTATGTGGTGATTCAGTTAAGGTGGAGGATCTAAAATGGACTCACTCTCATCTCTGGGGCCTTAACAAGGATAATCAAGGCTTTTTTCATATAGTCTTATATTTCAGTAGCTCATGCTTTCTTTGTGTCAGTGTTCCTACAGGGTAAGAACAGAAGCTAAAATGCTTCTTGAGGCCTAAGTGCTGGCGCTAATAGAATATCATTTCTGCCACATTCTATTAGTAAACAAATCAAAGTCCAAACCAGATACAATGCATGAGGTAATAGAATCTACCTCTTAAAAGGAGGATCTCATGGCAAAATAATGCGTCTATTCTTTCTAATCTAATGTAATAAGGATTAATCTAACATGGAGTTTGTTTCTTGCTCTTTTGAAGTAGGGCTCACACAGCTACAAAGGGCAACACACTCAGAAAGGAGAATGTAGAAAATTCCATCTGGAGAGGCTTCAGGATGGAAAAGGAAATGGAAAGAAACAGGGACAGGAAGACCAGGGAGATGGCCCTGTGGGAACTATTCAAAATTTCCAAGTATCAAAATAGGCTGATGCTGCTAAATTAATGTAGTATTTATAAATCTCATTGCTTTAGGTGGTTTCCAAAAATGTATAAATATAATTTTTTTGCAAAATTAAATGTATATGCATTTGTGTATAATTCTGGGTAGAGGAAAATTGTTCTCATCTCATTTTCAAAGGTGTTATGACCCCAAAAGATTTAAGAAATACAGAGCTAGTTTGGAAGATTAAGTCATATTTCACAAAAAAGATTTTTTTCTTTTCTTTTTTTTTTTTACTTGTTTTTTTTTTGTTTTCAGGATTTTCAGGAGATTTAGAAAACATCAGTAAGGTAGAACTCTGAAAATAACATCATGGTTGGGCACCCTGTTTAGTAGGCTAGACCAATGCTGTGAGCAAAATATATGATATCGGGCAGTTTGGTTTTCTAGATTATTGAAAATGTAGATCAGATTAGATCTAAGGAGCATGGCTAAAGTTAATTTCAATATCTAGCCATATAGTCATTCTTCACTTCTGAAAAGCATGAACCAGTTTGAAATGAGAAGAGTTTAAATGATGGAATAATCTCACATTTGGATAACTCCAGCATTTTTTCCTCTCAAAGGAGAACCACCCTCAGCTGCCTTTGATTAAGTTAAAGCAGGAAGAGGTAAATGTTGCCTGGGAGCGTCTCCATGGTCTGGCTCTCCAGCGACAGAAAACACTGTCCAATGCTGCAGACCTCCAGAGATTCAAAAGGTATGAGTCTGGACACTGCCTTACAGGAAACTCTGCAATAGCACCATATTCTGTTTACTGTTAGCATTAGTGGTCAACGCCTCAAAGAAAATCACAGGCTTACCTTTAAGAGAATGATAGAAAGGGTAGTTTTTTTTTAAAAAACTGTAACCCACTCTAGAGCCAAGTTTGTGGTGGCTGGAGCCCAAAGCAATGAATATAGCACTAGTGAATTAGTGATGGAAGCTCTGGAAAGGCAAGGAAAGCAAATTAAGAATTGAATGGGGATGGAAGGTGGAGCTGGGAAGAAGAATGATATTCATGAAGTGTTGACCCAAATATGGGAAATATATCGGGAGGCTCAATTATGCCCAGGTCTCTATATCTCTATGAAAACTTTTAAAAGTAAGAACTCTTTTACATTGTTTTTTGTTAATGTGTAGGAAGGTAATTTCTAAGTGGGTAAACAACTAGGTTGGACCTTGCTGTGTGATTCTTTCTTCCTTCCTTCCTTCCTTTTTCTTTCTTTCTTTCTTTCTTTCTTTCTTTCTTTCTTTCTTTCTTTCTTTCTTTCTTTCTTTCTTTCTTTTCTTTTTTTTGAGACAGGGAGAAGGAGAAAGAGTGAAAGACAGATAGGTGCAGACAGACAGGAAAGGAGAGAGATGAGAAGCATCAACTTTTTGTTGCAGCACCTTAGATGTTCATTGATTGCTTTCTCATATGTGCCTTGACCAGGGGGACTCCAGCCAAGCCAGTGACCCCTGGCTCAAGGCAGTGACCTTGGGCTCAAGCTAGTGACTTTGGGTTTCAAGCCAGTGACCTTTGAGGTCAAGCCAGCAATCATGGGGTCATGTCTATAATCTCATGCTCGAACTGATGAGTCCACACTCAAGCTGGATGAGCCCATGCTCAGGCTGGTGACCTCGGGGTTTCAAACCTGGGTCTTCAAACTCCCAAGACAATGCTCTATTCACTGTGCCATCACCTGGTCAGGCATTGCTGTGTACACTTTTCATTAGTTTTTGCTAGTGTTAAGGAAGATAGGGTAATTTCTAATGGATAAATTAAGTTGGAACCTTGTCTGGAATACCTGCTATGTTTTTTGTTGGAGCTCATGTGAATGTCTGGCAGGGATGTGACTGAAGCTATCCAGTGGATCAAGGAGAAGGAACCTCAACTTACTTCTGAGGACTATGGTAAAGACCTTGTTAGCTCTGAGGCATTGTTTCACAGTCACAAGGGACTTGAGCGGAACCTTGCAGTCATGGATGACAAGGTAAGCCACCGTTGGAAGAATGGCAGGCCTTTTTAACTAGAAGAGGTATTTAGTGGTCATCTTGCCTCCAGAGGACAAAGTAAATTTACTATTCAGTGAAATAGAAATTTTGTGATCCTTGAACATACCTCCTCATTCTAGCTCTAACTTGTATTTGAACATTAAATATCATTTATTTAAAAAATTATTTTATTTAAATCTATGTATAAATATTATATATATATGTTATGTGCCATTGATTTGGATTCAATTCCTGGAGACCCTATAAATAAATGATGTTCACAATGGCCTGTCTTTAACAGCCTTGCTCAGCTCCTATAAACTCAGGTATATATTTTGTTTTGTTTTTTTATGGAGTCAATCCATCCAGTGGTGGGATTCAAGTTATTTAACGAGTTCTCTGCCCTAATGACTGTTTTATTATTTGTTGTTATTACTATTATTATTATTATTTATTAGAAGCAGAAAGACAGACTCCTGCATGCACCCTGACTGAGATCCACCTGGCATGCCCACTCGGGGGCGATGTTCTTTCCATTGGGGCTGTTGCTCTATTGTTTGGCAACTGGGCTATTTTAGAACCTGAGGAGAGGCCATGGTGCCATCATCAGTGCCCCAGGGCCAACTTGCTTAATTGAGTCATGGCTATGGAGGGCAGTGTGGAGAGAGAGAGAGTTAGAGAGAGAAGGAAGAGGGCTGGAGAAGCAGATGGTTGCTTGTCTTATGTGCCCTGACCAGGAATCAAACACAGGAATTCCACATGCCAGGCCGATGCCCTACCACTGAGCCAAATGGCCAGGAACACCTAATGACCATTTTAAATATTAAAACAATGACATACTGAAAGGTAGTTTATTATTTCATGTGTTTAATCTTTAAATAACAACAATAAAAGAGGTACATAAAACTAGATAATGTTATAAGAAAGGGTTTTAAAATATTAATAAAAATATTCAATAATACCTGATAATAAACAATAAAACTGTTATTAAAGGTATTTCCATATTGTTTTATTTTTAAAAAATTTTAAATTTCATTTACAAAATTAACTTTAACATGGTGACAATTATCAATAAGAGTACACAGGTTTCAGGTAAATATTTCTATAGCATTTGAATTGTTCATTATGTTGTATACCCATCACCCAAAGTCAAATAATTTTCTGTCACCTTATATTTGTTTCCCTTTACACCCTTCACCTCCACTCCTTCTCACATTCCCCTCCCACGTCCCTTTCCCCCTGTTAACCATTTCACTTTTATCTATGTTCATGAGTCTCAGTTTTATATACCATGTATGTGTGAAATCATACAGTTCTTAGCATTTTCTGATTTACATATTTCCTTCAGTATAATGTTCTCAAGTTTCATCCATGTTGTCATAAATGTCACTATGTCATTCATTTCTTATGGTTGGTAGTATTCTATTATATATATGTACTACATCTTCTTTATCCAATCCTCTATTGAGGGACACATTGGTTGTTTCCATGTCTTGGCCATTGTGAAAAATGCTGTGATGAACATGGGGGTGCATGTGTCTTTACGTACCAAAGTTTTTGAGTTTGGGGGTAGATACAAAGTAGAGGAGTTGCTGGATCATATGGTAATTCTGTTCTTAATTTTTTGAAAAACCATCATACTTTCTTCCATAATGGTTGTACTAGTTTACATTCTTACCAGCAGTGAATAAGAGTTTGAATTTCTCTACAGCCTCTCCAACACTTGTTAATAACTGTCTTGTTGATAATAGCCAATCTAACAGGTGTGAGGTGATATCTCATTGTAGTTTTGATTTACATTTTTCAAATAGCTATTGAAGATGAGCATCTTTTCATATATCTGTTGGACATTTGTATGTCCTCTTGGGAGAAGTGTCTGTTCAGGTACTCCCCCCATTTTTTAATTGGATTGTTGCTTGTTTGTTGCTAAGTTTTGTGAGTTCTTTATATATTTTGGATATTATTAACCCCTTATCGGAGCTGTTGTTTGCAAATATTATCTCCCATTTGGTTAGCTACCTTTTTTTTCCATTATCAGTTTCTTTTGCTGTGCAGAAGCTTTTTAGTTTGATATAGTCACATTCATGTTCTTTTTTCCTCCCCTTGCCTTTGAAATCGAATTCATCAAATGTTCTCTATGGCCAAGGTCCATGAGCTTAGTACTTATGTTTTCTTTTATGAAATTATTATTTCAGATGTTAGGTCTTTAATCCGTTTTGAATTAATTTATGTGCAGGGAGACAAACTGTAGTCAAGTTTCATTCTTTTGCGTGAGGCTTTCCAACTTTCCCAGCATTATTTATTGAAGAAGCTTCGTTTTCTTCATTGTGTGTTTTTGGCTCCTTTCTCAAAGATGATTTGTCCATATATATGTGGCTTTATTTCTGAGCTCTCAATTCTGTTCCATTGGTCTATATGTCTGTTTTTCTGCCAATGCCATGCTGTTTTGGATATTGTGGGTCTATAATATATTATAATTTGAAGTCAGGTAGTGTGATAATTCTGACTTTATTCTTTTCCCTTAGTATTGCTTTGGCTATTTGGGGTTTTTTATTGTTCCATACAAACCTGGTAATTTCTTGTTCTATTTCTTTTAAAAAATGACATTGGGATTTTTATGGGGATGCATTATTTTGTATGTTTATTTGAGTAATATGGCCATTTTAACTATGTTGATTCTTCCAATCCATAAACATAGAATATTTTTCCATTTTATTGTGTCTTTTTCAACTTCTTTCAATAGTGTTTTATAGTTTTCAGTGTATAAGTCCTTCATATCTTTTGTTAAGTTTATTCCTAGGTATTTTATTTTTTGTTGCAATTGTAAAAGAAATTGTGTGTGTGTGTGTGTTCATTTTCTGATGTTTCATTGTTGGCATATAAGAAAGCAGTGGACTTTTGTATATATTGATTTCATATCCAGTGACTTTACTGTATTGGTGTATTGTTTCTAATAGTTTTTGGTGGAGTCTTTGGAGTTTTCTGTATACAGGATCATGTCATCTGCAAAAAGTATTACCTTAATTACTTCTTTTCCAATATGGATGCTTTTTATTTTTTTCTCTTGTCTGTTCACTCTGGCTAAAACTTCCAGAAGTATGTTAAATAAGAGTGAAGAGAGTGGGCAGCTTTGTCTTATTTCTGATTTTAAAGGAAAAACCTTCATTTTTTTAACCATTTAGTATATTAACTAATGGTTTGTGATATATGGCCTTTATTATGTTGAGGTACTTTTTTTCTGTTCCAATTTTATTGAATGTCTTAAACATAAAAGGATGTTGTATCTTATCAAATTCTTTTCTGCATGATATGATTTTTGTTTTTTGTTTTGTTGATGTATAATGTTGTTATGTTGTTATGTTGATTGATTTCAGTATGTTGAATCATCCTTGTGCTCCTGGAATGAATCCCACTTGATCGTGATGTATTATTTTCTTAATGTGTTGTTGTATTTAGTTTGCTAGTATTATGTTTAAGATTTTTGCATCTGTATTCATTAGAGATATTGGTCTTTAGTTCTCTTTTTTTGTGTTGTCTTTGCCAGGTTTTGGTATGAGTGTTATGTTGGCCTCATAAAATGTGTGGAGAAGTAATACTTCTACTTTTTGGAAGACTTTGAGAAAGATAGGTACCAAATTGTCTTTGAATGTTTGGTAGAATTCACCAGCCATCTGGTCCTGGACTTTTGTTTTTGGGGAAGTTTTTGATAGTTGTTCCTATTTCTTCCCTGCTTATAAAAGTCTGTTTAGGTTTTCCATTTCTTTGTGACTCTGTCTAAGATTTTATAGTTCTAGGAATTTATTCATTTCCTCTAGGTTGTTGAATATTTTACTAGTAGATTATCCATAATGCTTCTTGATTGGCATCCTCACTTGCAATTTTTTTCACCTAAGGATGGAATGAACATTACTATGCATGCTTAGAATACGTTCTTGCACAGATAATTGTTAAAAAAGAATAAAGAATGTAAATTTGTGATTTCCACATTGGGCGGCTCCCAGTTGTTCACCTTAGAGAGAACGCTGATTACAAGTGCCATTTTAAACTAAAAAAAAAAATTAAATATCGGTTCTGCCAAACCTGTGCAAATCGCTGAATCTCACTACTGCTTCCATGTCATATTTGGTCTTTCTCTTTTCCTGATACCATTTTCCAAGCATTACTGTATTTTGTAAAAAAAATCTTACATTTTAATGATGTGTCAGAATTAAGGTAACTTCAGTTTTGTTGTTTTTGTCAAGCAATGTTTCAGGCTTAATTTGCCTACCTATTCATATTTATCACAGCCCAGGGTATATGTAGAGCTATCTTCCAATACCATATTTTAAGTGAATCAAATGGTTCTTGTCAAATGTCCATCTTTCACATCTGTACATAGTAATTGAGAATATGGGGGCATGTACATTGTCTTAGCATTGGTTTCTGATGACACATCTTTGCTCTTGGTAATCTTACCTAATTTTTTTTCTAGCTCCCCTTCTAACTCTCAGCCTTTTTAAAATTTCTTGGTTTCAGTATCCATTTGAATTGATGACTGAAGCAAGGTGAGCAAAGGCTTTAACAATTTCAGTGTTTTCATTGTCTACGTTAAAGTTGTGTGTTTCTTCTACAGTAATGATTTTTTTCTTCTTCATTCACATGCAGTCTCACTTAGATACTTTCTTCTTTCACTTACATTGGAAGTTGTTTCAAATCATTGCTACTTTCTGTCAATTAGATGATATCATCTGCATATCTTCACTTATTGATATTTCACTAATTTTCACTATTACTCTGCATCTAGCCCAGTTTTCTATATAATATCTTCTTAGATACCAACATATATGTTTATAGTTTAAACAAATAGGGGGGAAAATGCTCTTTTGTCTGATATCTTTGCATCATAAGAAACAATTCTGTCCTTCATATTCTGTCTTGACAGGGCCTTTCTGTCCACAATACAGGTTACACATCAGGACACTCAAGTGCTGAGATGTATCCATTTTTCAGAACAACCCATAGCTTTTCATGATCCACACAGCCAAATAAAATAAAATAAAATATTTTTTTAAATTATATTGTATTATTAAAAAACAAAAAACAAGATACATCTGAGAATGGTTTTTTAATTTCACTTAGTAATCTGTAATCAGAGTCTTTCCTTCATCTAATCACACTTTATTTTGTTGCAGCTGAATCCTGATTCTTTTGTTGTATCAGATCAGCGAGAAATAAACGCATTGCCACACACACAATCAATTAACCAAATTAAGAAATTAAGGAGTCTAATTAACCAGCTGCACAACTGCATGGAGACCTAAGTCGCTCAATTCAATGTGGCGGGGAACAGTTTGGGGCTAGCTTTTAAAGGGAAAATACATACTGACTGAGGAATGGGGAGGAGAAGAAGCATAGCAGTAAAACAAAGCAGTGAAATAAGCTTTCTTACAATGTTTATCTATAGAGCTAATTCAGGGAGAAATATTCTGAGAACACCTGCAACTTTGCAAAGCTAGCCCAAGGCCATAGTCTGGGAAACCAGCATCAAGGCCAGGAATAGAGAGTCTTTTCAGAAAAAGTAAGTTCTGCTGAAAGTCTCTTTGTTTTAGAGAAAGTAAGTTTTGCCAAAAATTATTCATGTTAAGAGCTTTTGTTTTCCACACTTCATTTTTGTCTATTACTCAGTGAATAAGGAAAGAAATTTCTTTTCCCCCTTTTATGATAAATTCAGAGACATTTGAAGCACATTACTAAACACACCTTTGGGTTTTCTTCTGAAAGGTGAAAAAGCCTCAGCTCCAACACCTACAGAAGTAGACATAGGCATGCTAGAATTTGGAGCAAGCCTGTATTCTGAATGATTCCCATCCTTACTTCTTTCTCCTGTGACTTTCACCATAACTTAAACCCTTACTCCCAAGTGTCCACAGCTGAGTCAGCCCACAGGAATATACTCACTCAGTGTGTTTTAGTTATAGCTCTATCCCTGGATCCATTTTCTAAAGACCATTCTATCATTCTATTTCTTTTATTCTTGCTCATTTTTGTTTTTGGTCTTTTTTTCTAATAATAAAATCCCATGTTTGATGAATAATAGTAATGAAACCTTAACCCTCAACCAGAGATTTTCAACCTTTTTCATCTCAGGTCACACATAACTAATTAATAAACTTCTGTGGTACACCAAAAATATATTTTTTGCTGATATGATAAAAATAGGCATAATTTTGATTGAATTGCAAGAAGTAATAATATATAGTATTTACTTAACTTTTTGTTACAAGGAGCTTCTTAAAAAATTAGGTGCCGCCTGATCTGTGGTGGCACAGTGGATAAAGCATCGACCTGGAAATGCTGAGGTCGCTGGTTTGAAACCCTGGGCTTGCCTGGTCAAGGTACATATGGGAGTTGATGCTTCCAGCTCTTCCCCAGCTTTTCTCTCTGTCTCTCTCTCTCTCCCTCTCTGTCTCTCTCTCTCTTTCTCTCTCCTCTCTAAAATGAATAAATAAATAAAAATTAAAAAAATTAGATGCTTATACTTGTATATAGGACTTCTGGTACCAAGAATTAATCAATCAGACACAACTTTATTGTGTGATATGACCAGTAAGATGCAATTCTATTATATAGCCTACAGATTTATGTTCAAGACAGGGTATGCATACTGAACAGCTATTGTTTTGTTGGATGTTGTCATTTTTATTTTTTAATTTAACAATCTGAAGAAAAAGAGGTCACTGCCCCTGACTAAATAGTCAAGTATTGTATGTTTTAAAAATTCTTATATCAATGTCACCCTGTAAAATTTAATTTTCTAAATAAAATTTAAAAGAAAAGAAAGCAATCAATGAACAATTAAAAAAAATTCTTGTGCCATATCAGTTGAAAATCATGTCCAACACAATACCTGATTTTAGTTAGGTTTAATTGAAGGACCAATGATAACATGTAGAAGTCACTTATATCCATAGTTTTGCCCTGGTAACTCTGCTCCTCAGGAATTGTGTTCAAAATGAGCTAGCATTACTGGCATATTTTTGTCCTAAGTAGAAATATCTTTCTGATTCTTACAATAATATTTATGGAAACCATATAGAAGTTGGTAAAGGGAAGACTTAAATCTAAACCTTGTTTCTGACACTTATTAGCTGAGTGATATTGAGCAAATAAAATATTTACCTCTCAGTTTTTACATGAAAGGGGACTAGGAATACATTGCACTTTATACTATTACTAAAGGAAGACTAGAAATCCAAAAAAATGTATGTGAATTGCTTAGCAGAGAGACAAAAAGTGCTCAGTAAATTATTATTAATATAGTATATTAATACATTAATCTAAGGATACCAATAAGTATGTATTAATAAATTATTATTATTTATATGGCTGTTTTATTGCATCACTCCAATAAAACTTTACCAGGAGAAATCAGAGTGCTTAAATTTCTCACTAGGTTTCTTTTCTTTTTCATCCTACAGGTCAAGGAGTTATGTGCCAAAGCAGACAAGTTGAAGCTTTCCCATCCTTCAGATGCATCTCAGATCCAGCAGATGAAAGAGGACCTGATCTCCAACTGGGAGCACATTCGTGCCTTGGCAACCAGCAGATATGCAAAGCTGAAGGCTTCTTTTTGGTGCAGAATCTCTCCTCTCTATTATTCTACTTATCTCTACAAGATCTAGGCATAATACTGAAAGTATAAATAAAGGATGAAATAGTAGAACGGTGAGGGACCCAGACCTCCTGCCTGCTCAGTAGAGGCAAAAGAAGTTTTGTAGTTTTCCAAGAGAAGTCTTTTGCAGGATGAAATAATACTTAGCACGACAACTCTGTTCACCTGCACACCTTTTGTTTTCCTCTGTTTGTTTAGTTGTAAGATGCTATGAGGTGGCCCATGGAGCTAAAAAAAGCAGTTAAAAAAAGTCAAAATCTTGGTCCTAACTAAGGAACTGAAAGAATTTTCCAAACTGAAGAGAATAAAAATAAATATAGAATTATTTCCTGAATGTGGGTTAGCTTGTCAAAAAACTGGGTATCATTTCAGTAGTTAATTGTATGGCCAGTCATTAAACCACTAGAAAATGCTATATATTTGAATGTTATAATTTTAAATTAAATGGTAAGCATTTAAATTTTTTTGTATTTTCCTTTTTTTGTGTGAAAGAGATAGAGAATCAAAGAAAGGGACAGATAGGGACAAACAGACAGGAAGAGAGAGAGATGAGGAGCATCAATTCTTTGTTGTGGCTCCTTAGTTGTTCATTGATTGCTTTCTCATATGTGCCTTGACCAGGTGGCTACAGCAGAGTGAGTGACCCCTTACTCAAGCCAAAGACTTTGGGCTCAAGCTGGTGAGCCTTGCTCAAACCAGATGAGCCCACACTCAAGCTGACAACCTTGGGGTTTCAAACCTGAGTCCTCTGCATCCCAGTCCTATGCTCTATCCACTGTGCCACTGCCTGGTCAGGCTGTATTTTTCTTAAGTAAGAAGCAGAAAGGCAGAAAGACAGAGTCCTGCATACGCCCAACCTGGATCCACCTGGTAGATGTTCTACCCATCTGGGACAGTTGCTCTGTTGCAACAGGAGCCATTTTAGTGCCTAAGGCGAGGCGAGGCCATGGTGCCATCCTCAACGTCCAAGCCAACTTGCTCCAGTGGAGCCCTGGCTGCAGGAGAAGAAGAGAGAGATAAGAAGGGAGAGGGGGAAGAGTAGAGAAGCAGATGGTCACTTCTGTGTGCCCTGGTTGGGAATCAAACCTGGGACATCCACATGCCAGGCTGACCCCCTAACCCTGAGCCAACCGGCCAGGGTCAGCATTTAATTTTTTTGAATTGTGTTTGTGGATTTATTTTTATTAATAGGGTTAAGAGTTAACTCCTCACCCTAATACTAGTTCCTCCTTCTCACAAGATGCTTCTAGTCATTAATATATTATGTGTTTATTTATTGGTCTCATTGGAAGTACTTTACTTCAAGTGCCTCTGTGGTATGTGTGACCCTGTAATGTTTGAGATGTAATACCTATGTGCCTTATCACAGAGTGACACATCTATCCGAGAACTACACAACCCAGAGCAAAGGATTTACAACCTGTGCCATTAAAGGGACAGGAAGTAGTACATCAGAGGAAGGGGGGCAGAATTAGGGCAAGGAGCATATTGCACCTTTAGCTCAACCCAACCTTAACTTTTTGTCCAAAGTCAGTTTACATCTGGTTTCTCCTTCTTGACCTTTACCTTACCTTTCCCACAGGTACCAACGTTTCTTATCTGACTATGATGAACTCTCAGGCTGGATGAAGGAGAAGACGGCTCTGATCAATGCTGATGAACTGCCTACAGATGTGGCTGGAGGGGAAGCCCTACTGGATAGGCATCAGCAACATAAGGTAAAGGGAAAAGTTCTCTCCAATATGAGAAAAAAAGAAGTTCCAAGAATATCAGAATGTTTCTTGCTGCATTTTAAGACATTTTATCTTCTGGCCACAGCATGAGATTGACTCTTATGATGACCGATTTCAATCTGCTTATGAAACTGGGCAAGCCTTGTTGGATGTCAGTCACGATGCTTCTGATGAAATTTCGGGAAAGGTAATTGGTTTAACAGAATTTGTGAAATTTTGATGCATATTTAGCCCTCAGTTACTCTCATAATAATATGATAATCTCTAAATGGAAAGAGGACATGTGTCATATAAAGATACTAGTTATATGAACCCAACTTTCACCCTGCTTCTTTCAGATATTGCTTTAGCTAAATTGAGTAATTTTAAATTCTCAGGATAAGATTGATGTTCCTTACCTCTGAATCTTTATTTCATCAACCTATCTAATTTAATCAATATATGTTCTACCTAATTTGAAACATCCATACCATTTTTCTTTGTCACACACATTCTGTTTTATTACTTCCTCATGCTCATTTCTAGATTGTCAATTTTGTGAGGACTGCATCTCATTTATCTCTAGGTTCTTTAAGATGCGTGGCACATGTGCCTTTTCTTTTCTCCTCAGTACAATCTCAAATAAAACCAATCTTCCTGTTTCTGTGTTTTTCAAACTCACATTACGTAACAGGAAAGCTTTGAACATTCAGAATTCTACTAAATAAAAAATAGGGTTTGCCATCAGTCTAACCTCTTAGAGGCTCATCTCAACCCTCTGATCCCTGAGAGAAATTTTGCTCCAGTCACAAACTCAGAAGAACTGTTTAAGATGATCATTAAAACATTATTTGCAAGCTACCTTGCATTTCATTACATTCTAAGTACATCCTCCAGTGGTGTGTGATGAATAAGGTTGAGAACAATAATTTGAATCATCCCATTACTTTATGGAAATATTAATATGGGTTTTATTATTAACAATATTCTGCCAAAGGGATAATAAAACCCTAAGTTCTTAAAAGCTTACCTATTATCCTAGGGTTCTGAAAATATGTGCTGTCTTTTTGATGGAGTTAACACAACAGCTGAAGTAATACACTGGAATTTCTTGGGTAGATGCTTGGACAAAAAACAGGCTTTTTATGGGTTTGATAATGTCACTGTTCACTTTCCTTAATGGTTCTTATTTGCTTTCAAAATGGAATGCAAAATTCTCAATCTGATAACTTAAGTGCTCTATGAATTTACAGTTTATCAAATGTCCACTTTTTTAAGGCACTTCACTTTTCTCTGAGGCAGTTTTTCTATAATCTAACAATTACTTAGAGTAATTACTTGTTCATGGCATTATGTCCTACAATCCTGATCAAGATACCACTCACCACCCTTTAAATATTTGTTTGGTATATATCCTTGCCATATTTGTACTTCTTGGCTCTTTCAATTAGAATTAATATTTTTCTTGTTTATTTAGGCATATTAAATGTGCTGTACATATTTTATGGTATTTATCCCATTTTTCCTATACTACAGTTATTCACTCAGATATTGGAGCCTAAAGAGAAAAGCCCATTTCCTGATCATTTTTTTATCCTTCAAAAGGTCCTGCATTTAGGCCCTGGCCAATGGGCTCAGTGGTAGAGTGTTAGCCCAGTGTGTGTATGTCCCGGGTTCAATTCCCAGTCAGAGCACACAGGAGAAGCAACCATCTCTACCCTCCCCCCTTTCCCTTCTCTTTATCTCTCTCTTCCCCTCCCACAGCCAAGGCTCCACTGGAACAAGTTGGCCCTGGTGCTGAGGATGGCACCATGGCCTTGCCTCAGGTGCTAAAATGGCTCTAGTTGCAAGGGAGCAATGCCCCCACATAAGCAGAGCATCGTCCCCTAGTGGGCTTCCCAGGTGGATCCCAGTTGGGTGCATGTGTGAGTCTGTCTCTTTGCCTCCCTGCTTCTCCCTTAAGAAAAATAAATTTAAAAGTTCTGCATTTATTAAATGTTCAGTAATGTAGAATAAGATAAATTAATTAAATGCCTTCCTGGCACATTAACTCTTCTTTTCCAAAGATGGCAATACTTCACAACAACTGGGCTGCCCTGATGGAACTGTGGGACAAGCGTCAGCAACAGTTTGAGCAGTGCTTGGACTTGCATCTATTCTACCGTGACAGTGAGCAAGTGGACAGTTGGATGAGTAGACAAGAGGTAATAGAAAGGGTTCAGCAAGTGTCCAAAACCATTTCTCCACCCCTCACTTACCACCATAACTACTATCCTTACCCTTAAAACCACTTCTGCTTTTTTTAGTTTGCCTTGGGAACTGAAGAGTGAACCACAAAGAAAAGAAAACATTGACCCTCTCTATAAGACTCTTACTATTCCCTCATGGACAAATGCATGAAAAAATACCTAAATACAAAGCAGAGAGGCTTTAAGCTCAACTGAGCATAAGAAAAAATTAATATTAAATTGCAAAGGAGTTAGGAAGAGAAAACTGTAACGAGTCAGGCAGAGTTAACCAGAGATTACTTGGAAGATGTGAATGGTCTTCTTGAGACAGCTTTGAGAATTTACAATGGTGCCTGCATTGATTGGGAGAATTCTATATAAACAAACCTATCGACAAAGGTGATAAAGTTGTATTCGAGGATTAGGAAGAAAGTCTGAAGTTCCTGCTGTTTGAGATTAGTCTGTAGCTACTATACTTTTTTGTGTTAATTTCCACTTTGCTCTCCAACTCTCTCACATCCTTCCTTAGTTCTTCTCTCAGAGATATTGAAAGGGGATGTTATTCACCAGTGAAGTACAGCTGAGTTGTTTCTGTCTTCTACAGGCCTTTCTGGAACATGAGGACCTGGGAAACTCCCTGGGTAGTGTAGAAATCCTTCTTCAGAAGCATGATGACTTTGAAGAAGCCTTCACTGCCCAGGAAGAAAAGATCACAGTAAGAAATGGGCCCTGGTTTGGGCATTGGCTTCACATTTGTATGTATCATATCATCCAACACTTATCCTTAAAGAGAATTACTTTTATAATTATTAGACATAACATCAGAATTATTCTTAAGAAAAAGCATCCAAAAAAATAATCATACTGATTTCTATCAACACACTTTTTTGTTCCACAGAGTATTAAGATGTCTTTCAATTTTATTTATTGATTTTTAGAGTGGGTAGGGGGAGAAGCAGGAAACATCAACTCATAGTAGTTGCTTCCTGTATATGCCTTGACCGGGCAAGCCCAGGGTTTCGAACTGGCCACTTCAACATTCTAGGTAGATGCTTTATCCGCTGCACCATCATAGGCAAGACTGTTTTAAGATTTCATGATTTTTTTTTGATAAATGATTGTCTTTTTTCTTCAGTATAAATAGAAACTATTTGATCTATATTTGATATAGAACTGTTAGTTAAAATTTTGAAATGTATTATTTAATTTTTTTTACTTTAGTAGTATCTCTTTTGTTTTCTCTAACAATAACTAAATAATATCTATTCTTTCCCTTTATAAGTATATCTTCATCTTTGTGTTTCTCATCAAATGCTGCTAAAGCTTTCCTGTGAACCTTAATTTACAATGTCTGGAAAAAGTGGTCAATATATAAGCAAGACCCAGAAACATATAAGCAAAAGTCCAGTATACTGTATCTTTTACTGTCTCATAGAATGGTACTGGTTTAAATTCACACACAGGCTCACATACCACCATTATTGCAACAACAAAAATAATAATTAAATTCTGTCTCCCTTGTTAATCTTTAGCCATAAATTTTTATTTATTCTCATTTTTAAAAGCTAATGGTATAAAATAATTTTACTGTTTATAAAATGCTATCATTTATTTCAGATCATTTTCCTATTCTTAGTCAATCAATTTTTAGCTTTAGCAATCGAGAGGTCCATAAATGAATATGAGTAAAAATTTACTTCTACAGACATACAGTCAACTGGCTGCTGGCAGCAGGTCACATTATGCCTTAGACCTTTTGCTGACCTGCCTCAACCTGACACTAGTGGCAGCTGCCTTCAGTTTGCAGTGTGTCCACTTCCACATACATCTAGGCTCACCACAGTCAGCCTCCAACTGCAGATCACTTTTTAGTTCCTAACAGGTAGCCCCGAGACAGTCATAGGCAGCATCTAACATTGTTCTGCACTGGAGTTCTGTTTAAGAAGTCTCAGAGCTATAACATTCAGTGGCCAACTTAAGACCACACCAGACAGAGTACAGCAAAGTTAGTTAAGTTCACAAGTGGCACATCAAAAGGAGGTCTTTATGGGCACTAAATTCTACTGGGGCAAATCCCTCTCTACAGGGGAAGTGTCTGCACAGAAGCTACTATACTGTGATCATGGCTGTTCCTGACAGCCAACCAATCTGAGGGTCATTCCAACCCACTGATGTGCCATTAGCAATTAAGGCTCAACTACAACAGAAGGGCACACACAACTCACACAAGGGACATGCCTGAAGCACTTGGATCATATGATCACTGAGACTGTATCACTAAGCCACAAAGGATACCAAGTACATAAGGCCACCTGGCCAACAATGAGAGATATAATATATCAATGTAATACATAGAAATAAACACAGAATAGCAGTTAAAATTGGAATACATAAGAACAAGTCCTAAATGAAAGAACAGAAAAGAATCTCTAGAAATGAACTAAATGAAATGGAAACAATCTACCATATACAGAGCTCAAAACACTGGTTATAAGGATGCTCAATGAACTTAGAGGAAAAATAGATGACTTAAGTGCAAAACTTCAACAGAGATAGTAAACATAAAAAGAGGATAGAAACCTTATAAAAGAACCAGTCAGAAACAAATAATTAAGTAACTAAAATGGAGAATACATTAGAAGAAATCAACAGCAGTTAAAATGAAGCAGAGCATTGATCAATGATTTGAAAGTCAAGGTAATAGAAAACACCAAATCATAAGAGCAAAAGAAATGAAAAAAAAAAACTAATGAAAATTATCTAAAAAATATGTATGATTGGGGTTCCAGAAGAAAAAGAGAGAGCAAGGGATTGAGATACTGTTTTAAAAAAATAATAGCTGAAAACTTTCCTAACTTTGTGAAAGAAAAAGATAACACAAGTCTTGGAAGCAAAAAGCATTTTAAACAAGATGAACCTAAAGTGGCCCACACTAAGACATATCATAATTAAAATGGCAGAGTTTAAAAATGAAGAGAGACTTTTTAAAACAACAAGAAAAAAAATTAACTACAAAAAAGCTTCCATAAATCTGTCAGCTAATTTTCAACATAAAACTTTCAGGACACAAAGAATTGGCACAAAATAAACCGAGTGATGTAAAACAAGAACCTACAGCCAAGACCACTCTACCCAGTAAGACTATTATTTAAAATTTTTTAAATAAAAATAAAAAGCTTTCTAGGCAAGAAAAAGTTAAGGGAGTTTATCACCACTGATCCAGTATTACAATAAATGTTAAAGGCACTTCTAGAAGAAGAAAAAAAAGGAGAAGGAAGAGAAAGAAAAAATATTAATAATAAAATGACAGTAACTACATACCTATCAATAATCACTCCAAATGTAAATGGGTTCAATGCTTGAATCAAAACACATAGTGTTACTGAGTGAATAAGAAAACAATACCCATATTTATGCTTCTAGAAGAGAACAACTTCAGGGAGTGACATCAGAGGAAGGAAGGCCTAAGAAATCCCCTTGAAGTTTTAACAACTTGAAGAGCTATAATTTAACAAAGGATTCCTGCTCAACACACTAACACATCTGAGAAATTAGTGCATTGAAACATCCAAAAGTGGGAATGTGGAAGCAAACCAAGTAAGTGGGAAGGGAGAAGAACTGACGTGGTGCCAGGGTCACAGCCCATGCCGGTCTCAGCTCAGAGAGGGGAAGAATCAGGTCAAGATGGCATTTCTTTCAGCTGGGAAAAGCAGAAAGATACAATTAACATTCCTGTGAGAGTGGTCAGTATGTTGCCTGGCAAAAGCCAGAGACTTGGGCAGGAATGAAGGTCAGAGCTGAGGCCACAGTTGTCTGACAGTCACTATCACAAGACAGAGATACAAAGCCACAGAGCTTAGCTGCATCCGTTCACCCTCCTAGAGCTAGCCCTGGGACCCAGAAGAATCTACAACAGTGAATGTCAGATTGCAGAGCACATTATTTGCTAACTTGAGAAATGAAACTACAGAAATACCTTTCTCGGAGTGACAGTTGCACTTTGGGACTACTCTCAGGGAAAGATGGAGATACAAAGGGAGGTCACTGAGGCTGCCAATCACCATTATGGGAGAACAAAGATTCAAAGGCACTAGCTAAATTCTTGCAGCTCAGCCCATTCCCACTCATAGCTATTGCACTGCCAACAGCAAATGGCTGCAGGGGACAGCATATTCCCCTGCAGAGTTGGTGCCCTGATAACAAGGCCACCAGCTCAGAGAGAAGATGTGCACCCTGCTAGAACATAGGACATCTTCCGCAATCCCTTAGAGATCTGAAAAGCCAGAGATGTGCAAGAGAAACAAACAAACAAACAAAAATGCTTCAGCACCACCTATAAAAAACAATAAAAAGACTTCTTATGAATCTGCTAGAAAATTGCCATTCTCACATCGATGTCCAGACAGAGAAGGAATTCATCAAATAACAAAACTAACCAAAGTAATGAAGCAGCTCAGACAGAAAATTTATAAAATCTCTAGTAAATTAACTTCAAGACATGGATATACATGATTTAAATGAAAGAGAATTCAAGATTGTAGTTCTGGAAAAACTCAATAAGATACAGAAAACACAAATAAACAGTTTAATAAACAGGTTGCAGAGGACCCAGGTTCAAAACCTTGAGGTCACTGGCTTGAGTATGGCCCATCTAGCTTAAGCGCAGGCTCTCCAGCTTAAGCATGGAGTCACTCTTGAGCATGGGATCATAGACATGACCCCGTGGTTGCTGGCTTAGGTCACTCACTTGAAGACTAAGGTTGCTGGTTTGATTCCAAAGTTGCTGGCTTGCATAAGGGGTCACTGGCTCAGCTGGAGACCCCTGGTCAAGGCACATACAGAAAGCAATCAATGAACAACTAAAATGTAACAATGAAGAATTGATGCTTCTCATCTCTCTCTCATCCTTTCTGTCTGTCCCTATCTGTCCCTTTCTCTGTCTCTTTCTCCATCTCTGTTTCTTTAGCTAAAAAAATAAAAATAAAAATGGTTATAGGAAATCCTCATACATCAACAATTACCCTAAATATAAATGGACTAAACTCACCAATAAAAAGGCACTTAGCAAATTAGATGAAAAAACAAAACCCAATCATATGATGCTTTTAGGAGACATATCTAAGTTGTGAAAACAAATATAGTCTTGAAGTAAAAGGATGAAAAATGATTCTCTAAGCAAATGACATCCACAGAAAAGCAGGTGTAGCCAGAATAGGTGCTGAAGTAAAAGAGGAGACAAAGATAGACATTTTATAAATATTAAAAAATACAACACTACATCAAGAAATAACATTCTCAGTATATCTGTTCCAAGCAAAGAGCACTATATAACACAATTACCAACAGAACTAAAGGGAAAAACTGACAAAAACAAAGTCATGGTAGGGGAGCTAAATCCTCACTAAAAGCTATGATAAATTATCTAACCAAAAAACCAATAAATAATGATTTTAAATGGATACATTAAACCAACTGAACATAATTAACATTTACAAGACCTTTTATTTAAGAACAGCATATTATACATCCTTCTCCTGTGCACATGGAGCATTCTCAAGGATAAACCATATATTGGGACACAAAACTAGCTTTAATAAATTTAAGAAGATTGAAATCAAGCCAAAGATATTCTCTAGTCATAATAATTTGAAATTAGAAATTAACTGCAAAAAGGAAGCAGAAGAAAATGCAAATATGTAGAGATTAAACAACATGTTACTAAAAAATGACAGGGTCAAAAGAAAAAGAAAAGGTGAGATTAAAAGACATATAGAGCCCTGGCTGGTTGGCTCAGTGGTAGAGCGTCGGCCTGGTGTGCGGGGGACCCAGGTTCGATTCCCAGCCAGGGCACATAGGAGAAGCGCCCATTTGCTTCTCCACCTCCACCCCCTCCTTCCTCTCTGTCTCTCTCTTCCCCTCCCGCAGCCAAGGCTCCATTGGAGCAAAGATGGCCCGGGCGCTGGGGATGGCTCCTTGGCCTCTGCCCCAGGCACTAGCGTGGCTGTGGTCGTGGCAGAGCGACGCCCTGGAGGGGCAGAGCATCACCCCCTGGTGGGCAGAGCGTCGCCTCTGGTGGGCGTGCCGGGTGGATCCTGGTCAGGCGCATGCGGGAGTCTGTCTGACTGTCTCTCCCCGTTTCCAGCTTCAGAAAAATACAAAAAAAAAAAAATACATATAGACACAGAAGAGAATAACAATAAAACATATGAAATATTTTCAATGCAGCAAAAGCAGTAATAAGAAAGTTTATATTTTTTCAGGCTTATTTCAAGAAACAAGAAACATCCCAAGTAAAAAAACTTAACAGTACATCTTAAAGAAACAGAGGGCAGGGAAAATTCATCCCAAATGCAGAAGATAAAAAGAAGTAATAAGTAGAGAGGAATTAAATAAAGTAAAGAACAAAAAAAACTATACAAAAATTTAACACAACAAAGAACTGTTCTTTAAAAAGATTAATAAAATTGAAAAACTGTCTAAACTCACTGAGGAAAAAAGAGACAAGATAAAGAAACAGAATCAGGAATGAAGAAAGAAGTTACTACAGACACCACAGAAATACAGAGGACCATACAAGAATAGTATCAATGACTATATGTCACTAAATTCAATAAACTAAAAGCAATGTATAAGTTATCAGAAATATATAACTTTCCTAGACTGAATTACAAAGAACTAAAAATCCTAACTAAACCAATCATCAAAGAGAAAATTGAACAACCATCAAAAACATCCCCATATGTAGAAGCTCAAGACCAGATGGCCTCCCTAGTAAATTCTATCAAACATTCAAAAAAGATTTGATACCTATTATTCTTAACCTCTTCCAAAAAACTGAATAAGAGGCAATACTTTCTAAAATATCTTATGATGCCTCTTACCAAAACTTAGCAAGGATAACACACACACAAAAGTAAAAACCAATATCTCTGATTTTTGTATTCACAGATGCAAATGTCCTAAACAAAATACTAGCAAATCAAATACAGAAATATATTAAAAAGAAAATATATTACAACCAAGTAGGTTTTTTTACAGGGGCACAGGATTGTTCACCATACACAAAGCTATCAATGTAATACACGACATTAACAAAATAAAAGTTAGAATTATATGATTACATTAATAAATGCAGAAAAAGCATTTGACAAAATACATCTATTTATGATTAAAATACTCAATAAAATGGGTATAGAAGGAATGTACCCCAAAGTAATAGACTGTTAATGACAAACTCTCAGCTAATATTATGAAAAGCTTTCTTTTAATCTCATGAAAAAGAAAAGGATGCTCACTCTCACCACTCTTAATCAACATAGTACTGAAAGCCTTAGCCAGAGCAATCAGGCAAGAAAAAGAAATAAAAGACATTTAAATTGAGAATTAAGAAGTAAAATTGTGCCTGACCAGGCGGTGGCACAGTGAATAGAGTGTCGGACTGGGATGCAGAGGACCCAGTTTCTAGACCCCAAGGTCGCCAGCTTGACCTCGGGCTCATCTGGTTTGAGCAAAGCTCACCAGCTTGGACCCAAGGTTGCTGGCTCGAGCAAGGGGCTATTCAGTCTGCTGAAGGCCCGTGGTCAAGGCACATATGAGAAAACAATCAATGAACAACTAAGGTGTCGCAACGAAAAACTGATGCTTGATGCTTCTCATCTCTCTCTGTCTCTGTCCATCTCTCTCTCTGTAAAAAGAAATAAAGAAAGAAAATTGTCACTTTTGCAGGTGACATAATTCTTTATATAAATACAACCCTATATATTCCAGTAAAAAACTATTAAAACAATAAACACCTACAGTAAAGTTGCAAGAACATAATCAATGTACAAAATGCTGTTACATTATTTTATACTAACAATGAAGTTTTAGGAAAAGAAATGGAAAAACAGTTCCACTTGCAATTGCAATGAAAAGAATAAAATACTTAGGAATAAATTTATCAAATGATGTGAAAAATTTAAACACTTAAAACTACAAAGCATTATTAAAAGATATTGAAAAAGACACACAAAAATGGAAGATATTTCATGTTTATGAATTGAAAAAATCAACATACCAATATTTCCCTATGTATAATAAGATGCACCTTAATATTGGGGCCCAAAATTTGAAAAAAAATTACATAAAGTTATTGAACTCAAGTTTTATTCATCATAGAATTCATACAACTCCTCATTACTGTCAAAACTCCCATCCATTAGCTTTTCCTCATCTGTGTCTAATGATGAATCACTGTCTTTGAGTGCAAAAACAAGCATGAAAAAGCAGGAAATGCAAGTAAAAAAAAAACTACAATGACTGTATAAAATGCACACAGTTTTTAGACCCCAAAGTTTTTTTAAAAAGGTGTATCATATATATTGGGAAATATGATAGTTAAAATGACCATACTACCCAAAACAATATACAAATTTAATGCAATTCCATCAAAATCCCAATAGTAATTTTTAAAGAAATTGAACCGTAAATCATCAGAATTTTGTGGAACCACAAAAGACCCCAAATAGCCAAAGCAATTCTGATTCAAGATTAAAGCCAGAGGCAGTACATGCCATTACATCAAATTATACTACTAAGCAACACTAATCAAAACAGCATGGTACCTGCAGAAAAATAAATACATAGATAAATGGAACATAAATGAGAACCTGGAAATAAACCCATGTGTAAATGGGTAAATATATATATATAAAAAATATATATATATATATATATATATTTTTTTTTTTAGTGAGGGAGACAAAAGGAGAGAGACAAGAAGGATGAGAGATAAGAAACATCAACTCAAGCTTCAACATTTCAGTTGTTCATTTATTACTTCTCATATGTGCCTTAACCAGGGGGCTCTAGCCAAGCCAGTGACCCTTTGCTCAAGCCAGTGATCAAGGCAGCAACCTTGGGCTTCAGGCCAGTGACCTTTGGGCTCAAGCTAATGACCATGGCATCATGTCAACAATCCCATGTTTAAACTGGCAGCCCTGAACTTAAGCTGGTGAGCCTATGCTCAAGTGAGCAACCTGGAGTTTTGAACTTGGCATTTCTGCATCCCAGGTTGACATTCTATCCACTGTGCCACCATCAGTCAGGCAGTGGACAAATAATTTTTACAAAGGAACCAAGAACATACAATGAAACAAAGAAAGCTTCTTTAATAAATGGTGCTGGGAATATAAGAAAGCCACATGGAGAAGAATGAAATTAGACTACCGTTTATCCCCATATTTGAAAATTATCTTAAAATGTATCAAAACCCTAAATACAAGATCTGAAATAATAAATTTCATAGAAGAAAGTAGTCATACTAAACTTATGAACTTTAGTCTTTGAGAAAATTTTATGTATTTGACCCAAAGGCAAGAGAAGTAAAGGCAAAACTAACTGAATAAGACTATATCAAACTACATACTTCCACACAGTAAATAAAACCAACAAAATAAAGAGACTACCAACCAAACTGGAGAAGATTTTTGCAGACAACAACACTGACAAAAGGTTACTATAAAAAATATAAAAAGAACTCATACCCAAAACAAACTCAACCCCAAACAAACAATCCAATTAAAAATGGCAGAGGACCTGAGCAGATATTTCTTCCAAAAAGATATGCAAATGGCCAACAGATATATGAAAAGATGCTCAATTTCACTGACTGTTAGGGGAATGCTAATCAAAACTACAATGAGATGCCTCCTTATACAGTACTTGTTAGAATAGCTATTACCAACAAGAAAAGTAATAGTAAGTATTGAAGGAGTTGTGGAGAGCAAAGAACCCTCATTTTTGCTGGTAGGAATCTACTCTGGGACAACTACTATACAAATAATTAAGAATAGAATTACCATATAACCCAGCAAACACACCTCTAGATATCTACTCGACAGTTTTGACAAGATTTATTCTCAAAGGTATATATATTCCCACTTATGTTCATTGCAGCATTATTCATGGTGGCCAAGACATGGAAACAATTGAAGTATCTTTTGGTAAATGATTGGATAAAAATGTGATCCATATGTACAATGGAATACTATTCAGTATAAGAAAAGATAAAATTGCCATTTGTGACAATATAAATGGATTTTAAGAACATCATGCTAAATGAAATAAGTTAGAAAAAGTAAAAACCATATGATTTCATTCATATATGGGATATGAAACTGAAAGCCACAAATGAATAAACAAGAAAAATAAATGAACAAAGACTCATAGACACAGACAACAGTATATCAGAGAGAATGTAGCAGTTATCAGAGAGAATGGGGTGTAGTAAAGGGTGAAGAGAGTAAAATATATGATAACAGAATAAAATATATGATGACTTTGGATAGTGGTCCCACAATGCAGTATTCAGATGATGTATCAGAATTGTACACTTGAAACCTATATAATTTTATTCATTTTATTTATATAATTTTATACTTAAAACATAAATTTTATTTCACACATAGAATAAAAATAAAGAGATGAAAAAAATATTTTATGTAAATGGAAAGCTTAGAAAAGCTGAGTTAGCAATACTTAGGTCAGACAAATTGGACTTTCAAACAAAGGATATAATAAGAACAAAGAATTACATAACCATAAAGAGATCAATTGAACAAGAGGATATAACCCTTGTAAACATTTATACAGCTGCCTGACCAGGTGGTGGCGCAGTGGATAGAGCATCGGACTGGGATGCAGAGGATCCAAGTTCAAAACTCCGAGGTCACTGGCTTGAGTGTGGATTCACTAGCTTGAGTGTGAGGTCACTGGCTTAAGCATGGGATCACAGATATGACCCCATGGTCACTGGCTTGAGCCCAAAGGTTGCTGGCTTGAGCAAGGGGTCCCTCACTCTACCGTACCCCCGATCAAGGCACATATGAGAAAGCAATTAATGAATAAGTAAGGAGACTAAGGAGCCACAACAAAGAATTGATGCCTCTTATCTCTCTTCCCTCCTGTCTGTCCTTATCTGTCCCTCTCTCTGTATCTCTCTCTGTCTCTGTCACACACACACACACACATACACACACACACAAAGAAAATAAAAAACATTTATACAACTGACATAAATACACCTAAATATATAAAGCAAATATTGATGAACATAATGGAAAGAGTTGAAAGTAATACAGTCACAGTAGGGGGTTTTAAAAACCTGTTGACATCAGTGGATAGATCTTTCAATTAGAAAAGCAACAAGTAAACAACAACCTTAAATAACACAATAGACTACATGGATTTAATTGATATTTTAAAGCATTTCACCCCAAAGCAGAATAATATTCTTTCTTTTTATGTGCACATGAAACATTTTGCAAGATAAATCATATATTAGGCCACTAAACAAGTCCTAATGATTTTAAGAAGTTTGAAATTACATCAAGCATCTTCTATGACCATAATGGTATAAAATTAGAAATAAACAATAAGAAATAATTGAAAAATTCATGGATGCTAAGCATCATGTTACTAAACAATGAATGTATTAACAATGGTTTCAAGGAAGAAATCAAAAGATACTTAGAGACAAATGAAAAGGAAAACAGAGCACCCAAAATCTTGGGAAACAGAAGAAATAGTCCTAAGAGGGCAATTCATAGCAATACAGATCTACCTCAAGAAACTAGACAAATCTGTAATAAACAATTAAACTTTAAAGGAACCAGAAAACAACAAAAATAATGCCCTAAGAGACTACAAAAAGGAACTTTTAAAGATAAGAGCAGAAATAAAAAAGAATCTAAAATAAAAACAGAACAAAAATTGATGAAACCAAGAGCTGGTTCTTTCAAAGGTAAACAGAATTAAGAAAAAGACTTATCAAGAAAAAAATAAAAACTCAAAATAAAAAATGAAAGAGAAGAAGTGACAAATTATATCACAGCAATACAAAGGTTTATAAGAAAATACCATGAACAATTGTATGCCAATGAATTATACAATCTGAAAGAAATAGATAATTTTCCAGAAACATACAATCTTTGAAGAGGGAATCAAAAAGAAACAGAAAATCTGAACAAATCAATTACAATCAACAAAATCAAAGCAGTAATTAAAACCTCCCAACAATAAAATAAATGTCCTGGACTGGATGGCTACAGCATTGAATTTTACAAAACACTTAAAGAAATACACCTGTCCTTCTCAAAATACTTTACAAATTCTAGAATAGATTAGACTCCTAAGCTTATTTTATGAGACCAGATATATACAAATTCCAAAAGAAGACAAAGCAAAAAAAAAAAAGGAGAAAAAATTATAGGCAAATATTCTTAATGAACATAGATGCAAAAATCCTTTTTTTCTTTTTTTTGTATTTTTCAAAGTTAGAAACAGGGAGGCAATCAGACAGACTCCCCCACATGTGCCTGACTGGTATCCACTCGGCATGCCCACCAGGGGGAAATGCTCTGCCCATCTGGGGCATTGCTCCGTTGCAGCCAGAGCCATTCTAGCATCTGAGGTGGAGGCCATGGAGCCATCCTCAGTGCCCAAGCCAACCTCACTCCAATGGAGCCCTGGCTGTGGGAGGGGAAGAGAGAGATAGAGAAGAAGGAGAGGGGGAAGGGTGGAGAAGCAGATGGGTGCTTCACCTGTGTGCCCTGACTGGGAATTGAACCCTAGGACTTCCACATGCCAGACTGATGCTCTATTGCTGAGCCAACTGACCAGGGCCAGATGCAAAAATCTTAAACAATATATTATCAAACTGAATTCAACAATAAATTCAAGAGCTCATAAACCATAATAAAGTAGGATTCATTCCTGAATACAAGATTGGTGCAACATCTATAAATCAATTAATATGATATATCACATGAACAAAATGAAGGATAAAAATTATATCATATTAGTAGTTTCAGATCTAGAAATTTATAAAATCTAATACTAACCTGCCCAAACAGTGACACAGTGGATAAAATGTTGGTCTCAGATGCTGAAGACCGAGGTTCTAAACCCCGAGGTCACTGGCTTGAGCAAGAGATCACTGGCTTAGCTGGCTCTCTCAGGTAAAGGCACATATAAGAAAACAATCAATGAACAACTAAGCTGCCATAACTAACTGTGAGTTGATGCTTCTCATCTCTCTCCCTTCCTCTCTGTCCCAGTGTGTCTATCTTTCTCTCTCTCACTAAAAATAAATAAATAAATAAATGTATTTCAACACCACTCATGATGAAAATTCTAAGCAAATGGGAATAGAGGAAACATATCTCAACATGATAAAAGCCATATATGACATACCCACAGCTAACATTGTACTCAAAACTAAAAGTGTTTCAAGATGTCCCCTTTTACCACTCTTATTGAACATATTGGAATTCCTAGCCACAACAATCAGACAAGAATAAGAAATAAAAAGCATTCAAATTGGAAAGGAAGAAGTAAAATGGTCATTATTGACAGATGATATAACTGTATATAGAAAACCCTGAAGAGTTCATCCTAAAACTACTAGAAATAATAAATAAAATCAGAAAAGTAGCAGTATAAAAAATAAATATTTAAAAATTGTTAGAATTTTTACACCAGTAGTGAACTATCAGAAAGAGAAAGTAAGAAAGCAATCTTCTTTACAAATTGCCATTTAACCAAGGAGGCAAAAGATTGTACTTTAAAATTTATGAGAAAAAATAAATTGAAAAAAAAGTAAATAAATGGAAGAATATACTATGCTTGAGGAGAGGAAGAATTAACATTAAAATGTCCATACTACCTAAAGCAATTTATAGATTTAATGTAATTTCTATCAAAATACCAATGAAGTTTTTCACAGAAAAAAATAATGCAAAATTTATATAAAACCATAAAAGATCTTGAATAACCACAGCAATCTTGAGAAAAAAAACAAAGTTGGAAGTATTCTGCTTTCTGATATCAAACTGTACATGTCTATAGTAATCAAAACAGCATGGTACTGGCATACAAACAGACACACATCTAGAGAGCACAGAAATGAACTGGATTATTTGTATGGTCCATTAATATTTGACAACAGAGGTAAGAACATACAATTGGGTAAAGCCTGTCTGTTCAATAAATTGTGTTGGGAAAATTGGGCAGATACATGTAAAGATCACTCTCTTAAACCATGCACAAGAATAAACTCAAAATAAATTAAAGGCTTAAATATAAGACTAAAAACAATAAAACTGTTAGAATAAAACACAGGCAGTAAAATCTATGACTTTTCTCCAAGCAATATTTTTTTCTGATATATCTCCTCAAGCAAGAAGAAAAAATATGTAAATGAGATTACATCAAACTAAAAATTTTCTCACCACAGAGGAAACCAACAACAACAAAAGAGAAACTATTGGCCATGACTGAGAAGCCCATTTGGTTAGAGCATCACCCCCAATATGCCAAGGTTGTGGGTTCAATCCCCAGTCAGGGCACATACAAGAATCAACCAATGAATGCATAAATAAGTTGAACAACAAATTCATGTCTCTCTCTTTTTCTGTCCCTTCTTCTCTATCTAAAATCAATAAATAAGTTTTTTAAAAGGCCATCTATTGAATGTAAGAAGAGATCTTCCAATGACACATTTGATTGTCGTTAATATCCACAAATTATAAAGAAATCATACAACTTGGCCCTGGCCAGTTGGCTCAGTGGTAGAGCATTGGCCTGGCATGTGGAAGTCCAGGTTCTATTCCAGGCCAGGGCACACAGGAGAAGTGCCCATCTGCTTCTCCCCTCATCCCCCTCTCCTTTCTCTCTATCTCTCTCTTCCTCTCCTGCAGCCAAGGCTCCATTGGAGCAAAAGTTGGCCTGGGTGCTGAGGATGGCTCCGTGGCCTCTGCCTCAGGCACTGGAATGGCTCTATTTGCAACGGAGCAACACCTAGATGGGAAGAACATTGCCCCCTAGTGGGCTTGCTGGACGGATCTCAGGTGCATGCATGTGGAAATCTGTCTCTCTGCCTCCCCACTTCTCACTTCAGAAAAATACAAAAAAAAAGAAAAAAATCATACAACTTAACACCAAAAAAACAACAAACAAACAAAAAACACACAATCCAATTAAAAAATAGCAAAGGAACTGAATAGACACTTCTTCAAAGAGGACATACAGCTGGCCAATAAGCATATGAAAAGATGTTCAACATCACTAATCATTAGAGAAATGCAAATTAAAAACTACAATGAGATATTACCTCATACCGGTCAGAGTGGCTATCATCAATATATCAACAAATAGAAGTGTTGACAAGAATGTGGAGAAAAGGGAACCTTCATGCACTGATGGTGGGAATGCAGACTGGTGCAACCACTCTGGAAAGCAGCATGGAGGTTCTTTAAAAAATTTAAAATAGAACTATTGTATGATCCAGTAATTTCACTTCTGGGTATATATCTAAAGAAACCCAAAACACTAATTTGAAAGAATATATGCACCCCTATTTTAATTGCATCATATGATCAACAGCCAAGAAGATATGGAAGCAACCTAAATGCCCATCAATAGACAAGTAGATAAATGAGTGGTGGTACATACATACAATAAAATATTACTCAGTCATAAAAAAAAGTAAAATCTTACCATTTGTGATGGCATGGATGGAACTAGAGTTTACTATGTTAAGTGAAAAAATAAGTCAGCCAGAGAAAGGCAAATACCATATGATTTCACTTCCATGTGGAATCTAAAGAACAAAATATCAGACGAAATTGATGTAGACTCAGATACAGAGAACAGTTTGATGGTTGCTAGATAAGTGGGGGATAGGGAACTAAGTAAAAAAGTTAAAGAGAGTAGGCAATATAAATTGGCAGTTACATAATAGTGATAGGATGTAAAGTACAGCATAGTGTATATAGTCAACAATATTGTAATAAGTTTGTATGTTGCCAGGTGGGTACTATAATTATCAAGGGATAGCACTAAAATCATCTTTGTAAATTATATAGTTGTCTAATAACTCTTGTACACCTAAACTAATATAAAATAATATTGAATGTCAATATTTGGAAATTTAAAAAAATTTACCTGTAGATTTTTGACTCCTCTCTTCATGTAGATAGAAATGTAGATGTAATTCTTATGCTTGATATAAATGCATAGATATAAGATTGATTGATTGATAGATTGGCCATTGTACACAGCAATATCAATAGTGCTTGTTCTTAAAAATCTAAGAATAGATAAAATATTCGCCTTGTGACATCAGAATTTATTTACTACAACCTAGATTTTTAAAAATATAGATTGTGGCATAGAGAAGGTAACTGACTTGCTTAAGGTCTACATTCTGAAATATAATTCATAACAGAAATTAGAGAGAAAACCTCTTCCCACATTATCATGATTCCTTCTTTAAATAGCTACCCATACTGTGGCCATATACTCAGTGGTCAATGAGGTAAAATAAGCCTACTTTGTTTTGTTCTGTTTTTCAGACATTAGACAAGACTGCAACCAAACTGATTGACAATGATCATTATGATTCAGAAAACATCGCTGCTCTCAGGGATGGGGTATGTTTAAGGGTTTATATGTGCCTGTCTGTGAACTAGGGTCAGGGGAAATGTCTGGGGCATGATGACCAATGTAAGCAGTGAATCTCATGTGTCCACATTTGGTTTAGCTGACAATGAGTTTGCTCATGGTTTTGCAGCTGTTGGCTCGGAGGGATGCCCTACGGGAAAGGGCTGCAACTCGGCGCAGATTGCTGAAGGATTCGTTGCTTCTGCAGCAGCTATACCAAGATTCAGATGATCTGAAGAATTGGATTAACAAAAAGAAAAAGTTAGCAGATGATGAAGATTATAAAGTAAGCAAGGTTTTCCAGCCTTGGACATATTCATCAGAATTTAGTTTCATGGAATTACAGTCTTAAAGCTGTAAAGACCATAGAATTCAGTGAGTAAGCCTCATTTTATAGATGAGGAGACAAAGTCTCAGAGAAAGGCAATAATTCCCATAATCTAGTTGAGAGCTAAAGATCTAGTTTCCATTGTTCCTATACCTTGCTGCCCATCACCCTTTTTTTCCAGCACAATTTCTAATGGTCCTTAATAGAAGAGGTAAGGGAGGGATTACTCCTTATTTAGCTCTTTGTTGTCCCTTTATCACCTCTTCTGCTCCCCTCTACATATTTATAGTAGAAAATATTGTGTTTGATCCTAATGCACATTCAGATTTACTGGGAGCTACTTTAAACTCAAAAGTAACCTAAGGGTTTGGTATAATGTAGACTTACAGAGTCTTGTAGTTGGTAGGAAACAACACTAATTTTGTAGATGAGGAAATCAGGGATTTAATTATGGAGTCAGTTGCCCAAAGTTATTCAGTTATTTAGAAGGCAGTTTAATGAAAGTGGGTTAGAGAAATGAATTTTGAAAGTGAATCTGGACTTGAATTTTCTCCCTCTTGTTTCAGTTTGTGTTACTTTGGGAAATTCCTGAATTATCATTTATTCTTAAATGTATACTTCAGATCCTTTTGTTCATATATATTTATATAACTATAAGAACTACTGCCTTAACTATACCTTTTATTCTATAGAACTCATCACCATTTGCTTATGTTCTCTAGAGGAGTAATGTTTTCCAGTGAATTTAGGGTAGACAGATCTTCTCTGTATGGGGCAATATGATGAAGCATAGATATACTAGGACAGAAAGAAAAATAATTTTTACTCTTCATGACAGTTCTGATTGATTGTTATTTCTTGTGTGGGATGTCAAATTCAAAATGATCATCAGGCCATATCCAGATTCAGTACAAATAAATGCAGGGCTTGTTAGCTATGTGTGCCATGTTTATAGAAAGAAAATTTGGTCACATAGGTTTCCTAAGTATTCTTTAACTCTGTACTTGGACAAGAATAGTTCGGCCTTCTAACTTCTTAGTACATAGTGAGAAGTAACCACTGTGCTCAAAACATTTCTCTTCCTTTTATTTTATTTTATTTTTCACCTTGTCTTAGGATGCACAGAACTTGAAGAGCCGGGTTCAAAAACAGCAAGTCTTTGAAGAAGAATTGGCAGCTAATGAGATCCTACTCAACAACCTAAAGAAAACTGGCCAGGAGATGATTGAGGGTAGTCACTATGCCTCTGACAGTGTGGCCGCTCGTCTGACTGAAGTTGACAGCCTCTGGAAGGAATTACTGGAGGCTACAGCACAGAAAGGTTAGAAGCAGAGGTTTTGTTAAAAGATTAATTCTTAAATTCTTAAAACTACCATTTTCATCTTTACCACCTGGCTTTTGCCTGTGACCTCTATAAGAAAGGATGCTAATCATTTGCTGCTTCTTTGTCTCTTCCTCCATTGGACAAGTAGTTTTCAAAATCCAACCTAAATTAATCACATTATAAATTTACAAAATTTTGTCTTCTCCATGCATGTAGTTTTTAACTAAAACTACTTTTGTTTTATTCACTTTTCAAAAATTTCTTCTTGAATAAATATTTAGCAACCATGAATTCTGTATTATCTATGTACCTAAAACCAGTGTAAATTGTTCTATGTATGTATTTGGTTCCATAGACAAGACAAGATATTATGACCCAGGTAAATTAAACATTAAAATATTGTCAGTTCCACATGTGATGTTCCCATAATATTTCATTTTTATAAATAGGGCTTGATGACTTGTTGCTTTTTCTTTTTAACCTATCTTGAAGTGTTCAAGTTCTGCTATAAGCTCTTAAATTTTTTTCCACATTCTTACTTGAATGCTTCTACTCACATTTAACCTCACCTCTTGTTGAGGGCAATCAATTATCATAATTAACACAAATAGTGAGGTTCTCTTGTTAATATTCTCTTTGTTCTAAACATCCTCTGTAGACATAACTCTGCCCTGATATAGAAGAGATATAGCATACTGATTTTGTTTGATATCATTCTAATTTTTGGTTTAGGGGAAAAAATATGACTTGGATATAAAAATAAGAAATTCTTATTACTTCCCACCATCAGTAAATGCAGTAATTGCTACATAGAAATAATGTAAAATTTTACTATAAGATCATAGAATAAAAAGTTTATCTGGGAACTGTACATAATCAATACTTTTTTGGAAAAAAAATTGTGGGGCATGGTTTTTGATGAAAAACAGGCACTAAGAGGGGTCCAACAAAGTTCTGAGAAAGACATTTATAAAAATATACTTCAAAATTTTAAACTGAGCTAAGCCCATGTTTTATAATTCTCTTGGAAAGTGCAGTGTTTGGGTTTGAATCCCTTTAAAAAGGAGGTATCAATAAAGAGCTAGAAATAACATATGAAAATACTCAAACTATTTAAAAGCTAACACTACAGTAGTGTATGTCACTGGGAATGAACTTATTGTTTTTTTGTTGTTGTTTTTTAAGAACACTACTTGGCCCTGAAAGGTTGGCTCAGTGGTAGAACATTGGGCTGGCATGTGGATGTACCAGGTTCGGTTTCCAGTCAGAACACACAAGAGAAGCAACCATCTCTGTTGCTCCACTCTGTTCCCTTTCTCTCTCCCTGCTCTGTCTTTTACCCTCCTGCAACCATGTTTCAGTTTGAGTACATCGCCCAAGCACTGAGGATGGCTCCATGGAGCATCCACCTCAGGTGCTAAAAATAGCTCAGTTGAAAGCATGGCCCCAGATGGGCAGACCATTGGCCCCAGACAGAAGTTGCCCGATAGGTCCTGGTTGGAGCACATGTGAGAGTCTGTCTCTCTATTTCTCTTTCTCTCATTTGTAAAGAGAGAAAGAAATACTTTATTCAAAAACAAATACCATCTTTGCATCTCCAGAATATATTAAAAAATATAAAAATAAAATAAAAGGGTTAAAAAATATCAAGTTCTACAAATGTAAGGTGATTTCTTTTTTTTTCAAGATTTTATTTATTCATTATAGAGAGGGGAGAGAGAGAGAAAGAGAGAGAGAGAGAGAGAAGGGTGGAGGAGCGGGAAGCATCAACTCCCATATGTGCCTTGACCAGGCAAGCCCAGGGTTTTGAACCGGCAACCTCAGCATTTCCAGGTTGACGCTTTATCCACTGAGCCACCACAGGTCAGGCCTGTAAGGTGATTTCTTATAAAATCATACATAATAGTTAAAATTTTTCTATTGTATTAGCAAAATATTGTATTCGTCTTTAAGTTGCTTGAGATATATTATTTTGTAATTATGGTACCTGTCTTATACTTAATGTTTTTTCCCAGGAACCCAGTTGTATGAAGCTAACCAGCAGCTGCAGTTTGAAAATAATGCAGAAGACCTGAAGCGCTGGCTGGAGGAGATGGAGTGGCAGGCTACCTCTGAGGATTATGGGAAAGGCCTGGCTGATGTACAGAATCTACTCAGGAAACACAACATCGTGGAGTCTGGCCTGGCAGCTCGTCAGGTTTGTTGCTAGTTCTTTGACCAGTTGTAAGCCAAAGCATCTATATATGCTTCTGAACAAACTCATAATAAGAAATTATTAAAAGAAAGAAATCAAGAAATTAAAGGTAAAAATTTAAAAATTTTTAATTGGTAAACAGCCTGTTCCCAATAATTGTTCTTATCCAATCAGTGTCATGTTTGCCTGGTGTCTCTAATCAGAATCCCAAGGCTGATAATAAAACTTTATTGACTTTTCTTAATACAATACTGCACACTCAATACAGAAACACGGTTTGTTTGTTTGTTTGTTTGTTTTAAGTTATTGGGAAACAATGGCTTGCAAAACCATACAGATTTCAAGTGCCCAACTCAACAAACCATCATCTGCCCACTGCATCATGCGCCCCACCCACCCCAGCAGTTTTTCCCTCCACCTGATTTTCTCCACCTCTGGCCATCTCCACTTACCCTCCCTCCACCTTTCCTTCTGGCCATCACCACAGTGTTGACCATGTCCATGTGTATTATATATACAACTGCTCACAAAAATTAGGGGAACAGGAAATGTGCAGATACTCCAGTACTTTCATCCTTCTGTACAGTGCATTTTCACCAATGAAATAAAAGTTGGCTTTGCATCTCACTTGCATAATCAAACAACTTTCTTTGACTTGTCATTTGCTTTTCTGATGTTCTTGTTTAATAAAGTAAAATCAAATGCTCCTTTTTTTATTGCTTCATATTCATTTTGAAATATCCCCTAATTTTTGTGAGCAGTATATGATTTTGTACTAATCCCTTGACCTTCTTTCATTATTATGCTGACTGATATAAGCTAGTCAGAGAAAGACATATACCATATGATCTCACTTATATGTGGAAACTAATGAATAAGATAAACTGATAAACAAAATAGAAGCAGAAGCGTGGACACATGGAACAGACAGATAGCTGTCAGAGGGGAGCGGGTTGGGTGGACTTGATGACAGAAACATGCATTTTATATTATATCCTGTCAATTACTAGTTAGGTGATCTTTGGTGACTTTTTTACCTTTTCACACCTCTATATCTTCACCTATAAAATAAGAGTTTGGATAAAATTGCTTTTTCTTGTGTGAGCATTCTGAAATTCAAAGCTTGTACAGAGACAGAGAGCCAGAGAAAGGGATAGATAGGGACAGACAGACAGGAACAGAGAGAGATGAGAAGCATCAATCATCAGTTTTTCGTTGCGACACCTTAGTTGTTCATTGATTGCTTTCTCATATATGCCTTGACCATGGGGCTACAGCAGACCAAGTAACCCCTTGCTCAAGCCAGCGACCTTGGGTCCAAGCTGGTGAGCTTTGCTCAAACCAGATGAGCCCGCACTCAAGCTGGAGACCTCAGGGTCTCGAACCTGGGTCCTCCGCATCCCAGTCCAACATTCTATCCACTGCGCCACTGCCTGGTCAGGCTTGAACATATTTTTGATTCTACCAGTAGTTTTTTGTTTTTTTTGGTTTTTTTTTTTTGCTTGTTTGCTTCTGTTTTACAGGTTTTTGTTTAGAAAATTGAAAACTGTACAGGTGAAGCAACTCCACAGAGAAAATAGATGTCAGAGCCAGGATTATGATACAGATGCCTAGGCTCTTAGTTTCAGGTTACCACCTCTTGACATCCCACCAGACCATTATTTAAAATAAATTTATTCAGTAAGTTTCTAGAGTATAGATACTGTATATGAATTTCTGAAGACCTCAGTGGAAATCCACTTCCAGTTGACTCAATTTCTCAGCCCTAGGAATTTCAGCTTGTGTTTAAAAATGGTTCTGCTGTTTTCCAAAAAGTCTCACTAATCTGTCTTGTTAAAATATACTTTTATTATATCTGCTTTTCGGTTATTTTGGGTTAAATAGTAAAGTCACAATAATCTACAGAAGACAAAGCAAACAAAACAAACTCAATCAGCTCTAAGAATGGCTTGATGAAGCTTGGAATAAAGTAAAAGGCTAGGGGTGGAAAAACAAAAACTGTATAAAAATGACTTTGAAATCTAACATGGAAAAAGAGTCTGGAACAAATTTTCAAAGGAAGGCAAAAACAAGATTTGATAAAAGGTAAATAAAAACATACAAAGAAGAGGAACAGCATGTGTCAATATATAATAAATATGTGACCCTTTGGGGAAAGTTAAGGCATCAAATCACCAGGAATTGGTTTGGAGTATAGACTAAAATATAATGCTTGCAAAAGAAATTTTAAAATATGGAATATTAAAGTTATATTATGCGAAGTGAAAGAAACCAGTCAAAGAAAAACAAGCACCATATGATTTCAGTTATATGGCAACCAAGAATAGAAACCAAGTCATCTATCTTCTCAGTCTTGGGCATCTTGCACTTACATTAGAGGTTTTCAAATAATGCAGTGGATTCATAATGATGAGGAGAATTATGATGTTTCAAAATCACTCTATTACACTATGATGTTCTCCAAAGTTAAAGCGTCCTTAGAGATGAGAACAGTTGGGTAGTAATAGATATTAATTTTATTCTTTATGGAGCCTTTAATTTTTTTATGGAGAAATGAGTATATGCTTTAAGAAGCTATTGATGTTTAGTGATTTGTTCCAATTGAGAAGAGATACATCAAAACCTTTATAGGTTGAGAATTAGATATCATATAATAGAGTAAGTGAACCAATGTCTACTGCTCTGATTTACCACTTATCTTTACCCCAACTAAAAGATAAAACAAACAAAAAACAATCTATATACCCACTTCTGCTAGGCCGTTTATAGTTGACCTAATTAATAAGATGGAGTGCATTTTTGTATTTATATTTGCATATAGAAATACAGCTAAAGTTATTTCCGAGGAGAAATTTTAAAACCCTGTTTCAGTATTTCTTCTTCTTCAGATAATGGCCCAAATAGTGACTCTGATTTATCCCATTCACACTGGGTACTGACCAAGGCAGAGCCTTTGCATTTCTCTTTCTGAGGTTCTGACATTTGTTACTGACATCGCATTTCATTTCATAGGCATTGCTCCTGCTATGAAACACACTTAAGCCTCAGAAGTGTTTGTTATTTACAATTATAGCTCATTTTAAAGGAAGAAAAAGAGAATGAAAGAGGACTTGAGATAAAAAAAAATTCTCCACACCATTTTCCTTAGGACCACATTTATCAACGGACCCAAACCATTAAGGTTTTATAGTTCTAGTATTTCTCATTCTCTTGACACACACTATAGATATTTGTCTTCTCTAAAATATGACTTGAAAACTACTTTCCCATAAATAACACTCTTAGATTGATGAAATGGTCCTCAATGTAGCAACCCCTTCCACTCAATTACACTGATTTGATTTAAAGTACTAACACAGCATATGTGGAAGCTGATTCTCTCCATAGCCACCCGACACAAAACTCTCATTCCTTTCTACTAAATGGCAGAATTTTCTGATATCCTTTCAATTTCTTCTTTAGGGACAGGTAGATACCATCACAGACCTGGCAATATATTTTGAAGAAACAGGCCATCCTGATGCTGGGGACATACGGGCAAGACAGGAGTCTCTGGTGTCCCGGTTTGAAGCCCTGAAAGAGCCCCTGGCTACCCGGAAGAAGAAGCTCATTGATCTCGTTCGCCTGCAACAGATTTTCAGAGACACAGAGGATGAGGAAGCCTGGATCCAAGAGACTGAACCTTCAGCAGCTTCTACCTTACTCGGTTAGTACAGCCTGAGCAAGTTGAGCCATAGGGAGAGGCCTAAGGCCTACAGATTGTTTGAATGATCTGGGATACAGTAGCAGAGGTGTGCAAAGTTTTCTTTCAGTTCTTTCCAATCTTTCATAAGAAATTTTTTTAAATGTACTTAAAAGTTTACCTCCTAAACCAGACATGAACAGTGCCCTAAACTTAAGGCTTTTGGGAAGAGCTAGAGTGTTCCACTCTTGGCTACTTGCTCTAACTTATATTATTGTCAAGCTCCTTACCTGAGCCGTGGTTACTGTTTGAGGCACCAAAAGTTTTTGTCTATATTGTCCAAGGATCCCTTTTATAACATGAGCTATTACAACTACAAAGGGGGTGAAGTAGCAGATAAAGTACATGTTTTCCTTTTCTTTGGAAGCTATCAGTTTACTATATCAGTATCAGGACACATTGAAATAGAGCAGGGGTCCCCAAACTACGGCCCACGGGCCACATGCAGCCCCCTGAAGCCATTTATCTGGCCCCCGCCGTACTTCTGGAAGGGGCACCTCTTTCATTGGTGGTCAATGAGAGGAGCACATTAGCCAAAAGCAGGCCCATAGTTCCCATTGAGATACTGGTCAGTTTGTTGATTTATATTTACTTGTTCTTTATTTTAAGTATTGTATTTGTTCCCATTTTGTTTTTTTACTTTAAAATAAGATATGTGCAGTGTGCATAGGGATTTGTTCATAGTTTGTTTTTTTTATAGTCCGGCCTTCCAATGGTCTGAGGGACAGTGAACTGGCCCCCTGTGTAAAAAGTTGGGGGACCCCTGAAATAGAGAAATAAAGTGTTTATAAATATAATGGAAATTTAATATGCATGTATTTGGAATAGCTATGAGGGTCTGGACAATGGTGACAATAAAGAGCTAGTCTGGGAAAACATCCTAAAGAGAAAAGATCTTTTGAAGGTTGGACGGGCATAAAAAATTTCTAAAGAGGCATTTAGTGTGAAGTTTTAGGGAAGAAAATTTTGTGGGGAAAAGAGGTGAATCATGAAAGAAAGACAGGCAAGCTCTACTGGGGATCTAAGAAGATGGAAGAAATTAATAATATATAGTATTTATTATATGCTTGTTAAGGTTAAGCAACAAGTGAGGCACTTTTTATAAGTTATTTCTAATCCTTACAAACAAAAATTTAAAACAGGTAACATTGTGCCACTTTATGATAAAAAAAATAAAACAGATTCAAACAAAATACTAAACTAAATTTAGAGGACTTAATAGGTCCTGACATGCAAAGAAATTAGAAGTGGAAGATCCTGATTTTTCTACCACAATATTCTAAAAGAGAATTGGTTGCATAATATTGGGAGTTTGAACTGGAAAGTTATTTGCTTTTTTGCCTATCTTCCAAAAAGAATAGTGATTTATTTATCATCTTTTGAAAGATAGTGAACTGAATTTCCTTAGTACAAAGAGGCAAGGACAATAACAAAACTGAATAGAGTTAATTCAGACAAATGGTATACATTTCAGAGCCCACTCAATGATTAGAACCTCGAAAGTAAAAATTTGTAGGTCCAAGAGTTAAAAGGGGGTAAAATAGCCTCTTATTATTTCATACACTAGAACTATACCACTCCTTAAAATGATTTTTTTTTCCTTGTAGGCAAGGACCTGATTGCCTCAAAGAATCTTCTGAATAGACACCAAATCATCCAGGCTGACATTGCCAACCATGAGCCACGTATCCAAATGATAACAGAGAGGGGAAACAAAATGATAGAGGAAGGTGTGTGTGATTCACATTGAGTTGAACAATCATCCTTATGCCAAACTTATGGAAAAGTTTGCTCAATTTTAGGGCTTTAAGGGAATATAAAGGTATCTGACTTATCTAATGCAGAAATTTTGGGGGAATAAACAAAATGTTTGTGTATTCGAATAATAGGAAACTCCCTACTTCATGAGCCAGTCGTTTCTATTTTTCTGTGAATCTAAAATTATTAAAATAAAACATATTACCCTAATAATCAATATGATTTTCTGTAGAAGTTATAAAATTCAGAATTTGTAAAACAAATCAAGCCCTTTTTCCACATGGAAACTTCCAAATTTGTGAAGACATGTCTGAGGTTCCCGATGTCTCACAGTCTTTATGATAAATAGCACCATTTCTTTACTTTTTTATTTTTTGCTGTAGTAATCTCAATGTTTTTCTTCCTCCTGGTCTCCCATCTTCAGAAACCTTTATTAATTAAATACATTTTAGAACTAAATATCATATACCAGGTGTGCTGTAACCAGTGTGTATTGCATTGGGATTTTTCTCTCTATTGATTCAAAAATAAATTACTGCCAGAGAGTATCCAGGTATCAAAAGTATAGTTTATGTCTCTTGGTCTTGTTTAAGAGACATAGACAAGAGTGTGGTGGTTATGGCGGGGGGGAAGGGGAGGGGCACAAAAAAAACCAGATAGAAGGTAACAGAGGACAATTTGACTTTGGGTGACGAGTATGCAACATAACTGAATAACAAGATAACCTGGAGATGTTTTCTTTGAACAAATGTACCCTGATTTATTATTGTCACCCCATTAAAATTAATAAAACTTTTTAAAAAGCAACCTTAAAAGAGTATAGTTTAAAATTCAGATTGCAAAAGAAAATTTTAGATCTCAGTTGAGTGATTCAAACCTAAAAATGTTTATTTGGGATTTCTATTATACAGTAGTGACTTACCTTTTTTTTTTCCCTTGAACTCTCCAGCTGTAATTGTGGATTTTATCTATTTCTCTTTTTAGTTCTTTTAGTTTAGTGTCATGTTATTGAATGTTATGTCTTCTTCATGAATTTAAATTTTTAGCATTGTGATATAGCACTCATTGTCGATATCTGGAGATTCCCTAAAAGCTACTTGACTCATGTTTGCATATGCATTTCTCCATCCTTTCGCTTGCACTCTGTTTCTTTATATTTAAAGCAATTTTCTTGTTGTGCTTGCTTCAACATCACATATACTAAAATTGAAACAATACAGGGAAGATTATTATGTCTAATATACAAGGATGACACATAAATTAAGCAACGCTAAGGATAGGTATCATATATTTAGCCATTGCTTTAACTTTATGCCATCTGGTAATTTTCCCCTATTATTTGAAGCATTTGGACCACTTGCATTTTTTATTACTTTTTTATTGTATACTGTATTGTATGCTCACTCCCCCAAGTCAGGTCCTGTCCATCATCATTTATGCCCCTATACTCTCCTCCACCTCCCTCTGCTCCCAGTAATCCCACATTGTTGTCTGTATTGATGAGATTTTTTGTTCTTTTTTGCTTTATTCCTCCAACTCCCTCTCACCTAGCCCTCCCACACCCCCATAGCTGTCAACCTTTCCTCTATATATGAGTCTGTCTCTATTTTGCTTGTTAATTCATTTTTTTAAATTAGATTTCACATATGAGTAAAATCATATTTGACCACTTATATTTAAAGTGGGTGAGTTTAAATTTAACATTTTGCTGTTTTTTTCTTTTCTCCATCAGTTTCTGCTTTCTTTGGATTAACCATGTATTTTCTTTATAGTTTTATTTACTGTCTATAATTGTTTATTAGCTATAGTTCGGTGGTGTGTATGTGTATGTATGCATGTGTGCATTTATTCTAGGGTAGTGATTCTCTCATTCTTGTTTTGTGGTTTTCATAATGATGCTAATACATTTGTCTTTTTTAGCATCATTATTTTATAAGTGTTCAGTGAGGTTTTCTGGGGCCTATATGATGTGTGATACGGCCATAACTCTAATGGTTAATGAAATATTGTATATGCTAGTGTATGCATTAATATTTTTTTTTGATTTCTAATATAGTATCTATCCATAGATATCATCATATAGGAAAAAGCTTAAATGCTTTAAATATTAAATTATAAAGGAATCCTGGGAGTAAAATTTTAAGATTAATCAGTTTAATATGGTAGGGGACCTCTCTGCATATTTTGAAGCTCCATCTCTGTGTAGTAGCTTGTTCTTTAGTACTTGGGTCCATAAGTTCTACCTGTTTTGTCTTCCCCCAACTCTGATTTCTGTCTCCTCAACTCAGTGTGACTTCTATTTCTGTTTGGGTTAACCCTCCAAGCACTAGAGCCTAGAAACTCTTCCAGACATAAACTGACAATCATAAGGCATACCTAATTTCTTTCCTTTCTCTCAGGAGTCAGAATTCTTTGCATATTGTTTGAAAATCATTGCATTTTATCATTTTCTGTCCTGCTTTCTAATTGTTAGGTGGAGAAGGATTCCTGTAATAATAAGTCCTTAAGGGCCAGAAATAAATATCTGATGAATTTTCTGTTTAGCAAATATATGATTTTGGAACTTTGAGCATTACCCACACATAGATATTTTGCTTTCAGGTCTGTATAACAGAATATACCACCTAATTAACCTCCACACAGACCCACTTACATCACCACACATACCCATCTGTCTTTTATTAATGTACAGTATTTAAGTAAAATGTCACATTGAGTACATCTAGCATCATCTTTACACTTCTCTTTTTCTCCTCAAGGTCACCAAAATGATTAAATTGTAATAAGTGTTAATGAGGGCAACATTACCTTTTCTATAACTACTCCATAGGACACTTTGCTGCAGAAGATGTTGCCTCTTGCATTAAAAGTTTGAATGAGAATATGGAGTCTCTTCAGTCTCGAGCTGCTAGACGGCAAAATGATCTTGAAGCCAATGTCCAGTTCCAGCAGTATTTGGCTGACCTGAATGAAGCAGAAGCATGGATTAGAGAGAAGGAACCTATTGTAGACAATACTAACTATGGGGTTGATGAAGAAGCAGCTGGGGTAAGTCAGATATGAGGATGAACATTGTCTAGTGTTGACTAAATAGTATCAAATTAATTTATGAGACATTTACAAGTTTTGTTAGATTATTTGGGGTTTTCAAAGTGATATGGTAGCTTTTGGACTTCATCTGATGGAATACCCTCAGAGTTGGCAGACATCACAAAAAATATATTACATTTTCTTAATTCCACAGAAATCCATAGATTTCCTAGAGATTGTTAAAAGTCAAAAAGCGTGACTAGAGACCCATGCCTGTGTTGGTCCTATCTTAATCTTTCCAGAGTAACCTTGAGATTTCACAAACCAACAATAATTTTAAAATATAATCACTTTAAATACTTTTTGAAATAAAATTGGACAGACATGTTGAGACAAGAAGAAAATCAAAAGTCATATTATCCCTCATATTCATTTCTTTGTTTTGCTTATTGTCCTGTGGAAAGACAATACAGTATTTAATAAATTTCCAGCAAGAGAAATAATTAAAATAATATCCCAAGTCATGTGAATGTTTAAGTCTACAAAGTAACATTATCATCAGCACCCTCTTTTAGCTATGATGTGGGTTAATAAACTGTTAGTGCACTTTTGACTTCATGTTGATTGAAGCAAATATGTTGAAATTGTTATTTATTTTTTAACTCTTATTTTCTTGATACTTGCAAATTTAGGGTTAAAATATTTATATTAAATAGAATATTAGGACAATCAGAATAACACAAAGTAATACTTGAAACATCCCCTAGAGATGCTTACTGATCTTTTTGGATTGCTTCTGATGATTTTCCCATCAAAAAATCCAGGTTCTTCTAAAGAAGCATGAAGCCTTCCTAGTGGATCTTAATGCATTTGGAAACAGTATACAAGCTCTACGTGATCAGGCAGAAACCTGCCAGGTAAGAAAAATTTAAGGATGACTAGAATCACAATCCCCATAACAAAGGAAAGGAATTATCTTTATTACTGGTGTTTACTTTCTAAAATCCAGGACACAATTGCAATGAAAATGGTAAGTTCTTTGATCTTAATGTGCAGAAATTGTTGCATCTTCATAGCATCTACAGAGATTTACTCTATAAGAATTTCTGGATAAGTGTAATTTTTTGCTTTCCTCTCTTCTTTCTTTTATATTTCCACTATTCTTTCTTAATTATTTCTTTTGTTTGCATCTCTTCCTTGTACATTCCTTCTTGATTTCTTTGCTTCCTGTCTTAATTTTCTTATGCCAACACTTATTAAATGTCTATCATAAGCAACCATGAATAAAAAATAATCTTGATTTGCAGGAAAATTACAGTCTATTAGAGTGTCAGAAAGTTAAACAAATAAGAGCACATAATAGATATGTGAACAGGAAAAGGGATAAAAAAAAAAAGTATTTTATTTTCCAGGAAAGAGCACTGAAGTTTTTTAAAAATTTAATAACTCACTTTACCTGAGTTATTTTTTCAAAGGTGATTTAGTGTGCAGACAAGGAGAAACACTTTTTTAGTTAAAAATATAAGAGAGCAAATGAACCAAAGCACAAAATAATTGTGTATTTAAGAGATAAGAAATGCAAATGGTTGAAAATATGAGAATGTCTAGGATATAAGGTAAAAAAGAGTGTCCTGAAGAGTAAGAAAATTGGAATCAACTAAATGATATTGTCTCCTGTTGTAGAGGGAAAAGAGAAACATTCTTACATTCAAAGGATTCTTTCTACTGAGAAGCTGGAAACTAATGAAACTAATACATTGCGAGTAGACAAAAGACATAGACTCACCATGTCAAGTCAATATATATTGACAGAGCTTCTAAGCTGTGTATTTGCCAAGCTGTGCACAAAGGGTGTCTAAATAAGAAGAGATACATTTATGCATAATTTATTAAGAAGAAACATGGAGCCCTGGCCGGTTGGCTCAGTGGTAGAGCGTCGGCCTGGCGTGCAGAAGTCCCGAGGTTCGATTCCCAGCCAGGGCACACAGGAGAAGCGTCCATCTGCTTCTCCACCCCTCCCCCTCTCCTTCCTCTCTGTCTCTCTCTCTTCCCCTCCCACAGCCAAGATGGCCCGGGTGCTGGGGATGGCTCCTTGGCCTCTGCCCCAGGAGCTAGAGTGGCTGTGGTCGCGACAGAGCATCGCCCCCTGGTGGGCAGAGCGTCGCCCCCGGGCGCATGCGGGAGTCTGTCTGACTGTCTCTCCCTGTTTCCAGCTTCAGAAAAATGCAAAAAAAAAAAAAAAGGAAGAAACATGGTACTTGAATGATATAAATTCAGAGGACTTTGTAAGGGAGGTAAATCTTTAGCTCCAGTCTGAAAGTGTGGGTCATTACTTAGGCAGGTATATTTTGATCATTCTCTCAAAGATATGGTATTTACAGAATGTAAAATTCAGAGACTAGCTTGAAGAACAGGTTGCTTGCTAAAGGGAGATGCAATATATTTTATCTGAGTTCACATTCTCAGTTTTTGAAATGCTGTAACCTTCCCTGTGAAGCCCACATTTCCTTGATATAATTTAAAGGTCAAGGTGTTATAAGGATTGTTAGTGGAGGCCCAGGGAATGGTAAAGGTAATGAGAGATTGATAATAGATTTTTAACTTTCAAAAACAACATTTTGGTCCTAGCCAGTTGGCTGAGTGGATAGAATGTCAGCCCAGCAACTGGACCTCCTGGGTTCGATTCCCAGTCAAGGTACACAAGAGAAACAACCATCTGCTTCTAACCCCCTCCTTGTTCCCCTTCTTTTCCTCTTCCCCTCCTGCAGCTAGTCACTCCTTTGGTTTGATCATGACCCTGGGCACTGAGGATAGCTCAGTTGGTCTGAGCTTGTCAGCCTCAGGTGTTAAAAATAGCTCAGTTGATTAGAGTATTGGCCCCAGATGGCAGTTGCCAGCTGAATCCCCATGGAGGCACATGTGAGAGTCTGTCTCACTATCTCTCCTCCTCTCACTTAAAAAAAAGAAACATTGATGCCTCCTTTAACATTTAATATATTGAATATTTCTAACAAAGTACATACTTGCTCACTCTGTATTCATATTGCCCATCTTCCTTGTTCCCTGAGAAGTGTTAGGATGGGGTAATATCTCTGAAAACAACATGTTATGATCTTTCTGTTACTGTCAGCTATGTAAGAGGTTCCAGCCAAAGGATCTTTTGTCCTGTCAGGCCCAGGGACAGTCTCACACTATTAGGTTCTATAGAGAGATGTTCCTGATTGGCAGCTTACTTACAAGGTCTTCTTTCTGTTTTTGTTTAGCAACAACAGGCTGCACCGGTGGAGGGGGCAGCTCAAGAAGAGAGGGTTGTGGCTTTATATGACTTTCAGGCCCGCAGCAACCGAGAAGTCACCATGAAAAAAGATGATGTTTTAATTCTTCTCAGTTCCATCAACAAGGTGAATATCCCTTCTAACCTTCTTCCTGTTATCAAAAAGATAGTTTTTTCCACAGTCATCTCTTCCAATCCTGCCATATATCCATATTTTGGTCAGTCAACAATTCTCTGTTGCTGTCACTCTTGAATAACCATAATATTTTAAAAGTATCTTTCCTCCAGATACTGTGTGGGATGCTGTACATATCGTTTGGCATTATAATATAAATTACAGTTAACAAAATAAAGACTGAAAAGTTATAAGTAATTAGTGTTAAAACATATAAGTGATTAGTGGTAGTTCTGTAATATATTTAAAGGATTAAAATGTCCCTTTCTTCCATTTTTTGACTAATTTCTCTCTTGTGCCAAATGTTCCTAGTGATGGAACAACAGTGGCTGGGGTTAGGATGAGCCTGAGTAAGGTAAGTCTTTGTCAGCTTGATTTTCTTTATTTTTTCATAATGAAACTCAGATGTATTTGAAGTTTGATAATAATAAAATAAAAGAACTTGGTTACAGCTGAAGTTAGTAAGGAAATTTTAAGCTTTAAATATTTCAACAAGAAAAGAATTTAAAAAGTTACCTAATTAATTCTTTAAGCCATCACCATAACTATCTTTTAAATTATTTTTAAATTGTATTATTCAATTATAATTGACATCCAGTATTATCAGGTATATAGTATAGTGGTTAGATTATCATATAGTTTACTAAGTGATTCCTGCAATATTTAAAATACTCACCTAGCACCACACTTAGTTATGAGAATATTGACTATATTTCCTATGCTGTAATTTACATCTCTATGTCTATTTTATAAGTACCAATTAGTACTTCTCAATTTTTTAGCTTTTCACCTAGTCCCCCAAAACCCCTCCCCTCTGGCAACCATCAGTTTGTTTTCTGTATCAATGTTCCTATTTCTGTTTTCTTGTTTGTTTAGTTTGCTCTTTACATAGGTTAAATAATATAGTATTTGTCTTTCTCTGTAAGGCTTATTTTATTCAGTCTGATTACCTCTAGATCTATCAATACTGTCTCAAATAGTAAGATTTTATTCTTTTTTATGGTCAAGTAATATTCCATTATAAACAAAATTAAGCAAAATTAGGTTTACAGTTTCTAGTATGTAAAACATTGAGTTTATTTTTGTATTATTACTTATTAATTATTGTATTTTCATATTAAAAACTGTAAACCTACATTTGCCAACCCTGTATATGCACCATAACTATTTTATCTACTTGTCTTATCTACTTGTCTACTTTAAATATATATATGTATATATATATATAAATTAATTGCTCCTATACTCTCTCTCTTACCTCCCCTCATCCTCCCTTCCCCTGGCAATCACCACACTGTGTTCTTGCCTATGATTTTTTTCTTTCTTTTCTTTTTTATTTTTTTACTTAATCCCTCTAATACCTCTACCCACTTCCACCCCCACAGCTGTCAGCCTGCTTTCTATCTATGCATCTCTCTCTATTTTGCTTGTTAGTTTTTCATTGTTGTTCATTCTAATGAACAATAGAAATCTATTCCACATACGAGTGAAATCATATAATGTTTGCTGTTTGTGGACTCGCTTATTTCATGTAGCTCCAGGTTCATCCATGCTGCCACAAAGAGTGGAATTTTTTTTTTCAAGAAAAATCTCCAGATAAAGAAGTTAATGAAGTGAAAGCAACCAAACTATCAGATACAGAGTATAAGATAGTGGTTATAAGGCCGTTCCAAAATCTTAAACTAAGAATATTCTCAGTGAGAATTTAAACAAAGAGATAGTAACCATTAAAAAGGACATAGAAGGCCCTGGCCGGTTGGCTCAGCGGTAAAGGGTCGGCCTGGTGTGCGAGGGACCCTGGTTTGATTCCCGGCCAGGGCACATAGGAGAAGCGCCCATTTGCTTCTCCACCCCCCCCCCTTCCTCTCTGTCTCTCTCCTCCCCTCCCGCAGCCAAGGCTCCATTGGAGCAAAGATGGCCTGGGCGCTGGGGATGGCTCCTTGGCCTCTGCCCCAGGCGCTAGAGTGGCTCTGGTCGTGGCAGAGCGACGCCCCGGAGGGGCAGAGCATCGCCCCTGGTGGGCGTGCTGGGTGGATCCCGGTCAGGTGCATGCGGGAGTCTATCTGACTGTCTCTCCCCGTTTCCAGCTTCAGAAAAATACAAAAAAAAAAAAACAAACAAACAAAAAACAAAAACAAAAAAGGACATAGAATCCATAAGAAAAAAAAGAACAGGTTTGAAATGACTAATACAATATCTGAAATGTGATTGCTCCAGAAGAAATCAAGAGTAGATTAGATGAAGCAGAGGATCAAATTAGCAATTCAGAGGACAAGATAACAGTAAGCATGCAAGGAGAGCAGTGAAGAAAAAAGAGAATTAAGAATGCTAAAGCCCTAGCAAGAATGCTAAAGCCCTAGCAGGATAACTGATTGGTTAGAGCATCATTTGAACACAGAGGTTGCTGGTTCAATCCCCAGTTAGGGCACATACAGGAAGAGATCAATGTTCTTATCTTTCTCTCTCTCTCTCTCTCACTCACTCTCTCTCTTTCTTTTCTCCCACTTCTCCTCTCCTTCCCTTTTATCTTGCTAAATCAATAAATTTTAAAATATATATTTTATAATATATATATATATAATGCTAAAGAAAGTCTGAGACCTGAGACCTCTGGGTCAAAATCAAGTAAAAAAACATCCACATCATAGGACTACCTGAATAAAAAGAAAGGAAGCAAGGGATAGAGAACCTGTTTGAAGAAGTTATAGTTGAAAACTTCCCTAACCTGGTGAAGGTAAAAGTCAAAGTTTAGGAAATACAAAGAGTCCCACAACAAGACACATAACAATTACAATGTCAATGATTACAGACAAAAAATAATCTTAAAAGCTGCAAGGGAAAAGTGATTAATTACATACAAAGGAGCCCCTATAAGGCTGTCATCTGATTTCTCAACAGAAACACTTCAGGACAGAAGGGATTGGCAGAAATTTATAAAATGATAAAAAAAACAAAAAACAAGAACCTACAACCAAGACCACTCTATTCAGCTAAGCTATCATTTAAAACTAAAAGAGAAATAAAGATCTTCCCATACCAAAAAAAAGCTAAAGGAATTTATTACCACCAAACCTGTATTGCAAGAAATGGTAGAAAGTCTGCTATAAGAAGGGAAAATTCAAAAAAAAAGAAATTGAGAAGAAAAGGAGTATGGGTTTAAAAAATCAATTTGCAGGCTGGTCTGTGTGGTGTAGTGGATACAGCATCAACCTGGAAAGCTGAGATTGCTGCTGCAAAACCCTGGACTTGACTGGTCAAAGCACGTAGGACTAGCAATCAATGAACAACTAAAGTGAAGCAACTATGAGTTAATATTTCTCACCCCCCTCTGTAAAATTTATAAAGAAAAAAATTTTAACAAAGAATAAAATTTCAATAAATAAGTACATATCAATTAGAACATTAAATGTAAATGTATTAAATTTCCTAATCAAAAGACATAGAGTAGCTGAAGGGAAGGAAACATGACCAATATATAAGCTATCTAAGAAAGACCCACTTCAGAACAAAACCTACGCACAGACTGAAGTGAAGGGATGGAAAAAAGTATTCCATGCAAATGGAAATTAAAAAAAAAATGAAGTAGCAAAACTTATATATGACAAAATAGACTTTAAAACAAGACTATAGCAGGAGACCAATAAGGTCACTACATTATAATAAAAGGAGCAATTCAATAAGAGGATATAACCATTATAAACTTTTATACACTCAATATAAGATCACCTAAATATATAAAATAGATTTGGATAAATATAAATGGAGAGATTGACAGCAATGCAGTTATAGTAGGGGATTTTAACATTCCAATAACATCAATGGATACATCTTCCAGACAGAAGATTAACAAGGAAATAGGGCCTTAAACACACACTAATTCAGCTGGATTTCAATTGATATTTTTAGAGCATTTCACTCCAAAGCAACAGAATATACATTATTTTCAAATGCACATGGAATGTTTTTTAGGATAGACCACGTGTTAGCACACAAACAAGTCTTAATAAATTTAAGAAGATTGAAATCATATCAAGCATCTTCTCTGACCACAATGATATAAAACTAAAAATTAACTACAATAAAAAAACTGTAAAGCATTGAAACACATGAAGGCTAAATAGCATGTTAATAAACAATGAATGTGCTAACAATTAGATCTAGGAAGAAATAAAAATTTCTTTGAAACAAACAAAAAGGAACATACAACTACCAAAAATCTATAAGACACAACAAAAGCAGTCCTGAGGGGAAGTATGTTGAATTACAGGCCTACCTCAAGAAACAATTAAACTTTACAACAACAGGGATGGACCTTGAGAACATTGTACTAAGTGAAATAAGTAAATAAAAAAAAAAAGCTTAGAACGATATAATTTCACACATAGGTAGGATATCAAAATGAGACTTATGGACATAGATAAAAGTGGTTACCAGGGGGAAGGGATTGGGGAGAGGGAGTAAAGAAGGACAAATATATGGTGACAGACAATGATTTGACTTTGGGTGATGGACCCTGTAATGCTGATGGCCAAGCCTAGGCAGGTTCACATTAGATTCAAGCAGATGGTAGAGGAACTGCAGAGACAGAAAGTGGTGGGCCATTCCTGTTTATTAGAATCTCGCAAAGTGAGACAAGCAAGCAGACAGAGGGAAACTGCTTCTCATGGCAGCAGGTGAATGAACACCAAAATGGCCCCTTGCAGTGCTGGGCAGGCAATCCACCAAACAGCCCCTCGCAGTGGCAGGCAGGCAATCTGCAATCTGTCCTGAGTCAAAGCACCCATGGCCTTACAAAGACTCTGCCCACATGGTTCTTCCATGCGCTCACGCACTTATGCAAAGTGCAAGTGATCAAGCCTAAAGCCCTTTTAGGGTTGCTCACCTCACATCTACATGACAAGTATCTTCTGCGATGGCCCCTTGTGTGAGGAGTGAGGTACATTACATAAAAAAAAACCAATACAGACTACAGCAACCAAATCACAAAGGCACAGGCTATTCAAAAATGACAATAATTACAAAGGTGCCCTTCACAATGTCACCCTGAGCACTCTGCCCATTTGTTTCTCTAACAAATGTCATGCCAGAGTTTGGCATCTAGGGCAAACTGCAGCTCTTGGGCCTGTATTTTCTTCTCATGTGACTGTTCCAATGCCAGGTGCTATTGGCATTCAGCCTGCCTTTCACACTGAAGCTCTCGAACTCAGTCAGTCTCCTTCTCCAGCAACTGCTGCAGTTCAAGTCACTGTTGGAGCTCAGTCTGCAGCTCATCCTGAAGCTGTATTACAAGTTTTATTCTTTGAAATTCCTGGGCTGTCCTCCACTACGATGTTGCTGTAGCAATGATGTAGATGTAGGTGAGGCAGCAGTCACGCTGGTGAGTTTGCCGTGTTGTAAGGGCTTTATGGTTTTAGCTTTCTGGCTTAATGCCTCTAGCAATAAGATATCAGGCTTTGGGCTCCCCTCCCCACATCTCAAAAGACCCAGGGACCAGACAAGAAGCACCTCTGTTCTTCATGGAGAGAGTGGCTCTGGAGAGCTAGCTGTGTGGCATTTATCTCTACCCCTCTCCTTACCATGAAGTGAGGGAGGCGGGATCTGGAAGGCTAAGAGGCTTCACTTTAGTTTTTTCTGTCTTTGCGATGTGCAGGCTGCAGGCAGACTGCAGGAACACTGACCATGACCCTGAGCTCTGACCCTTCGGTTTAGTTTTCCCCCCTCTGCCCCTCTATCTCATCACTCCTCCTGACAGAAGGAGACCCAGTCACTCCAGTTTCCCTCTCCATGCCCCTCAGACAAAATCCAGACAGCCTGAGTTTTCCTCCTCCCTATAGTTCAGCAGAGAAAAAAAAAAAGTCATTCCAGGTTTGTTTCCTCTTCAGAGCCCACTGAAAATGTGTTTTATCTTCTATCCCCTTTTTCAACTGCTCCCACTTTTAGTCCATTCAGTGCGTGGATCTTTCAGGTGCACCCATGAGCCCCACTGGGTTCCTTCACTATGTTATAGTTTTCAATTTGTTAAAATTTCAAGGGGAGAGCCTGATCTGTGGTGGCGCAGTGGATAAAGCGTCGACCTGGAAATGCTGAGGTCGCCAATTCAAAACCCTGGGCTTGCTTGGTCAAGGCACATATGGGAGTTGATGCTTCCAGCTCCTCCCCCCTTCTCTCTCTCTCTCTCTCTCTCTCTCTCTCTCTCTCTCTCTCTCTCCCTCTCTGTCTCTCCCTCTCCTCTCTAAAATGAATAAATAAAAAATTTTAAAAAAATTATAAAATTTCGGCCCTGGCCGGTTGGCTCAGCGGTAGAGCGTCGGCCTAGCGTGCGGAGGACCCGGATTCGATTCCCGGCCAGGGCACACAGGAGAAGCGCCCATTTGCTTCTCCACTCCTCCGCCGCGCTTTCCTCTCTGTCTCTCTCTTCCCCTCCCGCAGCCAAGGCTCCATTGGAGCAGAGATGGCCCGGGCGCTGGGCATGGCTCTGTGGCCTCTGCCTCAGGCGCTAGAGTGGCTCTGGTCGCAATATGGCGACGCCCAGGATGGGCAGAGCATCACCCCCTGGGGGGCAGAGCACCACCCCTGGTGGGCGTGCCGGGTGGATCCCGGTCGGGCGCATGCGGGAGTCTGTCTGACTGTCTCTCCCTGTTTCCAGCTTCAGAAAAATGAAAAAAATAAAAATAAAAAAAAATAAAAAAAAAATTATAAAATTTCAAGGGGAGAGATCAGGAGTATCTCTCACCCTCCACTACTCTGACATTATTCAAATAGTGACTTTTTCAGGACATATTTCTTTTTCTCCTCTTTTTTGATTTCTCTGTTTTTTTTCTACATATTAGGTAGATCTGCCATGTCTCCCAGTCTTGATAAGGTAGCCTTATTTTGGTGGTCTTTGGATCTCAAAAGCATGGTCTCCTTGGTCACCTGAGCTAGGTGCTACAGGAGTGTCCCTTGTGTAGGTTATATTTTCCTTTCTGATGTAGTTGAGCCTTGCTTGCTATGGAATGCCTGTGGGTTGTTGAGCCTCAGGCCAGCTGTGTGTAAGTATTGGCCACAACCAGTGTACAAACTGCTGTGCACAGGCTGACCCCACAAAGTGAAATACACCTCAGCAAGATCTGGAACCTGCTGATACTTCCCTTTGATTTTTCTGTGTTTTGAGCTAAGCAGGTTATTCTCTGAAGGAAACCACCAAGCATTGATTCTGGAATACTTTGGAAGGGATTTCAGTGCAGGTCAATGTTAGACACTGCTTGTGACTGGCCCTTGGTTACCGGTTAGAAGCTTGAAAGTGATCTATGGTTGGTAGTTGCTTGACCTAGGAGCACATGGAAGGGTCCAAGCTGCATACTGAGGCCTAGTGACACCAGTACCAGAATTGAAGCAGATCAGCAAAAGGTATAAGGCACTTTGAGACTTACCATGGCTAGTTGGCTACTCTTTAAGCTCAGCCACTGAAAAAACCTTAGGGTTATGTGACTTATGTCATGCAGGTACTCAGGGAGTCACCAGGTAAGAGCAAATAATGTTCACTAGGTTAATAAAGATTCCAGCTCAGCAAAAGTCTCTGGATACATTGAGGCCAGCCATTACATTTTTGGGGCCTGTAGACCTCTGTGGTGGAACAGGGTCTCAGGTGTTATCAGGGTGGAACTGCTAGTTTGTCAATCTAAAGAAGAGAAAGATTTGGCTGTGTGGAGAGAGAGCTCAGTATAGGAACATTAGCTCCTATTAGACACATGAGAAGATGGTACTCACTTCAAAGCCACACAAATCAGTCTCTCCCTGTGTGTCTCAGGCACCTCTTGGGACTGGCCAGAATTCCCCAAGAGTTTGCCAAGAAAGACTACAATGAAAGCTCAGGCTAACCATTGCTCACAGAGTTTACAGCCATGCACAATTTTGGTGGCCAGGGCATTAGGGAGTCATCAGATTGGAGCCAGTAAAGCTCCCAAGGCCAGTGCTCAACTCAAGAAAATGGTGTTCATGGGCAGTGTGAGAGAGGGACTCAACACAGGGACGTTGACAATTGTCCTTTGAGCAGTCACCTTAAAGCCATTCAACTCATTATCTCCCTGTGTGACTCTGAATTGCTATCCCTCCACTGGAGCCCAGGGTGAGTACCTGCAAGCATGATTTTTTTGTGTATTGGCCCTGTTAGAGGGTGCCTGGGTTTCTGGCAACCTTCTGTCTGCCCCAGGTGGATGAAATTCCTACTGATTTTTACAGCCAGATGCAATGTGGGCTCTTTTTTCCAGCACTGGTACTTTGGTCTGGGGAACCCAGCATGAGGTTGAGACCCCTCACTCCTCAGAGGGGACCTGGATTCTCAATTACTACACCTGAATGTGGGGGCCACCTTATTTTGTATCTCTGTTCTTCCTACCAGTCTTAATGTGGCTTCTTTTGCATATCCTTTGTTATGACTTCTGTTCAGCTAGTCTTCAGGTCATTATCCAGGTTGGTTTTTCTATAATTTACTTGTAATTTTGATGTGGTCATGGGAGATGGTGAATGCAGGTTCCACTTACTCTGTGTTCTTGGACCTAGGATCTCAGCTTGGTTTTTATTTAGATCTTTTTTCTGTAAGAATAGTGATAAAATATTGGCTATAATTTTAAATATATATTTATAAGAACTCAAGTAATTGTTTTATATTCTGAAATTTCATTAACCTCCAAAAATTATTGGGAAGAGAAGAGAGTTTAGAATATTGTTACTGTGAGGGAAAGTGATCTTTTTAGAGAAGCAACATGTTTTATTATTAAATAAGTTGTGTGTCACTCCACCTTTCTCTTTGCTTAGTCTTCTCCGTTTTACCACATTATTCTCTAAAGAGATTAACTTGAGAGTGCTTAGTATAGCACAATATCCAAAATACTCTGTGGTGATCAGGGTGATACTTTAGCATAAAGCACTCACTAAGTTAATTTCAAGGCAACACGGTTTTTAGGATGTGTCAGATAGGGAAAGTAAGGTGTAAGAGAAGTTTTTTTAACAATATTGCCATACACAGATATTCTATTACTAAGAAGCTTAGTTTGATTCTGGCTTTGTTTGTGTATTGTTTGTTTGTTTTGTTTTGTTTTTAATTTCTGGTGGAAAATATGCACCATCATTAAAAGAACTATCTTTGGTTTTTGAAAACCTCATTAAAGGTCTAACATCAAATATCATATTTCTTGATTTCAGAAGCTTATTTCTGCAACTACTGCAACTCATTATTTACATTCTTTTTAATATGTGCAAATTACAATATTCCTCCTATAAGTGATGGTCTGCTTCTTCTGGCCATCAGCTTGTACCCATGCTTAGAGACTTAGCTGAACTTTCTCATATTTGTGGCTTTCCCAAGAAATAAAGAAAGAGTGGAAATTTTCTCTTCCAGGACTGGTGGAAGGTGGAAGCTGATGAGCACCAGGGTTTTGTTCCAGCTGTCTATGTCAGGAAACTAGCCCATGATGAGTTTCCTATGCTCCCACAGCGGTGGAAAGAAGAACCAAGCAACATCACTCAGCGTCAGGAACAGATTGAGAACCAGTAAGTTGTGGAGACTGAAGAACTGAAGAAGTTTTTAGCCAAACATTTCCTATTGGCCAAAGGCACTTCTCATGACTGCATCTGTTAGATTAGAGATTCCTTGCAAATAAGAGTTAAAAGTAAACTTAAAGTCCTTTAAATACTTCTATGAGGACAGGAAATTCCAGTACCATAAAGTCAGTTGTCTCAGGTTGGACATTTAATAGAGTCATGTATTTTTATTCCCTGCCCAGCATGCTTTCAAGATTATAAAAAGACCTTCTAACATCCACATAAATTTTATTTACTTTACCAGACTGTTTTATATCCAGTTGTCAGCAAGTATATCAAAATTTCACTTCTATAGGATGCTGCCAGTCACACTATTGAAACAGTGACATGTTTATTATTTTTAAATTTCTATTTAGACAATTAATTTTAACGAGATGACATTAATCAATTAGAGTACATAGATTCAGAGAATACATCTCCAGATCATTTTGTCATTTGATTATGTGGTATACTCACCAACCAAAGTCAATTTGTCTTCTGTCACCTTTTATTTGGTTTTCTTTATGCCCTTCTCCTCCCCTACTCCCTCATTCTTCTCTCTACCCCTCCCCCTGGTAACCAATATATTCTTATCTATGTCCATGAGTCTCAATTTTATGTTCCACCTATGTATGGAATCATACAGTTCTTAGCTTTTTCTGATTTACTTATTTTACTCAATATAATGTTATCAAGGTCTATCTATGTCATAAATAATCTTATGTCATCATTTCTTTTTCTTTTTTTTTTAATATTAATATTTTTTTATTAAATTTAATGCAGTGACATTGATAAATCAGGGTACATATGTTGAGAGAAAATATCTCTAGATTATTTTGACATTTGATTGTGCTGTATACCCCTCCCGCAAAGTTAAATTGTCTTCTGTCACCTTCTATCTGGTTTTCTTTGTGCCCCTCCCCTCCCCTAACCCCTCTCTCCTTCTTCACCCCCCCTCCCCCAACCCCCCCGCCCCTGTTGCCATCACATTCTTGTTCATGTCTCTGAGTCTCATTTTTATGTCCCTTCTATGTATGGATTCATCTCAGTTTTTTTTCTGATTTACTTATTTCACTCAGTATAATGTTATCAAGGTCCATCCATGTTATTGTAAATGATCCAATGTCATCATTTCTTATGGCTGAGTAGTATTCCATAGTATATATGTACCAAAGTTTTTTAATCCACTCGTCCTCTGACGGACACTTGGGCTGTTTCCAGATCTTCGCTATTGTGAACAATGCTGCCACAAACATACGGGTGCATTTCTCCTTTTCGAGCCGTTCTATGGTGTCCTTGGGGTATATTCCTAAAAGTGGGATAGCTGGGTCAAAAGGCGGTTCGATTTTCAGTTTTTTGAGGAATCTCCATACTGTTTTCCACAGTGGCTGCACCAGTCTGCATTCCCACCAGCAGTGCAGGAGGGTCCCCTTTTCTCCACATCCTCGCCAGCACTTATTCTGTGTTGTTTTGTTGATAAGCGCCATTCTGACTGGTGTAAGGTGATATCTCATTGTGGTTTTAATTTGCATTTCTCTAATGATTAGTGATGTTGAGCATTTTTTCATATGCCTATTGGCCATCTGTATGTCCTCTTTGGAGAAGTGTCTATTCATCTCTTTTTCCCATTTTTGGATTGGGTTGTTTGTCTTCCTGGTGTTGAGTTTTACAAGTTCTTTATAAATTTTGGTTATTAACCCCTTATCAGACGTATTGTCAAATATGTTCTCCCATTGTGTAGTTTGTCTTTTTATTCTGTTCTTGTTGTCTTTAGCTGTGCAAAAGCTTTTTAGTTTGATATAGTCCCATTTGTTTATCCTGTCTTTTATTTCACTTCCCCGTGGAGATAAATCAGCAAATATATTGCTCCGAGAGATGTCGGAGAGCTTACTGCCTATGTTTTCTTCTAAGATGCTTATGGTTTCACGGCCTACATTCAAGTCTTTTATCCATTTTGAGTTTATTTTTGTGAGTGGTGTAAGCTGGTGATCTAGTTTCATTTTTTTGCAGGTAGCTGTCCAATTTTCCCAACACCATTTGTTAAAGAGGCTGTCTTTACTCCATTGTATTTCCTTACCTCCTTTGTCAAATATCAGTTGTCCATAGAACTGTGGGTTTATTTCTGGGTTCTCTGTTCTATTCCATTGATCTATATGCCTGTTCTTATGCCAGTACCAGGCTGTTTTGAGTACAATGGCCTTGTAGTATAACTTGATATCAGGAAGTGTGATACCTCCCACTTTATTCTTCTTTTTTAAGATTGCTGAGGCTATTCGTGTCCTTTTTTGGTTCCATATAAATTTTTGGAATATGTATTCTATATCTTTGAAGTATGTCATTGGTATTTTAATTGGTATTGCATTGAATTTATAAATTGCTTTGGGTAATATAGACATTTTAATGATGTTTATTCTTCCTAACCATGAGCACGGTATATGCTTCCACTTGTTAGTATCTTCCTTGATTTCTTTTATCAATGTTTTGTAATTTTCCGAGTACAAGTCTTTAGTCTCCTTGGTTAAGTTTACTCCTAGGTACTTTATTTTTTTGGTTGTAATTGTGAAGGGGATTGTTTCCTTAATTTCTCTTTCTGACTGTTCATTGTTGGTGTATAAAAATGCTTCTGATTTCTGAGTATTGATTTTATATCCTGCCACTTTGCTGAATTTATTTATCAGGTCCAGTAGTTTTTTGACTGAGACTTTAGGGTTTTCTATATACAATATCATATCATCTGCAAATAATGATAGTTTTACTTCTTCTTTTCCAACATGAATGCCTTTTATTTCTTCTTCTTGTCTGATTGCTGTGGCTAGGACTTCCAGGACTATGTTAAATAAGAGTAGTGAAAGGGGGCATCCCTGCCTTGTTCCTGATCTTAAGGGTATTGCTTTTAATTTTTGCCCATTGAGTATGATGTTGGCTGTGGGTTTCTCATAGATGGCTTTTATCATGTTGAGGTATGTTCCCTGTATTCCCACTTTGCTGAGAGTTTTGATCATGAATGGGTGCTGGATTTTATCAAATGCTTTTTCTGCATCTATTGAAATTATCATATGGTTTTTCTCCTTCTTTTTGTTTATGTGATGAATCACATTGATTGATTTACGAATATTGTACCAGCCTTGCCTCCCCAGAATAAATCCCACTTGATCATGGTGTATGATTTTTTCCATATATTGTTGGATCCGGTTTGCTAATATTTTGTTGAGGATTTTAGCATCTATATTCATCAGAGATATTGGCCTATAATTTTCTTTCTTTGTGTTGTCTTTGCCTGGTTTTGGAATCAGAATTATGCTCGCCTCATAAAAGGAGTTTGGAAGTCTTCCTTCCTCTTGAATTTTTTGAAATAGTTTGAGAAGGATAGGAGTTAGTTCTTCTTTGAATATTTGGTAGAATTCCGTTGTGAAGCCATCGGGCCCCGGACTTTTCTTTGTTGGGAGTTTTTTGATAACTGTTTTGATCTCCTTTGGTGTAATTGGTCTGTTTAAGTTTTCTGATTCTTCCAGATTGATTTTTTGAAGATTGTACGTTTCAAGGAATTTGTCCATTTCATCTAGGTTGTCTAGTTTTTTGGCATACAGTTCTTCATAGTATTTTCTTACAATATTTTGTATTTCTGTTGTGTCAGTTGTTATTTCTCCTCTCTCATTTCTAATTTTATTTATTTGAGTCCTCTCTCTCTTTTTCTTGGTGAGTCTACTTAAAGGTGCATCAATCTTGTTTACCTTTTCAAAGAACCAGCTCCTAGTTTCATTGATCCTCTGTATTGTTTCTTTAGCCTCTATGTCATTTATTTCTGCTCTGATCTTTATTATTTCCTTCCTTCTACTACATTTGGGCTTTACTTGCTGTTCTTTTTCTAATTCTTTTAGATGCAGGGTTAAGTTGTTTATTTGAGCTTTTTCTAGCTTCTGAAAGTGTGCCTGTAGTGCTATGAACTTCCCTCTCAGCACTGCTTTCGCTGTGTCCCATAAATTTTGAGTTGTTGTATGCTCATTGTCATTCGTTTCTAGGAATTTTTTTATTTCTTCTTTGATCTCATTCTTAATCCATTCATTATTTAACACCCTGCTATTTACTTTCCATGTGTTTGAGAATTTTTGAGCTTTTCTGCTGTGATTCATTTCTAGTTTCATGCCGTTGTGATCGGAGAAAGTGCTTGATATGATTTCAGTCTTCTTAAATTTGTTGAGAGCACTTTTGTGCCCTAACATGTGGTCTATCCTAGAGAATGTACCATGAGCACTTGAAAAGAATGTATATTCTGCTGCTTTAGGGTGAAAGGTTCTGAAGATATCTATTAAATCGAGTTGATCTAGTGTTTCCAATAAGTCTGCTGTTTCTTTGTTAATTTTCTTTCTTGAGGATCTATCTAGTGATGTTAGTGGGGTATTGAAATCCCCTACTATTATAGTATTGCTGTTGATCTCGCCCTTTAAATCCATCAAAGTCTGTTTTATATATTTGGGTGCTCCTATATTAGGTGCATAGATATTTATAATAGTTATATCTTCCTGTTGGATTACTCCCTTTATCATTATGTAGTGGCCTTCTTTATCTCTTACTATATCCTTTGTTTTAAAGTCTAATTTATCTGATATAAGTATTGCTACCCCAGCTTTTTTTTCATTTCCGTTTGCATGAAACATTTTTTTCCATCCTTTTACCTTCAATCTGTGTGTGTCTTTTGTTCTAAGGTGTGTCTCTTGTAGACAACATATGTATGGGTCCTGTTTTCTTATCCACGCAGCTACCCTATGTCTTTTGATTGGATCATTTAATCCATTTACATTTAAGGTTATTATTGATATGTAGTTGTTTATTGCCATTTTCTTCTTTAAAGGTGTATTCCTTTTTCTTTTTTTTTTTCTGTATTCTTTTCCCACTTTATCTGTTTACACCAGGCCCCTTAATATTTCCTGCAGCATTGGTTTGGTTGTAATGAATTCCTTGAGTTGTTTTTTGTCTGGGAAGCTTTTTATTTCTCCTTCAATTTTAAACGATAGCCTTGCTGGATAAAGTAGTCTTGGTTGTAGGTTCTTGTTCTGCATTACTTTGAATATTTCTTGCCATTCCCTTCTGGCCTCAAGTGTTTCTGTTGAGAAGTCAGATGTCATCCTTATGGGGGCTCCTTTGTAGGTGATAACTTTTTTTTCTCTTGCAGCTTTTAATATTTTCTCTTTATCGCTTAGCTTTGGTATTTTAATTATGATGTGTCTTGGTGTAGGTTTCTTTGGGTTTCTCTTTAATGAAGTCCTCTGTGCTTCTTGGATTTGTGAGAGTTTCTCTTGCATTAATTTAGGGAAGTTTTCAGCTATGATATGATTGAACAAAGTCTCTATCCCTTGTTCTTTTTCTTCTTCTTCAGGAACCCCTATGATGCGGATGTTATTTCTCTTCATGTTGTCACAGAGCTCTCTAAGTGTTTCCTCTGACTTTTTGAGTCTTTTTTCTCTTTTCTTCTCTGCTTTCATTCCTTCATTCCAGTTGTCTTCTAACTCGCTGATTCGATCCTCTGCTCTATCTATCCTGTTTTTAATTCCTTCCATTGTGGTCTTTATTTCTGATATTGTATTTGTCGTCTCCAACTGATTCTTTTTTATACTTGCTATTTCTTTATTTAGGTTTTCAAACTCCCCCTCCATTGTTGTTCTAAGATCCCTAAGCATCCTTACAATCATTATTTTGAACTCCGCATCTGGAAGTTTGATTATTTCCATATCACTCAGTTCATCTCTCGAAAGTGTCTCTTGTGGTTTCATTTGGATTGCACTCCTTTGTTTTCTCATCTTCTTTTTTTTTTTTTATTTGTAGAGTTGATTGAGTCTAGGCTTGGTGTTGTCTGCCTCCAGTTTTCAGTTGTGTTATTTTTAGGTCTTCGTGGGTTGGTATCAGCTATTATTTGTAATCCACTTTCGGATTTGGGCAGCTTTGAAGTCTTGATTTGTTTGTTTTCTTAACAGGTGATAGTCTTGTTAACTGATCTCAGCAGGGGGCTTCCTTGAAACTGTATCCAGGAATGCTGTGGGTGTAACCTGAGACGCTGAAGGTCTCTTCCTCCAACTAATCTCACTGGGGGCAGGGTTTTTTCTCTCAGCTTCAGTAGGGGGAGGTGTATCTCAGATCTCCATGGAGACCTGAGTTACTGCCCCTCCTCCCCACTTCTTGTTTTCAGCTGTGTCTTGTTGTGCTGATTGGAGCTGGATAGATGTCCGGAGATCTCTGATCCTGAAGCACTTCAGCTCTGTTTTGTGAAAGGTTCAGTCCCTCCCCCAGCTATGGCCGCCTCCAGCACGAATGAGTCAGCTTTTTTATTTCGTTTCTTGCATACCTTAGCCCCTCACAGTCTGTCCCTCTCCCTGTCTTTTCCACTTGGGAGATAAGCTGGTCTTTTCAACCCACCTTGCTCCCTGGCCGCCAGGTAAGTGGCTGTGAGCAGTAGTTTCTGCTCTTTTTCCTCTGTGAAATCCTCTCTGGGCTCTCAGCCTCACCCCCCTCCTTCCCTTCCTGTAAGCAGAGGAGATTCAGGCACTCCTTGCCAGGATTATTGTGGCTTCCTCTTTGCTCCTTGGTTTTTGAGAGCTGTTCTTGCAGTTCAGTGTTGGTTTTTCATGCTGATTTTTTCTAAATTGATTTGTATTCCAGTTTGGTGTTGAGAGCTGGGTGTCTGTGCATCCGCCTACTCCGCTGCCATCTTCTCTCTCTCTGTCATCATTTCTTATGCCTGAGTAGTATTCCATAGTATATACATACCATGTCTCCTTTATCCAATCATCTATTGAATGGCTTTTTGGTTGTTTCCATGTCTTGGCTGCTGTGAACAATGCTGTGATGAATATGGGGCTGCATGTGTCTTTACATACCAATGTTTTTGCGTTTGAGGGGTATATACCCAGTAGAGAGATGTTTATTATTTTTAAATGCAACATTGTGTTTATTTCTCTGCACTCAACATTATTTATCTTCTATTTGTATTTTCTTCTCTCACTTTCTTTTGCTTTTTTCTCTCTTTTTTTCCCCTTTCCTTCTTTTCTGTTCTCACCCTGCCTCTACTGTTCTTTTTCCTTTTCTTTTATTTCTCCTTTCCCATTATCTTCATTTATACAACCAGGTACCACTCCCTCCTTCATCGGGCAGAAGAACGCAGACGTCGTTTATTGCAACGTTACAATGAGTTTTTGCTGGCCTATGAGGCAGGAGATATGCTGGACTGGATCCGAGAGAAAAAGGCAGAAAACTCTGGCATAGAACTAGATGATGTTTGGGAGTTGCAAAAAAAGTTTGATGAATTCCAAACGGTGAGAAAATGGAACCATCTCCTCCAGACAGTTTTTGAGAATTATCATTGTTTTCTTTTACCCATGTTTCCTCCTAAGTGACTCCTTAATTTCACAGTTGATAAATGTCTTTCCCAAAGCTACTGAGAGCTTCACATTTCAAATTTTTCTCTGCGTATTGTAAATGCAAGGAAAATAAAGAGGAAAGTAGTCACCCCAACTTGGCATCCTGCAGTTCCTGCTATTCCCAAGTCCTACAGGGAGTGGTGTTCTTGAATTCTTTAAAACTTGATCTATACTGTGTTTCTGATGCCCATATTGAGATGAGGTGTTGTGGAACTCTGTGTAAAGTCTAATTATGGGGCAGAAACTGGATGAGGAAGTGGAAAAAAATAACCCAACTTTAAATCTAGACAATTTATAATTTTTTTATGTACTTAAAACCTTCTTGTTCCCCTTTTTCTTACGAACCTATTTTATTATTTTAACTAGCAGTGATTATAAACCTCTTTCTTCCTTTCTTTTTTATGATGGATACTAATGGAATTAAAGTGATAGATGATAGGTAAATAGATATAGGGATGTTATAGATATAGAATATGTAAAAAGAAAAATAAATGAAAATAAGAGTAAAATTATAAAATAACATGAAGAATGAGACTTCCATAGGAAAACTCATTGAAAGGCTAATGCATAATGTAATGAACAATATTGTCAACATAAACATTATGATGAGCTCTCTAGAGTTATTTTACAAGATTCCTTAATATAAGCACATTCAGTCAATAAAATTCTATAGATGGTAGAGGACTTATGTTGACAGAAAAGAATATTACATGGCCAGATATAGATCTCCTGATGGTGTTACTTACTCCAGGGAGAGATTTTTAAGAACCCTGGAAAAAGAAATTTACATACTTTCTCTTAATATTTACATGTTTTAATTTACACTTATATCCTGATCATTTGGAATCTATTATTGAATATGGTAAGGAGGAAAACTCAATTTTATCTTTTTCAAAAATGCCTAACCAATTTTTGCAGCATCATTTACTAAGAAATCCATTTTTGCTTTAGTGATTTGAGTTGTTACCTTAATCGTATAGCAGAGGTCCATATGCTCTTAAAATTATTTTTGCTATTTATGTTTTTTCTATGATAGACTGGATAAGTTATGATAGCCTATATCTATGCATGTATTAACACCACACTGTTCTTATTTTATTTTATTTTATTTTATTCACTTAACATGTGAATTTACATTCTAAAATTTTTTAGTGTTAACTATAGGCACAAAATTGTACAATAGATCTCTAGAACTTACTCCTCTTGCTTAACTAAAATGTTTTGCCTGTTAATAGTAAGTCCCTATTTTTCTGCCACTAATCCCTGGTCACCATTATTCCACTCTATGATTCTGAGTTTGACTATTTTAGATTATTTAAGTAGAAGCATCTAGTATTTGTCCTTCTGTGACTGGTTTATTTCACTTAACATAATATCATCCAGCTAAATCCAAGCTGTGGCATAATGCAGAATTTCCTCTTGTAAGGCTGAATAATATTCATTGTATATGTACACCTCATTTTCTTTTTCTTCTAATTTTTAAATTTTATTTAGAAAACAAGGTGACATGATCAACAACAGTACATAGGTTTCAGGCAAATATTTCTATAGCATTTGAACTCTTGTTTATGTTGTATATCCATCACCCAAAGTCAAATCATTTTCCATCACCTTATATTTCTCCCTCTTTACACCCTCCCCTCCACCCTCTCTCATTCCTTTCTCCCACTTTCCCTTACCCCTGGTAACCACTTCAGTTTTATCTATGTCCATGAGTCTCAGTTTTATATCCCACCTATGTGTGAAATCATGCAGTTCTTAGCTTTTTCTGATTTATTTCACTCAGTATAATATTCTCAAGATCCATCCATGTTGTCATAAATGTCACTATATAGTCATTTATTATGGCTGAGTAATATTCCATTGTAATTTATCCAATTTTATCCACATCTTCTTTATCCAATTTTATCGAGAGATACTTTGGTTGTTTCCATGTCTGGCCACTGTGAATAATGCTGAGATGAACATGGGGGTGCATGTGTCTTTATGTAAAAATGTTTTTGAGTTTTTGGAATAGATAACCAGTACAAAGATTGCTGATTCATATGGTAATTCTATTCATAATTTATTTTTATTAAGTGAGAAGAGGGGAGGCAGAGACAGATTTCTGCATGCACCCCAACTGGGATCCACCCAGCAAGCCCCCTAACAGGGGGTGCATTGCCCATCTGGGCCTCTGCTTGGTTGCTCAGCAACTGAGCTATTTTAGAGCCTGAGGTGAGGCCATGGAGCCATGCTCAGCACCCAGGGCCAACTTTGCTCAAACCATTTGAGCCATGGCTTCAGGAGGGGAAGAGAAAGAGAGAAGGAAGAAGAGAGGAGGAGAAGCAGATGGTCATATCTTTCATGTGCCTTGACCTGAAATCAAACCCAGGCCTTCCACATTAACACTCTAAGCTTGAAAAAACTAGCCAAGTCCTCTATTCTTAATTTTTTGAAGAAACATAAATTTTCTTCCATAATGGTTGCACTAATTTGCATTCCCACCAGCTGTGAATGAGGGTTCCTTTTTCTCCACAGCCTGTCCAACTGTCTTATTAATAATAGCCAAACAAGTATGAGGTGGTATCACATTGTAGTTTTGATTAGCATTTCTTGAATAGCTAGTGAAGATGGGCATCTTTTCATATATCTGTTGGCCATTTGTATGTCCTCTTGGGAGAAGTGTCTTTTCAGGTCCTCTCCACATTTTTTAATTGGATTTTTGCTTGTTTGTTGCTGAGCTTTGTGAGTTCTTTATATACTTTGGATAATAATCCCTTATCAGAGCTGTAGTTTGCAAATGCCACCTTCCCTATAGTTGGCTGCTATTTGTTTTGTTGTCAGTTTCTTTTGCTGTGAAGAAGCTTTTTAGCTTGGTATAGTCCCAATCATTTATTATTCTCTTTCTTTCCCTTGCCTTTGGGGTCAAATGCCAATAAATTGTTCTCTATGGCCAAGGTCCATAAGCTTAATACCTATATTTTCTTCTATGTGATTTATATTTTCAGGTCTTTTATTTAGGTTTTTGATTCATTTTGAATTAATTTTTGTTCAGGAGGACAAACTGTAGTCAAGTTTCATTCTTTTGCATGTGGCTTAACAATTTCTCCAGCATTAATTATTGGAAGGCCATTTTTCTCCATTGTGTTTTCTTGGCTCCTTTATCAAAGATGATTTGATCATATATATGTAATTTTATTTCTCTCAATTCTGTTCCATTGGTCTGTATATCTGTTTTTCTGCCAATACCATGCTGTTTTGATTATCATGGCTCTATACTATAATTTGAAATCAGGTAGTGTGATACCTCCAGCTTCATTTTTTCCCCTCAGGATTGCTTTGGCTACTCGGGGTTTTTTATGGTTCCATACAAACCTGGTAATTTTTCTTCTATTTTTTTTAAAGAATTGCATTAAATTTTTATATTGCCTAGGGTAATATGGCCATTTTAACTGCTGATTCTTTCAATGCATGAACATGAAATAATTCTTCATTTCATTGTGTCTTTTTAAATTTCTTTCAATAATGTTTGTAGATTTCAGTATATAGGTCCCTCACATCCTTTTTTAAGTTTATTCCTATTTATTTATTTATCTATCTATCTATCTATCTATCTATTTATTTTTTATTTTGCAATTGGAAAAAAATTCTCTTTTTTAGTTTATTTTCCAAAGTTTCATTGTTGGCATATAGAAAAGCAGTGAAGTTTTCTATATTGATTTTGTATCCTGCGACTTTACTGTATTGCTTTATTATTTCTAAGAGCTTTTTGGTGGAGTGTCTGAGGTTTTCTATATTCAGGATCACGTCATCTGCAAAGTAGTGATACCTTAACTACTTCATTCCCGATATGGATGCCTTTTATTTCTTTCTCTTGCCTATTGCTCTTGCTAAGACTACCAGAATTATGTTGAATAAGAGTGGAGAGAGTAGGCAGCCTTGTCTCATTTCTGATTTTAGACGAAAAGCCTTCATTTTTTCACCATTTAGTAGGATATTAGATTATGGTTTGTCATATATGGCCTTTATTACATTGAAGTTCTTTCTTCTATTCTGATTTTATTGAGTGTTTTAAAAATAAAGGGATATTGTATCTTATTCTTGTAAAGCTCTCTCAGTTTTTTTTTTTAATTTGTGAGTCTCTCTTTTATTGTCTCTGAAGCATCTCTAGTTTCTTGTCTTCAATGTCACTGATTCTTTCCTCTCTCTGGCTTGTTCTATTAGCTAGAGTTGCTACCTGAATTTTCAATTCATGTATTGAATTCTTCATTTCTGTTTTTAAAATTTCAATCTCCTTGATGAGGTATTTGTTTTGTTCATTAATTTGTTTGAGCTCATTATGTTGCCTATTGGTTTCTTCTCAGATCTCATTGAGTATTTTCAAAACTTCAATTTTGAATTCTTTATCATCTAACTCCAATGTTCCCATGTCATTTAGTTTTTTTCTGGTGGATTTTTATTTTCTTTCTGTACTACATCTCTTTATTTTGTAGCCATGGAATTTAATTTCTTCTACTTTGATGGCATTTGATAGCAGTGTTAAAAAACCTAACAACAACACAAAAAAACCTTTAAAAATGGTAAAATTTAAGAAAAGCCATGAGTAATTAAAAAATTATGATGAGCCTGACCAGGTGGTGGCACAGTGGATAGAGAGTCATACTTGGATGCAGAGGACCCAGGTTTGAAACCTTGAAGTCACCAGCTTGAGTGCAGACTCATCTGGTTTGAGCAAGGCTCACCAGCTTGAGCACAAGGTTGCTGGCTTGAGCAAGGGGTCACTCGGTCTGCTGTAACCCCCCAGTCAAGGCATATATGAGAAAGTAATCCATGAACAACTAAAGTGCACAATGATGAATTGATGCTTCTCATCTCACTCCCTTTATGTCTGTCTGTCCTTATCTGTTTCTCTCTCTGTCTCTGTCACCAAAAATAAAATTATGATGAAAAATCACATTTAAAAAGTTCCAAAGCAAGCAGAAATATCAAAAACAAAACATTCACAAGACAAAAATAAAATATAAAAATTAAAGAAAATTAAATTCAAAAGAGAAAAGAAGGATAAAAAAGAATAAGAAGAAAAATGGGAAAAAGAAAAAAAGAGGGGAAAGAATAAATAAATTTTAATTTTGAGATGTTTCTTTCAGTAATTGTTGCTGTAGTACAACTTTTAGCTCTGTGAAGTTGCTGGGCTGTTCTCCACTGAGATGTTGCTATTGCAATGATGTGGGTGGGGCCGCAATTGCATTAGTGAATGGGAAGTGTTGTGTGAGTTTTATGACTTTGGCTTTATGGCTTCAGTTTTCCAGCTTTCTGGTTCTAGCAGTGGTGATCTCAGTCTTCTGGGCTCTCCTTCCCACATCTCAACAGACTTGTGGACCAGACTTGGAGCACTTCTGTTTCTCAGTGTAGAGAGTGGTTCTGGAGAGCTAGCTGTGGGATTTGTCTTTGCCACTCATGGTACTGCAAGATGAGGGAGGCAGGATCTGGGAAGCTGGGGGACCACACTTTAGCTTTTTCTGTCTCTGCTAAATGCAGACTACAGGCAGAACACAGGAGCATGGGCTGTTACCCTACACTCTGGCCTCTTTGGTTTGTCTTCCCCTCTGCCCCTCTGTCTCACTGTTCTTCCTGGCAGAAGAAGAACCAGCCACTGTGAGTTTCTCTCTCTATGTCCCTCAGACAAAATCCAGAGAGCCTGAGCTTCCATCATTCCCTCCTCCCCATAGTCCAGCAGAGAGAAACCAAAACAGAAAGTCACTCAGGGTTTGCTCCTTTCCCTTCCAAAGCCCACCATGAAAGTGTTTTATTTTCCATCCCCCTTTTCACCCTGTCCCACCTTTAATCCATTCCGTGCATGGATCTTTCAGGTGCACCTGAAATCTCAGATAGGGTTCCTTCCCTCTATTATAATTGTTCAATTTGTTGAAATTTCAAGGGGAGAGATCAGGAGTATCACTCACACCACCATTAGTCTGATGTTATTTACTGTATTCTTTTCCACACTGTTTTAATTACAGAATTTTTATATCATCTGTTTACTGTCTTGTTGGAAAAGGCTTTCTAACTATGACTCAAAATTTGTGTTCATTGAGGACACTAAAAAAAAGATAAATTTCATTAAAACCACAATAAGAACAACATAAAAAATCCTGTAGTTTTGCATGGCAAATATCACCATAAACAAAATGATAATACAGTCAACACATTTGGGAGAAAATATTTTTAAGATAAAAGATTGATATGCCAGTATATAAGTACCTTAAAAATTGAAGGGGAAAATGAAATTAAAAAGAAATCTAGGAAAATGAATGTGCTCCATACTTCAGATAAATAACAGATCTCTTACCAAGTTTTTGAGAGTCACTGGATGTCAGGGAGGTTAAAGGCCCTCTTCTAGGTGACAATTTGAGTGAGGCAGCTTGTTGTGCATTGAAAGTAAGGTTAGCAATATGTTTTAAGATTTATCTATGTCATGGCAGAGGTGAGCAGGCAAATGTGAAAGATTTGTAAGAAGAGGATTTACATTGCTTTGTATAAATTCCCCATCCAGGATTTGAAGACCAATGAGCCTCGACTGAAAGATATCAACAAGGTGGCTGATGATCTTCTATTTGAAGAGCTTCTAACACCAGAAGGAGCTCAAATACAGCAGGTAACTAAGGCTCCTTTCATCTCTCCTCACTACCAGGTCGAGCTTTGAGAGTTATCATTTAATGTAAATATACTCAACTTCATATTCCACAGATCAGGTGGGACTTTCAGAAAGTAATGGCAGTGTGGAGCTGAACACAGAAAAGGTCCAAGACAGTAGTCCAAATAGTTTAGCCATTTCAACTGATCTGAAGTCATCAGACTGCAACATATACTCACCTCTACCCTATCACTACAGATATAGAAATCCATGAAAACAAAGAAACAAATATATGAAAACAAAGAAAGTGAAGATAAAGAAACTATGGTGGTAGAAGGGGTAAATGAAGAAAACTTACTGGAAGAAATAGACCTTGATAAAATCTGGTGAAAGATGAAAAAGATTATAAATCAGTAGAGATGGGGAAAGGAGCATTCTATAACTGATTCAAGTTTGTACCTATGGTTCCATAAAATATCTAATGAACATTAATGTAATATCTAGTCTAGGTCTCTGGGTTGTAATAAACTACTGAGGATGAGTTCTCTCCTGCTTTTTGTGCTGGATGATATTGATATGGAGTAAAAAGAAAAAAGGAATGTTCATAGGAACAATTTACTTACCCTCTACAGAAAGTAGGATGGTTTCACCCTGAAATATCAGTTTAGAAAGAAAAGTAATCTCTTTTTTAACTTCAATCACAAGAGTCCCTAACTCAAGCTATCCAAGAAAGAAGTGAACCTATGTAATTTCTGAAGGAGATAACATAAAACAACCAATATTTAAATCCTATCTAGTTTTAGACACCCCTGAGCTATCTGAGTCAGCTCCCAAGTTTAAGTCTGATATGTCTACCTCTTTTAGGAGTTGAACACCCGCTGGGGCTCTTTGCAGAGGCTTGCAGAAGAACAGCGCCAACTGCTGGGTAGTGCCCATGCTGTCCAAATGTTTCACAGGTGAGAATCTTAACTCTAAACAGTGGTGCTGTTCTAGAACCCACTCAAAAACTCCCATAATAGCCTGACCAGGTGGTGGCACAGTGGATAGAGCATTGGACTGGGATGTGGAGGACCCAGGTTCAAGACCCCAAGGTTGCCAGCCTTAGTGTGGGCTCATCTGGTTTGAGCAAGGCTCACCAGATTGAGCACAAAGTCATTGGCTTGAGCAAGGGGTTACTCGGTCTGCTGTATCCCCATGGTCAAGGCACATATGAGAAAACAGTCAATGAACAACTAAGGAGCCGCAACAAAGAATTGATGTTTCTCATCTCTCTCCCATCCTGTCTGTCTGTCCCTATCTGTCCCTCTCTCTGACTCTCTCTGTCTCTGTCACAAAAAAACAAACAAACAAAAAAATCCTCCCATAATAGTAGAACCATAACTATTAGTATAACCCTTTTTTCTGAAATAGAAATAATAGGAAATGATGTGTTTTTGTAGTATATTCTTCACTTGGCCCATAAGATATTCCCAGACAACCAATTTTAATTTTCTTTTTTTATTTTATTTTTATTTAGACAATTAAATTTAATAGGGTAACATTGGTCAATCAGAGCACATAGATTTAGAGAAACCATCTCCACATCGTTTGGACAGTCGATTATGTTGTATACCCATCACCCAAAGTCAAACCATCTTCTGTCACCCTATATTTTGTTTCTCTTTAAGCCCCTCCCCTTCCCTCATCCCCCTCCCTCTCCACCCCGCCCTTCCCCCTGGTAACCACTGCACCCTTGTCTATGTCCATGAGTCTCAACTTTGTGCCCCACCTATGTATGGAATCATACAGTTCTTAGCTTTCTCTGATTTACTTATTTCACTCAGTATAATGTTATCAACATTCATCCATGTTGTAAATGATACTATGTCATCATTTCTTATGGCTGAGTAGTATTCCATAGTATATATGTACCACATCTTCTTTATTCAATCTTCTATTGAAGGGCATTTTGGCTGTTTCCATGTCTTGGCCATTATGACCAATGCTGCGATGAACATGGGATGTATGTATCTTTACGTAACCGCATTTTCAAGTTTTGTGGGTATATACTCAGTAGGGTATATACTCTATTCTTAATTTTTGGAGAAACCACCATACTTTCAATTTTTTAGTGCCTATGCTTGGACCTTGGTACATAATAGCAGTCTATATATATTGTCATGACAGTGAATAAAACTTAAAGTAGAAACAGGTTTAAATAACTATACTTCTGAGCTAGACAGAGATAGTTAAAAACAGCAGATATCACAGTGACTAGCTGTTGTTTCGACAACTTATTTAGGATTTCCAATTTTTTTTCTACACTAAGAAATGCACATGCATAACAGCAAACAATATGAACAACCAAATAGAAACCAAACATCTTCACCATGTATAAATGTATTTTTGAATATCCAGAGAAGGGAAAAGCAAAGTGCAATGATTATGATTGTTTAGAATGGTTTAAGAGGGAATCTTGTGAAATATAATAGTTAAGCATATAGCTCTGCAGTAAGGCAATCTTGTTCAAACTTAAACTTGATTGTTTAGCAGTAGTATAAGTTTGAAAAATATACTTAGCATTTTTAAAATTCAGTTTTCTCATAAATAAAATAGGAATGGTAATAGTAATTATACCTCAAATACTATAGTTATAAATATAAATGAACATAAGTTCTAGCACATTTAAAAGGATAATGTTGGTGATGATGATGATAATGATTATGATGATGATGTGGTGGTGGTAGTGATGACTTCCTTGTGAGTCCAGCTAATCTGATTCTGATACACATTCTTACTTCTAAATACTCATGTACCAGAGAAGCAAATGACACGAAGGAACAGATTGAGAAGAAGAGCCAGGTCCTCGGTGCTGCTGATCCTGGCTCAGACCTGTTCAGTGTTCAGGCCCTTCAGCGACAGCATGAGGGTTTTGAGAGAGACCTCATACCCCTGGGAGAAAAGGTGAGACATTATTTTCCAAGATTTTCTAATACTTTCTTCTTCATGTTTATATGTATCAATGCCCTGTTCTGTGGTTTTACTTCCCAGTACTTATTCTTATATTTCTTTTTATTACTCCATAAGTGTTCTTGTATCCTGTCCCTAATTCAAGACCATTGAAGGGAAATGCCACAGTACTAGTAGCACCAAGGGAAAACATATTCGTTTAATAATCTCCAGGATCATAATGATAAGTGAAATAAGCCATTCAGACAGAGATAAGTACCATGTGATTTCATTTATATTTGGAATCTAATAAAAAAAATGAACTAACAAGTGAAATAGAAACAGACTCACACATACAGAGCAAGCTAACAGCTGTGGGAGGGGGTTGGACGAGGGATGTGGAGGGATAGAGCACAGAAGAACAAAAAAAACCTCATGGACATGGACAACAATGTGGAAATTGCTGGGCTGGGATAGGTGGAGGAGAATATAGGGGTGATAAATGGAGATGGTTGTTAACCATTGTCACCCCAATAAAATTCAATCTACTAGAAGAAAAGGAAATGTATTGGAAATGAACCTCCTCTCCAAGTGTCTATTTAATGGGTTTCAAGTGAGCAGAACTTACAGAAGCTAGTTGGAGACCAACAGCCTAAGACAAGTAGAAAATGTTCAGACTCAAAATAGTCAAGGCCAATGATTGAATATAGTGCAGAATTTTCTTCACACGCTATTAAATTAGCTTAATCCTATACCAACCTAAAAGTGAATTCTGGAGCTTGCCAGATGCACTATGGGACAAATCAGTCATCGTACAACATGTCATTATCATGCAAAGCAAAAGGAAGCACAGAAATATCTAGTATATTGGTAAGAGCAGTGGTCCCTAACCCCCGGGCCGCAGACCAGTACCTGTCCGTGGGCCATTTGGTACCGATCTGCAAAGAAAGAATAAATAACTTACATTGTTTCCGTTTTGTTTATATTTAAGTCTGAACAATGTTTTATTTTTATTTTATTTATTTATTTATTTATTTATTGTATTTTTCTGAAGCCAGAAACAGGGAGGCAGGCAGACAGATTCCCACATGTGCCCAACTGGGATCCACCCGGCACGACCACCAGGGGGCGATGCTCTGCCCATCCGGGGCGTCGCTTTGTTGTGACCAGAGCCACTCTAGCGCCTGAGGCAGAGGCCACAGAGCCATCCTCAGTGCCCGGGCAAACTTGGCTCCAATGGAGCCTTGGCTGCAGGAGGGGAAGAGAGAGACAGAGAGGAAGGAGAGGGGGAGGGGTGGAGAAGCAGATGGGCACTTCTCCTGTGTGCCCTGGCCAGGAATCGAACCCGGGATTCCTGCACACCAGGCCAATGCTCTACCACTGAGCTAACCGGCCAGGGCCTGAACAATGTTTTATTTTTAAAAAATGACTAGATTCCCTCTGTTACATTCATCTAAGACTCACTCTTGACGCTTGTCTTGGTCACGTGATACATTTATCCGTCCCACCCTAAAGGCCAGTCCATGAAAATATTTTCTGACATTAAACTGGTCTGTGGCCCAAAAAAGGTTAGGGACCACTGGGTAAGAGCTTCACAATAAAAATTAGAGTCCTTGGGTTCCTAAATAATGCTGCCAATAACCAGCATTTACTTAAGCACCGTCTCTGAAAGCCTTCTTATCTTAAAAAGTGTGGTCATGTAAATGTTGACTACTTCAGGGAGTTAACATATTTACCAATAGAAGGGTAATTTTATTTTTTTTATTTTTTTATTTTTTTTTCCTGAAGCTGGAAACGGGGAGAGATAGTCAGACAGACTCCCGCATGCGCCCGACCGGGATCCACCTGGCACGCCCACCAGGGGCGATGCTCTGCCCACCAGGGGGGATGCTCTGCCCCTCTGGGGCATCGCTCTGCCGTGACCAGAGCCACTCTAGCGCCTGGGGCAGAGGCCAAGGAGCCATCCCCAGCGCCGGGGCCATCTTTGCTCCAATGGAGCCTTGGCTGCGGGAGGGGAAGAGAGAGACAGAGAGGAAGGAGGGGGGTTGGAGAAGCAAATGGGCACTTCTCCTATGTGCCCTGGCCGGGAATCGAACCCAAGTCCCCCGCACGCCAGGCCGACGCTCTACCACTGAGCCAACCAGCCAGGGCCTAGAAGGGTAATTTTAGTTAAGAAAGTAACAAAATGTTCTTGTATTTCACTGATGTCTGTTTGAGGACGCAAGATTTTTCTTTTGCTAGGATTCAGGTGTGATTCTAGGATGATTATCAGTGTTCTTGTATCTCCCCAGGTGACCATATTGGGAGAGACAGCAGAGCGGCTAAGTGAATCCCACCCAGATGCCACTGCTGACCTGCAGAAGCAGCAAATGGAACTGAATAAGGCCTGGGACGACCTACTTGGGCATACAAAGGATCGTAAGCAGAACCTTAATGAGGCCCAGAAATTCTACCTGTTCCTCAGCAAAGCCAGGTAAAGCTCAAAAGGCCAGACAGGGTGGGGAATTTTATGTCTAGTCCCTGAAGGGAGCTTCTAGGAGCAGTCTGGGTTTGTGTGCTCTTCACTGCTGAGTTTGGAGGATAACTCAATGTCCAGATAGTACCTCTGGTAAGGCACAAAAATCTTAAGTTTAATACTTTAAGCCATAAAATGTTGAAGTTTGAAGGAATGTGAGGTCATCTAAGAAATTAGATAAACTTCAATAGAGTGTATACTATACCTATATAGGATGCTCTGTCAGGAGTTGTATAATGTGGATATTTTTATTTTACTGGAAAGGCAGAGTATAATACAGCTAACCATGATAGAATGTAATACAACCCCAAAACACTCATCTTAACAGATAGATGAAGCTATATACGAACAGGGGCACAAAGATAAGAAAGGTGCAACATGTTCATGAAACAAGCAGAGATAGCTAGAGCATAGGTTTTTGTTGCTGTTCATTAGTTTTGTTTTGTTTTAGCTCAGAGAGATAAAGAAAAGTGACAAGAAATAAACTTAGAAATGTTGAGATCAAATTCTAAATAATTATCATTGCCTTGCTAAAAAAATTCTAGACATTATTACAATTTAGCAAATATACACTTTGTGGAACAATTCCCACATTTTCCCCTGTCATATCAGTCTGATAGGAGGAGCACTTAAATAAGAATCCAGAAAGGATGTATTAGCTCTCAATGTAATATTTCTGAGGGAAAAAAGGAAGAAACTTTGGGCAAATGATCACAGTTACTCTTGAGAGTGCCCACCTCTGGAAAGCTATAGTTTTTCATACAATAAAAATAAATAGCATCCATAGCAATTTATCCAAATAATTTTTTGCTCATATGTGATGATAGATAGATACTACCTGAATATAAGATTCGAAGCCCAGTGTAATCCCTTTTCTTTTATGTTGTGGAAATAGTATTCTCAGTCTCAGAACAAGTAACTTATTTTACCTCTATATGACACTTTTAGCCCTGGCCAAGTAGTTTGGTTGGTTAAAGCATTGTCTTGAAGCTCAGAGGTTGCCAGTTCAATCTCAAATCAGGGCATGTACAGGAACAGATAAATTCTCTCTCTCTCTCTCTTTCCCCCTTCCTCTATCTAAAAAAAATAAATCAATAAAATAAACATTTTTTTAAAAAAGAGACACTTTTGCTTTTCAAGTTGTTTATCTTTTTTTAATAGGTGAGCTCTTAGAATACACAAATATGACTTTTTCACAATATTTGGTACTTAGTAAGAACCCAATAAAATTTAATTATTTGAATAAGTGAATAAATGTGTTTACAAAAGAAGAGACTGTTTTGTCCTAGATATGCCTTCCTTGAGATTCCATAATAAGATAAATTTTTAAACCTAAGAATTTATTTTAAGGAATAAGAATAATTAAGAGTAAAGCAATATGAATTTGTCCAGGGCTCCAGTGTCTGGATTCCAGGCCAGATGTCTGCTTTTAGTTATATCACATAGGCAAATCACTTATTTTCTAAGTTGATTTTCTCATCTCCAAAATAAAAACAAAAGAATTATCAGAAGTCTATATAGGATTATTGCAAGAATTGAAAGAGATAATATATGTGAAAAGATTTTTAAATGCAAGGGGCTGCTATTATTAAATCATACGGTGAAAACAACGAACCTAAGAGCTGTGAAGCATATAAAGACAGATAGAAGGTATTAATCTAGAAACATTTTCTAGAGAAGAAAAAACCCAAAGAAAGACAACCTTGTATCAAATTGTAAGGTTTTCTTGTCAATACCAATATGTCTGTTTCTCTAGGGACCTACAGAATTGGATCAGTGGCATTGATGACAGGGTATCATCACAGGAGCTGGCTGAGGACTTAATCGGTACTGAGATCTTGATGGAGCGACACAAGGTATGGCTGCAAAAGCCATAACTACTGGTCACATGACCTTGGTGAGATATTATTGGACTCATCAGTTTCTTCCACATTTTCCCCACAGGAACATCATGCTGACATGGAGGCTGAGGCTCCTACCTTCCAGGCCTTAGAAGACTTTGGTGTAGAACTTATAGATAGTGGACACCACAACAGTCCTAAAATTGAAGAAAAGCTTCAATCTGTCAGACAAGAGAGAGATGATTTGGAGGAAGCTTGGAAGCAACGCAAGAAGATGCTAGATCAGTGTCTGGAGTTTCAGGTACAACAAATCTATACTCATTGAACAGAATTAGCCTCTGTCTGTTCTTTCTATGCAATTTTACATGGTTAGTATGGTTAGCCCATGTTGTAAGCACAAGGGCATCTCTTGATTATCTGACATTGTAGTTTTTAATTTTTAGATTCATCATTGTTGTATTCTTTGCCCTTATCCATATTAAAAAAGTCCAAACAAAATGGGAGTTAGTATAATTTATTTATTAATTGATGTTTTCATTGATTGATTTTTATTGAGAACTGACTGTGCAGAACCCTAGAAGAACAAAGATTAGTGAGATAGTGTATCTTTACTTTTTTCTTTTTTTAATTTTTAATTTTTATTTAGAAAATTAACTGTAACAAGCTGACATTGCTCTATAAGCATACATAGGTTTCAGGTAAACATTTCTATAGCATTTGAATTGTTGATTATGTTGTATATCCATCACACAAAGAAAATCATTTCTGTCACCATATATTTGTCCCTCTTTATACCCTTCCCCCATTCCACCCACATTCCCCTCCCCCACAGCTCCTTCCCTCTAGTTACCACTACAATTTTATCTATGTCCATGAGTCTCAGTTTTATATAACACCTAGTGTGAAATCCTACAGTTTTTAGCTTTTTCTGATTTACTTATTTTACTCAGTAGAATGTTCTCAAAGTCCATACTCCATACATGTTGTAAATGGCAATATGTTGTCATTTCTTATGGCTGAATAGTATTCCATTGTACATATGTACCACAACTTCTCTATCCAAGCTTCTGCTGAGAGACACTTTGGTTATTTCCATGTCTTGGCCACTGTGAAAAATGCTGTGAAGTGCATGTGTCTTTACATACCAATGTTTTCTAGTTTTTAAGGTAGATACCTAGCAGAGAGATTGCTGGGTCATATGGTAATTTTGTTCTTTATTTCTTGAGGAACCACCATACTTTCTTGCATAATGGTTGTACTAATTTGCATTCCCACCAGCAGTGAGTGAAATTTCCTTTTTTTCAACAGCCTTTCCAACACTTGCTATTACTTGTATTGTTGATAATAGCCAGTCTAACAGGTGTGAGGTGGTATCTCATTGTAGTTTTGATTTGCATTTCTTGAATAGCTAGTGAAGATGATCATCTTTTCATATATCTGTTGGACATTTGTATGTCCTCCTGGAAAAAGTGTCTGTTCAGGTCCTTTCTCCAGTTTTAATTGGATTGTTTGCTTGTTAGTTCCTGAGCTTTGTGAGTTCTTCCTATATTTTGGATATTAACCACTTATCAGAGCTGTTGTTTGCGAATATCTGTTCCCACTTAATTGGCTGCCTGTTTGTTTTGTTGTCAATTTCTTTTGCTGTGCAGAAACTTTGAACTTGATGTAGTCCCGTTCATTTATTTTTGCTTTTACTTCTCTTGCCTTTGGGGTCAAATTCTTAAATTGTTCTCTATAACCAAGGTCTCTGAGTTTTGTACCTACATTCTCTTCTATGTAATTTATTGTTTCTGTTCTTATGTTTAAGTCTTTGACCATTTTGATTTAATTTCTGTGCAGGGAAAAAAACTAGTCAAGTTTTATTCTTTTGCATGTGGCTTTCCAATTTTTCCAACATCATTTATTAAAGAGGCTTTCTTTTCTCCAGTTTGTGTTTTTGGCTCCTTTGTCAAAGATGGTTTGTATATGCATACATATATATATAAATATATAAGGTTTACTGGAAAGTTCTGTCCATTTTTGGAATAAAACAAAATACAAATTTTTCTTACCATCAATAAACTTTATTAAATAATATAATTGCCATTATTATTAATGATTTCTTGCCAGCGTGAGGGCAATTTGTATATCCCATTTTTGAAAAATATTATATCTTTTGATGCAAAAAAAATTGAACCAGTGCTTGTTTGATATCTTCTTCATTTTTGAATTTTTTGCCCTTCAAAAAATTTTGGCCTTGGCCGGTTGGCTCAGTGGTAGAGCGTCGGCCTGGCGTGTAGAAGTCCCGGATTCGATTCCCGGCCAAGGCACACAGGAGAAGCGCCCATCTGCTCCTCCACCCCTCCCCCTCTCCTTCTTCTCTGTCTCTCTCTTCCACTCCCGCAGCCAAGGCTCCATTGGAGCAAAGATGGCCCGGGCGCTGGGGATGGCTCCTTGACCTCTGCCCCAGGCGCTAGAGTGGCTCTGGTCACAACAGAGCGACGCCCCGGAGGGGCAGAGCATCGCCCCCTGATTGGCAGAGCGTCACCCCCTGGTGGGCGTGCCGGATGGATCCCGGTCAGGCGCATGTGGGAGTCTGTCTGACTGTCTCTCCCTGTTTCCAGCTTCAGAAAAATACAAAAAAAAAAAATTTGTAAGGACAAAAACAAATGATAGTCGGAGGGTGCGAAGTCCAGGGAATATGGTGGATACGACAGACATGCTTCTGTAGCATTTCTTCCTTCTTGAAATTTGTAAAGATTACAGTGGCATAAATGAACTTTATCAGTAGCCATGGGTACACTATCCCTTCACACATAAGACTAACGTGAATCAACTTTGTTTTAGTTAATTTGCTACATCAGTATGTATACATTAAGTGATAAAAATAGAGAGGCACACATGCACCAAAGAAACATGTGCTTACGTGTCGAAACTTGTTGTGATAGAAACGAACAGAACTTTCCAGTAGACCTTATATATGATTTTATTTCTGGCCTTTCAATTCTGTTCCATTGATCTGTATGTCTGTTTTACTGCCAATACTGTAATGTTTTGATTATTGTGGCTCAGTAGTGTAATTTTTTTTTTTTTTTTTTTTACAGAGACAGAGAGAGAGTCAGAGAGAGGGACAGATAGGGACAGACAGGAAAGGAGAGAGATGAGAAGCATCAATCATCAGTTTTTTTTGTTGTGATGCCTTAGTTGTTCATTGATTGCTTTCTCATATGTGCCTTGACCGTGGGGCTACAGCAGACTGAGTAACCCCTTGCTCGAGCCAGCGACTTTGAATTCAAGCTGATGAGCTTTTGTTCAAACCAGATGAGCTTGTGCTCAAGCTGGCAACCTCCGGGTCTCAAACCTGGGTCCTCCACATCCCAGTCCGACACTCTATCTGCTGTGCCACCGCCTGGTCAGGCAGTAGTATAATTTAAAGTCACGTAGTATGATACCTCTGGCTTTATTCTGTTTCCTCAGGATTGCTTTGCCTATTTGGGGTTTTATATGGTTCCATACAAACCTGATAATTTTTTGTTCTATTTCTTTAAAAAATGACATTGGGATTTGGATGGGGATTGCATTAAATTTATATATTGCTTTGGGTAAATGGCCATATTAACTACATTGATTCTTTCTATCCATGAACATGGGGTATTTTTCCATTTCATTGTGTCTTTTTCAATTTCTTTCAATAATATATATATATATATTTTGTAGTTTTTACCATATTGGTCCTTCACATTCTTTGTTAAGTTTATTTCTAGGTATTTTTTTGTTGTTGCAAATGTAAAAATATTATTTTTTTAGTTCATTTTCCAATGTTTTATCATTGGCCTGTAGGAAAATAGTGGACTTTTGTATGTTGATTTTGTATCCTGTGACTTGACTGTATTGGCTATTGTTTCTAATAGTTTTTTGGTGAAGTCTTTGAGGTTTAGAATCATGTTGTCTGCAAAAAGTGACACCTTAACTTCTTCTTTTCTTTTTTTTTTAATAAATTTTTATTAATGGTAATGGGATGACATTAATAAATCAGGGTACATATATTCAAAGAAAACATGTCTAGGTTATTTTGTCATTGAATTATGTTGCATACCCCTCGCCCAAAGTCAGGTTGTCCTCCGCCACCCTCTATCAACTTCTTCTTTTCAATATGGATGCCTTTTATTTCTTTCTCTTGCCTCATCACTCTGGTGAAAACTTCCAGAACTATGTTAAATAAGAGTGTAGTGGTCAGCCTTGTCTTCTTCCTACTTTTAGAGGAAAAGCCTTCATTTTTTCACCATTTAGTATGATGTTAGTTGATCATTTGTCATATATGGCCTTTATTATGTTGAGGTATTTTTCTTCTATTCTGTTTCTATTGAATGTTATAAAGGGATGATATATATTATTGAATGTCTTTTCTGCCTCTATTGAGAGGATCATATGATTTTTTTTTAATAAATTTTTATTAATGGTAATGGGATGACATTAATAAATCAGGGTACATATATTCAAAGAAAACATGTCTAGGTTATTTTGTCATCAAATTATGTTGCAAACCCCTCGCCCAAAGTCAGATTGTCCTCCATCACCCCCTATCTAGTTCTGTGCCCCTCCCCCTCCCCTAACTCCCTCCCTCCCTCCCTCCCATGTCCTCCCTCCCCCCCCACCCTTGGCAACCACCACACTCTTGTCCATGTCTCTTAGTCTCATTTTTATGTTCCACCAATGTATGGAATCATGTAGTTCTTGTTTTTTTCTGATTTACTTATTTCACTCCTTATAATGTTATCAAGATCCCACCATTTTGCTGTAAATGATCTGATGTCATCATTTCTTATGGCTGAGTAGTATTCCATAGTGTATATGTGCCACATCTTCTTTATCCAGTCTTCTATTGAAGGGCTTTTTCGTTGTTTCCATGTCTTGGCCACTGTGAACAGTGCTGCAATGAACATGGGGCTACATGTGTCTTCACGTATCAATGTTTCTGAGGTTTTGGGGTATATACCCAGTAGAGGGATTGCTGGGTCATAAGGTAGTTCTATTTGCAGTTTTTTGAGGAACCACCATACTTTCCTCCATAATGGTTGTACTACTTTACAGTCACACCAACAGTGAATGAGGGTTCCTTTTTCTCCACAGCCTCTCCAACATTTGCTATTACCCGTATTGTTGATAATAGCTAATCTAACAGGAGTGAGGTGGTATCTCATTGTAGTTTTGATTTGCATTTCTCTAATAACTAATGAAGCTGAGCATCTTTTCATATATCTGTTGGCCATTTGTATCTCTTCCTGGGAGAAGTGTCTGTTCATGTCCTCTTCCCATTTTTTTATTGGATTGTTTGTTTGTTTGTTGTTGAGTTTTATGAGTTCTTTGTAAATTTTGGATATTAGGCCCTTATCTGAGCTGTTGTTTGAAAATATCAGTTCCCATATAGTTGGCTGTCTGTTTATTTTGATATCAGTTTCTCTTGCTGAGCAAAAACTTTTAATTCTGATGTAGTCCCATTCATTTATCTTTGCCTTCACTTCTCTTGCCATTGGAGTCAAGTTCATAAAATGTTCTTTAAAACCCAGGTCCATGAGTTTAGTACCTATGTCTTCTTCTATGTACTTTATTGTTTCAGGTCTTATATTTAGGTCTTTGATCCATTTTGAATTAATTTTAGTACACGGGGACAGGCTGTAGTCGAGTTTCATTCTTTTGCATGTGGCTTTCCAGTTTTCCCAACACCATTTGTTGAAGAGGCTTTCTTTTCTCCATTGTGTGTTGTTGGCCCCTTTATCAAAGATTATTTGACCATATATATGTGGTTTTATTTCTGGGCTTTCTATTCTGTTCCATTGGTCTGAGTGTCTATTTTTTTGCCAATACCATGCTGTTTTGATTATCGTGAGCCTATAATATAGTTTAAAGTCAGGTATTGTAATGCCCCCAGCTTCATTCTTTTTCCTTAGGATTGTTTTGGCTATTCGGGGTTTTTTATAGTTCCATATAAATCTGATGATTTTTTGTTCCATTTCTTTAAAAAATCTCATAGGGATTTTGATGGGAATTGCATTAAATTTGTATATTGCTTTGGGTAATATGGCCATTTTGATTATATTTATTCTTCCTATCCAAGAACAAGGAATATTTTTCCATCTCATTGTATCTTTTTCGATTTCCCTTAACAATGCTTTGTAATTTTCATTATATAGGTCCTTTACGTTCTTTGTTATGTTTATTCCTAGGTATTTTATTTTTTTTGTTGCAATCGTGAAGGGGATTATTTTTTTGAGTTCGTTTTCTAATATTTCATTGTTGGCATATAGAAAGGCTATGGACTTTTGTATGTTAATTTTGTATCCTGCGACCTTACTGTATTGGTTTATTGTTTCTGATAATCTTTTTGTGGAGTCCTTCGGGTTTTGGATGTATAGGATCATATCATCAGCAAAAAGTGATAGCTTTACTTCTTCTTTTCCGATATGGATGCCTTTTATTTCTTTGTCTTGTCTGATTGCTCTGGCCAGAACTTCTAGCACCACGTTGAATAAGAGTGGAGAGAGTGGACAACCCTGTCTTGTTCCTGATTTAAGGTAGAAAGTCCTCAGTTTTATGCCGTTTAATAGGATGTTGGCTGATGGTTTATCATATATGGCTTTTATCATGTTGAGATATTTTCCTTCTATACCCATTTTGTTGAGAGCCTTAAACATAAAATTGTGTTGTATTTTATCAAAAGCCTTTTCTGCATCTATTGATAAGATCATGTGGTTTTTGTTCTTTGTTTTGTTGATATGGTGTATTACGTTAACCGTTTTGCGTATGTTGAACCATCCTTGAGATTCTGGGATGAATCCCACTTGATCATGATGTATTATTTTTTTAATATGTTGTTGTATTCGGTTTGCCAGTATTTTGTTTAGTATTTTATCATCTGTATTCATTAGAGATATTGGTCTGTAGTTTTCTTTCTTTGTGCCATCCTTGCCAGGTTTTGGTATGAGGGTTATGTTGGCCTCATAAAATGTGTTTGGAAGTATTGCTTCTTCTTCAATTTTTTGGAAGACTTTGAGTAGAATAGGAACCAAGTCTTCTTTGAATGTTTGATAGAATTCACTAGTATAACCGTCTGGGCCTGGACTTTTCTTTTTGGGGAGATTTTTAATAGTTTTTTCTATTTCCTCCCTGCTGATTGGTCTGTTTAGGCTTTCTGCTTCTTCATGACTCAGTCTAGGAAGGTTGTATTGTTCTAGGAATTTATCCATTTCTTCTAGATTGTTGTATTTGGTGGCATATAATTTTTCATAGTATTCTACAATAATTCTTTGTATTTCTATGATGTCTGTGGTGATCTCTCCTCTTTCATTTTGGATTTTATTTATTTGAGTCCTGTGTCTTTTTTCCTTGGTGAGTCTTGCCAAGGGTTTGTCAATTTTGTTGATCTTTTCAAAGAACCAGCTCCTTGTTTTATTGATTTTTTCTATAGTTTTTCTGTTCTCTATTTCATTTATTTCTGCTCTGATTTTTATTATCTCCTTTCTTCGGCTGGTTTTGGGTTGTCTTTGTTCTTCTTTTTCTAGTTCCTTAAGGTGTGAAGTTAAGTGGTTTACTTCGGCTCTCTCTTGTTTGTTCATATAGGCCTGAAGTGATATGAACTTTCCTCTTATTACTGCTTTTGCTGCATCCCAGAGATTCTGATATGTCGTATTTTCATTTTCATTTGTCTGTATATATCTTTTGATCTCTGCGCTTATTTCTTCTTTGACCCATTCATTTTTTAGAAGTATGTTGTTTAGTTTCCACATTTTTGTGGGTTTTTCCCCCTCTTTTTTGCAGTTGAATTCTAGTTTCAAGGCTTTATGATCAGAAAATATGCTTGGTACAATTTCAATTTTTCTAAATTTGCTGATATTGTCTTTGTGGCCCAACATATGGTCAATTCTTGAGAATGTTCCATGTACACTAGAGAAAAATGTATACTCTGTCACTTTGGGAAGAAGTGTCCTGTAGATGTCTATCATATCCAGGTGTTCTAGTATTTCGTTTAAGGCCACTATATCTTTATTGATTCTCTGTTTGGATGACCGATCTAGAGCCGTCAGCGGTGTATTGAGGTCTCCAAGTATGATTGTATTTTTGTTAGTTTTTGTTTTAAGGTCAATAAGTAGCTGTCTTATATATTTTGGTGCTCCTTGGTTTGGTGCGTATATATTAAGGATTGTTATGTCTTCTTGATTCAACTTCCCCTTAATCATTATGAAATGACCATTTTTGTCTCTGAGTACTTTTTCTGTCTTGTAGTCAGCATTATTAGATATGAGTATTGCTACGCCTGCTTTTTTTTGGGTGTTGTTTGCTTGGAGTATTGTTTTCCAGCCTTTCACTTTGAATTTGTTTTTATCCTTGTTGCTTAGATGTGTTTCTTGTAGGCAGCATATAGTTGGATTTTCTTTTTTAATCCATTCTGCTACTCTGTGTCTTTTTATTGGTAAGTTTAATCCATTTACATTTAGTGTAATTATTGACACTTGTGGGTTCCCTACTGCCATTTTATAAATTGCTTTCTGTTAGTTTTGTATCTAGTTTGATTCTTCTCTTTTGTTTTTCTATCATTTGTTTTTGTTTGTTTGTGTTCCATACTTCTTTCCTCTGTTGCTACCTTTTTTAAGTCAAGTGTTTTTGTGGTGGTTTTTTTAAGGGTGGTTACCATTAAGTAATGAAAAGGGTACCTACCATATTCATTGTAGTACCCTATCTTATAAGTATTTCTGCACTTCATCATCCTTTGCTACTGTTAATCTCCATCCTCTCCCCCCTTTTTTCCTTTGTTGTCACAGTTTAAGTTTGGTTTTATTGTGTTCTTGGTGGAGCTGTTACTTGTGGTGTTGTTTTCTTTTGTTCTTTGAATCTGGTTGGAAAACCCCCCTTAGTATTTCCTGGAGTGGGGGCTTTCTGTTGATAAATTCTCTCATCTTTTCTGTATTTCTGAATGTTTTTATATCTCCTTCATACTTGAAGGATAGCTTTGATGGGTATAGTATTCTTGGCTGAAAGTTCCTCTCTTTCAGGGCTTTAAATATTGGGGTCCACTCTCTTCTAGCTTGTACAGTTTCTGCTGAGAAATCTGATGATAATCTAATAGGCCTTCCTTTATATGTTGTACTCTTCTTTTCCCTGGCTGCCTTGAGAATTTTTTCTTTGTCATTGGTTTGTGTCATCTTTATTATGATGTGCCTTGGAGTGGGTTTGTTGGGGTTAAGAAAACTCGGTGTTCTGTTTGCTTCTTGAATTTGAGGCTTTAGTTCCTTCCACAGGCTTGGGAAGTTCTCGTCTATTATTTGTTTGAGTATATTCTCCATTCCATTTTCTTTCTCTTCTCCCTCTGATATACCTATTATTCTTATGTTATTCTTTCTGGTGGAGTCAGACAATTCCTGTAGGGCTTTCTCATTTTTTATTATTTTTGAGTCTCTTTCTTCTTCTCTCTGTTGTGCCTCAAGTTGTTTGTCTTCTATTTCACTAATCCTATCTTCAATCTGGGCTGTTCTGTTAGCTAAGCTTGTTACCTCGTTTTTCAGCTCGTGAATTGAGTTTTTCATTTCTGTTTGATTTGTTTTTATAGTTTCAATTTCCTTGGTAATATATTCTTTGTGTTCATTGAGTTGTTTTCTGATCTCCCTATATTGCCTTTCTGTGTTTTCTTGTATATCTCTGAGTATTTTTAAGATTTCTATTTTAAATTCTCTGTCATTTAGCTCCAAGGCTTCCAATATGTTAAGTCTTTTCTCCATAGATTTTTCCACATCTATTTGTGTTACCTCTCTTTCTATTGTATCCATAATATTCGATTTCCTCTTTCTTATCGGCATCTGAGGGTGGTCTTATTGATAGCACTAATTAGAATTAATAAAGAGTAAAAAGAAAAAAAAAAAAAAAAGGGTAAAACACCCCACAAAAAAAAACAGTAATAATTTATTATTTCCCCCTTTTTTTCTCTCTTCTCTTTCCCTCCTCTCCCCTCCTCAGGGAAATATCGTGCCTATAATGGAGGGCCTGATTTGGGGTGAAGAGTTCAAGGGGCAAAAAAAAGGGAGTAGGGACCTACTAAATGCAAAAAAAAAAAAAAAAAAAGGAAGAAAATCTTAGACAAGCATAAGATGATTTGCTTGTAAGTGATGGTCAACTAAGAGATATAATGAGAGGGATAAGAGGGAATCAGAAAAAAGGACCAAAAAAGAATAATAAAGAAGAAAAAATAAAAATAATAAGTAAAAATCTGTTGTATTAAGTGGAGCGAAGACTAAATACAATGGAGACCTTGGGTTGGGAGGACCCAATATGCCACAAAAATAAACAAACAAGAGAAAAAAAAATAAAAACAAAAGCAAAAAAGAGAAATAAAGCCAAAAAGAAGCCTTGAGTCCCAAATTAACTAATTTGTTCGTGATTGAGGATTATATGGGAGGAAAGTAAAATGAGAAAAGAAAAAACGAATAGAAAGGAAAAAATAAGAAAAAGAGAAAAACGAAGGAAGAAATAAAATAGGAGGAGAAAAAAACAAAATAAAGCAAGACAAAACAAAACAAAACAAAAAAAAAACAAAAGAGGAGAGAGTGAGAGTTAAGTGTTTTGGAGTATAACCTTAAAGGAGGGTGAGGATGAAGAAGAAAAATAAAATGCAACACTCATGGATAGTGTAGTTCAAGAAAGGGGAAGCATAAGATGGGCAGAGAATAGAAGGACCGAGGTGGAGGAAATAAAGGCAAAAAGATAGAAGAAACAAACAACAACAACAACAAAAAATTAGTGGATCAAGTTGTAAAGTCTGTGGGTTTTTCTTGATTTTGAGAGGTTAACTTCTTCCTTTTTCTTTTCTCTCCCTCTTCCTAGTCAGTGACTCTGTACCCCAGGCTCTGCCCCTGTGTCACTCTTAGGTAGGGATTTGCAGTTGATGGGATTCTATGGCAATGTCATATAATTGGCTTTAGTCTTGCTGGAAGTAAAGGCTTGTTGGCGTTTGCAGGGTCCAACGATGAGAGAGTTTGCTTTCCTGGATTCTCTCTCCTAGTCCCCCCTTTCTGAATTAGCAGCCTGGTGATCCAGCTATAAGGCTGCAACTGCTTCTGCCTGGGGAGTAAGAGGCTCAAAGAGCTGGGAAATCCCCACTCTATCCCCACTCAGTGCAAGGCTTTGGGAAAGGCTCTGAGAGTCAGGGCCTCCAGTGTAATCAGGCGGGGGTGGGAGTCAATTGTTGTCAAGGTGACTGTTCAGCGCCTATCATTTAGTTGGACCTCTCAACCCAGGCTTTCCACACTTTGTAGCCTGTTTTTGCAGGGAAGAAGAGGCACTAGTCTCTGCTTGCGACTAGTGTAGTATAGACCTTATTATCTGCCAAGTCCTTCTTGTTAGCGTTTATCCCTGAATATGGAGGTTCTATCAATCAGAAGTTGCCCCCGCCCCTTTAGCGAGAGGCACTAAAAAATATCACGCCTCTTGTCTTGGATCGCTGAACTGAGAGAGATCTTATCAATTAGATCCGAGGGTGCGCAGATTTTATGGGTTAAGCTAATTTCAGTGATTGGGTCGCATCTGTGCTTCCGAAGGTATTTTAGGCTGCCTGCGCGCGCCCCTCCCCCAACGCTTGATTGTTAGCTCGAATGGCTGGGTGAGGTGCCCCGCCCACGGAGAGAATCTCCCAAGCCTCTCCTGCTCGCCCCGCCACTGGCGGCTGGACCGCACCAGGCGCAGGATAATGGAGCCCCCTGGGTGTGCAGGCCAGCAGGGCACCCTGGGCGCGCGAATGGGGCGCTCCGGGCACCGGTGGCCGGCGACCCCCACTCGCAGTGTGCGGGCTGCTGGGAACGTCAGCGGTGCTCACCCAGACCGGGTGCGCGCTCGGCTGCTCGCGGCGGCTCGCTGCGGCGGCTCGTGGCGGCCGCTGGCGGTGGCGGTTCGTGGCGTGGCGGCTCGCGGGGGCTCACGGCTCGCGGTGGCGGCTCGCGGTTCCCAAGTATATGGGCTGACTCACCACAGGCGCACTCCCTCGCGGCTTGAAGGAGCGTCGCTGCGGTAGCTTCCTCCACACCCTCGTCTCTCAGATTCAAGTGATAACAGTCCTTTTGCTTTCAGTTTGTGTGGAACTCCGGAATGCTCCGAGGATAAATTTTTCTGTTTCTAGTTGATAAATTTGTTGTGATTTAGGGGAGAGCTGTCGGACGCGCTTCTCACGGCGCCATTTCCGTGACGTCACTCTAGGATCATATGATTTTTGTTTTATGTTTTGTTGATGTAGTGTATTTACATTGATTGATTTCTGTATGTTGAACCATCCTTGTGTTCCTGGAATAATCCCACTTCATTGTGATAATTTTTTAAATGTATTGTTGTCTTTGATTTCCTAGTATTTTGCTTAGGATACTTGCAGCTGTATTCATTAGCGATATTGGTCTGTAATTTGTGTGTGTGTTGTCCTTGCCAGGTTTTGGTATCAGGGTAATGTTGGCCTCATAAAATGTATTGAGGAGCATTGCTGCTGCTTCTATTTTTTTTTTTTTTCTGAAACTGGAAACAGGGAGAGACAGTCAGACAGACTCCCGCATGCGCCCGACCGGGATCCACCCGGCACGCCCACCAGGGGGCGATGCTCTGCCCCTCTGAGGCATTGCTCTGTTGCGACCAGAGCCACGCTAGCGCCTGGGGCAGAGGCCAAGGAGCCATCCCCAGCGCCCGGGCCATCTTTGCTCCAATGGAGCCTCACTGCTGGAGGGGAAGAGAGAGACAGAGAGGAAGAAGAGGGGGAGGGGTGGAGAAGCAAATGGGCGCTTCTCCTGTGTGCCCTGGCCGGGAATCGAACCCGGGACTTCTGTACACCAGGCCGATACTCTACCACTGAGCCAACCGGCCAGGGTGCTTCTATTTTTTTGAACACTTTGAGAAGGGTCGGTAGGTACCAAATCTTTAAATGTTTGGTAGAGTTCACTAGTGCAGCCATCTGGTCCTGAACTTTTGTTTTCAGAGAGGTTTTGATCATTGTTTCTATTTCCTCCCTGATTATAGGTCTATTTAGGTTTTTCACTTTTTTGTGACTCAATGTGGGAAGATTGTATAGTTGTAGGAATTGATCCATTTTCTCTAGGTTACTGATTTTGGTTGCATATAATCTTTCACAATATTCTACTATGATTCTTTGTATATGTGTGATGTCTGTGATAATCTTTCCTTTTTTATTTCGGGTTTTGTTTATATGAGTCCTTTTTCTTTTTTCCTTAGTGAGTCTAGCAGTTGGTTTGTCAATTTTATTGAACTTTTCAAAGAACAACTTTTTTGTTATATTAATTTTTTCTATAATTTTTTTGTTCTCTATTTTATTTATTCCTGCTCTAAGTTTTACTATTTCTTTTCTTTTGCTGACTTTGGGTTGCCTTTGTTCTTCTTTTTTTAGTTCTTTAATATGTGATGTAAGGTTGTTTTTTTTCAGATGTCTCATTTCTTTATGTAAGCTTGTAATGATATAAACTTTCCTCTTATAACTGTTTTTGCTGCATACCAGAAATTTTGTTATGTCCTGCTGTCATTTTCATTTGTCTGTATATATTTTTTGATCTCCTCTTTTATTTCTTCTTTGACCTAGTCATTTTCTCGAAGTATGTTGTTTAATTTTTACATTTCTGTGGGTTACTTTACTTCCTTTCTAGAGTTGAATTATAATTTCAAAGTTTTATGGTCAGAAAATATGCTTGGTATAATTTTAATCTTCCTGAATTTGTTGATGTTAGTTTTGTAGCCCAGCATATGGTCTATCCTTGAGAATGTTCCATGCATGCTGGAAAAGAATGTATAATCTGAAAAGTCCTATAAATGTCTATTATGTCCATTTGGTCTAGTGTATTGTTTAAAGCTGATATTTCTTTATTTTCTGTTTGAAATATCTATCTAAAGCTATCAGTGGTGTGTTGAAATCTCCAAACATGATTGTATTTTTGTCTGTTTCTATTTTTATATCAGTTAGTAGCTATCTTACATATTGTGGTGTTCCCTGATTCAGCACATATATATTAAGAACTGTTATATCTTCTTGATATAATTTCCCTTTTATCATTATGAAATGTGCTCCTTTGTCTGTGGTGAGCTTTTTTGTCTTGAAGTCAGCATTGTTGGATATAAGTATGGTTACACCTGATCTTCTTTGGATATTATTTGCTTGGAGAATCATTTTCCAACCTTTTACTTTGAGTCAACTTTTGTCCTTGCAGTGTAGATGTGTCTCTTGAACCCAGCATATGCTCTTTGATCCCACCTGCTACTCTATGCCTCTTTATTGATGAGTTCAGTCCATTTACATTTAGTGTAATTATTGACACTTGAGAATTTTTTTTTTAATTTTTAAAATAATTTTATTTTTTAATGGGGCAACATCAATAAATCAGGATACATACATTCAAAGTTAACATGTTCAGGTTATCTTGTTGTTCAATTATGTTGCATACCCATCACCCAAAGTCAGATTGTCCTCTGTCACCTTCTATCTAGTTTTCTTTCTTTTTTTCTTTCTTTTTTTTTTTTTTTTTGTATTTTTCTGAAGCTGGAAACAGGGAGAGACAGTCAGACTCCCGCATGCGCCCGACCAGGATCCACCTGGCACGCCCACCAGGGGGCGGTGCTCTGCCCACCAGGGGGCAATGCTCTGCCCCTCCAGGGTGTCACTCTGTTGCGACCAGAGCCAATCTAGCGCCTGGGGCAGAGGTCAAGGAGCCATCCCCAGCACCCAGGCCATCTTTGCTCCAATGGAGCCTTGGCTGCAGGAGGGGAAGAGAAAGATAGAGAGGAAGGAGAGGGGGAGGGGTGAAGAGGCAGATGGGCGCTTCTCCTGTGTGCCCTGGCCGGGAATCGAACCCAGGACTGCTGCACACCAGGCCGACGCTCTACCACTGAGCCAACCAGCCAGGGCCATATCTAGTTTTCTTTGTGCTCCTCCCCCTTTCCCTCTCCCTCTCCCCCCTCCCCCGTAACCACCACACTCTTATCAATGTCTCTTAGTCTCACTTTTATGTCCCACCTACGTATGGAATAATGCAGTTCCTGTTTTTTTCTGATTTACTTATTTCACTCCGTATAATGTTATCAAGATCCCACCATTTTGCTGTAAATGATCCGATGTCATCATTTCTTATGGCTGAGTAGTATTCCATAGTGTATATGTGCCACATCTTCTTTATCCAGTCATCTATTGATGGGCTTTTTGGTTGTTTCCATGTCCTGGCCACTGTGAACAATGCTGCAATGAACATGGGACTGCATGTGTCTTTACATATCAATGTTTCTGAGTTTGGGGGGTATATCCCCAGTAGAGGGATTTCTGGGTCATAAGGTAGTTCTATTTTCAGTTTTTTTGAGGAACCACCATACTTTCTTCCATAATGGTTGTACTACTTTACATTCCCACCAACAGTGGATGAGGTTTCCTTTTTCTCCACAGCCTCTCCAACATTTGCTATTACCTGTCTTGTTAATAATAGCTAATCTAACAGGTGTGAGGTGGTATCTCATTGCAGTTTTGATTTGCATTTCTCTAATAACTAATGAAGATGAGCATCTTTTCATATATCTGTTGGCCATTTGTATTTCTTCCTGGGAGAAGTGTCTATTCATGTCCTCTTCCCATTTTTTTTTTGTATTTTTCTGAAGCTGGAAACGAGGAGAGACAATCAGACAGACTCCCGCATGCGCCTGACCGGGATCCACCCAGCACGCCCACCAGGGGGTGATGCTCTGCCCCTCCGGGGCGTCGCACTGCCGTGACCAGAGCCACTCTAGCGCCTGGGGCACAGGCCAAGGAGACATCCCCAGTGCCCGGGCCATCTTTGCTCCAATGGAGCCTTGGCTGCGGGAGGGGAAGAGAGAGACAGAGAGGAAGGAGAGGGGGTGGAGAAGCAAATGGGCGCTTCTCCTATGTGCCCTGGCTGGGAATCGAACCCAGGTCCCCCGCACGCCAGGCCGACGCTCTACCGCTGAGCCAACTGGCCAGGGCCTCTTCCCATTTTTTTATTGGATTATTTGTTTGTTTGTTGTTGAGTTTTATGAGTTCTTTGTATATTTTGGATACTAGGCCCTTATCTGAGCTGTTGTTTGAAAATATCATTTCCCATTTAGTTGGCTGTCTGTTTATTTTGTTATCAGTTTCACTTGAGGATTTCTTATGGTTGCTTTATGTTTTATTTTCTGGTAGCTCTGTATCTTGTTTGATTTTTCTCTTTTGTGTTCCTGTCAGTTGTTTTTGCTTGATGGTATTTTATACTTCTTTCCCCTGTTTCTTTATTTTTTAAACTGTGTGTTTCAGTAGTGGCTTCTTTGTAGGTGGTTACCTTTAAGTTATTAAGAGAAAAATGTTCCTATGTACAGGAGTCTTTTGTCTTATGAGTGCTTCTGCAGTCTATCCTCCTTTGCTACTGCAGATCTTTATCCTCTCCCCTTTTATGTTATTGTTTTCACAGATTATCTTTGTTTTTATTGTAACATTGTTGGAGCTTAACTTTAGTTTTGATTTGTTTTGTTCTTTGTGTCTGGTCAAATAACACACCCTTGACTATTTCCTGAAGTGGGTATTTTCTGGTGATAAAATCCAGCAGCTTCTTATGTCTGTAAAAATTTTTATTTCTTCTTTATATCTGAACGATAACCTTGACAGATATAATATTCTTGGTTGGTAATTTCTCTCTTTCAGTACTTTGAATGTTTGAGTCCACTCTTTTCTGGCATGTAGAGTTTCTGCCAAGAAGTCTAATGATAACTTAATGGACTTTCCTTTGTATGTTATGTTCTTCCTTGAGGATTCTTTGTCATTGATTTTTGACAATTTTATTATGATGTCATTGGAGTAGGTCTGTTTGGATGGCGGTAATTCAGCATTCTGTTTGCTTCTTCAATTCAAGGTTATAACTCCATAGGTTTGAAAAATTCTCATCAATTATTTGTTTGAATAGGCTTTCCATTCCTTTCTCCCTCTCTTCTTCATCTGATATGCTCATTATTCTTATATTGCTCTCTCTGATGGAGTCAGACAATTCTCATAGAGCTCTCTGTTTTTTTAACTTGTGAGTCTTTCTTATCTTCTCTCTGTAGCATCACTATTTGCCTGTCTTCCATGTCACTGATTTTTTACTCTGATTGTTCTATTAGCTAAACATGCTAGCTCAATCTTCAATTAATAGATTGAATTCTTTATCTCTGTTTTTAAAATTTCAATCTCCTTGGTGAGAATTTTGTTGTTGTTGTTCATTAATTTGTTTTCTGAGCTAATTAATTGTCTATTAGTGTCTTCTAGTATCTTGTTGAGTATTTTTGAACTTTAATTTTGAATTCTCTATAATTTAACTCTGAGGCTTTCATACGATAGAGATTTATTTTTGTATATTTTTTTATTTTCTTTCTGAACTATATCTCTGTCTTGTATAGCCATGTTATTTGATTTATTCCCCCTTGATGGCATTTGAGTGAAATATAGTTAATGACCCTAACTGAAAACAACCAAAAAAATAAGAAATTATAATAAAAGTTACTATAAAAAACTTAAGAAATGAGGATAAGTAAAGAAGAAAACCCACAAGAAAAAAGATTAAAATCAAACAATAAAATCAAAAACAAAACACCCACAAAAAATTATAATAATGAAGAAAATGAAATTCAAAAGAAAAATAAGGAAAAAAGAATAAGAAGAAAAAATAAGAATAATGGAAAACAGAGGAAAAATGGCAAAATTAATTTTGGTTTTAAGAGGTTTCTTCCTGTAGGTGTTACTGTATTACAACTTTTAGCTCTGTGAAGTTTCTGGGCTCTCCTCTGCTGAGATGTTGCTGTCACAATGATGTAGGCGAGGCCACAGTCACGTTGGTGGGTGGGGTGTGTTGTGAGCACTTTACAGCTTTGCTTTATGGCTTTGGCTCAATGGCTTCAGGTTTCTGGCTTAACAGCTCTAGCAATGGTGATTTCAGGCTTCTGGAGCTCCTTCCCATGTTTTGACAGATCTTGGGGACTGCATGTGGAGCAACTCTGTTCTTCAGGGGAGAGAGTGGCTTTGGAGAGCTAGCTATGGGATTTGTCTCTGCCACTCTCAGTAATATGAGATGAGGGAGGCAGGATCTAGGAGGATGGGGGACTACAATTTACCTTTCTCTATCTCTGTTGAGCATAGGCTGTGGGCAGACCACAGGAATGCTGTCTGTGACCCCATGCTTTGGCTGCTTTAGTTTATTTCCCCCTCTGCCCCTCTATATCACCACTCTTCCCAGCAGAAGGATACCCAGTCACTCTGAGTTTCCCTCTTCATACCCCTCAGGCAAAATTCAAAGATCCTGAGCCTCCCAACTCTTCATAGTCCAGCAGAGAAAAAAAAAAACAGTCACTCCAGGTTTGTCTCTTCTCCCCTCCAAAGCCCACCACGAATGCACTTTATGTTCCACCCCTCCTTTCACCCTGTCCCACCTATAGTCCATTCGGTCTGTGGATCTTTTAGGTATGCTTGCAATTGCAAGTGGGTTTTTTTTTACTGTGTAATAGTTATTCAATTTGTTGAAATTTCAAGGGGAGAGATCACAAGTATTTCTCATGCCACCATTACTCTGACGTCATCTCCAGAAATTTTAATGTGCTTCCTTTTTTTTAAAGTAGTATATTTAGACAAGTTGACAGATTATCCTAGTACAGTAAGATGATTATTAATAAAACAAAATATATGAATGTTTTGATGCTTAAGAATAAGAAGTAATTAATGCTTTGAAGGATAAGAGTGAGAGTGTTATTGGTTACCCTGAAGGGAGAATGTTTACCAGTCTTAAATAAATAGTAACCAGTTTTAACTAGGGTTAGGGTTTCAGAAATAGCACCCTAAGAATGGACTATAGCTTATATAAAAACATAAAATGTGTTTACAAAAAATGTAAAAAGATCCAGTACAGAAGTCCCCCATTTGTTTGTGAGAAATATGTTCCAAGACCCCTAGTGAATGCCTAAAACCATAGTTAGTACCAAACCTTACATATACTTGTATATCTATATGAATGTCTAAATCGTAAATTAGGCACGGTAAAATGATTAACAATAATAACTAATTATAGAAAGGACAATTATAATAATAGACTGTAATAAAAGTTATTTGAAAGTTAAATAAAATAAGAGCTACTTGAACACAAAGCACCATTGATACAATGACAGTCTAATAACCAAGACAGTTAAGTGACTAACAGTTGGGAATTATATAATAGCATGGATGCACTGGGCAAAGGGCTGATTCACTTCCTAGGCATAACAGAGCATGATGTCTGAAGATTTCATCACTCTACGCAGAATGACACATGATTTAAAACTCATGAATTGTTTATTTCTGGAATTGCCATGTAATATTTTCTGACCATGATTGACTTTGGGTAACTGAAACTATAGAAAATGAAAGTGTGGATAAGGAAGGAGTAATGTTCCATATATCTCTAACTTGATTCCGCATAGCTGTTCCAAGGAAACTGTGATCAGGCTGAGAGCTGGATGGTGGCACGTGAGAATTTCCTGAGGTCAGATGATAAGGGTTCCTTACAGAGTCTGGAAGCCTTGATGAAGAAACGTGATGATTTGGATAAAGCAATCACTGTCCAGGTAATAACAATTAATATAAGGATTCTAAAAATAACTATTAGTAATAATAACAGAAAATTTACATATGCATGTGGTTTTATGATATAAAAGTATTCCCATTTACTTCTTACAGGAAATTCTTGGGTTAGTAAATAGGGCAGCTTGACACTTTCCCTTAGTCTAATCCAAGTCACATGTGACACTGGGTTCTCTTACTTTAAGTCCAACCTTTAAAAACCTGCATTTTAGAACTGGAAGGGACTTTGTACACTGTCTATTCAAGCTTCATGTCCATTGCAGGAATTACCCTCTACAATGGCCATGGGAAGTGTCAAAGAAAGAAACTCAGTACCATACAAGTAGTCCATCTCAGTGTCATTATAAATATTTTTCCTCTTGTTGACTTAAAATCCACCTCCTTGTAAGGCATTTATTTATCTCTTGGTCCTGGTTTTGTTTCCCTTCATAAAGTCCCAAGGATATTTCTGTTCTTTTCTAGAAGAGAGTCTGACATTGTACCAGGGTATAATCTCCAAATATCTGATTCTCTCTCTCTCTCTCTCTCTCAAAAAAAAAAATAGGAAGAGAAGATCACTGAGCTGGAACATTTTGCTGAGCGGCTCATAGCTGATGATCACTATGCCAAGGAAGAGATTGCTACTCGGCTCCAACGGGTGTTAGACAGGTCAGACTTGAGTAATTATTTTTTGAGCTACAGGAAGATGACCTCTTTGCAAGCATTGAGCATGGGGGTAAAACTGAGTTCTTTTTATTTGTAGATGCCTTAAACTATCTTGACACTTTGGAAAACTTTGTGATCTAAACTCACAGAATGAATAACATGGAAGTTACTTTAAAAATTACCTGACTTAACCACTGTATTTTGTATCTAAAAATAATGAGACTATGTTTGATATAACACATGTTATGTTTATTATATATATAATAATGTAACATATGAAATATAATATATAATAATATATAACTGTTATACACAACTCATAAATATATAAATGAGAGAACAAACAGATTGGCAAATGGGAAGATTCATGGATATGCCATTGGAGCTTGAGGGAAGGACAGAGGGCAGAGAGTAATCTAGCCATCTCTCCAGATGGAAGGCTCTCAAAGCACAGCTGATTGCTGAGAGAACAAAACTGGGATCCTATGCTGACCTGAAACAATTCAACCGTGACCTCGAAGACCTGGAAGAATGGATCAGTGAAATGCTACCCATAGCCTGTGATGAATCCTACAAAGACCCTACCAACATTCAGGCAAGCTCAAAATAGGAATATTAAAAAATTTTAGCACACCCAGTTTGTTAGATGAATAGTCATCTCCCTATACTGAACACTATCGTACTGTTGTGATTACTTACAGCTGTCCTCAGAGACTTCGGAGTCTAATGTGGAGTGTGTTCTTTAGAAACCGTCATCACTTTGGTTATGATAGAAATATTAGCTTTTTCTTTTAAACAAAAGTTACCTTTTTTTTGTTTCCCTAAATGAGAGGGTAACTTTGTTTCTTCTTTTTCTTCAGAGGAAATACCTGAAGCACCAGACCTTTGAAAATGAGGTCAATGGCCGAGTTGAGCAAGTAGAAGGAGTCATCAACTTGGGGAACTCCCTGATTGAACAGAGGACATGTGATGGCAATGAAGAGACCATGAAAGTAGGGGTTCTGCTCAGCATGGGTTTTGCTCTACAAAGTCACATGAAGAGAACTTTTTTACTCTTTTCTTGTTTCCATGTGTAAGGATATGGAATATGTTCTCTGGTTAATAGCCTTTCCTCTGATTGTTACACAAGGAAAGAGGAAAACAGTGAGGCTCAGATCTTATTGCTCCTACCACACTGGGTACCTAGAACTCCAAGAAAGTTTTATACTTAATTCTTAAGCATTATCATACTTGTTTTACATTTTATATTCCTACTGCCAAGACTTTTTGACACCTAGGCATCAGTCCCTGTAAGCAGTCCAGTACCCTTTCTTCAAACTTTTTTCTAATATCTCCTGTTGTTTTCTCAGATTAAGCATATTGATTTAAAACATATGATAGTCAAGTACTGGAAAATTTTAGTTAATCTCTACTTTCACAGACTTCTTGTATTATCCTTTCAAGTTGTTATAGGATCCAGGATTCTAAAGATCATAATGATCTCTCAATTTGGGGGGTTTAGGGTCAACTTGAAAAGCTGAAGAAACAGTGGGACTACCTGCTTGAAAGGACAACTGACAAAGGGCAGAAGCTCAATGAGGCTAGTCGACAACAGAGGTTCAACACAGGCATCCGGGACTTTGAGTTCTGGCTTTCAGAGGTAATTGCACCTGGCAGTGGTGAAGGCATGGGAACTTAATAAATGCTTATCAGATAATCAGATTTATTCCTGAATGCTTTCCTTAACTCTTCTTAGGAGAAGTGTGGGGGCACAGTTGCTAACCTTGTTTTTAAATATAGTCTTAATCTGGCACTTTTATTGCTTACTCTTCTATTCTTAGGCAGAAACACTGCTGGCCATGAAAGATCAGGCCAGGGACTTGGCTTCCGCTGGAAATCTGCTCAAGAAACATCAGCTATTAGAAACAGAGATGTTGGCTCGAGAGGTAAGTAGTGTTGGAATTCTACTTCTCTGGGAATTCTATTCCAAGAATGGAAATGTTTCCTCTTAGGAAATCATTTGAGAATACAGTTTTGTAAAACATACCTTAGTGTTCTCAGCCAGCAATCATTATAACCAGATAGTATCCATGGGCTGTACAGAGAGATTGCAACAGTCACTTTTAATCAATGGCCATTGAGCAATAAATAATTTCTAAGACTCCATGAAGTAGATCCTAAAAATTATCTTGCTTATTTTTTTAATTGATGCATGCAAATAAACATTAACATTTCAAGTTGAATATTTGATCTGGTCTTTGAAAGAAATGGAAAGTTTATTTTACAGAATTAGAGAGAAAAAAATAAAATAAAATGAGGACATATGTAATGAAGTTAAAATATACACTCTGTAAATTCAATAAAGAATCCCAGCAGCGGAGATTGCCTTGGCAGCAGTGATAAACATGCTGGCAGGGGTTAATTTTATATAGGAGAATTTTACATTACCAGTCTTATTTGGTAATACAAATACCTACAGAAGAGACAAGAGGTCAAATGTGTTCTTTTATTTTATTGAACTTATTATAGTGGCATTATTAGTTAATGAAATTATATAGTTTCAAATGTATGATTCTACAATATATCATATGTATATTGTTTTGTGTGTCCACCTTCTCAAGTCTCCTTCTATCACCATTTATCCCCCCCTTTAGTCTCTTCTACCTTCCCTAACACTCCTTTCCTTCTGGTAATTACCATGCTGTTGTCTGTTTGTATAAGTTTTATTTATTTATTTTTTTGCTTAATCTCTTCACCTTTTTCATCTAGCCCCCTATCTCCTTCGCCCCTTACTGCTATCAGTCTGTTCTCTATATCTATGAGTCTGTTTCTATTGTGCCTGTTAGGTTATGTTATTCATTAGATTCCACATATAAATAAAATCATATGGTACTGTCTTTCTCTGATTGGCTTATTTCACTTAGCATAATATTCCCCAGATCTGTCCATGCTGTCACAAGAGATAAAATTTTATTTTTCTGCCTAACCAGGCAGTGGCACAGGGGATAGAGTATCGGCCTGGGATGCTGAGGACTCAGGTTCAAAACCCTGAGGTCACTAGTTTGAGTGTGAGCTCATCTGGCTTGAGCACAGGCTCACCAGCTTGAGCACGGGGTCAGCAGCTTAAGCATGGGACCATAGACATGGACCTATGGTCACTGGCTTGAGCCCAAAGGTTGCTGACTTGAAGTCCAAGGTTGCTGGTGTCTCTTGCTCTGCTGGAGCTGCCTGGTCAAGGCATGTATGAGAAAAACAATCAATGAATAACTAAGGTGCTGTAACAAAGAATTGATGCTTCTCATTTCTCTCCCTTTCTGTCTGTCCCTGTCTGTCTATCTATCTCTCTCTCTCTCTCTCACACACACACACACACAAAGAAAAGATTTTTCTTTTCCTTTTTTTTATTACCATGTAGAATTTCTTTGTGTAAATGTACCATAGTTTTTTTATTCACTCATCTATTAATGGGCACTTGGGCTTCTTCTAAATTTAGCTGTTATAAATAACCCTGCAGTGAATGTAGAGGTATATATATTCTTTTGAATTAGTGTTTTTGGTTTCTTTGTATATATTCCCAGAAGTGGAATTGCTGAATCATAAGGCAGTTTCATTTTTAATTTTTGAGAAAACTTCCACACTGTTTTCCACAGTGGCTGCACCAATCTGCACTCCCACCAATAGTGCACAAGGATTCCCTTTTCTCCACATCCTTGCCAACACTAGTGTTTGCTGACTTATTGATGATAGCCATTCTGACAGGTGTGATGTGATATCTCATTTTGGTTTTAATTTGCAATTCTCTGATGATTAATGATTTTAAGCATCTTTTCATATCTACTGTTAATCTGTATGTCTCCTTTGGAAAAGTCTCTATTCAGGTCCTTTGCCCATTTTTTAATTGAACTGTTTGTTTGTTTTTTGTTTAGTTGTACAAGTTCTTTATAAATTTTGAATATTAACATCTTATCAAATATCATATGACAAACCTACAGCCAACATCATACTCAATGAGAAAAACTAAAAGTGTTTCCCTTAAGATTGAAAATAAGACAGGGATGTCCACTTTCACCACTCTTATTTAATATGGTACTGGAAGTCCTAGCCACAACAGTTAGACAAGAAGAACTAAAAAGCATACAAATTGGAAAGGAAGATGTAAAACTGTCATTCTTTTCAGATGACATGATACTGTACATGGAACCCTAAAGAATCCACCAAAATAACTACTAGAAATAATAAATGAATTCAGTAAATGAGTAAGATACAAAATAAATATCTAATCCCTGGCCCATTTGCTCAGTGGATAGAGCATCAGCCTGGTGTATGGATGTCCCCAGTCAGAACACACAAGAGAAAGGGCCATATGCTTTTATCCCTCTTATTCTCCCTCTTCTCTCCATTTTCTTCTTCCACAACCAGTGGCTCAATTGGTTCCAGCATTGGCCCTGGGGGCTGAGGATAGCTGGTTTGGTCCAAGCGCATCAGCCTCAGTTGCTGAGGATAGCTTGGTTGATTCAGGCATTAGCCCCAGGCAGGTTTGCCAGGGTGGATCTCAGGTCGGGGCACATGTGGAAGTCTGTCTCACTATCTCCCCTTTCCTAACTTAGATAGATAGATGATTGATTGATTGATTGATAGGTAGATAGATAAAATAACACCCCATTAAATTTAATTTTCTAAATAAAAAATAAATATCTAGAAATAAGTTACATTTTTATACATACTAATGAACTATCAGAAAGGAAAACCAAGAAAATAATTCCATTTACAACTGCATCAAAAAAATGTCAAAACTTTTTAAGTGGTAATATTCCCTGTGACATCACAAGGAAGCAGGGTTTGACTGAATAGACATAGAAGAGGCTGGATGTGTTCTGTGGCCAACCTAAGAGTAGTTATTATTAAATATTTTAATAAATCAATGTATCAAATTCAATACTGTATAAACAGCAGTCACATTTGGGGGCAGAGTGCTTGCTCACCAAGGTCTTACTTTTTAGTTGGGAAGAGGAAGCAAATAAAGGGGAAAATATCAGATGGAAGAACAAGACATATAAGGCCAAATGTACAATTTGAGTAATGTAGTCATGTTATCCACATTGCCCCCTGCTCTTGCCCTTATTCAACCTGGGTTAAAAGAACATAATATAAAATTTATTATCTTCAAAATTAATCTCTGTGACCCAGTCTTTGAACCTGAACCAGCAGTGAGAGTTGGGAGTCTACTTAATGCCTCTACTGTACTATTCACTAAGCACACTTTGACTTCCTAGGATGCACTCAGAGACTTGAATGAATTGGCTACTGATCTGCTCTCCAGTGGGCCTTTCAATGCTGACCAGATTGTGGAGAAAAGGGATAATATAAACAAGCGTTTCCAGAATGTCCAGAATTTAGCAACTGCACACCATGAGAAACTGAAAGAGACCTATGCCTTGTTCCAATTCTTCCAGGACCTAGATGATGAGGAATCCTGGATAGAGTATGTATTACCATCTCACATTGCATTGATAATCCACTAAACATATTTCTATTTGATGCTGAAATAGGTAATCTTTCTTGAAGTTAGTTTTACTTCTGAATCATGTTTGCCTTAACCTAAAGTTAATATTGATTTTGTTTTTTTCCAAATTTCTTCACAATATGCAAACAGAGGGGGATAAAAATAGAGGGAGTGGGGAGCAGTTTGCATACAGTCTGGGAACAAAATTAAGAATTCCTTCATTTAGTCCAAGAATTCCTTGGATTGTTGGACAATACTCTGGAACTCAATTTAGAAAGTATGACTTGAAGTCACAGCTTGTTGCTTGGGCAAATCACTAATTTTCAGATGCTTATTCTGTAAAATGTATGTATATAAAATATATGCATATAGTATAAATAAAATACCTAGTATAAAAAAAGGAACCATACATATTTGTTCTAGTTCATAGAATGTGTAATGATCATTCTAAATGAGACAATTGTATATTTACAATTTACTCAACTGATACGATCATGGTCATTCTTTTTTCTGTGTCCTCTGTATCTTATATGATACTGAATGAAACACTGGACAAGGAATGTTACACATTACCTGCCATGGTTTTATTACCAACTAATTTTACCTTTGTTGTAAAAAATAAAATTGTCAAGGGCCATATGATTTAATTCCTATGCAAGATATAAAACTGAAAGCAACAAACAAGTAAAACAAACAAGAATTCATAGATACAGACAACGGTATGGTGATTACCAGAGAGAAAGGGGGTGAGTGTAGAAAGGTAAAGGGAGTCAAGTATATGGTGACAGAAGAAGATTGATTTTGGGTGATGATCATATAATGCAATATACATATCATGTATTATATAATTGTACACTTGAAACATATAATTTTATTAACCAATGTCACCCCAATAAATTTAATTAGATTTGAAAAATAAAATATTTTGAATTATTTGGAAAAATATGATTGGGAATATATTAACAAATCAAATTATTTGTTATATTTCTTATTTAACGTGCTTCATTATGTTTCTTACCAACAAACCTGCTGATTCTCAATAGTAATTAGTGAATTATTAAAAAAAGCATTGTACACAGGGCAACAGGTAGGACATTTTAGAAACAGGAAGATAATATAATTTTGTCTATATAGTCTTTTACTGTGCTTCATAGTGATATTCATATATTTTGCACTCAGAACTAATCCAACTGTCATTCTATAATATTAGGTCTTTATAACTCATTCTACATAAATTTATTAGTAGACAAAATAATAAAAATCATGAAGGTCATACATGTGTATATGCTTATGGTTATTGTAAGGTCAGTGGATAATAGGGTATGGTCGTGTGGGTAACTCAGACCCGCCCACTTTGGCTAGGACCGCCCACAATCAAGCCCGCCAAAGGAAGCTTCCCAGGAACCATTTGGAAAGAAGCGATCGTCTGCCAGCCAGTGGGATTTTACCACGTCATAGTAGCTCCACTTCCCTAGAGAGACCTTTTAAATATCTCCCATGCGGTTTAATCCGTGCAACTTCCCTATCCTCCATCTCCTCCATCTTTCTTTCCTCAGGGCCAGGGAACCTTGCTGGGCGGGATATGCACTCTGTACTGAATAAAGCCACCTGCTATTCCACACTTTGTGGCTTTAGCCTCTTCCTTCCTTCTTGGTGGGGAAAAATACCTTACATTTTGGTGCCGAAAACCCGGAAAGAGTTAGAATTTCACCAGAACCGCTCCTTTCCTCTCCCCTCCAAGAAAGAACCAGGATCTCTGACTTACACCCACTTCAGTGCACGGTGCGGTAATTCCCCTGCCTCCAGCTTTCCTCTCAGTTCTTTCCTCCGAGACTCCCTGTCTGAAACCGTAGCTATGTCAGGGAAGTCTTTTCCATCCGTCTGAGTGCATGTGCTTGTCCCCAAGCACATCCACTTTCGTCCATGGCTGAACTTTGAGTTTTAGGACGCTAATGCTCAGGTCTGACCATTCCGAGAACTGAGTGCGGCTGTTGGGGCACAGGAATCTCCCTCCCTAAGGAAGAAGAAACTGTTCTTCTTCTCTGCTGTGGCCAGTCCACAGAACCCACTCAATTAGCCTCCTGAAGGGACTTTCGGTGTTAACACCCTCACCAATTTAACTATCACCAAAAAAGCTGGGAACTGATTGGAGATCTCTTACATACAGGGCTTCTCATTATTTGCACACGTGTCCTTAATCTCTGTGCTGCCTGTTCCACCACGCAGGCATTTTTCTGGCCAGAGAAACCTCACCTAAAACCTCCATTCCTAATCTTTCCTTCTCCGCAGACTCCAAACTCTCTCTCCCCTCCCTTCGCAAAAACCTGTTTCTTATTTGCCATCTACTACCATCTCTCTTTCTTCTCCCCTGCTGGCCAGGGGCCCCTCCCTTCACTGTGTTCTCTAGTCTCTCCTCCGTCAGGCCTTTCTCAGCCTGGCATTGGCTCTTAACACCGGTTTTCAGGACATCTAACCCCAATTTTCTTGCAGGAAGTTCCTGCCCTGTCCAGCGTTTCCTGCCAGATCTGGGTGCCGGGCTTTGCATGAGCCCCCTCCTCTTATTCCCAAACCCCCAAACCCCTATCCGGAACCTGTGAACATGGCATTTAAAGTTTTTAATGGTCCCAATTAGTAGAAACAGGCCAAGGCTGTTTCGCCAGGCCCCCATACAGCAGAAAGTAACGCTCCAAACCCCAACTCTTGTGGCAACGCTGTGACCAGCAGAGCCACCAGCAGTTTGCTTTAAGTGTGGCAAGCAGGACCACTGGTCCCGGCAGGGCCCCTGCCCTGACTACAAGCAGCCTGGTCACTGGCGGAGTGATTGCCCCTTTGGGCAACAGGTTTTTCCTCAGTGCCTCTACATGGAGGACAAGCCACCTGAATGGGAAGGCCAATCCAGCCAGGTGGGTGCGTCACTCGAACTCCTAGGACACGGCCTGGACTCGGAGAACCCAGGGTTTTACAACAAGTGGGACCACATCTGCGAAGTTTCTCAACTCACGGCCACACAGATGTTCCTCCTGACACCCCTCAAAGCCACCACCTTCCGATCTCCCCCTCTCCACAATGCCCCTAATCAGCAGGAAGTAGCCAGATGAATAAACGGTGCCCCTTTTTCTATTTAACACAAAAGGTCAGAATGTAAGGTCGGTGGAAAATGGGGGATGGTCATGTGGGTAACTCAGACCCGCCCACTTTGGCTAGGACTGCCCACAATCAAGCCCGCCAAAGGAAGCTTCCCAGGAACCATTTGGAAAGAAGCGATCGTCTGCCAGCCAGTGGGATTTTACCACGTCATAGTAGCTCCACTTCCCTAGAGGGACCCTTTAAATATCTCCCATGCGGTTTAATCCGTGCAACTTCCCTGACCTCCATCTCTCTTCCATCTTTCTTTCCTCGGGGCCAGGGAAACTTGCTGGGCGGAATGTGCGCTCTGTACTCAATAAAGCCGTTTACTTATTCCACACTTTGCAGCTCCGAGACCCGTTCCTTTCTTCTCGGCGGGGAAAAATACCTTACAGTTATGTGTATACATATTTTTTAATTTTTATTTTTAATTTATTATGTTAACATAGTTTCAAGTGTTCCATTCAATATAACACCCTCAACCCTGCATCATGTCTCCCAGGCCCATGCAAACACTCTTTCCAACAAAAAATTTAAAACGGAACTGCTTTATAGCCCAGCTATTCCACTGTTAGGAATATATCCTAAGAATCTCAGAACACTAATTCAAAAGAAGATATGCACCCCATGTTTATTGCAACATTGTTTACAATAGCCAAGATCTGAAAACAGCCCAAGTGTCCATCAGTGGATGAGTGGATAAAAAGTTATGGTGCATTTATGCAATGGAATACTACACTGCTGTGAAAAAAAGGAAATCTTACCTTTTGAGAAAGCATGGATGGACCTGAAGATTATAATGCTAAGTGAAATAATTCAGGCAGAAAAAGCCAAATATCATATGATCACACTTATATGTAAAATCTAATGAACACAACAGAAACAGAGTAGAGTCAGGGTCACAGGGAACAGATGGACAGCTGTCAGAGGGGATGGGATCAAAAAAGGTGAAGGGATTAACCAAATTATATATACATAACACATAGATACAGATAACAGTGTGATTTTAACTTTCATTGAAAGGGATACATTAGTCTACAATCTTGAACAGAGAAGAGAAGATTGTAACTAGACAGGCAAAGGAACTAAAGAGAAGGTTGTTACACCTGTACATATGGTGAAGATCAGTATATTAATTAGCATAAGTCAGAAATTTTGCTGAAAGACTTTGGTATCAATTTTCTTTGTGATTACTGATTCCAGAGTGTTACCACCATCTCACTCCTAGCCACACACACACTCTTAGGAAACCATTCTTTTAGAATGACCTCAGATGTCCAAACTGTTTTCTTCCTTGTTTGCAGAGAGAAGTTGGTACGAGTGAACTCTCAGGACTATGGGAGAGATCTACAGGGGGTTCAGAACTTACTAAAGAAGCATAGACGTCTAGAGGGGGAGCTGACGGCACATGAACCTGCCATCCAGGTAGGAATACTAGAATATAAAACCTGGAAAAGTAGAAATAATCTAATAATTGACCTTTGTGTTATGGAAAAATAGAATGATTCTACAAAATGTGAAGGCAGCATGCCAAGGTCACATAGACTAGTCATAGAGTCCATAAGTGTTCTTTTCTCCTCCATATTTTTTATCCTATGAATAGAAGAATTCCACACAGAAACCCAAGCTATTCCCTGGAAGGAGAACTTTTAACACTCCAAGGCACACTTGTTGACAATTAGGATGCAGGGTGAGACATTTGGAAAAGCTGTACTGGACCCGAGCCATATGGAAAAAAACTCTGGTTCTGGTTTGGCAGCAGGGTCATCCTATAACCATGAGTAACCCATAAAGTAGATCATGGAGTACAAATGCCAGTGTATTTGTACAATTACTTGAGTAAGTTTAGCATGGTAGATTTTACTATAGCTTTCTTCATTCTCCTTGGATTTTTTAAACCACCCTAAATACCATAGAGTTAAGAAATAATCTGGCTAGATACTGTACGAGGAAACTATGTCTAAATTGGGAGAGGTTATGGGACAATGCAACATGGAGAGGGTGTGTTCTTCAGAATGTGCTGGATATGGCAGAGGGACTGGGAGACAAGGCTGCTGTGGGGCAAGAGGAGATCCAGAAACGGCTGGCTCAATTTGTTCAACACTGGGAGAAGCTCAAGGAGTTGACCAAGGCTCGGTAAGTCGGGTATCAAAGGCCCAAATCACTTCCTGTATTGAGCTAGTGTTGGGGAGGATACTTAAGTGCTTGCTCAGCATTTCTCCCCAGCTAACCATTTCTGTCTGTCCTCTAATTTCCTCCTCAAGTTCGGTCTTCCATGAAGACTTCTTCTATTTACCCCACGCAAAAGTGATTATTGCCTCTTTGTTCTAAATATACCTTTATTCCTGCACTTACTTGCAACTGTCTTTTATCATTGTTGCCCTACATATGTTACCCTCCATATGATGTTATTTGTCACATTTCTGTGTGTATATTGCCCCAGTTTTAGCATTGTATGCAATACTTAATAATGAAAAAACACTTTTCCTTCCTTATGGCCATTTAGAATTATACAGCCATAGCCAAATATAATAATGGATGTCTATAATTCCATGTGTGTTGGCAATGAGAAGACATTTCTTCCCAAGCAATAAAAGCACTTGATAGTGCTTATGTAGTATAAGGACAGCAATGCTCAAAACAGAAGACTCTGCTTCACCAGTATTATTTTCCAACACCAAAGTCTTGTCACTTTTGTTTGGACAAGCTTTCCTTTCCCCCACAAAGATTTTTAGAGAGTTAATGATGCCACAAAACTGAACTTTGGGTCAAAGATCTCCACCTTTTCAGAGGAGATCACCACAGCTGACTAGTAGACACATACTCAATTGTTCTGTGGCTCAGTTGTAACTGTGGCTTCCTAATGGGATTGTGCCCTTTGGCTCCACTTCCACTCTTGCCAGTTTTCTCTTATCCTTATTGGGGCTTACCACCCTGTTATAGGGGACTTCAGTTGGAGCAGTCCCTAGAATACTTGCAATTTATGGAGAATGCTGAGGAAGAGGAAGCTTGGATCAATGAAAAGTTAGCAATGGTTGCCCAAAGGGATTCTGGAGACACATTGGCTGCTACTCAGGTGAGGAATAGGTTGAATGGATCAATTTTTTTCTCTTCAATATGAATCTCTTTTAAGTAATCAGTGTTTTTACCTTTAAAATTAAAATCTTTCTCCTGATGAGTAAAATAAAGACTTTAAGGTCAGCTCTTAATATAAGATTGTTTTGATAAGTAATGTTTTTCTGGTAGATACAGTGTTTCATAAAATTGCATTTGCCTTTGGGTGATGAACACACAATGCAATGAATAGTTCTCATGCTTTGGAGAAGTATACTTGAAACTTACATGTTCTTATGGACCAATGTCACCCCATTCATTTTAACTTCCAATTTAAAAAAAAAAGAAACTTCAATATGGAGAAATTTTTTTATTATTTATTTTTTAATTTTTAATTTTTATTTAGAAAATTAACTTGAACAGGCTGACATTGATCAATAAGAGTACATAGGTTTCAGGTAAACATTTCTATAGCATGTGAACTGTTGATTATATCGTCTACACATCACTCAATGTCAAATCACTTTCTGTCACCATATATTTGTCCCACTTTATTCCTTTTTCCCAACCCGCTCCCTCACAACCCCCTCCCCTTGGTAACCACTTCAATTGTATCTATGTCCATGAGTCTCAGTTTTATATCCCACCTATGTGTGAAATCATACAGTTCTTAGTTTTACTTATTTACTTATTTCACTCAGTATAATGTTCTCAAGGTCTATCCAAGTTATCATAAATGTCACTATGTCATCATTTCTTATGGCTGAGTATATTCCATTGTATAGATATACACCACAATCTTTTTTCTCCAATTTTCTAATGAGGGACACTTTAGTTGTTTAATATGAAGAAATCTTTACGTAGCACCTTGATCAACACTCTTATTCCAAAATCCAGAAAACTGCAAGGTCACATGATAAGGTAGAAACAATGTCACTCATGATTCCTTTGACTGTTTTTCTGGTAAATTTGTTCTTTTTTTGGCAAGTAAAGAATTTTGGGAGAAAAATGTGTGAGGGGGGTAGATTTTCCAGATGTTTTGATTCCCACTGATTCATTTATGTAGAGCTTGCTAAAGAAGCATGAAGCTTTGGATAATGACTTTGCTGTCCATGATGCCCGAGTGCAAAACATATGTGCTCAAGGAGAAGACATCCTTGATAAGGTGAGAGAGTCTAAGAATTCCAGGTCAAACTTTCATTTTCAAAATAGACTGGCCCAAATATAGATTTATGAACAGTGCTAAAATCATACATAGAATTTTAATCTTGTTTAACCTGCCTTTTTGTTGTTATTGTTGTTGTTCTTGTCAAATAGTTATCTATTTAATTGCTGTTTTCTGGAAATTCTTTATTCAAGGTCTTACAAGTATAACTTTCATATTTCTATAAATTAGTTGTTGACATGGTTACTCTTAATGAGACAATTATGAAGATTTTATAAATGACTTGCTTTGGTCATAGAATATTGTAAATATGTGAAAAAAGTTCTTTGTAAGCCTCTAAGGAGGAGAACCACTTAAAAACCTATTAGTAATTTAAGTATCATTCTTTAGTTTAAATGCTTGTTTTACAAAGCTTCACTGATATAAGTGCTATATGAAGAACCCTAAACAGGTATGACTTCATACCTTCTGGATGTTTACACCAACTATGATCACACTTACATAGATAAGCATGAGAAAATTATCCAAATGCTGGGGTAGAAGTAACCATCTTGGACATAAAGGAATAATAGAATAAATTCACTAGACCTAGAAGAGAGTAGTTATTTATTTTCAAAGAGAGAGGTGAGAGCCTTTTAATAGTACTAAAGAATTCACATTTTTAGCTTTGGTTTCTTTCTCCTTTTAACCTTGGTGTTGCAGGCAAAAAGTCAGCACAAGGAAAAGATTTCTGCCAAAATACAGTCTCTGAATGAAAAGACACCTTCTCTGGCCCAGGCAATAGCTTCTTGGAAGTTGCAATTGGAAGATGATTATGCCTTTCAGCAGTTCAACTGGGAGGCTGATATGGTAGAGGCCTGGATAGGTATGATGTGTGAAGACCAAGGTTCTTGGGTTTGAGAAATGCTGATAAATAATTTTTATGTGATGTTTCCTGGAGCTTTTTCACTAAGCATGTAAAGAGAAATACTCCCTTCATCTCCATGCCTACTTTTCTATAACACTATAACAATTACATTCACATGTATGCAAACACACACATACACATATACACACATGCTGGGGAGGGGGGTGACTAAATACCCGAGAACATCTTTTTTGAAATTGCTGATTTCACATATGATGTTTAGAAAATAGGCCCCTGGCAAAACATTCTAGAAAATAAACTGTGCTTAATTTAATTATAATTTGTTTAATATGCACATTTTTTGTTCTATAAAACACTCAGATGTCCTCTTAGTCCTAGCTCTGTTTTAATCAGTTTATTCTGTATAAGTATATATATAAAAACAATTCATTGATCCCCACTGCTGTTGTAGTCTAATGAAATCACCAATTTTGAAAGTGATGAGACTTCATTATGGGCTATAGGATAAATTCTCTTTCTCCTTACCAATTCTGATACAAGACCAACTATCTCATTGTATTATCTTTGCATCTTTGCTCTTTAGCTGAGAAGGAAACAATCCTGAAGACCAATGGCAATGGTGCGGACCTCACTGCCTTCCTCACTCTCCTGGCAAAGCAGGTAAGAGCAGGGTTGCCTTGTTAATAGATGCTTGAGGACCAAGACATTTATCAAACAGAAGCTGAACACAAAGGATTATTTAATTCCTAAATTTCATGGTTTTAATGCCTGTAAGACCTGTTATATTGTTCCTATTTTCCTTCCTGATATTGATAATTTGCTATTTCTCTCTCTCTCTCTCTCTCTCTGCCTCTCTTTCCCTATTCTCTGTAATTAATCTTGCAATAGGTATTTATTATTTTTACCAGAGAACTAATGTTTGGCTTTTTTTCCCTCTGCTATATCCATTAATAACTTTTTATTTACAGCCTTATTTTTTAAATTTTCTGTTGAAAAGTTAGATGTCATCCTTATGGGGGCTCCTTTGTAGGTGATAGACTGTTTTTCTCTTGCAGCTTTTAGTATTCTTTCTTTATCTCTTAGCTTTGGTATTTTAATTATGATGTGTCTTGGTGTAGGTCTCTTTGGGTTCTTTTTAAATGGGTTCTCTCTTCTTCTTGTACGTGTCTAACTTTTTCCTGCATTAATCTAAGAAAATTTTCAGCTATAATTTCTTCAATCAGGTTCTCTATCTCTTTTTTTTTTTTCTCTTCTCCTTCAGGAACCCCTATTATGCAGATATTGTTTCTCTTCATGTTGTCACAGAGCTCTCTTAGAGTTTCCTCAGACTTTTTGATTCTGTTTTCTTTTTGCTGTTCTACTTCCATTCTTTAGCTTATCTAGTCCTCTAAGTCACTGATTCGATCCTCTGCTTCATCCAGCCTGCTGTTAATTCCTTCTAATTTAGTCTTCATTTCTGACATTGTGTTTGTCATTTCTGTCTGGTTCATTTTTATTATTTCCGTGTCCTTTCTGATGCTTACAATTTCTTTATTTGGTGCTCATTAAGTCCATCCATTTTAGCTTTGAGATCCTTAAGCATCCTAACAATCATTATTTTAAACTCTGCATTTAGACCATACAGTTTTGATTATCATGGCTCGATAGTATAATTTAAAGTCAGGTAGCATGATACCTCCAGCTTCATTTTTTTCCCTCAGGATTGCTTTGGCTATTTGGAGATTTTTATGATTCCATAAAACCTTGTAATTTTTTGTTTTATTTCTTTAAAAAAATGACATTGGAATTTTGATGGGGATTGCTTTAAATTTGTGTATTGTCTTGGGTCTTATACATGTGGAAATACAGTAAGTTTCTTCCCAGGTATTTTTTTGTTGTGGTTGTTGTTGCAATTGTAAAATGAATTGAGGTTGGGTTTTTTTAGTTCATTTTCCAAGGTTTCATCATTGGCGTATGGAAAAGCAATAACTTTTGTATATTGGTTTTGTATCCTGTGACTTTACTTATTGGTTTATTGTTTCTAATAGTTTTTTGGTGGAATCTTTGGAGTTTGCTATATACAGGATCATGTCATCTACAAAGGGTGATACCTTTGTTTCTTCTTTCCATATATACATGCATTTTATTTCTTACTCTTACCTGATTGCTCTGGCTAAAACTTCTAGAATTATTATATTTTAAAAAGGGGTGAGAAGATTGGGAAACCTTGCCTTGTTTCTGATTTTAGAGAAAAGCCTTTATTTTTTCACCATTTAGTATGACAGCTGATATTTTGTCATATATGGCCTTTAGTATGTTGAGGTACTTTCCTTCTATTCCATTTTATTGAGTGCTTAAACATAAAGAGATGTTGTATCTTATTAAATGCCTTTTCTGCATCTGTTAATAGGATCATAGGATTTTTGTTCTATGTTTTGTTGATGTGGTGTATTATGTTGATCCATTTCCATAAGTTGAACCATGCTTGTGCTCCTATAAGGAATCCCACATTGTCATGACATATTATTTTTGAATGTGTTGTTCTATTTAATGTGCTAGTATTTTGTTTAGGATTTTTGCATCTGTTCATTGAGATATTGGTCTGTAGTTGTTTTTTGTTATCTGTGTGTGTTGTCCTTGCCAGGTTTTGGTATGAGGGCTATGTTGGCCTCATAAAATGTGTTAGGAAGTATTGCTGCTGCTTCTATTTTTTGAAAGGCTTTGAGAAGGACTGGTACAAATCTTTGAATGTTTAGTAAAATTTACTAATGTAATCATCTGGTCCTGGACTTTTGTTTTGGGGGAGTTTTTTGATCATTGTTTCTATTTCTTTTCTGCTTATAGGTCTATTTGGGTTTTTCACTTTTTGTGACTCAATCTAGGAAGACTATATAGTTCTAGAAATTTATTGATTTTCTCTAGGTTGTTGAATTTGGTGGCATATAATCTTTCATAATACTCTACTATCATCCTTTTTATATCTATAATGTCTGCATTAATTTCTCTTCTTTCATTTTGGATTTTGTTTATATGAGTCTTTCTTTTTCTCTTAGTGAGTCTAGCAATGGTTTGTTGATTTTATTGATCTTTAAAAAAACCCCAGCTCTTTGTTATATTTTTTCTATTGGCTAAACTTGCTATGTTAGTTTTCAATTCATGTATTGAGTTCTTGATTTCTGTTTTTGATGTCTGTTTTTTTTTTTGATGAAGTACTCATTTTGTTCTATTTGTTGTTATTGTTTATTGAGCTCATTAAATTGCTTTTCAGTGTTTCTTGCAGCTCATTGAGTATTTTTTAACTTCAATTTTGAATTCCCTACTGTTTAACTGCAAGTTTTCCATGTGATTGAGATTATTTCTATATATTTTTCATTTTCTTTCTGAACTGTCTCTGTCTTGTGGGCCCATGATATTTTTTTTCCTTCCTTGATGGCATTTGAATGTGGTATTTTTAAGAACTCTAACAAAAAATACAATTAAAAATTAAAAATGCAATGAAAAAATAAATATTTTTTAATGCTAAGAAAGAAAAAATCTACAAAACATGAGGAGCAAATTTTAAAAATCACCTACAAAAAATAAGAAATATAAAAATTAAAAAATAAAATTCAAAAGAGAAAAAGAGAAGAAAAGAAAAAAGATTTCAGTTTTGAAAGGTGGTTTTGTTTTCTTCCAGTAGATGATTCTCTACTATAATTTTTATCTCTGTGACAATCCTAAGCTGACCTCCACTGAGATGTTGCTGCCACAATGATATAGGCAGGTCTGTAGTTGCATTGTTGGGTGAGGGGTGCTGTGAGTGCTTTACAGTTTTAGTAATGGTGATCTCAGGTCTCCAGGTGCTTGTCCCCATATCTCAACTTACCAAGATAACAGACACTTAGCACCTCTGTTCTTCAGAGTAGATAGTGGCTCTGAAGGGTTAGCTGTGGGTTCTGTCTCTGCCACTCTTTGTACTAACGAGGGGTCTGGGAGGCCGGGGGACTGTACTTTAGTTTTCTCTGTCTCTGTGCCAAATTTAGGCTTCTGGCAGACCATGGAAACACTGGCTGTGACTCCTCATTCTGCCACCACTTTGGTTTAGTACCTACCCCTCTGACTCTCAATCTCACTGCTCTACCTGGAACAAGGTGACCCAGTCAGTCCAGTCTTGTCCCCTCTCCATAGCCCTGGCAGACCAAAACCCAGACAGTCAGAACTTTCCTCCTCTACTTGGCCCTGGCAGAAAAAACAAAATCAGTTTAGACTTCCCTGCTCACCAGAGCTCATGCAAGCAAAAATCCAGACATTCGGGCCTCTCTTGTTTCTGGAGCTGACTGCAAGTGCAAGTGCATTTCATCTTCGTTCTTCCCATCTTCTTTGTTCTTTCCACCTTTAGTCCATTTGGTGCACAGATCCTTCAGGCAAGCTTAGGAGTACAGCTGGAGTTGCTTCACTGCATTATAGTTCTTCAATTTGTTAAAATCTCGAGTGGAGAGATCATGAGTATCTCTCATGCTGCCATTACCCTCAAACTTCTTAAAATTACTGGGATGTATTTTGTGTTTTAACAGGTTGTCTATATGTCTAAAATGTTCCATATGCACTTGAAAAGAGTGTATATTATATTTTGCTGCTATGAGGTGAATGTTTTGAAGATATCAATTAAATTCAGGTGGTCTAGTATGTCATTTAAGGCTACAGTTTTCTTATTGATTTTCTGTCTGGAAGATTTATCCACTGATGTCAATATAATGTTAAAATCTTCTACTAGGACTATATTACTGCCAGTCTCTCTCATTATATCCACCAAGATTTGCTTTACATGTTAGATGCTCCTACATTGGATTTGTAAACATATACAGGGGTTATATCCTGTTGTTGAATTGTTCCCTTTATTATTCAGTAGTGTTGTCCTTCTTTGTCTATAATTATTACCTTTGTTTTAAAGTCTATTTCATCATATATGAGTATTGCTACCCCATATTTTATTTACCACTTTCATTTGCATAAAATATCTTTTTCCATCACTTTTAGTCTGTGTGTTTCTCTTATTCTGAGGTGGATCTCTTGTAGAAACATATATGTGTGTCTTCCTTTCTATCCTATGTCTTGACTGGGGCATTTAAGATATTGACACTTAAAATAAGTATGTATTTATTGCCATTTTATCCTTTTAACTGTTCCTTTTTTCTTTATTTCCTCCTCCTCCTTCTTTCTCCTTCTCACTCTCCCTCTCTTTCTCCTACTCCCCCCACCACTTCACATCTTCTTTTCCCTCCTTCTCTTCTTTTTTCATCCTCCTCCTCCTCCCCTTTCTTCCTCTTCCTCCTCTACTTTCCTCCTGCTCCTTCCTTTTCTTCTTCCTCCTCCTTCTCTTCTTCTTCTTCTTCTTCTTCTTCTTCTTCTTCTTCTTTTTCTTCTTTTTCTTTCAGATCTTTTAACATTTATTTTAATGGTTTGGTAGTAACAAACTCCTTTAGTTTATTCTTTTCTGGGATGCTCTTTATCTTTCATTTTTAAATGATCAATTTGCTTGTTAAAGTAGTGTTGCTTGTAGGTCCTTGGTTTTTTGTTTTGTTTTGTTTTTATTACTTTGACTCTTTCATGCCAATCCCTTCTTGCTTGAAACTTTTCTGTTTTGATATCAGCTGACCATCTTATGGGAGCTAACTTCTAGGTAACTAACTGCATTTCTCTTGCTGCTTTTAAGATTTTATCTTTGTTTTCAAAGTTTGCCGTTTTAATGATGATGTGTCTTGGTGTTGGTCTCTTTGGAACCATCTTGTTTGAAGTTTTCTGTGCTTCCTGGACTTGTATGTCATTTTCCTTCACCAGGTTAAGAAATTTTTTAGTCATTATTTTTTCAAATAGGTTCTCAATCCTTTTTTCTCTCTCTTCTCCTTCTACTATCCCTATAATATGGATGTTGTTATGATTCATGTTGTCCCAAAGTTTCCTTAAACTATTCTTATTCTTTTTAATTGTTCATTTTTTTTGCTATTCTGATTGAAGTTATTTTTTTTCTATTTTATCTTACAAATAGCTGATTTGTTCCTTAGCTTCATCCAACCTACTGTTTATTTCTTCCAGTATATTCTTAACATCAGATATTGCATTCTTTATTTCTGACTGTTATTTTTTGTATTTTATATGTCTTTCTCATGCTATTGAGTATTCTTATAACAATTACTTTTAATTCTATATCTAATAAATTCTTATCTTTATTTCATTTAGCTCTTTTATTATATTGACTTCTCCTTTTCTGTCATTTGGATCTGTTTATTTTTCTCCCCATTTTGGCTGCCTCTTTTTGTTTGTTTCTTTGTATTAGTCATATCTTCTATGACTTTCAGTCTTCCTGGAGTGACCTTATATAGTAGGTGTTCTTTAGAACCCAGTGGTGTTGGCCCCTTAATCACTTGAGCTTGGTACTCCAGGAATGTCCCTTGTGTGGATAACAGGGACCCTCTAGTTGTAATTGAGTCTTGATTGCTATTGTCTGATTTATGCATGGGATCAACCCTCAGGCAGGCTGATTGTGAGCTTCAGTCTACACCACAGCTTGTGAGCTGTTGTGCAGGTGCTGACCTCATTAAGTACAGTTCACCTCAACAGGGTTTGGTCCCTTTAGATTTGAAGCATCTTGAATCCTGCTCTGATGTTGTCTGAATCTGTCCACTTGGTGTATTAATTTTAGGTCTCTTGCGAGAAACTCTGTTGCAGGTCAATATCAGATGCTGTCTGTGCCTGGGCCTTGACAATCTGTTTGTAACTGCAAGTGATTCATAGTTTGTGACTTCCTATACTGATCTTGGGTTCATGAGGATAGGACCAAGCTGCACACCAACTCTGGCTTTTATCAGCATTGGGCTCAGGTGCAGGTCAGCAAAAGTCTCAAATGACCCCTAGATCTACCTATGGCTGCCTCCACCTGCCAGCTGCCTGTTAGTCTCAGTCACTGAAAGAGCCTTTGGGGGAGTTTGGAGGTTATGACTAGTGGCTTTCCCATAAAAAGGAAGTGCTAGTCAGGCTTCAGTAAAGGTTTGTGGTGTGGCCCCTAACCTAGAACCACACAACTAGTCTGAATCAGATGTTTTCTAACTTCAGCAAGATAAAGCCACTAGAAGTCAGACAGGTAGAATCTCTGAAGCCAGGAGGGTCATCTCCCAGAAGCCAGGCTGGTGGTTCTGTCAGATATTTTATGAGAGATAATCACCAACTTCAGAAGTAAGTGGTAGAGTGGCCTTTGTCCTAAAGCCAAACAGCTTGGTTACTGACAGCTCCTACATCTGCCCAGACCTCTACTCCCTAGGCAAGGCTGTTGACTTCTTAACAGAACCTAAGCTCTACAGTGTAGGGTGAGAGGAAGTTCTGAGGGTACAGCAGATGCTACAAGTAATTGAATACTCCACTTAAGAAATATGGCAACCGTGGTATTAGAGAATAACTCAGCACAGTGATCCTGGTGATTGTACTCTGTGTCTCTCCCCAAGAACCACAAACCCCTGACACTCTTCACGTGACTCTAGATAATTCCACCTCCCTTCTTCTAAAGCCCAAGATGAGTGGCTGAAAACAAAATTTTATGCATTAGCCCTTTAAGAGGGCACCTGCGTCTCTAGTCATCTCTCCCTAGCACAGAAACCTCCCTGCCTTTCATAGCTGAATAATATGTGGGCAACTTTTACAGGCTCTGGTGTTCTGGGCTGAGTAGCCCAGCTTAGAGTTTAGGTCCCACACTTTTCCAATGGAATCCCCCCCCCACACACACACACACAGTTGAGTTATTTTTTGTGAGCCTCAGACACTTCCCAGAGGACTGGGCCCAGCCCTTCTCACATCTCTGCCCTTCCTACCAGTCTTGATGTGGCTACTTTTGTGAGTTCTGTGTTATAAGATTCCTTTTCAGCTAGTCTTCAGTTGGTTATTCAGGGTGATTGATCTTAATTTAGTTATAATTCCAGTTTGGTCCTGGAAGGAGGTGAGTGTAGCTTTCACCTATTTCACCCCACCTTGATCCTATCTATAGTATGTTTCAATAATCTAGGAAGTTTCTAATTATATTTTTTGACATTTATATTTATTTTGCTTTTTCTTTATTTTAAAAACATACTCTGTTATTTTCAGATCTTGATATATAACCAAATATGATCTGTAGTTTCTGTATAATTAAAAGAATATATATCTTTCAGTGGTTTATATTTTGTATCAGATTTTGTTAATTACGTTATTTAAATAATGATGATGTTTATATATTTTAAGGCTAAGTTAAAAGTTTTGTTGACATTTATAATGATGTAATTATCTTGATAAATTGTTACTTTTAATTATGAAATGTTCATCTTTCCAATAACATGTATTGATCTCAACTTTTTTCACATACTAAAATACTACACCAATAGTCTTTTCCTACAGTATATGTTTTCATCTGCTCTTATTTTTTAAACATTTCTGTGTCTTTATATCTTATTTATTTTTATTTTTGTATTAATTTAATACATTTATAAATTATAAAATGGTTACCACCATAAAATTACATAACACCTTTATTCTATCATATAATTACTTTTTCTTTTAGAAAGAATATTTAAGGCTTTGTTTCTTAACTTTTAAATATAAGCCCTGGCTGGATAGCTTGGTTGGTTACAAAATTTTCCTGAAGTGTAAAGGTTGCCAGTTCAATCTCCAGTCTAGGGACATACAGGAACAGATTGAGATTTTTCTCTCTCTCTCTCTCCCAATCTCTCTCTAAAATCAGTCAATAAATAAAAAAAGTTAACTGACCTGTGGTGGCGCAGTGGATAAGGCGTCAACCTGGAAACACGGAGGTTGCCGGTTCAAAACCCTGCCTTGCCTGGTCAAGGCACATATGGGAGTTGATGCCTCCTGCTCCTCCCCCTTCTCTCTCTCTCTCTCTCTTTCTCTCTCTCTCCCCCCCCTCTAAAATAAATAAATAAAATAAAAATTAAAAAAAAAGTTTAAAACTCTCAAATATATAAGAAAGTATTATCATCTATAATTACCATGTTGTATATTAGATCCCAGAACTTGTTAAAGGAAGTTTGTACCATTTGTACCCCTCTTTGACCCCCAGTTCTTGGTAATTACTACCTTAGGTTCAACATATAAGTATTTGTCTTTCTTTATCTAACTTATTTCACTTAGCACAATGCCCTCAAATTTCATCCACATTGTTACAAATGACAAGATTTCTTTTTCTCTCATGAATGAGTAATATTCCATTGTATGTATATATATATGCATGTGTATATGTATCTATCTATCTATGTAGCATTTTCTTTATCTGTTCATCTGTTGATGGACACTTCATTTGTTTCCATATCTTAGATATTGTGAATAGTGCTTCAATGAACATAGAAACGCAGTTTCTTTATATTTTAGATGTGTCTTCTATAAATAGCATATAATGAGTATTGCTTTGTCTATATAATTTGATCATTTTATTGAAATAGTGAATTCATTTACATTTAAAGTCATTTGTTCATAAGTTTTTACTTTAAACTATAACACTGTCTGTCCCTCATCTTATCTCTACATTTTAGCCAGCAATTGGACTGCTCCAAAGCAAATTTTTTGGGTTTTTGTTGTTGTTGTTTTATTTTATTTTTTGAGGACTAGTCTTTTTTCAGTTTGCTTTTATACCTGAGGCCTTTCAGGGTATTCAACTAAATCTCTCTCACTAGGGTCAGCTCATGTTTAATGTGTCCTGAACACAGCACTGTGTGACTACAGAAAGCTCTACATAGCATTTTAGATTCATAGCTATTGTTTTCTTCTTGGCCTCAAGGACTTGTGTCCTACATAGTTTAGGATTCCCTAAATTCTTTGAGAAGAAAATACAGGCAGAATATCAAACCTACTTTTCTGAAGTTTCCTTTTCTTGGCTCCTCAAATCCTGGCTACCCCGGTTCCTCGGAATTCCAAATTTTTGTCTTTTTAACTCCATGAGATCACTTAAAGCTCTGATCTGATACTTTCTCCTCTTACCCTCTACAATCTATACTTACAATACAAAAGTAACAAAGACTATTACTTTTACTCTACTACTATCTTCTCCTCTATAGAATTTTAATCCCTTGAGTTATAGCTGCCTGACTTGTATTCTGATCCTTTTCAAACAGCTAATTTTTTGTACTTTGACCAGCAGTTTAAATTTGTTCTCAAAAGAGAGAATTGGTCAAATACAAGCAACCTTACTAAAGCTAGAACTAAAACATCTTTAATTTTGTAATTCTGATATCAACATCTCCACAAAAGTATAATTTGTGTAGTATAGTCCTTTGTTAATTTTCACTTCCAAGATTTCTAGTAGTGCACTGTTAGTAATTAGAACACAAAAATCTAATAAGTGATTTAAAAAAAAAAAAAGTCTTAGAAAGGACATAATCTAGAGGGAGGGTTTAGTTTTGACTTAGAAAATTTGAAATATCATATTATATCTCAAATGTTTACTTAATTCTTTAAATCATATGTCCTTTTCCTTGGTCATCATTCTAAATCTTTCTTAATCCTTATCTTGCTCATGATAAAAATATGGTGGAACCAAGGTATAAATGACCCTTTGGAATCTGCATCATTTATTTATTCACTGATTCTCTATGGGTCTTTTTTTAGGACACACTAGATGTCAGCATGCAGAGCTTTCAGCAAGATAGACTGTCTAAGATAACTGATCTAAAGGACCAACTGGTGGCTGCTCAGCACAGCCAGACCAAAGCCATTGAGGAACGTCATGCTGCCCTGATCAGGCTCTGGGAAAAGCTTCTGGAAGCTGCTGCAGCCCACAGAGAGAAATTGCTACAGAAACAGCTACCTCTACAAAAGGTAAATATAAAAATAAATGATGAAGCATGATAAGGCCTTGATTATACATTAGCTGTGGAATATACAAATAGTGAAAACACTTCTTGGATAGTCTATAGCAGGAGTCTCAAACTCGCGGCCCGCGGGCCGCATGAGGCGGGCCGAACAATTTTGTGCGGCCCGCAGACTAATCCACGAAGTTCAAAATATTTTGGATAAAATTAAGTAAGCCTAGCATCCTAGCTAGATATTAGCTTAGTTAACAGCAGTTGTGATGCGAACTACAGTTTCTGGTCGTTTTGTGACACTGAGTAAACTGCATGTACGATTGTGCTTGTTATACTGATTTTTTTTTTGTTTTCAACTGCAGTGAGAAAAGTGTTGCGTAACAGTTGCCTTTTGTAGACCTAGTGCGGCCCGCCGAACAGCTGTGATCTTGCTCTGCGGCCTACATGCTGAGTTGAGTTTGAGACCCCTGATCTATAGACATTTATCTGTGTACTTTGGAAAGGATCAGAAAGACATTCTTATTGAACAAAAAGATTTTAGATAAGAACATTTTTTATAGACTGATTTACCAGTTACCCTGCTGACTTGAGATGAAAGCCAGGCTCAAGTAATGAAAGAGAAATATGAGACAAAAGAGTGAAATATCTTACTTTATGGAAGACCTAAAACTAACAGGCAGGAGAAAATGTTGCTCTTATGCTTTCTCTATTTCAAGAGAATGAGAAGAAAATTAAGAACTTGTGTCCTTGTCTTTCGTAGCTGGGAGACTTCATATGTCACCTAACATATCTGAAGTTAGATTCCTTCATTTATGAAATAAGATAGTATTACCATCATCTCTTGCTGTTCTCTGTTATTACTATTTATTTTATTTAGAAAAGTAGATTAAACAGGCTGACATTGATCAATAAGAATACATACATATTGGGTAAACATCTTCACATCATTCAGACAATAGATTATGTTGTATACTCATCACACAAAGTCAAGTCATCCTCCCTCACCTTATATCTGTTCCTCTTTATACCCTTCCCCCAGCACCCTCCACCTTCCCCACAGTATCCTCCCCCTGGTAACCACTGCACTCTGGGTCTCAATTTTGTATCCCATCTGTGTGTGGAATCATAGTTATTAGCTTTTTCTGATTTACATATTTCACTTAATATAATGTTATCAAGGTCCACCCATATTGTTATAAATGATACTATGTCATCATTTCTTATCACTGAGTAGTATTCCATTGTATATATGTACCACATTTTCTTTCTTTCTTTTTGTATTTTTCTGAAGCCGGAAACAGGGAGGCAGTCAGACAGACTCCCACATGCGCCTGACTGGGATCCACCCGGCATGCCCACCAGGGGGCGATGCTCTGCCCACCTGGGGCATCACTCTGTCGCAAGCAGAGCCATTCTAGCACCTGAGGCAGAGGCCATGGAGCCATCCTCAGTGCCCAGGCCAACTTTGCTCCACTGGAGCCTTGGCTGTGGGAGGGGAAGAGAGAGAGAGAGAGAGGAAGAAGAGGGGGAGGGGTGGAGAAGCAGATGGGTGCTTCTCCTGTGTGCCCTGGCCGGGAATTGAACCTGGGACTCCTGCACGCCAGGCTGATGCTCTACCACTGAGCCAACCAGCCAGGGCCTGTACCACATTTTCTTTATCCAATCCTCTATCAAAGAGCAGTTTGGTTGTTTCCATGTCTTGGCCACTATAAATAATGCTGCAGTGAACATGGGGGTTCATGTGTCTTTACATACCAGTGTTTTCAAGTTTTGGGGGTAGATACCCAGTAGAAGGATTGCTGGGTCATATCGTAATTCTATTCTTAATTTTTTTGAGAAATTATTGTTGTTAATATTCAGGGTTTCATGAAGAGGAGCCACAAAGGCAACAGCAATACTGCAAGTGGAGGACCCCAATCTCTCCAGGATTGAGATGCCTTGGAGTGATCAGTTATCCAATTTATTAAACAGAAATATGTCATCTAGCATTAAAAACTAACAAGCAGAATACAGTGTACAATTTTATTATTTAGTTTTGCAAAAGTGATTAGATTTCTCTTGCCCTTTCTGAGACATAACACCACACCATCTGCTGTCTGATTCCTGACCTGCAGAAGGCTCAAGTTGTGCCAAGCACCCATGTTCTTGGGCCTTCCCTGGACGCGACTGCTTTCAGTCACATATGCTTGATCTCAACCTTCACTTCCTCAGGATGGGAACAGAAAGTCACTCGGTGCTTTGGTTTTCCAACAAACCATCATACTTTCTTCCATAATGGTTCTACTAATTTACATTCCCACCAGCAGTGAATGAGGACTCCCTTTTCTCTATAGCCTCTCCAACACTTGTTATTCCCTGTCTTGTTAATAATAGGCAATCTAACAGTTGTGAGGTGGTATCACATTGTATTTTTGATTTGCATTTCTCGAATTGCTAGTGAAGATGAGCATTTTTTCATATATCTGTTGGCCATTTTTATTCTTTCTTGGGAAAAGTATCTATTCAGGTCCTCTCCTCATTTCTTAATTGGATTGTTTGCTTATTTGTTGCTGAGTTTTGTGAGTTCTTCATATATTTTAGATATTAACCCCTTACCAGAGCTGTTGTTTGCAAATATCATCTCCCATTTTGTTGGCTGTTTTTGTTTTGTTGTCAGTGTCTTTTGCTGTACAGAGCTTCTTAGTTTGATATAGTCCCATTCATTTGTTTTTGCCTATACTTCCTTTGCCTTGGGGGTCAAATTCATAGAGTGCTCTTTATAACCAAAGTCCATGAGTTTAGTACCTATATTTTCTTCTATGTAATTTATTGTTTCAGATTTTATATTTAGGTCTTTGATTCATTTTAAATAAAATTTTGTGCAAGGGGACAAACTCTAGTCAAGTTTCATTCTTTTGCATGTGGCTTTCCAATTTTCCCAGTACCATATATTAAAGAGGCTTTTTTTTCTCCATTGTGTGTTTTCAGTTCCTTTGTCAAAGATGATTTCTCCATATATATGTGTTTTTTTTATTTCTGGGCTCTCAGTTATGTTCCATTGTTCTCTATGTCTATTTTTCTGCCAATAACCATACTGTTTTGATTATCATAATTCTTTAGTATAATTTGAAGTCAAGTACTGTAATGCCTCTGACTTCATTCTTTTTTCTCAAGATTGCTTTGGTTAGTTGAGGTTTTTTGTGATTCCATACAAACCTGGTGATTTTTTTTGTTCCGTTTCTTTAAATAATGACATTGGAATTTTGATAAGAATTGCATTAAAATTGTATATTGCTTTAGGTAATATGGCCATTTTAACTACATTTATGTAGTTAAATACTTACCTAGAACATAAGGTTTTTTTCCCATTTCATTGAGTCTTTTTTGATTTCCTTAATAATGCTTTGTAGTTCAGTATATTGATCCTTTACATTCTTTGTTATATTTATTTTAGGTATTTTATTTTTTTAGTTGCAACTATAAAGTGAATTATTTTTTTATTCATTTTCCGAAGTATTATTGTTGGCGTATATGAAAGCAATAGACTTCTGCATATTAATTTTGTATCCTGCAAACTTACTGTGTTGGTTTATTGTTTCTAATAGTCTTTCTGTGGAGTCTATGGGGTTTTCCATATACAGGATCATGTCAGCTGCAAAAAGTAAAACCTTTACTTCCTCTTTTCTGATATGATTGTTTTTTATTTCTTTCTCTTGTCTGATTGCTCTGGCTAAAATGTCCAAAACTATGTTATATAAGACTCGAAATAGTGGGCAGTTTGTCTTGTTCCTGATTTTAGAGGAAAAGCCTTCATTTTTTTGCCATTTAGTATGAGATTGGCTGATGGTTTGTCATATATGGCCTTTATTATGTTCAAGTATTTTTCTTCTATACCCATTTTATTGAGTACTTTAAACATAAAGAATGTTGTATCTTATGAAATGCTTTCGCTGCATTTGTTGATAGAATCATATAATTTTTGTTTATTTTATTAATATAGTGTATTATGTTAATGATTTATGTATGTTGAGCCATCCTTGAGCTCCTGGGATGAATCCAGCTTAATGGTGATGTATAATATTTTTAATGTGTTGTTCTTTTGATTTGCTGATATTTTGCTTGGAATTTTTGCATCTGTATTTATTAGAGATAATTTGTCTGTACCTTTCTTTTTTTGTATTGTCCTTGCCAGCTGTTGGTATGAGGGTTATATTGGCCTCATAAAATGTGTTAGAAAGTATTACTTCTTCTTCAATTTTTTGGAAGACTTTGAGAAAAATAGGAACCAAATCTTCTATGAATGTTTGGTTGGAATAACTAGTGTAGCCATCTGGTCATGGACTCTTGTTTTTCTTTGGGGGGGAGGGGGAGAGGGTTCAATAGTTGTTTCTGTTTCTTCCCACTTCATGACTCAGTTTGGGAAAATTGTTTAGTTCTAGGAATTATCCATTTCTTCTAGATTGTTGAATTTGGTGGCATATAGTTTTTAATAATATCCTTTGGATAATATCCTTTGGATAACTATAATATCTGTGGTAATTTCTTCTCTTTTATTTTAGATTTTGTTTATATGAGTCCTTCTTTTTCTTAGTAAGTCTTGGCAAAAGTTTGTCAATTTTATTGATCTTTTCACAGAACCAGCTCTTTATTGTATTAATTTTTCTGCAATTTTTCTGTTCTCTATTTTATTTATTTCTGCTCTAATTTTTATTATTTCCTTTATTCTGCTCATTTTGGGTTGCTTTTGTTCTTTTTTTCCTAGTTCCTTAAGATGTAATGTTAAGTTATTCACTTGAGCTTTCTCTCATTTCTTGATATAAGCTTTTAATAATATAAACTTCCCTCTTATTACTGCTTTACCGCATTTCAGAAAATTTGATATGTCATGTTGTCATTTGTCTCTATATATCTTTTTTTTATTTTATTTTTTTTAATGGGGCAACATCAATAAATCAGGATACATATATTCAAAGATAACAAGTCCAGGTTATCTTGTCGTTCGATTATGTTGCATACCCATCACCCAAAGTCAGATTGTCCTCTGTCACCTTCTATCTAGTTTTCTTTGTGCCCCTCCCCCTCCCCTTTCCCTCTCCCTCTCCTCCCTCCCCCTGTAACCACCACACTCTTATCAATGTCTCTTAGTTTCACTCTTATGTCCCACCTACGTATGGAATAATGCAGTGATACATAAAGACACATGCAGCCCCATGTTCATTGCAGCATTGTTCTATATATCTTTTGATCTTTGCTTTTATTTCTTCTTTGACCAACTCATTTTTTAGAAGTATGTTGTTTAATTTCTTGATTTTTTTAGATTACTTTTTTTTCAGTTGAATTTTAATTTCAAAGCCTTATGGTCAGAGAATATGCTTGGTATGATTTCAATCTTCCTGGTTTTGTTGATATTAGTTTTGTATCCCAACATATGGTCTATTCTTTCTTTCTTTCTTTCTTTCTTTATTTATTTATTTATTTATTTATTTTTTACAGAGAAAGAGAGAGTCAGAGAAAGGGATAGATAGGAACAGACAGACAGGAATGGAGAGAGATGAGAAGCATCAATCATCAGTTTTTCATTGTAACACCTTAGTTGTTCATTGATTGCTTTCTCATATGTGCCTTGACCATGGGGATACAGCAGACCAAGTAACCCCTTGCTCAAGCCAGTGACTTTGGGTCCAAGCTGGTGAGCTTTGCTCAAACCAGATGAGCCCGCGCTCAAGTTGGTGACCTCAGGGTCTTGAACCTGGGTCCTCTGCATCCCAGTCCAACACTCTATCCACTGCGCCACTGCCTGGTCAGGCATATGGTATATTCTGAATAATGTTCTCCATACAATGGAGAAAAATGTATAATCTGAAATTCTGGTATAAAATGTCTTGTAGATATCTATTATATTCATTTGTTCTAGTGTTTCATTTAAGGCTGATATTTATTGATTTTCTATTTTGATGAATGATCCAGAACCATCAATGGTGTGTTGAGATTTCCAAGTATGATTGTGTTTTTTCTGTTTCTATATTTATATCAGTTAGTAGATGTCTTATATTTTTTGGTGCTCCCTGGTTTTGTGCATATATATTAAGAAGTGTTATGTCTTCTTGATACAATGTCTCCTTTATCATTATGAAATGACCATCTTTGTTTCTGGTTACTTTTGTTGTGTTGAAGTCAGCATTATAAGATATGAGTATGTCTACACCTGCTTTTCATTATATTATTGGCTTGGAGAATCATTTTTCAACCTTCCACTTTGAATCTACTTTTGTCCTTGCAGCTTAGATATGTCTCTTGAAGATGACACATGGTTTGGTTTTGCCTTTTGATTTAATGTGCTCCTTTGAGTCTCTTTATTGGTGAGTTCAGTCCATTTCCATTTAGAGAAATTATTGACACCTGAGATTTCCTATAGCCATTCTCTATATTGCTTTCTGATAGCTCTGTGTCTCTTTTGGTTCTTCTCTTTTGTATTTCTGTCAGCTGTTTTTGTTTTGTGGAATTCCATACTTCTTTTCTCTGTTTCTTCTTTTTCTAAGCTATGTGTTTTAGTAGTAACATTTTCATGGGTCTTTACTATTAGGTTATTAAAAGACAATTGTCTTATTTACAAGAGTGCATTATCTCATGAGTGTTTCTGCACTCCATCGTCATTTTATGTTATTGTTGTCACAGATTATCTTTATTTTTACTGTGACCTTGTTGGAGCTTTTACTTATAGTTTTGTTCTTTTTTGTTGTTTATATCTGGTCAGATAACCCCCTTTAGTATTTTCTGTCATGGAGGTTTTCTGGTGATAAATTCTCTCAATTTCTCTATGTCTTTAAACATTTTTATTTCTCCTTCATATTTAAAGGATAGCTTTGGTAAACATAGTATTCTCAGCTGGTAATTTCTCTCTTTCAGTACTTTAAATGTTTGGGTCCATTCTCTTCTGGTTTGTAAAGTTTCTTCTCAAAAATTTGATGATAACCTATGGGTCTTCCTTTATATGTTATATTTATTTTTTTCCCTAGCTGCCTTGAGGACTTTTTTTTTGTCATTGATTTCTGACAATTTCATTATGATGTGCCTTGGAATAGGTCTGTTTGGGTTGAGGTAACTTGATGTGTTGTTTGCTTCTTGCATTTGAGACTCTCACCTTTTCCACAGGCTTGGAAAGTTTTCATCTATCATTTGATTGAGTACACTCTCTATTCTCTTTTCCCTCTCTTCTTCTTCTGATATACTCATTATTCTTATATTTCTCTTTCTGATAGTCAGACAGTTCTTGTAGGGATCTCATTTTTTTTTAAATTCATGAGTCTTTCTCTTCTTCTTGCTGTAGTATCTCTATTAGCCTCTCTTCAATGTTACCGATTCTCTCCTCTATCTGGCCTGTTCTATTAGCTAAGCTTACTACCTCATTTTTCAGTTCATGTATTGAGTTCTTTGTTTTTGTTTAGTTCTTTTTATAGTTTCAATATCCTTAGTGAAGTACTCTTTTTGTTCACTAATTTGTTTTTTTTTGTTTTGTTTTTTTTCTTTTTTCTGAAGCTGGAAACAGGGAGAAACAGTCAGACAGACTCCCACATGTGCCTGACTGGGATCCACCCGGCACGCCCACCAGGGGCGGTGCTCTGCCCCCCAGGGGGCGATGCTCTGCCCATCCTGGGCGTCGCCATATTGTGACCAGAGCCACTCTAGCGCCTGAGGCAGAGGCCACAGAGCCATGCCCAGCACCCGGGCCATCTTTGCTCCAATGGAGCCTTGGCTGCGGGAGGGGAAGAGAGAGACAGAGAGGAAAGCACGGCGGAGGGGTGGAGAAGCAAATGGGTGCTTCTCCCATGTGCCCTGGCTGGGAATCAAACCCGGGTCCTCCGCACGCTAGGCCGACGCTCTACCACTGAGCCAACCGGCCAGGGCTCACTAATTTGTTTTTTGAGCTCACTGAATTGCCTGTCAGTGTTTTCTTGTATCTCACTATTTTTAGAACTTCAATTTTGAATTCTCTGTCATTTAACTTTGAGGTTTCCATATAATTGAGATCTTTTTTTCCTGGAGATTTTTCATCATCTATTTGAATTACATTTCTGTCTTGTGTATCCATGATATTTGTTTTCTTCTTTTTTTATTTTTCCAGTAGGTTTAACTATACTACAGATTTTGACTCTGTGAGATTCTTGGGTGAAGCTCCACTGAGGTATTGCTGTTGTAATGTTGTAGGCAGGGCTGCAGTCACATTGGTTGGTGGGACTTGTTTTTAGGGCTTCACAGTTTCAGCTTTATGACTTTGTGGCTTTATGGCTTTGAAGTATTATGGCTCTAGAAATGGCAGTCTCAGGCCTCCAGGTTCTCCTTCCTACATCCCAAAAGACACAGGTTATCTAATGCAGAACACTTCTGCCTCTCAAGGGAGAGAGTGGCTCCAGAAAGTCAGCTGTGGAGGATCAGCCATGGCCATTCTTTATAACGCCAGTGGAAGGAGGCAGGATCTGGGAGGCTGCACTTTAATCCTCTCTGATACTGCACAAAGTGCAGAGCATGAGTAGAGCAGAAACTGTGGGCTGTGAACCAATGGTGCTTGAGCGCTATGCATGTCAAACTCCATAGGCTAAGTGCACACAGATCAAGGGAATACTATGGGCTGTTCAGGTGCCCAGCACCAGCAATCACAAGTGGAGCCCAGCAATGTGGCCAAACCATAGGAACCTAGGCCATGTCTCTGCTCTTGGTTTTACCCATCTTAGTTCAGCTACTTTCCCTCTGCCTCTCAGTCTCTCCACTTCTCCCAGCTCTAAAACAAAACCCAAGTTAAACATGCCTCCCTTTTTCAGATCAGCAAGGAAAGAGAAAAATTTAATCCTCTGGCCTCTCTCCTTTCCAGACTGCACTGAAAAAATCTTTTATTTTTCTGCCCCACCTTCAGTCCCTTCAGTGCATGGATCGTTCAGGTATGGGTGCAAACTCAGCTGGGTTACTTCTCTGCATTATAGTTGTTCAATTTGTTGAAATGTAAAGAGCAGAGATCAGGAGTATCACTAAAGCTGCCATTTCTCTGACTTCACTCTGTTATTACTATTAAAAGGGATAATAGATCTGAAAACCAGTATAAACCACTAATTTCTATATGGATATAAGTAATTAAAATGTTCTAACAGTGGCCAATTAAATATTAATTGCTGATAATAAAAAGATCTATAAAAGGTAATTGGATGGTTAGTGAAATTGCTGAACACTTCTAGACCATAACAAGTATTATACCATAATAAACTAAGGTAGGGAGTTAGTGGAATTAGAAAGCAAACACACAAATAAAAACCAGTCAGTCTGGACCATTAGTTATATTTTACTCTGTTGAAGGACATGAGATCTAATTTTGGGTGAAAAAAAAATTAATCAATTGATAGACATATATATATGGAGAGAGTATCACAATCTGATTCTACTATTTTCTCTGATTATAAAATATTTGTAAAATATTCAGTTGATTCTGTATTATAAAAATAATATGAAGTATTTCATAGGTTTTTATATTATTACATTAGTTTTCTCTTTGTTGGTCTATTTTAGCATAGAGATTGTGGAAATGAGTACAGGGAAGATATAATAATGCACAACTTTGTAATCTCTCTTTTACTTGAGCTAATCTATTCTCTTTAATACCTATGTTTGGGGATGAAACTAATTTGCTTAACATACATCTCCTTGAAAATACAGTCTGCTGAACCCAAATCTATTATCTGTTTTAAATTTAAAACATTTTTATTATATATTGTTTAGAACAATCAGTAATTTTTGTCATTCAGAACATACAGATAACCCCAGATAGTATTGCAGAAATAAAGATACAAGTTATAGGGTAGAAAATGGGTTTTAAAATGACTTTCAGGCATGATAAGAACCCAGAACAAGTTTTAGAAGAAAGTAAGAAAATAACTCAGTATGGACAGAGACATTTGGAGAGATTTAGTCTCCAGAAGATCAGAGGAGAAAAATAGAAAGTAAATAATAGAATAGATTTGTCTATCTCATGAATGATTGTTCATTTAATCATTAATTTACATCTATTTTGCATGCTTATTGTATGCCAAGTAGAATTCAAACACAGACTTCAAATAAGAAATGATGAAATCTTATCATTGAAAATGACCTTTGCCAGTTTTGGCATCTTAAAATGACTAAAAACCTTTCAACCTTCTCATTTGTAGATGATGGAAAACTTGACCAGCTTCACACAATGAGAGGCCAACATCAGGGCTTATACCTCTTACTCACATGTCCTTCCATCAGATTGTATGGTTCTCATTGGTTTTAGTTCTACCTATTTAGAGTAGTGCCCCTGAAAATATTTGAAGAGAGAGATTTATTTTTATCCTTTTATCCTTAGTCTTTTTTTCTCTTCTCTCATTTCCCTTCCCATCCCTTCTCTTCTTTTCTCTCCAGACTTCTCTTTTTTATTCTCTTTCTATTGGGAAAGATGAAGGTGTCCTTTTTTTAAATCTGTAGGCTGAGGAGCTATTTATGGAATTTGCACAGAAGGCTTCAGCTTTCAACCACTGGTGTGAAAATGCTGAAGAGGACTTGTCAGAACCTGTGCACTGTGTCTCCCTAAATGAGATTCGCCAGCTGCAGAAGGACCATGAAACCTTCTTGGCCTCTTTGGCCAGGGTTCAAGAAGACTTCAACTATTTGCTAGAGCTAGACAATGAGATTAAGACCTTAAATGTGCCTTCCAGCCCTTATACCTGGTTAACAATAGAGGTACTACAAAGGATGTGGAAGAACCTACCTGACATCATCAAGGTAATTTGAGGCACAGCAAAGACTTCCTTTTGCTGTAGTGATTATGACCATTTAGTATATTATCCAAGTTGGGAGACTTTTAAAAAATAAAAGAACATAATTAATTGGGAAAGCAGTAAAATACTGGACAGTCTAAGAATAACTTGGAAATATACTCACAATAAGTATAGTTTGGAAAGTTTTAAGCTTCTAGGTGTTGAGCAGTGACTTAGGGAAATAAACACAAGTTCCTGGAGGTAACTCTAAAGAATGGTTATAAAAATTTCTTGAATCTTGTATCCATATTTGCAGTCTATATATTCTTTTATTCAAGCATTCTCTATTTTACACACACCTACAAAAGTGTTTTTTAAATGTATCTGTATTTATTTCTGTTTGTCTACACTGATGTTCATTATAAAAGCTATGAAAAATATTTAAAAGTTTAACAAAGGAGAATTTTACCATATAATTACCAATTTTATGTATCAATATCTACCTTTCCTTTAAAACCATTTTATGTTCATTTAAATGAAATTTTACTTGGAATAAAAATGAGAATTAAGATTTGCCTTTATTATCCAATTTTTTAAAACTGGTCTTGATCTTTGAAACATCTTTAAGTACTTATAAGAAATTTTATAAGCTTTTCTCACATTTTGGATGTGAGAAGAGGTGGGCTAGAAGAAATATAAGCACATAGACATATGCTTCTGGAATATAGATTAGATTTGGGAGAGTTTAAATGTACAGCTGAGCCTAGGAACCAGTTATTTTACTGCAAAGAAAGGTTTTCAATGTGCAATCTACTATTTGTAATTTGGGTTTCTAGGAACGGGAGAAGGAGCTGCAAAAGGAAGAGTTAAGGCAGGTCAAGAACTTTGAGATGTGCCAGGAGTTTGAACAGAATGCCAGTGCCTTTCTTCAGTGGATCTTGGAGACCAGGTGTGCTGTGCTACCTAAAAACTTATGAATCTTATGCCAAATACTCTATTTCTTATAAGGATGAAGTACATAAAACAAGGGAGAATAGGAGAATCTTACAGCATTTATCTATCCTAAATTTATTATATCCTACTTATGCTTTATATCTGTAATTGATACCTTTTGAATCAATCTTTGTAAAATCAAGAAATGAGAATTTCAACAAAGTATTTCTATGTCCATTACCTCACTTAATTTTTAGATCACCCTTGAAACTTATACAGAGAAGATATTACCTCTGTGTCCAATTGTGGAAAGAACTCTAGTAGATAAATGGACTTGCTCAATGACACATATATATTTATTGACACATTTAGAAGGAGAGCATATTGTGAATACCCAATATGAAGCACTTATGTTGCCTGATTACCAAAGCTGTGATGAGAATTAAGTGAAATAATATATGCCAACTGTTCTTAATGAATGAAAAATGTTCTATGTGTGAAAATAATATTTGCCACATCTTCTGGGACAAGTAATCTGCAAAATAGAATATTTAGAAGGTGTAATACATTAGAATAAATGGTCTAAGTTGGTAACCTGTATCCAATAGGTGAGTCAGAATGGTTTATACAACCCATGATATATACTGTTTCTACATACAACTGACAAGGATAAATCATACAATTAACCAAAAGAAAATCTTTATCATGGATAAAAATAACATCTGAAAGAAAGCAGAGGAAATATACCTCATCCTTCTCTTCTTTTGGTTTTGGTCTCTCATTTTCTGGCATCATGTGCCCAATACTAATTATATCACTTGTGCTCTTTACACTACAGCAAGTAGCTGCATGGAAGGTTTTAGTTATTCAGTGTGAAAAAGACTTCAGTAACAGAAGGTGGAACATGTTCATATATTCTTGGCTATGAAGTATTTAGAATGTTTTATAAACCTGAATGAAAAGGATCATAAAAGTAATCCTTATTAACATATGATTTCCCTTTCTCTCCTCTGATTCCTGTTTCGGACCTCCATGTCCAGGGCTTATTTTCTGGATGGGTCAGTATTTTATATTATCATGTTGTTTTGTTATAACATTCTGGAATAATTAACTAGGGAGGCCTTAGTATGGTGTATCTTTAGCTCATCAAAATCTAATGATGCCTAAAGAAAAATGTAAAATGAAAAAAAGAAGTATAGCATACATCATTCTGGTTTCAGGCCCTATTAAATGGAGTCTTGCTTATATTAAATTAAGGGTATATTTGAGAATAAGAACTAGGAGAGAAGTCTGGAAGCCTTCTCATAGAGAAGAACTAGAACAGGGGTTGGGAACCTATGGCTCACAAGCCAGACATGGTTCTTTTGATGGCTGCATCTGGCTCACAGACAAATCTTTAATAAAAAAAATTAATAACATTAAAAATATAAAAAATTCTCATGTATTACAATCCATTCATTTCCTACCGCTCATGTTCATGGTTGCAGGTGGCTGGAGCCAATCACAGTTGTCCTCTGGGACAACACCAAATTTTTATTGGATAATGTGTAACATACACGGGTTGTTGTATGCTCTCACATAATTACATTTTAAAATATGTGGCATTCATGGCTCTCTCAGCCAAAAAGATTCCTGACCTTTGAACTAGAACAAGCTTAACTTCTCATATGTATGACAAGGTTGCCAATAGACCATTGATTTCAAAAAAAATTTAGCATTGTATAAATTTATTTCAGTGAGGCCTAATGACAGTGGGAAATGTAGGAACATTGAGTTTGTCTATGTGAAATACTGACTTCTGATACTATAATTAATTTTTTTCCTCTGGTTCTTAATTAGATCTTTGTTCACTGAAACAGGAACTCTGGAATCCCAGTTGGAAGCAAATAAAGTAAGTAATGTTTATTCATTAGCTCAGAACATAGCCAGAATTACAAAAAGTATAAGAAAAACTACTTAAACAAAACTCTTAAATAAAGACTTTTACACAAATTCCACAGCTTAAAAGTTAAGATCCTAAGTTCTGGTGCCAACTCTGCCAAAATTTCATTCTAGTCATTGGCCACCACTTTTATGTACATCAGTTTGCTTAAATCTTTATATTGCAATTTCAGTATCTATACAATAAAGTTTATAATACTTATAATACGTATAGAGTTATTGTTATTGATCAATTATAGGAACAGTGCAAAGCCTACAATCTTAAACATTGACAAATTTATTATTTGATGACAATTATTTGATAATACAATCACATTGAGATGATCCCTTAACACTGAGTAAAGCAATGATATACAGCAGTAGTTCTTAACCTTATTTTCATTACTGACCCCTCCAGAAAAAAATTTTAACTAATTAAATTTTATTTCTTCCTAATGAGAGAATTTACATACTAAAGAATAAGACACTGTCAGGTAGGGAGTTTAAATCAAGAGAGAAAGTAGGTAAGTGCTGTGTTGGCCTCTTCCCATGACCACATCAAAATTACAACTAAATTATAAAATAATAAACCTGAAACATTATCTGAATACCTGCTGAACAGAAGTTCTATAACCAAGAATACAAAAAAGAAGCTACATAGACACTGGTAGGAAGGCAGGAGACTCAAAGCAGCCTGGACCCACACCTGTGTGTTGTGGTTGGGAATTCGAAGAGATATCTCAGCTGCAAAAGTCACCCCTGAGGAGCAAAGGAGGCCCTAGCCCCCATACTGGACTCATCAGCCCATATCACCAATGCCAGAAAGAGGAGCCCCCACAACATCTTATTGTAAAATTCATTTGGGGATTTTCCATCTGTGTGAAATAGAAGACTGCTAGAAACCCAAGGGTTCCCTTAAAGGTCTCATACCCAGATTCATTTACTCACTGGAACTCTCCCAAAGCTCTGAAAGAGAAAGAGAGGGACGGTGGCTTGGGGACAGCTGGAAACATTTAGGGAGGAATTGAGTTATGTGGCTTTAGAATGGGAGTTGGAAGAACAGTCACCACTCTCCCTGAGTTGATTCATTCTCTGACAAAGCCAGTGGGTGGTTGCCATCTTTTATTTGTTGAATCCTCCTACCACATGGCCAAATCTGAATCTGCATTAACCTGGTGAAAACATTCACTCCACCATGGTGACTCCTTGAGAACCTGACTCACCAATTCACATACTTCCTGGGCTTTTTAAATATCTGAGTATTGTTTCCCACAGGCAGCAATAGATCTCAGGGTGCCTTGTGCCATTTTTTAAGTGACCCCAAGCCTGGCCCTGGTGGCAACCACCTTGGTTTACAGCATAATCTCTTTCACACACCTCCAGGCTACTTCCACAGGCAGCTACCAAATGTGGATTACACTGTATCTCTTACCAGGTAACACTGGACAATCACAGACAGTAGCTGACCTGGGGCTGCACCAAACATTTCTGCAGTGGCTCCTAAACCAACAAATCTGGTGGCTGGATTCAGAGCCCAGCAGAACACCCCAGTATTAGCCAAACAAGTCGCACACCCAAAGGGGATGATCTCAACAGGGCAAATCCCATTTCATAAGGTCAGCACTTTTACAGCAGGCTATACATAATGATTGTTGCCAATTCTCACATACTGTCATCCTGAGTGTTAATGCTACCTACTGAAATACCAATAACTATCAAGGCTCAAATATAACAAGCAGGCACACACATCACAAACAAGAGACACTCCTGGAGCACCTTGCTCAGGTGATCCAGCAGAATCCACCAGTGGACCATACAGGACACTTCCTATATAAGGCCACCCTGCCAAGACTAGAATATATAGCAGATTTACCTAATAAATAGAAACAAACCCAGAGAGTCATCAAAAATGAGACAAAGGAACATCTCACAAAAGAAAGAACAGTGATATCTCCAGAAAAAGAAATAAACAAAATGGAGGCAAGCAATCTGCCTGGTGCAGAGTTCAAAACACTACTTATAAAGATGGTTGCGAAACTTAGTGAGGAATTTAAAAAAAGAGCCAGTAAACATTAAAAAATAATGGAACATTAAAATAATTTAAAGAAAAAACAACAGGTCAGAAATGAAGATTACAATAACTGAAATAAAGAATACAGAAGATTATTTTTGTATTTTATTTAGAAAATTACATTTAAAGGGGTGACATCAATCAGAGTACATAAGTTTTAGTTAAACATTTCTATAACATTTGAATATTGATTATGTTGTGTACCCATCACCAAAAGTCAAATCACTTTTCATCAAGAATACAGCAGATTAGATGAAACGGGAATGAATCAGTGATTGGAGTCAAGGTCATGAAAAATGCCCAATTGAAACATCAAAAAGAAAGAAAAAATTTTAAAAATAAGGAATATTTAAGGGATAATATTAAGCATAACAAAATTCACATCATAGATGTAATGAAAAAAAGAGAGAAAGCAAGAGATTGGGAAACTTTTTGAATAAATAATGACTGAAAACTTTCATAATATGGCAAAGAAAATACACCTATAAGTCAAGGAAGTGCAGATTCCCAAATTAGACACCCAAAGAGATCCACAGCAAGACACAGCATAAGTAAAATGGCAAAAGTTAAAGACAAAGAAAGAATTTTTAAAAAGCAGCAATAAAAAGAGTTTGTTACCTACAAGAAAGTTCCCATAAGACTATCACTTGTTTCTCACCAAAAAAATTTCAGGTCAGGGGGAATTAACACCTAATATTTAAAGTGATGAAAAGCAAGAACCTATAGCCAAGACCACTCTATACAGCAAAACTACCATTTAAAATCAAAAGAAAGATAAAGAACATCAAAGTAAAAAAAAAAGCTAAAGGGGTTAATTACCACCAAACTAGTATTACAAGAAATTTTAAAAGGACTTCTTTAAAAAGGAAAAAATAAGAAGTATAATAAAATAGCAATAACTACATACCCATCAATAATAATTTTAAATGTAAATGGATTAAATGCTCTAATCAAAAGACATAGGGTATCTGAATGGATAAGAAATCAATACCAGGCCCTGGCCGGTTGGCTCAGCGGTAGAGCCTCGGCCTGGCGTGCGGGGGACCCGGGTTGATTACCGGCCAGGGCACATAGGAGAAGCGCCCATTTGCTTCTCCACCCCCACCCCCCTCCTTCCTCTCTGTCTCTCTCTTCCCCTCCTGCAGCCAAAGCTCCATTGGAGCAGAGATGGCCCGGGCACTGGGGATGGCTCCTTGGCCTCTGCCCCAGGCGCTAGAGTGGCTCTGGTCGCAACAGAGCGACGCCCGGGAGGGGCAGAGCATCACCCCCTGGTGGACAGAGCGTCGCCCCTGGTGGGCGTGCCGGGTGGATCCCGGCCGGGCGCATGCGGGAGTCTGTCTGACTGTCTCTCCCCATTTTCAGCTTCAGAAAAAATAAAAAAAAAAAAAAAAAAAAGAAATCAATACCATACATACAGTGTCTGAAAGAGACCCACTCTGATCAAAAGCCACAATCAGACTAAAAGTAATGAGGTGAAAAAAAAGATACATAAGTGGAAAAAGAAAAAAAATGAGGTAACAGCAATATTTATGAGACAAAATAGTCTTTAAAACAAAGGCTATACTGAGACAAAGAAGGACATTTCATAATGGTAAGAGATCAATCCAGTGTTTAACTTGTAAACATTTATGCACTGAGCAAAGGAATATCTAAATATTATATATACAGCAAATAATGATGGAAAGAAAGGAGAAATTGGCAGTTACAAAGCCATAGTAGGGTACTGTAACACCCTATTGTAACAATAGATCTTTCACACAGAATTCAACAAAGAAAGAATGATCTAAACTGACACAGTGGACCAAATGGATTTAATTTATATTTTTAGAGTGTTTACCCTAAAACAACATACTATACACTTTTTCAAGTGCACATGAAACAATTCCCAGGATGGCACACAAGTAAAGGCACAAAACAAGTCTGAATAAATTTAAGATTAAATTCAAAAAACCCACAATGGAAAGAAGAAAGCCTCTTCAATAAATGGTGCTGGAAAAATTAGAAAGCCACATGCAAAATAATGAAATTTAATTACACCTTGTCTCCACACACAAAAATTAAAGCAAAATGAATCAAAGACCTAAATATAAAATCTAAAACAATATACCACATAGAATAAAACATAGGTACTAAACTTATAGACCTTGGCCATAGAGAACATTTTAGTTGATCCCAAAGGCAAGGGAAGTAAAGGCAAAAATAAATGAATGGGACTATATTAAACTAAAAAGCTTCTGCACAGCAAAAGCAACTGACAACCAAACAAACAGGCAGCCAATCAAATGGGAGTTGAAATTCATGAACAACAGCTCTGGTAAGGGGTTAATATCCAAAATATATAAAGGACTCACAAAACTCAGCAATAAACAAGCAAACAATCCAATTTAAAAATGGAGAAAAGACCTAAACAGACACTTCTCCCAAGAAGACATACGAATAGACAATATATACATGAAAAGATGCTCATCTTCACCAGCTATTAGAGAAATGCAAATTAAAACTACAATGAGATACCACTTTATACCTGTTACATTGGCTGATAACAAGACAGGTCATAATAAGTACTGAAGAGGTTGTGGAGTAAAAGAAACTCTCATTCACTGCTGGTGGGAATGTGAATTGGTACAGCCATATGAAAGAGAGTATGGTGATTCCTCAAAAAATTAAGACTAGAACTACTATATAACTCAGCAATGCCTTTAATGGGTATCTACCAAAAAAAAAAAAAACTCAAAAATATTGGTTTGCAAAGTCACATGCACTCCCATGCTTATTGCAGCATTATTGACGGTGGCCAGAACATATAAACAACCAACGTGTCCCTCACTAGAGGATTAGATAATAAAGGTGTGGTACATATATACAGTGGAATACTACTCACTCATAAGAAATGATATATTGTCATTGATGACAACATGGATGGACCTTGAGAACATTATACTGAGTGAAATAAGTAAATCAGAAAAAGCTAAGAACCATATGGTTTCACACATACATGGGACATAAAACTGAGACTCATGGATATAGATAAAAGTGAGATGGCTACCAGGGGGAGGGGGATAGGGGCAAGGAAATAAAGAGAAACAAATATACAGTGACAGAAAATGATTTGACTTTGGGTGATGGGTATATGACATAATCAACTGTTCAAATGCTATAGAAATGTTCACCTGAAACCTATGTACTCTTAACTGATCAATGTCACCCTGTTAAATTTAATTTTCTAAATAAAATTTTTTTAAATGAACAGAGGACATGAATTGATACGTCTCCAAAGAAGATCTACAGATGCTTAATAGACCTATTAAGAAAAGATGTTCAATGTTACTAATCATCAGAGAAATTCAAATTGAAATCACAATGAGATTTTGCCCCACACCTTTCAGAATGACTATCATCATTAAATCAACAAACAAGTGTTAGTGAGGATGTGGAGAAGGGAACCCTCATACATTGTTGGTGAAACTTCAAATTGGTGCATCCATATGGAAAACAGAATGAAGGTTTCTCTAAGCTATTATATGACCAAGCAATTCCATTCTGTGTATTTATCTGAAGAAATCCAAAATACTAATTAGAAAGAATATATGCACCCCTGTGTTCATAGCGAAACTATGGAAGCATCCCAAGTGCCCATCAATAGATGACTGAATAGAGAAGAAGTAGCATGTATGTATCATGGTGTATTACTTGAACATATTAAACAATGAACTCTTACCATTTGTGGAAACATGGTTGGACAAGACACAGAAAAACCAACACCTTATGATTTTATTTATATGTGAAATCTAAAGGACAAACTAAACAAGCAAGACAGAAACAGACTCATAGATACAGAGAACAAAGTGATGGTTGCAAGATGGTGGTGGTGGTGGTAGGGTTGTTGAAACCCTGGATGAAAAGGTTAAGGGATTAAGAAGTATAAATTGGTAGTTACACAGTAGCCATGGGAATATAAAATACAGCATAGGGAATATAGTCAATAATATTATAATCAATATATATGATGCTAGGTAGATTCTAGACTTATTAAGAGGCACAACTTTTAAATTATATAAATGTCTAACCACTATGTTGTATACCTGAAACTAATATAAAATAATATTGAATATCAACTGCAACTAAAAAAAATAATAATAAAGAAAAATGGAAAAAAACATGATGTCAGAAAGAATTGATCTTTGTAGGGCCACAAGCCTTTGTAATATCTAAAGTTTTTATATCAAACTCCACTATCACAACCAATCAACTCTCCCCTCTTTAGGAGAAATTATTTCCCTTTTGAGAAAGCATGACCTTGATACAAAAAGTTGGCATATAATGTGACTGAATGACAGGGACATTTTTTGAAATCTTCCCAAGCTAAGGAAAGAGGTCCAAGAGTGCACATTGCAGACCTTAAGTAGGCCTTAGAGTTCAACCTCCATCAACAGTGCAGATAATTCATGATGCAAATCATTAGAAACTGATGATGCATGTATCTTGGAAATTTATTTCTTTTCTATCTGCAGTATATAACTACTAACACTTTGATTTACATATTACAGAATACCAGAATGACAGAGGGTGTATCACTTAGACTTTCTACCATATTATGAGTGATGAATACAGAAGTGAAATTGTTTTTCTGAGTAGTTTATTTTTCATGGAGGACAGAAGTGTCTCTGAAAATAATTAAAAAGGAGCAATTAAAGGAAACTCCAACTTATCTGTTTATTAATTCTACTCCCATCTTTAGGTTTGGAGTTAATGCCATAGGTGACTGTCTCTCTTCTCTTTTTTCCAGAGAAAACAGAAGGAGATTCAGGTGATGAAGCGTCAGCTGACCAAGATTGAGGATCTTGGAGAAAACCTAGAAGAAGCTCTGGTTCTGGACATCAAATACAGCACCATTGGGTTGGCACAACAGTGGGACCAGCTCTACCAGCTTGGAATGCGAATGCAACACAACCTGGAGCAACAGATCCAAGCCAAGTACTGAGAACCTATGGCCAGGGCTGGGGAAGAGTATAGATAGTGTTAGGTTTTAAGAATTTAACTCTAAGGACTAAAGTTTGTGGTAATTATTGAAAGTACTGTTTTAAAGATAGTATACTCACCAGATTCAGAACCAATATTCTCTCTCTTTACTGTCCCACGCAATGACTATTTCTTTTTATTCTATTATGCCATAGCAAACACTGCTCTCGTTGCCCTGAATCTCATCCAGTTCTTATAGTTCCTTCACTATCTTATGTAATCTCTTCAGAAAACATTCCCTTTTGTAAAATTTCTTCTAAAATCTCTAAAATGAAAGAAATAATCGAGATTAGAACAGAAGAGCAGAATTTATTTTTTCTAAATAAATTAATAGTGTGAAAGAAGTTTTAGGTCTTCATAGCTTTTTAGCAGGGTTATTATCTAAATCAGAGATTAGCAAGCTTTTTCTATAGAGTTTGATATTAAGCAATTTAAACTTTTTGAGCCATATTATCTTCTGTTGTAATTACTCAATTCTACTGTTATGGAGAGAAACCAGCTACTGATAGTTCATAAATGAATGAGCGTGGGACTCTTTTAATAAAATTTAATTTATGGACATTTAAATTTGAATTTTATGTAATTTTTATGTTTAATGAAGTATTCATTTTATTATTTTCAACCATGTAAAAATGTAAAAACCATGAATAATGGTGCAATAAACACAGTTTTACACAATGTAATATACATAAAATGTATTTGATATAATCTTATTAATCAATGCCAACCCAATGAATTTAACTAAAAATATAACACTCATTCTTAGTTCATTGATGGTACAAAAGCAAATGACAGACTGTATTTGGCTCATGGACCACAGCTTGCCAACCCTTGAAGTAGATAGCCCAAATAGCATAATATTCACTAAAATTTCTATTTTATGTGGCATAGTTTCTGCTTTTCTGTTTTATTTCATGAGTTAATGTTTTTCCTTTCAGAGACACCATAGGTGTGAGTGAGGAGACATTGAAAGAGTTTAACACAACCTATAAGTGAGTATTACTTTATAATTCATTGATGCTTTGTTCTTCAAACCAGAATAAATCTCCAAATGACTATTTTCCTTCAGTGTGCCTTGGTAGAATTTTATGTGAATATTTATATATGTAATTTAGCTTCAAGTTTTGGTTTGTAATGTATTTACTCATAAATTTCTGGCCTTTAAAAAATACATTCAACATTTTATGCTTTTATCATTCATCCACTGGTTGTTTTTTTTTAAATGTAAAAACACAGGAAATCTCTCCATTCAATTCTCTGATAAGATTATGGCATGTTAATAAAGCTCTAGCAGATGCTACAAAAAATGTTCTGTCCTGTTGTAATCTGGTTCTGTATTGAACTTGATAAAATGTTTTTATTCTTTAGACACTTTGATGAGAATTTGACAGGGCGCTTGAGTCACAAAGATTTCCGGTCCTGCTTAAGAGGACTCAATTACTATTTGCCCATGGTGGAAGAGGGTGAACCTGAACCCATGTTTGAGAAATTCCTGGATGCCGTCGACCCAGGGAGGTAGGAAGAAGACCAAGGGCCATACCACAGCAGGGAATGGGACTTGGGGGACAAGCATAGAAAGTAAAATGATCCATATGACATGAAATTAACTCACCTTGAGAACAAGAAGATGCATCCTATACTAGATGAACTGAGCTGCTTTTTTCCAGACTTATGCCTAAAAGACATTTCAGTTGGTTCTGAAAATGAAACTTGAGAGAAGAGTTTCTTCATGTGTATAAGGTTTTAAGGAGAAGATGAATAACTTTTTGGAGTGGAGTGTTGTATGCTTGTGATAGTGGAGTAGAATCTCAGAGGGGTCACATTATTTGGGGGACTAAATATGTCTAATGCTAAAACCAAAGAAGACCAGGATTAGAGGTCTTCAACTCAACTTGAAGAGCTTTAAGTACTTAGATACTGGTGCTGATGGGAAATTCCCAAATTCTATATAGTGTGTCAGATGAAAAGACCCAGAAGGAAACAGAGTCTGAAACTTGCAAAACTGATTATTTGGCTGTAGGGCATGAGAGAAAGGGTCAAATAGACTATAGTTTTAGAAAGCTGAATTGGAAAAGGCACTTGGAAAATCCAGCTTTCCTCTGTCTCTGAGATACTGAGTAGAATGAGACAGGGATCTGTTTTATTCCTTGTGTTGAGAGGACACAGATCATGATCCATTTCTTCATTTATCCTACAGGAAGGGCTTTGTCTCACTGGAGGACTATACCTCATTTCTGATTGACAAAGAATCAGAGAACATCAAATCCAGCAATGAAATAGAGGATGGCTTCCAAGCATTAGCAGAGGGCAAGGCCTATATTACCAAGGAGGACATGAAGCAGGTCAGATTCCAATTGCATCTATTCTAATTATGTTCTTAGCATAATCTAGATTTTCCTCATCTCAAGCCTAGTTGCCTGCTACAGGCAAATACTCTGTCCTTCACCTCTCCTTTTTTTTTCATATATCATTTTTACTTAGATATTATTTGCTTTGATCACTATTTCATGTTGTAACCAAAACCTACAGTTAATCTCCAATGACTATCAGGGTCAATCCCAAACCTGAAAGTCAAAGACATTTTCTATCCCATTTATTTAATAAGTCAAATTTAGGGACTAGCATAAATAGTATAGTCAAAGTAATATGAAACTCATCACTGAGTTGAAGAAGATGTTTGTCTTATGCTTTAGAAATAACAAATTTATGTGATATGAATAATGTTGGCTTTTTCTTTAAAGTTTCTCCACTCCCTGAGTTTAAGGAATATTGAAAGCCCCAAGGAAAGAGCTATTTTGAATTTATATTACTGTATCTTTTTTCTTTTTATGTTTCAGGCCCTAACCCCAGAACAAGTATCATTCTGTGCCTCACATATGCAGCAATACGTGGATCCACGGGGCCGAAGCCACCCTGCGGGCTATGACTATGTTGGCTTCACCAGTTCCTACTTTGGCAATTGATATGCAGCTCTGACTGGATCATATAAAATCTTAGTGTGATAGAAAGTATTGGGGAATGAAAGAAACAGGCAAATATGGAGGGTAAAAAGGTAGTAGTGTATGTATTACATTTATTGCAAGACCTGGAAAAAAAGCAAACTTGAGAGATATAGGGTATTAATAGAGTTGGAGAAGGTAAGACCAGGGACTTATTTGGTATGAAACTAGTACCTATTGAAGAGTGCCAAGTTCTCTATATTTTCTTTTTAATTAAATTTATCAGGGTGATATTGGTTAAGAAAATTACATAAATTTCAAGTGTACAATTCTAAGATACATCATCATTATATTGCATTGTATGCACACTTTCCAAAGTAAAATCTTCTTCCATCACCATTTATTGATCCCCTTTACCTTTTACAAACTGACAACCCCCCCTCCCTCTGATAAACACCATAGTGTTGTCTCTAATTATGAGTTTTTGTTTGTTTTTCATGTTTATTCATTTGTTGATTTCAGTTTTATATCCCCATATGAGTGAAACCACAGGATTCTTGACTTTTTCTGTCTAATATATTGTACTTACAAAGGTATTCTCAAAATATATCCATGTTGTCACAAATAACAGTATTTCATTTTTTTTAATATAAAATGTGGTACATATATAAAATGGAATACTGTACTACTCGACCAAGTTCTCTATATTTCCCTTGCTGGGGGTTTTTTGAAAAAATTATTTAACATGTTAGGTAAAAGTGGATAATAAAACTATGAATGTTTCAAATGTACAATCCTATATCATTTGTGTATTATTTTATGTGTTCACGAATCAAGGTCAGCTATCCTCCTGTCACCATTTAGTATCTCCCTTTACCCTTTGTGACCTGCTTACACTCCCCTTGCCTCTAGTGTCACCATATTGTGTCTGAGTTTTCCTTCTTTACTTTTCTTTTTTTTAATTTTGCATAATCACTTTACCTTTTTCAACCAGCCCCCAAAACTCCTCCCCTCTGACAGCTGTTGGTCTGTTCTCTGCATTTATGAGTCTTTTCCTATTTTTTTGTTTGTCTTGTTCAATAGATTGCACATATAAATAAAATTATGTGGTATTTGTCATTGTCTGATTGGCTTGTTTCACTTAGTATAATACTCACCAGCTCAATTCATGCTGTCACAAAAGATAAGATTTTCTTCTTTTTATGGCTGACTAGTATTCCATTGTGTAATTAAGCAACAGATTTTTAATCCACTCATATACTGATGGAGCCCTTAGCTGCTTCTGAATGCTGGCTATTGTGAATAATGCTGCAATGACCATGAGGGTGCATATATTGTTTTTCTTTTTTTAAAATTAAATTTAATGAGGTGACATTGATCAATAAGATTACTAGGTTCCAGGTGACCATCTCTGTAGCATTTAAACTGTTGAGTGTGTTGTGTGACCATCACGCAAAGTCAAATCATTTTCTGTCACCATATATCTGTCCTTCTTTACTCCCTTGCTACCTCACCCTACATTGGGTAGCCACTTCACATTTATCTATATCCATGAGTTTAAGGTTAATATCCCACCTATGTGGGATATATATTTGACCCTCTTTACTCCCCTCCCCACTACCCCAATCTCCCTGGTAACCACTTTACTTTTATCACTGTCCATGTGTCTCAGTTTTATATCCCACCTATGTGTGATATCATATAGTTCTTATCTTTTTCTGATTTACTTATTTCACTCAGTAGAATGTTCTCAATATCCATCCATGTTGTTGTGAAAAGCAATATGTCATCATTTCTTATGGCTGAGTAGTATTCCATTGTATATATGTACCACATCTTCTTTATCCAATCCTTTATCAAAGGACACTCATTATTTCCTTTAACTTGTCTTGGCCATTGTGAATAATGCTTCAGTAAACATGGCAGTGCATGTGTCTTTACATACCAATGTTTTCAAGTTTTTTGGGTAGATACCAAATAGAGGAATGGCATTGTCATATGGGGGTTCTATCATTAACTTTTTAGGAACCACCATACTCTCTTCCATAATGGCTGTACCAGTTTACATTTCCACCAGCAGTGAATGAGGGATATTTTTTCTCTACAGCCTTTCCAACACTTTTTATTATCATGTTGATAACAGCCAATCTAACAGGAGTGAGGTGATATCATATTGTAGTTTTGATTAGCATTTCTCTAATAGCTAATGAAGATGTGCATCTTTTCATGTACTTGTTGGCCACTTGTGTGTCTGCTTGGGAGAAGTCTGTTCAGGTCCTCTCCCCATTTTTTAATTGGATTGATTGCTTGTTTTTTGATGACCTTTGTGAGTTGTTTATATATTTTGGATAGTAGTCCCTTATCAGAGTTGTTGTTTGCAAATATCATCTCCCATTTGGTTGGCTGCATTTTTGTTTTGTTGTTGGTTCATTTTTTTTCAAGTGAGAGGATGAGACATAGTGAGGCAGACTCTCACATGCACTCTGACCAGGATCCATCCAGAAACACCTGTATGGGGCCAATGCTTGAAACAATTTAGCTATTTTTAGTGCCTGAAGATAATACACTCAGACAACATTGTTATCTGCAGCACTTGGGGTAATGTTTGAACTGATCAAGCCACTGCCTGTAGGAAGAAAAAGAGACAGAAGGAAAAGAAAATGGTCACTATTCTTTTGTGCCCTGACCAAGAATCCAAGCCAGGAAATCCATACACGAGGCTAACACTCTCTCCACTGAGCAAATCAGCCAGAGCCTGTTGTTGGGATTTTTTAATTTTTTTGTAATTTTTGCTCTGTAGAATGATCCCATTCATTTATTGTTGCATTTGCTTCCCTTCTCATTGAAATCAAATTTATAAAATGTTTTCTACAGCCAAGGATAAGTTTAGTATCTATGTTTATTTCTATGTAATTTCTTCTATCATATCTTATATATAAATCTTTGCTCTATTTTAGTTGATTATTGTGCATGGGGACAAACTGTAGTCAAGTGTCATTTTTTTGCATATGGCTTTCCAATTTTCCCAGCACTATTTATTGAAGAGGCTTTCTTTTCTCCAGTGTGTGTTTTTGGGTCCTTTGTTAAAGATTATTTTTTCATACATATGTGGTTTTATTTCTGGGCTCTTGATTCTGCTCCATTGGTCTGTATGTCTGTTTTTCTGCCAATACCATGCTGTTTGGGATATTGTGGCTCTGTAGTATAATTTAAAACCAGGTAGTGTAATACCTCTGACTTTATTCTTTATCCTCAAGATTTCTTTGGCTATTCAGGGGTTTTCATGGTTCCATACCAACCTGGTAATTTTTATTTTATTTCTTTAAAAATGCCATCAAGGAAATAAAATCAAATTTAGATATACAATACAGAGATGTAGCTCAGATAGATGATAAAAAAAATCTCCAGGAAAAAAAATTACAATTACATGGAAACCTTGGGGCTTAATGACAGAAAATCAAAACTGAAGCTCAAAAATACTCAAAAGATACCAAAAAAACCCACTAAAAGACAATTTAGTGAGCTCAAAAAACAACTTAATGAACAAAAAGAGTACTTCACCAAGGAAATTGAAACTATAAAAAAGAACCAAACAGAGATTAAAAACTCAATACATAAACTGAAAAATAAAGTAACAAGCTTAGCCAATAGAACAAGCCAGATAGAGAAGAAAATCAGTGACATTGAAGACAGGCAACTAGAGATACTACAGAGAGAAGGAGAGAAACTCATGAATTTAAAAAAAAATGAAAAAGACCTACAAGAATTGTCTGACTCCATCAGGAAGAGCAATATAAGAATAATGAGTATATTAGAAGAGAAAGAGAGGGAAAAGGAAATGGAGAAAATATTGAAACAAATAGATGAGAACTTCCCAAGCCTGTGGAAAGAGTTAGAGCCTCAAATCCAAAAAGCAAATGGAAAGCCGAGTTACTTCAACCCAAACAGACCTACTCCAAGACATATCATAATGAAATTATTACAAATCAATGACAAAGAAAGAATCCTCAAGTCAGCTAGAGAGAAGAAGAATATAACATATAAAAGAAGGCCCATTAGGCTATCATCAGATTTCTCAGCAGAAACTCTACAAGGCAAAAAGGAGTGGACCCCAACATTTAAAATACTAAAAGAGCCTGACCTGTGGTGGCGCAGTGGATAAAGCATCGACCTGGAAATGCTGAGGTTGCCGGTTCGAAACCCTGCTTGCCTGGTCAAGGCACATATGGTCAAGCACATTGATGCTTCCAGCTCCTCCCCCCTTCTCTCTGTCTCTCCTCTCTCTCTCTCTGTCTCTCCCTCCCCTCTGTAAAATGAATAAATAAAAAAAAAATTAAAATACTAAAAGAGAGGAACTACCAACCAAGAATACTGTATCCATCAAAACTATCCTTCAAATATGAAGGGGAAATGAAAACATTTACAGACATACAGAAGCTAAGGGAATTTATCACCAGAAAACCCTCACTACCAGAAATACTAAAGATAGTTATCCAACCAAGTACAAAGAACAAAACAAGACAAAATTGCAAATAAACATTTTTAACAAAACCACAATAAAAACAAGAATAATCTGTGACAACAATGACATAAAAAGAGAGAGGATAAGGATCAGCAATAACAATGGAGGATAGAGTGCAGAATCACTCACAAGATAATGGACTCTAATAAATATGATAACTTTTCTTTTAATAACCTAAAAGTAACCACCCCTGAAAAGGCCACTACTGAAACACATAGCTTAAAAAAAGAAGAAACAGAAAACAGAAGTATGGAATACCACCAAACAAAAACAAATGACAGAAAAACAAAAAAGAAGAACCAAACAACACACATAGTTATCAGAAAGCAGTATATAAAATGGCAAAAGAAAAGCCTCAGTTGTCAATAATTACACCAAATGTAAATGGATTGAACTCGCCAATAAAGAGGCACAGAGTAGCAGATTGGATCAAGAAGCAAAGCCCAAGAGTATGCAGCCTTTAAGAGACACGTTGAGGCTACAGGAATAAAAATAGATTCAAAATGAAAGGTTGGAAAATGATTCTTCAAGCAAATAATATCCAAAGAAAAGCAGGAGTAGCCATACTAATATCTGACAATACTGACCAAAAGACAAGAAAGGTAATCAGAGACAAGAATGGACATTTTATAATGATAAAGGAGACCTTGTATCAAGAAGACATAACACTCCTTAATATATATGCACCAAACCAAGGAGCACCAAAATATGTAAGACAACTACTAACTGATCTAAAACCACAAACTGAAAAAAATATAATCATACTTGGAGACCTCAATACAACATTGATGGCTTTAGATCATTCATCCAAACAGAAAATCATAAAGAAATATTGGCCTTAAATGAAACACTAGAATAAATGGACATAATAGACATCTACAGGACATTTCATCCCAAAACATCACAGTATACATTTTTCTCCAGTGTACATGAAACATCCTCAAAAATAGACCATATGCTGAGCCACAAAACTAACATTAACAAATTCAGAAAGATTGAAATTAAACCAAGCATATTTTCTGACCATAAAGCTATAAAACTAGAATTCAACTGCAAAAAAGAAGTAAACATACACACACAAAATGTGAAAATTAAACAATATACTTCTAAAAAATGAATGGGTCAAAGAAGAAATAAAAGAAGGGATCAAAAGATATATACAGACAAATGAAAATGACAACACAACATATCAGAATCTCTGGGATGTAGCAAAAGCAGTAATAAGAGGGAAGTTTATATCATTACATGATTATATGAAAAAGCAAGACAGAGCCTAAGTAAACAACCTAACATCACATCTTAAGGACCTAGAAAAAGAAGAACAAAGGAAAACCAAAACCAGCAGAAGAAAGGAAATAATAAAAATTAGAGCAGAAATAAATGAAATAGAGAACAGAAAAACTATAGAATAAATTAATACAACAAAGAGCTGGCTTTTCTGAAAAGATCTATAAAACTGACAAACTCCTGGCAAGACTCACTAAAAAAAAAGAGAGAAAAGACTCATATAAACAAAATCCAAAATGAAAGAGAAGAAATTATCACAGATATCATAGATATACAAAGGATTATCACAGAATACTATGAAAAATTATATGCCACCAAATTCAACAATCTAGAAGAAATGGATAAACTCCTAGAACAATACAATCTTCCTAGACTGAATCACGAAGAAGTAGAAAGCCTAAATAGACTGATAAGCAGGAAGGAAATAAAAACAACTATCAAAAACCTCTCGAAAAATAAAAGTCCAGGACCAGATGGATATACTAGTGAATTCTACCAAACATTCAAAGAAAAATCCTTCTCAAAGTCTTCCAAAAAATTGAAGAAGAAGCAATACTTCCAAACATATTTTATGAGGCCAGTGTATCCCTCATACCAAAACCTGGTAAGGACAACACAAAGAAAGAAAACTATAGGTCAATATCGCTAATAAATACAGATGCAAAAATCCTAAACAAAATACTAGCAAATCGAATACAACACACCAAAAAAGTAATTCATCATAATCAAATGGGATTAATTTCAGAAATACAAGAATGGTTCAACATACGTAAAATGATTAACATAATACATCATATAAACAAAACAAAGAACAAAAACCATATGATCCCATCAATAGATGCAGAAAAAGCATTCGATAAAATACAACATTCTTTTATGTTTAAAATACTCTTCGAAGTGAGTATAAAAGAAAAATACCTCAACATAATAAAGGCCATTTACCACAAACCATCAGCTAACATCATACTAAATGGTAAAAAACTGAAAGCTTTTTCTCTAAAATCAGGAACAAGACAAGGCTACCCATTCTCTCCACTCCTATTCAACATAGTGCTGGAAGTTCTAGCCAGAGCAATTAGACAAGAGAAAGAAATAAAAGGCTTTCATATTGGGAAAGAAGAAGTAAAGGTTTCACTTTTTGCAGATGACATGACCCTGTATAGAGAAAACCCCAAAGACTCCACAGAAAAGCTATTAGAAACAATAATCCAATACAGTAAGGTCACAGGATACAAAATTAATATACAGAAGTCTTTTGCTTTCTTATATGTCAACAATGAAATCTCAGAAAAAAGAACTAAAAAAATAATCTCTTTTACAATAGCAACAAATAAATAAATTAAATACTTAGGAATAAACATAACATAGAATGTAAAAGACCTATATACTGAAAACTACAAAACATTAATAAAGGAAATTTAAAAAGACACAATGAAATGTAAAAATATTTATTGTTCGTGGATAGAAAGAATAAAATAGTTAAAATGGTCATATTACCCAAAGCAATATACAAATTTAATGCAATTCCCATCAAAATTCCAAAGTCATTTTTTAAAGAAATGGAACAAAAAATCATCAGATTTATATGGAACCATAAAAACCTCGAATAATCAAAGTAATGCTAAGGGGAAAAAATGAAGCTGGAGGCATTACAATACCTGACTTCAAACTACACTACAGAGCCATAATAATCAAACCAGCATGATATTGGCAGAAAAATAGACAGACCAATGGAACAGAATAGAGATTCCAGAAATAAAAACATATAGATGGCCAAATCATCTTTGATGAAAAGCCAAAAACACACAATGGAGAAAAGAAAGTTTCTTCAGTAAATGGTGCTGGGAAAATTAGAAAACCAATGCAAAAGAATGAAATGACTCCAGTTTATATCCTTGCACAGAAATTAATTCATAATGGTTCAAAGACCTAAATATAAGATTGAGGCAATAAATTACATAAAAGAAAACATAGGTACTAAACTCATGGACCTTGGCCATAACAACATTTTATGAATTTGACTCCAAAGGCAATGGAAGTAAAAGCAAAGATAAATGAATGGAATTACATCAGACTAAGAAGCTTCTGTACAAAAAAAAACAAAAAAAAAAACTGTCAACAAAACAAATAGCCAATTAAATGGGAGATGATATTTTCAAACAACAGCTTAGATAAAAGGCTAATATCCAAAATATATAAAGAACTCACAAAACTCAGCAACAAATAAACAAATAATCCAATAAAAAAAGCGGGAAGAGGACATGAACAAACACTTCTCCCAAGAAGAAATACAAATGGCCAACAGATATATGAAAAGATGTTCATCATCACTAGCTATTTAAAAAATGCAAATCAAGCCTACAATGAGATACCATCTCACACCTGTTAGATTAGCTATTATGAACAAGACAGATAATAACAAGTGCTGGAGAGGCTGTGGAGAAAAAGGAACCCTTATTCACTGTTGGTAGGAATATAAATTAGTACAACTATTATGGAAGAAAGCATGGTGGTTCCTCAAAGAATTAAGAATAGAACTACCATATGACCCAGCAATCCCTCTACTGGGTATATACCCCAAAATTTGTATACATGGATACAAAAAGACACAGTTACCCCCATGTTCATCACAGCATTGTTCATGGTGGCCAAGACATGGAAAAAGCTGAAATATTCTTCAATAGAGGATTGAATAAAGAAGATGTGGTGTATATATACAATGGATTACTACTCAGCTGTAAGAAATTATGACATAGTGATATTTATGACAACATGAATGAACCTTGATAACATTATACTGAGTGAAATAAGTAAATCAAAAAAGGTGAAGAATTGTATGATTCCATACATTTAAAAAAAAACAGAAAATTGAGACTTATGAACATATACAAAAGTACAGTGGTTACCAGGGGGAAGGGAAGGGTGAAAAGGGAGAGGGTTAGGGGAAAAGGGAGGGGCTTAAAGAGAAACAAATATAAGGTGACAGAAGATGGTTTGACTTTGGGTGATGGGTATACAACATAATAGACTGTCCAAACAATGTGGAGATGTTTTCTCTAAATCTATGTACTTTGGTTGACCAATATCACCCTGTTAAATTTGTCTAAATAAAAAAAATAATAATAAATCTATGGCAAAAAAAAGTTGTTGGTAAAAACACAACAAAACAAAACAAAAAAAGAAAATTAACACAGAAACAATGGCCTTAAATGACACACTAAATCAATAAAATTTAGTTGATATCTTCAGAACCTTTTGCCCCAAAGCAGTAGAATATAATTCTTTTCAACTGCTCATGGTACATCCTCTAAGATAGAGAACATCTTAGAACACAAAACAATTCTCAACAAATTTAAGAAGATTGAAATTGTATCAAGCATATTTTCTTATCACAATGGTATGAAACCAGAAATCAGCTACAATAAAAAAGTTGAAAAACATTCAAACACTTGGAGCCTAAATAGTATGTTATTAAATTACACATAGATTAACATTGAGATCAAGAAAAAAATCAAAAGTTTTCTTGAAACAAATGAAAACGAACATACAACAACTCAAAATTTATGAAACACAGCAAAAGCAGTGCTAAAAGGGACATTCATGGTATTATAGGCATACCTTAAAAAGCAAGAAAAAGCTCAAATAAACAATTTAACCTGCATCTAAAAGAACTAGAAAAAGAACAACAAATAAAACTCAGAGGAAGGAAAAGGAAGAAAATAAAGATCTAAGCAGAAGTAAAAGACATAGAGCCTAAAAAGAAATATACATAAGATCAATGAAACCGAGAGCTGGTTCTTTGAAAAGGTAAACTGGATTGATGAACTTTTAACCAGACTCATCAAGAAAAAAGAGAGAAGACTCAAATAAATAAAATTAGAAATGAAAGTGGAGAAGTAACACAAAACACCACAGAAATACAAAGAATTGTGAGAAAATATTATGAAGATCTATATGCCAAAAAATTGGACAACCTAAATAAAATGAATAAATTACTAGAAACACACAATCTTCCAAAACTCAATCTGGAAAAATGAAAAAGCCTAAATAAACCAATTACAAGAAATGAAACTGAAACAGTTATTTAAAAACTCCCAGCAAACAAATATTTTAAACTGGATGACTTCAAAGGCAAATTTTACCAAACATTCAAAGAAGAACTAACACCTATCTTTCTCAAGCTATTTCAAAACATTCAAGAGGAAAAAAGACTTCCAAGCTCCTTTTATGAGGCAAGCACTATCCTCATTCCAAAACCAGGTAAAGACACTACAAAGAAAGAAAACTATAGGCCAATATTCCTGATGAGCATAGGTGGTAAAATTCTCAATAAAATATTAGCAAACTGTGTCCAGCAGTACATCAAAAAGATCATACATTATAATCAAGTGGAATTTATTCTGGGGAGGCAAGGCTCATATACTTTTCACAAATCAATAAAGGTGATTCATCACATAAACAAAAGGACTGATAAAAATTACATAATTATAGGCCCTAGCCGGTTGGCTTAGCGGTAGAGCGTCGGCCTGGCGTGCAGGGGACCTGGGTTCGATTCCCGACCAGGGCATATAGGAAAAGCGCCCATTTGCTTCTCCACCCCCCCTCCTTCCTCTCTGTCTCTCTCTTCTCCTCCCGCAGCCAAGGCTCCATTGGAGCAAAGATGGCCCAGGTGCTGGGGATGGCTCCTTGGCCTTTGCCCCAGGCGCTAGAGTGGCTCTGGTCGCGGCAGAGCGACGCCCCAGAGGGGCAGAGCATCGTCCCCTGGTGGACAGAGCGTCGCCCCTGGTGGGCGTGCTGGGTGGATCCCGGTCGGGCGCATGCGGAGTCTGTCTGACTGTCTCTCCCCATTTCCAGCTTCAGAAAAATACAAAAGAAAAAAAAAAAGAAAAAATAATTACATAATTATATCAATAAATGCAGAAAAAGCATTTGACAAAATCCAGCACCCATTTATGATCAAAACTCTCAGAAAAATAGGAATTCAGGGAACATACCTCTACATGATAAAGGCCTCTATGACAAACCCACATCCAACATCATACTCAATGGACAAAAATTAAAAGCAATCCCCTTAAGATTAGGAACAAGGCAGGGGTGCCCCATTTTACCACTCTTATTCAACATACTATAGTTCTGGAAGTCCTAGCCATAGTAAGGAAAAGAAGAAGAAATAAAAGGCATTCAAATTGGAAAAAAAAATAAGTAGAAGTATAATTATTTGCTGATGATGTGACACTGTACATAAAAAAACCTAAAATCTCAGTCAAAAAACTACTAGACTTGATAAATGAATTCAGCAAGATGGCAGGATATAAAATTAATATTTAGAAATCAGTGGCATTTTTATACACCAACAATATGCTGTCTGAAAAAGAAATTAAAGAAACAATCCCCTTCGCAATTGCAACAACAAAAATAAAATACTTAGGAGAAAATTTAACCATGGAAGTAAAAGACTTGTACTTGGATAATTACAAGACATTGAAAAAGAAATCAAAGTAAGATGCAAACAAGTGGAAACATATAATGTTTTCATGAAAAAGAAGAAGAAACATCATTAAAATGTCTATATTACACAAAGCAATCTATAAATTCAATGCAATTCCTATTAAAATACCAATAGCATACTTCAAAGATATAGAAGAAATATCCCAAACATTTATATGAAACAAACAAACAAAAAATACCCAAATAGCCTTAGCAATCTTGAAAATGAACAATAAAGTAGGAGGTATCACACTTCCTGATATCAAATTATACTACAAGCCCATTGCAATTAAAATAGCTTGGTACTGGCATAAGTACAGGCATACAGATCAATGGAACAGAACAGAGAACCCAGAAATAAACCTACACCTTTATGGCCAATGGATATTTGATTAAGAAGGTAAGAGCATACAATGAAGTAAAGATAGTCTTTTTAATAAATGATGTTAGGAAAATTGGACAGGTACATACAAGAAAATGAAACTAGACCACAAACTTACAGCATTCATAAAAATAAACTCAAAATGAATAAAAGACTTACATGTAAGTTGCAAAACCAAAAATATCTTGGAAGTAAACAGGCAGTAAATTCTCTGATATCTCTCTTATAACAATATTTTCGTCAATTTATCTCCACGGGCAAGTAAAATAAAGGACAAAATAAACAAATGGAACTATATCAAACTAAACATTTTTGCCCAGCAAAAGATACCATTAACAAAATAAAAAGACAACCCACACAATGGGAGAACATATTCTCCCATACATCTGATAAGGGGTTGATAACCAAAATTTATAAAGAACTTCTAAAACTCAACACCAGGGAGATAAGCAATCCAATTAAAAAATAGGCAAAGGAACTGAATAGATAATTCTCCAAAGAGAACATACAGATGGCCAATAGGCATATGAAAACTTACTCAAAGTCACTAATCATCAGAGAAATGCAAATTAAAATCACAATGAGATACTACCTCACACCTGTCAGAATGGCACTCATTAACAAATCAACACACTATAAGTGCTAGCAAGGATGTGGGGAAAAGGGAACCCACCTGCACTGCTAGTGGGAAGGCAGACTGATGCAGCCACTGTGGAAAACAGTATGGCATTTCCTCAAAAACTTAAAAATGGAGCTGCCTTTTGACCCAGCTATCCCACTTTTAGGAAAATATCCTGGGAATACTAAATCATTGATTCAAAAGAAGATATGCTCTCCATGTTTATTGCAGCATTGTTTTCAATAACCAAAATCTGGAAATACCCCATGTCCATCAGTGGATGAGTGGATTAGAAAGCAGTGGTATATATACACAATGGAATACTACTCAGCCATGAAAAATAAGAAAATCTTACCTTTTACAATGGCATGAATGGACCTGGAGATTATTATGCTAAGTGAAATAAGCCAGGCAGGGAAAGAAAAAAATCATATGATCTCACTTATATGTGGAATCTAATGAAGAAAGTGAACTAAGGAACAAAATAGAAGCAGAGGCAGGGTCACAGGGACTAGAAGGAAAGCTGTCAGATGAAAAAGGGATGAGGAGGTGAGACCAGAGAAGGTGAAGGATTAGTGAAATTATATATATAATATATATACACAGATAACAGAACAGCAAATCCCAGAGGGAAGGGGGAGGGAATGGAGGGGGAGGTGGCAAAGGGCTTTAATTTGGGAAACAGGGGTGAGGGTGTTATTTTGAGTAGGACACTTGAATCCATGTTAGCACAATAAATTAAAATTAATAAAAAGTTTTAATTTTTTTTTAAGATGAACTCAAAACTTGAATAATACTTTCTTTATTTACAAGTTAGAATCAACAGACAACACAATCCAGGGACCCAGTGGGGAGATGACTGAAATCCCCAGGGACCCCAAGGGAGGAGGAAAAGGGCAAACAGAGTAGAAAAATGTCAACGTAAAAAATGAGCTCCCCCTTCTTCCCTCCCCGTGGAGGTCAGGGGACCACGACCACACCCCAAGACATGGACAAGAGTGTGGTGGTTACCAGGGGTGGGGGGAGGGAGGACACAGGAGGGAGGGAGGGAGAGAGTTAGGGGGAGGGGGAGGGGCACAGAGAAAACTAGATAGAGGGTGACGGAGGACAATCTGATTCTGGGCGAGGGGTATGCAACATAATTTAATGACAAGATAACCTAGACATGTTTTCATGTTTTCTTTGAATATATGTACCCTGAATTATTAATGTCATCCCATTAACATTAATAAAAATTTATAAAAAAAAAAGTTTTAAAATTTTTCTATTGATAACCTAATGGTAATGACCCATGAAAAAGCCACTACTGAAACACACAGCTTAAAAAAGAAGAAACATGGGGGGAAAGTATTGAATACAACCAAATATAAATGACTGACTAAAACACAAAAGAGAAGAACCAAAGGAGATATACAGCTAGCAGAAAAAAAATATATGGCTAGAAGAAATTTTCAAGCATCAATAATTATCATAAATGTAAATAGGTTCAACTCAAAAATCAAAAGGCATAGAATAGCAGATCATGTTAAAAAACAAAACTCAATCCTATGCTGCCTTCACAAAACACATATAAGCTGCAGGGGCAAAAGTACTCAAAGTGAAAGGTTGGAAAATGAGTCTACAAGCAGATAATACCCTAAGTAAAGCATGTGTAACCATACATATGTCTTACAATACTGACATAATGACAACAAAGGTAACAACAGGCAAAAATAAACATTTTATAATGATAAAAGGGACACTAAATCAAGAAGACATAGCACTCTTTAATGTAAATATGCACCAATATATAAGGCATCTTCTAACAGATCTATAAATAGAAATAAACAAAAATGTAGTCATAGTTGGAGAACTCAACACTCCCTTGATGGCTTTAGATAAATTATATAAACATAAAATTAATAAAGAAATGTTAGACTTAAATGACACACTATACCAAATGGACATACTAGACATTTATAGAATATTTCATCCCAGCACATATGATTATACATTCATTTTCAGTATGCATACGTTAGGCCATAAAACTAACCTCAACAAATTTTAAAAGATTGAGAATATACTAAGCAAATTATCTAATTATTGCCTTTAAAAATAGAAATAAATTGCAAAAAGGAAGTAAAGATTATCATAGAAAAGTAGAAATTAAACAGCATACTTCTAAAATATGAGTGGATCAAAAAAGAAATAAAAGCAGAGATCAAAAGATATTTACAGACAAACAAGAATGACAATATGAGAAGTCAAAAAATTTTGGATGCTGCAAAAGCAGTAATTAGAGGGAACTTGATCTCATTACAGCCTTATAGAAAAAGAACAAAAGCAACTCAAAGTCAACAGAGGAAAGAATATAGTAAAAATTAAAGAACTAACTAAATGAAATAGAGAACATAGACCCAATAAAAAGATCAATACAACAAACATAAGGTTTTTTAAAAAAAGATTAATAAAATTGACAAACCCCTGGCTAGACTCACTAAGAAAAATAAAGAAATGACTCATATTAACAAAATCCGAAATAAAAGAAAATAAATTAGCACAAACATCATGGAAATACAAAAGGTCATAACCAGAATACTATGAAAGATTATATGCCAATATGCCACCAAATTTAACAATCTAGAAAAATTGGTTATGTTCCTAGAACTATACAATCTTCCTAGCCTGAGTCACAAAGAAGTGGAAAACCTAAATAGACCAATAAGCAGGGAGGAAATAGAAGCAACTATCAAAACCTCCCCAAAAATAAAAGTCCAAGACCAGATGACTACTCTGATAAATTCCATCAAACATTCAAAAAACACTTGGTACTTATTCATCTCAATGTCTTCCAGAAAAATAGAAAAAAAGTCAGTCCTCCTTAACATATTTTTTATGAGGCCAATGTAACCCAGATATCAAAACCTGGCAAGGACAACACATAAAAAAAAGAAAGTACAGACCAATATCTCTAATGCATACAGAAAAAAAAAAAAACAACTAGGAAATTAAATACAACAATACATTTAAAAAATAATACATCATGATAAAGTGGGATTTATCCCAGTCATTTTTTTAAAAATACAACAAAATATCACCAGGTTAGTATGAAGGCATAAATAATCCTGAAAAGCCAGAGCAATCTTGAGAAAAAAGAATGAAGCCAGAGGTATCTCACTTTTTGACTTCAAATTATACTACAGAGACACGATAATCAAACACCATAATATTGGCAGAAAAACTGACATACAGATAAATGAAACAGAATAAAGATCCAGAAATAAATCCACATCTATATGTACAAATAATTTCTGACAAAGGTGCCAAAAACTCACAATGGAGAAAAGAAAGCCTCTTCAATAAATAGTGCTGAGAAAATTGGAAAGCCATATACAAAAGAATAAAACTTGACTACAGATTTTTATCCATGCAAAAATATTAATTCAAAATGGACCAAAAATATATTGTACATAAGTCTGAAATGATAAATTACATAGAAGAACACAGGTACTAAACTTATGAAACTTGGCCATAAAGAACATTTTATAAATTTAAATCCAACGGCAAGGGAAGTAAAGGCAGCAATAAATGAATGGGACTATATAAAACTCAAAAGTATCTGAACAACAAAAAAAACCCGACAACAAAACAAAGAAGCAACCAACTAAATGGGAGATGATATTTACAAACAATAGCTCCAAATATGGATTAATATCCAAAATATATATATAAAGAACTCACATAGACCAGCAAATAGTCATCAGATATATGAAAAGATAGTCATCCTCACTAGCTATTAGAGGAATACAAATTAAAACTACAATGAGATACCACCTCACACTTGTTAGATTGGTTAAGACAGGTAATAACAAAGTGTTGCAGGGGCTGTGGAGAATAAGGAACTCATATTACTACTTGTGAGAATGTAAACTGGTATAGCCATTATAGAAGACAGTATGGTGGTTTCTCAAAAAAATAAGAATAGAATTACCCTATGATTTATCAATCCTTCTACTGAGTATCTACCCCAAAATCTCAAAAACGTCGGTATGTAAAGATGCATGCACTCCCATATTTATTAACAGTGTCCAAGACCTAGAAACAAGCAAAGTGTTTTTTATGGAGGATTGAAGACAGGAGATGTGGTACATATATACAATGAAATACTACTCAGCCATAAGAAATGACAACATAGAGTCATTTACAACAACATGGATGGACCTTGAGAAATTACACTGAGTGAAATAAGTAAGTCAGAAAAAGCTAAGAACTATATGAATTCACACATATTGAAATATAAAAATAAGACTCACATAGATAAAAGTGAAATGTTTATCAGGAAGAGTGAATTTTGGGAGAGTGAGAAGGAGCAAGGGGAGTAAGGAGATATATGTATACGGTGTCAGAAAATGATTTGACTTTGGGCGATGTGCATACAACACAACACACATTTCAAATGCTGTAGAAATATTTACCTGTTACCTATGTACTTCTATTGATAAGTATAACCCCATTAAGTTTAATTTTCCGAATAAAATTTAAAATGGAATAAAAATTAAAAAAAAAACAATTCGGGGCCCTGGCCGGTTGGCTCAGTGGTAGAGCATCGGCCTGGCGTGCAGGAGTCCCGGGTTCGATTCCCAGCCACGGCACACAAGAGAAGCACCCATCTGCTTCTCCACCCCACCCCCTCTCCTTCCTCTCTGTCTCTCTCTTCCCCTCCCGCAACCAAGGCTCCATGGGAGCAAAGCTGGCCCCGGGTGCTGAGGATGGTTCTGTGGCCTCTGCCTCAGGCGCTAGAATGGCTCTGGTTGCAACAGAGCAATGCCCCAGATAGGCGGAGCATCGCCCCCTGGTGGGCATGCCAGGTGGATCCCGGTGGGGCACATGCAGGAGTCTGTCTGATTGCCTCCCTGTTTCCAACTTTAGAAAAATACAAAAAAGAAAAAAAACCAATTCGGTAAGTGTAGCTTCCAACCCAGGGGTCCAGGTGTCAGTCTATGTAAATTTTTTTCACAGGCCTCTGTAGGGTGTGGTCACCAGGAGTCTGTTGGGTTTGGCCTCTGAAACACAAAGAGTTGGTCTGCCATTGGTTGGACTTTTTCTACATGAGACAGAATTCTTAGAAATATTGTTAGAGAAGTGGGGGAAATGCTCTAGCCTCAAATCCAAAAAACTGAGTCACTGTCACACTCCCTACTTCCTGACCAAGGCTGCTTACTTCCCATCAGTGCCCAATCTCCATAGGGTTGGGCAAGAGAGATTCTTGAGGGTGGGGCAGTTGATGTCACAAGGAGGGGACTGCTCCACCCAAGAAAGATGTTGACTGTAGTATTGGAGAATGATTTAACCCTGAGGTTCAGGTGGCTATCTTCCACTGTGGCTCTCCTGATGTTGCAGAAATAAAGGAAGTGACTCACAGAGGAGAAAGATGCTCAGACAACATTCTGGAGAAAGAGGTTTTATTAGCTGGTAGAGCAGCATGACCTTCTAGGCATCACAACACGAGCTCCCCAAAGTTAGCTTTTCTGAGTCTTACATACCTTTACAGCTTTAATTTGCACATGAAAATTGCCTTTGACTTCTTTGTCTGCAGGCCTATACGACTTTTGTGTCTCTAGGAGGGGAGGAGGTATGAGAGAAGATTCAAACCAATTGTCCTTGACTGTTCACATATCCTGTTTTCTTTGCCTGTGTTGTAAGTTATTTCAGGGAGCTGATAAAGGAGCTGCACAACTTTGGTTTGTTACTTTTTCAAACTAACTCAGTCAACCCTTCCAGCCCTTCCTCTCTCACTGAGGGCCTCTAATTTCACTTTCTCATGTGACTCTAGTCCTATCAGCCCTCCCTCCACCAGAGCCTATGGTTAGTAGCTATGAATGAGATTTTCTGAATTGGCCTTTTAATAGTGTGCCTGCATTTCTGAGATCTCCTGTCTCTTTCTTGCAGGAAGAAACCTTACCTCTTTTCACCACTAAATGCTATATGGGCACCTCTTCTAGTCTCCAGTGCTTTAGCTGGGATGCCTGGTCTGGGGCTTAAAACCCACATCTCACAGGGAAAACTTCCCCACAGCTGAGAGTCCCATAGGATTCTCAGCCACCACTGGCTCCTAGGAGCGGGGAAATGCTTTTTGAGTCTCCACCTTTCCTACCAGTCTCAGTGTGACTTCTGTGGCTCCTTGGTTATAGATTTCTCTTCATTTAGTCCTAAATTGGTTTTTCAGAATCACTATCCTTTTTTTTCCTAGGGTTAAACCTGGAGGTTTATTCTTTTGATTTTTTTTAATTTTATTTAGAAAATTAAATTTAATAAGGTGACATTGATCAATAAGAGTAAATAGATTTTAAGTAACCTTTCTATAGCATTTAAACTGTTGATTGTCATATACACATCACCCAAAGTCAAGTCATTTTCCATGACCCTATATTTGTCCTTCTTTACTTCCTTTCCCACACCCCCTTCCCCACATCTTGCTCCCCCTGGTAACCACTTCACTTTTATCTATATCCATGAGTCTCAGTTTTATAAAGGATGATTGTTCTTTTTTTTTTTTTTTTTTTTTTTTTTTTGTATTTTTCCAAAGCTGGAAACGGGGAGGCAGTCAGACAGACTCCCGTATGCGCCCGACTGGGATCTACCCAGCATGCCCACCAGGGGGGCGATGCTCTGCCCATCTTGGGGCATCGCTCTGTCACAACCAGAGCCATTCTAGTGCCTGAGGCAGAGGCAAAAGAGCCATCCTCAGCGCCCGGGCAAACTTCGCTCCAGTGGAGCCTCGGCTGCGGGAGGGGAAGAGAGAGACAGAGAGGAAGGAGAGAGGGAGGGTTGGAGAAGCAGATGGGCGCTTCTCCTGTGTGCCCTGGCCGGGAATCGAACCCGGGACTCCTGCACGCCAGGCCGACACTCCACCACTGAGCCAGACGGCCAGGGCCAGATGATTGTTCTTAAATTTACTTATAACTTCAGTTTGGTCCTGGGAGGTGGCAATTGGAATGTCTGCGTCCTCTGTCACCAACTTAGAATGTTTTTTTTATTTATTCTTGTATGTGGTCTAAGAAGGTAGCCATTTCATTTTTGCACATATCTTCCAGTTTTCCAATATCATTTTGAATAGACTGTTTTTCCTCTATTTTTTGTCATTGACTACTTTGTCAAATGTTAATTTACCATAAATAAGTTAATAAGTTTTTCTCTGGGTTCTTTATGCTGTTCCATTGATCTATATGTTTGTTTATATGCAACTACCATGTTGTTTTAATTACTATGGACTTATAGTATGATTTGATATCTGACAGTGTGATTTCTACAACATTGTTCTTTTTTCTCAAGATTCATGTGAGTGTTTGGGGTCTTTTATGGTTCCAAATAAATTTTTAGAATATTTGTTCTAGTTCTGTGAAAGATGCCATTGGTACCTTTATAAAAACTTGTGTTGAATCATAGCCTGCTTTAGGTAGTATGGACATTTAAATGATGTTAAATCCTCTTATCTATGAACATGATACATGCTTCCACTTATCAGTATCTTCTTTAATTTATTTCTTTCAGTGTCTTATAATTTTTCAATTACAGATCTTTTACATTCTTGGTTAAATTTATAACTAAGTTTAAAAAAATTATGCAATAGTAAATGGTATTGTTTTCTTAGTTTATAATGATGTATAAAAGGGGAACTAATTTCTGAATATTCTGTATCCTGCTACTTTTTCTGAATTTATTTATTAGTTCTAGTAGGTTTTTGGTTGAGTCTTTTGGGTTTTAATCACATAATCTCAAACAATGACAGTTTTACTTCCTCCTGTTCAATTTAGATGCCTTTTATTTCTCTTCTTGTCTGATTGCTATGGCTAGGACTTTCAGTACTAGCTAAATGAGTGTTAAAAGCAGATATCCTTGTTTGTTCCTGATATTAAGGGAGACATTTTCAGGTTTTGCCTGTTGAGTATGATTTTGGCTGTGGGTTTATAATATATGGCCTTTATTAGGATGAGGTATAGTCCTTCTATTCCACTTTGCTGACAGTTTTTATTATTAATGAGTGGCAGGTTTTGTCGATGCTTATTTTGCATCTCTCAATATGATCATGTGATTTTTATCCTTGATTTTGTTTATGTGAGGTATCATGTATATTGATTTGTGAATAATGTATTAAGCTTTCATCCCCAGATTAAATCTCATTTAATCCCGGTGTATGATCTTTTTAATTTACTTCTGGATCTTGTCACTAATAGTTGAGAATTATAGCAAAATGTTCATCAGATATATTGGTCCATAATTTTTTTCTTTGTAGTGTCTTTATCTGGTTTTGGAATTAAGAGAATGCTGGACTCATAGAAAGAGTTTGGAAGTCTCTGTCCTCTAGAATTATGGAATAGTTTGAGAATACAGGTTAATTTTTCTTTGAATGCTTGGTAAAAAATCTCCTGTGAATGTTACTGGTTCAGGATTTTGTTTGTTGGGTTTTTTTTGTTTGTTTTACAGTTTTAATTTATTAGTTGGAATTGATTGATCTATTCAGGATTTCTGATTTGTCCTGATTTAGTTTGGGGATATTGCATTTTTTCTATTAATTTTTTTAAATTAATTTTAATGTGGTGACATTGATAAATCAGGGTACATATGTTGAGAGAAAACATCTCCAGATTATTTTGACATTTGATTATGCTGTATACCCCTCACCCAAAGTCAAATTGTCTTCCGTCACCTTCTATCTGGTTTTCTTTGTGTCCCTCCCCTCCCCCACCCCCTCTCTCCTTCCTCGCCCCATCCTCCCCTCGCCCCCCCACCCCCATTACCATCACATTCTTGTTCATGTCTCTGAGTCTCATTTTTATGTCCCATCTATGTATGGATTCATATAGTTCTTAGTTTTTTCTGATTTACTTATTTCACTCCGTATAATGTTATCAAGGTCCATCCATGTTATTATAAATGATCCGATGTCAACATTTTTTATGGCTGAGTAGTATTCCATAGTATTTATGTACCAAAGCTTTTTAATCCACTTGTCCTCTGATGAACACTTGGACTGTTTCCAGATCTTCGCTATTGTGAACAATGCTACCACAAACATGGGGGTGCATTTCTCCTTTTGGAGCAGTTCTATGGTGTTCTTGGGGTATATTCCTAAAAGTGGGATAGCTGGGTCAAAAGGCATGGTGCTCATCAACAAAACAACACAGAATAAGTGCTGGCGAGAATGTGGAGAAAAGGGAAACCTCCTACACTGCTGATGGGAATGCAGACTGGTGCAGCTACTGTGGAAAACAGTATGGAGATTCCTCAAAAAAATGAAAAAAAAAATTGATATTGCATTTTTGTAGGAATTAATACATTTTATCAAGATTGTTCAATTTTCTGGTATAAAGTTGTTCATAATTTTTTTTACAATCCTTTAGGTACTGATATCATTTATTACTTTTTTTTTTTTTTTTTTTTACAGAGACAGAGAGAGAGTCAGAGAGAGGGATAGAAGATAGGAACAGACAGACAGGAACCAAGAGAGATGAGAAGCATCAATCATCAGTTTTTTGTTGTGACACCTTAGTTGTTCATTGATTGCTTTCTTATATGTGCCTTGACCGTCGGTCTTCAGCAGACCAAGTAATCCCTTGCTCAAGCCAGCAACCTTGGGTCCAAGCTAGTGAGCTTTTGCTCAAATTAGATGAGCCCATGCTCAAGCTGGTGACCTCGGGGTCTCGAACCTGGGTTCTCTACATCCCAGTCAGATGCTCTACCCACTGCGCCACTGCCTGGTCAGGCTTATTTGTTCCTTCTCTTTCATTTCTAATTTTATTTATGTAGGTTTTCTCTCTCTCTCTCTCTCTCTTACTACTCTCTCATGAATCAGGATAACATTTATTAATCTTGTTTATATTCTCAATAAACTAGCCCTTAGGTTTATTGATGCTTTATACTATTTTTTAGACTTTATTTTGTTTATTTCTACTTCAATCCTTTTTATTTAATTTCTGCTAGTCACTTTGGGCTTTGTTTGTGGTTTTATTTTTTAACTCCTTTAAATGTAAAATTAAATTGTTTATTTGAGATTTTTCTTGTTTTTTTTTTTTTTTTTGAGGTAGGCCTGTAATGCTCTTAGCACTGCTTTTGTTGTGTCACAAAGTTTGTATTGTTGTATTCTCATTTATTTCAAAGTACATTTTGATTTCTTCCTTGATCTCATTTTTAATTCATTGTTTAGTACCATGTTATTTAACGTCCATGTGTTTGTGTGTTTTTCAGTTTTTTTCTTCAGATTGATTTTAAAATTCCTACCGTGATTATCAGAGAAGATGTTTGATATAATTTCAATTTTCTTAAAATTTTATTAATATTAATTTATTGTGTTTACATGGATTCAAGTGTCCCTCTGAATATAACTCCCTCACCCCCTACCCCCATCTCTCCCATTACACCTCTTTTACCCTCCTTGCCCTAACTCCCTCCCCCGTTCTCTCTAGGATTTATTATCCTGTTACCTATATCTCTGTGTTATGTATATATAATTTCACTAATTCCTTTACCTTCTCTGATATCATCCCCTCATTCCTCTTCTCTCTAATTGTTGTCCCTCTGGTCCCTGTGATCCCACCTCTCCCTCTATTCCATTCCTCAGTTCACTTTGTTCATATGATCTCACTTATATGTGGAATCAATTTTCTTAAATTTATTGAGACTTGTTTTGTGTCCTGATATGTGGTCTAACTCATAAAATATTCTATGTGCACTTGAAAAGAATGTATATTCTGCTGCTTTGGGTAAAATGCTCTGAAGATATCAACTAAATCCATCTGATTTAATATGTCATTTAAAGTCACTGTTTCACTGTTAATTTTCTGCCTGCAAAATCTATTCATTTATGGCAGTGGGGTGTTAAAATCCCCTGCTATGGTAGTGCTACTTCTAATCTCTCCTTTTATGTCTATCAAGATTAGTTTTATATATTTAGGTGATGCTATGTTGGGTGTATAAATGTTTATAAGGAGTATATCTATTTCTTTGATTGATCCAGTTATTGTTACATGGTTTCTTTCTTTTTCTGTTACTATGGCTTTTACTTTAAAGTCTATTTTGTATAATGTAAGTATTACTATTCAGCTTTTTTAAAATTTCCATTTGCATAAAATGTATTATTTCATCCTTTTGCTTTTTGTGTGTATATTTTGTTCTAAGGTGGGTCTTTTACAGAGAACACATATATGGTTCTTTTTTATTCGTTTAGCTACCCTATTGTTTTAAATTGGAGCATTTAAGCAATTTTTATTTGAAGTAATTATTGATAGGTGCATAACTATTTCTATTTTGTTATAAATATGTTTCTCTGTTCTTCTTTTCCTTTTTCTTTTTCTTCTTCTTTTTAAAAATGATCCTTTAATATTTTTTGTAATACTGTTTTGGTGGTAACAAACTCATTTAGTTTCTTTTGTCTAGGAAGCTCTTTATTTCTCCTTCAGATTTAAATGACAGCCTTGCTGAGTAGAGTAGTCTTGGTTGTAGAACCTTGCTTTTCATGACTTTAAATATTTTATGCCAATCCCTTTTGGCTGGAAATGTTTCTGTTGAAAATCAATTGACAGTTTTATGGGACCTCCCTTTAAGTAACTGTCATCCTCTTGCTGCTTTTAACATTATCTTTTTGTCTTTAACCTTTGCCATTTTTATCATCATGTATCTTGGTGTGGGCCTGTTTGAATTCATCTTGTTTGAAATTCTCTATGCTCCCAGGACTTGTATGTCTTTTTTCTTCACCAGGTTAGGAAAATCTTCTATCATTACACCTTTAAAGAGGTTGTTGATTCCTCTTATTCTCTGGTTGGCCTATGATATGTATGTTGTTACACTTTATATTGTCCCAAAGGTTCCTTCAGAGTATTCTCATTTTTTTTATTATTTATTTATTTATTCATTTATTTCTCTGATTGAGTGTTTTCTTCCATCTTCTCTTTCAAGTCTCTGATTAGATCCTCTGTTTCATACAACTTATTGTTTATTTCTTCTAGTGTATTCTTCATTTCAGCTACTGTATTCTTCATTGTTGAACTGGTTCTTTTTTACTATTTTATGTCCTTTTTTATGCTGGAGAATGCTGTAGAAGTTCTCACTGTGTTCTTGGAACACCATCATAACCATTTTTTGAAATATATTTGGTACATTGCTCCTATTTCATTTAACTCTGTTTCTGGAGATTTTTCTTATTCTTTCATTTGGAGCATGTTTATTTGTCTTTCCATTTGGCTATCTCTTTGTGTTTGTTTCTATGAAGTACATAGATCTTCTGTTTCTCCCAGTCTTGGTAGGGTGGCCTTGTGTAGCTATCTAGTGGGAGCCTGTAGCACATTTTCCTTGCTATCTTGAACTGGGTGCTCCAAGAATGTTTTTTATTTGGTTTATGTGAGACTTTCTGTTGTAAGTCTTAATTTCTACTGGCCTGAGTATACATGTAGTTAACCCTCAGGCTGGCTTTTTGTGAGAATTAACCTTGACCACTGTGTGCAAACTGCTGTGCAAGTGATGACCAAACAAAGTGTAATTTGCCTCAGCAGGGTCTGGTACATGCTGAGGTCTCTCTCTCTCTCTCTCTCTCTCTCTCTGGATATGCCACTTGTGAAGTTAATGGATCTTGCTCTGATATTGTCTGAAACTGTCAACTGAGTGTGTATTCTGAAGCCTCTTTGGAGGGACTCTAGTGTAAATCAATGTTAGATGCTCTCTGTAAATAACACTGAGCAACCTGATTAGAGCTACAAAGTGATCCACAGTTTGGGGCTACCTCTGCTGGGACTGGGTGTGAGTGGGAAGGACCAAGTACATGCCAAAGCTGGCTTCCACCAAGATTGAGCTTGGGGAAAAGTCATCAAAAGTCCAAAGGAACTTCAAGGTCTACCTCTATCTTCTGGCTGTTACTTTTAGCCACTGAAAAAGCTTCTGACTAAATAAGTTGTGTGAGATAGATTCTCACTGAGTCACCAAGTAGGAGTGAGTAGTGTTCACTAGATTGATACAGGTTTAAATTCAGTACCAGTGCTGGGTCTGAGAGCACTCAGAAAAAGTTTCGCGGTATGCTAATCCTGGCTGTCACCTGCCAGGGGCCTGCAGACCTTTGTGGGAGGGCAAGGTTTCAGCCTTTCATCAGGGTGAGGCCTGCATAGTTTATTAGGTCCAAACAGCCTAAAATTTTGCCATGTAAAGAGAGGGTGTAAATCAGTCAGATGTGTGAGGAAAAAATATCCCCTATCATAGAACCAGATAACTCTGTCATGGATTGTGCCAGGACCGCTGGGAGGCTTTAAAATCAGCAAGGCATGGGGCCAGGATTTGGAAGGGTGGGGTTAGTGGACCACCCATGAGGGGGATGCCTAGTTGTGCACAAGGGAATGTGGGGAAAATGACCACTGACCCAGAGCCACACATTCAGTCTGTCCCAGGGATTCTGCCCAGATGTCTTGGATAGCACAAACATGGTGGGGGAGTGGGGCTGCTGGGAGTCTGGAAAGTGGGGCTAGTTGATCTGTGAGGGAGTGGTACAGTTCAGGCTCATAAGAAGGTAGGAGAATGACCTTCATCCCAGAGCCACACAACTCAGTCAATTACACTCCCTGACTGTGCCCAGACCTGTACACCCTCCACCCAAGCAGCTGACTCTGAAGAGCATAATATCCACAGGAGAGGGAACAGAAAGTGCAGAAGGTGAAGTTATTGTATTTTTCCCAGATGATGTCATAAAGAAGGGTTGCTCCACCCAAGAAAGATAGTGTCTGTGGTATGGGAGATAGACTCAGTATAGAAATACTGGTGGGTAGACAAGACAAAGAAATAAAAGGCATCCATATTGGAAAAAAAGAAGTAAAGATATCACTTTTTGCAGATGATATGATCCTATAAATCGAAAACCCCAAAGAATCTACAAAAAGACTACTAGAAAAAATAAGCCAATACAGTAAGGTCACAAGACACAAAATTAACATACAAAAGTCCATAGCCTTTCTATATGCCAACAATGAAAAATTTAAGAACAAACTCAAAAAAATAATCCCCTTCACAATTGCAACAACAACAAAAAAAATAAAATACTTAGAATAAACATAACAAAGAATGTAAAGGACCTATATAATGAAAACTACAAAGCATTGTTAAGGGAAATCAAAGAAGATACAATGAGATGGAAGAATATTCCTTGTTCTTGGATAGGAAGAGTAAATATAATCAAAATGGCCATATTGCCCAAAGCAATATACATATTTAATGCAATTCCCATCAAAATTCCAATGACATTTTTTTAAAGAAATGGAACAAAAAATCATCAGATTTATATGGAACTTTAAAAAACCCCGAATAGCCAAAGCAATCCTAAAGAAAAAGAACAAAGCTGGGGGCACTACAATACCTGACTTCAAACTATATTATAGAGCCACGACAATCAAAATAGCATGGTATTGGCAGAAAAATAGACACTCAGACCAACAGAACAGAATAGAAAGTCCAGAAATAAAACCACATATATATGGTCAATTATTTATTGATAAAGGGGCCAACAACACACAATGGAGAAAAGAAAGCCTCTTCAACAAATGTGGTGGGAAAACTGGAAAGCTACATGCAAAAGAATGAAACTCAACTACAGTTTGTCCTCTTGTACTAAAATTAATTCAAAATGGATCAAAGACCTAAATATAAGACCTGAAACAATAAAGTATTATACATAGATGAAGACATAGGTTCTAAACTCATGGACCTTGGTTTTAAAGAGCATTTTATGAATTTGACTCCAAAGGCAAAGGAAGTGAAGGCAAAAATAAATGAATGGGACTACATCAGACTAAGAAGTTTTTGCTCAGCAAGAGAAACTGACAACAAAATAAATAGACAGCCAATTAAATGGGAAATGATATTTTCAAACACAGTTCAGATAAGGGCCTAATATCCAAAATATATAAAAAACTCATAAAACTCAAAAATAAACAAACAATCCAATAAAAAAATGGGAAAAGGACATGAACAGACACTTCTCCCAGGAAGAAATACAAATGGCCAACAGATATATGAAAAGATGCTCATCTTCTTTAGTTATTAGAGAAATGCAAATCAAAACTGCAATGAGATACCACCTCACACCTGTTAGATTAACTATTATTAACAAGACAGGTAATAACAAATGTTCGAGAGGCTGTGGAGAAAAAGGAACCCTCATTCACTGTTGGTGGGAATGTAAAATAGTACACCCATTATGGAAGAAAGTATGGTGATTCCTCAAAAAACTGCAAATAGAACTACCTTATGACCCAGCAATCCCTCTACTGGGTATATACCCCAAAAACTCAGAGACACTGATACGTAAAGACACATACAGCCCCATGTTCATTGCAGCATTGTTCACAGTGGCCAAGACATGGAAACCACCAAAAATCCCTTCAATAGATGACTGTATAAAGAAGATGTGGCACATATACACTATGGAATACTACTCAGCCATAAGAAATGATGACATCGGATCATTTACAACAAAATGGTGGAATCTTGATAACATTATATGGAGTGAAATAAGTAAATCAGAAAAACCAAGTACTGCATTATTCCATACGTAGGTGGGACATAAAAATGGGACTAAGAGACATGGACAAGAGTGTGGTGGTTACAGGGAAGGGGGAGAAGGATGGAGAGGGGAAGAGCAAGGGGGAGGGGCACAAAGAAAACTAGATCGAAGGTGACGGAGGACAATCTGACTTTGGGTCATGAGTATGCAACATAATTGATTGACAAGATAACCTGGACATGTTTTCTTTGAACATATGTACCCTGATTTATTGATATCACCCCAGTAAAATTAATAATAAAAGTAAAAAAAATAAAAAAAAGAAATACTGGTGGGTGTCTTTTCAGCTCTCTCCCTAGAGCAACAACTTCCAGTCTTTCCTCATGCAACTCTAGTTCAGTCTTTCCTCCATCCTCCAGAGCCCAGGGTGAGTAGCTAGGAACGAGATTTTGTGTGCTGGGCTTTTAAGAGAGCACCTGTGACTCTACCAGACTCCTATATGTCCTCGCAGACAAAATTCCTGATTTTCACAGATAGATGTTATATGGGCACCTCTTACTAGCTCTGTTGCTCTAGGTTAGGGATACTGATATGGGCTTAAGACCTCACACTCCTCATGAATCTCAGCCACTGCTGGCGAGAGCAGGGCCAGCCATTTTCCCAACTCAACCATTTTTATCCGCCTTAATGAGGCTTTTTCTGTAAATCTTTGGTTATGAGACTTCTGCTCAGCCAGTTTTCAGTTGATCACTAATATTTATTTTTAATTTAGTTATAATTTCAGTTTTGTCCTGGGAGGAAGGGATTGTAACTTCCACCTATTCTGCCACCACCTTGGATCCCCACCTATATACATATATCCTTATTATTTTGTTTTGTTTTAGTTATATAATAAAATATTTCCATTAAAAGATTTTTAATAAGGCAGTATGAAGGTAAATATTACTGATTCATCTGAGTTTCTGAAAACTGTACTATCTAAATATACTATAAATAAAAACATGGTAAAGTAAATAAATAAAATCCATGATGATTTACAATTTCTCTTAGAATGTTTTTAAATTTTTACAATAATGATATTTAACCAAAGTGTCCTTTGATAAAGAATTAGATAAAGAAGATGTAATATATATACATATGTATAATGTATATATATACATATATAATATATGTGTATATATAAAGTATATATGTATATATATATATGTCATATATATATACATATATAATAAAATACTTCTCAGCCATAATAAATGATGACATATTACCATTTATGACAACATGGATGGATATTGAGAACATTATCCTAAGTAAAATAAGTAAATCAGAAAAAGCTAAGGACTATATTTCACAAATAGGTGGGATATAAAATTGAGACTCAAGGACATAGATAAAAGTGAAGTGGTTACTCAAGGTGGGCTGTGCAAGAGGAGTAAATAGGGACAAGTATATGCTGGCAGAAAATAATTTGACTTTGAGTGATGGGCACCCAATGCAATCAACAGTTCAAATGCTATAGAAATGTTTACTCGAAATCTATATACTGTTATCGATCAATGTCACCTTGTTAAAATCTTCTATATCAAATCTAAAAAAAATATTTGCTAAACTGAGGAATCCCAATATTTTATTCTATAAAATGGAACTGCACAGGGAAGACCAGCATAAAACCTATTTTTTTCTTAATTTGTCCCTTTTTATTTCATACTCCATTAGAATGAATGTTATTATCCTTGGAATGGCAAAATTCCAGCATAAAACGTTTTTTTCTCTATGTCTCCAAATTTTCTCTTTAATTTCACTGTGATGAAAAGACTATTTGTTTTGATTCATTTCCATCTCTTATCAGTACAAGAGTCAGTAGAATTGTTTATAAAATTAAAAACAAAAGAAGAGAGACAGAAGTGGTAATATTTCCAAGAATTTTCAGCCACTTTTAGCCTAAATGCTGATATTCTTTACTGACTTGTAAAAGTTGATAGTGTTATTTGCTACGAGAATTCTTAGGTCATTTCTGTCTTTCATGAAACTTCTAGTATCTTGTATGCACAGTCTTCAGTTCTCTGGCCATGTATTTTGCCACTTTATTATCATCTTAAATCTCAATCTCATCCTCTATATAAAAGTTAGCACTTCCATAGAGATAAATCCTCTCATGGGAGTTATTTAAATGAATTTTGGTTACAACTAAAGAGCTATCTTTGTGGCTAATAATATACAAATGTTTTTACTGATTAAAAAAAAACATTTTGTTTCTTTCTTAGGGTGACAAGTTTAACAAAATTATATAGGTTTTAATTGTACCTATATAGCATTGTGTGACCACCACCCAAAGTCAAATCTTCTGTGTCACTATATTTGACTTTTCCACCCTTAACTAACCCCACCACACTGTTAGCCTGTATCTATGAGTTTGTGTTTGTTTTTCTCATTTGTTCATTTGCTTCTTTTAGTTTTATATCCCACATATAAGTGAAATCATGCGGTTCTTGAGCTTTTCTGTCTGACTTATTATTCTCAAGTTCCATCCATTTGTTACAAAAGGCAATACTTCATCTTTTTCTTATGGATGAGTTGTAGTCTAGTATGTATAACCAGAGAAGGACACTGTGGTTGTTTTCATATATAGCCATCATGAATAATGCTGCAGTGAACATAAGGGTACATATATCTTTGTGAATCATGTTCCAGATGTCACTGTACCCTTTGCTCACAGTTTTACTGCATCCTATCACCCACTACCAAGAGGACCAAGTCTGAAGCAAGAAATTCAAACTGCTGTCCTCAAAGTAGTCTTAACCTCACTAACTACTCAGCATCATCTGTGAGACATTTTTAGTACTTCTGAACACTCTTAAACAAGCTTATATTGTATTTCCACTGACCCTTTAGTTACTCTGTTCTCTCTTAGAATACACTTTCTTCCCACTCACTGCATTCAAAACTTACCCATCCTGGCCCTGGCCGGTTGGCTCAGCGGTAGAGCGTCGGCCTAGCGTGTGGAGGACCCGGGTTCGATTTCCGGCCAGGGCACACAGGAGAAGCGCCCATTTGCTTCTCCACCCCTCCACCGCGCTTTCCTCTCTGTCTCTCTCTTCCCCTCCCGCAGCCAAGGCTCCATTGGAGCAAAGATGGCCCGGGCGCTGGGGATGGCTCTGTGGCCTCTGCCTCAGGCGCTAGAGTGGATCTGGTCGCAACATGGCGACACCCAGGATGGGCAGAGCATCGCCCCCTGGTGGGCAGAGCGTCGCCCCTGGTGGGCGTGCCGGGTGGATCCCGGTCGGGCGCATGCGGGAGTCTGTCTGATTGTCTCTCCCTGTTTCCAGCTTCAGAAAAATGAAAAAAAAAAAAAAAAAAACTTACCCATCCTTTAGGAATACATTTAAGCACTATCTTAGACATAAAGTCTTCTCTGATCCTCCACTGAGAATAAGCTCTTCTTAAACTAAAAGTGGGTATCACTTTGCTTAGCACATCATCAATAGTAGTAGCTATTTATTTGGAAAGTATTATCTTGTTATTGTGCTAAAATATTTATATAATTTTTTAAAGATGTATTTATTTATTTATTTTAGAGAAGAGAGAGAGAGAAGGGGGGAAGAGCAGGAAGCATCAACTCCCATATGTGCCTTGACCAGGCAAGCCCAGGGTTTTGAACCAGCAAACTCATCGTTTCAGGTAAATATTTTATCCACTACGCCACCACAGGCCAGGCACATTTTTATATAATTGATCCTGTTTAGTCAGCAAAGTAAAACTGAAGGTGCAGCTATTTTACAATGAGGAGACTGAAGCTAATAAAGCTTATGTAATTTACCTGGGCTCACACAGTAAGTTACAGAAACTGTATTCAAACTCTTACCTGATAGCAGTGCAAATTAATTACACTTTTACTTATCCCTAAGAGTGGCTGGCATTATGCATGATATGTTATAGATGGAAGGTGAATAGACAAAATATAGGGTTTTCAGATAGATTCTAAATACTGATACATGCTTGGGAGTAACCATATGAGGAGGTCTTTAACACCCCAAATTATGAGGTCATTAGAGAGCAACAGCAATTATCAATAAAAATAGAAAATAAGTATATTTTCTGAATTAGGATTTACTCAACTAGGAAAGCCAATTGAAAGGAAGAAGACCAAGTAATAATGAGCCAGAGGTAGACATCACTATATACAAAGATGAGAGACATCACAGGCAGAAAGATAAAATAACCTATTTTTATTTGTCAAATCATTCAAACTGATCTTTCAAACTAATATTCACTGAGTTTCATATATAATGATTTTAAAATTTCTACAGGATTCCTGATAGGGCTCCAGCCAGTTCTGCTTTGAACTTGAGCAATCCAAACTTTCCCCATCTTGTTCAGAGCAGTTATAAAATATTTTTGTATGGTTTTACTTTTTGATTTCTATCTTTTTAAAAAATATATTTACAGTTTACATTGAATATGATTAGTTTCAGGTGTGCAGCATTGAATTGCAATAACTAAGGGTGGTATCTCAGAGGCTGAAAGTAAAAATTCAGATTTCTGAGCTCATTCTCCAGCAGCCCTTGGAAAAGTTCAGAAAGTAGGTGGAGCTCTTCAAGAGTCCTGTGGGTTGAGCAGCTTTGACATGAGGCCCCGCATACCCAGCCCACTGGCCTGGGTTCCTGGTGTATGTCCAGGCTATGAAGATGAGATGTTCCATTGGTGTAGTCTTCATCCTTTGCCCAGAAATCTGCCTTGAAAAGCATTTTTTAAAGCTGTCTGCACAGCCTGATTTCTCAAACTATAAACAATGGGGTTGAGTAGAGGAATAACCACAGTATAGGTGACAGAAATAAGCTGATCCCGCTCAAGAGAGTAACTGGCTTTGGGCCTCAGGTACATGAAGGATGCACAACCATAGTGAACAAGAACCACTGTGAGGTGTGAGGCACAAGTGGAGAAGGCCTTCTTCCGCCCTCTAATGGAGGGTATCCTTAGTATTGCTGCTAAGATGTAAGCATAAGAGATGGTGATGAAGAAGAAAGATACCAGGAGGACCATCAAGCTCAGGATGAGGATCCCCAGCTCACTCAGTCCTGTATCTCCACAAGTCAGGCTTAGCATTGGTGGTGTGTCACAAAAGAAGTGCTGGATCTCATGGGAGTTGCAGAATGGGAGGTGGAAAATGACGAGTGTCATTCCCAGCCCAAAAAGGTAACCATTCAGGAAAGAAATGCCAATGAGCTGGGCACAGAAGGTTGGATTTATGCGGCTATTATAGTGCAGTGGGGCACAAATGGCCACATATCTGTCAAAGCCCATGACAGCCAGAAGGAAGCAATTAGAAGAAGCCCACGAAGCAGAGAAGAACATCTGGGCAGCACAGCCCACATAGGAGATGTTCTGGTCCCCCATGACTAAACCACAGAGCATTCTGGGGATGATGCCTAAGGTGTAGCAGGTCTCAGAGAAAGATAGGAAAGAAAGGAATAGGTACATGGGGGTGTGAAGGTGTTTGTCCAGCCTGATGACTATGATAATAAAGAAATTGCTAGTCAGGGTGAAAAGATACAAGAAGAAGAACAACACAAAGAGCAAGAGTTGCAACTCCCCAAAGCTAGAGAATCCCAGGAAGACAAAGCCCCTCCAGGAGGTTGCATTGGGCTGCCTCATTCTGAGTGACGTCTTTGATAGGTGTGTTGATTCTTCCACCTTGTCAGTAGATTCTTATTTTATTTTGAAAGAAAGATGATATAAATTGATAAATTGTCATCATTTTGCACTCGTAACTTGAAAATGACGTTCTGATTTAGAGAACAACCAAACTTCACAAAGGTATTTGTTACTTTACATACACAGATTTATGGATTGTGCCACATATGCACATATGTGCATAAAGACACACTAAGATGCACAATATGCACACATATACATGCAAACATACATGACTACACATATGCAAGCAAATATTACAAAGTACTCATAAGTATGCACCGTCACACATTCAAAACTATGCATTGTACATTCACTATTAATGACCATATTCACAAATATAACAGATATGCAAATACATTATAAATGCATATATATTCAGATAACACATACATATGTAGAATTGTGCACCGCAGATTTATTTGTACCAATAGCAGGTATACACTGCCATATAAGAATACAAATATAGACATTTACACATTGCCTGTTAAAACTTGAGGAAGTGGCTTGATAAATATCATTTTATAGATCAGACAACAAAGCCAGGAGTGTGAAGTCACTTTCTCAACTTCACACAGAGGCAATACTGGGAAAAAAGTGTTTTGAGTTCTAATCTAACATTATTTCCTCAAAACTTGATGACTCTTTTCAGATACTGTGGGACACTCACTAACATGAATATAGAATAAGAAACATCTTGCTCAACCATCATCCCATATTTCTATACCATCCCTCCTCCAAACTCTTTCACCTGAAAGAAGCAGAGCTCAGGGAGAAGTGTGTATTCTCAGCCCAAAGATCAGCCACCAGGTACTGTCTCTGGAAAAATCCTCTGTGAATGAAGACATGGGAGAGATTAGACAAGAAAGGATTCTCTGCTCACCTGAAGGGGTTCACTGTGAGGGCAAGTCCTGCATTTCAACTGCCATGTACTAACTGTTCCCCATCAGACTTGCCTGCAGGATAGAGAACCTGAAATTCACCTCAGAAACTCCAATTCTGAGCAAAAAGTGATGTTTCCAAATGATGCCAGAAAATCTCCTTTTAACACCCCTAGCCCCAGGTGGTGAGTCATATCTGTTTCTATCAAAACATCTCTCTCTGGGGGTTTCCCAGTCCCAATGGGTATGCTTCAAGAAACATCTAATTGTGCTTGTCATTAGCTGGGAACATTCTTTTGGGAAAAAACAGAAAATGAAATGAACAAAAAAGATGCTAGGCTCATGATTCAAATCATTATACACACACACACAGACACACACACACATACACATATATAATGATTTGAATCATAATCCTAACATATATATAATATATTATATATATAATGCTAAATATTATATTAATTATTTTCACATGTTAAATATCTTTTAAAACTTACAATTATCTAGTAAGAAAGTGTTAGGTGCACTTTATAGAAAGAAATACTGAACCTGATAAAGTTTAAGTGACCAATCCAAAATCATAGAGAACTCAAGATTTATACTTCTAAATTCAGACTATAAGATACCTTATGGACCAATGTCATCTCATTAAATTTAATTTCTAGATAAAAAAAATGGATGCTTATAATTTACTTTTCCCATACTGCTGTTTCAAGAGTTTGAGGTGATTTGTTTCCAGTGTCAAAGTCACATACACATTCATATTCACATATTAAAGAATATGCTGATTTTGCTTAGATTCAGTTTCTTATTGTATTCTCATCATATACTCTACTTCTCTCAAACATATCTTTAAAATAAAACTCTGCCTTATTTTTGTCCTTATCAAAATTCTTTCCTCAATACTATAATGTCTGCAACCAGATTTCCCATCTATTTTTGATCATTAGGTTGTCCTGAAACCTGAAATGTCCAGAAAGTCCATCAAGGTTAATCATTTTTTCTAACTCTTTACTCTCAACATAAATTTTTCTCTAATACACAAATGGTGTGAATATCTGCACCTCCAATATACATTTTCACTCATTTGCTGATTCAATGGAAACAATGATAATTATTAACATATATTCAATGCTAGACATTTTGGTAACATTATTATATGAATTTAACATTACAATATTTAAGAACTTTAGAACCAAATGAAAATGGAAACACTTATGTCAGGAATAAAATAAAAGCTATTCAATGCAGGTACATTGAAATGAAACTTAGCTTAATCTAACAGGAATTTATAGCTCTTCTCAGAAATCAACAGAAGACACCAGCCAATCTGTTTATACCATCTCTAAACTTCTTTGCTCCTCTAAGTCAATTACCCTGATCCAAATAAGAAAGAGACCATTAGGCAGCCAATAAGATAAAAATAAAAAAGAATACTTCTGTGTTTGTCCCTAAAAACCCCTTAGTATTGCTCCTGGAGCCTTGAGTTTCCCAGTTTTCAGGCCAAAACCGTTATAATAAACTCACCTTTCTGCTTTTATTCAGTATACAGAATTTGGTTTTTGACAGGATTATTAGTATTGCCCTCATTTTTTTAGATAGGAAAACTGAGGCATGGAAAAATTAGACATACTCAAGATATAGCCAATTGGTGACATAGTAGCAAATGGATTCAAGTACCCATTCTCTTAAATACCATGCTATTTCTGGTATTCTGCATCAATTAGAAGAAACAAAACTATGAGGAAGATGTGGAAACTAGTATAACTATTGAGTTTATAGCTATTTTTCTTACAGTATTGTTGTTAGGGTTTTTTGTCATTATTGTTTGTCTATAGAGTACAACATGTATTTTAACATCATATACTTAATATTGAATGACTTTCAGTAAAACATAGAAAATTTACAATGGCATAGTTCTATTTCCTAAAATCCAGCAATTATTATAAGTTTTAGATAGGCATACACCTTTTTTTAAAGAAATTAAAAGAAAAATTATATGTGTATATGTAATCTTTTATACTTAAACACACATTTACAATTTTCTGTGCTCTCACTCTTTCCTGCATGTACAAGTTACCATGGGTGAGGACCCTAATAGTAAAAATCAGAATGTGAGCTCCGGTTCTCATAAGAAACTGCAAGCAGCACCAGTTCTTCCATCTCTCTGGGATGCATGCCCTAGGACCAGCTCTCACACATATTTGGGCTGGCTGACTTAGCCTTGGTTCCCAGGTGTATTTAGGTCAGCAGCCCGAAAGATGATGCTTTTGAGTATAGGTTAGCTAGTTCAGCAAGTGGAAATCAACACACTGATGTAATGGTTAGTGTGATCTTGGCCCCATGCCGCTATTTTCTCTAAGCCCTGTATCTACCCATGCTGGTGCTGCCAGGGAGGAGACATCAGGATTCAAAAGACAGAGGAGACTTCAGAACTGAGAACTGAGGAGACTTGAGACTTGTGACTGAGGAGCATCAGTGGGGGGGGGGGGAATCAGAAGCAGAAGTAACAGCAACAGGAGCATCAGAAGCAACAGAGATGAAGCAGCAATTACCAGTAAGTATTGAAGTATCACCTTGCCTTTGGCTCCTCATGCTTTTCATCACTTTGGGGATCTCACCACATAAATCATCCCTTGTGGAGCAGATGTGCTTGAACAACTCATGGGTTTAATTTTTTATCAGCCTGAAAAACTTCCTGTAGTATTTCTAATAATAAAATTTTACTCACAACAAATTTTCTTCATTTTTGTTTTTCTGAAAATGTCTTTGTTTGTAGAATATATTTTTATGGGTATAAAATTCTTGGTTGATAGAATATATTTTCATTTTTAATGACTGTTTTTGGTGTCTCTGTTCTTTTTTTTTAAAATAATTTTATTTTTAATGGGGCAACATCAATAAATCAGGATACATATATTCAAAGATAACAACTCCAGGTTATCTTGTCGTTCACTTATGTTGCATACCCATCACCCAAAGTCAGATTGTCCTCTGTCACCTTCTCTCTAGTTTTCTTTATGCCCCTCCCACTCCCCCTTTCTCTCTCCCTCTCCAACCTCCCCCCGTAAACACCACACTCTTATCAATGTCTCTTAGTTTCACTTTTATGTCCCATCTACATATGGAATAATGCAGTTCCTGTTTTTTTCTGATTTACTTATTTCACTTCATATAATGTTATCAAGATCCCACCATTTTGCTGTAAATGATCTGATGTCATCATTTCTTATGGCTGAGTAGTATTCCATAGTGTATATGTGCCACATCTTCTTTATCCAGTCATCTATTGACGGGCTTTTTGGTTGTTTCCATGTCCTGGCCACCGTGAACAATGCTGCGATGAACATGGGGCTGCATGTGTCTTTATGTATCAATGTTTCTAAGTTTTGGGGGTATATACCCAGTAGAGAGATTGCTGGGTCATAAGGTAGTTCTATTTTCAGTTTTTTGAGGAACCACCATACTTTCTTCCATAATGGTTGTACTACTTTACATTCACACCAACAGTGTATGAGGGTTCCTTTTTCTCCACAGCCTCTTGAACATTTGCTATTACCTGTCTTGTTAATAATAGCTAATCTAACAGGTGTGAGGTGGCATCTCATTGCAATTTTGATTTGCATTTCTCTAATAACTAAAGAAGATGACCATCTTTTCATATATCTGTTGGCCATTTGTATTTCTTCCTGGGAGAAGTGTCTGTTCATATCCTCTTCCCATTTTTTTATTGGATTGTTTGTTTGTTGTTGAGTTTTATGAGTTCTTTTTATATTTTGGATATTAGGCCCTTATCTGAGCTGTTGTTTGAAAATATCATTTCCCATTTAGTTGGCTGTATGTTTATTTTGTTATCAGTTTCTCTTGCTGAGCAAAAACTTCTTAGTCTGATGTAGTCCCATTCATTAGTTTTTGCCTTCACTTCTCTTGCCAAGAATATTTATTCTTCCTAACCAAGAACAAGGTATATTCTTCCATCTCATTATATCTTTTTCAATTTCCCTTAACAATGGTTTATAGTTTTCATTATATAAGTCCTTTACATTCTTTGTTATGTTTATTCCTAAGTATTATATTTTTTTGTTGCAATCGTGAAGGGGATTATTCTTTTGAGTTCGTTCTCAAACGTTTCATTGTTGGCATATAGAAAGGCTATTGACTTCTTTCTGTATGTTTAATTTTGTATCCTGCGACCTTACTGTATTGGCTTATTGTTTCTAGTAGTCTTTTTGTGGGTTCTTTGGGGTTTTCAATGTATAGGATCATATCATCTGCAAAAAGTGATACCTTTACTTCTTCTTTTCCGATATGGATGCCTTTTATTTCTTTGTCTTGTCTGATTGCTCTGGCTAGAACCTCTAGTTACCACATTAAATAAGAGTGGAGAGAGTGGACAACCCTGTCTTGTTCCTGATTTAAGGGGGAAAGCCTTCAGTTTTGTGCCATTTAATATGATGTTAGCTGATGGCTTATCATATATAGCCTTTATCATGTTGAGATATTTTCCTTCTATACCCATTTTGTTGAGAGTCTTAAACATAAAATTGTGTTGTATTTTATCGAAAGCCTTTTCTGCATCTATTGATAAGATCATGTGGTTTTTGTTCTTTGTTTGGTTGATATGGTGTATTACATTAACCGTTTTATCTATGTTGAACCATTCTTGAGATTCTGGGATGAATCTCACTTGATCATGATGTATTATCTTTTTAATATGTTGTTGTATTCGATTTGCTAGTATTTTGTTTAGTATTTTAGCATCTGGTCTGCGTGCGCAGATAGTGAACGAGAGATTCCTCCGAGTGCCTTGGCAGTGCCCACCCGTGTTATCCCACAGAGGGGCAGAGTCAGGGGCCTTTGTGTGGGCCAAAAGCAGAATCTCGGGCTGCCCCAGCGCCTTGAAAAAGCCTCACTCGGAGATGGAGCGAGAGCCAATTCCAACACTGGAACTTTTCCGTGCAGGCGGGGGTTTCACTCAGACGGTGAGGCGGCCGGCAGGATATCCTGGTCTGCGTGCGCAAATAGTGAGCGAGTTTCCTCCAAGCGCCCCAGGAGTGAGTGCCCACCCATGTTACCAGACAGAGTGGCAGAGCCAGAGGTCTTTGAGTGGGTGGAAGCCCCACCTGATTATGCTAGTAGCTCTGACTGACTGAGCCTCACCCAGAGCCCTGTGCTGATTGAGAATAGAGTGGGGAGTTGCCAGCTCTTTGAGCCTCTTACTATTCAGGCAGAGGCAGCAGCAACCCCATAGCTGGATTATCAGGCTACTAATTGAGGAAGGAAAGACTAGGAGAAAGGCTCCAGGAACACGGTCTCTCTCACTGGCGGAGCCTATAAATGCTAATGAGCCTCGACTGCCAACGAGACTGAAGCACAATACACGACATCGCCATAGAGACTTATCAACTGCAAACCTCTACCTGAGCATGCCAAAGGGGAAGAACCCGGGGTACAGAGTCACCGACCAGGAAGAGGGAGAGAAAAGAAAAAGCAAGAAGATAACCTCTCAAAATCAACAATAATCTGCAGACTTTATAACCTATACCATTTTATTATATTTGTTCATTTGTTTCTCTTATCTTCATTCTTGATTTTTTTTTTACCTCCTCCAATTTGGTCATTTAACTCTCTGCCAGTCTTACTCTCTCCTCTCCTTGAACTACACTACCCATAAGTGTTACATCTCCCATTATCTTTTCTTTCCTCTTCCTTTCTCTCTATGAAGGTTGCACTCCAAAACCCTTAACTCTCTCTCTCTCCTTTCTTTTTTCTTCTTTTAGTGGTTCCCTCTTTTTTTCTCTCTCTCTCTCTCTTTCTTTTCTCCCTCTATATTAGTTTCTTCCTTTCTCCTTTACATCTCCTCTCATTCAAACCTCAATAACAAATAATATCCTATCTGGGACTCAAACATATTTGTGGCATTTTGGAGGGTTTTTACTTCACCTTTTTAACACACTATCAATGCTCCCATCCCTGGCTCTCCATTTTATCTAGTTCTTGTTCCACTAAATACAATAGTAATTTTTTAATTTGTCCCCCCATTTTCCTGTTTCCCTCTTATTCCTCTCATCATAACTCTTAGTCAACCAACACCTAAAAGCAAATCATTTTATTCTTGACCCAAATTTTTTTCTTATTTGCTTTTTGTGGGTCCATACACCCTTTTATTTTTCTTTTTTTTTTTTGCCCCTTTATTACTTCTCCCTAATTCTGTTCTTGATAGTTCCTAATGAGAATGCTTCACTGATCTACTGCATATAATGTGTCAAATTTCGTTTACTGTTTTAATTTTTTTATCTTCAGCTATCAGCAATTTGATTACAATGCACTTAGGTGTGTTTTTCTTTTCTTACTTGTGGTTTTTTTAACACCTCACATTTTTAAGTTATTGTCTTTTGCCAAGTTTGAAAAGTTCTAGTTATCATTTTTTTAAAAAAAGTTCCTTTGTCTTTACCTTTTAATTTCCTTTGGATATTTTAATTACACATTAGTTGGACCACTTTATATTGTCTCAAATTATCAAAGAAACTATTTGAAGAAATAATAATTCTTTACCTGAAACCTATATACATTTATTGATCAATGTCACCTCATTAAATTTAATTTTCTAAATAAAATTTTCAAAAATAATTTGTTAATTTCATCTCTAGATTATTTTTATTTTTTATCTTCAATCATCTCCAACATACTCTTGACTCATTTCATAAATTTTTATTTTAGCTACTATAAATTTAAATCTCAGATTTTTAGTTGTTTCCTTTTATAACTTCTATTTCTATTTCTTTGCTAGTATTTCCTATCTGTTCACTTAATATGACATTTTTAAATTTTCTAAGCCTAATTATAATAGCAACATAAAGACTGCAAAATCCAAATTATACATTCACTTGGAATGAATTTCTATTAGCTTTTTTCTGTATATAAATTAACTTTACTTTCTTGTTAAAATAAGCACATTCTGCTCTGGCCAGTAGGCTCAGTAGATAGAGCATTGGCCCTGAGTACATACATCCTAGATTCAATCCCCAGTCAGGGAACACATGAATAGCAACCATCTGCTTCTCTTCCCCTCCCTTTCCTCCTCTTCTTTCTCTCTGCTCCTCTCTTGCAGTCAGTGGCTCAATTGGTTCAAGCATTGGCCCCAGGCACTGAACATAGGTCAGTTGGTATAAGCATCAGCCTCAGATGGGAGTTGCTGGGTTGATCTCAGTGGAGGCACATATGGGAGACTATCTCTCTATTGCCCTTCTTCTCACTTAAAAAAGAAAAGCACATTCTGTTAAAAAAAAAAACATATTTAGATGAAACATTGTAAAGACTAAATATTTTGTATTTGTTTTTGTTTTTCAGAAGGTTGTACTTTTTTCTAGTAGGCAGTTAACTTCCCTGAAGTAAAAACACAAAATATTTCTCACCTATTTTTCAAAGCAGTTAATATCTCTGCTTAGATTGTGTTTGACTTCCAGATACTGTCTGTTTAAAAATATGGGTTCTATTTCTTTAATTTTTAATTTTTATTTTGAAATTAAATTTACAGTCATCCCTCGCCATATTGCAGTTCACTTTTCACAGTCTCACTGGATCATGGATTTTTAAATTACATATATCTAATTTTGTTTCATGGATTTTTTGCTATATTGCAGGATTTTTCAGTATATAGGTATTTTTACATATTTATTGTTTTAAGTATTTTTGCAGAATAAGCATTTTCTAGCCTAAAAATTGAAAATAATATAAAAATATTAGTTAAAATATATTAAAAGAATATTAAATAGAAATAAAATACGTAACATATAGGAGGTGAGTAGACAAAGACTCACACGTATAGAAAATGTAGATATGGCTGCTTCCGCTTACGCTAGTTTGCCCACATGGGATTGTACATGGCACACTATTGGCTGATGGATGGGAGGTGAGCAACCAGAGCACTATTTTCTGTATATATAAATAATAAAATAAATATAAGGTCACTACTTTGCAGATTTTTGCCTATTATGGAGGATTCTAGAACCTAATCCCTGTGATAGATGAGGGACCACTGTAATGGGGTGACATTGATTAACAAGAGTACATAGGTTTCAGGTGAATATCTCCATACCACTTGAACTGTTGATTACATTGAACACCCATCAACCAAAGTAAAATCATTTCCTATCCCTGTATATTTGTCCCTCCTCATGATCCTCCCTTCCCTTTCCCAGGTAACCATTAATCTTTTTTCTATATCTATGAGTCTTAGTTTTATATTCCACCTATGTGTGAAATCATATACTTCTTAGCTTTTTCTGATTTACTTGTATCACTTAGTATAATGTTTTCAAGGCCCATTGATGTTGTTGTAAATGGCATTATGTCATCAGTTCTTAAGGTATGTAAAATAAATTTTTATTATGTATATGTACCACATTTTCTTTATTCAATCCTCTATTGAAGGACACATTGGTTGTTCCCATGTCTTAACCACCATGGATAATGCTGTGAGGAATGTGGCAGTGCATTTGTCTTTCTGTAGCAATGTTTTTGATTTGGGGGGGATAGATACCCAATAAAGGGATTAATGGGTTATGTGGTAGTTCTATTCTTAATATTTGAGGTACCACTATAATGTCATTCATGATGGCTATACCAGTTTATATTACCAACATTAGTGAATGAGGATTCCTTTTTCTCCACAGCCTCTCCAACAATTGTTATTATCTGTATTATTGATAATAGCCAATTTAACAGGTGTGAGGGAGTATCTCATTGTAGTTTTGTATTTCTTTAATACCTAGTGAAGGTGAGCATCTTTGCATATATCTCTTGGTTGGCTATTTGTATGTCATCTTGGAAGAAGTGTCTGTTCAGGTACCCTATTTTTTAATTAGATCATTTGCTTGCTTGTTGCTGGGCTATGTGAGTTCATTTTATATTTTGGATATTAACCTTTTATTGAAGTATTGTTTGTGAATACAATTCCCATTTGAATGGCTGCCTTTTTGCTTCATTGTCAGTTTCTTTTGCTATGCAGAATCATTTTAGTTTAATATAGTCCCAATCATTTTTTTTTGTCTTTATTTCCCTTGGTTTGGGGGTCAAATTTATAAAATGTTCTCTACAGCCAAGGTTCATATGTTTACTACCTGTTTTCTTCTATGTAATATACTGTTTCAGATCTTATATATAAGTCTTTGATTCACTTTGAATTAATTTTTGAGCATGGGGACAAACTGTAGTGTAGTTACACTCTTTTACATGTGGTTTTCCAATTTCCCCAGCACCGTTTATTGAAGAGGCACTCTTTTTTCCTTTTTTTTCTTTCCATTTTTTTAATTAAATTTAATGCAGTGACATTGATATATCAGGGAACATATGTTGAGAGAAAACATCTCCAGATTATTTTGATATTTGATTATGCTGTATACCCCTCACCCAAAGTCAAATTGTCTTCTGTCACCTCCTATCTGGGTTTCTTTGGGCCCCTCCCCTTCCCCACCCCCTCTCTCCTTCCTCGCCCCATCACCCCTTCCCCCCACCTCCCCAAACCCATTGCCATCAAATTCTTATTCATGTCTCCGAGTCTCATTTTTATGTCCCATCTATGTATGGATTCATATACTTCTTAGTTTTTTCTGATTTACATACTTTACTCCGTATAATGTTATCAAGTTCCATCTATGTTATTGTAAATGATCCGATGTCACCATTTCTTATGGCTGAATACTATTTCATAGTATATATGTACAAAGCTTTTTAACCCACTCGTCCTCTGACGGACACTTGGGCTGTTTCCAGATCTTCGCTATTGTGAACAATGCTACCACAAACATGGGGGTGCATTTATCCTTTTGGAGCCATTCTATGGTGTTCTTGGGATATATTCCTAAAAGTGGGATAGCTGGGTCAAAAGGCAGTTCAATTTTCAATTTTTTGAGGAATCTCCATACTGGTTTCCATAGTGGCTGCAGCAGTCTGTATTCCCACCAGCAGTGCAGAAGGGTTCCCTTTTCTCCACATCCTCGCCAGCACTTATTCTGTGTTGTTTTGTTGATGAATGTCATTCGGGCTGGTGTGAGGTGATATCTCATTATGGCATTAATTTGCATTTCTCTAATGATTAGTGATGTTGAGCATTTTTTCATATGCCTATTGGCCATCTGTATGTCCTCTTTGGAGAAGTGTCTATTCATCTCTTTTGCCCATTTTGGATTGGATTGTTTGTCTTCCTGGTGTTGAGATTTACAAGTTCTTTATAAATTTTGGTTATTAACCCCTTATCAGATGTATTGTCAAATATGTTCTTTCAATGTGTAGTTTGTCTTTTTATTCTGTTCTTGTTGTCTTTAGCTGTGCAAAAGCTTTTTAGTTTGATATAGTCCCATTTGTTTATCCTGTCTTTTATTTCACTTCCCTGTGGAGATAAATCAGCAAATATATTGCTCTGAGAGATGTTGGAAAGCTTACTGCGTATATTTTCTTCTAAGATGCTTATGGTTTCACGGTCTACATTTAAGTCTTTTGTCCATTTTGAGTTTCTTTTTGTGAGTGGTGTAAGCTGGTGATCTAGTTTCATTTTTTTGCAGGTAGTGTCCAATTTTCCCAACATCTTTTGATAAAGAGGCTGTCTTTACTCCATTGTATTTTCTTACATCCTTTGTCAAATATCAGTTGTCCATAGAACTGTGGATTTATTTCTGGGTTCTCTGTTCTGTTCGATTGATCTACATGACTGTTCTTATGCCAGTACCAGGCTGTTTTGAGTACAACAGCCTTGTAGTATAACTTGATATCAGAAAGTGTGAAACCTCCCACTTTATTCTTCCTTTTCAAGATTGCTGAGGCTATTAGTCTTCTTTTTTCGTTCCATATACATTGTTGGAACATGTGATCTATATCTTTGAAGTATGTCATTGGTATTTTAATTGGTATTGCATTGAATTTATAGATTGCTTTGGGTAATATAGACATTTTAATGATGTTTATTCTTCCTAACCATGAGCACGATATATGCTTCCACTTGTTTGTATCTTCCATGATTTCTTTTATAAATGCTTTGTAATTTTCTGAGTACAAGTCTTTAGTCTCCTTGGTTAAGTTTATTCCTAGGTACTTTATTTTTTTGGTTGTAATAGTGAAGGGGATTGTTTCCTTAATTTCTCTTTCTGACTGTTCATTGTTGGCATATAAAAATGCCTCTGATTTCTGAATATTAATTTTATATCCTGCCACATTGCTGAATTCATTTATCAGGTCCAGTAGTTTTTTGACTGAGAATTTAGGGTTTTCTATATACAATATCATATCATCTGCAAATAATGTTAGTTTTACTTCTTCTTTTCCAACTTGAATGCCTTTTATTTCTTCTTCTTGTCTGATTGCTGTGGCTAGGACTTCAAGGACCATGTTAAATAAGAGTGGTGAAAGGGGGCACCCCTGTCTTGTTCCTGATCTTAAGGGGATTGCTTTTAATTTTTGCCCATTGAGTATGATGTTGGCTGTAGGTTTCTCATACATGGCTTTTTACCATGTTGAGGTATGTTCCCTGTATTCCCACTTTGCTGAGAGTTTTTATCATAAATGGGTGCTGGATTTTATTAAATGCTTTTTCTGCATGTATTGAAATTATCATGTGTTTTTTTCCCTTCTTTTTGTTTATGTGATGAATCACATTGATTGATTTACAAATATTGTACCAGCCTTGCCTCCCCAGAATAAATCCCACTTGATCATGGTGTATGATTTTTCCATATATTGTTGGATCCGGTTTGCTAATATTTTGTTGAGAATTTTAGCATCTATATTCATCAGAGATATTGGCCTATAATTTTCTTTCTTTGTGTTGTCTTTGCCTGGTTTTGGAATCAGAATTATGCTCGCCTCATAAAAGGAGCTTGGAAGTCTTCCTTCCTCTTGAATTTTTTGAAATAGTTTGAGAAGGATAGGAGTTAGTTCTTCTTTGAATATTTAGTAGAATTCAGTTGTGAAGCCATCAGGCCCTGGACTTTTCTTTGTTGGGAGTTTTTTGATAACAGTTTTTATCTCATTTCGTGTAATCAGTCCGTTTAGGTTTTCTGATTCTTCCAGATTGATTTTTGGAAGATTGTATGTTTCAAGAAATTTGTCCATTTCATCTAGGTTGTCTAATTTTTTGGCATACAGTTCTTCATAGTATTTTCTTACAATATTTTGTATTTCTGTTGTGTCAGTTGTTATTTCTCCTCTCTCATTTCTAATTTTATTTATTTGAGTCCTCTCTCTCTTTTTCTTGGTGAGTCTAGTTAAAGGTTCATCGATCTTGTTTACCTTTTCAAAGAACCAGCTCCTAGTTTCATTGATCCTCTGTACTGTTTCTTTAGCCTCTATGTCATTTATTTCTGCTCTGATCTTTATTATTTCCTTCCTTCTACTACATTTGGGCTTTACTTGCTGTTCTTTTTCTAATTATTTTAGATGTAGGGTTAAGTTGTTTATTTGAGCTTTTTCTAGCTTCTTAGAGTATGCCTGTAGTGCTATGAACTTCCCTCTCAGTACTGCTTTTGCTGTGTCCCATAAATTTTGTATTGTTATATGCTCATTGTCATTTGTTTCTAGGATTTTTTTAATTTCTTCTTTGATCTCATTCTTAATCCATTCGTTATTTAACAACCTGCTATTTAGTTTCCATGTGTTTGAAAATTTTTGAGCTTTTCTGTTGCAGTTCATTTCTAGTTTCATGCCGTTGTGATCAGAGAAAGTGCTTGATATGATTTCAATCTTCTTAAATTTGTTGAGACCACTTTTGTGCCCTAACATGTGGCCTATCCTAGAGAATGTACCATGAGCACTTGAAAAGAATGTATATTCTGCTGCTTTAGGGTGAAAGGTTCTGAAGATATCTTTTAAATTGAGTTGATCTAGTGTGTTTTTTAAGTCTGCTGTTTCTTTGTTAATTTTCTTTCTTGAGGATATGTCTAGTGATTTTAGTGGGATATTGAAATCCCCTACTATTATAGTATTGCTGTTGATCTCACCCTTAAATCCATCAAAGTCTGCTTTATATATTTAGGTGCTCCTATATTAGGTGCATAGATATTTATAACAGTTGTATCTTCCTGTTGGATTACTCCCTTTATCATTATGTAGTGACCTTCTTTATCTCTTACTATATCCTTTGTTTTAAAGTCCAATTTGTCTGATATAAGTACTGCTACCCCAGATTTGTTTTTCATTTCCATTTGCATGTAATGTTTTTTTCCATCCTTTACCTTCAATCTATGTGTATTTTTGTTCTAAGGTGTGTCTCTTGTAGACAGCATATGTATGGGTCCTGTGTTCTTATTCATGCAGCTACCCTATGTCTTTTGATTGGATCATTTAATCCATTTACATTTAAGGTTATTATTGATATGTAGTTGTTTATTTCAATTTTTTTCTTTAAAGCTGTATTCTTTTTTTTGCTATATTCTTTTCCCACTTTGATCTGTTTACCCCAGGCCCCTTAACATTTCCTGCAGCATTGGTTTGGTTGTAATGAATTCCTTGAGTTGTTTTATCTCTGAGAAGCTCTTTATTTCTCCTTCAATTTTAAATGATAGCCTTGCTGGATAAAGTAGTCTTGGTTGTAGGTTCTTGTTCTGCATTACTCTGAATATTTCTTGCCATTCCCTTCTGGCCTCAAGTGTTTCTGTTGAGAAGTCAGATGTCTTCCTTATGGGGGCTCCTTTGTAGGTGATAGCTCTTTTTTCTCTTGCAGCTTTTAATATTTTCTCTTTATCACTTATGTTTAGTATTTTAATTATGATGTGTCTTGGTGTAGGTTTCTTTGGGTTTCTCTTTAATGGAGGCCTTTGTGCTTCTTGAACTTGAGAGAGTTTCTTCTGCATTAATTTAGGGAAGTTTTTAACTATGATATGCTTGAACATAGCTCATGTTGTCCCAGAGCTCTCTAAGAGTTTCCTCAGACTTTTTGAGTCTCTTTTTTTTTTCTTCTCTGCTTTCATGCCTTAATTCAAGTTGTCCTCCAACTCACTGATTCGATCCTCAGCTCTATCCATCCTGTTTTTAATTCCTTCTATTGTGGTCTTTATTTCTGATATTGTATTTGTCATCTCTGACTTATTCCTTTTTAATATTTTAATATCCTTTTTTATACTTGCTATTTCTTTATTTAGGTGTTCATAATGACCATCCATTGTTGTTCTAAGATCCCTAAGCATCCTTACTATCATTATTTTGAACTCTGCATCTGGAAGTTTGATTATTTCCATATCACTCAGTTCATCTCTTGAAGGTTTCTCTGTGGTTTCATTTGGATTGCACTTTTTTGTCTTCTCATTATCTGTGTTTGGGTGTTTTGTTTGTAGAGTTGGTTCAGTCTGGGCTTGGTTTTGTCTGCCTCCAGTTTTCAATTGTGTTATTTCTAGGTCTTCTTGTGTTGGTATCAGCTATTACTTGTAATCCACTTTTGAATTTGGGCAGCTTTGAAGTCTTGATTTGTTTATTTTCTTAACAGGTGATAGTCTTGTTTACTTATCTCAGCAGGGGGCTTCCTTGAAACTGTATCCAGGAATGTGATGGGTGTAACCTGAGACTCTGAAGGCCTCTTCCACAACTAATCTCTCTGGGGGCAGGGTGTTTTCTCAGCTTCAGTAGGGGGAGATGTATCTCAGATCTCCATGGAGACCTGAGTTACTGCCCCTCCTCCCTACTTCTTGTTTTCAGCTGAGTCTTGTTGCGCTGATTGGAGCTGGAGAGATGTCTGGAGATCTCTGATCTGGAAGCAATTCAGTACTGTTTTGTGGAAGGATCAGTCCCTCCCCCAACTATGGCCGCCTCCAGCACAAATGAGTCAGCTTTTTTAGGTCGTCTCCTGCATTCTTTAGCCCCTCACAGTCTGTCCCTCTCTCCTTTCTACTTGGGAGATAAGCTGGTATTTTCAACACACCTCGCTCCCTGGTTGCCAGGCAAGTGGCTGTGAGCAGTATTTTCTGCTCTTTTCCCTGGAGTGAGATTTCCTCTGGGCTCTCAGCCTCACCCCCGCCCTCCATTCCTGTAAGCAGGGGAGATTCAGGCGCTCCCTACCAGGTTTGTTGTGGCTTCTTCTTTGCTCCTTGGTTTTTGAGAGCTGTTCTTGTAGTCCAGAGTTGGTTTTTCACACTGATTTTTCCTAAATTGATTTGTATTCCAGTTTGGTGGTGAGAGCTGGGCATCTGTGCATCCACCTACTCCGCTGCCATCTTTTCCGAGGCACTCTTTTTTACCATTGTGTGTTTTTGGATCCTTTTTAAAGATTATTTGTCCATATATATGCGGTTTTATTTCTGGAGTTTTCTTTTTGTTCCATTATTCTGTATGTCTGTTTTTCTGCCAATACAATGCTATTTTAATTATCATGGCTCTGTAGTAAAATCTGAAGTCAGGTAGTGTGATACCAGCAGCTTTATTCTTTTTTCTAAGGATTTCTTTGGCTATTTGATGTTTTTATGTTTGTTTACAAACCTGGTAATTTTTGTTGTACTTGTTTACAAAATAACATTGGAATTTTAAGGAGAATTGCAATAAATTTGTATATTACTTTGGATAATATAGCCATTTTAACTATGGTAATTTTTACAGTTTATGAATATGGCATCTATTTTCATTTCATTGTACCTTTTTCAGTTTCTTTTAATAATTCTTTGTAGTTTTCAATACAGTGGTATCTTGAGATACAAGTTTAATTTGTTCTGTAACCGAGCTCATAAGTCAGTCAACTTGTATATCAAACAAATTTCTTCCATTTAAAATAACTGAAATAGATTTAATCCATTCTAGCCCTGTGAAACATCCCCAAACCATACTAAATTATAAAAAAGACATGTTTTTAATTAAGAAACACACATGTAAACTTTATCAATGCATAACAAAACATATTAAATAAAAAGAAAAATGTTATTTAGTAATGTATTCTTACCTTAGAGACAGACAAGTGCCACTAACAGGGGTGAATGACGGAGGACAAGGGAGGGAGGAAAGGATGCAGGCACTGTAGACACCTAAACTAACTGCACTTTCTTAACACTAAATTTAAACTAAAACTGTATTTTCTTTACTTTAAACAAAACTAAAACTGCGCTTTCTTTACCTAAAATAAAACAACAAAAACTTAATTGTAAAAAAATGCACCTTCTTAACTTTAAACTTAACCTAAGTTTAACATTACATATTTTTCATTTAATCATCACCTGTTTTTTCCTTTTTGGCTGTACTTTTGGCACTTTCACTTGCAGGACTTTTGAATAAAAATCTATCCAAAGAGGTTTGCTTTTGCCTGCTTTTTAAAATGTTATGGAAATGTGACAAACAAGTGTCATTAAAAAGTGCTGAATCACAACCAGTTGAAACTTTTTCTGAGTGTTTCTTTTCAATGAAACTTGAAAGCTTCTGTCACATTGCCAGCATGTCTTTAATTTCACTTGTAGAAATCACTTCTTCCAACTCTACCTCCTCCTCACTACTAATCTCTTGCAGAAGCTCCATATGTTGTATCATCTGTAGCTCCTTCAACTCCTCAGTTGAGAGTTCCTACTCATGTTCCTCAACGAGATCATTTATGTCACCTTCATCTACCTCCAGACCCATCAACTTTCCGAGGGACACAATCTCCTCCAATGCTTCTACCTCTGTCTTGGTTTCTGGTTTGAATCCTTTGAAGTCCCTGTCTGCAACAACATTAGGCCATAATATTTTCCATGCCGAATAAGAGGTTCTTCTCATAACCTCTTGCCATGCCAAGTCAATAATGTGTAAACATATCACAATGTTGTAGTGATCTTTCCAAACTCTCGAAGGGTTAGAATTGTATTCTGTTACCTCAAAGCAGCAGTGGAAGAAGTGCTTTGTGTAAAGTTTTTTAGAGTTTGGAAATGATCTGCTGATCCATAGGTTGCAAGATTGAAGTCATGTTGAGTGGGAGGTAGAGGACTTTCACTAATTTGAACTCATCAAGATGTCATCTTCAAGACCAGGTGGGTGGGCTGGAGCATTATCAAGGATTAGTAATGCTTTCATCGGGAATTTATTTTTCTTGAAGATATTTCTTCACTGCAGGACCAAAGACGAGATTTACCAATTCAATAAAAAACTGCCGCATAACCCATGCCCTAGCATTGGCGCACCACATAACCTGCAGTTATTCTTTAAGAATTTTTTTTTCTTGGTATTTTTCTGAAGCCAGAAATGGGGAGAGACAGTCAGACAGACTCCCGCATGCGCCCCACCGGGATCCACCTGGCACACCCACCAGGAGCAGATGCTCTGCCCACCAGGGAGTGATGCTCTGCCCCTCCAGGGGGGTCAATCTGTTGCGACCAGAGCTACTCTAGTGCCTGGGGCAGAGGCCAAGGAGCCATCCCCAGCGCCCAGGCCATCTTTGCTCCAGTGGAGCCTCAGCTGCGGGAGGGGAAGAGAGAGACAGAGAGGAAGGAAAGGGGGAGGGGTGAGAAGCAGATGGGCGCTTCTCCTGTGTGCCCTGGCCAGGAATCAAACCCGGGACTTCTGCATGCCAGGCCGATGCTCTACCACTGAGCCAACCGGCCATGGCCTCTTTAAGAATCTTGTGAGTCTTAAAGGATTTTCAGAATAATACACTAGCAGTGGCTTTACTTTACAGTCACAACTAGCATTTGCACACAATGCAAGGATCAGACAGCCCTTCATGGGTTTATGGCTTGGCACCTTCTTCTCCTCTGTGGTGATGAAAGTTCTCCAGGGCATTTTTTTCCGAAACAATCCTGTTTCATCACAGTTGAACACTTGTTGGGGGATGTAGCCTTCCTTTGTGATAAGCACAGAAAAATATGCAATGTACTCCTCAGCTGCCTTAATGTCAGCATTCACAGCTTCACCATGCCGCACCACTGAGTGGATGTCAGATCTCTTCTTGAAAATTTCAAATCAGCCTGACTTGCCTTAAATGTATCTTCTGCTGCCTCTTTTGAGGTTGATGGTTCTTTCTTCTTCAAGTCACTGTAAATAATATAGTACATGCCTTTTTGCATATTACAGTCTCCATCACTGTATCTTCTGCCAGCTCTCTCTCTTTCATCAACACCAGCAGAATCTTCTCCATTTCTTCATGAATATTTGTCCTTAATTGGGACAGAATTGTAGTTCCTTTCACTGGATTTGAGCTTTTGATGGCATCCTTTTGTTTAAGGATGGTACAAATTGTAGATGTATTAAGTTCGTACAGCCTTGCCAGTTTAATCACTCATACATCACGCTCATGTTTTTGTATTATTTCTTGCTTTACTTCTATCAACATCATTCTCTTCTTCTTCTCACCCTTGTCCTTTACACTCACTTTCTTTGTCCCCATGATAGCACACAAAAAAAGTTAGTAAAAAATGCAAAAATGATACAAGGATGAGTACAGCACATGAGATTTGACTTGATTCTGCAGGTAACACATGAGAAAGAATGAGATGTTGGTGTTGTGCTGCTGATACTGGACCCACGTGCCAACTAGTGGCAACTTCTCAAATCATGGCTCATATCTTGGAATTTCACTCGATCTTAAAAATACAGACTGAGTTGCAGATCACATCTTAAAAAAAATTTGTATGTTAGTCTGCTTGTATCTCAAGGTATATAGGTCCTACTTATCCTTTGTTAAGTTCATTCTTGGGTATTATTTTATTGTATTTGCTTTGTGAGTATTTTGGGTTATTTTAATTTAATTTAGAAAATCAAAATTAATAGGGTGACACTGATCAATAAAAGTGCATAGGTTTCAGGTAAATATTTCTATAGCACTTGAACTGTTGATTATATTGTATACTCATCACCAAAGTCAAATCATTTTTTATCACATATACCTGTTCCTCTTTACACCTTTCCCCCTACCCTCTCCAACAAGTTCCCCTCCCCCATGTCCCACTCCCTCAATAACCACTTTACTTTTATCTATGTCTGTTTTATATCCCACCTATATGTGAAATCATGTAGTTCTTAGCTTTTTATGATTTACTTATTTTCCTTGGTAGAATATTCTCAAGTTCCATCCATGCTGTTGTAAATGGCAAAAGGTCATCATTTATCTACTTATTTTTTTCCTTCTTTTCTTTTTTGAATTATATTTTCTTTAATTTTTATATTTTTTATCTTTGGTTTTTTGTGGGTGCCTTGTCTGTTTTTTGTTGTTGTTTGCTTTTAATCTTTTTTTTCTGGTGTTTTCTTTTGACTTATCAGAATTTTTAATATATTTACATTTTTATTGTGTTTCAAAAAAGAAATAAAAGCAGAAAATTAAATGATATAGACAAATGAAATTGACAATACAACATATCAAAATTTATGAAATGCAGTGAAAGCAGTAATAAGAGGGAAGTTTATATCATTACAGGCTTATATCAAGAAACAAGAGAGATATAGGTAAAAAACCTAACATTACATATTAAATAACTTGAAAAAAGAAGAAAAAAGACAACCCAAAGTCAGTAAAATAAATAGTAAAAATTAGAGCAGAACTAACTAAAATAGAGAGGGAAAACTATATAAAAAATTAATTAAACAAAGAGCTGATTCTTTAGAAAAATTAATAAAATATACAAACCACTGGCTAGACACACTAGGGGAAAAAAGAGAAAGGACTCATATAAACGAAATTCAAAATAAAAGAGAAGAAATAACCACAGACATCATAGATATACAAAGGTCATATTAGAGTACTATGAAAGATTATATGCCACCAAATTCAACAACCCAGAGAAAATAGATAAATTTCTAGAACTATACAATCTTCCTAAACTGAGTCATGAAGAAGTGAAAAACCTAAATAGATACATAAGCAGGGAGAAAATAAAAACAACTATCAAAAACCTCCCTAAAAACAAAAGTCCAGGATTAGACAGTTATACTATGAATTCTACCAAACATTCAAAGAAGATTTGGTACCTTTCCTTCTCAAAATCTTCCAAGAAATAAAAAATTAAAAAATACCTCCCAGTATATTTTATGAGGCCAACATAATCATCACACTAAAACTTGGCAAGGACAAACAAGGAAACTAAAGACCAATATCTCTAATGAACAAATGCAAAAATCCTAAACAAAATTCTAGCAAATCAAATACAACAACATGTTAAAAAAATAATAATACATCACATTCAGCTAGGATTTATTCCAAGAGCACAAGTATGGTTAAATATATGAAAATTGACCAACATAATATATACATACTACATCAACAAAACGAAGAAAAATTATATGATCCTATCAATAGATGCAAAAAAAGGCATTTGATAATATACAACATCTCTTTATGTTTAAAACACTCAATAAACTCAGAAAGGAAGAAAGTACCTAAACATAAGACAGGCCATATATGACAAATCATCAGCTAATATCATTTTTAATGGTGATAAAATTAAGGCTTTTCCTCTAAAATCAGGAACAAGACAAGGCTGCCCACACTTTTTACTCTTAATCAACATAGATTTGGAACATAGATTTTAGCCAGAGCAATAGTACAAGAGAAAGAAATAAAACATATTCATACCGGGAAAGAAGAAGTAAAGGTATCACTTTTTGCTGATGACATGATCCTGTATATACAAAACCCCAAAGACTTGACCAAAAAACTAATAGAAACAATAAACCAGTACAGTAAAGTTGCAGGATATAAAATCAATATACAAAAGTCTAATGCATTTCTATATGCCAACAATGAAACTTCAGAAAGTGAATTTAAAAAAACAATTCCTTTTACAATTGCAACAAAAATAAAATAAAATAAAATACCTGGAAATCAACTTAACAAAGCATGTGAAAGATTGATACACTGAGGTGAAAACTACAAAATATGATGAAAGAAATTGAAAAAGACAGAATTAAATAGAAAAATATTCCATGTTCATGAATTGGAAAGAACAATACAGTCCAAATGGCCATATTACCCAAAGAAATATACAAATTTAATACAATCCTCATCAAAATCACAATGTCATTTTTAAAGAAATAAAATAAAAAATTACTAGGTTTTTATAAAACCAAAAACCCTGAATAGCCAAAGCAATCCTGAGGAAAGGGAATGAAGCTAAAGCTGAAGGTATCACACTACCTGACTTCAAATTATACTATAGAGCCACAATAGTCAAAACAGCATGATATTAGCGGGAAAAGAGACATACAGACCAATGAAACAGAATTGAGAGCCCAGAAGTATAAGCACACATATATGGACAAATCATCTTTGACAAAGCTGCCAAAGATACACACAGAGAAAAAAAACCTCTTTAATAAATGGTGCTGGAAAAATTTAAAAGTCACATGCAAAAAAATAAAATAACTACAAATTGTCCCCCTGCACAAAAATTAATTCAAAATGGATCAAAAAAATCATAGGTACTATGTTCATGGACCTTGGCCATAGAGAACAATGTATGAATTTGACCCCAAAGGCAAGTTATAGGCAAAAATAAATTAATGAAACTATATCAAACTAAAAAGCTTCTGCACAGCACAAGCAACTGACAACAAAATAAATAGGCAGAGAGTAATGGTGCTGTAGGGAGCAATACTGATAAATCTCCCCCAAAACTCAACAAGATCTTCAACCAGAAACAGAAAAATCTATCCTTGGAGCCTCCAGATGTTCTGCAATACACCCAAAGGTATGGTCGAGTGAAAAATTGGCTAAATATATAATCAAACCCCGAAGGAAATAGGGAGTAAGAAACATTCCGCCTTCCTCACTAACCTAAATAGGGCTGCTTTCACTGGGAACTGAGAGTATAGGCACTAAGGCGGGCAAAGGGCGTGAATAGATCCAGGCCACAGCACAAATGGCCAAACCAGGCTGTGAAAATTTCTATACATCTCTTAAACAACTTATTTGTTTGAAACTTTTAGACTCTTTGAATATATAACTCTTTTGAAATTATTTTATAGTCTTCTAATAATTTGTGACCCTGTGTATAAGGTATTGTGACACTTCATTTTTTAATTTACTCTATTCTTGGCTTCATTTTAACTTACTCAATATATATTCCCTTGGATTCTATTCCTTTATTACTGTTAATGTATTTTTAATATTATGTGCATGTTTTTGTGAGAAATTTTTAGTTATTCTTAGAGCTAACAAGTTATTGTGACTGTAAGCATGAATTTGTAAGCTGCTTGATGATTTGAAAGCCTTAACGTTTCTGATTTTTTAGTAAAACATAGATGTGAAAACCTTGTTTTAATATCTACTGCCACCAAGTGGTGAAAAACAGAAATTTATTCCAATCTGAAGTTTTTTTAAAAAACAATTTTATTGAATTTATTGGGATAACATTGGTTAATAAATTTTTACAGGTTTCAGGTGCACCATTCTAGAATGCATCATCTATATATTGCAATCTATGTTCACCACCCCAAATGAAGTCTTCCTCTATAACTATCTTCCTTCTACTCAGAAACTGAATAGACACTTTCCCAAAGACATACAGATGGACAAAAGACATAGAAAAAGATGTTCAACATCACTAATCATCAGAGAAATGCAAATTAAAACCATGATGAAATATCATTTCACACCAGTAGGGATGGCTATCATTAAGTCAACAAACAAGTGTTGGCAAGGATGTGAAGAAAAGGGAACCTTTGTGCACTGTTGATTGGAATGAAGATTGGTACAGCCATTGTAGAAAGCAATATAGAGTCACCTCAAAAAACAATTTGTAGCCTTTGATGATTACAAAATAAATAAATTTATTTATCTTTTTTTAAAAAACCTGACATTTTTAACTAAAAAGTTTCAATGTTGCTAATTTTTTTAAAAAATTTATATGCTTATTTCTGCCAAACTGAGGACATATGCCAAAAAGCAAGATTTCAAATGCTTTCTGCAGATGTTTGATTTTGTGCTTACAAATATAAGTATTTTATACAATATTATATATGTACATGTTTCTTCCCTGAGAAGGTATAACCCCCAATTCCATCGCAATTATGTGGAGCATCAATAAAAATTCTCCAATTTTGTGTGTTTTGTTCTGCCTTTGGACTCTTTGAGTTATCTTCACCATTTGTGGCTTCTGGATATCATTTGGTCTGAGCAAACTTCCTCTGTAAACTATGTGATTAATTGATTGAGTCCCATTTTCTTCTCTTCCCTACATTCTAATGTGTTAAAAGTGTTATTTTTCTGCTTGTGTGTGTTCTTATAAAATGTGGTATTGTTAATGTCTACCACTTTAATTTTAACATTTTATTTATTAACATAATTTATTGTGCATTCTTTTAGAGATCTTTCATATTACTCTGTGTCTAGTTTGTCTTTCTACCTGCTGCATAGAATCCAATAGCGTACAACTATCACATTTTCCTTACATGTTCCCATAGGGATGAACATCCAGCATGTTTCCAATACCACACTAGCATTCAAATGCTGTGATAAGTACATTTATAAAGGTTCCCTCATGGATCTGGGTACATATTCCCTATAATGCATATTTAGAAGTAAGATCGCAAGGTCAACATATACATCATTATAGCTCTTAAATTGTTACAAATATTTGAATGTGTCCATATTACCCAGATATGTTCTCTGTATTAATCAAATAATACTTTAAACTGTTTTATACATATACTTGAGTTATATAATTAGGAATATCCTGGAATATTAAGAATAACAATTTAATATCTTAATACTGGTACTACACAAATTAATAGAAATATAATAGATAATGTAAATAAATAGAATGTAATATATATTAAAATTTAAAGTTGATATTAAAAATAATATTGATATTAATGTCTTAATAGTATTATATAATATTAAGAATGTGTCACTGAAACAAACTTAGTTATGCTAGAAGAAAACTTTGTCTTTCCAAGGAGATGATTTTGACAGTGACTCTCCCGAGGGCTAGAGACTATTGATGAAACCGAGAATGAAGAGGCCGAGTGAGCTGTCCACCTGGGGCTCTCCATCTGATTGGTGGTGGGGGACAGGTGGGCATAGAGTCACATCACCCAAGACATCAGTAATAAACAGGGGTGTAAGAGGTCTGAGGTGGAAATGCATCAACAGAAATCTTTCATTCTGCCTTCACAGTCTGGGAAGATCCTTTACCTCGTCTTACGTGGGAATTGATCACAGACTGTCCAGTTACGCCCACTTTCCACTCAGCGAGGTCCTGTAGCACACCCTGGCAGGCTATGTTAACACGAGGGTTAGCAGGAGCTTGTGTGAATGGTACAGAGAAGCATAGCCCAGTCTTCTCACAGTACAGAAATGCAGTGAAATCGCTTTGCATCAGTTATGGAATTGTGGACCAGGAAGTGGTTAGTTGAAGCGTTTTGTTCCCTCCCCTCCTCCTCAATTTTTAAATGTTGTATCTCCTCAACCAGCCCTTATTCTTTCAGTCCTTTCAGTGAACATCTCTTGAGGATAGACCCACCCTCTTTTTCTCCCTCCCTCCCTCCCTCCCTCCCTCCTTCCCTTCCTCCTTCCTCCTCTCCCTCCTTCCCTCCCTGTGATTGAACAAGTTATTAAATTGAGCTGTGCTTTATGACTAAGGCTCCATTGAAGTCTGATCCAGTTGATTGAAATTTTGATGGTCAATTTAAAGAGTCAGTCAGAACATCACAAATTTTGTTAGTGATTATGAAACTAATTCAATGAAATGTAGTTTGTTGCAGACTGACTTCTGAAGCAGTATTTAGAGTATCTGGGAGGTTCCCCCAGGGTAGCTATTACTTCTGCACTCACCATATTCACTATTTCCTAAGCCAGCAGTTCTTAACCTGTGGGTCGCGATTCCAGTGGGGGTCGAACGACCAAAACACAGAGGTCGACTAAAGCCATCGGAAATACATATTTTATTTAAAAATGTATTGTATAATAAATATGGGTTCTTGACCCACAGGTTGAGAACCGCTGTCCTAAGCGAAATTTTGTTTACAAAAGATTCTAACTAATGAAAATGTTGTGATCAACTGGATTTTTGAAAATACCTTTTATACTTAGTGCTTTCTAAATGTACATTATAAAAATATTTAATAAATATAATTGCATATATCTTTAAAAAAACATACATCATTAGACTAAATATTGCCACAGACTCTCCAAAATTTACCACTCTTAATGCATGGGGATTTCCATCTCTCCCACAACCCTAATACTGAGCTTTTGCAGCTATCTGATATTGCTAATTTGATGGCGTAAAATAAGATCTTATATTAATTTGCATTGCTCTAATTACCAATGAGTTTGAGTACAATTTTAATTAAAACAATGGGAAAAAAACAATGAGTATTACATGCATGATTCATTTAGTAATTTTTTTAATTTATTTAGAAAATTTAACATGGTGACATTGATCAACAAATATACATAAATCTCAAGTAAACATTACTACATCATTTGAATAGTCAATCATCCCATAGTATATCCATTTCCCCAAAGTCAAATAATTTTCTGTCACCTTATATTTGTCCCTCTTTACACCCTTCCTCCAACCACCCCTCCTCCTCCCTCATTTCTCCCTCTCCCTGGTAACCACTGCACTCTTATCTGTGTCCATGAGTCTCAGTTTTGTATCCCACCTATGTGTGAAATCATACAGTTTTTAGTTTTTTCTCATTTATTTTTTTCACTCAGTATGTTCTCAAGGTCCATCAATGTTGTTATAAATGACACTATGTTGTCACTTCTTATGGCTGAGTAGTATTCCATTACACACACACACACACACACACACACACACACACAACATCTCCCAACATCTTTTTTATCTAATCCTCTATCTAGGGTCACTTTGGTTGTTTCCATGTCTTGGCCACTGAATAATGCTGCAATAAACTGTGGATGTGCCTTTACGAACCAATGTTTTTGAGTTTTTGGAGGAGATACCCAGTAGAGGGATTGCTGGGTCATATGGTAGTTCTATTCTTAATTTTCTGAGGAACCACAATACTTTCTTTCATAATGGTTGTACTAACTTACACTCCCACCAGCAGTAAATGAGGGTTTCTTTTTTTTTCACAGCCTCACCAATATTTGTTATTACCAGTCTTGTTGATAATAGCCAATGTAACAGGTGTGAGGTGATAACTTATTGTAGTTTTGATTTGCATTTCTCAAATAGCTAGTGAAGATGAGCATATTTTCATATATTTGTTGGCCATTTGTTTCTCTTCTTGGGAGAAGTGTCTGTTCAGGTCCTCTCCCCATTTTTTAATTAGATTGTTTGCTTGTTTGTTGCTGAGCTTTGTGAGTTCTTTATATATTTTGGATATTAACCCACTTTATCAGAACTATTGTTTGCAAATATCATCTCCCATCTCCCATCTTGTTGGCTGTTTGTTTTGTTTTCAGTTGCTTTTGCTGTGCAGAAGCTTTTTAGTTTGATATAATCTCATTCATTTATTTTGGCTTTTATTTTCCTTGACTTTAAGGTCAAATTCATAAATTATGTTTTATGGCCAAGGTTGAGTTTAGTACCTATGTTTTCTTCTAAGTAATGTATTGTATCAGATTTTATATTTAGGTCTTTGACTCATTTTAAATTAATTTTTGTGTGGGGGTACAAGGTGTAGTCAAGTTTTGTTGTTTGTTTTTTTCTTATTTTGCATATGGCTTTCTAATTTTCCCAGCACTGTTTATTGAAGAGCCTTTCTTTTTTCTATTGTGTTTTTGGTTCCTTTGTCAAAGATGATTTGTCCATATATATATATGGTTTTTTTCTAGGCTCTTGGATTTGTTCCACTGTTCTATGTGTCTATTTTTCTACCAATACCATGCTGTTTTGATTAGCATATATAATTTGAAATAAGGTATTGTAATACCTTCAGCTTTTTTTTTTCCTCAGGAGTACTTCACCTATTTGGGAATTTTCTTTAATTTATTTATTAAATTTAATGCAGTGCCATTGATAAATCAGGGTACATATGTTGAGAGAAAACATCTCTAGATTATTTTTGACATTTGATTGTGCTGTATACCTCTCCCCCAAAGTTAAATAGTCTTCTGTCACCTTCTATCTGGTTTTGTTTGTGCCCCTCCCCTCCCCCAACCCCTGATTCCTTCTTCACCCCCGCCCCCCTCCCTCCACCCCCCACTCCTGTTGCCATCACATTCTTGTTCATGTCTCTGAGTCTCATTTTTATGTCCCTTCTATGTATGGATTAATATAGTTCTTAGTTTTTTTTTCTGATTTACTTATTTCACTCCATATAATGTTATCAAGGTCCATCCATGTTATTGTAAATGATCCGATGTCATCATTTCTTATGGCTGAGTAGTATTCCATAGTATATATGTACCAAAGCTTTTTAATCCACTCGTCCTCTCACGGACACTTGGGCTGTTTCCAGATCTTCGCTATTGTGAATAATGTTGCCACAAACATGGGGGTGCATTTCTCCTTTTGGAACAGTTCTATGGTGTCCTTGGGGTATATTCCTAAAAGTGGGATAGCTGGGTCAAAAGGCAGTTTGATTTTCAGTTTTTTGAGGAATCTCCATACTGTTTTCCACAGTGGTTGCACCAGTCTGCATTCCCACCAGCAGTGCAGAAGGGTTCCCTTTTCTCCACATCCTCGCCAGCACTTATTCTGTGTTGTTTTGTAGATAAGCGTCATTCTGACTGATGTGAGGTGATATCTCATTGTGGTTTTAATTTGCATTTCTCTAATGATTAGTGATGTTGAGCATTTTTTCATTTGCCTATTGGCCATTTGTATGTCCTCTTTGAAGAAGTGTCTATTCATCTCTTTCGCCCATTTTTGGATTGGGTTCTTTGTCTTCCTGGTGTTGAGTTTTACAAGTTCTTTATAAATTTTGGTTATTAACCCCTTATCAGACGTATTGTCAAATATGTTCTCCCATTGTGTAGTTAGTCTTTTTATTCTGTTCTTGTTGTCTTTAGCTGTGAAAAAGCTTTTTAGTTTGATATAGTCCCATTTGTTTATCCTGTCTTCTATTTCACTTCCCTGTGGAGATAAATCAGCAAATATATTGCTCCGAGAGATGTCCGAGAGCTTACTGCCTATGTTTTCTTCTAAGATGCTTATGGTTTCACAGCCTACATTTAAGTCTTTTATCCATTTTGAGTTTATTTTTGTGAGTGGTGTAAGCTGGTGATCTAGTTTCATTTTTTTGTAGGTAGCTGTCCAATTTTCCCAACACCATTTGTTAAAGAGGCTGTCTTTACTCCATTGTATTTCCTTACCTCCTTTGTCAAATATCAGTTGTCCATAGAACTGTGGGTTTATTTCTGGGTTCTCTGTTCTGTTCCATTGATCTATATGCCTGTTCTTATGCCAGTACCAGGCTGTTTTGAGTACAATGGCTTTGTAGTATAACTTGATATTAGGAAGTGTGATACTTCCCACTTTATTCTTCTTTTTTAAGATTGCTGAGGCTATTCGTGTTCTCTTTTGGTTCCATATAAATTTTTGGAATATGTGGTCTATATCTTTGAAGTATGTCATTGGTATTTTAATTGGTATTGCATTGAATTTATAGATTGCTTTGGGTAATATAGACATTTTAATGATGTTTATTCTTCCTAACCATGAGCACAGTATATGCTTTCACTTGTTTGTATCTTCCTTGATTTCTTTTATCAATGCTTTGTAATTTTTTGAGTACAAGTCTTTAGTCTCCTTGGTTAAGTTTATTCCTAGGTACTTTATTTTTTTGGTTGTAATTGTGAAGGGGATTGTTTCTTTAATTTCTCTTTCTGACTGTTCATTGTTCATGTGTAAAAATGCCTCTGATTTCTGAGTATTGATTTTATATCCTGCCACTTTGCTGAATTTATTTATCAGGTCCAGTAGTTTTTTGACTGAGACTTTAGGGTTTTCTATATACAATATCATATCATCTGCAAATAATGATAGTTTTACTTCTTCTTTTCCAACTTGAATGCCTTTTATTTCTTCTTCTTGTCTGATTGCTGTGGCTAGGACTTCCAGGACCATGTTAAATAAGAGTGGTGAAAGGGGGCACCCCTGTCTTGTTCCTGATCTTAAGGGGATTGCTTTTAATTTTTGCCCATTGAGTATGATGTTGGCTGTGGGTTTCTCATAGATGGCTTTTACCATGTTGAGGTATGTTCCCTGTATTCGCACTCTGCTGAGAGTTTTGATCATGAATGGGTGCTTGATTTTATCAAATGGTTTTTCTGCATCTATTGAAATTATCATATGGGTTTTTTTCCTTCTTTTTGTTTATGTGATGAATCACATTGATTGATTTACGAATATTGTACCAGCCTTGCCTCCCCAGAATAAATCCCACTTGATCATGGTGTATGATTTTTTCCATATATTGTTGGATCCGGTTTGCTAATATTTTGTTGAGAATTTTAGCATCTATATTCATCAGAGATATTGGCCTATAGTTTTCTTTCTTTGTGTTGTCTTTGCCTGGTTTTGGAATCAGAATTATGCTCGCCTCATAAAAGGAGCTTGGAAGTCTTCTTTCCTCTTGAATTTTTTGAAATAGTTTGAGAAGGATAGGAGTTAGTTCTTCTTTGAATATTTGGTAGAATTCCGCTGTGAAGCCATCGAGCCCCAGACTTTTCTTTGTTGGGAGTTTTTTTGATAACTGTTTCTATCTCATTTGTTATAATTGGTCTGTTTAGGTTTTCTGATTCTTCCAGATTGATTTTTGGAAGATTGTATGCTTCAAGGAATTTGTCCATTTCATCTAGGTTGTCTAGTTTTTTGGCATACAGTTCTTCACAGTATTTTCTTACAATATTTTGTATTTCTGTGTGTCAGTTGTTATTTCTTCTCTCTCATTTCTAATTTTATTTATTTGAGTCCTCTCTCTCTTTTTTTCTTGGTGAGTCTACTTAAAGGTTCATCAACCTTGTTTACCTATTCAAAGAACCAGCTCCTAGTTTCATTGATCCTCTGTACTGTTTCTTTAGCCTCTATGTCATTTATTTCTGCTCTGATCTTTATTATTTCCTTCCTTCTACTACATTTGGGCTTTACTTGCTGTTCTTTTTCTAATTATTTTAGATGTAGGGTTAAGTTGTTTATTTGAGCTTTTTCTAGCTTCTGAAAGTGTGCGTGTAGTGCTATGAACTTCCCTCTCAGCACTGCTTTCACTGTGTCTCATAAGTTTTGAGTTGTTGTATGCTCATTGTCATTCATGTCTAGGAGTTTTTTTATTTCTTCTTTGATCTTATTCTTTTTTTTTTTTTTCTGAAGCTGGAAACGGGGAGAGACAGTCAGACAGACTCCCGCATGTGCCCGACCGGGATCCACCTGGCACGCCCACCAGGGGGTGACGCTCTACCCACCAGGGGGCGATGCTCTGCCCCTCTGGAGCATTGCTCTGTTGCGACCAGAGCCACTCTAGCACCTGGGGCAGAGGCCAAGGAGCCATCCCCAGCGCCCGGGCCATCTTTGCTCCAATGGAGCCTTGGCTGCGGGAGGGGAAGAGAGAGACAGAGAGGAAAGCGTGGCGGAGGGGTGGAGAAGCAAATGGGCGCTTCTCCTGTGTGCCCTGGCTGGGAATCGAACCCGGGTCCTCTGCACGCTAGGCCGACGCTCTACCGCTGAGCCAACCGGCCAGGGCCGATCTTATTCTTAATCCATTCATTATTTAACACCATGCTATTTAGTTTCCATGTGTTTGAGAATTTTTGAGCTTTTCTGCTGTGATTCATTTCTAGTTTTATGCCATTGTGATCGGAGAAAGTGCTTGATATGATTGCAGTCTTCTTAAATTTGTTGAGAGCACTTTTTTGCCCTAACATGTGGTCTGTCCTAGAAAATGTACCATGAGCACTTGAAAAGAATGTATATTCTGCTGCTTTAGGGTGAAAGGTTCTGAAGATGTCTATTAAATTGAGTTGCTCTAGTGTTTCCAATAAGTCTGCTGTGTCTTTGTTAATTTTCTTTCTTGAGGATCTATCTAGTGATGTTAGTGGGGTATTGAAATCCCCTACTATTATAGTATTGCTGTTGATCTCGCCTTTTAAATCCATCCAAGTCTGCTTTATATATTTGGGTGCTCCTATATTAGGTGCATAGATATTTATAATAGTTATAACTTCCTGTTGGATTACTCCCTTTATCATTATGTAGTGGCCTTCTTTATCTCTTACTATATCCTTTGTTTTAAAGTCCATTTTGTCTGATATAAGTATTGCTACCCCTGCTTTTTTTTTCATTTCTGTTTGCATGAAATGTTTTTTTCCATCCTTTTACCTTCAATCTATGTGTGTCTTTTGTTCTAAGGTGTGTCTCTTGTAGACAGCATATGTATGGGTCCTGTTTTCTTATCCACGCAGCTACCCTATGTCTTTTGATTAGATCATTTAATCCATTTACATTTAAGGTTATTATTGATATGTAGTTGTTTATTGCCATTTTCTTCTTTAAAGGTGTATTCCGGCCCTGGCGTGTTGGCTCAGCGGTAAAGCATCGGCCTGGCGTGTGGGGGACCCGGGTTCGATTTCCGGCCAGGCCACATAGGAGAGGCGCCCATTTGCTTCTTCACCCTCACCCCCTCCTTCCTCTCTCTCTCTCTCTTCCCCTTCCGCAGCTGAGGCTCCATTGAAGCAAAGATAGCCCGGGCACTGGGGATGGCTCCTTGGCCTCTGCCCCAGTCGCTAGAGTGGCTCTGGTCACAGCAGAGCGATGCCCTGGAGGGGCAGAACATCGCCCCCTGGTAGGCAGAGCCGGGTGAATCCCGGTCGGGCGCATGCAGGAGTCTGTCTGACTGTCTCTCCCCATTTCCAGCTTCAGAAAAGTACAAAAAAAGGTGTATTCCTTTTTTGCTGTATTCTTTTCCCACTTCCATCTGTTTACAACAGGCCCCTTAACATTTCCTGCAGCATTGGTTTGGTTGTAATGAATTCCTTGAGTTGTTTTTTGTCTGGGAAGCTTTTTGTTTCTCCTTCAATTTTAAATGATAGCCTTGCTGGATAAAGTAGTCTTGGTTATAGGTTCTTGTTCTGCATTACTTTGAATATTTCTTGCCATTCCCTTCTGGCCTCAAGTGTTTCTGTTGAGAAGTCAGATGTCATCCTTATGGGGGCTCCTTTGTAGGTGATAACTTTTTTTCTCTTGCAGCTTTTAATATTTTCTCTTTATTGCTTAGCTTTGGTATTTTAATTATGATGTGTCTTGGTGTAGGTTTCTTTGGGTTTCTCTTTAATGGAGTCCTCTGTGCTTCTTGGACTTGTGAGAGTTTCTCTTGCATTAATTTAGGAAAGTTTTCAACTATGATATGATTGAACAACATCTCTATTCCTTTTTCTTTTTCTTCTTCTTCAGGAACCCCTATGATGCAGATGTTATTTCTCTTCATGTTGTCACAGAGCTCTCTAAGGGTTTCCTCTGACTTTTTGAGTCTCTTTTCTCTTTTCTTCTGTTTTCATGCCTTCATTCCAGTTGTCCTCTATTTCGCTAATTTGATCCTCTGCTCTATCTATCCTGTTTTTAATTCCTTCCATTGTGGTCTTTATTTCTGATATTGTATTTGTCATCTCTGACTGATTCTTTTTTATACTTGCTATTTCTTTATTTAGGTGTTCATAGTGACCATTCATTGTTGTTCTAAGATCCCTAAGCATCCTTACAATCATTATTTTGAATTCCGCATCTGGAAGTTTGATTATTTCCTTATCACTCAGTTCATCTCCTGAAGGTGTCACTTGTGGTTTCATTTGGATTGCACTTTTTTGTCTTCGCATGGTGTTTTATTTGTAGAGTTGGTTGAGTCTAGGCTTGGTGTTGTCTGCCTCCAGTTTTCAGTTGTGTTATTTCTAGGTCTTCTTGGGTTGGTATCAGCTGTTATCTGTAATCCACTTTGTTTTCTTAACAGGTGATAGTCTTGTTTACTAATCTCAGCAGGGGGCTTCCTTGAAACTGTATCCAGGAATGCAGTGGGTGTAACCTGAGACTCTGAAGGCCTCTTTAGCCAGCTAATCTCACTGGGAGCAGGGTGTTTTCTCAGCTTCAGTGGGGGGAGGTGTATCTCAGATCTCCATGGAGACCTGAGTTACTGCCCCTCCTCCCCACTTCTTGTTTTTAGCTGTGTCTTGTTGCGCTGATTGGAGCTGGATAGATGTCCGGAGATCTCTGATCTGGAAGCAATTCAGCTCTGTTTTGTAAAATGTTCAGTCCCTCTCCCAGCTATGGCCGCCTCCATCATGGATGAGTCAGCTTTTTTAGTTCGTTTCCTGCATTCCTTAGCCCCTCACAGTCTGTCCCTCTCCCTGTCCTTTCCACTTGGGAGATAAGCTGGTCTTTTCAACACACCTCGCTCCCTGGTCACCAGGTAGGTGGCTGTGAGCAGTAGTTTCTGCTCTTTTCCCTATGTGAGATCCTCTCTGGGCTCTCAGCCTCACCCCCTCCCCTCCGTTCGTGTAAGCAGAGGAGATTCAGGCGCTCTTTACCAGGATTGTAGCTTCTTCTTTGCTCCTTGGTTTTTGAGAGCTGTTCTTGCAGTTCAGAGTTGGTTTTTCATGCTGATTTTTCCTAAATTGATTTGTATTCCAGTTTGGTGGTGAGAGCTGGGCGTCTGTGTGTCCGCCTACTCCGCTGCCATCTTCCTTTCCTCCTATTTGGGAATTTTTGAGGTTCTATACAAACCTAGTGATTTTTTTTCCATTTCTTTAAAAAATGTCATTGAAATTTTAATGGGAATTGCATTAAATTTATATATTGCTTTGGGTAATATGGCCATTTTAACTATATTAATTCTTCCTATCCAGAAACATGGGATATTTTTCCATTTCATTGTGTCTTTTTCCATTTTTTAAAAAAATGCTTTGTAGTTTTCAGTATATAGATCCTTTACATTATTTGCTAAGTTTGTTCCTTTGTCTTTTCTTATTTTGGTGCAAATGTAAATGGGATTCTTTTTAGTTTATTTTCTGAAGTTTTATTGTTGGCATATATGAAAGCAATAGACTTCTGTACATTGATTTTGTATCTTGCAACCTTACTGTATTGTTTTATTGTTTCTAATAGTCTTTTTTGTGGAGTCTTTGGAGTTTTCTATAAACAAGATTATGCCATCTACAAAATGTGAAACCTTTACTTCTTTTCCAATCTGAATGCCTTTTATTTCATTCTCTTGTCTGATTACTCTGGCTAAAACTTCAAGCACTATGTTGAATAGGAACGAAGAAAGTGGGCAACCTTGTCTTGTTCCTGATTTTAGAGGAATAGCTTTCAGTTTTTCACCATTTAGTATATTAGCTGATGATTTGTCATATATGGCCTGTATTATGTTGAAGTATAGATATTTTTCTTCTATACCCACTTTATTGTTTTAAACATAAAGGGATATTGTATCTTGTCAACTGCCTTCTCTGTATCTATTGATATGATCATATGATGTTTGTTCTTTGTTTTGTTGATATGGTGTATTACATAGATCAATTTCTGTATGTTAAACCATTTTTGTGCTCCTGAAATGGATCTTACTTGATCATGATGCATAATTTCATTAATGTGCTGTTATATTTGATATGCCAGTATTTTGTTTAGAATTTTTGTATCTGTATTCATTAAAGATATTTGTCTGTAGTATTTTGTTTTTTGAGTTTTTGTTTATTTGTTTGTTTGTTTTTTGTAATGTCCATGCAAGGTTTTGGCATGAGGGTTATGCTAGCCTCATAAAATTTTTTGGAGAGTATTGCTGCTTCTTCTACTTTTTTGAAGATTTTGAGAAGCATAGGAACCAACTCTTATATGTATATTTGGTAGAATTCACTAGTGTAGCCATCTGGTCTTGGACTTTTATTTTGGGGACATTTTCTGATAGTTGTTTTTATTTTCTCCCTGTTAATGGGTCTATTTAGGCTCTTCACTTCTTCATGATTCAGACAAGGAAGATTGTTTAGTTCTAGAAATTTATCATTTCTTCTAGACTGTTAAATTTGGTCACATATAATTTTTCATAGTACTCTACAATAATCCTTTGTAGATTATATCTGTGGATATTTCTCCTCTTTCATTTTGGATTTTGTTTATATGAGTCCTTTCTCTATTTTCCTTAGTGAGTCTAGCCAGTGGTTTATCAATTTTATTAATCTTTTCTAAGAACCAGCTCTTTGTTGTATTAATTTTTTTCTATATTTATTTTATTGTATTTATTTATGCTTTAATGTTTACTATTTTCTTTCTTCTGTTGATTTTGAGTTGTCTTTGTTCTTTTTTTTCTAGTTTCTTAAGATGTGATGTTAAGTTGTATACTTGGGATATTTCTTGTTTCTTGATATAAACCTGTAATGATATAAACTCTTGTTATTGCTTTTGCTGCATTCCAGGAATTTTATGTATTATACTGTCATTTTTGTTAGTCTGTATATATCTTTTGATCTCTGCTTTTCTTTTTTCTTTGACCCAGTCATTTTTTAGAAGGACATTGTTTAATTTTCACACTTTTATAGTTTCCTTTGCTTCTTTTTTTTGCAATTGAATTCTAATGTTAAAGCCTTATGGTCAGAGAATATGCTTGGTATAATCTCAGTCTTTTTAAATTTGTTAATGTTAGTTTTGTGGCCCAACATCAGGTCTATTCTTGAGAATGTTCCATGTAAACTGAAAAAAAATATGTAGTCTGAAGTCCTGAAATGTCCCATAAATGTTTATTATATCCATTTGGTTGTGTGTGTAATTTAAGGCCAATATTTTTAATTGATTTTTTTGTTTGGATGATCAATCTAGAGCCATCCATGGTATATTGAGATCTTCAAGTTTAAATATGTTTTTGTCTTTTTATATTTTTAGATCAATTAGCAAATGTCTTATATATTTTGACACTCCCTGATTCAGTGTGTATATATTAAGAAGTGTTATGTCTTCTTAGTACAATGTTCCCTTTATCATTATAAAGTGACCATCTTTGTCTCGAGTTACCTTTATTGTCTTGAAGTTGGCATTGTCAGGTATGAGAATGGCTACATCTCATGCTTTTCTGTCGGTTTTATTTGGTTAGAGAATCATTTTCCAACCTTTCATTTTGAGTCTACTTTTGTCCTGTAGCTTACATGTGTCTCTTGAAGGTAGCATATAGTTGGGTTTTGCTTTTTGATCCAATCTGCTATTTTGTGTCTCTTTATTGGTGAGTTTCACCAATTTACATTTATGGTAATGTGACACTTGAGAATTTCTTATAATCATTTTATGTATGGTTTTCTGATAGCTCTGTGTCTCATTTGGTTCTTCTTTTTTATTTTTCTGACAGTTGTTTTTGTCTGGTGGTATTCCATATTTTTTTATCTGTTTCTTCCTTTTTTAAGCTACATGTTTCAGTAGGAGCATTTTTGTGGGTAGTTACCTTAGGTTACTAAAAGAAAAATTGTCATATTTATAAGAGTCCATTATTATATGAGTGCTTCTGCACTCCATCTTTTTTGCTACTGCTGGTCTTTATCCTCCCCCATTTTATGTTATTGTTGTCACTGATTATCATTGTTTTTATTGTGATCTTGTTAGAGCTTTTACTTGTGGTTTTGTTTTGTTTTGTTCAGTTCTTTGTACCTGGTCAAATAACCCCCTTCAGTATTTCTTGCAGTAGGGGTTTTCTGGTGATAAATTTCCTCAGCTTCTTTATATCTAAAAGTTTTTATTTCCATTTTATATTTGAAGGATAGCTTTTATATGTATAGAATTCTTGGCTGGTAATTCCTTTCTTTTAGTACTTTAAATGTTTGGGTCCACTCTCTTCTGGATGTAGAATTTCTTCTGAGAAATCTGATGATAATCTAATGGGCTTTATATATTATATTCTTCTTTTTCATAACTGTCTTGAGGATTTTTCTTTGTTATTGTTTTGTGACAATTTTATTATGATGTGCCTTGAAGTAGGTCTGTTTGAATTGAGATAACTTGATGTTCTGTATTATTCTTGCAATCAAGGCTCTAACTTTTTCCATGGGCTTGGGAAATTTTTATTAATTATTTGTTTTTGTATTGAATTCTTCATTTCTGTTTGGTTCTTTTTTAAAGTTTCAACCTTATTGGTGAACTAGCTTTTGTGTCCACAGATTTGTTTTTTGAGCTTATTAAATTTTCTATCAGTATTTTCTCACAACTCACTGAGTATTTTTAGAACTTCAATTTTGAATTCTCTGTCATTTAACTCTAAGGTTTCTATGTAATTGAGATATTTTTCAGAAGATTTTTTATTATCTATCTGAACTATATCTCTGTCTTGTGCATTCATCATGTTTGATTTCTTCTTCTTTAATGACATTTGAGAGTGGTTTTTTTTTTAAGAACTCTAACAAGAAACAATTTCTTTCCAGTAGGTGTTGCTGTACTTCAAGTTTTGGCTCTGTAAAATTCTTGAGCAGAACTCCACTGAAATGTTGCTGTCATAGTGATGTAGGCAGGGCCTCAGTCATGTTGTTGGTTGGGGTATGTTGTGCAGGCTTACAGGGTCAGCTTTATGGCTTTGTGGTTTTACAGCTTTAGCCATGGCAGTTTCAGGTCTCTGAGCATTCTACCTCACATCTCAGCAGACCAGAGTATCAGATACTCCACACTTCCACCTCTCAGGGGAGAGAGTGGCCCCAGAGATTTAGCTGTGGGGGGCTTGCCACCACCACTCTTTGTACCGTGTCAAGAGGGAGGTGAAATCTGGGAAGCTGGGAGGCATACTTTGGTGTTCCCTGACACTGCACAGAACATGAGCCATTGCTAGAGCACTGACTGCAGGCCAAGTGTGCTTGAGCACTGTGGGCCAAGTGCATGCACCGCTGCATGGTCCAAACTTTTCAGGCTAAACATACATCAGTGGAGTGTACACAGGGCCAAAAAAGCCAAGCACCTTGGGCCCAGTGCACACCAATCGAGTGAGTGCTGCAGGCTGAGCCTTGGCCCCACACCACCTGATCTCAAGCCAAGTGATATGGGCAGTCCTTGGTAACCTGGGTCTTAACCCTGTGCTTAGTTGCACCTGCTTTAGTTTCTTCCCCTCTGCCCATTAGTCTCTCCACCTCTCCAGGCTGAGAATAAAACACAAGACTTCCTCCTTAAGTTCAGCAAGGAGAGAGAAATTCAGTCCACCTTCTTTCCTCTCTAGATTCCACTGCAAAAATGTTTTATCTTCCACCATTCTTTTCTACTTGTCCATTCATTATGTGAATCTTTTTTTTAATATATAAATTTTTATTAATTTTAATGTGGTGACATCAGTAAATCAGGGTACATATATTCAAGGAAAACATGTCCAGGTTATCTTGTCATTCAATTATGTTGCATACCCATCACCCAAAGTCACATTGTCTTCTGCCACCTTCTATCTAGTTTTCTTTGTGCCCCTCCCCCACCCCTCTCCCTTCTTCCCTCCCCCCCCCATAACCACTACACTCTTGTCCACGTCTCTTAGTCTTGTTTTTATGTCCCGCCAATGTATGGAATCATGCAGTTCTTGGCTTTTTCTCATTTACTTATTTCACTCCATATAATGTTATCAAGATCCCACCATTTTGTTGTAGATGATCCAATGTCATCATTTCTTATGGCTGAGTAGTATACCATAGTGTATATGTGCCACATCTTTTTTATCCAGTCCTCTATTTATATATATATATATATTTTTACAGTGATTAAAGCCTTTAAGCAAACTCTTTGCCAATACAACAAGAATCCATAAAAGAGTAGTGTCCTTAACATGTTCACCAAGTCCAAGTTGGCACCAACACCATTCCAAATCCCTGCGAATGCAACCCCACCCCAGTTCAGCCTGTTAGGAGCTATCACAAGGAACAGGAGTCCAGAAAAATTCCACATCCAGGAAAAGTTTACATGGCACTGGATTGTTGTCACAATTCTATACTTTGCAGCTCATGTCCAAGTCCCAATGACTGCTGCTTCTAGCTGGTAATGATTCAGGTAGACTGGAAAAGCTATCTGCAGCATGTGTGGAGATGAAGCCTCTGTTCTCTGCCTGGAGAGATGAGATCAGGGTGCTTTTCCCTGGAGCTCTGCAACTGTGGCGTGGTAAAGAGAACCTTGGGATACACTAAGCTGGTTGGCAAAGGTAAATTCACAATAGAAGTTGGAAAAAGGGGGAGAGAGAGCTCTAAATTAGGAGTAGGTCCCAGCCTGAAATATGAGTGGGGCATTTAGGTAGGAGGAATAAAGGAAACACTATATATTAAACAAAGCAGCAGAAAATAGGACTATCAACACCCACAACAGAGATCTTTGAGGGAAGAATAAAAAACCTGACTATTCAGGCAAACATAGTTAAGTGGCCCTTGTGCAAATGAGATCAGTTTACTTGCTTCTTGGAAGAAATACCCTAGGCTCGTTCAGTGTCATAGATGGGGCCGACGGCCCTGGGCACCTTCAGCCTTCAGTGGCAAACCCCAGCATTCTGGGCAAGGTTAGGTCATAGGTGGCTGGAGCAGGACTGGAAGAGACTGAACCTTCCCTTAGAGGAGCGAGGGGGAAGCCTACCTTCCAGTGTCCCTTTTTCCTCACAGCAAAGGCATGTAAGCCTGGCTCAATGACCTTCCTTTTCACTATTGAAGCAGAACCCAGATGGATTCCTATGAGACTTCTTTGGGGCGTTGGAGCCTTTAAGGGCATATCCCAAGAGCTGGTAGTTCACCTGATCTCTAGTGGGCTTTTTCTGCCTCTTGGTACCTTAAAAGCCATGCTCAGAAGATCTCACTGAGGGGTTTGAGGATCCCCATCCACCTATATAAACCTTTTCTGTATATCTGGAGCTATTTGGAAAAAGACAAAACAGTGTTATTAGCTGGGTCAAATAAAAGAAGGTAGAAATTTGCAGGAGAAGAAGATTTGGCGTCTCCTGTTCATCGGCATTCAAAAGAAATTTAAAATTTTTTAAGTAAAGCCTGACCAGGTGGTGGCGCAGTGGATAAAGCATTGGACTGGGATGCTGAGGACCCAGGTTCGAGACCCCGAGGTTGCCAGCTTGAGCATGGGCTCATCTGGCTTGAGCAAAATAAAAAAAAAATGCGCACCAGCTTAGACCCAAGGTTGCTGGCTCAAGCAAGGGGTTACTCAGTCTGCTGAAGGCCCACGGTCAAGGCACATATGAGAAAGCAATCAATGAACAACTAAGGTGTCGCAACAAAAAACTGATGATTGATGCTTCTCATCTCTCTCTGTTCCTGTCTGTCTGTCCCTGTCTATCCCTCTCTCTGACTCTGTCTCTCCTTGTAAAGGAAAAAAAAATTTTTTTAAGTAAAAATCATAATATGGTAGACCCATAGCAGTTCTAGCATTATGTGGATCTTTCAAGTGTGGCTGCTAGCTCAGCCAGGGTTCCTCTGCTGCATTACAGGTTTTCAATTAGTTAAAATTTTAAGGGGAGAGATCAGAAGTATCTCTCATGCTGCCATTTCTCATTTATTAATGTTTTTAACTCAGCACTCTTTAAAGACCATCTTATATTATTTTGTGTATAAATATAGAAAATAAATACATTTTATTTTTAGCATTCCAAATATTTCTTTAAATTTTTCACATATTAATTTTTTTCATAGAAGATAGTTTTAATTTTTTAAGTATTTTTATCTTTAATTTTATTATATTTTGCAAAAAAACTATCAATTTAATAGAGTTTGTAGTACAGAAATAATGATGTGAAAACAGTAGAATAGTTTGTGTTTTCCACCTCAATCTGGACATACTTTTTCCTGTCTGCCAAGGGGTGGGATTAACAAAACTTTTTCTGGCAAGACCTGACTTAGTGACAGGCTTCTGGGAGGGGCCAAACCCTTAATAATCAAGATCAGGAGTAAGGATCACCAACACTTTTAAAGGCTTGCTCATTAATTGGAATGAGATATATGTGCATGGAGGATGGGAAACAACCCATCATAGGCAATTTCTCTTTTTTGTTTGGTTTGTTTGGTTTTTTGGTTATGTGTATGTTTTTGACAAGAAGCCATTTATAAGTAAGACTCAAGAGCTTCTAATTTGGGGATTTATTTAAAAATAATTTCTCACTAATACTCATAAAGATATATGGCTATATTATATTCTACTAACTTTGTAATACTGTCACCTGCATTCAGGAATTTATTCTCTTGTGAATAAAATTTTTCTCTTCACTTTAAAAAGTGGTTTGTATATTTGTAATAACTTATTATATGATGTAATATAAAAAATAAGTTTACTAACTTTCTCCAAAAATCCAGCTAAATTTTTATTAGAAATTTATTAAAGTTATAGAATAAACTAAAAAGACATTTTTAGTTTTTTTGTTTTAATTTTTAAATTTTATTTAGAAAATTAACTTTAACAGGGTGACATTAATCAGTAAGAGTTTATAGGTTTCAGGTAAACATTTCTATAGCATTTGAACTGTTGATTATGTTGTATACCCATCACCCAAAGTGAAATCATTTCCATCACCTTCTATTTGCCCTCTTGACACCTTTCCTCCCACTCATCCCCCTGTCCCCCTTTCATGTCTCCTTCCCCCTGAAAAATACTTTATTTTTATCTTTGTCCATGAGTCTCAGTTTTATATCCTACCTATGTGTGAAATCATACCATTCTTTGCTGAAAAAGACATTTTTATAATAACTTCTTCCATACCACTGCAATTAATCAGAAATACTTTTGTAATTTTAATAGTTTTTAGAATTTCTATATAGAATTCCTGTATATTTTTTTTCTCAGCTACTTTTTAGCTATTTTATAGATTGTGTTGCTATTATAATGGTATCATTTTATTTGTTTGTTATTTTAATAGGGGCTGTTTATTTTTAAAATATTTATTTTGTGTTTAGATACCTCACCTAATTTTCATGTTAGTTGTAATGGTTTGCTTTTTATTCTGTTAAATTTTTAAGTAGAGTTCATACTGCCTGAAAAAAATGTGCAGTTTCTTTAAATCCTGATCAGTTTTATTTATATGTTAAACTTATACCTAGTTGCATTTCTGAGCTTTCTTATCATTCTCCATATTTTTATTTTTATTTTTATTTTGAATACAATTATATAATATAAAGATAATTATAATTTTTTTAATTTCTATATTTATTCTATCTTTATTTTTGCCTTACTGTATTAACTAGGACTTAGATTATTTTATTCAACAATAAAGATTATAGCAGGCAGACATCTTGTTTTTTATTGTCACTAAAATGTTTTTAATGCTTCAGAATTAAATATATTTAGGTTGTTTGTCACTACATTTGACCATACAGGGGAAGTTTCCTTCAATTCTGAGTTGATAATGATTTATCAGAATATATGTTTAAATATAATAAGTGTTTTTTCTGTATTTCTGGAGGTGATTATGTAGTTTTATTTTTTTAATCTGTTACAGTAAGTGATTTCATTAAGAGGTTTTTAATAGTAAAGTTTTCATTCTATAGATAAATTCTAGACTACTTGATGCTGGTTTCTGTTTGCAAATATTATAGTTGAGTCTATGCACTTATATAATGTCTGAGCAAATATACATAAATAAAATTAGCTAATAATTATTTTAATATTTATTTTATAATTTTCTGCCATTTTTTTTTGTATTTTTCTGAAGTTGGAAACAGGGAGGAAGTCAGACTCTTGCATGCACCCGACCAGGATCCACCCAGCATGCCCACCAGGGGGCGATGCTCTGCCCATCTGGGGCATTGCTCCGCTGCAACCAGAGCCATTCTAGCACCTGAGGTAGAGGTCATAGAGCCATCCCCAGTGCCCGGGCCAACTTTGCTCCAATGGAGCCGCAGTTGCGGGAGGGGAAGAGAGAGACAGAGAAGAAGGAGAGGGGGAGGGGTGGAGAAGCAAATGGGCACTTCTCCTGTGTGCCCTGGTCGGGAATCGAACCCAGGACTCCTGCACGCCAGGCCAATGCTCTACCACTGAGACAACCGGCCGGGCTCTGCCAAATTTTGAGGAGAAGTTTTTCTTTTCTTTTCTTTTTTGCTGGCTTTGGTGTCATTAAAATATTTCCTTGTAAAATTAGTTGAAATTGTTTTGCATTTTTTATCTACCTGGAAAATGTATATAATTATAATTATTTGCTGCTCCCTAGACTAAGACTTGTGTTACTAGTAAGAAATTTGCACAACTAAAGAGAAACCAGGGTTTTGAATACAGTGTAGTTTCCATCTTCCCACCTTTACACCAAAAATAAAGTATTAACAATCAAAAAATAAGAAACACTTGGATAAAGTGTTTTCTGTTTTAAAATTTTTATTAGATTTATTGGCAGACATTAGTTAATAAAATTATGTGAGTTTCAGGTATACAATTCTATGTTTTCCTCAATAATAACTTACATATTCAATTTTTTTTTCTTTTAGAATATTTTAAAATAAAAGTTTCTTAAAAATGTGTTAATAACCTGGCCAGGTGGTAGTGCAGTGGATAGAGCATTGGCCTGGAATACTAAGGACTTAGTTTTGAAACCCCATGGTCTCCAGCTTCAGTGTGGGTTCATCTGGCTTGAGCGTGGGCTCACCTGCTTGAACATGAGTTTGCTAGCTTGAGTGTGAAAACATAGACTAGCTTGAGCCCCAAAATTACTGGCTTGAAACCCAAGGTCACTGGTTTGAGCCCAAGGTTCCTGGCTTGAGCAAGGGGTCATTGACTTTGCTGAAGCCCCCCAGTCAAGGCACATATGACAAAGTAATCAATGAACAACTAAAGTGCCACAGCTATGAGTTATTTTCCATCTCTCTTTTTCCTGTTTGTGTATCCCTGTCTCTCTGTCTGTCTCTCTATCACTAAAAAAAAGTTGTGTTAATATAAATTAATATAACACTTTAAAAATTTTAATTTATATATTACTTTAATCTGCAATGTGTATTTTTAAAATATTATTACTCTTTTAATCAGTACTGTGAGATTTTTACATTTTTAATTTTCTCAAAAGGCCATCCCTTGGTGTTGTTTCACATTTATCAATTTTTAAAACAATTTTTTTCAGTTACATTTGATGTACACTGTTACATTAGTTTCAGGAGTACAACATTTGTGTAACTTACAAAGTGATTACCCCCACTAGACACCATACATATTCATTAAAATATCATTAACTATATTTCTATACCATACTTAATCTCTACATGACAATTTTTTAACTACTAACTTGTATTTCTTAGTTTCTTCCCCTTTCTTATCCATCCACACAGTGCCCCTTGCATCTGGCAACCATCATATTGTTCTCTATATCTATGATTTGTTTCTGTTTTGTTTATTTTGTTTTCTATATTTTACATATAAGTGAAATCATATAGTATTTGTCTTTCTCTGACTTATTTTATTTGGCACAATACCCTCCATGTCCGTCTATGTTGTTGCAGATGGCAATATTTTATTCATTTTTATGGCTGTGTCATTTTCAATTGTATATATGCACCACTTCTTCTTAATCCACTCATTTATTGATGCATGTTTAGGTTGCTTCCATATCTTGTTTATTATAAATATTGTTGCAATTAACATATGGATGCATATGTCTTTTCAAATTAGTGTGTTCGTTTCTTTGGATACTTAAAAGTAAAATTGCTGGGTTAGTCTTTATTGTTATAGATTTATTTTAAAGTCTATTTTGTTCATATAAGTATTGTTACTCCAGCTTTATTTTTTTCATTTCCATTTGCATAAAATATTTTTCCATCCCATTACTTTCAGTCTGTGTGAATCTTCTGATAGGAAGTAAATCTCTGGTGGTCAGCATGTGTTAGAGCTTGTTTTCTTATCCATTTAGTCACCCTGTGTCCTTTGATTATATTAGTTAATCTATTTAATAATTTTAAGTAATTACTTTTTTTTTCTAAGTGAGAGGAGGGGAGATAGAGAGACAGACTCCTGCATGTACCCCAACTGGGATGCATCCAGCAACCCCCATCTGTGGTCAATGCTTGAATCAAGAAAACTATCCTCAGCACCTCAGGCCAATACTCAGACCAGCCAAACTATCCTCATTGCCCAGGGTCAACACCTGAATCAATCAAGACACTGACTGTGAGAGGGGAAGAGAGAGAAAAAGAGAGAGAGAGAAAAAAAATGCAGATGTTCATTTTTCTTGTGTGCCCTGACCAGGGATCAAACTTGGGACATCCAATTTTAAGTTATTATTGATAGCTATGTAGTTGTTGACATTTTATTATTCATATATTTTAATCATTTTTTTCATCATCTTAAAAGTCCCTTTCACCAGAAATATAGATACATGAAACACACTGACAGCTGTCAGAGGGAAGGGAGTTGGGGAACTGGATGACAAAAAAGTGAAGGAACTAAGCAAACACACACACAAATGTAACACATAGAAACAGACAGCAGTGTGATAGTAAACAGAAGGAAAAGAGAATGGGGTAAGTGGAGATTGGCAAAGGATGTACAATGAGGATGGAAAAAGACTTTGCTTAGGATGGGTACATAGACATAATTATAGTTGGAAAACTTAATACTCTATTGACAGCTTCAGACAGATCATCCCAACAGAGAATTAATATAGATCGGCCTTAGCCCTGGCCAGATAGCTCAATTGGTTAAAACATCATCTCAAAGCAAAGAGATAGCCAGTTTAGCCATCAATCAGAACACATACATGAATAGCTGAATGTTCTTGCTTCTCTCTCCCTGCCTCTCTTACTGAAACAATGAGTAAAAATTAAATGTAAAAAGAAATGTTTTTTGACCAGTGGTAGCACAGTGGATAGAGTGTCAACCTGAGACACTAAGGTCCTAGGTTGAACCTCGAAGTTACCGGTTTGAGCATGGGCTCACCAGCTTGAATGTGAATCATCAAAATTATCCCACAGTTGCTCACTTGAAACCAAAAGTCACTGACTTGAAGCTCAAGATTGCTTGTTTGAGCAAGGGGTCACTGGCTCAGTTGTAGGTCTCTGGTCAAGGCACATATGAGAAGCAATCAATGAACAACTAAAATGCTGTAATTATGAGTTGCTGTTTCTCGTCTCCCCACCTTTCTCTCTCTCTCTCTCTCTCTCTATCTCTAAATAAATAAATAAATGCAAAAAAAACATTGGCCTTAAATAACACATTAAACCAAATGGACACAATTGACATTTACAGAACTTTTCATCCAAGAATATCAGAATATACATTCTTCTCCAGTGCACAAAATGTAGTCTCAATAATAGACCGTATATTGTGTCACAAAGCTAGCCACAACAAATTTAAAAAGACTGAAATTATAACAAACATATTCTCTGACCATAATGCTCTGAAAGTAGAATTCAAAGACACAGATGAAGTTGTTTATTTTTAAAGCATAAAAATGTGTATTTTAAACAACAAACTACTAAAAAGTTAAGAAATATAAACAGAAATTAGAAGATATATAAAGACAAATGTAGATTGACAACATGACATATCAAAACTTTTGGAATGCAGCAAAATTAGTAATAAGAGAGAAATTTATATCTTTACAGGTCTAGCTCAAGAAATAAGAAAGATCTTAAGTAAACAACCTAATATTACCTCTTTAAAAAGGAGAAAAAGAAGAACAAAGGCAATCTAAAGTCAGCAGAAGAAAAGAAATAATAAAAATTAGTATAGAACTAAATAAAATAGGAAACAATAATCTATTAAAAAATACAACAAAGAGCTAGTTCTCTGAAAAGATCAATAAAATTGACAAACTCATGGTTAAACTCATTAAAGAAAAAAGAGAAAAAAGAGAAATGACTCTTATAAACTAAATTTGATGTGAAAGAAAAGTTACCACAGACATCATAGGTATACAAAGGATTATACTAGATTGTTATAAAAGACTATGCATCACCAAATTGAACAACCTAAAAGAAATGGATAAATTCCTGTAACTATACAACCTTCCTCAACTCAGTCACCAAGAAGTAGGAAACCTAAATAAACTGACAAAAAGTGAGGAAATAACAACTATCAAAAACTTCTCTTGCCTGACCAGGCGTGGCGCAGTGGATAGAGTGTCGGACTGGGACACGGAGGACCCAAGTTCGAGACCCCAAGGTCGCTAGCTTGAGCGCGGGCTCAGCTGGTTTGAGCAAAAGCTCACCAGCTTGAGTCCAAGGTGGCTGGCTCAAGCAAGGGGTTACTCGGTCTGCTGAAGGCCCATGGTCAAGGCACATATGAGAGGGCAATCAATGAACAACTAAGGTGTTGCAACGGGCAACGAAAAACTAATGATTGATGCTTCTCATCTCTCCACTCCTGTCTGTCTGTCCCTGTCTATCCCTCTCTCTGACTCTCTCTTTCTGTCTCTGTAAAAATAAAAAAATTAAAAAAAAAAAAAAAAACTTCTCAAAAATATAAATCCAGCACCCAATGACTTCACAAGTGAATTCTACCAAACATTCAAAGACTTTGTAAATATTCTTCTTAAATAAAGCCCTCCAAAAAAGTGAAAAAGAGTTAATTCTCCCTATCATATTTTATGAAGCCAACATAACACTGAAACCAAAACCTAGCAAAAACAACACACGCACACAAACTGTAGAGTAGACCAATATCTCTAATGGAATACAGATGCAAAAATTCTAAGCAAAATACCAGGAATCAAATACAATATATTAAAAAATAATAATCACAATCAACTGAGGTTTATTCCTGTATTAAAAAGGTGATTCAGTTAATGTAATACACAACATTAACAATACAAATGACTATAATTATATGATCCTACCAATAGATGCAGAAAAGGCATTTGATAAGATATGATATCCATTCATGATTAAAACATGGGTATAAATGAAAAAGTACCTCAACATAATAAAGGCCATACATAACAAACCTTCAGTTGATATTATATTCAATGGTGGAAAACAAAGCTTTTTCCTAAAATCAGGAACAAGACAAGGATGCCCACTCGCACCATCTTATTCAACATAGTTCTGATAAGCCTAGCCAGAACAATCAGACAAGAGAAAAAAATAAAAGCATCAATATTGGTAAAGAAAAAAAAGGCATCACATTTTGCAGATGACATGATCATGTATATAGAAAACCCCAAAAACTCTACAAAAATAATACTATTAGGAACAATAAACAAATTGAATAAAATCTCAGGATACAAAATTAATATACAAAAGTCTACTATACACCAACAATAAAACCTCAGAAAATAAATTTTAAAATATTTTCTTTTACAATTGTAACAGAAATAAAATGCCTAAGAATAAACTCAAAAGATGTGAAAGACCTACATACTGAAAAATACAAAGTATTATTAAAAGAGATTGAAAAAGACACAATGAAATGGAAAGATATTGTCTGTTTATGGATCAGAAGAATCAATATAGTTAAAATGGCCATATGACCTTAAGCAGTATACAAATTTAGTACAATTCCCATTAATATCCTAATGTCATTTTTTAAAGAAGTAGAACAAAAATCATCAAATCTGCATGGAATCATAAAAGACCCTAAATAGCCAAAACAACCTTAAGAAAAAAGAACAAAGCTAGAATTATTACACTACCTGACTTCAAATTATGCTATAGAGCCATGATAATTATTGGTCAAATGGGTTTGTAAATCTGATATATATGTTTGCTCACTTGTGATTTGTATTGGGTGTGGAGGACGGGCTGTAGGCAGGCAGGGTCATTGTAGCCTAAGGTTTAGTTTTAAGACTAAGCTTTTCCCCACACCCTTGACTGATTGTATGATCTGGGTGGTGCACTCTCATGAGGAATCCAATTATGCCTCAGATAAGTGACTTTGTATCAGAGACTTCCTTGTTTGTATATTGGATTAAGGGTTTTTGGTTTTCTACACTATAAAGTGGGACAGACCAGGAGCTGGTACACACAGCTCCTGCTATCACGATTGCAGGGGCTTCCCTGATCCCTTACCCTTCAGGGGAAAAGCTGGTTTTCTGCTTTTCCCTTGTCTTCTTTTGTGATTTTCCTGTATTGGTGAGACATCAATAAATAGAATGGCCCACCATCCTCTGACTCCGCCATTTCTTTACCGTCTGCCTGAATCCAATGGGAACCTGCATGTGAATGGCCATGATGGCAGCTCCTGGCCTTACAATAATCAAAATAGAATAGAATTGCCAGAAAAACAAACATATAGACCAATGGAACAGAATCAAGAGCTCAGAAATAAAACCACATATATATTGACAAATAATCTTTGACAAAGGAGCCAAAAACATACAATGGAGAAAAGAAAGCCTCTTCAATAAATGGTGCTGGGAAAATTGGAAAGCCATATGCAAAAAAAATAAAACTTGACTACACCTTGTCCCCCTGCACAAAAATTAATTCAAAATGGATCAAAGACCTAAATAGAAGATTGGAGACAATAAATTACATAGAAGAATGCAGAGATACTAAATTTATGGAACTTGGCCATAGAGAACTAACCGATCAATTTTTTATTTTTTTTATTTTTTGCTGGTTTATGTCTAGGTTCTTCCCCTAACAAATCTATTTTTTAAATCTTCTGGAGTTCTGTGTCCCTTATCCAATCCAATTCTTTCTCCAGGGTAGTCTTTGCCTATGTGGTCTTCATCTTAATTTCTACTGGGCAAACTCAAAGTGGCAGCCCCTCTTACCCCACCACACCATCTTGACTTCTATTGCACATGTGCTTACTTTCCTCTGTGCTATCTTGACTTCTACTAGGTATGTGCCTAGCAGAGTAATTTCTCCTGCTGTTTTTATTTTTTATTTTTGTATTTTTTTTTTGTATTTTTCTGAAGCTGGAAAAGGGAAGAGACAGTCAGACAGACTCCCGCATGCGCCCGACCGGGATCCACCCGGCACGCCCACCAGGGGCGATGCTCTGCCCACCAGGGGGCGATGCTCTGCCCCTCCGGAGTGTCGCTCTGCTGCAACCAGAGCCACTCTAGCACCTGGGGCAGAGGCCAAGGAGCCATCCCCAGCGCCCGGGCCATCTTTGCTCCAATGGAGCCTTGGCTGTGGGAGGGGAAGAGAGAGACAGAGAGGAAGGAGGGGGGATGGAAAAGCAAATGGGCACTTCTCCTATGTGCCCTGGCCGGGAATCAAACCTGGGTCCCCCGCACGCCAGGCCGACGCTCTACCACTGAGCCAACCAGCCAGGGCCTCTCCTGCTGTTTTTATGTCCCTCTTGGTAATGACTGGTAATGATTCTCCCTGCCCCCTTTCTGCCCACTTCAAGGTTTAGGTTCTGATAATGGAGAAAGCAGAGATCCCCTGGGGAGCCTAAGAAGCTGTAGCTTTTGAATAAACCAGCTTTTTCATGTCTGATTTTCTTTACTCTACTTTTTTTTAATATTTAACTACCTATGCTAACATTATTATAAACTGATCCTTGCTGGACATGCTGATCTTCCTCTTTCATGCTGTTTATAATGGTTAAAAACTCTTTTTTTCCTGAAGAGAGGGAAGAAGAGAGACAAACTTTCGCATGCACCTGACTGGGATCCACCTGGCATGCCAATCAGGGGGCAATGCTCTGCCCATCTGGGGTGTTGCTCTGTTGCAACAGGAGCCACTCTAGTGCCAGAGGTGGAAGCCATGGTGCCATCTTCAGTGCCCGGGCCAACTTTGCTCCAATAGAGCCTTGGCTGTGAGAGAGCAAGAGAAAGATGGAGAGAAAGGAGAAGGAGAAGGGTGGAGAAACAGATGGGCGCTTCTCTTGTGTGCCCTGGCTGGGAATCAAACCTAGAACTTCTACACACTAGGTTAATACTCTACCACTGAGCCAATTGGCCCTGGTTAAAAACTCTTTAAAAAATTGTAACTTCTAGATAAATGTGCTTTGGCTAAAGTTTTAAACAGAAAGTAAGGCTAATTTAAGAAAGAAAATATTTTAGGAGGAAGTTAAGATTATATTAACCTAAAATTAAAAAGACAAAATAAGGCAAATAAGAGTTTATTTGGGATTAAATAATAGCTATTTGAAGCTCAAATTCAAACAGAAACCCAAATAGTTTCTTGATTATAGGGTGAGAGCAATGAGATTTGAGGGGAGTGGAGGGGAATAATTGCGTGAATACAAAAAAGACATTTTTATTGGTGCTAACAAGCTGACAAGCTAAATTACTCTTTAGCTATGATAGGGGTTCAGAACAGGCCTTCCCAAAATGTGCTGCTTTAGCATTTGAACTATTTTAAGCTGAAAGCAGTTAAAACCCTGCAAGCTTATGAGAAATTTTTACCTCTCCCCAGAATTTAAAGTAAGGATCTTGCTCATAATAGGCTAGCATCAGAAATAACATTTCTTAAATCAATCTAGATGTTAGGACAAACAGTTAAGTACTAACCATCCTTTATAATTATCCTGCATTGACCTTTTAAAGCCCTAAGTCATCTTACCTCCTCTTAACCCCAGAATTGAATTGCCTTATATGCCTCATTTTATCTGAGAACAAAAAAGGACTATGTAATAAATCTGAAAAGTTCAGTGACAGAAAGTAACCTCACAAGATGATCTGATCATAAATTTCTAACTGGGCAAGTTAAAATGGGTAGTCATGTTCCACGTCCATAAATGTTTTTTCATTGCCAAAGCAAGCTCTGTCCATTATTTCTGTGCATCTAGTTTAACACACCTTTGAAATGTCAGAAGTAATCTTGTTTTCCAGTTCCCTCTAACCAACTTCAAGGGAGTACATAATTTTTTTAACTATCCTGTTTCACTTTTATGTAATCTTCCTTAAGTTCCCTTCTTAATTCAAAATTTATAAAAGGGACTCTAAAACTGCCAATCTCTTGAACATTTATAATTTTTCTTCCCAGCATGTCATCATCAATTTGACTTAAATAAACTCTTATAAAAATCCTCTATATGTTTGAATGCTCTTACATCAAAATAATTTTAGTGAACCTCTCTCATATATAGGGGTTCTGTGAGTCTTTTATGTATATGGGGTACCCCTTTGTACTTATTACTAAATTTGATCATCTTCTCTTGTTAATCTAGCTAACATTGATTATTAGACCAACAGAAAGAACCTAAAATGGTAGAGGAAAGTTTCTACTCTTCCTACACTGTAATGGTAAATGATTTTATCTTCAGAAAGAGTTTTGGATGACAAAAAAAAAGTGTTCTGTGGAAAGTAACCTGACCAGGGTGATCTGATCATAAATAACTAACTGGGTAGGTCATTCTTGGTAATCACTCTCTAAGCATATGACTTCTTGGTAAAAAGTTTATCTTTGCCTTAAGTAAGTCCTATTGTTTCTGCACATCTAGGTTAATACACATTTGAAATAAGATATGATTACCCTCAAGAGAGCACACAATCTTGTTAAACTATCCTGTAATGCAATTCTCAGTAAGAGTGGGAGCTAAGACAAGGGTTTGTTGGAGTTTTTTAAAGGGTGGAGAGATGTTTAAGGTGAGATCTAGGGGCTCTGATAAGGAGCCCTTAGTCACCTGACTGAGGGTTTTGCTAGAAAGCCAAAGTTAGGAATCTAGATTTGAAAGTAACCTGCAAGTCCAAATTTTGAGAAAGATGGTGATGAAGTAGGTGAACGTTTCAACGGTCATCTCCCAGGACCAAATTAGAGTTACAACTAAATTTAAGAACAATCATCTTGAAAAACCAACTTTGAACTAAACGAAGAAGTTTTTCTTCTGTGACTCCCATAACTAAGGAGTTACAGAAGAAGCCACATCAAGACTGGTAGAAAGGGCAAAGATGGAAGAAGAGCCGTCTTCACTCTCAGGTGTGAACAGTGACTCAGGGACCAGAGGGACTCTCATCTATGGGGAGGTGGACCCTGAGAGGTATGGATCCCAAAATCCAGACTGTGTGCCCCAGCCTAGAGCACCAGAGCCTAGAATTAGTACCAATATAGCATTTGGTGGTGAAAAAAGCAAGGTTTCTCTCTGTGAGAAACAGAAGCTCTCAGAGATGCAGGCACTGTCTTAAGGGCCAACACTGAAAATCTTATTTACAGCCACTTACTCAGAACTCTAGCAGAGGAAGGGCTGAGAGGATTAGAGTTGCATGAGAAGAGTGTAAATTCAGTGGCCCAGGGAGAGGCATTGAGGGGGGTGGTCACTAGAAAACCTGTGCTGATTCATTCTCCAATACTGCAGTCACCATCTTTCTTGGGTAGAGCAGTCCTTTCTGTGTGTCACCAGTCTGGGGGAAAGCAACTGCCCCACCATTAGAAATATCTCTTACTGCAGCACATGGAGATAGGGTGATTCTAAGAAATAAGCCATGAAGCAGGAAATGAGTCAGTGATTTAGTTTTCTGGTGTTAAGGCCACAGCTTTTCCTCACACTCTCATGAGAATATGACTGCTACTCCAACTTCATGGGAGATTCAGTAGAAACTGTCTAGCCTGTGAGCAGAGCAAATATATGGATTTCAGAGGCCACACCACCAGATTTCTAGTGGCCACACCCTATTGAGGTCCCAGATATTCTGCCTCATTGGGATAGATTTTACATGGGGAAGAAAGAGAGGCTTAGAGCATGGACATTCAAAATGTGTGTTCCCTGGACCCTACTGTTGAGACTAGTTGAGGAGCTTAGCCACTTTTGGGGGGGAGCACAGTCAGTCCCAAAGGAGGACTCTCTCAGTCTTCACCCCTGAGATCAGGTGCTCCCAGCTAGAAGAACATCTGCAGAGGCAACTGCAGGCCCCACCCAATCTGAACCTGCTGCTCATCTCATTGAGAAAGAACAGAATCAAAGTATCCAGTGGTATCTGAGAGACTAGGCTCTGGAGTAGGGGCCACTTTGTTCATACTGAGCTTGTGACCAAAAGACCCCTAACATAGAGGGTGCCACTAATGTTGTCATCCTAACCCCAGCTTCCCTATCCCATAAATCTTGCAATTTGTAGAGAGGTTGGTGAGGTGAGGCCTTTCTAAAAAAGTTCGTGTGACAGGGACAAGAGTGTGGGGGTTATGGGGAGGGGGGGAGGAGAGGAAGGAGGTTGTAGGAGGGGAGGGGCACAAAGAAAACCAGTTAGAAGGTGACAGAAGACAATTGAACTTTGGGTGATGAGAATGCAACATAATCAAATGTCAAAATAGCCTAGAGATGTTTTCTCTGAATATATGTACCCTGATTTATCAATGTCACCCCATTAAAATTAATTAAAAAAAGAAAAGAACCTGAAGTCACCATGTAGAGTCTAAGACTAGAAAACTGATGACAGCTAAGCAGAGGTGTATCTAACAGGGTCCTCAGTGACATCATTTGAATGATTGGCTCAGGCCTTACCTGAAACGAGTGCTAACCCTGGATGTTTGGTTATAAGAGGTGGCTGTTTAAGCTGGTTGTGTGGGTTTTTTGTTACTTGCAACCCAAAGATTCCTGAATGATACAATAGTGACACTTCCAGTTGGTTTATAACTAGCTAATTGTGATAAACTCTAAGAAGATAATTGTGAAAAGGTGGAATATCTGAAAAAGAAGCCAATAAATTTCAATGTGTATAAAGCAAAAAAGAAAAAGAAGAAGTCTCTGTGAGGAGACCAGGCAATTTCAAGAAGGCAAATGAAAAATGGAAGCAAATCTTACAGAGCTTGGGCACTTTAACAGAGCAACTGTCAGCTATAAGCAAGAGGAATTTGACTCTTATACACAGGTTGGCACTTCCCACACTACTCAAGCAAAGAAAATGCAGACACAAACAGCAAACAGAACAGTAGCTCCAGACAAGTAGCCCATGGCAGGTTACAAACCATGGCTGATACCAACCCATACCCAAACCCAGCCCAAGAGAACCCAGAACTAACAAAACCAGTAGTGGGTGTCAGACCACACCAACACTAGATTCAGCTAGTTACACAGGTGGAATACCTAAAGGAGGAGTCCAGCAAGCACCAGACACTGTGGAGAATAAATACACCCAACAAGACAGACACTACACAGCACCTAACACATGTGATCAAGGTTGATCCTTTGAGCACCCAGCCTGAAGGGATAATTCCACCTACAAAAAAATCAACTGGATTCAATACTCACATACAACATGGGGGTAAACTACACCCTCAAGAAGCATTCCTAGAGAAAGAAACTCAGGCAGCTTGGGGGTTAGTATTGCTGAGCTTATCTTCTTCAAAAAGAGAACACAAAACTATGAAAGCCAGAGCAAAGCTACCTAATACACAGACAAAATGGGTAAGCAAAGAAATATAACCTAAATGAATCAACAAGAGAAATCCCCAGAAAAAGAACTAAATTGAAAGTAACCAAACTACCAGAATCAGAGTTTAAAATAATGGTTATTAGAATGATCAAGGATCTTAGAGTAAGAATGGATAATCACAATGAGAACTTAAACAAGGTGATAGTAAGCATTAAAAAGGACATTAAAATCAGAAAAAAAGAACCAGTCAGAAATAATAAATCCAATATCTGAAATATCTTCTAAGTCTTAGAAGAAGTAGAGGATCAAATCAGCAATTTAGAGGACAAGATAAATGTAAGCACAGAAGTAGAGCAGCAAAAACAAAAGAGGCTCAAAGAGACTGAGGAAATTCTAAGAGACCTCCGTAACAACATGAAGAGAACATCTGCATCATAGGGATTTGTGAAGGAGAAGAGAACAAACAAGGGATAAAGCTTGTTTGAAGAAATCATAGCCAAAAACTACCCTAAGTTGATGAAGAAAAAAGTCACACAAGTTCAAGAAGTACAGAAAGTTTTATTAAAGATGAACCCAAAGAGGCTCACACCAAGACACATCATAATTAAAATGCCAAATTAAGAGACAAAGAAAAAACACTAAAACCTGCAAAAGAAAAGCAACTAATTACATAAAAATGGGACCCCCATAAAGCTGACATCTGACTTCTCAACAGAAACACTTCAGGCCAGAAGGTATTGGCAAGAAATAGTCAGTGATATAAGCAAGAACCTACAACCAAGATTACTCTATCTGGTAAATTTATCATTTAAAATGGAAGGAGAAATGAAGAGCTTCACAGACAAAAAAGAAAAAAAGAAAAAGGCTCAAAGAGTTCATTACCACCAAACCAGTACTGCAAGAAATGTTAGAGGGCCTGCTATAAGAAAAAAAAGAAAAGAAATAATAAATCAAGAGAAAGAGGATTATAGGTTTAAAGATTAAAATGGCAATAAATAAGTACATATCAATAATATTATTAAATGTAAATGGGTTAAATATTCTAATCAAAAGATATATAGTAGAGTAGCTGCATGGATAAGAAAATAGAACCCAGCCTGACCAGGCAGTTGTGCAATGGATAGAGCATTGGCCAAGAACACTGAGGACCCAGGATCAAAATCAAAAGGTTGCTGGATGAAGCATGGGTTCACCAGCTTGAGTGCAGGGTTTGCTGGCTTAAGCATGGGATTATATACATGACTCCATAATCTCTGGCTTGAGACCAAAGATTGCTGGCTTGAAGCCCAAGGTTGCTGCCTTGGACAATGGGTCACAGGATTGGCTGGAACCTCCCAGTAAAAGTACATATGAGAAAGTAATCAGTGAACAACTAAGGTGCCACACTATGAGTTGATGCTTCTCATCTTTCTCCCTTTCTTTCTGTCTGTTCCTGTTTGTGTGTCTGTCTGTCTGTCTCTTTCTCTCTCTCTCACTAAAAAAAAAATAAGCTCAAATAAACAATCTAACCCTGCACCTCAAATAACTATACAAACAACAACAAATAGAATTAAGAGGAAGTAAAAGCCCAAGTGTCCATCAGTAAATGAGTGGGTAATTAACTTTGGTACACATACACAGTGGAATACTATGTGGCCATGAAAAGGAAGGAAATCTTACCTTTTACAATGGCATGGATGGATCTGGAGATTATTATGCTAAGTGAAATAAACCAGGCAGAGAAAGACAAATATTGTATAATCTCACTTATATGTGAAATGTAATGAACACAATAAACTGGGGAACAAAATAGAAACAGAGGCAGGGTCACAAGGAACAGCGGGCCAGCCATCAGAGGGATATGAGCAGACAGGATCAAAGAAGGTGAATAAATTAGCCAAATTATATATACATAACACATAGATACAGATATCAGGGTAGCAAATCCCAGAGAAAAGGGGGTGATGAAGGTTGGAGAAGGAGGAGTAAAGGGGGTAAAATAAGAAGGGAAAGAGACTTTGCATGGGGCATGCAGGGCATGGTGTGGAAGGCTGAAATGTTATTTTGAGTGGGACACTTGGAATTATGTTAATACAATAATTATTTTTAAATGGTAAAAAAAAAGGAAGTAAGTAGCCTGCAAGTTCGAGGAAAGATAGTTCTTGTTTTGAGGTTAGTATAGACAAGGAGGAAATGAGTTTTATTTGATCAGTCATTATAACTCAGTGTGAGGATTGATAGTGATTCCTAAGTAAGTAACTTGGGAGTTGAAATTTAGACCTTTTTAGGGGAATCTCTGTAACCTTTTTTTGCTAGGAAGTTGAGAAGGGTGATGGTATGTTGTAATAATTGATAAGAAGGGCTGCAGAGAAGATCATCTACATATTGGAGAAAAATACTAGGGTTTATATCTAAAGTGCATAGATCAGAAGTGAAGGTTTGGCTGAAGAAATGGGATAAGTCTTGGAACCCTGAGGGAGGACTTTTCAATTAAGTTGGTGAGACCATAGTGAACCAGAATTATTCCAGGTAAAAGCAAATAGGTTTGAAGAGTCTGGGTGTAAGGGAATGGTGAAGAAGACATCCTTAAAATCAAGGACTGTAATGTGGGTATTATAGGAAATGAGAAGTAAGATAGTGTAGGGATTAGAAACAACTGGAAGAATGAGGAGAACTGCTTGATTAATACTTCTTAGGTCCTGAACTAGGCAATAGGAACCTTCTGTTTTTGTGACTGACAAAATGGGAGTATTATATAGTGAATTGGTAGGCTTTAGGAGGTTTTATAAGAGAAAGAGATTATGGGCTGTAGGCCCTTACTGCTTTCTAGGGAAAGAGGGATGTTGTTGCTGACAGGGAAATAAAGTAGGGAATTTTAAGTAAATTTGTACTGGGGTATGGTAGTGAGAAACCAATAGGGTGGGTGTGTACCAAACTAGTGGATTAACTTGGGAAAGAGATAATGAGTACTTTTTAGGTTTGGGGGTAGTGAGGAAGAGGAATAAAGAGGAGTCTTAATTAAAGAGTTTAAATATTAGCATAAGGGAAGCTCTAAATTTGGATAAAATATTTCATCCTACATCACGGAAATGGTGCCATGAGCAGCGCGTCCGACAGATCTCCCCTAAATCACAACAAATTTATCAACTAGAAACAGAAAAATTTATCCTCGGAGCATTCCGGAGTTCCACACAAACTAAAAGCGAAAGGACAGTTATCACTTGAATCTGAGAGACGAGGGTGTGGAGGAAGCTACCGCAGCGACGTTCATTCAAGCCGCGAGAGAGTGCACCTGTGGTGAGTCAGCCCACACTCGGGAGCCGCGAGCAGCCGTGGGCGCGTGCTCGGTAGGGTTGCAGAGCGAGCACCGCCCACACTCCGGAGCACGAGCAGCCACCGGCGTGCCCGGTCCGGTTGCAGAGCGAGCACCGCCCACAATCGGGAGCCGCGAGCAGCCGCGGGGCGCGCCCGGTCCGGTTGCAGAGCGAGCACTGCCCACACTCGGGAGCAGTGAGCAGCCGCCGGCGCGCCCGGTCCGGTTGCAGAGGGAGCACCACTAACGTTCCCAGCAGCCCACGCACTGTGAGTGAGAGTCGCCAGCCACCGGTGCCCGGAGCACCCCATTTGCGCACGTGCCCTGGGCATTCCATGTGCCCAGAGCACCCTACTAGCCCGCACACCCAGGGTGCCCCATTATCCTGCACCTGGTGCGATCCAGCCACCAGCGGCAGGGCGAGCGGGAGAGGCACCAGGGTGGTCTTCTACTTGGGAGATTCTCTCCGTGGGCGGGTCACCTCACCCAGCCATTCAAGCTAACAATCAAGCGTTGGGGGAGGGGCGCGCGCAGGTAGCCTAAAATACCTTCAGGAGCACAGCTTTAACCCATGAAATCTGCGCACCCTCGGTTCTAATTGATAAGATCTCTCTCAGTTCAGCGACCCAAGACAAGAGGCGTGATATTTTTTAGTGCCTCTCGCTAAAGGGGCGGGGGCAACTTCTGATTGATAGAGCCTCCATATTCAGGGATAAATGCTAACAAGAGGGACTTGGCAGATAATAAGATCTATACTACACTAGTTGCAAGCAAAGACTAGTGCCTCTTCTTCCCAGCCAAAACAGGCTACAAAGTGTGGAAAGCCTGGGTTGAGAGGTCCAACTGAATGCTAGGCGCTGAACAGTCACCTTGACAACAATTGACTCCCACCCCCACCTGATTACACTGGAGGCCATGACTGCCAGAGCCTTTCCCAAAGCCTTGCACTGAGTGGGGTTAGAGTGGGGATTTCCCAGCTCTTTGAGCCTCTTACTCCCCAGGCAGAAGCAGTTGCAGCCTTATAGCTGGATCACCAGGCTACTAATTCAGGAAGGGGGGACTAGGAGAGAGAATCCAGGAAAGCAAACTCTCTCATCGTTGTACCCTGCAAACGCCAACAAGCCTTGACTACCAGCAAGACTAAAGCCAATTATATGACATTGCCATAGAATCCCATCAACTGCAAATCCCTACCTAAGTGTGACACAGGGGCAGAGCCTGGGGTACAGAGTCACCGACCAGGAAGAGGGAGAGAAAAGAAAAAGGAAGAAGTTAACCTCTCAAAATCAAGAAAAACCCACAGACTTTACAACTTGTTCCACTAATTTTTTTGTTGTTGTTGTTTGTTTCTTCTATCTTGTTCCCTTTATATCCTCCACCTCGGTCCTTCTATTCTATGCCCATCTTATGCTTCCCTTTTCTTGAACTACACTACCCATAACTGTTACATTTTATTTCTCTTATTCATCCTCACCCTCCTTTAAGGTTATACTCCAAAACACTTAACTCTCACTCTCTCCTCTTTTGTTTTTTTGTTTTTGATTTGCTCTATTTTGTTTTTTTCTCTTCCTTTTTTATTTCTTCCTTCGTTTTTCTCTTTTTCTTATTTTTTCCCTTCTATTCGTTTTTTCTTTTCTCGTTTTACTTTCCTCCCATTTAATGCTCAATCACAAACAAATTAGTTAATTTGGGACTCAAGATTTTTTTGGCTTTATTTTTCTTTTTTGCTTTTGTTTTTGTTTTTTTCTTGTTTGTTTATTTTTCTGGCATTTTGGGTCCTCCCAACCCAAGGTCTCCATTATATTTAGTCCACTTAATACAACAGATTTTTACTTATTATTTTTATTTTTTTCTTCTTTATTATTCTTTTTTTGGTCCTTTTTTCTGGTTCCCTCTTATCCCTCTCATTATATCTCTTAGTTGACCATCACTTACAAGCAAATTATCTTATGCTTGTCTAAAATTTTCTTCCTTTTTTTTTTTTTTTTTTGCATTTAGTAGGTCCCTACTCCCTTTTTTTGCCCCTTGAACTCTCCACCCCAAATCAGGCCCTCCATTATAGGCACGATATTTCCCTGAGGAGGGGAGAGGAGGGAAAGAGAAGAGAGAAAAAAAGGGGGAAATAATAAATTATTACTGTTTTTTTTTTGTGGGGTGTTTTACCTTTTTTTTTTTTTTTTTTTTACTTTTTACTCTTTATTAATTCTAATTAGTGCTATCAATAAGACCACCCTCAGATGCCGATAAGAAAGAGGAAATCGAATATTATGGATACAAAAGAAAGAGAGGTAACACAAATAGATGTGGAAAAATCTATGGAGAAAAGACTTAACATATTGGAAGCCTTGGAGCTAAATGACAGAGAATTTAAAATAGAAATCTTAAAAATACTCAGAGATATACAAGAAAACACAGAAAGGCAATATAGGGAGATCAGAAAACAACTCAATGAACACAAAGAATATATTACCAAGGAAATTGAAACTATAAAAACAAATCAAACAGAAATGAAAAACTCAATTCACGAGCTGAAAAACGAGGTAACAATCTTAGCTAACAGAACAGCCCAGATTGAAGATAGGATTAGTGAAATAGAAGACAAACAACTTGAGGCACAACAGAGAGAAGAAGAAAGAGACTCAAAAATAATAAAAAACGAGAAAGCCCTACAGGAATTGTCCGACTCCATCAGAAAGAATAACATAAGAATAATAGGTATATCAGAGGGAGAAGAGAAAGAAAATGGAATGGAGAATATACTCAAACAAATAATAGACGAGAACTTCCCAAGCCTGTGGAAGGAACTAAAGCCTCAAATTCAAGAAGCAAACAGAACACCAAGTGTTCTTAACCCCAACAAACCCACTCCAAGGCACATCATAATAAAGATGACACAAACCAATGACAAAGAAAAAATTCTCAAGGCAGCCAGGGAAAAGAAGAGTACAACATATAAAGGAAGGCCTATTAGATTATCATCAGATTTCTCAGCAGAAACTCTACAAGCTAGAAGAGAGTGGACCCCAATATTTAAAGCCCTGAAAGAGAGGAACTTTCAGCCAAGAATACTATACCCATCAAAGCTATCCTTCAAGTATGAAGGAGATATAAAAACATTCACAAATACAGAAAAGATGAGAGAATTTATCAACAGAAAGCCCCCACTCCAGGAAATACTAAAGGGGGTTTTCCAACCAGATTCAAAGAACAAAAGAAAACAACACCACAAGTAACAGCTCCACCAAGAACACAATAAAACCAAACTTAAACTGTGACAACAAAGGAAAAAAAGGGGGGAGAGGATGGAGATTAACAGTAGCAAAGGACGATGAAGTGCAGAAATACTCATAAGATAGGGTACTACAATGAATATGGTAGGTACCCTTTTCATTACTTAATGGTAACCACCCTTGAAAAAACCACCACAAAAACACTTGACTTAAAAAAGGTAGCAACAGAGGAAAGAAGTATGGAATACAAACAAACAAAAACAAATGATAGAAAAACAAAAGAGAAGAATCAAACTAGATACAAAACTAACAGAAAGCAATTTATAAAATGGCAGTAGGGAACCCATAAGTGTCAATAATTACACTAAATGTAAATGGATTAAACTTACCAATAAAAAGACACAGAATAGCAGAATGGATTAAAAAAGAAAATCCAACTATATGCTGCCTACAAGAAACACATCTAAGCAACAAGGATAAAAACAAATTCAAAGTGAAAGGCTGGAAAACAATACTCCAAGCAAACAACACCCAAAAAAAAGCAGGCGTAGCAATACTCATATCTAATAACGCTGACTACAAGACAGAAAAAGTACTCAGAGACAAAAATGGTCATTTCATAATGATTAAGGGGAAGTTGAATCAAGAAGACATAACAATCCTTAATATATATGCACCAAACCAAGGAGCACCAAAATATATAAGACAGCTACTTATTGACCTTAAAACAAAAACTAACAAAAATACAATCATACTTGGAGACCTCAATACACCGCTGACGGCTCTAGATCGGTCATCCAAACAGAGAATCAACAAAGACATAGTGGCCTTAAACAAAATACTAGAACACCTGGATATGATAGACATCTACAGGACACTTCATCCCAAAGCGACAGAGTATACATTTTTCTCTAGTGTACATGGAACATTCTCAAGAATTGACCATATGTTGGGCCACAAAGACAATATCAGCAAATTTAGAAAAATTGAAATTGTACCAAGCATATTTTCTGATCATAAAGCCTTGAAACTAGAATTCTACTGCAAAAAAGAGGGGGGAAAACCAACAAAAATGTGGAAACTAAACAACATACTTCTAAAAAATGAATGGGTCAAAGAAGAAATAAGCGCAGAGATCAAAAGATATATACAGACAAATGAAAATGAAAATACGACATATCAGAATCTCTGGGATGCAGCAAAAGCAGTAATAAGAGGAAAGTTCATATCACTTCAAGCCTATATGAACAAACAAGAGAGAGCCGAAGTAAACCACTTAACTTCACACCTTAGGGAACTAGAAAAAGAAGAACAAAGACAACCCAAAACCAGCCGAAGAAAGGAGATAATAAAAATCAGAGCAGAAATAAATGAAATAGAGAACAGAAAAACTATAGAAAAAATCAATAAAACAAGGAGCTGGTTCTTTGAAAAGATCAACAAAATTGACAAACCCTTGGCAAGACTCACCAAGGAAAAAAGACACAGGACTCAAAAAAATAAAATCCAAAATGAAAGAGGAGAGATCACCACAGACATCATAGATATACAAAGAATTATTGTAGAATACTATGAAAAATTATATGCCACCAAATACAACAATCTAGAAGAAATGGATAAATTCCTAGAACAATACAACCTTCCTAGACTGAGTCATGAAGAAGCAGAAAGCCTAAACAGACCAATCAGCAGGGAGGAAATAGAAAAAACTATTAAAAACCTCCCCAAAAATAAAAGTCCAGGCCCAGACGGTTATACTAGTGAATTCTATCAAACATTCAAAGAAGACTTGGTTCCTATTCTACTCAAAGTCTTCCAAAAAATTGAAGAAGAAGCAATACTTCCAAACACATTTTATGAGGCCAACATAACCCTCATACCAAAACCTGGCAAGGATGGCACAAAGAAAGAAAACTACAGACCAATATCTCTAATGAATACAGATGCTAAAATACTAAACAAAATACTGGCAAACCGAATCAGCAACATATTAAAAAAATAATACATCATGATCAAGTGGGATTCATCCCAGAATCTCAAGGATGGTTCAACATACGCAAAACGGTTAACGTAATACACCATATCAACAAAACAAAGAACAAAAACCACATGATCTTATCAATAGATGCAGAAAAGGCTTTTGATAAAATACAACACAATTTTATGTTTAAGACACTCAACAAAATGGGTATAGAAGGAAAATATCTCAACATGATAAAGGCCATATATGATAAACCATCAGCCAACATCCTATTAAACGGCATAAAACTGAGGACTTTCTACCTTAAATCAGGAACAAGACAGGGTTGTCCACTCTCTCCACTCTTATTCAACGTGGTGCTAGAAGTTCTGGCCAGAGCAATCAGACAAGACAAAGAAATAAAAGGCATCCATATCGGAAAAGAAGAAGTAAAGCTATCACTTTTTGCTGATGATATGATCCTATACATCGAAAACCCCAAAGAATCCACAAAAAGACTACTAGAAACAATAAACCAATACAGTAAGGTCGCAGGATACAAAATTAACATACAAAAGTCCATAGCCTTTCTATATGCCAACAATGAAATATTAGAAAACGAACTCAAAAAAATAATCCCCTTCACGATTGTAACAAAAAAAATAAAATACCTAGAAATAAACATAACAAAGAATGTAAAGGACCTATATAATGAAAACTACAAAGCATTGTTAAGGGAAATCGAAAAAGATACAATGAGATGGAAAAATATTCCTTGTTCTTGGATAGGAAGAATAAATATAATCAAAATGGCCATATTACCCAAAGCAATATACAAATTTAATGCAATTCCCATCAAAATCCCTATGAGATTTTTTAAAGAAATGGAACAAAAAATCATCAGATTTATATGGAACTATAAAAAACCCCGAATAGCCAAAACAATCCTAAGGAAAAAGAATGAAGCTGGGGGCATTACAATACCTGACTTTAAACTATATTATAGGGCCACGATAATCAAAACAGCATGGTATTGGCAGAAAAATAGACACTCAGACCAATGGAACAGAATAGAAAGCCCAGAAATAAAACCACATATATATGGTCAAATAATCTTTGATAAAGGGGCCAACAACATACAATGGAGAAAAGAAAGCCTCTTCAACAAATGGTGTTGGGAAAACTAGAAAGCCACATGCAAAAGAATGAAACTCGACTACAGCCTGTCCCCGTGTACTAAAATTAATTCAAAATGGATCAAAGACCTAAATATAAGACCTGAAACAATAAAGTACATAGAAGAAGACATAGGTACTAAAATCATGGACCTGGGTTTTAAAGAACATTTTATGAACTTGACTCCAATGGCAAGAGAAGTGAAGGCAAAGATAAATGAATGGGACTACATCAGAATAAAAAGTTTTTGCTCAGCAAGAGAAACTGATATCAAAATAAACAGACAGCCAACTAAATGGGAAATGATATTTTCAAACAACAGCTCAGATAAGGGCCTAATATCCAAAATTTACAAAGAACTCATAAAACTCAACAACAAACAAACAAACAATCCAATAAAAAAATGGGAAGAGGACATGAACAGACACTTCTCCCAGGAAGAAATACAAATGGCCAACAGATATATGAAAAGATTCTCAGCTTCATTAGTTATTAGAGAAATGCAAATCAAAACTACAATGAGATACCACCTCACCCCTGTTAGAATAGCTATTATCAACAAGACGGGTAATAGCAAATGTTGGAGAGGCTGTGGAGAAAAAGGAACCCTCATTCACTGTTGGTGGGACTGTAAAGTAGTACAACCATTATGGAGGAAAGTATGGTGGTTCCTCAAAAAACTGCAAATAGAACTACCTTATGACCCAGCAATCCCTCTACTGGGTATATACCCCAAAACCTCAGAAACATTGATACGTGAAGACACATGTAGCCCCATGTTCATTGCAGCACTGTTCACAGTGGCCAAGACATGGAAACAACCAAAAAGCCCATCAATAGATGACTGGATAAAGAAGATGTGGCACATATACACTATGGAATACTACTCAGCCATAAGAAATGATGACATCAGATCATTTACAGCAAAATGGTGGGATCTTGATAACATTATAAGGAGTGAAATAAGTAAATCAGAAAAAAACAAGAACTACATGATTCTATACATTGGTGGAACATAAAAACGAGACTAAGAGACATGGACAAGAGTGTGGTGGTTACCAGGGGTGGGGGGAGGGAGGACATGGGAGGGAGGGAGGGAGGGAGAGAGTTAGGGGGAGGGGAGGGGCACAGAGAACTAGATAGAGGGTGGCAGAGGACAATCTGACTTTGGGCGAGGGTTATGCAACATAATTTAATGACAAAATAACCTAGACATGTTTTCTTTGAATATATGTACCCTGATTTATTAATGCCATCCCATTACCATTAATAAAAATTTATTTAAAAAAAAATATTTCATCCTAGGATAGGGGTCAGACAGCTGGGAATGAGGAAAAGTGGGTAAAAGAGTGACTTCCAAGATGACAGAGGAGAGAGGAGGTGACCAGTGGGTTGGAAGAAATACTGTAGACCCCAATAATTGAGATGGAAGAAGGAGACAGCTGCCCCCCAAATTGGCAGATGTTGAATTAGTGGTCCCCATATTTAATATAAAAAACAAATGACCTTATGGCAACCTGTACAGTTACCCGAGGTTCTACCATTTGGATTGTGATTGTGGAGGCCTATAGCTAAGCCAGGCCCCTTTAATCTTCTTCCCCAAAGATGCCGGAGTGTTGCTGCATCTAGGCTGGTGCTGGGAAGAGGCAGGGCTGGGAATGAACAGCCCCTGCTCCTTGAGGGGCTCATGGGCAATCTGACTTCCAATGGCCCACACAATTAGAGAGAGTAAGGTCTGGCTGGTGGCCTGGGATTGGGACAGGAGCGGCTCCAGTGTGCCTTTTGTTCACAAATGGGACCCTACAGGAGGGCCAGAAAATCCCTGCTGAGATTTTTTGTGTCTCTGAGGCCTTCTTGTAGTTTTACAGCCTGGAAGACCACTTTGGAAAATATCTGTAAGGCCTAGGTTTAGGCTAGTCTCTGTTCCTCCTCCTGATTATTGAAGACCTTAAAGACCAGGTTTAGAATTTTCCTTCTAATGTCCCTTTTTCCTGCAATATGTGTGTCCTTTTTCACCATTGTTTACTTTCTCAGTTCCTTCTTCAGGCAAAACAAACATATATTTTTTTGTTAATAACTTCAAAAAATATTAATTAAATTTAAACCAGTAGTAATATTGTTATCAGTGAAGTAATAAAACCTCAATTCTTGTCTTACTTGAGAGAAAGAATTCAATCATAGACAAGGTATAGCAAGCAAAGAAAGCAAGGGTTATTGGCTGTGAAGAAATATACTCAGCAAGGCCTGAGCAGGCAATTCACTCACAAGAATGAGTGCCCAGATTAATTACAGAATTTAGGTATATATGGGCTTTACTTCCTGGACTTTCCTGTTCCCATTTTTTTTTCATTCCTGCTTCTTCCCATTTATCTGTCTTCATTGTATTGCTGTGTGGCTGATTCCATATCAGGGAACTGATGACCATCAGTCTGAGTGTAGTGAGGTAGATCCTGCATTGCTGGTATGCAGAAGGGCAATTCATCCCTCCCCAATCTTTGTCTGTCCCTGCTTATGCATAACTACCATATTTTCCCACGTATAAGATGTACCCTTTTTTGAAAAATTTGGGATCTGAAAACTGGCTGTGTCTTATACAGTGGTTATAGATTTTTTTACTTGCATTTCCTGCTTTTTTGTCCTTGTTTTTACACTCATAGTTGTAGATTTTTTTTATTTGCATTTTCCATTTTTTTGTGCTTGTTGCCTTTGTGCTCATTGTTTCACACTTGTTACCAGTATATTATGGTTGGTTACATTTTACCATGTTCTGCCCAGAAATGACTCAGAAAATATTTTTTTACAGTGCTGAATTCAAGTTAAAAGTGATCCAGTTTGCAAATATGAATGAAAATTGTGCTGCTGAATGTAAGTTTGGTTCTCCTCCAACTGAGAAATAAATCCAAGACTGGCTACATGAAGAAGAAACCATACTGAAATGCCATGGCAGAAGAAGGCCATGAGAGGCAAGACAGCAAAATGGCCTGATTTAGAAAGGCAATTGAAGATATTGATTGAAGAGCAAAGTGCAATTCGAATTCCTGTGTCCACAAAGATAGTTCAGCATGAGGCAAAAAGAATTGCTGACAAAAAAGAAGTTCCTGGCCTGACCTGTGGTGGCACAGTGGATAAAGTTTCAACTTGGAATGATGAGGTTGCTGGTTTGAAACCCTGGGCTTTTCACGTCAGGGCACATATGGGAGCTGATGCTTCCTGCACCTCTCCCCTTATCTCTCTTTCTCTCTCTCTCTCAAAATAAATAAATAAAATCTTTATAAAAAAAGGAAGTTTATGATTTCAAAAGAGGACACAATTGGTGCTTTAGGTTCATAAAACAGAATGGACTAAGCATGTGTACATGCACCAGACTTGCCCAAAAGATGCCTAAAAGCTATGAGAAGAAGGTTCTTGAATTTCATTATTTTGTCATTCAATGTCGGAAGACACATCAGTTTGAGTTGGGACAGATTGCAAATATGTACAAAGTTCTCCTTTAATTTGATGTCTCAAGTAACAGAACTGTTGATAAAAAGGGGATAAAAACTGTAACTTTGAAGATAATTGGAAATGGAAAGAGCCATTATACAGTTGTTCTAGCTTGCTGGGCTGACGAAACCAATCTGCTTCCTTTGCTGATTTTAAAATGCAAAACAAGGCCAAAAGAAGACATTCTTTGAGAAGTGATTGTCCACGTTCATGACAAGGGTTGGATGGATCAGGATGGGATAAAGATCTGGTTTGAGAAAGTTTGGGGGAGGAGGCCAGGTGGGCTCTTATGCAAACTTGCCTTATTTGTGCTTGATCAGTTCAGGGCACACATAACAAAAACCACAAAGAAGATTGCTGCAGAGAAAAAAACAAAACTTGCTGTCATACCTGGAGGTCTGACATCCCAGGTCCAACCACTTGATGTCAGCATTAACAAACCCTTCAAAGTTGCCATGAGAGACAAATGGAACCAATAGATGAAGTCTCCTGGGAACTATTCAATATTTGACATCAGCAAGAAGAGTGAAGACACCACTATAGGAGAAGTTTGTATCTGAGTGAAAAGAACCTGGGATAATATCAAGACTGAGATCATTATCAAGTTACTTAAGAAGTGTTGCATTTCAAATGCCAAAGATGGAATTGAGGATGAGGCAATATATGAAGACAGTGATTTGTCATCAAAGATGAGGAGAAGCTAATGGATGAGAGTTTTGACAGTGATGAGGAGTTCTATGAATTTTATGATGAATAAAACTTGAGTTCAATAACTTTATGTAGAAGCAGGCAACAAGATGGTGATGAAGTAGGCGGACGTACCAACTTCCACCTCCCAGAACCAAAGTGGATTACAACCAAATTTTAAGAACCATCATCTGGAAAAACCAATTTTGGACTAAACTAAGAGGACTCTTCAACAAGGAACACTAGGCCCTGGCCAGTTGGCTCAGTGGTAGAGCGTCAGCCTGGTGTGCAGGAGTCCCGGGCTTGATTCCTGGCCAGGGCACACAGGAGAAGTGCCCATCTGTTTCTCCACCCCTCCCCCTCTCCTTCCTCTCTGTCTCTCTCTTCCCCTCCCACAGCCAGGGTTTCATTGGAACAAAAGTTGGCCTGGGCACTGAGGATGGCACTGTGGCCTCTGCCTCAGGTGCTAGAATGGCTCTGGTTGCAACAGAGCAATGCCCCAGATGGGCAGAGCATTGCCCCCTGGTGGGTGTGCCAGGTGGATCCTGGTCAGGTGCATGTGGGAGTCTGTCTGACTGCCTCCCCATTTCCAACTTCAGAAAAATACAAAAAATAAAAAGAAAGAAAAAAAAGTGAACAAACCAAGGAACACTGAAGAAGCCACACTGAGACTGATAGGAAAAGCAGAAACACGGAGAGGGTTGTCCAGCTTCCTGCAGTGAACAGCAGCCCGGAGGGACTTGTGTGGCAGGAAGTGATTTTAGCAGAGAGGGGAGGGTCCTGAGCCCCAGGAACAAAGCCCAAGCCTGCAGCCCCAGAGCCTAGAAGAGGCGAATGGACAGTATTTAGCTGGAAACAAGTCAGGATACTGTTTGTGAGAAAGAAACTGATTTCTCAGACCTAGAATTCTTAAAGGAACTGCACACAAAACCTCTCTCACAACCACTCACCGGGGGGTCTGGGGGATGGGGAGAGAGGAGAGTACTGGAGCAGCGAGAAGAGAGTGTAATCTAGGAGACACAGAGAGAAACACTTTGAGAGATAGCCACCCTAACCCCTGGGCTGGGTCACTCCCCAAATCTGAAGTGAATATTTCCCCTGGAAACAGCAATGCCAGCAAAGGGAAGCAGGACACCAGCCAAACAAGCTCTCCCATGGTACTTAGAGCAGAGTCATTTCGAAGGAGGGAGCTTTTGGGACTACAGTAGTGAGTCTCAGGGTCTGAGCTGCAGTGCTCCTACCCACACAGCTGAGGGCTCACCAGACAGTGGGTAGTGGCAAGAGTGGAAGTGTGATTCTGTCAGCAAGGGCGGAAGCTGCTGGCCACAACTGAGGCCCATGTCTGAAATCAGTCTTGCCTGGCTGGGGAGAAGGGGGCATACGAAAGTGGTCAAGCCCAGCTGCGGGCCACCTGCAACCCAGCCTGCAGAGGAAGGGCAGAAGTCCCAAAAGGGGTGGAGACCAGCCTTTGAGCAAGGGCGCAGGAGCACAGGCTCATCCGGCCCATGGAACCAAAGCTTTCAGCCTTACACAGGAGCCGGCTCCTCCCACAGGGGTGGAGCAAAAGCACAGAACAGGCAGATTCCCATGACTGACCGTAGGCATGCAGCCCTGACTGGTCAGTGGAGCCAAAACTTGCAGCCGTCCTACGAGTGGGCTCCTCCTGCAGGGGCAGGGCGAAAGCCTGGAATCAGGCAGAGAGCCACAGCTGAGCAAAGGTGCTCACCGCTACCCTCAGGGCTGAGCATAACCCCACCAGTGGGGCAGGGCGAAGGTGAAGTTCACCGAGGCTTGTACACCCGAGCACTTGATCACAGCCCCTCCCATGAAGGAGAGGCATAAACCACAGCAACAGCCCTAGTGGGCTGGCAATGGCAAAGCCCATAACCAAATGCCCTAGGCAGCAGCAGCAAAGGGGTTGGCAGGCCTGAAGACAGACCACACCTAGAAACACAGAGGCCACAGTGGCCAAAATCTTCTTTAACACAGACAAAATGTGAAAGCAGAGAAATGCAACACAAATGAATCAAGAGAAATCCCCAGAAAAAGCCCTGAATGAGTCAGAAATAACCAAATTACCAGATGCATAGTTTAAAATAACAATTGTGCCATCGCCGGTTGGCTCAGTGGCAGAGCGTCGGCCTGGCGTGCAAAAGTCCTGGGTTCAATTCCCGGCCAGGGCACTTAGAAAAAGCACCCATCTGCTTCTCTACTCCTCTCACTCTCCTTCCTCTCTGTCTCTCTGTTCCCCTCCTGCAGCCAAGGCTCCATTGGAGCAAAGTTTGCCCAGGCACTGAGGATGGCTCTGTGGCCTCTGCCTCAGGCGCTAGAATGGCTCTGATTGCACAGAGCGATGCCCCAAGATGGACAGAGCATCACTCCCTGGTTGGCGTACCGGGTAGATCCCAGTCGGGCGCATGTGGGAGTCTGTCTGACTGCCTCCTCATTTCCAACTTCGAAAAAATAAAAAAATTTAAAAAAAAATAACAATTTTTAGGATGCTCATAGATCTCAGAACAACAAGAGATGGTCATTACAAACACCTAAATAAAGATACAGCAAATATAACAAAGGACATTGAAATAATAAAAAAGAATCAGTCAGAAAAAACAAATACAATATCAGAAATGAAGAACACAATGGAAGGTATTAAAAGCAGGATGGATAAAGCTGAGAATCGAATCAGTGAGTTAGAGGACAAGATAAATGAAGGCACAGAAGCAGAGCAGAAAAAAGAAAAGAGAATCAAAAAATCTGAGGAAACTCTAACAACATTAAGAGAAATAACATCTGCATCATAGGAGTTCCTAAAGAAGAAGAGAAAGAACAAGGGATAGAGACTTTGTTCAAACATATCATAGCTGAAAACTTCCCTCAATTAAGGCAGGAAAACATCTCACAAGTTCAAGAAGCACAGAGAACTCCATTAAAGAGAAACCCAAAGAAATCTACACCAAGACACATCATAATTAAAATACCAAAGCTAAGCGATAAAGAGAAAATATTAAAAGCTTCTAGAAAGGCTATCACCTACAAAGGAGCTCCTATAAGGATGACTTCTGACTTCTCAACAGAAACACATGAGGCCAGAAGGGAATGGCTAGAAATATTCAAAGTAATGCAGAACAAGAGCCTCCAACCAAGGCTACTTTATCCAGCAAGGCTATCATTTAAAATTGAAGGAGAAATAAAAAGCTTTCCAGACAAAAAAAACCCTCAAGGAATTCACTACAACCAAACCAATGCTGCAAGAAATGCTAAGGGGCCTGTTGTAAACAGATCAAAAGGGAAAAAGAATATAGCAAAAGAGGAATACAGTTTTAAAAAATAAAATGGCAATAAACTACATATCAATAATAACCTTAAATATAAATGGATTAAATGAGCCAAACAAAAGACATAAGGTACCTGCGTGGATAAGAAAACAGGATCCATACATATGCTGTCTACAAGAGACATACCTTAAAACAAAAGATGCACATAGACTAAAGGAAAAAGGATGGAAAAAATATTTCACGCAAATGAAAATGAAAGAAAAGCTGAAGTAGCAATATTTATATCAGACCAAATGGACTGTAAAACAAAGGCTATAGTAAGATATAAAGAAAGTCACTACATAATGATAAAGGGAGAAATCCAACAGGATGATATAACCGTTATAAATATCTACGCACCTAATATAGGAGCACCTAAACATATAAAGCAGACTTTGATAGATTTAAAGGGCGAGATAAACAGCAATACTATAATAGTAGGGGATTTCAATACCCCACTAATATCACTAGATAGATCCTCAAAAAAGAAAATTAACAAAGAAAAAGCAGACTTAAAGGACACACTAGATCAACTGGATTTAATAGATATCTTCAGAAACTTTCACCCTAAAGCAGCAGAATATACATTCTTTTCAAGTGCTCATGATAAATTCTCTAGGATAGACCACATGTTATGGCACAAAAGCGGCCTCAACAAATTTAAGAAGATTGAAATCATATCGAGCACTTTCTCTGATCACAATGGCATGAAACTAGAAATCAACCACAACAGAAAAACTGAAAAATACTCAAACACTTGGAAACTAAATAGCATGTTATTAAATAATGAATAGGTTAACAATGAGATCAAAGAAGAAATAAAAAAATTCCTAGAAACGAAAAATAATAAGCATACATCAACTCAAAATTTATGGGACGCAGCAAAAGCAGTCCTGAGAGGGAAGATCATAGCATTACAAGCATATCTTAAGAAGCTAAAAAAAGCTCAAGTAAACAACTTGACCCTGCATCTTAAAGAACTAGAAAAAGAATAACAAGTAAAGCCCAGAGGTAGTAGAAGAAAGGAAATAATAAAGATCAGAATGGAAATAAAAGACATAGGGGCTAAAAAAAAAATACAGAGGATCAATGAAACCAGGATCTGGTTCTCTGAAAAGGTAAACAAGATCAATGAACCTTTAACCAGACTCACCAAGAAAAAAAGGAGAGGACTCAAATAAATAGAATTAGAAATGGGAGTAAAGAAATAACAACTGACAAAACAGAAATACAAAATATTGTAAGAAAACACTAAGAAGAACTGTATGCCAAAATACTAGACAACTTAGATAAAATGGACAAATTTCTTGAAACATATAATCTTCCAAAAATTAATCTGGAAGAATCAGAAAACCTAAACAGACCAATTACAACAAATGAGATTGAAACAGTTATCAAAAAACTCCCAAAAAAGAAAAGTCCTGGGCCGGATGGCTTTACAAGTGAATTCTACCAAATATTCAAAGAAGAACTAACTCCTATCATTCTCAAGCTATTTCAAAAAATTCAAGAGGAAGAAAGACTTCCAAGCTCCTTTTATGAGGCAAGCATAATTCTGATTCCAAAACCAGGAAAAAATGCAAAGAAAGAAAATTATAGGCCAATATCTCTGATGAATTTAGACTCTAAAATTCTCAACAAAATATTAGCAAACTGGATCCAGCAATATATGAAAAAAATCATACACCATGATCAAGTTGTATTTATTCTTGGAAGGCAAGGCTGGTACAATATTCGCAAATCAATCAATGTGATTCATCACATAAACAAAAGGAAGAAGAAAAACCACATGATAATTTCAATAGATGCAGAAAAAGCATTTGATAAAATCCAGCACCCAGGGGGTTGGTGGCGGGCACCGGGAGTGAGAGCTGCTTCTGGAGAGGATTCTGGAAAGCTGGTGCCAATCTGACAGTGAGGGCATTTCTGTTGGTGGTATTCAAGAAGATAGAGAAGAATACAACTTGAAAGACTACTTTGAAAAGACAGCAGATTCAGGGTTCTAAGGAGCCTTAGAATACTCTGATTCCGGATTTTGAAGATGGCAGCGGAGTAGGCAGACGCACAGACGCCCAGCTCTCAACACCAAACTGGAATACAAATCAATTTAGGAAAAATCAGCATGAAAAACCAACACTGAACTGCAAGAACAGCTCTCAAAAACCAAGGAGCAAAGAGGAAGCCACAATAATCCTGGTAAGGAGTGCCTGAATCTCCTCTGCTTACAGGAACGGAAGGGAGGGTGAGGTTGAGAGCCCAGAGAGGATTTCACAGAGGAAAAAGAGCAGAAACTACTGCTCACAGCCACTTACCTGGCGACCAGGGAGCAAGGTGGGCTGAAAAGACCAGCTTATCTCCCACGTGGAAAGGACAAGGAGAGGGACAGACTGTGAGGGGCTAAGGTATGCAAGAAACAAAATAAAAAAGCTGACTCATTCGTGCAGGAGGCGGCCATAGCTGGGGGAGGGACTGAACCTTTCACAAAACAGAGCTGAAGTGCTTCCAGATCAGAGAACTTCGGACATCTATCCAGCTCCAATCAGTGCAAGAAGACAAAGCTGAAAACAAGAAGTGGGCAGGAGGGGCAGTAACTCAGGTCTCCATGGAGATCTGAGATACACCTCCCCCTACTGAAGCTGAGAAAAAACCCTGCCCCCAGTGAGATTAGTTGGTGGAAGAGACCTTCAGCATCTCAGGTTACACCCACAGCATTCCTGGTTACAGTTTCAAGGAAGCCCCCTGCTGAGATCAGTTAACAAGACTATCACCTGTTAAGAAAACAAACAAATCAAGACTTCAAAGTTGCCCAAATCCGAAAGTGGATTACAAATAATAGCTGATACCAACCCAAGAAGACCTAGAAATAACACAACTGAAAACTTGGGGCAGACAACATCAAGCCTAGACTCAACCAACTCTACAAATAAAACACCATTATGAGAAGACAAAGGAGTGCAACTCAAATGAAACCACAAGAGACACCTTTGAGAGATGAGCTGAGTGATATGGAAATAATCAAATTTCCAGATGCGGAGTTCAAAATAATGATTGTAAGGATGCTTAGGGATCTTAGAACAACAATGGAGGGGCAGTTTGAAAATCTAAATAAAGAAATAGCAAGTATAAAAAAGGATATTGAAATATTAAAAAAGAATCAGTCAGAGATGACAAATACAATATCAGAAAAGAAGACCACAATGGAAGGAATTAAAAACAGGATGGATACAGCTGAGGATCGAATCAGCGAGTTGGAGGACAACTGGAATGAAGGCATGAAAGCAGAGAAGAAAAGAGAAAAGAGACTCAAAAAGTCAGAGGAAACCCTTAGAGAGCTCTGTGACAACATGAAGAGAAATAACATCTGCATCATAGGGGTTCCTGAAGAAGAAGAAAAAGAACAAGGGATAGAGACTTTGTTCAATCATATCATAACTGAAAACTTCCCTAAATTAATGCAAGAGAAACTCTCACAAGTCCAAGAAGCACAGAGGATTCCATTAAAGAGAAACCCAAAGAAACCTACACCAAGACACATCATAATTAAAATACCAAAGCTAAGTGATAAAGAGAAAATATTAAAAGCTGCAAGAGAAAAAAAAGTTATCACCTACAAAGGAGCCCCCATAAGGATGACATCTGACTTCTCAACAGAAACACTTGAGGCCAGAAGGGAATGGCAAGAAATATTCAAAGTAATGCAGAACAAGAACCTACAACCAAGACTACTTTATCCAGCAAGGCTATCGTTTAAAATCGAAGGAGAAATAAAAAGCTTCCCAGACAAAAAACAACTGAAGGAATTCATTACAACCAAACCAACGCTGCAAGAAATGTTAAGGGGCCTGTTGTAAACAGATAAAGTTGGAAAAGAATATAGAAAAAAAAAGGAATACACCTTTAAAGAACAAAATGGCAATAAACAACTACATATCAATAATAACCTTAAATGTAAATGGATTAAATGATCAAATCAAAAGACATAGGGTAGCTGCATGGATAAGAAAACAGGACCCATACATATGTTGTCTACAAGAGACACACCTTAGAACAAAAGACACACATAGATTGAAGGTAAAAGGATGGAAAAAAACATTTCATGCAAACGGAAATGAAAAAAAAGCTGGGGTAGCAATACTTATATCAGACAAATTGGACTTTAAAACAAAGGATATAGTAAGAGATAAAGAAGGCCACTACATAATGATAAAGGGAGTAATCCAACAGGAAGATATAACTATTATAAATATTTATGCACCTAATATAGGAGCACCTAAATATATAAAGCAGACTTTGATGGATTTAAAGGGCGAGATCAACAGCAATACTATAATAGTAGGGGATTTCAATACCCCACTAACATCACTAGATAGATCCTCAAGAAAGAAAATTAACAAAGAAACAGCAGACTTATTGAAAACACTAGATCAACTCCATTTAATAGATATCTTCAGATCCTTTCACCCTAAAGCAGCAGAATATACATTCTTTTCAAGTGCTCATGGTACATTCTCTAGGATAGACCACAAGTTAGGGCACAAAAGTGCTCTCAACAAATTTAAGAAGACTGAAATCATATCAAGCACTTTCTCCAATCATAACGGCATGAAACTAGAAATGAATCACAGCAGAAAAGCTCAAAAATTCTCAAACACATGGAAACTAAATAGCAGGGTGTTAAATAATGAATGGATTAAGAATGAGATTAAAGAAGAAATAAAAAAATTCCTAGAAACGAATGACAATGAGCATACAACAACTCAAAATTTATGGGGCACAGCGAAAGCAGTGCTGAGAGGGAAGTTCATAGCACTACACGCACACTTTCAGAAGCTAGAAAAAGCTCAAATAAACAACTTAACCCTGCATCTAAAAGAATTAGAAAAAGAACAGCAAGTAAAGCCCAAATGTAGTCGAAGGAAGAAAATAATAAAGATCAGAGCAGAAATAAATGACATAGAGGCTAAAGAAACAATACAGAGGATCAATGAAACTAGGAGCTGGTTCTTTGAATAGGTAAACAAGATTGATGAACCTTTAAGTAGACTCACCAAGAAAAAGAGAGAGAGGACTGAAATAAATAAAATTAGAAATGTGAGAGGAGAAATAACAACTGACACAACAGTAATACAAAATATTGTAAGAAAATACTATGAAAAACTGTATGCCAAAATACTAGACAACATAGATGAAATGGACAAATTCCTTGAAACATACAATCTTCCAAAAATCAATCTGGAAGAATCAGAAAACCTAAACAGACCGATTACACCAAATGAGATAGAAACAGTTATCAAAAAACTCCCAACAAAGAAATGTCCAGGGCCCGATGGCTTCACAACGGAATTCTACCAAATATTCAAAGAAGAACTAACTCCTATCCTTCTCAAACTATTTCAAAAAATTCAAGAGGAAGGAAGACTTCCAAGCTCCTTTTATGAGGCAAGCATAATTCTGATTCCAAAACCAGGAAAAAACACAAAGAAAGAAAATTATAGGCCAATATCTCTGATGAATATAGATGCTAAAATCCTCAACAAAATATTAGCAAACCGGATCCAACAATATATGGAAAAAATCATACACTATGATCAAGTGGGATTTATTCTGGGGAGGCAAGGCTGGTACAATATTCGTAAATCAATCAATGTGATTCATCACATAAACAAAAAGAAGGAGAAAAACCATCTGATAATTTCAATAGATGCAGAAAAAGCATTTGATAAAATCCAGCACCCATTCATGATCAAAACTCTCAGCAAAGTGGGAATACAGGGAACATACCTCAACATGATAAAAGCCATCTATGAGAAACCCACAGCCAACATCATACTCAATGGGCAAAAATTAAAAGCAATCCCCTTAAGATCAGGAACAAGGCAGGGGTGCCCCCTTTCACCACTCTTATTTAACATAGTCCTGGAAGTCCTAGCCACAGCAATCAGACAAGAAGAAGAAATAAAAGGCATTCAAGTTGGAATAGAAGAAGTAAAACTATCATTATTTGCAGATGATATGATATTGTATATAGAAAACCCTAAAGTCTCAGTCAAAAAACTACTGGACCTGATAAATAAATTCAGCAAAGTGGCAGGATATAAAATCAATACTCAGAAATCAGAAGCATTTTTATACACCAACAATGAACAGTCAGAAAGAGAAATTAAAGAAACAATCCCCTTCACAATTACAACCAAAAAAATAAAGTACCTAGGAGTTAACTTAACCAAGAAGACTAAAGACTTGTACTCGGAAAATTACAAAGCATTGATAAAAGAAATCAAGGAAGATACAAACAAGTGGAAGCATATACCGTGCTCATGGTTAGGAAGAATAAACATCATTAAAATGTCTATATTACCCAAAGCAATCTATAAATTCAATGCAATACCAATTAAAATACCAATGACATACTTCAAAGATATAGATCACATATTCCAAAAATTTATATGGAACCAAAAAAGGACACGAATAGCCTCAGCAATCTTAAAAAAGAAGAATAAAGTGGGAGGTATCACACTTCCTGATATCAAGTTATACTACAAGGCCATTGTACTCAAAACAGCCTGGTACTGGCATAAGAACAGGCATATAGATCAATGGAACAGAACAGAGAACCCAGAAATAAACCCACAGTTCTATGGACAACTGATATTTGACAAAGGAGGTAAGGAAATACAATGGAGTAAAGACAGCCTCTTTAACAAATGGTGTTGGGAAAATTGGACAGCTACCTGCAAAAAAATGAAACTAGATCACCAGCTTACACCACTCACAAAAATAAACTCAAAATGGATAAAAGACTTAAATGTAGGCTATGAAACCATAAGCATCTTAGAAGAAAACATAGGCAGTAAGCTCTCCGACATCTCTCGGAGCAATATATTTGCTGATTTATCTCCACGGGGAAGTGAAATAAAAGACAGGATAAACAAATGGGACTATATCAAACTAAAAAGCTTTTTCACAGCTAAAGACAATAAGAACAGAATAAAAAGACAAACTACACAATGGGAGAACATATTTGACAATACGTCTGATAAGGGGTTAATAACCAAAATTTATAAAGAACTTGTAAATCTCAACACCAGGAAAACAAACAACCCAATCCAAAAATGGGCAAAAGAGATGAATAGACACTTCTCCAAAGAGGACATACAGATGGCCAATAGGCATATGAAAAAATGCTCAACATCACTAATCATTAGAGAAATGCAAATTAAAACCACAATGAGATATCACCTCACACCAGTCAGAATGGCGCTTATCAACAAAACAACACAGAATAAGTGCTGGCGAGGATGTGAAGAAAAGGGAACCCTCCTGCACTGCTGGTGGGAATGCAGACTGGTGCAGCCACTGTGGAAAACAGTATGGAGATTCCTCAAAATCTGAAAATCGAACTGCCTTTTGACCCAGCTATCCCACTTTTAGGAATATACCCCAAGGACACCATAGAACGGCTCGAAAAGGAGAAATGCATCCGCATGTTTGTGGCAGCATTGTTCACAATAGCGAAGATCTGGAAACAGCCCAAGTGTCCGTGAGAGGACGAGTGGATTAAAAAGCTTTGGTACATATATACTATGGAATACTACTCAGCCATAAGAAATGATGACATCGAATCATTTACAATAACATGGATGGACCTTGACAACATTATACGGAGTGAAATAAGTAAATCAGAAAAAAAAAAAAACTAAGATGAATCCATACATAGAAGGGACATAAAAATGAGACTCAGAGACATAAACAAGAATGTGATGGCAACAGGGGCGGGAGGTTGGGGGAGGGGGGAGGAGGTGAAGAAGGAGAGAGGGGTTAGGGGAGGGGAGGGGCACAAAGAAAACCAGATAGAAGGTGACAGAAGACAATTTAACTTTGGGGGAGGGGTATACAGCACAATCAAATGTCAAAATAATCTAGAGATATTTTCTCTCAACATATGTACCCTGATTTATCAATGTCACTGCATTAAATTTAATAAAAAAAAATTTCAGAAAAAAAATCCAGCACCCATTCATGATTAAAACTCTCAGCAAAGTGGGAATACAGAAAACATACCTCAACATGGTAAAAGCCATCTATGAGAAACCCACAGCCAACATCATACTCAATGGGCAAAAATTAAAAGCAATCCCCTTAAGATCAGGAACAAGGCAGGGGTGCCCCCTTTCACCACTCTTATTTAACATAGTCCTGGAAGTCCTAGCCACAGCAATCAGACAAGAAGAAGAAATAAAAGGCATTCAAGTTGGAAAAGAAGCAGTAAAACTATCATTATTTGCAGATGATATGATATTGTATATAGAAAACCCTAAAGTCTCAGTCAAAAAACTACTGGACCTGATAAATGAATTCAGTAAGGTGGCAGGATGTAAAATTAATACTCAGAAATCAGAGGCATTTTTATACACCAACAATGAACAGTCAGAAAGAGAAATTAAAGAAACAATCCCCTTCACAATTACAACCAAAAAAATAAAGTACCTAGGAGTTAACTTAACCAAGAAGACTAAAGACTTGTACTCGGAAAATTACAAAGCATTGATAAAAGAAATCAAGGAAGATACAAACAAGTGGAAGCATATACCATGCTCATGGTTAGGAAGAATAAACATCATTAAAATGTCTATTTTACCCAAAACAATCTATAAATTCAATGCAATACCAATTAAAATACCAATGACTTACTTCAAAGATATAGAACACATATTCCAAAAATTTATATGGAACCTAAAAAGAACATGAATAGCCTCAGCAATCTTGAAAAGGAAGAATAAAGTGGGAGGTATCACACTTAGAAGGAAACATAGGCAGTAAGCTCTCCAACATCTCTCAGAGCAATATATTTGCTGATTTATCTCCACAGGGAAGTGAAATAAAAGACAGGATAAACAAATGGGACTATATCAAACTAAAAAGCTTTTGCACAGCTAAAGACAACAAGAACAGAATAAAAAGACAAACTACACAATGGGAGAACATATTTGACAATACGTCTGATAAGGGGTTAATAACCAAAATTTATAAAGAACTTGTAAATCTCAACACCAGGAAAACAAACAATCCAATCCATAATGGGCAAAAGAGATGAACAGACACTTCTCCAGAGAGGACATACAGATGGCCAATAGGCATATGAAAAAATGCTCAACATCACTAATCATTAGAGAAATGCAAATTAAAACCACAATGAGATATCACCTCACACCAGTCAGAATGGCGCTTATCAACAAAACAACACAGAATAAGTGCTGGCGAGGATGTGGAGAAAAGGGAACCCTCCTGCACTGCTGGTGGGAATGCAGACTGGTGCAGCCACTGTGGAAAACAGTATGGAGATTCCTCAAAATCTGAAAATCGAACTGCCTTTTGACCCAGCTATCCCACTTTTAGGAATATACCCCAAGGACACCGTAGAACGGCTCGAAAAGAAGAAATGCACCCACACGTTTGTAGCAGCACTGTTCACAATAGCGAAGATCTGGAAACAGCCCAAGTGTCCGTGTGAGTGGATTAAAAATCTTTGGTACATATATACTATGGAATACTACTCAGCCATAAGAAATGATGACATCGGATCATTTACAATAGCATGGATGGACCTTGACAACATTATACGGAGTGAAATAAGTAAATCAGAAAAAAACTAAGAACTATATGAATCCATACATAGAAGGGACATAAAAATGAGACTCAGAGACATGAACAAGAATGTGATGGCAACAGTGGTGGGGGGTGGCGGTAGGGGGGGTGGGGCGAAGAAGGAGAGAGGGGTTAGGGGAGGGGAGGGGCACAAGAAAACCAGATAGAAGGTGACAGAAGACAATTTAACTTTGGGGGAGGGGTACACAGCACAATCAAATGTCAAAATAATCTAGAAATGTTTTCTTTCAACATATGTACCCTGATTTATCAATGTCACTGCATTAAATTTAATAAATAAATTTTTTAAAAAAACAACAATGAGATATCACCTCACACCAGTCAGAATGGCACTCATCAACAAAACAACACAGAATAAGTACTGGCGAGGATGTGGAGAAAAGGGAACCCTCCTGCACTGCTAGTGGGAATGCAGACTGGTGCAGCCACTGTGGAAAACAGTATGGAGATTCCTCAAAAAATTAAAAATCGAACTGCCTTTTGACTCAGCTATTCCACTTTTAGGAATATACCCCAAGAACACCATAGCACTGTTTCAAAAGAAGAAATCCACCCCCATGTTTATGGCAGCATTGTTCACAATAATAAAGATCTGGAAACAGCCCAAGTGTCCATCCATGGACGAGTAGATTAAAAAGCTTTGGTACATATATATTTATACTATGGTTACTACTCAGCCATAAGAAATGATGACATCAGATCATTTACAACAACATGGATGGACCTTGATAACATTATACTGAGCAAAATAAGTAAATCAGAAAAAACTAAGAACTATATGATTTTATACATAGGTGAGACATAAAAATGAGACTCAGAGACATGGACAAGAGTGTGGTGGTTACAGGGTGGGGGGGAGGAGAATGAGGGGGTTGGGAGAGGGGGCGCTCAAAGAAAACCAGTTAGAAGGTGTCGGAAGACAATTGGACTTTGAGTGATGGGAATGCAGTATAGTAATCAACTATCAAAATAACCTGGAGATGTTCTCTCTGAACATATGTACTCTGATTTATCAATTTCAGCCCATTAAAATTAATTAAAAAATAACTTTATGTAATACATTTTTTTTTCAAATTTCAGGCCCCAAAATTAAAGTGCATCTTATATCATACAGAAGAGTGTCTTATACATGGAGAAATATGGTACCTAACCTAACAATATAAAGTGCTTGTCTAAACCACCTGGATCAAAAATACATTTGGAAAAGTTTTCTATTTTACTATTGTTGCAGGAACAAAGGAAGCAACTCCTTGAGGACAAAAAACATCCAGACAATGAGCTGGAGGAAGGGGTTTTATTAGCAAGCAGAGCAATTCGACCTAAAAGGCATCAAGGCACCAGCTCCCCGAAGTTACCACATTTCCCCATTTATAAGACACTCCCATGTATAAGATGCACTTTAATTTGGGGGCTGGAATTTGCACATCACAGTGACCACAATATAACAAGAATGGTTGGGAAACTCAATGGTTGTAAACAGCACCGCAGTGTTCCTGGAACCAGCTAACCACAGACTGACTCACCTACATTCCAAGGAGCAGATGAAGTTCTACCAGCTCCCTAGAAATGTGCATGTCAGCAGGAACTTTCAAACCCTATAAATCCCACAGATTCTCTCTGATTGAGACTGACACCTTTTTTGGCCTTAGCCCATCTACACCCAGATGTGCTAATAAAGGCTATGTTTTACCTCCCTTGGCCTCATGCGATTCCTCTCAGCAAACCTAACACTAGGCAATGAGACTATATATCCATCAGAATATTTCAATTGGTTTTTAATTCAGAAATTTATAAAGATACCAAAGGGATAAAACTAAACCAACATAGTGACAACGACACAAAACACCTGTATATTACCTTTTAACTCCTCAGTTAAAAACTGCTAAGAAGTCTTGGACAGTCAGAGAACATTTATTGGTTATACTGCTTAATAGTTCTCTCCTGTTCTAGCAATCACAAGATAATGATAAAAATTTATGTACCTGTCAGGTACTTCCTTTGGTACTAATTGCATTTAGTATTTTCTCTTTTTTCTAATTTATTTTATCAAGGTTCTTATTACCAGATCGGAAGTGAATAAACTCTTTGCTATGTGTTTACTCAAAGTTCTCCTTAAAAACATTCACAAAAAAAACTATTTTAAGATTTACTAAATTTTCCCTAATATGTTGTGAAAATTTTGTCTAAATATTTCATTGTCCTGCAATGCCTGTTATATACTTGTTTGCTTTCCTACTTTTCTTAGTAACTTATCATTTAGAAGAAAACAGCCAACACCAGATATATTGGTATGTTAGTGTTGACATACTACTCACAAGCTGAGTGAGCCAAGCAACAAAAATTTATTTCTTACAGTTTTAGAGAAAAAAATTCTAAGATCAAGGGGTCAGCAGGTTTGGCTTCTCTTAAGGTCTCTCTTTGGCTTGCAGATGGCCATCTTCTTGCTGTGTGCTCACACTACTTTTCCTTTGTGCATTCCCATCCCTGATATCTGTGTGCCCAAATCTTTTCTTATAAAGATACCACTCAGATTGGATTAGGGCTTACCCTAAGGTTCTAGTGGATCTCATGTGAGGGAAAAGTGCCAGTCATGTTCACAGGAAAGTGGGGGAAATAGCTCCCACCCAGAACCATAAGCTCAGTCAGTGACACCACCTGTGTCTTCCCAGACCTCTACACCCTGACCAAGGCAGCTTAATTCTCAGCAGGGTATAAGACCTTCAGTGGGAGACAAGAGGGAGTTCAGAGGTTGGGGCTATTGCTTTCCCCTGGGTTGATGTTGCACAAAGGGAAGCGGTCCACCCAAGAAAGATGCCATTTGCAATATGAGAGAATAACTCAGCATCAAGGATATTGGTGGCTATCCTTTCAGTGCTCTCCTCAGAACCACAAAACCCAGACTTTTTTCTTGCACCTTGTGGGGCAGTTGTGTTAGGCTTGCTCATGGGTGTACCAGCTATAAGCACTTTGCCTCATTGCTGCATAAGAACATGGCAGCACCACGTGTGTATGGCCTATTTAAGGCTGTGGGTGCTTGCACTCAGGGGGATTGCAGATGGTGGATTGCCTGCCCACCACTGTGAGGAGCCATTTTTGAAATCAGTTTGCCTGAGAAGTAGTTTTCCCATGCCTATGTGTTTGTCTGCCATTGTGAGGGTCTATTAAACAAAATGGCCCAATGCTTTCCAGCTCCATAGTTTCTCTACTGTCTTCCCGAATCCAATGTGGACCTGTCTTACAACATGGACCGGCATTATGCACCTCCAGTCCGCTCAGCTCTTCCTCTACCAAAGTCCAGAGTGAATGGCTGTGAATAAAATTTTGTGCATTAGCTCTTTTAAGAGTGTTTCTCTGTCTCTAGTAGACTCCCATCTCTCCCTGGTAGACAAAAACCCCACTGTTTTTCCCATACATATATTATGTGGCACTCCTTCCCAGCTCTGATATTCTGGGCCTGGGAGCCTGGTTTGTGATTTAGACACCATGTTTCTCAGGAGGAAACTTCCTTACTGCTTAAATAATCCTCTGGGACCTCCACTGCTGCCTGAGAGACCAGTCCTTTTCAGGTCTCCACCCTTCCTTCCAGTCTACACGTGGCTTCTTCTGTGAATTCTTGGTTATAAAACTTCTCTTCAGTTAATCTTCAGTTGGTTATTCAAGATGATTGTTTTATAAATCAGCTGTAATTTTAGTTTGGTCCTGGGAGGAGATGAGTTTACACCTACTCTGCCTTCCTGAATCTCTACATCATGATTTCTTTATATTTATTAATTTAATTTATTAAAATGGCTAATCCCTTTACCTTCCCCTTAACTTTTTCCCCTCTGACAGCTATCGACTCCATGTATTTATGCCTGTTTCTATTTTGTTCATCAGTTTATTGTGTTTATAAAAATCCACAAAAGTGAGATTATATGGTATTTGTCTTTCTCTGTCTGGTTTATTTTACTTAGCATAATAATCTCCAGGTCCATCCGTGCTGTTACAAAAGATAAGATTTCCTTCTTTTCATGACTACATAGTATTCCATATCTTGGCTACTGTAGATAATGCTGCAATGAACATGGGGATGCATATATTTTTTCAAATTCATGTGTCAGGATTTTTAAACTATATTTGCAAAAGTGGGATAGCTGAGTCAAAAGGTAGATCCATATTTAATTTTTTGAAAAAACTCCATACCGTTAACTACAGTGGCTTCATGAGTCTACAGTCCCACTAACAGTGCATGAGGGTTCCCTTTTCTCCACATCCTCACCAGCACTTGTTTGTTGATAGCCATTCTGATGTAAAGTGATATCTCATTGTGGCTTTAATTTGCATATCTCTGATGATTAATGATGTTGAACATGTTTTCATATGTCGACTGGTCATCTATATGTCCTCTTTGAAAGAATGTCTATTCAGATTCTTTGCCTATTTTCTAATTAAATTGTTTGTCTTCCTGGATTGAGTTTTATAAGTTCTTTAAATTTTTCTGATCTTAACTCCTTATCAGATGTATCAGCAAATATTTTTTCCTATTCAGTGAGTTGTCTTTTTATTTTGTTGATGGTTTATTTTGCTGTGCAAAAGTTTTTAGTTTAATGTAGTTCCATTTGTTTTTTTCTTTTTTTTCCCTTACCTGAGGCAATATATCAGCAACAATATTGCTACAAAATATGTATTAGATTTTACTGCCTATGTTTTCTTTTAGGATTTTTATGGTCAAGAGATTTGCATTTAAATTTTCCATCTATTTTGAGTTTATTCTTGTGTATGGTATAAATTTATGTTTTAGTATTACTTTTTTTACACTGTATACCTGTCCAATTCCCCCAATATCATTTATTGAAGAGACAGTCTTTACTACATTGCATGCTCTTACCCCCTGTGTCAAATATTAATTGACCATAAAAATGTGGGTTTATTTCTTGGCTTTCTGTTCTGTTCTATTGATCTATAATATATTCCTGTTCTTATGCCAATACCAGGCAGTTTTCATTACAAAGGCTTGTAGTATAGTTTGATATCAGGTAGTGTGATATCTTTAAGTTTTTTCTTCTTTTTCAAGAACATAAAGGCTTTTTGGTTCTTTTTTTTTTTTTTTTTTTTGGTTTTATATAAATTTTTGTAATATTTGTTCTAGATCTGTGAAATATGCCATTGGTATTTTAATAAGAATTGCATTGAATCTATAGATTTTTTTGGATTATATGGACATTTTAATAATCTTCAATCCATGAACACAGTATATGCTTCCACTTATTTTTATCATCCTCAATTTCTTTCTTCAATGTCTTAAGTTTCTGAGTACAGGTCTTTTACCTCCCTGGTTAAATTTACCTGTAGGGAACTTTTATTTTTTGCTGCAATAGTAAATGAGATTGTTTTCTTCATTTCTCTTTCTGATAGTTTATTATTAGTGTATAAAAATACAACTTATTTCTAAATATTAATTTTATATCCTGCTACTTTAACAGATTTATTTATTAAATCTATAAGTTTTTTAGTGGATTTTTCAGGGGTTTTTTACCTACAATATCATGTCATCAGTGAATAATGACAGTTTTACCTCCTCCTTTCCAATTTGAATGCTTTTTATTTCTTTTTCATGTCTAATTACTATGGCTATAACTTCCAGTACTATGTTAATTAAGAGTGGTAAAAGTGGACACCACTGTCTTGTTCCTGATCTTAAGGATAAGATAATGTTTGTACTGTTTGATCATTGAATATGGTGTTAGCTGCAGGTTTGATATATATGGCCCTTATTATGTTGAAGTATAGTTCCTCTATTCCCACATTGTTGAAAGTATTTGTCATAAATGGATACTGGATTTTATCAAATGCTTTTTCTGCATCTATTAATATGATCATGTGATTTTATTTTGTTTATGTGATATATCACATTTATTTATTTTTGAATATTTTACTAACCTTGCATCCCCCAAATAAATTCCACTTGACTATAGCATATGATCTTTTTCATATGTATTGCTGAATAGGTTTGCTAATATTTTGTTGAGGATTTTAGCATCTAAGTTCATCAGGGTTATTGGCCTACAGTTTTCTTTCTTTGTAGTGTCTTTATCTGGTTTTGGAATTAAGGTAATGCTGGCCTTGTAAAATGAGTTTGGGAATCTTTCCTCCTCTTGATTTATTTGTAATATTTTGAGAAGCATAGGTGTTATTTTTTTTCTCTGGATGTTTGTTGAAATTTCCCTATGAAGTCATTGGTCCACTTGTGATTACTGCTTCAATTCATTAGTTGTAATTAGTCTTGTCAGGTTTTCTGATTTTTCCAGATAAGTTTTTGGAAGATCATATGTTTCTAGGAATTTATTTATTGTGTCAGGTTGTCCAATGTATTGTCATGTAGGCATTCATAGTGTTTTATTACAATCCTTTGTATTTCTGTGGTTAGTTGTTACTTCTCCTTTTTTGTTCTGATTTTATTTATTTGGATCCCCTCTCTTATTTCTTGATTAGTCTGGTTAAAATTTTGTCGATCTTGTTTATGTCTTCAAAGAACCAGCTCTTAGTTTTATTGACTTTTTGTATTATTTTTAGTCTCTATATTATTTATTTTCACTATGATCTTTATTATTTCTTTTCTTTTACTTACTCTGGACTTTGTCCTTCTTTTTCTAGTGCTTTTAAGTATAAGGTTGGATTGTTTATTTGGGATATTTTTCTTGCTTCTTGAGGAAGTAATGTAATGCTAATTACTTTTTTCTCAAGACTGCTTTCACTCTGTTCTATACATTTTTCATGGTGTGTTTATTTTCCTTTGATTCCAAGAAAATTTATAATTTTTTCTTAAACTTATTTATCTTCCATGTGTTTTAATGTTTTTCTCTAGGAGTTGACTTTTATTTTCATACAATTGTGATCAAGGAAGATGCTTCATATGATGTCAATCATCTTGAAGTAATTATGACTTATTTTGTGTCCTACATGTGGTCTGGTTTTGAGAATGTCTTAGGTATACTTGATAGTAATGTATAGTCTATTGCTTTGGGAGAAACATTCTGCAATACCAACAAAATCTATCTGATCTTGTGTGTCATTTATGATGACTACTGCCTTGTTGAAATTTTTTTTTAATCTGGAAGATCTGTCCATTGATGACAGTGAAGTGTTAAATTCCTTACTGTGACTATTTTGTACTGATCTCCCCTTAAATGTCTGTCACAATTTTCTTTATATATGTAGGTGTTCCTGTGCTAGGTGCATATATGCTTACAAGAGTTACATCTTATTGTTGAATCATTCTTTTTTGTATTATATAGTGACCTTTTTTGTCTCTTGTTATAAATTTTATTTGAAGTTTATTTAGACAGATACAAGTATTTCTATTTCAGATTATTTTGTTACTATTTGCACAAAATATTTTTTCCATTTCTTCATTTTCAGTCTGTGCATATTTTTTGTTCTGAGGTGCGTCTCTTGTAGACAGCATAACATGGGTCATGTTTTCTTAGCCATTCATCTACCCCATGTCTTTTGATTGGAGCATTTAATCCATTTACCTTTAAGGTTATTATTGATATGTACTTATTTATTGCCATTTTATTATGTATACCTATAATCTTCTTTCTCTCTCTTTATTTCTTCTTTCTTCTTAACGTGCATTCTTTAACATATCTTGCAATACTGGTTTGGTGGTAATGATCTTTTTTAGCTTTTTGCCTGAGAAGGTGTTTATTTCTCCTTCATTTTTAAGTGATAGCTTTGCTAGATAGAGTAGTCTTGTTTGTTGGTCCTTGGTTGTTATCATTTTTAATATTTTCTGTCAATATCTTCTGACCTCAAGTGTTTCTATTGTGAAATCTGATGATAGCATAATGGGGGTCCCTTTATATGTAACTAATTGTTTTTCTCTTCCAGCTTTTAAGATTCTTTGTCTTTAATCTGTGGTATTTTAATTTTCATGTGTGTTGGTGTGGGCTCCTTGGGTTCATCTTAATTGGAACTCTGTGCTTTCTGGCTTTTTTTTTTTTTCACTAGATTAGAAAAGTTTTTGGCTATTTATTTTTTTATTAATTTTAATGGGGTGACATTGATCAATCAGGGTACATAGGTTCAGAGAAAATATCTCCAGGTTATTTTGATATTTGATTATGTTACATACCCATCACCCAAAGTCATATAGTCTTCTGTCACCTTCTATCTGGTTTTCTTTGTGCCCCTCTTCTCCTCACACCTCTTCCATTCCCCCCCCATAACCACCACACTTTTGTCCATGTCCCTGAGTCTCATTCTTATGTCCCACCTATGTATGGAATCATATAGTTCTTAATTTTTTCTGATTTACTTATTTCACTCAGTATAATGTTATCAAGGTTCATTCATGTTGTTGTAAATGATCCTACGTCATCATTTCTTATAGCTGAGTAGGATTCCATAGTATATATGTACCATATCTTCTTTATCCAGTCATCTATTGAAGGGCTTTTTGGTTGTTTCCATGTCTTGGCCACTGTGAACAATGATGCAATGAACATAGGGCTGCATGTGTCTTTACATACCAGTGTTTTTAAGTTATGGGGCTATACTTCCAGTAGAGAAATTGCTGGGTCATATGATAGTTCTATTATTAATTTTTTGAAGAACCACCATAATTTCTTCCATAATGGTTGCACTACTTTACATTCCCACCAACAGTGGATGAGGGTTTCTTTTTCTCCACAGCCTCTCCAACACTTGTTATTACCTGTCTTGTTGATAATAGCTAATCTAACAGGTGTGAGGTGTTATCTCATTGTAGTTTTGATTTTCATTTCTCTAATAGCTAGTGAAGATGAGCCTCTTTTCATATATCTTGTTGGCCATTTGTATTTCTTCCTGGGAGAAGTGTCTGTTCATGTCCTCTTCCCATTTTTTAACTGGATTATTTGCTTGTTTGTTGTTGAGTTTTAGGAGTTCTTTGTATATTTTGGATATTAGGCCCTTATCTGTGCTGTTGTTTGAAAATATCATCTCCCATTTAGTTGGCTATCTGTTCATTTTTTTTTTTTTTTTGTATTTTTCTGAAGCTGGAAACGGGGAGAGACAGTCAGACACTCCCGCATGCGCCCGACCGGGATCCACCCGGCACGCCCACCAGGGGCGACGCTCTGCCCACCAGGGGGCGATGCTCTGCCCCTCCGGGGCGTCGCTCTGCCACGACCAGAGCCACTTTAGCACCTGGGGCAGAGGCCAAGGAGCCATCCCCAGCTCCCGGGCCATCTTTGCTCCAATGGAGCCCCGGCTGCGGGAGGGGAAGAGAGAGACAGAGAGGAAGGGGGGGTGGAGAAGCAAATGGGTGCGTCTCCTATGTGCCCTGGCCGGGAATCAAACCTGGGTCCCCCCGCACGCCAGGCCGACGCTCTACCGCTGAGCCAATTGGCCAGGGCCTGCTGTCTGTTCATTTTGTTGTCAGTTTCTCTTGCTGTGCAAAAGCTTCTTAGTCTGATGTAGTTCCATTCATTTATCTTTGCCTTCATTTCCCCTGCCTTTGGAGTCAAATTCATAAAGTGCTCTTTGTAACCAAGGTCCATGAGTTTAGTATCTATGTTTTCTTCTATGTAATTTATTGTTTAGGTCTTTGATCCATTTTGAATTAATTTTAGTACAAGGGGACAAACTGTAGTCAAGTTTCATTCTTTTGCATGTGGCTTTCGAGTTTTCCCAGCACCATTTGTTGAAGAGGCTCTCTTTTCTCCATTGTGAGTTATTGGCCCCTTTGTCAAAAATTATTTGATCATATACATGTGGTTTTATTTCTGGACTTTCTATTCTGTTTCATTAGTCTGAGTGTCTATTTTTCTGTCAATACCATGCTGTTTTGACTATCATGGCTCTATAATATAATTTAAAGTCAGGTATTGTAATGCCCCCAGCTTTGTTATTTTGTTTTTTAGGATTTCTCTGGATATTGGGGGTTTTTTATAGTTCCATATAAACCTGATGATATTTTGTTCCATTTCTTTAAAAAATAACATTGGAATTTTGATGAGAATTGCATTAAATTTGTATATCACTTTGGGTAATACAGACATTTTGACTATATTTATTCTTCCTATCCAAGAACAAGGAATATTTTTCCATTTCATTATATCTTTTTGGATTTCCCTTACAATGCTTTGTAATTTTTATTATACAGGTGCTTTACATTCTTTGTTATGTTTATTCCTGGGTATTTTAATTTTTTTGTTGCCACCATAAAGGGGATTGGTTTTTTTTAGCTAGTTTCTGATGTTTCATTGTTGGCATATAGGAAGGTAATGGACTTTTGTATATTAATTTTGTATCTTGTGACCTTCCGTATTGGTTTATTTTTTCTACTAGTCTTTTGGGGGAGTCTTTGGGGTTTTCGATGTACAGGATCATATCATCTGCAAAAAGTGAAACCTTTACTTCTTCTTTCCCAATATGAATGCATTTTGTTTCTTTCTCTTGTCTGATTGCTCTGGCTAGAACTTCCAGCACTACGTTGAATAAGAGTGAAGAGAGTGGACAACCTTATCTTGTTCCTGATTTTAGGGTAAAAGTCCTCAGTTTTATGCCATTTAATATGATGTTAGCTGATGGTTTATCATAGATAGCTTTTATTATGTTGAGATATTTTCCCTCTATACCCATTTTGTTAAGTGTTTTAAACATAAAATGATGTATTTTATCAAATGCCTTTTCTGCATCTATTGATAAGATCATATGGTTTTTGTTCTTTGTTTTGTTGATATGGGCTATTACATTGACCATTTTATGTATGTTGAATTATGCTTGTGATTCTGGGATGAATCCCACATGATCATGATAAATTATTTTTTTAATGTGTTGTATTCGATTTGCTAGTATTTTCTTTAGTATTTTAGCATCTGTATTCATTAGTGATATTGGTCTGTAGTTTTCTTTTTTGTGTTGTCTTTGCCAGATTTTGGTATAAGGGTTATGTTGGCCTCATAAAATGTGTTTGGCAGTACTGCTTCTCTTCAATTTTTTGGAAGACTTTGAGTAGGATAGAAATCAAGTCTTCTTTGAATGTTTGATAGAATTCACTAGTATAGCCTTCTGGCCCTGGACTTTTATTTTTGGGGAGGTTTTTAATAGCTGTTTCTATTTCCTCCCTGCTTATAGGTCTGTTTAGGCCATGGATAGTCAACCTTCTTATACATACCGCCCACTTTTGTATCTCTGTTAGTAGTAAAATTTTCTAACCACCCACCGGTTCCACAATAATGGTGATTTATAAAGTAGGGACGTACCTTTACTTTATAAAATTTATAAAGCAGAATTACAGCAAGTTAAAGCATATAATAATAATTACTTACCAAGTACTTTATTTTGGATTTTGCTAAGTTTGGCAGAATAAATCTTTACAAAACAACTTACTATAGTTAAGTCTATCTTTTTATTTATACTTTGATTGCTCCACTACCACCCACCATGAAAGCTGGAATGCCCACTAGTGGGCTGTAGAGACCAGGTTGACAACCACTGGTTTAGGCTTTCTGCTTCTTCATGACTCAGTCTAGGAAGATTGTATTGTTCTAGGAATTTATCCATTTCTTCTATATTGTTAAATTTGGTGGCATATAGTTTTTCATAGTGTTCTACAATAATTCTTTGTATATCTATGATATCTGTGGTGATTTCTCCTCTTTCAATTTGGATTTTGTTTATATGAGTTCTTTCTCTTTTTTCCTTGGTGAGTCTTGCCAAGGGTTTGTCAATTTTGTTGATCTTTTCAAAGAACCAGCTCCTTGTTTTATTAATTTTTTCTATAGTGTTTTGTTCTCTATTTCATTTATTTCTGCTCTGATTTTTATTATTTCCTTTCTTCTGCTGGTTTTGGGTGGCCTTTGTTCTTTTCTCTCTAGTTCCTGAAGATGTAAAGTTAAGTGGCTTACTTGAGCTCTCTCTTGTTTGTTCATATATGTCTGTAGTGATATGAACTTCTCTCTTATTACTGCTTTTGCTGCATCTCAGAGATTTTGATGCGTTGTATTGTTATTTTCATTTGTCTGTGTGTATCTTTTGATCTCTGTGCTTATTTCTTCTTTGACCCACTCATGTTTTAAAAGTATGTTGTTTAGTTTCCACATTTTTGTGGGGTTTTTTACCTCTTTTTTGCAGTTGAATTCTAGTTTCAAGGCTTTATGATTAGAAAATGTGCTTGGTATAATTTCAATCTTTCCAAATATGTTGATGTTATTTTTGTGGCCCAATATATGGTCAATTCTTTAGAATGTTCCATGTACACTAGAGGAAAATGTATACTCTGGCACTTTGGGGTGAAATGTCCTGTAGATGTCTATCATATCCAATTTTTCTAGTGTTTCATTTAAGACCAATATTTCTTTATTGATTTTCTGTTTGGATGAACAATCTAGAGCCATCAGCAGTGTATTGAGGTCTCCAAGTATGATTGTATTTTTGTCAGTTTTTGTTTTTAGGTCAGTCAGTAGTTGTCTTATATATTTTGGGGCTCCTTGGTTTGGTGCATATATATTAAGAAATGTTATGTCTTCTTGATTCGATGTCCCCTTTATCATTATGAAATTACAGTTTTTGTCTCTGGTTGCCTTTGCTGTCTTGTAGTCAGCATTACTAGATATGAGTATTGCTATACCAGCTTTTTTATGTTATTTGCTTTGAATTTGTTTTTATCCTTGTAGCTTAGATGTGTTTCTTGTAGGCAGCATACAGTTGGATTTTCTTTTTTAATCCATTTTGCTATTCTGTGTCTTTTTATTGGTGATTTCAATCCATTTACATTTAGTGTAATTATTGACACTTGAGGGTTTCCTATTGCCATTTTATATATTGCTTTCTGATAGTTTTCTACCTTGTTTGGTTCTTCTCTTTTGTTTTTCTACCATTTGTTTTTGTTTGGTTGTAACCCATACTTCTTTCCTTTGTTACTTCTTTTTTCAAGCCATGTGCTTCTGTGGTGGTTTTTTCAGGGATGGGTACCATTAAGTAATGGAAAAGATACATATCATGTTCATTGTGGTATATTATCTCATGAGTGCTTCTGTACTCCATCCTCCTTTGCTACTGTTAATCTTTGTCCTTTCCCCTTTTTTGTTTCTTTGTCACAGATTAATCTTGTTTTTATTGTGATCTTGATGGAGATTATACTTGTAGTTTTGTTTTGTTTTGTTCATTGTGTCTGGTCAGAAAACCCCTTTAATATTTCCTGAAGTGGGAGTTTTCTGGTGATAAATTTTCTCATCTTTTCTGTATCTGTGAATGTTTTTATTTCTCCTTCATATTTGAAGAATAGCTTTGATGGGTATAGTATTCTTGGCTGGAAGTTCCTCTCTTTTAGTACTTTAAATATTGGGGTCCACTGTCCTCTGGCTTGTAGAGTTTCTGCTGAGTAATCTGTTGATAATCTAATGGGCCTTCCTTTATATGTTGTATATATTCTTTTCCCTGGCTTTCTTGAGAATGTTTTCTTTGTCATTGGTTTGTTCCAGTTTCATTATGATGTGCCTTTGAGTAGATTTGTTAGGATTAAGATAACTCAGTGTTCTGTTTGCTTCTTGAATTTAAGGCTTTAGTTCTTTCCACAGGCTTGGGAAGTTCTCATCTATTATTTGTTTGAATATGTTCTCCATTCCATTTTCTCTCTCTTCTCCTTCTGATATATCCATTGTTCTTATTTTGCTTTTTCTGATGGAGTCAGACAATTTCTGTAGGGTATTTCATTTTTTTAATTCATGAGTATCTCTCTCTTCTTCTGTACTGCCTCTAGTTGCCTGTCTTCTATGTCACTAATTCTCTCCTCTATCTGGCCTCTTCTATTGGCTAAGCTTGTTACCTCATTTTTAGTTCACAAATTGAGTTTTTCATCTCTGTTTGATTCATTTTCATAGTTTTAATTTCCTTGGTGAAGTGTTCTTTGTGTTCATTAAATTGTTTTTGAGCTCCCTAAATTGCCTTTCGGTGCTTTCTTGCATATCCCTGAGTATTTTTAGGACTTCAATTTTAAATTCTCTGTCATTTAACTCCAAGGTTTCTAAGCTATTGAAATTTTTTCTATAGATTTTTCTTCATCTATCTGAGCTACATCTCTGTCTTCTGTATCCATGATATTTGATTTCTTTTTCTTTAATGGCATTTGAGAGTGGTATTGGTAATAACACTAATAAGAGTTGATAAAAAAATTTTTTTGAGAAAATGCAGTGAAAAACTGAAAATTCTATTGTGCTATGTGGAACAAAAATAAATAGAATGGAGGGCCTGTGTTGTGGGGAAGTGACAAAGAGGCAAAAAATGGCAAGAACTCACAACATACCACAAGAAAAAAATTTGGATTAAGAATAAAATAATTTGTTTGTAAATGATAGTTGAATGAGAAAAATAGTGTAAGAGAAAAGAAAAAGAGGAAAAAAAGAATACAGTGAAAAATTAAAATTCTATTGTATTAAGTGGCACAAAAACTATAGAGTGGAGAGCCGGTGTTGGGGGAAATGCTAAAGAGATAAAAAGCGAAGTAAAAAGCACACAAAGTTCCACAAAAATGAATTTGAATCCAGAATAAAATAATTTGTTTGTGGGTGATATTCAAATGAAAGAAAACATGAAAGAGAAAAGAAGAAACAAAACAAGAGAGAGAGAGAGAAACAATTGAGTTAAGTGTTTTAGAATGTAACACTTATAGAATAAAGAAGAATGGAAAATGTAACACCTATGGGTAATAAAGTTCAAAATGAAAGAAAAGAATAAAATGGAAAGAGGATAAAATGACCAAGGTGAAAGGAAAAACAAAAAAGATAAAAAATACAAAAAAATGGAAAAAGTTATAAAGACTGTGGGTTTTCCCAGATTTTGAGAAGTTATCTTCTTCCTTTTTCTTTCTTCTCTCTCTTTTTGACTAGTGGTGCTGTACCCAAGGTTCTGCCCCTGTGGCACTCTTAGGCAGAGATTTGCTGTTGTGTCGCTATGGTGATGACATAAACTAGGCCTCAGTTCCATTGGTGGGTGGAGCTTGTTAGCGTTTGCAGGCTCTGACAATGGGAGAGTTTATTTTCCCAGAGCCTCTCCCCAAATCTCTTCTTCCTGAACCAGCAATCTGAAGACCCAGCTGTGAAGTTGCCCCAGCCACTGCCTGGAGAGCAAGAGGCTCTAAAAGCTTCCAAATCCCCCCTCTATTCCCACTCAATGCAGGGTTCTGGGTAAAGCCTTGCCAGCCAGAGCTGCCAGTGTAATCAGGCCAGGCTGAGAGCCGATTGCCTTTCAGGTGTCTTTCTATGAGCTTCCAGGCATGTCTAGTATGCCTCAGCACTCTGCAGGTCTGCTCTCCAGAGGCTGTCTGCAGGCTGCCTGCATGCCCTTCCCCCACCACTTCCACAGTTCTCTTCCTCAGGAGTGTGCTTTGTTAGCTTGTATGGCTGGCAGAGGCCCCACACCCAGACATGTCCGGGTGTAGGGAAGCCGGCTTTCATGCACTTCTCTCACGCTGTTGTTTGAGAAACCAGGATTATTCAGAAACTCTAGTCACAGCCCATGCAGAGGGCCACTACTGACAGTCTTTGACCCAACCCCTCCACCCAGGAACATGGGCACCCATGCCCGAAGTGCCAGGTGGATCCTCTCGCACACTGCCTGTGCTCATCAACTGGGATACCAGGAGTAAACAAGGCAACTGCTCACCCACCTCTGTTGGGGTCTGCCACTTGCATTAGCTCCACATGGGCTGAGCTGTGGGCACTCTCTCTCCTCAGCTTGAACTTCTCTGCCCTAGCCCAGCTCTTTCTGCACCCCAGCCCTCCCTTCCTCTCAGTTTCAAGTGAAAGCAGCCCTTCCTCAGATCAGTGAGGAAAGTGGAATACTCAGTTCTCCATCTTATTTCCTTCAGAGTGGATTATATATTCAGCCACCTTTTTGCCCAATCATACCTTTGTTTGATGTATGTGTATTTCAGATGCTCCTGAGATTGTTCTTCTGTCTCTAGTTGTTGAATTTGTTGAAGTTTCAGAAAGAGGTATTGGGAGCACTCCTCACAGCACCATTTCTGATGTTCAGCTTGGCCATTATTTCTTCAGTTTTCTATCCTTTGTTTGCTCTCTTCTCCTCCTGGTACCCCTATGATCCAAATGACGTTGTACTTGATGGCCCAGAGGTCCCTGGCACTTTCTTCAGTTTTCTTCTTTTTTTTTCTCTTTGCTGTTTTGCAGGGGTACTTATTGTTATTTTGTCTTCTAAATTGTTAATTTGATCCTCTGCTTCACCTAACCTATCCACTATTTATTTCTTCTAGTGTACTTTTCATTTCATATATTGTATTCATCATTTCTAATTGGTTCTATTTTATGGTTTCTATGTCATTTTATATTTTTTTCAGTGAGAAGAGAGGAGATAGTGAGACAGACTCCTTCATGAGCCCTGACTGGGATTCACCCAGCAACCCTTGTCTGAGGCCCATGCTCGAAATCAACTAAGCTATTTTTAGTGTCTGAGGCTGACATGGCTTGGACCAATGAGTTATTTTTAGAGCCCAGGGATGACACTTGGACCAATCAAGTCACTGACTATGGGAGGGGAAGAGGGAGAGAAAGAGGAAAGGGAAGGGACAGAAGCAGATTGTCACTTTCTTTGTGTGGCTGACTGGAACTTGAACCCAGGATGTCCATACACTGGGCTGATGCTCTATCTACTAAGCCTAGCCAGGGCTATATCCTTTTTAATACTTACTATCTTTTTTTTTTAAGTTCTCACTAAGATCATCTATTCTTCCCCTAAGATATTTTAGCATATTATAACTAGTTTTAAATTCTGCATCTTGTATTTTGGTTGCTTCTGTTTCATTTAATTTTTAATCTGGAGATTTTTCTTGGTTATTTTGTTTTGTTTTGTTTGTTTGTTTTTTCACTTGGGGCATATTTTTGTCTCCCCATTTTGTCTTTTTATATTAGGTATATCTGCTATAATTCCCAAAGTTGTTATGATGTCTTTATGATAAAGATGCTTTGTTGGGCTTAGTGGCACAAACTTCCAGATTACCTGAGTTCCTTCGTCCAATGTGTTTCTTGTGGGTTATATGCACCCTTATGTTTTGAGTCTTGAATGCTGTTTGCCCTTTTGTGAGTGGAGTTAACCTTCAAGTTGGCTGACACTTTGTAAACCGTGATTACTGTGTATGAGATGTGCAGTGACTTCCCCCTTAGGCAGAGTTATTTCCAGGAGGGTATGGTGTCTGCTGGACTTCCCCTTTAAAAGTGCCATTTGTGTGGCTAGTTGGGTGACTCTAGTGTGAACTGAAGCAACCACTGGTTGTGTTGGTTCTTAGTGCACTTAAGTGGGTTTTGAGTATAGGTTGATGAGAGTGTTATTTGTAACCAGCTGTGGGCTACACTCTATTAATTGTGGCTTTATCTACTGTTTTGGGGTATGCATGAAGAGCTCAATCTGTACATAATTGTCAATTCCCTGAGCTTAGAGTTGGGGGAAGATCTGTAAAATAACCAAGGCTCCCTTAGGTCTGCCTCCACCTGCTAGCTACTCTGCTTCACCTTGCAGTTGCCTGGTCAACCACCAGAGGCTTCTGAAGAAAAACTGTAGTCCTGGCCATATTGCTCAGTTGGTTAGACCATTGTCTTGAAGCACAGAGATTGCTGGTTTGAGTCCTGGTCAAGGCACATACAGAAACAGCTCAATGTTTCTGTCTATCTCTCTCTCCTTCCTCTCTTGCTGAATTCAGCAAATTAATTAATTAACGAAAAACTGTAGAGTGGGTCTAACTTGGCCTTGCCACACAGACCTTTCCACAAGTTGCAAGTTCAGTAGAGTGGAGCAACTGAAGTCAGGGGAAACCTTTACTTTGAGCTCATGTGGTCATGTATTCAAGAGGGAAAGATGGTCCTTATGCATAGCCAAGTCACTCAATACTTTCTAGAGTCTATTACTCTAGTTCTCACAGGAGGGGTAAGCCAGAGGTACAGGTTAGATGCAGTCAGCCATTTTCTTTGCAGGAATAATTTCAGCTGGGTGGAGCCACTGGTCTCAAGGAGACAGACAGATCAAGAGTCTTCCATTGGGGTTGATGCTAGCCCAGCCCACATGAGGGGGCTAAGCTATTCATTCAGGTCCCAGACAATAGCCTCTGAGGAACTCACACTTTGAATATTCAATCTCTAAGCCAATTTCCCACAAGCCTATGGGAATGGAGCAGGCACTTCTTCCCCTTCCTGGTGTAGCATGGGCTGAGCTTCCTAAGGAGACAGAAGTCCGTCCACCCTGCAATGCAGCCACATACCTCAGCTTTTGCCCATCTGGTTTCCAGACAAAAGCCTCTCTGGAGACACACTCCAAGAGTCTTAACTCTTTGAGGCACTTTGATCACCTTGCTCAGCTGAATTCAGTTCAGGGCCCATCCAAGTGAATCAACAAATGAAAGAAGGGGTGCCAGCTGTGCACTGGAGGTAGGTAAGGCTGGCCCTCTTCCATAGCCCCACAAATAGACACCCATTGGGGGCAGTACTTGTAAGCCTGCAGGATGTGGGCTGGAACCATGACCCCTTCCTGGAACAGCATGAGCTGAGCTCACTGGAGAGATAGGAGTTGCCCTCTCTATGATGCAGACATACATCCAACCTCTTCAGACACACTCCAAGAGTCCTGGCTCTGTGCTGTACTCCATCAACCCTGGGTGGCTAAATTCAGCAGCTTGTGGCTTGGCCAAATAATTCAATAGATGGAGGAAGGAGCACTGGCCCTATGTTCAAGGTAGGAAAGGCCAACCCTCTTTTCAAAGCCACATAGCTTAGTCACTGTCTGGGTCTCCACCAAAAGCTTTCCCAGAGAAAGAGTACCCAAAAAGGTACTGCTAGAACTTGGAATGGCAGAGTGGCCTTGTTGGCAGTCAGTAATGACAGTGCAGTCCTCAGACTTGTGCTGCAATAATAGAATATTGGTCCTTGGACAGGTAGCATCTAGGTCTGCCAGTCAGACTAACTCTCCAGTAATTTTCACCTTAAAATACTGTGTGGACTCCTCTCCCTATCTCTCTTGTTCTGGGTTGGGGATTCCCACATGAGGATGAGACCCCATGCTCTTTCAGGGAAGAAGTTCTGCAGCTGCAATATCCCTCCAGCTTTTCAGTTGCTACACACAGATGCCGGGGCTACTCCTTTCTACATCTCCACCCTTCTTAGCAGTCTCTATATGGCTTGTTCTGTAAATCTTTGGTTATAATATTCCAGTTCAGCTAGCTTTCATTTGGTTATTTAAGTTAACTGCTCTGTTTTTTGTTTTGTTTTGGTTTTGTTTTAGCTGTAAATCCAGTTTGAGGCTGGAAGCAAATAACTGCAGCTTCTACCTACCTTGCAACCATTTTGAAATCCTTACACCATTATTTCTTCTTTGCAGTTGGCTATACTTATTCAGTTGAGTTTCTGTCAGACTCATACTATTTATGGCTGCATCTGAAAAATACTGTGCTACATTTTAACATTTAGCAAGAATAGAATTTAGTAAGAACTATCAAGAATTTGAACCTTTGTCCTAGCTAATACTTCTGCTACCACTGCCTCTGAACACACAGAGATTTGGAGAATGGAAACTGGAATACAGCTACACAACTCTATTTGGCAGTGAAGAAAAATATACTAGAAAAAAGTTATTCACTTCATTTCTGCCTTCCAAAGATTACATGACTGGACTTTCTCTCAAAGACCAGCTTTATACCCTGTGACCTGACACAACCTAAAAAGCAGACAATTTATATGAAACAACAGTATTCAGAAATTGAAAATCAGATAGTACTGGTCAGTGATCTCTGAGAAAGCAGAAAAAAACTAGATGAGTCAGTTATCTCCAGTTTCCTGCTTAAATCAAGTATGTATGTATGTATGTATGTATGTATATACAGTGTGTCCATAAAGTCATGGTGCACTTTTGACCAGTCACAGGAAAGCAACAAAAAATGATAGAAATGTGAAATCTGCACCAAATAAAAGGAAAACCCTCCCAGTTTCTGTCGGATGATGTGCAGCATGTGCTCATGCGCAGATGATGATGTAACACCATGTATACAGCGGAGCAGCCCACGGCTATGCCAGTCAAGATGTGGACAGTACAGAGGAAAGTTCAGTGTGTTCTGTGGCTTGCTAAATTTGAACCCGTGACCAAAGTGCAAGGTGAATATCGGCGCATTTATAACAAAGCACCACCACATAGAAATAATATTTATTACTCAGTGGATAAGCAGTTGAAGGAAACCGGCAGTTTGGTGGAGAAACCCCGTTCTGATAGGCCATCAGTCAGTGACAAGTCTGTAGAGGCTATACGGGATAGCTACCTAAGGAGCCCTAAAAATCTGTGCGTGAGCCCACATCGAACTGCACTGAATAGGTATGAAACTGGGAGAGTTTTTCTTGTATTTGGTACAGATTTCACATTTCTATCATCTTTTGTTGCTTTCCTGTGACCGGTTAAAAGTGCACCATGACTTTATGGACACACTGTATGTGGAGCCTGGCAGTCTCTCTGAATTGAGAATACATTCAGGATATCAGAAAAGCAAAGGTAATTATATCCACAGAAAAGAGGATCAGAGAAGAAAAAGCTGCACAGAGAGCTTCTGGGATTTACAGAAGGTTTTCCTGTAGTCAGGTAAAGTCCTCAGAAAGTATTAGTTAAAGTAGTGGGTCAAAATTAACCCTGCACTAAAATCAGTACTGATTCTGCTTAATAATGCTTAAAATAAAGCCTCTAAACAATCAGAAAGTATAAGAATGAGACAGCACTGGAACACCAGGTGTGCAGGCTTTACTAGAAGAGAAAGACCTGCCAGGGCACTTCTCCAGGAGAAGGGCACTGGTACAGACTAAGGGGCAAATTTTTATAGGGTTTGGGAGAGCCTGAGAAGGTACTGAATCAGAAGTTCTGGTATGTCCCCTCCTGCGGATTTACAGTTTTGGCTTTCTGGAAAGCTCCTCCTTAGGGTGGGTGACCAGCTTCTTGGACTTTTCTGCCTCAGGAGCAATTATTCAGTAAGTAAGGCAGAGGTCAGGCAGTCAGGTGGAACAACCAAAGGGCAGTTGGAATTTCTGGTAAATTCATATATCTATCAGAAAGTTTTCTAAGTAATAAAGGAAGCCCATATATTAAGATTATAGCTATTGTTTGGGGTGATAACCATGAGTAAAAATTTTGCAAAATTTTAGAAAAGTAGGGAGAGGTAATATCAGAGTCATATGAAATTTGTTTTTGGTTTTTGTTTTTTTAAATATAAAGGTTTCATAAATTTGCATGTCATTCTTGCATAAGGAGCATGTTGATCTTCTCTGTATTATTCCAATTTTTAGTATTGCTGATGAAATAAGCACCCATTTGTTAGCTTAATATTGTTTTATATTTTATATTAATTTAAATTATTATTATTGTTAGAGCCAGGGCAGGCCACCCAAAGATGTCCAACAATGGCATATTAATTATTTGGAATTAAAGTTATATAGAAACTGATTTTGCAAAAAGAAAACTTGATCTCTTCCCCATGTGAAAGGTGTCCTCCCTGCTTCTGAGTGCCAAGAGACAACATTATCACAAGTTAATAATATCCAGAGTCAATAAGCTGCATAAAGAAATCTTATAACCCCTTTATTAGTTTACTATCCAAGTCCAGACTTTGTTTAGATTCCTAATGAATACCCAAACCTTGTTTAGTTTCCTTCCAAATGAGCACAGACTTCCTTTGCCAGTTACAAATTTAATGTTTCTTTACCTAAAAGTATAAAATGGTGCCTGAATCAATCAGTTCTGAATTTATTAACAGAATCTAAATTTATTAACTGAGTATCATACTGTAATTCTCCTGTGTGCACTGTAGGTGAAAACAAATAATTTCTCCTCCTACCTTGAAGTTTTTTTCTGGATGGACTAATAATCAAGTTAACATGAGACAAGTTAACAGAAAAAAAATAGCCAAATTTATTACTTACATACATATAGGGGTGCCGTAAGTATATAATACCCAAGGACACATAGGACAGTAAAGGTTTACATGCCATTTTGAGGTAAGGATGGGAAACAAGGTGAGAAACGAGGGGCAGGCCTCCTCTTGCCTGAGAGTAGAGAAACAAAAATAATGCAAGGGAAAGAAGCCAGCAGGGGTAACCAAGTCAGCCAGTAATAAATTAACTATATCCCATAGTTACAATACAAAACAAGAATAGCAGAATCTGTATGTAACCATGGCCAGTGATCTAGAAACCCCTTCTCCCTTGTTTACCCCACTGAAGCTTTCCCTCCCTTCTCCTTGAGTCCTGGAAAACGTTAAACAAAGAAATCATGTGCACATTGCTTAGATACTGTAAAGGTATATAACATCTAAGAAAGTCAACTTTGGGGAGCCCGTGTTTTGGAGCTACAAGTCTCACGTGCTCCGCTGGCTTTAATAAATCCTACTTCTTTCATCAAGTTATCTGGGCATTTTTCTCCTCCTTTGATTCCTGCAATAAAGGGGTGTGGTTTGGGACTTTAATGAGAAAAGGGAAATATATGGAGATGGAAAAGAAAATGGTTGGTAAATAAATGTTTGCTGGTTAGCTTTAACAATGGGACACAAAGAGGATTTTGATCAAATAGGTCTTTCTAAGTTCCCTCTTATCACACCTAGTTCATATTAAACTGTAGTTATCTGTGATACTATCTCCCTTCCTGAAACAGGTCCCCTATCTAAATTCTTTTAGCCAGCCAAGAAAGGTCAAAAAAGGTCTTTCTTGATACTTTTTTCTTAAAAATAATCAGCTTAAAATGATCAATATCCCAAAAGACATATTTTAAGGTTGGCAAATTCGGCTTTCACCTAGGACACATTAAATTGGTTTTTTTCTTGTGTTAATCTAGTCTTCTCTCAAATTTATTATTTTATTATTAGTCCAGCCATAATAACTGAAGAAATTAGGGGATTATTGCCCTTGCCTATCTTGTAATATTTTATCATATGACAACATCATCAACTGTAAGTACACCAATACTTTAGGTACCTTCAGTTGGCCCTTTAGGGAAGGAAAAACACTGCCAAATCAATTATAACACAATATTTTTTAGTATTTTGTTTTTAGCTTTAATTTTTTATTTCTTTCAAACTTCTTTACACATAAATGTTTACCGTATATCCGATCTTATGAATAAACAAAAGAGAAATTTAAGAGAAATAGATTATTAAGAGTTCTTAAAACCTCATAAAGTTGTAATTCTTCCAAGCCAACCTGAATAGATCTAACTCATTTTATTCAATGACTGCCTATTGTTCTATGGTTTGCCTATAACAAAGACAGCTAGTTGCCTCCCAAAATTCATTTATAACAAAATCTAATATTTAGGTAGGCACATTATCACCAGACTGCATACTACATACCCCAGTCTCACTTGTAAATTGGTTTGCTCCTGTGACTACTTACCAAGAAGGAGTATATGGGTTGAATTATGTTTTACTCCTGAGAATTCACCACAAAGTGAAAAGAAGGATACCTCCATCCTGCTATCCAGAAAGCTATCATAAATGGTGAAATGTTAGCACATATTGTAGCATAGAAATAAATAACAGAGTGATGAGGTTGAAGAAAAATTGGTCCTATTAAGTCCATGGAGCTATCTTTGAGTGCCTACCTAAGGACTTACATAGAAGAGAAAGTAGAAAACTTTTTTTTTGTTTTAGCCCCTCTTAATTAAGCTGTTTCTGCCCTCAGAAACTACACCTAGTCCTAATTAGTGCCTGTTTCCAGTTTTATTGCCACTGCAAAATATACATAACTACATACATATGTAAAAGGCTGCAACAGTCATTCTCATACATACATCCTTGCATTCTGGTGCTTTTATTTCAATAAAAAAGAGTCCTAAGATTGCAGAGGATGATGTCAGAGTCAAGGCAGTGTGAGAGATACTCCTGATCTCTCCCCTTGAAATTTCAACAAATTGAACAACTCTAATGAGTGAAGGAACTGCAGCTGGGCTTGCAGACATGCCTGAGGGATATGCACACAAAATGGACTAAGGTGAGACAGGGTAAAAAGGGAGAAGGAAATAAAACACAATTGTGGTGGGCTTTGGAGAGGAGAGGAGACAAACCTGAAATGACTGGGTTTGTTTGTTTGTTTTTTCTCTGCTCGACTACAGGGAGGAGGGAAGTTCAGGATATCTGAATTTTGTCTGAGGGCTATGGAGAGGGAAACTTAAAGTGACTGGGTTCCCTTCTGCCAGGAGAAGCAGTGTGATAGAGGGGCACAGGGGGAGATAAACCAAAGTGGCCAGAGTGTGGGGTTATGACCAGTGTTCCCATGGGTAGTTGGCAGAGACAGGGAAAGCTAAATTACAGCCCTTCAGTCTCCCAGATCCTGCCTCCCTCATCTTGCAGTATGGACAGTGGCAGAGACAAATCCCACAGCAAGCTCTCCAGAGCCACTTTATACCCTGAAAAACAGAGATGCTCCACATCCAGTCCTCAGGTCTATGGAGATGTGGCAGGAGTGACTGGAAGCCTGAGATTGCCATTGTTAGAGCTGTAAAGCCATAAAGCTGAGCCATAAAGCCAAAGACATAAAACCCTCACAACAGCCCCACCCACCAATGTGACTGTGGCCCCACCTACATCATTATGAGAGTGACGACATCTCAGAGGACAGCCCAGGAACTTCACAGACATAAAAGTTGTAATACAATTACACCTACTGCAAGAAACCTCTCAAAACCAAAATTTTTCTTCCCCCCTGCTTTTTTCTATTTTTCCTGCTTATTCTTTTCTCTCTTTTTCATTTTTGAATTTAAGTATTTTAAATTGTTATTCTTGTTTTTTGTGGGTGTTTGGTTTTTTATTTTTTATTGGTTTTTAATCTTTTTTTCTGTGGTTTATTTTCATTACTTGTCAAATTTTTATATTTTTATTGTATTTTTTTCAAAATTTTTAGTTTTTTTTTTGTTAGGATTGTTAACAGTATCACTCTAAAATGCCATCAAGGAAGAAGAAATTGAATACCATAGCTACACAAGACAGAGATACATTTCATAAAGAAAATGAAAAATCTCCAGAAAAAATATCTCAATTACATGAAAGTCTTGGAGTTAAATGATGGAGAATTTAAAATAGAAGCTCTGAAAATACTCAATGGGATGCAAGAAAACAGCAGTAGACAAGTTAATGAGTTCAGAAAACAAATTAATAATAAAATGAATATCTCAACAAGGAGATTAAAACTTGAAAAATAGAGATGAATTCAATACATAAACTGAAGACTGAAGTAGCAAGTTTAGCTAATAGAACAAACAGAGAAAGGAAGCAGTGACATCACAGACAGGCAACTAGAGATGCAACAGAGAGAAGAGGAGAGAGACTCACAAATTTAAAAAACTGAGAGAGTTCTACAAGAATTGTCTAACAAAGAAAGAATCTTCATGGCAAAGAAGACCATAACATATAAAGGAAAGCCCATTGGGTTATCATCAGACTTTTCAGCAGAAACTCTATGAGCCAGAAGAGAGTAGACTCAAACATACAAAGTACTGAAAGAGAGGAATTACCAGCCAAGAATACTATATCCACTAAAGTTATTCTTCAAATATGAAACAGAAATAAAAACTTTTACAGACATACAGAGACTGAGAGAATTTATCACCAGAAAATGCCCACAGTAGGAAATACTCAAGGGGGTTATTTGACCAGACACAAATAAGAAAACAAATCAAAACTACAAGTAAAACTCCAACAAGGTCACAATAAATACAAGGATAATCTGTGGCATTAATAACATAACAGAGAAGATGATAAAAAAAATCTGTAGTAGCAATGGAGAATGGAGTGCAGAAGCACTCATATGACAAAGAATTCTTTTACATATCAATATTTTTTTCTTAACCTAATGATAACCACCCATGAAAAAGCCACTACTGAAACACACAGCTTAAAAAAGAAGAGGGGAAAGAAGCATGGAATATTACCAGACAAAAACAACTGACAGAAACAAAAAAGAGAAGAACCAAACAAAATACAAAGCTACCAGAAAACAAAACATAAAATGGCTATAGAAAATCTTTAAGCATCAATAACTTTCCTAAATGTAAATAGACTAAACTCACCAATAAAGAGGCACAGAGTAGCCTGACTAGGCACTGGTTCAGTGGATAGAGAGTCAGACTAGGATGCAGAAAACCCAGGTTGGAAACCCCAAGGTCGCTGGCTTAAGTGTGGGCTCAGGGCTCATCAGTTTGAGCACAGTCTCATCTGGCTTGCGCACAGACTCACTGGCTTGAGTATAAGATTGTAGACATGACTTCATGATTGCTAGCTTGAAGCCCAGTGTTGCTGGCTTGAGCAAGGTGTTACTTGCTTTCTTGTAGCCACCCCTACCCCCACCCCCGGTCAAGGCACATATGAGAAAGCAATCAATGAACAACTAAGATGCTGCAACAAAGAATTAATACTTCTCCATATGTAGGTGGGACATAAAAGTGAAACTAAGAGACATTGATAAGAGTGTGGTGGTTACGGGGGGGGGGAGGGGGGAATGGGAGAGGGAAAGGGGGAGGGGGAGGGGCACAAAGAAAACAAGATAGAAGGTGACAGAGGACAATCTGACTTTGGGTGATGGGTATGCAACATAATTGAACATCAAGATAACCTGGACTTGTTATCTTTGAATATATGTATCCTGATTTATTGATGTCACCCCATTAAAAAAATAAAATTATTATTAAAAAAAAGAATTAATACTTCTCATCTCTCTCCCTTTCTGTCTGTTCCTCTCTTTGTCTCTTTCTCTGCCTCTGTCACAAAAATAAAAAAAAATTAAACCAAGTATAAAGTATATCTTTAATTAATTTAGAACATTTATTTCATTATTCAGAGAACTCTACATACCAGGTTTATATGCAGTCTATATTATTCCTTTAAAATGTATTCCAAAGTATTTTGTGTATTTGTCATTTTTAATGAACTATTCCTTTTCTATTTTCATTTGTAGTTAAATATTGTTATAAAGAGAATAGTTTTGATTTTCATATACTTATCTAAATGACAAAATTACCTTTTAAATTCAAGGAGTTCTTGTTACTTCAAATACAGTTGCTTGTGTTACCTAGATATATAGTAATATTTGTGAAAAAAAAGCTAAGTTTTTCTTCGCAGGTGTAGAAAGCATAAGAGTCCCTTTCCCTTGTCATCTGGCTTCCAGGCACAACACAAGGGTACACTTGCTTGCTTTTTCAATGTTTAATGTCAGTAGGACATCTAAACTGTCTCATCTTACTATAGCTCCCCTGGTCTAGATTTATGCCTATAATTATATTGTCTGTGTTGGGTTCCCCTTGATCATGGTGATGAGAAACCAGTTCCATGTCCTGTATCTCCTTTGCCAGCTTCAATTCTTTGAAAGTCTGAAACACAGACCAGAACTTGCAACTTTATACCTATCAAAAATCGTTTATCTCAGAGTGATGTCAGAGAAGTGGCGGAGTGAGGGACAATTCCAATCTCTCCCCTTGAAATTACAACAAGTTCAACAAATAAACACAGAGGAAGAAAAAGCCTTAGGAGCACTCAAAGTTTTGTGGGGGTTTTTGTATTTTTCTGAAGTTGGAAACAGGGAGGCAGTCAAACTCCCGCATGCGCCCAACTGGGATCCACCCAGCACGCCCACCAGGGTGAATGCTCTGCCCATCTGGGGCATTGCTCTGTTGCAACCAGAGCCATTCTAGCACCTGAGGCAGAGGCCATAGAGCCATCCTCAGCACCTGGGCCAACTTTGCTCCAATGGAGCCTTGGCTGCAGGAGAGGAAGAGAAAGACAGAAAGGAAGGAGAGGGGGAGGGGTGGAGAAGCAGATGGGCTCTTCTCTTGTGTTCTCTGGCCGGGAATCAAACCCAGGACTCCTGCATGTCAGGCTGACGCTCTACCACTGAGCCAACCAGCCAGGGCAGGAGCACTCAAAGTTTGCACAAACCAGACAAAGGTATGATTGGGTGGAAAAGTGGCTTAATATATAGGTTGGAGGATGGGGCATTTCACTTTCCACACTGATCTGAGGTAAGGGCACTTTTGTTTGGAGCTGGGTGAAGAGGAGAGACTGAACTAGTGGGGAAGGAGCTGAGTTGGGGAAGGTGTCCAAACAAAAGAAAGAACACAGTGGCTCTGCCTGAGATCGCTGGCATGGGGCATGCACATGGGCAGTGGAATCCACCTAAAATTACAAATACAAGGTGCTCACATGGGCTGGCACCAGCATCTTTGTGCATTCCCAGATCCACAATCACCAGTGATGCGCTAGCAGCTCCACCTAACATCACCAGCACAGGGAACAAGAGGGCATGCGCATGGGGCAAAGTGCTTAGCACAACATTAAAAATATTGGGCACCTGCATGAGCACCAGCATCTTTGGGCACTCCCAGCTCCACAATCCCCAGCACAGGGCACATGTAAGGACCAGAGGCTAAGCCCAAGATTATCAATGCTAGGCACCTGTGTGAGCACCAGTGTCTTTGGGCACTCTCAGCTCCACGATCTCCAGCACCCTGCATGTGCACAGGCCAAGACCCTCACATGAGACTGCCCATGCTGGGCACCTGAACTGCAGCTGCAACTGTCTGTGCACATTGCTGAAGTTGTGAGAGCTGGACACACATGTGGTCAATTGCAGGCTACCAAGTGGCACAAGTGGGAGAGCCCATGGAGACTAAAACTGCAGTGCACTAGATATACCCACTAGCCCATAAAATTTTGCCTGTGTGTAACAGAAAGGCACTTGGTCCTTGGTCTGTGCCCTGCCCTGCCTGCTCTCACTGGTGGATCTGGGTGCCACTGCCTTGCCCAGAACTGTGCTTTGAGCAGTGCTGGAGGCAGGACCTGGCTTTGTATAGATTACCTTGCTGTAAGGACAGAAGCTTCAAGAAACATATCAAAGTTACAAGGATAAAAACAGACTCAAAGTGAAAGGCTGGAAAACAATTCTCTAAGCAAATACTATCCAAAGAAAAGCATGCGTACCTTACTCATATCTAACAATGCTGACCACAGGAAAACAAAAGTAATCAGAGACAAAGATGGTCATTTCATAATGATAATAGGGACATCGAATCAAGAAGACATAACACTTCTTAATATGCACCAAACCAAGGAGCACCAAAGAATATAAGACATCTACTAACTGATTTAAAAATGAAAATTGACAAAAATACAATTATACTTGGAGTCCTCAATACATCACTGATGGCACTAGACCATTCATCCAAACAGAAAATAAATAAATATTGGCCTTAAACAAAACACTACAACAATTGGATATGATAGACATCTACAGGACATTTCACCCCAGAACGTCAGAGTATACATTTTTCTCCAGTGTACATGATACATTCTCAAGAATTGGGCCCTGGCCAGTTGGCTCAGTGGTAGAGCGTCGGCCTGGCGTGCGGGGGACCTAGGTTCAATTCCCGGCCAGAGCACATAGGAGAAGTGCCCATTTGCTTCTCCACCCCCCCTCCTTCCTCTCTGTCTCTCTCTTCCCCTCCCACAGCCAAGGCTCCATTGGAGCCAAGATGGCCTGGGTGCTGGGGATGGCTGCTTGGCCTCTGCCCCGGGTGCTAGAGTGGCTCTGGTCACGGCAGAGCGACGCCCCGGAGGGACAGAGCATTGCCCCCTGGTGGGCGTGCCGGGTGGATCCCGGTCGGGCGCATGCGGGAGTCTGTCTGACTGTCTCTCCCCGTTTCCAGCTTCAGGAAAAAAAAAAAAAGAATTGACCAAATATTGGGACACAAAACTAACATCAACAAATTTAGAAATACTGAAATTATACCGAGCATATTCTCTGACCATAAACCTTTTTGTGTGTGATTATAGATGGTTTATTTCTTTAGATTATAGCATTCATCACAATTAAATTGCATCTTAAAGACTGTTACTACTGAAAGTGCATAAAAGCATTGCTATTTATTTATATATTTATTTATTTATTTTTAAGATTTTATTTATGGAGAGGAGAGAGAGAGAAAGGTGGTAGGGGAGGAGCAGGAAGCATCAGCTCATAGCAGTTGCTTCTTGTTTGTGCCTTGACTGGGCAAGCCCAGGGTTTCGAACCAGCAACCTCAGTATTCCAGGTTGACGTTTTATTCACTGCACCACCACAGGTCAGGCAAAGCATTGCTTTTTTTTTTTTTTTTTTTTGCACTTTGGTTTTTTTGTTTTTGTTTTTGTTTTTTTTATTCATTTTTAGAGAGGAGAGAGAGAAACAAAAGAGAGAGAGAGAAAAGAGAGAGAGAAGGGGGGAGGAGCTGGAAGCATCAACTCCCATATGTGCCTTGACCAGGCAAGCTCAGGGTTTCGAACCGGCGACCTCAGCATTTCCAGGTCGACATTTTATCCACTGCGCCACTACAGGTCAGGCACAAAGCATTGCTTTTTAATCATAGCAAAGTGTCAAGAGAATAAAGAATTCAGTAGCAAATTTGAAGACAAGAAGCACACTTTTTCAGTCAGACCCAGTAGATCCCTTAGATGCCTTGGGGACATGAGCGCTAATGTAAGACACAAAAAACAATTTTGTGTCCTTTCTTTCCTAGTACACTGTGCAGAACCAGGCACCAGGCAAGGGAGGGTCACAGCTCAGCAGGGAGGAGCAGCAGGACCAGGAGGCCAGGCAGCAGCAGAATGGATGCAGGACTTTCTGTCCTTTCTGGGGCCTGTAGCTCCCTGGTCACTGGGAACACCTCAATGCTTGTCTTGTCTACCCAAGAATATGTTTCTGGATCTGGACCTCATAGATGTTCATCTTATGCAGCAACATATGTACTCTGTTCACCACCGACCAGTGTTAAAATTAACTGGAGTTCTGACTCTGGGTGGAATCTGACTTTCTTTCCTGGGGTTTTCAGCTCAGCCAGCCTGAATCTGAGTGCACATCAGCCCTGGGCCTGCAGTGAATGGCAGCAGCTTTCCTCAGCCAGACTGTTTGCCTCGCTGTCCTGTGTTTATTAGCCTTTATCCAAATTCAAAATTTCTACCTTTGTTCCCCATCTCCTTGTTTTTGCACAAACTCTGCACAAACTGGTTTCTCCTTCAGCACTCCACCATCTTGGCCGCCTCTCCTCTGCAATGCTGATGGCAGGATCTGATCCTGACCATAAAGCTTTGAAACTAGAATTCATCTTCAAAAAAGAAGTAAACAAACCCACAAAAATGTAAAAACTAAACAATATACTTCTAAAAAATGACTGGGTCAACAAAGAAATAAAAGAAGATATCAAAAGATATATATAAAGAAAAACAAAAATGACAACATGATATATCAGAATCTCTGGGATGCAGCAAAAGCAGTAATAAGAAGGAAGTTCATATCATTACAGGCTTATATGAACAAACAAGAGAGAACCCAAATAAACCACTTAACTTCACATATTAAGGAACTAGAAAAAGAAGAACAAAGGCAACCCAAAACCAGCAGAAGAAAGGAAATAATAAAAATTAGAGCAGAAATAAATAAAATACAGAACAGAAAAACTATAAAAAGAATCAATAAAACAAGAAACTGGTTCTTTGAAAAGATCAACAAAATTGACAAACCCTCGGCAAGACTCACTAAGAAAAAGAAAAGACTCATATAAACAAAATCCAAAATAAGATAGAAGAAATTACCACAGATATCATAAATACACAAAGGATTATAGTAGAATACTATGAAAAACTATATGCCACCAAATTTAACAATCTAGAAGAAATGGATAAATTCCTAGAACAATGTTATCTGTCTAGACTGAATCATGAAGAAGTAGAAAACCTAAACAGACCCATAAGCAGGGAGGAAATAGAAACAACTATCAAAAACCTCTCAAAACATAAAAGTCCAGGGCCAGACAGCTATACTAGTGAGTTCTATCAAACATTCAAAGAAGACTTGGTTCGTATTGTACTGAAAGTCTTCCAAAAAATTGAAGAAGCAATACTTCCAAACACATTTTATGAGGCCAACATAACCCTCATACCAAAACCTGGCAAGGACAACACAAAATAAGAAAACTACAGACCAATATCTCTAATGAATACAGATGCAAAATTCCTAAACAAAATACTAGCAAACCAAATACAACAACACATTAAAAAATAATTCACCATGATCAAGGGGGATTTATCCCAGAATCACAAGGATGGTTCAACATATGGAAAACGGTTAACGTAATACACCATATCAACAAAACAAAGAACAAAAACCATATGATCTTATCAAAATGCAGAAAAAGCATTCAATAAAATACAACATCATTTTATGTTTAAAACATTCAACAAAATAAGTATAGAAGGAAAATATCTCAACATAATTATGGCCATCTATGACAACATCATATTAAATGGCAAAAAACTGAAAACTTTTCCTCTAAAATCAGGAACAAGACAAGGTTGCCCACGCTCTCCACTCCAATTCAATGTAGTGCTGGAAGTCCTAGCCAGAGCAATTATCAAAAGACAGGTAATAACAAGTGTTGGAGAGGCTGTGGAGAAAAAGGAATTCTTATTCACTGCTGGTGGGTCATTCACTTTGGTAGAGCCATTATGGAAGAAAGTATGGTGGCTCCTCAAAAAATTAAGAGCAGAACTACCATATGATCCAGAAATCCCTCTACTGATTATCTACTCCCAAAATGAAAAAACATTGGTACACAAAGATACATGCATTCATGTTTATTGCAGCATTCTTCATGGAGGCCAAGACATGGAAACAACCAAAGTGTCCTTTGATAGAGGATTGGATAAAAAAGATGTGGAACATATATATAATAGAATACCACTCAGCCTTAAGAAATGATGACATATTGCCATTTATGACAACATGGATGAACCTTGAGAACACTATACTGAGTGAAATAAGTAAATTAGAAAAACCTAAGAACTATATGATTTCACATATAGATAGGATACAAAACTGAGACTCATGGATATAGATGAAGTGGTTGTCAGTGGGAGGGCTTGTGGGGGGGGGAATAAAGAGGGACAAATATACAGTGATAAAAAGTGATTTGACTTTGAGTGATGGGCACACAACACAATCAACAGTTCAAATGCTATAGAAATATTCACCTGAAACCGATGTACTCTTTTTTTTTTTCTTTTTTTGGTGATTTTTTTTTATTTATTGATTTTATAGAGAGTAGAGGGAGAGAGAGAGTACAGAAGTGAAGAGTGGAAACATCAACACGTAGTATTTTCTTCTTGTATGTGCTTTGACCAAGCAAGCTCAGGGTTTTGAACCAGCAAACTCAGCATTCCACGTCAATGCTTTGTTTACTGCACTACCAACAGGTCAGGTGAAACCTATGTACTCTTATTGATCAATGTCACCCCATTAAATTTAATTTGTAAATAAACTACAAATTTCAAACCAAGCTGCAGTTAATTTTGAAACACTAAAAAAAGTTCTCATTTTTAGATTAATTCAATAATAGTGTTTATAATATTATTACTGTTTTTTAGGGTTCAGGTTGCCTTTCTCTTGACACATTTTTTTGTAACAAGACCAATTTTATGTCTTTAACTTTCACATTTGTTTTGTTAACTTTTTCTTTTCACTCTCTTTTTGTACAGTTGGAGTCCATATGTTTTTCTGAATGTTTAAGACAGCTTCACCTTGAACTTTGATATTCTCAGCAGCTTCTAGCTGTGCTTGCTGAACTAAATCCTGAATCATGGACTACCCAAAAACTATTTAGTTATCTGAAGCAGTGCTCTTGTAGACATCTGGTTTTATGATTACAAAGAACATAGTCTTAGATTTCCAAGTAGTGATCCTATTTATTATTATTATTATTTATTTATTTAATTGTATTTACATAGATTCTAGGGTCACCTGAATGCCTCCCCGCCCCCCTATTTCCCTCAACATCTCCTTTGCCTCCCTCCCTACAGCGCCTTTCCCCCTTCCCTTCGGGTTTATCCCATCCTATCATCCCCTTTCCCTCTGCCTTCTTTTCCTCTGGTCCCTTTGATCCCTCCTCTGTCTCAATTCCATTCCTCAGTTCTCATTATTCCTTGGATTCCTCAAATGAGTGAGGTCATATGATATTTTTCTTTCTCTGCCTGGCTTATTTCACTCAACATAATTCCAAGGACACCATATCACCACTGAAAAAAAGAAATGCACCCCCATGTTTAAGGCAGCATTATTCACAATAGCAAAGATCTGAAAACAGCCCAAGTGTCCATCAGTGGATGAGTGGATTAAAAAGCTGTGGTACATTATATACAATGGAATACTATGGGGCTATGAAAAAGAAGAAAATATTACCTTTTGCAACAATATGGAGTAGTGATGCTATTAATCATTATAACCTGTCAAAGACTCAGCTTGGACCATAACCTTTTGTGCCTTCTTTTCACTTTGGCTCTGTTTTGCTTTACTGACTAGTTCTTTATCAATTTTAGCTCCTGCTATACTCTGTGCTTCTAATGTGGTTTTCTGTGTGGAATCTTGTTTTTTGAGATCTCGTACTGATTCATCACCATCATATATTCCAGTCTCAAACAAACTATTCACAGATGTGTTGGACCTTATCCTCCCTACAGACCTTCCCAGGCAGTGTTATATCTTCAGTCATCAATCTCAGATGAATTCGACTGTCTTAGTTTAGGGCTGTGACAACTCCTACTCTGTAGCAGGAACAGTTTCTGTGGTTTTATCGAGCATTTTATATGGGGAATACAGAATCAAGATGGTAGCAGAAAGCTTAGTTATTAATTTTAAATTTTATTCCCCTGTGGTCAGAAAACATACTATGCTTGATTTTAATCTTTTAAATTCTGAGACCTGTTTAATGTACAGTATGTAGTGAGTCTTTTTTTTTTAGAGTATGTTTGTTAAAGCTGGGGACAGTGACACAAGGAAAGGCTTAGAATATAAGAAACATGAGAGCCTGGTTGGGGCTGCTTTCACTCTCTGGAAGTGAACAAAGGGCTGCATGTGTCTTTGCGTACCAATGATTTTGAGGTTTGGGGGTATATACACAGTAGAGAGATTGCTGGGTCATATGGTAGTTCTATTCTTAATTTTTTGAGGAAACACCATACTTTCTTTCATAAAAGCTGTACTACTTTAAATTCCCACCAACAGTGAATGAGGGTTCCTTTTTCTCCACAGCCTTTCCAACACTTGTTATTACCTGTCTTGTTGATAATAGCTAATCTAACAGGTGTGATCTTATTGTAGCTTTGATTTCCATTTCTCTTTTCCTAGGCAAAGCTGCTTTAGCTTACCAGGAAGTCAGAGAAAATGGGGACACTTTGGAGGGTTAGCCCAGGACCAGCTGCTTCTTCCTGTTTCTTCCCTTGTTGCAAGGCTTGTGGAATCCCTTTGAGGACATGCATTACTCTGGGGAAAAAAGAAGAAAGGAAAAGCATGAATGTATGCTCCCAGGAGGAAGAGCACACCTGTAGTTCATCTTGATGAATGTTCCATGTGCACTTAAGAATGTGTATTTTGCTGTTGGGTGTTCTGTTCTAAAAATGTCAGGTTGTACTTGATATTGTTCTTCAAATCTATGCCTTTCTAATTTTTTTTATCTACTCTATTACTTACTGAGATAAAACAGTTGAAATCTCCAACTATAATGATGAATTTATTTACTTCTTTTTCATTTGGTAGTTTTTATGTTTATTAAATTCCCCCTTTTATTTCTGGTATTCCTTATCCTGAAGTCCACTTTATCTAACATTAAAATAGCCATTCTTGCTTTCTTATTATTAGGCTTTATTTAGTATATCTTCTTCACTTTTTACTTTTAATTTATGTGTGTCTTTATTCTTTCCTTTCTTTGGTCTTGTGATGAAAATAAATATGATCACTTTTGCCTTTTCTAGTGGCAAAAGAGGCAAGTGAGGGCTTCACTGATTAGTGTTCATAGGTCTTACATGCTTTTTGAGCAAAGTGAACTTTGGAGATTGCCCATTAACCTGGAAACTAGGCCATTTTTATTTCATATGGATTTTCTTAGTGTATTTATTTTTTTAGTTTTTTTAAAGACTTTATTCCATTTAGGGAGGAGAGAGAGAGAGAGAAAGAGAACGGGGTGAGGAGCAGGAAGGATCAACTCCCATATGTGCCTTGGCCAGGCAAGCCCAGAGTTTTAAACAGGCAACTTCAGGTCCTAGGTCAATGCTTTATCAATGCATCACCACAGGCCAGGCTACTTTTTAGTTTTTAATACTATAATGCTGGTGACCAAGTCCAGGTAGTTCACATTGGATTCAGGCAGATGGTAGAGAAATGGTGGAGCTGGAAAGCATTAGGCCATTTTTGTTTAATAGATCCTTGTAATGATGGGCAAGCAAACAGGCAAGGAGAAACCTCTTCTCATGGCAACAGGTGAACAAACAGCAGAATGGCCCCTCATTGTGGCAGGCAAGCAATCTGCCAAACGGCCCCTCACAGTGATGAACAAACAATCCATATTTCACCATGGCAGGTCAGCAATCTGCACTGAGAGCAAACACCTGTAGTTTTACCTAGGCTATACATACGTGGCTAAACAAGCAAGCCTAACATAGCTGTTTTCCCTACACATGCACATTGAATTTATAGCCTAAAAGTTACACTTATTACCCATGGGATTTGGGTGGGATGATTAAGAATTGTCTGTGTCTTGAATAAACTGTAACCCCTAACACTAGAGCCAATAAATTTTGAGATACTTGTTGTAACCATATTAACAAATATATTTGAAATTTGAGACAGACTTAGAATTTAATAATGACTTCTACAATTTCTGTGGATTATGATGAGTTGAGTTTGAAATATGACTACAGAATGATTATAGTCCATAAGTGGACATACAGTAGTTTGCAAATGGAAAAAACAGGGTAAATACAGTCTTGTTAAAATTTTCTGGGAAGATGAATTTCTGTTAGTTCCAGAAAAATAACTAGAAGTGTAGGAAAGTGAAAAATTGCATATGTGGCCTATATCTCAGGTTCTAATTTTAACAAGAATAACAACAGACTTACTAGTGGTGGTATAGTAGATAGAGCATCAATCTGGGACACTGAGGTCCCAGATTTGAAAACTCATGGTTGCTGGCTTGAAGCCCAAAGTTACTGCCTTAAGCTCAAGGTCTCTGGCTTGAGCAAGGACTCACTGGCTCAGCCGGAGCCTCTAGTCAAGGCATATATCAGAAGCAATCAATGAATAACTGAAGTGATGCAACCACGAGTTGATGCTTTTTATCTCTCTCCCTTCCTGTCTCTCTCACTAAAAAAAAAAATAATAAAATGTGAACTCTTTCAAGTTAAAAAAAAATGTAACCACAGCTACCACAGCAACATCAGTTTAACATATTGGTGAAAGGATGACATTGGCCTGAAGAAACTTAAGTGTGAATATGACTAATAGTAAACAATTTTAAAATTTTTATTGATTTTAGAGAGAAGGGAGAGAGAGTGACATCAATTTGTTGTTCTACTATTTATGCATTAATTCATTGGTTCTCAAAGTGTGCATCAGGGTGCACTGGTGTGCCCTAGAAGATTTTCAGGTGTATCCTATGGTATTCCAGAAAAATATGTGCCTGTTGGGGACCAAAAAACCAACAGGGATTTGGAGTTTAGATTTTTGGGGGACAGAGGTGTGGGGAATTGGCTGTAAGCTGATAGTCTGCCCAACCCTCCAACTCACCTGCCTGATCAGGTTGCAAAAGGCTGTTAAGCTGTGGTGCTGGATTGTTTACACTACTCCCCATGTTCCCTGGAAAGACTGGAGGCAAGTTTCTTCTATCCTTTGTTTGGTGTAAAGTTAAGATGATATGTATGGTGGTGGTTTTCTGCACTTGGTAAAATTCTTGGGTTGCCTTGTAAACATGATCAAAGATCTCATTGATTTGCTAATAGCCCACTTTGCCCTATAAATAAAGAAAGATGTGGGTTTTGGCATGCTTTGTTCTTGCCAGCAGCAAATTACAGGGCCCTCCTGACCCCATATTTTCTTAATTCCATGTATTTTCTTAATTCTGCACCATTCCCACTCGGGACCTGGAATTACTAGCTGTGCTGGTTCACGGCATGTGCCCAGATATAAACATAAATATAGTTACTCTATTATACCATTTCATTTTGAAAATACCACTCTTTTTGTAAAAACATCATTATTATATTTATTATTAACACAACATTATATTATTTTTAGATAAATACATCCAAATAAAATGGATAGATTTCTCAAAAAGAAGTGTGTTATTGAAAAATCCAATTCTGGAAGTGAGCAAAAGTTAAGTGTAAATAAAATAGAACTTGAAGTCTGACAGGCAGAATTTAATTTATAGCATTTTTCATCACGTAACGCTGAACAATATGATTGGTTTAGAAACACATTCGTGGAAGTTTCAAGTGATTTTGGTTTAACATTAACAGAAGAAGAAGAACTGGCAGCTATATCCATTGATCGTGGATTGATGATTAAACATAAGAAATTGTTTCTTAAAGCCTTTTGGATTTCTATAAAAAAAAAGATATGTGATAATATCTAAAAAAGCTTTGAACATTTTACTACAATATTCAACATCCTATTTATGTGAATTATACAATAAAGAGTAAAAAGAAAGGAATTCTTCAGTGTATTGATGAGGAAATGAGAGTTTGCCTTTTAAATATATGTCCAAACATTAAAGAAATTGCTAAGACACATCAGGCTCATGTTTCATAAACACAAGAATGAAAAAACTTAACACATTTGCTCTGGGGCCTGCCAAATTTATTAAATCTTACTAAGAATATATCTATATATATAAAAAGATAACTTTTTGTCATTTTTAAATTTTAACCCCCTTTCTTATGAATTCTAAAAAGCCTAATTCAAAAACTATAACATAAAAATGTTTTTTAATGTCAGAATAAATTTAATTTTGTCATATTTATTTCACTTAATTACCATAAAAGCATGCTTGGACTTTATTTTTTTTTTAACATTTGACTTAATTATAACATTTGTCAGAAATTTGAATATAGTGTGCCTAAAATTATTTGTAAGATTTTAAATGTGCCCCAACTTCAAAAAGTTTGAGAACCACTGCATTAATTGGTTGATTCTTATGTGTGCCCTGACTGGGGATCAAATTCACAACCTTGGCATATTGGAAAAATACTCTAACCACCTAAGCTACACAACTAGAGATAAACAAGTTTTTATACTTTTATTTAGACAATTAATTTTAATTGGGAGACATTGGTCAACTAGAATACATAGATTTAGAGAAAACATCTCCACATTATTTAGACATTCGATTATATTGTATAGTCATCACCCAAATCAAATCGTCCTCCATTACCCTTCATTTGCTTTTCATTAAGCCCATCTCCCTCCCGCAACCCCTTTTTTACTCCATCCCCCTCCCCCTGGTAACAACTGCACTCTTTTTTTTATTAATTTTACTAGGGTGACATCAATAAATCAGGGTATATATGTTCAAAGAAAACATGTCCAGGTTATCTTGTCAATCAATCATGTTGCTTACCCATCACCCAAAGTCAGATTGTCCTCTGTCACCTTCTATCTAGTTTTCTTTGTGCCCCTCCCCCTTTCCCTCTCCCTCTCCCCTCACCCCCCAAAACCACCACACTCTTATCAATGTCTCTTAGTCTCACTTTTATGTCCCACCTACATATGGAATAATGCAGTTCCTGGTTTATTCTAATTTACTTATTTCACTTCGTATAATGTTATCAAGATTCCACCATTTTGCTGTAAATGATCCGATGTCATCATTTCTTATGGCTGAGGAGTATTTCATAGTGTATATGTGCCACATCTTCTTTATACACTCATTTATTGACGGGCTTTTTGGTTGTTTCATTGTCCTGACCACTGTGAAAACCGCTGCAATAAACATGAGGCTGCATGTGTCTTTACATATCAATGTTTCTGAGTTTTTGGGGTATATACCCAATAGAGGGATTGCTGGGTCATAAGGTAGTTCTATTTTCAGTTTTTTGAGGAACCACCATACTTTCTTCCATAATGGTTGTACTACTTTACATTCACACCAACAGTGAATGAGGGTTCCTTTTTCTCCACAGCCTCTCCAACATTTGCTATTACCTGTCTTCTAATAATAGCTAATCTAACAGGTGTGAGGTGGTATCCCATTGCAGTTTTGATTTGCATTTCTCTAATAACCAAAGAAGATGAGCATCTTTTCATATATCTGTTGGCCATTTGTATTTCTTCCTGGGAGAAGTGTCTGTTCATGTCCTCTTCCCATTTTTTTATTGGATTGTTTGTTTGTTGTTGAGTTTTATGAGTTCTTTGTATATTTCGGATATTAGGCCCTTACCTGAGCTGTTGTTTGAAAATATCATTTCCCATTTAGTTGGCTGTCTGTTTATTTTGTTATCAGTTTCTCTTGCCAAGCAAAAACTTCTTAGTCTGAGGTAGTCCCATTCATTAATTTTTGCCTTCACTACTCTTGCCTGTGGAGTCAAATTCATAAAATGCTCTTTAAAACCCAGGTCCATGAGTTTAGAACCTATGTCTTCTTCTATGTACTTTATTGTTTCAGGTATTATATTTAGGTCTTTGATCCATTTTGAATTAATTTCAGTACAAGGGGACAAACTGTTGTCCAGTTTCATTCTTTTGCATGTGGCTTTCCAGTTTTCCCAGCACCATTTCTTGAAGAGGCTTTCTTTTCTCCATTGTATGTTGTTGGCCCGTTTATTAAAAATTATTTGACCATATATATATGTGGTTTTATTTCTGGGCTTTCTATTCTGTTCCATTGGTCTGAGTGTCTATTTTTCTGCCAATACCATGCTGTTTTGATTGTCGTGGCCCTATAATATAGTTTGAAGTCAGGTATTGTAATGCCCTCAGCTTCATTCTTTTTCTTTAGGATTGCTTTGGCTATTCGGGGTTTTTTATAGTTCCATATAAATCTGATAATTTTTTGCTCCATTTCTTTAAAAAATGTCATTGGAATTTTGATGGGAATCGCATTAAATTTGTATGTTGCTTTGGGTAATATGCCCATCTTGATTATATTTATTCATCCTAACCAAGAACAAGGAATATTATTCCATCTCACTATATATTTTTGATTTCTCTTAACAATGGTTTGTAGTTTTTATTATATAAGTCCTTTACATTCTTTGGTATGTTTATTCCTAGGTATTTTACTTTTTTGTTGCAAACGTGAAGGAGATTATTTTTTTAGTTCATTTTCAAATGTTTCATTGTTGGCATATAGAAAGGCTATTGACTTCTATATGTTAATTTTGTATCCTGCAACCTTACTGTATTGGCTTATTGTTTCTAGTAGTCTTTTTGTGGATTCTTTGGGGTTTTCGATGTATAGGATCATATCATCTGCAAAAAGAGATATCTTTACTTCTTCTTTTCCGATATGGATGCCTTTTATTTCTTTGTCTTGTCTGATTGCTCTGGCTAAAACCTCTAGTACCACATGAAATAAGAGTGGAGAGAGTGGACAATCCTGTCTTGTTCCTGATTTAAGGGGGAAAGCCTTCAGTTTTGTGCCATTTAATATGATGTTAGCTGATGGCTTACCATATATGGCCTTTATCATGTTGAGATATTTTCCTTCTATACCCATTTTGTTGAGAGTCTTAAACATAAAATTGTGTTGCATTTTATTAAATGCCTTTTCTGCATTTATTGATAAGATCGTATGGTTTTTGTTCTTTGTTTTGTTGATATGGTGTATTACGTTAACCATTTTACGTATGTTGAACCATCCTTGAGATTCTGGGATGAATCCCACTTGATCATGATGTATTATTTTTTTAATATGTTGTTGTATTCAATTTGCTAGCATTTTGTTTAGTATTTTAGCATCTGTATTCATTAGAGATATTGGTCTGTAGATTTCTTTTTTTCTGCCATCCTTGCCTGGTTTTGGTATAAGGGGTATGTTGGCCTCATAAAATGTGTTTGGAAGTATTGCTTCTTCTTAAATTTCTTAAAAGACTTTCAGTAGAATAGGAACAAAGTCTTCTTTGAAAGTTGGATAAAATTCGCTGGTATAGCCGTCTGGGCCTGGACTTTTATTTTGGGGGAGGTTTTTAATGGTTTTTTCTATTTCTTCTCTACTAATAGATCTGTTTAGGCTTTCTGTTTCTTCCTGACTCAGTCTAGGAAGGTTGTATTGTTCTAAGAATTTATCCATTTCTTCTAGGTTGTTGAATTTAGTGGCATAAAGTTTTTCGTAGTATTCTACAATAATTCTTTGTATATCTACGGTGTCCGTCGTGATTTCTCCTCTTTCATTTTGGATTTTGTTTATATGAGTTCTTTCTCTTTTTTCCTTGGTAAGTCTTGCCAAGGGTTTGTCCATTTTGTTGATCTTTTCAAAGAACCAGCTCCTTGTTCTATTAATTTTTTCTATAGTTTTTCTGTTCTCTATTTCATCTATTTCTGCTCTGATTTTTATTATCTCCTTTCTTTAGCTGGTTTTGGGTTGTCTTTGTTCTTCTCTTTCTAGTTCCTTAAGGTGTGAAGTTAAGTGGTTCACTTGGGCTCTCTCTTGTTTGTTCATATATGCCTGAAGTGATATGAACTTCCCTCTTATCACTGCTTTTGCTGCATCCCAGAGATTCTGATATGTTGTATTGTCATTTTCATTTGTCTGTATATATCTTTTGATCTCTGCACTTATTTCTTCCTTGACCCATTCATTTTTTAAAAGTATGTTGTTTAGTTTCCACATTTTTGTGGGATTTTTTTCCTCTTTTTTTGCAGTTGAATTCTAGTTTCAAGGCTTTATGATCAGAAAATATGCTTGGTACAACTTCGATTTTTCTGAATTTTGCTGATGTTGTTTTTGTGGCCCAACATATGGTCAATTTTTGAGAATGATCCATGTACACTGGAGAAAAATGTATACTCAGTCACTTTGGGATGAAATGTCCTGTAGATGTCTATCATATCCAGGTGCTCTAGTGTTTTGTTTAAGGCCACTATATCTTTGTTGATTCTCTGTTTGGATGACCGATCTAGAGCCGTCAGCGGTGTATTGAGGTCTCCAAGTATGATTGTATTTTTGTCAGTTTTTGTTTTAAGGTCAATAAGTAGCTGTCTTATATATTTTGGTGCTCCTTGGTTTGGTGCATATATATTAAGAATTGTTATGTCTTCTTGATTCACTGTCCCCTTAACCATTATGAAATGGACATTTTTGTCTTTGAGTACTTTTGCTGTCTTGTAGTCAGCATTATTAGATATGAGTACTGCTACGCCTGCTTTTTTTTATGTTATTTGCTTGGAGTATTGTTTTCTAGCCTTTCACTGTGAATTTGTTTTTATCCTTGTTGCTTAGATGAGTTTCTTGTAGGCAGCATACAGTTGAATTTTCTTTTTTAATTCATTCTGCTACTCTGTGCCTTTTTATTGGTGAGTTTAATCCATTTACAGTTAGTGTAATTATTGACATTTGTGAGTTTCCTATTGCCGTTTTATAGATTGCTTTCTGTTAGTTTTGTGTCTTGTTTGATCCTTCTCTTTCATTTTTCTATCTTTTGTTTTTATTTGGTTGTATTCCATACATCTTTCCTCTGTTGCTATCTTTTTTAAATCATGTGCTTCTGAGGTGGTTTTTTCAATGGTGGTTACCATTAAGTAATAAAAAAGGTTTCTACCCTGTTCATTGTAGTGCACTATCTTGTGAGTATTTTGCTTTCCATTGTCCTTTGCTACTGTTAATCTACATCTTCTCCCCCTTCTTTTTTTTGTTGTTGTCACAGTTTAAATTTGGTTTTATTGTGTTCTTCTTGGAGCTTTTACTTATGGCTTTGTTTTTTAGTTGTTGTTGTTGTTCTTTGTATTTGATTGGAAAACCCCCTTTAGAAATTCCTGGAGTGGAGGTTTTCTGATGATAAATTCCCTCATCTTTTCTGTATCTGTGAATGTTTTTATTTCTTCTTCATATTTGAAGGATAGCTTTGATGGGTATACTATTCATGGCTGAAATTTCCTCTCTTTCAGGTTTTTAAATATTGGGGTCCACTCTCTTCTAGCTTGTAGACTTTCTGTTGAGAAATCTGATGATAATCTAATGGTCCTTCCTTTATATGTTGTATTCTTCTTTTCCCTGGCTGCTTTGAGAATTTTTTCTTTGTCTTTGGTTTGTGCCAATTTCATTATGATGTGCCTTGGAGTAGGTTTGTTGGGGTTGAGAAAACTCGGAGTTCTGTTTGCTTCTTGAGTTTGAGGCTTTACTTCTTTCCACAGGCTTGGGGAGTTCTCATCTATTATTTGTTTGAGTATGTTCTCCATTCCATTTTCTCTCTCTTCTCCCTCTGATATACCTATTATTCTTATGTTATTCTTTTTGATGGAGTCAGATAATTCCTGTAGGGCTATCTCATTTTTTTTAATCTTTGAGTCTCTTTCTTCTTCTCTCTGTTGTGCCTCAAGTTGCTTATCTTCTATTTCACTAATGCTACCTTCTATCTGGCCTGTTTTATTAGCTAAGTTTGTTACCTCGGTTTTCAGCTCATGAATTGAGTTTTTCATCTCTGTTTGATTTGTTTTGATAGTTTCAATTTCCTTGGTAATATACTCTTTGTGTTCATTGAGTTGTTTTCTGAGCTCCCTAAATTGCCTTTCTGTGTTTTCTTGTATATCTCTGAGTATTTTTAAGATTACTATTTTAAATTCTCTGTCATTTAACTCCAAGGTTTCCAATATATTAAGTTTTTTCTCCATAGATTTTTCATCTATCTGTTACCTCTTTCTTTTATATCCATGATATTCGATTTTCTCTTCTTTAATGGCATCTGAGGGTGGTTTTGTTGATAGTATTGATGAGATTTAATACAGAATAAAAAGTTAAAAAAATAAAAATAGAAAATAGAAAAAATTTAAAAAAAAGAAAATTCCCCCCCCTCCTTTTTTTTTTTTTTTTTTTTTTGTATTTTTCTGAAGCTAGAAACGGGGAGAGACAGTCAGACAGACTCCCGCATGCACACGACCAGGATCCACCCGGCATGCCCATCAGGGGGCGACGCTCTGCCCACCAGGGGGTGATGCTCTGCCCCTCCAGGGCATCACTCTGCCGCGACCAGAGCCACTTTAGCGCCTGGGGCAGAGACCAAGGAGCCATCCCTAGCGCCTGGGCTATCTTTGCTCCAATGGAGCCTCAGCTGCAAGAGGGGAAGAGAGAGACAGAGAGGAAGGAGAGGGGGAGGGGTAGAGAAGCAGATGGGCGCTTCTCCTGTGTGCCCTGGCCGGGTATGGAACCCAGGACTTCTGCACACCAGGCCGTTGCTCTACCACTGAGCCAACCGGCCAGGGCTCCCCCCTTCTTTTTTCCTCTCTGCTCCTCTCCCCTCTTTCTTGAGAAAATCTTGTGGTGAACTGTGAATTATATTGTGCTAAATAGAACAAACAATGCCTATAATGGAGGGCCTGAGTTGGGGAGAAGTAATAAAGGGGCAAAAGAAGAGGGTATGGACCCACAAAATGCAAATAAGAAAAAAATTGGGGTCAAAAATAAAATAATTTGCTTTTAGGTGTTGGTTGACTAAGAGATATGATGAGAGGAATAAGAGAGAAACAGGAAAATGGGTTGGAGATTTAAAAATTACTATTGTATTTAGTGGAACAAGAACTAGATAAAATGGAGAGCCAGGGTTGGGAGCACTGCTAGTGAGTTTAAAAAGCAAAGTAAGGCCCTGGCCGGTTGGCTCAGTGGTAGAGCGTCAGCCTGGCACGCAGGGGACCCGGGTTTGATTTCTGGCCAGGGCACATAGGAGAAGCGCCCATTTGCTTCTCCACCCCCCCTCCTCTCTGTCTCTCTCTTCCCGTCCCGCAGCCAAGGCTCCATTGAAGCAAAGATGGCCCAGGCACTGGGGATGGCTCCTTGGCCTCTGCCCCAAGCACTAGAGTGGCTTTGTTCACAGCAGAGCGACACCTCGGCGGGCCAGAGCATCGCCCCCTGGTGGGCAGAGCGTTGCCCCTGGTGGGCATGCCGAGTGGATCCCGGTCGGGCACATGTGGGATTCTGTCTGACTGTCTTTCCCTGTTTCCAGCTTCAGAAAAATAAAAAATAAAAAGAAAGCAAAGTAAAAACCCCCCAAAATGTCACAAACATAAATTTGAGTCCCAGATAAGATAATTTGTTTATTATTGAGGATTGAATGAGAGGAGATGTAAAGGAGAAAGGAAGAAACTAATATAGAGGGAGAAAAAAAAGAGAAAAAAAAATAAAAGAGGGAACCACTAAAAGAAGAAAAAAGAAAAAAAGGAGAGAGAGAAAGAGTTAAAGGTTTTGGAGTGCAACCCTCATAGAGAGAAAGGAAGAGGAAAGAAAAGATAATGGGAGATGTAACACTTATGGGTAGTGTAGTTCAAGGAGAGGAGAGAGTAAGACTGGCAGAGAATTAAACAACCTAATTGGAAGAGGAAAAAAATAATCAAGACATGAAGATAAGAGAAACAAATAAACAAATATAATAAAATGGGATAGGTTATAAAGTCTGTGGATTATTCTTGATTTTGAGAGTTTATCTTCTTGCTTTTTCTTTTCTATCCCTCTTCCTGGTCGGTGACTCTGTACCCTGGTTTCTGCCCCTTTGGCATGCTCAGGTAGAGGTTTGCAGTTGATAAGTCTCTATGGCTATGTCATATATTGGGCTTCAGTCTCGTTGGCAGTCGAGGCTCATTAGCATTTGTAGGCTCCAACAGTGAGAGAGTCCATGTTCTCAGAGTCTCTCTCCTAGTCTTTCCTTCCTAAATTAGTAGCCTGATAATCCAGCTATGGGGTTGCTGCTGCCTCTGCCTGGATAGTAAGAGGCTCAAAGAGCTGGCAAATCCCCACTCTATTCCCACTCAACACAGGGCTCTGGATAAGGCTCAATCAGTCAGGGTTGCTAGCATAATCAGGCGGGGCTTCCGCCCACACAAAGACCTCTGACTCTGCCACTCTGTCCAGTAACACACACAGGCGCCCACTCCCGGGGTGCTTAGAGGAATCTCTCACTCACTGTCTGTGCATGCAGACCGGGATATGGAGCAGGCTGTCTCTTACTCTGAATGAGACCCCTGTCAGCACAGAAAAGTTCCAACGTTGGAATTAACTCTCGCTCCCTCCCCGTGCGCAGCTTTTTCAGAGCACTGGGGTGGCCCAAGATTCCGCTTTCAGCCCACACAAAGGCCCCTGACTCTGCTCCTCTGTCCAGGAACATGGGCGACCACTCCCGAGGTGCTCAGAGGAATCTCTTGCCCACTCTCCATGCGCGCCAAACAGGATATTAGGCCAGCCGTCTTTTACTCCAAATGAGACCCCTGCCCACACGGAAAAGTTCCAGCATTGGAATTAGCTCTCGCTCCCTCCCCATGTGCAGCTTTTTCAGGGCGCTGGGCTGGCCCAGAGATTCTGATTTTGGCCCACACAAAGGCCTCTGACTCTGCCTCTCTGTGTAGTAACACGGGTGCCCACTCCCAGGGCTCTGGGAGGAATCTCTTACCCACTCTCCGTGCGCGCCAACCAGGATATCAGGCCAGCCGTCTCACACTCCGAGAGAGACCCCCGCCCACATGGAAAAGTTCCAGCATTGGAATTAGCTCTCGCTCCCTCCCTGTGTGCAGCTTTTTCAGGGCACTGGGGCAGTCCCAAGATTCTGGTTTTTGGCCCACACAAAGGCCTCTGACTCTGCCTCTCTGTGGGGTAATACAGGCGCCCACTCCCAGGGCCCACTATCTGCATGCGCCGACCAGGAGATTGGGGTGAATGGCTGCCCCACTTATCTTTCCTTGTGTGGGTTTGGCATGAGTGCTAGCTTGTATTGACTGGGTTGCCACAGGCACAGTTTTTCCTCGGCTTGGATCTCTGTGCCACAGCCTGGTTCAGCTGTTTCTGCCATGGCCTGGATCTATTCACCCCCTTTGCCCGCCTTAGTTTCTATACTCTCAGTTCCCAGTGAAAGCAGCCCTATTTAGGTTAGTGAGGAAGGCAGAGTATTTCTTACATTCTTCTTCCTTCGGGGTTTGATTATATATTTAGCCAATTTTTCACTCGACCATACCTGCAGGTGTATTGCGGAACATCTGGAGGCTCCAAGGATAGATTTTTCTGTTTCTGGTTGAAGATCTTGTTGAGTTCTTGGGGAGATTTATCGGTATCGCTCCCTATAGCGCCATTACTCTGACGTCATCCAATCACTGCACTTTTATCAATGTCCATGAGTCTCAAATTTTGTCCCACCTATGTATGGAATCATACAGTTCTTAGTTTTTTCTGATTTACTTATCTCACTCATTATAATTGTTATCAAGGTCCATCCACGTTGTCATAAATGATCCTATGTCATCATTTCTTATGGCTGAGTAGTATTCCATAGTATTTATGTACCACATCTTCTTTATCCAATCTTCTATTGAAGGGCTTTTTGGTTGTTTTCATGTCTTGGCCACCATAAACAATGCTTCAATGAACATGAGGCTGCATGTGTCTTTAAGTAACAGTGATTTTGAGCTTTGGGGGTATATACCCAGGAGAGGGATTGCAGGGTCTTGTGGTAGTTCTATTCTTAAATTTTTGAGGAACCACCATACTTTCTTCCATAATGGCTATACTACTTTAAATTCCCACCAACAGTGAATGAAGGTTCCTTTTTCTCTACAGCCTCTCCAACACTTGTTATTACCTGTCTTGTTGATAATAGCTAATCTAACAAGTGTGAGATGGTATCTCATTGTAGTTTTGATTTGCATGTCTCTAAAAGCTAGTGAAGATGAGCATTTCTTCACATATCTGTTGGCCATTTTTATGTCTTCTTGGGAGAAGTGTCTTTTCAGGTCCTTTCCCCATTTTTTAATTAGACTGCTTGTTTGTTGTTGAGCTTTGTGAGTTTTTTATATATCTTGGATATAAACCCCTATTAGAGCTGTTGTTTGTGAATATAATCTCCCATTTGGTTAGCTACCTTTTTGTTCCGTTATCAGTTTCTTTTGCTGTGCAAAATTTTTTATAGACTCATTCATTTTCTATAAACTCATTCTTTATTGTAGCCTTTTCTTCCCTTACCTTTGGAGTCAAATTCATAAAATATTCTCTATGGTCGAGGTTCATAAGTTTAGTCTCTATGTTTTCTTCTCTATAATTTATTGGTTAAATTGTATATTTAGGTCTTTGATCCATTTTGAATTAGTTTTTGTGCACAAGAACAAACTAGTCAAGTCTCACTTTTTGCATGTGACTTTTCAATTTCCCCAACACCATTTATTGAAGCTTTCTTTTCTACATTGTGTATATTTGGCTCTTTTGTCAAAGAATATTTGTTCATATATATGTGGTTTTATTTCTGAGCTCTCAATTCTATGCCATTGTTCTCTATGTCTGTTTGTCTCGCAATACCATGCTGTCTTCATTATAGTGTCTCCATAGTATAATTTGAAGTCAAATAGTGTACATTTCTGGCTTTATTCTTTTTTTTTTTTTTCAGGATTGCTTTGGCTATGCAGAGTCTTTTATGGTTCCATACAAATCTGGTAATTTCTTGTTCTGCTTCTTTAAAAATTGACATTGGGATTTTAATGGGGATTGCATTAAATTTGTATATTGCTTTTAGTAATATGGTCATTTTAACTACGTTGATTTTTCCAGTGCATGAACAAAGACTATTTTTTTATTTCATTATATCTTTTTCAATACTTTTAATAATGCTTTGTAATTTTCAATATAAAAGTACTTCACATTACTTGTTAAATTTATCATTAGGTGTTTTATTTTGTTGCAATTGTAAATGGAGTGGGTATTTCCAATTCATTTCCTGAAGTTTCATTGTTCACGTATAGAAAAGCAGTAGACTTATGTATATTGATTTTGAATCCTGTGACTATACTGTTCTTGTTTGTTGTTTCTAATAGTTTTTTGGTGATCTTAGTGTTTTCTACATATAGAATCATGTCATCTGCAGAAAAGTAATAACTTTACTTCTTTTTCTTGCCTAATTACTCTGGCTAGGACTTCCAGTATTATGTTGAGTAAGAGTAAAGAAAGTGGGCATCCTTGTCTTGTTCCTGATTTTAGAGAAAAGGCTTTCAGCTTTTCACCATTTAGTATGATATTGGCTGATGGTTTGTCATATATGGCCTTTATCATGTTGAGGTACTTTCTTTCTGTACCCATTTTATTGAGTGTTTTCAACAAAAACGGATGTTTTATCGAACACTTTTTCTGCATCTTGATAGGATCATATGATTTTTGTCCTTTGTTTCATTGATGTGGTGTATTACATTGATTGAATTGTATATATTGAACCATCCTTTGACTTTTGGAATAAATCCCGCTTGATTAGAATTTTAATATGTTGTTGTATTTGATTTGCTAGTAATTTGTTTAGGATTTTTGCATCTGTATCATTAGAAATATTGGTCTGTAGTTTATTTTGTGCTATCCTTGCTTGGTTTTGGTATCAGGGTTATGTCAATCTCATAAAATGTGTTAGGGAGTATTACTTCTACTTCTATTTTTGAAAAACTTTGAGAAGGATAGGTACCAAATCTTCTGGGAATGTTTGGTAGAATTCATCAGGTCCTGGACTTTTATTTTGTGGGAGGTTTTTGATAGTTGTTTTTATTTCCTCCCTGCTTATAGGTCTATAGTTTTTCCACTTCTTTGTGACTCAGTCTAGAAAAATTGTATAGTTCTAGAAACTTACCCATTTCTTCTAGATTGTTGAATTTGGTGGCATATAATCTTTCATAGTATTCTAGTATGATCCTTTATCTATGATGTTTGTGGTAATTTCTCCAACATTTCAGGTTTTGTTTGAGTCTTTTCCCTTTTCTTAGTGAGTCTAACCAGAATTTGTCAATTTTACTGATCTTTTTAGAGAACCAGCTCTTTGTTCTATTAATATTTTATAGTGTTTTATTCTGTTTCATTTAGGTTTACTCCAATTTTTACTATTTCCTTTTTTCTGCTGACTTTGGGTTGCATTTTTTCTTTCTTTCTTTTTCTTTCAGATGTGAAGTTAGGTTGTTTACTTGGAATATCTCTAGTTTCTTGATATAAGCCTGTAATAAGTTAATTTTCCTCTTCATACTGCTTTCACTGCATACCAGAAGTTTTTATATGTAGTGCTGTCATTTCTATTTGTCTGTATTATAGCCTTTGGATCTCTGCTTTTACTTCTTTTATGACCCAATCATTTTTAGGAGTATGTTTTTTAGTTTCCACATTTTTGTTGGTTTTGTTACTTTTTGCAGTTTAGTTTAATTTGAAAGCATTTTGGTCAGAGAATATACTTGCTGTGATTTCAATCTTCTTGATTTTTTTTTTATCAATTCATAGTTGTTTTGTTTTGTTTTTTACAGAGGCAGAGATAGACAGGGACAGACAGACAGGAACGGAGAGAGATGAGAAGCATCAATCATCAGTTTCTCGTTGCGCGTTGTGACTTCTTAGTTGTTCATTGATTGCTTTCTCACATGTGCCTTGACCGCGGGCCTTCAGCAGACCGAGTAACCCATTGCTGGAGCCAGCGACCTTGGGTCCAAGCTGGTGAGCTCTTTGCTCAAGCCAGATGAGCCCGCGCTCAAGCTGGCGACCTCGGGGTCTCGAACCTGGGTCCTTCCGCATCCCAGTCCGGTGCTCTATCCACTGCGCCACCACCTGGTCAGGCTTCTTGAATTTTTTGAAGTAGATCTTGTGGCCCAATATATGGTCTATACTTGAGAATATTCTGTGCACACTAAAAAAGTTATAATCTGATGTCCTGGAATCAATTGTTTCATAAATGTCTATTATGTCCATTTGATCTAGTGTGTCATTTCAGGCCGGTATTTCTTTATTGATTGTATGTTTGGATGATCTATATAAAGGTGTCAATGCTGTTTTAAGCCCTCCAAATATGGTTGTGTTTTTGTCTATTGCTTTTTTTGTTCTTTTAGTAGGTTTTTTATTTTGATAGTCCTTAACTTGGTGCATATATATTAAAAAGTGTTATGTCTTCTTGATATTGTGTCCCCTTTATGAAATATCTATCTTTGTCTCTTGTTACTTTTGTTGACTTAAAGTCAATATTGTCAGATATATATATGGCTACATGTGCTTTTCTTTTGGTATTATTTGTCTGGAGGTTCATTGTTGTTGTTTTTTTCTGAAGCTGGAAACCGGGAGAGACAGTCAGACAAACTCCCGCATGCGCCTGACCGGGATCCACCCGGCACGCCCACCAGGGGCGATGCTCTGCCCACCAGGGGGCGATGCTCTGCCCCTCTGGGCATCGCTCTGCCGCAACCAGAGCCACTCTAGCGCCTGGGGCAGAGGCCAAGAAGCCATCCCCAATGCCCGGGCCATCTTTGCTCCAATGGAGCCTCTCTACGGGAGGGGAAGAGACAGACAGAGAGGAAGGAGGGGGGCGTGGAGAAGCAAATGGGCACTTCTCCTATGTGCCCTGGCTGGGAATCAAACCTGGGTCCCCTGCACACCAGGCCGACGCTCTACCACTGAGCCAACCGGCCAGGGCCTGGAGTTTCATTTTTTAATTTTCACTTTGAGTCTTCTTTTGTCCCTTCAAATTTGAAGTATCTCCTAAAGACAGCATATAGTTGCGTTTCACTTTTTGGTCCAATCTGCTACTCTGTGCTTCCGTATTGGTGAGTTCAGTCCATTTACATTTAGGGTAATTATTGACATATGAAGATTTTCTACAGCCATTTTATGTTTGTTTCCTGGTAGCTCTATGTCTCCATTGGTTCTTTTCCTTTGTGTTTCTGTTGTTTTTATTTCATGGAATTCCATGATTCTTTCCTCTTTTTTTAAGCTATGTCATTCAGTTTTGGTTTTTTCATGGTTGTTGTTATTATATTGAAAAAAAAGTTTAATATTTCATCATTTGTGACACATGCATATATTGCCTATTTTTAAGTACCCCTTGGTAATCAAGACAAGAATTGGGCTCCTCATATTGTGTGTCATAATTGTGAGGAAATGCTTCATGACAGAAAAGGAAAATGCAAAGGAATGCCTTTTGGTTTTCCCATGGTTTGGCGTGAACCTAAGGACCACAGCAGTGACTGTTATTTCTGTCTGATCCATACAAACAGCATTGGCAAGAAAAAAAGGCATATGATCGCATATCCTAATATTCCTTCAGCAATACAACCTATACCACACTCTGAGACACTCCCAGTTCCAGTTTTCAATGGTTTTATTTCTTCTAAGGACAAAGAGAGTGAACATTGTGATCAAGTGTATTTTGATAAGATGCATGAAGAAATGGTTGTAGAATCTGAAGGGTTTTCTTCTGATGTCAAGCAGTCATTAACCCCTCAGCAGTTTAGCCAACCCGAATTGAATGACTTAGTAAGAATGACATGAAAATTGTCCTCGACTTTCTGAAGTATGAGGAGCATAACTGGATCATTTGTGTGGATCTTAAAATGGTAAATTTCCTGCTAAGACAACAGAGTGGTTTCACGAAGTATCCCTGCTTTCTATGTTTGTGGGATAGCTGAGCTCGGGAGAAACACTGGATACAGAAGGAGTGGCTGAAACGTAAAGTTCTGGAAGTAGGAATGCAAAATATTGTGAATGAACCTGTAGTTAATTGACACAGGATCATTTTTCCCCCTCTTCACATCAAAGTTGGCTTAATGAAGCAGTTTGTTCAGGCTTGAAATAGAGAAAGTGAATGCTTTCAACATATTATTTCTGCTTTTCCTGCCTTGTCTTTTGAGAAAATAAAAGCAGGTATATTCAATGGACCTCAAATTCAAACCCTCATACGTGATGAAGAATTTGCCAGGAAGATGAATAAGGAAGAGAAAGCAGCATGGCAGTCTTTTGTGGCAGTTACAAAGAACTTCTTTGGCAACACAAAAGCAAAAAACTATGAACTTCTAGTGCAAAGGAGGCTGTTGGTTTTCCATGACATGGATGTAACATGAGCATTAAGGTTCACTTCCTGAACAGTCACCTTGATAAGTTTCCCAAAAATCTTGGAGCTATTAGTGATGAGCAGACTACTGCTGGAGCATCAAATGAGATTGTCCTCAACAAGTACACAAATGCAAGAGCTACAAATGCAAACTTTTGCCTGAATAGAATTTAAATAAGTTTTGCGCAAATTTTATGATTAAAATAAATGTTTTAATATGTTCTATTTCAAAATTGTAGAAAATTTCTGATGCAATCATATTTTTAGTGTATTAGTGTATTTACTGCATTATAGAAATTATTATATTTTCACAAAGATGATGGCCAAGAAGACATTCTACTTCATTATGTTAAACTAAATGTTGAAAATTTTACAATAAGATGAAAACCTAAAATCTTGAATTGCAACAAAAACTGTAGCTTACAGAGAAAAACTAATATCAGATTTGAGATCAGCACACTCGAATTAGGTAAGAACAAGTGTTTTTGTGGATGCAATAAAAATTTTGTTCCCCAGTGTTATCCTTGTTTAAATTGTAGCCTTGTTAGAGCTTTTACTTGTAGTTTTGTTTTTTATACCTGCTCAAATAACCATATTATTTCCTCAGTTGGGTGTTTCTGGTGATATATTCCCTCAACTTCTATTTACCTGCAAATGTTTTTCTCCTTTTACTTGAAGAATAGCTTTAATGAATATATTCATGTATTCTTGGTTTGTAATTTCTCTCTTTCAGTACTTTGAATGTTTGGGTCTACTTTCTCCTGGTTTGTAGAGTTCCCTCTGGGAACTCTGATGATCAACTAATGGGCCTTCCTTTATATGTTATGTTCTTTTTTTCCTAACTGCCTGAGGATTCTTTCTGTCATTGATTTTTTTTATAGTTTTATCACAATCTGCCTTGGAAATAGCATGTTTGGCTTGAAGTAACTAGATATTCTGTTTGTTTCTTAGATTCAAGGATTTCTTTCTACAGGCTTAGGTAGTTCTCATAATTATTTGTTTGAATAGATGCTCCATTCCCTTCTCCCTCTCTCCTTTTGAAATATTCATTATCGTTATATTGCTCTTTCTGATGGAGTCAAATAATTTTTATAGAGTTCTCTCATTTTTTTAAAGTTCTTGAATCTCTCTCTTCTTCCCTCTCTATTATCTCCTGGTGCCTGTCTTCAATATCACTGATTCCTCTATCTGGCCTTTTCCATTAGCTAAACTTGCTCATTTATCATTCATAAATTGAGTGTTTCTATCTCTGTTTTTAAAGTTTCAATCTCCTTGGTGAGGTACTTGTTTTGTTTACTGAGCTCATTAAATTGCCTATTAGTGTTTTCTCACATCTCATTGAGTATTTTCAGACCTTCAATTTTGAATTCTCTGTCATTTAACTTCAAGGTTTCTATATAATTGAGACTGCTTTCTGGAGATCTTTCATTTTCAATCTGAACTATGTCTCTTTCTTAGGCAACCATGGTATTTGGTTTTGGGTTTTTTTTCTGCCTTGAGGGCATTTGAGAGTGTTATTATTAAGAAATCACGGGCCCTGCCCTGGTCGGTTGGCTCAGTGGTAGAGCGTCGGCCTGGCGTGCAGAAGTCTCGGGTTCGATTCCTGGCCAGGGCACACAGGAGAAGCGCCCATCTGCTTCTCCACCCCTCCCCCTCTCCTTCCTCTCTGTCTCTCTCTTCCCCTCCCGCAGCTGAGATGGCCCAGGCGCTGGGGATGGCTTCTTGGCCTCTGCCCCAGGTGCTAGAGTGGCTCTGGTCACAACAGAGTGACCCCCTGGAGGGGCAGAGCATCGCCCCCTGGTGGGCAGAGCATTGCCCCCTGGTAGGCATGCCGGGTGGATCCTGGTCGCGGGCATGCGGGAGTCTGTCTGTCTCTCCCCATTTCGAGCTTCAGAAAAATACAAAAAAAAAAAAAGAAATCACAGGCCCTGGACTGTTGGCTCAGTGGTAGAGCATCGGCCTGGCATGCAGGAGTCCCGGGTTTGATTCCTGGCCAGGGCATACAGGAGAAGCGCCCATCTGCTTCTCCACCCCTCCCCCTCTCCTTCCTCTGTCTCTCTCTTCCCCTCCCACAGCCGAGGCTCCATTGGAGCAAAGATGGCCTGGGCGCTGAGGATGGCTCTGTGGCCTCTGCCTCAGGCACTAGAATGGCTCTGGTTGCAACAGAGTGATGCCCCAGATGGGCAGATCATCACCCCTGGTGGGCATGCCAAGTGGATCCCGGTTGGGCACATGCAGGAGTCTGACTGCCTCCCCGTTTCCAACTTCAGAAAAATACAAAAAAAAGAAAAAGAAAGAAATCAAGCAGTCTGACCCAGTGGCACAGTGGATATCCAGAGCATCAGCCTGGGACACTGAGGACCCGGGTTTAAAAACCCGAGGTCAGCAGCTTGAGTATGGGCTCATCAGGCTTGACTGAGGGCTCACAAGCTTGAGCACAGCATTTGCCAGGTTGAGCATGGGATCATAGACATAATCTCATGGTTGCTGGCTTGAGCCCAAGGTTACTGGCTTAAGCAAGGTGGCACTGGCTTGGCTGGAGCCCCCTTGTTGAGGCATATATGAGAAAGGAATGAATAAACAAGTAGATGCCACAAGTATGAGTTGATGCTTATCTCTCTCCCTCCCTGTCTGTTTGTCCCTGTTTGTCCCCCCATCTAAAAAATTTTAAAACAATGAAAAAATTAAAAATAGAAGTCACAAAATAAACAAAGAACAAAAACAAAAAAATAATCAAAAATAAACAAAATAACAACAAAGAAAAGCTGGAAAAAAAGAAAAAAATTAGGAAAAAAAGAAAATCCTCACCAAATCCCAATCCAAAAAAAGGTTTTTCTATTTTTTTTCAATTGGTGGCACTGGACTAAAAGTTTAAACTCTTTAAAAGTCCCAGGCGGGGCCCTGGCCGGTTGGCTCAGCGGTAGAGCGTCGGCCTGGCGTGCGGGGGACCCGGGTTCGGTTCCCGGCCAGGGCACATAGGAGAAGCGCCCATTTGCTTCTCCACCCCTACCTCCTTCCTCTCTGTCTCTCTCTTCCCCTCCTGCAGCCAAGGCTCCATTGGAGCAAAGATGGCCCAGGCGCTGGGGATGGCTCCTTGGCCTCTGCCCCAGGTGCTAGAGTGGCTCTGGTCGCGGCAGAGCGACGCCCCCGGAGGGGCAGAGCATCGCCCCTGTTGGGTGTGCCGGGTGGATCCCGGTCGGGCGCATGCGGGAGTCTGTCTGACTGTCTCTCCCCGTTTCCAGCTTCAGAAAAATACAAAAAAAAAAAAAAAAAAGTCCCAGGCTGGCCTTCGCTGAGAAACCAGTTGGGATGATGGAGGCAGGGCTGCAGTCCCAATTATGGTGAGGGCATGCGTGTTAGTCCATTTGGTGGAGAGATCTTTTAGGCAAGCCTGCAAGCCCAGCTAGGGTTCCTTCTTGAGGTGTAATTGTTCAATTTGTTGAAATTTTAAAGGAAGAGATCAAGGGTATCTCTCACACTGCCATTACTCTGACATTATCTCCTAACCCACAACAGGATGAGCTGGATTCCTTGAAAATTTGTACTGTTTTTATTAGTAGTAATATTGTGGTTTCTTGTGGGATGAAAAAAAAAACTAACAACTAAAATATATATAGAAATTCCTCAAGCATTTGGAAGTTAAACAACATGCTTTTAAATAAGCTATAAATAACCTTTAAAAAGTTAAAAAAGCCTGACCAGGCGGTGGCACAGTGGATAGAGCATCAGACTGAGATGTGGAAGGACCCAGGTTCGAGACCCCGAGGTCACCAGCTTGAGCGTGGGCTCATCTGGTTGGAGCAAAAGCTCACCAGCTTGGACCCAAGGTCGCTGGCTCGAGCAAGGGGCTACTCGGTCTGCTGAAGGCCCATGGTCAAGGCACATAAGAGAAAGCAATCAATGAATAACTAAGGTGTCGCAATGCACAACGAAAAACTAATGGTTGATGTTTCTCATCTCTCCGTTCCTGTCTGTCCCTGTCTGTCCCTCTCTCTGACTCTCTCTCTGTCTCTGTTAAAATAAATAAATAAATAAATAAATAAATAAATAAATAATAAAAAGTTAAACAACTTTACTATTTAAAACAGCAATTCTACTTCTAGGTATTTACCCAAGGTAAATAAAAACACATATCCACAAAAAGACTTACACAAGAGAGATCAGCAATCTTATTCCTAAGAAACCAAACTTATAAACAAACAATTTTCATCAATAAGTTAAAGGATAATTGCAATACTGGATAATTACAATAAAGGATAATTACATAAAAGGATATAATGTACAATATGAAAAGGAATGACTACTGGCACATGCAACATGTTTTGGATAAAACTCAAAAACATGTCAAGTGAAAAACAACCACAATTCCATTTATAATATAAATTTCCAAATTGTGAAACATCCATAGAGACAGAAAGCAGATCTGGGTTGCCTGAGCCCAGGGACTGAAGGGCATTGTTAACAATGTAACAAGAAAAACTTCAGGAAAACTGGAAAGCTTCTATGTCTTTTGTGAAGACAGAAAAGTAGTTACATAAGTGTATACATATGTTAGTTAAAACTAATTAAACTGTATACTTAAACTAGGAGCATTTTCTTGTATGTAACTAATTCCACAGTTAAGCTAACTATACTTAAAAAGTTGGTGACACTGATAAAATTTTATAAATGTGTGGTTGTGAGAAAAATATATTCGTTCTTGATATCTCAAAGAAGTTTCCATTAAAGCCAAAGGATTATTTGGGGGGATACTTATTTTTTTAATTATTTTTTATCTTTTTAAATATTTTCAATTGCTGTTGACATAAATATTATATTAGTTTCAGGTGTAATCACTACAGTGATTAGAAATTATGTTACTTAGTGTTCGTCCCAATAAATCTTGTATGCATCTGACGCCATATATAGTTATTAGAATATCATTGACTATATTCCCTATGCTGTACTTTACATTCACCTGTTTTGTAACAACCAAGTTGTACTTCTTAATCCCTTCACCTTTTTCACCCATCCCCCTCCCCATTGACTCTCCCACCTGGTAACTGCCAAACTGTTCTTAGTATCTATGAGTCTGTTTCTGTTCTGCTTGTTCCATTATTTTGATCTTTAGATAGATAGATATGTATGTATTGCCATTTTCTTCTTCATATTTTTTCCTCCTCTTAAAGATCCTTTAATATTTCATAAAACACTGGTTTGGTGGTGATGAACTCCTTTAGTTTTTTCTTGTCTAGAAAGTTATTTATATGTCCTTGATTCTAAACAATAGCTTTGCTGGATGGAGTCATCTGGGCTGTAGGCCCTTGTTTTCATCACTTTGAGTATTTATTGCCACTCCTTTCTGACCTGCAAAGTTTCTGTGAGAAATCAGCTGACAGTCTTATGGGAGCGCCCTTTTAGGTAACTAACTTCTTTTCTCTTGCTTCTGTTAAGATTCTCTATCTTTAACACTTGCCATTTTAATTATGGTGTGTCTTGGTGTGGGCCTTTTTGGGTTCATCTTTATTTTGGATTTTCTGCACTTCCTGGACTTGTGCGTCTATATCCTTCTCCAGGTTAGAAAAAGTTTTCAGTCATGTCTTCAAGTAGGTTTTCAATTCCTCACTCTCTCTTCTCCTTCTGGCACCCCCATAATGCAAATATTGGTATGCTTGAAGTTGTTCAGAGGCTCCTTACACTATCTCCATTTCTTTGTATTCTCTTCTTTTTGATGTTCTGATTGGGTGTTTTTTGCTTCCTTACATTACAAATGGATGATGTGATTCTCAGCCTCACCTACTCTACTGCTGATTTCCCTGTAAATTATTCTTCATTTCAGTTAGTGTATACTTCATTTCTGATTGGTTCTTTTTTATAGTTTGTATGTCCTTTTTCATGCTGTTGAAATTCTCACTAAGGTCACTGAGCATCTTAATAACCACTGTTTTAAACTTTGTATCTAATAGTTCACTTGCCCTCATTTCATTGTTAGTTTTGCAGATTTCTCCTGTTCTTTGATTTGGGACCTGATTTGGAAGTGGCATTTGTTCCTATGTGTTACATAGAACTGCTGTGTCTCTCAGACTTGGTAGAGTGGTCTTGAATAGTAGATGTCCCAGGGGACCCAGTTGCACAGCCTCTTTAATCACTAAAGCTGGGTGCTCCAGGTGCAACCCTTTGTGGGCTATGTGCGGTCTTGTTGTAGTTGAGCATTGTTGTTGGCATCACTGGGAGGGACTGACGCCCAGGCCAGTTGACTACAAGGACCAGCTGAAACTACAATGAAGGAGCTGCTGTGCAGTAGTAACCCGGCAAAGCAGGACTTGATTCATCAGAGCTTAGCGCTCAAGTCCACCCCTTGAATGTGTCACTCATGGAAACAGTTAGGTTGTAATCTGGTATCATCTGAAGCTGTCTACTGAGTGCACTGGCTCTGGGGCCTCCCAGTAGGTACAAGGTCAGCCACCACCTGTGCCCTGCCTAAAACCACATCCGATGAACTACAGAGTGATCTCAGAGGGCTGTTACTGGTGCTGGGCGTGGAGGTGCCCAAGAAAGGCCAAGCTGTGAACTAAGGCCAGCTGCAGCTAGTGTCAGGATTGGGGCCACTTAGCAAGAGGTATGAAGTACACAGAGGTTTGAGTGATTTTTAGGAAAGCCCAAAGCAGGAGGCAAGACAGGCCATTTGTATGGAAAAGCCATTGGAAATGGATTGGGTGGGTCAGGGTCTTAGGAACTCAACAGGGTGGGGCAACCAGTGTAAGCCAGGTTGATGGAGATTCACATATGGTATGTGCCTGCTGGTTCTGTGGGGGGGGGGGGAATCTCAGAAAAACAATGGCCTTTGCCAGCACTTTTGTCAGACAGAATCCTGCCTCTCCTCCAAGATGTTGTCCTGATGCCAGACAATTCAGTTCCTCCCTATATGTCCCTGGCTCCTTTCAAACTGCTGCCTCAGCTCTGGAGCTCAGAGGGAGTGAGTTCAAGTATGTCCATGCATTGGGCCTTTTAAGAACTGCTTGGGACTCCAACAGCCTTCCATCTCACTCAGCCACAATCTCTGTTGGTTTTTATAGGCAGAACTTAGGACTTCTCTTCTGGGCTCTGGAACCCTGGTCTGGGAGGCCTGCTGTGAGGCCAGAGCCCCTTGCTCCTCAGGGGGTATCTCCACATAAAAGATACCCTTCCTGATTTTTATCCACCATAGATGGGTATAGAACCATCCCATTCCATGTCTCCAGCCCTCAAAGCAGTCTCAAAGTGGCTTCTTTTTAAATCCCTTCTTATAGGACTTTCATTCAGCTATATTTCAGGTAGTTGTGAATAATGGTTGTTCTGCTGTTCAGTTGTAATTTTGATGTTGTGTACTGCATTTACCTACATAGCCATCTTGCCCAGAAATCTCAAAGCCAGATCTTAAAGGGTAAGTTGCCATCATGCACGGAGATAGGAAAATAAAAAAGTGGGTCATTTATGAAATAATAAGTGAAAAATAGGTATCAATGGAGCATAACAACTGCAAATGCACATGTAAGGATTCTGGCCTTTATCAGTCAGGCAACGAAAAGCCAGGGAAGATTCATGAAAGAAATGGCATGTATTTAGGATGAGTAATACAGCAATGCTATGTAGGATGGACTGAAGAATGGTGCCGCCACAGCCTAAGGGAGAGGCAAGATGTGTCTGAACACAGATAGGAACAACTAGTTGCCAGTAAAGTCAAAGGTACAGAAAGCAAATGGCAAGAGAGGGTGCATGGTGAGGAAGCAGCACCCCACGCACTCATCACGTGTGAGAGAGATTTTCAGTAAAGAAGTAAAACAGTATTGTGCCTCAAAAGAAAAACAAGGTCAAAAAAACGTTTTGGGTTTTTTTTTTAATTGTGGGAGTTCTGTTTTGGTTTTCTTTCTTTTAAAACTCCATGGGCAATCTGGGAACAATGGAGTTCAAAAGGTAAGGAGACTCTGGATAGTTAGACATTGAGCATAAGCCTTGAAAAGCCCAGACGGAAAGGTGGAAAGGCCAGTCTTGGCAAAGATGAACATCTCTTATGAAGATGGAGATGAGCAGAAAATCACCCTTTGGAGTCAGGAAAGAGGAAAGATGAAGTATTCATTACTGGATAATCTGAATTTTTACAAAAAAAAATAAAATAGCAAAGATGGTTACCTTCAAGGTGAAACACAGGGAGACAAAATGTGGAAGGGCCCTCACAGAGATGGTTCAATAAGATCAAGAAAGCTACAAGTCTTGCCAAGACTGCCTGACCAGGTGGTGGCACACTGGATGGAGCATCGGATTGGGATGCAAAGGACCCAGGTTCGAAAACCCTAGGTCGCCAGCTTGAGTGTGGGCTCATGTGGTTTGAGTACAGCTCACCAGCTTGAACCCAAGGTCACTGGCTTGAGCAAGGGGTCACTCGGTTCTGCTGTGGTCCCCTGATCAGGGCACATATGAGAAAGCAGTCAATATACAACTAAGGTGCCACAGCAAAGAATTGATGCTTCTTCTCTCTCTCTCCTTTCCTGTCTGTCTGCCCTTATCTGTCCCTCTCTCTGTCTCTGGCCCACACACACAAAAAAAGCCCAGGTCTCAGAGCAGGAACCAAGCTGGAAGTAAGAGATAATCATGAACACAGAAGGCAAAGGAAGTTCAAAGGGGAGGGAGAATCTGAGGAGTGGGAATGGAAGTGGGAAGATATGCGTGGCCTGAGAGTAGAGGTTAGGCTCAGATGGAAGTCCACAGAGGAGCCAGGGTTGAGCACAACGCAAATAGAAAATAATCAACAGAAAGTTTGTCTGAGCCAGTCCCAGTTTACATTGGTCCTGGCTTAGCTATTAACAGCACTCCTCTCATTTATACCTTAAACAACAGAGGCCCCAGTGACAAAGAGGAGCAGGTATATTAAAAGTGGGGCAGGTAACTACTCCTAAGAATGGTTTTGTCAAAGAAAATCATCAAATCTAAACTCTTGCAAGAAGAGATATGCTACACAGCAGAGTGGATCAACTCTATGCCAGACTGAGGAGCAAAAGCAAATACAAGTAAGCTTTGGAAAGTTCAGATTCCTGTGTACAATCAAAAGGAGGCATGTGTATCTGCCTGAGTCCAATCAGGAAATAGAAACCACAAAGTAAGCTAAACAGAGGAAGTTGAGTTATAAATTATAATGGGGAAATAACTATTAGGTATAAGAAAACTCCACATAGAACTCTAAGGCTGAAGAAGAATATCTAAGGAAGAAGAAACTTGAAAGGGTAATTAATCTAAGACTGGAGAGCAGACCTCATTGCAGGGGTAGTTTAGCCCCTGGGGTAGCAGTGTTCACTCATTTGTCTGGGCTAAAGCCGGTCTGCAGTCACTGGACAAGCTGGAGCAGGTTTCCACACATCAGGCAGGGTCTTGCACAGAGAGGGTGGCTCAGTGGAAGCCTCTGGGGAACAGGCTGACTAAGCACAAGCCAGGTGAAGTTCTACAGAAAAGACAGGGCACCAAAAGAGGCAGGAAGCCTTTGAAGTGCCAGCTCCCATATCAAGAGGACAATGGGAAGGTCACTGTCAGGCTGAGGCTGCAAGGTCACTGAGTGTCCATGAGCATTGGGCACAGGGGCAGGGCAGCAGTCCATAGCATGCCTTCCCTCTCACATTGCTGACCTACCATGCGGTAGCTGGACACTGCAGGAGAGTCCCTTCTAAAATGAATTTTCTGGATTTTCTGAGATACTAGGAACTGAGTATTTGAAAAAGGAAGACGGAATTTCTTGGAGATATAAACCTTTATTTCCAAAATAAATCAAACTTGCTTAAAAATAAACCAGAGCCACTGTAAATTCATGCTGAAGCACTTCCAAAAAAAAAATTCAGAAGGGACTTTAACACACATGGCCTAAGAGTGTAAAAGGCTAGTGGGATATGTCCACAAATTTGACACTGCTTGAGGGAAGCTAAGCTGAATAGCACACCTAAGGGTAGTCAACAGCTCACAGATTTTTCAGGCACTATAAGTTACCACACATTTTTCACATTTGTTTCCCACGAATCTGAGAAAATCTGTCTTTGTCTATCTGAGCTGCTGTAACAAAGTAACATAGACTGGGTGGCTTGAACAATAGAAATTTATTTTCAGTTTGGAGGCTGGAAGTCCAATGCCAAAGTGCCAGAAGATTTTGTGTTTGGTATAGTTCCCCTTTCTGTTTCCTAGACAGCAGCTTCTGCCGTGTCTTCACTTGGTGGAGGGGTCAAGAGGCCTCTTTTCTTTTTTTTTTTTTTTTTTTTTTTGTGTGTGTGTGTGTGTGTGTGTGTATTTTTCTGAAGCTAGAAACCGGGAGAGACAGTCAGACAGACTCCCGCATGCGCCCAACCGGGATCCACCCGGCACGCCCACCAGGGGGCGATGCTCTGCCCCTCCGGGGCATCGCTCTGCCGCAACCAGAGCCACTCTAGCGCCTGGGGCAGAGGCCAAGGAGCCATCCCCAGCGCCCAGGCCATCTTTGCTCCAATGGAGCCTCAGCTGCGGGAGGGGAAGAGAGAGACAGAGAGGAAGGAGAGGGGGAGGGGTGGAGAAGCAAATGGGCGCTTCTCCTGTGTGCCCTGGCCGGGAATCGAGCCCAGGACTTCTACACGCCAGGCCAACGCTCTACCACTGAGCCAACCGGCCAGGGCAAGAGGCCTCTTTTCTAACAGCACTAATTCGATTCACAAGAGCTCAGATTTCATGACTTAATCACCTCTCAAAGGCTCAACCTCCTACCATCATCTTGGTTATTAGATTTCTAACATATGTAATCAGTCCATAGTGTAAGCAAAACAGACATTAAAATCCCCATTTGACACGGGGAAACTGAGTCAGAGGCTAGATCTCTAGTTTCCTGATCCAGTGCACTTACTGATTCACCAAACTGCCTCTCTACGTTCTGCTTCAAATTCACCTTCCTCAAGGAAGCCTTCCTTGGCTAACTGCAAGCCAATATTTTCTCTTAGCATTCTGATGAATTTATTGCATAACATTACGCATGCCTGCGAAGAATGGTTCTCTAACTTTAACTGAATATCAGAATTACCTGAGGGCTTATTAAAACACAGATGACTATCCTCCACTCCCAAGACTTCTCATTCAGTATTCTGGGGTGAGGCCCAGAATAATTTGCAAGTTTCCAGGTGATGCTGAGGATGCTGGTCAGGAAATAATTTTGGAACCACTGATTTAGAAGCTAGCAGGATTTTCACCTATATTCTAGGTTCTACCAGCCAGTCCATCACAGAAGATGCCAAATCTTAATTTCCTCAAGCAAAGACTATCCGAAAGTTTAGTCTCTCTTTTTCTGGATGTTCAATGCCCTTGAATGCAGAGAGACTACCTTCTTGGAGCCAACAGATGATTTTAACTTGACCTTCTCATTTCTTGGCATCAGGAAGGTCTGCTGTTCCTCTCCAACTCCTGTTCTCTCTAAAATATAGCAGACAGCTAGACCAGCATCACTCCAGCTCATGCCTGACCAGGAACATTCAGCCCTTTTTATGTATTGTCTCATTTAATAGCTATAAGAAAGCCTTTTTTATTATTAATTTTACTAGGGTGACATCAATAAATCAGGGTACATATGTTCAAAGAAAACATGTCCAGGTTATCTTGTCAATCATGTTGCAAACCCATCACCCAAAGTCAGATTGTCCTCCGTCACCTTCTATCTAGTTTTCTTTGTGCCCCCCCATAACCACCACACTCTTATCAATGTCTTTTAGTCTCGTTTTTATGTCCCACCTACGTATGGAATAATGTAGTTCTTGGTTTTTTCTGATTTACTTATTTTACTTCGTATGTTATCAAGATCCCACCATTTTGTTGTAAATGATCCGATGTCATCATTTCTTATGGCTGAGTAGTATTCCATAGTGTATATGTGCCACATCTTCTTTATCCAGTCATCTATTGAAGGGCTTTTTGGTTGTTTCCATGTCTTGCCCACTGGGAACAATGCTGCAATGAACATGGGGCTGCATGTGTCTTTACGTATCAATGTTTCTGAGTTTGGGGGGTATATACCCAGTAGAGGGATTGCTGGGTCATAAGGTAGTTCTATTTTCAGTAAGAAAGCCTATTTTAGGGAATCTTCATAACTGTCTTCTTCCAGTCTGAATAAAATGACTTCTGATTCGAAATAACTCTCCTCAAAGTAGTTTTTTTTCTACATAATACACATACACTATGATTTCTCCTCTTTTAATCAAGTCACATCATGTAAAAGCTTGAGACACTTCTGTTTCTTATGACCTAACTCTTTTACAGAGAAAATATTCCTCTTTATAAATTCAAATTCACAATAAAACTATGTCCTGAAACTGCCAACATGGCATTCAGGACAAACTTTTTCTAAAAGACATGAACTGGGACTCCTGGGTTGTTGGCCAGCAGAGGTGTATTTGGGGTGGCACACACCGAATTCTGTAAAAGTTGGAGTCAACAATTTAATATCAGGTATGTTTACATAAAAATCCAGGCTTCTACTTTTCTTGAAAAACGTAGGTTACAGCCAACCCAGGGTCTTACTTTATATATATTTGACAACAAGCAGCTGGACATACTTCCTTTGGACAGGAAAAGTGCTTTCCAGTTCACTGCAGATTCTAGCATTCAAACAATGACCACAAGTGCCCTTACACTCCAGACCTTATCTGTTTGTCCCTCGTAGGTATCTGAGCTTTAACTTCTGCTTTTAAGAACCATGTGGGCTTATAAACATATAGTACAGTGGTCATCAAACCGCGGCTCGCGGTTTCTCATCTATCAAAGTGAGAATAAAAGAGAGTTGATTAGATGACATGCTATGTGCAGACAGCTCAGCCCACACACAGGAAGCACTCAGTTAACCACAGCTATCTGTTATCCTACCTTCTAATGTCCCCAGTTCCATCTCCTGAGGAATAATTCCTCCTAGGATTCTTCATTTGCCACCTATTTCTGGATCTGTGAGTTTTTAGTTACATTTTTCTTGCATATGGAACATCCTGGTTTAATGCTTCTTGTGTTCAGATCTTTAGTCCCCTCTTTCCTGTCTCCAGTATCCCCTCCTTCTATCCGTCCTGGTCAGGGCCTCATCTCCAAAATTCCTCTATCCTGCATTTGTTCACTCCTACCCCTTCCCTGGTCCCTCCCTTTATGTTTCAGAACAATCTCCTCCCATTCCCAGCTGGGCCCTGGTTCTTTCTCACCCCAGTAGAGGACAGTGCCCTGAACTCCTAGACTGCTGTGACTCACTCGGCAAGTCGGGCCAGCTGCCTCCTCAGCTGCCACTTTCAGACTTATTTGAAGATACCATGTCTTGTCAGCACTGGACAGGATGTCACCTTGCCAAGTGTCTGGCTGCTCCTGCTCACCACACATCCACATCATCCACACAGGCTTTGGATAGAATCCTGAGACCTGGCACAGTAGGAACAGAAGACCAGGCCCAGGAATGGGGCCACTAGACATCCAGGCTTCAGGCTTCACTGTATCCAACAAGAAAGTGGGGCATCTCAAGGTAAGGACTCTGCATTAGAGGCTCCAGGCCTCATTGCAGGCTCATGCACCCTATAGTTTCACCTCTGGAAATGAAGGCTCTCATAACTTCAATCCATTTGTGTTAGCTTCTCCAGGAAGGCCTTCTTGATCTTGTCTTCTAGGCAGGAGGGTGTGGGGGAATGGCATAAAGAGGAACAAATATAAGGTGACAGAAAATTATCTGACTCTGGGTTATGGCCATACAACATAATCAAATGATGTGAAGATGTTTACCTGAAATCTATGTACTCTTGTTGATCAATGTCACCTTGTTATATTTAATTTTGTAAAATAAAAAAAAAGGCAAGGATAAATGTCCCAGTACATACTCCTATAGCACCCTGTGTTCATTTGTAACATATGTAACATGTTTCAAACATTGCTTTGTTATTGTCTTTTCATCGTCTACCTCAAGCAAAGATTCTTTTTGACCCCCTGGTGTTTACTTAATTGAATTCATGTAATCCAAAGGGTGCTCAATTTTTGTCTGTGGAATGAATAAATGCCCTCATGACTTATCTATTCCCTCCTGAGCCTTTCTCTTCCCATGCGTTCAAAGGAATGTGAAGCCTGGAATAAAAAAAACCAGATGGAGTCCCAGAGTCGAGGACAGGATGTAAGACAAGCAGGCTGACCTCGCGTCTCTGGTTTTGTCTCACTTACAACATAGATGGACGCTGAGAACATTATGAGTAAAATAAGTAAATCAGAATAAGTTAAAAATGGTATGACTTCACACATAGGTGAGATACAAAACTGAGACTCATGCTCATAGACATAGATAAGAGTGCAGTGGTTACCAGAGGGAGGGAGATGTGGGAGAGAGAGAGGGAGGCAGGAGGGTGGTGGGGGAATGGCATAAAGAGGAACAAATATAAGGTGACAGAAAATTATTTGACTTTGGGTGATGAGTATACAACATAATCAAATGATGTTCAAATGATGTGGAGATGTTTACCTGAAATCTATGTACTCTTGTTGATCAATGTCACCCACCCTGTTATATTTAATTTTGTAAAAAAAAAAAAAAAAGGCAAGAAGACTAGATATTAATAGGAGTAAAATCAATAATTTATAAGAGACATGATATAGATCAGAAATAAGGTAGTAACCTAAAAGAATTCACTCCGCTATGAATAAACAGGAGGCAGGAAGAGAGATAAATGTGGAAGATGGAGATTTGAGAGTCTCCATAAATGGCAAATGATGAAAAAGGTTGCTCAGAAATAGTGTACACAGTGAGAAGATTAAGGACAGAATCCTGAAAAACAAATATTTGATGCATTGGCAATATGTAAAGTAGCCCAAGAGGAAATGGTGAGAATGAGAGGAGGAGAATCAAGAACAAAGAAAAGTCTCATGAAAAAAGTAGTGAACACTGTTAAATCCTACAAGATTTGTAGTAAGATGGGTCTGAAGAGTCCACTGACTAAGGCAAATTAGATTTAATTACATGTAAATTTTATCGAAGCAATTTGAGTAAAATACTAAGTCTAAAGAGCCCAATTCCAATGGGTAGAAGATGTAAGGAAAGCAGGATTTAAGAATCTTGACTTTTAATGAGTGTGGCTGCAAAAAAGTAGAAGAGACATGGGATGATAAACAACTAATTCAGGGCCTGCTGTTAATAGTCACTCAGCTACTGATACATGGTGGGAACAGCTTTTATGTCTCGTCTATTGCCTGAGCCTGCTCTGCTGACTATAGCAATTCTTGAGCAGTGCCACTGCCTCTTCCCAATCTGTGTCTGGGGTAGTGATTCTGGATCAGTTCTAGAGCTCACCAGGCAAAACAATCAGATTTTGCCTTCAGGAACACAGCTGAGGCTAAAGGCAATAATGGTATAGGTACCAGGGCCTTCTGGGAGCTCAAAGAATTAGTCACTTACAGATAATAGAATGCCTGAGATTCTGGCAGAGGATCTTAGAATTGAGGATACTGGGGTAGGAATGATTCTCAGCCATAAAGAAAATGACCTTCTCACATAAGAACAAGAAATCTCCAGTGAGGACCAAGTGGCTTATCTTCTAACCTAGTTTTTTAAGTGTACAACTCAAACCAGTCTCCTGGTTGAGCCTTTGGAAAGTACTTTTGCTAGATTCAGGGAATAGAGAAACCTAACTAATTCATAGAAAAAAAAAACCATAACACATATGTAAGTGAACATGTGAGTGGGTGAATTCTATTCGCCTTTCACAATCTGCAGAAAGGACAAAAATAAATTTTAGTGGTGTATTTTTACTACCGGTGCCACTATAAAGAATGAGAGAATCCACAGGAAGACCTGTCTCTTATGTGCTCCTTCCCTGGTCAGGCTCATCCTTCCTACACAAGGACATAGGAGGAAGGTGGTCCCAGACCTAACAGAGTAGCACAGAAATCAGCTCAGAAGTATGTCAAGCAAAACAAATAATTCCTCATCCCAAAAACACAAGTGTTGACTGTAGTTCTTTAGACTTATGAATTTTTGCTTAGCTACAATTTAATGAAATATTCTTAAATAGATCACTCTATAGCTCTTCTAGATTGTAGATTATTTTAAGAACTATATCTTATTCATCTCTGTATGGCCCATACTATACACAAAGTGGCTTACACATAATAGGTGCTCCGTAAAATCTTTTCATTCTACATATCATGTTCTATGAAATAAGGAAACAGATTAGGACTACACTATCATGCAGTTTATTTTATAATTTGGGAAAGAGACAATAAGGAAATAAATATATAATATTCAAGTGGTGATAATACTAAAGAGAACTTAAGGTAGACATAGGAATAGACTCATAGAGGTTCTATATTAGATACAGTGGTCAGAGAAGGTCTCCCTGATGAGATGACTATTTGGGTAAAGCCCTGAATAGGATTTCTGAGGGGAAAAAAACTATTACAGGCACAGAGTGTGTAGTTGGTATGTTCATGAAACATCAATAAAGCCAGAGTAGCTACAGCAGAGTGACCCAAGAGAGTAGGAGGTGAGATTAGAGAAGTAGCTGGGGATCAAATCATGTAGGGGCTTGGAGAGCAATTATTTTAAGCATAATGAAATGCGAAGTTTCACTTCTTTGTGGTGTGTCCCATTCTCAAGGAATGTCAATAAAGCTAGTATTAGCCATGAAGAACCTTAGAGGTAAATCTACCTACCCCAGGTATTGTAAAACATTCTTAAACTAAGCATGGTTATTAGATTATTTGTTTGGAAATCCCCTCTCCCCCCCACACACACACACACTGCATTGATGCCAATAAGATAATTTCAGGCTGGGGAAAAAAAGATTTCTCAATTAACCATTCAAAAATATTTCCTGTGCTAGTCCAGTTAATCCGCTAAGGCATGTTTTTTCTTTGTTTGTTTGAATACTATGGTGTATCTTACCATTCATACAGAATTCTACTTCTCACCACATATTAATGTGTCCTTGTCTATTTTATCTATAAGATTAACTTTTCAAACCTCAGATTCCTCACACCACTAAATAGGCAGCAGAAAAATTAAGTCAATTTAGGCTGCATGGCATTTCACAATCCTGGAGCACTGAGCATTACAAATCTGCAAGTGATTCTGTATCGTGGCCTGTGGTGGTGCAGCAGATAGGGCACTGACCCGGACCGCTGAGGTCCCCAGTTCAAAACCCTGGGCTTGCCTGGTCAAGGAACATATGACAAGCAAGCAATGAACAACTAAAGTGAAGCAACTATTAAGATGATACTTCTCATACCCCACACCTCTCTCTCCATAAAATCAATAAATAAAATTTTAAACAAAAAAAATATCTGCAAGTGATTCTAATACAAGTAATGTGCACAAATGCTGAGAGAATGCAGAGTCCTGGAATGAGACAATTAATAGACATTTCTCACATGAAGATGAAGGTCGGGAATGGGGCATTCTCTGTTTCTAAGTCCCCATCAACACGGTTGTCAAGAATGACAAAATAGCAAATACAAAAAAATAATAATAATAAAATAGCTTGGGTCAAAACAGGAAAGGAGGGAGCTTGGGAGCAGAAAGAAGAGCATGGAACAGAGGAGATATAAAGAGGCAAAATACTTTGGAATGAGCTAAGGGATGGAGGGATGGGAAAGAGCAGAGGAGCACACAGTAAATCCGCAGAAGAGTGTCTGATGTCATTCTGCACTGTTGTTTAACTGTTTGTCCTCACTGACTGGATCCCCAGCATGTGGGTGGTTTGGGGTTAGTGTATCCACAGCACAGAGTTCACAGAACCCTGGCTCAGTCGGCACCAGTTTGTGAAAGTACAAAAAGAAAAGGTTTGCTCTCTCTTCCTCCTCTTTCATCATATATCTCCCTGACGTCTATGAAATCTGGTATAGCAGTTTTCTTTCTCACTCCAGTCTCTTTCATTTCCCCTTCTCTGCCCTATAACTCAAGCCAGGTTGGGGGCCTCTATAGTATTACCAAACTATACAAGCCATAGACAAAAAGGACCAAAGGTGACTGTCTATGGCTAAGGATGGCCCATCCAAGAGGCTACATAAAAGTGGAACCAGAAAAGAGGCAATGATCAGACAAGGGAAATAAAGGAGGGAGCTGGAAGGCTGCTGAAGTGGAAGACTGAGGACTGCTTGTGTCTGCAAACGTTTGCTGTGGGATCCTTTACCCGGGGCCCTTGGCGTGATTCATGAGCCAAGGCAGAATGTTAGAGGGGCTCTATCTAGGGCAGCAACGAGGAAAGGTACATACGAGCGAAATAACGATGGAGAAGGATTCAGAAAATGGGTAGCGGAGAAGGGGAACTTAAAACTAGTCGGAGCCATCTCGGAAGAATAAAGAGGTGTCTGTAGGTGACAAGGGATTTTATACACAGGGAAGCCTACAGTATGGGACGAAACAAAAGTCGTTGAAAGCGAGACAAAAAGGGTGAGGCTTCACCCGAAGCAGAAATAGCAAAAAAAAGCCATACCCATGCAGATGCCTCACATCTAATTCCCCTCTGAGAGTTTTTCTGGGCCAGCTCCGAACTATCTGTCTCCAAATTTCGTCTTGAAAGAGCTGCCCCAGACCCGGAACTACAAACCCCACACTGCCTTCGGTGCATCCGGAGACCCCGCCTCTTCCGATCTCCGCTAACCTATGAGCTTTTTGCCCATTTACTCTGCCCCGGAAAGGCCTCCGGAGGAGTGGGCGCCTCAGGCCCGGTGATTCGTTCAGTTTGATCCTGGGGTAATGCAAAAATGTGGTACTCACTGCCAGACAGTAAAGCATTGGACCTAAGCCTAAGGAAGGGGGTTCTTCATGGCATGGGTTCCTGTAAGGAAACGTGGACTGGTTAGGCAGATTGAGAGCCAAACCAGTACTGTCAGTCATAGTCCCCTTCTTTTCCTTGTCTGGGCTTGTGTCGCTTGCGCACTGCCCCCCCCCCAAGATGGTAAATAAAAGAAACATTTTATTCATTGCAACAATAATGCACTATAGTATGATAAGTGCATAAAACGTTTGTAATATTTTATATTATAATTATGCTTACAAGCCTATTAATTTTTAATAATTGTAAGAAAAAAGTACTAATTTAGATACAAATATGTCACATCACACACAATGGATCAACTTGCATCAATTAAATATGGACATTTACAGATTAGTCTTCCAATATCAAAAAAGAGGACATGTAGGAGGACACTTTTTGAGGGAGGACAGAACTTACAAAAGAATGACTGTCCTCCCTAAAGGAGGACAATTGGCCACCTTAGTATAGCTGCACTTACTCACCCCGTGGGGCACGGGTTTCTCACCCGTAGCACATGCGCACTTTCCCACAGTTCCCAGGTGGGCCTCTGATATGAAATACGTCCCCAGCTTGAGAAAGACCCAAACAGCTGGTCACCAGGCCCTAGTTTGTTTACATTGTATTTTAGGCAATATCCTTTTTTTTTTTTTTTTTTGTATTTTTTCTGAAGCTGGAAACGGGGAGAGACAGTCAGACAGACTCCCGCATGCGCCCTACCGGGATCCACCCGGCACGACGCTCTGCCCACCAGGGGGCGATGCTCTGCCCCTCTGGGGCGTCGCTCTGCCGTGACCAGAGCCACTCTAGCACCTGGGGCAGAGGCCAAGGAGCCATACCCAGCGCCCGGGCCATCTTTGCTCCAATGGAGCCTCAGCTGCGGGAGGGGAAGAGAGAGACAGAGAGGAAGGAGGGGGTGGGGTGGAGAAGCAAATGGGCGCTTCTCCTATGTACCCTGGCCGGGAATCGAACCCGGGTCCCCCGCACCCCAGGCCAACGCTCTACCGCTGAGCCAACCGGCCAGGGCCTAGGCAATGTCCTTTTAACAAACCAGCTGTGGGGGGATTAGGCAAATCACTTAAATATCAGGACCTGGGTCTCCTCATTTGTGAAACTGGGGTGACACTTGAGGCACAGCCTGCCTCCTCAAGCTGCTGGGAGGACTGTGTAAAGATGGTGTTGCTGATACCCACAGGGGCAGCAGCCTGCCTAAGCACCAAGCCCGAGATCCAAAAGGCTGACCTGGGCATCGGTCCACTACTTAATGAACTGAGAGCAGGAACTGGAACCAGAACAGCACTTTTGGGGTCAGCTGGAAAGAGCAGCTTCCTTGGCCCTTTCCTCAGTCAGCAATTCCTGACAGTTCTCTTCCTAAGTATCTTCCAATCTGACCACTTTTCTCTATCTTTACTGCCTTTCACAGATCATCATCTCCTGCTTAAACGGTTTCTCTGTCTCCATTCCCCACCCCATCCCCTGTTAAAGCATCTAAAATGCAAATTTGATTATTAAAATATATGGGTTCCCTTTGTCCCCACAATGAAGTACAAGGAAGGTTTCCATCACCTGGCCTCTTCCCACATTTGAAGATGATTGTGTCCCAATCATCTTCAAATACTATCTGTTTATTTACAAGACCAGACTGCCTCTTACCTCAAGGGCTTTTTTACAGATAGAAACAATGAACATTCTGAACTCTGTTCAACACAGTCTTCACGTGGTTTTAACCATTGTCTTCCACCATGCTCTGATGGTTCTCCCTTTCTAGCTCTGAGGGATTCTGTAGCTTTCTGTTCACTTCTTAAAAGTTCAAACTGGTGTCAACCAAAGGTCATTGGTGTCATTTCAACACCAAAAGGAATCCCCAATTTGGGGTGCAGTTGAGAAGGAAACTTGATTCAGTGCAAACAGCTCAATTGTGACATAGCACAGCTGTGAAAATAGCTTGGAAGTTAGGAGGCCCTGGAGCCAAGTGGCCCTGGGACAGACCACTTCAACTAGACAACTCAGCTCTTCTCCTCACTGGTCCACTTTACTCCTCTTTATGCCAGTTTACTCTGTTCCGTTCTGTCAAAACATCTTCCACGGTCTTTCAGCTCCAATTAGGGAAATGTAGGCCTCAGTCTTCAATGGAAGGAAAAAGTGTGGTTTTAGAGCCAAAGGAGAGCTGACTTAAATAGACTGAAGTCCGTAACCAAATAGGTCCTTGATTGGTCTGTCTTCATTCAAATAAGGACTACAAATCCTTGCAGTTTGATTGGTCCAAAAGGCACTCTGAATGGTAGGTGAAGAAACTGATGGGAACATAGCTGAACAACTCCTATTATATAGGGAAACTCCTATTGGTTGAATTAGGATTCCAAGAACTCCTTAATAAGGGTTAAGATGGCAGAAACTTTGTAGACAAGCAGTTCAGTACAGAGGCAGGTAGTTCTGTTGCTCATTACATTGCACTTTGTGTCAGTGGTCCCTGTGACGAAATTGCCGCTAGACTATTATTTTGTTTGTTTGTTTGCTTGTTTCTGTTTTTGTTTTACTTTGAGCCCAGATAAACCACCAGGAGCCCATCTTGACAGGCATCTTCTTTCTCAAGGTCCACACTAGTATAGTATAGTCTCACATCAAGTTTTAAAGTTCTCTCCACCCCTCAGCACAACTAGGCTTCAGCAGTGTAACTTTGGGGAACTGCATTCTGTCCTTTCATAGGAAGAACTCTCTTTTTCCTTAATTGAAACTACTTCTTGTGTTGTGACCTGGAGAAAGGATTGGGGAGGTTGGTAGAAGATGAGCAAAACTATGAACCTGGCATGTCATTGCAGTCATCTGTTGGTTGTCTGCCTCTCAAGCTGTAACTAACTGGTTATGGATACCTTCCATTTGGTTCCAAATGTCAGCTTTTCAGGGCACATGGGTTAATGTCCCTGGAGCTCTCCGCATTGCATAATCCTCTGATGAGACATTTGCTTCAGCTTAACTGCTTCCATGAGCCTTCAGGTCCTTCCCTCTGCAATTTAACTAGACTGCCCTGACTGCCTGTTTTCTTGGGAGAAAAATTAGGAAAATGGCTCAAACCCTGTTGATTTCCACACTTTTATTTGACTTACAGAAGTTATACATTCTTCCTAAACCAAATCGTAGAAGTGACAGCTCTTTCCTTGTCAACCCTCTCTCCTTACTCCAGTGATTATGGAGAACAGGTCAGCAAGATTATCAGCAGATACCTAAATAAGAACTGAAATGTCAATCTCTCTTGCCAAAACACCAATTTTTATGAGTGATTCTCTTGGAGACCCCTTAATGCACAGCACTGGATCCCTTGACTGCTGACAGACACATGACTCCATCAATCCCCTTTCTGTTTTTACTTCACACTATATTCTCCTTATTTTCTATGCAGACAAAACGGGGGGCCATGGTTTGCGGTAGCAAAACTGACTTTCTACCTCTTTTTTTTTTTTGTATTTTTCTGAAGCTGGAAACGGGGAGAGACAGTCAGACAGACTCCCGCATGCGCCCGACCGGGATCCACCTAGCACGCCCACCAGGCGCGACGCTCTGCCCACCAGGGGGCGATGCTCTGCCCCTCGGGGGGGGGGGGGTCGCTCTGCCTCGACCAGAGCCACTCTAGCGCCTGGGGCAGAGGCCAAGGAGCCATCCCCAGCGCCTAGGCCATCTTTGCTCCAATGGAGCCTCGCTGCGGGAGAAGAAGAGAGAGACAGAGAGGAAGGAGGGGGGGTGGAGAAGCAGATGGGCGCTTCTCCTATGTGCCCTGGCCGGGAATCGAACCCGGGTCCCCCGCACGCCAGGCCAATGCTCTACCGCTGAGCCAACCGGCCAGGGCCGACTTTCTACCTCTTGATGGTACCTCTCCATTCCAGGGTACCAAATGATTGTTATTTAATCTGCAAACAAATGTTGTCTCCTTTTCCAAGAACATTTTGTCACATACTTTGACATGTCTTTTTCTTTTCTTTTCTTTTTTCCCCCTTTTTCTTTTTTTTGTAACTCACTCCTCCTCATCTTTTAGGTACCATTATCGATATCACTACGAAGAAGAAATTGTAACACGGCTAAGCCTAAGGCAGGATACTGATCTATCACTTCTAAAGTTCCCAGTACCTCCCTCATCATAGCACTTCTCATATTATGTTATAAATAACATCTTTTAAAGAAAAAAAAAGATTTTATTTATTGATTTTTACAGAGAGAGGAAGGCAGAGGGATGAGAAGTAGTTACTTCATTGGTTGTTTATCGTATGTGCCTTGACTAGACAAGCCTAGGGTTTTGAACCAACGACCTCAGCATTTCAGGTCAATGCTTTATCCACTGCACCACCACAGACCAGGCCTAAATGACTCTTGATAGTCTGCCTTCCCCCATGAGACTAAGCCCCAAAAGGGCTGAAACAGTGTCAACTTTGCTCATCTCTGTACTCATAGTGCCTTACATACAGAAAGCACTCAGTATTTGCTGGCTAAATACATGAACAAATGAGTCATATGGCTTGAGGAAGAGTCGGAGATTTGGGAAAGCCTCAGGTCCTACTGAAATTACCACTGTCCCTGCTTCCTCTAATACCCTGAGAGCTATTGAGCTTCACATATCAGATTATGTTGATAGAACATCTTTGAAATGTCTAAAGTGCTGTCTTAGAATCTGTACTTTTTTAAATGAATTTTATTTGGTCAACCAGGCCTGTGAGCATTTGCAAAGTCTGCAGAAGAGGAAACTGTGAGATAACCAAGGATGGAGCATAACCCTAAACTTTTTGCTCCAGTCCTCACAAACCCAAATCCCTTTCCTAGTTTATTAAAAGTTTCACGCTGTCCAGAAGGAGCTCCCTTTCCACTATTTGACTGGAATTTAAGGGAAGGTATGCCTTCTGCTATTACTACACTAAAGCCTCTGCATGTGACACTTATTCACTTGTTCAACGAACTGCTATTAACTGACAAGCAGGGCTTTGGGAGCGTTAATGTATGTCTACTGGGGCCCCTCAAGTTCATGGAAACAGGAATGAAGATGAACAGCTTTCCCAAAGTAAGCATATTTCTTTGCCCAAGCACTAGATATATTTCCTAGGAGCTAGAACTATTTTTCTTCCCCTTTCCCTCCCACTCCACACCCCACAATGAAGCAGAAAATAAAAGTTGTGCCAAAGGCTGAAGGAAGAATGCCTCTTGGGCTTCAGAGCCCTAGGATAAAAGAGGGTATTGTTTCCAGGAAGTATACTGCTCACAAAAATTAGGGGATATTTCAAAAATGAATATGAAACGATAAAATATTCCCTAATTTATGTGAACAGTATAGTTCCAAACATAAGATCCTACCCTGAATTGTCTTTTCTTTAAAGTGGAGTAGCATTTTTGTCTGAAGAACCAAGTTCCTGGATTAACTAAATCATGAATTTACCCAGACTATCACATTCACCTGACCATCCATCAAATATATATATTGGGCAATATTTGTATACAAATTTCTAGGTATACTACAGTAAATATACAATTTCTGCTTTCAAGTTACAACCTATTGAGGAGAGAAAGCATTAAGTACTAAAATAGAATTACCCATTTATGGCCTGGAGGTTGTGGAGATCAGTGTCCTAAAGAAAATAAAACTGGCTTAGACTAAAAGTAGGAGTTGACTGAATAGGGAAGAGGGAGGGAAGAGATGTAGGATTGCATACAGAGGGTATGCCAGGCACAGAGGTGAGATAACAGAAGCAAATCCTTTGAGCTCTGAACCTGTGCTAGACACCATTTTAAAGATTTGACAAGTATGACCTCATTTGATTCTCACAACAAACAATCCTTTAAAATATGTACTATGATAAACCTCATTTTATAGATGAAGAAACTGAGGCATGGAGAAGTTAAGTAAATATATTGAACAAAATCATAGTTTACTTACTAACTGATGAAGCCAAGATTCAAACCAGAAAGTCTGAGTCCAGGCCTCTGCTCTTTACCACTTTGCTACCAGGTACTCGGACAATGGAAGCTGTCTTTTGTAAAGGAGTATTAAATTCATGGGAAAGCATGATAGGACAAAAAAATAGGCCACTAGGTATGGAAGGACAACATGATGAAGAATTGATACAGTATATTGTCTGGTGGCATTTGGACTTTATCTTAAAGGTAACAGAAACCAAACTGATAGATTCTGAGTGAAGCAGTCTGATTTACTTATGTATATTACTGTGTTAACATTGAGTAGGACAGATTATAAGGAAATAAAACTACTAGAAGTAAGAAGACCAATTGTTAAACTATTGCAGTTATCCAGATAAGATTTGATAAGGACCAAGAAATTAAAGTGAACTAAGGTAGAAGCTATGGGGATGAGGAGAGGATGGATGTGAGGGGTATTTCAGAAGTGGAATTGGCCATTTATTAAAACTGAGCAGATACGGGGAATCAGAAATAAAGAGCAGTCTCTCATGACTCTCAAGTTTTTTATTTTGGAGATAAGGTGTAAAGAAGAAGCTGACTTGAATGGGAAGATAATTAGAATGAATATGAATGTGAGGGTTTGAGGTGCTTGTGAAATAGATGAAGAGTCAACTGGGCAAAACAATGGACAGTTACATTTATGAGTCTGGAGTAAGGAATGAGATCTGAGTAAAGGTACAGACTGGAGAGTCATTTGGCATACACATAGATTGTCACTGAAACAATGAGAATGGGTGAAATAATCCAGAGAAGATTTCAGACCACAGAAAGACTGAATGTGGACTTTAGAAAAACATTAAAGGTACAAAAGGGCAACTGGATGCAAGGGGACTAAGAAGGAGGAGCTAAGATAGGAGGAAACTGTGTGGGTGTGCTACCACCAAAGCTAAGGATTGGAAAGGGTTTCAGCAAAGAAAAATTGGTCTATTCTGATATGTCAAGATAAAATTTGAGCCTGACCAGGTGGTGGCGCAGTGGATAGAGCATCGGACTGGGATGCGGAGGACCCAGGCTCGAGACACCGAGGTCACCAGCTTGAGCTCGGGCTCATCTGGTTTGAGCAAAAAGCTCACCAGCTTGGACCCAAGGTTGCTGGCTTGAGCAAGAGGTTACTCGGTCTGCTGAAGGCTCATGGTCAAGGCACATATGAGAAAGCAATCAATGAACAACTAAGGTGTTGCAACAAAAACTGATGATTGATGCTTCTCATCTCTCTCTGTTCCTATCTGTCCCTATCTATCCCTCTCTCTGACTCTCTGTCAAAAAAAAAAAAAGATAAACTTTGAAAAGTGTTTATATATTTTGAGTGATGAAGTTGTGGTTGACCCTGGAGAAAACTAAATGAGTAATGGGAATGTAAACCAATCAAAGTGGGCCTAGGAGCAATGGGGAGGGAGGAGGTGGAGATGGCAATTTTTGAGAAGTTTGACTTTGATGGAAAGGAAAGAATACAGGATCAAGGGTTTTTATTTATTTTTTTATTGTTTTGGTTTGTTTTTAAGACAAGAGAGACTTAGCATGGTACATTAGTTTCCCATTGCTGCTCTCACAAATTACTATAAACTTAGTGACTTAAAATAACATAGATTTATTATTTTACAGTTCTAAAGATCAGAGGTTTAAAATGGGTTGGCAAGGCTGCATTTTTCTTGAAGATTCTAGGGGAAGGTAGTTTTCTTGTCCTTTCTAGCTTCTAGAAGCTACCTATAGTCTTCGAATTGTGGCCCCTTCCTGGTCTTCAAAACTAGCAATGTAGCATCTTCAAATCTCTCTTCCCCTCTCCCTCTCTCTTTTCCTCTGCTGTTGTTACATTGCCTTCTGTATACTCTTCAAAGGCTCCTTCTAATTACATTTGGCCTACCCAGATAATCAACTATAATTTCCCCACTTCGAAAGTCATAACTTAATCATATCTGCAAAGTCTCTCTTACCATGTAAGATATATCCACAGGTTTTGTGGACTAGGATGGAACATCAGTGGGGAGCCATTACACATGGTATCTGCCTAGCACATAGTGTTCAAAATGTTATTACTACTAATAACATTTCTATGCTGAAGAGAACGAGCCATTAGAAAGACACTATAAACATAGGATGTGGAAAGAGAGAAAGAGAGAGACTCTGAAGAGAAAGCAAGTACTCTTAGGCCAAAAAGAGTATGCCCAAAACACAATTTGAGAAAGGAACCTTGTGGCTCCTGTACATTAAGTGAGGTGATATGCACATATACATGTTTGGCAATAATTTTTTAACCCAGCATTCAAGACATGTTTGATTTACTCCCTTATTTCTTAAAATGTGCCTACACTAGTCAAGGGCTATGATATTGTCACTACTTCTGCCTGGCAACACCACTATATGCCATCACATAACTCCCTGAAATATCACTCTGCTTTATCATGGTTTCTCCCAGAGCTCCTGATTCAATTTCTTTTGCAAATAGATGTTCAATAAATATGGATGTATACATAAATTAATTAATGAAAGGACAAGTGAACAAACTTAAAAGACTGAAAAATATTGATTTGGGGTGATCAGACTGTAGCAGCTTCCAAACGGTGAATACTTACTGCAGAAAGTTGTGTTTCAGCTAAGTGGAAAGGAGAGGGCATACAGAATAGAAAAGGAGATATTGCAAGTAGAAGGAATGGAAGGAACTCCAGTGGTAGAAAAGGGAAGATGAGAGTGCAAAGTGCTATGTGGGAGCCAAGTTAAACCCCCTTGAGTGTAAGCACTGGCTGAACTAATTGAGCAGGTAATCAGTAGAGGGAATTACAGGTCCCTAATAATAGTTTGTATTAAGAGTTACTTGAGATTTCTGAAAGATAAGCATTTGAAGCCTGACCAAGTGGTTGGTACAGTGAATAGAGCATCAACCTTGGGCACTGAGGACCCAGGTTCAAAACCCTGAGGTCACCAGCTGAAGTGCAGGATTATAGACATGACCCCATGGTCATTGGCTTGAACCCAAAGGTTCCTGGTTAAAGTCCAAGGTCACTGGCTCGAGTAAGGGATCACTGCCTCAGCTAGAACCCGTTGGTCAAGGCACATAGGAGAAATCAATCAGTGAACAACTAAAGTGTTGCAACTACAAGTTGATGATTCTCATCTCTCTCCCATCTTGTTTGTCTGTCTATCTGCTTCTCTCTCTTAAGTTAAAAAAAAAAGGCATTTGGAATAAAAAGAGCACTTGGTTGGGATTTTAAGTTAAATGCCTGATTCGCCTGACCAGGCGGTGGCGCAGTGGATAGAGCATTGGACTGGGATGCGGAAGGACCCAGGTTCGAGACCCTAAGGTCACCAGCTTGAGCGCGGGCTCTTCTGGTTTGAGCAAAGCTCACCAACTTGGACCTAAGTTTGCTGGCTCAAGCAAGGGGTTACTCGGTCTGCTGAAGGTCCGCGGTCAAGGCACATATGAGAAAGCAATCAATGAACAACTAGGGTGTCGCGGCGAAAAACTAATGATTGATGCTTCTCATCTCTCTCCGTTCCTATCTATCTGTCCCTATCTGTCCCTCTCTCTGACTCTCTCTCAATCTGTCTCTAAAAAAAAAAAAAAAAAAAAAAAAAAACACCTGATTCTAGAACAGATTTCTGCATTACCTTCTACTCAATCTCTTTGGGGTTTAGTTGCCTGAGAGCTGTAGCACTTAGCCCAGTAGCTAGTGGAAAGAAAGAAAGAATGCAATAAATTATTGCTTACAATCTCAAGGTTTTGTTTTAAACGCAATAACACGTTAAAGCACCAAGGATGGTATCACAAAGAAAGCTCAGTAAACTTGAATTTCCTCTCTTCCATACTAGAAATTTAAACTAAATGCTCTCCATAAACAGGGCATGAGAAACACTGAAAGCTGAGAGACTCCGTACTGTAGGTGAGAAGATTCATGTATTAGGGTTCTCCAGAGAAACAGACCAAATCGTGTGTGTGTGTGTGTGTGTGTGTGTGTGTGTGTGTGTGTGTGTTTTATAGGAATTGGTTCAGGCAATTATAGAAGCTGAGAGGGCTATGATCTGCTATCTTCAAGACAGAGATTCAAGAAAGCCAGTGGTATAATTCAGTCCAAGTCTGAAGGTCTGAGAACCAGGAGCACTGATATCCAAAGACAGGAGAAGATGGATGTCCCAATTCAGGACAGAGAGCAAATTCATCCTTTTTCTACCTTTTTATATAATTAAGGCCCTTAACAAGTGGGGTGATGCCCAGTCACAGTGGTGAGGGCTATCTTTTTCAGTCTACTGGTTCACATGCTAATCTTTTTTGGAAATATCCTCATTGACACACTCAGAAATAATGTTTTCTAGCTACCTGGGCATCCCTTAATCCAATCAAGTTGACATACAAAATCAGCCATCACAACTCAGGACCTCAGAGTTTATGGAAGACTCATGTTTGGGATATAAATGGTCAGTACATAATACCTCCCATTTGCCCGCCTGCATATAAACAAGTCTCTTTTCCTCATCCAAGTTCTGAACCAGTGGATACGAGAAATAAGGCAGATTGCAAAACTCATCTTTATAACTGATAAAGATCATTGTAGAAGATATGGCTTAGGTGTGCAGCCACAGTGGGCTTCCTAACAGGGAAAATTCAGAATGAAACTGACTCATCTCCCCATCATAATTATCAGTGGAAAACCACAGGCCTCTCACTCATGGGGATGTGCCCTGTAAAACAGAGAAAGCAGATCCAACTAGGTGCTCTCTGCACCCAAGGTTCAGGGTATGAAGGAATTGAAAGCCAGAGTGGAAAGAGCAGGCGTGTTAGTAATAGAGTTTCTGCCCCAAAACAGAAAACATCAGGAATGTGGAGAAAATCTGTAATACCATGTTCTATTTCTTTTTTTCTCTTTAGGTTTCCTTATACCACCATCAGGGACATACAGAGATGCTGGATCCGGCCACTGGGAAACTTTTACTCAGCAGTGTGGTAGTTGAGTCAGTAGTTTCTCCCCTGGATACTTAAAGGAGCTCAAACTACCCAGCTATTTAGCATGACTGCTTCTGGGTCCTCTTTCTCTAGGAACAAAGGGAGAACAATTCAATCTGGGTATCTTTGACAATGGTTCAGAGAATGGTGAGTTGTTTATCTGTATCCCACAGGTCAGCAACCCAACCGGAGCACAAAGGAAACTGTCAAGTCAGAGCTCTATCAGAGATGGCTCTACCCCATTTGGCATGAGTGAAGAGAAACCAGTCAACCACAGCCAAAAGGGAAGATCAGAACAGAGAATGAGAGAGGAATACAAAAGATAAGGGATTGAAAAGTCCATTTTGGTTGGGGAGATGAGATTAATATGCCTGAAATAAGGAGCCAACAGACAAAGAATGCTAATGGGTATGAAGTGTCTTTTGAAGGGAGATGAAAATATTCTCAAATTATATTGTGATAATGGTTAAACAGCCCTGTGAGTATGCAGAAAAATACAGAACTGTACATTTAAAATGTGTGAATTGTATGGTAACTTAATTATATGAATAAAAATGTTTTGGGTTTTTTTTTTAATACATAACATGTGTATTAGTGGAATAGGAAAGGAAGGACCAGAATCCCAGGCCTTTACTTCTCATGCCAATGCGTGACCTTCGTCATTTTTCTTTCTCATGCCTCAATTTTCTCATCTTTTAGATAAAGGAGTTGGATTACATGTTCTTAGTGTCCTGGAGCTGCTGTAACAAATTATCACAAACTTGTTGGCTTAAAACAAGAATTTGTTCTCTCACAGTTCTGGAAGCCAGAAGTTTAAAATCAAGGTGTTGTCAATAGCATGATCCCTCCAGAAGCTCTAGAGGAGAATCCATTCCTTGCCTTTTTCAGCTTTTTGTGGCTGCGGTGGTTCCTTGGCTTGTGGCATATCTTTCTCAGCTCTGTCTTCATATCTCCTTCTCATCTGTGTGTCTTTCTGTCCAAACAACTCTTTCTCCTCTCACAAGTGATTATATTTAAGAGATACAAGTGATTACACAAGTGATTATATTTATACATATAGGAATACAAGTGATTATATTTAAGACCTACTCAAATAGGCTCTCTAGATCCTTAACTTAATTACATTTTTTGCTGTATAAGGTAACATCTACATGTTCCAGGGAATTGATATAGATATCTTGGGTGGGATGGAGAAGAGGGTACAAATTCATTTACAAAATCTTTGCAAGTTTATAGAAGAGTTGGAAGATCCAACTTGATGAACTGCCTTATATTCTCCAGACATTCCTGTCTCACTTTTTTTCTTATTTTAAATAATGACAGCCTGACCAGGTGGTGGCACAATGGATAGAGCGACAACCTGAGACGCTGAGAACCTTGCTTCGAAACCCTGAGTTGCCAGCTTGAGTGCAGGGTCACTGGCTTGAGTGTGGGATCATAGCCATAACCCCATGGTCACTGGCTTGAGCCCAAAGGTCGCTGCCTTGAAGCCCAAGGTCACTGGCTTGGGCAAGGGATCACTAGCTTATCGAAAGCCCTCAGGTCAAGGCACATATGAGAAGCAACCAATGAACAACTAAAGTGCCACAACTACAAGTTGTTGCTTCTCATCTCTCTCCCTTCCTGTCTGTTCCTGTCTGTTCCCCCTCCCCCTGTTAAAAATAATAGTATTTGTATGGAATGTTTATCAGCTTATTTCAATCCCATGAGAACCTGTATATTTTCTGTTATCACTATAATTCCATTTCTGATGAGTAAATGGAAGCTCATAGAGATTAAGTGACCTAACCACAATCATGAGCACTAGAAAGTTTGAGTGCTAGACTCCAACCTGAGTCTTTGGACTCCAAATCCTGCGGTTTCCATTCTGCCATTACCTGACTGAATCTTGGTATATCATCTAGAAGTTCCAGACCAGAATGAAGCAGACACACTTGGAGTAAAATTACTTCTCTTTATTCCCACTAAGCACAGATAAAAACCCTGGACATTTTATAGGAAACCAACATAAGAAGACTCTGAAAGGTGTGAAGAAGAAGACAGGTGACTAAAGAGCTTGGAACCCAAAGATTGATGTGACAGTGAGTTCCCTAGTTTTGTTTTTGTTATTGTCTTTTGCTTATTTATCCCTGTCAGAGTGCTAGAGAAGCAACCCAGAAATGTCAATAGGCACAGATAAAGTCCTAAGAAAAACCTGCTTGCTTTTTCTTGTCAAAGGACTAGAAAAAAGACAATCTGGAAAGACAGAAAACTTTAGACAATAACTAACCTACTTCAGCCAAATACTATAAAAAAATAATGGTCCCTCCCCTGCTTCTATAAGCAAAAATCAAGAGGATACCCTAGGCTTCTCCTCACCTGGGTAGTATCGGAGAAGACATAGCAGGGAGTTGGGACTTATATCTCCACCCAGAGGTAATGAGCTCCCAATCCATAGGCAATAAGGTATCCCTCTCCCTCCCTGCCAAAGTGTCAGAGGAAGCCACCTGGGGAGTCTGAATCCTCAGCCTGAGTAGACAAAGGAAGCTAAGTGGAAAACTTAAAGCTTCACCACTGCCTGGTATTAGTGAGGCAACACCCCCACACACACACACAACTGTCAAGGTGTCAAAGGAATCTGCTAGAACAGATTTTAATAAGATCCAGAGTCTCATAAGACAAACTGTTCAGCACTCAATCAAAATCATATGTCATATGATTTCCAAGAACTAACCAGGGAAATCTCAAATAAAAAAAGACAATCAGCATATACCAACACCAAAATAATGCAAAAATTGGGATTATTTGACAAATACTTGAAAGTATCATTAAAATATTTTATAAGCAATTATGAATATACTTGATACAAATAAATAAACAGGAAACATCAGTGAAACAATTGAAGATATAAAGAACATATGTGTGTGTGTTTATTTTTTTTAAGTGAAAGGAGAGAGACAGACTTCCATAAGCACCCCAACCAAGATCCACACAGCAATGCCCTTCTGGGGCTGATGCCAAATCAACCGAGTTATCCTCAATACCTGAGGCCAACGCTTGGACCAACCAAGTTATCCTCAGCACCCATGGCTGCAAAAGGAGAAGGGGGGGGAGAAAAATAGATGGTTGCTTTCCGACCGGGGATCAAACCTAGGACTTCCGCATGCCAAGCTGACTATGTACTGAGCCAGCCAGCTAGGGCTTTTTTATTATTATTATTCATTTCAAAGAGGAGAGGGAGAGACAGAGAGAGAGAGAGAGAGAGAGAGAGAGAGAGAGAGAAGAGAGGAGAGACAGAGAGAGAGAAAGAGGGAAGAGCTGGAAGCATCAACTCCCATATGTGCCTTGACCAGGCAAGCCCAGGGTTTTGAACCGGTGACCTCAGCATTTCCAGGTCGACGCTTTATCCACTGCGCCACCACAGGTCAGGCTAGGGCTTTTTTGTTAAATCTTAATGAACAGGCTCAACAACAGGATGAAGATGACAGAGGGGGAAAAAAACAGTGAGCTTGAAGACAGCAATATAAATGGCCCAGGTGGAATAATAGTAAATTGGGTAAACAGAATAATCTTTCCTTTTCATTTTGTGTTTTCTAAACTGATAGTTGAAACAAATATTTTAACATTGTCTAAATATAAATTTCAATGTATACAGGAAAAGTTTAATAAAATTACATTATAAATGGAGGGTAAAGGGACATAAAGGGATGTAAGTTTTCTACACTTGTCTCCAATTGGCAGAATATGGGAACCAGTAGGTCATGTCGATTAAATCACTGTATACCTTGATTCAGGGCTGGTTACAGGAATCTACATGTACAGTAAAATGCCATAGTCCTATGTACACATGTATATCCCAATCTCCATTGACTGGGTGAAAGGTACATGGGACCTCTCTGTATCTTTGAAATTTTCTGCATATCTAAAATTATTTCAGCCTGACCAGTGGTGGTGCAATGAATAAAGCACAGACCCAGAATGCTGAAGTCCCCAGTTTGAAACTCCGAGGTCACCAGCTTGAACTGGGCTCATCGGCTTGAGTCCAGGCTTGACAGCTTATGTGTGGGGTCACCGGCTTGAGTGTGGATCATTGAAATGACCCCATAGTCACTGGCTTGAGCCCAAAGGTTGCTGGCTTGAGCAAGGGGTCACTGGCTCACCTTGAACTCCCCCGATCAAGGCATGTATGAGAAGCAATCAATGAACAGCTAAAGTAACACAACTACCAGTTGATGGTTCTCATCTCTCTCTCCTCCCTCTCCCTTCTTGTCTTTCTCTTCCTCTTTCTCTCTCTCAAATCAATTTAAAATTTTTTTAATTGTTTCAGTTTTGGGAAACAAGCTGAATTTCCTTATATACATACAGTCTAGTGTAGTGGAATGAGCAAAATAAAAATCTACCTCTGGCAAAAGAAGATAAATAAATAAAATTATTTCAAAATGAAAAGTGAAGAACACAGTATTGAAAGGGCATCTTCACAGGGTTGCAGTTTCTGGTCTGAAATCGTCAGTTCAGACCCTCACCTGCCCTCAAGTGACATTACAAAGCCCAGAAGCCCCACTCACCACCCAGCAGTTTGCATCGGAAGCAGTTGTTCAACCCTGCTAAGCAAACTTCTCTGCCTGATCAGTTATATCCAAAGGAAAGTAACCCCATGTAAGTAACAGGATCAATAGATGTGGATATAACAAAAAGCAAATCCAATGTTCTTGGTGTTTTCTTGGTTGTGTGGGCAGTCTATTCATACCACATATCTCAGCCCTTTTCTCTTTTTTTTTTTTTTTTTTTACTTATTGATTTTAGAAAAAGCAAGAAAAACCGATTTGTTATTCCACTTATTTATGCGTTCATTGTTTGATTCTTGTATATGTGATGTATAATTCTTGTTTGTGCTGGCCTATGAAAGAGTTAACCACCCTGATATTACATACTCTTTTGCAGGCCAGCACAAAATTTCTGGTGGACTGTTGGTTGAAAAACACTGGGTTAGAGCATCATCTCAATATGCCAAGGTTGTGAGTTTGATCCCTGGTTACGACACATACAAGAGTCAATCAGTAAATACATAGGTACATAAATGGAACAACTATTTGGTGTTTCTCCCTCTCTCTCTCTCTAAAATTAATATATAAAAATTCTTAAAAATTGATTACAAAGCTCAATTTTTTTTATTAGGCATGTGTTGCCTGACCTGTGGTGGTACAGTGGATAAAGTGTTGACCTGGAATGCTTAGGTCTCTGGTTCAAAACTCTGGGCTTGCCTGGTCAAGGCACATAGGAGAAGCAACTACTTTCTCCAGACAGACTCTCACATTAGCCTCAACCAGGATCCACCCAGCAATCCCTGTCTGGGACCGATGCTCAAATCAACCAAGCTATCCTCAGCGCCTGAGGCTAACACTCTGACCAATAAGCCACTAGCTGTTATAGGGGAAGAGAAACAGATGGTTACTTCTCATGTATACCCTGACCAGGAATCAAACATGGAGATGTCTGCATGTTGGGCTAATGCTTCATCCACTGAGCCAACTGGCCAGGGCCTCTATCCTCTCTCTAAAATCAATTTTTTTTGAGAGAGAAACAGGAAAGGAGAGAAATGAGAAGCAACAACTTGTAGTTGTAACACTTAATTGTTATTGATTGCTTCTCATCTGTGCCTTTGGGGGGGGGGTGATCAAGCCAAGACAGTGACCCCTTGCTCAAGCCAGCAGCCTTGGCCTCAAGCCAGTGATGTTTGGGCTCAAGCCAGCAACCTTGGGATCATGATCAGGCCTTGCCCAAGCCTGTGACATCAAAGTTTCAAACCTGGGACCTCAGTGGCCCAGGTTGATGCTTTTTATCCTCTGTACCACCACCAGTCAGGCAATAAATAGAATATTTTTAATAAATAAATAAATTGGGCATGTGTTAACTCTGGGATATTGAAATTATTGAGACCTCACAACATTTCAAACTATAATAAAACTATACTAAAAGCTTATGTTCAGAAGATTCTTGAAATAGAACAACTCATCTACCCTGAATTCTAGGTAAAAAAATCTCCCTCTTGTTTACCTAATTCTGTAAATAAAGAGTATTATCTCCAAAAATGATTTAAAGTGCCAACTTTGTAGGTTAGCAAGTTTTAAAACTATATTCTAAAATGATAATTTTATTTATTTTTTGTCTTTTCTGAGTTTGTAACAAGTTCATTCCGTTTTCAAATGAAATCCCAATTAAAGAGACAATGGTTTGACAATCCATACTCTCATCCAGCTAGGCTTGGGTTAGTTACCCTAAGGAACATTTGATCATTTACCTAGAGGAGTTAGTATTTGTCTAGGAAAAAACCTCTATGCCCAAGAAATATCCTATCAGGTGTTCTTCTGTGTCCTCCCCACATGCACTTGACTTGAGTCTCAAGCCAAGAGCCCCTAACCTCTGAACTTTTCCCATGTTTGGAATCATGGGACTGTGTTCAGCTTCCTTAAGAATAAGCTGCCCTCCCTCCTCCCCCTCTGCCCTGCCCAAGTATCTGGGCTATGTACTTTGCATTTCAACCCATGGGTCTTTCATTCACTTCCACCTTAACCCATAGAAATTGGGAGCTTGGTCACTTGATGCTGAGGAGAGGCTCATATTGCTACCAGACCCAAAGGAAACACATCTGTCCTTCATCCACACCTGCCTCAAGTGCCTAATGGTGGTGGTATTTGTGTTTACAGTTGACAAGCTTCAGCAGAGACAAATCACAGGTGGCTAGCAATGGGACTAAAAGCCTTATAGCCAACGAAGATGCATCCCTCTTTCTGGCAGTGTGGCCCCCCTTTGTCTGAGGCTGACCAGGTAGCATTTCCCTTGAACTGACTATCACACCTCTTCTTGGTCCAGTATGCCTGCTTAAAAAGTAGGTAATGGGTGGAGGTGGAGTGGGGAATAGTGGTATATTGACATAGGTGAGTGTGGTTTCAAAGCATCTTGGCTGAGTTCCATCAAAGGCTTGTGCTTGCCTCAGAGTTGGCTGAAATATCCTCAGAACTTCAAACACTCTCCAAATCTCCAGATTTTTTTCTCCTATTCTGCTCTTGCTATGTAATGGGATGTGTCCTGGATGCTGGAGATACAAGAGAAAGGGACCCAACTTCTCTCTCCTAGAGCCTATATAGCATAGTGAGTGAGCGTGTTAATGAACATCACATAGATAAATACAGAAAAGTGCTCTGAAAAAAAATTGTCTATGAGGAAACTGACCTAGAATAAAGAAGACTTAACCTGAGGAATTCATGCTTGGTCTGAGAGTTGAGGAACTGGTTAAAATTAAACAGATGAGGGGTGAACATAGAAGGGCAGGCATTCTAGAGATTAGTATGTGCAAAGGCTTGTACTGGAAGGAGTTTGTAGTATTATTGGGATAGAAAGACAGTGGTTCTGGAGTACAGAACGTGAGCACGAGAATGGAACATGAAGCTGGAGACATAGGTGGAACTGGCTCTCACAAAACCATGGTGGACAATATTAATTGGAGATGGTGATGGGAGTGAAATGGGAGCAGTCTCCAAGATGCCTCCCAAGTAGGACATCCTTTTATTTAACAATTATGTGCTTCTACTGTATTATAAGACTACTGGACTGGTTGGTTCCATGCTTCCCCGGGATGCTAAGTTACTCTCTTTTTGTTTTCTTCTATCCCCTAGAGCAGTGGTCCCCAACTTTTTTGGGGCCACGGACCGGTTTAATGTCAGAAAATATTTTCACAGACCGGCCTTTAGGGTGGGACGGATAAATGTAACATGTGACTGAGACAAGCATCAAGAGTGAGTCTTAGATGGATGTAACAGAAGAAATCTGGTCATTTTTTTAAAATAAAACATCGTTCAGACTTAAATATAAATAAAACAGAAATAATGTAAGTTATTTATTCTTTCTCTGTGGATCGGTACCAAATGGCCCACAGACCGGTACCGGTCCGCGGCCCTGGGGGTTGGGGACCACTGCCCTAGAGTCTCCTTACTCCTCAGACTCCTTACACAGCCCAGATTTATGTTTTACTCTTATTTGGAACTGAAAAAACAAGCCAGACTGCATTGTAAGCTTATGGCCACCTGATGGTAGCAAAGGGTCAGCAAACCTAGTCCTTGTAGCGAATATGAGGCAAATGAATCCTCCCTCGCTCCCTTACACTCTTGAGAGCTGGATAGGTCATCCATAAACTGTAATCATGTTATCCAGAATGGGAATATCTTATCCAGAAGATATCCTAGGCTGGAAATTTCATAATTTTTAAAGCATGTACGCTATATTGAGCATAAATTATGTGTTGGCTCTTAACATAGAGTGTCTCTACTCTGCCTAAGTACCCTTTGAAAAGGATATTATTCCTCCTATAGATGAGAAGTTGAGACTCAAAGGCTCAAACAGAGAGGTTGATTATCTGCCCAAAGTCTCACAGCAGAGTCAGCTATCTGTCCTCTCCCATGCTACCCCTGGGATTTATTGTAGAATAAGTCATCCCTGCTTTGAAGCAGTTCTTCCTTCCCTATCAGAAGTCTTGTGACAGGGGTGCCCTGATTTGTCCTCTGTTGCCTCCTCATCTAGCTTCTCGTGGCAACTTCAGAGCGGTCTGTCTCCAGCTCTAACTCCTGCACCTGTAGGAATCAAGCCAATAAGTACCAATCACCACCAGAGTGGTGAACAAGAATAAGATACTGCTCCCTCCTTCAGGGAGTTTCTGGTCCAGATGTGGCTAAGTATGTCTGTTGGGCCAATAACAATGCCAGAGCGTTTCTGAAAAACGCTAAGAATAAAATACATTTTAAAACTTGAGGAGCCCCTCTGGGCTACATTAATCAGGGAGGGCTTCCTGAAGCAGGTGAAATGTTAGAAGTAGACAGCCTAAATTTAGGACTGGAAGGAGTATATTTCAGTCATGACAAGGGACAGTGAGCCAGCCACATGATGCACGTAGGGAACAACAGGGAATCAGGTTAAAAAAAAAAAAAAAAGAGTACCAGCCAGTGGTAAAAGGCCTTAAATGCCAGACTATGATGCTTGATTTCTACCAAGAGGGACCCAGGGAAGGTTTTTGGCAAGTGGAATAACCAGTGAAATAAACATTCAACATTAATATGGCATAGTCAATATGTAGGATGCATGGGAGTAGGGAGAGACTTGTGGAAAAAAATGGTTAAAATGATAGTTAAATAACAAAACTTTCCTAAGTTCCTGGTTCTTTCCTATTTCAGTGACTCTGCCTATTCTATCTTCCACTTACAATTCCCTTTGTAAACATGTCTCTGCTCAAGTTTTTTTCAGTGTGTATGTGAGAAGGGAGGGAAAGTGGAATTTGGAAGGGACCATCCTCAGGACTTTGTCTAAAACCAGACAGTAGGAATGGAGACCTTCGCCCAGTCCTGTTCTCCTGGCCTAAGGGCAGAGTGGCTATGTCCGAAGCTGAAACGGGTGATGCCACAAGTTGGAGGTAGGGTGGGACGCTCCTTTTCTTGACAGTTGTCTTCTCAAGAGGATGTGAGAACAGGAAGAGATCCCTCCATACACACACTTATCTTTCTCCATTCCTTTAGATGCTTTAACTGTTTCAGGCCACTGAAATTAAAACATCATGGGTCCCTTAAGTGTGCAGCAGCCTGGGAATCATAGCTGCCCAGAGCTGCCACATTCCAGACAGAATCATAAAGCATCAGAGCCAAAAGAGCCTTAGACCATCCAAAATTCCACTCTCATTTCACAAGAGGCCCCTGCTGCCCAGAAAGAGTAAGGGAGGCCGTGAGTGTGGACTAGTGGCTAGACTATGTACTGTGAGGTCAGACAAGCCTGGCATGGAAACCCAGCTCTGGCAATCACTCTAGCTGTGCATCCAAAGGCAAATTCTTTAAGCCAGTGGTTCTCAAATAATGGTCCTGGGATCCCTGGGAGTGCCCCCAAGATGCTTTCAGATAAACCACGAGGTTGAAACTATCAATATTTTCATAAGAACCATTAAGATACTATTTTCTGACCGGTGGTGGTGCAGACCAGAACATTGACCTGGAATGCTGAGGTCCCGGTTCAAACAATGAGGTCGCCAACTTGAACATGGATGGGCTCCTCAGCTTGAGCACAGGTTCTTCAGCTTAAGTGTAAGATCATTGGCTTGAGCCCAAAGGTCACTGGCTTGAACAGGGCGTCACTGATTTGGTTTGAGCCCCCCAGTCAAGGCATGTATGAGAAGTAATCAATGAACAACTAAAGTGAAACAACTGCAAGTTGATGCTTCTAATCTCTCTCCTCCCTTCCTGTCTTCCTCTCTCTCTTTCTCTCTCTCTCTTTCTCTCTCTCTCTTCTCTCTCTCTCTCTCTTCTCTCTCCCTCAAATCAATCATTTTCTTTTAGCCTGATAAGTGGTGGCACAGTAGATAGAGCATTGACCCGGTACACTGAGGTCCCAGCTTCGAACCCCAAAGTCACAAACTTGAACACAGGCTCATCCGGCTTGAGCGTAGCTCACCAGTTTGAGCGTGGAGTCACTGGCTTGAGCATAGGATCACCAACATGATCCAAAGGTCACTGACTTGAGCAAGGGGGTCATTGGCTTGGCTGGAGCCCCCCAGACAAGGCACAAATGAGAAGCAATCAATGAATAACTAAAATGCTGTAACTATGAGTTGATGCTTCTCATCTCTCCCCCTTTCTTTCTCTCTCTCTCTCACACAAAAAAAAATAAAATAAAAATTTAAAAATATATGTTGTTTTCTTTTTTCACTCTCACTTTGTCATGAGTGTACAATGAAGTTTTTGAGATGTTATATTGTGTGTCTTCTAATTAGGACAGTGATAAAGAGATTGGAAAAATATAAAACAATGCCATGTTTCTCTCTAGATATGCTACTTATAGTCACACATGATAATTCATTATTGTTATTTTTATATAAATTACTAAGTACTTTTTAAAGTTTAATGTTAATTTCTAATGCAATAAATAAATATAGATAAATTTAACCCACATAAACAAAAGCTCCTTGGGTCCTTCATAACTTTTTAGTGTAAAGGGATAATGAAACTTAAAAGCTTAAGAACCACTGACTTAAACTGTTTATGCCTCTATTTCCTTACCTGAAAAATGGGCATACTTATCTCAAAGGATAGTTTGAGACTTTAAAAAGGTACCTCAGATAAAATGTAAAATCCTGCTCAAGGTTTCACAGTAAATTAGTGACTGAAACATGATACCTGATCTTATTTCAGTCAGGGGCTGGGACAGCCAAGAAGAGTCCAAGGTCTGAGGAATGAAGCATATGTGCAATATGAAGATGCTTTGCTGCTGGAAGCCAATATCTGAATACACAAAGTACCCATCTGTGCCTGGGGCAGATCACAGACAAGGTCACCATACACTGAGTGATAGTCCTACTAGATTACCATGTGCCTGCTGATAACAGGCAAGCCCAGAAATGTTTGTGTATCTGTAGTTTACCTCTCTGACAGCCTCAGAGCAGCATGCCCCCACAGATAGAACAGCAGAGAGGGTTCAGGAAAAATAGTAATAAGAAGAGGAGGAGGAGGAGGAGGAGGAGGAGGAGGAGGAAGGAGGAGGAGGAGGGGGAGGAGGAGGAGGAGGAGGAGGAGGAGGTCTTGGTGCTTTCAGAACAGGAAAAATCACTACAGGTATGTCTCCCTGAAGTCTCTTTTTTAAAAGATGTGACATTTCTCAACCATGAATGAGTAAGGGCACAGGATTGATAAGCCAAGGATAAGGGAAACACTCCTGAAGAGTTAATTAGCAGTTTTCCTTCAAGTAAGAAGAATTTCCATATTGTATTACCTCCCCAGGTCTTTTTGTCACTGCTGCTTGGACCCTGCCAATGAGTCTGTCTTATTCTAATAAAAATAAATACTAGAAGGAGTCAGAAGATGGACTTCTGGACCCATGTGACCACTAATTCTCTGTAAAAGTGAGCCTCAGCCTCCTCATCTGTAAAGTGGAAAAAATACTCATCTTTTAGGATTTTTGAGCATCTAAAGATAGAAATATAATGGACATCAGTGAAGTCTATAGTGCTATAAGCCCTTTAAGAATTTAGCCTGATCAGTGGTGGCACAGTGGATACAGCATCACCTGGGATGCTGAGGTCCCCAGTTCAAAACCCCAAGGTCGCCAGCTTGAGCGGAGGCTCATTGGCTTGAGCATGGATGCACAAGCTTGAGCACAGGGTCACTGGCTTGAGTGCAAGATCATTGACATGATCCTAAGGTTGCTGGCTTGAGCCCAAAAGTTGTTGGCTTGAGGTCTATCGTCATTGGCTTGAATCCGAAGGTCACTGGCTTGAGCAAGGTATCATTGGCTTTCCTTGAGTCCCCCAGTCAAGGTACATATGAGAAGCAATCAGTGAACAACTACCGTGAAGCAACTTCAAGTTGATGTTTCTCACTCTCTCTTTCCATTGCTATCTCTCTTTATAATAATAACAATAATTATTATTATTAATAATAATAATAATTAAATATCTTAGGCAGAAAACGCCAAAGTTGGTTCCTCTCATTAATGTATGCAGAAAAATATATGTGTCTGGCTTGTGTCAGAAAAGAGCAGTGACTGAACAAGATCAAGTTTCTTGGAATTTGTGGGTCACCTTATTTAATTAAAGCTCAGTCCAAATTAGATGGCTCTAGAAGAAAACCATACAAATGTGACCTTAGACAAAGTGTACTTTCTGTTAAAAATAACACCTATACAACATTTTAGAGCTTACAAAGCAGTTTTCCCACATTACCCCAACTCCTCCTAAGAACAGAAAAGACTCCCTTATTAGTCTTTCACAGTTAAGAAAATGAGCTCAAAGGAGTGAAGGAACTTGCTCAAGGTCTCAAAGCAAATCAGGAGTATAGCCAGATCCTGAGTCTCAGCCTTGCATCCTTTCAACTGCGTGACTCCAGAAGACTAGGGCGGGAAAGGAGTTCCCTGCCCCTTAACTCCCAGGGACATTAAGTGGGCGGCACCATTGTCAAAAGCTTTGCACGGCCCAATTTACCCAGCCTGCTAAAGGAAAGCCAAGAGGGCTTCTGGACCCCACTGCCTCACACCCAGTAAATGCCAGCAGCTCTTTCTTGTCCTACCTGAACGGCAAACCAACCATCCTCTTCAGCTTGAAGGAGCTGCCACCATATCTCTGAACCCAGCTCCCTGCTACCACCCAGACAAACCCTTTCAAACAAAGTTTGTTTCCTTAGAGCTGTGCAGCAGTTAGCCACACAGCTGCAATGGGGGCTAGTAGCACAACACAGTGTGAGAGGTTGAGGGAGAAGAGCTCAACAGAGGGAGGCTGTGTTCACCTCAACAGCTGAGGGCAGATGAAAAAGCAAACACACCTAGAACCAGAATCAGGGACCCTGAAGAGTTTGACCTTACTTTTACTTATTCCTTAGGGCTCTCAAGTAGGTCATTCAACTGCTGAATCTTCATTGCCTCATTTGTACAAACACCTTGATATGTATTCCAGAAAGTCCTCCTGGGTAGACCAAAGCAAAAGGAAGATGCATGCACTGTCAAACCTACTCTGCCTTAAGGAAGGTTATATTCCATCACCCCAATTGTCTTCCTCTAAACTGTACTTTTAATTCACATTAACATATATTTTAGCCAATTACTTCTACACTTAACCTGGGATCCATGTATAGATTTTGGGAGGGTCTGAGGACTTGGATGAGGAGAGGGAAATACATTTTCACTAACCTCTAAATGAATCAGTATTTCTCTACTATAAACCCCAATAGCAGTACCTGTGCTTCTGTCACTAATATAAATCAAGATGCTTTCATATTCTATCTGTTGCTACAGGTCCACTGAAATATCATTTATACTCATCACAACTTGGAAGTTATGGTAGTTATTACATCTGCTGCTAGATCTGGTTATTGGGTGTATTGTTGAAGAAGGTGGTTGATTACTATGTCATAGATTTGGTTTTTTTAATTCTTTCAATAATTATTTCAGTAAAACTGGCTTTCCTTGTAATCCGATACATTTCAACTTATGTACTTGGGAACATTGTGAGAAGGATTCCCAAAGGCGTCACCAGACTGTCAAAGGGGTCCTGAGCATAGAAAAAAAAATGGAAATTCCTGACCCAAAATTCTCCTTTGAGTCCTCCAACCAGGCTCCCAGCACTGAACCTCCTAGGTACTGAAGAGAGGGCCGAGGGACAGGGCACCTCATTTCTTGAGCCCTGACTAGAACCAAGAGCTGCTATTTCAATTCTCACAAGGGTTTTGAGAAAATGACCATATTATGCATATTTTAAAAGGAAGAAAGAAAAGCTCACACAGTGAGTGAGGTAACACACCCTCACCTCATGGTCAAGGACTAGGCCTCACATTTCCTTCCTGGAGCCTCACACTGAAATAGTGGAGATCTGGGCCCCAACCAGCTGTGTGACAGAGGGCAAGTCAACTTCTCTGTCTTCAAGTCCTCATATCTACAGTGAGGATAAAAACACCCTTCCACGGGATTTTGTTATGTCAATCGAAGAAAAAGAGTGTGTGAAAAACTTAGCATGGTGCCTGGATCCACCAGCTATGTCTTTAAAAAGTGGCTGCCTTTGTACTACAGAGAAAGGACTCAAGCATTGCATTGTAGTTGCATTACAGTCCATTTTAGAAACTAAAGGCAACCTTAAGGCCTCTTTCCCACTTCCAACTCCTCTCACTAGAAATAGCCAAAAAACTTGTTTTTCTTCCTTTCTCATCATCCATGACTTCTTGGAGACTAGATGGACCTCCCTACTCTACAGCCAGAGGAGCACAACTTTTAGGAGAAGATAATGGGTGCCCAACAGTGCAGGAATCAGCAGTCCTGGGCTCCTCTGCGCAGAGCTTTTCTTCTCCAGGCTGAGCCTGCTGGGAACGGAGGGCAGGAATGTGCCATCTGTATCTCTGTGCACATGTGTGTAATTTATTTTCTTGCATGGCTGGGGTTTCACAAGCTGTACCTGACAGATAATTACATAAAGATAAATTGTTCAACCTCCAGATTCTGTTTGGGGAGAAGGAGGGGGGCTTGAAAGCTGCAGGGTGTGGAACATCCGGAGGGGCGGTACTGAGCCAGGCTGACCTGTTACTCATCTGCAAGTTAGGGTAGACAGTGGATAGGCAAGAACTGGGGCAGGCTCTGGCTGAAGCGTACTTCTCTGGACCGGTTATTAGCTCTCTTAAAGGATGACAGATGTATAGAGAATCAGTGCCCTCCCAGTGTCTTCTCCAAACCAAACTGCCCAAGGGAAAGCCAGAAGTCAGACTTCCAGAGGCTGTGCTCACCAGACATAGAATTCTCTGCTGTGCCCCTGAAGAAGCTGCCCAGAGCCCCAGTGGCCCCAACCAGTGCCCCTGGTTCTGATCTGGGAGCTAACAGGATTTCCAGTTTCCCAAGGGGTTGTTCCTCATCTCCCAAATTTGTGGCCCCACTCTCTCAACTCACACTATCTTCTCCTTTATCTTCCTCTTCTGATCAAAAGATTTTGTACTCCATAACAGGATGTTTTTAATGTTCCCAGGAGAAAACATGGAAGACATATAGCCTATGAACCACATATACATTTTTTTTTTTAATTAAAGTGGTAGTGATTTTGAGCCTGGGCTGGGTAGCTCAGTTGATCAGAGTGTCCTTCTGATAAGCCAAGTTTGCAAGTTTCATCTCCACTCAGGACACATACAAGGATCAACCAATAAATGCATAAATAAGTGAAACAATAAACTGATGTTTCTCTCTATCTATCTATCTTTCTCTTTTTCTCCCTCTTTCCTCTCTTACTAAAATCAATTTTAAAAACAGTAGCGATTTTCACTCTAATATTGAATTTATAATTATTTTATGTTGACCAGCATGTAGGCTAATAAAAATAAATCAAACCTATAGACATGTTATTTTTTAAAGAGAAACACAGATGGCTTAAGACTTTGTTATTAAATCCTCCCAAAGCAGAAGAGCCTCCACTTCATCAATAAAATGAAAAAAATATTATCTTCCACAGAAGGTTATTACTTGGTACAAGGCATGCTGCTTCATTAAGTTATTTATTCCAGGAGTATATGTTGTGAATCAATAGAATGTACAGCACTGGACATGACATAGTTTGGTCTGTATCACAAAGAAAAGAGCAGAATATGTAAGGGTCTGCAGGGCAACCCACTGAGGCAGGAGTGACAGTTGTCCTCCACAGAGGGGTCAAGGAAAGCTGCAGTAAGGAAGCTTTGTGATTAGCATTTCTCTCTTGAGCCATGTTCTTTAGCACAGAGCTTGACTCTTTGGTCCCTCAAAACAGATTGTTACCTGACACTCTGTCTCTCGCTATGTCTACATAGCGTACCTCAGTCTCTTGCTCATTCTTTCTTCACATCTTCTCTGAACACCCAGGTGAGAGAGAAGTGGGGACCCAGCCAGTCCCCACTTCATCTCCATTCCCTTAGCCTTAGAACCCCGTACACTGACTTTTATCTCACAGTGAAATAACCTGTAATTGTACCTGTTTCCCCATCACAAAGGCTGGCACCGCCCATTACTTCCTTAGCCACAGGTCCCACAATGGCACAGAGTAGGTATACATTATTACTGAACTGAACAGGACTCTTCTTCCTGGATCAGTCTCTGTCTGGCTGTCATTCTCCTGCTTTTTCTCCCTCTTCCATCCTCCTCCTCCATTTGGCTTCTGTTCACCCTCTTCTCTCTTTATCTACAAAGAATCCTCCTTTCTTCTTTGTTATCTTTCATAATAACTGCAATTGAGGAAGGGTTCCTTCTCCTTGTCAGACTCATTCCATCTCCTCCCACCACACAACCTGGTTATTCTCTTTGTATCACTCATTTTCCATGGCTGCTCCTCTTTCCTCTGAGCTTTCTCTGAGCTCTGGGAGATGCTCCCAAATTTTGCAGTTAAGCAGCAACCTGTTCTTGCATAGAACATTCCAGCACCACCACTATACTTTCCCATCCAGGCATACCCCAGTCCACACCTGCATTCCCATATCTGGAACCCAAAAAGAACCCGAATAGCCTCAGCAATCTTGAAAATGAAGAATAAAGTAGGAGGTGTCACACCTGATATCAAGCTATACTACAAGGCCATTATAATCAAAACAGCCTATTACTGGCATAAGAACAGGCATACAGATCAATGGAACAGAACAGAGAACACAGAAATAAACCCATACCTTTACGGTCAATTAATATTTGACAGAGGAGGCAAGAGTATACAATGGAGTAAAGACAGTCTCTTTAGCCTGACCAGGTGGTGGCGCAATAGAGCATCAGACTGGGATGCAGAGGACCCAGATTCAAAACTCCAAGGTCACTGGCTTGAGTGTGAAATCATAGACAGGACCCCATGTCGCTGGCTTGAGCCCAAAGTTTGCTGGCTTAAAGCCCAAGGTCACTGGCTTGAAGCCCAAGGTCTCTGACTTGAGCCCAAGGTTGCTGGCTTGAGCAAGGGGTCACTTGCTCTGCTGTAGTCCCCCCATCCTTGGTCAAGACACATATGAGAAAGCAATCAATGAACAACTAAGGTGCCACAACAAAGAACTGATGCTTCTCATCTCTCTCCCCCTTCCTGTCTGTCCCTATCTGTTCCTCTCTCTGTCTCTCTCACTGTCTCTGTCACACACACACAAAAAAAGACAGTCTCTTTAATAACTTGTGTTGGGAAAATTACACAGGTAGATACAAAAGAATGAAACTACACCACCAACTTACACCATACACAGAAACAAACTCAAAACATATAAAAGACTTAAATGAAAGTCATGAAACAGTAGAAATCTTGGAAGAAAACTGGGCAATATAGACTCTTCATTATCTTTTCAACAGACATGTGAAATAAAGGCTTAAGTAAACAAATAGAACTATATCAAACTAAAAAGCTTTTGCACAGCAAAAGACACCATTAACAAAATAAAAAGACAACTCACTCAGTGGAAGAACATATTTGGTTAATGGCCATAATATATAAAGAACTTCTAAAACTCAACACCAGGAAGGAAAATAATGCAATTTAAAAATGGGCAAAGGACCTAAATAGACACTTCTTCGAAGAAGACATACAGATAGCCAATAGGCATATGAAAAAATGTTGAATGTCATTAATCATCAAAGAAATGCAAATTAAAACCATAATGAGACATCACCTCATACCTGCTAAGAATGACTTTCATTAACAAATCAACAAACAACAAGCTGTGGAGAAAAGGAAACCCTCCTGCACTCCTGGTGGGAATGCAGACTTGCACAGCCACTCTGAAAAACAGTATGGCATTTCCTCAAAAAATAAAAAATGTAACTGCCTTATGACCCAGCTATCCCACTTCCAGGAATATATCCTAAGGATCCTAAAACACTAATTCAAAAGAAGATATGCATCCCCATGCTCATTGCAGCGCTGTTCACAATAGCCAAGATATGAAAACAGCCCAACTGTCCGTCAGTGGATAAATGGATTAATAAGCTGTGATACAGCTTGACCAGGCAGTGGTACAGTGGATAGAGTATTAGCCTGGGACTCTGAGGACCCAGGTTCGAAACCCCAAGGTTGTCAGCTTGAGCGCAGGCTCATCCAGATTGGCTTGAGCGTAGACTCACCAGTTTGAACGAGGGATCGCCAGCTTGAGCATGGGATTATAGACATGACCCCAAGGTTGCTGGCTTGGCAAGGAGTAACTGGCTCAGCTGGAGTCCCCCAGTCAAGGTACACATGAGAAAGCAATCAACCTGACCTGAGGTGGCACAGTGGATAAAGCATTGACCTGGAGTGCTGAGGTCACTGGTTCAAAACCCTGGGTTTGCCTCATCAAGGTACATATGGGAGTTGATATTTCCTGCTCCTCCCCCTTCTCTCTCTCTCTCTTCTCTCTAAAATGAATAGTCTTAAATTTTGTTTAAATAAGAATAAAAATGAAGAAGCAATCAATGAACAACTAAAGTGCCACAATTATGAATTGCTGCTTCTCATCTCTCTCCCTTCCTGTCTGTCTGTGCCTGTCTGTCTGTCTCTTTCTCTCACTAAATGAAAAGAAAAAAGCTGTGATATAGTTACACAATGGAATACTATGCAGATGTAAAAAAAGAAGAAGGAAATCTTACCTTTCGTGACAGAGTGGATGGACCTGGAGATCATTATGCCAAGTGAAATAAGCCAGGCAGAGAAAGACAAATAACACATAATCTCACTTATATGTGGAATCTAATGAACACAACAGAAATAGATTCAGGGTCACAGAGAACAGAGGGACAGCTGTCAGAGGGAAGGGGAAGAGGGAACAGGATCAAAATCATATATACATAATACATATGTACAGACAACAAGGTAGCAATAGCGAGAGGGAAAGGGGATGGTGAAGGTAAGGGGAAGGGGCCCAAAAGTGGAAATGGGGGTCTAAAAAGACTGCATGGGGTATGGGGGCACAATGCAAGGTGTAGGGGGTGTTATATTGAGTGAGACACTTGAAACAAAAAAAAATTGATTGATATTACAATAGAAAGAAAGGAAAGGATAGAAAGAAAGAGATAGAAACCTTGTTCTGTTTCTGTATGTGCCACAACAGGATGGAACCCACAACGTTGGCAATTTGGGATGATGGTAAGCAACTGAGCTATCTGGCCAAGCCTGGACAGAACAGTTCCGCATCTATTTCTAAATTTATTTCAGAATTCTTGGTTGGCTTCTATTACTGTGGTTTTTGAATTTTTCTTTTAACCAGTTAAAACATTGTGCAGGATCTCTCATTAATTAAAGAATTAAACACCATTTTTGACATATATTCATATGTAAATCATGATTTAACCTTTGTTTAAAAAATATCACCGGGGAACAAAATTTTTGTTGCATCCACTAAAACACTTGTTCTTACCTAATTCGAGTGTGCTGATCTCAAATCTGACATTAGTTTTTCTCTGTAAGCTACAGCTTCTTTGCAATTCAAGATTTTAGGTTTCATCTTATTGTAAAATTTTCAACATTTAGTTTAACATAATGAAGTAGAATGTCTTCTTGGGCATCATCTTTGTGAAAATATAATAATTTATATAATGTAGTAAATACACTAATACACTAAAAAATATGATTGCATAAGAATTTGTCTACAATTTCAAAATAGAACATATTAAAACACTTATTTTAATCATAAAATTTGTGTAAAACTTATTTAAATTATATCCAGGCAAAAATTAACATTTGTAGCTCTTGCATTTGTGTACTTGTTGAGGATAATCTCGTTTGATGCTCCAGCAGTAGTCTGCCCATCACTAACAGCTCCAACATTTTTGGAAAACTTATCAAGGTAACTGTTCAGGAAGTAAATCTTAATGCTCATGTTTCCAATGTCACGGAAAGCCAACAGCATCCTCTGAACCAGAAGTTCAGTTTTCTGCTTTTTTGTTGCCAAGGAAGTTTTTTATAATTGCCACAAAAGACTGCCATGCTGCTTTCTCCTCCTTATTCATCTTCCTGGCAAATTCTTCGTCATGTATGAGGGTTTGAATCTGAGGTCCATCGAATACACCTGCTTTTATCTTCTCGAAAGACAAGGCAGGAAAAGCAGAAATAATATGTTGAAAGCATTCACTTTTTCTATTCAAAGCCTGAACAAACTGCTTCATTAAGCCAAGTGTGATGTGAAGTGGGAGGAAAATGATCCTGTCTCGATTAACTAAATGAACTATTGTTCATTTACAATATTTTGCATCCCTACTTCCAGAGTTTCACGTTTCAGCCACTCCTTCTGTGTCCAATGTTTCTCCCAAGCTCGGCTGTCCCACGAACACAGAAAGCAAGGATACTTTGTGAAACCTCTCTGTTGTCCTAGCAGGAAATTTACCATTTTAAGATCCACACAAATGATCCAGTTATGCTCCTCATACTTCAGTAAGTCAATGACAATTTTTATGTCATTATAATCTTCTCACAGATGAGTTGAATAACCAATTGGAACTGCTGCATAAACATTACCATCGTGTAGAAGAACGCATTTCAGACTCCATTTAGAGCTGTCAAGAAATAGCTGCCATTCTGTTGGACTGTAAGTGGTAACACCTAGCTAGTTGAGAAGACTACTGATATCATGACAGTAAACAAAGTTTTGTCTTCAGACAAAAAGTCCACAAAAATTTGTTCACGCTTCCTGAAATGGGATACTTTAGCTGACCGGTGAAGTACATTCTTTTCTTGAAGCCTGGAGGCTAATAACTCAGCTGCTTTCTTTGATAGGCCCAAATCTCTTACTAAGTCATTCAATTCGGGTTGACTAAACTGTTGAGGGGCTAATGACTGCTTGGCATCAGAAGACCCTTCAGATTCTACAACCATTTCCTCATGCATCTTATCAAAATACACTCGATCACCATGTTCACTTTCTTCATCCTTAGAAGAAATAAAACCATTGAAAACTGGAATGGGGAGTATCTCAGAGTGTGGGATAGGTCGTATTGCTGAAGGAATATTAGGATATGCGATCATATGTCATTTTTTCTTGCCAATGCCCTTTGTATGGATCAGACACAAATAACAGTCACTGCTGTGATCCTTAGGTTCACACGAAACCATGGGAATACCAGAAGGCATTCCTTTGCATTTTCCTTTTGTCCAGTCACAAAGCATATTCTCACAATTATGACACACAATATGAGGAGCCCAATTTTTGTCTTGATAGCCAAGGGGAACTTGAAAATAGGCAATATATGCACGTGTCACAAAAGATAAAATATTGCACCTTTGATGTTGAAGTGTGTAACAGCCACATATATAACAGAAGGTGTCAGGACTATTCTTACTTTTACGCCTACTCAAAGAAGCCATGATTCAATCTTAAAACAAAATAAGAGGGTGTTTTTATCAGATAATAATTTTTTACATTTAAAAACAACTACAATTATGTAAAAGTGATGTTTGTAAAACATTAATTGCCTTGTGGTTATGTTCAATCCAAGAGTCGTTGCCCTTTAATTCCAATTTAAAAACCAATGCATGCCATTAACTGTAACAAAAAGAAATTAAAATTGCATAAAAACTAGAGCATGCGCCAAAGAACGGATTTCAGATTTGGAATCAGCGATGCAGAAATATATAGAAAAAGTTCTAAAACCTCATGCAACAGAAAATGAAAAAAAAAATTGTTTCCCAGTGATTCTATAACAGAAGAAAATAACTAAAAAGTGACCACTAGATTTGATGGCTGCAGCAAAATCTGTTTGGGAGTTTTTGCAGGAGCAGAAGATAGATTGTAGTGTGCTCAAATGAGGGACTGGTGCAAGAGAAGCAAAGACAGTGGACTTTCTTTTTTTTGCACACGCACATGCACAAGAGATAGAGATAAAGAGAGAGGCAGACAGATAGATAGGGACAGACAGATTGGAAGGGAAAGAATTAATGGAAGCATTAATTCTTTGTTGTGGCACCTTTGTTGTTTATTAATTGCTTTCTCATATGTGTCTTGATGGGGCGGGGGGAAGCCTTCAGCCAAGCCAGTGACCCCCCTTGCTCAAGCCAGTGACCTAGGGCTTCAAACCAATGACCATGGGGTCATGTCTATAATCCCACGCTTAAGATGACAACCCTGTGCTCACGCTGGTGAGCCCATGCTCAAGCCCAGCTCTGGGTTTTTAACCCAGGTCCCCAGCATCCCAGGCCAATGCTCTATCCACTGCACCAACTCCTGCTCAGGCAAGAGACAGTGGATTTTAAGGAACTGTTCTATAAATGCAAGGAGAGATTGAGTATTAGCTTGATGGCATCATACTGTGAAAAGAAGGTAGTTTCTCTTTTACAGTTGGCATCACAGTTCCTGTTTAAACTCTCGATACCTTGGTAAGGTGCACTGCGGGAACGGGGGCAGAAAGGAGGTGCTATGAGATAACAAAGAAGGGATAATGGGTAAAGGATTTTCATGAAGAGGTAACTCCTGATTGACTATTTTATTATTTTTTAAATTTTATTTATTAATTGATTTTAGAGAGGAAAGGAGAGAGGGGAAACAGCAATTTGTTGTTCCCCTTATTTATGCATTCATTAGTTGTTTCTTGTACGTGTCTGGCCCAGGATCAAACAAACCCAAAATCTTGGCAGAGTAGAACCATGCTCTAACCAACTGAGCTACCCGGCCAAGGCTCCTAATTGGCTCTTTAAATAAGGGTGAGTGAAGTCTTGTTTTCTATGAGATTATGAGGCCCAGAGGAGTCAAAGAGGTACTGAGTCAATGCCAAGTGTGAAGAAAAGAACAGTACTGCAGTCCTGACCAAGTGACTCAGTGGGTAGAATGTTGTCACAGTGTGCCAAGGTTGTAAGTTTCAATCCCTGGTCGGGCACATTAGAGAAGCAACCAACGAGTGAACAACTAAATGGAACAATTACGTGGAACCAGCGGCAGTGGAACAGCCTTAGGGTCAAAAACCTAGATCTTTGCTCCTGCCATTGATTTGCCATGAACGTTATAGGTACATAGACCATGTGCATTAAAAATTTTCTTTTTCTTTTTTTTCTTTTTATGGGTTTCAACATGAGAGGGAAGATAGGGGAGAGAAAGAAAGATAGGAACATCAATCTGTTCCTTTATGTGCCCTGACCAGGGATCGAACCAGCAACATCTGCTTTCAGGACAACATTTTAACCAGCCAAGCTATCCAGCCAAGCTATCCAGCCAGGGATATGTGTGTAAATAATTTATTTTATATTTGTGCAGAATATTTGAAAGTGAACTCTTCTGAAAATCCAGGCTGCTTAGTTGCTACCAGTTTGGCATCCCTAAAATTCATCAGTATCATGTATCCCAGTGATCTAATCCTTAGCCCCTTTTTTTTTTAAGCGAGAGACACACACACAGAGAGAGAGACAGAGACAGAGAGACAGGAGAGAGATGAGAAACATCAATTCATAGTTGTTTTTCAGTGATTGGGTGGGTGAGAGGTGTCTAGCTGAACCAGTGACCCCTTCCTCAAATCAGCGACCTTGGGCTTCAACCCAGAAAACTTGTGCTCAAGCCGATGACCATGGGGTCATGTCTATGATCCCATGATCAAGCCTGCTCAAGCCAGCAACTCCGCATTAAAACTGGTAAACCCGCACTCAAGTCAGCAACCTCCGGGTTTTAAACCTGGGTCCTCAGTATCCCAGGTTGACACTCTATCCACTGCACTACCACCTAGTCAAGTTAATTCTCTGCCTTTTTTTTTTTTTTTTTTTTACAGAGGCAGAGATAGACAGGGACAGACAGACAGGAACAGAGAGAGATGAGAAGCATCAATCATCAGTTTCTTGTTGCGCGTTGTGACTTCTTAGTTGTTCATTGATTGCTTTCTCACATGTGCCTTGACCGCGGGCCTTCAGCAGACTGAGTAACCCCCTGCTGGAGCCAGCGACCTTGGGTCCAAGTTGGCGAGCTCTTTGCCCAAGCCAGATGAGCCCGCACTCAAGCTGGCGACCTCGGGGTCTCGAACCTGGGTCCTTCCGCATCCCAGTCCGACACTCTATCCACTGCGCCACCACCTGGTCAGGCAATTCTCTGCCTTTTAAAATGCCATTCGGTCATAAAAATTCTCTGATTTTTGGCAGATAAAAAATATGGAAGTTCTTTCCTGCCCTCTGGGAACTTCAGCATAATTGACAGACCTCATATCCATGAAGCAGTAAAGTACAACCAGCCCATGGGCCTGAACTCAATCCTAGGTTTAGGTTCTCCTCAATTTACCAGATTCCCAATGTTTCTTGAGGTTCTTTTACCTTGATGGAGATTTATTTTATTTTATTATTTTATTTTGAGAGAGAGAGAATGAAGATTTTAAATTCAAGAGGAACTTGTGCCTGCCCTGGGGGCCTGTGTCTCCTCATAAGAAAGGGACAATTCCAGCCTTGCCTGGGTAGCTCAGTTGCTTAGGTCATTGTCCTTACATATCAGGTTGCAGGTTTGATCCCTGATCAGGGCACATATAAAAATTAATCAATGAATGTGTAGATGGATGGAACAGTGAGTCAATGTTTCTCTCTTTCTCCCCCTTTCTATCTCTTCTCTAAAATCAATAAAAATAGCCTTGGCTATTTTGGATAAAGCATTGACCTGGAATTCTGAGGCCACTGGTTTAAAATCCAAGGTCACCAGCATGAGCCTGCAGTCACGGACTTGAACACGGGGTTGCCTACATAATCCCGAGGTTGCCAGCTTGAGCCCAAGGTCAATTGCTTAAGCCTGAGGTCACTGGCTTAAGCACAGAGTTGCTGGCTCAGTCATGAGGCCACTGCCCATCTTCAGCCTGAGGTTGCCAGACAGATCTCTGGTCAAGGTATGCAGTGCACAAATAAGTGGAGCAACAAGGTTCTCTCTTGCTCTTCCTCCCCCCCCCCCCACTTGTATCTCCCTGCCTCTCTCTCTCTCTAAAACAATAAAATAAAAATAGCCCTGGTTAGGTGGCTCAATTGGTTGGAATGTTGTTCCAACACACTAAGGTTGCAGGTTCAATCCGTGGTCAGGCACATACGGGAATTAACCAATGAATGCATGGATGGGTGAACCAACAAACTGATGTTTCTCTCTCCTTTTCACTCTCTAAAACAATAAATAAAATATAAAAATAAATAAATAAAATTAATTAAATTCTTTTAAAAAATTTAAAGGGACAACTCTTGAGTCATGAAGTCTGTCTTTTCCTACTTTGTTGAAGGGCTGCCCTTTCAAAGGGGGATCCAGCTTCTTTTTGTGGCATGTAGGCAGGACCAAAGGGTCAGGCGTTAAAAAATTTGTTGTTTTTTTTAAAAGATTTTATTTATTTATTTTAGAGAGGAGAGAGAGAGAGAGAGAGAGAGAGAGAGAGAGAGAGAGCAGGAGAGAGGAGCAGAAAGCATCAACTCCTATATGTGACTTGACCAGGCAAGCCCAAGGTTTCGAACTGGCGACCTCAGTGCTCCAGGTTGATGCTTTATCCACTGTGTCACCACATGTCAGGCAAAAAAATTTGTTTTAATAAGTGAAGAGACTGTTACTAGCCCCTTAGGTTATTAGAAAGAGAGAGCTGGAGCCCTGGCAGCTCTGAGGCTGGGTTTATTTGCTGAACTTTTCTCTGAGCTGGGATGGAGGATTGTGGAATTTTCTTTAAGGTCTAGCTTCAGAGGCCCACTTTTTTGGGTTTCTGTTTGTTTGTTTTTTGTATTTTCTGAAGTGAGAAGCAGGGAGGCAGAGAGACTCCCACATACACCTGACCAGGATCCACCCAGCAAGCCCACTAGGGGGCAATGCTCTGCCCATCTGGAGCATTGCTCTGTTGCAACTGGAGCTATTCTAGCACCTGAGGTGGAGGCCATGGAGCCATCCCCAGCACTCGGGGCAACTTTGCTCCAATGGAGCTTTGGCTGCAGGAAAGGAAGAGAGAGATAGAGAGAAAGGAAAGGGGGGAGGGTAGAGAAGCAGATGAGTGCCTCTCCTGTGTGCCCTGGCTGGGAATCGAATCCGGGACTTCCACACACCAGGCCAACTCTCTACCACTGAGCCAACCGGCCAGGGCTGCAAAGGCCCACTGTTTTTAATGTTGCATGTAATCACATTTATGAATGTGCTTGGCACATCATTAGCTTTTTCCCTATCCAAAGCATCTCCCAAACTTCAAGTGGTTTCATTGAAGAAAGGAGTCTAGCATTTGTCTCCATGATAAAATATCAAGGGCAAGGTTAGTGAGCCAAAGTGATAAGTGACAAAGGACGGAGAGAAGCAAAGGGCCAGGCAATGTAGGGCCTGTAGGAAGTGAGTGGATTTATTTTAACTGGAATAGCAAGCCATTAGGTCCAAAGCAAAGAAGTGATGTGATGTGAATTACAGTTGTAAAGGATTACTTTTGTTGTATTATTTTAAAGTTTAGCTAATAAAGTAGTATCATTATATTCATTTTATGGATAAGAAAACATATTCAGAAAGTTTTAGTAACTTGTCCAGGATCACATGCTAATAAATACCGTTTAAACTAGAACCCATACCTTTTGGTTTTCAAACCAGAGAGGAAAACATATCTAAATCTTGAGAGGCAGGTCTGGGTCACTGTGATGCTAGACATGCTACTAAATAATTTCAAGAGGGACCACTACACAGAGTATTCCAAATCTTGGGACACACAAAGGACATAGATTATGGTGCCAGCATGGTCATAACTAAGCTGCTGGACCTGGGAACCTCTCCTGTTCTATCTCCTAGGGATTTATGCCTGAAAATCTGGCACTACCCCCCTTTGCAGTGGAGGTAATGGCTCTCAGGGCCATTGAGAGATTAAGGGGCTATCATTCCTTCCTGGGGAAGAGCCAGAAGATGGTGTCTGTATTTATTGAAGGTTAGGAGGTGAAGGAGTACAGAGAACTGTGGACCCTGAGAAAGGAGATGCTTACTAAAAAAGGATCCTGGTTGCCTTACTGGGTTTGATTTTTTTTTTTAAGAGCCTAGGAGCCACCCGCAATCAGAAATCAGGGGTGGAGAACTCTGTCTATATAATTCAGCTCTGCTCTGGTTTTGGGAGCACACTTTCCTTTCCACTGAATATTATGTTTCCCTGGCTGAGCTGAAATACCAAAGATACTGTATCTCACAGTAGCAGAGTGGAGCAGACCTGCGAAGCCCAGAGCAGACGACTGAGCCGTACAGCAGAGTTTTCTAGATGGAGAGATCCCTAGCCCCAGGTCTACCTCGCAGCTGACTTGCATCATAATTGAGCTGAATAAAATTTTCTTCTTCACAGCTCCTCAAATCTAGATTCCTGTTACAATGACCATCAGTTTATAGAACCTTAGTGGGTTAAGGTAGAGAATTCTCTCACAGGCTAGTTGGGCACAGCGGGAAATGCTGCCATGTCCCACCAATTGTTCAACATTCAAAATCTAAAAAGAATCCACAAAGCTCAGCAACAAACAAGCAAACAATCCAATAAAGAAATGGGGAGAGGCCTGACCAGGTGGTGGTGCAGTGGATGAAGCATGGGAGTGGGAGGCAGAGGACCCAACCAAGTTCGAGACCCTGAGGTCGCCAGCTTGAGCATGGGCTCACCTGGTTTGAGCAAGTGGTCACTCTGTCTGCTGTAGCCCCCCCCCCCCGCCCCTCGTCAAGGCACATATGAGAAAGCAATCAATGAACAACTAAGGTGCCGCAACAAAGAATTGATGCTTCTCATCTCTCTTCCTGTCTGTCTGTCCCATTTGTTCCTTTCTCTGACACACACACACACACACACACACACACAAAAGAAATAAAAAGAAATGGGAAGAGGACCTGAACAGACACTTCCCCCAGGAAGACATACAAATGGTCAATATATATATGTAAAGATGTTCATTTTCACTAGCTATTAGAGAAATGCAAATCAAAACCATAATGAGATACCACTTCACACTTGTTAGATTACCTATTATCAACAAGACAGGTAATAACAAGTGTTAGAGAGGCTGTGGAGAAAAGGAACCCTCATTCACTGCTGATGGGAATGTAAATTATTACAATCACTATGGAAGAAAGTATGGTGGTTCCTCAAAAAATTAAGAATAGAACTACCATATGACCCAGCAATCCCTCTACTGGATATATACCCCCAAAACTTGAAAACATTAGTATGTAAAGACACATGCAGCCCCATGTTCGTTGCAGCATTGTTCACAGTGGACAAGACATAGAAACAATTATAGTGCCCCTCAATCGAGAATTGGATAAAGAAGATGTGGACTTCTTCTTTAAGTAAGACTCATGGACATAGGTAAGAGTACAGTGGTTACCAGTGTGAGAGAGATGTGAGGGGGGGGGGGATGGGGGAGAGAGTTGGGAGTAGGGTGTTAAGAGGGACAAATATAAGGTGACAGAAAATGATTTGACTTTGGGTGATGGCTATACAACAAAATTGACTATTCAAATGATGTAATGATGTTTATCTGAAATCTGTGTATCCTTGTTGATTAATGTCATCCTGTTAAATTTAATTTGCTAAATTAAAAAAAAAGAAGTTGCTGTTTTTGTAGGTCAAAAATGGTTGAACATCAGAAATATTATATGGTTCAACCTAATAGATATAAACATGTAGTATTGTTAACTTATTTTTTAATGACTCTATTTATTTATTTTATAGAGAGGAGAGAGAGTAAGAGAGAGAAAGGGTGGGGGAAGGAATGGGAAGCATCAGCTAGTAATTGCTTATTGTATGTGCCTTGACCAGCCCAGCCTGGTGTTTTGAACTGGCAACCTGAGCTTCCCAGGTTGATGCTTTATCCACTGCTCCACCACAGGTCAGACTGTTACCTTATTGTTATCACTTTAAAAACATACTTTTTTTTTTTTTTTTTGCCTGACCAGGCGGTGGCGCAGTGGATAGAGCATCGGACTGAGATGTAGAGGACCCAGGTGTAAGACTCCGAGGTCACCAGCTTGAGCGCTGGCTCATCTGCTTTGAGCAATGCTCACCAGCTTGAGCCCAAGGTTGCTGGCTTGAGCAAGGGGTCACTCGGTCTGCTGTAGCCCCCTGCCCCCCATCAAGACACATATGAGAAATCAATCAATGAACAGCTAAGGAATTGCAATGAAGAACTGATAATTCTCATCTCTCTCCCTTCCTGTCTGCCTGTCCCTATCTGTCCCTCTCTCTGACTCTTCCTGTCTCTGCCATACACAGTAGAGGGATTGCTGGGTCATATGGTAGTTCTATTCTTAATTTTTTGAGGAACCACCATTCTTTCTTCCATAATGATTGTATAATAATAATTTACATTCCCATCAGCAGTGAATGAGGGTTCCTTTTTCTCCACAGCCTCTCCAACACTTGTTATTACCACCTGTCTTGTTGATAATAGGTAATCTAACAAGTGTGAAGTGGTATCTCATTGTAGTTTTGACTTGTATTTCTCTAATAGCTAGTGAAAATGAGCATCTTTACATATATATATTGACCATTTGTATGTCTTCCTGGGGGAAGTGTCTGTTCAGGTCCTCTTCTCATTTCTTTTTATTTCTCTGTGTGTGTGTGTGTGTGTGTGTGTATGTGTGTGTGTGTGTGTGTGTGTGTGTGTGTGTGACAGAGAGAGGAACAGATGGGACAGACAGACAGGAAGAGAGATGAGAAGCATCAATTCTTTGTTGCGGCACCTTAGTTGTTCATTGATTGCTTTCTCATATGTGCCTTGACAGGGGGCAGGGGGCTACAGCAGATGGAGTGACCCCTTGCTCAAGCCAGTGACCTTGGGCTCAAGCTGGTGAGCCTTGCTTAAACCAGGTGAGCCCGTGCTCAAGTTGGTGACCTCAGGGCCTTGAACTTGGGTCCCCTGCCTCCCACTCCCACGCTCCATCCACTGCGCCACCACCTGGTCAGGCTTCTCCCCATTTCTTTATTGGATTGTTTTCTTGTTGCTGAGCTTTGTGGATTCTTTTTAGATTTTGAGTGTTAACCCCTTATCAGAGCTGTTGTTTGCAAATACACTGCCTACAAAAATTAGGGGATATTTCAAAATAAATATAAAGCGATAAAATATCCCCTTATTTTTGTGAGCAGTATATCCTCTTCCATCTCCCATTTTATTGGCTATCTATTTGTTTTGTTGTCAATTTCTTTGGCTGTGCAGAAGCTTTTTATTTTGAAATAGTCCCATTCATTTATTTTTGCCTTTACTTCCCTTGCCTTTGGGGTCAAATTCATAAATTGTTATCTATGGCTAAAGTCTGTGAGTTTAGCGCATATGTTTTCTTCTATGTAATTTATTGTTTCAGATGTTATATTAGGTCTTTGATCAAATTTGAATTGATTTTTATGTGGGGGGACAAACTGTAGTCAAGTTTCATTCTTTTGCATGTGGCTTTCCAATTTTCCCAGTATAATTTATTAAAGAAGCTTTCTTTTCTTCATTGTGTGTTTTTGGCTCCTTTGTTAAAGATGATTTGTCCATATATATGTGCTTTTATTTCTGGGCTCTTGATTTTGTTTCATTGGTCTGTGTGTCTATTTTTCTACCAATAATACCATGCTGTTCTGATTATTGTGACTCTGTAGTATAATTTGAGGTCAGGTATTGTAATACCTCTGGCCTCATTCTTTTTTTCTAAGGAGTGCTTAGGCTATTTGGGTTTTTTCATGGTTCCATACAAACCTGGTGATTTTTTGTTCCATTTCTTTGAAAAATGACATTGGAATTTTGATTAGAATTGCATTGTTTGTATATTGCTTTGGGTAATATGGCCACTTTAACCATGTTGATTGTTCCTATCAATGAACATGGAATATTTTTCCATTTCATTTTGTCTTTTTCAATGTCCTTTAATAATGCTTTGTAGTTTTCAATATAGAGATCCTTTACATTCTTTAAAAGCAATAATTTCATACAGCTTGACCTATTACATTTTCCCATTCCAGAATTATTTTTAACATTCTTTTAATGGCCTACAAGTTCTCACAGGATATGTTCTTTATTTTTTTAAATCTTTTTTTAAGTCCTCTGTTTAATTATTTTATTTTATTTGTTGATTTTAGAGAGAGAGGAACGGAGAGAAAGATAGAGATAGAAATAAAAATCTGTCCCTGTACTTGCCCTGACCGGAGATCGAACCTGCAACTATTGCACATCAGGACAACTATCCAGCAGGACCACTCCACCTCTTTAACAGGAACTCCTACCACCTCTCACTGCTCCCTCCAGCCTGACTCCTTGCTGATCTTCAAGCCTCTAAGCTCCTCAGCCCTTCTGCTTCAGGGATTTGGAGTTATTGTTACCTCTGCCTAGAATATTTTCCCCAAGCTTCCCTGCCCTCTTATCTTGAGTCTTTTTCTGACCACTCAAATAAAATAACACGCCCCCTCCTCCTACCATCCCTCGCCATCTACCTTATCTGCCCCATGTTTCTCCATAGCTCCTACCACTATCTGGCATACTTTGTTTATTGTCTCTCTAACTTTTGGAAGCAAAAATAGCACCAGGTGTTAGACCAGTGGAGTCAGCCTGGACCTTGATTCAGCAACCTCAGTACTTGAGTTCTGGCTAAGAAAAAATTCAGAGGCAACACTCAAACTATAACAGAAAATTTATTGGAAAGTCACAGAGGTAGAAGAAGTGAGCTGTAGAAATAATAGGCTCAGTGACCCTGACTGGTTAGCTCAGTTAAGAGTGTCATCGTGAAACAACAAGGTTATGGGTTCGATCCCCAGTCAGGGCACACATGGGAAGCAACCAAAAAATGTACAACTGAGTAGAACAATAAATTCTTCCCTTCCCCCTCTGTCTCCCTTCCTTTTCTGTCTCTCTAAAGATCAATAGAAATTAAGCACTGGTCAGTTGGTTGGAGCATCCTCCGAGAGTGCAGATGTTGCCAGTTCGATTCCCCGGTGAGGACACATACAGGAGAGGCTTGATGTTCCAGTCTTTGTCTCTCCCTGCCTCTCTCAAAAACATATAAATAAATAAATAAATAAATAATAAATAAATGGTCTCAGGAAACAAGTTACAGAGACAAAATAAGGGCCCTTGGTGTGTAGGAGAAAGAAAGAGGTGAGGAAAGGCCCTGGCCGGTTGGCTCAGCAGTAGAGCATTGGCCCAGTGTGTGGAAGTCCCAGGTTCAATTCCCAGACAGGGCACACAGGAGAAGCAACCATTTGCTTTTCCACTCCTCTACCTCTTGATTCTCTCTCTCTCTTCTCCTCTTGAAGCCATGGCTTGATTGGAGCAAGTTGGCCCTGGGCACCATGAGGATGGCTCCATGGTCTCCGCCTCAGGTTCTAAGAGCTCGGCAGAGCAACGCCCCAGATGGGCAGAGCGTCGCCCTCTAGTGGGATTGCCGGTGGATCTTGGTGGAGGCTCATGCAGGAGTCTGTCTCTGTTGCCCCTCCTCTCACTGAATTTAAAAGAGAGAAAAAAAAGAGAGAGAAAGGAGGAAAACACATTTGGGGGAAGGGGGTGCAGAAAGGCACAGGCCTACTTCACAAAAAGAGTTATGTTGGGTCTTCTGTTTTGGAGGTATTTATCTGGAGGTTTCAGGAGAGGGTTCCCATAGAATATTCATCAGCTTTCTAGGTGTGTCTTTTCAGGGCTGTGGCCTCTATTATTGGTCAGCACCAAGGCAGGGTTCATTACTCAGTGGAGCTGGTCCTGATGTCAGCCATGATGTTGCTTATCTGTTTTTGCTGCTTTTCTGTGCCTGGAGCTTACTTCTAGGGGTTAATGCTTAAGAACCAATCTCCAGCCCCCTTGCTTGTCCCCATCTAAGCGGGTCTAACCCTATGACTAGCAACCTGCCAAAGGAAGAAAGGTCAAGGGGGGTCTGAGCTGTGTGACCAGTGATATGCTAGGGGAAGAAAGGTCACCCTGGGGGCGAGGTCCTTGTTTTCCCAGTTTGCCCATTGCTAGGCATCTAGGGGCTTTCTGCCCTGATGACCTCTGTACCTGGCCCATTGTCCTTGCTCTCTTTATGCCTGTCTGCCTGCCACACCACTACTGTAGTGTAAGTGCCTTAAGAACAGGGACTTTGTGTTGTTTCCTGCTTAACTCCAGGGTTCAGAACCATTGCAGACACATGGTAAATGTTCAATAAATACTTTTTGCATAAATGAAGAAGTAATTTCTTTCAATGAGGAAACTGAGTCCCAGGGAAGTCAAATAATTTTCCCAAAGGCACAGAGCTGGTGCCTGAAGAAGCTGGAGAAAAGCCCAGTTTCCAATGTCCAGACTCTATAAAAAGCTACCCTGTTTTCCTAACCCCTGATGGTCTTGACGGTCCCCAATTATCTCTAATGCAGAGGTAGGGCTCCTACATTTGGTCCATAGTTGGATCAGATGGCCCCAGAGGTGCCTTCAATTTTTGAGATTCTATTCTCTACAGTTAAACATGTACTTTAGTGAGGACTCTGAAGACAGCTTTCCGTTATCCTTTAGGCTACAGCATAACTGGGATGCCAGACCAGGAGAACTGACATGATATTGTTTAAAAAGAAGTTCCAACCAGTGTCCTCTGGGGAGGTGAAACGTTAATCTGAGCCTCAAAATATGAAATATTTCCCAGTTTGCAAATGACTGCAGAATGTGTTTGCATAGCGACCACCAAGAGAGCAGTATTATGTGGAGAGGAAAAAAAGACAAAGCTCTTCGGTTCAATTCCGGGAGTTGATGGCTCTGCTCTCCCCGGGAGATTGCCTCTGTGTAGCTAATTACTGTGAGCAAGGAAATGGGAAAGTGTGTGTTGATGAAGTGATTGTTCTCCTCCCCCAGAATCCTGCTTTGCAAGAAGCTGGTCTCAGTTTTAGAGCCCTGGGGGCTGGCAAGGTGGGCTCTCTTGTGTCCAGCTGGATGGCACATTCTCCTAATATCAGGTCATTGTTAGAGCTGCCAGTATATAGTAGGTGTGTGTAGAGGTAGGGATATGTTTGCGGCAACCAGTTCTATGGTGTGGGACGCTACTGAGAGCGGGGATGGAGTGGGAGCGGGCTGATACAAAGTGTTAATAGACCTTAGCAATCAACAAAAGGCACTTGTATATCTCATCTTCTTGAGCTCTCATCAGAGTCAGATTTAACGTGGGTGCATCGCTGCATGCCCTGGGCCCCGACTTCTGAAGGGCCTCGCAAAACCCCACCTTTATACTTTTTTCTAATGTAAGGGGCTCTATATTTTCTTCTGTGCCCAGGGCCTCAACCAACCTTAATCTGCCTCTGGCACTCACACTTTCAGATAAGAAAAAGTATCTCAACCTTGCCAGTGGTGGCACAGTGGATAGAGTGTCAACCTGGGACACTGAGGTCCCAGGTTTGAAACCCTGAGGTTGCCGACTTGAGCACAGGTTATCCTGCTTGAGCGCAGGCTCACCAGCTTGAGTGTGGGATCATAGACATGATCCCATGGTCACTGGCTTGAGGCCAAAGGTCATTGGCTTGAAGCCCAAAGTTTCTGGTTTGAACAAGGTCACTGGCTCACCTGTAGTGCTCCAGACATGGCCCATAAGAGAAGCAATCAATGAACACCTAAAGGGCTGAACTACCAGTTGAGGCTTATCTCTCTCCCTTCCTGACTGTGTGTCTCTCTGTCACAAAAGAAAAAAAAAGTGAAAAGAAGAGGAAAGAAAGGGGAGGGAGAAAAGGGAGGGAGGGAAGGGAGGGAGGAAGGGAGGGAGGGAAGGAAGGGAGGGAAGGGAGGGAGGAAGGAAGGGAGGGAAGGGAGGGAGGAAAGAAGGGAGGGAAGGGAGGGACAAAGGGAAGGGAGGGAAGGGAGGGACGGAGGGAGGGAAGGAAAGAACCAAAAAGTAGTTCAGCCCTGGCCAGATAGTTCATACTCTATAATCTTCATACAACATCAGGGTAATTTACTCTTTCAAGGACGGGCACAAAAATTTTGGCAGACTGGCCCTGGTCCGCAGCCCAACAGTTGAAAACAACTGTGTTAGAGCATTATCTGGATAAGTTAAGGTTGCCAGTTCATTCCCGTGTCAGGAACATACAAGAGTCAACCAGTGAATGCATAAACAAGTGGAACAACAAATCAATGTCTCTCTCTCTCTCTCTCCCTTTCTCCCTCCCTCCCTTCCTCTCTCTAAAAAAATCAATCAATAAAAAAAGTTTAAAAAAAGAAATAAAGCTCAGAAGGGTGTGCTGGCCTGCCCTAAATCACCATTTCATGAGGCACTGCTGGGGTTTTAACCAGATTTCATGCCCTTTTTACCCAATATAACCTCTGGGTTATTGCTGACACCTTTCAGGATGTCTGGAAGGACAAGGGCAAAGGAGAAGGGACGAGTGCCCACCGCCCCCCTTTCTTCAGGACAACAAAAGCTCATACACTTACGGGGTAGGAGCTATTATTAGTCCGTTTCACAGAGGAGAAAAGTGAGATGGGAGAGAGGTAAAGTAACGTGGGTAAAAAAGGTGCCACATACTAAATCTGACAAGCTCAGGGAAGGCCTATGGGGCGCAAACTCAGAGACCTAAAGTAACCAGAGGATGGTCTGAAATTAAAACTTTCTAACCAAAAGCAGTTCATGGCAGACAGTCCTGTCCTAGGGTGGCATTTTTTCCTAGCAAAGGTCAATGTTTACCTTAACTGAGCCTGTCTTTTGTCTTTTTTGCACCTATAATAATATACCTTTGAAATGTAAGAGTGATCTTTCTAGGCCCCTGAAGGTCCCAGAGACTACACCTCCCCTCATTGTTATTATCATCATGTTCATTATTAACTGTTAACTATCCTACCCTGTCTGTGTACGGATTTGTCTATTCCTTTTACTTTTTATCCAATCCCAAAGATTTCCCCCCTCCCTCATCTATCACCAGTGAACTTCAGTAACCCCCTTAGGTCTTGCCATTTAATGCTAATGTATAAAACTGCTATTTTCTGTTTGAGATTCTGCTTCCTGGAAATTTTAGTTTAGCTCAAACTCATAAAAATTCTTACAGGTTTGGACATTTCTTACACTGACAGTAACCTACATGTAGGTGAAGCTCTGTATTAATCAGGATACATTATGTTGCAATAACAAACTACTCCAAAATTTCAATATTTTAACAAAACAAAGATACGTTTCTTCCATAAACTACAGGTTAGTCACGGGTTGGCAGAGCATCTTTTCTTTGCATAGTCACTCAGGAACCCAGACAGAAAGGGACTCCCACCATTAGGAAGCTGCACCGTCTGGAATAAATGAGCTCCTACTGCTATGGTGAAGAGTGGGAAGGTCTCACACTTGCAATTAAATGCTTTCATGTAGGAGTGACATGTTACTTCTGTTTATAGTACTTCAGCCAAAACTAGTCAGGTAGGCCCTGCCCAACAGCCATGGCATTCAGAGGGAGTCCTGTAAGTATTAGTAATATCTCTCTTCTTGGCAGACTGACTTCAGAGTTCGTGCTTTTTTTTTTTTTAAGATTTTATTTATTGATTTTATAGGGGGTGGGGATGAGTAGTTGCTTCACTCTAGCTGCTCATTGGTTGCTTGTCATATGTGCCTTGACCAGGCAAGCCAGCGGTTTTGAACTGGCAACCTCAGCATTCCAGGTTGGCACTCTACCCACTGCGCCACCACAGGCCAGGCCAGAGTCCGTGCTTTTAATTACCATGCTATATCACTTCATCAAGCATGTAACTCCTAGGATAAATTCCCTTTATGCGTTGCATTTGTGGGTGTGTTTCCCTTCCTTTTCTCTCCCTCCGTCCTTGCATTCCTCCAGCATATGTTGAGCAAGAATATGCCAGGCACTGTTGGATGATGAGGATACTAAAATAAGTGATACGTGATCTCTACCTTTAAGTGTCCTTATTTTAAGAAGAAAGTGCTGGCCCTGGCCGGTTGGCTCAGCGGTGGAGCGTCGGCCTGGCGTGTGGGGGACCCGGGTTAGATTCCCGGCCAGGGCACATAGGAGAAGCACCCATTTGCTTCTCCACCCCCCCTTCCTCTCTGTCTCTCTCTTCCCCTCCCACAGCCAGGGTTCCATTGGAGCAGGGATGGCCTGGGCGCTGGGGATGGCTCATTGGCCTCTGCCCCAGGCGCTAGAGTGGCTCTGGTTGCAGCAGAGCGATGCCCCGAGGGGCAGAGCATCGCTCGGGGCAGAGCATCGCCCCCTGGTGGGCAGAGAGTGTAGCCCCTGGTGGGCATGCCGGGTGGATCCTGGTCGGGCGCATGCGGGGAGTCTGTTTGACTGTCTCTCCCCGTTTCCAGCTTCAGAAAATTACAAAAAAAAAAAGAAGAAGAAGAAGAAAGTGCTAATGTGTCACACAGAAAACCTTGTGATGCAGTCAAAGCAGACAGTTATAAACAAGGTCAGCAAGATACAACCCACCTGCCCCGGGGCTCCCCATGAAGAAGAGCCAGCGAGTAAATGAGTCGGGCTAGGCTTCCGGGAGAAGATGGCTTTTGAGTAAGTTAAGTAAAATTTGGAAATGAGAGGTAAAAGGACATGGATGTTCCAGGCTAATTACAATGCTTAAAGCCCTGGCTGGGTAGTTTCGTTTGTTAGAGTGTCATCCTGATATGCCCAGGTTGTGGATTTGATCCCTGGCCAGGGCATATACAAGAATAAACCAATAATTGTATAAATAAGTGGAACAAAAAATCAGTCTCTCTCTCTCTCTCTCTCTCAAAACCAATAAATAAATTTAAAAAAAAGGAAAAAGCTCAGACAGAAGACAGAGGGGCCAGAAAGTACAAGGGTGTACTCCAAGCAAGGCACAATTCCATTTGATTTGTGCTGAAATGTTGGGTAGGTGAAAGGAAGGTTGAATGATTAGATCCTTTGGAAACTATTGTTTCTCAGGGACTTTGAATTTTCACACTTTAGTGGGAAAGTGCAGACAGGAACATGTTTGTACCTAGGGTAAGAGCTCCTGTTGTGAGACAGACTGACTCACAAGGGAGTGGCTTTTAAAACTGCAAAGATAAAAGTTAAGTGGTTACCAGGGAGAGGGGGAAAGGGGGAGGGGATCACATATATATCCCGCATAGGTGGGATATAAAACTGAGACTCGTGGACATAGATAAAAGTGTAGCGGTTACCAGGGCGTAGGGAGTAAAGGACAAATATATATCCCATATATGGGGTATAAAACTGAGACTCATGGACATAGATAAAAGTGAAATGATTACCTGAGGGAAGGGATGAGAGGGAGGGGAGTAAAGAGGGACAAATACAGGGTGACAGAAAACGATTTGAGTTTGGGGTGATGGGCACACAATGCAATCAACATTTCAAATGGTATAGAGATGTTCACCTGAAACCTATGTACTCTTACTGATCAATGTCACCCCATTAAATTTAATTTAAAAAAAAACTGCAAAGCTTAGTGATAAAGGGGTCATCGGTGTCATCACTTATGTTTAGTCTAGGGTGACACAAAGGATGGGCCTGAACTCCTGGAGTAGAAAGAGGCCTAATATAGGGTTCAAGCTCCTCTGGCCTGTCGTGTTCCTAGAGAAGAGTGGGGTTTGGTTCCTTGAAGCCTCATGTAGTGTCCTATGTAGCTCACAAGCTTGTCCCAACCTGCCTGCCGGCCTTGTGCTGGGCTCTGGGCATATAGTGAGGAATAAAACGCTTCCCAAGTGGACACAGCACAGGAAGCATCCTATCTAACTCTGCTTGGCCCAACAGAAGTCACCTGGGCCTCCATGTTTGCACATACTTGCTTTTTCTGGGTTTCCCCCCCCCCCCCCCTATTCTATTTGCTTTTGGATCCCAGCTATCATGCCATGTTTTACCTATGCCAGTTCAACTTACCTGGCTACTGCCTCAGATTCACCCTGCACCTGGGCCTCTTTCCTAACCAGGTTGGACTTACCTTGGACTACCTACAGGTTCTTGGTCCTGACACAGCCCCCCAACTGCTGCTCCCTGTCCCTCCCTCAGTGGTTGCTCTGAGTTATGACCCCCAACCTTTTTGGAAATGGGTTGCATTACCTCTCAAGTATCTTTCATCTCTCACATCCCCGTCTCTGTCTCTGACTGTGTCCCATGTCCTGTGTGTAGAAAAAGGCTACCATGAACATCTTTAGTTTGGTTGGTTGGTTGGTTGGTTGGTAACGGGATGAGAAAAACAATAAACCCTCGTATCTCTCTAATGATTTATAGCTTTCAGAAACATTTCTGAAAACAACTTTTTTCAAACACTCCTGTGAAATGAGCAAAGAGAAATCCTTGTAAACTCTACCAAAATAGGAGAATTAGCGATTTCTCAGCAGAATGGCCTCTCTGTGTGTGCACCATTGTTTGTTTTCTTTTTGTTTCACTACGAGTTCGAAGGTTGAGACCTGGTAACTTTGCTTTTTACCCAAACCACTGCATTTTAATAGATAAACCCAGTCCTGCTCCCACCCTTACTCCCAAACCCTCCGGAATCTGGATCTCAGATTCAATCTCCCCCTTCTTTATCCCCACCATCAGATTTAGCATAGAACATTTGGACGCTGGGTTCCAAAAGCAAAGGCTTGAACTCCTTGTCCCTGAACTGCCATAATTGGCCTCGGGATTCTGCAACAATTATAAACTGATGAATAAAATGTGCTTGCCCCATGGCCTGGGTGACACAAATACATTGTCTGTGATCTCAAGCCAGAAATCTTCTATCTTTTCCCCAAATTTGGACCATTTCACCCCAAATTAGGCAAGCTTTTAAGTAACGAGTTGCTTATGCATTAATAACACAAAACATAGTACTTTTTAGAGCATTTATATTTATATATATAAAAATTAAATATATATAATATATAGTGTGTTTGAGACTAAAAATATAGTACATATTTTAAAAAAAGGAAAATGAAAAAAGGCAGAATAGGAAAAGTTGTGAAGGACACACAAATACACATTGCTAAAAAATCTATGATGATCTGTCCTAATAAAAATATTTCCCCCTTTTCTCTTAATTATCATCATAAATCCATTTACTATTGGACCCAGAAATGGAGGTTGTAACCCCAAGAATAGTTGGGGTAGAAAATGTGACCATTGGGAGGCCTGGGCCTCTTCCTGGTGGAATTGGAGGCGGCCAAATCTCCTCGGTCACTATTGCTAACAAGATTGTGTGGAGTTAGATTGTATTCGGCAGCTTGAGTGATCACTCCCCAGAGTTATGGGTATTCCCAGGGACAGCACTGAAGCTCCCCAGAAGCTAACAGAAGCCACCTACAGTTGACAATGTCACTGGTTGGAGACATCAGAAAGCCAGGAGCAGGGGGCAGGTGACTGGTAAGAGTAAGTGATAGTTATATGCAAATAAGAGTTATTATTTTTAAGGGTAGGCTGTACCAGAACCACCCAGTATGGGCAGCAAATACTTCTCCAGGAACAGGACCTGGAGCTCCTTCACAGTGATGCAAGAAAATGGGCTTCTGCCCTTCCCTCCATCTCCCAAGCCACACATCTGTGTCCTCTGCACCAGCTCAGAGATGAAATGTTAGGACCAAGTTGATAAAGGTGAAGCCTTTCAACAAGAGGCTGGCCTCCAGGAGAGATAATGGTTGGGGGGGGGGGGGATGGAGGGGGGGGATTGCTGTTGAGTAGGGGGAGGGCAGAGAGAAGAGAATGGGGTATTTAAATGCTAATTTTGGCTTCTTCACAAAAATAAATACCTTTCCAATTATATCCCTGGGTCTGTGCACTTCAATGTTCCATTATCACCTTCTCACTGCCCCCACCAAGGGTCAAGAGCTTCATTAATGCCTTTCAGGTGATTCCCTCAACATGCAGCAGGCCTGGAGAGGCAGAGTGGTAGCCTGGCGTGGCATACACAGCCCTAGAATGGTAGAGGTGCTCGGGTTTCCGAGGCTGGTAGTGCAGCAGTGGGGACAGATTATCCACACAGCAAAGAGGCAGTGATTGAGCCAGTTCAGTTCAACTGGGGTCTTGGCTTTAACATAACCTTCTTCAAATCCTTTACTTACAGACCACCTGATTCCATTTGAAGGAGCCCAGGACTTAATGGTTTCTGGCAGAGTGCCAACCGGTTAATGAGAGGGCACAAGGGCAAAAGGATTACAGGGCAGTGTGTTCCTGCCGTCAAAGTGACGAGGGAAGCAGCAACTGCTGGGATAAGAAGACACAGTTCCTGGAGACAGGGTGCTCAAGTTAATCATTTTCATCCCTAGTCAAGACATTTGTGAGAAACTAGCACTGCTCCCATCCCTGGACACCTTCCTTTCTGGTTTAAGGATTTTGTTTAATGCCAACTCTGCGGTTAGGCTTTGAGGGGGTCCAGGATTTAGGATGCAGGCTAGGCACTCCACAAAGAAATAATGGCTCGCCCAGAATCACAAGAGCCTCTTCAGGATCCAGACTGCATGTCTGAATTGCCGGACCCATCTGCCCTTCCAACATGCTCCTTCATAGAGGGATCAGCTATACGCATGCATTGCCTTCTGGCTCAAAACACCTTAGCCTGCAGGCTTCACCTTAGAACTAGTCCTTAGCCAGGAAAATGCTCCTGAGGACCAGCGGCAGGTGGCTACTCCCATTTCTCACCATGGAAGTTGCCTGAAACCTGGATACACCTTGAAGGAGTCACCATGCCCAGCCTTGGCCATAGACACCCTTGCAAAACTGTCAAAACTCTGAGAAGGGAACAGTAGTTACCCAATAGTAAAAGGATAACCCCATATTAATTTTACTGAGGTTTAGGGTGTGCTTTTCGTTGCTGTTTGGAGTCAAGGGGTTCCTAATGGAAATTCATTCACAATACTTCTGACAAGATAATGAAGCCAGGGGTAAAAGCTACTTTCAAGGGAACCTTCCAACTTCTCCATCCCTAAGCTTACTATTCCCAACCCCTTGCCAGGGATGGCCTGGCCAGTTCATCAAATGAATAAAGATCAGAATAATTGTAGGTTTGTGCAATCCTTCTCCCTCATTTTACAGGTCAGAAAATCAGAGGCAATGAAGAGATTAGGCCAAGATCACTCAGTAAATGACAACTTCAGAATGGGGTCCCAGGTCTTCTGACTCCTAACCCCTGACTGAAACAAAACAGTCAAATGTGGTCAGGACCACCAAGGTGACCACATCAAGTAGTGAGGAACCATGCTTAACAACCCCAGCTTCAGACAACGAAGCTCTACGTCCAAGGGCACTTTCTACTCACCAGAAAAGAGATTCCATTGGGCCTAACAGGCAGGTCCCAATTCAGATTATGATTGGACAGAGTGCCAGTTGCAGTGGACAGATGGCCTTGGTGGCTGGTGTCTCCCTGTGCCTTGCACAGCAGTGCTAACTTGATACCCAGGAGGCCCCAGGTAAAGCGTTAAGGACCAGAGACCAGTGAAGCAGCTCTGTATCAGGCCTCGGAAAACTAACAGTCCCTGCAATGTCAGCTGATGTACCTAGTGACTTTGGACACCCTTCCTCCCCTTCATCGTTTCAACAGAATGGGCCCAACACTTAAACCAAAAGTGGGGAAATAAGAGAATCTGACCAAACTCTGAGCAAAAATGAGTTTTGGAATAATCCTGTTTAAAAAGTCACTATCTTATTTTAAAAAGATTACCCATGGCTTCTGGTTTCTGTAAAAATAAAATATGCAAAAAATTGTCTGCAGAGGAACCCATATCCTTAACATTTTCTCACTGAGCTTACATAAAAGGATTGCACAGGAACATGCCAACTTCCAGGGATGGGTATTGGTAGGAGCCTGAATCATGTTTTGGAAAGGGGTCTGTGGGGGTCTAGTCCCTGCTGGAGGACACAGACAACTGTGAGGCCAGACTTGGAGCTCCTCTCTTCCTGGGCTTTAGCTGATTCTTATCGATGTGGGGGTGGGGTGGGGGTAGGGGAGGATGGCAAGGAATGCCATACCACAGACCTACCTGAAAGGGTGGTGATGGCCCATGACTGATGAGCATGTAACTCATTAAAACAATCAAGATTAATGAATGGTGACCATAAGAAAAGGTGATGCACATTCTGGGCATTACACAGGAGGCTACACCTGTGTAGTCAGGGCTGAGCGAGTTAGGAGTGCAATCCAGCCCCTTGGGAATGGGAAGCCAGGCAGGGATTCTCTTTAGAGCACTGGCTCTCTTTGGTTGGCAGGAGGTGGCTGAGAAGGGCCAGGTGAAATGTGTGTGGGAATGTGTGCATGCACGTGTGTGGGCGTCAGCATGGGACCCAGCTGCCTGCAGTGCCACCTTACCTAGTCTGCCTTTCCTCTTACCAGGACCCCTCATCTGTCTGTCCCCTAAACGCTGCAACACTTGATAGCATGTCTGAGGCTCACAATACCCAATCCCTGCAGAGCCTCCCACACAGGGCCAGTCAACCAAAGTTTAAGGCACTGCGAAAAGGAGGAATAGGATTGATCCAAGGGGGAGGGGGGGAGACACATTAAGGAAAAGCCATTTAAAGAGCACATCTCCCATGTCCCCTGAAAGGTGGCCTCTAATCAACTGTGGCTCTGGGGTAGAACACGACATCTGGGAGCCAGGTCCCTGCCCTAAGCCTGTCAAAGCCCAATTGCAAGACAGGTCTCACCACCTGAATGTCTAAAAATGGATTCAAATTGATTGACAATTGAAAGAGCAACAGAAGTTGTCAGTAATTTGATGAAGAGAAACTAGGCTCTGGCCTACTGGCTCAGTGGTAGAGCCCGGCGTGTGGAAGTCCTGCGTTCGATTCGTCAGGGCACACGGGAGAAGAACCATCTGCTTCTCCCACCTACCCCCTCTTGCTTCTATCTCTCCCTCTCTCTCCTCCTCTCCTGCAGCCACGGCTCAATTGCAACAAGTTGGCCCGGGGCACTGAGGATGGCTCCATGGCCTGGCCTCAAGTACTAAGAAAGGCTCAGTCGCTGAGCAATGGAGCAATGCTTCAGATGGGCAGAGCATCACCCCCTAGGTGGCTTGCCAAGTGGATCCTGGTCAGGGTGCATGTGGGAGTCTGTCTCTGCCTCCCTCCTCTCACTGGAAAGAAAAAAAAAAGAGGAAGAAAAACAGGTGCCCTCTTTCTTTTCCTTTGGAACTGATATTTGGGTGGAGAAATCCCTACAGCATTCCCCTCCCCCCAACTAAAGTTTTCAATATTTTCCATTAAAAAATAGCCTATAGCTCCCCTACCCTCTCATCCACAACTTCCCAGGCAGGCTCAAAATTTCAAACCAGGAAGAGGGGCAGGCTGGGGAGTGAAGGGGGTTTGGGTGGGCCCCAGTGTGGGTTCTGGAAACCACTAAGTAACACACAGCTATCTTGCTGGTGAATCAGGGCATGGGGCCTGATCTTTCCTTCTTGCACTACGATCTCTTGGCTTATCTGCCTAGCCCAGCCCCAGCAGAGAGGAGAAAGAAAGGGGAGGCAGTGCTACTGGAGACACCTGGATCCCTCTGCAGACTGTCAGGCAGGTGGCCATAGTGGCAGCCAGGATGACTGACATTTTAATCTCAGCTGAATGAGGGCTGAATTTGAACTTAGTGCCAGGGTTGTTCTACAGACAGAGATAAAATAAATCCGAGGTCCCTTCTGCAGTCCTGAGGAAGGGGAGATGCACCAGGGTATAAATACAAGTGACAGAACTGGCCAGGCCATCTGGTTTCTACCTATATGTGCCGAAATCACTCACCCCTACACTTTGTCTCCTAGGCCAAAGCCTACTCATTCCCACATGAGCCTTCCCCCCACCCCATCCACTTATGGGAGACCCGAGGGGTGGGGTAGAAAGGGAATGCTAAAAAGTGCCCCCCACTGCTGTCCACAACCTTCACTCGCCCGACCCCCACGCTGGGGCCAGGCGTGAGTGCAGGTCAGAAGACACGTCCTCCCAGAGAAAAGGGAAGGGCAGGCCCAGAAGCACCATCCTCGGTGGGCCGGGGCAGGGGCTGTTTCCAGGAGACCTATTCTCCACTTGCCATAGTGGGAGGAGGAAGTTTGGTTGGGGACAGGAGCAACAGCAATGCCCCTGAATATCAGGGAACAGCTTCTCCTCTGACCCGCAGAGATGCCCCAGCCGGGCTCTGGCCCCTATACATGAGTCTGCATGCGCTGCTGGAAGCGCTGGCCGTAGTCCGAGTGCTGGGAAGTGTAGGAGAATCGAGTGGCTGTGGCGTACTTGCCAATGGGGTCGTATGCCTCAAATGGGGTCCGTTCTAGGCCAGAGGACGGGGCTTGAGGGTAACCCAGTCGGTAGGTGGGATACCCTGCTGCCCCAGGGAAGGGGTGGGAACTGAACTTCTCATAGTTCTCATAGGAGAGCTGGCTGGTTGTGTCAGTGCCAGCTGGGGTAGCAGGGCCAGGGGCTGTAGGCTCTGGGCCGTAGTCGGAGGCTGCGGCCCGGCTGTAGGTGTTGAGCTGGGCATAGCCGCTGGAGTGAGAGAGACGGGAAGAGGGGCGGCCGTCGAAGCGGGCAGGGCCGGGTGCACGGTAGTCAGCATAGAGCACTGGCCTGGAAGATGGTCGGTCTTCGTGGGCACGCACGTTGTAGTAGCCATTGGTGGGGTCCTGGGGGCAGTGAGAAGACAGGGCAAGAGGGGCTCCTTTTGGCTCTGCCTTGTGTTCTCAGTCAACACCTCTCCACCTCTTTTGCTCCTTCAAGAAACCTAACCTTCCCTCCCCATCAGCCCTCACTCCTGCCCAGCCTCTGTGCCCAGCTCCTTCTCCTTTCCCACCTTCATCTCATACTCCTCCCGGGTGTCGATGGTGTCACAGCGCAGGTCCTGCTTCAGGTCCATGTCATCCTTGAAGGACTGCAGAGCAGCAGGAGTGGGGCATTGTAAGACAGAAGTCCTGCTCTTACACCCCCCACCAGCCCCGCCCCCACACCCAGAGGGCCATCTACTGATGGGAAGGCTCTGGGGTCATGGGCAGGTTTGAGTTCTGTATCCTCTCCCAGCAAAGACTCTGGGATGCTGTGGGAAGAGGCCAGAGACCTGGGTTCTAGCACCGACTTTGTCACTAACACACAATGTGATCTTGGGTATGTCACTGCCCCTCTCTGGGATCCAACAATGAGGCAGTTGCATGTGAAAAATTCTAGGAGCTTCCAATTCTGACACCCCACAGGGAAAGGAGGAGATGAAGGAAACCTATGGGGGATCCCACCGACCTACTTTTTGCTGAAGGGAAACAGCCTGGGAGTGTGTGTGAGCATGTGTGCACACACGAGTGTGTCAGTGTGTGCATGTCAGTATGTATAAACATGTTTGCGCATACACGTGTGTGGCAGGACCAAGGTAAGCTGAGTGAGGGAGGAGAGAGTGATGGTGGTTATTAAAGAACTGGGGTGGGGCCAGTCCCAGGAATGTGAGAGGGGCATGGGCCAGGGAAGAGCAGGGGCCTTACTGAGTAGATGGCTTTCATGACTCGGGTTGCTGTGGAGACGCTGGTGGTATCATCCTCCCTGTCAGAATGCATTGTGAGTGGCTCACGGTTCACCGTTTCCACCTTGATGTCCAGTTTCCTCAGGGTCACGTCCTTGCGACCTGGGACAGGGGGAGGCAGTCTGGATACTCTCTGCCAGCCTCTGCAGGGGGTTGTTTCTAGACCTACCTTGGCTGGGAAGTGCGACTGCCCCCACCTGGCCCCTCGGAGGCCCTGCCTGCTGGGGGCCCTGGGGAGAGGGAGGGAAGGCTGCGGCCCACAGGACCCGTACTCACTGCCTTTGCGGCGCCGGTAGAGGAAGAACACCAAGGCAATGAAGAAGAAGGTGAGCAGGATGCCTGCACCGATGGTGGCCCCAGCGATGATGCCCACGGGTAACACCTCTTCAGATGAGGAAGGAAAGAAGGAGGTTAGGATGGAGCCACCCTGGGGAGCGGAGTCAGTGCCGGCTGAATACCAGGCTGGCACAAGTTCCAATGGCAACCCTGGATTGTGTTCGGGGTTAGTTTACATCACGGTGGGGTTTGAAAGGAAGGTCTGCCTTGTGTTTGGGCTTAGGCTTGAGTTTAAGCTTGATTAGACTGGGGGTGATAGTGTAGTCTCATCCTATTGCTAGGGCATCACCTTGACCCTGGCTTTGGTGGTCTGTCTGTCCCTCTCTAGTAGCCCACTTTCCTATGAGGCTTCATCTCTCCTTCCTAGGGTGGGCTCTTGTTTGAGGTCAGCTGTCTCTTAATTCTCCAATCTGCCACGTGTGTTCCGACTTCTATTATCACACGTCTCATCCATACCACTGAGAAGGCCCATCTGTACCTACCCCCCCAGAACTCCAGCAGTCCATGTTGGTTCCTCCTGCCCCCCAGAGCTGAGAAGGACCCGGGACTCCTGCCTACAGCTTTCCTGGCTGATCAGACCTGTATCAAGGCCCTTCCCCTGCGGAAAGCCTTGTACTGAGTTCTGCCTTACCTCTTCAGACTTAGAAGCTTCCAAAAAAGTAAAAGGAATGTCTTTTTTGTCATACAAGTGACTGAGGGGAGGAAATATGTGTTGCCTGTCAGACCAGGGATTTTTGAAGATCTGGGGAACCCAAACTTTCTGGCCATTTATTATTTGCCAGGTACTTTGTAAATATTCTCTCATATAACCCTCACACCAACCCCATGAGATAAGTAGTGTTCCCTTGCACAGATCACTTGACATTTCTCCGACTGAAGTCATTTGCCGCCACTGTATAAGTTCCTTCACTAAACTAAAGCTCCTTGAAGGCAGGGGCCACTTTCACTCTGGTCTCTGCAGCCCCAAGTGCAGGGCCTGGAATATAGCAGATGCACAATAAATGTTCAAAAAGGTAAGTGGATTTCCCCAGCTGAGCAACAAGGCTGGGTTCTGGTGGGGAGGCCAAAGACAGAGTTGACTCCCTCTGAACCTGGCCCTGGGAGAGAAGAGGGAGCCAAATCCCCTGAGCCCTGGCTACCAGCTAGCACTGCTGTCACCTCGCTCCTCCAGCTGGATGATGGCCGTGCCCGGCCCGAAGCTGTTCCAGGCAGTGCAGTTATAGTGAGTCTGAAAGTCAGCCTCCATGACGTTGTTGATGGTGAGTGTGGACAGCACCCCGCTGCCTGAGTTGGTCCTCTCCACCGTATAGCGCTCTAGGGTCCCTACCTCCAGGAAGTTCTCTTTCCATGCCCATGCCTGTAGTGGGGAGGGAAGGAAGGGGTAAGAAAAGGGCAGGTGGCAGGAACACCTGACCCGTCCTCAAAGCATTCTTACCCCATGTGCCCTAAACCCAGCCCAACATACCCTGCAACAAACCTAAGTCACACCTACTGCCTCAAACCTTGGCATTGAACCTCCAGTCTAGGACAAGCGGTGGCTCCCAAACATGACAGATGTCTGTGCCAGAAACATTCAGATATACCCTAGGGACATTTTTTAAAATGCAATTCTTGGGACTTATCTCCTAAATAAGAATCTTCTAGGGAGAAGTCCAGGAATTCCTCTTTATAAAAAAAAATTGATTGATTTTAGAAAGAGAGAGAGGGAAAGAAGGAGAAAGGGAGAAAGAGAGAGAGAGAGAGAGAGAGAGAGAGAAGCATTGATTTATTGTTCTACTTATTTATGCATTCATTCATTGCTTCTTGCATGTGCCCTGACCAGAAATCGAACCAACAACTTTGCTGTATGGGGACGATGCTCTAATCAACTGAACTACCTGGCCAGGACCAGGAATCTTTATTTTTATAATGATCCCATGTGATGTGGGTGCAGTTGATCTAATGAAACGACATTTGAGAACCCCTGATATTAATAGAAAAAGTCCTGGACGGGGGAGTGGAGAACACTGGGCTTCAGGCCTGGTCATCTCCTCAAGTCCCTGTGTGGTCTCCCTCTCCCTCTCTGGGCCTCCTTTTCCTCATCTGTAAAGTGAGAGAACCAGACTGGACAATGCTCAAAGTTTCTTCCACATATCTCAATCTTCAATCTTACTTTTAGCTAACCCACAGCTGGCCCCGCACAAACCTGCCTGGCTGGCTCTGGAGACCCAGCCACAGACTCTCATAATGGCGAGGCATTATCATTGCAGAAGGATGTCCCAGGCTCTTTCATCCCTGACCTCCTGGAGGGCACCCCCCTTTGTGTCCCCTCCTTCTAAGTAGAGCCTGAGGGGTGGGTAATAGCTGAGAAATGGCTCCTTTCCAGGATCAGCAGTCCCCGCACCGCAAGCCAAGTCCCTGGAAGCCGAGCCACTCTCTGTCCAGGCAGCCGTGGTAATGAGTGTCCCTGGGCAGCCCTGGAGTCAGCCAAACGGTCATTAAATGTGATGAGGGGTTTGATGGTTAATAGTCATGGAAGGAATTAATGGCTCATGGTATGGGGAAGAGGAGAGAGGAGGGAGGGGAGTGGTGAGGAGCTAGTGGAGAGGAAGGTGGAAGGGAGGGGAGTGGGATGTGGGACAGGGCAGAAAGGAGAGCTGAGGCATCAGGACTAGGAGGAAGAGAGAAGAGGAGGGAGCGAGGAAAAGATCACGAGGAAAGGGAAGGAGGGAAGGAAGAAGAGAGAGCAAGTGTGGTAGCTCAGGGAACTAACAATGAATCCAGTGAGGGGCTCCCCCGGGCCTTCCACACCTGCTGCTACTATTACTTGTCACAGCAATCCTGTTAGGATCATTGCCCCCATTTTATGGACGAGGATACTGAGGTTCAAAATACTAAGTAATTTGCTCAGGGTCATACAAGTAAGAGATGTAGTGGCATTTCAGCAAGGAAAGGGACAGATGGAGATGAAGTTGGAGAATTAGAAGTAGAGACAGGTAGGACCGCAGAGAGAGAAAGCGGAAAGAGACTGAGTGAGAGCAGAGAAGCAGGTGGCTTGCTGTCCTCACACCCTAGGCCCGTCCCAGCACTTACAATGCGGTCTGGGGGTGGTGTGCTGCCGATGAAACACTCCACCTTGCCTCCGTCTCCCCTAACAGCATACTGCACTGCCTCACTGGAGATAATGGGGGGCCCTGCGAGCAGAAGATGCAGTCGGAGTCAGCTGGAACCTGTAGTGCCTGCCCACCCAGGCCTGGCGCCCCTTACGTCACTCACCATTCACATAAAGTGGCACCTCCCGCTCAGCCACTCCGATGCGAGGCACGATGGCCCGGCAGGTGTAGGTGCCAGCGTCTGCCTGGGTCACCGACTTCAACAGCAGCTGGTTGCTGTTACTCAGTACCTGGGCAGAGAAAGCAGCCTCGGGTGGGGAGCCAGGAGGCCTGGGCCCCTAGGTCCATGTGGGCCCCGCATTGGATGTATTGGAAAGAAAGGAGGAGGGGCCACAAGTGAATTCCCAGAAGGGAAACAGGGTCCTGAGTCTGTCTGGTCCCCCCCAACTCTAACCAAGCTGGCATTTAAACACATCATCTCTGCACAAGTGGGCCAAAGGGCAAGTGAAGTCACAGAGAATGCAGCCTCTTTGGATGATCTGTTCTAGTGACCATTTCACCCCGCAATCCCTCTTCCTGCCCAAATTGTTTAGTGCAGGACTCTGTAGTGCTGTAGAATTCCACCCTTTCCTCTCTAATGACGCAGCCCAGCTCCCCTGCCTTCCTATGTAGCACTCATTCGCCACATCTTTTGCAACCCCAGCACCTCCCCAGGCCCTCTTCCCTCCTCCCACACACAGGTCAGCATGTGCATCCCATTGCCACTGAACCAGCCAGCTATTTTTCAGAAAGGGTGGGGTGGGGCTGATCACAAGCAATGTCCTTCTCCTCCAAATCCCAAGACCCTAAAAATATACCAGGTTCGACTTGCAAAATAATGCTACACCTCCCTTGACTCCTTCCTCAATGGTGGCCAAGTTCTTTCCTCCCAGCATCAAGGAGAAGCGGCAAGCATCTTACCATGTTTGAGTCCTTTTTGGTCCAGGTGAGGGTGAGGGGGGGATTCCCAACCCAGACACAGGTGAGAGTCACATCAGAGCCAATGTCTGTAGTCGTTGGTTTAGGGTCAACTACAATCCGGGGAGCAACTGAGATAGAAGGGAGCAACTCATTAGGATCTCAGTGTCCTTGGGGTCAGTTCCAATTGGCCTTCTCTTCTTTCTCTTCCCTTGCCACCTCCCCGTGTCCATTCCCCATCTGCTCAGTTTCATGGAACCTCTCCAACTCCACCTTAGGCATTTTAGAGGCTCCTGCCCTCTGCCCCCAGGTCCCCACGCCTGCCCTCTGTCCCTGCCCCTGCACTTGCAGCTACTCACAGTGGACATTTACTAAAGTGCTGACATTGGTACTGCCCACTTTGTTGTAAACCTCACAGGACACAGGCTCCGTGAAGAAGGAATAATCAACATTTGTCTCATAGCGACTCTCATGGGCATCTTCGATCAAGAAGCCTCCCTTGGCCCATCTGGGGGAGGAAGCAACACAGGGGGGTTAGGACTTAGAGCCTTCTCACCCACATCCAGCGGCACTGCCCTCTGCAGAACCCTCCCTAGAGTGCTCCCAGATCCTGCTTTTCATACCTGTAGCCCAGGATCTCAGGGTTGGCCGTGGCCTGGCATGTAAAGACAACACGCTCACCCTCCTGCACCGTCTGTGGCTCAATGGACAAGGTCACCGTCGGGGGGTCTGCAAAGCAGGGGACAGGAAATCAGGGTCTTTTCTGTATCTCAGGTTTCTTTTTCTCTCTGTAGCACATACACACCAACACCACCACTGTGCAGTGATTTGGGAATTTGAGTTTGCAGAGTACCAACTCCAATATATAAAACGGTCTTCTTCATTTTACTGCACGGAGTCTCTAGGGGGCTGTCTAGGGTGAGGATCAGGGATGATATCATAGGGACAAATTAGTCAGTAGGTGTAAAAGCAAATGGTGGCCACTAGGCGCCAGTGTGGGCTCCCCTGGCTCACTGCAGGGAATGGAGGTGGGGCAAGTAGCTGACTGCTGCACCTGATCCCACCCGACCGACCGAAGGCAGAGGTCATTTATTGAGCATGTACCAGCTAGCATACTCCATGCGAGATATACCCTTACACTATAGCTCACCTAATGCTCACAAACCAGAGAAAGCAAGCTCCACAGTCCTTTATCTGAAACCCTTGAAACTGTGTTTCAGAATTTGGAAATTTTAGAAGGGTAATAGTATGCACAGACTGTTTACTATGCCAGACCTCCAGCAGGTCTGGGCAACACCCCATAGCGACATACATTAATGTCTCTGAAGTGAAACATACGACTATTCAGATTAAGTAAGTTAAATAAAAGACTATGAAGAACCTCCGTTCAAGTTTTGGCACCAAATCACTTTTAAGTTTGGAACTTTGAATAAGGAATCATGGGCCTGTATTATATATTCTGCAGGTATACAGAATTAGACACTGAGGCTCAGAGAGTTTAAATAATTGCCCAAAGCCAACAGTGGTTCAGACCCAGGAACTGCTTGACTCATTGCCCATGCCTCTTCACCAATCCTCAGTGCTGACGTGTCAAACCAGGGAACCTTCACAGGATGAAGAAAGTGAGCCTCTGTCCTGGGGTCACTGAAGAATTCTTCTGTGCTTCTACATGGGTGCCCACGCTCCCTTCCCCACCTCACCCGCCAGCCTGCTCGCTCCCTGGGACCCTGCTCACGGTGCACATCGAGCTCAATGGACGTCTCCTTGCCACTCGGGATGGCCTCGTTCACGCTGCGGCAAGTGAAGACACGCCCAATGTCCAGGTCTGTGGGGTTAATGAGAAGCTGGCTGATGGTGGTCTCCCTTTTCCCATCCTTCAGCAGTTCCTGGGGTGGGTGGGACAAGGGTGGAAGACATGGTCACGGCCCTGGCCGGTTGGCTCAGCGGTAGAGCGTCGGCCTGGCGTGCAGGAGTCCCGGGTTCGATTCCCGGCCAGGGCACACAGGAGAAGCACCCATCTGCTTCTCCACTCCTCCCCTCCTTCCTCTCTCTCTCTCTCTTCCCCTCCCGCTCTCTCTTCCCCTCCCGCAGCGAGGCTCCATTGGAGCAAAGATGGCCCAGGCGCTGGGGATGGCTCCTTGGCCTCTGCCTCAGGTGCTAGAATGGCTCTGGACACAACAGAGCGATGCCCCAGAGGGACAAAGCATCACCCCCTGGTGGGCATGCCAGGTGGATCCCGGTCGGGTGCATGTGGGAGTCTGTCTGACTGCCTCCCCGTTTCCAGCTTCGGAAAAATGAAGGAAAAAAAAAAAGACATGGTCACGCTTAAAGCCCTGTCCTCTGCTCTCAGGATGACCCAGCTCAGAGCGGGGCTTGTGCTATAGGGGCACTTTAACCTGAAGCTCAGCCCTGCCCCAGACCCTAACTCCTCCCCAGGTTTGGTTTGGTTTCTAATCAGCAGACTTTATTTTACAGAAAAGTTTTAAGTTTATAGAAAAACTGAAAGCAAATATAAAGAATGCCCATATGTCCTCTTCTCCCACCCTACAGTTTCCCTGTTATTAACACGCTGCGTTATTTATTATTTTTTTAAGTTTCTGGCGGTTTTTGCCTGACCAGGCAGTGGCGCAATGGATAGAGAGTGGAACTGGGATGTGGAGGACTCTGGCTCGAGACCTCGAGGTCGCCAGCTTGAGCGCAGGCTCAACTGGTTTGAGCAAAGCTCACCAGCTTGAGCCCAGGGTTGCTGGCTCGAGCAAGGGGTCACTCGGTCTGCTGTAGCCCCCCCGGTCAAGGCACATATGAGAAAGCAATCAATGAACAACTAAGGAGCTGCAACAAAAAATTGATGTTTCTCATCTCTCTCCCTTCCTGTCCGTCTGTCCCTATCTGTCCCGCTCTCTGTCTCTCCCTGTCTCTGCCACAAAAAATTTTTTTAAAAAGTTTCTGGTTTGTTTTTTTTAAAGATTTTATTCATTTTAGAGAGAAGAGAGAGGGGAGAGGAGCAGGAAGCATCAACTCCCATATGTGCCTTGACCAGGTAAGCCCAGGGTTTCGAACTGGCAACCTCAGCATTCCAGGTGGATGCTTTATCCACTGCGCCACCACAGGTCAGGCCAGTATGATGCATTATTGTGATACATGTGCTATAACCAATATTGACACATTATTACTAATTAATGTCACTCTTTGTTAGAGTTTTGCCCATGGTTCTGAGCCTGATTTCTGAAATTCTCTTCTTCAAAGTCCTCCCTGGCCACCTCTGCCCTCAGGGCTCTCCCAGACTAAACTTGTGTCCCTAGTAGGCAGTTTGTCTTGCTCATGGCTCTAGGCACATTCTGCCTTGCCTCTTAAGCACCTTGCCTGAGTGCTTCTAAGTTGGGTCTCTTCTGCTAGATCATAAACTCCTTGAGGGCAGGGAATAAACTCATAGCTTCAAAATCTCATACTGGCTTAGGGTATCTGATCTGAGGTACCTGAATATGATCAAAGGAATCCTGGGCTATTTTTCTTATTGCAAACTATCAAAGGCACAGCTTTAACTATTAGCCAAGTTAAAACTGCACTTCAACAGCAATACACTATCTCTCCTGGGCCTGAACAGTACCAGCCCTGTGCAATAACAGTGGCTCCCCTGAGCTGCCTGTCAGAGCCATGACCTTTTTTATTTTTTAATTTTTATTTATTGATGTTAGAGAGAGAAGAACATTAATCTGTTCCTGTGTGTGCCCTGATGGGGAATCGAAATGACAAGCTCTGTACTTCAGGATGGTGCTCTAACCAGCTGAGCAATGCAGCCAGGGCTGCCATGGTCTGTAATGACTCTAAAAACAGGGGTGGACAAAAAAATGGCCATTATTAAATCAGTTTGTTTGGTTGCCAAACTACTTTCCAATATGTAGCCCTGAAGAAGAAAAATAAGAGAGTTCTCGGGGGTAAATTACACACCACTAAGGCCAAATGCTCATTTGAGAAATGGTGAAACTAGAATGAAAGGGAAGAGAATTGTCCAAGGCGTGCAGGGCAGAGCTAATTCGAGTTTGCTCCGGGGCAGCCCCCTCTGAGGCACACAGGTGAGCAATCTCTCTCCCCACAATGAGAAGTGTCTCCTGCCACACCTAGCAAAGGATAGAAGGAACTCCAAACATACTGTTAACTTCGGCAGGTGATCCTGGGCAAGTCGTTTGATGTCTTTCTCTGCCACAGTCTTATCTATGAAATGTACACAATGATCCCTGCCTCCTCAGCCTCTTAGTTGTGCCAACTAGAAAAATATACCAACTAGAAGATGAGGGAGGGAGGTCGAGATGCTCAATAGGCAGAGCACAGTCTGACCCAGGTACAAAACCCAGCTCTGCTGCATGCCAGCTGTGTGACCTGGGGCAAGTCACTCAACCTCTCTGACTATCAGTTTCCTTATTGTGAGTTGGAATTAACACCTAACTTACAAAACTCCTGTGAGGATTAAGAGACACTGTCGGTTGGCTCACTGGTAGAACCTCAGCCAGGCATATGGAAGTCCCAGGTTCAATTCCTGGCCAGGGCACACAGGAGAAGCGCCCATCTCCTTCTCCACCCTTCCCCCTCTCCTTCTTCTCTGTCTCTTTCTTCCCCGCCCACAGCCAAAGCTCCATTAGAGCAAAGTTGCCTGGGCGCTGAGGATGGCTCCATGGCCTCCGTCTCAGGTGCTAGAATGGCTCTGGTTGCAATGGAGTAACAGCCCAGATGGGCAGAGCATCGCCCCCTGATGGGCATGCCGGGTGGATCCCAGTTAGGCGCATGTGAGAGTCTGTCTCTCTGCCTCCCCACTTCTCACTTCAAAAAATACAAAAAAAAAAAAGAGAGAGAGAAACTGTTTACACAGAGCTTTGGCATACACAATGCCTGGCACACACTAGGTGCTTCATCAATGTAGCTGTTATTACTATGGTACTTGGTCTCTGCTCAGCTACTGAATGGCAACATGAACCTGAAAACTCACTTCTCTTCTCTGGGCCTCTATTTTCCCAATTGTATAACAAGGCGGTTGATCCAGATGACCCTTAAGGCCCCTTCTCACACTTGCATCCCCGAGTCAGGCTGATGGGCGAAAGGAAAGCTGACCCGAGACAAAGCCCAAGAGGGGCTAGGGGAGCATGCAAGGTCTCACCGTGCTGGACACAGCACCCTCCTGCTGAGTGCCATCCCGGAACCAGATGATGGTAGCAGCAGGCTTGGCATTAAAAGCTCGGCATGTGAGGTTGTGGGGGGTGCCTGCTTGCAGCAGAAGCACAGGACCTCCATCAATCCTGGTATCCTCCGGGGGGACTGTGGGGGAGAGCAGAACAAAGTCAATGCAGCCCACACTGCCCTAATGAACAAACGCCTACCCCTGAGGGCATGTCTCCCTCAGCATGTCCATTCCTGGGTGAAGCAGTGCCACCCTTACCCCCTAACTTGAAATCACTGCCTCTGTGCTCCATGGTGGCTTCATCCAAGGTCTTCAGCTCCCACAGCTCTCCTGCCCTCCACCAGTTATTCCTTCACAGCCTGTACCATATTCTGGTACCATATCCCCTGTCATTGCTCAAGGCTACATACAAATGAGGGGACTGATCTCAAATTAGGAAAGGGCTAGGCTATCTTAGGGTTTGGGGGGCCTGACACAGAAAGGTGGGCACCTCTGCAAAGCTTCTTCCTCCATCCTTTCCTGATTGCTCTTCTGCCCTGGAGCTGCCAGATGTGTGTCTATTATAGCAGCATCCCAAATGGACTCTTTGACTCCAGTCCCTATTGGCTCCATCTCATCCACCACTGCTGGCAAGTTATTTTCTCTGTAGTGCAGCTAATAAGGCTGTGCTAGTATCTTGCCAAAACACCTTCAGTGGCTACCAAACTGCCATGGGCAGGAGTTCCAAGCACCTCAGCCTACTGTTTAGGGCTCCTCGGGCCAAGTCCTGCACTTTCAGACCTCCTTATCTTTGCTTTTGCTCTTCCGTTGAAGTGTTATCCATCCTGTTTGCATTCCAGTTGCTGCACAAGGTCTTCCATGCCATGTTCCCCTCACCCCCCCCCCCAACAACCACATCAGAGGTCCTGGCCAGTCACTCAGAGCTCTTCACACTGTCTACCTTGTGTTTGGGTTACTTATGATGATTATCCACACCATACCCCTCCCCACCAATCAAAATTATTATTCCTGGAAAAGCAGGGGCTCTCACTAATATTTAGTCTCAGTGCCTAGAATGTGGCTGAAGTAGGCTCTTGCTAAGTGTTTAAGAAACTGAAATGCAGATGTGATACTAGGAAATCGGGGACCCTCTCCCTGTCCTATCCCCACAGTCTTCTAAATGCTCAGGTGAGACCTGTGGTGGTGCAGTGAATAAAGCATTGACCTAGAACGCTCAGGTCGCCAGTTCAAATCCCTGGGCTTGCCCAGTCAAGGCTCATACAGGAAGCTAGTAGCTGCTTCCCGCTTCTCCCCTCTCTTTCCCACTCTCCCACTCTTTCTCTCTCTCCAAAAATCAATAAATAAAATCTAAAAAAATAAAATCTTCAGCCCTGGCCGGTTGGTTCAGCGGTGGAGCGTCGGCCTGGCATGCGGGGGACCCGGGTTCGATTCCCAGCCAGGGCACACAGGAGAAGCGCCCATTTGCTTCTCCACCCCTCCCTCCTTCTTCTCTGTTTCTCTCTTCCCCTCCCGCAACCAAGGCTCCATTGGAGCAAAGATGGCCCGGACGCTGGGGATGGCTCCATGGCCTCTGCCTCAGGTGCTAGAGTGGCTCTGGTCGCCCTTGGTGGGCATGCCGGGTGGATCCTGGTCAGGCGCATGCAGGAGTCTGTCTGACTGTCTCTTCCTGTTTCCAGTTTCAGAAAAAAAAAAAAAAAAAAATCTTCATATTTGTCATTAATAATAAAATGCTCAGGTAAACCAGACCACAAGTTCCCCAAGGGCAGAGGCTGCTTCTTATTTTATCTTCAAGCCCTAGTGTCTAGCCTGGAGCTGGGTGCTTAGCAGATCCTCAGAGATATCAGCTGAATTACTGAGTAAGTGATTGATGAGATAAAGGCAGGCAAATTTGGATTACAATTTTTCTGCTCCACTTAGTGTACACCAGGCCAGAAATAAAAAGTTCTGTTATTTATTGGAAAAGACTCATAGGGGGCTTTCCAAGGGAACCCTTTAAAGTGCACCGTGGGAGGCCCATGGAGTCTAGGGCTGGGCAAGGCTGTCCCGAAGTTAATGAAATGATCTCCATTCTGCAGTTCCCAGTAGAAAGGAAGTACTTGTATGTAGCCTGTCTTTTTTTTTCACTTTTCTGAAGCTGGAAACGGGGAGAGACAGTCAGACAGACTCCCACATGCGCTGGACTGGGATCCACCCGGCACGCCCACGAGGGGCGACGCTCTGCCCACCAGGGGGCGATGCTCTGCCCCTCCGGGGCGTCGCTCTGTTGCGACCAGAGCCACTCTAGCGCCTGGGGCAGAGGCCAAGGAGCCATCCCCAGCACCCGGGCCATCCTTGCTCCAATGGAGCTCTGGCTGCAGGAGGGGAAGAGAGAGACAGAGAGGAAGGAGGGGGGGGGGGTGAAGAAGCAAATGGGTGCTTCTCCTATGTGCCCCGACCGGGAATCGAACCCGGGTCCCCCGCACGCCAGGCCGACGCTCCACCGCTGAGCCAACCGGCCAGGGCCTGTAGCCTGTCTTATTGTTCCGCTCAACTCATGCACACAGAGTGGTGGTGGTGGTGAGGGGAGCATGAAACTTAGAATCTGGCTGCCCTGGTTTTAAATCTTGGCACCTTTATTTACCTGTCTTGTGATCTTGGGTGAGTCCCTCAAATCACTGAGTCTTAGTTTTTTTTAACAGAGACCTAACAGTACCTGCCATGAAGGTCAGGTAAGACACTGTATATGGACTGTAATGTGCAGGGCACAGATGATGTGTGGAATGTGTTCATTTTAACGGCTCAGATGGGAGCCAGCAATGACTCTAACTCCTGGCTAGCAAATCATCCACTGAATGCCTGGATTCTCCCCTTTGCTCGCTGGTGCACCTGGTCCCAGTGCCAGATGGGTGCAGATTTGGAAATAGGGTGGGAAGGAGAGAAAAGTGGAAAGACCTGGATAAAGAGCTGCCACTCAGGGTCTCCCGATCTGCCTGGGACCCTCTAAGGGTCCAGGCACGTCCAGGTTGCTGGCACGTCCAGGAGGAAGGTCCTGGATGAGCGGAGGCCTTGCACTTCTATGGATGTGGGATTATGGGTGATGGATACCATGTCTAGACATGAGGAGTCCCTCTTATGAGAAGGCTTCCCTTCCTATCAACTCTCCCTTCCCATGTAAAGTGGGCCTTTTGGAAAGACCACCTATTTGTCACTTTTGTCATTAGCTCACCTTTCTTTTCGAATCTGGGGCAAAGGAGAATAGGCTGTTGAAGCATCTGCTCAGCCATAGGTTAGACAGCCATGTGTTCACGTGTATCTTTGTTTATGAACAAATCTTTATGATTTGTGACAAATTTGTATACCGATATGTACATGTCAGTGGCCTCAAATTTCCTTGTTTGTATAATTTCAAAAAGAATATTCACATATATTCCCTGGAGTTGTTATTGTGAAGGGGAAATTAGGGCAAGAATGTGAGGGCATCTGTAAACGCTAATGTGATCTACAATATTTCTACCACCTATTGAATGAGTCAAAGTGCCGCATGTTTATAATGTCACTTAATACTCACCAACAAGTATATTTCATTAATCCTTTCATGGTAAACATACCACGAATCCCAATTTATGGATAAGTTACTGAGGATCGTGGAGGTTAAGCAAATGTGCTCAGAGACAGGAAAATGAGTTAAATGACAAGACTGGGAGGTGGATCAGGCCCACTGACCCTGGAGCATGCTCATCATTGCTGCATTCAAGTTATCACTGTGAATACTGCAGGAGCTGTAGGTCTGTACATCTATGTTAGGTCTGTGTCTGTGTGTGAGAAGGCAGCTTGCTGCAGGAAAAAGAAAAGGCCCTTCTGTGAAGAAGGCTAACCTGGGGTGGGGTTTGGAGGAGAGAACACTAGCTGCCAACGTGGGGAGTCAAAGGGGCTGGCTATGGGGGGCGGGGCTAACACTGGGCACTGGACCCAGTCTGCTCTTGGCTCTGCCCCACCCAGTGGCTGGCTCCCAAGCTGCCATGAGCAAAAGTGTGTGTATACAGGTAAGCAGAGAAGGATGCAAAAAACGTCCTGCCTTCTTAATGCCTCCTTGAGGCTGTAGGTAGCAGGTAGTGTGAGAATCCAAGAGAGTCAGGGGAGGGGAGGGAAGGAAGTAGTCAAACTAACCTTTCATCTTTTATTATTGGGGCCTTTTCTTGTTTCCCTCATCTGCTGAAATCACCCAGAAAGGCTAGAAATGTCCACATCCTCAATACCAACCGTGGCCTACAAACAGCTCTCCCACTCATGTGGCTCTCCCTCATTGGCCTGCAAGTTTTATAATAAGGTATTATTCCATGCAGGTTTCCTATTTATAGTCTCCTCTTCCAGGAAGCCATCCTTGATAGAACCAAGCCACTGGATACCATTATAAGCCCTGTTCCTGCAATACCTAGGGACTTGGTTGGCCTTGCTTCATTTCTTTTTATTTCTGTCTGTACTTAGTAGGAAAGGGAAGGGAAGATTACCAGCACCTTCTCATTAGGATGGGAGTTCTCCAGGACACTTATTCTAGCACCCAAAACAGAAGCAGTTAGGGAGGGCAAAAAACTTCCTGTGTTCAAGTTCACTCATCTCATTGGTCTCTCCTTCCTCCCATCCCTCCTGGGGGCTTCCCCCACTTCAACAAGTTTTGGTTAAGGGAGGAAAAAATGAACAAACAGGACAGATCAAATAGAGGCAAGAAAAAAGAAAGGGACAGAGTTGATAACAAAAAGGGGAGAGACAGGTCACAGGCAGACAGAGCCAAGCGGAGACAGAAGCACAAGAGGCAGAGGATGAGTGAGAGCCCCTGAGCTTGAGGAAAACAGACTGATGGAGACAGAGGTCCTGGAGAGAGGCACAGCACAGGCAGGGGGCACACCAGAGCTAGCCTCATTCTTGTAGTGTGTGGAGGAGAGAGTACTATATCATTATGAAAATGGCCCCCAGTGTTACCGAAGAGGAACATCTATTCTCTGCCTCTTGGGTGGCAACTGAGAGACGTTACCTCCCCCAGGGTCCGTCCAAATGCCGGCAGAACCCCCTCCCCAGCCCTCAGCCCATTCCTTCCCGTCCTGCTCCTCGGTTGCCTGAGGTTGCCAGGTGAATCTGAGGAGGAGGGGTGAGCACTGAGGGAGGAGGCTGAGGGACAAAGAAAAGGAGCACAGGGGGCAGTTTTGGGGGCTCCGAGGCAGCAGAGCAGGAGAGTACAGGAGAAGTTCCCTCACTAACAAGCCTGTCTGCCAGGGAGGCTGGAAAACGGGCTGGGTCTTGATCATCTCAACACCCCTCTGCTCCGGCACGGAGAGCCTTACATCCAGAGGGCAGGGCCCAGTCCCTGAGCAGTCTGGGCACAAGATGCCAGGCCGCACACACCAGACAGGTCCCGCCAGCGGCTCCCCACATCCCCATTTTGCTCTCTTCAATTGGAACCTGGCTTCAGAAAAAGTTCAAAGGAGTTGGGGGAGAAAAAGCTAGGGAGATGGAGGGATGGAGGTATAATCAAGAGGCTAGGAACAGACAGGGAGAAGTGAAAAATGAAAGAGATCACTGGAGAAGAGGAGGGACTGTCAGGATGCCAAGAGAAAGAGACAGAAGGAGTGGGCCGAGGGCAGGGAGGGGTGTTGGGGTTATTACTGAGCACGGTGAGTTTCGCCCGCCGGGAGCGCAGGGCGGCCTCCGTGGCCTGACATTCGTAAGAGGCATCATCAGAGAGCTCGGCGTCCGTGATCTCCAGGTTGTACTGCCCAACGTCTGCCGAGCCCACGACCCGGTACCGCGGCCAGGCTGCAGGAACAGAAAGGGGGAGCCCAGTGTTAGCCCCATCCCAACCTGGAAGCCAGATTGGGCAGAGCCTCTGCCCATTTCTCATTCCCGCATCTGGGTCCACATCTCATTCCAGGTCAACACACCACCCCTTGCCTTCTCCTGGCACCCCATCCCATTGATAACAATGAGGTCCCAAATGCGGACACTGATGTCATAACCTCCCGCAGGAAGGCTGGGAGCCATAAAGCATGAGGAGGAGGGGACAGGTGGGAATGGGACGTGGGGGGAGGGGGGGAGACCAGAAGTGAGGGATGAACAGAAGCAGATGAAATCGCCAAAGCAGTTTGCAGAAAAAAGTCTCTTACAATAACAGGAAAGAAAGAGAGAGCGAGAAGGCGATAGCAGAGCGAGAGTGAAAAAGAAGAGAGGCGGAGCTAAGAAATACAGAGCATTGCAGCACAGAGATGAGCTCACTGGGGCGAGAGGAAAGTCCAAGTAAGAAATGGATGAGGCTGGGCCCTGCCAGCTCCCTGAAGGAGCCCCTAAACCAGAGATTCCTACTCCATGAAGAGGCTGTGGCTGTGGCAGGTGGGCCTCAGGGTTTCTGGCCCTCTGCAATTCAGTCTCCAGTGCTCCTGCCCTCCCCTCTTCCATTCCCTACCTTCAGCTCCCTCCCATTATCTCCCTCTGTCCAGAGGCTATTGATTGTTCTCACTCCATATCTATTGATCTCTCCTTCTCTCTCTCTTCCTTTTCCATCACCAATATATCCACCAGACCCATCTCTTTCCTTTATACAGATTGTTCTATACAATTTCCTCCCACCTATATTAATACATGACTCCCACAGCAAATAATCTCAACCCCTTGGACAACAATAAGAATAAAAATACACAATTTCTCCTATACTTTATCATTACAGTGCTTTGCAGTGAACAATATTTTTTCACAAAGCATAGTCTCTCATTTGGTTCAAAACTCACAAATGCACTTATAAGGCAGGTAGGCCAGTGACTGTTACACTACTTTATACAGTGGTAAACCAAGACCCAGAGTGTGAAGTGACTTTCCTGAGGCCACCCAGCAGTTAGGTGTCAGAAGCAGGGTAGGCACCAGGTGTCTTGACTCTTCATCTGCTCTGCCAGCCAGCCTTTCCAAAAGAAATTTTTGCTTGTTTTGTAATACTGGAGGTTGGTTTTTTGGTTTGTTTATTTATTTATTCATTAATTTTTTACTGACTCATTATGTTTGCTTCAGCACTGGCTCCATGGTGCTTAATAAAACCTTGTTGAATATATAAGTGTTCAGGCTAATATTAAAGTGAGTTTTTGGCCCCTATGCTGACATTGCCCAGGCAGGGGGCAGTAGAGAGGCTGGAGCAAAACCAGCCTGGCATAAAGTTGCCTGCCTCTCTCCTGCTCTGCAGGGGACTCGCCCAGCACCTCCTGCTTCACCCCTTTCTGCCTGTATCAGCTCTACCGGTGTCTGTCTGTCTGAATCTCTTTTACATAAAGATCTTTGGGTTTCCTTTGATCTCTCAGATTTCTCATTGCCTTTCTTGAGCCAACCTACAGGAAGAAACACAGAACTGCAGGGTTTGGAAAGCAGTGGAGACAGAGCTCAAGAGGAGAGGAAAGGGCCTGACCCACACACTCAGGAGGAGCACAAAAAAGGGATGTGGAGTCCAGGAATCTATTTTGGGGGACGAAGGAGTGGTGGGTTCAAAGATACAATAGTCTAGCTGCCAGGCTAGTGGGTGGCCCCAACTTACCTTTGAGTCCCTGGCCCATGCCCAGTGCCAGCCCGTCCTTGGTCCATTGCACGATCCCTGAGTAGTTGAGCAGCACGCAGGGGAGCACAGCCCGCTGTCCGGCCACCACAGTCTGGTCGACTGGCTCCTGGCTGAAGCGAGTCTGAGTCCCTGGCAAAGCCAAAGCCGGCACTGGGTAAGGAGCTGCATGAGGAGAGGGGTTCCACCAAGAGGCTACCACTCCTAGGCTCCTGCTCTCACCCTTCATCAGGCTGGGGAGAGATGAAGGCTGGGCAGCTGGACCCTCCAGTCTCTGCCCAGCTTCAGCCCCAATGCCTGCCCCACAAGATGTCACATGCTCACCCCTGTTTCCTTTCTCCCTCCACGGCCCATGGGAATGGTTTCAGGAGCCAAAGTGCTCAGCGATCACAGAAAGCGGTACAGTGTTATGAAATCGCCTTAGAGATTGGGTTAGTTGAATCTTCTCATTTTACAGTTAAGAAAACTGAGGTACAAGGAGATAAGTAACTTACCCAAGGACACAATGAGGTAAGGACAGAGCTGGAGATTCGAACCTGACCAGCCAGGTCCTATTCTTCCTCTGCCCTGCCCCTCCCCTCAAACAAACCTATGTCAGTTTGTTTCAGCACTGGCTCAATGGTGCTTAATAAAAGCTTGTTGAATTAATAAATAAATAAGTACTCAAACCGACATTAAAATGTTTTTGGCCTTTGAGTGGATATTGCCTGGGTAGGGGCAAAAAAGAGGCTGAAACAAAGTAAAGCACCTTCCTCTCTTCCAGGAGGTCCATAGCAAATGCTGCAGGTGATGCCACGGTTCCCCTCAACCCTTGAGACATGAACATACCATTGGACCCATACTTGGACATGTTCTATAGGAGCCGATCTGAGGTAACGCACCCATGCAACTATGCCAGGCATAATTCCCTATGAATGTGTCCAATGAGCGCATAAGGGCAGCTTCTAAGGGGCAGGTGTGTCCACAAGTGTACGTGAGCGGCGTGAGTGTACCCAAAACAAAGTAGCTATGACTACTTCATGGCTCGCTCGCCCTGTGTTTAATCCTGGATCCCGTGCACCGGGGCCACGAGTGCACACAAAGGGACACCCTGCACACGCTCAGCCTCCTGCAATGTGGGAGCTACACAAGGCTGCCTGGCTGGCAGCTCGGCCAAGAGCATTTGATTAGAGAATTGCAGAGTAATTGCCTTTAATTGTGGAGCCTAAATGGAGCAGGGAATTGGATGGCGGTTTCTTCTCCCCTGTCTCTCCCACCCACCCACTCCCGCCAGCCTGCTCAGCCCAGTGTGAGCAGGCCTGGGCAGGGTGTATAGCTCCAGGAGCAGTCTCAGTTTCCTATGCTGGGCTGTGGGCAAGAGGTCAGGAGAGAGGAGGCTGGGGGACAGCAAAGGGAGCGGTCTGAGGCATCCTGTTCACGCCCCCAATTTGTCACACTGCTGTAACTAAAATTGATTTTCACCAGAACTCAGGGACCCCTTCCCCTTCTTTCCCTCCCCAGCTCCCAAGTCTTTGCAGAGATCCACATCCTAAATCCAACTGTTTCCAAGCTAAGCTTTCCAAAATTTCTCTGACTGGAAATGGAACCTGTCCCTCCCCATTCCAAGATCTCCCTCTAAGTTATCAGAGACAGGACTCTAGTCTCATCCCTCCTCTTCTTTTTCTTCCTCCGGTTTCATGTCTCCCCTGCTTTGTAAATCTGATCCACATTTCTCTCCCCTAGGAAGTCCTCCTAGATTGGTACCTCAGCGCCTTAGGCAAACACAGCTTGTCCCACCACTCAGCCCTGCTGTCACCACCACTCTATCCGTGGGATTTCCCATACCAAACTATCGGAGAGTCTGTGCCTATGCTTCTGTTTGCCATGGGGTGGAAGGCAGCTGGTGGGTGAGGTGTTTGCCCTGTCTGTTCCGCCAGAATGAGAACCCGTGCTCAAGGCCAAGGGCCGGGCTAGCTCTTTCCTCTGAATTTCCCTGCATACTTGACATCTGCATTGGTTGCTGCACATAAAGGGGACCAAGGGAGAGGGGGCTGGGCCAGGAGTGGACTGATGGCCAGCATAAGGTTTAAAATACAGAGGAAAGCGCTTCTGGTTAAATGAGTAAATCTAGTTCTTTGGGTCTGCAGGGCGTCAGGAGGTTAGAAAATAGGGCTCCTCCCACACACTCCATGAGCAGCTCCCCAACTCTGCTTACCTGACAGTCCATCCATGTCTTCTAAAGATGCAAAGGATAGGCTCACCCATATTTCCAGGGGAGGGGATGGGTCAGATGAGCAGCCTGCATTATTAATTCAGGCATTGCCCTCATTATTATTCAAATTTATTCATATCATTGCGCATTTCTCTAGTGCAGCTTCATGCTGCAAACTCTCCACACTCCCGTTTCTCCTTCCCACAGCCTCCAGAGCCCACGTCAAGGGCTTGGGAGTGGGGTGGCCTCTAGCCTTGGCTCACAGATGGAATTTATATTCACAGTGTTTCCTTCTTGAGGCCTGGACACCCTGGTTTCCTAGTGAAGTCTCCAGAGGACGGTAAGAAGTTCGCTCCTTGTCCACTAAAGCAAGGAGGCAGCTGGCCCTGCAGGGAGGCAGTCAGTGGGAAGCCCTTGGGGTCAGAGTCAGAGATGGAGATCCTGCCAGAGGGAAGAGTGGTGTGACCTTGGGCCTGTCCTTCCCGTCTGGCCTCCACTTGCTCACCTGTACAATGACAAGTCTAGCCTTTGGACTGCAGGGTTCCCTTTTAGGAGCACAAGTTTAGGAGACAGACAGGTATGGTATAGAGCCTCTGCCACTTCCTAACCATGCGACCTTGGCCAAATCACCTACTTTCTGAGCCTCGTTTCCCTCACTGGTAAGCTGAAGGATGCAAAAGCTTACCTCCCAGAATGCTGTAAAGGTTGACTCGAATGGAATGACATGACCGGTGCATTCCCTTGCACGTGCTCACTAAAATGGTAGCTGTGACCATCTTTCCTGGGCATTTAGATAAGTAGGGGGACTGCCAGAAACCTGAACAGCAACATGACAAAGAAGGTGTCTGTCCTCCTGGGGATATTGAAGTAAAATACCCTCTTTGTTTAGGCGTGGTTGAAGCAATTTAGTTTGGAAACAGGGGAATGGAGGCAATGATCCTGAAGAGAGTCTGGAGAAAAAGGGAAATGAAGAGTCCGGGGAATTTAATTCAATGGAAAGGCAGCTTAGGTCCCGAGCCTGCACATGTCACAGGCAATGTTTCCTGCCCCCCCCAAACAGCCCCTGCAACCGAAACAGCATCAGAGACATAGTCCAGACGCTCACGGGTTGTCCTGACCGGGTTCATGATTAGGAGAAAGCCTGCCATCACCAAGTCCCCTTCTTTCTACTCCGCACACTCCATGCTTCTGCTATTCCTTCATACTCCTTGTCAGGCCTTTCCCTGGGTGGACACTGCTCCCTCCCCCTTCTTTGGGATTCAAATAGTTACCCCCTCTGAGAAGTCTTCCTTGACTGGCCTGCATGCTCTCAGAGTCATTTGCACTCACTTCTCACCCCAGCTATAGAAGGTCTACACTGCATTGCCCATCACCCTCCCTATCTTGCAGAGGTGGTGGGGGGGGGGAGGGGGACACACACGACACTCTTTATAGCTAGACTGTGTCCTCAGAGCTCCAGCCCCATCACCTAGCTCGGGGCCGGGTTGCCAGGCACAGGCCAGGAAGTCTATTGATTGACGCGCAGGAGAGAGAGTAAATGCCTGAGTAAACAGTCCTGCCTGTGAAACAAGGAGAGAAGACAGAGCACTCCCTGGCCCAGGTGAGGCTGCCTCACAGACCCCAGCAGAGGCAAGGACAGGCCAGGGGCGTGGAGGGACAGGACAGGATTCTCCCTGCAGCGAGAGGAGGAACAGGGCTGGGGCAGGGCTTGGAGCCAGTCTCAGGAGGCTCCCTGAAAAAGGGAATAGAATTGGGCCAGGTTGGGGAAACAGAACTCTGGAAGCTTCTGATGCAGCTTCTGATGCAGGTGGTGAAAAAATATGGAGACTGCTGAGGAAAAAGCCTAGAAAGTGAGCAGTGAGGTGTAGGCATTGATAGGACACAAAAGGAAGGGCAGATATGTCCTGGAAGCATTACAACCAAAGAGGAGGTACAGGGTGTGGCTTTGAGTATCAAGAAGGCACCAAGAACTACCTTGTAACAGTGGCCTAACAAGGATACACACAAATTCAAGGTCACATACCTGACCTTCCACTATCCTTAACGCAGAGCAGGGCCTACACAGGAACTGGGGGCAAAGTGTCAGTTCCATTCCTCTGCGCATACCCCACTCCCAAGAGATAAAACCAGCACCAAGCAGAAATGCAGAGAAATGCCTGGCTGTGGGATGAGGCTGAGGGACCCCGGGTCCAGGTCAGAGGGGACCCAGGAAGGGCCTGGCCACAGACAGACAGGAAAGCAGCATCAAGTAAACGGCCTAGCCCAGCTGACAGTTTCAGGCTAAGGCAAGGGCAAATCTGCATGTGTTTTTAAAAGAACTCCTGCCTGGCCCTGGATAGCTCGGTAGGTTGGAGCATTGTTCTGATATGCAAACGTTGCTGGTTCGGTCCCTGGTCAGGGCACATACAGAAACAGACTGCGATCCCATCTCTGTCTGTCTCTCTCCCTTTCTCTCTAAAATCATTAAAGTAAAAGAATTTCTACCTCCTTTGATCCCACTCCCTTCCTGTTTTCAGACACCATCACAGTTGTGGTGAGCTCCTGGCAGCCACTGTGAAGAGGCAGGACGAAAGTGCTGCACACAGCGCAGGAGTACACACACACACACACACACACACACACACACAGCGGGAGGAGTACACACACACACACTCACACACACACAGCGGGAGGAGTACACACACACACACACACACACACAGCGCAGGAGTACACACACACACACACAGCGGGAGGAGTACACACACACACACTCACACACACACAGCGGGAGGAGTACACACACACACACACACACACAGCGCAGGAGTACACACACACACACACACACACACACACCCAGCGGGAGGCGCGAAGGGCGCTGAGAAATCCAGGCAAACACGGACAGAGGGAGAGCAGGAAAGTGAAGGAGAGAAATGAGACTGGAGAAAGGCAAAAAAAGGAGACCTTGGCTAGAAAGGCAAGGAAAGAAAATGAAGATCCGGAGAGACAAGCACCAGAAAAGGCCCCACTCGTGGAGTCATGGAGACCCAGACCTAGAGGCAGGAAAAAAAGGTTGAGGGTGGCTGAGAGGGGGAGACACAAGAAAGACAAAGAGCAGAGGGCAGGGAGGTGTGTGGTGAGAGCAGGGACCTCTGTGGGGGCCGGGGCCCCATCTCCTGCTCCTTCTCTGGGAATAGTCTCAATTCAAACACATCACCTTGGGCTGGGAGGGGCTGGGCGGGGGTGGATGGGGCTCTGACTCCTGGTACCCTCCTCCACCCAAAGTGATGCCACCTGGACAGGAGATTCCTAGGAGCTCAGCCAGGGGTTATGAGCAGGTGAAAGCTAAACAGGGTGGGGAGGGCGAAAGGAACACAGAGGGATCCTGGGGAGAAATTAGGAGCAGGGGGTCCTGAGGGGGGAGCTCTGTGGTGCTCTCACAAACCCTGACTTCCTGCCAGCATCCCCTCAGCCTGTCTCCCAGATCTCCTTCCTTTTGGTTAACTCCTTCTCCATCCTCGCTACCTCACCCTACTGGCTTACAGCTCGGAGTAGTAGTTCCTTCCCCTAGTCTTCTTCCACACTGTTTGGGCTTCTGGTCGCAGCACGTATCACAGCCTGCCTTGGATTGCACTTGGAGTACTCCTGTGTAAATGTCTGTCGCTCCCATGCCCCTGGAAGCCTCTGGAGAACAGGCACTTTGATTTACCTTTCTCGTCCCTTCAATCCCAGCAATGCTCCTTAATGATAATATTAACTCCCAACTCTAAGAGGCCAACTGTGTGTCAGGCACGAAGGCAGATGCCTCACAGACACAAATTCTAACGTTAAAACCCACTACCAGTGGCAGTTCATATCTCCATTTTGTAGAAAACAGAAACGGGCTCAGGGTGCTTAGGTACAGATATTAAGTGGCAGAGAAAATGAACTCAGTTGCTTAGGCTGCATGGCTAGTCCCTGCTCTTGGCATTGTGTCAGCTCAGGAATTCCCAAGAAGCTTCCTCTGAATAAACTGGACTCATGGCCACCACCCCAGAGAAATTCTGGTGCTCTTAAACTCTGCACCTTTCTACCATTTCTAATCTCCCCTTTACACCCCAGACTTCCATCTCAACCTTGTTTACCTCCTGGGAAGACAACGCTCCTCAGATCTGGGGCTGGCCACACTGCCCTACAGCTACACAAGACGTGTTCCACATGGTACCACCAACCATAGGAGAAGGCGTGATGTCAATAGCCCTAAATGAAGGGAGAGTGGTTCTCAAGGTTGGTACAACCATCCACAACATTCAGAGAGGTTTCACTGATGCGCAGAATGCCAACCTTCTCATAATGTACCCAGCAGCTCAATGAGGCCCATTGTTATTCCTAATAAGAATCTAAGGCTCAGAGAGATAAGCGCCTTCCCTCCAACCACACAGCTGGTCAGTATTGAAAACAGTGAGCAGAGCAAGGGGCCAGAATGTCTCTTCCCCCTGGAATGCCATCATAACAGTATGGACAAGGCCCTGGCTGGTTGTTTTAGTGGACAGAGCATTGGCCTGGCATGAGGAAGTCCCAAGTTATACCCCAGTCAGGACACACATGAGAAGTGATTCTGCTTCTCTTTCCCTCCCTCTCCCCCTTCTCTCTCTTCTCCCCTCTCAAAGCCTGTGGCTCAATAGGTTTGAGCATTTGCCTCATACACTGAGGACAGATCGGTTGATTCTGATTCAAGTACAGGCCTCAAAAGGAGGTTGCCACGTGGATCCCAGTTGGGATGCATGCGGGAGTCTGTCTTTCTATCTCCCCTCCTTTCACTTTAAAAAAATGGTGTGGATGAAAAAGGGGCCACATGTTGAATCTGACAAACTCCAGGAAGGCCTGCATGGTGGCCTGACAAATTCAGAGACCTAAAGTAACCACACAGGATGGTCTGAAATTCAATCTTTCTAACTAAAAGCAATTCATGGTGGGTAGTCAGGGCCAAGGGAGGGAGGTCTTTTCTCTAACAAAGATCAGTGCTTACCTTAACCAGCCCTGTCTGTTGCCTTTCACATCTACAATAACTACCTGACAGTAGGCCTTTGAAATGCAGGGGTCATCCTCTTTCCTGCCCCCTTCAGGCCAAGTGTCCCACCAAGCAGAAACCAACAAGCCCCCTCATTGTTATTATCATGTTAATTAACTTAACTATCTTATGCCGGGCTCTGTAAAATAAGTTTTGGTAGATACATTTTTACCTTTCATCCAATCCCAGAGGTTTCCCCCTCTGCTCTCCCCTGCCCCCTAATCTATCACCAGTCAGTTTCACGAAACCCCTTTGATTCTAATGTATAAAGTAAGTGGGAAACTTGCCATTTTCTTAGTCTGTTGAGACTTTGCTTCCTGGCAATTGTTGACAGTTTGGATCAAATAAACTCCTAAAACTTCTTACAGGTTGGGAAGTTTCTTACATTGACAACAGTCTGGCTACTGCTGTGTTCCCACCTCTTATCACCTCCTGGGAACCCCTATCACAGACTCTGGCCATTGCACAAACCTGTCCCCTGGGCCTCTCCCTCTTCAGGTGAGACACCACCCCCTCACCCAGGACACTTCTCCAGCACCGTCCTACCTCTCCTCAACCCCGACCCTCTGGGCGGACACTGTCTTCCGGCTCTGTTTTCCAGCTCCCTCTTCCATCCTTAGCACAGCTCTGGGTCCAGAGTTAGGCCAGAGAGGCTACCTGTGCCCATCTCAGCATGTGAACACATCTCGTGGCCTCATTGGGCGTGTCCCTGGAGTCGGGACCCGTCTCCCCTACAAAGGTCTGGTGAAGACAGAGAGGTCGAATCCCATTTCTGACTGAGAACTATTAAGTGACCTCTGCATCTATCATAGAGAGGCTGCGAATGCTTACAGATTCTCAGACATGCGTCGTGTACTCTTTGTGAGCTCACATGTACCGTAACACACAAGTGCACATCTTCGCTGTTCTGTGTGTGTGCGTGCATGTGCCCTGGCAGTCATCTGTCTGCACCTATGTCTTGGTACATGTGCCCTGGCAGTCATGTCCCCAGAGCCCTGCCTGCCAGGTCTGCCGGGAGCAAGAGATGGAGTAGGAGTAGGGAGCAAGCACCGGAGAAGCCAAGGAAGCCAGACTTCAGGAGAGGGGGAAGGTGGAGGCCAGGCCCCGTCTTCCCGGATTTATCAAACAAGCAGTACTGAACCCCCTGGCCTGAAGCAGACCCCATGCTCTCCACTCCAGATCGCTGCTGGTTCAAGGGGAAGCCTTTGATTCACACCAACAGCTTTCAGGTGGAACTAAATCTCTCCACACTCTACTCTTCTTTTCTCCTCTCTTTGCTCTCACCTTTTGGCTCTTCCCACCCCCCAAGTTTTTCCTCTCCAACACCAGTTCTTCCTGTCCTGTTCTATGAAAACTACAAGCCAGAGAGGGCCCCTCCCATTGGCTCCTCTCACCAGGAAAAGAGGATTGCAATTCTCTGGGGAGGGGCAGCAAAGAGAAAAGGAAAAAAGAGGTTAGGTTTGCAATTTTTTTGAGAGAGAGAGAGAGAGAGATGGAGAAGCATCAACCCATTTTTCCACTTTAGTAGTGCTATTGATGGCTTCTCATAAGTAGCCTGACCTGGGCTAGAACCACTGCCCTGGGGGTCAAGTTGGAACCCCTCAGGATCAAGCCAGTGACGTGGGGATTGGGACCCTGGGCTCGAACCAGTGAACTGGTGATCTCGGTGCTCTGGGGAGGCACTATCCACTGTGCAACTGGCCAGGGCAGGTTTGCACTTCTGATAGAGAACAGAAGGCAGAGAAGGGAGAAAGTTGAGAGAGAGAGAGAGAGAGAGAGAGAGAGAGAGAGAGAGGAGGGAGTGCTGGCAGGGGTAGAGCACAGTGACAGATAGGAGAGAAAGACAGAAACCCTGGCCCATGGAGGCAGACAGAGAAGCAGGTTCGCAGTTCACTACGATCCTCAGACCAGAGCTCCCAGGAGGAAAGCACCAGGACGCCCCGCTGCCTGGGAACGAAGGGCAGTCTGTTGCGCTTGCCTTATACAGAGCCCAACTCAGAATTAGAAAACGTCAAAATGTGATGTGACTTCATCTCCCAAAGACAAGTTTCCAAACACTCACAGATTATCACCCCACTCTTCTCTGCCCAGCAGCATTTATGTTATCAAACGATTTTGCCTTCACTTCACAATTGGAAGTAAAAATGGACTCAGTGAGGAGTAGTGGGCTCAAATGCCTTGACTCAGCTGACCCATCGAGCTTTACCATCTTCCTATTTTTGGCCCTTTCTCAGCCCAGGAAGCTGAACTCATAGGCAGAAGAAACTGTTTCTTCTTCCTCCCCACAACCTGCTTGGCCAAGCCATCCTAATGTCTTCCCCCAAGGCTGGAGTGTTGTAGGGAAAGCTGAAGAGGAACAAGTGGCCACAGTATGGCCTGGTTTTCTTGCATTCGATCAGACTACAGAGGTCAGCTACAGAGGCTGGCCACCGCGCCTGGTAGTATTCATAGTGACAGGGTGTTGGGCTAATAAGTGTGTTAGGCTTGCTCGCTTGCACTTTGCCTGATTGGTGCATGAGCACAGGGCAGCACTATCTGTGTATAGTCTATGTAAGACTGCCGATGCTTGCTCTCAGGTTGGAAGATTGTAAATTGTGGATTGCCTGCCGAGAAGGGGCTTTTCCCACAGCCTGTTTTGATTGTGAGTCCAGGGAAAGAGAGAGAAGCAGTTTGCCCTGCCTTCTTGCTCATCTGCTATTGTGAGACTCTAATAAATGGAATGGCCCACCATCCTCTGGCTGCACAGTTCCTTTACCATCTTCCCAAATTCAATGTGAATCTGCATGATCACGGCCACCAACCTTACACAGAGCATCTGAGTTTATTGGTCTCGGCCAGTAGATTAGTTTTCAAAAGAGGCAGAAACATGGCCCTGGCCAGGTAAGTCCATTAGTTGGAATGTTGTCCCAATGTGCCAGGGTTGTTGGTTCAATCCACAGTCAGGACACATGCAGAAACTGACCATGGATGATGGGTGATATGGAACCGCATGGATGGGTGGAATGTCAGGTCAATGTCTCTCTTTCTCTCTCTCTCTTTTCCCCTCTCTCTCCAAAATCAATCAATAAAAAATAAAAATAAAAAGAGGCAGAAACAGAATGCTGAAAGAGGCAAGGGGGAACTGGCCTAATACCACCTGCCAGGGACAGAATATTCAGAGCCTAAGTCAGAAAGTGTGGGCTTATTGGTCCTGGCTCTGCTACCATCCAGCTGCGTGACTTTATTTCTCTGGGTCTTAGCTTCCTTAAACTCTAAAGAGAGGAAACTGAGTTACTTGGCCCCCAAGGGCCTTTTCAGCTCTGATGTTCTAAGATTCTGCACATCTCCTGTTCTCCTGGGGCCTCAGTCCAACTTTGCTGACGTGCCTACAGACCCGGCCCTGTGCCCCATCCCTCTCAGACTGTGAGCAAGAGCTGGTATATCTGGGGCAATGCTGGCACTTTCTCCCAGCAGGGTGTCGAGGGAGGTATGTGGGTTTGTGACACTAAAACCGTGGTTGAGAGGATACAGATGATGGACCTAGCTTAGGAGAAGAAAGGCTACTCTTTGTTTTCCCTGCAAGGAACTCCACATCAGAGTTCCTTACATCCCATTCCCCTGGGTTCATGGCGGGGAAAAAAAGGATAGAGGGCAAAAATCCTGGGTCTCTGAAGTGACCTGCCAGCCCAGGCCTACCCACAAGGGCCTTGACCTACCAAACTAAAAAAGAATGGCAGGTGTCGCTGGAAACACTCCCCCCCTTCCTGCCCCGGTTAGCTCTCCAGCCCCCCTACCCAGCCAGCTCAAGGCACTTGGACTAGCCCTGATCTGGCACCTCTGGCACCTCTATCCGCACAGGTTCTGGCAGGGGACCCTGAGAAGGTTTTATGGGAAGAACAATGGCATTGCGAGCCCAAGTGATGTTGGTATGTAAGAGGTAGGACAAGAGGGAGCAGAAACAGGGGCGTCAGGGAGAGTGGATGGTTCTGCTGAAAAACGGAATTTCACTATAGCTTCAGTGGGCAAGAAAAGGGGGTTGGTGCAGGAGAGAGGAGGCAGGTGGCTGGCAAGGACTTTATAGCTCGGGTAGGAGGCACAGGATAATAGGAAAGAGAACAAAAGACAGAGAAAGGGAAGCAAAAGAGAGAACAGAAGCTAGAAGAATCACAGAGCTAGAGAAAGCTGGAAGAGATGGAATAAGGCACCAGGACCTGGGGTGAGGAGGAGGAGAAGAAGATGACCTGTCTGCCCTCCTTTCCTCAACCTAAAGCAGCCAGTGGAGGAACGGCTCAAATGCCAGCAGTCCCCAAGTTCACAGGGTGGGAGGAAAAAACCCTGAGACATAAAACACTAAAAAAGATGGTACAACATGGAAAGAAAAAATTGAAATATCACAGAGAAAAGGATGGGAAGAGAGAGTCACAGACAGGAAATAGAGAGCAAAGTAGACAAAGAGAAAGTTGGTGACAGGAAGACTGAGAAAGAGGTTGTAAGAGACTGTTTTAAGGTAAGAAGGAGGAGAGAGCTAAGGTGACACTGGTATAAAAGAGATAGAGAATAAGACAAAGAGGAAAGTAAGAGAAGAAAATTAAATTAGAAAGAATATGAAGATTAGAGCTGGAAAGGGCCTTGATCACCAACCCAACCCATTTATTTTGAAAAAACTGAGGGTCTGCAAAGGAGAGAGATATTTGAAGTAGGCTAGTCTCAAATTCCTGGTGGCATCTGAGCCAGACTCCTGACTACACAGGGCCCCCTTCTCCAGGCACAGGGCACACCCCAAAACCTGCTCATTCTGTGTCGGTGGTGGGGGTAAGATGGAGGCTAAGGAATGTACCTGGAAATCCTCCTTCACTAAAAGAAGGGAGATAAAAGGGGCACTTACTGAGCAGTTATGGAGGAGAAGCCTGGGAAGACAGATACAAGTGGGAAATGAGAATAAAAAATATAAAATAAAAAGCAAAAGTATAATACCATCTGGGCCTGACCAGGTGGTGGCGCAGTGGATGGAGCGTCGGACTGGGATGCGGAGGACCCAGGTTCGAGACCCCTAGTTCGCCAGCTTGAGCACGGGCTCATCTGGTTTGAGCAAAAGCTCACGAGCTTGGATCCAAGGTCGCTGGCTCGAGCAAGGGGTTACTCCATCTGCTGAAGGCCCGTGGTCAAGGCACATATGAGAAAGCAATCAATGAACAACTAAGGTGTTGCAATGAAAAACTGATGATTGACGCTTCTCATCTCTCTCCGTTCCTGTCTGTCTGTCCCTATCTATCCTTCTCTCTGACTCTCTCTCTGTCTCTGTAAAAAATAAATAAATAAATTTTTAAAAACCCCATCTGGGAGACAAAAATGAGAAAGAGCTCGAGAGAGGAAAGGAATTGGAGAAGGCTGGGGAAGTTGGGGAGGGAGGTGAGCAGTGTGGCAGAGGCCTGGGGACTGTGTAGGCAGATGGAAGGGGAGGTCTGGGGTGGATTACCACCCTCAGGCCTCATCTGAAGATCTGGAGCATTTAGGTAAAAAAAAAGGAGTGAAATCCTTGAGAAATGGAAGGGATTTTTGAAAGAATTAGCTGGGGGAAGGGAGGAGGAGGAGAGAAATGTAGGTTGTATCTAAGGTAATTCCAAAGGCAACTAAGAGCAAGGACCCTTGTCTCTCTCCTCAAAGACTGCCCCAAGTAACTACTACCAATTGCCTCCCTCCAAGAGGCACTCTCAAGGGGCTAGCTAATTTTTGTCCCAGGCATCAGGGTGCCCTCCAGGAGGTAGATTAATAAGTCACTCCTCTGCCACCCTGCTTTCTAGGGCAAACAAAATGTTTGTACTGGGGCCTAACCCTATTCCCTCTTTCTCTCTTGCTCCTCCCTCAGGCAGATGTGCACAAGGCTTAGCTGCAGAGAAGTTCAAGTTCGGCTCCGAAAGTCTCCCCCTGGTTGCTTTAACATTCTTAGTTACCATTGTTAGGAATATGGTTTCAGAGTACAATCTGAGCAGCCAGAATGGCACTCCTGAGCCCTTCAATAGGCTCAACGCCCAGGAAGAAATGCAGGCTGGTCCCCAGACCTTCTCCAAAGAGGTCTCCTAGCACTTCCAGTAGCAGCTCCAGAAAAAACAGACTTGCTCTGAGAAATCCAGAAAAGTGAGGGCTAGGACAGCCTTTACCCTGAAATCAAAAGCACCAGTAGGAAATTAAGGTCTTCTGACACCAGATAGACACTCTTAAGGACACTTCTCTATTTCTCAGTCAAATAAGCTTTAAATTTTATTTATTGGTTGATTGATTTTAGAGAAAGAAGAAGGGAAAAAGAGACAGACAGAAAAAGCATGAAACATAGATTTGTTGTTCCACTTATTTGTGTATTCATTGACTCTTGTATGTGCCCTGATTGGGGATCAAACCCACAACCTTGGTGTATCAGGATGATGCTCTAACCAACTGAACTACTCAGCCAGGGCTTCAAATGAGCTTTATTATATGTATTTCTCTAGCTCCTTAGAGCTCCTTACCTCAAAATTAAAAGACCAGTGGATCCAGATGTTAGATCTTAATCTCCTTTCAGAGCCAGGAACGCTTCATCACAGATAATTTTGCAGATTGTCCAGCACTTGCAAGACGGACTATCTGACACTATGAGCCAGGTAAGCAACTAAGGCAGGCATATACCAGAAACAATGAGTACATAACTAAATGGAACGACTAAGTGGAAAAACAAGTTGATGCTTCTCTCTCTCTCTCTCTCTCTCTCGCTCTCCCCACTGCCCTTAGATTAATAATTAATAAATAAAGCATTTGCATTCAGAAAAAGTTAACTTAATTCAATATTCACTCACTCATTCATGTAACAAACATTTTTAGTGTCTACTGTATCCCAGGCACCATCCTGGGCTCTGGGATGCAAAGTGAACAAGACAAACCTGGACCTGCCATCATCAAGCTTACAGTGTAGTGAACATACCCAAGTATCCAGGCAATACAACATAATGAGTATCATGATGGAGAGACACAGAAGAAAGCACCTTAGATCAATGGGTAAACTGCATTTTTCACATGTCTGGTATTCCCTTGGGCTGAGACTCATATCTTGTGGGTCTTTGTTAGCTCCAGGCCCTTTCTATGATCATACAGGTTTGACATTGGAAGCCTTGCTTGACACACAGTAGATATTCAATAAATATACATTTACTTACTAAAATTGCACTGAGCCTTGAAGATGAGAAGGATTTCGACAAAGAACTGGGGGAAGGGCATTCCAAAGGAAACAGCATGAGCCAAGACATGGAGACATACTAGGGCATTCCTCAGTCTCTGCCCTTCAGAAATTTCTAGGCTGTTGAGAGAGACTGAACATAGACAAAGAAAGAAGTCCAGATTCAGAAAGACAAAAGTGGAAGTTATGTCTGATTCAAGCCACAATGTGCCAACCTGGTAAGGGTTAGGGATGGGCTTCAAAGAATCAGAAGGGAAGAAGGAATAAGGCAGCTTGTTGCTGGTAAGAGTATTGTTGTGTGCGTGCGTGCGTGCGTGTGTTTGTGTGTGTGTGTGTGTGTGTGTGTGTGGTGGGGTACATGCGTCCTTGTTTGAATTCATGTGTCTAGTGACCTGTATTACTGCATGTCTATATACAAGTGCTGATATGTAGTCACCAAAAGAGAGAATGGGGCACTTCTGCCTATAACTGGGGCACGCTAGGCTTTTCTAATTAATCTCCATTAAAAAGATTTCCCACAAAGGCACTTCTAAAGACCCCAAGTTAGGATCATCTGGATCAATCCTGCATAAAGTAAAAGCAGCTCCAACCAGCTGCTGAATTGATCCGTCTACCTTGGTTCGTTTTACACATGCAAGGGGCACGGAATGGTAATTTGCTGCAGGGAGCGCAGGGAGCCTGGAAGTGGAGGCTCTGTAATTAACAGCTTTAAGAGGAGGGTCTCAATAGACAGCGGCTGACATAGGGGAGGGAGGACCCAGGGGCAGTCCTTCAGGGTTGATGACACTGGATCTGGGGGCTAAGTCTGGGCACTTAGGTCTCTGTCTGCTCCTGACATTCCCTTTTCTGCCAGAGGGGTTGCAAACACGGTATTGATTTTCTGCTCCCCCCATTCAAATCAGCTATTCTGATCTGCGCCCTTATCAGTTTCACATACACACCCTTTTCAACTCTGCTATTCATCAAAAATTTTGCTGATCTGTGGAGCCCAACTGAGCTCACTTGTCTATTGGTTCTGTGTCCTGTGTCAGTCTCAGGACTGCTCAGAGGGCCTGAGGAGAACCCTGGAGCACTTCACTGATGAAGGTGCTCACTAAAGCTTCACAAAAGGCTACATAAAAAGATGACTGATGGGACCCTTGGCAAAGAGGGAACAGATTCGAAAGTAGAAAAGAAACCTCGGGAGAAAGCAGCTGGCCTCTTCCTTCACATTCTCTCTGCTTCTCTGATTCTTTCCTTCCCTTTTCAGTCTTCTTGTGTTATACTCCCCCACCCCACAGAGAAATAGGGATGTGGTCTCTTCTTCCTTCACCTCCCTGGTTTCTTCAATAACCTAATGATTTCTCATTTAGCACCCCAGCCCCTGATGGGGAGAGAGAGGCTCCCTTTGCTTGCTTGTGACAACAATCTCACAACAAATTTAGCACCTCACTTCCTAGAAGAGCCAATATTTCTCCTCTATTATTTCCTTGCATGGGGTACAGGTTGCCACGCATTCCAACAAGGAGCTTATGTCTTCCCCGATATCAGAATCAACCAAGCTCACAGTCCTCAGAAGGATGCATGGAGTCCAGTGGGAGGAGGACCTCACGGGAGTCCATGAGGGTTCCAAGAGCAAGGAACAGGCAGAGGAGGGGGCAGTGGAACAGGGAGGATGGTGGGAAACAGACAGATGCCTTTGGACACCTGGCCCTCAAGTTTACGTGCATATTATCAGAAATAGAAGATAGGGATGGGAGCAGTTTGACCTTTGCTCAGATAATTCTGGAACTTCCTTCCCAAGCCACTCCTGAAATCCTGGCTTTCCATTCAGCCACCCCCTAAACAATGGGCATGGGGCTAATGGACAGAGCAGAGGGTGACCCTGGAATCATGCTATTTCACCCTGGAATGAAACAGGGAAGGAAGAGACACTTCCCTTCTCCAGGCCCCCAGTCCAGCATTCCTCCATAGCTTGTATCTTTTCCCAACAAAATCACCTGCTCCTAGCTGGGAGGCCAGAAGAGACAGGTATCCTTTGAGGGCTCTGCCCCACATGACTGATGAGGGAAGATGAAAGAAATGTATCCAGCCCAAGAGGCTACGAGTTGGAGGAATGGGACTGGGGGTTGTCTGAAGGGAAATGATGGAGGAGGAAGGGCAGACTGAAATAAGAGCCAAAGGGGACTTCTGATGGAACCCTGAAAAATGGATCAAAGGAGAGAGGGAGTGATGAGAAAATACTGCATAAGGAAAAACAAGGGGAAGCCAGAGAGAACCCTGAGAATTCTGCTAGAGACAGAGGGGTCCCAACTCTGTAAGAGATAAAAGCGTGAAAGCCTGGGTAGGAGGAACAGCGGTGCCAGGGACGGAGGGTGGGGTGGTGCGTATGGTTCACCTGCAGTGACTGGACAGAGAGATGGAGAAGGAGGGACTAGTCAGACCCAGAAATGAGCTGTGACAGAGGACAGGGGTCATCAGGCCCCACCCTTTGGAATGCAGAATGTAGGACTCCTGCCAGGAAAGGGGGAAGGAGGAATGGAAGAGGAAAGGGGAAGGGACTGATTACTAAGAGGGGTGACAGATGGTTGCTGTCATTAAATGGATTCCAGGAAATCCAGGAAGCCTCAGATAGCAGAGACAAACTTGGGTGAGCAGTGAGAGGAGAGAACTACGGGCAGAGCCTTGGAAGAAGGAACTTACACAGAAGCCTCACATTAACCTGTGTGGGCTCTACATAACCTGATCCTCATTCCTACTTCAACAGTAACCCCAAACCAACCTCCACCCCAAACTTAATCCTAACAATTAGAACCCCAAATCCTAACTAGAACATAAACTTCTTCACTCAAATTCCCTCAGTGCCTGGTCAGTAGAAATGATCAAGAGATATTGATTGAAAATGAGCACATAAACCAAACCTTAATCCCTATCTGTAACAGTCACCCCTGCTGCAAGCTTGACCGCTCCTGCCTACCCAACACCCAGACTGGACACTGGTCAATCTCAAGCTCTGGCTCTGACTAGATCCTCACCTCAATCCTTAAGGCCACTGGCCCTGACGACAGTTTAACTTCACTAACTCTAATCTCAGTCTTTTTTCTGTCCCCACACCTCTAGATAGATGGTTATAATCCATCTGGGCAAACAGAAGTTGAGACAAACAAAAGATAGTTCAACCTGGGGCTCTGGCCAGTTGGCTCAGTGGTAGAGTGTTGGCCTGGCAAGTGGAAGCCCCAGGTTCAATTTCTGGTCAGGGTACCCATCTGCTTCTCCACCCTTACCCTCTACTTTCTCTCTGTCTCTTTCTCTCTCTCTCTCCTCCTCCTCCTCTCCTGCAGCCATGGCTCAATTACAGCGAGTTGGCCCCGGGTGCTGAGGATGGCTCCTAGGCCCCACCTCAGGCACTAAAAAATGGCTCTGGTTGCAAAGAAGCAAGGGACCCAGATAGGCAGAGCATCGCCCCCTAGTGGGCTTGCTGGGTGGATTCTGGTAGGGGCTCATGCGGGAGTCTGCCTCTGCTTCCCCTCCTCTCATAAATAAATAAATAAATAAATAAATAAATAAATAAATAAATAAATAAATAATTTAAAAAATATCAATAGTTCAACCTGGAGGCCAAATCAAAGTAGGAATGGAGGTCCCTGAATTCTTAGGCTAATTAAAGATGGTGGTTCTTGTCTCTAACCCAGACACCCAACGTTTTCTATCCCAGAAGCTGGGTCCTAGAAAATGGGGCTGAACAAGACTATGAGCTTCAAGAAAGAACCTGATGTTTGAGACACCAGGAAGAGCAAGGAAGATCTGAAGAGGCATGTTTGAGCGGAAAAATGCAACAGAGAGTAAGTGAAGAGTCTCCTTGTCAGGAGGCAGAGCCTGAACTTGTTCCTCTTATAGCTGTGACCCTGGGATCCCTTGCTGAGACAAAGGGCACAGGAACCCTTCATAGGGTACTCATGGGAAGCCCACAGTGGGGAGGGTGCTGTGAAGATGCTGAGTTGCTCTGAAAACTCTGCCTATTTGCACAAGGCTCTGAAGCAGGCATCTCTTCCTCTGGGCTCCGCCCCTCCTTTCTCGAAATGCCAAGGAGCAAGGCTCTCCACATCTCTCAGGACTTGTAGCTATGGTACCTGGGAGAGGAGCCGAGGATTGTGTTCCGTTCTTGTTGCAGCTGAATCTGATTACTGTGACATGTGATGGATGAGCTGGGTTTGGACTCTAGCTCAGGAAGTGGGATGATGGAGTTAGTCTGTTATTCTTTCCCCATGGGATGAACCATCAGGTCCCAGACGTCATCTGGAACATGTACACCTCAGACATGTCTCCCAAGCCAAGATTCCTGGGAGACTGTAAATCTTTTTTATATCATTTCTTGATATAAAAACCTTTGAACGCCAAAGCACCTACACAAGCAGAAATCAGGACCAGAAACTTAGGTGAGAAAACCCCCAGCTCTGGGTGAGACCTATTGCCTCTGGTCAGCTGTCACATCTGCAGGGGCCACTTTGAGAAAAGGGGTGGAAAGCCTGCCATTGCTTGGTGAGGGGCTTCCAGGCATTTTTCAGTGACAGCCATGGGCCTTGGAAGCCTGGGGCAGGGCAGGGATGAAGGAGGGAGACAGTACAGAATAATAATGAGAGATTTTTAATAACTTGTCAGCTATGGTGTCAGCTGAACAGCAGTGGCAGCACAACCCATTGGGAAAACGTTGTGAGGAATTGTCTTCCTAGGAGTGAGAGGAGTCAGAAGGATTGGGGGCAAGGGAAAGCATTCTTCTCACCTCAACCCCACAACGCTGAGTTAGCATCCAGCTGGTGGTGTAGGAATGACAGAGCCCCAGGCCTGGCCCTCTGGGAGCTTCCACTCTGGGCCAGACCCACCGGCCACAGACACAGCTGAGGACAGGAGCAATCTAAGAAGACATTACACAGCACAGGAGAGCCGCCCTGCAGGAAAACACATCCTCCAGCTTGCTCTATGAAGTCAGTCAGCTGGAAGGCAATTACCTGCTTATCTAAAGGCTTCTTCTCTTTACCTAATAATTCACCAGGGAATTTTTAAATGAGGAAATGTCATCAAATAATGTTACAGAAGACCCTGGTGACCACATTTTCAATGGCCTAATTTTTTTAGCTGAGGACACTGAGGTCCAAAAATGATGCAAAGACAGCTGGTGACAGAGCAGGACTCCTAGAAACTAGAAATTCAGTTTTCTTAAAAATGAATGTTTTTCACCTGACAGGTGGTGGCGCAGTGGATAGAGCATCAGACTGGGATGCAGAGGACCCAGGTTCGAGACCCAGAGGTCGCCAGCTTGAGCGCAGGCTCATCTGGTTTGAGCAAAAATCCCACCAGCTTGAACCCAAGGTCACTGGCTCCAGCAAGGGGTTACTCAGTCTGCTGAAGGCCCGCAGTCAAGGCACATATGAGGAAGCAATCAATGAACAACTAAGGTGTTGCAACGTGCAGTGAAAAACCAATGATTGATGCTTCTCATCTCTCCGTTCCTGTCTGTCTGTCCCTGTCTATCCCTCTCTCTGACTCATTCTCTGTCTCTGTAAAAAAATAAATAAATAAAAATTTTTAAAAAATGATTGTTTTGAAAAAATACATAGAATTTCCATAAACTTTTTTTCAGGGGTCTGAATGCTGCAAAAAGGCCAGTATCTCGGCTCTCCAGTGTGTCAAGGGGAGCTGTTCTTTGTGTGGGAACAATGGGAAAACTCGGGGTAACCTATCATAACCACTGTACATCTCCTCTTTTCCTTAGAACACTCTAAGAGGGCTTTCTGGAAGCAGTGGCTTTAGATGTAGGCTGCGAAATAGAGATATTTCCCGGTCCTTTGAAGTGATAGGTAGAAAATGGCTCAGTGGCATGGATAAAGAAGGAATATTCTAGGTCTGTGAAAAACCCTGGAAAAAAACAAAAAAAAATAGAGGCACTTATCATTCACATGTAGGAAAGACACAGGGGCCACAGTGGGAGGGCTAAGAAAGGTTCCAGGCCTTAGGTCAAGGCACCTACAGGCTTAGTGGCTCTGAACAGACCACCAGGTCCACAGAAGTGAGCTAGCTGGGTGCCCTTGGAGTCCCCGGTAGCAGGCAGAGAGCATCCAGCATCCCCACATACCCAAAACAGACCACAGTGCTGCAAGCAGGGGACTCACACTTCCCTGCTGTCCACTCCCAAGAGCCCCTAATGGCAGTGGCCTCTCTGCATTCCAGGCTCTGGAACACAGCAGGCACTCGCCTAGGGTTTGATGAATGAAAATGTTGGGGCCTTTCTAGAAGGTACATCAGTGGTTTGCAATCTTTCTACACTTGGAGACTGGTGAAAATAGAATTATCTCAGGGACCATTATGGCAGAAATCACCCTGAGCATAAGGGATTCAACTAAGATCACTTGGTCTGTAATCTTCATACAACATCACGGTGGTTAACTCTTTCGCAGACTGGCACGAAATTTCTGGCAGACTGGTCCGTGGACCAGCAGTTGAAGACCACGGAGGTCCAGGAAGGAAAAATGCAGGTCTGGAAGAAGTGGGTGAGGGATGACAAGGGGAAGCATCTCCACACCCTGGCAGAAGGCCAAGGCTGAACGACTCCTCCCTGTTTCAAAAAGAGAAACTAAGGCACCAGGAATCGGACGCATGTTCCAGAGAAAAATATCTTGAAAGAAACCTGGTAATCAGCCCCACAGCCGTAAGCTCGGGCTGCCAGCGCCCTGCACAGCCAGCTGCTCTGGAAGATGTAAAGTGCTATCTAAACGTGATGCATTATTAACACTTCAGAAATTATATTTCATAGACACCCAGCTGGAGCAGGGGAATGAATTCTTCCTTCTGCTCTCTGGCAGGGGGATTATTGTTGGAGTCAAATGTGACAACTGTGACATGTAACTGGGGGCCAAGATAGGGCAGTTGAGGGTGGAGGTCAGGGGCACCCACCCGGGGCAGGTCCTGGGTGTTCCTCCTCTACCTGTGGTCTTGAATCAAACACTTCAGACCTGCCTGGGCAAGGTGGCCAACCTGACCCCACCTCGTGATCAACCCTTCAGGAGTCCCTGGCAAAAGACAGGTAGAGCTGTGACCCAGCCTCCTACCCCTAGGCCACTGCTGCTGTACCTCCCCAGGTAGAGCACCTCATCCTGCCGTTGTGAGGAGGAGTTACAGAGGTGAGAGATACAAAACTGGTGAGAGATACAAGGGCAGAAACTCTAGATGGATGACGGACCCTAAGTCACTGCTACAGAACTCCACAGAAAAGGAGGGTACAGAGCAAGCTGGGAAGGAGCAATGAGGAAGGAGATAAGAATGAGTGTCCTGCCTGACCAGGCGGCGGCGCAGTAGATAGAGCACTGACCTGGAACGCTGATGTCGCCAGTTCGAAAGCCTGGGCTTGCCTGGTCAAGGCTCACAGGGGAATTGATGCTTCATGCTCCTCCCTTCTCTCTCTCTCTCTCTCTCTCTCTCTCTCTCTCTCTCTCTCTCTTTCTCCTCACTAAAATAATAAAATCTTAAAAAAAAAAAAAAAAAGGAATGAGTGTCCTGGATGGGCTAACTAGCCTCTTGGCAGGCCCAGAGGTGAAAAAGGAAATGGTGTTCACCAACAGGGACTGGTTTCGCTCAGTGTGCTGGAAGGACAGACAGTACAGACCTCAGGCATAAGGGAGGTAACAGGCCCTGTGCTGCACGCTGTCGGGATGGGAGAACCACCAGCAATGGAACAGGGAAGAAGGAGCGTGGGGACAGGGAGTCTCACCTGCAAAGATCAGTGACTGCTCAGTGGTAAGAAAAAAGGCCTCGTGTAGTAGATGTGGAAGAGCGAAAGCTGCCAAAATCATTGCCACCCCCACCCCAGGACCCAACCCTGATCTTCCTCGAGGTGTTGGGCTCCTGTCTGTGTGCTCCGTTGGCAGCAGAGACAGCCTGTAATTAGGCGGGAGGAACAGGCCAACTAATTTTCAATTAAATTAACTAAGGGGCACACAGAGGCAAATGCGGGAAGGCCTGATTCTTTCCTAAGCCAGCCTTCAACATCTGCAGAGCCTAAGAGATGCAGGGAGGGTGCCCGCACAGCCCTGGTGTCATATAAATTCTGCTCATAATTACATGACTTTTAACACCACAAAATGCCAATAAAGTATTTGCAAGGTACACATTAACGGCGCGTTGGCATTCCAAAGAAGGTTCTTGGACAGCCAGGACACAGGGCGGGGACTGCTGGGCCTCCTATGAGGTTGGGGGCATCCAGACTGCTGATGCAGATTCCTCCTTGGTTTATCAGCAAAGATCCATGCTCTTCAGGCCTGGACCTGCCAGCTCATCCCTCTGGAATCCCGGGCTCTGGGAGCAAGGAGAGTAGGGCTATGGAGCTACAGAATAGCTGCTGGTGATGACAGCAAATGTCAGACTACATAAACTGAGGAGAGGCTCCCTCTGCCTCCTAAGTGTGATCTCTTTCCTCGCTTCCACCTTATTTGGGAGGGTCAACAATAGGCTACCTTAGGCTGCTTCCTTTTCACTCATGCAGGGGGGAAGGTAGATGTTAGTCTAAAGTTTAATAAATATGTATTTTCCGATGGCTCTATGGCTTTAGGCGACCCCTGTGTTTTGGTCGTTCGACCCCCACCAGGGTCGCGACCCACAGGTTGAGAACTGTTGGTCTAAAGTTCTCAGAGCTCAGATTCAGTCAAGTACCAGCTCTGCCTCTCAGAGCCCCAGTTTCAAAGAGAAAACAGGAATAATGGATGTCCCAAGAAAAGGGGCAGCAAGAAAGCACAAAGCCTTCAGTGAGGGTGCTGATTGAAGTATGCACCCCATCACATCTCACCTGCACCCATAGTTTACGCAGTAAACTGGTCAAGGTCGGGAACTTCACCTTCCCCATCTATTTTTTTTTTCTTTCATTTTTCTTATGAGAAAGTGGTGAAGAAGTAAAATGCTGGGAATAGACTTGTAGGTCCTGGTAAGGATTTTGTTCACAGCCCTATGAAAAATAGGATGCCACTAAACATTACAACCTATCTATTGTTTCAGTGTTATCCAGTAGTAGATATTTGATAAAATAAGTATTTGTTGAATTAAACAGAATGGAGGAAGATAAAGGATGAAGAATTCTAATGGCAATTTGGTGGGGGCAGAGTTTAGCAGAGAGAGTAACTAAAAACATCTGCTGGAAACTGGAAGAACTGGGTTTGAACTCCATCTCTGCCATTTACTACCAGGGACCCATAGCCAAGCCAGCACCTCTTCTCAAAGCCCTGGTTTCCTCATCTGAAGCGCACATGCTGGACAGAAAATCTGTAAGATGCCTCCAATTCTTGAGAAGGTGTGATAGGGAGTGGGTTCTGAGAACCGTTCTGAGAAAATGCCATGGTAAGTTTTCGGCACAGACTTAGGCTGGTCACCAGCTTATTAGTCAGGACTTAGCATGCTGTTTGTGATAACCAAAAAATAAATAATAGTAATAATGATGTTTCCATAAACATCCACAGGCAGCTTGTTAGCAAGAAATCTTGGGGCCGTTACCATCCTGCCCAAGAGAAAGGCTGAAGGGGAGGCTAAAGAAGGTAAAAAACAGGTTAAGAAAAAACCACAGAGATTTTCCAGGGTTATCTCCTAAATCTGCTCCTCCAAATCCAGGGCCCAAGCCTATAAACGCCCCTAAAAAGGAGGAAAGTACCCAAAGGAAAAAAGGGGAAAGCTGATGCTGGAATTAACCTGCAGAAAATGGAGGAGCAGAACAGCCCGGCCACAGAAAGCTGACAGTGTCGGAGATACCAAGAGAAACGTGTGTAATTAATTAATTAATTAATTATGTTTGTAAGAGGGAGGGACAGACAGGATGGAAGAGAGATGAGAAGCATCAACTTTATCCATTGTGCCACTGCCTGGTCAGACCTCTTGAAATGTATGCATTTTTGAAAACTATGTACTTCTGGTAACTATACAGCTTGAAATACAATTTCTTTTTTTTTTTTTAATTTATTTATTTATTTTTTTTTTTTTAGAGAGGAGAGGGAGAAACAGAGAGAGAGAGAGAGAGAGAGAGAGAGAGAGGAGAGACAGAGAGAGAGAAGCAGGGAGGAGCTGGAAGCATCAACTCCCATATGTGCCTTGACCAGGCAAGCCCAGGGTTTTTTGAACTGGCAACCTCAGCATTTCCAGGTCGACGCTTTATCCACTGCACCACCACAGGTCAGGCCGAAATACAATTTCTTAAATGATGTTCTTTTTATATTTTAAAAAAATCTATTTATTGGTTTTAGAGAGAGAGAGAAAAGGAAATAGATAAAGAGAGAGAGAGAGAGAGAGAGAGAAACATCAAATTGCTGTCCCACTTATTTGTGCATTCATTCATTGGTTGATTCTTGTATAAGCCCAGACTGGATCGAACCTGCAACTTTGGCATATGGGGATGACACTCTAACCAACTGAACTACCCAGCCAAGGCCAATCAAATTTTTAAATTTTTTTTTTCCCCGAGACAGAGAGAGAGTTAGAGAGAGGGATAGACAGGGACAGACAAACAGGAACAGAGAGATGAGAGGCATCAATCATTAGTTTTTCGTTGCGACACCTTAGTTGTTCATTGATTGCTTTCTCATATGTGCCTTGACCATGGGCCTTCAGCAGACCAAGTAACCCCTTGCTCAAGCCAGTGACCTTGGGTCTAAGCTGATAAGCTTTGCTCAAACCAGATGAGCCCGCGCTCAAGCTGGCAACCTCGGGGTCTTGAACCTGGGTCCTCTGAATCCCAGTCTGATGCTCTATCCACTGCACCACCACCTGGTCAGGCCAAGGCCAATCAAATTTTATAAAAATGCAGAATTTTCTTTTATTTTTCTTTTAAGTTATTTTTTAAATTTATTGTGAGAGAGAAAGGGAGAGCGTGAGACAGGAACATCGATCTGTTCCTGTATATGCCCTGACCTGGGTTCGAACCAGCAACTTCTGTGATTCAGGCTGATGCTCCAACCAACTGAGCTACCTGGCAAGGGCCTTTACTTTTTTTTTTTCAGCTATGTTGTTAGGACACAGAACACTTAATTGTTTTGTGGGGGAAGGATATATATTACAAACAAAATGTCTCCAAAGCTGGATCAATATGAGAAAAAGAAAAACATCTTTCTCTTCTAATTTTCAGAGACTTCCTCTTAGTTCCTCAGAGGAGGGATCCCTTGATGTTGACACACATTAGCCACCTTGGCACAAATGCTATGTAGCATGAAAAAACTAAAGTTTGTTTTTATGTCCTTTTATTCCTCTCCATTTTTTTAAGTGAGTGAGAGACAGAGAGAAACAGAGACAGAGAAGAGACAGACAGACAGGAATGGAAAGATGAGAAATACCATCTTGTTCCTTGATTGCTTCTCATAGATGCCTTGAACTGGGGGCTCCAGCCAAGCTAGTGACCCTTTGCTCAAGCCAGTGACTTTGGGTTCAAGCCAGCGACCCTGCACTGAAGTTGGTGAGCCTGCACTCAGGCTAGAGACCTCTGGTTTTGAACCTGGGTCTTCAGTGTCCCAGGTTGACCCCCTATCCACTGCGCCACCACCTGGTCAGGTTTTCCCTCTCTACTTTAAACATAGACTTTGACTCTCTCTTTTTTTTTAATATTTTATTTATTGATTTTTATAGAGAGGAGAGAGAGAGGAGAGAGAGAGAGAGAGAGAGAAGGGGGAGGAGCAGGAAGCATCAACTCCCATGTGTGCCTTGACCAGGCAAGCCCAAGGTTTTGAACCGGCAACCTCAGTGTTCCAGGTCGACGCTTTATCCCACTGCGCCACCACAGGTCAGGCCGACTTTGACTCTCTTAAGCCCAGAGACCTAATAAGACTGGACCAAAAAAAAAAAACTAAAACTGGCTATCAGTATGTTGGGCAATCTGGACTTTCCAGTGTCACCACTGAAATAGAATTGCTCAAAAGAGAAGTTCCTTTCTTAGATTGTAAATCTACGGATTGATAATTCTGTCATTTTCATGTCATTTCCTGAAAGTCAAGGTGAGCCTGTGAAAAGTTGTTCAACAACATGCTTAAGCCTGACAGGTGGTGGCATGGTGGACAGTGCTGACCTGGGATGCTGAGGAACCATGTTTGAAATCCCAGCTTGAGCATAGACATGACTCCATGGTCGCTGGCTTGAAGCCCAAGGTCGCTGGCTTGAGCAAGTGGTTGCTGGCTTGAGCAAGTGGTCATTGGCTTGGCTAGAGCCACCCCTGCCACGCACCCCCAGTCAAGGCACATATGAGAAGCAATCAATGAACAACTAAACCACCACAACTATGAGTTGATACTTCTCATCTCTCACTCTTCCTGTCTGTCTGTCTCTCTCTGGCTAAAAAACAAACAAACAACAACAAAAAACATGCTTAATGTGCAATGTCAACCCTCACTATAAACTTTTCCTCTTCCGGGCATCAAATAAGACTTTATACCCTGACCTGTGGTGGCGCAGTGGATAAAGCATCAACACTGAGGTTGCCAGTTTGAAACCCCAGGCTTGCCTGGTCAAGACACATATGGGAGTTGATGCTTCCTGCTCCTCTTCCCTTCTCTTACTCTCTCTCTCCCCTCACTAAAATAATAATAATAATAAAAAGACTTCCCTGGGTTTTATACTACTTTATGATTTTGGTAGTTCATTGAAGAAGGGAGTTTGAAAGTTGCTGTTAACAATTATCTGTCCATGTCCTGGCTGTAACACCATGATTATTTATGCAAAGTATCTTTAATAAACTGGATACAGCTTAGCTTGGGGGGGGGGGATCTTGTTTATAACTTCTGCGGAAGAGTTTGTCAAGTTGAAGCAGTATGACCTCTGCCTCCACACTCACTCACCTCAGCTCCAACCCATCCCAACCACTTTTAAATTTGTTCTGAGAGAGAGTGACCAAAAGACAGACAAAGAGAGAGAGAGATGAGAAGTATCAACTTGTAGTTGCAGCACTGTAGTTGTTTATTGAGTGCTTCTCAGAGGCGCCTTGACCAAGCTGGGGCAGGGGCAGGGAAGAGTTCCAGTCAAGCCAGTGACCCCTTGCTCAAGCCAGCCACCTTAGGGTTTTGAAACTGGGACCTCAGCGTCCCGGGTCGACACTCTATCCACTGAGCCACCACTGGTCAGTCCCCACCACTTTCTTGATTATTTTTCCACCCGTGGTTCCAGCAAAAACTGGAAAAGCTGGAACCTGAACAGCAAGAAAGCACAAAGTTCTATTTTAGTCTAATTAGCAAACAAGTATTGGGGACCTACTATGTGACAGAATTTAAGCTAAGCACCAGGCTCAGCTCAGGTCGATCAACAGCTTTGGTGTTTAGAGGGGAAATAATTAATTCCAATGGTGAGAAAAGAGGAGACAGGAAATATGAGAGGGATCTGTGCAAGGGGCAAAATTAAGCCTTGAATCAGCAAATATGAAAGTAAACAGATCCTAGGCACAAAGAACAATAAGGGCAGAGGCAGGGAAGTATATGGTGTGTCTGAGGAAGAGTAAGGCATGGCTGGAGTTCTGGGTATTTATAGAAGGGCAGGGTTTTGAGGATTAAAAGTGATGATCCCCCCCCCCCAATGCACTTGCAAGCTGCATGTGCCTGGCAATTATAAGGTACTACATTTTTATTGGTTGTGGAACATAAGAAAGGTTAGGCAGACTGGTATCAAAGTGTGGCAGGTCTTTCTTTAAGGCTATTCATTATTCATCCACTCAAAAAAATTATTGGCCCTGGCTGGTTGGCTCAGTGATAGAGCATCTGCCTGATGTGTGGATGTCCCAGGTTTGATTCCCAGTCCAGGCACACAGAAGAAGTGTCCAGCTGCTTCTCCACCCTTTCACCCCTCCTCCTCCTGCAGCAATGGCTGGATTGGAGCAAGTTGGCCCTGAGCACTGAGGATGACTCTGTGGCCTCCGCCTCAGGCACTAAGAAGAGCTCAGTTGCTCAATGCCCCAGATAGGCAGAGCATTGCTCCCTAGTGGGCTTGCCGGGTGGATCCTGGTCAAGGCTCATGAGGGAGTCTGTCTCTCTGCCTCCCCTCCTATCATTGAATTTAAAATTTTAAAAAATTATTTATTTTACTTATTTTTTTTAAGCAATAGAGAGAGATGGACAGACAGGGACGGACAGACAGACAGGGAGATAAGAAGCATCGACTCATAGTTGTGGCACCTTAGTTGTTCATTGATTGCTTTCTCTTATGTGCCTTGACCAGGGAGCTCCAGCTGAGCCCATGACCCCTTGCTCAAGCCACCGACCTTAGGCTTCAAGCCAAAGGCCTTTGGGCTCAAGCCAGCAACCATGGGTTCATGTCTATGATCTCATGCTCAAGCTGGCAACCTAGTGCTTGAACTAGTGAGCCTGCACTTAAGCCAGTGACCTCAGGGTTTCGAACCTGGGTCCTCAGTGTCCCAAGTCGATGTTCTATCCACTGCACCACCACCTGGTCAGGCGCATCCACTCAAAATTTAACGTGCATTTTTCCTACGTGTGGCAGACACTGTGCTTGGGGCTGGAGACAGGAAGTAGAATCCCAGATGCCTCCTCTCAAGGAATGTACAAGGGAGTACAGACTTTAACATAGCCTGCAACATGGGGTTATAGGAGCCATGATAAAAGTACGAAAGGGATATAATGAACACACAGAGGAAGAAATGTTCAATTTGGCCTGGGCTGGGGCTTGGTAGTCAAGAAGGCTTCATAGGGGGATACCACTTAAACTAAGATTTGAAAGTGGTGTTCACTAAGCAGATAAGAGGAATGCTGGGGTTGGGTGGATAAGTTTCTTCAGACAAAATATAAATATGAGCAAAAAAAAAAAAAAAAAAAAAGCTCAGAGATATGGCTTCTTGACAGACTGTGGCATCTGCAAGTGGTTCTGATTACCCAGAAATAGAGAAAGGGAATAGAAATAGGGTAAGAGAGGTAAACCGGGCCAGATTACATAGGGTTTTACATGCTGGATTAAGACTTTGGATTTTAGCAGAGGTTAACAGAAATAAATGAAGATTTAGATAGAATAACCTGCCAGTCATTGGGGAAGGGTGGGCTTAGTAGGGGAGCTGCAGCACTGCTGCTGGAGAAAAATTATACGGACGTAAAACTAAGACAGTGGATAAAGAGAAATGGCATAGTTATGAGATACACGAAGTAAGTGGAATCAACAGAATTTAATGGTTGGGAGAATGTGGAAGCTAAAGGAAGGGGAACATTTTCAGTTTGGGTAACCAGACAGTGAGCAAAGGCAATTACAGGAATCCTAGAGAAGGATGGTGTGCTGGTTATGGCCTGGCCACCACCCAAGTTCATTCTAAGGAGTGTGGGCTTAATCTTGTAGATCATGAGGGCAGGTTTTAAAAAAGTTACTCTGCACCCATCCCAAAGAAAGAGTAAGCGAAAGAGAAGAATGAGTTAAGACAGGGGAGAAAGTGGGAGGGAGAAGAGAGTTGGGTTTTCCATTTACTGTGGCCCTCCAAAAAGGAGAGAACCCCAATCAGGTGCAGCGACAACGGCTCTAGTGTTGGTCTAGTTCTGGCTATCCGTTCATTCTCGGTAATGTTAACAGTTGTGAGGATTAAATGAGATTGATATACACATAGTAAACCCTTAAAAATATTAGATGTCACATTGCTATTATTTCATTGTCAGCCTTGTCATTAATGGGTATTTGCTGTATGACCATGAACTATTGATATTGATGATAATAATAATAGCTTATCATCTGTGATTGTAGATGACAAAATCTAAAAAGAGGAGCTGGGATTCAGGGTTCTCACATCCTCTCTTGCTTCAGGAAAGGCCATGGAAGAAGAGGAAGCCCTTTAGGCAGAGGGAAGAGTATGAGCACAGACATACAGGCAAGGGAATCATGGAGGCATTGAGCATGAACGTGAGCAAACCTTCAATCACACTGGGCTGCCTGTGTGCCCGTGTGGTCAGCTCACCAGTGTCCTTCCCATGCCCACCATCGGAATAGTTGAGCCTCGAGGGCTCTAACCAATAGTAAAGGTTGAAGAGGGGGCTTTTGTTTTGAATAATGGCAAGAAGATCTTTCTCTCCAATAAAGTTTTCGCTAAAGCAGAAAAAAAGGGAGGGTAGACATGAAAGAGAACTTCCTGCTCTCAAATTTTCAAGAATCAAAAAAAGATTTGTAAAAAATTTGATAATGAGACCATGGACAGGTCAAATAGCAGCTATCTGATTGCACTCTTTAGAATCATGAAATGATTAGAACTGGAAGAAACCCAAATGAAATGATCTAATCCAGATGAAAAACCTGAGGTCCAAGTAAAGTGAGTTGCCCAAAATCACAGAGCTGGTCAAAAACAAACCGGAAGCATAACTTGGTCTGTCTGCACTCCTAATAAGGTTTCATCTCCACTCCCAACCCCACCCCAGTTCCCTGTTACCATAAAGACCCCTGATCACAGAACATTCTGGACTACAGTGCTGAGTGGGGTCTCAGAATTTAGTGACTCCTGTGTTTATGTTAGCCTCCACATCCTCCATCTGATTTCCCTGAGTCCTTGCAGAACCCTGGGATAGAGGGGATTGGGCTTGAACCTTTGTTCTCGCTAGGAGCCTGCTGGTATGGGGCAGTGCTGTAGCCTGAGGTACAGTACACATCAGGGTGTAGCAGTCGCTGGAACCCAGGCATTCCTGGGTCTAGAGACTCTCTCCAACCACACATCACACACACACACACCCCACCTTCTGACACTGATGTTTGGCTTTAAACCTGAAAAACTGCTAAGTCCTTCATCTTCACCCAAGGGATTTCCAAGACATTGCTTATCCAACACTTGAGACAAGCTCAGTCCATAAAATGTATGACTGGCTCTGGCCCTGTCTCATGAACCTGCTGTGGTCGGGCATCTTCAGCCTCATTTCCTTGGCCCTTCGGCTCAACAACCCTGCTCCTTATCCACTCTCATTAAACTGGGCACTCACCCCAGACACCTTCCTCTGCCTTATCAACATCTCTCCTAAATGTCCTGATTCGATTCATCCTCTCCACCTAGACTCCCTTGGTTGACCATCACTTCCCTGGACTATTGCAGTAACCTAATTGCTTCCCTTGCCTCCAGCTTGCTCTTCTTAAATTCATTCTGCACAGTTGCCAGAACAATCTTTCCAAAATACAAATCTAACATCATTGCCTTGTGCAAAACCTTACAATGGCTCCCCAGTGACTTCAGATGAAGTTCAAATTAGGTTAGATCCTGACCAACCTAACTGCTATTCGCGTCTTAAGCTCTCTTCAGTGTGCACTATATGGTCTAGAAAGCCCCGAGTGTCAGACATACCTGCACACTCCAAGCTGTGTCCTACCGTGGCTTTGTCTCGCAGTGTTCCCCTCTCCTGCCACTTGGCTCACTCTTCTTCATCCTTCAAGTCACAGTTCAAGCTTAGTGCCCAGGAGCCTTCCTTAAAACCCCCAGCCTTGCAGACAGATGCTATATTTTTAATTTATCCTTATATTTATAAAGTATGGCTGGCTCTTACTAGACTCTCAACTAACATTTGTTGTATTGAACTGAACCCAAAAGTTGACTTTTCTCTTCCTTTTCTACCTCCTACACCACCCTATCTTACAAATATTTTATTCATTCTGCCTCCTTGCTTGCTAATCCAAGTTTTTCCTTTTTATTTTTTTAATGTTTATTTTATTGAATTTTTTTAGAGAGAGAGAGACAGGAACATCAATCTCTTCCTGTACGTGCCCTGACTGGGGATCAAACCAGCAACCTCTGAGCTTTGGGACAATGCTCTAACCAACTGAGCTATCGGGCCAGGGCCAAGATTTCTTTTCCAATACAATCCAAAGTCCCCCTCTTCCAGGAAGCCTTTCCTAGCAAGCTGCATCTGACTGACTGCTTCTCTTGATATCTTTGAGCTCAGTCTGTATTACATCCTTTAGCACCTTTACCTTAATTTTCACTTCTTTCTTAAAAGTAAGCTCTACTCCTATGAAATTGGACTGCTCAATCTTTCTCAAAGATATGAAATGCGTTGCACTCTCTTCGTTAATGTCATAATGTTTCCTATCCTTGCAATTCCTTCTCCACCTGTGGGCAAACACATTGCCTCCCACTGTGTCAGCACCCAGCACACATTTTTACTGTAGCAGCTGCTCAGCTGCGATTAAGGGTCTGTGTCAAACTGCTGACTTGTACGTTTTATGTTATTTTTGTATGTGTACAGAGGTGTGTGTTCCCTTTTCCTTTCCTGGGTGTTTTAGTTCATTTTCTGTGTTCTAATTTGAATGACATCTCTGAAATCTCATCCCACTTTGATGTTCCATGATTCTGTAGCTGTGAGTTCACCCAGGGCAGGAATTAGATCTTCCCACATAATTCCAGCATACCAGAGGCTCAAAAAAAAAAATAAAAAGAAAGAAAAATCAAGTGGAATGAACTAAATCCCTTTTGTAGTCTTTATCGCTCCTTCTTCCTCTTATGGAAGGCAGTAGAGCATAGCAACTGAACATACTGACTCAGCAGCCAGCTCTGTTCCTCAGCCTGGGGCAATGTGCTTTACTTCTCTGTGTCTCAGTTTCCCCATTTGTCAAATGGAGATAATATTAGTATTTCCTTATAGATAGCAATCCAGAGGTAACTTTATTATTATTATCCTATTCTTCTTCCTTTCATCTTTCTTCTTTACAGCTTTTGGACATCTCACCCTCTTTAATTTTTCTGACTCAACAGGTTTCATCAACAGCAGAGAAACCCAAGGACTGCTGTGCCACGACGCCCAAGGAATCCCAGTTTTAAGCCATTCTTTGGTTCTAGAGATCTGGAAATAAGAGAATATAAAGCAAGGTCAAGTAAAAGGGGGCAGGTTGGGGCAAGAGGGGAGGAACAAGAGAGAAAGTCCCAGGCAGAGGACAGGAAACTGGCTTAAGCAGAGCAGATTAACGTGAGAAAAGCTCCCAAAAATCAGGGGAGAGGCCCAGGTTATAAAATATTTCACAAAAGACCCAAATCTTGCCCCCAAAGCACTGTTGTACATGGGTCAGAGCATCTTATAATCAGTGTAGCTGAGTGCTCAGCAGCTCTAGGAAGGGTGTATATATAGGACTGGGGCTCATGGACTTAATTCTGGCTCATCTCCATCTTTATAAAAATTATGTGACCAGGCTCACTGCTCCGAGCCTCAGTTAACCCACTGTTAGTCAAATAAGTTTGTAAATATGATATACAGTGTGTCGGTAAAGTCATGGTGCACTTTTGACTGGTCACAGGAAAGCAACAAAAGATGATAGAAATGTGAAATCTGCACCAAATAAAAGGAAAACCCTCCCAGTTTCTGTAGGATGAGTGGCAGCATGTACGCATGTGCAGATGATGATGTAACATCGTACATACAGTGGAGCAGCCCACGGCCATGCCAGTCGAGATGTGGACGGTACAGAGGAAAGTTCATTGTGTTCTGTGGCTCATTAAATTCGAATCCGTGACCAAAGTGCAACATGAATATTGGCGCATTTATAATGAAGCGCCACCACATAGAAATAACATTACTCAGTGGGATAAGCAGTTGAAGGAAACCAGCAGTTTGGTGGAGAAACCCAGTTCTGGTAGGCCATCAGTCAGTGACGAGTCTGTAGAGGCTATACGGGATAGCTACCTAAGGAGCCCTAAAAAATCTGTGCGTGAGCCCACATCAAACTGCACTGAATAGGTATGAAACTGGGAGAGTTTTCCTTTTATTTGGTGTAGATTTCACATTTCTATCGTCTTTTGTTGCTTTCCTGTGACCGGTCAAAAGTGCACCATGACTTTACGAACACACTGTATATGTTTATTCGCTTATAGTTTGCATTGGGTGTGGGAGACAGGCTATAAGCTGGCAAGGTCCTTATAAACCTAAGGCTGTTTTAAGACTAAGCTTTTCCTACCCTTTTAATACTAAGATCTTTTCAACATCCTTCTAATACTAAGATCTTCCCAAAACTAAGCTTTCCCCCACACCCTTGACTGCTGCATGATGCGGCGTGGTGCACTCTTATGAGGAATCCCATTTATGCCTCAGATAAGTGGCTTTGCATCAGAGACTTCCTTATTTGTACATTGGCTTAATGGCTTTAATTTTCTACACTATAAAATGAAGCAGACCAGGGGCTCTCGCCCATTCAGATCCTGCCATTAGCATTGCAGAGGAGAGGCAGCCAAGATGGCGGAGTGCTGAAGGAGAAGCCAGTTTGTGCAGAGTTTGTGCAAAGAGAAGGAGATGGGAAACAGAGGTGAATAAGGCTGCTGGAGCCTTTGATTCTAGGAATACTCGGATGAGTCAGTGGCTTTGGGAGCCCTGAGTGGAAAGGGAAGTGTTTTTCCACTGTACATTTTCTCACCCTCTGGGTACGAGCTAGTTGATTAAAGGTAATGGCCCATGAGTTCTTGACTCCATTGTTTCATTACTATCTGTCCAAATCAAATGCGAACCTGCACAGGCCAGGTGGCTGTGATGGTGGCTGTGGCTACTGGCCTTACACCCAACTATAAAATGGATAATAGAACAATCTTGGCAGGGCTGTTGTGAGGATTAAATGTGCTCTGCAAATGGCAAGGCACCACCCATCTATCAGCCATCATTTTTGTTAAGGCTGTTTCTATATGGTCTAGTCATCCAGAAAATATACCTAATAACTGAGGTTCAAGTACCTTTTAAGCCTTCTTTACTTAGGCCAAATAGGTTCTCAGTTATCAGAAGGCAGAATATCCTCAGTGGACATTTATGGCTCCCTTGCCTGGACTGACCTTTCCCTGAACCCCATTCCCCACCCCATGCCCCTCTACAGTCACACAGAGGCCCTTGTCAGCTCTTTCCACACTGTATTACAATTGTTTGCCTGTGTAGCTCTCTTCCACTAGCCGGAAGGAACTGAATCTTCATCATGACTTTATCCTTGGGGCCGGTCACATAGTAGGCATTCAACATTAATTTCTATAATGAATAAATAAATGGATGCACGGAGTTTTCATTTAGGCTCTACTACAATCCTCCCCTTTGTAGCTTCTAACTATTGGTCCTAGTTCTACTTTCTGGAATTACACAAAATGAATCTAATTCGCACCCTGGCCAGGATGTTCAGTGGATAGAGCATTGTTTTGGCACACTGAGATCACAGGTTGGATAGCCAGTCAGGGCACATATGAGAAGCAAACAATGAGTGCACAACTGAATAGAACAACTAAGTGGAACAAGGAGTTGATGCTTCTCTCTCTCCCTCCCTTCTCACCTCCTTTCATCTCTCTCTCTCTCAACTCAATGGAAAAAAGTATTTTTAATTTTTAGAAAGTGAATCTACTTCTCTTCCATATGACAATACTTTAAGCATGTGAGGAGAGTTATTCCATGACCCAGAGACTCCTCTTCATATGGCCAAATATCCCTAGTTTCTTAAACTACTATTTCCTCTCCACCAGCATCCACATACAAATGGGATGCTTTGCTGCCCCTTTAAAAAAAATCTCTTGCCTGACCAATGGTGGTGCAGTAAATAGAGTGTCGACCTGGGATGCTGAGGTCCCAGATTTGAAACCCTGAGGTCACTGGCTTGAGCATGAGCTCATCCAGCTTGAACACAGGCTTGCCAGATTGAGCACAAGATCATCAACATGATCCCAAGATCACTGGCTTGGGCAAGGGGTCACTGGCTCAGCTTGTGCCTCTGCCCCCCCCCCCAATTAGGGCATGAATGAGAAGCAATCAATGAACAACTAAAGTGATGCAACTATAAATTGATGCTTCTAATCTCTCTCCTTCCCCCCTCTAAAACAAAAAAAAGAAAAGAAAAAAAGAAAAACTCTCTTGATCCCAAATACAGCTACTGCCCCATTTTCTGCTTTCCTTTACAGCAAGACTACTTAAGAATAGTTTGTATAATTCTTCTCCCATTCTCTCATGAACTCACACCAGAACTTTCTGATCAAGATCACCAATGACCTCCAAATAGCTAAACCCACATTGATACACATCTTAGTCTTTCTCTTCCTAAACAGAGCAGCAGTAGTTGTGACAGCTGATAACTGCCTCCCTGGGCTTGCAGGACTCCACACTTCCCTCCTTCTCTTACTCCCCTGCCCCATCCACAGTCTCCTTTTCTAGTTCCTCCTTGTTTTCCTGTTGGAATAAACCAAGGTCCCAGGATCCTGTCCTTTGCTCCTTCTCTCTCTCCATTCACTTCCTCAGTGAATTAATCCAGTTATATGGTTTTAATACCACTTCTATATTGATGTTCTAGCAGATGTGTCCAGCGCAGATCTTTTCCTCAATTTCTAGTCATATCTGTCACACTATTTAGTTAACATTTCCCCACTTGGGTGTCAGGTTGGCATTTCATACTAATATGTTCAAAACTAAGCTCCTGATCTTCCACCCTAAAACCTGGTCATCTCACTAAATGACTTCATTCCTCCAGGTCCTTAAGACAGAGCCTCAGAGTCATCTCCACTCCTCTCTTTCTCTCTCACCCTGCATCTATCCAGAATTAAGTCCCACTAGTTTTGATTCCAAAATAATTCCAGAGCTGAACCTGTGAACAAAAAAGGGATACTGCAATAAATCACAAACTCCTAACTGGGCAGGTCATAATGGGCAGTCATATCCCAGGCCTATAATTTCTTTAGTGAAAGAATTTCTAGCAATCCCTGTCCATTGCCTTTGTGCACCTAGGTTAACATACCTTTGAAATGCCAGAAGTGCCCTGGCTGAGTAGCTCAGTTGGTTAGAAGGTCATCCCAGTATGCCAAGGTTGTGGGTTCAATCCCAGGTCAGAGCACATATAAAAATCAACCAATGAATGCATAAATAAGTGGAACAATAAATGAATCTCTCTCTCTCTCTCTTTTCTCTCTCAAAAATCAAAATTTAAAAAATGCAAAAGTAATACTCCTTGAGGGCACAGGCACCCTCAAGAGAGCAGATAATCTGAACTAATCTGAAATCCAGTCTCTGCCCTGCTTTCGCCCACCTTCAAGTAATCTCCCTTACATCCTCTCCTTAATTCAAAATGCATACAAGAAACTGCTAACTGTTATTCTCGGAAGCATTTGAAATCTTGCTCCCCAGCATATATCATGACTTTTGGCTCAAATAAAACTCATAAAAATTCTCTATAAATTTGAACATTTCCTATGTTGATAACCATTTCACACGGTCTCTGCTGGTACCACTGGTGCTCATGCCATCGTCTTGTGTCCGGATTACTGCAGCACCTGCCCAACAGGTCTCTGCCTCCAGCCTTTTCTCACACAGTCTGTTCCTAATATAGTGGCCAGTTTCTGTTAAAAACAGAAATTACTTTTTCAGCCTGACCTGTGGTGGCGCAGTGGGATAAAGCGTCGACCTGGAACACTGAGGTCGCTGGTTCGAAACCCTGGGCTTGCCTGGTCAAGGCACATATGGGAGTTGATGCTTCCTGCTCCTCCCTCCCCTTCTCTCTCTCTCTCTCCTCTCTCTCTAAAAATTAATAAATAAAATATTAAAAAAAAAAAAAAAAGAAATTACTTTTTCAAAAACCCCATAAATTATATTATGTCACTTCTGCTGAAAATCTACCAACTTCCCATTTCACTCAATGTAAAAAATCTAAGTCTTTGTGGTGGCTTCAAAGTCCTTGTTCTGTCTTTGTCCAAAGTTCCTGGGAAAGAGGTTCTAAACCCTTGGAATTTCCCCAATACAGGAGTGCCTTTGTTATTCAGGGTGGCCCCAGGATCACACCTGAGTTTATGCTAATGAAGTAACTGTAGATGGAAACTGGTCCTGCTTTAAAGACCAACCACATGATTAAAGGGTTGGGGTTTTGGCCCACTGATATCAGCCTGACCTGCTGACCTCCAGGTAAAGAAAAGCAAATCATAAGGCCAATGATTCAATAATGAAACCCCAGTAAAGACTCTGAACACTGAGGGGAAGTTCCTGATTGGCGGGAGAGTGAAGGCTTGGTTCCAGAGGTAGAAGACAGGAAAGCTTCACACCTGGGACACTTTCAGACATCGCCCTTTTATCCTTCATAATAAAACTAAGTATGGCACTTTCCTAATTCTGAGAGTTGTTTCATCAACTTACAAAATCTGATGGGGCCATGATGAGAACCTTTGAATTTGTAGCCAGTTGGTTAGAAGTGTGGTAACCTGGGGACTTCCAAACATGCAGCTGGTGTTTGAAGTGAGGGCAATCATGTTGGAGGTTGTGTGCTTAAACCTGTGGAGTCCGCACTAACCCTCGGGGTGGAACTGTATTACAATATTGTAGCCCCTCATTATTTGTGTGCACATGAACATGCACACACACTCACACCTTATTTCTATTACTTGGTCCACTGTTCACTTCGCTACCTTCATATTGGATTTTCCTCAAACACATTAGGCTCACTCCAGCCTGAGGACCTTTGCATTTTCTGTACTTTCTGCCGGGAATGCTTCCCCCCTACCACTGCTTTCTGACCTTTAGATCTTCATTTTTTAAAAAGCTTTTACATTGATTTGAGAGAGAGAGAAGGGGAAGGGGCAAGGGAGACAGAGAGAAGCATCACCTCATTTTGTTTAGTTGTTCCATTTAGTTGTTTTAGTTGTGCATTCACTGATTGCTTCTCATAGGTGCCATGATGGGGATCAAACCCACAACCTCAGCACACTGGAAATTCTATCCACTGAGCCACCTGGCCAGGACCCTTTAGATCTTTTTTCTCAGTGATCATCTTCTGAGTAAGTTCTTTCCTAATCACACTACTTAAAATTACACCAGTGCTCTAGCATAATTGTGGATTCCCTTTATGTTGCTTTATTATTCTCCATAGCATGTATCAAATCCAGCTTACCATGTGTTTTACTATTAATTTTATTGTCTCTGTCTCATGGGCCTTATAAGGTGGTAAGAATATTTTCACCCGATTTTCTTCATTCCTGTTTCCTCAGCACTTAAAAAAAAGTACTTGGTACTTTATAAACATTGAATGAATAAATAAACATGATTTCTAGAAGCTTGTCCACTGCCTTCCTTTAGGAAAGTCCAGTTTGTTCACTTCCCATATTGGTATCCAGAAAGGATGGAAACTTTTCTGGAATGGCCCTCCCACTGCAGTGCAGAGACCACCCCTTCCTTCGGAGGCAGGCAGAGGTGAATTCACTCCCCCTGCCACTTTCTTTAGCTGCCTTCTACATAGTGCTTCCTATATATGGTACTTATATATAAGGCCATGCAAACATTGCTTGTTTTCAAAAAGGTAGGATCCATACCCATCTTGCTCACTTTTGTATATCTATCATGTAACACAGTACTGAGTTGGCATTCACTTCGTATCTGCTAAATGAATGAATGAATGACCAAGACATTAAGCTTGTAATTTTATGTGGATTTCCTCACTGAATCCTCAATGCCTACCATTATGATATATAATATTAACCCCATTTTATAGATGGAAATGTGGAAGCTGAGAGAAATAAACTAATTTGTCTAATGTCATAAAACTAGTAATTTGCAGCACTGGGATAAAAAAAATAAGATTAAACAGTAAGTCTTTTGATATCAGAGAGCCTAATCCTAACCTCAGTGCTATATTGTCTCAACAGTAATATAACCATGGACAAGTGAGTAACCCCTGAGCCTCAGTTTCTTCATCTATAAAATATAACTGCAAAAATTATATAAATTAAAGTATGTAAAGTGCTCAGACAGACTAAATGCTATGTAAGTGGTAGCTATTAGCAATAATGATCATTGTTAAGTGACATAAAGTTGCATTAGACTCTGCGATGTACACCATGCTTCTCTGCTCACGTTAAGCTAGTTAGTAGTTGGTACCCTCCCTCCCCTGGGAAGGAAAGTGCGGTGTCCACACAGGAACAACCACCAGCCAACAGGCACAGGTTGCCAGGAGCCCTCTCTGGGCAGCCCCAGAGCTGGTCTTGGCGGGAGCGCAGATGGGGAGGAAAGCAGGTGAGGAGGCCTCACCCAGTCCTGTAGTTCCCAGCGCCCTTCCATGGCTTCCTCAGTGCCTCTTCAGGAGGCACATTTTCTGCTCTATTTCCTCCTCTTTCCATAAGCAGGAACCCAGGAAAACAGACACCTCCTCCACTGCCTCTGAAACTTAACCCTAACGGGATACCCAGGCTAGAGGAAAGTGATGAAGAGAAGTGACAATAGCTGGGGGGGAAAGGCATTTATTTGGGGAGCCTGGCTTCCCGAAGCTGAATCTCAGGCTCCCCTAAACAATTAGTGTTCCCAGACACTTTATCCCCTGAAAAGGAGCAGCCAGGCAGAAAAACAAAGGCCATATCTGACCCAGGCTGCTGGAGGCCACAGTGGGGGGAAGGGAGGAGTGCCGAGGGGCCAAGCAAAGGGTGGAGGTAAACAGGAGCAGGGACTGGGAAAGGGTGGCCTGGACTCAAGTGTTCGTTTTCTTTTTCTTTTTTTTTTTTAAGATGTTTATTTATTCATTTTAGAGAGAGAGAGAGAGAGAGAGAGAGAGAGAGGAGAGGGGAGGAGCTGGGGGCATCAACTCCCACATGTGCCTTGACCAGGGAAGCCCAGGGTTTCAAACCGGTGGCCTCAGCGTTCCAGGTCCACGCTTTATCCACTGCACCACCACAGGCCAGGCGCCAAGTGTTCTTAGAAGATGAGATGCTAGCTGGTCAAAGGTATCTTGTACTTGTGTTACCTTTCTTATAACCATCTTTTACACAACGCACAATAATACACCACAAAAGACAGTGCAGCCAATGGTTACGAGCACAGGCCAGAGCCTGTTGTGTAACCTGCCTGTGCATCCATTTTCTCACCTACAGAAGCGGAGAGAATAACTGTACCTACCTCAGGGGACTGTAAAGATGTAAGGAAGCCCTGTGTACAGAACAGTGCCTGGCATTTAGGAAGCACTCAGCAAACATTAGCTATTGTTATGCAGTATGGCACTTTGCAAATTATCAAGTGCTGTCATTTCCAGAGTCTCCCCTCATCTCAGAATAACCTTGTGAGGGAGAGACTAGCATCCATATTACTATTGGGGTTCAGAAGAAGCCACCCAAGCTGCGCTTCTGTGGTATGCAAATTGTTTTGAGCTAAAGATGATTTAAGCCTCAGGCTCAAGAGAAACTTCTGCCTTTCCCTTTAACTAACTAGAACTTAAATTAGGGACCTTGCCCATGAAAAGAGATTATCAGTGATAACCTCTTCTGACCTATTTGTAGGGAAGAGCAAACTTCTATTTACTGTCTGTTCTTCTTGTTATACTGCAATGATCCTCTGAAGCCCCCAAGACACCGTAACTCATCCCTAGAATGTCTAACCTCACTCCCCCTCTCAATCTCTGAACCTCTTGTGCATGTGGAGTCTCTGACTTTCTCGTGTATGTATTAAACTTGGTTATTTTCTCTTGAAAATATGTCTCATGTCTATCTGATTAGTAGACCCAGCAGAAGAACTCTGAGAATAGAGGAAAGTTTGTTCTTCTCCCACATTACATATATCACACATGAGGCTCAGGTAACAGGGAATTAGGTAATGGCATAGCCAAGGCTGTAAGTGCTTCTGGGCTCATGTTAAAGATTCCTTCTGGATATCCCAGCTGCCTCCTAATGAAACCGGAAGTGATTGAAGGACACAAGTGTCACCACCTCATGCCCTTACCTGGGACCCCCTCACGGGTCTGTTCACCTGGAAACCTTGTTCAGTTACCAACTCCCTCCTATACCCCCCATACCCTCAACACACTCTTGTCACGGTGAAGGTTCATATTACCACCTGTCTGCTCGCAGGCCTGGGCCTGCCTCTGGTCTCTGATTTTCCCTCACCAGATGCCCCTCCCTGACATCTTGAGCTCTGGGTGTGCTGGGCAGTGCAGCAAGCTCTCTGAGCTTCTATGAGGGTCCTGAACTTTGTCCTTACCTCATTCCCCAGAGGGTTCTGGAAGAGACCAACTATCTAACCTCCTCCCCAACTCCAGCTTAACAAAACAATTCCCTTCCACTCCAATCAAGCCAACCTGCTGCCCACGATGTTGACAGCTAAAATCCTAAATCAGCCTAGGATTTTACAGTATACAAAAAGCATTTCCCCCATTATTCCATCTCACAAAGGAGAGGGTAGACTTGCTCACCATCAGGCAATTATTAGTAGATAATGAAGGGGAGATTGGAATCTGTTTCCTCTGGGAGAGGATTAATTTAAGGTATCTGAAAGACAGTCTAAGGGCAACTGAAGGGAAATCACCCTTCCCTCAGTGATAGGTTCTGAAGACAAGTGAGTCTCAGTCTGAGGAAGGATGAGCCCAAATCTCCAGTGCCTGCCCAAGGTGTGTGGCCCCCAGCAGAGATCCCTCCCCTTTTTAGCCATTCCCACCCTTGCCTTATATTGGAACCTCAGTACCTTCCAGAGAGACTGTTCCCCAGGACCCAGCTTGCTTCCTCCCGCTCAACCTTTACCTCAAATCAATAATCAATTCCACTCCTGAACACTTTTCTAAGAGAAATGCCTCCTCTTCTGAATTGTCACTCCTTTAGTTCTGACCTGTACTCTCTCCTAAACAGCTTCAATACCAGGACCGCCTCATGTTGTTGTCAGTGTGAATGACATCCCTGGGAATTGGGCCATGCATGCACAGCTGTGCAGGTGAATGAGAGGTCTTGTCCGGTACCCTTTTTATTAACTGTCCTTCCCTCAGACCTTTGCAGGACCTGTGCTTCTCTTTAACATAACTCTTATCCCAGCTAATTGTATTCTCCATTTATCTGTCTCCTTCAGGGGTCCTACTGAATTCATTTTTGTAACCCAATGTTCAGTCAAGTGCTTGGCACATAATAGCTACTCAATAAACTTTTGTTGAATAATTGCTTATAGTCTGTCTCTAGCCCACACCCAACATGCTATCTCTCCCCTATTCTACTACTTCCACACTGCTCCCCAAAATTACTATACTAAAACACAAAATTGATTGACATCACTTACTGTTTTAAAACCTCCATTATGTCCCTGCTGTTTTCGATAAAATTCAAATTTTATTTTTTAAACTCATATTTTTTATTTTTCTTTGGAGTAAAAGAGGTTCTTTACTGTTTACAAGATTATTTCTGAGTTGTAAAAACTCTCTCCATGTTTCTTCCCCGAATTTCTCCATTCAATCATGGCTGCCACAATCAGACAGACAGAAAGCATGGAGACCCCTTTTTCCTGCATCTGCAGTGGATAAGAATCAGAATCTTCAGCTGGACACCCACCCAAACCCCTTTATAGCCAGACTCCTAACCTCCTCCCCACCTTACCTTCTGTTACCCGCTCCACAGCACACTCTCTAACCCTCTTTCTCTGCAGGTCTTTACTTAGCTTTGGGCATTAAGGAAATACTTCTAACTTCCTAGAATGTTCTTCCCCTCCACCTCCACTTGGACAACTGCTCTGTGTGCCATAAGATCAAGCTCAACAACTAGCTTCACTGTGAAGGTCTAACTTCTCAAAGTGAAATGAACTATTTTTATATTCTTTCAGACAATAGAGGAGAGGAATCAATATTTATAGGGTGCTGGCTTGGCTCCATATTACCTAGTTTAATTCTCCCTCACAGAATTCTTAAATAGACATCATCATTCTGCTAAACATAGGCTCAAGTAGATCACAAAACTAGTTAAAAAAAAAAACTAGTAAAAGCTGGAGTTAGAATTTGAATCCTGGTCTCTCCGACTCTTAAATCCCTGCTACTTCTTCTGTTGATCACTGACTCTTACCTCTGTTATGGGGCCTCTTTGCTTTATGGCAATTATTGGCCTTCATGTCTGTTTTCCTGTTAGATGTATAGTTAGAGTTTGGTTCTTACATATATCTATATTCCTAGAGGCCAGCTTATATAATGCCTTCAATAAATGTAGGTAGGCCCTGGCCGGGTCTGTCAGTGAATAAAGCATCAACTTGGTGCCACAGGTCAAGGTTTGACACCTGTCCAGGGCACATACGAGAAGCAATCAATGAGTACACAACTACATGGAACAACTAAGTGAAACAAGTTAATGGTTCTCTCTCTCTCTCTCTCTCTCTCTATCTCTCTCTCTCTCTCCTCTCCCCTTCCATTCCCTTCCCCCACCTCTTGCCCCCTTTTCTCTCTCTCTACCAAATCAATGGGAAAAATAAATAAATATAGCTAATTGAACAGATAAATGAGTAAATGATATGTAGGGTTACATCACTGCTTCAGGCATGAGCAGCAATGAAGGAATTATCCAGAGGAAAAAACCACAAAGGAGACCCAGTGTCAGGCTCTGAGCAGGAGAAGCCCTGTACACACACTGCTTTCTCTCTTTGGAGCTCTGCTTTATAACTAACTCAACAGCCCTCAAGGAGATGGCATAGTTGCCAAAAAACAAAACATCAAACACATCAAAACAAACCAAAAAACATAACAACAATGCCCAGAGGTGACAAGCGCAGCTCCCTATAAAGAGTAAGACAGACGCATCCTTTGCCTTCTGGGACCTCCCTCCGAGACCAACACACCAACACAGGTAGCGACATCTAGGCCACTTGGAAAAAAGGCCTAGAAATAGAAAATCAATACGTGGACAGCTGTATTTACATCACTGACCCATTAGGAAACAGGTAGGAATGGGGAGACAAGGGGAACACTGCATTCGGGCACAACGCCTCAAGACAGGAAGTTCAGGAACAGTCAGAGTGGTTGCCAGAAAACCAGCTTGACGAATTAGTGTGGGGCATGGAGTGGGATGCTCTAGGCATAGACAATGTGCGTGCACGCGCATCTGGCCTCGCCACCCCGGCCTGCCAGGCTTCCACACCCGGCTCAGCCCTCGTTGTTCTCTTGTTCTCCAGCATGCTGCTAACTGTTCTCTCCACTGGCCAACTGGTGGGAAGGAGAAGCCATAAAGGAAGCAAAGAGTACATGCCATGCATCCAGCAATTTTACTGTTGGTCAGAAAAATAAAATGGGGACAAAGCTGCAAGGTCAGGAAAGGGAAGTCTTTTTCCAACTGATTTTCCTTTTTAATGATGAGCAGTTAGGGCTTCTCTTCATGTACAATTCTATTGCAAGCAAGATACAGGCACTGTCAGCAAAGTCCGGGTGTTTATAATGCAAGACCAGGCAGACTGATCTTGGGAAGAGGTGGTGAAGAAATGGTAGACCCTCAGAGCTGGAAAGGACAATGGAGGTCACTTTGCCCAACTTCCCTCTCAATCAGAAGTCCAGATCTAATGTGCTCAGCATGTGATCATCCAGGCTCTTCCTGAACCCTCCAGAGCAGTGGAGCTTACTGCTTCATGAAGCAGCCCTTTTTATTTGTTGGATAGTTCTGGCTATTAAGAAGCACTTTTTCATAGTCTTTATAGCTCTGCATCTCTGTAATGTCCGCATTCATTCATCTCAGTTCACCCTTTTGGAGCCAATCAATATTTATTGAGGACCTACCACTATTCTAGATTCTGAAGTTATAGTCGTGAACAAAACAAAGTCCCTAGAAGTGCTTCTATCAACTTTTTAACCACATGACAGGATTTTTCCCTCCCTGCAGATCCTATTTATGTTTAATCTGCAGCTGTAAAATCTCTGAGGGCTAACATCAGTTTCTCCTACTATACATCAAGAAACATTTCTTAAAAGAGGAAAGGAAAGTTTTAAAGGAACTGGAAGATGCAGGTCTTTTTTGTGCCACCCTTCATTATTTTCAATAACATAACACTACCAGTTCATATGTTCTTGTTGATATACTTACTGTCCTCTACCTATTCCCACCACCACTAACCAGCTTTCTCTGGCTACGCCAGGGCAGAGACTCGTTTACCTAATCATCACTTGCCTACTAAGAAAGAAATAGCTGGCCTTTGCTCTCCTGTCAGCCAACCAGATGGGCAGCAGGCCTGAGGGTGCCTCCCAGTAAGGTTTATGGGCACAGAGCCAAGCCACTACTCAACCAGAGCCACTGAGCAGCTGGCATGCTGGTCTTGTCTGGTGTCTAGCTGGCATAGATCCGGGGACCCATTTCCTGGTGAGGAAACAAAAGTGAGTCATAGGAAGTCGATCAGGTAGTCCCTCCAGGTTTATTTCATGCCCCGAGGACAGGAATCTGCTCTGGGCCCTACGAGAGATGTGGGGAGAAGAGGAAACAGGCTCTTGCTCTGGAGACCATGTTTCTAGGACACTGAGGACAACAAGCCAACAGCTACTCAGGAACCAAAAGTGAGGCCCCAAGAGCCCAGGTTCAGTGGACAGGAGCAACTGGAGTTCTGAGAGCTTAATCATAGAATGCTTCTTGGAGGAGTAGTCTCAAATAAGGTTTGGAAGGAGAGGGAGGGGTTTTGATAGCTTTAAATAATTAAGTATTCCAGACACTCTGCTAACCACTTTATAGACACCAATTCACTTAAGGCTCACAATACTCTGAGAAGCAGATATTGATTAATCCCTTTCACAAATAGAGAAACAGAAATTTAGAAAGATTAAGTAAGTAACTTGTCTAAGGCCCAAGGCTAGTCAGTGGCAACAGCAGGATTTGAACCCAGGTGTCAAGGACTCCAAATCTGAACTCTACTGCTGCATGGCATCAGTGGGTCACTTGGCATCAGTGGCCCCATGGCATCCTCTGGGATTTCTCTATCATAGCAAAGCCAAATCTCAAAGGCAGAGCTGAGACTGTTCTTAGCTTAGGACCTATACATGTCCAAAGCTCATAGAAATTCCCTGCAGACCTGCTGAGGTCCTTCAGACACAAAGGAGAGCAAAACCGTGCTGCCCTGTCCACTGGCCTTCACAGCCCTCACCCCCAGAGTCCTCCTTGTCATTTAGCTGCCTTCATGGGACCGCTTCCTTGGTGTTTCTTCTCTAGCCAGACAGCTCTCTACCCCAACTGTCCCCTCCCTCACCACATCAATCCTTAGACCAGGGCAAATGAAAGCCATCAGGAGGCCTTGGCATTGGACCCACTCCTCTCACTGTACGGTGGGGGACACCAGCCTCTGCAGTCAGTGGGCTCTCTCCCCTCTAGGAAGCCGCCTCCCTCACATGGCCTGTGACCTGTCTGGGAGAACTCACACCATCTTTTGGTCCATGAAGTTCCTGCCTAGGCCTGGAAAAGTCCAGGAGCCCTCGCTGGCTGTTCTCTTTTTTTTTTTTTGTACCTGTTGTTATGGGCTCGATTGTGTTCTCCCCAAAATTTATATGTTGAAGCCCTAACCCCTAATACTTCAAAATGTGACTGTATTGTAAAATAGGGCCTTTAAAAAGGGATTAAATTAAAATGAGGTCATTAGGGTGGGCTCGAATCAAATTTGTCTGGTGTCCCTATGAGAAGAGAAAATTTGGACATACAAAAGAGATGCCGAGGGCATGCCTACAAAAGAAAGACCATGTGAGGACACAGACAGGAGGCAGCCATTTGCAAACCAAGCAGAGAAACCAACCCTGCCAATACCTGGACCTTGGATATCCAGCCACAACTATGAGAAAGTAAACTTCCATAGTTTAAGTCACCCAGTCTGTTATATTTTGTTACGGCAGTCCTAGTAAATGAATACTGCTACACTATTTGTAACAGACTGCCTTCTGTTATCTGAGCATTAAGTATGTCCCATCATGTCCTTGTCTGTAAAGGAGCTGAGCATTTTCCATCCCAGCATGGCTCTCTAAAATAGCTAAACTCTCCACCACTGCCCCCATACACTTCCAGCCGATATGTATGCTCAGCACTACAAGCTTACCACAGTATCCATCTCAACAAATCAAACCAGAAAATAAGTCTGGAATAATAATTAACAAGTGAATGGTTACATTAAAATTTTGAAACTTCATACTCTGATTCTGTACTCTAGGAAACGCTATTTGCAATGTAGTCTATGTCTCTTGTCTTGAAATGTCAAGGCCCAAGCTTCCTTCTGTATCAAAGAACAAACAAGCCACAACACTTTTAGATTACTTCAGTATACCTTAGTTTGAATTGTTGGTTTTAGGGAAATATCTCTCCACACCTTGGTTCTTAGAAATTGTTAAGAATTGAGGGCTGACAATACACTCTGTTTCTATATAAATATTTATATATCCCTGGAAACATCAATCCCCTTGGCTCTGTGTAGTTTTACAGGTCTCTGTAGATTTCTGAAACTTTGAGAGTGGTACAATGTCTTTACAAAGGGCAAAGATGTGTTCCTTCCAAATTATTGGCACTACTGCTACTAGAAAATAGGCTATGGCTAAAGTCACCCAAACATCCAATTATTGTGATTAGCCCCTCGGTCTCCATCTAGCAGGGACATGGCCTGTTAGCTTCATCAGAGTGGTTCTTTGAGGCCATGAGAGATTGTAGACTAGTAAAAGATGTTAGGACCTTGGGATATGACAGGTCTTGGTTTGAATCTCAGCTTCACCATCACCTAACTGGGCCTTAAAACCTCACTAGAAAATAGAGTTAATAATTCTTATTTAACAGGGCTCTATAAGAATTAAATTAAATGAGTTTAACAGTGAGTAGAATATCTAGGAGAGCATCTAGTTCAGAGTACTCTTCACATATTAATTCTTTGCCTCCTGACTTCTTCCTTCTTCTGTGTCTATCTTCCGAGTAAAGGTGAGGTTCTTGTTTCCCTCCTAATACCCTTGTTCCACCACTGATGGATGGAAGGTGCCAGAGACAGAGAGAGAGCTCTGCAGTTCTAGCTGTCAGTATCCACAAATACAGCTGCAATTGTACATCAGCAAAATAGCAACTGGACCACCCTTCTCTGGTGACACTCACTGCCCAGAGCCCCAGGCCCAAGGGGGGTTCTTCTAAACAGGTTTCCTTAAAAACACACACACAAATAACTGAGGGATGGTAAGTAATCGATCCCTTTTTAAGAGGTAGAGAGGGTGCATGAATAGGCTACCTAGCCAGGAGGCAGGAAGTTTGGCTCCTATCAATACCCACTTTATTTATTTATTTTTTTTACAGAGACAGAGAGAAAGTCAGAGAGAGGGACAGATAGGGACAAACAGATAGGAATGGAAAGAGATGAGAAGCATCAATCATCAGTTTTTCGTTGTGACACCTTAGTTGTTCATTGATTGCTTTCTCATATGTGCCTTGACCAGGGGCCTTCAGCAGACCCAGTAACCCCTTGATCAAGCCAGCAACCTTGGGTCCAAGCCACTGAGCTTTGCTCAAACCAGATGAGCCCGAGCTCAAGCTGGCGACCTTGTGGTCTTGAACCTGGGTCCTCCACATCCCAATCTGATGCTCTATCCACTGCACCACCACCTGGTCAGGCCAGTACCCACTTTAAGTCCCAGATTTCATGATACAATACTTACCAAAAGAGGTGAAAGAAAAGTATACAAGCAAAATAAGACAATGACAAAAATAAACAGAAACCAACAAAAAATAAAAATAACAAAAAATACAAACACACACACACATAGTTCAATGTAAATGTTTGTTAGGCAGAAAATATAGAGTAGAGAATCCAATGTCAACTTTCCCTAACATGCCTCAATTTCTTTAATAAAAAAGAAATAGCCAGAACAGGCAGAGTCCCTCTACTGAGCATGGGCACGCAGTCCCACCTGGCCTGTGGAGCGAAGGCTTGCAGCTGTCCCACGAGTAGGCTTCTGCTGCAAGGGCGGGGCGAAAGCCCAAAAATGGGCAGAGACCCGCGGCTGAGCAAAGGTGCTTGCCACTGCCCTCAGAGCGAGCATAACACCACCCACGGGGGTGGGGCAAAGGCCAAGGCCACCAAGGCTTGTACACCCGAGCACGTGATCACAGCCATTCCCGTGAAGGAGAGGCAGAAACGACACCAACAGCCCCAGAGGACAGGCACCGGCAACGCCCATACCCAAACGCCCTAGGCAGCACCAACAGAGGGGGTGGTGGGACTGCAGACAGATCATACCTAGGGAACAGAGGCCACACCCAGTGGACTCCAGTGGCCAAAACCTTCCTTTACACAGAGAAAATGAAAAGGCAGAGAAATGCAACACAAATAAATCAAGAGAAATCCCCAGAAAAGGACCTGAATGAATCAGATATAACCAAATTACCAGATGCAGAGTTTAAAATAACGATTGTTAGGATGCTCAAGGATATTAGAACAATAGATGGTCATTACGAACATCTAAATAAATGACAAATACAATATCAGAAATGAAGAACACACTGGAAGGAATTAAAAGCAGGATGGATGAAGCTGAGAATCGAATCAGCGAGTTAGAGGACAAGATAAATAAAGGCACAGAAGCAGAGCAGAAAAAAAAAGAGACTCAAAAAGTCTGAGGAAACTCTAAGAGAGCTCTGTGACAACATGGAGAGAAATAACATCTGTATCATAGGGGTTGTTGAAGAAGAAGAGAAAGAACAAGGGATAGAGACTTTTTTCAAGCATATCATAGCTGAAAATTTCCCTCAATTAAGGCAGGAAAACATCTCACATGTTCAAGAAGCACAAAGAACTCTATTAAAGAAAAACCCAAAGAAATCTACACCAAGGCACATAATACTTAAAATACCAAAGCTAAGTGATAGAGAAAATATTAAAAGCTGCTATAGAAAAAAATACTATCACCTACAAAGGAGCCCCCATAAGGATGACTTCCGACTTCTCAACAGAAACACTTGAGGCCAGAAAGGAAAGGCAAGAAATATTCAAAGTAATGCAGAACAAGAGCCTACAACCAAGACTACTTTATCCAGCAAGGCTATCATTTAAAATTGAAGGAGAAATAAAAAGCTTTCCAGACCAAAAAAATACTCAAGGAATTCACTACAACTAAACCAAGGCTGCAAGAAATGCTAAGGGGCCTGTTGTAAACAGATCAAAGGAGAAAAAATATATAGCAAAAGAGGAATACAGTTTTAAAGAATAAAATGGCAATAAAAAATTACATATCAATAATAACCTTAAATGTAAATGGATTAAATGATCTGATCAAATGACATAGGGTAGCTGCGTGGATAAGAAAACAGGACCCATACATATGCTGTCTACAAGAGACACACCTTAAAACAAAAGATGCACATAGACTGAAGATAAAAGGATGGAAAAAAATATTTCACGCAAATGGAAATGAATAAAAAGCTGGGGTAGCAATACTTATATCAGACAAAATGGACTTTAAAACAAAGACTAGGCCCTGGCCGGTTGGCTCAGTGGTAGAGCGTCAACCTGGCATGCGGGAATCCTAGGTTCGATTCCCGGCCAAGGCACACAGGAGAGGCGCCCATCTGCTTCTCCACCTCTCCCCCTCTCCTTCCTCTTTGTCTCTCTCTTCCCCTCCTGCAGCCAAGGTGCCACTGGAGCAAAGTTTGCCTGGGCGCTGAGGATGGCTCTGTGGCCTCTGCCTCAGGAGCTAGAATGGCTCTGATGCGGCAGAGCAACACCCCAAGATGGGCACAGCATCGCCCCCTGGTGGGCGTGCCGGGTGGATCCTGGTCGGGTGCATGCGGGAGTCTGTCTGACTGCCTCCCCATTTCCAACTTCAGAAAAAATACAAGAAAACAAACAAAAAAAAACCCAAAGACTATAGTTAGAGATAAAGAAGGTCACTACATAATGATAAAGGAAGCAATCCAACAGGAAGATATAATAACCGTTATAAATATCTACGCACCTAATATAGGAGCACCTAAATATATAAAGCAGACTTTGATGGATATAAAGAGAGAGATCAACAGCAATACTATAATAGTAGGGAATTTTAATACCCCACTAACATCACTAGATAGATCCTCAAGAAAGAAAATTAACAAAGAAACAGCAGACTTAAAAAACACACTAGATCAACTCGATTTAATAGGTATCTTCAGAACCTTTCACCCTAACGCAGCAGAATATACATTCTTTTCAAGTGCTCATGGTACATTCTCTAGAATAGACCACATGTTAGGGCACAAAAGTGGTCTCAACAAATTTAAGAAGATCGAAATCATATCGAGCACTTTCTCTGATCACAATGGCATGAAACTAGAAATCAACCACAACAGAAAAACTGAAAAATACTCAAACACTTGGACACTAAATAGCATGTTATTAAATAACGAATGGGTAAACAATGAGATCAAAGAAGAAATTAAAAAATTCCTAGAAACAAATAATAATGAGCATACATCAACTCAAAATTTATGGGACACAGCAAAAACAGTCCTGACAGGGAAGTTTATAGCATTACAGGCATACCTCAAGAAGCTAGAAAAAGCTCAAATAAACAACTTGACCCTACATCTAAAAGAACTAGAAAAAGAACAGCAAGTAAAGCCCAGAGCTAGTAGAAGGAAGGAAATAATAAAGATCAGAGCAGAAATAAATGACATAGAGGCTAAAGAAACAATACAGAGGATCAATGCAACCAGGAGCTGGTTCTTTGAAAAGGTAAACAAGATCGATGAACCTTTAACCAGACACACCAAGAAAAAAAGAGAGAGGACTCAAATAAATAAAATTAGAAATGAGAGTAGAGAAACAACAACTGACACAACAGAAATACAAACTATTGTAAGAAAATCCTATGAAGAACTGTAAGCCAAAAAAATAGACAACCTAGATGAAATGGACAAATTCCATGAAACATATAATCTTCTAAAAATTAATCTGGAAGAATCAGAAAACCTAAATAGACCAATTACAACAAATGAGATTGAAACAGTTATCAAAAAATCCCAAAAAAGAAAAGTCCTGGGCCTGATGGCTTCACAAGTGAATTCTACCAAATATTCAAAGAAGAACTAACTCCTATCCTTCTCAAGCTATTTCAAAAAATTCAAGAGGAAGGAAGACTTCCAAGCTCCTTTTATGAGGCAAGCATAATTCTGATTCCAAAACAGGCAAAGACACAAAGAAAGAAAATTATAGGCCAATACCACTGATGAATTTAGATACTAAAATCCTCAACAAGCCTGACCTGCGGTGGCGCAGTGGATAAAGTGTCAACCTGGAAACGCTGAGGTTGCCAGTTCAAAACCCTGGGCTTGCTTGGTCAAGGCACATATGAGAGTTGATGCTTTCTGCTCCTCTCCCTTTCTCTCTCTCTCTCTCTCTCTCTCTCTCTCTCTCTCCCCCCCCCCTATAATGAATAAATAAAGTCTTTAAGAAAATTAAAAAAAAATAAAATCCTCAACAAAATATTAGCAAACCGGATCCAGTAATATATGAAAAAAATCATACACCATGATCAAGTGGGATTTATTCTTGGGAGGCAAGGCTGGTACAATATTCGCAAATCAATCAATGTGATTCATCACATAAACAAAAGGAAGGAGAAAAACCACATGATAATTTCAATAGATGCAGAAAAAGCATTTGATAAAATCCAGCACCCATTTATGATCAAAACTCTCAGCAAAGTGGGAATACAGTGAACATACCTCAACATGATAAAGGCCATCTATGAGAAACCCACAGCCAACATCATACTCAATGGGCAAAAATTAAAAGCAATCCCCTTAAGATCAGGAACAAGGCAGGGGTGCCCCCTTTCACCACTCTTATTCAACATAGTTCTGGAAGTCCTAGCCACAGCAATCAGACAAGAAAAAGAAATAAAAGACATCCGAATTGGAAAAGAAGAAGTAAAACTATCATTATTTGCAGATGATATGATATTGTATATAGAAAACCCTAAAGTCGCAGTCAAAAACTACTAGACCTGATAAATGAATTCAGCAGGTGGCAGGATATAAAATTAATACTCAGAAATCAGAGGCATTTTTATACACTAACAATGAACTGTCAGAAAGAGAAATTAAGGAATCAATCCCCTTTACCATTGCAATCAAAAAAATAAAGTACCTAGGAATAAATTTAACCAGGGAGATTAAAGACTTGTACTTGGAAAATTATAAAACATTGATAAAAGAAATCAGGGAAGATACAAACAAGTGGAAGCATATACCGTGCTCATGGTTAGGAAGAATAAACATCATTAAAATGTCTATATTACCCAAAGCAATTTATAAATTCAATGCAATACCGATTAAAATACCAATGACTTACTTCAAAGATATAGAACACATATTCCAAAAATTTATATGGAACCAAAAAAGAACACAAATAGCCTCAGCAATCTTGAAAAGGAAGAATAAAGTGGGAGGTATCATACTTCCGGATATCAAGTTATATTATAAGGCCACTGTACTCAAAACAGCCTGGTACTGGCATAAGAACAGGCATATAGATCAATGGAACAGAACTGAGAACCCAGAAATAAACCCACACCTTTATGGACAACTGATATTTAACAAAGGAGGTAAGAGCATACATTGGAGTAAAGACAGCCTCTTCAACAAACGGTGTTGGGAAAATTGGACAGCTACCTGCAAAAAAATGAAACTAGACCACCAACTTACACCGCTCACAAAAATAAACTCAAAATGGATAAAAGACATAAATGTAAGCCGTAAAACCATAAGCATCTTAGAAGAAAACATAGGCAGTAAGCTCTCTGACATCTCCCACAGCAATATATTTGCCGATTTGTCTCCACAGGCAAGTGAAATAAAAGACAGGATAAACAAAGGGGACTTTATCAAACTAAAAAGCTTCTGCACCGCTAAAGACAATAATAACAGAATAAAAAGACAAACTACACAATGGGAGAATATATTTGACAATGCATCTGATAGGGGGTTAATGACCAAAATTTATAAAGAACTTGTAAAACTTAATACCGGGAAGACAAACAATCCAATCCAAAAATGGGCAAAAGAAACAAATAGACACTTCTCGAAAGAGGACATACAGATGGCTAACAGGCATATGAAAAAATGCTCAACATCACTAATCATTAGAGTGATTAAAACCACAATGAGATATCACCTCACACCAATAAGAATGGCGCTCATCAACAAAACAACACAGAATAAGTGCTGGCGAGGATGTGGAGAAAAGGGAACCCTGCTGCACTGCTGGTGGGAATGCAGACTGGTGCAGCCACTGTGGAAAACAGTATGGAGATTCCTCAAGAAATTAAAAATCAAACTGCCTTTTGACCCAGCTATACCACTGTTAGGAATATACCCCAAGAATACCATAGCACTGTTTGAAAAGAAGAAATGCACCCCCATGTTTATGGCAGTACTGTTCACAATAGCGAAGATCTGGAAACAGCCCAAGTGTCTATTAGTGGACGAATGGGTTAAAAAGCTTTGGTACATATATACTATGGAATACTACTCAGCCATAAGAAATGATGACATCGGATCATTTACAACAACATGGATGGACCTTGATAACATTATACTGAGCGAAATAAGTAAATCAGAAAAAACTAAGAACTATATAATTCCATACATAGGTGGGACATAAAAATGAGACTCAGAGACATGGACAAGAGTGTGGGGGTTACAGGGTGGAGGGGAGGAAAGGGAGGGGTTCGGGAGGGGAGGGGCACAAAGAAAACCAGTTAAAGGTGATGGACGACGATCGGACTTTGGGTGATGGGAATGCAGCATAATCAAATGTCAAAATAGCCTAGAGATGTTTTCTCTGAACATATGTACCCTGATTTATCAATGTCACCCCATTAAAATTAATTAAAAAAAAGAAATATTTGTCTATATCTGGTAGGGTGAGAAACAAATGTGTGATTTGCAGTAATAATTGAGTAGCTTTGCATTATTTAAAAATGTCAATTCTAGCTACCTAATTTCTGGATCATCAATAGGGACTCCTGTCCCTCAACCCCTACTGACTGGGTAAATGACAACGGGACTAACATAGAATTTACAAAAAATAGGCCCTGGCCAGTTGGCTCAGTAGTAGAGTGTCACATGGCATGTGGATGTCCCAGGTTTGATGCTCAGTCAGGGCACACAGGAGAAGCACCATCTGATTCTCCACCCCTCCCCTTCTCACTTCTCTCTCTGATGTGCACTCTCTCTCTCTCTCTCTCTTTCTCTCTGTTCCTCCCCTCCCCCCCCTACAGCCATGGCTCAATTGGAGCAAGTTGGCCCTGGGTGCTGAAGATGGCTCCATGGCCTTTGCCTCAGGCACTAAGAAGAGCTCGGTTGCTGAGCAACAGAGCAACATCCCAGATGGGCACAGCATCACCCCCTAATGGGCTTGCTGGGTGGATCCTGGTTGGGGTGCACGCAGGAATCTGTCTGTCTCCCCTCCTCTCACTGAACAAAAATGTTTTTTAATTTGCAAAAAAATAATAATCTTTTACATTTGATGAACAACTTTATAATTCACGAGTCATTTTCATATTCATTTTACATTTTAAACCACAAAAACTCAACCCTGGGAAGCTAAATCTCAGAAAGGTTTGGTGACTTCCTTCGGGTCTTACAGCTATTAAGTAGGGACTATGAACTTAAACCCACATCTCCTGATTCCTAATTCATGCACTCACTCTTTTCACTAACTCACAAGGGAGGAAAATACTATCATGTGCAAGATAACAAAGATTTGACCACTCCCTTCTATTTGAGGTATTGCTCAGGATTCTATGAGAACTGGGTCCAGGGTGATGACACATGCCAAGTACATGAACAGAAAATAAAATGGAGCCTGACCAGGTGGTGGTGCAGTGGATAGAGCGTCGAACTGGGATGCGGAAGGACCCAGGTTCGAGACCCCGAGGTTGCCAGCTTCAGCACCGGCTCATCTGGCTTAAGCAAAGAGCTCACCAGCTTGGACCCAAGGTCGCTGGCTTGAGCAAAGGGTTACTTGGTCTGCTGAAGGCCCGCGGTCAAGGCACATATGAGAAAGCAATCAAAGAACAACTAAGGTGTCGCAATGAAAAACTGATGATTGATGCTTCTCATCTCTCTGCATTCCTGTCTGTCTGTCCCTATCTATCCCTCTCTGACTCTCTCTCTCTGTCCCTGTAAAAAAAAAAAAAAAGAAAGAAAAAGAAAAAGAAAAGGAAAAAAATAGAATGGAAATTGTAAAAGCGGAATTTATGGCAAACTGAGATGCCTAGAATCAAAGAGAAGAATACAGGAAAATTTCATATTCTGTCTCTAAGGTGTTCATTCCACAGTGCCAAGTGACCATTTTTCAAAGGCCAAACAATGGAAAATGGACTGCAGCAGTAAGCTTTGAGACAAGGATCAGAAACAACTTCCTGATTGACGTGCTGGTGGGGATGAGCAATCAAATGATCTACATAATAAGGAAAAGAAGGCACTAGGGAGTAATGACACCAAAAAGCTCACCAATCTGGCCCAGAACTCTGAAGTGGTCTGTGAGAGAGAAAGTGGCAAGTCATGTTTTCTACTGGCATCATAGTGGTGGAGATATTCTCAAAAGAAAGCAGAGATCCCCTATCCCAGTAAAAGGGTGCTTTGTGGGGGGTGGAGTCGTACTCCTAAGGCAGATTGGAGTTAAAGAAAAGCATATCTCTTCTCAGACATGTTAGAAATAACTTCCCTTTCCACAGTCTACCCTCTGTATCCCATTCCTAAGGAAAATAATTTTAAAATTCTGCCTTTAATACCCTTCTGACTCCTACGAATACCAGAGACAATGGTATGGTCCCCAAATTCCCTTAACAACTTATCACATCAAATCCAAGTTCATGCATTCACTAGAGTATATATTATGTGCCAGGCATTGAGGAAAGTCAGTCTTGCCCTCACAACCAGCCCCCTACCTAAACAACCTCATCTCCCTGCTCTGGGTCAAGTTCACATTCTTGCTTTGGCCACACAGACCCAGCCTTCACTCCATCCTTTCCAGACCTCTGTGCTAAGTGATGTCCTTCCCATGTCAAGAAACAATTCTTGTGCTCAACATTTCCATCCTGCTCTAGTCTCCAAAGCAGACCTCAGTCTCCCAGCTCCCATCATATACCAAATGTTTAAGACCTAGTTTTGCCCTATCTTGTTCTCATTTGCATGGTTTTGAAAGACTTTTCAGGCTTCTATATTCTCTCTCCTCAAAATGGGACTCTTTTCTCTGATACCCACCATTAGATTCAACAAATATTTATTGAGTACCTACTGAATACCCATGAGATTCAAGTATTATATACCTTATATTTCCTGATAAGAAAACAAATGGGTTTTTTTTTTAAGACTTTATTTATTCATTTTAGAGAGGAGAGAGAGAGAGAGAAGGGAGGAGCAGGAAGCTTCAACTCCCATATGTTCCTTGACCAGGCAAGCCCAGGGTTTTGAACCAGCGACCTCAGCGTTCCAGGTCAACGCTTTATCCACTGCGCCACCACAGGTCAGGCGAAAACTAATGGTTTTAAAAGATTCACTGACTCATTCACAATGAAAGGTGGTGACTGACAAAAAGGATTGCAGCTGAGGTCTTCTGACTAAGGATAGTATACTTTCATCCTCACCTTGGCCCAAGCCTCAAGACTAGGATAACTGGGAAGTAACCAAGTCCACCAGGCAGTTCAGGCCAGTTTCTATCACAAGAATGGAATCCTAACTCTCTAAGCATCACGGACAGGTCTTGGTGCAGAGAAGAAAAAAAAAGGAATAAAGAAAAAGGAATAAAAGACAAAATGGGCAAGAGGACATTGGTATCTGGCATCAAAGTGGTGCTAGAGAAAGGGAATCTTCCTGCTTTTTCTATATGAGGGAAGGCATCCTACCATTTGTTTCCATTAATGCCTTCAATTCCCTTTGATTCAGGAGACTGAAGCACAGAGCTGGCTTGTTGATTAAATTGAGTTTAATTCATTTGTGTAATATCCCTGTTCAGAATGATATCTAATTAACACTTTTGTTGGGGGGAATAAAATCTCCCATATTCATTAATGAATGGGGGAAGGAAGGGGAAGCTTTCCCAGGCAGCAGCCTCAATGCTAGCTACCAAGCTGTTTGCTGGCTCCATCTTATAGATGCCTTAATTAGACATGTCTTAATAATGGGATTATCACTCACTCTGGACCAGAACAAGCAGATAGAGCTAAGATTTGATGATGGGATGCTCAATGCTACATGAGTCAGCTTCACACCCATTATTATTGGGGACCTTAACTCTGGGAGCCAAATCCAGGGAGGACACATGGCTAGATAGCTTCCACCAAGTAGGATAAGCATTCTCTCCAAGCCACTGGATAAAATTCCAAGTATGAGTTTACTTTCTGGTTTCCTTACTCCCTCCAAGATTTGCAGGGAGAAATATCTTAGATTTGTTTATAATTTCAGTTGTCAAAATGACTTTAAATGTTAATAGATAATTCTCTGGAGACAAAGAGCACCAGTCCATTTAGTAGGTGAGGAAAGTGAAGCTCAGAGAATTAAGGGACTTGTTCAAGGTCACAAAGCTGACATGCCTTGGCCAGGACTGAAATCCAGATCTTCTAATTCCAGAACCCTGGGCTTCTTGGGGATCAGGCTCTATCTGCAGGGCAATTGGCATGCACCATTGTTCTCCGGAGAAGTCCCCTGCTCAGGATATAAAGAAGGCATTGGGATAGTTTGGGCTTCTAATAGTAGAGAAACCATATTAAATTATATGTGAGTCTGAATGGCATGAGGAGGTGGTGGAGGATCAATAGCTTTCATAAGATTTTTCAAAGTGTCTATGGCCCCAAAATCACAAGATTCAGCAATTTGACCATGCCTTCTACTGTGAAATGTGAAATACAATAAGCTGGGTTATTATTAGGGGGATCTAGGTTCTACTCTTACCATTTTCATCTGAGTGACCTTAGGTAAATTGTTTAACCTCTCCGGGCTTCAATTTACATTTCTGAAAAATAGGGACGTTAAACTCTGTCCTGCCTACGACACAGAGATTTTGTGAAAACTAAAATACATAAAAAGAAGAGAAACGGTGGCTAGAAGATAACAATGAGAGAGAGAGATTTCATTGTTTACCCTTTTGGATTTTTTTGAATTTTGTATCATATACATTACCTACTAAAAACACAAAAATGCACTAAGTCATCAGGTTATAGAAAGCTTTCTACACACAGTCCCACTTAATTCTCCCCATAGACCTGCAAGGTAAAGATAATTTCCTCAGTTGCATAAGAGGTAACTGAAGTTTGGCAAGCTTGGATAAGTTGCCCAATGTTATGAATGTGACTAAATATTTAACAGGCCTAGAATTAAAATTCATATCTCCCTGAATCTTTCTCTCTCTCTCACTCCCCGATATTACAAGTGTTCATTCCATCTCATAAAAGCTTGATATTAAGAGATAAACTTGATACTGGATGTATATTGGAGGAGAGTAAATTTTACTATATTGCTACAGAAGGGCTAAAACTTTCCCCATCATTATCTAAACATAGGACTCCCATAACTACTTGTGTTATAACCAACCCAATTGTGCACTGGCAGTCTGAAGAATACACACACACACAGAGCCTATTGTTACAGCAAGAGAATGGTCTGGCACTGAGGAGATCTGTCCAGGCAGTTTGGCAAGAGTTGTTCATTCTGTCCCAACCCTAAAACTCACTTATCCTTGCCTTGCACAGTCTTATAAATACTTGGCTGTTGACTCATGTTAGGTTATTGTTTTCACTCTGCTTCCTACATGTCCTGCACAGGCTTATCCATTTCAGTGCCTTGGCTTAGATTATAGCCCTTGAAGGGCAGGAGCTGGGCCATATGTAACTTTTCATATTTCATCCATACTGAGCCAGACACAATTATGTACTTAACTAAGATTTTAGCAGATGACCACAGAAATAAAGGACATTTATTCCAACAAAAAGAGAAACAATGCCTCTGGGGTGGATAATTTTTACCAGACAGTGCTGTGAAGTGCAATATGCACTAATACCTAGAGAAAGAGCAAGATCTGCATCCTGACTCTACCTGGCTTTACTGGGCTCCAGAGCAAGAGAACTATCCTCTCTCAGTATCAGTTTGTCTACCTATAAAATAGAGGTAATAGTACCTACTTCATGGGATTATAGTGAAAATTAAACAAAGGGACTGTAAAATGTTTAGTAAACTGAAAAGTACTATATATCTGTTACTTATAAAAAGAAGGAGAATCAGCGGTAGAGCGTCGGCCTGGCGTGCGGGGGACCCGGGTTCGATTCCCGGCCAGGGCACATAGGAGAGGCGCCCATTTGCTTCTCCACCCCACCCTCCTTCCTCTCTGTCTCTCTCTTCCCCTCCCGCA